>NC_091704.1:7515000-10015000 GCF_041296265.1 Equus caballus
AAACACCTGCCAGACACGCCAAAATCACCTGCCGGGTACGCCAGAACCACGTGGCGGACACTCCGGAATCACCTTTCGGGCATGCCGGAACCAACTCTCAGACGTGCCAGAACCTCGTGCCGGACACGCCTGAACCACCTGCCGGACAGACCGGAAACACCTGCTGGACACGCCGGAAGCACCGGCTTGACTCGCCGGAACCACCGCCGGACGTGCAAAACGACCTGCCGGCTACGCCAGAAGCACTTGGCGAACACTCCGGAATCACCTGTCGGGCATGCCAGAACCACCTCTCAGACTTGCCAGAACCATGTTCCGGACACGCCGGTACCACCTGCCGAGTATGCCGGAACCACATGATCCACTCCCCAGAACCACCTGCTGGACACGCCAGAATCACCTGCTGGCTACGCCAGAACCACTCGGCAGACACTCCGGAACCACCTGCCGGGCATGCCGCAACCACCTCTCAGAGGTGCCAGAACCACATGCCGGACACTCCACAATCACCTGTCGGGCATGCCGGAACCAACTCTCAGACGTGCCGGTCACGCCAGAAGCACCTGCCGGACACGCCGGAACCACCGGCTCGACTCGCCGGAACCACCGCCGGACATGCAAAATGACCTGCCGGCTACGCCAGAACCACTTGGCGAACACTCCGGAATCACCTGTCGGGCATGCCGGAACCGCATCTCAGACTTGCCAGAACCATGTTCCGGACACGCTGGTACCACCTGCCGAGTATGCCGGAACCACCTGATCCACTCCCCAGAACCACCTGCTGGACACGCCAGAATCACCTGCCGACTACGCCAGAACCACTCGGGAGACACTCCGGAACCACCGGCCGGGCATGCCGGAACCACCTCTCAGACATGCCGGTACCACATGCCAATGACACCGGAAGCACCTGCCAAGGACGCCAGAACCACCTGCTCGACTCGCCAAAACCACCTGCTGGACACGCCAAAATCACCTGCCGGCTACGCCACAACCATTTGGTGAACTCTTCGGAATCACCTGCCGGGCATGCATGAACCACCTGCCGGTCATGCCAGAACCACCGGCTCGACTCGCCGGAACCATTGCCGGACATGCAAAATCACCTGCCGGCTATGCCAGAACCACTTGGGGAACACTCCGGAATCACCTGCCGGGCATGGCGGAACCACCTCTCAGACATGCGGGAACCACATGCCAATGACACAGGAAGCACCTGCCGAGTACGCCAGAACCACCTGCTCGACTCGCCAAAACCACCTGCTGGACACGCCAAAATCACCTGCCGGCTACGCCACAACCATTTGGTGAACTCTTCGGTATCACCTGCCGGGCTTGATGGAACCACCTGCCGGTCATGCCAACATCACCTGCCAGCAATGCCAGAAACACTTGGCGGACACCATGGAAACACCTGACGGGCCGGCCGGAACCACCTCTCAGACGTGCCAGAACCATGTGCCTGAGATGCCGGAGCCACTCCCCGAACAGACCGAAACCTCCTGCCAGACCCGCCTGAACCCCCTGGCGAGCACGCCTGATCCACCTGCTCAACTAGCCAGAACCAACTTCCTGACACGCCAAAATCACCTGCCAGGTATACAAGAACCACTTGGTGGACACTCCGGAATCATCTGCCGGACATGCCAGAACCAGCTCTCAGACACACCAGAACCACCTGCCAGAGACGCCGGAAGCACCAGCTGAGCATGCCTGAGCCACCTGCTCGACTCGCAAGATACACCTGTCGGACATGCCAAAATCACCTGTCGGGTACGCCAGAAACACTTGGCGGACGCTCCGGAATCACCTGTCGGGCGTGCCGGAACCTCCTCTCAGACTTGCCAGAACCATGTTCTGGACACGCCGGTACCACCTGCCGAGTATGCCGGAACCAGCTGATCCACTCCCCAGAACCACCTAGTGGACACGCCAAAATCAACTGCCGGCTACGCCAGAACCACTCGGCAGACACTCCGGAATCACAGGCCAGGCATTCCGGAACGACCTCTCAGAGGTGCCAGAACCAAATGCCGGACACTCCAGTATCACCTGCCGGGCATGCCGGAACCACCTCTCAGAGCTGCCAGAACCACATGCCGGACACTGCGGAATCACCTGCCGTGCATGCTGGAACCACGTTCTGGACATGCCGGAACCACCTGCCTTACATGCCGGAACCACCGGCTTGACTCCCCGGAACCATTGCCGGACATGCAAAATCACCTGCCGGCTACGCCAGAACCACTTGGCGAACACTCCGGTATCACCTGCCGGGCATGCCGGAACCACCTCTCAGAGGTGCCAGAACCACATGCCGGACACTCCGGAATCACCTGCCGGGCATGCCGGAACCACCTGCTTGACATGCCGGAAGCACCGGCTCGACTCGCCGGAACCATTGCCGGACATGCAAAATCACCTGCCGGCTATGCCAGAACCACTTCGGGAACACACCGGAATCACCTGCCGGACATGGCGGAACCACCTCTCAGACATGCCGGAACCACATGCCAATGACACCGGAAGCACATGCCGCGCACGCCAGAACCACATGCTCGACTCGCCAAAACCACCTGCTGGACACGCCAAAATCACCTGCCGGCTACGCCACAACAATTTGGTGAACTCTTCGGAATCACCTGCCGGGCTTGCTGGAACCACCTGCCGGTCACGCCAACATCACCTGCCAGCTATGCCAGAACCACTTGGCGGACACCATGGAAACACCTGTCAGGCCGGCCGGAACCACCTCTCAGACGTGCCAGAACCATGAGCCTGAGATGCCGGAACCACACCCCGAACAGAACGAAACCACCTGCCAGACCCGCCTGGACCCCATGGCGAGCACGCCGGAACCACCTACTCGACTCGCCGGAACCACCTACCTGACACGCTAAAATCACCTGCCGGGTATGCCACAACCACTTGGTGGACACTCCGGAATCATCTGCCGGACATGCCAGAACCAGCTCTCAGACACACCAGAACCACGTGCCGGACAGGCCGGAAGCACCTGCTGATCATGCCTGAGCCAAATACTCGACTTGCAAGAAGCACCTGCCATACACGCCAAAATCACCTGCCGGGTACGCCAGAACCACGTGGCGGACACTCCGGAATGACCTGTCGGGCATGCCGGAACCAACTCTCAGACGTGCCAGAACCTCGTGCCCGTCACGCCAGAACCACCTGCCGCACACGCCGGAACCACCGGCTCGACTCGCCGGAACCACCGCCGAACATGCAAAATGACCTGCCGGCTACGCCAGAACCACTTGGCGAACACTCCGGAATCACCTGTCGGGCATGCCGGAACCACCTCTCAGACTTGCCAGAACCATGTTCCGGACACGCCGGTACCACCTGCAGAGTATGCCGGAACCACCTGATCCACTCCCCAGAACCACCTGCTGCACACGCCAGAATCACCTGCCGACAACGCCAGAACCACTCGGCAGACACTCCGGAACCACCTGCCGGGCATGCCTGAACCACCTCTCAGAGGTGCCAGAACCACATGCCGGACACTCCGGAACCACCTGCCGGGCATGCCGGACCCACCTCTCAGAGGTGCCAGAACCACATGCCAGACACTCCGGAATCACCTTCCGGGCATGCCGGAACCATCTCTCAGACGTGCCAGAACCATGTTCCGGACACGCCGGTCCCACCTGCCGTGCTCGCCGGAACCAACTTCTGGACACGCCAAAATCACCTGCCGGCTACGCCAGAACCACTCGGCAGACACTCTGGAATCACCTGCGGGGCTGGCTGGAACCACATGCCTGTCAGGCCAACATCACCTGCCAGCTATGCCAGAACCACTTGGCGGACACCATGGAAACACCTGTCGGGCCGGCCGGAACCACCTCTCAGACGTGCCAGAACCATGAGCCTGAGATGCCGGAACCACTCCCCGAACAGTACGAAACCACCTGCCAGACCCGCCTGAACCCCCTGGCGAGCACGCCTGATCCACCTGCTCAACTAGCCGGAACCAACTTCCTGACACGCCAAAATCACCTGCCAGGTCTTCCAGAACCACTTGGTGGACACTCCGGAATCATCTGCCGGAGATGCCAGAACCAGCTCTCAGACACACCAGAACCACGTGCCAGAGACGCCGGAAGCACCAGCTGAGCATGCCTCAGCCACCTGCTCGACTCGCAAGATACACCTGTCGGACAGGCGAAAATCACCTGCCGCGTATGCCAGAAACACTTGGCGGACGCTCCGGAATCACTTGTCGGGCGTGCCGGAACCACATGCCGGACATGCCGGAACCACCGGCTCGACTCGCCGGAACCATTGCCGGACATGCAAAATCACCTGCCGGCTACGCCAGAATCACTTGGCGAACACTCCGGAATCACCTGCCGGGCATGGCGGAACCACCTCTCAGACATGCCGGAAACACATGCCAATGACTCCGGAAGCACCTGCCGAGCACGCCAGAACCACCTGCCGAGCACGCCGGAACCACCTACTCGACTCGCCGGAACCACCTACCTAACACGCTAAAATCACCTTCTGGGTATACCGGAACCACTTGGTGGGCACTCCGGAATCATCTGCCGGACATGCCAGAACCAGCTATCAGACACACCAGATCCACGTGCCAGAGACACCGGAATCACCAGCTGAGGATGCCTGAGCCACATACTCGACTCGCAAGATACACCTGTCGGACATGCCAAAATCACCTGCCGGGTACGCCAGAAACACTTGGCGGACGCTCCGGAATCACCTGTCGGGCGTGCCGGAACCTCCTCTCAGACTTGCCAGAACCATGTTCTGGACACGCCGGTACCACCTGCCGAGTATGCCGGAACCAGCTGATCCACTTCCCAGAACCACCTAGTGGACACGCCAAAATCAACTGCTGGCTACACCAGAACCACTCGGCAGACACTCCGGAATAACCTGCCTGGCATGCCGGAACCACCTGCCGGACACGCCGGTACCACCTGCCGAGCTCGCCGGAACCTATTGCTGGACACGCCAAAATCAACTGCCAGGTACTCCAGAACCACTCGGCAGACACTCCGGAATCACCTACCTGGCATGCCGGAACCACCTGCTGGACATGCCGGAACCACCTGCCGGGCATGCCGGAACCACCTCTCAGAGGTGCCAGAACCACATGCCGGACACTCCGGAATCACCTGCCGGGCATGCCGGAACCACCTGCAGGACATGCCGGAACCACCGGCTCGACTCGCCGGAACCCTTGCCGGACATGCAAAATCACCTGCCGGCTATGCCAGAACCACTTCGGGAACACTCCGGAATCACCTGCCGGGCATGGCGGAACCACCTCTCAGACATGCCGGAACCACATGCCAATGACACCGGAAGCACCTGCCGCGCACGCCAGAACCACCTGCTCGACTCGCCAAAACCACCTGATGGACACGCCTAAATCACCTTCCGGCTACGCCACAACCATTTGGTGAACACTTCGGAATCACCTGCCGGGCTGGCTGGAACCACCTGCCGGTCACGCCAACATCACCTGCCAGCTATGCCAGAACCACTTGGTGGACACCATGGAAACACCTGTCGGGCCGGCCGGAACCACCTATCAGACGTGCCAGAACCATGTGCCTGAGATGCCGGAACCACACCCCGAAAAGACCGAAACCACCTGCCAGACCCGCCTGAACCACCTGCTGAGCACGCCGGAACCACCAACTCGACTCGCTGGAACCACCTACCTGACACGCTAAAATCACCTGCTGGGTATGCCACAACCACTTGGGGGACACTCCGGAATCATCTGCCGGACATGCCAGAACCAGCTCTCAGACACACCAGAACCACGTGCCAGACAGGCCGGAAGCACCTGCTGAGCATGCCTGAGCCACATGCTCGACTTGCAAGAAACACCTGCCAGACACGCCAAAATCACCTGCCGGGTACGACAGAACCACGTGGCGGACACTCCGGAATCACCTTTCGGGCATGCCGGAACCAACTCTCAGACGTGCCAGAACCTCATGCCGGTCACGCCAGAACCACCTGCCGGACACGCCGGAACCACCGGCTCGACTCGCCGTAACCACCGCCGGACATGCAAAATGACCTGCCGGCTACGCCAGAACCACTTGGCGAACACTCCGGAATCACCTGTCGGGCATGCCGGAACCGCCTCTCAGACTTGCCAGAACCATGTTCCGGACACGCCGGTACCACCTGCCGAGTATGCCGGAACCACCTGATCCACTCCCCAGAACCACCTGCTGGACACGCCAGAATCACCTGCCGACTACGCCAGAACCACTCGGCAGACACTCCGGTACCACCTGCCGGGCATGCACGAACCACCTCTCAGAGGTGCCAGAACCACATGCCGGACACTCCGGAATCACCCGCCGGGCATGCCGGAACCACCTCTCAGAGGTGCCAGAACCACATGCCGGACACTCCGGAATCACCTGCCGGTCATGCCGGAACCATCTCTCAGACGTGCCAGAACCATGTTCCAGACACGCTGCTACCACCTGCCGAGCTCGCCGGAATCACTTGCAGGACACGCCAAAATCACCTGCCAGCTACGCCAGAACCACACGGCAGACACTCCGGAATCACCTGCCGGGCTGGCTGGAACCACCTGCCAGTCACACCAACATCGCCTTTCAGCTACGCCAGAACCACTTGGCGGACGCTCCCGAAACACCTCTCCGGCCGGCTGGAACCACCACTCAGATGTGCCAGAAAAATGTGCCT
This sequence comes from Equus caballus, assembly GCF_041296265.1. Lineage (NCBI taxonomy): Eukaryota > Metazoa > Chordata > Mammalia > Perissodactyla > Equidae > Equus > Equus caballus. The sequence goes on from NC_091704.1 coordinate 7,521,736, forward strand.
GAGATGCTGGAACCACTCCCCGAACAGACCAAAACCACCTGCCAGACCCGCCTGAACCCCCTGGCGAGCACGCCTGATCCACCTGCTCAACTAGATGGAACCCCCTTCCTGACAAGCCAAAATCACCTGCCGGCTACGCCACAAACATTTGGTGAAATCTTCGGAATCACCTGCCGGGCTGGTTCCAGAACCACTCGGCAGACTCTCCGGAACCACCGGCTGGGCATGCCGGAACCACCTCTCAGACATGCCGGAACCACATGCCAATGACACCGGAAGCACCTGCCGAGCACGCCAGAACCACCTGCTCGACTCGCCAAAACCACCTCCTGGACACGCCAAAATCACCTGCCGGCTACGCCACAACCATTTGGTGAACTCTTCGGAATCACCTGCCGGGCTGGCTCCAGAACCACTCGGCAGACTCTCCGGAACCACCTGCCGGGCATGCCGGAACCACCTCTCAGACATGCCGGAACCACATGCCAATGACACCGGAAGCACCTGCCGAGCACGCCAGAACCACCTGCTCGACTCGCCAAAACCAGCTGCTGGACAAGCCAAAATCACCTGCCGGCTACGCCACAACCATTTGGTGAACTCTTCGGAATCACCTGCCGTGCTGGCTGGAACCACCTCTCAGACATGCCGGAACCACATGCCAATGACACCGGAAGCACCTGCCGAGCACGCCAGAACCAACTGCTCGACTCGCCAAAACCACCTGCTGTACACGCCAAAATCACCTGCCGGCTACGCCACAACCATTTGGTGAACTCTTCGGAATCACCTGCCGGGCTGGCTCCAGAACCACTCGGCAGACACTCCGGAACCACCTGCCGGGCATGCCGGAACCACCTCTCAGACATGCCGGAACCACATGCCAATGACACCGGAAGCACCTGCCGAGCACGCCAGAACCACCTGCTCGACTCGCCAAAACCACCTGCTGGACACGCCAAAATCACCTGCCGGCTACGCCACAACCATTTGGTGAACTCTTCGGTATCACCTGCCGGGCTTGATGGAACCACCTGCCGGTCACGCCAACATCACCTGCCAGCTATGCCAGAAACACTTGGCGGACACCATGGAAACACCTGTCGGGCCGGACGGAACCACCTCTCAGACGTGCCAGAACCATGTGCCTGAGATGCCGGAGCCACTCCCCGAACAGACCGAAACCACCTGCCAGACCCGCCTGAACCCCCTGGCGAGCACGCCTGATCCACCTGCTCAACTAGCCAGAACGAACTTCCTGACACGCCAAAATCACCTGCCAGGTATACCAGAAACACTTGGTGGACACTCCGGAATCATCTGCCGGACATGCCAGAACCAGCTCTCAGACACACCAGAACCACGTGCCAGAGACGCCGGAAGCACCAGCTGAGCATGCCTGAGCCACCTGCTCGACTCGCAAGATACACCTGTCAGACATGCCAAAATCACCTGTCGGGTACGCCAGAAACACTTGGCGGACGCTCCGGAATCACCTGTTGGGCGTGCCGGAACCTCCTCTCAGACTTGCCAGAACCATGTTCTGGACACGCCGGTACCACCTGCCGAGTATGCCGGAACCAGCTGATCCACTCCCCAGAACCACCTAGTGGACACGCCAAAATCAACTGCCGGCTACGCCAGAACCACTCGGCAGACACTCCGGAATCGCAGGCCAGGCATTCCGGAACCACCTCTCACAGGTGCCAGAACCAAATGCCGGACACTCCGGTATCACCTGCCGGGCATGCCGGAACCACCTCTCAGAGGTGCCAGAACCACATGCCAGACACTCCGGAATCACCTGCCGGGGTGCTGGAACCACGTGCTGGACATGCCGGAACCACCTGCTGGACATGCCGGAACCACCTGCCGGACATGCCGGAACCACCGGCTCGACTCGCCGGAACCATTGCCGGACATGCAAAATCACCTGCCGGCTACGCCAGAACCACTTGGCGAACACTCCGGTATCACCTGCCGGGCATGCCGGAACCACCTCTCAGAGGTGCCAGAACCACATGCCGGACACTCCGGAATCACCTGCCGGGCATGCCGGAACCACCTGCCGGACATGCCGGAACCACCGGCTCGACTCGCCGGAACCATTGCCGGACATGCAAAATCACCTTCCGGCTATGCCAGAACCACTTCGGGAACACTCCGGAATCACCTGCCGGGCATGGCGGAACCACCTCTCAGACATGCCGGAACCACATGCCAATGACACCGGAAGCACCTGCCGCGCACGCCAGAACCACCTGCTCGACGCGCCAAAACCACCTGATGGACACGCCTAAATCACCTTCCGGCTACGCCACAACCATTTGGTGAACACTTCGGAATCACCTGCTGGGCTGGCTGGAACCACCTGCCGGTCACGCCAACATCACCTGCCAGCTATGACAGAACCACTTGGCGGACACCATGGAAACACCTGTCGGGCCGGCCGGAACCACCTATCAGACATGCCAGAACCATGTGCCTGAGATGCCGGAACCACACCCCGAACAGACCGAAACCACCTGCCAGACCAGCCTGAACCCCCTGGCGAGCACGCCTGATCCACCTGCTCACCTAGCCAGAACCAACTTCCTGACACGCCAAAATCACCTGCCCGGTATACCAGGACCACTTGGTGGGCACTCCAGAATCATCTGCCGGACATGCCTGAACCAGCTCTCAGACACACCAGAACCACGTGCCAGAGACGCCGGAAGCACCAGCTGAGGATGCCTGAGCCACGTACTCGACTCGCAAGATACACCTGTCGGACATGCCAAAATCACCTGCCGGGTACGCCAGAAACACTTGGCGGACGCTCCGGAATCACCTGTCGGGTGTGCCGGAACCTCCTCTCAGACTTGCCAGAACCATGTTCTGGACACGCCGGTACCACCTGCCAAGTATGCCGGAACCAGCTGATCCACTCCCCAGAACCACCTAGTGGACACGCCAAAATCAACTGCCGGCTACACCAGAACCACTCGGCAGACACTCCGGAATCACAGGCCAGGCATTCCGGAACCACCTCTCAGAGCTGCCAGAACCACATGCCGGACACTCCGGAATCACCTGCCGGGCATGCTGGAACCACGTGCTGGACATGCCGGAACCACCTGCCGGACATGCCGGAACCACCTGCCGGACATTCCGGAACCACCGGCTCGACTCGCCGGAATCATTGCCGGACATGCAAAATCACCTGCCGGCTACGCCAGAACCACTTGGCGAACACTCCGGTATCACCTGCCGGGCATGCCGGGACCACCTCTCAGAGGTGCCAGAACCACATGCCTGACACTCCGGAATCACCTGTCGGGCATGCCGGAACCACCTGCCGGACATGCCGGAACCACCGGCTCGACTCGCCGGGACCATTGCCGGACATGCAAAGTCACCTGCCGGCTACGTCAGAACCACTTGGCGAACACTCCGGAATCACCTGCCAGGCATGGCGGAACCACCTCTCAGACTTGCCAGAACCATGTTCTGGACACGCCGTTTCCACCTGCCGAGTATGCCGGAACCAGCTGATCCACTCCCCAGAACCACCTAGTGGACACCCCAAAATCAACTGCCGGCTACGCCAGAACAACTCGGTAGACACTCCGTAATCACATGCCAGGCATTCCGGAACCACCTCTCAGAGGTGCCAGAACCAAATGCCGGACACTCCGGTATCACCTGCCGGGCATGCCGGAACCACCTCTCAGAGGTGCCAGAACCACATGCCGGACACTCCAGAATCACCTGCCGGGCATGCCGGAACCACCTGCCGGCCATGCCGGAACCACCGGCTCGACTCGCCGGAACCATTGCCGGACATGCAAAATCACCTGCCGGCTATGCCAGAACCACTTGGGGAACACTCCGGAATCACCTACCGGGCATGGCGGAACCACCTCTCAGACATGCCAGAACCACATGCCAATGACACAGGAAGCACCTGCAGAGCACGCCAGAACCACCTGCTCGACTCGCCAAAACCACCTGCTGGACACGCCAAAATCACCTGCCGGCTACGCCACAACCATTTGGTGAACTCTTCGGAATCACCTGCCGGGCTTGCTGGAACCACCTGCCGGTCACGCCAACATCACCTGCCAGCTATGCCAGAACCACTTGGCGGACACCATGGAAACACCTGTCGGGCCGGCCGGAACCACCTCTCAGACGTGCCAGAACCATGAGCCTGAGATGCCGGAACCACTCCCCGAACAGACCGAAACCACCTGCCAGACCCGCCTGAACCCCCTGGCGAGCACGCCTGATCCACCTGCTCAACTAGCCGGAACCAACTTCCTGACACGCCAAAATCACCTGCCAGGTATACAAGAACCACTTGGTGGACATTCCGGAATCATGTGCCGGACATGCCAGAACCAGCTCTCAGACACACCAGAACCACGTGCCAGAGATGCCGGAAGCACCAGCTGAGCATGCCTCAGCCACCTGCTCGACTCGCAAGATACACCTGTCGGACAGGCGAAAATCACCTGCCGCGTACGCCAGAAACACTTGGCGGACGCTCCGGAATCACTTGTCGGGCGTGCCGGAACCACATGCCGGACATGCCGGAACCACCGGCTCGACTCGCCGGAACCATTGCCGGACATGCAAAATCACCTGCCGGCTACACCAGAATCACTTGGCGAACACTCCGGAATCACCTGCCGGGCATGGCGGAACCACCTCTCAGACATGCCGGAAACACATGCCAATGACTCCGGAAGCACCTGCCGAGCACGCCAGAACCACCTGCCGAGCACGCCGGAACCACCTACTCGACTCGCCGGAACCACCTACCTGACACGCTAAAATCACCTGCCGGGTATGCCACAACCACTTGGTGGACACTCCGGAATCATCTTCCGGACATGCCAGAACCAGCTCTCAGACACACCAGAACCACGTGCCAGAGACGCCGGAAGCACCAGCTGAGCATGCCTGAGACACCTGCTCGACTCGCAAGATACACCTGTCAGACATGCCAAAATCACCTGTCGGGTACGCCAGAAACACTTGGCGGACGCTCCGGAATCACCTGTCGGGCGTGCCGGAACCTCCTCTCAGACTTGCCAGAACCATGTTCTGGACACGCCGGTACCACCTGCCGAGTATGCCGGAACCAGCTGATCCACTCCCCAGAACCACCTAGTGGACACGCCAAAATCAACTGCCGGCTACGCCAGAAGCACTCTTCAGACACTCCGTAATCGCAAGCCAGGCATTCCGGAACCACCTCTCAGAGGTGCCAGAACCAAATGCCGGACACTCCGGTATCACCTGCTGGGCATGCCGGAACCACCTCTCAGAGGTGCCAGAACCACATGCCGGACACTCCGGAATCACCTGCCGGGCATGCTGGAACCACGTGCTGGACATGCCGGAACCACCTGCCGGACATGCCGGAACCACCTGCCGGACATGCCGGAACCACCGGCTCGACTCGCCGGAACCATTGCCGGACATGCAAAATCACCTGCCGGCTACGCCAGAACCACTTGGCGAACACTCCGGTATCACCTGCCGGGCATGCCGGAACCACCTCTCAGAGGTGCCAGAACCACATGCCGGACACTCCAGAATCACCTGCCGGGCATGCCGGAACCACATGCCGGCCATGCTGGAACCACCGGCTCGACTTGCCGGAACCATTGCCGGACATGCAAAATCACCTGCCGGCTATGCCAGAATCACTTGGCGAACACTCCGGAATCACCTGCCGGGCATGGCGGAACCACCTCTCAGACATGCCGGAAACACATGCCAATGACTCCGGAAGCACCTGCCGAGCACGCCAGAACCACCTGCCGAGCACGCCGGAACCACCTACTCGACTCGCCGGAACCACCTACCTGACACGCTAAGATCACCTGCCGGGTATGCCACAACCACTTGGTGGACACTCCGGAATCATCTTCCGGACATGCCAGAACCAGCTCTCAGACACACCAGAACGACGTGCCAGACACGCCGGAAGCACCTGCTGATCGTGCCTGAGCCAAATGCTCGACTTGCCAGAAACACCTGCCAGACACGCCAAAATCACCTGCCGGGTACGCCAGAACCACGTGGCGGACACTCCGGAATCACCTTTCGGGCATGCCGGAACCAACTCTCAGACGTGCCAGAACCTCGTGCCGGACAAGCCAGAACCACCTGCCGGACAGACCGGAAACACTTGCTGGACACGCCGGAAGCACCGGATCGACTCGCCGGAACCACCGCCGGACATGCAAAATGACCTGCCGGCTACGCCAGAACCACTTGGCGAACACTCCGGAATCACCTGTCGGGCATGCCAGAACCACCTCTCAGACTTGCCAGAACCATGTTCCGGACACGCCGGTACCACCTGCCGAGTATGCCGGAACCACATGATCCACTTCCCAGAACCACCTGCTGGACACGCCAGAATCACCTGCCGGCTACGCCAGAACCACTCGGCAGACACTCCGGAACCACCTGCCGGGCATGCCGCAACCACCTCTCAGAGGTGCCAGAACCACATGCCGCACACTCCAGAATCACCTGTCGGGCATGCCGGAACCAACTCTCAGACGTGCCGGTCACGCCAGAAGCACCTGCCGGACACGCCGGAACCACCGGCTCGACTCGCCGGAACCACCGCCGGACATGCAAAATGACCTGCCGGCTACGCCAGAACCACTTGGCGAACACTCCGGAATCACCTGTCGGGCATGCCGGAACCGCATCTCAGAGGTGCCAGAACCACATGCCGGACACTCCGGAATCACCCGCCGGGCATACCGGAACCACCTGATCCACTCCCCAGAACCACCTGCTGGACACGCCAGAATCACCTGCCGACTACGCCAGAACCACTCGGCAGACACTCCGGAACCACCTGCCGGGCATGCCGGAACCACCTCTCAGAGGTGCCAGAACCACATGCCGGACACTCCGGAATCACCCGCCGGGCATGCCGGAACCACCTCTCAGAGGTGCCAGAACCACATGCCGGACACTCCGGAATCACCTGCCGGGCATGCCGGAACCACCTCTCAGACGTGCCAGAACCATGTGCCTGAGATGCCGGAGCCACTCCCCGAAAAGACCGAAACCACCTGCCAGACCCGCCTGAACCACCTGGCGAGCACGCCTGATCCACCTGCTCAACTAGCCAGAACGAACTTCCTGACACGCCAAAATCACCTGCCAGGTATACCAGAACCACTTGGTGGACACTCCGGAATCATCTGCCGGACATGCCAGAAACAGCTCTCAGACACACCAGAACCACGTGCCAGAGACGCCGGAAGCACCAGCTGAGCATGCCTGAGCCACCTGCTCGACTCGCAAGATACACCTGTCGGACATGCCAAAATCACCTGTCGGGTACGCCAGAAACACTTGGCGGACGCTCCGGAATCACCTGTCGGGCGTGCCGGAACCTCCTCTCAGACTTGCCAGAACCATGTTCTGGACACGCCGGTACCACCTGCCGAGTATGCCGGAACCAGCTGATCCACTCCCCAGAACCACCTAGTGGACACGCCAAAATCAACTGCCGGCTACGCCAGAACCACTCGGCAGACACTCCGGAATCACAGGCCAGGCATTCTGGAACGACCTCTCAGAGGTGCCAAAACCAAATGCCGGACACTCCGGTATCACCTGCCGGGCATGCCGGAACCACCTCTCAGAGGTGCCAGAACCACATGCCGGACACTCCGGAATCACCTGTCGGGCATGCCAGAACCACCTCTCAGACTTGCCAGAACCATGTTCCGGACACGCCGGTACCACCTGCCGAGTATGCCGGAACCACATGATCCACTACCCAGAACCACCTGCTGGACACGCCAGAATCACCTGCCGGCTACGCCAGAACCACTCGGCAGACACTCCGGAACCACCTGCCGGGCATGCCGCAACCACATCTCAGAGGTGCCAGAAGCACATGCCGGACACTACAGAATCACCTGTCAGGCATGCCAGAACCAACTCTCAGACGTGCCGGTCACGCCAGAAGCACCTGCCGGACACGCCGGAACCACCGGCTCGACTCGCCGGAACCACCACCGGACATGCAAAATGACCTGCCGGCTACGCCAGAACCACTTGGCGAACACTCCGGAATCACCTGTTGGGCATGCCGGAACCGCATCTCAGACTTGCCAGAACCATGTTCCGGACACGCCGGTACCACCTGCCGAGTATGCCGGAACCACCTGATCCACTCCCCAGAACCACCTGCTGGACACGCCAGAATCACCTGCCGACGATGCCAGAACCACTCGGGAGACACTCCGGAACCACCGGCCGGGCATGCCGGAACCACCTCTCAGACATGCCGGTACCACATGCCAATGACACCGGAAGCACCTGCCAAGGACGCCAGAACCACCTGCTCGACTCGCCAAAACCACCTGCTGGACACGCCAAAATCACCTGCCGGCTACGCCACAACCATTTGGTGAACTCTTCGGAATCACCTGCCGGGCATGCAGGAACCACCTGCCGGTCATGCCGGAACCACCGGCTCGACTCGCCGGAAGCATTGCCGGACATGCAAAATCACCTGCCGGCTATGCCAGAACCACTTGGGGAACACTCCGGAATCACCTGCCGGGCATGGCGGAACCACCTCTCAGACATGCCGGAACCACATGCCAATGACACCGGAGCACCTGCCGAGCACGCCAGAACCACCTGCTCGACTCGCCAAAACCACCTGCTGGACACGCCGAAATCACCTTCAGGCTACGCCACAACCATATGGTGAACACTTCGGAATCACCTGCCGGGCTGGCTGGAATCAACTGCCGGTCACCCCAACATCACCTGCCAGCTATGCCAGAACCACTTGGCGGACACCATGGAAACACCTGTCGGGCCGGCCGGAACCACCTATCAGACGTGCCAGAACCATGTGCCTGAGATGCCGGAACCACACCCCGAAAAGACCGAAACCACCTGCCAGACCCGCATGAACCACCTGCCGAGCATGCCGGAACCACCTACTCGACTCGCTGGAACCACATACCTGACACGCCACAATCACCTGCCGGGTATGCCACAACCACTTGGTGGACACTCCGGAATCATCTGCCAGACATGCCAGAACCAGCTCTCAGACACACCAGAACCACGTGCCAGACACGCCGGAAGCACCTGCTGAGCATGCCTGAGTCAAATGCTCGAGTTGCAAGAAACACCGGTCAAACACGCCAAAATCACCTGCCGGGTACGCCAGAGCCACGTGGCGGACACTCCGGAATGACCTGTCGGGCATGCCGGAACCAACTCTCAGACGTGCCAGATCCTCGTGCCGGTCACGCCAGAACCACCTGCCAGACACGCCGGAACCACCGGCTCAACTCGCCGGAACCACCGCCGGACATGCAAAATGACCTGCCGGCTACGCCAGAACCACTTGGCGAACACTCCGTAATCACCTGTCGGGCATGCCGGAACCCCCTCTCAGACTTGCCAGAACCATGTTCCGGACACGCCGGTACCACCTGCAGAGTATGCCGGAACCACCTGATCCACTCCCCAGAACCACCTGCTGGACACGCCAGAATCACCTGCCGACAACGACAGAACCACTCGTCAGACACTCCGGAACCACCTGCCGGGCATGCCTGAACCACCTCTCAGAGGTGCCAGAAGCACATGCCGGACACTCCGGAACCACCTGCCGGGCATGCCGGACCCACCTCTCAGAGGTGCCAGAACCACATGCCAGACACTCCGGAATCACCTGCCGGGCATGCCGGAACCATCTCTCAGACGTGCCAGAACCACGTTCCGGACACGCCGGTACCACCTGCCGTGCTCGCCGGAACCAACGTCTGGACACGCCAAAATCACCTGCCGGCTACGCCAGAACCACTCGGCAGACACTCCGGAATCACCTGCCGGGCTGGCTGGAACCACCTGCCGGTCACGCCAACATCACCTTTCAGCTACGCCAGAACCACTTGGCTGACACTCCGGAAACACCTGTCGGGCCGGCCGGAACCACCTCTCAAACGTGCAAGAACCATGTGCCTGAGATGCCGGAACCACTCCCCGAACAGACCGAAACCACCTGCCAGACCCGCCTGAACCCCCTGGCGAGCACACCTGATCCACCTGCTCAACTAGCCGGAACCACCTTCCTGACACGCCAAAATCACCTGTCGGGTGTACCAGAACCACTTGGTGGATACTCCGGAATCACCTGCCGGGCATGCCGGAACCATCTCTCAGACATGCCAGAACCATGTTCCGGACACGCCGGTACCACCTGCCAAGCTCGCCGGAACCACCTGCTGGACACGCCAAAATCACCTGCCGGGTACGCCAGAACCACTCGGCAGACACTCCGGAATCACCTGCCTGGCATGCCGGAACCACCTGCTGGACATGCCGGAACCACCGGCTCGACTCGCCGGAACCATTGCCGGACTTGCAAAATCACCTGCCGGCTACGCCAGAACCACTTGGCGAACATTCCGGTATCACCTGCCGGGCATGCCGGAACCACCTCTCAGAGGTGCCAGAACCACATGCCGGACACTCCGGAATCACCTGCCGGGCATGCCGGAACCACCTGCTGGACATGCCGGAACCACCGGCTTGACTCGCCGGAACCATTGCCGGACATGCAAAATCACCTGCCGGCTATGCCAGAACCACTTCGGGAACACTCCGGCATCACCTGACGGGCATGGCGGAACCACCTCTCAGACATGCCGGAACCACATGCCAATGACACCGGAAGCACCTGCCGCGCACGCCAGAACCACCTGCTCGACTCGCCAAAACCACCTGATGGACACGCCTAAATCACCTTCCGGCTACGCCACAACCAATTGGTGAACACTTCGGAATCACCTGCCGGGCTGGCTGGAACCACCTGCCGGTCACGCCAACATCACCTGCCAGCTATGCCAGAACCACTTGGTGGACACCATGGAAACACCTGTCGGGCCGGCCGGAACCACCTATCAGACGCGCCAGAACCATGTGCCTGAGATGCCGGAACCACACCCCGAAAAGACCGAAACCACCTGCCAGACCAGCCTGAACCCCCTGGCGAGCACGCCTGATCCACCTGCTCACCTAGCCAGAACCAACTTCCTGACACGCCAAAATCACATTCCCGGTATACCAGAACCACTTGGTGGGCACTCCGGAATCATCTGCCGGACATGCCAGAACCAGCTCTCAGACACACCAGAACCACGTGCCAGAGACGCCGGAAGCACCAGCTGAGGATGCCTGAGCCACGTACTCGACTCGCAAGATACACCTGTCGGACATGCCAAAATCACCTGCCGGGTACGCCAGAAACACTTGGCGGACGCTCCGGAATCACCTGTCGGGCGTGCCGGAACCTCCTCTCAGACTTGCCAGAACCATGTTCTGGACACGCCGCTACCACCTGCCAAGTATGCCGGAACCAGCTGATCCACTCCCCAGAACCACCTAGTGGACACGCCAAAATCAACTGCCGGCTACGCCAGAACCACTCGGCAGACACTCCGGAATCACAGGCCAGGCATTCCGGAACCACCTCTCAGAGCTGCCAGAACCACATGCCGGACACTCCGGAATCACCTGCCGGGCATGCTGGAACCACGTGCTGGACATGCCGGAACCACCTGCCGGACATGCCGGAACCACCTGCCGGACATTCCGAAAACACCGGCTCGACTCGCCGGAACCATTGCCGGACATGCAAAATCACCTGCCGGCTACGCCAGAACCACTTGGCGAACACTCCGGTATCACCTGCCGGGCATGCCGGGACCACCTCTCAGAGGTGCCAGAACCACATGCCGGACACTCCTGAATCACCTGCCGGGCATGCCGGAACCACCTGCCGGACATGCCGGAACCACCGGCTCGACTCGCCGGAACCATTGCCGGACATGCAAAATCACCTGCCGGCTACGCCAAAACCACTTGGGGAACACTCCGGAATCACCTGCCAGGCATGGCGGAACCACCTCTCAGACTTGCCAGAACCATGTTCTGGACACGCCGGTACCACCTGCCGAGTATGCCGGAACCAGCTGATCCACTCCCCAGAACCACATAGTGGACACGCCAAAATCAACTGCCGGCTACGCCAGAAGCACTAGGCAGACACTCCGTAATCACATGCCAGGCATTCCGGAACCACCTCTCAGAGGTGCCAGAACCAAATGCCGGACACTCCGGTATCACCTGCCGGGCATGTCAGAACCACCTCTCAGAGGTGCCAGAACCACATGCCGGACACTCCGGAATCACCTGCCGGGCATGCGGGAACCACGTGCTGGACATGCCGGAACCACCTGCCGGACATGCCGGAACCACCTGCCGGACATTCCGGAACCACCGGTTCGACTCGCCGGAACCATTGCCGGACATGCAAAATCACCTGCCGGCTACGCCAGAATCACTTGGCGAACACTCCGGAATCACCTGCCGGGCATGGCGGAACCACCTCTCAGACATGCCGGAAACACATGCCAATGACTCCGGAAGCACCTGCCGAGCACGCCGGAACCACCTACTCGACTCGCCGGAACCCCCTACCTGACACGCTAAAATCACCTGCCGGGTATGCCACAACCACTTGGTGGACTCTCCGGAATCATCTTCCGGACATGCCAGAACCAGCTCTCAGACACACCAGAACCACGTGCCAGACACGCCGGAAGCACCTGCTGATCGTGCCTGAGACAAATGCTCGACTTGCCAGAAACACCTGCCAGACACGCCAAAATCACCTGCCGGGTACGCCAGAAGCACGTGGCGGACACTCCGGAATCACCTTTCGGGCATGCCGGAACCAACTCTCAGACGTGCCAGAATCTCGTGCCGGACACGCCAGAACCACCTGCCGGACAGACCGGAAACACCTGCTGGACACGCCGGAACCACCGGCTCGACTCGCCGGAACCACCGCGGGACATGCAAAATGACCTGCCGGCTACGCCAGAACCACTTGGCGAACACTCCGGAATAACCTGTCGGGCATGCCAGAACCACCTCTCAGACTTGCCAGAACCATGTTCCGGACACGCCGGTACCACCTGCCGAGTATGCAGGAACCACATGATCCACTCCCCAGAACCACCTGCTGGACATGCCAGAATCACCTGCCGGCTACGCCAGAACCACTCGGCAGACACTCCGGAACCACCTGCCGGGCATGCCGCAACCACCTCTCAGAGGTGCCAGAACCACATGCCGGACACTCCAGAATCACCTGTCGGGCATGCCGGAACCAACTCTCAGACGTGCCGGTCACGACAGAAGCACCTGACGGACACGCCGGAACCACCGGCTCGACTCGCCGGAACCACCGCCTGACATGCAAAATGACCTGCCGGCTACGCCAGAACCACTTGGCGAACACTCCGGAATCACCTGTCGGGCATGCTGGAACCACGTGCTGGACATGCCGGAACCACTTGCCGGACATGCCGGAACCACCTTCCGGACATGCCGGAACCACCGGCTCGACTCGCCGGAACCATTGCCGGACATGCAAAATCACCTGCCGGCTACGCCAGAACCACTTGGCGAACACTCCGGTATCACCTGCCGGGCATGCCGGAACCACCTCTCAGAGGTGCCAGAACCACATGCCGGACACTCCGGAATCACCTGCCGGGCATGCCGGAACCACCTGCTGGACATGCCGGAACCACAGGCTCGACTCACCGGAACCATTGCGGGACATGCAAAATCATCTGCTGGCTATGCCAAAACCACTTCGGGAACACTCCGGAATCACCTGCCGGGCATGGCGGAACCACCTCTCAGACATGCCGGAACCACATGCCAATGACACCGGAAGCACCTGCCGCACACGCCAGAACCACCTGCTCGAATCCCCAAAACCACCTGCTGTACACGCCAAAATCACCTGCTGGCTACGCCACAACCATTTGGTGAACTCTTCGGTATCACCTGCCGGGCTTGATGGAACCACCTGCCGGTCACGCCAACATCACCTGCCAGCTATGCCAGAAACACTTGGCGGACACCATGGAAACACCTGTCGGGCCGGCCGGAACCACCTCTCAGACGTGCCAGAACCATGAGCCTGAGATGCCGGAGCCACTCCCGGAACAGACCGAAACCACCTGCCAGACCCGCCTGAACCCCCTGGCGAGCACGCCTGATCCACCTGCTCAACTAGCCAGAACCAACTTCCTGACACGCCAAAAACACCTGCCAGGTATACCAGAACCACTTGGTGGACACTCCGGAATCATCTGCCGGACATGCCAGAACCAGCTCTCAGACACACCAGAACCACGTGCCAGAGACGCCGGAAGCACCAGCTGAGCATGCCTGAGCCACCTGCTCGACTCGCAAGATACAACTGTCGGACATGCCAAAATCACCTGTCGGGTACGCCAGAAACACTTGGCGGACGCTCCGGAATCACCTGTCGGGCGTGCCGGAACCTCCTCTCAGACTTGCCAGAACCATGTTCTGGACACGCCGGTACCACCTGCCGAGTATGCCGGAACCAGCTGATCCACTCCCCAGAACCACCTAGTGGACACGCCAAAATCAACTGCCGGCTACGCCAGAACCACTCGGCAGACACTCCGGAATCACAGGCCAGGCATTCCGGAACGACCTCTCACAGGTGCCAGAACCAAATGCCGGACACTCCGGTATCATCTGCCGGGCATGCCGGAACCACCTCTCAGAGGTGCCAGAACCACATGCCGGTCACTCCGGAATCACCTGCCGGGCATGCTGGAACCACGTGCTGGACATGCCGGAACCACCTGCCGGACATGCCGGAACCACCTGCCGGACATGCCGGAACCACCGGCTTGACTCGCCGGAACCATTGCCGGACATGCAAAATCACCTGCCGGCTACGCCAGAACCACTTGGCGAACAATCCGGTATCACCTGCCGGGCATGCCGGAACCACCTCTCAGAGGTGCCAGAACCACATGCCGGACACTCCGGAATCACCTGCCGGGCATGCCGGAACCACCTGCTGGACATGCCGGAACCACCGGCTCGACTCGCCCGAACTATTGCCGGACATGCAAAATCACCTGCCGGCTATGCCAGAACCACTTCGGGAACACTCCGGAATCACCTGCCGGGCTGGCTGGAATCAACTGCCGGTCACCCCAACATCACCTGCCAGCTATGCCAGAACCACTTGGCGGACACCATGGAAACACCTGTCGGGCCGGCCGGAACCACCTATCAGACGCGCCAGAACCATGTGCCTGAGATGCCGGAACCACACCCCGAAAAGACCGAAACCACCTACCAGACCCGCATGAACCACCTGCCGAGCATGCCGGAACCACCTACTCGACTCTCTGGAACCACCTACCTGACACGCCACAATCACCTGCCGGGTATGCCACAACCACTTGGTGGACACTCCGGAATCATCTGCCAGACATGCCGGAACCACCTGCCGGACATTCCGTAACCACCTGCTCGACTCTCCGGAACCAGTGCCGGACATGCAAAATCACCTGCCGGCTACGACAGAACCACTTGGCGCACAATCCGGAATCACCTGCCGGGCATGGCGGAACCACCTCTCAGACATGCCGGAACCACATGCCAATGACACCGGAGCACCTGCCGAGCACGCCAGAACCACCTGCTCGACTCGCCAAAACCACCTGCTGGACACGCCAAAATCACCTTCAGGCTACACCACAACCATATGGTGAACACTTCAGAATCACCTGCAGGGCTGGCTGGAATCAACTGCCGGTCACGCCAACATCACCTGCCAGCTATGCCAGAAACACTTGGCGGACACCATGGAAACACCTGTCGGGCCGGCCGGAACCACCTATCAGACGTGCCAGAACCATGTGCCTGAGATGCCGGAACCACACCCGAACAGACCGAAACCACCTGCCAGACCCGCATGAACCACCTGCCGAGCATGCCGGAACCACCTACTCGACTCGCTGGAACCACCTACCTGACACGCCACAATCACCTGCCGGGTATGCCACAACCACTTGGTGGACACTCCGGAATGACCTGTCGGGCATGCCGGAACCAACTCTCAGACGTGCCAGATCCTCGTGCCGGTCACGCCAGAACCACCTGCCAGACACGCCGGAACCACCGGCTCGACTCGCCGGAACCACCGCCGGACATGCAAAATCACCTGCCGGCTACGCCAGAACCACTTGGCGAACACTCCGGAATCACCTGTCGGGCATGCCGGAACCCCCTCTCAGACTTGCCAGAACCATGTTCCGGACACGCCGGTACCACCTGCAGAGTATGCCGGAACCACCTGATCCACTCCCCAGAACCACCTGCTGGACACGCCAGAATCACCTGCCGACAACGACAGAACCACTCGTCAGACACTCCGGAATCACCTGCCGGGCATGCCTGAACCACCTCTCAGAGGTGCCAGAAGCACATGCCGGACACTCCGGAACCACCTGCCGGGCATGCCGGACCCACCTCTCAGAGGTGCCAGAACCACATGCCAGACACTCCGGAATCACCTGCCGGGCATGCCGGAACCATCTCTCAGACGTGCCAGAACCATGTTCCGGACACGCCGGTACCACCTGCCGTGCTAGCCGGAACCAACGTCTGGACACGCCAAAATCAACTGCCGGCTACGCCAGAACCACTCGGCAGACACTCCGGAATCACCTGCCGGGCTGGCTGGAACCACCTGCCGGTCACGCCAACAACACCTTTCAGCTACGCCAGAACCACTTGGCGGACACTCTGGAAACACCTGTCGGGCCGGCCGGAACCACCTCTCAAACGTGCAAGAACCATGTGCCTGAGATGCCGGAACCACTCCCCGAACAGACCGAAACCACCTGCCAGACCCGCCTGAACCCCCTGGCGAGCACACCTGATCCACCTGCTCAACTAGCCGGAACCACCTTCCTGACACGCCAAAATCACCTGTCGGGTGTACCAGAACCACTTGGTGGATACTCCGGAATCACCTGCCGGGCATGCCGGAACCAGCTCTCAGACACACCAGAACCACGTGCCAGAGACGCCGGAATCACCAGCTGAGGATGCCTGAGCCACGTACTCGACTCGCAAGATACACCTGTCGGACATGCCAAAATCACCTGCCGGGTACGCCAGAAACACTTGGCGGACGCTCCGGAATCACCTGTCTGGCGTGCCGGAACCTCCTCTCAGACTTGCCAGAACCATGTTCTGGACACGCCGGTACCACCTGCCGAGTATGACGGAACCAGCTGATCCACTCCCCAGAACCACCTAGTGGACACGCCAAAATCAACTGCCGGCTACGCCAGAACCACTTGGCAGACACTCCGGAATCACAGGCCAGGCATTCCGGAACCACCTCTCAGAGCTGCCAGAACCACATGCCAGACACTCCGGAATCACCTGCCGGGCATCCTGGAACCACGTGCTGGACATGCCGGAACCACATGCCGGACATGCCGGAACCACCTGCCGGACATGCCGGAACCACCGGCTCGACTCGCCGGAACCATTGCCGGACATGCAAAGTCACCTGCCGGCTACGCCAGAACCACTTGGCGAACACTCCGGAATCACCTGCCAGGCATGGCGGAACCACCTCTCAGACTTGCCAGAACCATGTTCTGGACACGCCGGTACCACCTGCCGAGTATGCCGGAACCAGCTGATCCACTCCCCAGAACCACCTAGTGGACACGCCAAAATCAACTGCCGGCTACGCCAGAAGCACTAGGCAGACACTCCGTAATCACATGCCAGGCATTCCGGAACCACCTCTCAGCGGTGCCAGAACCAAATGCCGGACACTCCGGTATCACCTGCCGGGCATGCCGGAACCACCTCTCAGAGGTGCCAGAACCACATGCCGGACACTCCGGAATCACCTGCCGGGCATGCTGGAACCACGTGCTGGACACGCTGGAACCACCTGCCGGACAAGCCGGAACCACCGGCTCGACTCGCCGGAACCATTGCCGGACATGCAAAATCACCTGCCGGCTATGCCAGAACCACTTGGGGAACACTCCGGAATCACCTACCGGGCATGGCGGAACCACCTCTCAGACATGCCGGAACCACATGCCAATGACACAGGAAGCACCTGCCGAGCACGCCAGAACCGCCTGCTCGACTCGCCAAAACCACCTGCTGGACACGCCAAAATCACCTGCCGGCTACGCCACAACCATTTGGTGAACTCTTCGGAATCACCTGCCGGGCTTGCTGGAACCACCTGTCGGTCACGCCAACATCACCTGCCAGCTATGCCAGAACCACTTGGCGGACACCATGGAAACACCTGTCGGGCCGGCCGGAACCACCTCTCAGACGTGCCAGAACCATGAGCCTGAGATGCCGGAACCACTCCCCGAACAGAACGAAACCACCTGCCAGACCAGCCTGGACCCCCTGGCGAGCACGCCTGATCCACCTGCTCAACTAGCCGGAACCACCTTCCTGACACGCCAAAATCACCTGTCGGGTGTACCAGAACCACTTGGTGGATACTCCGGAATCACCTGCCGGGCATGCCGGAACCATCTCTCAGACGTGCCAGAACCATGTTCCGGACACGCCGGTACCACCTGCCGAGCTCGCCGGAACCACCTGCTGGACACGCCAAAATCACCTGCCGGGTACGCCAGAACCACTCGGCAGACACTCCGGAATCACCTGCCTGGCATGCCGGAACCACCTGCTGGACATGCCGGAACCACCTGCCGGACACGCCGGTACCACCTGCCGAGCTCGCCGGAACCACCTGCTGGACACGCCAAAATCACCTGCCGGGTACGCCAGAACCACTCGGCAGACACTCCGGAATCACCTGCCTGGCATGCCGGAACCACCTGCTGGACATGCCGGAACCACCTGCCGGGCATGCCGGAACCACCTCTCAGAGGTGCCAGAACCACATGCCGGACACTCCGGAATCACCTGCCGGGCATGCCGGAACCACCTGCTGGACATGCCGGAACCACCGGCTCGACTCGCTGGAACCCTTGCCGGACATGCAAAATCACCTGCCGGCTATGCCAGAACCACTTCGGGAACACTCCGGAATCACCTGCCGGGCATGGCGGAACCACCTCTCAGACATGCCGGAACCACATGCCAATGACACCGGAAGCACCTGCCGCGCACGCCAGAACCACCTGCTCGACTCGCCAAAACCACCTGATGGACATGCCTAAATCACCTTCCGGCTACGCCACAACCATTTGGTGAACACTTCGGAATCACCTGCCGAGCTGGCTGGAACCACCTGCCGGTCACGCCAACATCACCTGCCAGCTATGCCAGAACCACTTGGTGGACACCATGGAAACACCTGTCGGGCCGGCTGGAACCACCTATCAGACGTGCCAGAACCATGTGCCTGAGATGCCGGAACCACACCCCGAAAAGACCGAAACCACCTGCCAGACCCGCCTGAACCACCTGCCGAGCACGCCGGAACCACCAACTCGACTCGCTGGAACCACCTACCTGACACGCTAAAATCACCTGCTGGGTATACCACAACCACTTGGTTTACACTCCGGAATCATCTGCCGGACATGCCAGAACCAGCTCTCAGACACACCAGAACCACGTGCCAGACACGCCGGAAGCACCTGCTGAGCATTCCTGAGCCAAATGCTCGACTTGCAAGAAACACCTGCCAGACACGCCAAAATCACCTGCCGGGTAGGCCAGAACCACGTGGCGGACACTCCGGAATCACCTGTCGGGCATGCCGGAACCAACTCTCAGAGGTGCCAGAACCACATGCCGGACACTCCGGAATCACCTGCCGGTCATGCCGGAACCATCTCTCAGACGTGCCAGAACCATGTTCCGGACACGCTGCTACCACCTGCCGAGCTCGCCGGAACCACTTGCAGGACACGCCAAAATCACCTGCCAGCTACGCCAGAACCACACGGCAGACACTCCGGAATCACCTGCCGGGCTGGCTGGAACCACCTGCCAGTCACTCCAACATCGCCTTTCAGCTACGCCAGAACCACTTGGCGGACACTCCCGAAACACCTCTCCGGCCGGCTGGAACCACCTCTCAGACGTGCCAGAACCATGATCCGGACACGCCGGTACCACCTGCCGAGTATGCCGGAACCACCTGATCCACTCCCCAGAACCACCTGCTGGACACGCCAGAATCACCTGCCGACTACGCCAGAACCACTCGGGAGACACTCCGGAACCACCGGCCGGGCATGCCGGAACCACCTCTCAGACATGCCGGTACCACATGCCAATGACACCGGAAGCACCTGCCAAGGACGCCAGAACCACCTGCTTGACTCGCCAAAACCACCTGCTGGACATGCCAAAATCACCTGCCGGCTACGCCACAACCACTTGGTGAACTCTTCGGAATCACCTGCCGGGCATGCAGGAACCACCTGCCGGTCATGCCGGAACCACCGGCTCGACTCGCCGGAACCATTGCCGGACATGCAAAATCACCTGCCGGCTATGCCAGAACCACTTGGGGAACACTCCGGAATCACCTGCCGGGCATGGCGGAACCACCTCTCAGACATGCCGGAACCACATGCCAATGACACAGGAAGCACCTGCCGAGCACGCCAGAACCACCTGCTCGACTCGCCAAAACCACCTGCTGGACATGCCAAAATCACCCGCCGGCTACGCCACAACCATTTGGTGAACTCTTCGGAATCACCTGCCGGGCTTGCTGGAACCACCTGCTGGTCACGCCAACATCACCTGCCAGCTATGCCAGAACCACTTGGCGGACACCATGGAAACACCTGTCGGGCCGGCCGGAACCACCTCTCAGACGTGCCAGAACCATGAGCCTGAGATGCCGGAACCACACCCCGAACAGAACGAAACCACCTGCCAGACCCGCCTGAACCCCCTGGCGAGCATGCCTGATCCACCTGCTCAACTAGCCGGAACCAACTTCCTGACACTCCAAAATCACCTGCCGGCTACGCCACAAACATTTGGTGAACTCTTCGGAATCACCTGCCGGGCTGGCTCCAGAACCACTCGGCAGACTCTCCGGAACCACCTGCCGGGCATGCCGGAACCACCTCTCAGACATGACGGAACCACATGCCAATGACACCGGAAGCACCTGCCGAGCACGCCAGAACCACCTGCTCGACTCGCCAAAACCACCTGCTGGACACGCCAAAATCACCTGCCGGCTACGCCACAACCATTTGGTGAACTCTTCGGAATCACCTGCCGTGCTGTCTGGAACCACCTCTCAGACATGCCGGAACCACATGCCAATGACACCGGAAGCACCTGCCGAGCACGCCAGAACCACCTGATCGACTCGCCAAAACCACCTGCTGGACACGCCAAAATCACCTGCCGGCTACGCCACAACCATTTGGTGAACTCTTCGGAATCACCTGCCGGGCTGGCTCCAGAACCACTCGGCAGACACTCCGGAACCACCTGCCGTGCTGGCTGGAACCACCTCTCAGACATGCCGGAACCACATGCCAATGACACCGGAAGCACCTGCCGAGCACGCCAGAACCACCTGCTGGAATCGCCAAAACCACCTTCTGGACACGCCAAAATCACCTGCCGGCTACGCCACAACCATTTGGTGAACTCTTCGGTATCACCTGCCGGGCTTGATGGAACCACCTGCCGGTCACGCCAACATCACCTGCCAGCTATGCCAGAAACACTTGGCGGACACCATGGAAACACCTGTCGGGCCGGCCGGAACCACCTCTCAGACGTGCCAGAACCATGTGCCTGAGATGCCGGAGCCACTCCCCGAACAGACCGAAACCACCTGCCAGACCCGCCTGAACCCCCTGGCGAGCACGCCTGATCCACCTGCTCAACTAGCCAGAACCAACTTCCTGACACGCCAAAATCACCTGCCAGGTATACCAGAACCACTTGGTGGACACTCCGGAATCATCTGCCGGACATGCCAGAACCATCTCTCAGACACACCAGAACCACGTGCCAGAGACGCCGAAAGCACCAGCTGAGCATGCCTGAGCCACCTGCTCGACTCGCAAGAAACACCTGTCGGACATGCCAAAATCACCTGTCGGGTACGCCAGAAACACATGGCGGACGCTCCGGAATCACCTGTCGGGCGTGCCGGAACCTCCTCTCAGACTTGCCAGAACCATGTTCTGGACACGCCGGTACCACCTGCCGAGTATGCCGGAACCAGCTGATCCACTCCCCAGAACCACCTAGTGGACACGCCAAAATCAACTGCCGGCTACGCCAGAACCACTCGGCAGACACTCCGGAATCACAGGCCAGGCATTCCGGAACGACCTCTCAGAGGTGCCAGAACCAAATGCCGGACACTCCGGTATCACCTGCCGGGCATGCCGGAACCACCTCTCAGAGGTGCCAGAACCACATGCCAGACACTCCGGAATCACCTGCCTGGCATGCCGGAACCACATGCTGGACATGCCGGAACCACCTGCCGGACATGCCGGAACCACCGGCTCGACTCGCCGGAACCATTGCCGGACATGCAAAATCACCTGCCGGCTACCCCAGAACCACTTGGCGAACACTCCGGTATCACCTGCCGGGCATGCCGGAACCACCTCTCAGAGGTGCCAGAACCACATGCCGGACACTCCGGAATCACCTGCCGGGCACGCCGGAACCACCTGCTGGACATGCCAGAACCACCGGCTCGACTCGCCGGAACCATTGCGGGACATGCAAAATCACCTGCCGGCTATGCCAGAACCACTTCGGGAACACTCCGGAATCACCTGCCGGGCATGGCGGAACCACCTCTCAGACATGCCGGAACCACATGCCAATGACACCGGAAGCACCTGCCGCGCACGCCAGAACCACCTGCTCGACTCGCCAAAACCACCTGATGGACACGCCTAAATCACATTCCGGCTACGCCACAACCATTTGGTGAACACTTCGGAATCACCTGCCGGGCTGGCTGGAACCACCTGCCGGTCACGCCAACATCACCGGCCAGCTATGCCAGAACCACTTGGCGGACACCATGGAAACACCTGTCGGGCCGGCCGGAACCACCTATCAGACGTGCCAGAACCATGTGCCTGAGATGCCGGAACCACACCCCGAAAAGACCGAAACCACCTGCCAGACCCGCCTGAACCCCCTGGCGAGCACGCCTGATCCACCTGCTCACCTAGCCAGAACCAACTTCCTGACACGACAAAATCACCTGCCCGGTATACCAGAACCACTGGGTGGGCACTCCGGAATCATCTGCCGGACATGCCGGAACCAGCTCTCAGACACACCAGAAGCACGAGCCAGAGACGCCGGAAGCACCAGCTGAGCATGCCTGAGCCACGTACTCGACTCGCAAGATACACCTGTCGGACATGCCAAAATCACCTGCCGGGTACGCCAGAAACACTTGGCGGACGCTCCGGAATCACCTGTCGGGCGTGCCGGAACCTCCTCTCAGACTTGCCAGAACCATGTTCTGGACACGCCGGTACCACCTGCCGAGTATGCCGGAACCAGCTGATCCACTCCCCAGAACCACCTAGTGGACACGCCAAAATCAACTGCCGGCTACGCCAGAACCACTCGGCAGACACTCCGGAATCGCAGGCCAGGCATTCCGGAACCACCTCTCAGAGCTGCCAGAACCACATTCCGGACATTCCGGAATCACCTGCCGGGCATGCTGGAACCACGTGCTGGACATGCCGGAACCACCTGCCGGACATGCCGGAACCACCTGCCGGACATTCCGGAACCACCGGCTCGACTCGCCGGAACCATTGCCGGACATGCAAAATCACCTGCCGGCTACGCCAGAACCACTTGGCGAACACTCCGGTATCACCTGCCGGCCATGCCTGGACCATCTCTCAGAGGTGCCAGAACCACATGCCGGACACTCCGGAATCACCTGCCGGGCATGCCGGAACCACCTGCCGGACATGCCGGAACCACCGGCTCGACTCGCCGGAACCATTGCCGGACATGCAAAGTCACCTGCCGGCTACGACCGAACCACTTGGCGAACACTCCGGAATCACCTGCCAGGCATGGCGGAACCACCTCTCAGACTTGCCAGAACCATGTTCTGGACACGCCGGTACCACCTGCCGAGTATGCCGGAACCAGCTGATCCACTCCCCAGAACCACCTAGTGGACACGCCAAAATCAACTGCCGGCTACGCCAGAAGCACTCGGCAGACACTCCGTAATCACATGCCAGGCATTCCGGAACCACCTCTCAGAAGTGCCAGAACCAAATGCCGGACACTCCGGTATCACCTGCCCGGCATGCCGGAACCACCTCTCAGAGGTGCCAGAACCACATGCCGGACACTCCGGAATCACCTGCCGGGCATGCTGGAACCACGTGCTGGACATGCCGGAACCACCTGCCGGCCATGCCGGAACCACCGGCTCGACTCGCCGGAACCATTGCCGGACATGCAAAATCACATGCCGGCTATGCCAGAACCACTTGGTGAACACTCCGGAATCACCTGCCGGGCATGGCGGAACCACCTCTCAGACATGCCGGAACCACATGCCAATGACACAGGAAGCACCTGCCGAGCACGCCAGAACCACCTGCTCGACTCGCCAAAATCACCTGCCGGCTACGCCACAACCATTTGGTGAACTCTTCGGAATCACCTGCCGGGCTTGCTGGAACCACCTGCTGGTCACGCCAACATCACCTGCCAGCTATGCCAGAACCACTTGGCGGACACCATGGAAACACCTGTCGGGCCGGCCGGAACCACCTCTCAGACGTGCCAGAACCATGTGCCTGAGATGCCGGAACCACTCCCCGAACAGAACGAAACCACCTGCCAGACCCGCCTGGACCCCCTGGCGAGCACGCCTGATCCACCTGCTCAACTAGCCGGAACCAACTTCCTGACACGCCAAAATCACCTGCCAGGTATACAAGAACCACTTGGTGGACACTCCGGAATCATCTGCCGGAGATGCCAGAACCAGCTCTCAGACACACCAGAACCACGTGCCAGAGACGCCGGAAGCACCAGCTGAGCATGCCTCAGCCACCTGCTCGACTCGCAAGATACACCTGTCGGACAGGCGAAAATCACCTGCCGCGTACGCCTGAAACACTTGGCGGACGCTCCGGAATCACTTGTCGGGCGTGCCGGAACCACATGCCGGACATGCCGGAACCACCGGCTCGACTCGCCGGAACCATTGCCGGACATGCAAAATCACCTGACGGCTACGCCAGAATCACTTGGCGAACACTCCGGAATCACCTGCCGGGCATGGCGGAACCACCTCTCAGACATGCCGGAAACACATGCCAATGACTCCGGAAGCACCTGCCGAGCACGCCAGAACCACCTGCCGAGCACGCCGGAACCACCTACTCGACTCGCCGGAACCACCTACCTGACACGCTAAAATCACCTGCCGGGTAAGCCACAACCACTTGTTGGACACTCCGGAATCATCTGCCGGACATGCCAGAACCAGCTCTCAGACACACCAGAACCACGTGCCAGACACGCCGGAAGCACCTGCTGATCGTGCCTGAGCCAAATGCTCGACTTGCCAGAAACACCTGCCAGACACGCCAAAATCACCTGCCGGGTACGCCAGAACCACGTGGCGGACACTCCGGAATCACCTTTCGGGCATGCCGGAACCAACTCTCAGACGTGCCAGAACCTCGTGCCGGACACGCCAGAACCACCTGCCGGACAGACCGGAAACACCTGCTGGACACGCCGGAACCACCGGCTCGACTCGCCGGAACCACCGCCGGACATGCAAAATGACCTGCCGGCTACGCCAGAACCACTTGGCGAACACTCCGGAATCACCTGTTCGGCATCCAGAACCACCTCTCAGACTTGCCAGAACCATGTTCCGGACACGCCGGTACCACCTGCCGAGTATGCCGGAACCACATGATCCACTCCCCAGAACCACCTGCTGGACACGCCAGAATCACCTGCCGGCTACGCCAGAACCACTCGGCAGACACTCCGGAACCACCTGCCGGGCATGCCGCAACCACCTCTCAGAGGTGCCAGAACCACATGACGGACACTCCAGAATCACCTGTCGGGCATGCCGGAACCAACTCTCAGACGTGCCGGTCACGCCAGAAGCACCTGCCGGACACGCCGGAACCACCGGCTCGACTCGCCGGAACCACCGCCGGACATGCAAAATGACCTGCCGGCTACGCCAGAACCCCTTGGCGAACACTCCGGAATCACCTGTCGGGCATGCCGGAACCACCTCTCAGACATGCCAGTACCACATGCCAATGACACCGGAAGCACCTGCCAAGGACGCCAGAACCACCTGCTCGACTCGCCAAAACCACCTGCTGGACATGCCAAAATCACCTGCAGGCTACGCCACAACCATTTGGTGAACTCTTCGGAATCACCTGCCGGGCATGCAGGAACCACCTGCCGGTCATGCCGGAACCACCGGCTCGACTCGCCGGAACCATTGCCGGACATGCAAAATCACCTGCCGGCTATGCCAGAACCACTTGGGGAACACTCCGGAATCACCTGCCGGGCATGGCGGAACCACCTCTCAGACATGCCGGAACCACATGCCAATGACACAGGAAGCACCTGCCGAGCACGCCAGAACCACCTGCTCGACTCGCCAAAACCACCTGCTGGACACGCCGAAATCTCTTGCCGGCTAGGCCACAACCATTTGGTGAACTCTTCGGAATCACCTGCCGGGCTTGCTGGAACCACCTGCTGGTCACGCCAACATCACCTGCCAGCTATGCCAGAACCACTTGGCGGACACCATGGAAACACCTGTCGGGCCGGCCGGAACCACCTCTCAGACGTGCCAGAACCATGAGCCTGAGATGCCGGAACCACACCCCGAACAGAACGAAACCACCTGCCAGACCCGCCTGAACCCCCTGGCGAGCACGCCTGATCCACCTGCTCAACTAGCCGGAACCAACTTCCTGACACGCCAAAATCACCTGCCAGGTATACAAGAACCACTTGGTGGACACTCCGGTATCATCTGCCGGAGACGCCAGAACCAGCTCTCAGACACACCAGAACCACGTGCCAGAGACGCTGGAAGCACCAGCTGAGCATGCCTCAGACACCTGCTCGACTCGCAAGATACACCTTTCGGACAGGCGAAAATCACCTGCCGGGTACACCAGAAACACTTGGCGGACGCTCCGGAATCACCTGTCGGGCGTGCCGGAACCACCTCTCCGACTTGCCAGAACCATGTTCTGGACACGCCGGTACCACCTGCCGAGTATGCCGGAACCAGCTGATCCACTCCCCTGAACCACGTAGTGGACACGCCAAAATCAACTGCCGGCTACGCCAGAACCACTCGGCAGACACTCCGGAATCACATGCCAGGCATTCCGGAACCACCTCTCACAGGTGCCAGAACCAAATGCCGGACACTCCGGTATCACCTGCCGGGCATGCTGGAACCACCTCTCAGAGGTGCCAGAACCACATGCCGGACACTCCGGAATCAACTGCCGGGCATGGCGGAACCACCTCTCAGACATGCCGGAACCACATGCCAGTGACGCCGGAAGCACCTGCCGAGCACGCCAGAACCACCTGATCGACTCGCCAAAACCACCTGCTGGACACGCCGAAATCTCTTGCCGGCTAGGCCACAACCATTTGGTGAACACTTCGGAATCACCTGCCGGGCTGGCTGGAACCATCTGCCGGTTACGCCAACATCACCTGCCAGCTATGCCAGAACCACTTGGCGGACACCATGGAAACACCTGTCGGGCCGGCCGGAACCACCTATCAGACGTGCCAGAACCATGTGCCTGAGATGCCGGAACCACACCCCGAACAGACCGAAACCCCCTGCCAGACCCGCCTGAACCACCTGCCGAGCACGCCGGAACCACCTACTCGACTCGCTGGAACCACCTACCTGACACGCTAAAATCACCTGCCGGGTATGCCACAACCACTTGGTGGACACTCCGGAATCATCTGCCGGACATGCCAGAACCAGCTCTCAGACACACCAGAACCACGTGCCAGACACGCCGGAAGCACCTGCTGAGCATGCCTGAGCCAAATGCTCGACTTGCCAGAGACACCTGCCAGACACGCCAAAATCACCTGCCGGGTACGCCAGAATCACGTGGCGGACACTCCGGAATCACCTCTCGGGCGTGCCGGAACCACCTCTCAGACTTGCCAGAACCATGTTCTGGACACGCCGGTACCACGTGCAGAGTATGCCGGAACCAGCTGATCCACTCCCCAGAACCACCTAGTGGATACGCCAAAATCAACTGCCGGCTACGCCAGAACCACTCAGCAGACACTCCGAAATCACATGCCAGGCATTCCGGAACCACCTCTCAGACATGCCGGAAACACATGCCAATGACTCCGGAAGCACCTGCCAAGCACGCCATAACCACCTGCCGAGCACGCCGGAACCACCTACTCGACTCGCCGGAACCACCTACCTGACACGCTAAAATCACCTGCCGGGTAAGCCACAACCACTTGGTGGACACTCCGGAATCATCTGCCGGACATGCCAGAACCAGCTCTCAGACACACCAGAACCACGTGCCAGACACGCCGGAAGCACCTGCTGATCGTGCCTGAGCCAAATGCTCGACTTGCCAGAAACACCTGCCAGACACGCCAAAATCACCTGCCGGGTACGCCAGAACCACGTGGCGGACACTCCGGAATGACCTGTCGGGCATGCCGGAACCAACTCTCAGACGTGCCAGAACCTCGTGCCGGACACGCCAGAACCACCTGCCGGACACGCCGGAACCACCGGCTCGACTCGCCGGAACCACTGCCGGACATGCATAATGACCTGCCGGCTACGCCAGAACCACTTGGCGAACACTCCGGAATCACCTGTCGGGCATGCCGGAACCACCTCTCAGACTTGCCAGAACCATGTTCCGGACACGCCGGTACCACCTGCAGAGTATGCCGGAACCACCTGATCCACTCCCCAGAACCACCTGCTGGACACGCCAGAATCATCTGCCTACAACGCCAGAACCACTCGTCAGACACTCCGGAACCACCTGCCGGGCATGCCTGAACCACCTCTCAGAGGTGCCACAACCACATGCCGGACACTCCGGAACCACCTGCCGGGCATGCCGGACCCACCTCACAGAGGTGCCAGAACCACATGCCAGACACTCCGGAATCACCTGCCGGGCATGCCGGAACCATCTCTCAGACGTGCCAGAACCATGTTCCGGACACGCCGGTACCACCTGCCGTGCTCGCCGGAACCAACTTCTGGACACGCCAAAATCACCTGCCGGCTACGCCAGAACCACTCGGCAGACACTCCGGAATCGCCTGCGGGGCTGGCTGGAACCACCTGCCGGTCACGTCAACATCACCTTTCAGCTACGCCAGAACCACTTGGCGGACACTCCGGAAACACCTGTCGGGCCGGCCGGAACCACCTCTCAAACGTGCAAGAACCATGTGCCTGAGATGCCGGAACCACTCCCCGAACAGACCGAAACCACCTGCCAGACCCGCCTGAACCCCGTGGCGAGCACACCTGATCCACCTGCTCAACTAGCCGGAACCACCTTCCTGACACGCCAAAATCACCTGTCGGGTGTACCAGAACCACTTGGTGGATACTCCGGAATCACCTGCCGGGCATGCCGGAACCATCTCTCAGACGTGCCAGAACCATGTTCCGGACACGCCGGTACCACCTGCCGAGCTCGCCGGAACCACCTGCTGGACACGCCAAAATCACCTGCCGGGTACGCCAGAACCACTCGGCAGACACTCCGGAATCACCTGCCTGGCATGCCGGAACCACATGCTGGACATGCCGGAACCACCTGCCGGACATGCCGGAACCACCGGCTCGACTCGCCGGAACCATTGCCGGACATGCAAAATCACCTGCCGGCTACCCCAGAACCACTTGGCGAACACTCCGGTATCACCTGCCGGGCATGCCGGAACCACCTCTCAGAGGTGCCAGAACCACATGCCGGACACTCCGGAATCACCTGCCGGGCACGCCGGAACCACCTGCTGTACATGCCAGAACCACCGGCTCGACTCGCCGGAACCATTGCGGGACATGCAAAATCACCTGCCGGCTATGCCAGAACCACTTCGGGAACACTCCGGAATCACCTGCCGGGCATGGCGGAACCACCTCTCAGACATGCCGGAACCACATGCCAATGACACCGGAAGCACCTGCCGCGCACGCCAGAACCACCTGCTCGACTCGCCAAAACCACCTGATGGACACGCCTAAATCACCTTCCGGCTACGCCACAACCATTTGGTGAACACTTCGGAATCACCTGCCGGGCTGGCTGGAACCACCTGCCGGTCACGCCAACATCACCTGCCAGCTATGCCAGAACCACTTAGTGGACACCATGGAAACACCTGTCGGGCCGGCCGGAACCACCTATCAGACGTGCCAGAACCATGTGCCTGAGATGCCGGAACCACACACCGAAAAGACCGAAACCACCTGCCAGACCCGCCTGAACCACCTGCTGAGCACGCCGGAACCACCAACTCGACTCGCTGGAACCACCTACCTGACACGCTAAAATCACCTGCTGGGTATGCCACAACCACTTGGGGGACACTCCGGAATCATCTGCCGGACATGCCAGAACCAGCTCTCAGACACACCAGAACCACGTGCCAGACACGCCGGAGCACCTGCTGAGCATTCCTGAGCCAAATGCTCGACTTGCAAGAAACACCTGCCAGACACGCCAAAATCACCTGCCGGGTACGCCAGAACCACATGGCGGACACTCCGGAATCACCTTTCGGGCATGCCGGAACCAACTCTCAGACGTGCCAGAACCTCGTGCCGGACACGCCAGAACCACCTGCCGGACAGACCGGAAACACCTGCTGGACACGCCGGAACCACCGGCTCGACTCGCCGGAACCACCGCCAGACATGCAAAATGACCTGCCGGCTACGCCAGAACCACTTGGCGAACACTCCGGAATCACCTGTCGGGCATGCCAGAACCACCTCTCAGACTTGCCAGAACCATGTTCCGGACACGTCGGTACCACCTGCCGAGTATGCCGGAACCACATGATCCACTCCCCAGAACCACCTGCTGGACACGCCAGAATCACCTGCCAGCTACGCCAGAACCACTCGGCAGACACTCCGGAACCACCTGCCGGGCATGCCGCAACCACCTCTCAGAGGTGCCAGAACCACATGACGGACACTCCAGAATCACCTGTCGGGCATGCCGGAACCAACTCTCAGACGTGCCGGTCACGCCAGAAGCACCTGCCGGAACGCCGGAACCACCGGCTCGACTCGCCGGAACCACCGCCGGACATGCAAAATGACCTGCCGGCTACGCCAGAACCACTTGGCGAACACTCCGGAATCACCTGTTCGGCATCCAGAACCACCTCTCAGACTTGCCAGAACCATGTTCCGGACACGCCGGTACCACCTGCCGAGTATGCCGGAACCACATGATCCACTCCCCAGAACCACCTGCTGGACACGCCAGAATCACCTGCCGGCTACGCCAGAACCACTCGGCAGACACTCCGGAACCACCTGCCGGGCATGCCGCAACCACCTCTCAGAGGTGCCAGAACCACATGACGGACACTCCAGAATCACCTGTCGGGCATGCCGGAACCAACTCTCAGACGTGCCGGTCACGCCAGAAGCACCTGCCGGACACGCCGGAACCACCGGCTCGACTCGCCGGAACCACCGCCGGACATGCAAAATGACCTGCCGGCTACGCCAGAACCCCTTGGCGAACACTCCGGAATCACCTGTCGGGCATGCCGGAACCACCTCTCAGACATGCCAGTACCACATGCCAATGACACCGGAAGCACCTGCCAAGGACGCCAGAACCACCTGCTCGACTCGCCAAAACCACCTGCTGGACATGCCAAAATCACCTGCAGGCTACGCCACAACCATTTGGTGAACTCTTCGGAATCACCTGCCGGGCATGCAGGAACCACCTGCCGGTCATGCCGGAACCACCGGCTCGACTCGCCGGAACCATTGCCGGACATGCAAAATCACCTGCCGGCTATGCCAGAACCACTTGGGGAACACTCCGGAATCACCTGCCGGGCATGGCGGAACCACCTCTCAGACATGCCGGAACCACATGCCAATGACACAGGAAGCACCTGCCGAGCACGCCAGAACCACCTGC
Organism: Equus caballus; assembly: GCF_041296265.1. Classification (NCBI taxonomy): domain Eukaryota; kingdom Metazoa; phylum Chordata; class Mammalia; order Perissodactyla; family Equidae; genus Equus; species Equus caballus. Next base: position 7,553,928 of record NC_091704.1, read on the forward strand.
TCGACTCGCCAAAACCACCTGCTGGACACGCCGAAATCTCTTGCCGGCTAGGCCACAACCATTTGGTGAACTCTTCGGAATCACCTGCCGGGCTTGCTGGAACCACCTGCTGGTCACGCCAACATCACCTGCCAGCTATGCCAGAACCACTTGGCGGACACCATGGAAACACCTGTCGGGCCGGCCGGAACCACCTCTCAGACGTGCCAGAACCATGAGCCTGAGATGCCGGAACCACACCCCGAACAGAACGAAACCACCTGCCAGACCCGCCTGAACCCCCTGGCGAGCACGCCTGATCCACCTGCTCAACTAGCCGGAACCAACTTCCTGACACGCCAAAATCACCTGCCAGGTATACAAGAACCACTTGGTGGACACTCCGGTATCATCTGCCGGAGACGCCAGAACCAGCTCTCAGACACACCAGAACCACGTGCCAGAGACGCTGGAAGCACCAGCTGAGCATGCCTCAGACACCTGCTCGACTCGCAAGATACACCTTTCGGACAGGCGAAAATCACCTGCCGGGTACACCAGAAACACTTGGCGGACGCTCCGGAATCACCTGTCGGGCGTGCCGGAACCACCTCTCCGACTTGCCAGAACCATGTTCTGGACACGCCGGTACCACCTGCCGAGTATGCCGGAACCAGCTGATCCACTCCCCTGAACCACGTAGTGGACACGCCAAAATCAACTGCCGGCTACGCCAGAACCACTCGGCAGACACTCCGGAATCACATGCCAGGCATTCCGGAACCACCTCTCACAGGTGCCAGAACCAAATGCCGGACACTCCGGTATCACCTGCCGGGCATGCTGGAACCACCTCTCAGAGGTGCCAGAACCACATGCCGGACACTCCGGAATCAACTGCCGGGCATGGCGGAACCACCTCTCAGACATGCCGGAACCACATGCCAGTGACGCCGGAAGCACCTGCCGAGCACGCCAGAACCACCTGATCGACTCGCCAAAACCACCTGCTGGACACGCCGAAATCTCTTGCCGGCTAGGCCACAACCATTTGGTGAACACTTCGGAATCACCTGCCGGGCTGGCTGGAACCATCTGCCGGTTACGCCAACATCACCTGCCAGCTATGCCAGAACCACTTGGCGGACACCATGGAAACACCTGTCGGGCCGGCCGGAACCACCTATCAGACGTGCCAGAACCATGTGCCTGAGATGCCGGAACCACACCCCGAACAGACCGAAACCCCCTGCCAGACCCGCCTGAACCACCTGCCGAGCACGCCGGAACCACCTACTCGACTCGCTGGAACCACCTACCTGACACGCTAAAATCACCTGCCGGGTATGCCACAACCACTTGGTGGACACTCCGGAATCATCTGCCGGACATGCCAGAACCAGCTCTCAGACACACCAGAACCACGTGCCAGACACGCCGGAAGCACCTGCTGAGCATGCCTGAGCCAAATGCTCGACTTGCCAGAGACACCTGCCAGACACGCCAAAATCACCTGCCGGGTACGCCAGAATCACGTGGCGGACACTCCGGAATCACCTCTCGGGCGTGCCGGAACCACCTCTCAGACTTGCCAGAACCATGTTCTGGACACGCCGGTACCACCTGCCGAGTATGCCGGAACCAGCTGATCCACTCCCCAGAACCACCTAGTGGATACGCCAAAATCAACTGCCGGCTACGCCAGAACCACTCAGCAGACACTCCGAAATCACATGCCAGGCATTCCGGAACCACCTCTCAGACATGCCGGAAACACATGCCAATGACTCCGGAAGCACCTGCCAAGCACGCCATAACCACCTGCCGAGCACGCCGGAACCACCTACTCGACTCGCCGGAACCACCTACCTGACACGCTAAAATCACCTGCCGGGTAAGCCACAACCACTTGGTGGACACTCCGGAATCATCTGCCGGACATGCCAGAACCAGCTCTCAGACACACCAGAACCACGTGCCAGACACGCCGGAAGCACCTGCTGATCGTGCCTGAGCCAAATGCTCGACTTGCCAGAAACACCTGCCAGACACGCCAAAATCACCTGCCGGGTACGCCAGAACCACGTGGCGGACACTCCGGAATGACCTGTCGGGCATGCCGGAACCAACTCTCAGACGTGCCAGAACCTCGTGCCGGACACGCCAGAACCACCTGCCGGACACGCCGGAACCACCGGCTCGACTCGCCGGAACCACTGCCGGACATGCATAATGACCTGCCGGCTACGCCAGAACCACTTGGCGAACACTCCGGAATCACCTGTCGGGCATGCCGGAACCCCCTCTCAGACTTGCCAGAACCATGTTCCGGACACGCCGGTACCACCTGCAGAGTATGCCGGAACCACCTGATCCACTCCCCAGAACCACCTGCTGGACACGCCAGAATCATCTGCCTACAACGCCAGAACCACTCGTCAGACACTCCGGAACCACCTGCCGGGCATGCCTGAACCACCTCTCAGAGGTGCCACAACCACATGCCGGACACTCCGGAACCACCTGCCGGGCATGCCGGACCCACCTCACAGAGGTGCCAGAACCACATGCCAGACACTCCGGAATCACCTGCCGGGCATGCCGGAACCATCTCTCAGACGTGCCAGAACCATGTTCCGGACACGCCGGTACCACCTGCCGTGCTCGCCGGAACCAACTTCTGGACACGCCAAAATCACCTGCCGGCTACGCCAGAACCACTCGGCAGACACTCCGGAATCGCCTGCGGGGCTGGCTGGAACCACCTGCCGGTCACGTCAACATCACCTTTCAGCTACGCCAGAACCACTTGGCGGACACTCCGGAAACACCTGTCGGGCCGGCCGGAACCACCTCTCAAACGTGCAAGAACCATGTGCCTGAGATGCCGGAACCACTCCCCGAACAGACCGAAACCACCTGCCAGACCCGCCTGAACCCCGTGGCGAGCACACCTGATCCACCTGCTCAACTAGCCGGAACCACCTTCCTGACACGCCAAAATCACCTGTCGGGTGTACCAGAACCACTTGGTGGATACTCCGGAATCACCTGCCGGGCATGCCGGAACCATCTCTCAGACGTGCCAGAACCATGTTCCGGACACGCCGGTACCACCTGCCGAGCTCGCCGGAACCACCTGCTGGACACGCCAAAATCACCTGCCGGGTACGCCAGAACCACTCGGCAGACACTCCGGAATCACCTGCCTGGCATGCCGGAACCACATGCTGGACATGCCGGAACCACCTGCCGGACATGCCGGAACCACCGGCTCGACTCGCCGGAACCATTGCCGGACATGCAAAATCACCTGCCGGCTACCCCAGAACCACTTGGCGAACACTCCGGTATCACCTGCCGGGCATGCCGGAACCACCTCTCAGAGGTGCCAGAACCACATGCCGGACACTCCGGAATCACCTGCCGGGCACGCCGGAACCACCTGCTGTACATGCCAGAACCACCGGCTCGACTCGCCGGAACCATTGCGGGACATGCAAAATCACCTGCCGGCTATGCCAGAACCACTTCGGGAACACTCCGGAATCACCTGCCGGGCATGGCGGAACCACCTCTCAGACATGCCGGAACCACATGCCAATGACACCGGAAGCACCTGCCGCGCACGCCAGAACCACCTGCTCGACTCGCCAAAACCACCTGATGGACACGCCTAAATCACCTTCCGGCTACGCCACAACCATTTGGTGAACACTTCGGAATCACCTGCCGGGCTGGCTGGAACCACCTGCCGGTCACGCCAACATCACCTGCCAGCTATGCCAGAACCACTTGGTGGACACCATGGAAACACCTGTCGGGCCGGCCGGAACCACCTATCAGACGTGCCAGAACCATGTGCCTGAGATGCCGGAACCACACACCGAAAAGACCGAAACCACCTGCCAGACCCGCCTGAACCACCTGCTGAGCACGCCGGAACCACCAACTCGACTCGCTGGAACCACCTACCTGACACGCTAAAATCACCTGCTGGGTATGCCACAACCACTTGGGGGACACTCCGGAATCATCTGCCGGACATGCCAGAACCAGCTCTCAGACACACCAGAACCACGTGCCAGACACGCCGGAGCACCTGCTGAGCATTCCTGAGCCAAATGCTCGACTTGCAAGAAACACCTGCCAGACACGCCAAAATCACCTGCCGGGTACGCCAGAACCACGTGGCGGACACTCCGGAATCACCTTTCGGGCATGCCGGAACCAACTCTCAGACGTGCCAGAACCTCGTGCCGGACACGCCAGAACCACCTGCCGGACAGACCGGAAACACCTGCTGGACACGCCGGAACCACCGGCTCGACTCGCCAGAACCACCGCCAGACATGCAAAATGACCTGCCGGCTACGCCAGAACCACTTGGCGAACACTCCGGAATCACCTGTCGGGCATGCCGGAACCGCATCTCAGACTTGCCAGAACCATGTACCGGACACGCCGGTACCACCTGCCGAGTATGCCGGAACCACCTGATCCACTCCCCAGAACCACCTGCTGGACACGCCAGAATCACCTGCCGACTACGCCAGAACCACTCGGCAGACACTCCGGAACCACCGGCCGGGCATGCCGGAACCACCTCTCAGACATGCCGGTACCACATGCCAATGACACCGGAAGCACCTGCCAAGGACGCCAGAACCACCTGCTCGACTCGCCAAAACCACCTGCTGGACACGCCAAAATCACCTGCCGGCTACGCCACAACCATTTGGTGAACTCTTCGGAATCACCTGCCGGGCATGCAGGAACCACCTGCCGGTCATGCCGGAACCACCGGCTCGACTCGCCGGAACCATTGCCGGACATGCAAAATCACCTGCCGGCTACGCCAGAACCACTCGGCAGACACTCCAGAATCACCTGCAGGGCTGGCTGGAACCACCTGCCGGTCACGCCAACATCACCTTTCAGCTACGCCAGAACCACTTGGCGGACACTCCGGAAACACCTGTCGGGCCGGCCGGAACCACCTCTCAAACGTGCAAGAACCATGTGCCTGAGATGCCGGAACCACTCCCCGAACAGACCGAAACCACCTGCCAGACCCGCCTGAACCCCGTGGCGAGCACACCTGATCCACCTGCTCAACTAGCCGGAACCACCTTCCTGACACGCCAAAATCACCTGTCGGGTGTACCAGAACCACTTGGTGGATACTCCGGAATCACCTGCCGGGCATGCCGGAACCATCTCTCAGACGTGCCAGAACCATGTTCCGGACACGCCGGTACCACCTGCCGAGCTCGCCGGAACCACATGCTGGACACGCCAAAATCACCTGCCGGGTACGCCAGAACCACTCGGCAGACACTCCGGAATCACCTGCCTGGCATGCCGGAACCACCTGCTGGACATGCCGGAACCACCTGCCGGACATGCCGGAACCACCTGCCGGGCATGCCGGAACCACCTCTCAGACATGCCGGAACCACATGCCAATGACACCGGAAGCACCTGCCGAGCACGCCAGAACCACCTGCTCGACTCGCCAAAACCACCTGCTGGACACGCCAAAATCACCTGCCGGCTACGCCACAACCATTTGGTGAACTCTTCGGTATCACCTGCCGGGCTTGATGGAACCACCTGCAGGTCATGCCAACATCACCTGCCAGCAATGCCAGAAACACTTGGCGGACACCATGGAAACACCTGACGGGCCGGCCGGAACCACCTCTCAGACGTGCCAGAACCATGTGCCTGAGATGCCGGAGCCACTCCCCGAACAGACCGAAACCTCCTGCCAGACCCGCCTGAACCCCCTGGCGAGCACGCCTGATCCACCTGCTCAACTAGCCAGAACCAACTTCCTGACACGCCAAAATCACCTGCCAGGTATACAAGAACCACTTGGTGGACACTCCGGAATCATCTGCCGGACATGCCAGAACCAGCTCTCAGACACACCAGAACCACCTGCCAGAGACGCCGGAAGCACCAGCTGAGCATGCCTGAGCCACCTGCTCGACTCGCAAGATACACCTGTCGGACATGCCAAAATCACCTGTCGGGTACGCCAGAAACACTTGGCGGACGCTCCGGAATCACCTGTCGGGCGTGCCGGAACCTCCTCTCAGACTTGCCAGAACCATGTTCTGGACACGCCGGTACCACCTGCCGAGTATGCCGGAACCAGCTGATCCACTCCCCAGAACCACCTAGTGGACACGCCAAAATCAACTGCCGGCTACGCCAGAACCACTCGGCAGACACTCCGGAATCACAGGCCAGGCATTCCGGAACGACCTCTCACAGGTGCCAGAACCAAATGCCGGACACTCCGGTATCACCTGCCGGGCATGCCGGAACCACCTCTCAGAGGTGCCAGAACCACATGCCGGACACTCCGGAATCACCTGCCGGGCATGCTGGAACCACGTGCTGGACATGCCGGAACCACCTGCCGGACAGGTCGGAATCACCTGCCGGACATGCCGGAACCACCGGCTCGAATCGCCGGAACCATTGCCGGACATGCAAAATCACCTGCCGGCTACGCCAGAACCACTTGGCGAACACTCCGGTATCACCTGCCGGGCATGCCGGAACCACCTCTCAGAGGTGCCAGAACCACATGCCGGACACTCCGGAATCACCTGCCGGGCATGCCGGAACCACCTGCTGGACATGCCGGAACCACCGGCTCGACTCGCCGGAACCATTGCGGGACATGCAAAATCACCTGCCGGCTATGCCAGAACCACTTCGGGAACACTCCGGAATCACCTGCCGGGCATGGCGGAACCACCTCTCAGACATGCCGGAACCACATGCCAATGACACCGGAAGCACCTGCCGCGCACGCCAGAACCACCTGCTCGACTCGCCAAAACCACCTGCTGTACACGCCAAAATCACCTGCTGGCTACGCCACAACCATTTGGTGAACTCTTCGGAATCACCTGCCGGGTTGGCTCCAGAACCACTCGGCAGACACTCCGGAACCACCTGCCGTGCTGGCTGGAACCACCTCTCAGACATGCCGGAACCACATGCCAATGACACCGGAAGCACCTGCCGAGCACGCCAGAACCACCTGCTCAACTCGCCAAAACCACCTGCTGGACACGCCAAAATCACCTGCCGGCTACGCCACAACCATTTGGTGAACACTTCGGAATCACCTGCCGGGCTGGCTGGAACCATCTGCCGGTTACGCCAACATCACCTGCCAGCTATGCCAGAACCACTTGGCGGACACCATGGAAACACCTGTCGGGCCGGCCGGAACCACCTATCAGACGTGCCAGAACCATGTGCCTGAGATGCCGGAACCACACCCCGAACAGACCGAAACCCCTTGCCAGACCCGCCTGAACCACCTGCCGAGCACGCCGGAACCACCTACTCGACTCGCTGGAACCACCTACCTGACACGCTAAAATCACCTGCAGGGTATGCCACAACCACTTGGTGGACACTCCGGAATCATCTGCCGGACATGCCAGAACCAGCTCTCAGACACACCAGAACCACGTGCCAGACACGCCGGAAGCACCTGCTGAGCATGCCTGAGCCAAATGCTCGACTTGCCAGAAACACCTGCCAGACACGCCAAAATCACCTGCCGGTTACGCCAGAATCACATGGCGGACACTCCGGAATCACCTCTCGGGCGTGCCGGAACCACCTCTCAGACTTGCCAGAACCATGTTCTGGACACGCCGGTACCACGTGCAGAGTATGCCGGAACCAGCTGATCCACTCCCCAGAACCACCTAGTGGATACGCCAAAATCAACTGCCGGCTACGCCAGAACCACTCAGCAGACACTCCGGAATCACATGCCAGGCATTCCGGAACCACCTCTCAGAGCTGCCAGAACCACATGCCGGACACTCCGGAATCACCTGCCGGGCATGCTGGAACCACGTGCTGGACATGCCGGAACCACCTGCCGGACATGCCGGAACCACCTGCCGGACATTCCGTAACCACCTGCTCGACTCTCCGGAACCAGTGCCGGACATGCAAAATCACCTGCCGGCTACGCCAGAACTACTTGGCGCACAATCCGGAATCACCTGCCGGGCATGGCGGAACCACCTCTCAGACATGCCGGAACCACATGCCAATGACACCGGAGCACCTGCCGAGCACGCCAGAACAACCTGCTTGACTCGCCAAAACCACCTGCTGGACACGCCGAAATCACCTGCTGGCTAGTCCACAACCATATGGTGAACACTTCGGAATCACCTGCCTGGCTGGCTGGAATCAACTGCTGGTCACCCCAACATCACCTGCCAGCTATGCCAGAACCACTTGGCGGACACCATGGAAACACCTGTCGGGCCGGCCGGAACCACCTATCAGACGTGCCAGAACCATGTGCCTGAGATGCCGGAACCACACCCGAACAGACCGAAACCACCTGCCAGACCCGCATGAACCACCTGCCGAGCATGCCGGAACCACCTACTCGACTTGCTGGAACCACCTACCTGACACACCACAATCACCTGCCGGGTATGCCACAACCACTTGGTGGACACTCCGGAATCATCTGCCAGACATGCCAGAACCAGCTCTCAGACACACCAGAACCACGTGCCAGACACGCCGGAAGCACCTGCTGAGCATGCCTGAGTCAAATGCTCGACTTGCAAGAAACACCGGTCAGACACGCCAAAATCACCTGTCGGGTACGCCAGAACCATGTGGCGGACACTCCGGAATGACCTGTCGGGCATGCCGGAACCAACTCTCAGACGTGCCAGATCCTCGTGCCGGTCACGCCAGAACCACCTGCCGGACACGCCGGAACCACCGGCTCGACTCGCCGGAACCACCGTCGGACATGCAAAATGACCTGCCGGCTACGCCAGAACCACTTGGCGAACACTCCGGAATCACCTGTCGGGCATGCCGGAACCCCCTCTCAGACTTGCCAGAACCATGTTCCGGACACGCCGGTACCACCTGCAGAGTATGCCGGAACCACCTGATCCACTCCCCACAACCACCTGCTGGACACGCCAGAATCACCTGCCCACAACGCCAGAACCACTCGTCAGACACTCCGGAACCACCTGCCGGGCATGCCGGACCCACCTCTCAGAGGTGCCAGAACCACATGCCAGACACTCCGGAATGACCTGCCGGGCATGCCGGAACCATCTCTCAGACGTGCCAGAACCATGTTCCGGACACGCCGGTACGACCTGCCGTGCTCGCCGGAACCAACTTCTGGACACGCCAAAATCACCTGCCGGCTACGCCAGAACCACTCGGCAGACACTCCGGAATCACCTGCGGGGCTGGCTGGAACCACCTGCCGGTCACGCCAACATCACCTTTCAGCTACGCCAGAACCACTTGGCGGACACTCCGGAAACACCTGTCGGGCCGGCCGGAACCACCTCTCAAACGTGCAAGAACCATGTGCCTGAGATGCCGGAACCACTCCCCGAACAGACCGAAACCACCTGCCAGACCCGCCTGAATCCACTGGCGAGCACACCTGATCCACCTGCTCAACTAGCCGGAACCACCTTCCTGACACGCCAAAATCACCTGTCGGGTGTACCAGAACCACTTGGTGGATACTCCGGAATCACCTGCCGGGCATGCCGGAACCATCTCTCAGACGTGCCAGAACCATGTTCCGGACACGCCGGTACCACCTGCCGAGCTCGCCGGAACCACCTGCTGGACACGCCAAAATCACCTGCCGGGTACGCCAGAACCACTCAGCAGACACTCCGGAATCACCTGCCTGGCATGCCGGAACCACCTGCTGGACATGCCGGAACCACCTGCCGGACATGCCGGAACCACCGGCTCGACTCGCCGGAACCATTGCCGGACATGCAAAATCACCTGCCGGCTACGCCAGAACCACTTGGCGAACACTCCGGTATCACCTGCCGGGCATGCCGGAACCACCTCTCAGAGGTGCCAGAATCACATGCCTGACACTCCGGAATCACCTGCTGGACATGCCGGAACCACCGGCTCGACTCGCCGGAACCATTGCCGGACATGCAAAATCACCTGCCGGCTATGCCAGAACCACTTCGGGAACACTCCGGAATCACCTGCCGGGCATGGCGGAAGCACCTCTCAGACATGCCGGAACCACATGTCAATGACACCGGAAGCACCTGCCGCGCACGCCAGAACCACCTGCTCGACTCGCCAAAACCACCTGATGGACACGCCTAAATCACATTCCGGCTACGCCACAACCATTTGGTGAACACTTCGGAATCACCTGCCGGGCTGGCTGGAACCACCTGTCGGTCACGCCAACATCACCTGCCAGCTATGCCAGAACCACTTGGTGGACACCATGGAAACACCTGTCGGGCCAGCCGGAACCACCTATCAGACGTGCCAGAACCATGTGCCTGAGATGCCGGAACCACACCCCGAAAAGACCGAAACCACCTGCCAGACCCGCCTGAACCCCCTGGCGAGCACGCCTGATCCACCTGCTCACCTAGCCAGAACCACCTTCCTGACACGCCAAAATCACCTGCCCGGTATACCAGAACCACTTCGTGGGCACTCCGGAATCATCTGCCGGACATGCCAGAACCAGGTCTCAGACACACCAGAACCACGTGCCAGAGACGCCGGAAGCAACAGCTGAGGATGCCTGAGCCACGTACTCGACTCGCAAGATACACCTGTCGGACATGCCAAAATCACCTGCCGGGTACGCCAGAAACACTTGGCGGACGCTGCGGAATCACCTGTCGGGCGTGCCGGAACCTCCTCTCAGACTTGCCAGAACCATGTTCTGGACACGCCGGTACCACCTGCCGAGTATGCCGGAACCAGCTGATCCACTCCCCAGAACCACCTAGTGGACACGCCAAAATCAACTGCCGGCTACGCCAGAACCACTCGGCAGACACTCCGGAATCACAGGCCAGGCATTCCGGAACCACCTCTCAGAGCTGCCAGAACCACATGCCGGACACTCCGGAATCACCTGCCGGGCATGCTGGAACCACGTGCTGGACATGCCGGAACCACCTGCCGGACATGCCGGAACCACCTGCCGGACATTCCGAAAACACCGGCTCGACTCGCCGGAACCATTGCCGGACATGCAAAATCACCTGCCGGCTACGCCAGAACCACTTGGCGAACACTCCGGTATCACCTGCCGGGCATGCCGGGACCACCTCTCAGAGGTGCCAGAACCACATGCTGGACACTCTGGAATCACCTGCCGGGCATGCTGGAACCACGTGCTGGACATGCCGGAACCACCTGCCGGACATGCCGGAACCACCTGCCGGACATTCCGGAACCACCGGTTCGACTCGCCGGAACCATTGCCGGACATGCAAAATCACCTGCCGGCTACGCCAGAATCACTTGGCGAACACTCCGGAATCACCTGCCGGGCATGGCGGAACCACCTCTCAGACATGCCGGAAACACATGCCAATGACTCCGGAAGCACCTGCCGAGCACGCCGGAACCACCTACTCGACTCGCCGGAACCCCCTACCTGACACGCTAAAATCACCTGCCGGGTATGCCACAACCACTTGGTGGACACTCCGGAATCATCTTCCGGACATGCCAGAACCAGCTCTCAGACACACCAGAACCACGTGCCAGACACGCCGGAAGCACCTGCTGATCGTGCCTGAGACAAATGCTCGACTTGCCAGAAACACCTGCCAGACACGCCAAAATCACCTTCCGGGTACGCCAGAACCACGTGGCGGACACTCCGGAATCACCTTTCGGGCATGCCGGAACCAACTCTCAGACGTGCCAGAACCTCGTGCCAGACACGCCAGAACCACCTGCAGGACAGACCGGAAACACCTGCTGGACACGCCGGAACCACCGGCTCGACTCGCCGGAACCACCGCCGGACATGCAAAATGACCTGCCGGCTATGCCAGAACCACTTGGCGAACACTCCGGAATCACCTGTCGGGCATGCCAGAATCGCCTCTCAGACTTGCCAGAACCATGTTCCGGACACGCCGGTACCACCTGCCGAGTATGCCGGAACCACATGATCCACTCCCCAGAACCACCTGCTGGACATGCCAGAATCACCTGCCGGCTACGCCAGAACCACTCGGCAGACACTCCGGAACCACCTGCCGGGCATGCCGCAACCACCTCTCAGAGGTGCCAGAACCACATGCCGGACACTCCAGAATCACCTGTCGGGCATGCCGGAACCAACTCTCAGACGTGCCGGTCACGCCAGAAGCACCTGCCGGACACGCCGGAACCACCGGCTCGACTCGCCGGAACCACCGGCGGACATGCAAAATGACCTGCCGGCTACGCCAGAACCACTTGGCGAACACTCCGGAATCACCTGTCGGGCATGCCGGAACCGCATCTCAGACTTGCCAGAACCATGTTCCGGACAGGCCGGTACCACCTGCCGAGTATGCCGGAACCACCTGATCCACTCCCCAGAACCACCTGCTGGACACGCCAGAATCACCTGCCGACTACGCCAGAACCACTCGGCAGACACTCCGGAAACACCTGCCAGGCATGCCGGAACCAACTCTCAGAGGTCCAAGAACCACATGCCGGACACTCCGGAATCACTCGCCGGGCATGCCGGAACCACCTCTCAGAGGTGCCAGAACCACATGCCGGACACTCCGGAATCACCTGCCGGGCATGCCGGAACCATCTCTCAGACGTGCCAGAACCATGTTCCGGACACGCTGCTACCACCTGCCGAGCTCGCCGGAACCACCTGCAGGACACGCCAAACTCACCTGCCAGCTACGCCAGAACCACACGGCAGACACTCCGGAATCACCTGCCGGGCTGGCTGAAACCACCTGCCAGTCACGCCAACATCACCTTTCAGCTACGCCAGAACCACTTGGCGGACACTCCCGAAACACCTCTCCGGCCGGCCGGAAACACCTCTCAGACGTGCCAGAACCATGTGCCTGAGATGCCGGAACCACTCCCCGAACAGACCGAAACCACCTGCCAGACCCGCCTGAACCCCCTGGCGAGCACGCCTGATCCACCTGCTCAACTAGCCGGAACCACCTTCCTGACAAGCCAAAATCACCTGCCGGCTACGCCACAAACATTTGGTGAACTCTTCGGAATCACCTGCCGTGCTGGCTGGAACCAGCTCTCAGACATGCCGGAACCACATGCCAATGACACCGGAAGCACCTGCCGAGCACGCCAGAACCACCTGATCGACTCGCCAAAACCACCTGCTGGACACGCCAAAATCACCTGCCGGCTACGCCACAACCATTTGGTGAACTCTTCGGTATCACCTGCCGGGCTTGATGGAACCACCTGCCGGTCACGCCAACATCACCTGCCAGCTATGCCAGAAACACTTGGCGGACACCATGGAAACACCTGTCGGGCCGGCCGGAACCACCTCTCAGACGTGCCAGAACCATGTGCCTGAGATGCCGGAGCCACTCCCCGAACAGACCGAAACCACCTGCCAGACCCGCCTGAACCCCCTGGCGAGCACGCCTGATCCACCTGCTCAACTAGCCAGAACCAACTTCCTGACACGCCAAAATCACCTGCCAGGTATACCAGAACCACTTGGTGGACACTCCGGAATCATCTGCCGGACATGCCAGAACCAGCTCTCAGACACACCAGAACCACGTGCCAGAGACGCCGGAAGCACCAGCTGAGCATGCCTGAGCCACCTGCTCGACTCGCAAGATACACCTGTCGGACATGCCAAAATCACCTGTCGGGTACGCCAGAAACACTTGGCGGACGCTCCGGAATCACCTGTCGGGCGTGCCGGAACCTCCTCTCAGACTTGCCAGAACCATGTTCTGGACACGCCGGTACCACCTGCCGAGTATGCCGGAACCAGCTGATCCACTCCCCAGAACCACCTAGTGGACACGCCAAAATCAACTGCCGGCTGCGCCAGAACCACTCGGCAGACACTCCGGAATCACAGGCCAGGCATTCCGGAACGACCTCTCAGAGGTGCCAGAACCAAATGCCGGACACTCCGGTATCACCTGCCGGGCATGCCGGGACCACCTCTCAGAGGTGCCAGAACCACATGCCGGACACTCCGGAATCACCTGCCGGGCATGCCGGAACCACCTGCTGGACATGCCGGAACCACCGGCTCGACTCGCCGGAACCATTGCGGGACATGCAAAATCACCTGCCGGCTATGCCAGAACCACTTCGGGAACACTCCGGAATCACCTGCCGGGCATGGCGGAACCACCTCTCAGACATGCCGGAACCACATGCCAATGACACCGGAAGCACCTGCCGCGCACGCCAGAACCACCTGCTCGACTCGCCAAAACCACCTGCTGTACACGCCAAAATCACCTGCCGGCTACGCCACAACCATTTGGTGAACTCTTCGGAATCACCTGCCGGGCTGGCTCCAGAACCACTCGGCAGACACTCCGGAACCACCTGCCGGGCATGCCGGAACCACCTCTCAGACATGCCGGAACCACATGCCAATGACACCGGAAGCACCTGCCGAGCACGCCAGAACCACCTGCTCGACTCGCCAAAACCACCTGCTGGACACGCCAAAATCACCTGCCGGCTACGCCACAACCATTTGGTGAACTCTTCGGTATCACCTGCCGGGCTTGATGGAACCACCTGCCGGTCATGCCAACATCACCTGCCAGCAATGCCAGAAACACTTGGCGGACACCATGGAAACACCTGTCGGGCCGGCCGGAACCACCTCTCAGACGTGCCAGAACCATGTGCCTGAGATGCCGGAGCCACTCCCCGAAAAGACCGAAACCTCCTGCCAGACCCGCCTGAACCCCCTGGCGAGCACGCCTGATCCACCTGCTCAACTAGCCAGAACCAACTTCCTGACACGCCAAAATCACCTGCCAGGTATACCAGAACCACTTGGTGGACACTCCGGAATCATCTGCCGGACATGCCAGAACCAGCTCTCAGACACACCAGAACCACGTGCCAGAGACGCCGGAAGCACCAGCTGAGCATGCCTGAGCCACCTGCTCGACTCGCAAGATACACCTGTCGGACATGCCAAAATCACCTGTCGGGTACGCCAGAAACACTTGGCGGACGCTCCGGAATCACCTGTCGGGCGTGCCGGAACCTCCTCTCAGACTTGCCAGAACCATGTTCTGGACACGCCGGTACCACCTGCCGAGTATGCCGGAACCAGCTGATCCACTCCCCAGAACCACCTAGTGGACACACCAAAATCAACTGCCGGCTACGCCAGAACCACTCGGCAGACACTCCGGAATCACAGGCCAGGCATTCCGGAACGACCTCTCAGAGGTGCCAGAACCAAATGCCGGACACTCCGGTATCACCTGCCGGGCATGCCGGAACCACCTCTCAGAGGTGCCAGAACCACATGCCGGACACTCCGGAATCACCTGCCGGGCATGCTGGAACCACGTGCTGGACATGCCGGAACCACCTGCCGGACATGCCGGAACCACCTGCCAGACATTCCGAAAACACCGGCTCGACTCGCCGGAACCATTGCCGGACATGCAAAATCACCTGCCGGCTACGCCAGAACCACTTGGCGAACACTCCGGTATCACCTGCCGGGCATGCCGGGACCACCTATCAGAGGTGCCAGAACCACATGCCGGACACTCCGGAATCACCTGCCGGGCATGCCGGAACCACCTGCCGGACATGCCGGAACCACCGGCTCGACTCGCCGGAACCATTGCCGGACATGGAAAATCACCTGCCGGCTACGCCAGAACCACTTGGCGAACACTCCGGAATCACCTGCCAGGCATGGCGGATCCATCTCTCAGACTTGCCAGAACCATGTTCTGGACACGCCGGTACCACCTGCCGAGTATGCCGGAACCAGCTGATCCACTCCCCAGAACCACCTAGTGGACACTCCAAAATCAACTGCCGGCTACGCCAGAAGCACTCGGCAGACACTCCGTAATCACATGCCAGGTATTCCGGAACCACCTCTCAGAGGTGCCAGAACCAAATGCCGGACACTCCAGTATCACCTTCCTGGCATGTCGGAACCACCTCTCAGAGGTGCCAGAACCACATGCCGGACACTCCGGAATCACCTGCCGGGCATGGCGGAACCACCTCTCAGACATGCCGGAAACACATGCCAATGACTCCGGAAGCACCTGCCGAGCACGCCGGAACCACCTACTCGACTCGCCGGAACCCCCTACCTGACACGCTAAAATCACCTGCCGGGTATGCCACAACCACTTGGTGGACACTCCGGAATCATCTTCCGGACATGCCAGAACCAGCTCTCAGACACACCAGAACCACGTGCCAGACACGCCGGAAGCACCTGCTGATCGTGCCTGAGACAAATGCTCGACTTGCCAGAAACACCTGCCAGACACGCCAAAATCACCTTCCGGGTACGCCAGAACCACGTGGCGGACACTCCGGAATCACCTTTCGGGCATGCCGGAACCAACTCTTAGACGTGCCAGAACCTCGTGCCGGACACGCCAGAACCACCTGCCGGACAGACCGGAAACACCTGCTGGACACGCCGGAACCACCGGCTCGACTCGCCGGAACCACCGCCGGACATGCAAAATGACCTGCCGGCTACGCCAGAACCACTTGGCGAACACTCCGGAATCACCTGTCGGGCATGCCAGAACCACCTCTCAGACTTGCCAGAACCATGTTCCGGACACGCCGGTACCACCTGCCGAGTATGCCGGAACCACATGATCCACTCCCCAGAACCACCTGCTGGACATGCCAGAATCACCTGCCGGCTACGCCAGAACCACTCGGCAGACACTCCGGAACCACCTGCCGGGCATGCCGCAACCACCTCTCAGAGGTGCCAGAACCACATGCCGGACACTCCAGAATCACCTGTCGGGCATGCCGGAACCAACTCTCAGACGTGCCGGTCACGCCAGAAGCACCTGCCGGACACGCCGGAACCACCAGCTCGACTCGCCGGAACCACCGCCGGACATGCAAAATGACCTGCCGGCTACGCCAGAACCACTTGGCGAACACTCCGGAATCACCTGTCGGGCATGCCGGAACCGCATCTCAGACTTGCCAGAACCATGTTCCGGACAGGCCGGTACCACCTGCCGAGTATGCCGGAACCACCTGATCCACTCCCCAGAACCACCTGCTGGACACGCCAGAATCACCTGCCGACTACGCCAGAACCACTCGGCAGACACTCCGGAACCACCTGCCGGGCATGCCGGAACCACCTCTCAGAGGTCCAAGAACCACATGCCGGACACTCCGGAATCACCCGCCGGGCATGCCGGAACCACCTCTCAGAGGTGCCAGAACCACATGCCGGACACTCCGGAATCACCTGCCGGGCATGCCGGAACCATCTCTCAGACGTGCCAGAACCATGTTCCGGAAACGCTGCTACCACCTGCCGAGCTCGCCGGAACCACCTGCAGGACACGCCAAAATCACCTGCCAGCTACGCCAGAACCACACGGCAGACAGTCCGGAATCACCTGCTGGGCTGGCTGGAACCACCTGCCAGTCACGCCAACATCACCTTTCAGCTACGCCAGAACCACTTGGCGGACACTCCCGAAACACCTCTCCGGCCGGCCGGAACCACCTCTCAGACGTGCCAGAACCATGTGCCTGAGATGCCGGAACCACTCCCCGAACAGACCGAAACCACCTGCCAGACCCGCCTGAACCCCCTGGCAAGCACGCCTGATCCACCTGCTCAACTAGCCGGAACCACCTTCCTGACAAGCCAAAATCACCTGCCGGCTACGCCACAAACATTTGGTGAACTCTTCGGAATCACCTGCCGGGCTGGCTCCAGAACCACTCAGCAGACTCTCTGGAACCACCTGCCGGGCATGCCGGAACCACCTCTCAGACATGCCGGAACCACATGCCAATGACACCGGAAGCACCTGCCGAGCACGCCAGAACCACCTGCTCGACTCGCCAAAACCACCTGCTGGACACGCCAAAATCACCTGCCGGCTACGCCACAACCATTTGGTGAACTCTTCGGAATCACCTGCCGTGCTGGCTGGAACCACCTCTCAGACATGCCGGAACCACATGCCAATGACACCGGAAGCACCTGCCGAGCACGCCAGAACCACCTGCTCGACTCGCCAAAACCACCTTCTGGACACGCCAAAATCACCTGCCGGCTACGCCACAACCATTTGGTGAACTCTTCGGTATCACCTGCCGGGCTTGATGGAACCACCTGCCGGTCACGCCAACATCACCTGCCAGCTATGCCAGAAACACTTGGCGGACACCATGGAAACACCTGTCGGGCCGGCCGGAACCACCTCTCAGACGTGCCAGAACCATGTGCCTGAGATGCCGGAGCCACTCCCCGAACAGACCGAAACCACCTGCCAGACCCGCCTGAACCCCCTGGCGAGCACGCCTGATCCACCTGCTCAACTAGCCAGAACCAACTTCCTGACACGCCAAAATCACCTGCCAGGTATACCAGAACCACTTGGTGGACACTCCGGAATCATCTGCCGGACATGCCAGAACCAGCTCTCAGACACACCAGAACCACGTGCCAGAGACGCCGGAAGCACCAGCTGAGCATGCCTGAGCCACCTGCTCGACTCGCAAGATACACCTGTCGGACATGCCAAAATCACCTGTCGGGTACGCCAGAAACACTTGGCGGACGCTCCGGAATCACCTGTCGGGCGTGCCGGAACCTCCTCTCAGACTTGCCAGAACCATGTTCTGGACACGCCGGTACCACCTGCCGAGTATGCCGGAACCAGCTGATCCACTCCCCAGAACCACCTAGTGGACACGCCAAAATCAACTGCCGGCTACGCCAGAACCACTCGGCAGACACTCCGGAATCACAGGCCAGGCATTCCGGAACGACCTCTCAGAGGTGCCAGAACCAAATGCCGGACACTCCGGTATCACCTGCCGGGCATGCCGGAACCACCTCTCAGAGGTGCCAGAACCACATGCCGCACACTCCGGAATCACCTGCCGGGCATGCTGGAACCACGTGCTGGACATGCCGGAACCACCTGCCGGACAGGCCGGAATCACCTGCCGGACATGCCGGAACCACCGGCTCGAATCGCCGGAACCATTGCCGGACATGCAAAATCACCTGCCGGCTACGCCAGAACCACTTGGCGAACACTCCGGTATCACCTGCCGGGCATGCCAGAACCACCTCTCAGAGGTGCCAGAACCACATGCCGGACACTCCGGAATCACCTGCCGGGCATGCCGGAACCACCTGCTGGACATGCCGGAACCACCGGCTCGACTCGCCGGAACCATTGCGGGACATGCAAAATCACCTGCCGGCTACGCCAGAACCACTTGGCGAACACTCCGGTATCACCTGCCGGGCATGGCGGAACCACCTCTCAGACATGCCGGAACCACATGCCAATGACACCGGAAGCACCTGCCGCGCACGCCAGAACCACCTGCTCGACTCGCCAAAACCACCTGCTGTACACGCCAAAATCACCTGCCGGCTACGCCACAACCATTTGGTGAACTCTTCGGAATCACCTGCCGGGCTGGCTGCAGAACCACTCGGCAGACACTCCGGACCCACCTGCCGTGCTGGCTGGAACCACCTCTCAGACATGCTGGAACCACATGCCAATGACACCGGAAGCACCTGCCGAGCACGCCAGAACCACCTGCTCGACTCGCCAAAACCACCTTCTGGACACGCCAAAATCACCTGCCGGCTACGCCACAACCATTTGGTGAACTCTTCGGAATCACCTGCCGGGCTGGCTCCAGAACCACTCGGAAGACACTCCGGAACCACCTGCCGGGCATGCCGGAACCACCTCTCAGACATGCCGGAACCACATGCCAATGACACCGGAAGCACCTGCCGAGCACGCCAGAACCACCTGCTCGACTCGCCAAAACCACCTGCTGGACACGCCAAAATCACCTGCCGGCTACGCCACAACCATTTGGTGAACTCTTCGGAATCACCTGCCGTGATGGCTGGAACCACCTCTCAGACATGCCGGAACCACATGCCAATGACACCGGAAGCACCTGCCGAGCACGCCAGAACCACCTGCTCGACTCGCCAAAACCACCTTCTGGACACGCCAAAATCACCTGCCGGCTACGCCACAACCATTTGGTGAACTCTTCGGTATCACCTGCCGGGCTTGATGGAACCACCTGCCGGTCACGCCAACATCACCTGCCAGCTATGCCAGAAACACTTGGCGGACACCATGGAAACACCTGTCGGGCCGGCCGGAACCACCTCTCAGACGTGCCAGAACCATGTGCCTGAGATGCCGGAGCCACTCCCCGAACAGACCGAAACCACCTGCCAGACCCGCCTGAACCCCCTGGCGAGCACGCCTGATCCACCTGCTCAACTAGCCAGAACCAACTTCCTGACACGCCAAAATCACCTGCCAGGTATACCAGAACCACTTGGTGGACACTCCGGAATCATCTGCCGGACATGCCAGAACCAGCTCTCAGACACACCAGAACCACGTGCCAGAGACGCCGGAAGCACCAGCTGAGCATGCCTGAGCCACCTGCTCGACTCGCAAGATACACCTGTCGGACATGCCAAAATCACCTGTCGGGTACGCCAGAAACACTTGGCGGACGCTCCGGAATCACCTGTCGGGCGTGCCGGAACCTCCTCTCAGACTTGCCAGAACCATGTTCTGGACACGCCGGTACCACCTGCCGAGTATGCCGGAACCAGCTGATCCACTCCCCAGAACCACCTAGTGGACACGCCAAAATCAACTGCCGGCTACGCCAGAACCACTCGGCAGACACTCCGGAATCACAGGCCAGGCATTCCGGAACGACCTCTCAGAGGTGCCAGAACCAAATGCCGGACACTCCGGTATCACCTGCCGGGCATGCCGGAACCACCTCTCAGAGGTGCCAGAACCACATGCCGCACACTCCGGAATCACCTGCCGGGCATGCTGCAACCACGTGCTGGACATGCCGGAACCACCTGCCGGACAGGCCGGAATCACCTGCCAGACATGCCGGAACCACCGTCTCGAATCGCCGGAACCATTGCCGGACATGCAAAATCACCTGCCGGCTACGCCAGAACCACTTGGCGAACACTCCGGTATCACCTGCCGGGCATGCCGGAACCACCTCTCAGAGGTGCCAGAACCACATGCCGGACACTCCGGAATCACCTGCCGGGCATGCCGGAACCACCTGCTGGACATGCCGGAACCACCGGCTCGACTCGCCGGAACCATTGCGGGACATGCAAAATCACCTGCCGGCTATGCCAGAACCACTTCGGGAACACTCCGGAATCACCTGCCGGGCATGGCGGAACCACCTCTCAGACATGCCGGAACCACATGCCAATGACACCGGAAGCACCTGCCGCGCACGCCAGAACCACCTGCTCGACTCGCCAAAACCACCTGCTGTACACGCCAAAATCACCTGCCGGCTACGCCACAACCATTTGGTGAACTCTTCGGAATCACCTGCCGGGCTGGCTGCAGAACCACTCGGCAGACACTCCGGACCCACCTGCCGTGCTGGCTGGAACCACCTCTCAGACATGCTGGAACCACATGCCAATGACACCGGAAGCACCTGCCGAGCACGCCAGAACCACCTGCTCGACTCGCCAAAACCACCTGCTGGACACGCCAAAATCAACTGCCGGCTACGCCACAACCATTTGGTGAACTCTTCGGAATCACCTGCCGTGCTGGCTGGAACCACCTCTCAGACATGCCGGAACCACATGCCAATGACACCGGAAGCACCTGCCGAGCACGCCAGAACCACCTGATCGACTCGCCAAAACCACCTGCTGGACACGCCAAAATCACCTGCCGGCTACGCCACAACCATTTGGTGAACTCTTCGGTATCACCTGCCGGGCTTGATGGAACCACCTGCCGGTCACGCCAACATCACCTGCCAGCTATGCCAGAAACACTTGGCGGACACCATGGAAACACCTGTCGGGCCGGCCGGAACCACCTCTCAGACGTGCCAGAACCATGTGCCTGAGATGCCGGAGCCACTCCCCGAACAGACCGAAACCACCTGCCAGACCCGCCTGAACCCCCTGGCGAGCACGCCTGATCCACCTGCTCAACTAGCCAGAACCAACTTCCTGACACGCCAAAATCAACTGCCAGGTATACCAGAACCACTTGGTGGACACTCCGGAATCATCTGCCGGACATGCCAGAACCAGCTCTCAGACACACCAGAACCACGTGCCAGAGACGCCGGAAGCACCAGCTGAGCATGCCTGAGCCACCTGCTCGACTCGCAAGATACACCTGTCGGACATGCCAAAATCACCTGTCGGGTACGCCAGAAACACTTGGCGGACGCTCCGGAATCACCTGTCGGGCGTGCCGGAACCTCCTCTCAGACTTGCCAGAACCATGTTCTGGACACGCCGGTACCACCTGCCGAGTATGCCGGAACCAGCTGATCCACTCCCCAGAACCACCTAGTGGACACGCCAAAATCAACTGCCGGCTACGCCAGAACCACTCGGCAGACACTCCGGAATCACAGGCCAGGCATTCCGGAACGACCTCTCACAGGTGCCAGAACCAAATGCCGGACACTCCGGTATCACCTGCCGGGCATGCCGGAACCACCTCTCAGAGGTGCCAGAACCACATGCCGGACACTCCGGAATCACCTGCCGGGCATGCTGGAACCACGTGCTGGACATGCCGGAACCACCTGCCGGACATGCCGGAACCACCTGCCGGACATTCCGAAAACACCGGCTCGACTCGCCGGAACCATTGCCGGACATGCAAAATCACCTGCCGGCTACGCCAGAACCACTTGGCGAACACTCCGGTATCACCTGCCGGGCATGCCGGGACCACCTATCAGAGGTGCCAGAACCACATGCCGGACACTCCGGAATCACCTGCCGGGCATGCCGGAACCACCTGCCGGCCATGCCGGAACCACCGGCTCGACTCGCCGGAACCATTGCCGGACATGCAAAATCACCTGCCGGCTACGCCAGAACCACTTGGCGAACACTCCGGAATCATCTGCCAGGCATGGCGGAACCACCTCTCAGACTTGCCAGAACCATGTTCTGGACACGCCGGTACCACCTGCCGAGTATGCCGGAACCAGCTGATCCACTCCCCAGAACCACCTTGTGGACACGCCAAAATCAACTGCCGGCTACGCCAGAAGCACTCGGCAGACACTCCGTAATCACATGCCAGGTATTCCGGAACCACCTCTCAGAGGTGCCAGAACCAAATGCCGGACACTCCAGTATCACCTTCCGGGCATGTCGGAACCACCTCTCAGAGGTGCCAGAACCACATGCCGGACACTCCGGAATCACCTGAGGGGCATGCTGGAACCACGTGCTGGACATGCTGGAACCACCTGCCGGACATGCCGGAACCACCTGCCGGACATTCCGGAACCACCGGTTCGACTCGCCGGAACCATTGCCGGACATGCAAAATCACCTGCCGGCTACGCCAGAATCACTTGGCGAACACTCCGGAATCACCTGCCGGGCATGGCGGAACCACCTCTCAGACATGCCGGAAACACATGCCAATGACTCCGGAAGCACCTGCCGAGCACGCCGGAACCACCTACTCGACTCGCCGGAACCCCCTACCTGACACGCTAAAATCACCTGCCGGGTATGCCACAACCACTTGGTGGACACTCCGGAATCATCTTCCGGACATGCCAGAACCAGCTCTCAGACACACCAGAACCACGTGCCAGACACGCCGGAAGCACCTGCTGATCGTGCCTGAGACAAATGCTCGACTTGCCAGAAACACCTGCCAGACACGCCAAAATCACCTTCCGGGTACGCCAGAACCACGTGGCGGACACTCCGGAATCACCTTACGGGCATGCCGGAACCAACTCTCAGACGTGCCAGAACCTCGTGCCGGACATGCCAGAACCACCTGCCGGACAGACCGGAAACACCTGCTGGACACGCCGGAACCACCGGCTCGACTCGCCGGAACCCCCGCCGGACATGCAAAATGACCTGCTGGCTACGCCAGAACCACTTGGCGAACACTCCGGAATCACCTGTCGGGCATGCCAGAACCACCTCTCAGACTTGCCAGAACCATGTTCCGGACA
The DNA here is from genome assembly GCF_041296265.1 of Equus caballus. Taxonomy (NCBI): domain Eukaryota; kingdom Metazoa; phylum Chordata; class Mammalia; order Perissodactyla; family Equidae; genus Equus; species Equus caballus. The sequence goes on from NC_091704.1 coordinate 7,578,039, forward strand.
CGCCGGTACCACCTGCCGAGTATGCCGGAACCACATGATCCACTCCCCAGAACCACCTGCTGGACATGCCAGAATCACCTGCCGGCTACGCCAGAACCACTCGGCAGACACTCCGGAACCACCTGCCGGGCATGCCGCAACCACCTCTCAGAGGTGCCAGAACCACATGCCGGACACTCCAGAATCACCTGTTGGGCATGCCGGAACCAACTCTCAGACGTGCCGGTCACGCCAGAAGCACCTGCCGGACACGCCGGAACCACCGGCTCGACTCGCCGGAACCACCGCCGGACATGCAAAATGACCTGCCGGCTACGCCAGAACCACTTGGCGAACACTCCGGAATCACCTGTCGGGCATGCCGGAACCGCATCTCAGACTTGACAGAACCATGTTCCGGACAGGCCGGTACCACCTGCCGAGTATGCCGGAACCACCTGATCCACTCCCCAGAACCACCTGCTGGACACGCCAGAATCACCTGCCGACTACGCCAGAACCACTCGGCAGACACTCCGGAACCACCTGCCGGGCATGCCGGAACCACCTCTCAGAGGTCCAAGAACCACATGCCGGACACTCCGGAATCACCCGCCGGGCATGCCGGAACCACCTCTCAGAGGTGCCAGAACCACATGCCGGACACTCCGGAATCACCTGCCGGGCATGCCGGAACCATCTCTCAGACGTGCCAGAACCATGTTCCGGACACGCTGCTACCACCTGCCGAGCTCGCCGGAACCACCTGCAGGACACGCCGAAATCACCTGCCAGCTACGCCAGAACCACACGGCAGACACTCCGGAATCACCTGCTGGGCTGGCTGGAACCACCTGCCAGTCACGCCAACATCACCTTTCAGCTACGCCAGAACCACTTGGCGGACACTCCCGAAACACCTCTCCGGCCGTTCGGAACCACCTCTCAGACGTGCCAGAACCATGTGCCTGAGATGCCGGAACCACTCCCCGAACAGACCGAAACCACCTGCCAGACCCGCCTGAACCCCCTGGCAAGCACGCCTGATCCACCTGCTCAACTAGCCGGAACCACCTTCCTGACAAGCCAAAATCACCTGCCGGCTACGCCACAAACATTTGGTGAACTCTTCGGAATCACCTGCCTGGCTGGCTCCAGAACCACTCGGCAGACTCTCCGGAACCACCTGCCGGGCATGCCGGAACCACCTCTCAGACATGCCGGAACCACATGCCAATGACACCGGAAGCACCTGCCGAGCACGCCAGAACCACCTGCTCGACTCGCCAAAACCACCTGCTGGACACGCCAAAATCACCTGCCGGCTACGCCACAACCATTTGGTGAACTCTTCGGAATCACCTGCCGTGCTGGCTGGAACCACCTCTCAGACATGCCGGAACCACATGCCAATGACACCGGAAGCACCTGCCGAGCACGCCAGAACCACCTGCTCGACTCGCCAAAACCACCTTCTGGACACGCCAAAATCACCTGCCGGCTACGCCACAACCATTTGGTGAACTCTTCGGTATCACCTGCCGGGCTTGATGGAACCACCTGCCGGTCACGCCAACATCACCTGCCAGCTATGCCAGAAACACTTGGCGGACACCATGGAAACACCTGTCGGGCCGGCCGGAACCACCTCTCAGACGTGCCAGAACCATGTGCCTGAGATGCCGGAGCCACTCCCCGAACAGACCGAAACCACCTGCCAGACCCGCCTGAACCCCCTGGCGAGCACGCCTGATCCACCTGCTCAACTAGCCAGAACCAACTTCCTGACACGCCAAAATCACCTGCCAGGTATACCAGAACCACTTGGTGGACACTCCGGAATCATCTGCCGGACATGCCAGAACCAGCTCTCAGACACACCAGAACCACGTGCCAGAGACGCCCGAAGCACCAGCTGAGCATGCCTGAGCCACCTGCTCGACTCGCAAGATACACCTGTCGGACATGCCAAAATCACCTGTCGGGTACGCCAGAAACACTTGGCGGACGCTCCGGAATCACCTGTCGGGCGTGCCGGAACCTCCTCTCAGACTTGCCAGAACCATGTTCTGGACACGCCGGTACCACCTGCCGAGTATGCCGGAACCAGCTGATCCACTCCCCAGAACCACCTAGTGGACACGCCAAAATCAACAGCCGGCTACGCCAGAACCACTCGGCAAACACTCCGGAATCACAGGCCAGGCATTCCGGAACGACCTCTCAGAGGTGCCAGAACCAAATGCCGGACACTCCGGTATCACCTGCCGGGCATGCCGGAACCACCTCTCAGAGGTGCCAGAACCACATGCCGGACACTCCGGAATCACCTGCCGGGCATGCTGGAACCACGTGCTGGACATGCCGGAACCACCTGCCGGACAGGCCGGAATCACCTGCCGGACATGCCGGAACCACCGGCTCGAATCGCCGGAACCATTGCCGGACATGCAAAATCACCTGCTGGCTACGCCAGAACCACTTGGCGAACACTCCGGTATCACCTGCCGGGCATGCCGGAACCACCTCTCAGAGGTGCCAGAACCACATGCCGGACACTCCGGAATCACCTGCCGGGCATGCCGGAACCACCTGCTGGACATGCCGGAACCACCGGCTCGACTCGCCGGAACCATTGCGGGACATGCAAAATCACCTGCCGGCTATGCCAGAACCACTTCGGGAACACTCCGGAATCACCTGCTGGGCATGGCGGAACCACCTCTCAGACATGCCGGAACCACATGCCAATGACACCGGAAGCACCTGCCGCGCACGCCAGAACCACCTGCTCGACTCGCCAAAACCACCTGCTGTACACGCCAAAATCACCTGCCGGCTACGCCACAACCATTTGGTGAACTCTTCGGAATCACCTGCCGGGCTGGCTCCAGAACCACTCGGCAGACACTCCGGAACCACCTGCCGGGCATGCCGGAACCACCTCTCAGACATGCCGGAACCACATGCCAATGACACCGGAATCACCTGCCGCGCACGCCAGAACCACCTGCTCGACTCGCCAAAACCACCTGCTGGACACGCCAAAATCACCTGCCGGCTACGCCACAACCATTTGGTGAACTCTTCGGTATCACCTGCCGGGCTTGATAGAACCACCTGCCAGTCACGCCAACATCACCTGCCAGCTATGCCAGAAACACTTGGCGGACACCATGGAAACACCTGTCGGGCCGGCCGGAACCACCTCTCAGACGTGCCAGAACCATGTGCCTGAGATGCCGGAGCCACTCCCCGAACAGACCGAAACCACCTGCCAGACCCGCCTGAACCCCCTGGCGAGCACGCCTGATCCACCTGCTCAACTAGCCAGAACCAACTTCCTGACACGCCAAAATCAGCTGCCAGGTATGCCAGAACCACTTGGTGGACACTCCGGAATCATCTGCCGGACATGCCAGAACCAGCTCTCAGACACACCAGAACCACCTGCCAGAGACGCCGGAAGCACCAGCTGAGCATGCCTGAGCCACCTGCTCGACTCGCAAGATACACCTGTCGGACATGCCAAAATCACCTGTCGGGTACGCCAGAAACACTTGGCGGACGCTCCGGAATCACCTGTCGGGCGTGCCGGAACCTCCTCTCAGACTTGCCAGAACCATGTTCTGGACACGCCGGTACCACCTGCCGAGTATGCCGGAACCAGCTGATCCACTCCCCAGAACCACCTAGTGGACACGCCAAAATCAACTGCCGGCTACGCCAGAACCACTCGGCAGACACTCCGGAATCACAGGCCAGGCATTCCGGAACGACCTCTCAGAGGTGCCAGAACCAAATGCCGGACACTCCGGTATCACCTGCCGGGCATGCCGGAACCACCTCTCAGAGGTGCCAGAACCACATGCCGGTCACTCCGGAATCACCTGCCGGGCATGCTGGAACCACGTGCTGGACATGCCGGAACCACCTGCCGGACATGCCGGAACCACCTGCCGGACATTCCGGAACCACCGGCTCGACTCGCCGGAACCATTGCCGGACATGCAAAATCACCTGCCGGCTACGCCAGAACCACTTGGCGAACACTCCGGTATCACCTGCCGGGCATGCCGGAACCACCTCTCAGAGGTGCCAGAACCACATGCCGGACACTCCGGAATCACCTGCCGGGCATGCCGGAACCACCTGCTGGACATGCGGGAACCACCGGCTCGACTCGCCGGAACCATTGCGGGACATGCAAAATCACCTGCCGGCTATGCCAGAACCACTTCGGGAACACTCCGGAATCACCTGCCGGGCATGGCGGAACCACCTCTCAGGCATGCCGGAACCACATGCCAATGACACCTGAAGCACCTGCCGCGCACGCCAGAACCACCTGCTCGACTCGCCAAAACCACCTGCTGTACACGCCAAAATCATCTGCCAGCTACGCCACAACCATTTGGTGAACTCTTCGGAATCACCTGCCGGGCTGGCTCCAGAACCACTCGGCAGACACTCCGGAACCACCTGCCGGGCATGCCGGAACCACCTCTCAGACATGCCGGAACCACATGCCAATGACACCGGAAGCACCTGCCGAGCACGCCAGAACCACCTGCTCGACTCGCCAAAACCACCTGCTGGACACGCCAAAATCACCTGCCGGCTACGCCACAACCATTTGGTGAACTCTTCGGTATCACCTGCCGGGCATGCCGGAACCACCTGCTGGACATGCCGGAACCACCGGCTCGACTCGCCGGAACCATTGCGGGACATGCAAAATCACCTGCCGGCTATGCCAGAACCACTTCGGGAACACTCCGGAATCACCTGCCGGGCATGGCGGAACCACCTCTCAGACTTGCCAGAACCATGTTCTGGACACGCCGGTACCACCTGCCGAGTATGCCGGAACCAGCTGATCCACTCCCCAGAACCACCTAGTGGACACGCCAAAATCAACTGCCGGCTACGCCAGAAGCACTCGGCAGACACTCCGGAATCACATGCCAGGCATTCCGGAACGACCTCTCAGAGGTGCCAGAACCAAATGCCGGACACTCCGGTATCACCTGCCCGGCATGCCGGAACCACCTCTCAGAGGTGCCAGAACCACATGCCGGACACTCCGGAATCACCTGCCGGGCATGCTGGAACCACGTGCTGGACATGCCGGAACCACCTGCCGGCCATGCCGGAACCACCGGCTCGACTCGCCGGAACCATTGCCGGACATGCAAAATCACCTGCCGGCTATGCCAGAACCACTTGGGGAACACTCCGGAATCAACTACCGGGCATGGCGGAACCACCTCTCAGACATGCCGGGACCACATGCCAATGACACAGGAAGCACCTGCCGAGCACGCCAGAACCGCCTGCTCGACTCGCCAAAACCACCTGCTGGACACGCCAAAATCACCTGCCGGCTACACCACAACCATTTGGTGAACTCTTCGGAATCACCTGCCGGGCTTGCTGGAACCACCTGCCGGTCACGCCAACATCACCTGCCAGCTATGCCAGAACCACTTGGCGGACACCATGGAAACACCTGTCGGGCCGGCCGGAACCACCTCTCAGACGTGCCAGAACCATGAGCCTGAGATGCCGGAACCACTCCCCGAACAGAACGAAACCACCTGCCAGACCCGCCTGGAACCCCTGGCGAGCATGCCTGATCCACCTGCTCAACTAGCCGGAACCAACTTCCTGACACGCCAAAATCACCTGCCAGGTATACAAGAACCACTTGGTGGACACTCCGGAATCATGTGCCGGAGAGGCCAGAACCAGCTCTCAGACACACCAGAACCACGTGCCAGAGATGCCGGAAGCACCAGCTGAGCATGCCTCAGCCACCTGCTCGACTCGCAAGATACACCTGTCGGACAGGTGAAAATCACCTGCCGCGTACGCCAGAAACACTTGGCGGACGCTCCGGAATCACTTGTCGGGCGTGCCGGAACCACATGCCGGACATGCCGGAACCACCGGCTCGACTCGCCGGAACCATTGCCGGACATGCGAAATCACCTGCCGGCTACGCCAGAATCACTTGGCGAACACTCCGGAATCACCTGCCGGGCATGGCGGAACCACCTCTCAGACATGCCGGAAACACATGCCAATGACTCCGGAAGCACCTGCCGAGCACGCCAGAACCACCTGCCGAGCACGCCGGAACCACCTACTCGACTCGCCGGAACCACCTACCTGACACGCTAAAATCACCTGCCGGGTAAGCCACAACCACTTGGTGGACACTCCGGAATCATCTTCCGGACATGGCAGAACCAGCTCTCAGACACACCAGAACCACGTGCCAGACACGCCGGAAGCACCTGCTGATCGTGCCTGAGCCAAATGCTCGACTTGCCAGAAACACCTGCAAGACACGCCAAAATCACCTGCCGGGTACGCCAGAACCACGTGGCGGACACTCCGGAATCACCTTTCGGGCATGCCGGAACCAACTCTCAGACGTGCCAGAACCTCGTGCCGGACACGCAAGAACCACCTGCCGGACAGACCGGAAACACCTGCTGGACACGCCGGAACCACCGGCTCGACTCGCCGGAACCACCGCCGGACATGCAAAACGACCTGCCGGCTACGCCAGAACAACTTGGCGAACACTCCGGAATCACCTGTCGGGCATGCCAGAACCACCTCTCAGACTTGCCAGAACCATGTTCCGGACACGCCGGTACCACCTGCCGAGTATGCCGGAACCACATGATCCACTCCCCAGAACCACCTGCTGGACACGCCAGAATCACCTGCCGGCTACGCCAGAACAACTCGGCAGACACTCCGGTACCACCTGCCGGGCATGCCGCAACCACCTCTCAGAGGTGCCAGAACCACATGCCGGACACTCCACAATCACCTGTCGGGCATGCCGGAACCAACTCTCAGACGTGCCGGTCACGCCAGAAGCACCTGCCGGACACGCCGGAACCACCGGCTCGACTCGCCGGAACCACCGCCGGACATGCAAAATGACCTGCCGGCTACGCCAGAACCACTTGGCGAACACTCCGGAATCACCTGTCGGGCATGCCGGAACCGCATCTCAGACTTGCCAGAACCATGTTCCGGACACGCTGGTACCACCTGCCGAGTATGCCGGAACCACCTGATCCACTCCCCAGAACCACCTGCTGGACACGCCAGAATCACCTGCCGACTACGCCAGAACCACTCGGGAGACACTCCGGAACCACCGGCCGGGCATGCCGGAACCACCTCTCAGACATGCCGGTACCACATGCCAATGACACCGGAAGCACCTGCCAAGGACGCCAGAACCACCTGCTCGACTCGCCAAAACCACCTGCTGTACACGCCAAAATCACCTGCCGGCTACGCCACAACCATTTGGTGAACTCTTCGGAATCACCTGCCGGGCATGCAGGAACCACCTGCCGGTCATGCCGGAACCACCGGCTCGACTCGCCGGAACCAGTGCCGGACATGCAAAATCACCTGCCGGCTACGCCAGAACCACTTGGCGCACAATCCAGAATCACCTGCCGGGCATGGCGGAACCACCTCTCAGACATGCCGGAACCACATGCCAATGACACCGGAGCACCTGCCGAGCACGCCAGAACCACCTGCTCGACTCGCCAAAACGACCTGCTGGACACGCCAAAATCACCTTCAGGCTACGCCACAACCATATGGTGAACACATCAGAATCACCTGCCGGGCTGGCTGGAATCAACTGCCGTTCACGCCAACATCACCTGCCAGCTATGCCAGAAACACTTGGCGGACACCATGGAAACACCTGTCGGGCCGGCCGGAACCACCTATCAGACGTGCCAGAACCATGTGCCTGAGATGCCGGAACCACACCCGAACAGAACGAAACCACCTGCCAGACCCGCATGAACCACCTGCCGAGCATGCCGGAACCACCTACTCGACTTGCTGGAACCACCTACCTGACACGCCACAATCACCTGCCGGGTATGCCACAACCACTTGGTGGACACTCCGGAATCATCTGCCAGACATGCCAGAACCAGCTCTCAGATACACCAGAACCACGTGCCAGACACGCCGGAAGCACCTGCTGAGCATGCCTGAGTCAAATGCTCGACTTGCAAGAAACACCGGTCAGACACGCCAAAATCACCTGCCGGGTACGCCAGAACCACGTGGCGGACACTCCGGAATGACCTGTCGGGCATGCCGGAACCAACTCTCAGACGTGCCAGAACCTCGTGCCGGTCACGCCAGAACCACCTGCCGGACACGCCGGAACCACTGGCTCGACTCGCCGGAACCACCGCCGGACATGCAAAATGACCTGCCGGCTACGCCAGAACCACTTGGCGAACACTCCGGAATCACCTGTCGGGCATGCCGGAACCCCCTCTCAGACTTGCCAGAACCATGTTCCGGACACGCCGGTACCACCTGCAGAGTATGCCGGAACCACCTGATCCACTGCCCAGAACCACCTGCTGGACACGCCAGAATCACCTGCCGACAACGCCAGAACCACTCGTCAGACACTCCAGAACCACCTGCCGGGCATGCCTGAACCACCTCTCAGAGGTGCCAGAACCACATGCCAGACACTCCGGAACCACCTGCTGGACATGCCGGAACCACCTGCCGGACATGCCGGAACCACCGGCTCGACTCGCCGGAACCATTGCCGGACATGCAAAATCACCTGCCGGCTACGCCAGAACCACTTGGCGAACACTCCGGTATCACCTGCCGGGCATGCCGGAACCACCTCTCAGAGGTGCCAGAACCACATGCCGGACACTCCGGAATCACCTGCCGGGCATGCCGGAACCACCTGCTGGACATGCCGGAACCACCGGCTCGACTCGCCGGAACCATTGCCGGACATGCAAAATCACCTGCCGGCTATGCCAGAACCACTTCGGGAACACTCCGGAATCACCTGCCGGGCATGGCGGAACCACCTCTCAGATATGCCGGAACCACATGCCAATGACACCGGAAGCACCTGCCGCGCACGCCAGAACCACCTGCTCGACTCGCCAAAACCACCTGATGGACACGCCTAAATCACCTTCCGGCTACGCCACAACCATTTGGTGAACACTTCGGAATCACCTGCCGGGCTGGCTGGAACCACCTGCCGGTCACGCCAACATCACCTGCCAGCTATGCCAGAACCACTTGGTGGACACCATGGAAACACCTGTCGGGCCGGCCGGAACCACCTATCAGACGTGCCAGAACCATGTGCCTGAGATGCCGGAACCACACCCCGAAAAGACCGAAACCACCTGCCAGACCCGCCTGAACCACCTGCTGAGCACGCCGGAACCACCAACTCGACTCGCTGGAACCACCTACCTGACACGCTAAAATCACCTGCTGGGTATGCCACAACCACTTGGGGGACACTCCGGAATCATCTGCCGGACATGCCAGAACCAGCTCTCAGACACACCAGAACCACGTGCCAGACACGCCGGAGCACCTGCTGAGCATTCCTGAGCCAAATGCTCGACTTGCAAGAAACACCTGCCAGACACGCCAAAATCACCTGCCGGGTACGCCAGAACCACGTGGCGGACACTCCGGAATCACCTTTCGGGCATGCCGGAACCAACTCTCAGACGTGCCAGAACCTCGTGCCGGTCACGTCAGAACCACCTGCCGGACACGCCGGAACCACCGGCTCGACTCGCCGGAACCACCGCCGGACATGCAAAATGACCTGCCGGCTACGCCAGAACCACTTGGCGAACACTCCGGAATCACCTGTCGGGCATGCCGGAACCGCCTCTCAGACTTGCCAGAACCATGTTCCGGACACGCCGGTACCACCTGCCGAGTATGCCGGAACCACCTGATCCACTCCCCAGAACCACCTGCTGGACATGCCAGAATCACCTGCCGACTACGCCAGAACCACTCGGCAGACACTCCGGAACCACCTGCCGGGCATGCCGGAACCACCTCTCAGAGGTGCCAGAACCACATGCTGGACACTCCGGAATCACCCGCCGGGCATGCCGGAACCATCTCTCAGACATGCCAGAACCATGTTCCGGACACGCCGGTACCACCTGCCGTGCTCGCCGGAACCAACTTCTGGACACGCCAAAATCACCTGCCGGCTACGCCAGAACCACTCGGCAGACACTCCGGAATCACCTGCAGGGCTGGCTGGAACCACCTGCCGGTCACGCCAACATCACCTTTCAGCTACGCCAGAACCACTTGGCGGACACTCCGGAAACACCTGTCGGGCCGGCCGTAACCACCTCTCAAACGTGCAAGACCATGTGCCTGAGATGCCGGAACCACTCCCCGAACAGACCGAAACCACCTGCCAGACCCGCCTGAACCCCCTGGCGAGCACTCCTGATCCACCTGCTCAACTAGCCGGAACCACCTTCCTGACACGCCAAAATCACCTGTCGGGTGTACCAGAACCACTTGGTGGATACTCCGGAATCACCTGCCGGGCATGCCGGAACCATCTCTCAGACGTGCCAGAACCATGTTCCGGACACGCCGGTACCACCTGCCGAGCTCGCCGGAACCACCTGCTGGACACGCCAAAATCACCTGCCGGGTACGCCAGAACCACTCGGCAGACACTCCGGAATCACCTGCCTGGCATGCCGGAACCACCTGCTGGACATGCCGGAACCACCTGCCGGACATGCCGGAACCACCGGCTCGACTCGCCGGAACCATTGCCGGACATGCAAAATCACCTGCCGGCTACGCCAGAACCACTTGGCGAACACTCCGGTATCACCTGCCGGGCATGCCGGAACCACCTCTCAGAGGTGCCAGAACCACATGCCGGACACTCCGGAATCACCTGCCGGGCATGCCGGAACCACCTGCTGGACATGCCGGAACCACCGGCTCGACTCGCCGGAACCATTGCCGGACATGCAAAATCACCTGCCGGCTATGCCAGAACCACTTCGGGAACACTCCGGAATCACCTGCCGGGCATGGCGGAACCACCTCTCAGATATGCCGGAACCACATGCCAATGACACCGGAAGCACCTGCCATGCACGCCAGAACCACCTGCTCGACTCGCCAAAACCACCTGATGGACACGCCTAAATCACCTTCCGGCTACGCCACAACCATTTGGTGAACACTTCGGAATCACCTGCCGGGCTGGCTGGAACCACCTGCCGGTCACGCCAACATCACCTGCCAGCTATGCCAGAACCACTTGGTGGACACCATGGAAACACCTGTCGGGCCGGCCGGAACCACCTATCAGACGTGCCAGAACCATGTGCCTGAGATGCCGGAACCACACCCCGAAAAGACCGAAACCACCTGCCAGACCCGCCTGAACCACCTGCTGAGCACGCCGGAACCACCAACTCGACTCGCTGGAACCACCTACCTGACACGCTAAAATCACCTGCTGGGTATGCCACAACCACTTGGGGGACACTCCGGAATCATCTGCCGGACATGCCAGAACCAGCTCTCAGACACACCAGAACCACGTGCCAGACACGCCGGAGCACCTGCTGAGCATTCCTGAGCCAAATGCTCGACTTGCAAGAAACACCTGCCAGACACGCCAAAATCACCTGCCGGGTACGCCAGAACCACATGCCGGACACTCCGGAATCACCTGCCGGGCATGCCGGAACCATCTCTCAGACGTGCCAGAACCATGTTCCGGACACGCTGCTACCACCTGCCGAGCTCGCCGGAACCACCTGCAGGACACCCCTAAATCACCTGCCAGCTACGCCAGAACCACACGGCAGACACTCCGTAATCACCAGCCGGGCATGCCGGAACCACCTGCTGGACATGCCGGAACCACCGGCTCGACTCGCCGGAACCATTGCGGGACATGCAAAATCACCTGCCGGCTATGCCAGAACCACTTCGGGAACACTCCGGAATCACCTGCCGGGCATGGCGGAACCACCTCTCAGACATGCCGGAACCACATGCCAATGACACCGGAAGCACCTGCCGCGCACGCCAGAACCACCTGCTCGACTCGCCAAAACCACCTGCTGTACACGCCAAAATCACCTGCCGGCTACGCCACAAACATTTGGTGAACTCTTCGGAATCACCTGCCGGGCTGGCTCCAGAACCACTCGGCAGACACTCCGGAACCACCTGCCGGGCATGCCGGAAACACCTCTCAGACATGCCGGAACCACATGCCAATGACACCGGAAGCACCTGCCGAGCACGCCAGAACCACCTGCTCGACTCGCCAAAACCACCTGCTGGACACGCCAAAATCACCTGCCGGCTACGCCACAACCATTTGGTGAACTCTTCGGTATCACCTGCCGGGCTTGATGGAACCACCTGCCGGTCATGCCAACATCACCTGCCAGCAATGCCAGAAACATTTGGCGGACACCATGGAAACACCTGACGGGCCGGCCGGAACCACCTCTCAGACGTGCCAGAACCATGTGCCTGAGATGCCGGAGCCACTCCCCGAACAGACCGAAACCTCCTGCCAGACCCGCCTGAACCCCCTGGCGAGCACGCCTGATCCACCTGCTCAACTAGCCAGAACCAACTTCCTGACACGCCAAAATCACCTGCCAGGTATACAAGAACCACTTGGTGGACACTCCGGAATCATCTGCCGGACATGCCAGAACCAGCTCTCAGACACACCAGAACCACCTGCCAGAGACGCCGGAAGCACCAGCTGAGCATGCCTGAGCCACCTGCTCGACTCGCAAGATACACCTGTCGGACATGCCAAAATCACCTGTCGGGTACGCCAGAAACACTTGGCGGACGCTCCGGAATCACCTGTCGGGCGTGCCGGAACCTCCTCTCAGACTTGCCAGAACCATGTTCTGGACACGCCGGTACCACCTGCCGAGTATGCCGGAACCAGCTGATCCACTCCCCAGAACCACCTAGTGGACATGCCAAAATCAACTGCCGGCTACGCCAGAAGCACTCGGCAGACACTCCGTAATCACATGCCAGGCATTCCGGAACGACCTCTCAGAGGTGCCAGAACCAAATGCCGGACACTCCGGTATCACCTGCCGGGCATGCCGGAACCACCTCTCAGAGGTGCCAGAACCACATGCCGGACACTCCGGAATCACCTGCCGGGCATGCCGGAACCATCTCTCAGACGTGCCAGAACCATGTTCCGGACACGCTGCTACCACCTGCCGAGCTCGCCGGAACCACTTGCAGGACACGCCAAAATCACCTGCCAGCTACGCCAGAACCACACGGCAGACACTCCGGAATCACCTGCCGGGCTGGCTGGAACCACCTGACAGTCACGCCAATATCGCCTTTCAGCTACGCCAGAACCACTTGGCGGACACTCCCGAAACACCTCTCCGGCCGTTCGGAACCACCTCTCAGACGTGCCAGAACCATGTGCCTGAGATGCTGGAATCACTCCACTAACGGACCGAAACCACCTGACAGACCCGCCTGAATCCCCTGGCGAGCACGCCTGATCCACCTGCTCAACTAGATGGAACCCCCTTCCTGACAAGCCAAAATCACCTGCCGGCTACGCCACAAACATTTGGTGAACTCTTCGGAATCACCTGCCGGGCTGGCTCCAGAACCACTCGGCAGACACTCCGGAACCACCTGCCGGGCATGCCGGAACCACCTCTCAGACATGCCGGAACCACATGCCAATGACACCGGAAGCACCTGCCGAGCACGCCAGAACCACCTGCTCGACTCGCCAAAACCACCTGCTGTACACGCCAAAATCACCTGCCGGCTACACCACAACCATTTGGTGAACTCTTCGGAATCACCTGACGTGCTGGCTGGAACCACCTCTCAGACATGCCGGAACCACATGCCAATGACACCGGAAGCACCTGCCGAGCACGCCAGAACCACCTGCTCGACTCGCCAAAACCACCTGCTGTACACGCCAAAATCACCTGCCGGCTACGCCACAACCATTTGGTGAACTCTTCGGAATCACCTGCCGGGCTTGCTCCAGAACCACTCGGCAGACACTCCGGAACCACCTGCCGGGCATGCCGGAACCACCTCTCAGACATGCCGGAACCACATGCCAATGACACCGGAAGCACCTGCCGAGCACGCCAGAACCACCTGCTCGACTCGCCAAAACCACCTGCTGGACACGCCAAAATCACCTGCCGGCTACGCCACAACCATTTGGTGAACTCTTCGGAATCACCTGCCGGTCTTGATGGAACCACCTGCCGGTCACGCCAACATCACCTGCCAGCTATGCCAGAAACACTTGGCGGACACCATGGAAACACCTGTCGGGCCGGCCGGAACCACCTCTCAGACGTGCCAGAACCATGTGCCTGAGATGCCGGAGCCACACCCCGAACAGACCGAAACCGCCTGCCAGACCCGCCTGAACCCCCTGGCGAGCACGCCTGATCCACCTGCTCAACTAGCCAGAACGAACTTCCTGACACGCCAAAATCACCTGCCAGGTATACCAGAAACACTTGGTGGACACTCCGGAATCATCTGCCGGACATGCCAGAACCAGCTCTCAGACACACCAGAACCACGTGCCAGAAACGCCGGAAGCACCAGCTGAGCATGCCTGAGCCACCTGCTCGACTCGCAAGATACACCTGTCAGACATGCCAAAATCACCTGTCGGGTACGCCAGAAACACTTGGCGGACGCTCCGGAATCACCTGTCGGGCGTGCCGGAACCTCCTCTCAGACTTGCCAGAACCATGTTCTGGACACGCCGGTACCACCTGCCGAGTATGCCGGAACCAGCTGATCCACTCCCCAGAACCACCTAGTGGACACGCCAAAATCAACTGCCGGCTACGCCAGAACCACTCGGCAGACACTCCGGAATCACAGGCCAGGCATTCCGGAACGACCTCTCAGAGGTGCCAGAACCAAATGCCGGACACTCCAGTATCACCTGCCGGGCATGCCGGAACCACCTCTCAGAGCTGCCAGAACCACATGCCGGACACTGCGGAATCACCTGCCGTGCATGCTGGAACCACGTTCTGGACATGCCGGAACCACCTGCCTTACATGCCGGAACCACCGGCTTGACTCCCCGGAACCATTGCCGGACATGCAAAATCACCTGCCGGCTACGCCAGAACCACTTGGCGAACACTCCGGTATCACCTGCCGGGCATGCCGGAACCACCTCTCAGAGGTGCCAGAACCACATGCCGGACACTCCGGTATCACCTGCCGGGCATGCCGGAACCACCTGCTTGACATGCCGGAAGCACCGGCTCGACTCGCCGGAACCATTGCCGGACATGCAAAATCACCTGCCGGCTATGCCAGAACCACTTCGGGAACACACCGGAATCACCTGCCGGACATGGCGGAACCACCTCTCAGACATGCCGGAACCACATGCCAATGACACCGGAAGCACATGCCGCGCACGCCAGAACCACATGCTCGACTCGCCAAAACCACCTGCTGGACACGCCAAAATCACCTGCCGGCTACGCCACAACAATTTGGTGAACTCTTCGGAATCACCTGCCGGGCTTGCTGGAACCACCTGCCGGTCACGCCAACATCACCTGCCAGCTATGCCAGAACCACTTGGCGGACACCATGGAAACACCTGTCAGGCCGGCCGGAACCACCTCTCAGACGTGCCAGAACCATGAGCCTGAGATGCCGGAACCACACCCCGAACAGAACGAAACCACCTGCCAGACCCGCCTGGACCCCATGGCGAGCACGCCTGATCCACCTGCTCAACTAGCCAGAACGAACTTCCTGACACGCCAAAATCACCTGCCAGGTATACCAGAAACACTTGGTGGACACTCCGGAATCATCTGCCGGACATGCCAGAACCAGCTCTCAGACACACCAGAACCACGTGCCAGAGACGCCGGAAGCACCAGCTGAGCATGCCTGAGCCACCTGCTCGACTCGCAAGATACACCTGTCAGACATGCCAAAATCACCTGTCGGGTACGCCAGAAACACTTGGCGGACGCTCCGGAATCACCTGTCGGGCGTGCCGGAACCTCCTCTCAGACTTGCCAGAACCATGTTCTGGACACGCCGGTACCACCTGCCGAGTATGCCGGAACCAGCTGATCCACTCCCCAGAACCACCTAGTGGACACGCCAAAATCAACTGCCGGCTACGCCAGAACCACTCGGCAGACACTCCGGAATCACAGGCCAGGCATTCCGGAACGACCTCTCAGAGGTGCCAGAACCAAATGCCGGACACTCCAGTATCACCTGCCGGGCATGCCGGAACCACCTCTCAGAGCTGCCAGAACCACATGCCGGACACTGCGGAATCACCTGCCGTGCATGCTGGAACCACGTTCTGGACATGCCGGAACCACCTGCCTTACATGCCGGAACCACCGGCTTGACTCCCCGGAACCATTGCCGGACATGCAAAATCACCTGCCGGCTACGCCAGAACCACTTGGCGAACACTCCGGTATCACCTGCCGGGCATGCCGGAACCACCTCTCAGAGGTGCCAGAACCACATGCCGGACACTCCGGAATCACCTGCCGGGCATGCCGGAACCACCTGCTTGACATGCCGGAAGCACCGGCTCGACTCGCCGGAACCATTGCCGGACATGCAAAATCACCTGCCGGCTATGCCAGAACCACTTCGGGAACACACCGGAATCACCTGCCGGACATGGCGGAACCACCTCTCAGACATGCCGGAACCACATGCCAATGACACCGGAAGCACATGCCGCGCACGCCAGAACCACATGCTCGACTCGCCAAAACCACCTGCTGGACACGCCAAAATCACCTGCCGGCTACGCCACAACAATTTGGTGAACTCTTCGGAATCACCTGCCGGGCTTGCTGGAACCACCTGCCGGTCACGCCAACATCACCTGCCAGCTATGCCAGAACCACTTGGCGGACACCATGGAAACACCTGTCAGGCCGGCCGGAACCACCTCTCAGACGTGCCAGAACCATGAGCCTGAGATGCCGGAACCACACCCCGAACAGAACGAAACCACCTGCCAGACCCGCCTGGACCCCATGGCGAGCACGCCTGATCCACCTGCTCAACTAGCCGGAACCAACTTCCTGACACGCCAAAATCACCTGCCAGGTATACAAGAACCACTTGGTGGACACTCCGGAATCATCTTCCGGAGATGCCAGAACCAGCTCTCAGACACACCAGAACCACGTGCCAGAGACGCCGGAAGCACCAGCTGAGCATGCCTCAGCCACCTGCTCGACTCGCAAGATACACCTGTCGGACAGGCGAAAATCACCTGCCGCGTACGCCAGAAACACTTGGCGGACGCTCCGGAATCACTTGTCGGGCGTGCCGGAACCACATGCCGGACATGCCGGATCCACCGGCTCGACTCGCCGGAACCATTGCCGGACATGCGAAATCACCTGCCGGCTACGCCAGAATCACTTGGCGAACACTCCGGAATCACCTGCCGGGCATGGCGGAACCACCTCTCAGACATGCCGGAAACACATGCCAATGACTCCGGAAGCACCTGCCGAGCACGCCAGAACCACCTGCCGAGCACGCCGGAACCACCTACTCGTCTCGCCGGAACCACCTACCTGACACGCTAAAATCACCTGCCGGGTAAGCCACAACCACTTGGTGGACACTCCGGAATCATCTTCCGGACATGCCAGAACCAGCTCTCAGACACACCAGAACCACGTGCCAGACACGCCGGAAGCACCTGCTGATCGTGCCTGAGCCAAATGCTCGACTTGCCAGAAACACCTGCCAGACACGCCAAAATCACCTGCCGGGTACGCCAGAACCACGTGGCGGACACTCCGGAATCACCTTTCGGGCATGCCGGAACCAACTCTCAGACGTGCCAGAACCTCGTGCCGGACACGCCTGAACCACCTGCCGGACAGACCGGAAACACCTGCTGGACACGCCGGAAGCACCGGCTTGACTCGCCGGAACCACCGCCGGACGTGCAAAACGACCTGCCGGCTACGCCAGAAGCACTTGGCGAACACTCCGGAATCACCTGTCGGGCATGCCAGAACCACCTCTCAGACTTGCCAGAACCATGTTCCGGACACGCCGGTACCACCTGCCGAGTATGCCGGAACCACATGATCCACTCCCCAGAACCACCTGCTGGACACGCCAGAATCACCTGCTGGCTACGCCAGAACCACTCGGCAGACACTCCGGAACCACCTGCCGGGCATGCCGCAACCACCTCTCAGAGGTGCCAGAACCACATGCCGGACACTCCACAATCACCTGTCGGGCATGCCGGAACCAACTCTCAGACGTGCCGGTCACGCCAGAAGCACCTGCCGGACACGCCGGAACCACCGGCTCGACTCGCCGGAACCACCGCCGGACATGCAAAATGACCTGCCGGCTACGCCAGAACCACTTGGCGAACACTCCGGAATCACCTGTCGGGCATGCCGGAACCGCATCTCAGACTTGCCAGAACCATGTTCCGGACACGCTGGTACCACCTGCCGAGTATGCCGGAACCACCTGATCCACTCCCCAGAACCACCTGCTGGACACGCCAGAATCACCTGCCGACTACGCCAGAACCACTCGGGAGACACTCCGGAACCACCGGCCGGGCATGCCGGAACCACCTCTCAGACATGCCGGTACCACATGCCAATGACACCGGAAGCACCTGCCAAGGACGCCAGAACCACCTGCTCGACTCGCCAAAACCACCTGCTGGACACGCCAAAATCACCTGCCGGCTACGCCACAACCATTTGGTGAACTCTTCGGAATCACCTGCCGGGCATGCATGAACCACCTGCCGGTCATGCCAGAACCACCGGCTCGACTCGCCGGAACCATTGCCGGACATGCAAAATCACCTGCCGGCTATGCCAGAACCACTTGGGGAACACTCCGGAATCACCTGCCGGGCATGGCGGAACCACCTCTCAGACATGCGGGAACCACATGCCAATGACACAGGAAGCACCTGCCGAGTACGCCAGAACCACCTGCTCGACTCGCCAAAACCACCTGCTGGACACGCCAAAATCACCTGCCGGCTACGCCACAACCATTTGGTGAACTCTTCGGTATCACCTGCCGGGCTTGATGGAACCACCTGCCGGTCATGCCAACATCACCTGCCAGCAATGCCAGAAACACTTGGCGGACACCATGGAAACACCTGACGGGCCGGCCGGAACCACCTCTCAGACGTGCCAGAACCATGTGCCTGAGATGCCGGAGCCACTCCCCGAACAGACCGAAACCTCCTGCCAGACCCGCCTGAACCCCCTGGCGAGCACGCCTGATCCACCTGCTCAACTAGCCAGAACCAACTTCCTGACACGCCAAAATCACCTGCCAGGTATACAAGAACCACTTGGTGGACACTCCGGAATCATCTGCCGGACATGCCAGAACCAGCTCTCAGACACACCAGAACCACCTGCCAGAGACGCCGGAAGCACCAGCTGAGCATGCCTGAGCCACCTGCTCGACTCGCAAGATACACCTGTCGGACATGCCAAAATCACCTGTCGGGTACGCCAGAAACACTTGGCGGACGCTCCGGAATCACCTGTCGGGCGTGCCGGAACCTCCTCTCAGACTTGCCAGAACCATGTTCTGGACACGCCGGTACCACCTGCCGAGTATGCCGGAACCAGCTGATCCACTCCCCAGAACCACCTAGTGGACACGCCAAAATCAACTGCCGGCTACGCCAGAACCACTCGGCAGACACTCCGGAATCACAGGCCAGGCATTCCGGAACGACCTCTCACAGGTGCCAGAACCAAATGCCGGACACTCCGGTATCACCTGCCGGGCATGCCGGAACCACCTCTCAGAGGTGCCAGAACCACATGCCGGACACTCCGGAATCACCTGCCGGGCATGCTGGAACCACGTGCTGGACATGCCGGAACCACCTGCCGGACAGGTCGGAATCACCTGCCGGACATGCCGGAACCACCGGCTCGAATCGCCGGAACCATTGCCGGACATGCAAAATCACCTGCCGGCTACGCCAGAACCACTTGGCGAACACTCCGGTATCACCTGCCGGGCATGCCGGAACCACCTCTCAGAGGTGCCAGAACCACATGCCGGACACTCCGGAATCACCTGCCGGGCATGCCGGAACCACCTGCTGGACATGCCGGAACCACCGGCTCGACTCGCCGGAACCATTGCGGGACATGCAAAATCACCTGCCGGCTATGCCAGAACCACTTCGGGAACACTCCGGAATCACCTGCCAGGCATGGCGGAACCACCTCTCAGACTTGCCAGAACCATGTTCTGGACACGCCGGTACCACCTGCCGAGTATGCCGGAACCAGCTGATCCACTCCCCAGAACCACCTAGTGGACACGCCAAAATCAACTGCCGGCTACGCCAGAAGCACTCGGCAGACACTCCGGAATCACATGCCAGGCATTCCGGAACGACCTCTCAGAGGTGCCAGAACCAAATGCCGGACACTCCGGTATCACCTGCCCGGCATGCCGGAACCACCTCTCAGAGGTGCCAGAACCACATGCCGGACACTCCGGAATCACCTGCCGGGCATGCTGGAACCACGTGCTGGACATGCCGGAACCACCTGCCGGCCATGCCGGAACCACCGGCTCGACTCGCCGGAACCATTGCCGGACATGCAAAATCACCTGCTGGCTATGCCAGAACCACTTGGGGAACACTCCGGAATCACCTACCGGGCATGGCGGAACCACCTCTCAGACATGCCGGGACCACATGCCAATGACACAGGAAGCACCTGCCGAGCACGCCAGAACCACCTGCTCGACTCGCCAAAACCACCTGCTGGACACGCCAAAATCACCTGCCGGCTACACCACAACCATTTGGTGAACTCTTCGGAATCACCTGCCGGGCTTGCTGGAACCACCTGCCGGTCACGCCAACATCACCTGCCAGCTATGCCAGAACCACTTGGCGGACACCATGGAAACACCTGTCGGGCCGGCCGGAACCACCTCTCAGACGTGCCAGAACCATGTGCCTGAGATGCCGGAACCACTCCCCGAACAGAACGAAACCACCTGCCAGACCCGCCTGGAACCCCTGGCGAGCATGCCTGATCCACCTGCTCAACTAGCCGGAACCAACTTCCTGACACGCCAAAATCACCTGCCAGGTATACAAGAACCACTTGGTGGACACTCCGGAATCATGTGCCGGAGAGGCCAGAACCAGCTCTCAGACACACCAGAACCACGTGCCAGAGACGCCGGAAGCACCAGCTGAGCATGCCTCAGCCACCTGCTCGACTCGCAAGATACACCTGTCGGACAGGCGAAAATCACCTGCCGCGTACGCCAGAAACACTTGGCGGACGCTCCGGAATCACTTGTCGGGCGTGCCGGAACCACATGCCGGACATGCCGGAACCACCGGCTCGACTCGCCGGAACCATTGCCGGACATGCGAAATCACCTGCCGGCTACGCCAGAATCACTTGGCGAACACTCCGGAATCACCTGCCGGGCATGGCGGAACCACCTCTCAGACATGCCGGAAACACATGCCAATGACTCCGGAAGCACCTGCCGAGCACGCCAGAACCACCTGCCGAGCACGCCGGAACCACCTACTCGACTCGCCGGAACCACCTACCTGACACGCTAAAATCACCTGCCGGGTAAGCCACAACCACTTGGTGGACACTCCGGAATCATCTTCCGGACATGCCAGAACCAGCTCTCAGACACACCAGAACCACGTGCCAGACACGCCGGAAGCACCTGCTGATCGTGCCTGAGCCAAATGCTCGACTTGCAAGAAACACCTGCCAGACACGCCAAAATCACCTGCCGGGTACGCCAGAACCACGTGGCGGACACTCCGGAATCACCTTTCGGGCATGCCGGAACCAACTCTCAGACGTGCCAGAACCTCGTGCCGGACACGCCAGATCCACCTGCCGGACAGACCGGAAACACCTGCTGGACACGCCGGAACCACCGGCTCGACTCGCCGGAACCACCGCCGGACATGCAAAACGACCTGCCGGCTACGCCAGAACAACTTGGCGAACACTCCGGAATCACCTGTCGGGCATGCCAGAACCACCTCTCAGACTTGCCAGAACCATGTTCCGGACACGCCGGTACCACCTGCCGAGTATGCCGGAACCACATGATCCACTCCCCAGAACCACCTGCTGGACACGCCAGAATCACCTGCCGGCTACGCCAGAACAACTCGGCAGACACTCCGGAACCACCTGCCGGGCATGCCGCAACCACCTCTCAGAGGTGCCAGAACCACATGCCGGACACTCCACAATCACCTGTCGGGCATGCCGGAACCAACTCTCAGACGTGCCTGTCACGCCAGAAGCACCTGCCGGACACGCCGGAACCACCGGCTCGACTCGCCGGAACCACCGCCGGACATGCAAAATGACCTGCCGGCTACGCCAGAACCACTTGGCGAACACTCCGGAATCACCTGTCGGGCATGCCGGAACCGCATCTCAGACTTGCCAGAACCATGTTCCGGACACGCTGGTACCACCTGCCGAGTATGCCGGAACCACCTGATCCATTCCCCAGAACCACCTGCTGGACACGCCAGAATCACCTGCCGACTACGCCAGAACCACTCGGGAGACACTCCGGAACCACCGGCCGGGCATGCCGGAACCAACTCTCAGACATGCCGGTACCACATGCCAATGACACCGGAAGCACCTGCCAAGGACGCCAGAACCACCTGCTCCACTCGCCAAAACCACCTGCTGGACACGCCAAAATCACCTGCCGGCTACGCCACAACCATTTGGTGAACTCTTCGGAATCACCTGCCGGGCATGCAGGAACCACCTGCCGGTCATGCCGGAACCACCGGCTCGACTCGCCGGAACCATTGCCGGACATGCAAAATCACCTGCCGGCTATGCCAGAACCACTTGGGGAACACTCCGGAATCACCTGCCGGGCATGGCGGAACCACCTCTCAGACATACCGGAACCACATGCCAATGACACAGGAAGCACCTGCCGAGCACGCCAGAACCACCTGCTCGACTCGCCAAAACCACCTGCTGGACATGCCAAAATCACCTGCCGGCTACGCCACAACCATTTGGTGAACTCTTCGGAATCACCTGCCGGGCTTGCTGGAACCACCTGCTGGTCACGCCAACATCACCTGCCAGCTATGCCAGAACCACTTGGCGGACACCATGGAAACACCTGTCGGGCCGGCCGGAACCACCTCTCAGACGTGCCAGAACCATGAGCCTGAGATGCCGGAACCACACCCCGAACAGAACGAAACCACCTGCCAGACCCGCCTGAACCCCCTGGCGAGCACGCCTGATCCACCTGCTCAACTAGCCGGAACCAACTTCCTGACACGCCAAAATCACCTGCCAAGTATACAAGAACCACTTGGTGGACACTCCGGAATCATCTGCCGAAGACGCCAGAACCAGCTCTCAGACACACCAGAACCACATGCCAGAGACGCTGGAAGCACCAGCTGAGCATGCCTCAGACACCTGCTCGACTCGCAAGATACACCTGTCGGACAGGCGAAAATCACCTGCCGGGTACGCCAGAAGCACTTGGCGGACGCTCCGGAATCACCTGTCGGGCATGCCGGAACCACCTCTCCGACTTGCCAGAACCATGTTCTGGACACGCCGGTACCACCTGCCGAGTATGCCGGAACCAGCTGATCCACTCCCCTGAACCACGTAGTGGACACGCCAAAATCAACTGCCGGCTACGCCAGAACCACTCGGCAGACACTCCGGAATCACATGCCAGGCATTCCGGAACCACCTCTCACAGGTGCCAGAACCAAATGCCGGACACTCCAGTATCACCTGCCGGGCATGCCGGAACCACCTCTCAGAGGTGCCAGAACCACATGCCGGACACTCCGGAATCACCTGCCGGGCATGGCGGAACCACCTTCAGACATGCCGGAACCACCTGCCAATGACACCGGAAGCACCTGCCGAGCACGCCAGAACCACCTGCTCGACTCGCCAAAACCACCTGCTGGACACGCCGAAATCTCTTGCCGGCTAGGCCACAACCATTTGGTGAACACTTCGGAATCACCTGCCGGGCTGGCTGGAACCATCTGCCGGTTACACCAACATCACCTGCCAGCTATGCCAGAACCACTTGGCGGACACCATGGAAACACCTGTCGGGCTGGCCGGAACCACCTATCAGACGTGCCAGAACCATGTGCCTGAGATGCCGGAACCACACCCCGAACAGACCGAAACCCCCTGCCAGACCCGCCTGAACCACCTGCCGAGCACGCCGGAACCACCTACTCGACTCGCTGGAACCACCTACCTGACACGCTAAAATCACCTGCCGGGTATGCCACAACCACTTGGTGGACACTCCGGAATCATCTGCCGGACATGCCAGAACCAGCTCTCAGACACACCAGAACCACGTGCCAGACACGCCGGAAGCACCTGCTGAGCATGCCTGAGCCAAATGCTCGACTTGCCAGAAACACCTGCAGACACGCCAAAATCACCTGCCGGGTACGCCAGAATAACGTGCCGGACACTCCGGATCACCTCTCGGGCGTGCCGGAACCACCTCTCAGACTTGCCAGAACCATGTTCTGGACACGCCGGTACCACGTGCAGAGTATGCCGGAACCAGCTGATCCACTCCCCAGAACCACCTAGTGGATACGCCAAAATCAACTGCCGGCTACGCCAGAACCACTCAGCAGACACTCCGGAATCACATGCCAGGCATTCCGGAACCACCTCTCAGAGCTGCCAGAACCACATGCCGGACACTCCAGAATCACCTGCCGGGCATGCTGGAACCACGTGCTGGACATGCCGGAACCACCTGCCGGACATGCCGGAACCACCTGCCGGACATTCCGTACCCACCTGCTCGACTCTCCGGAACCAGTGCCGGACATGCAAAATCACCTGCCGGCTACGCCAGAACCACTTGGCGCACAATCCGGAATCACCTGCCGGGCATGGCGGAACCACCTCTCAGACATGCCGGAACCACATGCCAATGACACCGGAGCACCTGCCGAGCACGCCAGAACCACCTGCTGGACACGCCAAAATCACCTTCAGGCTACGCCACAACCATATGGTGAACACTTCAGAATCACCTGCCGGGCTGGCTGGAATCAACTGCCGGTCACGCCAACATCACCTGCCAGCTATGCCAGAAACACTTGGCGGACACCATGGAAACACCTGTCGGGCCGGCCGGAACCACCTATCAGACGTGCCAGAACCATGTGCCTGAGATGCCGGAACCACACCCGAACAGACCGAAACCACCTGCCAGACCCGCATGAACCACCTGCCGAGCATGCCGGAACCACCTACTCGACTCGCTGGAACCACCTACCTGACACGCCACAATCACCTGCCGGGTATGCCACAACCACTTGGTGGACACTCCGGAATCATCTGCCAGACATGCCAGAACCAGCTTTCAGACACACCAGAACCACGTGCCAGACACGCCGGAAGCACCTGCTGAGCATGCCTGAGTCAAATGCTCGACTTGCAAGAAACACCGGTCAGACACGCCAAAATCACCTGACGGGTACGCCAGAACCACGTGGCGGACACTCCGGAATGACCTGTCGGGCATGCCGGAACCAACTCTCAGACGTGCCAGAACCTCGTGCCGGTCATGCCAGAACCACCTGCCGGACACGCCGGAACCACCGGCTCGACTCGCCGGAACCACCGCCGGACATGCAAAATGACCTGCCGGCTACGCCAGAACCACTTGGCGAACACTCCGGAATCACCTGTCGGGCATGCCGGAACCCCCTCTCAGACTTGCCAGAACCATGTTCCGGACACGCCGGTACCACCTGCAGAGTATGCCGGAACCACCTGATCCACTGCCCAGAACCACCTGCTGGACACGCCAGAATCACCTGCCGACAACGCCAGAACCACTCGTCAGACACTCCGGAACCACCTGCCGGGCATGCCTGAACCACCTCTCAGAGGTGCCAGAACCACATGCCAGACACTCCGGAATCACCTGCCGGGCATGCCGGAACCATCTCTCAGACGTGCCAGAACCATGTTCCGGACACGCCGGTACCACCTGCCGTGCTCGCCGGAACCAACTTCTGGACACGCCAAAATCACCTGCCGGCTACGCCAGAACCACTCGGCAGACACTCCGGAATCACCTGCAGGGCTGGCTGGAACCACCTGCCGGTCACGCCAACATCACCTTTCAGCTACGCCAGAACCACTTGGCGGACACTCCGGAAACACCTGTCGGGCCGGCCGGAACCACCTCTCAAACGTGCAAGAACCATGTGCCTGAGATGCCGGAACCACTCCCCGAACAGACCGAAACCACCTGCCAGACCCGCCTGAACCCCCTGGCGAGCACACCTGATCCACCTGCTCAACTAGCCGGAACCACCTTCCTGACACGCCAAAATCACCTGTCGGGTGTACCAGAACCACTTGGTGGATACTCCGGAATCACCTACCGGGCATGCCGGAACCATCTCTCAGACGTGCCAGAACCATGTTCCGGACACGCCGGTACCACCTGCCGAGCTCGCCGGAACCACCTGCTGGACACGCCAAAATCACCTGCCGGGTACGCCAGAACCACTCGGCAGACACTCCGGAATCACCTGCCTGGCATGCCGGAACCACCTGCTGGACATGCCGGAACCACCTGCCGGACATGCCGGAACCACCGGCTCGACTCGCCGGAACCATTGCCGGACATGCAAAATCACCTGCCGGCTACGCCAGAACCACTTGGCGAACACTCCGGTATCACCTGCCGGGCATGCCGGAACCACCTCTCAGAGGTGCCAGAACCACATGCCGGACACTCCGGAATCACCTGCCGGGCATGCCGGAACCACCTGCTGGACATGCCGGAACCACCGGCTCGACTCGCCGGAACCATTGCCGGACATGCAAAATCACCTGCCGGCTATGCCAGAACCACTTCGGGAACACTCCGGAATCACCTGCCGGGCATGGCGGAACCACCTCTCAGATATGCCGGAACCACATGC
Source organism: Equus caballus (assembly GCF_041296265.1). Lineage (NCBI taxonomy): Eukaryota > Metazoa > Chordata > Mammalia > Perissodactyla > Equidae > Equus > Equus caballus. The sequence goes on from NC_091704.1 coordinate 7,605,013, forward strand.
CAATGACACCGGAAGCACCTGCCGCGCACGCCAGAACCACCTGCTCGACTCGCCAAAACCACCTGATGGACACGCCTAAATCACCTTCCGGCTACGCCACAACCATTTGGTGAACACTTCGGAATCACCTGCCGGGCTGGCTGGAACCACCTGCCGGTCACGCCAACATCACCTGCCAGCTATGCCAGAACCACTTGGTGGACACCATGGAAACACCTGTCGGGCCGGCCGGAACCACCTATCAGACGTGCCAGAACCATGTGCCTGAGATGCCGGAACCACACCCCGAAAAGACCGAAACCACCTGCCAGACCCGCCTGAACCACCTGCTGAGCACGCCGGAACCACCAACTCGACTCGGTGGAACCACCTACCTGACACGCTTAAATCACCTGCTGGGTATGCCACAACCACTTGGGGGACACTCCGGAATCATCTGCCGGACATGCCAGAACCAGCTCTCAGACACACCAGAACCACATGCCAGACACGCCGGAGCACCTGCTGAGCATTCCTGAGCCAAATGCTCGACTTGCAAGAAACACCTGCCAGACACGCCAAAATCACCTGCCGGGTACGCCAGAACCACGTGGCGGACACTCCGGAATCACCTTTCGGGCATGCCGGAACCAACTCTCAGACGTGCCAGAACCTCGTGCCGGTCACGTCAGAACCACCTGCCGGACACGCCGGAACCACCGGCTCGACTCGCCGGAACCACCGCCGGACATGCAAAATGACCTGCCGGCTACGCCAGAACCACTTGGCGAACACTCCGGAATCACCTGTCGGGCATGCCGGAACCGCCTCTCAGACTTGCCAGAACCATGTTCCGGACACGCCGGTACCACCTGCCGAGTATGCCGGAACCACCTGATCCACTCCCCAGAACCACCTGCTGGACATGCCGGAACCACCGGCTCGACTCGCCGGAACCATTGTGGGACATGCAAAATCACCTGCCGGCTATGCCAGAACCACTTCGGGAACACTCCGGAATCACCTGCCGGGCATGGCGGAAACAGCTCTCAGACATGCCGGAACCACATGCCAATGACACCGGAAGCACCTGCCGCGCACGCCAGAACCACCTGCTCGACTCGCCAAAACCACCTGCTGTACACGCCAAAATCACCTGCCGGCTACGCCACAACCATTTGCTGAATTCTTCGGAATCACCTGCCGGGCTGGCTCCAGAACCACTCGGCAGACACTCCGGAACCACCTGCCGGGCATGCCGGAAACACCTCTCAGACATGCCGGAACCACATGCCAATGACACCGGAAGCACCTGCCGAGCACGCCAGAACCACCTGCTCGACTCACCAAAACCACCTGCTGGACACGCCAAAATCACCTGCCGGCTACGCCACAACCATTTGGTGAACTCTTCGGTATCACCTGCCGGGCTTGATGGAACCACCTGCCGGTCATGCCAACATCACCTGCCAGCAATGCCAGAAACACTTGGCGGACACCATGGAAACACCTGACGGGCCGGCCGGAACCACGTCTCAGACGTGCCAGAACCATGTGCCTGAGATGCCGGAGCCACTCCCCGAACAGACCGAAACCTCCTGCCAGACCCGCCTGAACCCCCTGGCGAGCACGCCTGATCCACCTGCTCAACTAGCCAGAACCAACTTCCTGACACGCCAAAATCACCTGCCAGGTATACAAGAACCACTTGGTGGACACTCCGGAATCATCTGCCGGACATGCCAGAACCAGCTCTCAGACACACCAGAACCACCTGCCAGAGACGCCGGAAGCACCAGCTGAGCATGCCTGAGCCACCTGCTCGACTCGCAAGATACACCTGTCAGACATGCCAAAATCACCTGTCGGGTACGCCAGAAACACTTGGCGGACGCTCCGGAATCACCTGTCGGGCGTGCCGGAACCTCCTCTCAGACTTGCCAGAACCATGTTCTGGACACGCCGGTACCACCTGCCGAGTATGCCGGAACCAGCTGATCCACTCCCCAGAACCACCTAGTGGACACGCCAAAATCAACTGCCGGCTACGCCAGAACCACTCGGCAGACACTCCGGAATCACAGGCCAGGCATTCCGGAACGACCTCTCACAGGTGCCAGAACCAAATGCCGGACACTCCGGTATCACCTGCCGGGCATGCCGGAACCACCTCTCAGAGGTGCCAGAACCACATGCCGGACACTCCGGAATCACCTGCCGGGCATGCTGGAACCACGTGCTGGACATGCCGGAACCACCTGCCGGACAGGTCGGAATCACCTGCCGGACATGCCGGAACCACCGGCTCGAATCGCCGGAACCATTGCCGGACATGCAAAATCACCAGCCGGCTACGCCAGAACCACTTGGCGAACACTCCGGTATCACCTGCCGGGCATGCCGGAACCACCTCTCAGAGGTGCCAGAACCACATGCCGGACACTCCGGAATCACCTGCCGGGCATGCCGGAACCACCTGCTGGACATGCCGGAACCACCGGCTCGACTCGCCGGAACCATTGCGGAACATGCAAAATCACCTGCCGGCTATGCCAGAACCACTTCGGGAACACTCCGGAATCACCTGCCAGGCATGGCGGAACCACCTCTCAGACTTGCCAGAACCATGTTCTGGAGACGCAGGTACCACCTGCCGAGTATGCCGGAACCAGCTGATCCACTCCCCAGAACTACCTAGTGGACACGCCAAAATCAACTGCCGGCTACGCCACAACCATTTGGTGAACTCTTTGGAATCACCTGCCGGGCTTGCTGGAACCACCTGCCGGTCACGCCAACATCACCTGCCAGCTATGCCAGAACCACTTGGCGGACACCATGGAAACACCTGTCGGGCCGGCCGGAACCACCTCTCAGACGTGCCAGAACCATGAGCCTGAGATGCCGGAACCACTCCCCGAACAGAACGAAACCACCTGCCAGACCCGCCTGGAACCCCTGGCGAGCATGCCTGATCCACCTGCTCAACTAGCCGGAACCAACTTCCTGACACGCCAAAATCACCTGCCAGGTATACAAGAACCACTTGGTGGACACTCCGGAATCATGTGCCGGAGAGGCCAGAACCAGCTCTCAGACACACCAGAACCACGTGCCAGAGACGCCGGAAGCACCAGCTGAGCATGCCTCAGCCACCTGCTCGACTCGCAAGATACACCTGTCGGACAGGCGAAAATCACCTGCCGCGTACGCCAGAAACACTTGGCGGACGCTCCGGAATCACTTGTCGGGCGTGCCGGAACCACATGCCGGACATGCCGGAACCACCGGCTCGACTCGCCGGAACCATTGCCGGACATGCGAAATCACCTGCCGGCTACGCCAGAATCACTTGGCGAACACTCCGGAATCACCTGCCGGGCATGGCGGAACCACCTCTCAGACATGCCGGAAACACATGCCAATGACTCCGGAAGCACCTGCCGAGCACGCCAGAACCACCTGCCGAGCACGCCGGAACCACCTACTCGACTCGCCGGAACCACCTACCTGACACGCTAAAATCACCTGCCGGGTAAGCCACAACCACTTGGTGGACACTCCGGAATCATCTTCCGGACATGCCAGAACCAGCTCTCAGACACACCAGAACCACGTGCCAGACACGCCGGAAGCACCTGCTGATCGTGCCTGAGCCAAATGCTCGACTTGCCAGAAACACCTGCCAGACACGCCAAAATCACCTGCCGGGTACGCCAGAACCACGTGGCGGACACTCCGGAATCACCTTTCGGGCATGCCGGAACCAACTCTCAGACGTGCCAGAACCTCGTGCCGGACACGCCAGAACCACCTGCCGGACAGACCGGAAACACCTGCTGGACACGCCGGAACCACCGGCTCGACTCGCCGGAACCACCGCCGGACATGCAAAACGACCTGCCGGCTACGCCAGAACAACTTGGCGAACACTCCGGAATCACCTGTCGGGCATGCCAGAACCACCTCTCAGACTTGCCAGAACCATGTTCCGGACACGCCGGTACCACCTGCCGAGTATGCCGGAACCACATGATCCACTCCCCAGAACCACCTGCTGGACACGCCAGAATCACCTGCCGGCTACGCCAGAACAACTCGGCAGACACTCCGGAACCACCTGCCGGGCATGCCGCAACCACCTCTCAGAGGTGCCAGAACCACATGCCGGACACTCCACAATCACCTGTCGGGCATGCCGGAACCAACTCTCAGAAGTGCCTGTCACGCCAGAAGCACCTGCCGGACACGCCGGAACCACCGGCTCGACTCGCCGGAACCACCGCCGGACATGCAAAATGACCTGCCGGCTACGCCAGAACCACTTGGCGAACACTCCGGAATCACCTGTCGGGCATGCCGGAACCGCATCTCAGACTTGCCAGAACCATGTTCCGGACACGCTGGTACCACCTGCCGAGTATGCCGGAACCACCTGATCCACTCCCCAGAACCACCTGCTGGACACGCCAGAATCACCTGCCGACTACGCCAGAACCACTCGGGAGACACTCCGGAACCACCGGCCGGGCATGCCGGAACCAACTCTCAGACATGCCGGTACCACATGCCAATGACACCGGAAGCACCTGCCAAGGACGCCAGAACCACCTGCTCCACTCGCCAAAACCACCTGCTGGACACGCCAAAATCACCTGCCGGCTACGCCACAACCATTTGGTGAACTCTTCGGAATCACCTGCCGGGCATGCAGGAACCACCTGCCGGTCATGCCGGAACCACCGGCTCGACTCGCCGGAACCATTGCCGGACATGCAAAATCACCTGCCGGCTGTGCCAGAACCACTTGGGGAACACTCCGGAATCACCTGCCGGGCATGGCGGAACCACCTCTCAGACATGCCGGAACCACATGCCAATGACACAGGAAGCACCTGCCGAGCACGCCAGAACCACCTGCTCGACTCGCCAAAACCACCTGCTGGACATGCCAAAATCACCTGCCGGCTACGCCACAACCATTTGGTGAACTCTTCGGAATCACCTGCCGGGCTTGCTGGAACCACCTGCTGGTCACGCCAACATCACCTGCCAGCTATGCCAGAACCACTTGGCGGACACCATGGAAACACCTGTCGGGCCGGCCGGAACCACCTCTCAGATGTGCCAGAACCATGAGCCTGAGATGCCGGAACCACACCCCGAGCAGAACGAAACCACCTGCCAGACCCGCCTGAACCCCCTGGCGAGCACGCCTGATCCACCTGCTCAACTAGCCGGAACCAACTTCCTGACACGCCAAAATCACCTGCCAGGTATACAAGAACCACTTGGTGGACACTCCGGAATCATCTGCCGAAGACGCCAGAACCAGCTCTCAGACACACCAGAACCACATGCCAGAGACGCTGGAAGCACCAGCTGAGCATGCCTCAGACACCTGCTCGACTCGCAAGATACACCTGTCGGACAGGCGAAAATCACCTGCCGGGTACGCCAGAAGCACTTGGCGGACGCTCCGGAATCACCTGTCGGGCATGCCGGAACCTCCTCTCAGACTTGCCAGAACCATGTTCTGGACACGCCGGTACCACCTGCCGAGTATGCCGGAACCAGCTGATCCACTCCCCTGAACCACGTAGTGGACACGCCAAAATCAACTGCCAGCTACGCCAGAACCACTCGGCAGACACTCCGGAATCACATGCCAGGCATTCCGGAACCACCTCTCACAGGTGCCAGAACCAAATGCCGGACACTCCGGTATCACCGGCCGGGCATGCCGGAACCACCTCTCAGAGGTGCCAGAACCACATGCCGGACACTCCGGAATCACCTGCCGGGCATGGCGGAACCACCTCTCAGACATGCCGGAACCACCTGCCAATGACACCGGAAGCACCTGCCGAGCACGCCAGAACCACCTGCTCGACTTGCCAAAACCACCTGCTGGACACGCCGAAATCTCTTGCCGGCTAGGCCACAACCATTTGGTGAACACTTCGGAATCACCTGCCGGGCTGGCTGGAACCATCTGCCGGTTACACCAACATCACCTGCCAGCTATGCCAGAACCACTTGGCGGACACCATGGAAACACCTGTCGGGCTGGCCGGAACCACCTATCAGACGTGCCAGAACCATGTGCCTGAGATGCCGGAACCACACCCCGAACAGACCGAAACCCCCTGCCAGACCCGCCTGAACAACCTGCCGAGCACGCCGGAACCACCTACTCGACTCGCTGGAACCACCTACCTGACACGCTAAAATCACCTGCCGGGTATGCCACAACCACTTGGTGGACACTCCGGAATCATCTGCCGGACATGCCAGAACCAGCTCTCAGACACACCAGAACCACGTGCCAGACACGCCGGAAGCACCTGCTGAGCATGCCTGAGCCAAATGCTCGACTTGCCAGAAACACCTGCAGACACGCCAAAATCACCTGCCGGGTACGCCAGAATCACGTGGCGGACACTCCGGAATCACCTCTCGGGCGTGCCAGAACCACCTCTCAGACTTGCCAGAACCATGTTCTGGACACGCCGGTACCACGTGCAGAGTATGCCGGAACCAGCTGATCCACTCCCCAGAACCACCTAGTGGATACGCCAAAATCAACTGCCGGCTACGCCAGAACCACTCAGCAGACACTCCGGGATCACATGCCAGGCATTCCGGAACCACCTCTCAGAGCTGCCAGAACCACATGCCGGACACTCCAGAATCACCTGCCGGGCATGCTGGAACCACGTGCTGGACATGCCGGAACAACCTGCCGGACATGCCGGAACCACCTGCCGGACATTCCGTACCCACCTGCTCGACTCTCCGGAACCAGTGCCGGACATGCAAAATCACCTGCCGGCTACGCCAGAACCACTTGGCGCACAATCCGGAATCACCTGCCGGGCATGGAGGAACCACCTCTCAGACATGCCGGAACCACATGCCAATGACACCGGAGCACCTGCCGAGCACGCCAGAACCACCTGCTCGACTCGCCAAAACCACCTGCTGGACACGCCAAAATCACCTTCAGGCTACGCCACAACCATATGGTGAACACTTCAGAATCACCTGCCGGGCTGGCTGGAATCAACTGCCGGTCACGCCAACATCACCTGCCAGCTATGCCAGAAACACTTGGCGGACACCATGGAAACACCTGTCGGGCCGGCCGGAACCACCTATCAGACGTGCCAGAACCATGTGCCTGAGATGCCGGAACCACACCCGAACAGACCGAAACCACCTGCCAGACCCGCATGAACCACCTGCCGAGCATGCCGGAACCACCTACTCGACTCGCTGGAACCACCTACCTGACACGCCACAATCACCTGCCGGGTATGCCACAACCACTTGGTGGACACTCCGGAATCATCTGCCAGACATGCCAGAACCAGCTTTCAGACACACCAGAACCACGTGCCAGACACGCCGGAAGCCCCTGCTGAGCATGCCTGAGTCAAATGCTCGACTTGCAAGAAACACCGGTCAGACACGCCAAAATCACCTGACGGGTACGCCAGAACCACGTGGCGGACACTCCGGAATGACCTGTCGGGCATGCCGGAACCAACTCTCAGACGTGCCAGAACCTCGTGCCGGTCACGCCAGAACCACCTGCCGGACACGCCGGAACCACCGGCTCGACTCGCCGGAACCACCGCCGGACATGCAAAATGACCTGCCGGCTACGCCAGAACCACTTGGCGAACACTCCGGAATCACCTGTCGGGCATGCCGGAACCCCCTCTCAGACTTGCCAGAACCATGTTCCGGACACGCCGGTACCACCTGCAGAGTATGCCGGAACCACCTGATCCACTGCCCAGAACCACCTGCTGGACACGCCAGAATCACCTGCCGACAATGCCAGAACCACTCGTCAGACACTCCGGAACCACCTGCCGGGCATGCCTGAACCACCTCTCAGAGGTGCCAGAACCACATGCCAGACACTCCGGAATCACCTGCCGGGCATGCCGGAACCATCTCTCAGACGTGCCAGAACCATGTTCCGGACACGCCGGTACCACCTGCCGTGCTCGCCGGAACCAACTTCTGGATACGCCAAAATCACCTGCCGGCTACGCCAGAACCACTCGGCAGACACTCCGGAATCACCTGCAGGGCTGGCTGGAACCACCTGCCGGTCACGCCAACATCACCTTTCAGCTACGCCAGAACCACTTGGCGGACACTCCGGAAACACCTGTCGGGCCGGCCGGAACCACCTCTCAAACGTGCAAGAACCATGTGCCTGAGATGCCGGAACCACTCCCCGAACAGACCGAAACCACCTGCCAGACCCGCCTGAACCCCCTGGCGAGCACACCTGATCCACCTGCTCAACTAGCCGGAACCACCTTCCTGACACGCCAAAATCACCTGTCGGGTGTACCAGAACCACTTGGTGGATACTCCGGAATCACCTACCGGGCATGCCGGAACCATCTCTCAGACGTGCCAGAACCATGTTCCGGACACGCCGGTACCACCTGCCGAGCTCGCCGGAACCACCTGCTGGACACGCCAAAATCACCTGCCGGGTACGCCAGAACCACTCGGCAGACACTCCGGAATCACCTGCCTGGCATGCCGGAACCACCTGCTGGACATGCCGGAACCACCTGCCGGACATGCCGGAACCACCGGCTCGACTCGCCGGAACCATTGCCGGACATGCAAAATCACCTGCCGGCTACGCCAGAACCACTTGGCGAACACTCCGGTATCACCTGCCGGGCATGCCGGAACCACCTCTCAGAGGTGCCAGAACCACATGCCGGACACTCCGGAATCACCTGCCGGGCATGCCGGAACCACCTGCTGGACATGCCGGAACCACCGGCTCGACTCGCCGGAACCATTGCCGGACATGCAAAATCACCTGCCGGCTATGCCAGAACCACTTCGGGAACACTCCGGAATCACCTGCCGGGCATGGCGGAACCACCTCTCAGATATGCCGGAACCACATGCCAATGACACCGGAAGCACCTGCCGCGCACGCCAGAACCACCTGCTCGACTCGCCAAAACCACCTGATGGACACGCCTAAATCACCTTCCGGCTACGCCACAACCATTTGGTGAACACTTCGGAATCACCTGCCGGGCTGGCTGGAACCACCTGCCGGTCACGCCAACATCACCTGCCAGCTATGCCAGAACCACTTGGTGGACACCATGGAAACACCTGTCGGGCCGGCCGGAACCACCTATCAGACGTGCCAGAACCATGTGCCTGAGATGCCGGAACCACACCCCGAAAAGACCGAAACCACCTGCCAGACCCGCCTGAACCACCTGCCGAGCACGCCGGAACCACCAACTCGACTCGCTGGAACCACCTACCTGACACGCTAAAATCACCTGCTGGGTATGCCACAACCACTTGGGGGACACTCCGGAATCATCTGCCGGACATGCCAGAACCAGCTCTCAGACACACCAGAACCACGTGCCAGACACGCCGGAGCACCTGCTGAGCATTCCTGAGCCAAATGCTCGACTTGCAAGAAACACCTGCCAGACACGCCAAAATCACCTGCCGGGTACGCCAGAACCACGTGGCGGACACTCCGGAATCACCTTTCGGGCATGCCGGAACCAACTCTCAGACGTGCCAGAACCTCGTGCCGGTCACGTCAGAACCACCTGCCGGACACGCCGGAACCACCGGCTCGACTCGCCGGAACCACCGCCGGACATGCAAAATGACCTGCCGGCTACGCCAGAACCACTTGGCGAACACTCCGGAATCACCTGTCGGGCATGCCGGAACCGCCTCTCAGACTTGCCAGAACCATGTTCCGGACACGCCGGTACCACCTGCCGAGTATGCCGGAACCACCTGATCCACTCCCCAGAACCACCTGCTGGACATGCCAGAATCACCTGCCGACTACGCCAGAACCACTCGGCAGACACTCCGGAACCACCTGCCGGGCATGCCGGAACCACCTCTCAGAGGTGCCAGAACCACATGCCGGACACTCCGGAATCACCCGCCGGGCATGCCGGAACCACCTCTCTGAGGTGCCAGAACCACATGCCGGACACTCCGGAATCACCTGCCGGGCATGCCGGAACCATCTCTCAGACGTGCCAGAACCATGTTCCGGACACGCTGCTACCACCTGCCGAGCTCGCCGGAACCACCTGCAGGACACCCCTAAATCACCTGCCAGCTACGCCAGAACCACACGGCAGACACTCCGTAATCACCAGCCGGGCATGCCGGAACCACCTGCTGGACATGCCGGAACCACCGGCTCGACTCGCCGGAACCATTGCGGGACATGCAAAATCACCTGCCGGCTATGCCAGAACCACTTCGGGAACACTCCGGAATCACCTGCCGGGCATGGCGGAACCACCTCTCAGACATGCCGGAACCACATGCCAATGACACCGGAAGCACCTGCCGCGCACGCCAGAACCACCTGCTCAACTCGCCAAAACCACCTGCTGTACACGCCAAAATCACCTGCCGGCTACGCCACAAACATTTGGTGAACTCTTCGGAATCACCTGCCGGGCTGGCTCCAGAACCACTCGGCAGACACTCCGGAACCACCTGCCGGGCATGCCGGAACCACCTCTCAGACATGCCGGAACCACATGCCAATGACACCGGAAGCACCTGCCGAGCACGCCAGAACCACCTGCTCGACTCGCCAAAACCACCTGCTGGACACGCCAAAATCACCTGCCGGCTACGCCACAACCATTTGGTGAACTCTTCGGTATCACCTGCCGGGCTTGATGGAACCACCTGCCGGTCATGCCAACATTACCTGCCAGCAATGCCAGAAACATTTGGCGGACACCATGGAAACACCTGACGGGCCGGCCGGAACCACCTCTCAGACGTGCCAGAACCATGTGCCTGAGATGCCGGAGCCACTCCCCGAACAGACCGAAACCTCCTGCCAGACCCGCCTGAACCCCCTGGCGAGCACGCCTGATCCACCTGCTCAACTAGCCAGAACCAACTTCCTGACACGCCAAAATCACCTGCCAGGTATACAAGAACCACTTGGTGGACACTCCGGAATCATCTGCCGGACATGCCAGAACCAGCTCTCAGACACACCAGAACCACGTGCCAGAGACGCCGGAAGCACCAGCTGAGCATGCCTGAGCCACCTGCTCGACTCGCAAGATACACCTGTCGGACATGCCAAAATCACCTGTCGGGTACGCCAGAAACACTTGGCGGACGCTCCGGAATCACCTGTCGGGCGTGCCGGAACCTCCTCTCAGACTTGCCAGAACCATGTTCTGGACACGCCGGTACCACCTGCCGAGTATGCCGGAACCAGCTGATCCACTCCCCAGAACCACCTAGTGGACATGCCAAAATCAACTGCCGGCTACTCCAGAAGCACTCGGCAGACACTCCGTAATCACATGCCAGGCATTCCGGAACGACCTCTCAGAGGTGCCAGAACCAAATGCCGGACACTCCGGTATCACCTGCCGGGCATGCCGGAACCACCTCTCAGAGGTGCCAGAACCACATGCCGGACACTCCGGAATCACCTGCCGGGCATGCCGGAACCATCTCTCAGACGTGCCAGAACCATGTTCCGGACACGCTGCTACCACCTGCCGAGCTCGCCGGAACCACTTGCAGGACACGCCAAAATCACCTGCCAGCTACGCCAGAACCACACGGCAGACACTCCGGAATCACCTGCCGGGCTGGCTGGAACCACCTGACAGTCACGCCAACATCGCCTTTCAGCTACGCCAGAACCACTTGGCGGACACTCCCGAAACACCTCTCCGGCCGGCTGGAACCACCTCTCAGACGTGCCAGAACCATGTGCCTGAGATGCTGGAATCACTCCACTAACAGACCGAAACCACCTGACAGACCCGCCTGAATCCCCTGGCGAGCACGCCTGATCCACCTGCTCAACTAGATGGAACCCCCTTCCTGACAAGCCAAAATCACCTGCCGGCTACGCCACAAACATTTGGTGAACTCTTCGGAATCACCTGCCGGTCTGGCTCCAGAACCACTCGGCAGACACTCCGGAACCACCTGCCGGGCATGCCGGAACCACCTCTCAGACATGCCGGAACCACATGCCAATGACACCGGAAGCACCTGCCGAGCACGCCAGAACCACCTGCTCGACTCGCCAAAACCACCTGCTGTACACGCCAAAATCACCTGCCGGCTACACCACAACCATTTGGTGAACTCTTCGGAATCACCTGACGTGCTGGCTGGAACCACTTCTCAGACATGCCGGAACCACATGCCAATGACACCGGAAGCACCTGCCGAGCACGCCAGAACCACCTGCTCGACTCGCCAAAACCACCTGCTGTACACGCCAAAATCACCTGCCGGCTACGCCACAACCATTTGGTGAACTCTTCGGAATCACCTGCCGGGCTGGCTCCAGAACCACTCGGCAGACACTCCGGAACCACCTGCCGGGCATGCCGGAACCACCTCTCAGACATGCCGGAACCACATGCCAATGACACCGGAAGCACCTGCCGAGCACGCCAGAACCACCTGCTCGACTCGCCAAAACCACCTGCTGGACACGCCAAAATCACCTGCCGGCTACGCCACAACCATTTGGTGAACTCTTCGGAATCACCTGCCGGTCTTGATGGAACCACCTGCCGGTCACGCCAACATCACCTGCCAGCTATGCCAGAAACACTTGGCGGACACCATGGAAACACCTGTCGGGCCGGCCGGAACCACCTCTCAGACGTGCCAGAACCATGTGCCTGAGATGCCGGAGCCACACCCCGAACAGACCGAAACCGCCTGCCAGACCCGCCTGAACCCCCTGGCGAGCACGCCTGATCCACCTGCTCAACTAGCCAGAACGAACTTCCTGACACGCCAAAATCACCTGCCAGGTATACCAGAAACACTTGGTGGACACTCCGGAATCATCTGCCGGACATGCCAGAACCAGCTCTCAGACACACCAGAACCACGTGCCAGAGACGCCGGAAGCACCAGCTGAGCATGCCTGAGCCACCTGCTCGACTCGCAAGATACACCTGTCAGACATGCCAAAATCACCTGTCGGGTACGCCAGAAACACTTGGCGGACGCTCCGGAATCACCTGTCGGGCGTGCCGGAACCTCCTCTCAGACTTGCCAGAACCATGTTCTGGACACGCCGGTACCACCTGCCGAGTATGCCGGAACCAGCTGATCCACTCCCCAGAACCACCTAGTGGACACGCCAAAATCAACTGCCGGCTACGCCAGAACCACTCGGCAGACACTCCGGAATCACAGGCCAGGCATTCCGGAACGACCTCTCAGAGGTGCCAGAACCAAATGCCGGACACTCCAGTATCACCTGCCGGGCATGCCGGAACCACCTCTCAGAGCTGCCAGAACCACATGCCGGACACTGCGGAATCACCTGCCGTGCATGCTGGAACCACGTTCTGGACATGCCGGAACCACCTGCCTTACATGCCGGAACCACCGGCTTGACTCCCCGGAACCATTGCCGGACATGCAAAATCACCTGCCGGCTACGCCAGAACCACTTGGCGAACACTCCGGTATCACCTGCCGGGCATGCCGGAACCACCTCTCAGAGGTGCCAGAACCACATGCCGGACACTCCGGAATCACCTGCCGGGCATGCCGGAACCACCTGCTTGACATGCCGGAAGCACCGGCTCGACTCGCCGGAACCATTGCCGGACATGCAAAATCACCTGCCGGCTATGCCAGAACCAATTCGGGAACACACCGGAATCACCTGCCGGACATGGCGGAACCACCTCTCAGACATGCCGGAACCACATGCCAATGACACCGGAAGCACATGCCGCGCACGCCAGAACCACATGCTCGACTCGCCAAAACCACCTGCTGGACACGCCAAAATCACCTGCCGGCTACGCCACAACAATTTGGTGAACTCTTCGGAATCACCTGCCGGGCTTGCTGGAACCACCTGCTGGACACGCCAGAATCACCTGCCAGCTATGCCAGAACCACTCGGCAGACACTCCGGAACCACCTGCCGGGCATGCCGGAACCACCTCTCAGAGGTGCCAGAACCACATGCCGGACACTCCGGAATCACCTGCCGGGCATGCCGGAACCACCTGCTGGACATGCCGGAACCACCGGCTCGACTCGCCGGAACCATTGCGGAACATGCAAAATCACCTGCCGGCTATGCCAGAACCACTTCGGGAACACTCCGGAATCACCTGCCAGGCATGGCGGAACCACCTCTCAGACTTGCCAGAACCATGTTCTGGACACGCCGGTACCACCTGCCGAGTATGCCGGAACCAGCTGATCCACTCCCCAGAACCACCTAGTGGACACGCCAAAATCACCTGCCGGCTACACCACAACCATTTGGTGAACTCTTCGGAATCACCTGCCGGGCTTGCTGGAACCACCTGCCGGTCACGCCAACATCACCTGCCAGCTATGCCAGAACCACTTGGCGGACACCATGGAAACACCTGTCGGGCCGGCCGGAACCACCTCTCAGACGTGCCAGAACCATGAGCCTGAGATGCCGGAACCACTCCCCGAACAGAACGAAACCACCTGCCAGACCCGCCTGGAACCCCTGGCGAGCATGCCTGATCCACCTGCTCAACTAGCCGGAACCAACTTCCTGACACGCCAAAATCACCTGCCAGGTATACAAGAACCACTTGGTGGACACTCCGGAATCATGTGCCGGAGAGGCCAGAACCAGCTCTCAGACACACCAGAACCACGTGCCAGAGACGCCGGAAGCACCAGCTGAGCATGCCTCAGCCACCTGCTCGACTCGCAAGATACACCTGTCGGACAGGCGAAAATCACCTGCCGCGTACGCCAGAAACACTTGGCGGACGCTCCGGAATCACTTGTCGGGCGTGCCGGAACCACATGCCGGACATGCCGGAACCACCGGCTCGACTCGCCGGAACCATTGCCGGACATGCGAAATCACCTGCCGGCTACGCCAGAATCACTTGGCGAACACTCCGGAATCACCTGCCGGGCATGGCGGAACCACCTCTCAGACATGCCGGAAACACATGCCAATGACTCCGGAAGCACCTGCCGAGCACGCCAGAACCACCTGCCGAGCACGCCGGAACCACCTACTCGACTCGCCGGAACCACCTACCTGACACGCTAAAATCACCTGCCGGGTAAGCCACAACCACTTGGTGGACACTCCGGAATCATCTTCCGGACATGCCAGAACCAGCTCTCAGACACACCAGAACCACGTGCCAGACACGCCGGAAGCACCTGCTGATCGTGCCTGAGCCAAATGCTCGACTTGCCAGAAACACCTGCCAGACACGCCAAAATCACCTGCCGGGTACGCCAGAACCACGTGGCGGACACTCCGGAATCACCTTTCGGGCATGCCGGAACCAACTCTCAGACGTGCCAGAACCTCGTGCCGGACACGCCAGAACCACCTGCCGGACAGACCGGAAACACCTGCTGGACACGCCGGAACCACCGGCTCGACTCGCCGGAACCACCGCCGGACATGCAAAACGACCTGCCGGCTACGCCAGAACAACTTGGCGAACACTCCGGAATCACCTGTCGGGCATGCCAGAACCACCTCTCAGACTTGCCAGAACCATGTTCCGGACACGCCGGTACCACCTGCCGAGTATGCCGGAACCACATGATCCACTCCCCAGAACCACCTGCTGGACACGCCAGAATCACCTGCCGGCTACGCCAGAACAACTCGGCAGACACTCCGGAACCACCTGCCGGGCATGCCGCAACCACCTCTCAGAGGTGCCAGAACCACATGCCGGACACTCCACAATCACCTGTCGGGCATGCCGGAACCAACTCTCAGACGTGCCTGTCACGCCAGAAGCACCTGCCGGACACGCCGGAACCACCGGCTCGACTCGCCGGAACCACCGCCGGACATGCAAAATGACCTGCCGGCTACGCCAGAACCACTTGGCGAACACTCCGGAATCACCTGTCGGGCATGCCGGAACCGCATCTCAGACTTGCCAGAACCATGTTCCGGACACGCTGGTACCACCTGCCGAGTATGCCGGAACCACCTGATCCACTCCCCAGAACCACCTGCTGGACACGCCAGAATCACCTGCCGACTACGCCAGAACCACTCGGGAGACACTCCGGAACCACCGGCCGGGCATGCCGGAACCAACTCTCAGACATGCCGGTACCACATGCCAATGACACCGGAAGCACCTGCCAAGGACGCCAGAACCACCTGCTCCACTCGCCAAAACCACCTGCTGGACACGCCAAAATCACCTGCCGGCTACGCCACAACCATTTGGTGAACTCTTCGGAATCACCTGCCGGGCATGCAGGAACCACCTGCCGGTCATGCCGGAACCACCGGCTCGACTCGCCGGAACCATTGCCGGACATGCAAAATCACCTGCCGGCTATGCCAGAACCACTTGGCGGACACCATGGAAACACCTGTCGGGCCGGCCGGAACCACCTCTCAGACGTGCCAGAACCATGAGCCTGAGATGCCGGAACCACACCCCGAACAGAACGAAACCACCTGCCAGACCCGCCTGAACCCCCTGGCGAGCACGCCTGATCCACCTGCTCAACTAGCCGGAACCAACTTCCTGACACGCCAAAATCACCTGCCAGGTATACAAGAACCACTTGGTGGACACTCCGGAATCATCTGCCGAAGACGCCAGAACCAGCTCTCAGACACACCAGAACCACATGCCAGAGACGCTGGAAGCACCAACTGAGCATGCCTCAGACACCTGCTCGACTCGCAAGATACACCTGTCGGACAGGCGAAAATCACCTGCCGGGTACGCCAGAAGCACTTGGCGGACGCTCCGGAATCACCTGTCGGGCATGCCGGAACCACCTCTCCGACTTGCCAGAACCATGTTCTGGACACGCCGGTACCACCTGCCGAGTATGCCGGAACCAGCTGATCCACTCCCCTGAACCACGTAGTGGACACGCCAAAATCAACTGCCGGCTACGCCAGAACCACTCGGCAGACACTCCGGAATCACATGCCAGGCATTCCGGAACCACCTCTCACAGGTGCCAGAACCAAATGCCGGACACTCCAGTATCACCTGCCGGGCATGCCGGAACCACCTCTCAGAGGTGCCAGAACCACATGCCGGACACTCCGGAATCACCTGCCGGGCATGGCGGAACCACCTTCAGACATGCCGGAACCACCTGCCAATGACACCGGAAGCACCTGCCGAGCACGCCAGAACCACCTGCTCGACTCGCCAAAACCACCTGCTGGACACGCCGAAATCTCTTGCCGGCTAGGCCACAACCATTTGGTGAACACTTCGGAATCACCTGCCGGGCTGGCTGGAACCATCTGCCGGTTACACCAACATCACCTGCCAGCTATGCCAGAACCACTTGGCGGACACCATGGAAACACCTGTCGGGCTGGCCGGAACCACCTATCAGACGTGCCAGAACCATGTGCCTGAGATGCCGGAACCACACCCCGAACAGACCGAAACCCCCTGCCAGACCCGCCTGAACCACCTGCCGAGCACGCCGGAACCACCTACTCGACTCGCTGGAACCACCTACCTGACACGCTAAAATCACCTGCCGGGTATGCCACAACCACTTGGTGGACACTCCGGAATCATCTGCCGGACATGCCAGAACCAGCTCTCAGACACACCAGAACCACGTGCCAGACACGCCGGAAGCACCTGCTGAGCATGCCTGAGCCAAATGCTCGACTTGCCAGAAACACCTGCAGACACGCCAAAATCACCTGCCGGGTACGCCAGAATCACGTGGCGGACACTCCGGATCACCTCTCGGGCGTGCCGGAACCACCTCTCAGACTTGCCAGAACCATGTTCTGGACACGCCGGTACCACGTGCAGAGTATGCCGGAACCAGCTGATCCACTCCCCAGAACCACCTAGTGGATACGCCAAAATCAACTGCCGGCTACGCCAGAACCACTCAGCAGACACTCCGGAATCACATGCCAGGCATTCCGGAACCACCTCTCAGAGCTGCCAGAACCACATGCCGGACACTCCAGAATCACCTGCCGGGCATGCTGGAACCACGTGCTGGACATGCCGGAACCACCTGCCGGACATGCCGGAACCACCTGCCGGACATTCCGTACCCACCTGCTCGACTCTCCGGAACCAGTGCCGGACATGCAAAATCACCTGCCGGCTACGCCAGAACCACTTGGCGCACAATCCGGAATCACCTGCCGGGCATGGCGGAACCACCTCTCAGACATGCCGGAACCACATGCCAATGACACCGGAGCACCTGCCGAGCACGCCAGAACCACCTGCTGGACACGCCAAAATCACCTTCAGGCTACGCCACAACCATATGGTGAACACTTCAGAATCACCTGCCGGGCTGGCTGGAATCAACTGCCGGTCACGCCAACATCACCTGCCAGCTATGCCAGAAACACTTGGCGGACACCATGGAAACACCTGTCGGGCCGGCCGGAACCACCTATCAGACGTGCCAGAACCATGTGCCTGAGATGCCGGAACCACACCCGAACAGACCGAAACCACCTGCCAGACCCGCATGAACCACCTGCCGAGCATGCCGGAACCACCTACTCGACTCGCTGGAACCACCTACCTGACACGCCACAATCACCTGCCGGGTATGCCACAACCACTTGGTGGACACTCCGGAATCATCTGCCAGACATGCCAGAACCAGCTTTCAGACACACCAGAACCACGTGCCAGACACGCCGGAAGCACCTGCTGAGCATGCCTGAGTCAAATGCTCGACTTGCAAGAAACACCGGTCAGACACGCCAAAATCACCTGACGGGTACGCCAGAACCACGTGGCGGACACTCCGGAATGACCTGTCGGGCATGCCGGAACCAACTCTCAGACGTGCCAGAACCTCGTGCCGGTCATGCCAGAACCACCTGCCGGACACGCCGGAACCACCGGCTCGACTCGCCGGAACCACCGCCGGACATGCAAAATGACCTGCCGGCTACGCCAGAACCACTTGGCGAACACTCCGGAATCACCTGTCGGGCATGCCGGAACCCCCTCTCAGACTTGCCAGAACCATGTTCCGGACACGCCGGTACCACCTGCAGAGTATGCCGGAACCACCTGATCCACTGCCCAGAACCACCTGCTGGACACGCCAGAATCACCTGCCGACAACGCCAGAACCACTCGTCAGACACTCCAGAACCACCTGCCGGGCATGCCTGAACCACCTCTCAGAGGTGCCAGAACCACATGCCAGACACTCCGGAATCACCTGCCGGGCATGCCGGAACCATCTCTCAGACGTGCCAGAACCATGTTCCGGACACGCCGGTACCACCTGCCGTGCTCGCCGGAACCAACTTCTGGACACGCCAAAATCACCTGCCGGCTACGCCAGAACCACTCGGCAGACACTCCGGAATCACCTGCAGGGCTGGCTGGAACCACCTGCCGGTCACGCCAACATCACCTTTCAGCTACGCCAGAACCACTTGGCGGACACTCCGGAAACACCTGTCGGGCCGGCCGGAACCACCTCTCAAACGTGCAAGAACCATGTGCCTGAGATGCCGGAACCACTCCCCGAACAGACCGAAACCACCTGCCAGACCCGCCTGAACCCCCTGGCGAGCACACCTGATCCACCTGCTCAACTAGCCGGAACCACCTTCCTGACACGCCAAAATCACCTGTCGGGTGTACCAGAACCACTTGGTGGATACTCCGGAATCACCTACCGGGCATGCCGGAACCATCTCTCAGACGTGCCAGAACCATGTTCCGGACACGCCGGTACCACCTGCCGAGCTCGCCGGAACCACCTGCTGGACACGCCAAAATCACCTGCCGGGTACGCCAGAACCACTCGGCAGACACTCCGGAATCACCTGCCTGGCATGCCGGAACCACCTGCTGGACATGCCGGAACCACCTGCCGGACATGCCGGAACCACCGGCTCGACTCGCCGGAACCATTGCCGGACATGCAAAATCACCTGCCGGCTACGCCAGAACCACTTGGCGAACACTCCGGTATCACCTGCCGGGCATGCCGGAACCACCTCTCAGAGGTGCCAGAACCACATGCCGGACACTCCGGAATCACCTGCCGGGCATGCCGGAACCACCTGCTGGACATGCCGGAACCACCGGCTCGACTCGCCGGAACCATTGCCGGACATGCAAAATCACCTGCCGGCTATGCCAGAACCACTTCGGGAACACTCCGGAATCACCTGCCGGGCATGGCGGAACCACCTCTCAGATATGCCGGAACCACATGCCAATGACACCGGAAGCACCTGCCGCGCACGCCAGAACCACCTGCTCGACTCGCCAAAACCACCTGATGGACACGCCTAAATCACCTTCCGGCTACGCCACAACCATTTGGTGAACACTTCGGAATCACCTGCCGGGCTGGCTGGAACCACCTGCCGGTCACGCCAACATCACCTGCCAGCTATGCCAGAACCACTTGGTGGACACCATGGAAACACCTGTCGGGCCGGCCGGAACCACCTATCAGACGTGCCAGAACCATGTGCCTGAGATGCCGGAACCACACCCCGAAAAGACCGAAACCACCTGCCAGACCCGCCTGAACCACCTGCTGAGCACGCCGGAACCACCAACTCGACTCGGTGGAACCACCTACCTGACACGCTTAAATCACCTGCTGGGTATGCCACAACCACTTGGGGGACACTCCGGAATCATCTGCCGGACATGCCAGAACCAGCTCTCAGACACACCAGAACCACATGCCAGACACGCCGGAGCACCTGCTGAGCATTCCTGAGCCAAATGCTCGACTTGCAAGAAACACCTGCCAGACACGCCAAAATCACCTGCCGGGTACGCCAGAACCACGTGGCGGACACTCCGGAATCACCTTTCGGGCATGCCGGAACCAACTCTCAGACGTGCCAGAACCTCGTGCCGGTCACGTCAGAACCACCTGCCGGACACGCCGGAACCACCGGCTCGACTCGCCGGAACCACCGCCGGACATGCAAAATGACCTGCCGGCTACGCCAGAACCACTTGGCGAACACTCCGGAATCACCTGTCGGGCATGCCGGAACCGCCTCTCAGACTTGCCAGAACCATGTTCCGGACACGCCGGTACCACCTGCCGAGTATGCCGGAACCACCTGATCCACTCCCCAGAACCACCTGCTGGACATGCCGGAACCACCGGCTCGACTCGCCGGAACCATTGTGGGACATGCAAAATCACCTGCCGGCTATGCCAGAACCACTTCGGGAACACTCCGGAATCACCTGCCGGGCATGGCGGAAACAGCTCTCAGACATGCCGGAACCACATGCCAATGACACCGGAAGCACCTGCCGCGCACGCCAGAACCACCTGCTCGACTCGCCAAAACCACCTGCTGTACACGCCAAAATCACCTGCCGGCTACGCCACAACCATTTGGTGAATTCTTCGGAATCACCTGCCGGGCTGGCTCCAGAACCACTCGGCAGACACTCCGGAACCACCTGCCGGGCATGCCGGAAACACCTCTCAGACATGCCGGAACCACATGCCAATGACACCGGAAGCACCTGCCGAGCACGCCAGAACCACCTGCTCGACTCACCAAAACCACCTGCTGGACACGCCAAAATCACCTGCCGGCTACGCCACAACCATTTGGTGAACTCTTCGGTATCACCTGCCGGGCTTGATGGAACCACCTGCCGGTCATGCCAACATCACCTGCCAGCAATGCCAGAAACACTTGGCGGACACCATGGAAACACCTGACGGGCCGGCCGGAACCACGTCTCAGACGTGCCAGAACCATGTGCCTGAGATGCCGGAGCCACTCCCCGAACAGACCGAAACCTCCTGCCAGACCCGCCTGAACCCCCTGGCGAGCACGCCTGATCCACCTGCTCAACTAGCCAGAACCAACTTCCTGACACGCCAAAATCACCTGCCAGGTATACAAGAACCACTTGGTGGACACTCCGGAATCATCTGCCGGACATGCCAGAACCAGCTCTCAGACACACCAGAACCACCTGCCAGAGACGCCGGAAGCACCAGCTGAGCATGCCTGAGCCACCTGCTCGACTCGCAAGATACACCTGTCAGACATGCCAAAATCACCTGTCGGGTACGCCAGAAACACTTGGCGGACGCTCCGGAATCACCTGTCGGGCGTGCCGGAACCTCCTCTCAGACTTGCCAGAACCATGTTCTGGACACGCCGGTACCACCTGCCGAGTATGCCGGAACCAGCTGATCCACTCCCCAGAACCACCTAGTGGACACGCCAAAATCAACTGCCGGCTACGCCAGAACCACTCGGCAGACACTCCGGAATCACAGGCCAGGCATTCCGGAACGACCTCTCACAGGTGCCAGAACCAAATGCCGGACACTCCGGTATCACCTGCCGGGCATGCCGGAACCACCTCTCAGAGGTGCCAGAACCACATGCCGGACACTCCGGAATCACCTGCCGGGCATGCTGGAACCACGTGCTGGACATGCCGGAACCACCTGCCGGACAGGTCGGAATCACCTGCCGGACATGCCGGAACCACCGGCTCGAATCGCCGGAACCATTGCCGGACATGCAAAATCACCTGCCGGCTACGCCAGAACCACTTGGCGAACACTCCGGTATCACCTGCCGGGCATGCCGGAACCACCTCTCAGAGGTGCCAGAACCACATGCCGGACACTCCGGAATCACCTGCCGGGCATGCCGGAACCACCTGCTGGACATGCCGGAACCACCGGCTCGACTCGCCGGAACCATTGCGGAACATGCAAAATCACCTGCCGGCTATGCCAGAACCACTTCGGGAACACTCCGGAATCACCTGCCAGGCATGGCGGAACCACCTCTCAGACTTGCCAGAACCATGTTCTGGACACGCCGGTACCACCTGCCGAGTATGCCGGAACCAGCTGATCCACTCCCCAGAACCACCTAGTGGACACGCCAAAATCACCTGCCGGCTACACCACAACCATTTGGTGAACTCTTCGGAATCACCTGCCGGGCTTGCTGGAACCACCTGCCGGTCACGCCAACATCACCTGCCAGCTATGCCAGAACCACTTGGCGGACACCATGGAAACACCTGTCGGGCCGGCCGGAACCACCTCTCAGACGTGCCAGAACCATGAGCCTGAGATGCCGGAACCACTCCCCGAACAGAACGAAACCACCTGCCAGACCCGCCTGGAACCCCTGGCGAGCATGCCTGATCCACCTGCTCAACTAGCCGGAACCAACTTCCTGACACGCCAAAATCACCTGCCAGGTATACAAGAACCACTTGGTGGACACTCCGGAATCATGTGCCGGAGAGGCCAGAACCAGCTCTCAGACACACCAGAACCACGTGCCAGAGACGCCGGAAGCACCAGCTGAGCATGCCTCAGCCACCTGCTCGACTCGCAAGATACACCTGTCGGACAGGCGAAAATCACCTGCCGCGTACGCCAGAAACACTTGGCGGACGCTCCGGAATCACTTGTCGGGCGTGCCGGAACCACATGCCGGACATGCCGGAACCACCGGCTCGACTCGCCGGAACCATTGCCGGACATGCGAAATCACCTGCCGGCTACGCCAGAATCACTTGGCGAACACTCCGGAATCACCTGCCGGGCATGGCGGAACCACCTCTCAGACATGCCGGAAACACATGCCAATGACTCCGGAAGCACCTGCCGAGCACGCCAGAACCACCTGCCGAGCACGCCGGAACCACCTACTCGACTCGCCGGAACCACCTACCTGACACGCTAAAATCACCTGCCGGGTAAGCCACAACCACTTGGTGGACACTCCGGAATCATCTTCCGGACATGCCAGAACCAGCTCTCAGACACACCAGAACCACGTGCCAGACACGCCGGAAGCACCTGCTGATCGTGCCTGAGCCAAATGCTCGACTTGCCAGAAACACCTGCCAGACACGCCAAAATCACCTGCCGGGTACGCCAGAACCACGTGGCGGACACTCCGGAATCACCTTTCGGGCATGCCGGAACCAACTCTCAGACGTGCCAGAACCTCGTGCCGGACACGCCAGAACCACCTGCCGGACAGACCGGAAACACCTGCTGGACACGCCGGAACCACCGGCTCGACTCGCCGGAACCACCGCCGGACATGCAAAACGACCTGCCGGCTACGCCAGAACAACTTGGCGAACACTCCGGAATCACCTGTCGGGCATGCCAGAACCACCTCTCAGACTTGCCAGAACCATGTTCCGGACACGCCGGTACCACCTGCCGAGTATGCCGGAACCACATGATCCACTCCCCAGAACCACCTGCTGGACACGCCAGAATCACCTGCCGGCTACGCCAGAACAACTCGGCAGACACTCCGGAACCACCTGCCGGGCATGCCGCAACCACCTCTCAGAGGTGCCAGAACCACATGCCGGACACTCCACAATCACCTGTCGGGCATGCCGGAACCAACTCTCAGACGTGCCTGTCACGCCAGAAGCACCTGCCGGACACGCCGGAACCACCGGCTCGACTCGCCGGAACCACCGCCGGACATGCAAAATGACCTGCCGGCTACGCCAGAACCACTTGGCGAACACTCCGGAATCACCTGTCGGGCATGCCGGAACCGCATCTCAGACTTGCCAGAACCATGTTCCGGACACGCTGGTACCACCTGCCGAGTATGCCGGAACCACCTGATCCACTCCCCAGAACCACCTGCTGGACACACCAGAATCACCTGCCGACTACGCCAGAACCACTCGGGAGACACTCCGGAACCACCGGCCGGGCATGCCGGAACCAACTCTCAGACATGCCGGTACCACATGCCAATGACACCGGAAGCACCTGCCAAGGACGCCAGAACCACCTGCTCCACTCGCCAAAACCACCTGCTGGACACGCCAAAATCACCTGCCGGCTACGCCACAACCATTTGGTGAACTCTTCGGAATCACCTGCCGGGCATGCAGGAACCACCTGCCGGTCATGCCGGAACCACCGGCTCGACTCGCCGGAACCATTGCCGGACATGCAAAATCACCTGCCGGCTGTGCCAGAACCACTTGGGGAACACTCCGGAATCACCTGCCGGGCATGGCGGAACCACCTCTCAGACATGCCGGAACCACATGCCAATGACACAGGAAGCACCTGCCGAGCACGCCAGAACCACCTGCTCGACTCGCCAAAACCACCTGCTGGACATGCCAAAATCACCTGCCGGCTACGCCACAACCATTTGGTGAACTCTTCGGAATCACCTGCCGGGCTTGCTGGAACCACCTGCTGGTCACGCCAACATCACCTGCCAGCTATGCCAGAACCACTTGGCGGACACCATGGAAACACCTGTCGGGCCGGCCGGAACCACCTCTCAGATGTGCCAGAACCATGAGCCTGAGATGCCGGAACCACACCCCGAGCAGAACGAAACCACCTGCCAGACCCGCCTGAACCCCCTGGCGAGCACGCCTGATCCACCTGCTCAACTAGCCGGAACCAACTTCCTGACACGCCAAAATCACCTGCCAGGTATACAAGAACCACTTGGTGGACACTCCGGAATCATCTGCCGAAGACGCCAGAACCAGCTCTCAGACACACCAGAACCACATGCCAGAGACGCTGGAAGCACCAGCTGAGCATGCCTCAGACACCTGCTCGACTCGCAAGATACACCTGTCGGACAGGCGAAAATCACCTGCCGGGTACGCCAGAAGCACTTGGCGGACGCTCCGGAATCACCTGTCGGGCATGCCGGAACCTCCTCTCAGACTTGCCAGAACCATGTTCTGGACACGCCGGTACCACCTGCCGAGTATGCCGGAACCAGCTGATCCACTCCCCTGAACCACGTAGTGGACACGCCAAAATCAACTGCCAGCTACGCCAGAACCACTCGGCAGACACTCCGGAATCACATGCCAGGCATTCCGGAACCACCTCTCACAGGTGCCAGAACCAAATGCCGGACACTCCGGTATCACCGGCCGGGCATGCCGGAACCACCTCTCAGAGGTGCCAGAACCACATGCCGGACACTCCGGAATCACCTGCCGGGCATGGCGGAACCACCTCTCAGACATGCCGGAACCACCTGCCAATGACACCGGAAGCACCTGCCGAGCACGCCAGAACCACCTGCTCGACTTGCCAAAACCACCTGCTGGACACGCCGAAATCTCTTGCCGGCTAGGCCACAACCATTTGGTGAACACTTCGGAATCACCTGCCGGGCTGGCTGGAACCATCTGCCGGTTACACCAACATCACCTGCCAGCTATGCCAGAACCACTTGGCGGACACCATGGAAACACCTGTCGGGCTGGCCGGAACCACCTATCAGACGTGCCAGAACCATGTGCCTGAGATGCCGGAACCACACCCCGAACAGACCGAAACCCCCTGCCAGACCCGCCTGAACAACCTGCCGAGCACGCCGGAACCACCTACTCGACTCGCTGGAACCACCTACCTGACACGCTAAAATCACCTGCCGGGTATGCCACAACCACTTGGTGGACACTCCGGAATCATCTGCCGGACATGCCAGAACCAGCTCTCAGACACACCAGAACCACGTGCCAGACACGCCGGAAGCACCTGCTGAGCATGCCTGAGCCAAATGCTCGACTTGCCAGAAACACCTGCAGACACGCCAAAATCACCTGCCGGGTACGCCAGAATCACGTGGCGGACACTCCGGAATCACCTCTCGGGCGTGCCAGAACCACCTCTCAGACTTGCCAGAACCATGTTCTGGACACGCCGGTACCACGTGCAGAGTATGCCGGAACCAGCTGATCCACTCCCCAGAACCACCTAGTGGATACGCCAAAATCAACTGCCGGCTACGCCAGAACCACTCAGCAGACACTCCGGGATCACATGCCAGGCATTCCGGAACCACCTCTCAGAGCTGCCAGAACCACATGCCGGACACTCCAGAATCACCTGCCGGGCATGCTGGAACCACGTGCTGGACATGCCGGAACAACCTGCCGGACATGCCGGAACCACCTGCCGGACATTCCGTACCCACCTGCTCGACTCTCCGGAACCAGTGCCGGACATGCAAAATCACCTGCCGGCTACGCCAGAACCACTTGGCGCACAATCCGGAATCACCTGCCGGGCATGGAGGAACCACCTCTCAGACATGCCGGAACCACATGCCAATGACACCGGAGCACCTGCCGAGCACGCCAGAACCACCTGCTCGACTCGCCAAAACCACCTGCTGGACACGCCAAAATCACCTTCAGGCTACGCCACAACCATATGGTGAACACTTCAGAATCACCTGCCGGGCTGGCTGGAATCAACTGCCGGTCACGCCAACATCACCTGCCAGCTATGCCAGAAACACTTGGCGGACACCATGGAAACACCTGTCGGGCCGGCCGGAACCACCTATCAGACGTGCCAGAACCATGTGCCTGAGATGCCGGAACCACACCCGAACAGACCGAAACCACCTGCCAGACCCGCATGAACCACCTGCCGAGCATGCCGGAACCACCTACTCGACTCGCTGGAACCACCTACCTGACACGCCACAATCACCTGCCGGGTATGCCACAACCACTTGGTGGACACTCCGGAATCATCTGCCAGACATGCCAGAACCAGCTTTCAGACACACCAGAACCACGTGCCAGACACGCCGGAAGCCCCTGCTGAGCATGCCTGAGTCAAATGCTCGACTTGCAAGAAACACCGGTCAGACACGCCAAAATCACCTGACGGGTACGCCAGAACCACGTGGCGGACACTAAAGAATCTCCTGTCGGGCATGCCGGAAGCAACTCTCAGACGTGCCAGAACCTCGTTCCGGTCACGCCAGAACCACCTGCCGGACACGCCGGAACGTCCGGCTCGACTCGCCGGAACCACCGCCGGACATGCAAAATGACCTGCCGGCTCCACCAGAACCACTTGGCGAACACTCCGGAATCACCTGTCGGGCATGCCGGAACCGCCTCTCAGACTTGCCAGAACCATGTTCCGGACACGCCGGTACGACCTGCCGAGTATGCCGGAACCACATGATCCACTCCCCAGAACCACCTGCTGGACATGCCAGAATCACCTGCCGACTATGCCAGAACCACTCGGCAGACACTCCGGAACCACCTGCCGGGCATGCCTGAACCACCTCTCAGAGGTGCGAGAACCACATGCCAGACACTCCGGAATCACCTGCCGGGCATGCCGGAACCATCTCTCAGACGTGCCAGAACCATGTTCCGGACACGCCGGTACCACCTGCCGTGCTCGCCGGAACCAACTTCTGGATACGCCAAAATCACCTGCCGGCTACGCCAGAACCACTCGGCAGACACTCCGGAATCACCTGCAGGGCTGGCTGGAACCACCTGCCGGTCACGCCAACATCACCTTTCAGCTACGCCGGAAGCACTTGGCGGACACTCCGGAAACACCTGTCGGGCCTGCCTGAACCACCTCTCAGACGTGCGAGAACCATGTGCCTGAGATGCCGGAACCACACCCCGAACAGACCGAAACCACCTGCCAGACCCGCCTGAACCCCCTGGCGAGCACACCTGATCCACCTGCTCAACTAGCCGGAACCACCTTCCTGACACGCCAAAATCACCTGTCGGGTGTACCAGAACCACTTGGTGGATACTCCGGAATCACCTACCGGGCATGCCGGAACCATCTCTCAGACGTGCCAGAACCATGTTCCGGACACGCCGGTACCACCTGCCGAGCTCGCCGGAACCACCTGCTGGACACGCCAAAATCACCTGCCGGGTACGCCAGAACCACTCGGCAGACACTCCGGAATCACCTGCCTGGCATGCCGGAACCACCTGCTGGACATGCCGGAACCACCTGCCGGACATGCCGGAACCACCGGCTCGACTCGCCGGAACCATTGCCGGACATGCAAAATCACCTGCCGGCTACGCCAGAACCACTTGGCGAACACTCCGGTATCACCTGCCGGGCATGCCGGAACCACCTCTCAGAGGTGCCAGAACCACATGCCGGACACTCCGGAATCACCTGCCGGGCATGCCGGAACCACCTGCTGGACATGCCGGAACCACCGGCTCGACTCGCCGGAACCATTGCCGGACATGCAAAATCACCTGCCGGCTATGCCAGAACCACTTCGGGAACACTCCGGAATCACCTGCCGGGCATGGCGGAACCACCTCTCAGATATGCCGGAACCACATGCCAATGACACCGGAAGCACCTGCCGCGCACGCCAGAACCACCTGCTCGACTCGCCAAAACCACCTGATGGACACGCCTAAATCACCTTCCGGCTACGCCACAACCATTTGGTGAACACTTCGGAATCACCTGCCGGGCTGGCTGGAACCACCTGCCGGTCACGCCAACATCACCTGCCAGCTATGCCAGAACCACTTGGTGGACACCATGGAAACACCTGTCGGGCCGGCCGGAACCACCTATCAGACGTGCCAGAACCATGTGCCTGAGATGCCGGAACCACACCCCGAAAAGACCGAAACCACCTGCCAGACCCGCCTGAACCACCTGCCGAGCACGCCGGAACCACCAACTCGACTCGCTGGAACCACCTACCTGACACGCTAAAATCACCTGCTGGGTATGCCACAACCACTTGGTGGACACTCCGGAATCATCTGCCGGACATGCCAGAACCAGCTCTCAGACACACCAGAACCACGTGCCAGACACGCCGGAGCACCTGCTGAGCATTCCTGAGCCAAATGCTCGACTTGCAAGAAACACCTGCCAGACACGCCAAAATCACCTGCCGGGTACGCCAGAACCACGTGGCGGACACTCCGGAATCACCTTTCGGGCATGCCGGAACCAACTCTCAGACGTGCCAGAACCTCGTGCCGGTCACGTCAGAACCACCTGCCGGACACGCCGGAACCACCGGCTCGACTCGCCGGAACCACCGCCGGACATGCAAAATGACCTGCCGGCTACGCCAGAACCACTTGGCGAACACTCCGGAATCACCTGTCGGGCATGCCGGAACCGCCTCTCAGACTTGCCAGAACCATGTTCCGGACACGCCGGTACCACCTGCCGAGTATGCCGGAACCACCTGATCCACTCCCCAGAACCACCTGCTGGACATGCCAGAATCACCTGCCGACTACGCCAGAACCACTCGGCAGACACTCCGGAACCACCTGCCGGGCATGCCGGAACCACCTCTCAGAGGTGCCAGAACCACATGCCGGACACTCCGGAATCACCCGCCGGGCATGCCGGAACCACCTCTCTGAGGTGCCAGAACCACATGCCGGACACTCCGGAATCACCTGCCGGGCATGCCGGAACCATCTCTCAGACGTGCCAGAACCATGTTCCGGACACGCTGCTACCACCTGCCGAGCTCGCCGGAACCACCTGCAGGACACCCCTAAATCACCTGCCAGCTACGCCAGAACCACACGGCAGACACTCCGTAATCACCAGCCGGGCATGCCGGAACCACCTGCTGGACATGCCGGAACCACCGGCTCGACTCGCCGGAACCATTGCGGGACATGCAAAATCACCTGCCGGCTATGCCAGAACCACTTCGGGAACACTCCGGAATCACCTGCCGGGCATGGCGGAACCACCTCTCAGACATGCCGGAACCACATGCCAATGACACCGGAAGCACCTGCCGCGCACGCCAGAACCACCTGCTCGACTCGCCAAAACCACCTGCTGTACACGCCAAAATCACCTGCCGGCTACGCCACAAACATTTGGTGAACTCTTCGGAATCACCTGCCGGGCTGGCTCCAGAACCACTCGGCAGACACTCCGGAACCACCTGCCGGGCATGCCGGAACCACCTCTCAGACATGCCGGAACCACATGCCAATGACACCGGAAGCACCTGCCGAGCACGCCAGAACCACCTGCTCGACTCGCCAAAACCACCTGCTGGACACGCCAAAATCACCTGCCGGCTACGCCACAACCATTTGGTGAACTCTTCGGTATCACCTGCCGGGCTTGATGGAACCACCTGCCGGTCATGCCAACATTACCTGCCAGCAATGCCAGAAACATTTGGCGGACACCATGGAAACACCTGACGGGCCGGCCGGAACCACCTCTCAGACGTGCCAGAACCATGTGCCTGAGATGCCGGAGCCACTCCCCGAACAGACCGAAACCTCCTGCCAGACCCGCCTGAACCCCCTGGCGAGCACGCCTGATCCACCTGCTCAACTAGCCAGAACCAACTTCCTGACACGCCAAAATCACCTGCCAGGTATACAAGAACCACTTGGTGGACACTCCGGAATCATCTGCCGGACATGCCAGAACCAGCTCTCAGACACACCAGAACCACGTGCCAGAGACGCCGGAAGCACCAGCTGAGCATGCCTGAGCCACCTGCTCGACTCGCAAGATACACCTGTCGGACATGCCAAAATCACCTGTCGGGTACGCCAGAAACACTTGGCGGACGCTCCGGAATCACCTGTCGGGCGTGCCGGAACCTCCTCTCAGACTTGCCAGAACCATGTTCTGGACACGCCGGTACCACCTGCCGAGTATGCCGGAACCAGCTGATCCACTCCCCAGAACCACCTAGTGGACATGCCAAAATCAACTGCCGGCTACTCCAGAAGCACTCGGCAGACACTCCGTAATCACATGCCAGGCATTCCGGAACGACCTCTCAGAGGTGCCAGAACCAAATGCCGGACACTCCGGTATCACCTGCCGGGCATGCCGGAACCACCTCTCAGAGGTGCCAGAACCACATGCCGGACACTCCGGAATCACCTGCCGGGCATGCCGGAACCATCTCTCAGACGTGCCAGAACCATGTTCCGGACACGCTGCTACCACCTGCCGAGCTCGCCGGAACCACTTGCAGGACACGCCAAAATCACCTGCCAGCTACGCCAGAACCACACGGCAGACACTCCGGAATCACCTGCCGGGCTGGCTGGAACCACCTGACAGTCACGCCAACATCGCCTTTCAGCTACGCCAGAACCACTTGGCGGACACTCCCGAAACACCTCTCCGGCCGGCTGGAACCACCTCTCAGACGTGCCAGAACCATGTGCCTGAGATGCTGGAATCACTCCACTAACAGACCGAAACCACCTGACAGACCCGCCTGAATCCCCTGGCGAGCACGCCTGATCCACCTGCTCAACTAGATGGAACCCCCTTCCTGACAAGCCAAAATCACCTGCCGGCTACGCCACAAACATTTGGTGAACTCTTCGGAATCACCTGCCGGTCTGGCTCCAGAACCACTCGGCAGACACTCCGGAACCACCTGCCGGGCATGCCGGAACCACCTCTCAGACATGCCGGAACCACATGCCAATGACACCGGAAGCACCTGCCGAGCACGCCAGAACCACCTGCTCGACTCGCCAAAACCACCTGCTGTACACGCCAAAATCACCTGCCGGCTACACCACAACCATTTGGTGAACTCTTCGGAATCACCTGACGTGCTGGCTGGAACCACTTCTCAGACATGCCGGAACCACATGCCAATGACACCGGAAGCACCTGCCGAGCACGCCAGAACCACCTGCTCGACTCGCCAAAACCACCTGCTGTACACGCCAAAATCACCTGCCGGCTACGCCACAACCATTTGGTGAACTCTTCGGAATCACCTGCCGGGCTGGCTCCAGAACCACTCGGCAGACACTCCGGAACCACCTGCCGGGCATGCCGGAACCACCTCTCAGACATGCCGGAACCACATGCCAATGACACCGGAAGCACCTGCCGAGCACGCCAGAACCACCTGCTCGACTCGCCAAAACCACCTGCTGGACACGCCAAAATCACCTGCCGGCTACGCCACAACCATTTGGTGAACTCTTCGGAATCACCTGCCGGTCTTGATGGAACCACCTGCCGGTCACGCCAACATCACCTGCCAGCTATGCCAGAAACACTTGGCGGACACCATGGAAACACCTGTCGGGCCGGCCGGAACCACCTCTCAGACGTGCCAGAACCATGTGCCTGAGATGCCGGAGCCACACCCCGAACAGACCGAAACCGCCTGCCAGACCCGCCTGAACCCCCTGGCGAGCACGCCTGATCCACCTGCTCAACTAGCCAGAACGAACTTCCTGACACGCCAAAATCACCTGCCAGGTATACCAGAAACACTTGGTGGACACTCCGGAATCATCTGCCGGACATGCCAGAACCAGCTCTCAGACACACCAGAACCACGTGCCAGAGACGCCGGAAGCACCAGCTGAGCATGCCTGAGCCACCTGCTCGACTCGCAAGATACACCTGTCAGACATGCCAAAATCACCTGTCGGGTACGCCAGAAACACTTGGCGGACGCTCCGGAATCACCTGTCGGGCGTGCCGGAACCTCCTCTCAGACTTGCCAGAACCATGTTCTGGACACGCCGGTACCACCTGCCGAGTATGCCGGAACCAGCTGATCCACTCCCCAGAACCACCTAGTGGACACGCCAAAATCAACTGCCGGCTACGCCAGAACCACTCGGCAGACACTCCGGAATCACAGGCCAGGCATTCCGGAACGACCTCTCAGAGGTGCCAGAACCAAATGCCGGACACTCCAGTATCACCTGCCGGGCATGCCGGAACCACCTCTCAGAGCTGCCAGAACCACATGCCGGACACTGCGGAATCACCTGCCGTGCATGCTGGAACCACGTTCTGGACATGCCGGAACCACCTGCCTTACATGCCGGAACCACCGGCTTGACTCCCCGGAACCATTGCCGGACATGCAAAATCACCTGCCGGCTACGCCAGAACCACTTGGCGAACACTCCGGTATCACCTGCCGGGCATGCCGGAACCACCTCTCAGAGGTGCCAGAACCACATGCCGGACACTCCGGAATCACCCGCCGGGCATGCCGGAACCACCTCTCAGAGGTGCCAGAACCACATGCCGGAAACTCCGGAATCACCTGTCGGGCGTGCCGGAACCTCCTCTCAGACTTGCCAGAACCATGTTCTGGACACGCCGGTACCACCTGCCGAGTATGCCGGAACCAGCTGATCCACTCCCCAGAACCACCTAGTGGACACGCCAAAATCAACTGCCGGCTACGCCAGAACCACTCGGCAGACACTCCGGAATCACAGGCCAGGCATTCCGGAACGACCTCTCAGAGGTGCCAGAACCAAATGCCGGACACTCCAGTATCACCTGCCGGGCATGCCGGAACCACCTCTCAGAGGTGCCAGAACCACATGCCAGACACTCCGGAATCACCAGCCGGGCATGCTGGAACCACGTGCTGGACATGCCGGAACCACCTGCTGGACATGCCGGAACCACCTGCCGGACATGCCGGAACCACCGGCTCGACTCGCCGGAACCATTGCCGGACATGCAAAATCACCTGCCGGCTACCCCAGAACCACTTGGTGAACACTCCGGTATCACCTGCCGGGCATGCCGGAACCACCTCTCAGAGGTGCCAGAACCACATGCCGGACACTCCGGAATCACCTGCCGGGCATGCCGGAAGCACCTGCTGGACATGCCAGAACCACCGGCTCGACTCGCCGGAACCATTGCGGGACATGCAAAATCACCTGCCGGCTATGCCAGAACCACTTCGGGAACACTCCGGAATCACCTGCCGGGCATGGCGGAACCACCTCTCAGACATGCCGGAACCACATGCCAATGACACCGGAAGCACCTGCCGCGCACGCCAGAACCACCTGCTCGACTCGCCAAAACCACCTGATGGACACGCCTAAATCACCTTCCGGCTACGCCACAACCATTTGGTGAACACTTCGGAATCACCTGCTGGGCTGGCTGGAACCAACTGCCGGTCACGCCAACATCACCTGCCAGCTATGCCAGAACCATTTGGCGGACACCATGGAAACACCTGTCGGGCCGGCCGGAACCACCTATCAGACGTGCCAGAACCATGTGCCTGAGATGCCGGAACCACACCCCGAACAGACCGAAACCACCTGCCAGACCCGCCTGAACCCCCTGGCGAGCACGCCTGATCCACCTGCTCACCTAGCCAGAACCAACTTCCTGACACGCCAAAATCACCTGCCCGGTATACCAGAACCACTTGGTGGGCACTCCGGAATCATCTGCCGGACATGCCAGAACCAGCTCTCAGACACACCAGAACCACGTGCCAGAGACGCCGGAAGCACCAGCTGAGGATGCCTGAGCCACGTACTCGACTCGCAAGATACACCTGTAGGACATGCCAAAATCACCTGCCGGGTACGCCAGAAACACTTGGCGGACGCTCCGGAATCACCTGTCGGGCGTGCCGGAACCTCCTCTCAGACTTGCCAGAACCATGTTCTGGACACGCCGTTACCACCTGCCGAGTATGCCGGAACCAGCTGATCCACTCCCCAGAACCACCTAGTGGACACGCCAAAATCAACTGCCGGCTACGCCAGAACCACTCGGCAGACACTCCGGAATCACAGGCCAGGCATTCCGGAACCACCTCTCAGAGCTGCCAGAACCACATGCCGGACACTCCGGAATCACCTGCCAGGCATGGCGGAACCACCTCTCAGACTTGCCAGAACCATGTTCTGGACACACCGGTACCACCTGCCGAGTATGCCGGAACCAGCTGATCCACTCCCCAGAACCACCTAGTGGACACGCCAAAATCAACTGCCGGCTACGCCAGAAGCACTCGGCAGACACTCCGTAATCACATGCCAGGCATTCTGGAACCACCTCTCAGAGGTGCCGGAACCAAATGCCGGACACTCCGGTATCACCTGCCGGGCATGCCGGAACCACCTCTCAGAGGTGCCACAACCACATGCCGGACACTCCGGAATCACCTGCCGGGCATGCGGGAACCACGTGCTGGACATGCCGGAACCACCTGCCGGACATGCCGGAACCACCTGCCGGACATTCCGGAACCACCGGTTCGACACGCCGGAACCATTGCCGGACATGCAAAATCACCTGCCGGCTACGCCAGAACCACTTGGCGAACACTCCGGTATCACCTGCCGGGCATGCCGGAACCACCTCTCAGAGGTGCCAGAACCACATGCCGGACACTCCAGAATCACCTGCCGGGCATGCCGGAACCACCTGCCGGCCATGCCGGAACCACCGGCTCGACTCGCCGCAACCATTGCCGGACATGCAAAATCACCTGCCGGCTATGCCAGAACCACTTGGGGAACACTCCGGAATCACCTACCGGGCATGGCGGAACCACCTCTCAGACATGCCGGAACCACATGCCAATGACACAGGAAGCACCTGCAGAGCACGCCAGAACCACCTGCTCGACTCGCCAAAACCACCTGCTGTACACGCCAAAATCACCTGCCGGCTACGCCACAACCATTTGGTGAACCCTTCGGAATCACCTGCCGGGCTTGCTGGAACCACCTGCCGGTCACGCCAACATCACCTGCCAGCTATGCCAGAACCACTTGGCGGACACCATGGAAACACCTGTCGGGCCGGCCGGAACCACCTCTCAGACGTGCCAGAACCATGAGCCTGAGATGCCGGAACCACTCCCCGAACAGAACGAAACCACCTGCCAGACCCGCCTGGAACCCCTGGCGAGCATGCCTGATCCACCTGCTCAACTAGCCGGAACCAACTTCCTGACACGCCAAAATCACCTGCCAGGTATACAAGAACCACTTGGTGGACACTCCGGAATCATGTGCCGGAGAGGCCAGAACCAGCTCTCAGACACACCAGAACCACGTGCCAGAGACGCCGGAAGCACCAGCTGAGCATGCCTCAGCCACCTGCTCGACTCGCAAGATACACCTGTCGGACAGGCGAAAATCACCTGCCGCGTACGCCAGAAACACTTGGCGGACGCTCCGGAATCACTTGTCGGGCGTGCCGGAACCACATGCCGGACATGCCGGAACCACCGGCTCGACTCGCCGGAACCATTGCCGGACATGCGAAATCACCTGCCGGCTACGCCAGAATCACTTGGCGAACACTCCGGAATCACCTGCCGGGCATGGCGGAACCACCTCTCAGACATGCCGGAAACACATGCCAATGACTCCGGAAGCACCTGCCGAGCACGCCAGAACCACCTGCCGAGCACGCCGGAACCACCTACTCGACTCGCCGGAACCACCTACCTGACACGCTAAAATCACCTGCCGGGTAAGCCACAACCACTTGGTGGACACTCCGGAATCATCTTCCGGACATGCCAGAACCAGCTCTCAGACACACCAGAACCACGTGCCAGACACGCCGGAAGCACCTGCTGATCGTGCCTGAGCCAAATGCTCGACTTGCCAGAAACACCTGCCAGACACGCCAAAATCACCTGCCGGGTACGCCAGAACCACGTGGCGGACACTCCGGAATCACCTTTCGGGCATGCCGGAACCAACTCTCAGACGTGCCAGAACCTCGTGCCGGACACGCCAGAACCACCTGCCGGACAGACCGGAAACACCTGCTGGACACGCCGGAACCACCGGCTCGACTCGCCGGAACCACCGCCGGACATGCAAAACGACCTGCCGGCTACGCCAGAACAACTTGGCGAACACTCCGGAATCACCTGTCGGGCATGCCAGAACCACCTCTCAGACTTGCCAGAACCATGTTCCGGACACGCCGGTACCACCTGCCGAGTATGCCGGAACCACATGATCCACTCCCCAGAACCACCTGCTGGACACGCCAGAATCACCTGCCGGCTACGCCAGAACAACTCGGCAGACACTCCGGAACCACCTGCCGGGCATGCCGCAACCACCTCTCAGAGGTGCCAGAACCACATGCCGGACACTCCACAATCACCTGTCGGGCATGCCGGAACCAACTCTCAGACGTGCCTGTCACGCCAGAAGCACCTGCCGGACACGCCGGAACCACCGGCTCGACTCGCCGGAACCACCGCCGGACATGCAAAATGACCTGCCGGCTACGCCAGAACCACTTGGCGAACACTCCGGAATCACCTGTCGGGCATGCCGGAACCGCATCTCAGACTTGCCAGAACCATGTTCCGGACACGCTGGTACCACCTGCCGAGTATGCCGGAACCACCTGATCCACTCTCCAGAACCACCTGCTGGACACGCCAGAATCACCTGCCGACTACGCCAGAACCACTCGGGAGACACTCCGGAACCACCGGCCGGGCATGCCGGAACCAACTCTCAGACATGCCGGTACCACATGCCAATGACACCGGAAGCACCTGCCAAGGACGCCAGAACCACCTGCTCCACTCGCCAAAACCACCTGCTGGACACGCCAAAATCACCTGCCGGCTACGCCACAACCATTTGGTGAACTCTTCGGAATCACCTGCCGGGCATGCAGGAACCACCTGCCGGTCATGCCGGAACCACCGGCTCGACTCGCCGGAACCATTGCCGGACATGCAAAATCACCTGCCGGCTATGCCAGAACCACTTGGCGGACACCATGGAAACACCTGTCGGGCCGGCCGGAACCACCTCTCAGACGTGCCAGAACCATGAGCCTGAGATGCCGGAACCACACCCCGAACAGAACGAAACCACCTGCCAGACCCGCCTGAACCCCCTGGCGAGCACGCCTGATCCACCTGCTCAACTAGCCGGAACCAACTTCCTGACACGCCAAAATCACCTGCCAGGTATACAAGAACCACTTGGTGGACACTCCGGAATCATCTGCCGAAGACGCCAGAACCAGCTCTCAGACACACCAGAACCACATGCCAGAGACGCTGGAAGCACCAGCTGAGCATGCCTCAGACACCTGCTCGACTCGCAAGATACACCTGTCGGACAGGCGAAAATCACCTGCCGGGTACGCCAGAAGCACTTGGCGGACGCTCCGGAATCACCTGTCGGGCATGCCGGAACCACCTCTCCGACTTGCCAGAACCATGTTCTGGACACGCCGGTACCACCTGCCGAGTATGCCGGAACCAGCTGATCCACTCCCCTGAACCACGTAGTGGACACGCCAAAATCAACTGCCGGCTACGCCAGAACCACTCGGCAGACACTCCGGAATCACATGCCAGGCATTCCGGAACCACCTCTCACAGGTGCCAGAACCAAATGCCGGACACTCCAGTATCACCTGCCGGGCATGCCGGAACCACCTCTCAGAGGTGCCAGAACCACATGCCGGACACTCCGGAATCACCTGCCGGGCATGGCGGAACCACCTTCAGACATGCCGGAACCACCTGCCAATGACACCGGAAGCACCTGCCGAGCACGCCAGAACCACCTGCTCGACTCGCCAAAACCACCTGCTGGACACGCCGAAATCTCTTGCCGGCTAGGCCACAACCATTTGGTGAACACTTCGGAATCACCTGCCGGGCTGGCTGGAACCATCTGCCGGTTACACCAACATCACCTGCCAGCTATGCCAGAACCACTTGGCGGACACCATGGAAACACCTGTCGGGCTGGCCGGAACCACCTATCAGACGTGCCAGAACCATGTGCCTGAGATGCCGGAACCACACCCCGAACAGACCGAAACCCCCTGCCAGACCCGCCTGAACCACCTGCCGAGCACGCCGGAACCACCTACTCGACTCGCTGGAACCACCTACCTGACACGCTAAAATCACCTGCCGGGTATGCCACAACCACTTGGTGGACACTCCGGAATCATCTGCCGGACATGCCAGAACCAGCTCTCAGACACACCAGAACCACGTGCCAGACACGCCGGAAGCACCTGCTGAGCATGCCTGAGCCAAATGCTCGACTTGCCAGAAACACCTGCAGACACGCCAAAATCACCTGCCGGGTACGCCAGAATCACGTGGCGGACACTCCGGATCACCTCTCGGGCGTGCCGGAACCACCTCTCAGACTTGCCAGAACCATGTTCTGGACACGCCGGTACCACGTGCAGAGTATGCCGGAACCAGCTGATCCACTCCCCAGAACCACCTAGTGGATACGCCAAAATCAACTGCCGGCTACGCCAGAACCACTCAGCAGACACTCCGGAATCACATGCCAGGCATTCCGGAACCACCTCTCAGAGCTGCCAGAACCACATGCCGGACACTCCAGAATCACCTGCCGGGCATGCTGGAACCACGTGCTGGACATGCCGGAACCGCCTGCCGGACATGCCGGAACCACCTGCCGGACATTCCGTACCCACCTGCTCGACTCTCCGGAACCAGTGCCGGACATGCAAAATCACCTGCCGGCTACGCCAGAACCACTTGGCGCACAATCCGGAATCACCTGCCGGGCATGGCGGAACCACCTCTCAGACATGCCGGAACCACATGCCAATGACACCGGAGCACCTGCCGAGCACGCCAGAACCACCTGCTGGACACGCCAAAATCACCTTCAGGCTACGCCACAACCATATGGTGAACACTTCAGAATCACCTGCCGGGCTGGCTGGAATCAACTGCCGGTCACGCCAACATCACCTGCCAGCTATGCCAGAAACACTTGGCGGACACCATGGAAACACCTGTCGGGCCGGCCGGAACCACCTATCAGACGTGCCAGAACCATGTGCCTGAGATGCCGGAACCACACCCGAACAGACCGAAACCACCTGCCAGACCCGCATGAACCACCTGCCGAGCATGCCGGAACCACCTACTCGACTCGCTGGAACCACCTACCTGACACGCCACAATCACCTGCCGGGTATGCCACAACCACTTGGTGGACACTCCGGAATCATCTGCCAGACATGCCAGAACCAGCTTTCAGACACACCAGAACCACGTGCCAGACACGCCGGAAGCACCTGCTGAGCATGCCTGAGTCAAATGCTCGACTTGCAAGAAACACCGGTCAGACACGCCAAAATCACCTGACGGGTACGCCAGAACCACGTGGCGGACACTCCGGAATGACCTGTCGGGCATGCCGGAACCAACTCTCAGACGTGCCAGAACCTCGTGCCGGTCATGCCAGAACCACCTGCCGGACACGCCGGAACCACCGGCTCGACTCGCCGGAACCACCGCCGGACATGCAAAATGACCTGCCGGCTACGCCAGAACCACTTGGCGAACACTCCGGAATCACCTGTCGGGCATGCCGGAACCCCCTCTCAGACTTGCCAGAACCATGTTCCGGACACGCCGGTACCACCTGCAGAGTATGCCGGAACCACCTGATCCACTGCCCAGAACCACCTGCTGGACACGCCAGAATCACCTGCCGACAATGCCAGAACCACTCGTCAGACACTCCGGAACCACCTGCCGGGCATGCCTGAACCACCTCTCAGAGGTGCCAGAACCACATGCCAGACACTCCGGAATCACCTGCCGGGCATGCCGGAACCATCTCTCAGACGTGCCAGAACCATGTTCCGGACACGCCGGTACCACCTGCCGTGCTCGCCGGAACCAACTTCTGGACACGCCAAAATCACCTGCCGGCTACGCCAGAACC
The DNA here is from genome assembly GCF_041296265.1 of Equus caballus. Taxonomy (NCBI): domain Eukaryota; kingdom Metazoa; phylum Chordata; class Mammalia; order Perissodactyla; family Equidae; genus Equus; species Equus caballus. The sequence goes on from NC_091704.1 coordinate 7,646,409, forward strand.
ACTCGGCAGACACTCCGGAATCACCTGCAGGGCTGGCTGGAACCACCTGCCGGTCACGCCAACATCACCTTTCAGCTACGCCAGAACCACTTGGCGGACACTCCGGAAACACCTGTCGGGCCGGCCGGAACCACCTCTCAAACGTGCAAGAACCATGTGCCTGAGATGCCGGAACCACTCCCCGAACAGACCGAAACCACCTGCCAGACCCGCCTGAACCCCCTGGCGAGCACACCTGATCCACCTGCTCAACTAGCCGGAACCACCTTCCTGACACGCCAAAATCACCTGTCGGGTGTACCAGAACCACTTGGTGGATACTCCGGAATCACCTACCGGGCATGCCGGAACCATCTCTCAGACGTGCCAGAACCATGTTCCGGACACGCCGGTACCACCTGCCGAGCTCGCCGGAACCACCTGCTGGACACGCCAAAATCACCTGCCGGGTACGCCAGAACCACTCGGCAGACACTCCGGAATCACCTGCCTGGCATGCCGGAACCACCTGCTGGACATGCCGGAACCACCTGCCGGACATGCCGGAACCACCGGCTCGACTCGCCGGAACCATTGCCGGACATGCAAAATCACCTGCCGGCTACGCCAGAACCACTTGGCGAACACTCCGGTATCACCTGCCGGGCATGCCGGAACCACCTCTCAGAGGTGCCAGAACCACATGCCGGACACTCCGGAATCACCTGCCGGGCATGCCGGAACCACCTGCTGGACATGCCGGAACCACCGGCTCGACTCGCCGGAACCATTGCCGGACATGCAAAATCACCTGCCGGCTATGCCAGAACCACTTCGGGAACACTCCGGAATCACCTGCCGGGCATGGCGGAACCACCTCTCAGATATGCCGGAACCACATGCCAATGACACCGGAAGCACCTGCCGCGCACGCCAGAACCACCTGCTCGACTCGCCAAAACCACCTGATGGACACGCCTAAATCACCTTCCGGCTACGCCACAACCATTTGGTGAACACTTCGGAATCACCTGCCGGGCTGGCTGGAACCACCTGCCGGTCACGCCAACATCACCTGCCAGCTATGCCAGAACCACTTGGTGGACACCATGGAAACACCTGTCGGGCCGGCCGGAACCACCTATCAGACGTGCCAGAACCATGTGCCTGAGATGCCGGAACCACACCCCGAAAAGACCGAAACCACCTGCCAGACCCGCCTGAACCACCTGCTGAGCACGCCGGAACCACCAACTCGACTCGGTGGAACCACCTACCTGACACGCTTAAATCACCTGCTGGGTATGCCACAACCACTTGGGGGACACTCCGGAATCATCTGCCGGACATGCCAGAACCAGCTCTCAGACACACCAGAACCACATGCCAGACACGCCGGAGCACCTGCTGAGCATTCCTGAGCCAAATGCTCGACTTGCAAGAAACACCTGCCAGACACGCCAAAATCACCTGCCGGGTACGCCAGAACCACGTGGCGGACACTCCGGAATCACCTTTCGGGCATGCCGGAACCAACTCTCAGACGTGCCAGAACCTCGTGCCGGTCACGTCAGAACCACCTGCCGGACACGCCGGAACCACCGGCTCGACTCGCCGGAACCACCGCCGGACATGCAAAATGACCTGCCGGCTACGCCAGAACCACTTGGCGAACACTCCGGAATCACCTGTCGGGCATGCCGGAACCGCCTCTCAGACTTGCCAGAACCATGTTCCGGACACGCCGGTACCACCTGCCGAGTATGCCGGAACCACCTGATCCACTCCCCAGAACCACCTGCTGGACATGCCGGAACCACCGGCTCGACTCGCCGGAACCATTGTGGGACATGCAAAATCACCTGCCGGCTATGCCAGAACCACTTCGGGAACACTCCGGAATCACCTGCCGGGCATGGCGGAAACAGCTCTCAGACATGCCGGAACCACATGCCAATGACACCGGAAGCACCTGCCGCGCACGCCAGAACCACCTGCTCGACTCGCCAAAACCACCTGCTGTACACGCCAAAATCACCTGCCGGCTACGCCACAACCATTTGGTGAATTCTTCGGAATCACCTGCCGGGCTGGCTCCAGAACCACTCGGCAGACACTCCGGAACCACCTGCCGGGCATGCCGGAAACACCTCTCAGACATGCCGGAACCACATGCCAATGACACCGGAAGCACCTGCCGAGCACGCCAGAACCACCTGCTCGACTCACCAAAACCACCTGCTGGACACGCCAAAATCACCTGCCGGCTACGCCACAACCATTTGGTGAACTCTTCGGTATCACCTGCCGGGCTTGATGGAACCACCTGCCGGTCATGCCAACATCACCTGCCAGCAATGCCAGAAACACTTGGCGGACACCATGGAAACACCTGACGGGCCGGCCGGAACCACGTCTCAGACGTGCCAGAACCATGTGCCTGAGATGCCGGAGCCACTCCCCGAACAGACCGAAACCTCCTGCCAGACCCGCCTGAACCCCCTGGCGAGCACGCCTGATCCACCTGCTCAACTAGCCAGAACCAACTTCCTGACACGCCAAAATCACCTGCCAGGTATACAAGAACCACTTGGTGGACACTCCGGAATCATCTGCCGGACATGCCAGAACCAGCTCTCAGACACACCAGAACCACGTGCCAGAGACGCCGGAAGCACCAGCTGAGCATGCCTGAGCCACCTGCTCGACTCGCAAGATACACCTGTCGGACATGCCAAAATCACCTGTCGGGTACGCCAGAAACACTTGGCGGACGCTCCGGAATCACCTGTCGGGCGTGCCGGAACCTCCTCTCAGACTTGCCAGAACCATGTTCTGGACACGCCGGTACCACCTGCCGAGTATGCCGGAACCAGCTGATCCACTCCCCAGAACCACCTAGTGGACACGCCAAAATCAACTGCCGGCTACGCCAGAACCACTCGGCAGACACTCCGGAATCACAGGCCAGGCATTCCGGAACGACCTCTCACAGGTGCCAGAACCAAATGCCGGACACTCCGGTATCACCTGCCGGGCATGCCGGAACCACCTCTCAGAGGTGCCAGAACCACATGCCGGACACTCCGGAATCACCTGCCGGGCATGCTGGAACCACGTGCTGGACATGCCGGAACCACCTGCCGGACAGGTCGGAATCACCTGCCGGACATGCCGGAACCACCGGCTCGAATCGCCGGAACCATTGCCGGACATGCAAAATCACCTGCCGGCTACGCCAGAACCACTTGGCGAACACTCCGGTATCACCTGCCGGGCATGCCGGAACCACCTCTCAGAGGTGCCAGAACCACATGCCGGACACTCCGGAATCACCTGCCGGGCATGCCGGAACCACCTGCTGGACATGCCGGAACCACCGGCTCGACTCGCCGGAACCATTGCGGAACATGCAAAATCACCTGCCGGCTATGCCAGAACCACTTCGGGAACACTCCGGAATCACCTGCCAGGCATGGCGGAACCACCTCTCAGACTTGCCAGAACCATGTTCTGGACACGCCGGTACCACCTGCCGAGTATGCCGGAACCAGCTGATCCACTCCCCAGAACCACCTAGTGGACACGCCAAAATCACCTGCCGGCTACACCACAACCATTTGGTGAACTCTTCGGAATCACCTGCCGGGCTTGCTGGAACCACCTGCCGGTCACGCCAACATCACCTGCCAGCTATGCCAGAACCACTTGGCGGACACCATGGAAACACCTGTCGGGCCGGCCGGAACCACCTCTCAGACGTGCCAGAACCATGAGCCTGAGATGCCGGAACCACTCCCCGAACAGAACGAAACCACCTGCCAGACCCGCCTGGAACCCCTGGCGAGCATGCCTGATCCACCTGCTCAACTAGCCGGAACCAACTTCCTGACACGCCAAAATCACCTGCCAGGTATACAAGAACCACTTGGTGGACACTCCGGAATCATGTGCCGGAGAGGCCAGAACCAGCTCTCAGACACACCAGAACCACGTGCCAGAGACGCCGGAAGCACCAGCTGAGCATGCCTCAGCCACCTGCTCGACTCGCAAGATACACCTGTCGGACAGGCGAAAATCACCTGCCGCGTACGCCAGAAACACTTGGCGGACGCTCCGGAATCACTTGTCGGGCGTGCCGGAACCACATGCCGGACATGCCGGAACCACCGGCTCGACTCGCCGGAACCATTGCCGGACATGCGAAATCACCTGCCGGCTACGCCAGAATCACTTGGCGAACACTCCGGAATCACCTGCCGGGCATGGCGGAACCACCTCTCAGACATGCCGGAAACACATGCCAATGACTCCGGAAGCACCTGCCGAGCACGCCAGAACCACCTGCCGAGCACGCCGGAACCACCTACTCGACTCGCCGGAACCACCTACCTGACACGCTAAAATCACCTGCCGGGTAAGCCACAACCACTTGGTGGACACTCCGGAATCATCTTCCGGACATGCCAGAACCAGCTCTCAGACACACCAGAACCACGTGCCAGACACGCCGGAAGCACCTGCTGATCGTGCCTGAGCCAAATGCTCGACTTGCCAGAAACACCTGCCAGACACGCCAAAATCACCTGCCGGGTACGCCAGAACCACGTGGCGGACACTCCGGAATCACCTTTCGGGCATGCCGGAACCAACTCTCAGACGTGCCAGAACCTCGTGCCGGACACGCCAGAACCACCTGCCGGACAGACCGGAAACACCTGCTGGACACGCCGGAACCACCGGCTCGACTCGCCGGAACCACCGCCGGACATGCAAAACGACCTGCCGGCTACGCCAGAACAACTTGGCGAACACTCCGGAATCACCTGTCGGGCATGCCAGAACCACCTCTCAGACTTGCCAGAACCATGTTCCGGACACGCCGGTACCACCTGCCGAGTATGCCGGAACCACATGATCCACTCCCCAGAACCACCTGCTGGACACGCCAGAATCACCTGCCGGCTACGCCAGAACAACTCGGCAGACACTCCGGAACCACCTGCCGGGCATGCCGCAACCACCTCTCAGAGGTGCCAGAACCACATGCCGGACACTCCACAATCACCTGTCGGGCATGCCGGAACCAACTCTCAGACGTGCCTGTCACGCCAGAAGCACCTGCCGGACACGCCGGAACCACCGGCTCGACTCGCCGGAACCACCGCCGGACATGCAAAATGACCTGCCGGCTACGCCAGAACCACTTGGCGAACACTCCGGAATCACCTGTCGGGCATGCCGGAACCGCATCTCAGACTTGCCAGAACCATGTTCTGGACACGCCGGTACCACCTGCCGAGTATGCCGGAACCAGCTGATCCACTCCCCTGAACCACGTAGTGGACACGCCAAAATCAACTGCCAGCTACGCCAGAACCACTCGGCAGACACTCCGGAATCACATGCCAGGCATTCCGGAACCACCTCTCACAGGTGCCAGAACCAAATGCCGGACACTCCGGTATCACCGGCCGGGCATGCCGGAACCACCTCTCAGAGGTGCCAGAACCACATGCCGGACACTCCGGAATCACCTGCCGGGCATGGCGGAACCACCTCTCAGACATGCCGGAACCACCTGCCAATGACACCGGAAGCACCTGCCGAGCACGCCAGAACCACCTGCTCGACTTGCCAAAACCACCTGCTGGACACGCCGAAATCTCTTGCCGGCTAGGCCACAACCATTTGGTGAACACTTCGGAATCACCTGCCGGGCTGGCTGGAACCATCTGCCGGTTACACCAACATCACCTGCCAGCTATGCCAGAACCACTTGGCGGACACCATGGAAACACCTGTCGGGCTGGCCGGAACCACCTATCAGACGTGCCAGAACCATGTGCCTGAGATGCCGGAACCACACCCCGAACAGACCGAAACCCCCTGCCAGACCCGCCTGAACAACCTGCCGAGCACGCCGGAACCACCTACTCGACTCGCTGGAACCACCTACCTGACACGCTAAAATCACCTGCCGGGTATGCCACAACCACTTGGTGGACACTCCGGAATCATCTGCCGGACATGCCAGAACCAGCTCTCAGACACACCAGAACCACGTGCCAGACACGCCGGAAGCACCTGCTGAGCATGCCTGAGCCAAATGCTCGACTTGCCAGAAACACCTGCAGACACGCCAAAATCACCTGCCGGGTACGCCAGAATCACGTGGCGGACACTCCGGAATCACCTCTCGGGCGTGCCAGAACCACCTCTCAGACTTGCCAGAACCATGTTCTGGACACGCCGGTACCACGTGCAGAGTATGCCGGAACCAGCTGATCCACTCCCCAGAACCACCTAGTGGATACGCCAAAATCAACTGCCGGCTACGCCAGAACCACTCAGCAGACACTCCGGGATCACATGCCAGGCATTCCGGAACCACCTCTCAGAGCTGCCAGAACCACATGCCGGACACTCCAGAATCACCTGCCGGGCATGCTGGAACCACGTGCTGGACATGCCGGAACAACCTGCCGGACATGCCGGAACCACCTGCCGGACATTCCGTACCCACCTGCTCGACTCTCCGGAACCAGTGCCGGACATGCAAAATCACCTGCCGGCTACGCCAGAACCACTTGGCGCACAATCCGGAATCACCTGCCGGGCATGGAGGAACCACCTCTCAGACATGCCGGAACCACATGCCAATGACACCGGAGCACCTGCCGAGCACGCCAGAACCACCTGCTCGACTCGCCAAAACCACCTGCTGGACACGCCAAAATCACCTTCAGGCTACGCCACAACCATATGGTGAACACTTCAGAATCACCTGCCGGGCTGGCTGGAATCAACTGCCGGTCACGCCAACATCACCTGCCAGCTATGCCAGAAACACTTGGCGGACACCATGGAAACACCTGTCGGGCCGGCCGGAACCACCTATCAGACGTGCCAGAACCATGTGCCTGAGATGCCGGAACCACACCCGAACAGACCGAAACCACCTGCCAGACCCGCATGAACCACCTGCCGAGCATGCCGGAACCACCTACTCGACTCGCTGGAACCACCTACCTGACACGCCACAATCACCTGCCGGGTATGCCACAACCACTTGGTGGACACTCCGGAATCATCTGCCAGACATGCCAGAACCAGCTTTCAGACACACCAGAACCACGTGCCAGACACGCCGGAAGCCCCTGCTGAGCATGCCTGAGTCAAATGCTCGACTTGCAAGAAACACCGGTCAGACACGCCAAAATCACCTGACGGGTACGCCAGAACCACGTGGCGGACACTCCGGAATGACCTGTCGGGCATGCCGGAACCAACTCTCAGACGTGCCAGAACCTCGTGCCGGTCACGCCAGAACCACCTGCCGGACACGCCGGAACCACCGGCTCGACTCGCCGGAACCACCGCCGGACATGCAAAATGACCTGCCGGCTACGCCAGAACCACTTGGCGAACACTCCGGAATCACCTGTCGGGCATGCCGGAACCCCCTCTCAGACTTGCCAGAACCATGTTCCGGACACGCCGGTACCACCTGCAGAGTATGCCGGAACCACCTGATCCACTGCCCAGAACCACCTGCTGGACACGCCAGAATCACCTGCCGACAATGCCAGAACCACTCGTCAGACACTCCGGAACCACCTGCCGGGCATGCCTGAACCACCTCTCAGAGGTGCCAGAACCACATGCCAGACACTCCGGAATCACCTGCCGGGCATGCCGGAACCATCTCTCAGACGTGCCAGAACCATGTTCCGGACACGCCGGTACCACCTGCCGTGCTCGCCGGAACCAACTTCTGGATACGCCAAAATCACCTGCCGGCTACGCCAGAACCACTCGGCAGACACTCCGGAATCACCTGCAGGGCTGGCTGGAACCACCTGCCGGTCACGCCAACATCACCTTTCAGCTACGCCAGAACCACTTGGCGGACACTCCGGAAACACCTGTCGGGCCGGCCGGAACCACCTCTCAAACGTGCAAGAACCATGTGCCTGAGATGCCGGAACCACTCCCCGAACAGACCGAAACCACCTGCCAGACCCGCCTGAACCCCCTGGCGAGCACACCTGATCCACCTGCTCAACTAGCCGGAACCACCTTCCTGACACGCCAAAATCACCTGTCGGGTGTACCAGAACCACTTGGTGGATACTCCGGAATCACCTACCGGGCATGCCGGAACCATCTCTCAGACGTGCCAGAACCATGTTCCGGACACGCCGGTACCACCTGCCGAGCTCGCCGGAACCACCTGCTGGACACGCCAAAATCACCTGCCGGGTACGCCAGAACCACTCGGCAGACACTCCGGAATCACCTGCCTGGCATGCCGGAACCACCTGCTGGACATGCCGGAACCACCTGCCGGACATGCCGGAACCACCGGCTCGACTCGCCGGAACCATTGCCGGACATGCAAAATCACCTGCCGGCTACGCCAGAACCACTTGGCGAACACTCCGGTATCACCTGCCGGGCATGCCGGAACCACCTCTCAGAGGTGCCAGAACCACATGCCGGACACTCCGGAATCACCTGCCGGGCATGCCGGAACCACCTGCTGGACATGCCGGAACCACCGGCTCGACTCGCCGGAACCATTGCCGGACATGCAAAATCACCTGCTGGCTATGCCAGAACCACTTCGGGAACACTCCGGAATCACCTGCCGGGCATGGCGGAACCACCTCTCAGATATGCCGGAACCACATGCCAATGACACCGGAAGCACCTGCCGCGCACGCCAGAACCACCTGCTCGACTCGCCAAAACCACCTGATGGACACGCCTAAATCACCTTCCGGCTACGCCACAACCATTTGGTGAACACTTCGGAATCACCTGCCGGGCTGGCTGGAACCACCTGCCGGTCACGCCAACATCACCTGCCAGCTATGCCAGAACCACTTGGTGGACACCATGGAAACACCTGTCGGGCCGGCCGGAACCACCTATCAGACGTGCCAGAACCATGTGCCTGAGATGCCGGAACCACACCCCGAAAAGACCGAAACCACCTGCCAGACCCGCCTGAACCACCTGCCGAGCACGCCGGAACCACCAACTCGACTCGCTGGAACCACCTACCTGACACGCTAAAATCACCTGCTGGGTATGCCACAACCACTTGGTGGACACTCCGGAATCATCTGCCGGACATGCCAGAACCAGCTCTCAGACACACCAGAACCACGTGCCAGACACGCCGGAGCACCTGCTGAGCATTCCTGAGCCAAATGCTCGACTTGCAAGAAACACCTGCCAGACACGCCAAAATCACCTGCCGGGTACGCCAGAACCACGTGGCGGACACTCCGGAATCACCTTTCGGGCATGCCGGAACCAACTCTCAGACGTGCCAGAACCTCGTGCCGGTCACGTCAGAACCACCTGCCGGACACGCCGGAACCACCGGCTCGACTCGCCGGAACCACCGCCGGACATGCAAAATGACCTGCCGGCTACGCCAGAACCACTTGGCGAACACTCCGGAATCACCTGTCGGGCATGCCGGAACCGCCTCTCAGACTTGCCAGAACCATGTTCCGGACACGCCGGTACCACCTGCCGAGTATGCCGGAACCACCTGATCCACTCCCCAGAACCACCTGCTGGACATGCCAGAATCACCTGCCGACTACGCCAGAACCACTCGGCAGACACTCCGGAACCACCTGCCGGGCATGCCGGAACCACCTCTCAGAGGTGCCAGAACCACATGCCGGACACTCCGGAATCACCCGCCGGGCATGCCGGAACCACCTCTCTGAGGTGCCAGAACCACATGCCGGACACTCCGGAATCACCTGCCGGGCATGCCGGAACCATCTCTCAGACGTGCCAGAACCATGTTCCGGACACGCTGCTACCACCTGCCGAGCTCGCCGGAACCACCTGCAGGACACCCCTAAATCACCTGCCAGCTACGCCAGAACCACACGGCAGACACTCCGTAATCACCAGCCGGGCATGCCGGAACCACCTGCTGGACATGCCGGAACCACCGGCTCGACTCGCCGGAACCATTGCGGGACATGCAAAATCACCTGCCGGCTATGCCAGAACCACTTCGGGAACACTCCGGAATCACCTGCCGGGCATGGCGGAACCACCTCTCAGACATGCCGGAACCACATGCCAATGACACCGGAAGCACCTGCCGCGCACGCCAGAACCACCTGCTCGACTCGCCAAAACCACCTGCTGTACACGCCAAAATCACCTGCCGGCTACGCCACAAACATTTGGTGAACTCTTCGGAATCACCTGCCGGGCTGGCTCCAGAACCACTCGGCAGACACTCCGGAACCACCTGCCGGGCATGCCGGAACCACCTCTCAGACATGCCGGAACCACATGCCAATGACACCGGAAGCACCTGCCGAGCACGCCAGAACCACCTGCTCGACTCGCCAAAACCACCTGCTGGACACGCCAAAATCACCTGCCGGCTACGCCACAACCATTTGGTGAACTCTTCGGTATCACCTGCCGGGCTTGATGGAACCACCTGCCGGTCATGCCAACATTACCTGCCAGCAATGCCAGAAACATTTGGCGGACACCATGGAAACACCTGACGGGCCGGCCGGAACCACCTCTCAGACGTGCCAGAACCATGTGCCTGAGATGCCGGAGCCACTCCCCGAACAGACCGAAACCTCCTGCCAGACCCGCCTGAACCCCCTGGCGAGCACGCCTGATCCACCTGCTCAACTAGCCAGAACCAACTTCCTGACACGCCAAAATCACCTGCCAGGTATACAAGAACCACTTGGTGGACACTCCGGAATCATCTGCCGGACATGCCAGAACCAGCTCTCAGACACACCAGAACCACGTGCCAGAGACGCCGGAAGCACCAGCTGAGCATGCCTGAGCCACCTGCTCGACTCGCAAGATACACCTGTCGGACATGCCAAAATCACCTGTCGGGTACGCCAGAAACACTTGGCGGACGCTCCGGAATCACCTGTCGGGCGTGCCGGAACCTCCTCTCAGACTTGCCAGAACCATGTTCTGGACACGCCGGTACCACCTGCCGAGTATGCCGGAACCAGCTGATCCACTCCCCAGAACCACCTAGTGGACATGCCAAAATCAACTGCCGGCTACTCCAGAAGCACTCGGCAGACACTCCGTAATCACATGCCAGGCATTCCGGAACGACCTCTCAGAGGTGCCAGAACCAAATGCCGGACACTCCGGTATCACCTGCCGGGCATGCCGGAACCACCTCTCAGAGGTGCCAGAACCACATGCCGGACACTCCGGAATCACCTGCCGGGCATGCCGGAACCATCTCTCAGACGTGCCAGAACCATGTTCCGGACACGCTGCTACCACCTGCCGAGCTCGCCGGAACCACTTGCAGGACACGCCAAAATCACCTGCCAGCTACGCCAGAACCACACGGCAGACACTCCGGAATCACCTGCCGGGCTGGCTGGAACCACCTGACAGTCACGCCAACATCGCCTTTCAGCTACGCCAGAACCACTTGGCGGACACTCCCGAAACACCTCTCCGGCCGGCTGGAACCACCTCTCAGACGTGCCAGAACCATGTGCCTGAGATGCTGGAATCACTCCACTAACAGACCGAAACCACCTGACAGACCCGCCTGAATCCCCTGGCGAGCACGCCTGATCCACCTGCTCAACTAGATGGAACCCCCTTCCTGACAAGCCAAAATCACCTGCCGGCTACGCCACAAACATTTGGTGAACTCTTCGGAATCACCTGCCGGTCTGGCTCCAGAACCACTCGGCAGACACTCCGGAACCACCTGCCGGGCATGCCGGAACCACCTCTCAGACATGCCGGAACCACATGCCAATGACACCGGAAGCACCTGCCGAGCACGCCAGAACCACCTGCTCGACTCGCCAAAACCACCTGCTGTACACGCCAAAATCACCTGCCGGCTACACCACAACCATTTGGTGAACTCTTCGGAATCACCTGACGTGCTGGCTGGAACCACTTCTCAGACATGCCGGAACCACATGCCAATGACACCGGAAGCACCTGCCGAGCACGCCAGAACCACCTGCTCGACTCGCCAAAACCACCTGCTGTACACGCCAAAATCACCTGCCGGCTACGCCACAACCATTTGGTGAACTCTTCGGAATCACCTGCCGGGCTGGCTCCAGAACCACTCGGCAGACACTCCGGAACCACCTGCCGGGCATGCCGGAACCACCTCTCAGACATGCCGGAACCACATGCCAATGACACCGGAAGCACCTGCCGAGCACGCCAGAACCACCTGCTCGACTCGCCAAAACCACCTGCTGGACACGCCAAAATCACCTGCCGGCTACGCCACAACCATTTGGTGAACTCTTCGGAATCACCTGCCGGTCTTGATGGAACCACCTGCCGGTCACGCCAACATCACCTGCCAGCTATGCCAGAAACACTTGGCGGACACCATGGAAACACCTGTCGGGCCGGCCGGAACCACCTCTCAGACGTGCCAGAACCATGTGCCTGAGATGCCGGAGCCACACCCCGAACAGACCGAAACCGCCTGCCAGACCCGCCTGAACCCCCTGGCGAGCACGCCTGATCCACCTGCTCAACTAGCCAGAACGAACTTCCTGACACGCCAAAATCACCTGCCAGGTATACCAGAAACACTTGGTGGACACTCCGGAATCATCTGCCGGACATGCCAGAACCAGCTCTCAGACACACCAGAACCACGTGCCAGAGACGCCGGAAGCACCAGCTGAGCATGCCTGAGCCACCTGCTCGACTCGCAAGATACACCTGTCAGACATGCCAAAATCACCTGTCGGGTACGCCAGAAACACTTGGCGGACGCTCCGGAATCACCTGTCGGGCGTGCCGGAACCTCCTCTCAGACTTGCCAGAACCATGTTCTGGACACGCCGGTACCACCTGCCGAGTATGCCGGAACCAGCTGATCCACTCCCCAGAACCACCTAGTGGACACGCCAAAATCAACTGCCGGCTACGCCAGAACCACTCGGCAGACACTCCGGAATCACATGCCAGGCATTCCGGAACGACCTCTCAGAGGTGCCAGAACCAAATGCCGGACACTCCAGTATCACCTGCCGGGCATGCCGGAACCACCTCTCAGAGCTGCCAGAACCACATGCCGGACACTGCGGAATCACCTGCCGTGCATGCTGGAACCACGTTCTGGACATGCCGGAACCACCTGCCTTACATGCCGGAACCACCGGCTTGACTCCCCGGAACCATTGCCGGACATGCAAAATCACCTGCCGGCTACGCCAGAACCACTTGGCGAACACTCCGGTATCACCTGCCGGGCATGCCGGAACCACCTCTCATAGGTGCCAGAACCACATGCCGGACACTCCGGAATCACCCGCCGGGCATGCCGGAACCACCTCTCAGAGGTGCCAGAACCACATGCCGGAAACTCCGGAATCACCTGTCGGGCGTGCCGGAACCTCCTCTCAGACTTGCCAGAACCATGTTCTGGACACGCCGGTACCACCTGCCGAGTATGCCGGAACCAGCTGATCCACTCCCCAGAACCACCTAGTGGACACGCCAAAATCAACTGCCGGCTACGCCAGAACCACTCGGCAGACACTCCGGAATCACAGGCCAGGCATTCCGGAACGACCTCTCAGAGGTGCCAGAACCAAATGCCGGACACTCCAGTATCACCTGCCGGGCATGCCGGAACCACCTCTCAGAGGTGCCAGAACCACATGCCAGACACTCCGGAATCACCAGCCGGGCATGCTGGAACCACGTGCTGGACATGCCGGAACCACCTGCTGGACATGCCGGAACCACCTGCCGGACATGCCGGAACCACCGGCTCGACTCGCCGGAACCATTGCCGGACATGCAAAATCACCTGCCGGCTACCCCAGAACCACTTGGTGAACACTCCGGTATCACCTGCCGGGCATGCCGGAACCACCTCTCAGAGGTGCCAGAACCACATGCCGGACACTCCGGAATCACCTGCCGGGCATGCCGGAACCACCTGCTGGACATGCCGGAACCACCGGCTCGACTCGCCGGAACCATTGCGGGACATGCAAAATCACCTGCCGGCTATGCCAGAACCACTTCGGGAACACTCCGGAATCACCTGCCGGGCATGGCGGAACCACCTCTCAGACATGCCGGAACCACATGCCAATGACACCGGAAGCACCTGCCGCGCACGCCAGAACCACCTGCTCGACTCGCCAAAACCACCTGATGGACACGCCTAAATCACCTTCCGGCTACGCCACAACCATTTGGTGAACACTTCGGAATCACCTGCCGGGCTGGCTGGAACCAACTGCCGGTCACGCCAACATCACCTGCCAGCTATGCCAGAACCATTTGGCGGACACCATGGAAACACCTGTCGGGCCGGCCGGAACCACCTATCAGACGTGCCAGAACCATGTGCCTGAGATGCCGGAACCACACCCCGAACAGACCGAAACCACCTGCCAGACCCGCCTGAACCCCCTGGCGAGCACGCCTGATCCACCTGCTCACCTAGCCAGAACCAACTTCCTGACACGCCAAAATCACCTGCCCGGTATACCAGAACCACTTGGTGGGCACTCCGGAATCATCTGCCGGACATGCCAGAACCAGCTCTCAGACACACCAGAACCACGTGCCAGAGACGCCGGAAGCACCAGCTGAGGATGCCTGAGCCACGTACTCGACTCGCAAGATACACCTGTAGGACATGCCAAAATCACCTGCCGGGTACGCCAGAAACACTTGGCGGACGCTCCGGAATCACCTGTCGGGCGTGCCGGAACCTCCTCTCAGACTTGCCAGAACCATGTTCTGGACACGCCGTTACCACCTGCCGAGTATGCCGGAACCAGCTGATCCACTCCCCAGAACCACCTAGTGGACACGCCAAAATCAACTGCCGGCTACGCCAGAACCACTCGGCAGACACTCCGGAATCACAGGCCAGGCATTCCGGAACCACCTCTCAGAGCTGCCAGAACCACATGCCGGACACTCCGGAATCACCTGCCAGGCATGGCGGAACCACCTCTCAGACTTGCCAGAACCATGTTCTGGACACACCGGTACCACCTGCCGAGTATGCCGGAACCAGCTGATCCACTCCCCAGAACCACCTAGTGGACACGCCAAAATCAACTGCCGGCTACGCCCGAAGCACTCGGCAGACACTCCGTAATCACATGCCAGGCATTCTGGAACCACCTCTCAGAGGTGCCGGAACCAAATGCCGGACACTCCGGTATCACCTGCCGGGCATGCCGGAACCACCTCTCAGAGGTGCCACAACCACATGCCGGACACTCCGGAATCACCTGCCGGGCATGCGGGAACCACGTGCTGGACATGCCGGAACCACCTGCCGGACATGCCGGAACCACCTGCCGGACATTCCGGAACCACCGGTTCGACACGCCGGAACCATTGCCGGACATGCAAAATCACCTGCCGGCTACGCCAGAACCACTTGGCGAACACTCCGGTATCACCTGCCGGGCATGCCGGAACCACCTCTCAGAGGTGCCAGAACCACATGCCGGACACTCCAGAATCACCTGCCGGGCATGCCGGAACCACCTGCCGGCCATGCCGGAACCACCGGCTCGACTCGCCGCAACCATTGCCGGACATGCAAAATCACCTGCCGGCTATGCCAGAACCACTTGGGGAACACTCCGGAATCACCTACCGGGCATGGCGGAACCACCTCTCAGACATGCCGGAACCACATGCCAATGACACAGGAAGCACCTGCAGAGCACGCCAGAACCACCTGCTCGACTCGCCAAAACCACCTGCTGTACACGCCAAAATCACCTGCCGGCTACGCCACAACCATTTGGTGAACCCTTCGGAATCACCTGCCGGGCTTGCTGGAACCACCTGCCGGTCACGCCAACATCACCTGCCAGCTATGCCAGAACCACTTGGCGGACACCATGGAAACACCTGTCGGGCCGGCCGGAACCACCTCTCAGACGTGCCAGAACCATGAGCCTGAGATGCCGGAACCACTCCCCGAACAGAACGAAACCACCTGCCAGACCCGCCTGGAACCCCTGGCGAGCATGCCTGATCCACCTGCTCAACTAGCCGGAACCAACTTCCTGACACGCCAAAATCACCTGCCAGGTATACAAGAACCACTTGGTGGACACTCCGGAATCATGTGCCGGAGAGGCCAGAACCAGCTCTCAGACACACCAGAACCACGTGCCAGAGACGCCGGAAGCACCAGCTGAGCATGCCTCAGCCACCTGCTCGACTCGCAAGATACACCTGTCGGACAGGCGAAAATCACCTGCCGCGTACGCCAGAAACACTTGGCGGACGCTCCGGAATCACTTGTCGGGCGTGCCGGAACCACATGCCGGACATGCCGGAACCACCGGCTCGACTCGCCGGAACCATTGCCGGACATGCGAAATCACCTGCCGGCTACGCCAGAATCACTTGGCGAACACTCCGGAATCACCTGCCGGGCATGGCGGAACCACCTCTCAGACATGCCGGAAACACATGCCAATGACTCCGGAAGCACCTGCCGAGCACGCCAGAACCACCTGCCGAGCACGCCGGAACCACCTACTCGACTCGCCGGAACCACCTACCTGACACGCTAAAATCACCTGCCGGGTAAGCCACAACCACTTGGTGGACACTCCGGAATCATCTTCCGGACATGCCAGAACCAGCTCTCAGACACACCAGAACCACGTGCCAGACACGCCGGAAGCACCTGCTGATCGTGCCTGAGCCAAATGCTCGACTTGCCAGAAACACCTGCCAGACACGCCAAAATCACCTGCCGGGTACGCCAGAACCACGTGGCGGACACTCCGGAATCACCTTTCGGGCATGCCGGAACCAACTCTCAGACGTGCCAGAACCTCGTGCCGGACACGCCAGAACCACCTGCCGGACAGACCGGAAACACCTGCTGGACACGCCGGAACCACCGGCTCGACTCGCCGGAACCACCGCCGGACATGCAAAACGACCTGCCGGCTACGCCAGAACAACTTGGCGAACACTCCGGAATCACCTGTCGGGCATGCCAGAACCACCTCTCAGACTTGCCAGAACCATGTTCCGGACACGCCGGTACCACCTGCCGAGTATGCCGGAACCACATGATCCACTCCCCAGAACCACCTGCTGGACACGCCAGAATCACCTGCCGGCTACGCCAGAACAACTCGGCAGACACTCCGGAACCACCTGCCGGGCATGCCGCAACCACCTCTCAGAGGTGCCAGAACCACATGCCGGACACTCCACAATCACCTGTCGGGCATGCCGGAACCAACTCTCAGACGTGCCTGTCACGCCAGAAGCACCTGCCGGACACGCCGGAACCACCGGCTCGACTCGCCGGAACCACCGCCGGACATGCAAAATGACCTGCCGGCTACGCCAGAACCACTTGGCGAACACTCCGGAATCACCTGTCGGGCATGCCGGAACCGCATCTCAGACTTGCCAGAACCATGTTCCGGACACGCTGGTACCACCTGCCGAGTATGCCGGAACCACCTGATCCACTCTCCAGAACCACCTGCTGGACACGCCAGAATCACCTGCCGACTACGCCAGAACCACTCGGGAGACACTCCGGAACCACCGGCCGGGCATGCCGGAACCAACTCTCAGACATGCCGGTACCACATGCCAATGACACCGGAAGCACCTGCCAAGGACGCCAGAACCACCTGCTCCACTCGCCAAAACCACCTGCTGGACACGCCAAAATCACCTGCCGGCTACGCCACAACCATTTGGTGAACTCTTCGGAATCACCTGCCGGGCATGCAGGAACCACCTGCCGGTCATGCCGGAACCACCGGCTCGACTCGCCGGAACCATTGCCGGACATGCAAAATCACCTGCCGGCTATGCCAGAACCACTTGGCGGACACCATGGAAACACCTGTCGGGCCGGCCGGAACCACCTCTCAGACGTGCCAGAACCATGAGCCTGAGATGCCGGAACCACACCCCGAACAGAACGAAACCACCTGCCAGACCCGCCTGAACCCCCTGGCGAGCACGCCTGATCCACCTGCTCAACTAGCCGGAACCAACTTCCTGACACGCCAAAATCACCTGCCAGGTATACAAGAACCACTTGGTGGACACTCCGGAATCATCTGCCGAAGACGCCAGAACCAGCTCTCAGACACACCAGAACCACATGCCAGAGACGCTGGAAGCACCAGCTGAGCATGCCTCAGACACCTGCTCGACTCGCAAGATACACCTGTCGGACAGGCGAAAATCACCTGCCGGGTACGCCAGAAGCACTTGGCGGACGCTCCGGAATCACCTGTCGGGCATGCCGGAACCACCTCTCCGACTTGCCAGAACCATGTTCTGGACACGCCGGTACCACCTGCCGAGTATGCCGGAACCAGCTGATCCACTCCCCTGAACCACGTAGTGGACACGCCAAAATCAACTGCCGGCTACGCCAGAACCACTCGGCAGACACTCCGGAATCACATGCCAGGCATTCCGGAACCACCTCTCACAGGTGCCAGAACCAAATGCCGGACACTCCAGTATCACCTGCCGGGCATGCCGGAACCACCTCTCAGAGGTGCCAGAACCACATGCCGGACACTCCGGAATCACCTGCCGGGCATGGCGGAACCACCTTCAGACATGCCGGAACCACCTGCCAATGACACCGGAAGCACCTGCCGAGCACGCCAGAACCACCTGCTCGACTCGCCAAAACCACCTGCTGGACACGCCGAAATCTCTTGCCGGCTAGGCCACAACCATTTGGTGAACACTTCGGAATCACCTGCCGGGCTGGCTGGAACCATCTGCCGGTTACACCAACATCACCTGCCAGCTATGCCAGAACCACTTGGCGGACACCATGGAAACACCTGTCGGGCTGGCCGGAACCACCTATCAGACGTGCCAGAACCATGTGCCTGAGATGCCGGAACCACACCCCGAACAGACCGAAACCCCCTGCCAGACCCGCCTGAACCACCTGCCGAGCACGCCGGAACCACCTACTCGACTCGCTGGAACCACCTACCTGACACGCTAAAATCACCTGCCGGGTATGCCACAACCACTTGGTGGACACTCCGGAATCATCTGCCGGACATGCCAGAACCAGCTCTCAGACACACCAGAACCACGTGCCAGACACGCCGGAAGCACCTGCTGAGCATGCCTGAGCCAAATGCTCGACTTGCCAGAAACACCTGCCAGACACGCCAAAATCACCTGCCGGTTACGCCAGAATCACGTGGCGGACACTCCGGAATCACCTCTCGGGCGTGCCGGAACCACCTCTCAGACTTGCCAGAACCATGTTCTGGACACGCCGGTACCACGTGCAGAGTATGCCGGAACCAGCTGATCCACTCCCCAGAACCACCTAGTGGATACGCCAAAATCAACTGCCGGCTACGCCAGAACCACTCAGCAGACACTCCGGAATCACATGCCAGGCATTCCGGAACCACCTCTCAGAGCTGCCAGAACCACATGCCGGACACTCCAGAATCACCTGCCGGGCATGCTGGAACCACGTGCTGGACATGCCGGAACCACCTGCCGGACATGCCGGAACCACCTGCCGGACATTCCGTACCCACCTGCTCGACTCTCCGGAACCAGTGCCGGACATGCAAAATCACCTGCCGGCTACGCCAGAACCACTTGGCGCACAATCCGGAATCACCTGCCGGGCATGGCGGAACCACCTCTCAGACATGCCGGAACCACATGCCAATGACACCGGAGCACCTGCCGAGCACGCCAGAACCACCTGCTGGACACGCCAAAATCACCTTCAGGCTACGCCACAACCATATGGTGAACACTTCAGAATCACCTGCCGGGCTGGCTGGAATCAACTGCCGGTCACGCCAACATCACCTGCCAGCTATGCCAGAAACACTTGGCGGACACCATGGAAACACCTGTCGGGCCGGCCGGAACCACCTATCAGACGTGCCAGAACCATGTGCCTGAGATGCCGGAACCACACCCGAACAGACCGAAACCACCTGCCAGACCCGCATGAACCACCTGCCGAGCATGCCGGAACCACCTACTCGACTCGCTGGAACCACCTACCTGACACGCCACAATCACCTGCCGGGTATGCCACAACCACTTGGTGGACACTCCGGAATCATCTGCCAGACATGCCAGAACCAGCTTTCAGACACACCAGAACCACGTGCCAGACACGCCGGAAGCACCTGCTGAGCATGCCTGAGTCAAATGCTCGACTTGCAAGAAACACCGGTCAGACACGCCAAAATCACCTGACGGGTACGCCAGAACCACGTGGCGGACACTCCGGAATGACCTGTCGGGCATGCCGGAACCAACTCTCAGACGTGCCAGAACCTCGTGCCGGTCATGCCAGAACCACCTGCCGGACACGCCGGAACCACCGGCTCGACTCGCCGGAACCACCGCCGGACATGCAAAATGACCTGCCGGCTACGCCAGAACCACTTGGCGAACACTCCGGAATCACCTGTCGGGCATGCCGGAACCCCCTCTCAGACTTGCCAGAACCATGTTCCGGACACGCCGGTACCACCTGCAGAGTATGCCGGAACCACCTGATCCACTGCCCAGAACCACCTGCTGGACACGCCAGAATCACCTGCCGACAACGCCAGAACCACTCGTCAGACACTCCGGAACCACCTGCCGGGCATGCCTGAACCACCTCTCAGAGGTGCCAGAACCACATGCCAGACACTCCGGAATCACCTGCCGGGCATGCCGGAACCATCTCTCAGACGTGCCAGAACCATGTTCCGGACACGCCGGTACCACCTGCCGTGCTCGCCGGAACCAACTTCTGGACACGCCAAAATCACCTGCCGGCTACGCCAGAACCACTCGGCAGACACTCCGGAATCACCTGCAGGGCTGGCTGGAACCACCTGCCGGTCACGCCAACATCACCTTTCAGCTACGCCAGAACCACTTGGCGGACACTCCGGAAACACCTGTCGGGCCGGCCGGAACCACCTCTCAAACGTGCAAGAACCATGTGCCTGAGATGCCGGAACCACTCCCCGAACAGACCGAAACCACCTGCCAGACCCGCCTGAACCCCCTGGCGAGCACACCTGATCCACCTGCTCAACTAGCCGGAACCACCTTCCTGACACGCCAAAATCACCTGTCGGGTGTACCAGAACCACTTGGTGGATACTCCGGAATCACCTACCGGGCATGCCGGAACCATCTCTCAGACGTGCCAGAACCATGTTCCGGACACGCCGGTACCACCTGCCGAGCTCGCCGGAACCACCTGCTGGACACGCCAAAATCACCTGCCGGGTACGCCAGAACCACTCGGCAGACACTCCGGAATCACCTGCCTGGCATGCCGGAACCACCTGCTGGACATGCCGGAACCACCTGCCGGACATGCCGGAACCACCGGCTCGACTCGCCGGAACCATTGCCGGACATGCAAAATCACCTGCCGGCTACGCCAGAACCACTTGGCGAACACTCCGGTATCACCTGCCGGGCATGCCGGAACCACCTCTCAGAGGTGCCAGAACCACATGCCGGACACTCCGGAATCACCTGCCGGGCATGCCGGAACCACCTGCTGGACATGCCGGAACCACCGGCTCGACTCGCCGGAACCATTGCCGGACATGCAAAATCACCTGCCGGCTATGCCAGAACCACTTCGGGAACACTCCGGAATCACCTGCCGGGCATGGCGGAACCACCTCTCAGATATGCCGGAACCACATGCCAATGACACCGGAAGCACCTGCCGCGCACGCCAGAACCACCTGCTCGACTCGCCAAAACCACCTGATGGACACGCCTAAATCACCTTCCGGCTACGCCACAACCATTTGGTGAACACTTCGGAATCACCTGCCGGGCTGGCTGGAACCACCTGCCGGTCACGCCAACATCACCTGCCAGCTATGCCAGAACCACTTGGTGGACACCATGGAAACACCTGTCGGGCCGGCCGGAACCACCTATCAGACGTGCCAGAACCATGTGCCTGAGATGCCGGAACCACACCCCGAAAAGACCGAAACCACCTGCCAGACCCGCCTGAACCACCTGCTGAGCACGCCGGAACCACCAACTCGACTCGGTGGAACCACCTACCTGACACGCTTAAATCACCTGCTGGGTATGCCACAACCACTTGGGGGACACTCCGGAATCATCTGCCGGACATGCCAGAACCAGCTCTCAGACACACCAGAACCACATGCCAGACACGCCGGAGCACCTGCTGAGCATTCCTGAGCCAAATGCTCGACTTGCAAGAAACACCTGCCAGACACGCCAAAATCACCTGCCGGGTACGCCAGAACCACGTGGCGGACACTCCGGAATCACCTTTCGGGCATGCCGGAACCAACTCTCAGACGTGCCAGAACCTCGTGCCGGTCACGTCAGAACCACCTGCCGGACACGCCGGAACCACCGGCTCGACTCGCCGGAACCACCGCCGGACATGCAAAATGACCTGCCGGCTACGCCAGAACCACTTGGCGAACACTCCGGAATCACCTGTCGGGCATGCCGGAACCGCCTCTCAGACTTGCCAGAACCATGTTCCGGACACGCCGGTACCACCTGCCGAGTATGCCGGAACCACCTGATCCACTCCCCAGAACCACCTGCTGGACATGCCGGAACCACCGGCTCGACTCGCCGGAACCATTGTGGGACATGCAAAATCACCTGCCGGCTATGCCAGAACCACTTCGGGAACACTCCGGAATCACCTGCCGGGCATGGCGGAAACAGCTCTCAGACATGCCGGAACCACATGCCAATGACACCGGAAGCACCTGCCGCGCACGCCAGAACCACCTGCTCGACTCGCCAAAACCACCTGCTGTACACGCCAAAATCACCTGCCGGCTACGCCACAACCATTTGCTGAATTCTTCGGAATCACCTGCCGGGCTGGCTCCAGAACCACTCGGCAGACACTCCGGAACCACCTGCCGGGCATGCCGGAAACACCTCTCAGACATGCCGGAACCACATGCCAATGACACCGGAAGCACCTGCCGAGCACGCCAGAACCACCTGCTCGACTCACCAAAACCGCCTGCTGGACACGCCAAAATCACCTGCCGGCTACGCCACAACCATTTGGTGAACTCTTCGGTATCACCTGCCGGGCTTGATGGAACCACCTGCCGGTCATGCCAACATCACCTGCCAGCAATGCCAGAAACACTTGGCGGACACCATGGAAACACCTGACGGGCCGGCCGGAACCACGTCTCAGACGTGCCAGAACCATGTGCCTGAGATGCCGGAGCCACTCCCCGAACAGACCGAAACCTCCTGCCAGACCCGCCTGAACCCCCTGGCGAGCACGCCTGATCCACCTGCTCAACTAGCCAGAACCAACTTCCTGACACGCCAAAATCACCTGCCAGGTATACAAGAACCACTTGGTGGACACTCCGGAATCATCTGCCGGACATGCCAGAACCAGCTCTCAGACACACCAGAACCACCTGCCAGAGACGCCGGAAGCACCAGCTGAGCATGCCTGAGCCACCTGCTCGACTCGCAAGATACACCTGTCAGACATGCCAAAATCACCTGTCGGGTACGCCAGAAACACTTGGCGGACGCTCCGGAATCACCTGTCGGGCGTGCCGGAACCTCCTCTCAGACTTGCCAGAACCATGTTCTGGACACGCCGGTACCACCTGCCGAGTATGCCGGAACCAGCTGATCCACTCCCCAGAACCACCTAGTGGACACGCCAAAATCAACTGCCGGCTACGCCAGAACCACTCGGCAGACACTCCGGAATCACAGGCCAGGCATTCCGGAACGACCTCTCACAGGTGCCAGAACCAAATGCCGGACACTCCGGTATCACCTGCCGGGCATGCCGGAACCACCTCTCAGAGGTGCCAGAACCACATGCCGGACACTCCGGAATCACCTGCCGGGCATGCTGGAACCACGTGCTGGACATGCCGGAACCACCTGCCGGACAGGTCGGAATCACCTGCCGGACATGCCGGAACCACCGGCTCGAATCGCCGGAACCATTGCCGGACATGCAAAATCACCTGCCGGCTACGCCAGAACCACTTGGCGAACACTCCGGTATCACCTGCCGGGCATGCCGGAACCACCTCTCAGAGGTGCCAGAACCACATGCCGGACACTCCGGAATCACCTGCCGGGCATGCCGGAACCACCTGCTGGACATGCCGGAAGCACCGGCTCGACTCGCCGGAACCATTGCGGAACATGCAAAATCACCTGCCGGCTATGCCAGAACCACTTCGGGAACACTCCGGAATCACCTGCCAGGCATGGCGGAACCACCTCTCAGACTTGCCAGAACCATGTTCTGGACACGCCGGTACCACCTGCCGAGTATGCCGGAACCAGCTGATCCACTCCCCAGAACCACCTAGTGGACACGCCAAAATCACCTGCCGGCTACACCACAACCATTTGGTGAACTCTTCGGAATCACCTGCCGGGCTTGCTGGAACCACCTGCCGGTCACGCCAACATCACCTGCCAGCTATGCCAGAACCACTTGGCGGACACCATGGAAACACCTGTCGGGCCGGCCGGAACCACCTCTCAGACGTGCCAGAACCATGAGCCTGAGATGCCGGAACCACTCCCCGAACAGAACGAAACCACCTGCCAGACCCGCCTGGAACCCCTGGCGAGCATGCCTGATCCACCTGCTCAACTAGCCGGAACCAACTTCCTGACACGCCAAAATCACCTGCCAGGTATACAAGAACCACTTGGTGGACACTCCGGAATCATGTGCCGGAGAGGCCAGAACCAGCTCTCAGACACACCAGAACCACGTGCCAGAGACGCCGGAAGCACCAGCTGAGCATGCCTCAGCCACCTGCTCGACTCGCAAGATACACCTGTCGGACAGGCGAAAATCACCTGCCGCGTACGCCAGAAACACTTGGCGGACGCTCCGGAATCACTTGTCGGGCGTGCCGGAACCACATGCCGGACATGCCGGAACCACCGGCTCGACTCGCCGGAACCATTGCCGGACATGCGAAATCACCTGCCGGCTACGCCAGAATCACTTGGCGAACACTCCGGAATCACCTGCCGGGCATGGCGGAACCACCTCTCAGACATGCCGGAAACACATGCCAATGACTCCGGAAGCACCTGCCGAGCACGCCAGAACCACCTGCCGAGCACGCCGGAACCACCTACTCGACTCGCCGGAACCACCTACCTGACACGCTAAAATCACCTGCCGGGTAAGCCACAACCACTTGGTGGACACTCCGGAATCATCTTCCGGACATGCCAGAACCAGCTCTCAGACACACCAGAACCACGTGCCAGACACGCCGGAAGCACCTGCTGATCGTGCCTGAGCCAAATGCTCGACTTGCCAGAAACACCTGCCAGACACGCCAAAATCACCTGCCGGGTACGCCAGAACCACGTGGCGGACACTCCGGAATCACCTTTCGGGCATGCCGGAACCAACTCTCAGACGTGCCAGAACCTCGTGCCGGACACGCCAGAACCACCTGCCGGACAGACCGGAAACACCTGCTGGACACGCCGGAACCACCGGCTCGACTCGCCGGAACCACCGCCGGACATGCAAAACGACCTGCCGGCTACGCCAGAACAACTTGGCGAACACTCCGGAATCACCTGTCGGGCATGCCAGAACCACCTCTCAGACTTGCCAGAACCATGTTCCGGACACGCCGGTACCACCTGCCGAGTATGCCGGAACCACATGATCCACTCCCCAGAACCACCTGCTGGACACGCCAGAATCACCTGCCGGCTACGCCAGAACAACTCGGCAGACACTCCGGAACCACCTGCCGGGCATGCCGCAACCACCTCTCAGAGGTGCCAGAACCACATGCCGGACACTCCACAATCACCTGTCGGGCATGCCGGAACCAACTCTCAGACGTGCCTGTCACGCCAGAAGCACCTGCCGGACACGCCGGAACCACCGGCTCGACTCGCCGGAACCACCGCCGGACATGCAAAATGACCTGCCGGCTACGCCAGAACCACTTGGCGAACACTCCGGAATCACCTGTCGGGCATGCCGGAACCGCATCTCAGACTTGCCAGAACCATGTTCCGGACACGCTGGTACCACCTGCCGAGTATGCCGGAACCACCTGATCCACTCCCCAGAACCACCTGCTGGACACACCAGAATCACCTGCCGACTACGCCAGAACCACTCGGGAGACACTCCGGAACCACCGGCCGGGCATGCCGGAACCAACTCTCAGACATGCCGGTACCACATGCCAATGACACCGGAAGCACCTGCCAAGGACGCCAGAACCACCTGCTCCACTCGCCAAAACCACCTGCTGGACACGCCAAAATCACCT
This sequence comes from Equus caballus, assembly GCF_041296265.1. Lineage (NCBI taxonomy): Eukaryota > Metazoa > Chordata > Mammalia > Perissodactyla > Equidae > Equus > Equus caballus. Next base: position 7,672,793 of record NC_091704.1, read on the forward strand.
GCCGGCTACGCCACAACCATTTGGTGAACTCTTCGGAATCACCTGCCGGGCATGCAGGAACCACCTGCCGGTCATGCCGGAACCACCGGCTCGACTCGCCGGAACCATTGCCGGACATGCAAAATCACCTGCCGGCTGTGCCAGAACCACTTGGGGAACACTCCGGAATCACCTGCCGGGCATGGCGGAACCACCTCTCAGACATGCCGGAACCACATGCCAATGACACAGGAAGCACCTGCCGAGCACGCCAGAACCACCTGCTCGACTCGCCAAAACCACCTGCTGGACATGCCAAAATCACCTGCCGGCTACGCCACAACCATTTGGTGAACTCTTCGGAATCACCTGCCGGGCTTGCTGGAACCACCTGCTGGTCACGCCAACATCACCTGCCAGCTATGCCAGAACCACTTGGCGGACACCATGGAAACACCTGTCGGGCCGGCCGGAACCACCTCTCAGATGTGCCAGAACCATGAGCCTGAGATGCCGGAACCACACCCCGAGCAGAACGAAACCACCTGCCAGACCCGCCTGAACCCCCTGGCGAGCACGCCTGATCCACCTGCTCAACTAGCCGGAACCAACTTCCTGACACGCCAAAATCACCTGCCAGGTATACAAGAACCACTTGGTGGACACTCCGGAATCATCTGCCGAAGACGCCAGAACCAGCTCTCAGACACACCAGAACCACATGCCAGAGACGCTGGAAGCACCAGCTGAGCATGCCTCAGACACCTGCTCGACTCGCAAGATACACCTGTCGGACAGGCGAAAATCACCTGCCGGGTACGCCAGAAGCACTTGGCGGACGCTCCGGAATCACCTGTCGGGCATGCCGGAACCTCCTCTCAGACTTGCCAGAACCATGTTCTGGACACGCCGGTACCACCTGCCGAGTATGCCGGAACCAGCTGATCCACTCCCCTGAACCACGTAGTGGACACGCCAAAATCAACTGCCGGCTACGCCAGAACCACTCGGCAGACACTCCGGAATCACATGCCAGGCATTCCGGAACCACCTCTCACAGGTGCCAGAACCAAATGCCGGACACTCCGGTATCACCGGCCGGGCATGCCGGAACCACCTCTCAGAGGTGCCAGAACCACATGCCGGACACTCCGGAATCACCTGCCGGGCATGGCGGAACCACCTCTCAGACATGCCGGAACCACCTGCCAATGACACCGGAAGCACCTGCCGAGCACGCCAGAACCACCTGCTCGACTTGCCAAAACCACCTGCTGGACACGCCGAAATCTCTTGCCGGCTAGGCCACAACCATTTGGTGAACACTTCGGAATCACCTGCCGGGCTGGCTGGAACCATCTGCCGGTTACACCAACATCACCTGCCAGCTATGCCAGAACCACTTGGCGGACACCATGGAAACACCTGTCGGGCTGGCCGGAACCACCTATCAGACGTGCCAGAACCATGTGCCTGAGATGCCGGAACCACACCCCGAACAGACCGAAACCCCCTGCCAGACCCGCCTGAACAACCTGCCGAGCACGCCGGAACCATCTACTCGACTCGCTGGAACCACCTACCTGACACGCTAAAATCACCTGCCGGGTATGCCACAACCACTTGGTGGACACTCCGGAATCATCTGCCGGACATGCCAGAACCAGCTCTCAGACACACCAGAACCACGTGCCAGACACGCCGGAAGCACCTGCTGAGCATGCCTGAGCCAAATGCTCGACTTGCCAGAAACACCTGCAGACACGCCAAAATCACCTGCCGGGTACGCCAGAATCACGTGGCGGACACTCCGGAATCACCTCTCGGGCGTGCCAGAACCACCTCTCAGACTTGCCAGAACCATGTTCTGGACACGCCGGTACCACGTGCAGAGTATGCCGGAACCAGCTGATCCACTCCCCAGAACCACCTAGTGGATACGCCAAAATCAACTGCCGGCTACGCCAGAACCACTCAGCAGACACTCCGGGATCACATGCCAGGCATTCCGGAACCACCTCTCAGAGCTGCCAGAACCACATGCCGGACACTCCAGAATCACCTGCCGGGCATGCTGGAACCACGTGCTGGACATGCCGGAACAACCTGCCGGACATGCCGGAACCACCTGCCGGACATTCCGTACCCACCTGCTCGACTCTCCGGAACCAGTGCCGGACATGCAAAATCACCTGCCGGCTACGCCAGAACCACTTGGCGCACAATCCGGAATCACCTGCCGGGCATGGCGGAACCACCTCTCAGACATGCCGGAACCACATGCCAATGACACCGGAGCACCTGCCGAGCACGCCAGAACCACCTGCTCGACTCGCCAAAACCACCTGCTGGACACGCCAAAATCACCTTCAGGCTACGCCACAACCATATGGTGAACACTTCAGAATCACCTGCCGGGCTGGCTGGAATCAACTGCCGGTCACGCCAACATCACCTGCCAGCTATGCCAGAAACACTTGGCGGACACCATGGAAACACCTGTCGGGCCGGCCGGAACCACCTATCAGACGTGCCAGAACCATGTGCCTGAGATGCCGGAACCACACCCGAACAGACCGAAACCACCTGCCAGACCCGCATGAACCACCTGCCGAGCATGCCGGAACCACCTACTCGACTCGCTGGAACCACCTACCTGACACGCCACAATCACCTGCCGGGTATGCCACAACCACTTGGTGGACACTCCGGAATCATCTGCCAGACATGCCAGAACCAGCTTTCAGACACACCAGAACCACGTGCCAGACACGCCGGAAGCCCCTGCTGAGCATGCCTGAGTCAAATGCTCGACTTGCAAGAAACACCGGTCAGACACGCCAAAATCACCTGACGGGTACGCCAGAACCACGTGGCGGACACTCCGGAATGACCTGTCGGGCATGCCGGAACCAACTCTCAGACGTGCCAGAACCTCGTGCCGGTCACGCCAGAACCACCTGCCGGACACGCCGGAACCACCGGCTCGACTCGCCGGAACCACCGCCGGACATGCAAAATGACCTGCCGGCTACGCCAGAACCACTTGGCGAACACTCCGGAATCACCTGTCGGGCATGCCGGAACCCCCTCTCAGACTTGCCAGAACCATGTTCCGGACACGCCGGTACCACCTGCAGAGTATGCCGGAACCACCTGATCCACTGCCCAGAACCACCTGCTGGACACGCCAGAATCACCTGCCGACAATGCCAGAACCACTCGTCAGACACTCCGGAACCACCTGCCGGGCATGCCTGAACCACCTCTCAGAGGTGCCAGAACCACATGCCAGACACTCCGGAATCACCTGCCGGGCATGCCGGAACCATCTCTCAGACGTGCCAGAACCATGTTCCGGACACGCCGGTACCACCTGCCGTGCTCGCCGGAACCAACTTCTGGATACGCCAAAATCACCTGCCGGCTACGCCAGAACCACTCGGCAGACACTCCGGAATCACCTGCAGGGCTGGCTGGAACCACCTGCCGGTCACGCCAACATCACCTTTCAGCTACGCCAGAACCACTTGGCGGACACTCCGGAAACACCTGTCGGGCCGGCCGGAACCACCTCTCAAACGTGCAAGAACCATGTGCCTGAGATGCCGGAACCACTCCCCGAACAGACCGAAACCACCTGCCAGACCCGCCTGAACCCCCTGGCGAGCACACCTGATCCACCTGCTCAACTAGCCGGAACCACCTTCCTGACACGCCAAAATCACCTGTCGGGTGTACCAGAACCACTTGGTGGATACTCCGGAATCACCTACCGGGCATGCCGGAACCATCTCTCAGACGTGCCAGAACCATGTTCCGGACACGCCGGTACCACCTGCCGAGCTCGCCGGAACCACCTGCTGGACACGCCAAAATCACCTGCCGGGTACGCCAGAACCACTCGGCAGACACTCCGGAATCACCTGCCTGGCATGCCGGAACCACCTGCTGGACATGCCGGAACCACCTGCCGGACATGCCGGAACCACCGGCTCGACTCGCCGGAACCATTGCCGGACATGCAAAATCACCTGCCGGCTACGCCAGAACCACTTGGCGAACACTCCGGTATCACCTGCCGGGCATGCCGGAACCACCTCTCAGAGGTGCCAGAACCACATGCCGGACACTCCGGAATCACCTGCCGGGCATGCCGGAACCACCTGCTGGACATGCCGGAACCACCGGCTCGACTCGCCGGAACCATTGCCGGACATGCAAAATCACCTGCCGGCTATGCCAGAACCACTTCGGGAACACTCCGGAATCACCTGCCGGGCATGGCGGAACCACCTCTCAGATATGCCGGAACCACATGCCAATGACACCGGAAGCACCTGCCGCGCACGCCAGAACCACCTGCTCGACTCGCCAAAACCACCTGATGGACACGCCTAAATCACCTTCCGGCTACGCCACAACCATTTGGTGAACACTTCGGAATCACCTGCCGGGCTGGCTGGAACCACCTGCCGGTCACGCCAACATCACCTGCCAGCTATGCCAGAACCACTTGGTGGACACCATGGAAACACCTGTCGGGCCGGCCGGAACCACCTATCAGACGTGCCAGAACCATGTGCCTGAGATGCCGGAACCACACCCCGAAAAGACCGAAACCACCTGCCAGACCCGCCTGAACCACCTGCCGAGCATGCCGGAACCACCAACTCGACTCGCTGGAACCACCTACCTGACACGCTAAAATCACCTGCTGGGTATGCCACAACCACTTGGGGGACACTCCGGAATCATCTGCCGGACATGCCAGAACCAGCTCTCAGACACACCAGAACCACGTGCCAGACACGCCGGAGCACCTGCTGAGCATTCCTGAGCCAAATGCTCGACTTGCAAGAAACACCTGCCAGACACGCCAAAATCACCTGCCGGGTACGCCAGAACCACGTGGCGGACACTCCGGAATCACCTTTCGGGCATGCCGGAACCAACTCTCAGACGTGCCAGAACCTCGTGCCGGTCACGTCAGAACCACCTGCCGGACACGCCGGAACCTCCGGCTCGACTCGCCGGAACCACCGCCGGACATGCAAAATGACCTGCCGGCTACGCCAGAACCACTTGGCGAACACTCCGGAATCACCTGTCGGGCATGCCGGAACCGCCTCTCAGACTTGCCAGAACCATGTTCCGGACACGCCGGTACCACCTGCCGAGTATGCCGGAACCACCTGATCCACTCCCCAGAACCACCTGCTGGACATGCCGGAACCACCGGCTCGACTCGCCGGAACCATTGCGGGACATGCAAAATCACCTGCCGGCTATGCCAGAACCACTTCGGGAACACTCCGGAATCACCTGCCGGGCATGGCGGAAACACCTCTCAGACATGCCGGAACCACATGCCAATGACACCGGAAGCACCTGCCGCGCACGCCAGAACCACCTGCTCGACTCGCCAAAACCACCTGCTGTACACGCCAAAATCACCTGCCGGCTACGCCACAACCATTTGGTGAACTCTTCGGAATCACCTGCCGGGCTGGCTCCAGAACCACTCGGCAGACACTCCGGAACCACCTGCCGGGCATGCCGGAAACACCTCTCAGACATGCCGGAACCACATGCCAATGACACCGGAAGCACCTGCCGAGCACGCCAGAACCACCTGCTCGACTCACCAAAACCACCTGCTGGACACGCCAAAATCACCTGCCGGCTACGCCACAACCATTTGGTGAACTCTTCGGTATCACCTGCCGGGCTTGATGGAACCACCTGCCGGTCATGCCAACATCACCTGCCAGCAATGCCAGAAACACTTGGCGGACACCATGGAAACACCTGACGGGCCGGCCGGAACCACGTCTCAGACGTGCCAGAACCATGTGCCTGAGATGCCGGAGCCACTCCCCGAACAGACCGAAACCTCCTGCCAGACCCGCCTGAACCCCCTGGCGAGCACGCCTGATCCACCTGCTCAACTAGCCAGAACCAACTTCCTGACACGCCAAAATCACCTGCCAGGTATACAAGAACCACTTGGTGGACACTCCGGAATCATCTGCCGGACATGCCAGAACCAGCTCTCAGACACACCAGAACCACCTGCCAGAGACGCCGGAAGCACCAGCTGAGCATGCCTGAGCCACCTGCTCGACTCGCAAGATACACCTGTCGGACATGCCAAAATCACCTGTCGGGTACGCCAGAAACACTTGGCGGACGCTCCGGAATCACCTGTCGGGCGTGCCGGAACCTCCTCTCAGACTTGCCAGAACCATGTTCTGGACACGCCGGTACCACCTGCCGAGTATGCCGGAACCAGCTGATCCACTCCCCAGAACCACCTAGTGGACACGCCAAAATCAACTGCCGGCTACGCCAGAACCACTCGGCAGACACTCCGGAATCACAGGCCAGGCATTCCGGAACGACCTCTCAGAGGTGCCAGAACCAAATGCCGGACACTCCGGTATCACCTGCCGGGCATGCCGGAACCACCTCTCAGAGGTGCCAGAACCACATGCCGGACACTCCGGAATCACCTGCCGGGCATGCCGGAACCATCTCTCAGACGTGCCAGAACCATGTTCCGGACACGCTGCTACCACCTGCCGAGCTCGGCGGAACCACATGCAGGACACGCCAAAATCACCTGCCAGCTATGCCAGAACCACACGGCAGACACTCCGGAATCACCTGCCGGGCTGGCTGGAACCACCTGACAGTCACGCCAACATCGCCTTTCAGCTACGCCAGAACCACTTGGCGGACACTCCCGAAACACCTCTCGGGCCGTCTGGAACCACCTCTCAGACGTGCCAGAACCATGTGCCTGAGATGCTGGAACCACTCCCCTAACAGACCGAAACCACCTGACAGACCCGCCTGAATCCCCTTGCGAGCACGCCTGATCCACCTGCTCAACTAGATGGAACCCCCTTCCTGACAAGCCAAAATCACCTGCCGGCTACGCCACAAACATTTGGTGAACTCTTCGGAATCACCTGCCGGGCTGGCTCCAGAACCACTCGGCAGACACTCCGGAACCACCTGCCGGGCATGCCGGAACCACCTCTCAGACATGCCGGAACCACATGCCAATGACACCGGAAGCACCTGCCGAGCACGCCAGAACCACCTGCTCGACTCGCCAAAACCACCTGCTGTACACGCCAAAATCACCTGCCGGCTACACCACAACCATTTGGTGAACTCTTCGGAATCACCTGCCGTGCTGGCTGGAACCACCTCTCAGACATGCCGGAACCACATGCCAATGACACCGGAAGCACCTGCCGAGCACGCCAGAACCACCTGCTCGACTCGCCAAAACCACCTGCTGTACACGCCAAAATCACCTGCCGGCTACGCCACAACCATTTGGTGAACTCTTCGGAATCACCTGCCGGGCTTGCTCCAGAACCACTCGGCAGACACTCCGGAACCACCTGCCGGGCATGCCGGAACCACCTCTCAGACATGCCGGAACCACATGCCAATGACACCGGAAGCACCTGCCGAGCACGCCAGAACCACCTGCTCGACTCGCCAAAACCACCTGCTGGACACGCCAAAATCACATGCCGGCTACGCCACAACCATTTGGTGAACTCTTCGGAATCACCTGCCGGTCTTGATGGAACCACCTGCCGGTCACGCCAACATCACCTGCCAGCTATGCCAGAAACACTTGGCGGACACCATGGAAACACCTGTCGGGCCGGCCGGAACCACCTCTCAGACATGCCGGAAACACATGCCAATGACTCCGGAAGCACCTGCCGAGCACGCCAGAACCACCTGCCGAGCACGCCGGAACCACCTACTCGACTCGCCGGAACCACCTACCTGACACGCTAAAATCACCTGCCGGGTATGCCACAACCACTTGGTGGACACTCCGGAATCATCTGCCGGACATGCCAGAACCAGCTCTCAGACACACCAGAACCACGTGCCAGACACGCCGGAAGCACCTGCTGATCGTGCCTGAGCCAAATGCTCGACTTGCCAGAAACACCTGCCAGACACGCCAAAATCACCTGCCGGGTACGCCAGAACCACGTGGCGGACACTCCGGAATCACCTTTCGGGCATGCCGGAACCAACTCTCAGACGTGCCAGAACCTCGTGCCGGACACGCCAGAACCACCTGCCGGACAGACCGGAAACACCTGCTGGACACGCCGGAACCACCGGCTCGACTCGCCGGAACCACCGCCGGACATGCAAAATGACCTGCCGGCTACACCAGAACCACTTGGCGAACACTCCGGAATCACCTGTCGGGCATGCCAGAACCACCTCTCAGACCTGCCAGAACCATGTTCCGGACACGCCGGTACCACCTGCCGAGTATGCCGGAACCACATGATCCACTCCCCAGAACCACCTGCTGGACACGCCAGAATCACCTGCCGGCTACGCCAGAACCACTCGGCAGACACTCCGGAACCACCTGCCGGGCATGCCGCAACCAACTCTCAGAGGTGCCAGAACCACATGCCGGACACTCCAGAATCACCTGTCGGGCATGCCGGAACCAACTCTCAGATGTGCCGGTCACGCCAGAAGCACCTGCCGGACACGCCGGAACCACCGGCTCGACTCGCCGGAACCAGCACCGGACATGCAAAATGACCTGCCGGCTACGCCAGAACCACTTGGCGAACACTCCGGAATCACCTGTCGGGCATGCCGGAACCGCATCTCAGACTTGCCAGAACCATGTTCCGGACACGCCGGTACCACCTGCCGAGTATGCCGGAACCACCTGATCCACTCCCCAGAACCACCTGCTGGACACGCCAGAATCACCTGCCGACTACGCCAGAACCACTCGGCAGACACTCCGGAACCACCGGCCGGGCATGCCGGAACCACCTCTCATAGGTGCCAGAACCACATGCCGGACACTCCGGAATCACCCGCCGGGCATGCCGGAACCACCTCTCAGAGGTGCCAGAACCACATGCCGGAAACTCCGGAATCACCTGTCGGGCGTGCCGGAACCTCCTCTCAGACTTGCCAGAACCATGTTCTGGACACGCCGGTACCACCTGCCGAGTATGCCGGAACCAGCTGATCCACTCCCCAGAACCACCTAGTGGACACGCCAAAATCAACTGCCGGCTACGCCAGAACCACTCGGCAGACACTCCGGAATCACAGGCCAGGCATTCCGGAACGACCTCTCAGAGGTGCCAGAACCAAATGCCGGACACTCCAGTATCACCTGCCGGGCATGCCGGAACCACCTCTCAGAGGTGCCAGAACCACATGCCAGACACTCCGGAATCACCAGCCGGGCATGCTGGAACCACGTGCTGGACATGCCGGAACCACCTGCTGGACATGCCGGAACCACCTGCCGGACATGCCGGAACCACCGGCTCGACTCGCCGGAACCATTGCCGGACATGCAAAATCACCTGCCGGCTACCCCAGAACCACTTGGTGAACACTCCGGTATCACCTGCCGGGCATGCCGGAACCACCTCTCAGAGGTGCCAGAACCACATGCCGGACACTCCGGAATCACCTGCCGGGCATGCCGGAACCACCTGCTGGACATGCCGGAACCACCGGCTCGACTCGCCGGAACCATTGCGGGACATGCAAAATCACCTGCCGGCTATGCCAGAACCACTTCGGGAACACTCCGGAATCACCTGCCGGGCATGGCGGAACCACCTCTCAGACATGCCGGAACCACATGCCAATGACACCGGAAGCACCTGCCGCGCACGCCAGAACCACCTGCTCGACTCGCCAAAACCACCTGATGGACACGCCTAAATCACCTTCCGGCTACGCCACAACCATTTGGTGAACACTTCGGAATCACCTGCTGGGCTGGCTGGAACCAACTGCCGGTCACGCCAACATCACCTGCCAGCTATGCCAGAACCATTTGGCGGACACCATGGAAACACCTGTCGGGCCGGCCGGAACCACCTATCAGACGTGCCAGAACCATGTGCCTGAGATGCCGGAACCACACCCCGAACAGACCGAAACCACCTGCCAGACCCGCCTGAACCCCCTGGCGAGCACGCCTGATCCACCTGCTCACCTAGCCAGAACCAACTTCCTGACACACCAAAATCACCTGCCCGGTATACCAGAACCACTTGGTGGGCACTCCGGAATCATCTGCCGGACATGCCAGAACCAGCTCTCAGACACACCAGAACCACGTGCCAGAGACGCCGGAAGCACCAGCTGAGGATGCCTGAGCCACGTACTCGACTCGCAAGATACACCTGTAGGACATGCCAAAATCACCTGCCGGGTACGCCAGAAACACTTGGCGGACGCTCCGGAATCACCTGTCGGGCGTGCCGGAACCTCCTCTCAGACTTGCCAGAACCATGTTCTGGACACGCCGTTACCACCTGCCGAGTATGCCGGAACCAGCTGATCCACTCCCCAGAACCACCTAGTGGACACGCCAAAATCAACTGCCGGCTACGCCAGAACCACTCGGCAGACACTCCGGAATCACAGGCCAGGCATTCCGGAACCACCTCTCAGAGCTGCCAGAACCACATGCCGGACACTCCGGAATCACCTGCCAGGCATGGCGGAACCACCTCTCAGACTTGCCAGAACCATGTTCTGGACACACCGGTACCACCTGCCGAGTATGCCGGAACCAGCTGATCCACTCCCCAGATGCACCTAGTGGACACGCCAAAATCAACTGCCGGCTACGCCAGAAGCACTCGGCAGACACTCCGTAATCACATGCCAGGCATTCCGGAACCACCTCTCAGAGGTGCCGGAACCAAATGCCGGACACTCCGGTATCACCTGCCGGGCATGCCGGAACCACCTCTCAGAGGTGCCACAACCACATGCCGGACACTCCGGAATCACCTGCCGGGCATGCGGGAACCACGTGCTGGACATGCCGGAACCACCTGCCGGACATGCCGGAACCACCTGCCGGACATTCCGGAACCACCGGTTCGACACGCCGGAACCATTGCCGGACATGCAAAATCACCTGCCGGCTACGCCAGAACCACTTGGCGAACACTCCGGTATCACCTGCCGGGCATGCCGGAACCACCTCTCAGAGGTGCCAGAACCACATGCCGGACACTCCAGAATCACCTGCCGGGCATGCCGGAACCACCTGCCGGCCATGCCGGAACCACCGGCTCGACTCGCCGCAACCATTGCCGGACATGCAAAATCACCTGCCGGCTATGCCAGAACCACTTGGGGAACACTCCGGAATCACCTACCGGGCATGGCGGAACCACCTCTCAGACATGCCGGAACCACATGCCAATGACACAGGAAGCACCTGCAGAGCACGCCAGAACCACCTGCTCGACTCGCCAAAACCACCTGCTGTACACGCCAAAATCACCTGCCGGCTACGCCACAACCATTTGGTGAACCCTTCGGAATCACCTGCCGGGCTTGCTGGAACCACCTGCCGGTCACGCCAACATCACCTGCCAGCTATGCCAGAACCACTTGGCGGACACCATGGAAACACCTGTCGGGCCGGCCGGAACCACCTCTCAGACGTGCCAGAACCATGAGCCTGAGATGCCGGAACCACTCCCCGAACAGAACGAAACCACCTGCCAGACCCGCCTGAACCCCCTGGCGAGCACGCCTGATCCACCTGCTCAACTAGCCGGAACCAACTTCCTGACACGCCAAAATCACCTGCCAGGTATACAAGAACCACTTGGTGGACATTCCGGAATCATGTGCCGGAGATGCCAGAACCAGCTCTCAGACACACCAGAAACACGTGCCAGAGACGCCGGAAGCACCAGCTGAGCATGCCTCAGCCACCTGCTCGACTCGCAAGATACACCTGTCGGACAGGCGAAAATCACCTGCCGCGTACGCCAGAAACACTTGGCGGACGCTCCGGAATCACTTGTCGGGCGTGCCGGAACCACATGCCGGACATGCCGGAACCACCGGCTCGACTCGCCGGAACCATTGCCGGACATGCAAAATCACCTGCCGGCTACGCCAGAATCACTTGGCGAACACTCCGGAATCACCTGCCGGGCATGGCGGAACCACCTCTCAGACATGCCGGAAACACATGCCAATGACTCCGGAAGCACCTGCCGAGCACGCCAGAACCACCTGCCGAGCACGCCGGAACCACCTACTCGACTCGCCGGAACCACCTACCTGACACGCTAAAATCACCTGCCGGGTATGCCACAACCACTTGGTGGACACTCCGGAATCATCTTCCGGACATGCCAGAACCAGCTCTCAGACACACCAGAACCACGTGCCAGACACGCCGGAAGCACCTGCTGATCGTGCCTGAGCCAAATGCTCGACTTGCCAGAAACACCTGCCAGACACGCCAAAATCACCTGCCGGGTACGCCAGAACCACGTGGCGGACACTCCGGAATCACCTTTCGGGCATGCCGGAACCAAATCTCAGACGTGCCAGAACCTCGTGCCGGACACGCCAGAACCACCTGCCGGACAGACCGGAAACACCTGCTGGACACGCCGGAACCACCGGGACGACTCGCCGGAACCACCGCCGGACATGCAAAATGACCTGCCAGCTACGCCAGAACAACTTGGCGAACACTCCAGAATCACCTGTCGGGCATGCCAGAACCACCTCTCAGACTTGCCAGAACCATGTTCCGGACACGCCGGTACCACCTGCCGAGTATGCCGGAACCACATGATCCACTCCCCAGAACCACCTGCTGGACACGCCAGAATCACCTGCCGGCTACGCCAGAACCACTCGGCAGACACTCCGGAACCACCTGCCGGGCATGCCGCAACCAACTCTCAGAGGTGCCAGAACCACATGCCGGACACTCCAGAATCACCTGTCGGGCATGCCGGAACCAACTCTCAGACGTGCCGGTCACGCCAGAAGCACCTGCCGGACACGCCGGAACCACCGGCTCGACTCGCCGGAACCACAGCCGGACATGCAAAATGACCTGCCGGCTACGCCAGAACCACTTGGCGAACACTCCGGAATCACCTGTCGGGCATGCCGGAACCGCATCTCAGAGTTGCCAGAACCATGTTCCGGACATGCCGGTACCACCTGCCGAGTATGCCGGAACCACCTGATCCACTCCCCAGAACCACCTGCTGGACACGCCAGAATCACCTGCCGACTACGCCAGAACCACTCGGGAGACACTCCGGAACCACCGGCCGGGCATGCCGGAACCACCTCTCAGACATGCCGGTACCACATGCCAATGACACCGGAAGCACCTGCCAAGGACGCCAGAACCACCTGCTCGACTCGCCAAAACCACCTGCTGGACACGCCAAAATCACCTGCCGGCTACGCCACAACCATTTGGTGAACTCTTCGGAATCACCTGCCGGGCATGCAGGAACCACCTGCCGGTCATGCCGGAACCACCGGCTCGACTCGCCGGAACCATTGCCGGACATGCAAAATCACCTGCCGGCTATGCCAGAACCACTTGGGGAACACTCCGGAATCACCTGCCGGGCATGGCGGAACCACCTCTCAGACATGCCGGAACCACATGCCAATGACACAGGAAGCACCTGCCGAGCACGCCAGAACCACCTGCTCGACTCGCCAAAACCACCTGCTGGACATGCCAAAATCACCTGCCGGCTACACCACAACCATTTGGTGAACTCTTCGGAATCACCTGCCGGGCTTGCTGGAACCACCTGCTGGTCACGCCAACATCACCTGCCAGCTATGCCAGAACCACTTGGCGGACACCATGGAAACACCTGTCGGGCCGGCCGGAACCACCTCTCAGACGTGCCAGAACCATGAGCCTGAGATGCCGGAACCACACCCCGAACAGAACGAAACCACCTCCCAGACCCGCCTGAACCCACTGGCGAGCACGCCTGATCCACCTGCTCAACTAGCCGGAACCAACTTCCTGACACGCCAAAATCACCTGCCAGGTATACAAGAACCACTTGGTGGACACTCCGGAATCACCTGTCGGGCATGCCGGAACCAACTCTCAGACGTGCCAGAACCTCATGCCGGTCACGCCAGAACCACCTGCCGGACACGCCGGAACCACCGGCTCGACTCGCCGAAACCACCGCTGGACATGCAAAATGACCTGCCGGCTACGCCAGAACCACTTGGCGAACACTCCGGAATCACCTGTCGGGCATGCCGGAACCGCCTCTCAGACTTGCCAGAACCATGTTTCGGACACGCCGGTACCACCTGCTGAGTATGCCGGAACCACCTGATCCACTCCCCAGAACCACCTGCTGGACACGCCAGAATCACCTGCCGACTACGCCAGAACCACTCGGCAGACACTCCGGTACCACCTGCCGGGCATGCCCGAACCACCTCTCAGAGGTGCCAGAACCACATGCCGGACACTCCGGAATCACCCGCCGGGCATGCCGGAACCACCTCTCAGAGGTGCCAGAACCACATGCCGGACACTCCGGAATCACCTGCCGGGCATGCCGGAACCATCTCTCAGACGTGCCAGAACCATGTTCCGGACACGCTGCTACCACCTGCCGAGCTCGCCGGAACCACTTGCAGGACACGCCAAAATCACCTGCCAGCTACGCCAGAACCACACGGCAGACACTCCGGAATCACCTGCCGGGCTGGCTGGAACCACCTGCCAGTCACGCCAACATCGCCTTTCAGCTACGCCAGAACCACTTGGCGGACACTCCCGAAACACCTCTCCGGCCGACTGGAACCACCTCTCAGACGTGCCAGAACCATGTGCCTGAGATGCTGGAACCACTCCCCTAACAGACCGAAACCACCTGACAGACCCGCCTGAATCCCCTGGCGAGCACGCCTGATCCACCTGCTCAACTAGATGGAACCCCCTTCCTGACAAGCCAAAATCACCTGCCGGCTACGCCACAAACATTTGGTGAACTCTTCGGAATCACCTGCCGGGCTGGCTCCAGAACCACTCGGCAGACACTCCGGAACCACCTGCCGGGCATGCCGGAACCACCTCTCAGACATGCCGGAACCACATGCCAATGACACCAGAAGCACCTGCCGCGCACGCCAGAACCACCTGCTCGACTCGCCAAAACCACCTGCTGGACACGCCAAAATCACCCGCCGGCTACGCCACAACCATTTGTTGAACTCTTCGGAATCACCTGCCGGGCTTGCTGGAACCACCTGCCGGTCACGCCAACATCACCTGCCAGCTATGCCAGAACCACTTGGCGGACACCATGGAAACACCTGTCGGGCCGGCCGGAACCACCTCTCAGACGTGCCAGAACCATGAGCCTGAGATGCCGGAACCACTCCCCGAACAGAACGAAACCACCTGCCAGACCCGCCTGGACCCCCTGGCGAGCACGCCTGATCCACCTGCTCAACTAGCCGGAACCAACTTCCTGACACGCCAAAATCACCTGCCAGGTATACAAGAACCACTTGGTGGACACTCCGGAATCATCTGCCGGAGATGCCAGAACCAGCTCTCAGACACACCAGAACCACGTGCCAGAGACGCCGGAAGCACCAGCTGAGCATGCCTCAGCCACCTGCTCGACTCGCAAGATACACCTGTCGGACAGGCGAAAATCACCTGCCGCGTACGCCAGAAACACTTGGCGGACGCTCCGGAATCACTTGTCGGGCGTGCCGGAACCACATGCCGGACATGCCGGAACCACCGGCTCGACTCGCCGGAACCATTGCCGGACATGCAAAATCACCTGCCGGCTACGCCAGAATCACTTGGCGAACACTCCGGAATCACCTGCCGGTCATGGCGGAACCACCTCTCAGACATGACGGAACCACATGCCAATGACTCCGGAAGCACCTGCCGAGCACGCCAGAACCACCTGCCGAGCACGCCGGAACCACCTACTCGACTCGCCGGAACCACCTACCTGACACGCTAAAATCACCTGCCGGGTATGCCACAACCACTTGGTGGACACTCCGGAATCATCTGCCGGACATGACAGAACCAGCTCTCAGACACACCAGAACCACGTGCCAGACACGCCGGAAGCACCTGCTGATCGTGCCTGAGCCAAATGCTCGACTTGCCAGAAACACCTGCCAGACACGCCAAAATCACCTGCCGGGTACGCCAAAACCACGTGGCGGAAACTCCGGATTCCCCTTTCGGGCATGCCGGAACCAACTCTCAGACGTGCCAGAACCTCGTGCCGGAGACGCCAGAACCACCTGCCGGACAGACCGGAAACACCTGCTGGACACGCCGGAACCACCGGCTCGACTCGCCGGAACCACTGCCGGACATGCAAAATGACCTGCCGGCTACGCCAGAACCACTTGGCGAACACTCCGGAATCACCTGTCGGGCATGCCAGAACCACCTCTCAGACCTGCCAGAACCATGTTCCGGACACGCCGGTACCACCTGCCGAGTATGCCGGAACCACATGATCCACTCCCCAGAACCACCTGCTGGACACGCCAGAATCACCTGCCGGCTACGCCAGAACCACTCGGCAGACACTCCGGAACCACCTGCCGGGCATGCCGCAACCAACTCTCAGAGGTGCCAGAACCACATGCCGGACACTCCAGAATCACCTGTCGGGCATGCCGGAACCAACTCTCAGATGTGCCGGTCACGCCAGAAGCACCTGCCGGACACGCCGGAACCACCGGCTCGACTAGCCGGAACCACCGCCGGACATGCAAAATGACCTGCCGGCTACGCCAGAACCACTTGGCGAACACTCCGGAATCACCTGTCGGGCATGCCGGAACCGCATCTCAGACTTGCCAGAACCATGTTCCGGACACGCCGGTACCACCTGCCGAGTATGCCGGAACCACCTGATCGACTCCCCGGAACCACCTGCTGGACACGCCAGAATCACCTGCCGACTACGCCAGAACCACTCGGCAGACACTCCGGAACCACCTGCCGGGCATGCCGGAACCACCTCTCAGAGGTGCGAGAACCACATGCCGGACACTCCGGAATCACCCGCCGGGCATGCCGGAACCACCTCTCAGAGGTGCCAGAACCACATGCCGGACACTCCGGAATCACCTGTCGGGCGTGCCGGAACCTCCTCTCAGACTTGCCAGAACCATGTTCTGGACACGCCGGTACCACCTGCCGAGTATGCCGGAACCAGCTGATCCACTCCCCAGAACCACCTACTGGACACGCCAAAATCAACTGCCGGCTACGCCAGAACCACTCGGCAGACACTCCGGAATCACAGGCCAGGCATTCCGGAACGACCTCTCAGAGGTGCCAGAACCACATGCCAGACACTCCGGAATCACCTGCCGGGCATGCTGGAACCACGTGCTGGACATGCCGGAACCACCTGCTGGACATGCCGGAACCACCTGCCGGACATGCCGGAACCACCGGCTCGACTCGCCGGAACCATTGCCGGACATGCAAAACCACCTGCCGGCTACGCCAGAACCACTTGGCGAACACTCCGGTATCACCTGCCGGGCATGCCGGAACCACCTCTCAGAGGTGCCAGAACCACATGCCGGACACTCCGGAATCACCTGCCGGGCATGCCGGAACCACCTGCTGGACATGCCGGAACCACCGGCTCGACTCGCCGGAACCATTGCCGGACATGCAAAATCACCTGCCGGCTATGCCAGAACCACTTCGGGAACACTCCGGAATCACCTGCCGGGCATGGCGGAACCACCTCTCAGACATGCCGGAACCACATGCCAATGACACCGGAAGCACCTGCCGCGCACGCCAGAACCACCTGCTCGACTCGCCAAAACCACCTGATGGACACGCCTAAATCACCTTCCGGCTACGCCACAACCATTTGGTGAACACTTCGGAATCACCTGCCGGGCTGGCTGGAACCACCTGCCGGTCACGCCAACATCACCTGCCAGCTATGCCAGAACCATTTGGCGGACACCATGGAAACACCTGTCGGGCCGGCCGGAACCACCTATCAGACGTGCCAGAACCATGTGCCTGAGATGCCGGAACCACACCCCGAACAGACCGAAACCACCTGCCAGACCCGCCTGAACCCCCTGGCGAGCACGCCTGATCCACCTGCTCACCTAGCCAGAACCAACTTCCTGACACGCCAAAATCACCTGCCCGGTATACCAGAACCACTTGGTGGGCACTCCGGAATCATCTGCCGGACATGCCAGAACCAGCTCTCAGACACACCAGAACCACGTGCCAGAGACGCCGGAAGCACCAGCTGAGGATGCCTGAGCCACGTACTCGACTCGCAAGATACACCTGTCGGACATGCCAAAATCACCTGCCGGGTACGCCAGAAACACTTGGCGGACGCTCCGGAATCACCTGTCGGGCGTGCCGGAACCTCCTCTCAGACTTGCCAGAACCATGTTCTGGACACGCCGGTACCACCTGCCGAGTATGCCGGAACCAGCTGATCAACTCCCCAGAACCACCTAGTGGACACGCCAAAATCAACTGCCGGCTACGCCAGAACCACTCGGCAGACACTCCGGAATCACAGGCCAGGCATGCCGGAACCACCTCTCAGAGCTGCCAGAACCACATGCCGGACACTCCGGAATCACCTGCCGGGCATGCTGGAACCACGTGCTGGACATGCCGGAACCACCTGCCGGACATGCCGGAACCACCTGCCGGACATTCCGGAACCACCGGCTCGACTCGCCGGAACCATTGCCGGACATGCAAAATCACCTGCCGGCTACGCCAGAACCACTTGGCAAACACTCCGGTATTACCTGCCGGGCATGCCGGGACCACCTCTCAGAGGTGCCAGAACCACATGCCGGACACTCCGGAATCACCTGTCGGGCATGCCGGAACCACCTGCCGGACATGCCGGAACCACCGGCTCGACTCGCCGGAACCATTGCCGGACATGCAAAGTCACCTGCCGGCTACGCCAGAACCACTTGGCGAGCACTCCGGAATCACCTGCCAGGCATGGCGGAACCACCTCTCAGACTTGCCAGAACCATGTTCTGGACACGCCGGTACCACCTGCCGAGTATGCCGGAACCAGCTGATCCACTCCCCAGAACCACCTAGTGGACACGCCAAAATCAACTGCCGGCTACGCCATAAGCACTCGGCAGACACTCCGTAATCACATGCCAGGCATTCCGGAACCACCTCTCAGAGGTGCCAGAACCAAATGCCGGACACTCCGGTATCACCTGCCGGGCATGCCGGAACCACCTCTCAGAGGTGCCAGAACCACATGCCGGACACTCCGGAATCACCTGCCGGGCATGCTGGAACCACGTGCTGGACATGCCGGAACCACCTGCCGGACATGCCGGAACCACCTGCCGGACATTCCGGAACCACCGGTTCGACTCGCCGGAACCATTGCCGGACATGCAAAATCACCTGCCGGCTATGCCAGAACCACTTGGCGAACACTCCGGTATCACCTGCCGGGCATGCCGGAACCACCTCTCAGAGGTGCCAGAACCACATGCCGGACACTCCAGAATCACCTGCCGGGCATGCCGGAACCACCTGCCGGCCATGCCGGAACCACCGGCTCGACTCGCCGGAACCATTGCGGGACATGCAAAATCACCTGCCGGCTATGCCAGAACCACTTGGGGAACACTCCGGAATCACCTACCGGGCATGGCGGAACCACCTCTCAGACATGCCGGAACCACATGCCAATGACACAGGAAGCACCTGCAGAGCACGCCAGAACCACCTGCTCGACTCGCCAAAACCACCTGCTGGACACGCCAAAATCACCTGCCGGCTACGCCACAACCATTTGGTGAACTCTTCGGAATCACCTGCCGGGCTTGCTGGAACCACCTGCCGGTCATGCCAACATCAACTGCCAGCTATGACAGAACCACTTGGCGGACACCATGGAAACACCTGTCGGGCCGGCCTGAACCACCTCTCAGACGTGCCAGAACCATGAGCCTGAGATGCCGGAACCACTCCCCGAACAGAACGAAACCACCTGCCAGACCCGCCTGAACCCCCTGGCGAGCACGCCTGATCCGCCTGCTCAACTAGCCGGAACCAACTTCCTGACACGCCAAAATCACCTGCCAGGTATACAAGAACCACTTGGTGGACATTCCGGAATCATGTGCCGGAGATGCCAGAACCAGCTCTCAGACACACCAGAACCACGTGCCAGAGACGCCAGAAGCACCAGCTGAGCATGCCTCAGCCACCTGCTCGACTCGCAAGATACACCTGTCGGACAGGCGAAAATCACCTGCCGCGTACGCCAGAAACACTTGGCGGACGCTCCGGAATCACTTGTCGGGCGTGCCGGAACCACATGCCGGACATGCCGGAACCACCGGCTCGACTCGCCGGAACCATTGCCGGACATGCAAAATCACCTGCCGGCTACGCCAGAATCACTTGGCGAACACTCCGGAATCACCTGCCGGGCATGGCGGAACCACCTCTCAGACATGCCGGAAACACATGCCAATGACTCCGGAAGCACCTGCCAAGCACGCCAGAACCACCTGCCGAGCACGCCGGAACCACCTACTCGACTCGCCGGAACCACCTAACTGACACGCTAAAATCACCTGCCGGGTATGCCACAACCACTTGGTGGACACTCCGGAATCATCTTCCGGACATGCCAGAACCAGCTCTCAGACACACCAGAACCACGTGCCAGACACGCCGGAAG
This sequence comes from Equus caballus, assembly GCF_041296265.1. Classification (NCBI taxonomy): domain Eukaryota; kingdom Metazoa; phylum Chordata; class Mammalia; order Perissodactyla; family Equidae; genus Equus; species Equus caballus. The sequence goes on from NC_091704.1 coordinate 7,693,399, forward strand.
CACCTGCTGATCGTGCCTGAGCCAAACGCTCGACTTGCCAGAAACACCTGCCAGACACGCCAAAATCACCTGCCGGGTACGCCAGAACCACGTGGCGGACACTCCGGAATCACCTTTCGGGAATGCCGGAACCAACTCTCAGACGTGCCAGAACCTCGTGCCGGACACGCCAGAACCACCTGCCGGACAGACCGGAAACACCTGCTCGACACGCCGGAACCACCGGCTCGACTCGCCGGAACCACCGCCGGACATGCAAAATGACCTGCCAGCTACGCCAGAACCACTTGGCGAACACTCCGGAATCACCTGTCGGGCATGCCAGAACCACCTCTCAGACTTGCCAGAACCATGTTCCGGACACGCCGGTACCACCTGCCGAGTATGCCGGAACCACATGATCCACTCCCCAGAACCACCTGCTGGACACGCCAGAATCACCTGCCAGCTACGCCAGAACCACTCGGCAGACACTCCGGAACCACCTGCCGGGCATGCCGGAACCACCTCTCAGAGGTGCCAGAACCACATGCCGGACACTCCGGAATCACCCGCCGGGCATGCCGGAACCACCTCTCAGAGGTGCCAGAACCACATGCCGGACACTCCGGAATCACCTGCCGGGCATGCCGGAACCATCTCTCAGACGTGCCAGAACCATGTTCCGGACACGCTGCTACCACCTGCCGAGCTCGCCGGAACAACCTGCAGGACACGCCAAAATCACCTGCCAGCTACGCCAGAACCACACGGCAGACACTCCGGAATCACCTGCCGGGCTGCCTGAACCACCTGCCAGTCACACCAACATCACCTTTCAGCTACGCCAGAACCACTTGGCGGACACTCCCGAAACACCTCTCCGGCCGGCAGGAACCACATCTCAGACGTGCCAGAACCATGTGCCTGAGATGCCGGAACCACTCCCCGAACAGACCGAAACCACCTGCCAGACCCGCCTGAACCCCCTGGCGAGCACGCCTGATCCACCTGCTCAACGAGCCGGAACCACCTTCCTGACAAGCCAAAATCACCTGCCGGCTACGCCACAAACATTTGGTGAACTCTTCGGAATCACCTGCCGGGCTGGCTCCAGAACCACTCGGCAGACTCTCCGGAACCACCTGCCGGGCATGCCGGAACCACCTCTCAGACATGCCGGAACCACATGCCAATGACACCGGAAGCACCTGCCGAGCACGCCAGAACCACCTGCTCGACTCGCCAAAACCACCTGCTGGACACGCCAAAATCACCTGCCGGCTACGCCACAACCATTTGGTGAACTCTTCGGAATCACCTGCCGTGCTGGCTGGAACCACCTCTCAGACATGCCGGAACCACATGCCAATGACACCGGAAGCACCCGCCGAGCACGCCAGAACCACCTGCTCGACTCGCCAAAACCACCTGCTGTACACGCCAAAATCACCTGCCGGCTACGCCACAACCATTTGGTGAACTCTTTGGAATCACCTGCCGGGCTGGCTCCAGAACCACTCGGCAGACACTCCGGAACCACCTGCCGGGCATGCCGCAACCACATCTCAGAGGTGCCAGAACCACATGCCGGACACTCCAGAATCACCTGTCGGGCATGCCGGAACCAACTCTCAGACGTGCCGGTCACGCCAGAAGCACCTGCCGGACACGCCGGAAACACCGGCTCGACTCGCCGGACCCACCGCCGGACATGCAAAATGACCTGCCGGCTACGCCAGAACCACTTGGCGAACACTCCGGAATCACCTGTCGGGCATGCCAGAACCACCTCTCAGACTTGCCAGAACCATGTTCCGGACACGCCGGTACCACCTGCCGAGTATGCCGGAACCACATGATCCACTCCCCAGAACCACCTGCTGGACACGCCAGAATCACCTGCCGGCTACGCCAGAACAACTCGGCAGACACTCCGGAACCACCTGCCGGGCATGCCGCAACCACCTCTCAGAGGTGCCAGAACCACATGCCGGACACTCCACAATCACCTGTCGGGCATGCCGGAACCAACTCTCAGACGTGCCGGTCACGCCAGAAGCACCTGCCGGACACGCCGGAACCACCGGCTCGACTCGCCGGAACCACCGCCGGACATGCAAAATGACCTGCCGGCTACGCCAGAACCACTTGGCGAACACTCCGGAATCACCTGTCGGGCATGCCGGAACCGCATCTCAGACTTGCCAGAACCATGTTCCGGACACGCCGGTACCACCTGCCGAGTATGCCGGAACCACCTGATCCACTCCCCAGAACCACCTGCTGGACACGCCAGAATCACCTGCCGACTACGGCAGAACCACTCGGGAGACACTCCGGAACCACCGGCCGGGCATGCCGGAACCACCTCTCAGACATGCCGGAACCACATGCCAATGACACCGGAAGCACCTGCCGAGCACGCCAGAACCACCTGCTCGACTCGCCAAAACCACCTGCTGGACACGCCAAAATCACCTGCCGGCTACGCCACAACCATTTGGTGATCTCTTCGGAATCACCTGCCGGGCATGCAGGAACCACCTGCCGGTCATGCCGGAACCACCGGCTCGACTCGCCGGAACCATTGCCGGACATGCAAAATCACCTGCCGGCTATGCCAGAACCACTTGGGGAACACTCCGGAATCACCTGCCGGGCATGGTGGAACCACCTCTCAGACATGCCGGAACCACATGCCAATGACACAGGAAGCACCTGCCGAGCACGCCAGAACCACCTGCTCGACTCGCCAAAACCACCTGCTGGACATGCCAAAATCACCTGCCGGCTACGCCACAACCATTTGGTGAACTCTTCGGAATCACCTGCCGGGCTTGCTGGAACCCCCTGCTGGTCACGCCAACATCACCTGCCAGCTATGCCAGAACCACTTGGCGGACACCATGGAAACACCTGTCGGGCCGGCCGGAACCACCTCTCAGACGTGCCAGAACCATGAGCCTGAGATGCCGGAACCACACCCCGAACAGAACGAAACCACCTGCCAGACCCGCCTGAACCCCCTGGCTAGCACGCCTGATCCACCTGCTCAACTAGCCGGAACCAACTTCCTGACACGCCAAAATCACCTGCCAGGTATACAAGAACCACTTGGTGGACACTCCGGAATCATCTGCCGGAGACGCCAGAACCAGCTCTCAGACACACCAGAACCACGTGCCAGAGACGCTGGAAGCACCAGCTGAGCATGCCTCAGACACCTGCTCGACTCGCAAGATACACGTGTCGGACAGGCGAAAATCACCTGCCGGGTACGCCAGAAACACTTGGCGGACGCTCCGGAATCACCTGTCGGGCATGCCGGAACCACCTCTCCGACTTGCCAGAACCATGTTCTGGACACGCCGGTACCACCTGCCGAGTATGCCGGAACCAGCTGATCCACTCCCCTGAACCACGTAGTGGACACGCCAAAATCAACTGCCGGCTACGCCAGAACCACTCGGCAGACACTCCGGAATCACATGCCAGGCATTCCGGAACCACCTCTCACAGGTGCCAAAACCAAATGCCGGACACTCCGGTATCACCTGCCGGGCATGCCGGAACCACCTCTCAGAGGTGCCAGAACCACATGCCGGACACTCCGGAATCAACTGCCGGGCATGGCGGAACCACCTCTCAGACATGCCGGAACCACATGCCAATGACACCGGAAGCACCTGCCGAGCACGCCAGAACCACCTGCTCGACTCGCCAAAACCACCTGCTGGACACGCCGAAATCTCTTGCCGGCTAGGCCACAACCATTTGGTGAACACTTCGGAATCACCTGCCGGGCTGGCTGGAACCATCTGCCGGTTACGCCAACATCACCTGCCAGCTATGCCAGAACCACTTGGCGGACACCATGTAAACACCTGTCGGGCCGGCCGGAACCACCTATCAGACGTGCCAGAACCATGTGCCTGAGATGCCGGAACCACACCCCGAACAGACCGAAACCCCCTGCCAGACCCGCCTGAACCACCTGCCGAGCACGCCGGAACCACCTACTCGACTCGCTGGAACCACCTACCTGACACGCTAAAATCACCTGCCGGGTATGCCACAACCACTTGGTGGACACTCCGGAATCATCTGCCGGACATGCCAGAACCAGCTCTCAGACACACCAGAACCACGTGCCAGACACGCCGGAAGCACCTGCTGAGCATGCCTGAGCCAAATGCTCGTCTTGCCAGAAACACCTGCTAGACACGCCAAAATCACCTGCCGGGTACGCCAGAATCACGTGGCAGACACTCCGGAATCACCTCTCGGGCGTGCCGGAACCACCTCTCAGACTTGCCAGAACCATGTTCTGGACACGCCGGTACCACGTGCAGAGTATGCCGGAACCAGCTGATCCACTCCCCAGAACCACCTAGTGGATACGCCAAAATCAACTGCCGGCTACGCCAGAACCACTCACCAGACACTCCGGAATCACATGCCAGGCATTCCGGAACCACCTCTCAGAGCTGCCAGAACCACGTGCCGGACACTCCAGAATCACCTGCCGGGCATGCTGGAACCACGTGCTGGACATGCCGGAACCACCTGCCGGACATGCCGGAACCACCTGTCGGACATTCCGTAACCACCTGCTCGACTCTCCGGAACCAGTGCCGGACATGCAAAATCACCTGCCGGCTACGCCAGAACTACTTGGCGCACAATCCGGAATCACCTGCCGGGCATGGCGGAACCACCTCTCAGACATGCCGGAACCACCTGCCGGACATGCCGGAACCACCGGCTCGACTCGCCGGAACCATTGCCGGACATGCAAAATCACCTGCCGGCTACGCCAGAACCACTTGGCGAACACTCCAGTATCACCTGCCGGGCATGCCGGAACCACCTCTCAGAGGTGCCAGAACCACATGCCGGACACTCCGGAATCACCTGCCGGGCATGCCGGAACCACCTGCTGGACATGCCGGAACCACCGGCTCGACTCGCCGGAACCATTGCCGGACATGCAAAATCACCTGCCGGCTATGCCAGAACCACTTGGGGAACACTCCGGAATCACCTGCCGGGCATGGCGGAACCACCTCTCAGACATGCCGGAACCACATGCCAATGACACCGGAAGCACCTGCCGAGCACGCCAGAACCACCTGCTCGACTCGCCAAAACCACCTGTTTGACACGCCAAAATCACCTTCCGGCTACTCCACAACCATTTGGTGAACACTTCAGAATCACCTGCCGGGCTGGCTGGAACCACCTGCCGGTCACGCCAACATCACCTGCCAGCTATGCCAGAACCACTTGGTGGACACCATGGAAACACCTGTCGGGCCGGCCGGAACCACCTATCAGACGTGCCAGAACCATGTGCCTGAGATGCCGGAACCACACCCCGAAAAGACCGAAACCACCTGCCAGACCCGCCTGAACCACCTGCTGAGCACGCCGGAACCACCAACTCGACTCGCTGGAACCACCTACCTGACACGCTAAAATCACCTGCTGGGTATGCCACAACCACTTGGGGGACACTCCGGAATCATCTGCCGGACATGCCAGAACCAGCTCTCAGACACACCAGAACCACGTGCCAGACACGCCGGAGCACCTGCTGAGCATTCCTGAGCCAAATGCTCGACTTGCAAGAAACACCTGCCAGACACGCCAAAATCACCTGCCGGGTACGCCAGAATCACGTGGCGGACACTCCGGAATCACCTCTCGGGCGTGCCGGAACCACCTCTCAGACTTGCCAGAACCATGTTCTGGACACGCCGGTACCACGTGCAGAGTATGCCGGAACCAGCTGATCCACTCCCCAGAACCACCTAGTGGATACGCCAAAATCAACTGCCGGCTACGCCAGAACCACTCAGCAGACACTCCGGAATCACATGCCAGGCATTCCGGAACCACCTCTCAGAGCTGCCAGAACCACATGCCGGACACTCCAGAATCACCTGCCGGGCATGCTGGAACCACGTGCTGGACATGCCGGAACCACCTGCCGGACATTCCGTAACCACCTGCTCGACTCTCCGGAACCAGTGCCGGACATGCAAAATCACCTGCCGGCTACGCCAGAACCACTTGGCGCACAATCCGGAATCACCTGCCGGGCATGGCGGAACCACCTCTCAGACATGCCGGAAACACATGCCAATGACACCGGAGCACCTGCCGAGCACGCCAGAACAACCTGCTCGACTCGCCAAAACCACCTTCTGGACACGCCAAAATCACCTTCAGGCTACGCCACAACCATATGGTGAACACTTCGGAATCACCTGCCGGGCTGGCTGGAATCAACTGCCGGTCAACCCAACATCACCTGCCAGCTATGCCAGAACCACTTGGCGGACACCATGGATACACCTGTCGGGCCGGCCGGAACCACCTATCAGACGTGCCAGAACCATGTGCCTGAGATGCCGGAACCACACCCCGAACAGACCGAAACCACCTGCCAGACCCGCATGAACCACCTGCCGAGCATGCCGGAACCACCTACTCGACTCGCTGGAACCACCTACCTGACACGCCACAATCACCTGCCGGGTATGCCACAACCACTTGGTGGACACTCCGGAATCATCTGCCAGACATGCCAGAACCAGCTCTCAGACACACCAGAACCACGTGCCAGACACGCCGGAAGCACCTGCTGAGCATGCCTGAGTCAAATGCTCGACTTGCAAGAAACACCGGTCAGACACGCCAAAATCACCTGCCGGGTACGCCAGAACCACGTGGCGGACACTCCGGAATGACCTGTCGGGCATGCCGGAACCAACTCTCAGACGTGCCAGAACCTTGTGCCGGTCACGCCAGAACCACCTGCCGGACACGCCGGAACCACCGGCTCGACTCGCCGGAACCACCGCCGGACATGCAAAATGACCTGCCGGCTACGCCAGAACCACTTGGCGAACACTCCGGAATCACCTGTCGGGCATGCCGGAACCCCCTCTGAGACTTGCCAGAACCATGTTCCGGACACGCCGGTACCACCTGCAGAGTATGCCGGAACCACCTGATCCACTCCCCACAACCACCTGCTGGACACGCCAGAATCACCTGCCGACAATGCCAGAACCACTCGTCAGACACTCCGGAACCACCTGCCGGGCATGCCGGAACCACCTCTCAGAGGTGCCAGAACCACATGCCGGACACTCCGGAACCACCTGCCGGGCATGCCGGACCCACCTCTCAGAGGTGCCAGAACCAGATGCCAGACACTCCGGAATCACCTGCCGGGCATGCCGGAACCATCTCTCAGACGTGCCAGAACCATGTTCCGGACACACCGGTACCACCTGCCGTGCTCGCCGGAACCAACTTCTGGACACGCCAAAATCACCTGCCGGCTACGCCAGAACCACTCGGCAGACACTCCAGAATCACCTGCGGGGCTGGCTGGAACCACCTGCCGGTCACGCCAACATCACCTTTCAGCTACGCCAGAACCACTTGGCGGACACTCCGGAAACACCTGTCGGGCCGGCCGGAACCACCTCTCAAACGTGCAAGAACCATGTGCCTGAGATGCCGGAACCACTCCCCGAACAGACCGAAACCACCTGCCAGACCCGCCTGAATCCACTGGCGAGCACACCTGATCCACCTGCTCAACTAGCCGGAACCACCTTCCTGACACGTCAAAATCACCTGTCGGGTGTACCAGAACCACTTGGTGGATACTCCGGTATCACCTGCCGGGCATGCCGGAACCACCTCTCAGAGGTGCCAGAACCACATGCCGGACACTCCGGAATCACCTGCCGGGCATGGCGGAACCACCTCTCAGACATGCCGGAACCACATGCCAATGACACCGGAAGCACCTGCCGAGCACGCCAGAACCACCTGCTCGACTCGCCAAAACCACCTGCTGGACACTCCAGAATCACCTGCCGGGCATGCCGGAACCACCTGCCGGCCATGCCGGAACCACCGGCTCGACTCGCCGGAACCATTGCCGGACATGCAAAATCACCTGCCGGCTATGCCAGAACCACATGGGGAACACTCCGGAATCACCTACCGGGCATGGCGGAACCACCTCTCAGACATGCCGGAACCACATGCCAATGACACAGGAAGCACCTGCAGAGCACGCCAGAACCACCTGCTCGACTCGCCAAAACCACCTGCTGGACACGCCAAAATCACCTGCCGGCTATGCCACAACCATTTGGTGAACTCTTCGGAATCACCTGCCGGGCTTGCTGGAACCACCTGCCGGTCACGCCAACATCACCTGCCAGCTATGCCAGAACCACTTGGCGGACACCATGGAAACACCTGTCGGGCCGGCCGGAACCACCTCTCAGACGTGCCAGATCCATGAGCCTGAGATGCCGGAACCACTCCCCGAACAGACCGAAACCAGCTGCCAGACCTGCCTGAACCACCTGCCGAGCACGCCGGAACCACCTACTCGACTCGCCGGAACCACCTACCTGACACGCTAAAATCACCTGCCGGGTATGCCACAACCACTTGGTGGACACTCCGGAATCATCTGCCGGACATGCCAGAACCAGCTCTCAGACACACCAGAACCACGTGCCAGACACGCCGGAAGCACCTGCTGATCGTGCCTGAGCCAAATGCTCGACTTGCCAGAAACAACTGCCAGACACGCCAAAATCACGTACCGGGTACGCCAGAACCACTCGGCAGACACTCCGGAACCACCTGCCGGGCATGCCGCAACCACCTCTCAGAGTTGCCAGAACCACATGCCGGACACTCCGGAATCACCTGTCGGGCATGCCGGAACCAACTCTCAGACGTGCCAGTCACGCCAGAAGCACCTGCCGGACACGCCGGAACCACTGGCTCGACTCGCCGACCACCGCCGGACATGCCAAATGACCTGCCGGCTACGCCAGAACCACTTGGCGAACACTCCGGAATCACCTGTCGGGCATGCCGGAACCGCCTCTCAGACTTGCCAGAACCATGTTCCGGACACGCCGGTACCACCTGCCGAGTATGCCGGAACCACCTGATCCACTCCCCACAACCACCTGCTGGACACGCCAGAATCACCTGCCGACTACGCCAGAACCACTCGGGAGACACTCCGGAACCACCTGCCGGGCATGCCGGAACCACCTCTCAGACATGCCGGAACCACATGCCGGACACTCTGGAATCACCTGCCGGGCATGCCGGAACCACCTCTCAGAGGTGCCAGAACCACATGCCGGAAACTCCGGAATCACCTGCCGGGCATGCCGGAACCATCTCTCAGACGTGCCAGAACCATGTTCCGGACACGCTAGTACCACCTGCCAAGCTCGCCGGAACCACCTGCTGGACACGCCAAAATCACCTGCCAGCTACGCCAGAACCACACGGCAGACACTCCGGAATCACCTGCCGGGCTGGCTGGAACCACCTGCCGGTCACGCCAACATCACTTTACAGCTACGCCAGAACCACGTGGCGGACACTCCGGAAACACCTCTCCGGCCGGCCGGAACCACCTCTCAGACGTGCCAGAACCACATGCCAGTGACATCGGAAGCACCTGCCGAGCACGCCGGACCCACCTGCTTGACTCGCCAGAACCACCTGCCGGACAAGCCAAAATCACCTGCCGGCTATGCCACAACTAGGTGGTGAACACTTCGGAATCACCTGCTGGGCTTGCTGGAACTACCTGCTGCTCACGCCAACATCAGCTGCCAGCTACGCCAGAACCACTTGGAGGACTCTCCGGGATGACCTGACGGGCATGCTGGAACCACCTCTCAGACGTGCCAGAACCACGTGCCGGACAAGCTGGAAACACGTACTGGACAGACTGGAACCACCTGCCGGCCACGCCTGAACCACCTGCCGAGCACGACGAAACCACATGCCGGACTTGCCAAAATCACCTGCGGGCTACGCCAGAACCACTTGGAGGACTCTCTGGGATGACCTGCCGGGCATGCTGGAACCACCTCTCAGACGTGCCAGAACCACGTAGCAGACCGTCCGGAATCAGCTGTTGGGCGTGCGCAACCACCTCTTAGACGTACCAGAACCACGTGCCGTACACGCCGGAACCACCTACTGGACAGACCGGAATCACGTTTCGGGCATGCCGGAACCACCTGTCAGATGTGCCAGAAACACGTGCCGGAGACGCCGGAACCACCTGCCGAGCACGTCGAAACCACCTGCTCAACTTGCCTGAACTACCTTCCGGACACGCCAAAATCACCTGCCGGCTACGCCAAAACCACTTGTTGGACCCTCAGGAATCACCTGCCGGGCATGATAGAACCACCTCTCAGACGTGAAGGAACCACGTGCCGGACACGCTGGAACCACATCCCGGACAGACCGGAACCACATGCCTGACATGCCTGAACCAACTGTCGATCATGCTGGAACCACATGCTCGACTCGCTGGAACCACTTGCCGGACATGGCAAAATCACCTGCTGGCTACGCCAGAACCACTTGGCGGAAACTCTGATATCACCTGCCGGGAATGCCAGCACACCCTGTCAGAAGTGACAGAAGCACATGCCGGACAGGCCAGAACCATCTCCCGGACAGACCGGAACAACCGACGGACACGCCGGGACCACCTGATTGACTCGCCAGAACCACCTGCCGGACATGCCAAAATCTCCTGCCGTGTACGCCAGAACCACTTGGCGGAAACTCCGGAATCACATGTCGGGCATGCCGGAACCACCTCTCAGACTTGCCAGGACCATGTTCTGGACACACCGGTACCACCTGCCGAGTATGCCAGAACCACCTGATCCACTACCCAGAACCACATGCCAGACACGCCAACATCACCTGCCGGATACGCCAGAACCACTCGGGAGACACTCCGAAACCACCTCCAGGACAGACCGGAACGACCTGCCAGACACGCCGGGACCACCTGCTTGACTCGCCAGAACCACCTGTCGGACACGCCAAAATCACCAGCTGGCTACGCCACAACCACATGTCGGACACTCCGGAACCACCTGCCGAGCACGCCAGAACCTCCTGCTTTACTCACAAGAAACCCCTGCCGGACACACCAAAATCACCTGCTGGGTACGACAGAAACACTTGGACACTCCAGAATCATCTGCCGGACATGCCATAACCAGCTCTCAAACACACCAGAACCACGTGCTGCAGACGCCGGAAGCACCTGCTGAGCATGCCTGAGCCACATGCTCGACTCGCAAGAAACACCTGCCGGTCACGCCAAAATCACCTGCCGGCTACGCCAGAACCACTTGGCGGACACTCCGGAATCACCTGTCGGGCATGCCGGAAACACTTCTCAGACTTGCCAGAACCATGTTCCGGACACGCCAGTACCACCTGTCGTATATGCCAGAACCACCTGATCCACTCCTCAGAACCACCTGCTGGACACGCCAAAATCACCTGCCGGCTACGCCAGAACCATGCGGCAGACACTCCGGAACCACCTCCAGGACAGACCGGAAACACCGACGGACTCGCCGGGACCACCTGCTTGACTCGCCAGAACCACCTGCCGGACACGCCAAAATCACCTGCCGGCTGCGCCAGAACCACTCGGCAGACACTCTGGAACCACCTTCAGGACAGACCGGAACAACCGACGGACACGCCGGGACCACCTGCTTGACTACCCAGAACCACCTGCCGGTAACGCCAACATCACCTGCCAGCTACGCCAGAACGACTTGGCGGACACTTTGGAATCACCTGCCGAGCATGACGGAACCAGCTCTGAGACGTGCCAGAACCATGTGCCGGACACGCTGGAACCACCTGCCGAGGATGCCAGAACCACCTGATCCACTCCCCAGAACCACCTGCTGGACACGACAAAATCACCTGCCAGCTACGCCAGAACCACTCGGGAGACACTCCGGAACCACCTCCAGGACAGACTGGAACGACCTGCCAGACACGCCGGGACCACCTGCTTGACTCCCCAGAACCACCTGCCGGACACGCCAAAATCACCGGCGGGATACGCCAGAACCACTTGGAGGACACTCTGCGATGACCTGCCAGGCATGCTGGAACCACCTCTCGGGCGTGCCAGGACCACGTGGCGGACAGTCCGGAATCACATGTTGGTCATGCGCAATCCCCTCTGAGACCTACCAGAACCACGTGCCATGCACGCCAGAACCACCTACCGGACAGACCGGAATCACCTTTCGGGCATGCCGCAACCACCTGTCAGATGTGCCAGAAACACGTGCCGGAGATGCCGGAAGCACCCGCTGAGCATGTCGGAACCACCTGCTCTACTCGCAGGACCCACGTGCCGGACACGCCAAAATGAACTGCTGGCTACGCCAGAACCACATACCCGATACTCCAGAATCACCTGCCCGGCATGCCAGAATTACCTCTCCGACGTGCCAGAAGCACGTGCTGGACATGCCGGAACGACCTATTGGACACAACGGAACCACCTGCCAGACATGCCGGAACCACCTGCCGAAAACGCCACAGCCACCTGCTCGACTCGCCAGAAACACCTGCCAGAGAGGCCAATATCAACTGCTGGCTAGGCCAGAACCACCTGGGGGACTGTCCGGAATCATCTGCCAGCCAAGGCGGAACCACCTCTCAGATGTACCAGAACCACGTGCCGGACAAGCTGGAAACACGTACTGGACAGACTGGAACCACCTACCGGCCATGCCTGAACCACCTGCCGAGCACGACGGAACCACCTACCGGACACGCCAAAATCACCTGCGGGCTACACCAGAACCACTTGGAGGACTCTCTGGAATGACCTGCCAGGCATGATGGAACCATCTCTCAGATGTCCAAGAACCACGTGGCGGACAGTCCGGAATCACCTGTTGGGCATCGCAACCACCTCTGAGATGTACCAGAACCACGTACCGTACAGGCTGGAACCACCTAAAGGACAGACCGGAATCACGTTTCGGGCATGCCGGAACCACCTGTCAGATGTGCCAGAAACACGTGCCGGAGACGCCAGAAGCACCTGCCGAGCACGTCGGAACCACCTGCTCAACTCGCCTGAACAACCTGCCAGACACGCCAAAATCACCTGCCAGCTATGCCAAAACCACTTGGTGGACTCTCTGGAATCACCTGCCGGGCATGATAGAACCACCTCTCACACGTGGCGGAACCACGTGCCGGACACGCCGGAACCACCTACCGGACAGACCGGAACCACCTGCTGGACCTCCCTGAACCAACTGTAGAGCACGCCGGAACCACATGCTCGACTTGCTGGAACCACATGCAGGACATGGCAAAATCACCTGCCGGCTACGCCAGAACCACTTGGCGGACACTCAGGAATCCCCTGCAGGGCATGACAGCACAACCTCTCCGAAGTGCCAGAAGCACGTGCTGGAAAGGCCGGAACCATCTCCCGCACAGACCGGAGACACAGGAAACACTCGCCGGAACCACCTGCTTGAATCACCGATCCCACCTGCCGGACACGCCAAAATCACCTGCCCGCTACAACAGAACCACTTGGGGGACAAGCCGGAATCACGTGAGGGGCATGCCGGCACAGCCTCTCAGACGTGACAGAACCTCGTGGAGGGCACCCCAGAGCCACATGCCGGACAGACCGGAACCACCTGCCGGACCTGCCTGAACCAACTGTCGAGCACGCCGGAACCACCTGCTCGAGCCGCCGGACCCACCGACGGACAAGCAAAATCACCTGCGGGCTACGCCAGAACCACTTGGTGAACACCCCGGAATCACCAGCCGGGCATGCCGGAACCACCTGATCCACTCCCCAGAACCACCTGCTGGACATGCCAGAATCACCTGCCGACTACGCCAGAACCACTCGGCAGACACTCCGGAACCACCTGCCGGGCATGCCGGAACCACCTCTCAGAGGTGCCAGAACCACATGCCGGACACTCCGGAATCACCCGCCGGGCATGCCGGAACCACCTCTCAGAGGTGCCAGAACCACATGCCGGACACTCCGGAATCACCTGCCGGGCATGCCGGAACCATCTCTCAAACGTGCCAGAACCATGTTCCGGACACGCTGCTACCACCTGCCGAGCTCGCCGGAACCACCTGCAGGACACGCCAAAATCACCTGCCAGCTACGCCAGAACCACACGGCAGACACTCCGGAATCACCTGCCGGGCTGGCTGGAACCACCTGCCAGTCACACCAACATCACCTTTCAGCTACGCCAGAACCACTTGGCGGACACTCCCGAAACACCTGTCGGGCCGGCCGGAACCACCTCTCAGACGTGCCAGAACCATGTGCCTGAGATGCCGGAACCACTCCCCGAACAGACCGAAACCACCTGCCAGACGCGCCTGAACCCCCTGGCGAGCACGCCTGATCCACCTGCTCAACTAGCCGGAACCACCTTCCTGACAAGCCAAAATCACCTGCCGGCTACGCCAGAAACATTTGGTGAACTCTCCGGAACCACCTGCCGGGCATGCCGGAACCACCTCTCAGACATGCCGGAACCACATGCCAATGACACCGGAAGCACCTGCCGAGCACGCCAGAACCACCTGCTGGACACGCCAAAATCACCTGCCGGCTATGCCACAACCATTTGGTGAACTCTTCGGAATCACCTGCCGGGCTGGCTCCAGAACCACTCGGCAGACACTCCGGAACCACCTGCCGGGCATGCCGGAACCACCTCTCAGACATGCCGGAACCACATGCCAATGACACCGGAAGCACCTGCCGAGCACGCCAGAACCACCTGCTCGACTCGCCAAAACCACCTGCTGTACACGCCAAAATCACCTGCCGGCTACGCCACAACCATTTGGTGAACTCTTTGGAATCACCTGCCGGGCTGGCTCCAGAACCACTCAGCAGACACTCCGGAACCACCTGCCGGGCATGCCGCAACCACATCTCAGAGGTGCCAGAACCACATGCTGGACACTCCAGAATCACCTGTCGGGCATGGGGAACCAACTCTCAGACGTGCCGGTCACGCCAGAAGCACCTGCCGGACACGCCGGAAACACCGGCTCGACTCGCCGGAACCACCGCCGGACATGCAAAATGACCTGCCGGCTACGCCAGAACCACTTGGCGAACACTCCGGAATCACCTGTCGGGCATGCCGGAACCCCCTCTCAGACTTGCCAGAACCATGTTCCGGACACGCCGGTACCACCTGCAGAGTATGCTGGAACCACCTGATCCACTCCCCAGAACCACCTGCTGGACACGCCAGAATCACCTGCCGACAACGCCAGAACCACTCGTCAGACACTCCGGAACCACATGCCGGGCATGCCTGAACCACCTCTCAGAGGTGCCAGAACCACATGCCAGACACTCCGGAATCACCTGCCGGGCATGCCGGAACCTTCTCTCAGATGTGCCAGAACCATGTTCCGGACACGCCGGTACCACCTGCCGTGCTCGCCGGAACCAACTTCTGGACACGCCAAAATCACCTGCCGGCTACGCCAGAACCACTCGGCAGACACTCCGGAATCACCTGCAGGGCTGGCCGGAACCACCTGCCGGTCACGCCAACATCACCTTTCAGCTACGCCAGAACCACTTGGCGGACACTCCGGAAACACCTGTCGGGCCGGCCGGAACCACCTCTCAAACGTGCAAGGACCATGTGCCTGAGATGCCGGAACCACTCCCCGAACAGACCGAAACCACCTGCCAGACCCGCCTGAACCCCGTGGCGAGCACACCTGATCCACCTGCTCAACTAGCCGGAACCACCTTCCTGACACGCCAAAATCACCTGTCGGGTGTACCAGAACCACTTGGTGGATACTCCGGAATCACCTGCCGGGCATGCCGGAACCATCTCTCAGACGTGCCAGAACCATGTTCCGGACACGCCGGTACCACCTGCCGAGCTCGCCGGATCCACCTGCTGGACACGCCAAAATCACCTGCCGGGTACGCCAGAACCACTCGGCAGACACTCCGGAATCACCTGCCTGGCATGCCGGAACCACCTGCTGGACATGACGGAACCACCTGCCGGACATGCCGGAACCACCGGCTCGACTCGCCGGAACCATTGCCGGACATGCAAAATCACCTGCCGGCTACGCCAGAACCACTTGGCGAACACTCCGGTATCACCTGCCGGGCATGCCGGAACCACCTCTCAGAGGTGCCAGAACCACATGCCTGACACTCCGGAATCACCTGCCGGGCATGCCGGAACCACCTGCTGGACATGCCGGAGCCACCGGCTCGACTCGCCGGAACCATTGCCGGACATGCAAAATCACCTGCCGGCTATGCCAGAACCACTTCGGGAACACTCCGGAATCACCTGCCGGGCATGGCGGAACCACCTCTCAGACATGCCGGAACCACATGCCAATGACACCGGAAGCACCTGCCGCGCACGCCAGAACCACCTGCTCGACTCGCCAAAACCACCTGATGGACACGCCTAAATCACCTTCCGGCTACGCCACAACCATTTGGTGAACACTTCGGAATCACCTGCCGGGCTGGCTGGAACCACCTGCCGGTCAC
Organism: Equus caballus; assembly: GCF_041296265.1. Lineage (NCBI taxonomy): Eukaryota > Metazoa > Chordata > Mammalia > Perissodactyla > Equidae > Equus > Equus caballus. The sequence continues at coordinate 7,709,867 of NC_091704.1, forward strand.
GCCAAAATCACCTGCCAGCTATGCCAGAACCACTTGGTGGACACCATGGAAACACCTGTCGGGCCGGCCGGAACCACCTATCAGACGTGCCAGAACCATGTGCCTGAGATGCCGGAACCACACCCCGAAAAGACCGAAACCACCTGCCAGACCCGCCTGAACCACCTGCTGAGCACGCCGGAACCACCAACTCGACTCGCTGGAACCACCTACCTGACACGCTAAAATCACCTGCTGGGTATGCCACAACCACTTGGGGGACACTCCGGAATCATCTGCCGGACATGCCAGAACCAGCTCTCAGACACACCAGAACCACGTGCCAGACACGCCGGAGCACCTGCTGAGCATTGCTGAGCCAAATGCTCGACTTGCAAGAAACACCTGCCAGACACGCCAAAATCACCTGCCGGGTACGCCAGAACCACGTGGCGGACACTCCGGAATCACCTGTCGGGCATGCCGGAACCAACTCTCAGACGTGCCAGAACCTCGTGCCGGTCACGTCAGAACCACCTGCCGGACACGCCGGAACCACCGGCTCGACTCGCCGGAACCACCGCCGGACATGCAAAATGACCTGCCGGCTACGCCAGAACCACTTGGCGAACACTCCGGAATGACCTGTCGGGCATGCCGGAACCGCATCTCAGACTTGCCAGAACCATGTTCCGGACACGCCGGTACCACCTGCCGAGTATGCCGGAACCACCTGATCCACTCCCCAGAACCACCTGCTGGACACGCCAGAATCACCTGCCGACTACGCCAGAACCACTCGGCAGACACTCCGGAACCACCTGCCGGGCATGCCGGAACCACCTCTCAGAGGTGCCAGAACCACATGCCGGACACTCCGGAATCACCCGCCGGGCATGCCGGAACCACCTCTCTGAGGTGCCAGAACCACATGCCGGACACTCCGGAATCACCTGCCGGGCATGCCGGAACCATCTCTCAGACGTGCCAGAACCATGTTCCGGACACGCTGCTACCACCTGCCGAGCTCGCCGGAACCACCTGCAGGACACCCCAAAATCACCTGCCAGCTACGCCAGAACCACACGGCAGACACTCCGGAATCACCTGCCGGACATGCCAGAACCAGCTCTCAGACACACCAGAACCACCTGCCAGAGACGCCGGAAGCACCAGCTGAGCATGCCTGAGCCACCTGCTCGACTCGCAAGATACACCTGTCGGACATGCCAAAATCACCTGTCGGGTACGCCAGAAACACTTGGCGGACGCTCCGGAATCACCTGTCGGGCGTGCCGGAACCTCCTCTCAGACTTGCCAGAACCATGTTCTGGACACGCCGGTACCACCTGCCGAGTATGCCGGAACCAGCTGATCCACTCCCCAGAACCACCTACTGGACACGCCAAAATCAACTGCCGGCTACGCCAGAACCACTCGGCAGACACTCCGGAATCACAGGCCAGGCATTCCGGAACGACCTCTCACAGGTGCCAGAACCAAATGCCGGACACTCCGGTATCACCTGCCGGGCATGCCGGAACCACCTCTCAGAGGTGCCAGAACCACATGCCGGACACTCCGGAATCACCTGCCGGGCATGCTGGAACCACGTGCTGGACATGCCGGAACCACCTGCCGGACAGGTCGGAATCACCTGCCGGACATGCCGGAACCACCGGCTCGAATCGCCAGAACCATTGCCGGACATGCAAAATCACCTGCAGGCTACGCCAGAACCACTTGGCGAACACTCCGGAATCACCTGCCGGGCATGCCGGAACCACCTCTCAGAGGTGCCTGAACCACATGCCGGACACTCCGGAATCACCTGCCGGGCATGCCGGAACCACCTGCTGGACATGCCGGAACCACCGGCTCGACTCGCCGGAACCATTGCGGGACATGCAAAATCACCTGCCGGCTATGCCAGAACCACTTCGGGAACACTCCGGAATCACCTGCCGGGCATGGCGGAACCACCTCTCAGACATGCCGGAACCACATGCCAATGACACCGGAAGCACCTGCCGCGCACGCCAGAACCACCTGCTCGACTCGCCAAAACCACCTGCTGTACACGCCAAAATCACCTGCTGGCTACGCCACAACCATTTGGTGAACTCTTCGGAATCACCTGCCGGGTTGGCTCCAGAACCACTCGGCAGACACTCCGGAACCACCTGCCGTGCTGGCCGGAACCACCTCTCAGACATGCCGGAACCACATGCCAATGACACCGGAAGCACCTGCCGAGCACGCCAGAACCACCTGCTCGACTCGCCAAAACCACCTGCTGGACACGCCAAAATCACCTGCCGGCTACGCCACAACCATTTGGTGAACACTTCGGAATCACCTGCCGGGCTGGCTGGAACCATCTGCCGGTTACGCCAACATCACCTTCCAGCTATGCCAGAACCACTTGGCGGACACCATGGAAACACCTGTCGGGCCGGCCGGAACCACCTATCAGACGTGCCAGAACCTTGTGCCTGAGATGCTGGAACCACACCCCGAACAGACCGAAACCCCCTGCCAGACCCGCCTGAACCACCTGCCGAGCACGCCGGAACCACCTACTCGACTCGCTGGAACCACCTACCTGACACGCTAAAATCACCTGCAGGGTATGCCACAACCACTTGGTGGACACTCCGGAATCATCTGCCGGACATGCCAGAACCAGCTCTCAGACACACCAGAACCACGTGCCAGACACGCCGGAAGCACCTGCTGAGCATGCCTGAGCCAAATGCTCGACTTGCCAGAAACACCTGCCAGACACGCCAAAATCACCTGCCGGTTACGCCAGAATCACTTGGCGGACACTCCGGAATCACCTCTCGGGCGTGCCGGAACCACCTCTCAGACTTGCCAGAACCATGTTCTGGACACGCCGGTACCACGTGCAGAGTATGCCGGAACCAGCTGATCCACTCCCCAGAACCACCTAGTGGATACGCCAAAATCAACTGCCGGCTACGCCAGAACCACTCAGCAGACACTCCGGAATCACATGCCAGGCATTCCGGAACCACCTCTCAGAGCTGCCAGAACCACATGCCGGACACTCCAGAATCACCTGCCGGGCATGCTGGAACCACGTGCTGGACATGCCGGAACCACCTGCCGGACATGCCGGAACCACCTGCCGGACATTCCGTACCCACCTGCTCGACTCTCCGGAACCAGTGCCGGACATGCAAAATCACCTGCCGGCTACGCCAGAACTACTTGGCGCACAATCCGGAATCACCTGCCGGGCATGGCGGAACCACCTCTCAGACATGCCGGAACCACATGCCAATGACACCGGAGCACCTGCCGAGCACGCCAGAACAACCTGCTTGACTCGCCAAAACCACCTGCTGGACACGCCGAAATCACCTGCTGGCTAGTCCACAACCATATGGTGAACACTTCGGAATCACCTGCCGGGCTGGCTGGAATCAACTGCCGGTCACCCCAACATCACCTGCCAGCTATGCCAGAACCACTTGGCGGACACCATGGAAACACCTGTCTGGCCGGCCGGAACCACCTATCAGACGTGCCAGAACCATGTGCCTGAGATGCCGGAACCACACCCGAACAGACCGAAACCACCTGCCAGACCCGCATGAACCACCTGCCGAGCATGCTGGAACCACCTACTCGACTCGCTGGAACCACCTACCTGACACACCACAATCACCTGCCGGGTATGCCACAACCACTTGGTGGACACTCCGGAATCATCTGCCAGACATGCCAGAACCAGCTCTCAGACACACCAGAACCACGTGCCAGACACGCCGGAAGCACCTGCTGAGCATGCCTGAGTCAAATGCTCGACTTGCAAGAAACACCGGTCAGACACGCCAAAATCACCTGTAGGGTACGCCAGAACCACGTGGCGGACACTCCGGAATGACCTGTCGGGCATGCCGGAACCAACTCTCAGACGTGCCAGATCCTCGTGCCGGTCACGCCAGAACCACCTGCCGGACACGCCGGAACCACCGGCTCGACTCGCCGGAACCACCGCCGGACATGCAAAATGACCTGCCGGCTACGCCAGAACCACTTGGCGAACACTCCGGAATCACCTGTCGGGCGTGCCGGAACCCCCTCTCAGACTTGCCAGAACCATGTTCCGGACACGCCGGTACCACCTGCAGAGTATGCCGGAACCACCTGATCCACTCCCCACAACCACCTGCTGGACACGCCAGAATCACCTGCCGACAACGCCAGAACCACTCGTCAGACACTCCGGAACCACCTGCTGGGCATGCCTGAACCACCTCTCAGAGGTGCCAGAACCACATGCCGGACACTCCGGAACCACCTGCCGGGCATGCCGGACCCACCTCTCAGAGGTGCCAGAACCACATGCCAGACACTCCGGAATCACCTGCCGGGCATGCCGGAACCATCTCTCAGACGTGCCAGAACCATGTTCCGGACACGCCGGTACCACCTGCCGTGCTCGCCGGAACCAACTTCTGGACACGCCAAAATCACCTGCCGGCTACGCCAGAACCACTCGGCAGACACTCCGGAATCACCTGCGGGGCTGGCCGGAACCACCTGCCGGTCACGCCAACATCACCTTTCAGCTACGCCAGAACCACTTGGCGGACACTCCGGAAACACCTGTCGGGCCGGCCGGAACCACCTCTCAAACGTGCAAGAACCATGTGCCTGAGATGCCGGAACCACTCTCCGAACAGACCGAAACCACCTGCCAGACCCGCCTGAATCCCCTGGCGAGCACACTTGATCCACCTGCTCAACTAGCCGGAACCACCTTCCTGACACGCCAAAATCACCTGTCGGGTGTACCAGAACCACTTGGTGGATACTCCGGAATCACCTGCCGGGCATGCCGGAACCATCTCTCAGACGTGCCAGAACCATGTTCCGGACACGCCGGTACCACCTGCCGAGCTCGCCGGAACCACCTGCTGGACACGCCAAAATCACCTCCCGGGTACGCCAGAACCACTCGGCAGACACTCCGGAATCACCTGCCTGGCATGCCGGAACCACCTCTCAGAGCTGCCAGAACCACATGCCGGACACTCCAGAATCACCTGCCGGGCATGCTGGAACCACGTGCTGGACATGCCGGAACCACCTGCTGGACATGCTGGAACCACCTGCCGGACATTCCGAAAACACCGGCTCGACTCGCCGGAACCATTGCCGGACATGCAAAATCACCTGCCGGCTACGCCAGAACCACTTGGCGAACACTCCGGTATCACATGCCGGGCATGCCGGGACCACCTCTCAGAGGTGCCAGAACCACATGCCGGACACTCCGGAATCACCTGCCGGGCATGCCGGAACCACCTGCCGGACATGCCGGAACCACCGGCTCGACTCGCCGGAACCATTGCCGGACATTTAAAATCACCTGCCGGCTACGCCAGAACCACTTGGCGAACACTCCGGAATCACCTGCCAGGCATGGCGGAACCACCTCTCAGACTTGCCAGAACCATGTTCTGGACACGCCGGTACCACCTGCCGAGTATGCCGGAACCAGCTGATCCACTCCCCAGAACCACCTAGTGGACACGCCAAAATCAACTGCCGGCTACGCCAGAAGCACTCGGCAGACACTCCGTAATCACATGCCAGGTATTCCGGAACCACCTCTCAGAGGTGCCAGAACCAAATGCCGGACACTCCAGTATCACCTTCCGGGCATGTCGGAACCACCTCTCAGAGGTGCCAGAACCACATGCCGGACACTCCGGAATCACCTGCCGGGCATGCTGGAACCACGTGCTGGACATGCCGGAACCACCTGCCGGACATGCCGGAACCACCTGCCGGACATTCCGGAACCACCGGTTCGACTCGCCGGAACCATTGCCGGACATGCAAAATCACCTGCCGGCTACGCCAGAATCACTTGGCGAACACTCCGGAATCACCTGCCGGGCATGGCGGAACCACCTCTCAGACATGCCGGAAACACATGCCAATGACTCCGGAAGCACCTGCCGAGCATGCCGGAACCACCTACTCGACTCGCCGGAACCCCCTACCTGACACGCTAAAATCACCTGCCGGGTATGCCACAACCACTTGGTGGACACTCCGGAATCATCTTCCGGACATGCCAGAACCAGCTCTCAGACACACCAGAACCACGTGCCAGACACGCCAGAAGCACCTGCTGATCGTGCCTGAGACAAATGCTCGACTTGCCAGAAACACCTGCCAGACACGCCAAAATCACCTGCCGGGTACGCCAGAACCACGTGGCGGACACTCCGGAATCACCTTTCGGGCATGCCGGAACCAACTCTCAGACGTGCCAGAACCTCGTGCCGGACACGCCAGAACCACCTGCCGGACAGACCGGAAACACCTGCTGGACACGCCGGAACCACCGGCTCGACTCGCCGGAACCACCGCCGGACATGCAAAATGACCTGCCGGCTATGCCAGAACCACTTGGCGAACACTCCGGAATCACCTGTCGGGCATGCCAGAACCACCTCTCAGACTTGCCAGAACCATGTTCCGGACACGCCGGTACCACCTGCCGAGTATGCCGGAACCACATGATCCACTCCCCAGAACCACCTGCTGGACATGCCAGAATCACCTGCCGGCTACGCCAGAACCACTCTAGACACTCCGGAACCACCTGCCGGGCATGCCGCAACCACCTCTCAGAGGTGCCAGAACCACATGCCGGACACTCCAGAATCACCTGTCGGGCATGCCGGAACCAACTCTCAGACGTGCCGGTCACGCCAGAAGCACCTGCGGGACACGCCGGAACCACCGGCTCGACTCGCCGGAACCACCGCCGGACATGCAAAATGACCTGCCGGCTACGCCAGAACCACTTGGCGAACACTCCGGAATCACCTGTCGGGCATGCCGGAACCGCATCTCAGACTTGCCAGAACCATGTTCCGGACAGGCCGGTACCACCTGCCGAGTATGCCGGAACCACCTGATCCACTCCCCAGAACCACCTGCTGGACACGCCAGAATCACCTGCCGACTACGCCAGAACCACTCGGCAGACACTCCGGAACCACCTGCCGGGCATGCCGGAACCACCTCTCAGAGGTCCAAGAACCACATGCCGGACACTCCGGAATCACCCGCCGGGCATGCCGGAACCACCTCTCAGAGGTGCCAGAACCACATGCCGGACACTCCGGAATCACCTGCCGGGCATGCCGGAACCATCTCTCAGACGTGCCAGAACCATGTTCCAGACACGCTGCTACCACCTGCCGAGCTCGCCGGAACCACCTGCAGGACACGCCAAAATCACCTGCCAGCTACGCCAGAACCACACGGCAGACACTCCGGTATCACCTGCCGGGCTTGATGGAACCACCTGCCGGTCACGCCAACATCACCTGCCAGCTATGCCAGAAACACTTGGCGGACACCATGGAAACACCTGTCGGGCCGGCCGGAACCACCTCTCAGACGTGCCAGAACCATGTGCCTGAGATGCCGGAGCCACTCCCCGAACAGACCGAAACCACCTGCCAGACCCGCCTGAACCCCCTGGCGAGCACGCCTGATCCACCTGCTCAACTAGCCAGAACCAACTTCCTGACACGCCAAAATCACCTGCCAGGTATACCAGAACCACTTGGTGGACACTCCGGAATCATCTGCCGGACATGCCAGAACCAGCTCTCAGACACACCAGAACCACGTGCCAGAGACGCCGGAAGCACCAGCTGAGCATGCCTGAGCCACCTGCTCGACTCGCAAGATACACCTGTCGGACATGCCAAAATCACCTGTCGGGTACGCCAGAAACACTTGGCGGACGCTCCGGAATCACCTGTCGGGCGTGCCGGAACCTAGTCTCAGACTTGCCAGAACCATGTTCTGGACACGCCGGTACCACCTGCCGAGTATGCCGGAACCAGCTGATCCACTCCCCAGAACCACCTAGTGGACACGCCAAAATCAACTGCCGGCTACGCCAGAACCACTCGGCAGACACTCCGGAATCACAGGCCAGGCATTCCGGAACGACCTCTCAGAGGTGCCAGAACCAAATGCCGGACACTCCGGTATCACCTGCCGGGCATGCCGGAACCACCTCTCAGAGGTGCCAGAACCACATGCCGGACACTCCGGAATCACCTGCCGGGCATGCTGCAACCACGTGCTGGACATGCCGGAACCACCTGCCGGACAGGCCGGAATCACCTGCCGGACATGCCGGAACCACCGGCTCGAATCGCCGGAACCATTGCCGGACATGCAAAATCACCTGCCGGCTACGGCAGAACCACTTGGCGAACACTCCGGTATCACCTGCCGGGCATGCCGGAACCACCTCTCAGAGGTGCCAGAACCACATGCCGGACACTCCGGAATCACCTGCCGGGCATGCCGGAACCACCTGCCGGACATGCCGGAACCACCGGCTCGACTCGCCGGAACCATTGCGGGACATGCAAAATCACCTGCCGGCTATGCCAGAACCACTTCGGGAACACTCCGGAATCACCTGCCGGGCATGGCGGAACCACCTCTCAGACATGCCGGAACCACATGCCAATGACACCGGAAGCACCTGCCGCGCACGCCAGAACCACCTGCTCGACTCGCCAAAACCACCTGCTGTACACGCCAAAATCACCTGCCGGCTACGCCACAACCATTTGGTGAACTCTTCGGAATCACCTGCCGGGCTGGCTCCAGAACCACTCGGCAGACACTCCGGAACCACCTGCCGGGCATGCCGGAACCACCTCTCAGACATGCCGGAACCACATGCCAATGACACCGGAAGCACCTGCCGAGCACGCCAGAACCACCTGCTCGACTCGCCAAAACCACCTGCTGGACACGCCAAAATCACCTGCCGGCTACGCCACAACCATTTGGTGAACACTTCGGTATCACCTGCCGGGCTTGATGGAACCACCTGCCGGTCATGCCAACATCACCTGCCAGCAATGCCAGAAACACTTGGCGGACACCATGGAAACACCTGTCGGGCCGGCCGGAACCACCTCTCAGACGTGCCAGAACCATGTGCCTGAGATGCCGGAGCCACTCCCCGAACAGACCGAAACCTCCTGCCAGACCCGCCTGAACCCCCTGGCGAGCACGCCTGATCCACCTGCTCAACTAGCCAGAACCAACTTCCTGACACGCCAAAATCACCTGCCAGGTATACAAGAACCACTTGGTGGACACTCCGGAATCATCTGCCGGACATGCCAGAACCAGCTCTCAGACACACCAGAACCACATGCCAGAGACGCCGGAAGCACCAGCTGAGCATGCCTGAGCCACCTGCTCGACTCGCAAGATACACCTGTCGGACATGCCAAAATCACCTGTCGGGTACGCCAGAAACACTTGGCGGACGCTCCGGAATCACCTGTCGGGCGTGCCGGAACCTCCTCTCAGACTTGCCAGAACCATGTTCTGGACACGCCGGTACCACCTGCCGAGTATGCCGGAACCAGCTGATCCACTCCCCAGAACCACCTAGTGGACACGCCAAAATCAACTGCCGGCTACGCCAGAACCACTCGGCAGACACTCCGGAATCACAGGCCAGGCATTCCGGAACCACCTCTCAGAGGTGCCAGAACCAAATGCCGGACACTCCGGTATCACCTGCCGGGCATGCCGGAACCACCTCTCAGAGGTGCCAGAACCACATGCCGGACACTCCGGAATCACCTGCCGGGCATGCTGGAACCACGTGCTGGACATGCCGGAACCACCTGCCGGACATGCCGGAACCACCTGCCGGACATTCCGAAAACACCGGCTCGACTCGCCGGAACCATTGCCGGACATGCAAAATCACCTGCCGGCTACGCCAGAACCACTTGGCGAACACTCCGGTATCACCTGCCGGGCATGCCGGGACCACCTCTCAGAGGTGCCAGAACCACATGCCGGACACTCCGGAATCACCTGCCGGGCATGCCGGAACCACCTGCCGGACATGCCGGAACCACCGGCTCGACTCGCCGGAACCATTGCCGGACATGCAAAATCACCTGCCGGCTACGCCAGAACCACTTGGCGAACACTCCGGAATCACCTGCCAGGCATGGCGGAACCACCTCTCAGACTTGCCAGAACCATGTTCTGGACACGCCGGTACCACCTGCCGAGTATGCCGGAACCAGCTGATCCACTCCCCAGAACCACCTAGTGGACACGCCAAAATCAACTGCCGGCTACGCCAGAAGCACTCGGCAGACACTCCGTAATCACATGCCAGGTATTCCGGAACCACCTCTCAGAGGTGCCAGAACCAAATGCCGGACACTCCAGTATCACCTTCCGGGCATGTCGGAACCACCTCTCAGAGGTGCCAGAACCACATGCCGGACACTCCGGAATCACCTGCCGGGCATGCTGGAACCACGTGCTGGACATGCCGGAACCACCTGCCGGACATGCCGGAACCACCTGCCGGACATTCCGGAACCACCGGTTCGACTCGCCGGAACCATTGCCGGACATGCAAAATCACCTGCCGGCTACGCCAGAATCACTTGGCGAACACTCCGGAATCACCTGCCGGGCATGGCGGAACCACCTCTCAGACATGCCGGAAACACATGCCAATGACTCCGGAAGCACCTGCCGAGCACGCCGCAACTACCTACTCGACTCGCCAGAACCCCCTACCTGACACGCTAAAATCACCTGCCGGGTATGCCACAACCACTTGGTGGACACTCCGGAATCATCTTCCGGACATGCCAGAACCAGCTCTCAGACACACCAGAACCACGTGCCAGACACGCCGGAAGCACCTGCTGATCGTGCCTGAGACAAATGCTCGACTTGCCAGAAACACCTGCCAGACATGCCAAAATCACCTTCCGGGTACGCCAGAACCACGTGGCGGACACTCCGGAATCACCTTTCGGGCATGCCGGAACCAACTCTCAGACGTGCCAGAACCTCGTGCCGGACACGCCAGAACCACCTGCCGGACAGACCGGAAACACCTGCTGGACACGCCGGAACCACCGGCTCGACTCGCCGGAACCACCGCCGGACATGCAAAATGACCTGCCGGCTACCCCAGAACCACTTGGCGAACACTCCGGAATCACCTGTCGGGCATGCCAGAACCACCTCTCAGACTTGCCAGAACCATGTTCCGGACACGCCGGTACCACCTGCCGAGTATGCCGGAACCACATGATCCACTCCCCAGAACCACCTGCTGGACATGCCAGAATCACCTGCCGGCTACGCCAGAACCACTCGGCAGACACTCCGGAACCACCTGCCGGGCATGCCGCAACCACCTCTCAGAGGTGCCAGAACCACATGCCGGACACTCCAGAATCACCTGTCGGGCATGCCGGAACCAACTCTCAGACGTGCCGGTCACGCCAGAAGCACCTGCCGGACACGCCGGAACCACCGGCTCGACTCGCCGGAACCACCGCCGGACATGCAAAATGACCTGCCGGCTACGCCAGAACCACTTGGCGAACACTCCGGAATCACCTGTCGGGCATGCCGGAACCGCATCTCAGACTTGCCAGAACCATGTTCCGGACAGGCCGGTACCACCTGCCGAGTATGCCGGAACCACCTGATCCACTCCCCAGAACCACCTGCTGGACACGCCAGAATCACCTGCCGACTATGCCAGAACCACTCGGCAGACACTCCGGAACCACCTGCCGGGCATGCCGGAACCACCTCTCAGAGGTCCAAGAACCACATGCCGGACACTCCGGAATCACCCGCCGGGCATGCCGGAACCACCTCTCAGAGGTGCCAGAACCACATGCCGGACACTCCGGAATCACCTGCCGGGCATGCCGGAACCATCTCTCAGACGTGCCAGAACCATGTTCCGGAAACGCTGCTACCACCTGCCGAGCTCGCCGGAACCACCTGCAGGACACGCCAAAATCACCTGCCAGCTACGCCAGAACCACACGGCAGACACTCCGGAATCACCTGCTGGGCTGGCTGGAACAACCTGCCAGTCACGCCAACATCACCTTTCAGCTACGCCAGAACCACTTGGCGGACACTCCCGAAACACCTCTCCGGCCGGCCGGAACCACCTCTCAGACGTGCCAGAACCATGTGCCTGAGATGCCGGAACCACTCCCCGAACAGACCGAAACCACCTGCCAGACCCGCCTGAACCCCCTGGCAAGCACGCCGGATCCACCTGCTCAACTAGCCGGAACCACCTTCCTGACAAGCCAAAATCACCTGCCGGCTACGCCACAAACATTTGGTGAACTCTTCGGAATCACCTGCCGGGCTGGCTCCAGAAACACTCGGCAGACTCTCCGGAACCACCTGCCGGGCATGCCGGAACCACCTCTCAGACATGCCGGAACCACATGCCAATGACACCGGAAGCACCTGCCGAGCACGCCAGAACCACCTGCTCGACTCGCCAAAACCACCTGCTGGACACGCCAAAATCACCTGCCGGCTACGCCACAACCATTTGGTGAACTCTTCGGAATCACCTGCCGTGCTGGCTGGAACCACCTCTCAGACATGCCGGAACCACATGCCAATGACAGCGGAAGCACCTGCCGAGCACGCCAGAACCACCTGCTCGACTCGCCAAAACCACCTTCTGGACACGCCAAAATCACCTGCCGGCTACGCCACAACCATTTGGTGAACTCTTCGGTATCACCTGCCGGGCTTGATGGAACCACCTGCCGGTCACGCCAACATCACCTGCCAGCTATGCCAGAAACACTTGGCGGACACCATGGAAACACCTGTCGGGCCGGCCGGAACCACCTCTCAGACGTGCCAGAACCATGTGCCTGAGATGCCGGAGCCACTCCCCGAACAGACCGAAACCACCTGCCAGACCCGCCTGAACCCCCTGGCGAGCACGCCTGATCCACCTGCTCAACTAGCCAGAACCAACTTCCTGACACGCCAAAATCACCTGCCAGGTATACCAGAACCACTTGGTGGACACTCCGGAATCATCTGCCGGACATGCCAGAACCAGCTCTCAGACACACCAGAACCACGTGCCAGAGACGCCGGAAGCACCAGCTGAGCATGCCTGAGCCACCTGCTCGACTCGCAAGATACACCTGTCGGACATGCCAAAATCACCTGTCGGGTACGCCAGAAACACTTGGCGGACGCTCCGGAATCACCTGTCGGGCGTGCCGGAACCTCCTCTCAGACTTGCCAGAACCATGTTCTGGACACGCCGGTACCACCTGCCGAGTATGCCGGAACCAGCTGATCCACTCCCCAGAACCACCTAGTGGACACGCCAAAATCAACTGCCGGCTACGCCAGAACCACTCGGCAGACACTCCGGAATCACAGGCCAGGCATTCCGGAACGACCTCTCAGAGGTGCCAGAACCAAATGCCGGACACTCCGGTATCACCTGCCGGGCATGCCGGAACCACCTCTCAGAGGTGCCAGAACCACATGCCGGACACTCCGGAATCACCTGCCGGGCATGCTGCAACCACGTGCTGGACATGCCGGAACCACCTGCCGGACAGGCCGGAATCACCTGCCGGACATGCCGGAACCACCGGCTCGAATCGCCGGAACCATTGCCGGACATGCAAAATCACCTGCCGGCTACGCCAGAACCACTTGGCGAACACTCCGGTATCACCTGCCGGGCATGCCGGAACCACCTCTCAGAGGTGCCAGAACCACATGCCGGACACTCCGGAATCACCTGCCGGGCATGCCGGAACCACCTGCTGGACATGCCGGAACCACCGGCTCGACTCGCCGGAACCATTGCGGGACATGCAAAATCACCTGCCGGCTATGCCAGAACCACTTCGGGAACACTCCGGAATCACCTGCCGGGCATGGCGGAACCACCTCTCAGACATGCCGGAACCACATGCCAATGACACCGGAAGCACCTGCCGAGCACGCCAGAACCACCTGCTCGACTCGCCAAAACCACCTGCTGGACACGCCAAAATCACCTGCTGGCTACGCCACAACCATTTGGTGAACTCTTCGGAATCACCTGCCGGGTTGGCTCCAGAACCACTCGGCAGACACTCCGGAACCACCTGCCGTGCTGGCTGGAACCACCTCTCAGACATGCCGGAACCACATGCCAATGACACCGGAAGCACCTGCCGAGCACGCCAGAACCACCTGCTCGACTCGCCAAAACCACCTTCTGGACACGCCAAAATCACCTGCCGGCTACGCCACAACCATTTGGTGAACTCTTCGGTATCACCTGCCGGGCTTGATGGAACCACCTGCCGGTCACGCCAACATCACCTGCCAGCTATGCCAGAAACACTTGGCGGACACCATGGAAACACCTGTCGGGCCGGCCGGAACCACCTCTCAGACGTGCCAGAACCATGTGCCTGAGATGCCGGAGCCACTCCCCGAACAGACCGAAACCACCTGCCAGACCCGCCTGAACCCCCTGGCGAGCACGCCTGATCCACCTGCTCAACTAGCCAGAACCAACTTCCTGACACGCCAAAATCACCTGCCAGGTATACCAGAACCACTTGGTGGACACTCCGGAATCATCTGCCGGACATGCCAGAACCAGCTCTCAGACACACCAGAACCACGTGCCAGAGACGCCGGAAGCACCAGCTGAGCATGCCTGAGCCACCTGCTCGACTCGCAAGATACACCTGTCGGACATGCCAAAATCACCTGTCGGGTACGCCAGAAACACTTGGCGGACGCTCCGGAATCACCTGTCGGGCGTGCCGGAACCTCCTCTCAGACTTGCCAGAACCATGTTCTGGACACGCCGGTACCACCTGCCGAGTATGCCGGAACCAGCTGATCCACTCCCCAGAACCACCTAGTGGACACGCCAAAATCAACTGCCGGCTACGCCAGAACCACTCGGCAGACACTCTGGAATCACAGGCCAGGCATTCCGGAACGACCTCTCAGAGGTGCCAGAACCAAATGCCGGACACTCCGGTATCACCTGCCGGGCATGCCGGAACCACCTCTCAGAGGTGCCAGAACCACATGCCGGACACTCCGGAATCACCTGCCGGGCATGCTGGAACCACGTGCTGGACATGCCGGAACCACCTGCCGGACATGCCGGAACCACCTGCCGGACATGCCGGAACCACCTGCTCGACTCTCCGGAACCATTGCCGGACATGCAAAATCACCTGCCGGCTACGCCAGAACCACTTGGCGAACACTCCGGTATCACCTGCCGGGCATGCCGGAACCACCTCTCAGAGGTGCCGGAACCACATGCCGGACACTCCGGAATCACCTGCCGGGCATGCCGGAACCACCTGCTGGACATGCCGGAACCACCGGCTCGACTCGCCGGAACCATTGCGGGACATGCAAAATCACCTGCCGGCTATGCCAGAACCACTTCGGGAACACTCCGGAATCACCTGCCGGGCATGGCGGAACCACCTCTCAGACATGCCGGAACCACATGCCAATGACACCGGAAGCACCTGCCGCGCACGCCAGAACCACCTGCTCGACTCGCCAAAACCACCTGCTGTACACGCCAAAATCACCTGCCAGCTACGCCACAACCATTTGGTGAACTCTTCGGAATCACCTGCCGGGCTGGCTCCAGAACCACTCGGCAGACACTCCGGAACCACCTGCCGGGCATGCCGGAACCACCTCTCAGACATGCCGGAACCACATGCCAATGACACCGGAAGCACCTGCCGAGCACGCCAGAACCACCTGCTCGACTCGCCAAAACCACCTTCTGGACACGCCAAAATCACCTGCCGGCTACGCCACAACCATTTGGTGAACTCTTCGGTATCACCTGCCGGGCTTGATGGAACCACCTGCCGGTCACGCCAACATCACCTGCCAGCTATGCCAGAAACACTTGGCGGACACCATGGAAACACCTGTCGGGCCGGCCGGAACCACCTCTCAGACGTGCCAGAACCATGTGCCTGAGATGCCGGAGCCACTCCCCGAACAGACCGAAACCACCTGCCAGACCCGCCTGAACCCCCTGGCGAGCACGCCTGATCCACCTGCTCAACTAGCCAGAACCAACTTCCTGACACGCCAAAATCACCTGCCAGGTATACCAGAACCACTTGGTGGACACTCCGGAATCATCTGCCGGACATGCCAGAACCAGCTCTCAGACACACCAGAACCACGTGCCAGAGACGCCGGAAGCACCAGCTGAGCATGCCTGAGCCACCTGCTCGACTCGCAAGATACACCTGTCGGACATGCCAAAATCACCTGTCGGGTACGCCAGAAACACTTGGCGGACGCTCCGGAATCACCTGTCGGGCGTGCCGGAACCTCCTCTCAGACTTGCCAGAACCATGTTCTGGACACGCCGGTACCACCTGCCGAGTATGCCGGAACCAGCTGATCCACTCCCCAGAACCACCTAGTGGACACGCCAAAATCAACTGCCGGCTACGCCAGAACCACTCGGCAGACACTCTGGAATCACAGGCCAGGCATTCCGGAACGACCTCTCAGAGGTGCCAGAACCAAATGCCGGACACTCCGGTATCACCTGCCGGGCATGCCGGAACCACCTCTCAGAGGTGCCAGAACCACATGCCGGACACTCCGGAATCACCTGCCGGGCATGCTGGAACCACGTGCTGGACATGCCGGAACCACCTGCCGGACATGCCGGAACCACCTGCCGGACATGCCGGAACCACCTGCTCGACTCTCCGGAACCATTGCCGGACATGCAAAATCACCTGCCGGCTACGCCAGAACCACTTGGCGAACACTCCGGTATCACCTGCCGGGCATGCCGGAACCACCTCTCAGAGGTGCCGGAACCACATGCCGGACACTCCGGAATCACCTGCCGGGCATGCCGGAACCACCTGCTGGACATGCCGGAACCACCGGCTCGACTCGCCGGAACCATTGCGGGACATGCAAAATCACCTGCCGGCTATGCCAGAACCACTTCGGGAACACTCCGGAATCACCTGCCGGGCATGGCGGAACCACCTCTCAGACATGCCGGAACCACATGCCAATGACACCGGAAGCACCTGCCGCGCACGCCAGAACCACCTGCTCGACTCGCCAAAACCACCTGCTGTACACGCCAAAATCACCTGCCAGCTACGCCACAACCATTTGGTGAACTCTTCGGAATCACCTGCCGGGCTGGCTCCAGAACCACTCGGCAGACACTCCGGAACCACCTGCCGGGCATGCCGGAACCACCTCTCAGACATGCCGGAACCACATGCCAATGACACCGGAAGCACCTGCCGAGCACGCCAGAACCACCTGCTCGACTCGCCAAAACCACCTGCCGGACACGACAAAATCACCTGCCGGCTACGCCACAACCATTTGTTGAACTCTTCGGTATCACCTGCCGGGCTTGATGGAACCACCTGCCGGTCACGCCAACATCACCTGCCAGCTATGCCAGAAACACTTGGCGGACACCATGGAAACACCTGTCGGGCCGGCCGGAACCACCTCTCAGACGTGCCAGAACCATGTGCCTGAGATGCCGGAGCCACTCCCCGAACAGACCGAAACCACCTGCCAGACCCGCCTGAACCCCCTGGCGAGCACGCCTGATCCACCTGCTCAACTAGCCAGAACCAACTTCCTGACACGCCAAAATCACCTGCCAGGTATACCAGAACCACTTGGTGGACACTCCGGAATCATCTGCCGGACATGCCAGAACCAGCTCTCAGACACACCAGAACCACGTGCCAGAGACGCCGGAAGCACCAGCTGAGCATGCCTGAGCCACCTGCTCGACTCGCAAGATACACCTGTCGGACATGCCAAAATCACCTGTCGGGTACGCCAGAAACACTTGGCGGACGCTCCGGAATCACCTGTCGGGCGTGCCGGAACCTCCTCTCAGACTTGCCAGAACCATGTTCTGGACACGCCGGTACCACCTGCCGAGTATGCCGGAACCAGCTGATCCACTCCCCAGAACCACCTAGTGGACACGCCAAAATCAACTGCCGGCTACGCCAGAACCACTCGGCAGACACTCTGGAATCACAGGCCAGGCATTCCGGAACGACCTCTCAGAGGTGCCAGAACCAAATGCCGGACACTCCGGTATCACCTGCCGGGCATGCCGGAACCACCTCTCAGAGGTGCCAGAACCACATGCCGGACACTCCGGAATCACCTGCCGGGCATGCTGGAACCACGTGCTGGACATGCCGGAACCACCTGCCGGACATGCCGGAACCACCTGCCGGACATGCCGGAACCACCTGCTCGACTCTCCGGAACCATTGCCGGACATGCAAAATCACCTGCCGGCTACGCCAGAACCACTTGGCGAACACTCCGGTATCACCTGCCGGGCATGCCGGAACCACCTCTCAGAGGTGCCGGAACCACATGCCGGACACTCCGGAATCACCTGCCGGGCATGCCGGAACCACCTGCTGGACATGCCGGAACCACCGGCTCGACTCGCCGGAACCATTGCGGGACATGCAAAATCACCTGCCGGCTATGCCAGAACCACTTCGGGAACACTCCGGAATCACCTGCCGGGCATGGCGGAACCACCTCTCAGACATGCCGGAACCACATGCCAATGACACCGGAAGCACCTGCCGCGCACGCCAGAACCACCTGCTCGACTCGCCAAAACCACCTGCTGTACACGCCAAAATCACCTGCCAGCTACGCCACAACCATTTGGTGAACTCTTCGGAATCACCTGCCGGGCTGGCTCCAGAACCACTCGGCAGACACTCCGGAACCACCTGCCGGGCATGCCGGAACCACCTCTCAGACATGCCGGAACCACATGCCAATGACACCGGAAGCACCTGCCGAGCACGCCAGAACCACCTGCTCGACTCGCCAAAACCACCTGCCGGACACGACAAAATCACCTGCCGGCTACGCCACAACCATTTGTTGAACTCTTCGGTATCACCTGCCGGGCTTGATGGAACCACCTGCCGGTCACGCCAACATCACCTGCCAGCTATGCCAGAAACACTTGGCGGACACCATGGAAACACCTGTCGGGCCGGCCGGAACCACCTCTCAGACGTGCCAGAACCATGTGCCTGAGATGCCGGAGCCACTCCCCGAACAGACCGAAACCACCTGCCAGACCCGCCTGAACCCCCTGGCGAGCACGCCTGATCCACCTGCTCAACTAGCCAGAACCAACTTCCTGACACGCCAAAATCACCTGCCAGGTATACCAGAACCACTTGGTGGACACTCCGGAATCATCTGCCGGACATGCCAGAACCAGCTCTCAGACACACCAGAACCACGTGCCAGAGACGCCGGAAGCACCAGCTGAGCATGCCTGAGCCACCTGCTCGACTCGCAAGATACACCTGTCGGACATGCCAAAATCACCTGTCGGGTACGCCAGAAACACTTGGCGGACGCTCCGGAATCACCTGTCGGGCGTGCCGGAACCTCCTCTCAGACTTGCCAGAACCATGTTCTGGACACGCCGGTACCACCTGCCGAGTATGCCGGAACCAGCTGATCCACTCCCCAGAACCACCTAGTGGACACGCCAAAATCAACTGCCGGCTACGCCAGAACCACTCGGCAGACACTCCGGAATCACAGGCCAGGCATTCCGGAACGACCTCTCACAGGTGCCAGAACCAAATGCCGGACACTCCGGTATCACCTGCCGGGCATGCCGGAACCACCTGCCGGACATTCCGGAACCACCGGCTCGACTCGCCGGAACCATTGCCGGACATGCAAAATCACCTGCCGGCTACGCCAGAACCACTTGGCGAACACTCCGGTTTTCACCTGCCGGGCATGCCGAGACCACCTCTCAGAGGTGCCAGAACCACATGCCGGACACTCCGGAATCACCTGTCGGGCATGCCGGAACCACCTGCCGGACATGCCGGAACCACCGACCAATGACACAGGAAGCACCTGCCGAGCACGCCAGAACCACCTGCTCGACTCGCCAAAACCACCTGCTGGACACGCCAAAATCACCTGCCGGCTACACCACAACCATTTGGTGAACTCTTCGGAATCACCTGCCGGGCTTGCTGGAACCACCTGCCGGTCACGCCAACATCACCTGCCAGCTATGCCAGAACCACTTGGCGGACACCATGGAAACACCTGTCGGGCCGGCCGGAACCACCTCTCAGACGTGCCAGAACCATGAGCCTGAGATGCCGGAACCACTCCCCGAACAGAACGAAACCACCTGCCAGACCCGCCTGGAACCCCTGGCGAGCACGCCTGATCCACCTGCTCAACTAGCCGGAACCAACTTCCTGACACGCCAAAATCACCTGCCAGGTATACAAGAACCACTTGGTGGACACTCCGGAATCATGTGCCGGAGATGCCAGAACCAGCTCTCAGACACACCAGAACCACGTGCCAGAGACGCCGGAAGCACCAGCTGAGCATGCCTGAGCCACCTGCTCGACTCGCAAGATACACCTGTCGGACAGGCGAAAATCACCTGCCGCGTACGCCAGAAACACTTGGCGGACGCTCCGGAATCACTTGTCGGGCGTGCCGGAACCACATGCCGGACATGCCGGAACCACCGGCTCGACTCGCCGGAACCATTGCCGGACATGCGAAATCACCTGCCGGCTACGCCAGAATCACTTGGCGAACACTCCGGAATCACCTGCCGGGCATGGCGGAACCACCTCTCAGACATGCCGGAAACACATGCCAATGACTCCGGAAGCACCTGCCGAGCACGCCAGAACCACCTGCCGAGCACGCCGGAACCACCTACTCGACTCGCCGGAACCACCTACCTGACACGCTAAAATCACCTGCCGGGTAAGCCACAACCACTTGGTGGACACTCCGGAATCATCTTCCGGACATGCCAGAACCAGCTCTCAGACACACCAGAACCACGTGCCAGACACGCCGGAAGCACCTGCTGATCGTGCCTGAGCCAAATGCTCGACTTGCAAGAAACACCTGCCAGACACGCCAAAATCACCTGCCGGGTACGCCAGAACCACGTGGCGGACACTCCGGAATCACCTTTCGGGCATGCCGGAACCAACTCTCAGACGTGCCAGAACCTCGTGCCGGACACGCCTGAACCACCTGCCGGACAGACCGGAAACACCTGCTGGACACGCCGGAAGCACCGGCTTGACTCGCCGGAACCACCGCCGGACGTGCAAAACGACCTGCCGGCTACGCCAGAACCACTTGGCGAACACTCCGGAATCACCTGTCGGGCATGGCAGAACCACCTCTCAGACATGCCGGAACCACATGCCAAAGACACCGGAAGCACCTGCCGAGCACGCCAGAACCACCTGCTCGACTCGCCAAAACCACCTGCTGTACACGCCAAAATCACCTGCCGGCTACACCACAACCATTTGGTGAACTCTTCGGAATCACCTGCCGTGCTGGCTGGAACCACCTCTCAGACATGCCGGAACCACATGCCAATGACACCGGAAGCACCTTCCGCGCACGCCAGAACCACCTGCTCGACTCGCCAAAACCACCTGATGGACACGCCTAAATCACCTTCCGGCTACGCCACAACCATTTGGTGAACACTTCGGAATCATCTGCCGGGCTGGCTGGAACCACCTGCCGGTCACGCCAACATCACCGGCCAGCTATGCCAGAACCACTTGGCGGACACCATGGAAACACCTGTCGGGCCGGCCGGAACCACCTATCAGACGTGCCAGAACCATGTGCCTGAGATGCCGGAACCACACCCCGAAAAGACCGAAACCACCTGCCAGACCCGCCTGAACCCCCTGGCGAGCACGCCTGATCCACCTGCTCACCTAGCCAGAACCAACTTCCTGACACGCCAAAATCACCTGCCCGGTATACCAGAACCACTTGGTGGGCACTCCGGAATCATCTGCCGGACATGCCGGAACCAGCTCTCAGACACACCAGAACCACGTGCCAGAGACGCCGGAAGCACCAGCTGAGGATGCCTGAGCCACGTACTCGACTCGCAAGATACACCTGTCGGACATGCCAAAATCACCTGCCGGGTACGCCAGAAACACTTGGCGGACGCTCCGGAATCACCTGTCGGGCGTGCCGGAACCTCCTCTCAGACTTGCCAGAACCATGTTCTGGACACGCCGGTACCACCTGCCGAGTATGCCGGAACCAGCTGATCCACTCCCCAGAACCACCTAGTGGACACGCCAAAATCAACTGCCGGCTACGCCAGAACCACTCGGCAGACACTCCGGAATCGCAGGCCAGGCATTCCGGAACCACCTCTCAGAGCTGCCAGAACCACATTCCGGACACTCCGGAATCACCTGCCGGGCATGCTGGAACCACGTGCTGGACATGCCGGAACCACCTGCCGGACATGCCGGAACCACCTGCCGGACATTCCGGAACCACCGGCTCGACTCGCCGGAACCATTGCCAGACATGCAAAATCACCTGCCGGCTACGCCAGAACCACTTGGCGAACACTCCGGTATCACCTGCCGGGCATGCCGGGACCATTTCTCAGAGGTGCCAGAACCACATGCCGGACACTCCGGAATCACCTGCCGGGCATGCCGGAACCACCTTCCGGACATGCCGGAACCACCGGCTCGACTCGCCGGAACCATTGCCGGACATGCAAAGTCACCTGCCGGCTACGACCGAACCACTTGGCGAACACTCCGGAATCACCTGCCAGGCATGGCGGAACCACCTCTCAGACTTGCCAGAACCATGTTCTGGACACGCCGGTACCACCTGCCGAGTATGCCGGAACCAGCTGATCCACTCCCCAGAACCACCTAGTGGACACGCCAAAATCAACTGCCGGCTACGCCAGAAGCACTCGGCAGACACTCCGTAATCACATGCCAGGCATTCCGGAACCACCTCTCAGAAGTGCCAGAACCAAATGCCGGACACTCCGGTATCACCTGCCGGGCATGCCGGAACCACCTCTCAGAGGTGCCAGAACCACATGCCGGACACTCCGGAATCACCTGCCGGGCATGCTGGAACCACGTGCTGGACATGCCGGAACCACCTGCCGGCCATGCCGGAACCACCGGCTCGACTCGCCGGAACCATTGCCGGACATGCAAAATCACCTGCCGGCTATGCCAGAACCACTTGGTGAACACTCCGGAATCACCTGCCGGGCATGGCGGAACCACCTCTCAGACATGCCGGAACCACATGCCAATGACACAGGAAGCACCTGCCGAGCACGCCAGAACCACCTGCTCGACTCGCCAAAATCACCTGCCGGCTACGCCACAACCATTTGGTGAACTCTTCGGAATCACCTGCCGGGCTTGCTGGAACCACCTGCCGGTCACGCCAACATCACCTGCCAGCTATGCCAGAACCACTTGGCGGACACCATGGAAACACCTGTCGGGCCGGCCGGAACCACCTCTCAGACGTGCCAGAACCATGAGCCTGAGATGCCGGAACCACTCCCCGAACAGAACGAAACCACCTGCCAGACCCGCCTGGACCCCCTGGCGAGCACGCCTGATCCACCTGCTCAACTAGCCGGAACCAACTTCCTGACACGCCAAAATCACCTGCCAGGTATACAAGAACCACTTGGTGGACACTCCGGAATCATCTGCCGGAGATGCCAGAACCAGCTCTCAGACACACCAGAACCACGTGCCAGAGACGCCAGAAGCACCAGTTGAGCATGCCTCAGCCACCTGCTCGACTTGCAAGATACACCTGTCGGACAGGCGAAAATCACCTGCCGCGTACGCCAGAAACACTTGGCGGACGCTCCGGAATCACTTGTCGGGCGTGCCGGAACCACATGCCGGACATGCCGGAACCACCGGCTCGACTCGCCGGAACCATTGCCGGACATGCAAAATCACCTGACGGCTACGCCAGAATCACTTGGCGAACACTCCGGAATCACCTGCCGGGCATGGCGGAACCACCTCTCAGACATGCCGGAAACACATGCCAATGACTCCGGAAGCACCTGCCGAGCACGCCAGAACCACCTGCCGAGCACGCCGGAACCACCTACTCGACTCGCCGGAACCACCTACCTGACACGCTAAAATCACCTGCCGGGTAAGCCACAACCACTTGTTGGACACTCCGGAATCATCTGCCGGACATGCCAGAACCAGCTCTCAGACACACCAGAACCACGTGCCAGACACGCCGGAAGCACCTGCTGATCGTGCCTGAGCCAAATGCTCGACTTGCCAGAAACACCTGCCAGACACGCCAAAATCACCTGCCGGGTACGCCAGAACCACGTGGCGGACACTCCGGAATCACCTTTCGGGCATGCCGGAACCAACTCTCAGACGTGCCAGAACCTCGTGCCGGACACGCCAGAACCACCTGCCGGACAGACCGGAAACACCTGCTGGACACGCCGGAACCACCGGCTCGACTCGCCGGAACCACCGCCGGACATGCAAAATGACCTGCCGGCTACGCCAGAACCACTTGGCGAACACTCCGGAATCACCTGTCGGGCATCCAGAACCACCTCTCAGACTTGCCAGAACCATGTTCCGGACACGCCGGTACCACCTGACGAGTATGCCGGAACCGCATGATCCACTCCCCAGAACCACCTGCTGGACACGCCAGAATCACCTGCCGGCTACGCCAGAACCACTCGGCAGACACTCCGGAACCACCTGCCGGGCATGCCGCAACCACCTCTCAGAGGTGCCAGAACCACATGACGGACACTCCAGAATCACCTGTCGGGCATGCCGGAACCAACTCTCAGACGTGCCGGTCACGCCAGAAGCACCTGCCGGACACGCCGGAACCACCGGCTCGACTCGCCGGAACCACCGCCGGACATGCAAAATGACCTGCCGGCTACGCCAGAACCACTTGGCGAACACTCCGGAATCACCTGTCGGGCATGCCGGAACCACCTCTCAGACATGCCGATACCACATGCCAATGACACCGGAAGCACCTGCCAAGGACGCCAGAACCACCTGCTCGACTCGCCAAAACCACCTGCTGGACATGCCAAAATCACCTGCAGGCTACGCCACAACCATTTGGTGAACTCTTCGGAATCACCTGCCGGGCATGCAGGAACCACCTGCCGGTCATGCCGGAACCACCGGCTCGACTCGCCGGAACCATTGCCGGACATGCAAAATCACCTGCCGGCTATGCCAGAACCACTTGGGGAACACTCCGGAATCACCTGCCGGGCATGGCGGAACCACCTCTCAGACATGCCGGAACCACATGCCAATGACACAGGAAGCACCTGCCGAGCACGCCAGAACCACCTGCTCGACTCGCCAAAACCACCTGCTGGACACGCCGAAATCTCTTGCCGGCTAGGCCACAACCATTTGGTGAACTCTTCGGAATCACCTGCCGGGCTTGCTGGAACCACCTGCTGGTCACGCCAACATCACCTGCCAGCTATGCCAGAACCACTTGGCGGACACCATGGAAACACCTGTCGGGCCGGCCGGAACCACCTCTCAGACGTGCCAGAACCATGAGCCTGAGATGCCGGAACCACACCCCGAACAGAACGAAACCACCTGCCAGACCCGCCTGAACCCCCTGGCGAGCACGCCTGATCCACCTGCTCAACTAGCCGGAACCAACTTCCTGACACGCCAAAATCACCTGCCAGGTATACAAGAACCACTTGGTGGACACTCCGGAATCATCTGCCGGAGACGCCAGAACCAGCTCTCAGACACACCAGAACCACGTGCCAGAGACGCTGGAAGCACCAGCTGAGCATGCCTCAGACACCTGCTCGACTCGCAAGATACACCTTTCGGACAGGCGAAAATCACCTGCCGGGTACACCAGAAACACTTGGCGGACGCTCCGGAATCACCTGTCGGGCATGCCGGAACCACCTCTCCGACTTGCCAGAACCATGTTCTGGACACGCCGGTACCACCTGCCGAGTATGCCGGAACCAGCTGATCCACTCCCCTGAACCACGTAGTGGACACGCCAAAATCAACTGCCGGCTACGCCAGAACCACTCGGCAGACACTCCGGAATCACATGCCAGGCATTCCGGAACCACCTCTCACAGGTGCCAGAACCAAATGCCGGACACTCCGGTATCACCTGCCGGGCATGCCGGAACCACCTCTGAGAGGTGCCAGAACCACATGCCGGACACTCCGGAATCAACTGCCGGGCATGGCGGAACCACCTCTCAGACATGCCGGAACCACATGCCAGTGACGCCGGAAGCACCTGCCGAGCACGCCAGAACCACCTGATCGACTCGCCAAAACCACCTGATGGACACGCCGAAATCTCTTGCCGGCTAGGCCACAACCATTTGGTGAACACTTCGGAATCACCTGCCGGGCTGGCTGGAACCATCTGCCGGTTACGCCAACATCACCTGCCAGCTATGCCAGAACCACTTGGCGGACACCATGGAAACACCTGTCGGGCCGGCCGGAACCACCTATCAGACGTGCCAGAACCATGTGCCTGAGATGCCGGAACCACACCCCGAACAGACCGAAACCCCCTGCCAGACCCGCCTGAACCACCTGCCGAGCACGCCGGAACCACCTACTCGACTCGCTGGAACCACCTACCTGACACGCTAAAATCACCTGCCGGGTATGCCACAACCACTTGGTGGACACTCCGGAATCATCTGCCGGACATGCCAGAACCAGCTCTCAGACACACCAGAACCACGTGCCAGACACGCCGGAAGCACCTGCTGAGCATGCCTGAGCCAAATGCTCGACTTGCCAGAGACACCTGCCAGACACGCCAAAATCACCTGCCGGGTACGCCAGAATCACGTGGCGGACACTCCGGAATCACCTCTCGGGCGTGCCGGAACCACCTCTCAGACTTGCCAGAACCATGTTCTGGACACGCCGGTACCACGTGCAGAGTATGCCGGAACCAGCTGATCCACTCCCCAGAACCACCTAGTGGATACGCCAAAATCAACTGCCGGCTACGCCAGAACCACTCAGCAGACACTCCGAAATCACATGCCAGGCATTCCGGAACCACCTCTCAGACATGCCGGAAACACATGCCAATGACTCCGGAAGCACCTGCCAAGCACGCCATAACGACCTGCCGAGCACGCCGGAACCACCTACTCGACTCGCCGGAACCACCTACCTGACACGCTAAAATCACCTGCCGGGTAAGCCACAACCACTTGGTGGACACTCCGGAATCATCTGCCGGACATGCCAGAACCAGCTCTCAGACACACCAGAACCACGTGCCAGACACGCCGGAAGCACCTGCTGATCGTGCCTGAGCCAAATGCTCGACTTGCCAGAAACACCTGCCAGACACGCCAAAATCACCTGCCGGGTACGCCAGAACCACGTGGCGGACACTCCGGAATGACCTGTCGGGCATGCCGGAACCAACTCTCAGACGTGCCAGAACCTCGTGCCGGTCACGCCAGAACCACCTGCCGGACACGCCGGAACCACCGGCTCGACTCGCCGGAACCACTGCCGGACATGCAAAATGACCTGCCGGCTACGCCAGAACCACTTGGCGAACACTCCGGAATCACCTGTCGGGCATGCCGGAACCCCCTCTCAGACTTGCCAGAACCATGTTCCGGACACGCCGGTACCACCTGCAGAGTATGCCGGAACCACCTGATCCACTCCCCAGAACCACCTGCTGGACACGCCAGAATCATCTGCCCACAACGCCAGAACCACTCGTCAGACACTCCGGAACCACCTGCCGGGCATGCCTGAACCACCTCTCAGAGGTGCCACAACCACATGCCGGACACTCCGGAACCACCTGCCGGGCATGCCGGACCCACCTCACAGAGGTGCCAGAACCACATGCCAGACACTCCGGAATCACCTGCCGGGCATGCCGGAACCATCTCTCAGACGTGCCAGAACCATGTTCCGGACACGCCGGTACCACCTGCCGTGCTCGCCGGAACCAACTTCTGGACACGCCAAAATCACCTGCCGGCTACGCCAGAACCACTCGGCAGACACTCCGGAATCGCCTGCGGGGCTGGCTGGAACCACCTGCCGGTCACGTCAACATCACCTTTCAGCTACGCCAGAACCACTTGGCGGACACTCCGGAAACACCTGTCGGGCCGGCCGGAACCACCTCTCAAACGTGCAAGAACCATGTGCCTGAGATGCCGGAACCACTCCCCGAACAGACCGAAACCACCTGCCAGACCCGCCTGAACCCCGTGGCGAGCACACCTGATCCACCTGCTCAACTAGCCGGAACCAACTTCCTGACACGCCAAAATCACCTGTCGGGTGTACCAGAACCACTTGGTGGATACTCCGGAATCACCTGCCGGGCATGCCGGAACCATCTCTCAGACGTGCCAGAACCATGTTCCAGACACGCCGGTACCACCTGCCGAGCTCGCCGGAACCACCTGCTGGACACGCCAAAATCACCTGCCGGGTACGCCAGAACCACTCGGCAGACACTCCGGAATCACCTGCCTGGCATGCCGGAACCACCTGCTGGACATGCCGGAACCACCTGCCGGACATGCCGGAACCACCGGCTCGACTCGCCGGAACCATTGCCGGACATGCAATATCACCTGCCGGCTACCCCAGAACCACTTGGCGAACACTCCGGTATCACCTGCCGGGCATGCCGGAACCACCTCTCAGAGGTGCCAGAACCACATGCCGGACACTCCGGAATCACCTGCCGGGCATGCCGGAACCACCTGCTGGACATGCCGGAACCACCGGCTCGACTCGCCGGAACCATTGCGGGACATGCAAAATCACCTGCCGGCTATGCCAGAACCACTTCGGGAAGACTCCGGAATCACCTGCCGGGCATGGCGGAACCACCTCTCAGACATGCCGGAAACACATGCCAATGACTCCGGAAGCACCTGCCGAGCACGCCAGAACCACCTGCCGAGCATGCCGGAACCACCTACTCGACTCGCCGGAACCACCTACCTGACACGCTAAAATCACCTGCCGGGTAAGCCACAACCACTTGTTGGACACTCCGGAATCATCTGCCGGACATGCCAGAACCAGCTCTCAGACACACCAGAACCACGTGCCAGACACGCCGGAAGCACCTGCTGATCGTGCCTGAGCCAAATGCTCGACTTGCCAGAAACACCTGCCAGACACGCCAAAATCACCTGCCGGGTACGCCAGAACCACGTGGCGGACACTCCGGAATCACCTTTCGGGCATGCCGGAACCAACTCTCAGACGTGCCAGAACCTCGTGCCGGACACGCCAGAACCACCTGCCGGACAGACCGGAAACACCTGCTGGACACGCCGGAACCACCGGCTCGACTCGCCGGAACCACCGCCGGACATGCAAAATGACCTGCCGGCTACGCCAGAACCACTTGGCGAACACTCCGGAATCACCTGTCGGGCATCCAGAACCACCTCTCAGACTTGCCAGAACCATGTTCCGGACACGCCGGTACCACCTGACGAGTATGCCGGAACCGCATGATCCACTCCCCAGAACCACCTGCTGGACACGCCAGAATCACCTGCCGGCTACGCCAGAACCACTCGGCAGACACTCCGGAACCACCTGCCGGGCATGCCGCAACCACCTCTCAGAGGTGCCAGAACCACATGACGGACACTCCAGAATCACCTGTCGGGCATGCCGGAACCAACTCTCAGACGTGCCGGTCACGCCAGAAGCACCTGCCGGACACGCCGGAACCACCGGCTCGACTCGCCGGAACCACCGCCGGACATGCAAAATGACCTGCCGGCTACGCCAGAACCACTTGGCGAACACTCCGGAATCACCTGTCGGGCATGCCGGAACCACCTCTCAGACATGCCGGTACCACATGCCAATGACACCGGAAGCACCTGCCAAGGACGCCAGAACCACCTGCTCGACTCGCCAAAACCACCTGCTGGACATGCCAAAATCACCTGCAGGCTACGCCACAACCATTTGGTGAACTCTTCGGAATCACCTGCCGGGCATGCAGGAACCACCTGCCGGTCATGCCCGAACCACCGGCTCGACTCGCCGGAACCATTGCCGGACATGCAAAATCACCTGCCGGCTATGCCAGAACCACTTGGGGAACACTCCGGAATCACCTGCCGGGCATGGCGGAACCACCTCTCAGACATGCCGGAAGCACATGCCAATGACACAGGAAGCACCTGCCGAGCACGCCAGAACCACCTGCTCGACTCGCCAAAACCACCTGCTGGACACGCCGAAATCTCTTGCCGGCTAGGCCACAACCATTTGGTGAACTCTTCGGAATCACCTGCCGGGCTTGCTGGAACCACCTGCTGGTCACGCCAACATCACCTGCCAGCTATGCCAGAACCACTTGGCGGACACCATGGAAACACCTGTCGGGCCGGCCGGAACCACCTCTCAGACGTGCCAGAACCATGAGCCTGAGATGCCGGAACCACACCCCGAACAGAACGAAACCACCTGCCAGACCCGCCTGAACCCCCTGGCGAGCACGCCTGATCCACCTGCTCAACTAGCCGGAACCAACTTCCTGACACGCCAAAATCACCTGCCAGGTATACAAGAACCACTTGGTGGACACTCCGGAATCATCTGCCGGAGACGCCAGAACCAGCTCTCAGACACACCAGAACCACGTGCCAGAGACGCTGGAAGCACCAGCTGAGCATGCCTCAGACACCTGCTCGACTCGCAAGATACACCTGTCGGACAGGCGAAAATCACCTGCCGGGTACACCAGAAACACTTGGCGGACGCTCCGGAATCACCTGTCGGGCATGCCGGAACCACCTCTCCGACTTGCCAGAACCATGTTCTGGACACGACGGTACCACCTGCCGAGTATGCCGGAACCAGCTGATCCACTCCCCTGAACCACGTAGTGGACACGCCAAAATCAACTGCCGGCTACGCCAGAACCACTCGGCAGACACTCCGGAATCACATGCCAGTCATTCCGGAACCACCTCTCACAGGTGCCAGAACCAAATGCCGGACACTCCGGTATCACCTGCCGGGCATGCCGGAACCACCTCTCAGAGGTGCCAGAACCACATGCCGGACACTCCGGAATCACCTGCCGGGCATGGCGGAACCACCTCTCAGACATGCCGGAACCACATGCCAGTGACACCGGAAGCACCTGCCGAGCACGCCAGAACCACCTGATCGACTCGCCAAAACCACCTGCTGGACACGCCGAAATCTCTTGCCGGCTAGGCCACAACCATTTGGTGAACACTTCGGAATCACCTGCCGGGCTGGCTGGAACCATCTGCCGGTTACGCCAACATCACCTGCCAGCTATGCCAGAACCACTTGGCGGACACCATGGAAACACCTGTCGGGCCGGCCGGAACCACCTATCAGACGTGCCAGAACCATGTGCCTGAGATGCCGGAACCACACCCCGAACAGACCGAAACCCCCTGCCAGACCCGCCTGAACCACCTGCCGAGCACGCCGGAACCACCTACTCGACTCGCTGGAACCACCTACCTGACACGCTAAAATCACCTGCCGGGTATGCCACAACCACTTGGTGGACACTCCGGAATCATCTGCCGGACATGCCAGAACCAGCTCTCAGACACACCAGAACCACGTGCCAGACACGCCGGAAGCACCTGCTGAGCATGCCTGAGCCAAATGCTCGACTTGCCAGAGACACCTGCCAGACACGCCAAAATCACCTGCCGGGTACGCCAGAATCACGTGGCGGACACTCCGGAATCACCTCTCGGGCGTGCCGGAACCACCTCTCAGACTTGCCAGAACCATGTTCTGGACACGCCGGTACCACGTGCAGAGTATGCCGGAACCAGCTGATCCACTCCCCAGAACCACCTAGTGGATACGCCAAAATCAACTGCCGGCTACGCCAGAACCACTCAGCAGACACTCCGAAATCACATGCCAGGCATTCCGGAACCACCTCTCAGACATGCCGGAAACACATGCCAATGACTCCGGAAGCACCTGCCAAGCACGCCATAACCACCTGCCGAGCACGCCGGAACCACCTACTCGACTCGCCGGAACCACCTACCTGACACGCTAAAATCACCTGCCGGGTAAGCCACAACCACTTGGTGGACACTCCGGAATCATCTGCCGGACATGCCAGAACCAGCTCTCAGACACACCAGAACCACGTGCCAGACACGCCGGAAGCACCTGCTGATCGTGCCTGAGCCAAATGCTCGACTTGCCAGAAACACCTGCCAGACACGCCAAAATCACCTGCCGGGTACGCCAGAACCACGTGGCGGACACTCCGGAATGACCTGTCGGGCATGCCGGAACCAACTCTCAGACGTGCCAGAACCTCGTGCCGGACACGCCAGAACCACCTGCCGGACACGCCGGAACCACCGGCTCGACTCGCCGGAACCACCGCCGGACATGCAAAATGACCTGCCGGCTACGCCAGAACCACTCGGCGAACACTCCGGAATCACCTGTCGGGCATGCCGGAACCCCCTCTCAGACTTGCCAGAACCATGTTCCGGACACGCCGGTACCACCTGCAGAGTATGCCGGAACCACCTGATCCACTCCCCAGAACCACCTGCTGGACACGCCAGAATCATCTGCCGACAACGCCAGAACCACTCGTCAGACACTCCGGAACCACCTGCCGGGCATGCCTGAACCACCTCTCAGAGGTGCCACAACCACATGCCGGACACTCCGGAACCACCTGCCGGGCATGCCGGACCCACCTCACAGAGGTGCCAGAACCACATGCCAGACACTCCGGAATCACCTGCCGGGCATGCCGGAACCATCTCTCAGACGTGCCAGAACCATGTTCCGGACACGCCGGTACCACCTGCCGTGCTCGCCGGAACCAACTTCTGGACACGCCAAAATCACCTGCCGGCTACGCCAGAACCACTCGGCAGACACTCCGGAATCGCCTGCGGAGCTGGCTGGAACCACCTGCCGGTCACGTCAACATCACCTTTCAGCTACGCCAGAACCACTTGGCGGACACTCCGGAAACACCTGTCGGGCCGGCCGGAACCACCTCTCAAACGTGCAAGAACCATGTGCCTGAGATGCCGGAACCACTCCCCGAACAGACCGAAACCACCTGCCAGACCCGCCTGAACCCCGTGGCGAGCACACCTGATCCACCTGCTCAACTAGCCGGAACCACCTTCCTGACACGCCAAAATCACCTGTCGGGTGTACCAGAACCACTTGGTGGATACTCCGGAATCACCTGCCGGGCATGCCGGAACCATCTCTCAGACGTGCCAGAACCATGTTCCGGACACGCCGGTACCACCTGCCGAGCTCGCCGGAACCACCTGCTGGACACGCCAAAATCACCTGCCGGGTACGCCAGAACCACTCGGCAGACACTCCGGAATCACCTGCCTGGCATGCCGGAACCACCTGCTGGACATGCCGGAACCACCTGCCGGACATGCCGGAACCACCGGCTCGACTAGCCGGAACCATTGCCGGACATGCAAAATCACCTGCCGGCTACCCCAGAACCACTTGGCGAACACTCCGGTATCACCTGCCGGGCATGCCGGAACCACCTGCTGGACATGCCAGAACCACCGGCTCGACTCGCCGGAACCATTGCGGGACATGCAAAATCACCTGCCGGCTATGCCAGAACCACTTCGGGAACACTCCAGAATCACCTGCCGGGCATGGCGGAACCACCTCTCAGACATGCCGGAACCACATGCCAATGACACCGGAAGCACCTGCCGCGCACGCCAGAACCACCTGCTCGACTCGCCAAAACCACCTGATGGACACGCCTAAATCACCTTCCGGCTACGCCACAACCATTTGGTGAACACTTCGGAATCACCTGCCGGGCTGGCTGGAACCACCTGCCGGTCACGCCAACATCACCTGCCAGCTATGCCAGAACCACTTGGTGGACACCATGGAAACACCTGTCGGGCCGGCCGGAACCACCTATCAGACGTGCCAGAACCATGTGCCTGAGATGCCGGAACCACACACCGAAAAGACCGAAACCACCTGCCAGACCCGTCTGAACCACCTGCTGAGCACGCCGGAACCACCAACTCGACTCGCTGGAACCACCTACCTGACACGCTAAAATCACCTGCTGGGTATGCCACAACCACTTGGGGGACACTCCGGAATCATCTGCCGGACATGCCAGAACCAGCTCTCAGACACACCAGAACCACGTGCCAGACACGCCGGAGCACCTGCTGAGCATTCCTGAGCCAAATGCTCGACTTGCAAGAAACACCTGCCAGACACGCCAAAATCACCTGCCGGGTACGCCAGAACCACGTGGCGGACACTCCGGAATCACCTTTCGGGCATGCCGGAACCAACTCTCAGACGTGCCAGAACCTCGTGCCGGACACGCCAGAACCACCTGCCGGACAGACCGGAAACACCTGCTGGACACGCCGGAACCACCGGCTCGACTCGCCGGAACCACCGCCGGACATGCAAAATGACCTGCCGGCTACGCCAGAACCACTTGGCGAACACTCCGGAATCACCTGTCGGGCATGCCAGAACCACCTCTCAGACTTGCCAGAACCATGTTCCGGACACGCCGGTACCACCTGCCGAGTATGCCGGAACCACATGATCCACTCCCCAGAACCACCTGCTGGACACGCCAGAATCACCTGCCAGCTACGCCAGAACCACTCGGCAGACACTCCGGAACCACCTGCCGGGCATGCCGCAACCACCTCTCAGAGGTGCCAGAACCACATGCCGGACACTCCAGAATCACCTGTCGGGCATGCCGGAACCACCTCTCAGACTTGCCAGAACCATGTTCCGGACACGCCGGTACCACCTGCCGAGTATGCCGGAACCACCTGATCCACTCCCCAGAACCACCTGCTGGACACGCCAGAATCACCTGCCGGGTACGCCAGAACCACTCGGCAGACACTCCGGAATCACCTGCCGGGCATGCCGGAACCACCTGCTGGACATGCCGGAACCACCTGCCGGACATGCCGGAACCACCGGCTCGACTCGCCGGAACCATTGCCGGACATGCAAAATCACCTGCCGGCTACGCCAGAACCACTTGGCGAACACTCCGGTATCACCTGCCGGGCATGCCGGAACCACCTCTCAGAGGTGCCAGAACCACATGCCTGACACTCCGGAATCACCTGCTGGACATGCCGGAACCACCGGCTCGACTCGCCGGAACCATTGCCGGACATGCAAAATCACCTGCCGGCTATGCCAGAACCACTTCGGGAACACTCCGGAATCACCTGCCGGGCATGGCGGAACCACCTCTCAGACATGCCGGAACCACATGCCAATGACACCGGAAGCACCTGCCGCGCACGCCAGAACCACCTGCTCGACTCGCCAAAACCACCTGATGGACACGCCTAAATCACATTCCGGCTACGCCACAACCATTTGGTGAACACTTCGGAATCACCTGCCGGGCTGGCTGGAACCACCTGTCGGTCACGCCAACATCACCTGCCAGCTATGCCAGAACCACTTGGTGGACACCATGGAAACACCTGTCGGGCCGGCCGGAACCACCTCTCAGACGTGCCAGAACCATGTGCCTGAGATGCCGGAACCACACCCCGAAAAGACCGAAACCACCTGCCAGACCCGCCTGAACCCCCTGGCGAGCACGCCTGATCCACCTGCTCACCTAGCCAGAACCAACTTCCTGACACGCCAAAATCACCTGCCCGGTATACCAGAACCACTTCGTGGGCACTCCGGAATCATCTGCCGGACATGCCAGAACCAGGTCTCAGACACACCAGAACCACGTGCCAGAGACGCCGGAAGCACCAGCTGAGGATGCCTGAGCCACGTACTCGACTCGCAAGATACACCTGTCGGACATGCCAAAATTACCTGCCGGGTACGCCAGAAACACTTGGCAGACGCTGCGGAATCACCTGTCGGGCGTGCCGGAACCTCCTCTCAGACTTGCCAGAACCATGTTCTGGACACGCCGGTACCACCTGCCGAGTATGCCGGAACCAGCTGATCCACTCCCCAGAACCACCTAGTGGACACGCCAAAATCAACTGCCGGCTACGCCAGAACCACTCGGCAGACACTCCGGAATCACAGGCCAGGCATTCCGGAACCACCTCTCAGAGCTGCCAGAACCACATGCCGGACACTCCGGAATCACCTGCCGGGCATGCTGGAACCACGTGCTGGACATGCCGGAACCACCTGCCGGACATGCCGGAACCACCTGCCGGACATTCCGAAAACACCGGCTCGACTCGCCGGAACCATTGCCGGACATGCAAAATCACCTGCCGGCTACGCCAGAACCACTTGGCGAACACACCGGTATCACCTGCCGGGCATGCCGGAACCACCTCTCAGAGGTGCCAGAACCACATGCCGGACACTCCGGAATCACCTGCCGGGCATGCTGGAACCACGTGCTGGACATGCCGGAACCACCTGCCGGACATGCCGGAACCACCTGCTGGACATGCCGGAACCACCGGCTCGACTCGCAGGAACCATTGCGGGACATGCAAAATCACCTGCCGGCTATGCCAGAACCACTTCGGGAACACTCCGGAATCACCTGCCGGGCATGGCGGAACCACCTCTCAGACATGCCGGAACCACATGCCAATGACACCGGAAGCACCTGCCGCGCACGCCAGAACCACCTGCTCGACTCGCCAAAACCACCTGCTGTACACGCCAAAATCACCTGCCGGCTACGCCACAACCATTTGGTGAACTCTTCGGAATCACCTGCCGGGCTGGCTCCAGAACCACTCGGCAGACACTCCGGAACCACCTGCCGGGCATGCCGGAACCACCTCTCAGACATGCCGGAACCACATGCCAATGACACCGGAAGCACCTGCCGAGCACGCCAGAACCACCTGCTCGACTCGCCAAAACCACCTGCTGGACACGCCAAAATCACCTGCCGGCTACGCCACAACCATTTGGTGAACTCTTCGGTATCACCTGCCGGGCTTGATGGAACCACCTGCCGGTCATGCCAACATCACCTGCCAGCAATGCCAGAAACACTTGGCGGACACCATGGAAACACCTGTCGGGCCGGCCGGAACCACCTCTCAGACGTGCCAGAACCATGTGCCTGAGATGCCGGAGCCACTCCCCGAAAAGACCGAAACCTCCTGCCAGACCCGCCTGAACCCCCTGGCGAGCACGCCTGATCCACCTGCTCAACTAGCCAGAACCAACTTCCTGACACGCCAAAATCACCTGCCAGGTATACAAGAACCACTTGGTGGACACTCCGGAATAATCTGCCGGACATGCCAGAACCAGCTCTCAGACACACCAGAACCACGTGCCAGAGACGCCGGAAGCACCAGCTGAGCATGCCTGAGCCACCTGCTCGACTCGCAAGATACACCTGTCGGACATGCCAAAATCACCTGTCGGGTACGCCAGAAACACTTGGCGGACGCTCCGGAATCACCTGTCGGGCGTGCCGGAACCTCCTCTCAGACTTGCCAGAACCATGTTCTGGACACGCCGGTACCACCTGCCGAGTATGCCGGAACCAGCTGATCCACTCCCCAGAACCACCTAGTGGACACGCCAAAATCAACTGCCGGCTACGCCAGAACCACTCGGCAGACACTCCGGAATCACAGGCCAGGCATTCCGGAACGACCTCTCAGAGGTGCCAGAACCAAATGCAGGACACTCCGGTATCACCTGCCGGGCATGCCGGAACCACCTCTCAGAGGTGCCAGAACCACATGCCGGACACTCCGGAATCACCTGCCGGGCATGCTGGAACCACGTGCTGGACATGCCGGAACCACCTGCCGGACATGCCGGAACCACCTGCCGGACATTCCGAAAACACCGGCTCGACTCGCCGGAACCATTGCCGGACATGCAAAATCACCTGCCGGCTACGCCAGAACCACTTGGCGAACACTCCGGTATCACCTGCCGGGCATGCCGGAACCACCTCTCAGAGGTGCCAGAACCACATGCCGGACACTCCGGAATCACCTGCCGGGCATGGCGGAACCACCTCTCAGACATGCCGGAACCACATGCCAATGACACCGGAAGCACCTGCCGAGCACGCCGGAACCACCTACTCGACTCGCCGGAACCACCTACCTGACACGCTAAAATCACCTGCCGGGTATGCCACAACCACTTGGTGGACACTCCGGAATCATCTTCCGGACATGCCAGAACCAGCTCTCAGACACACCAGAACCACGTGCCAGACACGCCGGAAGCACCTGCTGATCGTGCCTGAGACAAATGCTCGACTTGCCAGAAACACCTGCCAGACACGCCAAAATCACCTTCCGGGTACGCCAGAACCACGTGGTGTACACTCCGGAATCACCTTTCGGGCATGCCGGAACCAACTCTCAGACGTGCCAGAACCTCGTGCCGGACACGCCAGAACCACCTGCCGGACAGACCGGAAACACCTGCTGGACACGCCGGAACCACCGGCTCGACTCGCCGGAACCACCGCCGGACATGCAAAATGACCTGCCGGCTACGCCAGAACCACTTGGCGAAAACTCCGGAATCACCTGTCGGGCATGCCGGAACCGCATCTCAGACTTGCCAGAACCATGTTCCGGACAGGCCGGTACCACCTGCCGAGTATGCCGGAACCACCTGATCCACTCCCCAGAACCACCTGCTGGACACGCCAGAATCACCTGCCGACTACGCCAGAACCACTCGGCAGACACTCCGGAACCACCTGCCGGGCATGCCGGAACCACCTCTCAGAGGTGCCAGAACCACATGCCGGACACTCCGGAATCACCTGCCGGGCATGCCGGAACCACCTCTCAGAGGTGCCAGAACCACATGCCGGACACTCCGGAATCACCTGCCGGGCATGCCGGAACCATCTCTCAGACGTGCCAGAACCATGTTCCGGACACGCTGCTACCACCTGCCGAGCTCGCCGGAACCACCTGCAGGACACGCCAAAATCACCTGCCAGCTACGCCAGAACCACACGGCAGACACTCCGGAATCACCTGCTGGGCTGGCTGGAACCACCTGCCAGTCACGCCAACATCACCTTTCAGCTACGCCAGAACCACTTGGCGGACACTCCCGAAACACCTCTCCGGCCGGCCGGAACCACCTCTCAGACGTGCCAGAACCATGTGCCTGAGATGCCGGAACCACTCCCCGAACAGACCGAAACCACCTGCCAGACCCGCCTGAACCCCCTGGCAAGCACGCCTGATCCACCTGCTCAACTAGCCGGAACCACCTTCCTGACAAGCCAAAATCACCTGCCGGCTACGCCACAAACATTTGGTGAACTCTTCGGAATCACCTGCCGGGCTGGCTCCAGAACCACTCGGCAGACTCTCCGGAACCACCTGCCGGGCATGCCGGAACCACCTCTCAGACATGCCGGAACCACATGCCAATGACACCGGAAGCACCTGCCGAGCACGCCAGAACCACCTGCTCGACTCGCCAAAACCACCTGCTGGACACGCCAAAATCACCTGCCGGCTACGCCACAACCATTTGGTGAACTCTTCGGAATCACCTGCCGTGCTGGCTGGAGCCACCTCTCAGACATGCCGGAACCACATGCCAATGACACCGGAAGCACCTGCCGAGCACGCCAGAACCACCTGCTCGACTCGCCAAAACCACCTTCTGGACACGCCAAAATCACCTGCCGGCTACGCCACAACCATTTGGTGAACTCTTCGGTATCACCTGCCGGGCTTGATGGAACCACCTGCCGGTCACGCCAACATCACCTGCCAGCTATGCCAGAAACACTTGGCGGACACCATGGAAACACCTGTCGGGCCGGCCGGAACCACCTCTCAGACGTGCCAGAACCATGTGCCTGAGATGCCGGAGCCACTCCCCGAACAGACCGAAACCACCTGCCAGACCCGCCTGAACCCCCTGGCGAGCACGCCTGATCCACCTGCTCAACTAGCCAGAACCAACTTCCTGACACGCCAAAATCACCTGCCAGGTATACCAGAACCACTTGGTGGACACTCCGGAATCATCTGCCGGACATGCCAGAACCAGCTCTCAGACACACCAGAACCACGTGCCAGAGACGCCGGAAGCACCAGCTGAGCATGCCTGAGCCACCTGCTCGACTCGCAAGATACACCTGTCGGACATGCCAAAATCACCTGTCGGGTACGCCAGAAACACTTGGCGGACGCTCCGGAATCACCTGTCGGGCGTGCCGGAACCTCCTCTCAGACTTGCCAGAACCATGTTCTGGACACGCCGGTACCACCTGCCGAGTATGCCGGAACCAGCTGATCCACTCCCCAGAACCACCTAGTGGACACGCCAAAATCAACTGCCGGCTACGCCAGAACCGCTCGGCAGACACTCCGGAATCACAGGCCAGGCATTCCGGAACGACCTCTCAGAGGTGCCAGAACCAAATGCCGGACACTCCGGTATCACCTGCCGGGCATGCCGGAACCACCTCTCAGAGGTGCCAGAACCACATGCCGCACACTCCGGAATCACCTGCCGGGCATGCTGCAACCACGTGCTGGACATGCCGGAACCACCTGCCGGACAGGCCAGAATCACCTGCCGGACATGCCGGAACCACCGGCTCGAATCGCCGGAACCATTGCCGGACATGCAAAATCACCTGCCGGCTACGCCAGAACCACTTGGCGAACACTCCGGTATCACCTGCCGGGCATGCCGGAACCACCTCTCAGAGGTGCCAGAACCACATGCCGGACACTCCGGAATCACCTGCCGGGCATGCCGGAACCACCTGCTGGACATGCCGGAACCACCGGCTCGACTCGCCGGAACCATTGCGGGACATGCAAAATCACCTGCCGGCTATGCCAGAACCACTTCGGAAACACTCCGGAATCACCTGCCGGGCATGGCGGAACCACCTCTCAGACATGCCGGAACCACATGCCAATGACACCGGAAGCACCTGCCGCGCACGCCAGAACCACCTGCTCGACTCGCCAAAACCACCTGCTGTACACGCCAAAATCACCTGCCGGCTACGCCACAACCATTTGGTGAACTCTTCGGAATCACCTGCCGGGCTGGCTGCAGAACCACTCGGCAGACACTCCAGACCCACCTGCCGTGCTGGCTGGAACCACCTCTCAGACATGCTGGAACCACATGCCAATGACACCGGAAGCACCTGCCGAGCACGCCAGAACCACCTGCTCGACTCGCCAAAACCACCTTCTGGACACGCCAAAATCACCTGCCGGCTACGCCACAACCATTTGGTGAACTCTTCGGAATCACCTGCCGGGCTGGCTCCAGAACCACTCGGAAGACACTCCGGAACCACCTGCCGGGCATGCCGGAACCACCTCTCAGACATGCCGGAACCACATGCCAATGACACCGGAAGCACCTGCCGAGCACGCCAGAACCACCTGCTCGACTCGCCAAAACCACCTGCTGGACACGCCAAAATCACCTGCCGGCTACGCCACAACCATTTGGTGAACTCTTCGGAATCACCTGCCGTGCTGGCTGGAACCACCTCTCAGACATGCCGGAACCACATGCCAATGACACCGGAAGCACCTGCCGAGCACGCCAGAACCACCTGCTCGACTCGCCAAAACCACCTTCTGGACACGCCAAAATCACCTGCCGGCTACGCCACAACCATTTGGTGAACTCTTCGGTATCACCTGCCGGGCTTGATGGAACCACCTGCCGGTCACGCCAACATCACCTGCCAGCTATGCCAGAAACACTTGGCGGACACCATGGAAACACCTGTCGGGCCGGCCGGAACCACCTCTCAGACGTGCCAGAACCATGTGCCTGAGATGCCGGAGCCACTCCCCGAACAGACCGAAACCACCTGCCAGACCCGCCTGAACCCCCTGGCGAGCACGCCTGATCCACCTGCTCAACTAGCCAGAACCAACTTCCTGACACGCCAAAATCACCTGCCAGGTATACCAGAACCACTTGGTGGACACTCCGGAATCATCTGCCGGACATGCCAGAACCAGCTCTCAGACACAC
Source organism: Equus caballus (assembly GCF_041296265.1). NCBI lineage: Eukaryota > Metazoa > Chordata > Mammalia > Perissodactyla > Equidae > Equus > Equus caballus. The sequence goes on from NC_091704.1 coordinate 7,751,812, forward strand.
CAGAACCACGTGCCAGAGACGCCGGAAGCACCAGCTGAGCATGCCTGAGCCACCTGCTCGACTCGCAAGATACACCTGTCGGACATGCCAAAATCACCTGTCGGGTACGCCAGAAACACTTGGCGGACGCTCCGGAATCACCTGTCGGGCGTGCCGGAACCTCCTCTCAGACTTGCCAGAACCATGTTCTGGACACGCCGGTACCACCTGCCGAGTATGCCGGAACCAGCTGATCCACTCCCCAGAACCACCTAGTGGACACGCCAAAATCAACTGCCGGCTACGCCAGAACCACTCGGCAGACACTCCGGAATCACAGGCCAGGCATTCCGGAACGACCTCTCAGAGGTGCCAGAACCAAATGCCGGACACTCCGGTATCACCTGCCGGGCATGCCGGAACCACCTCTCAGAGGTGCCAGAACCACATGCCGCACACTCCGGAATCACCTGCCGGGCATGCTGCAACCACGTGCTGGACATGCCGGAACCACCTGCCGGACAGGCCGGAATCACCTGCCGGACATGCCGGAACCACCGGCTCGAATCGCCGGAACCATTGCCGGACATGCAAAATCACCTGCCGGCTACGCCAGAACCACTTGGCGAACACTCCGGTATCACCTGCCGGGCATGCCGGAACCACCTCTCAGAGGTGCCAGAACCACATGCCGGACACTCCGGAATCACCTGCCGGGCATGCCGGAACCACCTGCTGGACATGCCGGAACCACCGGCTCGACTCGCCGGAACCATTGCGGGACATGCAAAATCACCTGCCGGCTATGCCAGAACCACTTCGGGAACACTCCGGAATCACCTGCCGGGCATGGCGGAACCACCTCTCAGACATGCCGGAACCACATGCCAATGACACCGGAAGCACCTGCCGCGCACGCCAGAACCACCTGCTCGACTCGCCAAAACCACCTGCTGTACACGCCAAAATCACCTGCCGGCTACGCCACAACCATTTGGTGAACTCTTCGGAATCACCTGCCGGGCTGGCTGCAGAACCACTCGGCAGACACTCCGGACCCACCTGCCGTGCTGGCTGGAACCACCTCTCAGACATGCTGGAACCACATGCCAATGACACCGGAAGCACCTGCCGAGCACGCCAGAACCACCTGCTCGACTCGCCAAAACCACCTGCTGGACACGCCAAAATCACCTGCCGGCTACGCCACAACCATTTGGTGAACTCTTCGGAATCACCTGCCGTGCTGGCTGGAACCACCTCTCAGACATGCCGGAACCACATGCCAATGACACCGGAAGCACCTGCCGAGCACGCCAGAACCACCTGATCGACTCGCCAAAACCACCTGCTGGACACGCCAAAATCACCTGCCGGCTACGCCACAACCATTTGGTGAACTCTTCGGTATCACCTGCCGGGCTTGATGGAACCACCTGCCGGTCACGCCAACATCACCTGCCAGCTATGCCAGAAACACTTGGCGGACACCATGGAAACACCTGTCGGGCCGGCCGGAACCACCTCTCAGACGTGCCAGAACCATGTGCCTGAGATGCCGGAGCCACTCCCCGAACAGACCGAAACCACCTGCCAGACCCGCCTGAACCCCCTGGCGAGCACGCCTGATCCACCTGCTCAACTAGCCAGAACCAACTTCCTGACACGCCAAAATCACCTGCCAGGTATACCAGAACCACTTGGTGGACACTCCGGAATCATCTGCCGGACATGCCAGAACCAGCTCTCAGACACACCAGAACCACGTGCCAGAGACGCCGGAAGCACCAGCTGAGCATGCCTGAGCCACCTGCTCGACTCGCAAGATACACCTGTCGGACATGCCAAAATCACCTGTCGGGTACGCCAGAAACACTTGGCGGACGCTCCGGAATCACCTGTCGGGCGTGCCGGAACCTCCTCTCAGACTTGCCAGAACCATGTTCTGGACACGCCGGTACCACCTGCCGAGTATGCCGGAACCAGCTGATCCACTCCCCAGAACCACCTAGTGGACACGCCAAAATCAACTGCCGGCTACGCCAGAACCACTCGGCAGACACTCCGGAATCACAGGCCAGGCATTCCGGAACGACCTCTCAGAGGTGCCAGAACCAAATGCCGGACACTCCAGTATCACCTGCCGGGCATGCCGGAACCACCTCTCAGAGCTGCCAGAACCACATGCCGGACACTGCGGAATCACCTGCCGTGCATGCTGGAACCACGTTCTGGACATGCCGGAACCACCTGCCTTACATGCCGGAACCACCGGCTTGACTCGCCGGAACCATTGCCGGACATGCAAAATCACCTGCCGGCTACGCCAGAACCACTTGGCGAACACTCCGGTATCACCTGCCGGGCATGCCGGAACCACCTCTCAGAGGTGCCAGAACCACATGCCGGACACTCCGGAATCACCTGCCGGGCATGCCGGAACCACCTGCTTGACATGCCGGAAGCACCGGCTCGACTCGCCGGAACCATTGCCGGACATGCAAAATCACCTGCCGGCTATGCCAGAACCACTTCGGGAACACTCTGGAATCACCTGCTGGACATGGCGGAACCACCTCTCAGACATGCCGGAACCACATGCCAATGACACCGGAAGCACATGCCGCGCACAGCCAGAACCACCTTCTCGACTCGCCAAAACCACCTGCTGGACACGCCAAAATCACCTTCCGGGTACGCCAGAACCACGTGGCGGACACTCCGGAATCACCTTTCGGGCATGCCGGAACCAACTCTCAGACGTGCCAGAACCTCGTGCCGGACACGCCAGAACCACCTGCCGGACAGACCGGAAACACCTGCTGGACACGCCGGAACCACCGGCTCGACTCGCCGGAACCACCGCCGGACATGAAAAATGACCTGCCGGCTACGCCAGAACCACTTGGCGAACACTCCGGAATCACCTGTCGGGCATGCCAGAACCACCTCTCAGACTTGCCAGAACCATGTTCCGGACACGCCGGTACCACCTGCCGAGTATGCCGGAACCACATGATCCACTCCCCAGAACCACCTGCTGGACATGCCAGAATCACCTGCCGGCTACGCCAGAACCACTCGGCAGACACTCCGGAACCACCTGCCGGGCATGCCGCAACCACCTCTCAGAGGTGCCAGAACCACATGCCGGACACTCCAGAATCACCTGTTGGGCATGCCGGAACCAACTCTCAGACGTGCCGGTCACGCCAGAAGCACCTGCCGGACACGCCGGAACCACCGGCTCGACTCGCCGGAACCACCGCCGGACATGCAAAATGACCTGCCGGCTACGCCAGAACCACTTGGCGAACACTCCGGAATCACCTGTCGGGCATGCCGGAACCGCATCTCAGACTTGCCAGAACCATGTCCGGACAGGCCGGTACCACCTGCCGAGTATGCCGGAACCACCTGATCCACTCCCCAGAACCACCTGCTGGACACGCCAGAATCACCTGCCGACTACGCCAGAACCACTCGGCAGACACTCCGGAACCACCTGCCGGGCATGCCGGAACCACCTCTCAGAGGTCCAAGAACCACATGCCGGACACTCCGGAATCACCCGCCGGGCATGCCGGAACCACCTCTCAGAGGTGCCAGAACCACATGCCGGACACTCCGGAATCACCTGCCGGGCATGCCGGAACCATCTCTCAGACGTGCCAGAACCATGTTCCGGACACGCTGCTACCACCTGCCGAGCTCGCCGGAACCACCTGCAGGACACGCCAAAATCACCTGCCAGCTACGCCAGAACCACACGGCAGACACTCCGGAATCACCTGCTGGGCTGGCTGGAACCACCTGCCAGTCACGCCAACATCACCTTTCAGCTACGCCAGAACCACTTGGCGGACACTCCCGAAACACCTCTCCGGCCGGCCGGAACCACCTCTCAGACGTGCCAGAACCATGTGCCTGAGATGCCGGAACCACTCCCCGAACAGACCGAAACCACCTGCCAGACCCGCCTGAACCCCCTGGCAAGCACGCCTGATCCACCTTCTCAACTAGCCGGAACCACCTTCCTGACAAGCCAAAATCACCTGCCGGCTACGCCACAAACATTTGGTGAACTCTTCGGAATCACCTGCCGGGCTGGCTCCAGAACCACTCGGCAGACTCTCCGGAACCACCTGCCGGGCATGCCGGAACCACCTCTCAAACATGCCGGAACCACATGCCAATGACACCGGAAGCACCTGCCGAGCACGCCAGAACCACCTGCTCGACTCGCCAAAACCACCTGCTGGACACGCCAAAATCACCTGCCGGCTACGCCACAACCATTTGGTGAACTCTTCGGAATCACCTGCCGTGCTGGCTGGAACCACCTCTCAGACATGCCGGAACCACATGCCAATGACACCGGAAGCACCTGCCGAGCACGCCAGAACCACCTGCTCGACTCGCCAAAACCACCTGCTGGACACGCCAAAATCACAAGCCGGCTACGCCACAACCATTTGGTGAACTCTTCGGTATCACCTGCCGGGCTTGATGGAACCACCTGCCGGTCACGCCAACATCACCTGCCAGCTATGCCAGAAACACTTGGCGGACACCATGGAAACACCTGTCGGGCCGGCCGGAACCACCTCTCAGACATGCCAGAACCATGTGCCTGAGATGCCGGAGCCACTCCCCGAACAGACCGAAACCACCTGCCAGACCCGCCTGAACCCCCTGGCGAGCACGCCTGATCCACCTGCTCAACTAGCCAGAACCAACTTCCTGACACGCCAAAATCACCTGCCAGGTATACCAGAACCACTTGGTGGACACTCCGGAATCATCTGCCGGACATGCCAGAACCAGCTCTCAGACACACCAGAACCACGTGCCAGAGACGCCGGAAGCACCAGCTGAGCATGCCTGAGCCACCTGCTCGACTCGCAAGATACACCTGTCGGACATGCCAAAATCACCTGTCGGGTACGCCAGAAACACTTGGCGGACGCTCCGGAATCACCTGTCGGGCGTGCCGGAACCTCCTCTCAGACTTGCCAGAACCATGTTCTGGACACGCCGGTACCACCTGCCGAGTATGCCGGAACCAGCTGATCCACTCCCCAGAACCACCTAGTGGACACGCCAAAATCAACTGCCGGCTACGCCAGAACCACTCGGCAGACACTCCGGAATCACAGGCCAGGCATTCCGGAACGACCTCTCAGAGGTGCCAGAACCACATGCCGGACACTCCGGAATCACCTGCCGGGCATGCTGGAACCACGTGCTGGACATGCCGGAACCACCTGCCGGACAGGCCGGAATCACCTGCCGGACATGCCGGAACCACCGGCTCGAATCGCCGGAACCATTGCCGGACATGCAAAATCACCTGCCGGCTACGCCAGAACCACTTGGCGAACACTCCGGTATCACCTGCCGGGCATGCCGGAACCACCTCTCAGAGGTGCCAGAACCACATGCCGGACACTCCGGAATCACCTGCCGGGCATGCCGGAACCACCTGCTGGACATGCCGGAACCACCGGCTCGACTCGCCGGAACCATTGCGGGACATGCAAAATCACCTGCCGGCTATGCCAGAACCACTTCGGGAACACTCCGGAATCACCTGCCGGGCATGGCGGAACCACCTCTCAGACATGCCGGAACCACATGCCAATGACACCGGAAGCACCTGCCGCGCACGCCAGAACCACCTGCTCGACTCGCCAAAACCACCTGCTGTACACGCCAAAATCACCTGCCGGCTACGCCACAACCATTTGGTGAACTCTTCGGAATCACCTGCCGGGCTGGCTGCAGAACCACTCGGCAGACACTCCGGACCCACCTGCCGTGCTGGCTGGAACCACCTCTCAGACATGCTGGAACCACATGCCAATGACACCGGAAGCACCTGCCGAGCACGCCAGAACCACCTGCTCGACTCGCCAAAACCACCTTCTGGACACGCCAAAATCACCTGCCGGCTACGCCACAACCATTTGGTGAACTCTTCGGTATCACCTGCCGGGCTTGATGGAACCACCTGCCGGTCACGCCAACATCACCTTCCAGCTATGCCAGAAACACTTGGCGGACACCATGGAAACACCTGTCGGGCCGGCCGGAACCACCTCTCAGACGTGCCAGAACCATGTGCCTGAGATGCCGGAGCCACTCCCCGAACAGACCGAAACCTCCTCCCAGACCCGCCTGAACCCCCTGGCGAGCACGCCTGATCCACCTGCTCAACTAGCCAGAACCAACTTCCTGACACGCCAAAATCACCTGCCAGGTATACAAGAACCACTTGGTGGAAACTCCGGAATCATCTGCCGGACATGCCAGAACCAGCTCTCAGACACACCAGAACCACGTGCCAGAGACGCCGGAAGCACCAGCTGAGCATGCCTGAGCCACCTGCTCAACTCGCAAGATACACCTGTCGGACATGCCAAAATCACCTGTCGGGTACGCCAGAAACACTTGGCGGACGCTCCGGAATCACCTGTCGGGCGTGCCGGAACCTCCTCTCAGACTTGCCAGAACCATGTTCTGGACACGCCGGTACCACCTGCCGAGTATGCCGGAACCAGCTGATCCACTCCCCAGAACCACCTAGTGGACACGCCAAAATCAACTGCAGGCTACGCCAGAACCACTCGGAAGACACTCCGGAATCACAGGCCAGGCATTCCGGAACGACCTCTCAGAGGTGCCAGAACCAAATGTCGGACACTCCGGTATCACCTGCCGGGCATGCCGGAACCACCTCTCAGAGGTGCCAGAACCACATGCCGGACACTCCGGAATCACCTGCCGGGCATGCCGGAACCACCTGCTGGACATGCCGGAACCACCGGCTCGACTCGCCGGAACCATTGCGGGACATGCAAAATCACCTGCCGGCTATGCCAGAACCACTTCGGGAACACTCCGGAATCACCTGCCGGGCATGGCGGAACCACCTCTCAGACATGCCGGAACCACATGCCAATGACACCAGAAGCACCTGCCGCGCACGCCAGAACGACCTGCTCGACTCGCCAAAACCACCTGCTGTACACGCCAAAATCACCTGCCGGCTACGCCACAACCATTTGGTGAACTCTTCGAATCACCTGCCGGGCTGGCTGCAGAACCACTCGGCAGACACTCCGGACCCACCTGCCGTGCTGGCTGGAACCACCTCTCAGACATGCTGGAACCACATGCCAATGACACCGGAAGCACCTGCCGAGCACGCCAGAACCACCTGCTCGACTCGCCAAAACCACCTGCTGGACACGCCAAAATCACCTGCCGGCTACGCCACAACCATTTGGTGAACTCTTCGGAATCACCTGCCGTGCTGGCTGGAACCACCTCTCAGACATGCCGGAACCACATGCCAATGACACCGGAAGCACCTGCCGAGCACGCCAGAACCACCTGATCGACTCGCCAAAACCACCTGCTGGACACGCCAAAATCACCTGCCGGCTACGCCACAACCATTTGGTGAACTCTTCGGTATCACCTGCCGGGCTTGATGGAACCACCTGCCGGTCACGCCAACATCACCTGCCAGCTATGCCAGAAACACTTGGCGGACAACATGGAAACACCTGTCGGGCCGGCAGGAACCACCTCTCAGACGTGCCAGAACCATGTGCCTGAGATGCCGGAGCCACTCCCCGAACAGACCGAAACCACCTGCCAGACCCGCCTGAACCCCCTGGCGAGCACGCCTGATCCACCTGCTCAACTAGCCAGAACCAACTTCCTGACACGCCAAAATCACCTGCCAGGTATACCAGAACCACTTGGTGGACACTCCGGAATCATCTGCCGGACATGCCAGAACCAGCTCTCAGACACACCAGAACCACGTGCCAGAGACGCCGGAAGCACCAGCTGAGCATGCCTGAGCCACCTGCTCGACTCGCAAGATACACCTGTCGGACATGCCAAAATCACCTGTCGGGTACGCCAGAAACACTTGGCGGACGCTCCGGAATCACCTGTCGGGCGTGCCGGAACCTCCTCTCAGACTTGCCAGAACCATGTTCTGGACACGCCGGTACCACCTGCCGAGTATGCCGGAACCAGCTGATCCACTCCCCAGAACCACCTAGTGGACACGCCAAAATCAACTGCCGGCTACGCCAGAACCACTCGGCAGACACTCCGGAATCACAGGCCAGGCATTCCGGAACGACCTCTCAGAGGTGCCAGAACCAAATGCCGGACACTCCGGTATCACCTGCCGGGCATGCCGGAACCACCTCTCAGAGGTGCCAGAACCACATGCCGGACACTCCGGAATCACCTGCCGGGCATGCTGGAACCACGTGCTGGACATGCCGGAACCACCTGCCGGACATGCCGGAACCACCTGCCGGACATTCCGAAAACACCGGCTCGACTCGCCGGAACCATTGCCGGACATGCAAAATCACCTGCCGGCTACGCCAGAACCACTTGGCGAACACTCCGGTATCACCTGCCGGGCATGCCGGGACCACCTATCAGAGGTGCCAGAACCACATGCCGGACACTCCGGAATCACCTGCCGGGCATGCCGGAACCACCTGCCGGACATGCCGGAACCACCGGCTCGACTCGCCGGAACCATTGCCGGACATGCAAAATCACCTGCCGGCTACGCCAGAACCACTTGGCGAACACTCCGGAATCACCTGCCAGGCATGGCGGAACCACCTCTCAGACTTGCCAGAACCATGTTCTGGACACGCCGGTACCACCTGCCGAGTATGCCGGAACCAGCTGATCCACTCCCCAGAACCACCTAGTGGACACGCCAAAATCAACTGCCGGCTACGCGAGAAGCACTCGGCAGACACTCCGTAATCACATGCCAGGTATTCCGGAACCACCTCTCAGAGGTGCCAGAACCAAATGCCGGACACTCCAGTATCACCTTCCGGGCATGTCGGAACCACCTCTCAGAGGTGCCAGAACCACATGCCGGACACTCCGGAATCACCTGAGGGGCATGCTGGAACCACGTCCTGGACATGCCGGAACCACCTGCCGGACATGCCGGAACCACCTGCCGGACATTCCGGAACCACCGGTTCGACTCGCCGGAACCATTGCCGGACATGCAAAATCACCTGCCGGCTACGCCAGAATCACTTGGCGAACACTCCGGAATCACCTGCCGGGCATGGCGGAACCACCTCTCAGACATGCCGGAAACACATGCCAATGACTCCGGAAGCATCTGCCGAGCACGCCGGAACCACCTACTCGACTCGCCGGAACCCCCTACCTGACACGCTAAAATCACCTGCCGGGTATGCCACAACCACTTGGTGGACACTCCGGAATCATCTTCCGGACATGCCAGAACCAGCTCTCAGACACACCAGAACCACGTGCCAGACACGCCGGAAGCACCTGCTGATCGTGCCTGAGACAAATGCTCGACTTGCCAGAAACACCTGCCAGACACGCCAAAATCACCTGCCGGGTACGCCAGAACCACGTGGCGGACACTCCGGAATCACCTTTCGGGCATGCCGGAACCAACTCTCAGACGTGCCAGAACCTCGTGCCGGACACGCCAGAACCACCTGCCGGACAGACCGGAAACACCTGCTGGACACGCCGGAACCACCGGCTCGACTCGCCGGAACCACCGCCGGACATGCAAAATGACCTGCTGGCTACGCCAGAACCACTTGGCGAACACTCCGGAATCACCTGTCGGGCATGCCAGAACCACCTCTCAGACTTGCCAGAACCATGTTCCGGACACGCCGGTACCACCTGCCGAGTATGCCGGAACCACATGATCCACTCCCCAGAACCACCTGCTGGACATGCCAGAATCACCTGCCGGCTACGCCAGAACCACTCGGCAGACACTCCGGAACCACCTGCCGGGCATGCCGGAACCACCTCTCAGAGGTGCCAGAACCACATGCCGGACACTCCGGAATCACCTGCCGGGCATGCCGGAACCATCTCTCAGACGTGCCAGAACCATGTTCCGGACACGCTGCTACCACCTGCCGAGCTCGCCGGAACCACCTGCAGGACACGCCAAAATCACCTGCCAGCTACGCCAGAACCACACGGCAGACACTCCGGAATCACCTGCTGGGCTGGCTGGAACCACCTGCCGGTCACACCAACATCACCTTTCAGCTACGCCAGAACCACTTGGCGGACACTCCGGAAACACCTCTCCGGCCGGCCGGAACCACCTCTCAGACGTGCCAGAACCATGTGCCTGAGATGCCGGAACCACTCCCCGAACAGACCGAAACCACCTGCCAGACCCGCCTGAACCCCCTGGCAAGCACGCCTGATCCACCTTCTCAACTAGCCGGAACCACCTTCCTGACAAGCCAAAATCACCTGCCGGCTACGCCACAAACATTTGGTGAACTCTTCGGAATCACCTGCCGGGCTGGCTCCAGAACCACTCGGCAGACTCTCCGGAACCACCTGCCGGGCATGCCGGAACCACCTCTCAAACATGCCGGAACCACATGCCAATGACACCGGAAGCACCTGCCGAGCACGCCAGAACCACCTGCTCGACTCGCCAAAACCACCTGCTGGACACGCCAAAATCACCTGCCGGCTACGCCACAACCATTTGGTGAACTCTTCGGAATCACCTGCCGTGCTGGCTGGAACCACCTCTCAGACATGCCGGAACCACATGCCAATGACACCGGAAGCACCTGCCGAGCACGCCAGAACCACCTGCTCGACTCGCCAAAACCACCTTCTGGACACGCCAAAATCACCTGCCGGCTACGCCACAACCATTTGGTGAACTCTTCGGTATCACCTGCCGGGCTTGATGGAACCACCTGCCGGTCACGCCAACATCACCTGCCAGCTATGCCAGAAACACTTGGCGGACACCATGGAAACACCTGTCGGGCCGGCCGGAACCACCTCTCAGACATGCCAGAACCATGTGCCTGAGATGCCGGAGCCACTCCCCGAACAGACCGAAACCACCTGCCGGACCCGCCTGAACCCCCTGGCGAGCACGCCTGATCCACCTGCTCAACTAGCCAGAACCAACTTCCTGACACGCCAAAATCACCTGCCAGGTATACCAGAACCACTTGGTGGACACTCCGGAATCATCTGCCGGACATGCCAGAACCAGCTCTCAGACACACCAGAACCACGTGCCAGAGACGCCGGAAGCACCAGCTGAGCATGCCTGAGCCACCTGCTCGACTCGCAAGATACACCTGTCGGACATGCCAAAATCACCTGTCGGGTACGCCAGAAACACTTGGCGGACGCTCCGGAATCACCTGTCGGGCGTGCCGGAACCTCCTCTCAGACTTGCCAGAACCATGTTCTGGACACGCCGGTACCACCTGCCGAGTATGCCGGAACCAGCTGATCCACTCCCCAGAACCACCTAGTGGACACGCCAAAATCAACTGCCGGCTACGCCAGAACCACTCGGCAGACACTCCGGAATCACAGGCCAGGCATTCCGGAACGACCTCTCAGAGGTGCCAGAACCAAATGCCGGACACTCCGGTATCACCTGCCGGGCATGCCGGAACCACCTCTCAGAGGTGCCAGAACCACATGCCGGACACTCCGGAATCACCTGCCGGGCATGCTGGAACCACGTGCTGGACATGCCGGAACCACCTGCCGGACAGGCCGGAATCACCTGCCGGACATGCCGGAACCACCGGCTTGAATCGCCGGAACCATTGCCGGACATGCAAAATCACCTGCCGGCTACGCCAGAACCACTTGGCGAACACTCCGGTATCACCTGCCGGGCATGCCGGAACCACCTCTCAGAGGTGCCAGAACCACATGCCGGACACTCCGGAATCACCTGCCGGGCATGCCGGAACCACCTGCTGGACATGCTGGAACCACCGGCTCGACTCGCCGGAACCATTGCGGGACATGCAAAATCACCTGCCGGCTATGCCAGAACCACTTCGGGAACACTCCGGAATCACCTGCCGGGCATGGCGGAACCACCTCTCAGACATGCCGGAACCACATGCCAATGACACCGGAAGCACCTGCCGCGCACGCCAGAACCACCTGCTCGACTCGCCAAAACCACCTGCTGTACACGCCAAAATCACCTGCCGGCTACGCCACAACCATTTGGTGAACTCTTCGGAATCTCCTGCCGGGCTGGCTCCAGAACCACTCGGCAGACACTCCGGAACCACCTGCCGGGCATGCCGGAACCACCTCTCAGACATGCCGGAACCACATGCCAATGACACCGGAAGCACCTGCCGAGCACGCCAGAACCACCTGCTCGACTCGCCAAAACCACCTGCTGGACACGCCAAAATCACCTGCCGGCTACGCCACAACCATTTGGTGAACTCTTCGGTATCACCTGCCGGGCTTGATGGAACCACCTGCCGGTCACGCCAACATCACCTGCCAGCTATGCCAGAAACACTTGGCGGACACCATGGAAACACCTGTCGGGCCGGCCGGAACCACCTCTCAGACGTGCCAGAACCATGTGCCTGAGATGCCGGAGCCACTCCCCGAACAGACCGAAACCACCTGCCAGACCCGCCTGAACCCCCTGGCGAGCACGCCTGATCCACCTGCTCAACTAGCCAGAACCAACTTCCTGACACGCCAAAATCACCTGCCAGGTATGCCAGAACCACTTGGTGGACACTCCGGAATCATCTGCCGGACATGCCAGAACCAGCTCTCAGACACACCAGAACCACGTGCCAGAGACGCCGGAAGCACCAGCTGAGCATGCCTGAGCCACCTGCTCGACTCGCAAGATACACCTGTCGGACATGCCAAAATCACCTGCCGGGTACGCCAGAAACACTTGGCGGACGCTCCGGAATCACCTGTCGGGCGTGCCGGAACCTCCTCTCAGACTTGCCAGAACCATGTTCTGGACACGCCGGTACCACCTGCCGAGTATGCCGGAACCAGCTGATCCACTCCCCAGAACCACCTAGTGGACACGCCAAAATCAACTGCCGGCTACGCCAGAACCACTCGGCAGACACTCCGGAATCACAGGCCAGGCATTCCGGAACCACCTCTCAGAGGTGCCAGAACCAAATGCCGGACACTCCGGTATCACCTGCCGGGCATGCCGGAACCACCTCTCAGAGGTGCCAGAACCACATGCCGGACACTCCGGAATCACCTGCCGGGCATGCTGGAACCACGTGCTGGACATGCCGGAACCACCTGCCGGACATGCCGGAACCACCTGCCGGACATTCCGGAACCACCGGCTCGACTCGCCGGAACCATTGCCGGACATGCAAAATCACCTGCCGGCTACGCCAGAACCACTTGGCGAACACTCCGGTATCACCTGCCGGGCATGCCGGAACCACCTCTCAGAGGTGCCAGAACCACATGCCGGACACTCCGGAATCACCTGCCAGGCATGCCGGAACCACCTGCTGGACATGCCGGAACCACCGGCTCGACTCGCCGGAACCATTGCGGGACATGCAAAATCACCTGCCGGCTATGCCAGAACCACTTCGGGAACACTCCGGAATCACCTGCCGGGCATGGCGGAACCACCTCTCAGGCATGCCGGAACCACATGCTAATGACACCTGAAGCACCCGCCGAGCACGCCAGAACACCTGCTTGACTCGCCAAAACCACCTGCTGGACACGCCAAAATCACCTGCCAGCTACGCCACAACCATTTGGTGAACTCTTCGGAATCACCTGCCGGGCTGGCTCCAGAACCACTCGGCAGACACTCCGGAACCACCTGCCGGGCATGCCGGAACCACCTCTCAGACATGCCGGAACCACATGCCAATGACACCGGAAGCACCTGCCGAGCACGCCAGAACCACCTGCTCGACTCGCCAAAACCACCTGCTGGACACGCCAAAATCACCTGCCGGCTACGCCACAACCATTTGGTGAACTCTTCGGTATCACCTGCCGGGCATGCCGGAACCACCTGCTGGACATGCCGGAACCACCGGCTCGACTCGCCGGAACCATTGCGGGACATGCAAAATCACCTGCCGGCTATGCGAGAACCACTTCGGGAACACTCCGGAATCACCTGCCGGGCATGGCGGAACCACCTCTCAGACTTGCCAGAACCATGTTCTGGACACGCCGGTACCACCTGCCGAGTATGCCGGAACCAGCTGATCCACTCCCCAGAACCACCTAGTGGACACGCCAAAATCAACTGCCGGCTACGCCAGAACCACTCGGCAGACACTCCGGAATCACATGCCAGGCATTCCGGAACGACCTCTCAGAGGTGCCAGAACCAAATGCCGGACACTCCGGTATCACCTGCCCGGCATGCCGGAACCACCTCTCAGAGGTGCCAGAACCACATGCCGGACACTCCGGAATCACCCGCCGGGCATGCTGGAACCACGTGCTGGACATGCCGGAACCACCTGCCGGCCATGCCGGAACCACCGGCTCGATTCGCCGGAACCATTGCCGGACATGCAAAATCACCTGCCGGCTATGCCAGAACCACTTGGGGAACACTCCGGAATCAACTACCGGGCATGGCGGAACCACCTCTCAGACATGCCGGGACCACATGCCAATGACACAGGAAGCACCTGCCGAGCACGCCAGAACCACCTGCTCGACTCGCCAAAACCACCTGCTGGACACGCCAAAATCACCTGCCGGCTACACCACAACCATTTGGTGAACTCTTCGGAATCACCTGCCGGGCTTGCTGGAACCACCTTCCGGTCACGCCAACATCACCTGCCAGCTATGCCAGAACCACTTGGCGGACACCATGGAAACACCTGTCGGGCCGGCCGGAACCACGTCTCAGACGTGCCAGAACCATGAGCCTGAGATGCCGGAACCACTCCCCGAACAGAACGAAACCACCTGCCAGACCCGCCTGGAACCCCTGGCGAGCATGCCTGATCCACCTGCTCAACTAGCCGGAACCAACTTCCTGACACGCCAAAATCACCTGCCAGGTATACAAGAACCACTTGGTGGACACTCCGGAATCATGTGCCGGAGATGCCAGAACCAGCTCTCAGACACACCAGAACCACGTGCCAGAGACACCGGCAGCACCAGCTGAGCATGCCTCAGCCACCTGCTCGACTCGCAAGATACACCTGTCGGACAGGCGAAAATCACCTGCCGCGTACGCCAGAAACACTTGGCGGACGCTCCGGAATCACCTGCCGGGCATGGCGGAACCACCTCTCAGACATGCCGGAAACACATGCCAATGACTCCGGAAGCTCCTGCCGAGCACGCCAGAACCACCTGCCGAGCACGCCGGAACCACCTACTCGACTCGCCGGAACCACCTACCTGACACGCTAAAATCACCTGCCGGGTAAGCCACAACCACTTGGTGGACACTCCGGAATCATCTTCCGGACATGCCAGAACCAGCTCTCAGACACACCAGAACCACGTGCCAGACACGCCGGAAGCACCTGCTGATCGTGCCTGAGCCAAATGCTCGACTTGCCAGAAACACCTGCCAGACACGCCAAAATCACCTGCCGGGTACGCCAGAACCACGTGGCGGACACTCCGGAATCACCTTTCGGGCATGCCGGAACCAACTCTCAGACGTGCCAGAACCTCGTGCCGGACACGCCAGAACCACCTGCCGGACAGACCGGAAACACCTGCTGGACACGCCGGAACCACCGGCTCGACTCGCCGGAACCACCGCTGGACATGAAAAACGACCTGCCGGCTACGCCAGAACAACTTGGCGAACACTCCGGAATCACCTGTCGGGCATGCCGGAACCACCTCTCAGACTTGCCAGAACCATGTTCCGGACACGCCGGTACCACCTGCCGAGTATGCCGGAACCACATGATCCACTCCCCAGAACCACCTGCTGGACACGCCAGAATCACCTGCCGGCTACGCCAGAACAACTCGGCAGACACTCCGGAACCACCTGCCGGGCATGCCGCAACCACCTCTCAGAGGTGCCAGAACCACATGCCGGACACTCCACAATCACCTGTCGGGCATGCCGGAACCAACTCTCAGACGTGCCGGTCACGCCAGAAGCACCTGCCGGACACGCCGGAACCACCGGCTCGACTCGCCGGAACCACCGCCGGACATGCAAAATGACCTGCCGGCTACGCCAGAACCACTTGGCGAACACTCCGGAATCACCTGTCGGGCATGCCGGAACCGCCTCTCAGACTTGCCAGAACCATGTTCCGGACACGCTGGTACCACCTGCCGAGTATGCCGGAACCACCTGATCCACTCCCCAGAACCACCTGCTGGACACGCCAGAATCACCTGCCGACTACGCCAGAACCACTCGGCAGACACTCCGGAACCACCTGCCGGACATGCCGGAACCACCTGCCGGACATGCCGGAACCACCGGCTCGACTCGCCGGAACCATTGCCGGACATGCAAAATCACCTGCCGGCTACGCCAGAACCACTTGGCGCACAATCCGGAATCACCTGCCGGGCATGGCGGAACCACCTCTCAGACATGCCGGAACCACATGCCAATGACACCGGAGCACCTGCCGAGCACGCCAGAACCACCTGCTCGACTCGCCAAAACCACCTGCTGGACACGCCAAAATCACCTTCAGGCTACGCCACAACCATTTGGTGAACACTTCGGAATCACCTGCCGGGCTGGCTGGAATCAACTGCCGGTCACGCCAACATCACCTGCCAGCTATGCCAGAAACACTTGGCAGACACCATGGAAACACCTGTCGGGCCTGCCGGAACCACCTATCAGACGTGCCAGAACCATGTGCCTGAGATGCCGGAACCACACCCGAACAGACCGAAACCACCTGCCAGACCCGCATGAACCACCTGCCGAGCATGCCGGAACCACCTACTCGACTCGCTGGAACCACCTACTTGACACGCCACAATCACCTGCCGGGTATGCCACAACCACTTGGTGGACACTCCGGAATCATCTGCCAGACATGCCAGAACCAGCTCTCAGACACACCAGAACCACGTGCCAGACACGCCGGAAGCACCTGCTGAGCATGCCTGAGTCAAATGCTCGACTTGCAAGAAACACCGGTCAGACACGCCAAAATCACCTGCCGGGTACGCCAGAACCACGTGGCGGACACTCCGGAATGACCTGTCGGGCATGCCGGAACCAACTCTCAGACGTGCCAGAACCTCGTGCCGGTCACGCCAGAACCACCTGCCGGACACGCCGGAACCACCGGCTCGACTCGCCGGAACCACCGCCGGACATGCAAAATGACCTGCCGGCTACGCCAGAACCACTTGGCGAACACTCCGGAATCACCTGTCGGGCATGCCGGAACCCCCTCTCAGACTTGCCAGAACCATGTTCCGGACACGCCGGTACCACCTGCAGAGTATGCCGGAACCACCTGATCCACTGCCCAGAACCACCTGCTGGACACGCCAGAATCACCTGCCGACAACGCCAGAACCACTCGTCAGACACTCCGGAACCACCTGCCGGGCATGCCTGAACCACCTCTCAGAGGTGCCAGAACCACATGCCAGACACTCCGGAATCACCTGCCGGGCATGCCGGAACCATCTCTCAGACGTGCCAGAACCATGTTCCGGACACGCCGGTACCACCTGCCGTGCTCGCCGGAACCAACTTCTGGACACGCCAAAATCACCTGCCGGCTACGCCAGAACCACTCGGCAGACACTCCGGAATCACCTGCAGGGCTGGCTGGAACCACCTGCCGGTCACGCCAACATCACCTTTCAGCTACGCCAGAACCACTTGGCGGACACTCCGGAAACACCTGTCGGGCCGGCCGGAACCACCTCTCAAACGTGCAAGAACCATGTGCCTGAGATGCCGGAACCACTCCCCGAACAGACCGAAACCACCTGCCAGACCCGCCTGAACCCCCTGGCGAGCACACCTGATCCACCTGCTCAACTAGCCGGAACCACCTTCCTGACACGCCAAAATCACCTGTCGGGTGTACCAGAACCACTTGGTGGATACTCCGGAATCACCTGCCGGGCATGCCGGAACCATCTCTCAGACGTGCCAGAACCATGTTCCGGACACGCCGGTACCACCTGCCGAGCTCGCCGGAACCACCTGCTGGACACGCCAAAATCACCTGCCGGGTACGCCAGAACCACTCGGCAGACACTCCGGAATCACCTGCCTGGCATGCCGGAACCACCTGCTGGACATGCCGGAACCACCTGCCGGACATGCCGGAACCACCGGCTCGACTCGCCGGAACCATTGCCGGACATGCAAAATCACCTGCCGGCTACGCCAGAACCACTTGGCGAACACTCCGGTATCACCTGCCGGGCATGCCGGAACCACCTCTCAGAGGTGCCAGAACCACATGCCGGACACTCCGGAATCACCTGCCGGGCATGCCGGAACCACCTGCTGGACATGCCGGAACCACCGGCTCGACTCGCCGGAACCATTGCCGGACATGCAAAATCACCTGCCGGCTATGCCAGAACCACTTCGGGAACACTCCGGAATCACCTGCCGGGCATGGCGGAACCACCTCTCAGGCATGCCGGAACCACATGCCAATGACACCGGAAGCACCTGCCGCGCACGCCAGAACCACCTGCTCGACTCGCCAAAACCACCTGATGGACACGCCTAAATCACCTTCCGGCTACGCCACAACCATTTGGTGAACACTTCGGAATCACCTGCCGGGCTGGCTGGAACCACCTGCCGGTCACGCCAACATCACCTGCCAGCTATGCCAGAACCACTTGGCGGACACCATGGAAACACCTGTCGGGCCGGCCGGAACCACCTATCAGACGTGCCAGAACCATGTGCCTGAGATGCCGGAACCACACCCCGAAAAGACCGAAACCACATGCCAGACCCGCCTGAACCACCTGCTGAGCACGCCGGAACCACCAACTCGACTCGCTGGAACCACCTACCTGAAACGCTAAAATCACCTGCTGGGTATGCCACAACCACTTGGGGGACACTCCGGAATCATCTGCCGGACATGCCAGAACCAGCTCTCAGACACACCAGAACCACGTGCCAGACACGCCGGAGCACCAGCTGAGCATTCCTGAGCCAAATGCTCGACTTGCAAGAAACACCTGCCAGACACGCCAAAATCACCTGCCGGGTACGCCAGAACCACGTGGCGGACACTCCGGAATCACCTTTCGGGCATGCCGGAACCAACTCTCAGACGTGCCAGAACCTCGTGCCGGTCACGTCAGAACCACCTGCCGGACACGCCGGAACCACCGGCTCGACTCGCCGGAACCACCGCCGGACATGCAAAATGACCTGCCTGCTACGCCAGAACCACTTGGCGAACACTCCGGAATCACCTGTCGGGCATGCCGGAACCGCCTCTCAGACTTGCCAGAACCATGTTCCGGACACGCCGGTACCACCTGCCGAGTATGCCGGAACCACCTGATCCACTCCCCAGAACCACCTGCTGGACATGCCAGAATCACCTGCCGACTACGCCAGAACCACTCGGCAGACACTCCGGAACCACCTGCCGGGCATGCTGGAACCACCTCTCAGAGGTGCCAGAACTACATGCCGGACACTCCGGAATCACCCGCCGGGCATGCCGGAACCACCTCTCTGAGGTGCCAGAACCACATGCCGGACACTCCGGAATCACCTGCCGGGCATGCCGGAACCATCTCTCAGACGTGCCAGAACCATGTTCCGGACACGCTGCTACCACCTGCCGAGCTCGCCGGAACCACCTGCAGGACACCCCAAAATCACCTGCCAGCTACGCCAGAACCACACGGCAGACACTCCGGAATCACCAGCCGGGCATGCCGGAACCACCTGCTGGACATGCCGGAACCACCGGCTCGACTCGCCGGAACCATTGCGGGACATGCAAAATCACCTGCCGGCTATGCCAGAACCGCTTCGGGAACACTCCGGAATCACCTGCCGGGCATGGCGGAACCACCTCTCAGACATGCCGGAACCACATGCCAATGACACCGGAAGCACCTGCCGCGCACGCCAGAACCACCTGCTCGACTCGCCAAAACCACCTGCTGTACACGCCAAAATCACCTGCCGGCTACGCCACAACCATTTGGTGAACTCTTCGGAATCACCTGCCGGGCTGGCTCCAGAACCACTCGGCAGACACTCCGGAACCACCTGCCGGGCATGCCGGAACCACCTCTCAGACATGCCGGAACCACATGCCAATGACACCGGAAGCACCTGCCGAGCACGCCAGAACCACCTGCTCGACTCACCAAAACCGCCTGCTGGACACGCCAAAATCACCTGCCGGCTACGCCACAACCATTTGGTGAACTCTTCGGTATCACCTGCCGGGCTTGATGGAACCACCTGCCGGTCATGCCAACATCACCTGCCAGCAATGCCAGAAACATTTGGCGGACACCATGGAAACACCTGACGGGCCGGCCGGAACCACCTCTCAGACGTGCCAGAACCATGTGCCTGAGATGCCGGAGCCACTCCGCGAACAGACCGAAACCTCCTGCCAGACCCGCCTGAACCCCCTGGCGAGCACGCCTGATCCACCTGCTCAACTAGCCAGAACCAACTTCCTGACACGCCAAAATCACCTGCCAGGTATACAAGAACCACTTGGTGGACACTCCGGAATCATCTGCCGGACATGCCAGAACCAGCTCTCAGACACACCAGAACCACCTGCCAGAGACGCCGGAAGCACCAGCTGAGCATGCCTGAGCCACCTGCTCGACTCGCAAGATACACCTGTCGGACATGCCAAAATCACCTGTCGGGTACGCCAGAAACACTTGGCGGACGCTCCGGAATCACCTGTCGGGCGTGCCGGAACCTCCTCTCAGACTTGCCAGAACCATGTTCTGGACACGCCGGTACCACCTGCCGAGTATGCCGGAACCAGCTGATCCACTCCCCAGAACCACCTAGTGGACATGCCAAAATCAACTGCCGGCTACGCCAGAAGCACTCGGCAGACACTCCGTAATCACATGCCAGGCATTCCGGAACGACCTCTCAGAGGTGCCAGAACCAAATGCCGGACACTCCGGTATCACCTGCCGGGCATGCCGGAACCACCTCTCAGAGGTGCCAGAACCACATGCTGGACACTCCGGAATCACCTGCCGGGCATGCCGGAACCATCTCTCAGACGTGCCAGAACCATGTTCCGGACACGCTGCTACCACCTGCCGAGCTCGCCGGAACCACTTGCAGGACACGCCAAAATCACCTGCCAGCTACGCCAGAACCACACGGCAGACACTCCGGAATCACCTGCCGGGCTGGCTGGAACCACCTGACAGTCACGCCAACATCGCCTTTCAGCTACGCCAGAACCACTTGGCGGACACTCCCGAAACACCTCTCCGGCCGGCTGGAACCACCTCTCAGACGTGCCAGAACCATGTGCCTGAGATGCTGGAATCACTCCCCTAACAGACCGAAACCACCTGACAGACCCGCCTGAATCCCCTGGCGAGCACGCCTGATCCACCTGCTCAACTAGATGGAGCCCCCTTCCTGACAAGCCAAAATCACCTGCCGGCTACGCCACAAACATTTGGTGAACTCTTCGGAATCACCTGCCGGGCTGGCTCCAGAACCACTCGGCAGACACTCCGGAACCACCTGCCGGGCATGCCGGAACCACCTCTCAGACATGCCGGAACCACATGCCAATGACACCGGAAGCACCTGCCGAGCACGCCAGAACCACCTGCTCGACTCGCCAAAACCACCTGCTGTACACGCCAAAATCACCTGCCGGCTACACCACAACCATTTGGTGAACTCTTCGGAATCACCTGCCGTGCTGGCTGGAACCACCTCTCAGACATGCCGGAACCACATGCCAATGACACCGGAAGCACCTGCCGAGCACGCCAGAACCACCTGCTCGACTCGCCAAAACCACCTGCTGTACACGCCAAAATCACCTGCCGGCTACGCCACAACCATTTGGTGAACTCTTCGGAATCACCTGCCGGGCTGGCTCCAGAACCACTCGGCAGACACTCCGGAACCACCTGCCGGGCATGCCGGAACCACCTCTCAGACATGCCGGAACCACATGCCAATGACACCGGAAGCACCTGCCGAGCACACCAGAACCACCTGCTCGACT
This sequence comes from Equus caballus, assembly GCF_041296265.1. Classification (NCBI taxonomy): domain Eukaryota; kingdom Metazoa; phylum Chordata; class Mammalia; order Perissodactyla; family Equidae; genus Equus; species Equus caballus. Next base: position 7,773,876 of record NC_091704.1, read on the forward strand.
CGCCAAAACCACCTGCTGGACACGCCAAAATCACCTGCCGGCTACGCCACAACCATTTGGTGAACTCTTCGGAATCACCTGCCGGTCTTGATGGAACCACCTGCCGGTCACGCCAACATCACCTGCCAGCTATGCCAGAAACACTTGGCGGACACCATGGAAACACCTGTCGGGCCGGCCGGAACCACCTCTCAGACGTGCCAGAACCATGTGCCTGAGATGCCGGAGCCACTCCCCGAACAGACCGAAACCGCCTGCCAGACCCGCCTGAACCCCCTGGCGAGCACGCCTGATCCACCTGCTCAACTAGCCAGAACGAACTTCCTGACACGCCAAAATCACCTGCCAGGTATACCAGAAACACTTGTTGGACACTCCGGAATCATCTGCCGGACATGCCAGAACCAGCTCTCAGACACACCAGAACCACGTGCCAGAGACGCCGGAAGCACCAGCTGAGCATGCCTGAGCCACCTGCTCGACTCGCAAGATACACCTGTCAGACATGCCAAAATCACCTGTCGGGTACGCCAGAAACACTTGGCGGACGCTCCGGAATCACCTGTCGGGCGTGCCGGAACCTCCTCTCAGACTTGCCAGAACCATGTTCTGGACACGCCGGTACCACCTGCCGAGTATGCCGGAACCAGCTGATCCACTCCCCAGAACCACCTAGTGGACACGCCAAAATCAACTGCCGGCTACGCCAGAATCACTCGGCAGACACTCCGGAATCACAGGCCAGGCATTCCGGAACGACCTCTCAGAGGTGCCAGAACCAAATGCCGGACACTCCAGTATCACCTGCCGGGCATGCCGGAACCACCTCTCAGAGCTGCCAGAACCACATGCCGGACACTGCGGAATCACCTGCCGTGCATGCTGGAACCACGTTCTGGACATGCCGGAACCACCTGCCTTACATGCCGGAACCACCGGCTTGACTCGCCGGAACCATTGCCGGACATGCAAAATCACCTGCCGGCTATGCCAGAACCACTTCGGGAACACTCCGGAATCACCTGCCGGACATGGCGGAACCACCTCTCAGACATGCCGGAACCACATGCCAATGACACCGGAAGCACATGCCGCGCACGCCAGAACCACCTGCTCGACTCGCCAAAACCACCTGCTGGACACGCCAAAATCACCTGCCGGCTACACCACAACCATTTGGTGAACTCTTCGGAATCACCTGCCGGGCTTGCTGGAACCACCTGCCGGTCACGCCAACATCACCTGCCAGCTATGCCAGAACCACTTGGCGGACACCATGGAAACACCTGTCGGGCCGGCCGGAACCACCTCTCAGACGTGCCAGAACCATGAGCCTGAGATGCCGGAACCACTCCCCGAACAGAACGAAACCACCTGCCAGACCCGCCTGGAACCCCTGGCGAGCACGCCTGATCCACCTGCTCAACTAGCCGGAACCAACTTCCTGACACGCCAAAATCACCTGCCAGGTATACAAGAACCACTTGGTGGACACTCCGGAATCATGTGCCGGAGATGCCAGAACCAGCTCTCAGACACACCAGAACCACGTGCCAGAGACGCCGGAAGCACCAGCTGAGCATGCCTGAGCCACCTGCTCGACTCGCAAGATACACCTGTCGGACAGGCGAAAATCACCTGCCGCGTACGCCAGAAACACTTGGCGGACGCTCCGGAATCACTTGTCGGGCGTGCCGGAACCACATGCCGGACATGCCGGAACCACCGGCTCGACTCGCCGGAACCATTGCCGGACATGCGAAATCACCTGCCGGCTACGCCAGAATCACTTGGCGAACACTCCGGAATCACCTGCCGGGCATGGCGGAACCACCTCTCAGACATGCCGGAAACACATGCCAATGACTCCGGAAGCACCTGCCGAGCACGCCAGAACCACCTGCCGAGCACGCCGGAACCACCTACTCGACTCGCCGGAACCACCTACCTGACACGCTAAAATCACCTGCCGGGTAAGCCACAACCACTTGGTGGACACTCCGGAATCATCTTCCGGACATGCCAGAACCAGCTCTCAGACACACCAGAACCACGTGCCAGACACGCCGGAAGCACCTGCTGATCGTGCCTGAGCCAAATGCTCGACTTGCAAGAAACACCTGCCAGACACGCCAAAATCACCTGCCGGGTACGCCAGAACCACGTGGCGGACACTCCGGAATCACCTTTCGGGCATGCCGGAACCAACTCTCAGACGTGCCAGAACCTCGTGCCGGACACGCCTGAACCACCTGCCGGACAGACCGGAAACACCTGCTGGACACGCCGGAAGCACCGGCTTGACTCGCCGGAACCACCGCCGGACGTGCAAAACGACCTGCCGGCTACGCCAGAACCACTTGGCGAACACTCCGGAATCACCTGTCGGGCATGGCAGAACCACCTCTCAGACTTGCCAGAACCATGTTCCGGACACGCCGGTACCACCTGCCGAGTATGCCGGAACCACATGATCCACTCCCCAGAACCACCTGCTGGACACGCCAGAATCACCTGCTGGCTACGCCAGAACAACTCGGCAGACACTCCGGAACCACCTGCCGGGCATGCCACAACCACCTCTCAGAGGTGCCAGAACCACATGCCCGACACTCCACAATGACCTGTCGGGCATGCCGGAACCAACTCTCAGACGTGCCGGTCACGCCAGAAGCACCTGCCGGACACGCCGGAACCACCGGCTCGACTCGCCGGAACCACCACCGGACATGCAAAATGACGTGCCGGCTACACCAGAACCACTTGGCGAACACTCCGGAATCACCTGTCGGGCATGCCGGAACCACATCTCAGACTTGCCAGAACCATGTTCCGGACACGCTGGTACCACCTGCCGAGTATGCCGGAACCACCTGATCCACTCCCCAGAACCACCTGCTGGACACGCCAGAATCACCTGCCGACTACGCCAGAACCACTCGGGAGACACTCCGGAACCACCGGCCGGGCCTGCCGGAACCACCTCTCAGACATGCCGGTACCACATGCCAATGACACCGGAAGCACCTGCCCAGGACGCCAGAACCACCTGCTCGACTCGCCAAAACCACCTGCTGGACACGCCAAAATCACCTGCCGGCTACGCCACAACCATTTGGTGAACTCTTCGGAATCACCTGCCGGGCATGCATGAACCACCTGCCGGTCATGCCGGAACCACCGGCTCGACTCGCCGGAACCATTGCCGGACATGCAAAATCACCTGCCGGCTATGCCAGAACCACTTGGGGAACACTCCGGAATCACCTGCCGGGCATGGCGGAACCACCTCTCAGACATGCCGGAACCACATGGCAATGACACTGGAAGCACCTGCCGAGCACGCCAGAACCACCTGCTCGACTCGCCAAAACCACCTGCTGGACACGCCAAAATCACCTGCCGGCTACGCCAGAACCACTTGGCGAACACTCCGGTATCACCTGCCGGGCATGCCGGAACCACCTCTCAGAGGTGCCAGAACCACATGCCGGACACTCCGGAATCACCTGCCGGGCATGCCGGAACTACCTGCTGGACATGCCGGAACCACCGACTCGACTAGCCGGAACCATTGCCGGACATGCAAAATCACCTGCCGGCTACGCCAGAACCACTTCGGGAACACTCCGGAATCACCTGCCGGGCATGGCGGAACCACCTCTCAGACATGCCGGAACCACATGCCAATGACACCGGAAGCACCTGCCGCGCACGCCAGAACCACCTGCTCGACTCGCCAAAACCACCTGCTGTACACGCCAAAATCACCTGCCGGCTACGCCACAACCATTTGGTGAACTCTTCGGAATCACCTGCCGGGCTGGCTGCAGAACCACTCGGCAGACACTCCGGACCCACCTGCCGTGCTGGCTGGAACCACCTCTCAGACATGCTGGAACCACATGCCAATGACACCGGAAGCACCTGCCGAGCACGCCAGAACCACCTGCTCGACTCGCCAAAACCACCTGCTGGACACGCCAAAATCACCTGCCGGCTACGCCACAACCATTTGGTGAACTCTTCGGTATCACCTGCCGGGCATGCCGGAACCACCTGCTGGACATGCCGGAACCACCGGCTCGACTCGCCGGAACCATTGCGGGACATGCAAAATCACCTGCCGGCTATGCCAGAACCACTTCGGGAACACTCCGGAATCACCTGCCAGGCATGGCGGAACCACCTCTCAGACTTGCCAGAACCATGTTCTGGACACGCCGGTACCACCTGCCGAGTATGCCGGAACCAGCTGATCCACTCCCCAGAACCACCTAGTGGACACGCCAAAATCAACTGCCGGCTACGCCAGAAGCACTCGGCAGACACTCCGGAATCACATGCCAGGCATTCCGGAACGACCTCTCAGAGGTGCCAGAACCAAATGCCGGACACTCCGGTATCACCTGCCCGGCATGCCGGAACCACCTCTCAGAGGTGCCAGAACCACATGCCGGACACTCCGGAATCACCTGCCGGGCATGCTGGAACCACGTGCTGGACATGCCGGAACCACCTGCCGGCCATGCCGGAACCACCGGCTCGACTCGCCGGAACCATTGCCGGACATGCAAAATCACCTGCCGGCTATGCCAGAACCACTTCGGGAACACTCCGGAATCAACTACCGGGCATGGCGGAACCACCTCTCAGAAATGCCGGGACCACATGCCAATGACACAGGAAGCACCTGCCGAGCACGCCAGAACCACCTGCTCGACTCGCCAAAATCACCTGCTGGACACGCCAAAATCACCTGCCGGCTACACCACAGCCATTTGGTGAACTCTTCGGAATCACCTGCCGGGCTTGCTGGAACCACCTGCCGGTCACGCCAACATCACCTGCCATCTATGCCAGAACCACTTGGCGGACACCATGGAAACACCTGTCGGGCCGGCCGGAACCACCTCTCAGACGTGCCAGAACCATGAGCCTGAGATGCCGGAACCACTCCCCGAACAGAACGAAACCACCTGCCAGACCCGCCTGAAGCCCCTGGCGAGCACGCCTGATCCACCTGCTCAACTAGCCGGAACCAACTTCCTGACACACCAAAATCACCTGCCAGGTATACAAGAACCACTTGGTGGACACTCTGGAATCATCTGCCGGAGACGCCAGAACCAGCTCTCAGACACACCAGAACCACGTGCCAGACACGCCGGAAGCACCTGCTGATCGTGCCTGAGACAAATGCTTGACTTGCCAGAAACACCTGCCAGACACGCCAAAATCACCTTCCGGGTACGCCAGAACCACGTGGCGGACACTCCGGAATCACCTTTCGGGCATGCCGGAACCAACTCTCAGACGTGCCAGAACCTCGTGCCGGACACGCCAGAACCACCTGCCGGACAGACCGGAAACACCTGCTGGACACGCCGGAACCACCGGCTCGAATCGTCGGAACCACCGCCGGACATGCAAAATGACCTGCTGGCTACGCCAGAACCACTTGGCGAACACTCCGGAATCACCTGTCGGGCATGCCAGAACCACCTCTCAGACTTGCCAGAACCATGTTCCGGACACGCCGGTACCACCTGCCGAGTATGCCGGAACCACATGATCCACTCCCCAGAACCACCTGCTGGACATGCCAGAATCACCTGCCGGCTACGCCAGAACCACTCGGCAGACACTCCGGAACCACCTGCCGGGCATGCCGCAACCACCTCTCAGAGGTGCCAGAACCACATGCCGGACACTCCAGAATCACCTGTTGGGCATGCCGGAACCAACTCTCAGACGTGCCGGTCACGCCAGAAGCACCTGCCGGACACGCCGGAACCACCGGCTCGACTCGCCGGAACCACCGCCGGACATGCAAAATGACCTGCCGGCTACGCCAGAACCACTTGGCGAACACTCCGGAATCACCTGTCGGGCATGCCGGAACCGCATCTCAGACTTGCCAGAACCATGTTCCGGACAGGCCGGTACCACCTGCCGAGTATGCCGGAACCACCTGATCCACTCCCCAGAACCACCTGCTGGACACGCCAGAATCACCTGCCGACTACGCCAGAACCACTCGGCAGACACTCCGGAACCACCTGCTGGGCATGCCGGAACCACCTCTCAGAAGTCCAAGAACCACATGCCGGACACTCCGGAATCACCCGCCGGGCATGCCGGAACCACCTCTCAGAGGTGCCAGAACCACATGCCGGACACTCCGGAATCACCTGCCGGGCATGCCGGAACCATCACTCAGACGTGCCAGAACCATGTTCCGGACACGCTGCTACCACCTGCCGAGCTCGCCGGAACCACCTGCAGGACACGCCAAAATCACCTGCCAGCTACGCCAGAACCACACGGCAGACACTCCGGAATCACCTGCTGGGCTGGCTGGAACCACCTGCCAGTCACGCCAACATCACCTTTCAGCTACGCCAGAACCACTTGGCGGACACTCCCGAAACACCTCTCCGGCCGGCCGGAACCACCTCTCAGACGTGCCAGAACCATGTGCCTGAGATGCCGGAACCACTCCCCGAACAGACCGAAACCACCTGCCAGACCCGCCCGAACCCCCTGGCAAGCACGCCTGATCCACCTTCTCAACTAGCCGGAACCACCTTCCTGACAAGCCAAAATCACCTGCCGGCTACGCCACAAACATTTGGTGAACTCTTCGGAATCACCTGCCGGGCTGGCTCCAGAACCACTCGGCAGACTCTCCGGAACCACCTGCCGGGCATGCCGGAACCACCTCTCAAACATGCCGGAACCACATGCCAATGACACCGGAAGCACCTGCCGAGCACGCCAGAACCACCTGCTCGACTCGCCAAAACCACCTGCTGGACACGCCAAAATCACCTGCCGGCTACGCCACAACCATTTGGTGAACTCTTCGGAATCACCTGCCGTGCTGGCTGGAACCACCTCTCAGACATGCCGGAACCACATGCCAATGACACCGGAAGCACCTGCCGAGCACGCCAGAACCACCTGCTCGACTCGCCAAAACCACCTTCTGGACACGCCAAAATCACCTGCCGGCTACGCCACAACCATTTGGTGAACTCTTCGGTATCACCTGCCGGGCTTGATGGAACCACCTGCCGGTCACGCCAACATCACCTGCCAGCTATGCCAGAAACACTTGGCGGACACCATGGAAACACCTGTCGGGCCGGCCGGAACCACCTCTCAGACGTGCCAGAACCATGTGCCTGAGATGCCGGAGCCACTCCCCGAACAGACCGAAACCACCTGCCAGACCCGCCTGAACCCCCTGGCGAGCACGCCTGATCCACCTGCTCAACTAGCCAGAACCAACTTCCTGACACGCCAAAATCACCTGCCAGGTATACCAGAACCACTTGGTGGACACTCCGGAATCATCTGCCGGACATGCCAGAACCAGCTCTCAGACACACCAGAACCACGTGCCAGAGACGCCGGAAGCACCAGCTGAGCATGCCTGAGATACCTGCTCGACTCGCAAGATACACCTGTCGGACATGCCAAAATCACCTGTCGGGTACGCCAGAAACACTTGGCGGACGCTCCGGAATCACCTGTCGGGCGTGCCGGAACCTCCTCTCAGACTTGCCAGAACCATGTTCTGGACACGCCGGTACCACCTGCCGAGTATGCCGGAACCAGCTGATCCACTCCCCAGAACCACCTAGTGGACACGCCAAAATCAACTGCCGGCTACGCCAGAACCACTCGGAAGACACTCCGGAATCACAGGCCAGGCATTCCGGAACGACCTCTCAGAGGTGCCAGAACCAAATGTCGGACACTCCGGTATCACCTGCCGGGCATGCCGGAACCACCTCTCAGAGGTGCCAGAACCACATGCCGGACACTCCGGAATCACCTGCCGGGCATGCCGGAACCACCTGCTGGACATGCCGGAATCACCGGCTCGACTCGCCGGAACCATTGCGGGACATGCAAAATCACCTGCCGGCTATGCCAGAACCACTTCGGGAACACTCCGGAATCACCTGCCGGGCATGGCGGAACCACCTCTCAGACATGCCGGAACCACATGCCAATGACACCGGAAGCACCTGCCGCGCACGCCAGAACCACCTGCTCGACTCGCCAAAACCACCTGCTGTACACGCCAAAATCACCTGCCGGCTACGCCACAACCATTTGGTGAACTCTTAGGAATCACCTGCCGGGCTGGCTGCAGAACCACTCGGCAGACACTCCGGACCCAACTGCCGTGCTGGCTGGAACCACCTCTCAGACATGCTGGAACCACATGCCAATGACACCGGAAGCACCTGCCGAGCACGCCAGAACCACCTGCTCGACTCGCCAAAACCACCTGCTGTACACGCCAAAATCACCTGCCGGCTACGCCACAACCATTTGGTGAACTCTTCGGAATCACCTGCCGTGCTGGCTGGAACCACCTCTCAGACATGCCGGAACCACATGCCAATGACACCGGAAGCACCTGCCGAGCATGCCAGAACCACCTGATCGACTCACCAAAACCACCTGCTGGACACGCCAAAATCACCTGCCGGCTACGCCACAACCATTTGGTGAACTCTTCGGTATCACCTGCCGGGCTTGATGGAACCACCTGCCGGTCACGCCAACATCACCTGCCAGCTATGCCAGAAACACTTGGCGGACACCATGGAAACACCTGTCGGGCCGGCCGGAACCACCTCTCAGACGTGCCAGAACCATGTGCCTGAGATGCCGGAGCCACTCCCCGAACAGACCGAAACCACCTGCCAGACCCGCCTGAACCCCCTGGCGAGCACGCCTGATCCACCTGCTCAACTAGCCAGAACCAACTTCCTGACACGCCAAAATCACCTGCCAGGTATACCAGAACCACTTGGTGGACACTCCGGAATCATCTGCCGGACATGCCAGAACCAGCTCTCAGACACACCAGAACCACGTGCCAGAGACGCCGGAAGCACCAGCTGAGCATGCCTGAGCCACCTGCTCGACTCGCAAGATACACCTGTCGGACATGCCAAAATCACCTGTCGGGTACGCCAGAAACACTTGGCGGACGCTCCGGAATCACCTGTCGGGCGTGCCGGAACCTCCTCTCAGACTTGCCAGAACCATGTTCTGGACACGCCGGTACCACCTGCCGAGTATGCCGGAACCAGCTGATCCACTCCCCAGAACCACCTAGTGGACACGCCAAAATCAACTGCCGGCTACGCCAGAACCACTCGGCAGACACTCCGGAATCACAGGCCAGGCATTCCGGAACGACCTCTCAGAGGTGCCAGAACCAAATGCCGGACACTCCGGTATCACCTGCCGGGCATGCCGGAACCACCTCTCAGAGGTGCCAGAACCACATGCCGGACACTCCGGAATCACCTGCCGGGCATGCTGGAACCACGTGCTGGACATGCCGGAACCACCTGCCGGACATGCCGGAACCACCTGCCGGACATTCCGAAAACACCGGCTCGACTCGCCGGAACCATTGCCGGACATGCAAAATCACCTGCCGGCTACGCCAGAACCACTTGGCGAACACTCCGGTATCACCTGCCGGGCATGCCGGGACCACCTATCAGAGGTGCCAGAACCACATGCCGGACACTCCGGAATCACCTGCCGGGCATGCCGGAACCACCTGCCGGACATGTCGGAACCACCGGCTCGACTCGCCGGAACCATTGCCGGACATGCAAAATCACCTGCCGGCTACGCCAGAACCACTTGGCGAACACTCCGGAATCACCTGCCAGGCATGGCGGAACCACCTCTCAGACTTGCCAGAACCATGTTCTGGACACGCCGGTACCACCTGCCGAGTATGCCGGAACCAGCTGATCCACTCCCCAGAACCACCTAGTGGACACGCCAAAATCAACTGCCGGCTACGCGAGAAGCACTCGGCAGACACTCCGTAATCACATGCCAGGTATTCCGGAACCACCTCTCAGAGGTGCCAGAACCAAATGCCGGACACTCCAGTATCACCTTCCGGGCATGTCGGAACCACCTCTCAGAGGTGCCAGAACCACATGCCGGACACTCCGGAATCACCTGAGGGGCATGCTGGAACCACGTGCTGGACATGCCGGAACCACCTGCCGGACATGCCGGAACCACCTGCCGGACATTCCGGAACCACCGGTTCGACTCGCCGGAACCATTGCCGGACATGCAAAATCACCTGCCGGCTACGCCAGAATCACTTGGCGAACACTCCGGAATCACCTGCCGGGCATGGCGGAACCACCTCTCAGACATGCCGGAAACACATGCCAATGACTCCGGAAGCACCTGCCGAGCACGCCGGAACCACCTACTCGACTCGCCGGAACCCCCTACCTGACACGCTAAAATCACCTGCCGGGTATGCCACAACCACTTGGTGGACACTCCGGAATCATCTTCCGGACATGCCAGAACCAGCTCTCAGACACACCAGAACCACGTGCCAGACACGCCGGAAGCACCTGCTGATCGTGCCTGAGACAAATGCTCGACTTGCCAGAAACACCTGCCAGACACGCCAAAATCACCTTCCGGGTACGCCAGAACCACGTGGCGGACACTCCGGAATCACCTTTCGGGCATGCCGGAACCAACTCTCAGACGTGCCAGAACCTCGTGCCGGACACGCCAGAACCACCTGCCGGACAGACCGGAAACACCTGCTGGACACGCCGGAACCACCGGCTCGACTCGCCGGAACCACCGCCGGACATGCAAAATGACCTGCTGGCTACGCCAGAACCACTTGGCGAACACTCCGGAATCACCTGTCGGGCATGCCGGAACCACCTCTCAGACTTGCCAGAACCATGTTCCGGACACGCCGGTACCACCTGCCGAGTATGCCGGAACCACCTGATCCACTCCCCAGAACCACCTGCTGGACATGCCAGAATCACCTGCCGGCTACGCCAGAACCACTCGGCAGACACTCCGGAACCACCTGCCGGGCATGCCGCAACCACCTCTCAGAGGTGCCAGAACCACATGCCGGACACTCCAGAATCACCTGTTGGGCATGCCGGAACCAACTCTCAGACGTGCCGGTCACGCCAGAAGCACCTGCCGGACACGCCGGAACCACCGGCTCGACTCGCCGGAACCACCGCCGGACATGCAAAATGACCTGCCGGCTACGCCAGAACCACTTGGCGAACACTCCGGAATCACCTGTCGGGCATGCCGGAACCGCATCTCAGACTTGCCAGAACCATGTTCCGGACACGCCGGTACCACCTGCCGAGAATGCCGGAACCACCTGATCCACTCCCCAGAACCACCTGCTGGACACGCCAGAATCACCTGCCGACTACGCCAGAACCACTAGGCAGACACTCCGGAACCACCTGCCGGGCATGCCGGAACCACCTCTCAGAGGTCCAAGAACCACATGCCGGACACTCCGGAATCACCCGCCGGGCATGCCGGAACCACCTCTCAGAGGTGCCAGAACCACATGCCGGACACTCCGGAATCACCTGCCGGGCATGCCGGAACCATCTCTCAGACGTGCCAGAACCATGTTCCGGACACGCTGGTACCACCTGCCGAGCTCGCCGGAACCACCTGCTGGACACGCCAAAATCACCTGCCAGCTACGCCAGAACCACACGGCAGACACTCCGGAATCACCTGCTGGGCTGGCTGGAACCACCTGCCAGTCACGCCAACATCACCTTTCAGCTACGCCAGAACCACTTGGCGGACACTCCCGAAACACCTCTCCGGCCGGCCGGAACCACCTCTCAGACGTGCCAGAACCATGTGCCTGAGATGCCGGAACCACTCCCCGAACAGACCGAAACCACCTGCCAGACCCGCCTGAACCCCCTGGCAAGCACGCCTGATCCACCTTCTCAACTAGCCGGAACCACCTTCCTGACAAGCCAAAATCACCTGCCGGCTACGCCACAAACATTTGGTGAACTCTTCGGAATCACCTGCCGGGCTGGCTCCAGAACCACTCGGCAGACTCTCCGGAACCACCTGCCGGGCATGCCGGAACCACCTCTCAAACATGCCGGAACCACATGCCAATGACACCGGAAGCACCTGCCGAGCACGCCAGAACCACCTGCTCGACTCGCCAAAACCACCTGCTGGACACGCCAAAATCACCTGCCGGCTACGCCACAACCATTTGGTGAACTCTTCGGAATCACCTGCCGTGCTGGCTGGAACCACCTCTCAGACATGCCGGAACCACATGCCAATGACACCGGAAGCACCTGCCGAGCACGCCAGAACCACCTGCTCGACTCGCCAAAACCACCTTCTGGACACGCCAAAATCACCTGCCGGCTACGCCACAACCATTTGGTGAACTCTTCGGTATCACCTGCCGGGCTTGATGGAACCACCTGCCGGTCACGCCAACATCACCTGCCAGCTATGCCAGAAACACTTGGCGGACACCATGGAAACACCTGTCGGGCCGGCCGGAACCACCTCTCAGACATGCCAGAACCATGTGCCTGAGATGCCGGAGCCACTCCCCGAACAGACCGAAACCACCTGCCAGACCCGCCTGAACCCCCTGGCGAGCACGCCTGATCCACCTGCTCAACTAGCCAGAACCAACTTCCTGACACGCCAAAATCACCTGCCAGGTATACCAGAACCACTTGGTGGACACTCCGGAATCATCTGCCGGACATGCCAGAACCAGCTCTCAGACACACCAGAACCACGTGCCAGAGACGCCGGAAGCACCAGCTGAGCATGCCTGAGCCACCTGCTCGACCCGCAAGATACACCTGTCGGACATGCCAAAATCACCTGTCGGGTACGCCAGAAACACTTGGCGGACGCTCCGGAATCACCTGTCGGGCGTGCCGGAACCTCCTCTCAGACTTGCCAGAACCATGTTCTGGACACGCCGGTACCACCTGCCGAGTATGCCGGAACCAGCTGATCCACTCCCCAGAACCACCTAGTGGACACGCCAAAATCAACTGCCGGCTACGCCAGAACCACTCGGCAGACACTCCGGAATCACAGGCCAGGCATTCCGGAACGACCTCTCAGAGGTGCCAGAACCAAATGCCGGACACTCCGGTATCACCTGCCGGGCATGCCGGAACCACCTCTCAGAGGTGCCAGAACCACATGCCGGACACTCCGGAATCACCTGCCGGGCATGCCGGAACCATCTCTCAGACGTGCCAGAACCATGTTCCGGACACGCTGCTACCACCTGCCGAGCTCGCCGGAACCACTTGCAGGACACGCCAAAATCACCTGCCAGCTACGCCAGAACCACACGGCAGACACTCCGGAATCACCTGCCGGGCTGGCTGGAACCACCTGACAGTCACGCCAACATCGCCTTTCAGCTACGCCAGAACCACTTGGCGGACACTCCCGAAACACCTCTCCGGCCGGCTGGAACCACCTCTCAGACGTGCCAGAACCATGTGCCTGAGATGCTGGAACCACTCCCCTAACAGACCGAAACCACCTGACAGACCCGCCTGAATCCCCTGGCGAGCACGCCTGATCCACCTGCTCAACTAGATGGAACCCCCTTCCTGACAAGCCAAAATCACCTGCCGGCTACGCCACAAACATTTGGTGAACTCTTCGGAATCACCTGCCGGGCTGGCTCCAGAACCACTCGGCAGACACTCCGGAACCACCTGCCGGGCATGCCGGAACCACCTCTCAGACATGCCGGAACCACATGCCAATGACACCGGAAGCACCTGCCGAGCACGCCAGAACCACCTGCTCGACTCGCCAAAACCACCTGCTGTACACGCCAAAATCACCTGCCGGCTACACCACAACCATTTGGTGAACTCTTCGGAATCACCTGCCGTGCTGGCTGGAACCACCTCTCAGACATGCCGGAACCACATGCCAATGACACCGGAAGCACCTGCCGAGCACGCCAGAACCACCTGCTCGACTCGCCAAAACCACCTGCTGTACACGCCAAAATCACCTGCCGGCTACGCCACAACCATTTGGTGAACTCTTCGGAATCACCTGCCGGGCTTGCTCCAGAACCACTCGGCAGACACTCCGGAACCACCTGCCGGGCATGCCGGAACCACCTCTCAGACATGCCGGAACCACATGCCAATGACACCGGAAGCACCTGCCGAGCACGCCAGAACCACCTGCTCGACTCGCAAAAACCACCTGCTGGACACGCCAAAATCACCTGCCGGCTACGCCACAACCATTTGGTGAACTCTTCGGAATCACCTGCCGTGCTGGCTGGAACCACCTCTCAGACATGCCGGAACCACATGCCAATGACACCGGAAGCACCTGCCGAGCACGCCAGAACCACCTGCTCGACTCGCCAAAACCACCTTCTGGACACGCCAAAATCACCTGCCGGCTACGCCACAACCATTTGGTGAACTCTTCGGTATCACCTGCCGGGCTTGATGGAACCACCTGCCGGTCACGCCAACATCACCTGCCAGCTATGCCAGAAACACTTGGCGGACACCATGGAAACACCTGTCGGGCCGGCCGGAACCACCTCTCAGACGTGCCAGAACCATGTGCCTGAGATGCCGGAGCCACTCCCCGAACAGACCGAAACCTCCTGCCAGACCCGCCTGAACCCCCTGGCGAGCACGCCTGATCCACCTGCTCAACTAGCCAGAACCAACTTCCTGACACGCCAAAATCACCTGCCAGGTATACAAGAACCACTTGGTGGACACTCCGGAATCATCTGCCGGACATGCCAGAACCAGCTCTCAGACACACCAGAACCACGTGCCAGAGACGCCGGAAGCACCAGCTGAGCATGCCTGAGCCACCTGCTCAACTCGCAAGATACACCTGTCGGACATGCCAAAATCACCTGTCGGGTACGCCAGAAACACTTGGCGGACGCTCCGGAATCACCTGTCGGGCGTGCCGGAACCTCCTCTCAGACTTGCCAGAACCATGTTCTGGACACGCCGGTACCACCTGCCGAGTATGCCGGAACCAGCTGATCCACTCCCCACAACCACCTAGTGGACACGCCAAAATCAACTGCCGGCTACGCCAGAACCACTCGGAAGACACTCCGGAATCACAGGCCAGGCATTCCGGAACGACCTCTCAGAGGTGCCAGAACCAAATGTCGGACACTCCGGTACCACCTGCCGGGCATGCCGGAACCACCTCTCAGAGGTGCCAGAACCACATGCCGGACACTCCGGAATCACCTGCCGGGCATGCTGGAACCACGTGCTGGACATGCCGGAACCACCTGCCGGAGAGGCCGGAATCACCTGCCGGACATGCCGGAACCACCGGCTCGAATCGCCGGAACCATTGCCGGACATGCAAAATCACCTGCCGGCTACGCCAGAACCACTTGGCGAACACTCCGGTATCACCTGCCGGGCATGCCGGAACCACCTCTCAGAGGTGCCAGAACCACATGCCGGACACTCCGGAATCACCTGCCGGGCATGCCGGAACCACCTGCTGGACATGCCGGAACCACCGGCTCGACTCGCCGGAACCATTGCGGGACATGCAAAATCACCTGCCGGCTATGCCAGAACCACTTCGGGAACACTCCGGAATCACCTGCCGGGCATGGCGGAACCACCTCTCAGACATGCCGGAACCACATGCCAATGACACCGGAAGCACCTGCCGCGCACGCCAGAACCACCTGCTCGACTCGCCAAAACCACCTGCTGTACACGCCAAAATCACCTGCTGGCTACGCCACAACCATTTGGTGAACTCTTCGGACTCTCCTGCCGGGCTGGCTCCAGAACAACTCGGCAGACACTCCGGAACCACCTGCCGGGCATGCCGGAACCACCTCTCAGACATGCCGGAACCACATGCCAATGACACCGGAAGCACCTGCCGAGCACGCCAGAACCACCTGCTCGACTCGCCAAAACCACCTGCTGGACACGCCAAAATCACCTGCCGGCTACGCCACAACCATTTGGTGAACTCTTCGGTATCACCTGCCGGGCTTGATGGAACCACCTGCCGGTCATGCCTACATCACCTGCCAGCAATGCCAGAAACACTTGGCGGACACCATGGAAACACCTGACGGGCCGGCCGGAACCACCTCTCAGACGTGCCAGAACCATGTGCCTGAGATGCCGGAGCCACTCCCCGAACAGACCGAAACCTCCTGCCAGACCCGCCTGAACCCCCTGGCGAGCACGCCTGATCCACCTGCTCAACTAGCCAGAACCAACTTCCTGACACGCCAAAATCACCTGCCAGGTATACCAGAACCACTTGGTGGACACTCCGGAATCATCTGCCGGACATGCCAGAACCAGCTCTCAGACACACCAGAACCACGTGCCAGAGACGCCGGAAGCACCAGCTGAGCATGCCTGAGCCACCTGCTCGACTCGCAAGATACACCTGTCGGACATGCCAAAATCACCTGTCGGGTACGCCAGAAACACTTGGCGGACGCTCTGGAATCACCTGTCGGGCGTGCCGGAACCTCCTCTCAGACTTGCCAGAACCATGTTCTGGACACGCCGGTACCACCTGCCGAGTATGCCGGAACCAGCTGATCCACTCCCCAGAACCACCTAGTGGACACGCCAAAATCAACTGCCGGCTACGCCAGAACCACTCGGCAGACACTCTGGAATCACAGGCCAGGCATTCCGGAACGACCTCTCAGAGGTGCCAGAACCAAATGCCGGACACTCCGGTATCACCTGCCGGGCATGCCGGAACCACCTCTCAGAGGTGCCAGAACCACATGCCGGACACTCCGGAATCACCTGCCGGGCATGCTGGAACCACGTGCTGGACATGCCGGAACCACCTGCCGGACATGCCGGAACCACCTGCCGGAAATGCCGGAACCACCTGCTCGACTCTCCGGAACCATTGCCGGACATGCAAAATCACCTGCCGGCTACGCCAGAACCACTTGGCGAACACTCCGGTATCACCTGCCGGGCATGCCGGAACCACCTCTCAGAGGTGCCAGAACCACATGCCGGACACTCCGGAATCACCTGCCGGGCATGCCGGAACCACCTGCTGGACATGCCAGAACCACCGGCTCGACTCGCCGGAACCATTGCGGGACATGCAAAATCACCTGCCGGCTATGCCAGAACCGCTTCGGGAACACTCCGGAATCACCTGCTGGGCATGGCGGAACCACCTCTCAGACATGCCGGAACCACATGCCAATGACACCGGAAGCACCTGCCGCGCACGCCAGAACCACCTGCTCGACTCGCCAAAACCACCTGCTGTACACGCCAAAATCACCTGCCGGCTACGCCACAACCATTTGGTGAACTCTTCGGAATCACCTGCCGGGCTGGCTCCAGAACCACTCGGCAGACACTCCGGAACCACCTGCCGGGCATGCCGGAACCACCTCTCAGACATGCCGGAACCACATGCCAATGACACCGGAAGCACCTGCCGAGCACGCCAGAACCACCTGCTCGACTCGCCAAAACCACCTGCTGGACACGCCAAAATCACCTGCCGGCTACGCCACAACCATTTGGTGAACTCTTCGGTATCACCTGCCGGGCTTGATGGAACCACCTGCCGGTCACGCCAACATCACCTGCCAGCTATGCCAGAAACACTTGGCGGACACCATGGAAACACCTGTCGGGCCGGCCGGAACCACCTCTCAGACGTGCCAGAACCATGAGCCTGAGATGCCGGAACCACTCCCCGAACAAAACGAAACCACCTGCCAGACCCGCCTGGAACCCCTGGCGAGCATGCCTGATCCACCTGCTCAACTAGCCGGAACCAACTTCCTGACACGCCAAAATCACCTGCCAGGTATACAAGAACCACTTGGTGGACACTCCGGAATCATGTGCCGGAGATGCCAGAACCAGCTCTCAGACACACCAGAACCACGTGCCAGAGACGCCGGCAGCACCAGCTGAGCATGCCTCAGCCACCTGCTCGACTCGCAAGATACACCTGTCGGACAGGCGAAAATCACCTGCCGCGTACGCCAGAAACACTTGGCGGACGCTCCGGAATCACTTGTCGGGCGTGCCGGAACCACATGCCGGACATGCCGGAACCACCGGCTCGACTCGCCGGAACCATTGCCGGACATGCGAAATCACCTGCCGGCTACGCCAGAATCACTTGGCGAACACTCCGGAATCACCTGCCGGGCATGGCGGAACCACCTCTCAGACATGCCGGAAACACATGCCAATGACTCCGGAAGCACCTGCCGAGCACGCCAGAACCACCTGCCGAGCACGCCGGAACCACCTACTCGACTCGCCGGAACCACCTACCTGACACGCTAAAATCACCTGCCGGGTAAGCCACAACCACTTGGTGGACACTCCGGAATCATCTTCCGGACATGCCAGAACCAGCTCACAGACACACCAGAACCACGTGCCAGACACGCCGGAAGCACCTGCTGATCGTGCCTGAGCCAAATGCTCGACTTGCCAGAAACACCTGCCAGACACGCCAAAATCACCTGCCGGGTACGCCAGAACCACGTGGCGGACACTCCGGAATCACCTTTCGGGCATGCCGGAACCAACTCTCAGACGTGCCAGAACCTCGTGCCGGACACGCCAGAACCACCTGCCGGACAGACCGGAAACACCTGCTGGACACGCCGGAACCACCGGCTCGACTCGCCGGAACCACCGCCGGACATGAAAAACGACCTGCCGGCTACGCCAGAACAACTTGGCGAACACTCCGGAATCACCTGTCGGGCATGCCAGAACCACCTCTCAGACTTGCCAGAACCATGTTCCGGACACGCCGGTACCACCTGCCGAGTATGCCGGAACCACATGATCCACTCCCCAGAACCACCTGCTGGACACGCCAGAATCACCTGCCGGCTACGCCAGAACAACTCGGCAGACACTCCGGAACCACCTGCCGGGCATGCCGCAACCACCTCTCAGAGGTGCCAGAACCACATGCCGGACACTCCACAATCACCTGTCGGGCATGCCGGAACCAACTCTCAGACGTGCCGGTCACGCCAGAAGCACCTGCCGGACACGCCGGAACCACCGGCTCGGCTCGCCGGAACCACCGCCGGACATGCAAAATGACCTGCCGGCTACGCCAGAACCACTTGGCGAACACTCCGGAATCACCTGTCGGGCATGCCGGAACCGCATCTCAGACTTGCCAGAACCATGTTCCGGACACGCTGGTACCACCTGCCGAGTATGCCGGAACCACCTGATCCACTCCCCAGAACCACCTGCTGGACACGCCAGAATCACCTGCCGACTACGCCAGAACCACTCGGGAGACACTCCGGAACCACCGGCCGGGCATGCCGGAACCACCTCTCAGACATGCCGGTACCACATGCCAATGACACCGGAAGCACCTGCCAAGGACGCCAGAACCACCTGCTCGACTCGCCAAAACCACCTGCTGTACACGCCAAAATCACCTGCCGGCTACGCCACAACCATTTGGTGAACTCTTCGGAATCACCTGCCGGGCATGCAGGAACCACCTGCCGGTCATGCCGGAACCACCGGCTCGACTCGCCGGAACCAGTGCCGGACATGCAAAATCACCTGCCGGCTACGCCAGAACCACTTGGCGCACAAACCAGAATCACCTGCCGGGCATGGCGGAACCACCTCTCAGACATGCCGGAACCACATGCCAATGACACCGGAGCACCTGCCGAGCACGCCAGAACCACCTGCTCGACTCGCCAAAACCACCTGCTGGACACGCCAAAATCACCTTCAGGCTACGCCACAACCATATGGTGAACACTTCAGAATCACCTGCCGGGCTGGCTGGAATCAACTGCCGGTCACGCCAACATCACCTGCCAGCTATGCCAGAAACACTTGGCGGACACCATGGAAACACCTGTCGGGCCGGCCGGAACCACCTATCAGACGTGCCAGAACCATGTGCCTGAGATGCCGGAACCACACCCGAACAGACCGAAACCACCTGCCAGACCCGCATGAACCACCTGCCGAGCATGCCGGAACCACCTACTCGACTCGCTGGAACCACCTACCTGACACGCCACAATCACCTGCCGGGTATGCCACAACCACTTGGTGGACACTCCGGAATCATCTGCCAGACATGCCAGAACCAGCTCTCAGACACACCAGAACCACGTGCCAGACACGCCGGAAGCACCTGCTGAGCATGCCTGAGTCAAATGCTCGACTTGCAAGAAACACCGGTCAGACACGCCAAAATCACCTGCCGGGTACGCCAGAACCACGTGGCGGACACTCCGGAATGACCTGTCGGGCATGCCGGAACCAACTCTCAGACGTGCCAGAACCTCGTGCCGGTCACGCCAGAACCACCTGCCGGACACGCCGGAACCACCGGCTCGACTCGCCGGAACCACCGCCGGACATGCAAAATGACCTGCCGGCTACGCCAGAACCACTTGGCGAACACTCCGGAATCACCTGTCGGGCATGCCGGAACCCCCTCTCAGACTTGCCAGAACCATGTTCCGGACACGCCGGTACCACCTGCAGAGTATGCCGGAACCACCTGATCCACTGCCCAGAACCACCTGCTGGACACGCCAGAATCACCTGCCGACAACGCCAGAACCACTCGTCAGACACTCCGGAACCACCTGCCGGGCATGCCTGAACCACCTCTCAGAGGTGCCAGAACCACATGCCAGACACTCCGGAATCACCTGCCGGGCATGCCGGAACCATCTCTCAGACGTGCCAGAACCATGTTCCGGACACGCCGGTACCACCTGCCGTGCTCGCCGGAACCAACTTCTGGACACGCCAAAATCACCTGCCGGCTACGCCAGAACCACTCGGCAGACACTCCGGAATCACCTGCAGGGCTGGCTGGAACCACCTGCCGGTCACGCCAACATCACCTTTCAGCTACGCCAGAACCACTTGGCGGACACTCCGGAAACACCTGTCGGGCCGGCCGGAACCACCTCTCAAACGTGCAAGAACCATGTGCCTGAGATGCCGGAACCACTCCCCGAACAGACCGAAACCACCTGCCAGACCCGCCTGAACCCCGTGGCGAGCACACCTGATCCACCTGCTCAACTAGCCGGAACCACCTTCCTGACACGCCAAAATCACCTGTCGGGTGTACCAGAACCACTTGGTGGATACTCCGGAATCACCTGCCGGGCATGCCGGAACCATCTCTCAGACGTGCCAGAACCATGTTCCGGACACGCCGGTACCACCTGCCGAGCTCGCCGGAACCACCTGCTGGACACGCCAAAATCACCTGCCGGGTACGCCAGAACCACTCGGCAGACACTCCGGAATCACCTGCCTGGCATGCCGGAACCACCTGCTGGACATGCCGGAACCACCTGCCGGACATGCCGGAACCACCGGCTCGACTCGCCGGAACCATTGCCGGACATGCAAAATCACCTGCCGGCTACGCCAGAACCACTTGGCGAACCCTCCGGTATCACCTGCCGGGCATGCCGGAACCACCTCTCAGAGGTGCCAGAACCACATGCCGGACACTCCGGAATCACCTGCCGGGCATGCCGGAACCACCTGCTGGACATGCCGGAACCACCGGCTCGACTCGCCGGAACCATTGCGGGACATGCAAAATCACCTGCCGGCTATGCCAGAACCACTTCGGGAACACTCCGGAATCACCTGCCGGGCATGGCGGAACCACCTCTCAGGCATGCCGGAACCACATGCCAATGACACCGGAAGCACCTGCCGCGCACGCCAGAACCACCTGCTCGACTCGCCAAAACCACCTGATGGACACGCCTAAATCACCTTCCGGCTACGCCACAACCATTTGGTGAACACTTCGGAATCACCTGCCGGGCTTGCTGGAACCACCTGCCGGTCACGCCAACATCACCTGCCAGCTATGCCAGAACCACTTGGTGGACACCATGGAAACACCTGTCGGGCCTGCCGGAACCACCTATCAGACGTGCCAGAACCATGTGCCTGAGATGCCGGAACCACACCCCGAAAAGTCCGAAACCACATGCCAGACCCGCCTGAACCACCTGCTGAGCACGCCGGAACCACCAACTCGACTCGCTGGAACCACCTACCTGACACGCTAAAATCACCTGCTGGGTATGCCACAACCACTTGGGGGACACTCCGGAATCATCTGCCGGACATGCCAGAACCAGCTCTCAGACACACCAGAACCACGTGCCAGACACGCCGGAGCACCTGCTGAGCATTCCTGAGCCAAATGCTCGACTTGCAAGAAACACCTGCCAGACACGCCAAAATCACCTGCCGGGTACGCCAGAACCACGTGGCGGACACTCCGGAATCACCTTTCGGGCATGCCGGAACCAACTCTCAGACGTGCCAGAACCTCGTGCCGGTCACGTCAGAACCACCTGCCGGACACGCCGGAACCACCGGCTCGACTCGCCGGAACCACCGCCGGACATGCAAAATGACCTGCCGGCTACGCCAGAACCACTTGGCGAACACTCCGGAATCACCTGTCGGGCATGCCGGAACCGCCTCTCAGACTTGCCAGAACCATGTTCCGGACACGCCGGTACCACCTGCCGAGTATGCCGGAACCACCTGATCCACTCCCCAGAACCACCTGCTGGACATGCCAGAATCACCTGCCGACTACGCCAGAACCACTCGGCAGACACTCCGGAACCACCTGCCGGGCATGCTGGAACCACCTCTCAGAGGTGCCAGAACTACATGCCGGACACTCCGGAATCACCCGCCGGGCATGCCGGAACCACCTCTCTGAGGTGCCAGAACCACATGCCGGACACTCCGGAATCACCTGCCGGGCATGCCGGAACCATCTCTCAGACGTGCCAGAAACATGTTCCGGACACGCTGCTACCACCTGCCGAGCTCGCCGGAACCACCTGCAGGACACCCCAAAATCACCTGCCGGCTACGCCACAACCATTTGGTGAACTCTTCGGAATCACCTGCCGGGCTGGCTCCAGAACCACTCGGCAGACACTCCGGAACCACCTGCCGGGCATGCCGGAACCACCTCTCAGACATGCCGGAACCACATGCCAATGACACCGGAAGCACCTGCCGAGCACGCCAGAACCACCTGCTCGACTCGCCAAAACCACCTGCTGGACACGCCAAAATCACCTGCCGGCTACGCCACAACCATTTGGTGAACTCTTCGGTATCACCTGCCGGGCGTGATGGAACCACCTGCCGGTCATGCCAACATCACCTGCCAGCAATGCCAGAAACATTTGGCGGACACCATGGAAACACCTGACGGGCCGGCCGGAAACACCTCTCAGACGTGCCAGAACCATGTGCCTGAGATGCCGGAGCCACTCCCCGAACAGACCGAAACCTCCTGCCAGACCCGCCTGAACCCCCTGGCGAGCACGCCTGATCCACCTGCTCAACTAGCCAGAACCAACTTCCTGACACGCCAAAATCACCTGCCAGGTATACAAGAACTACTTGGTGGACACTCCGGAATCATCTGCCGGACATGCCAGAACCAGCTCTCAGACACACCAGAACCACCTGCCAGAGACGCCGGAAGCACCAGCTGAGCATGCCTGAGCCACCTGCTCGACTCGCAAGATACACCTGTCGGACATGCCAAAATCACCTGTCGGGTACGCCAGAAACACTTGGCGGACGCTCCGGAATCACCTGTCGGGCGTGCCGGAACCTCCTCTCAGACTTGCCAGAACCATGTTCTGGACACGCCGGTACCACCTGCCGAGTATGCCGGAACCAGCTGATCCACTCCCCAGAACCACCTAGTGGACATGCCAAAATCAACTGCCGGCTACGCCAGAAGCACTCGGCAGACACTCCGTAATCACATGCCAGGCATTCCGGAACGACCTCTCAGAGGTGCCAGAACCAAATGCCGGACACTCCGGTATCACCTGCCGGGCATGCCGGAACCACCTCTCAGAGGTGCCAGAACCACATGCCGGACACTCCGGAATCACCTGCCGGGCATGCCGGAACCATCTCTCAGACGTGCCAGAACCATGTTCCGGACACGCTGCTACCACCTGCCGAGCTCGCCGGAACCACTTGCAGGACACGCCAAAATCACCTGCCAGCTACGCCAGAACCACACGGCAGACACTCCGGAATCACCTGCCGGGCTGGCTGGAACCACCTGACAGTCACGCCAACATCGCCTTTCAGCTACGCCAGAACCACTTGGCGGACACTCCCGAAACACCTCTCCGGCCGGCTGGAACCACCTCTCAGACGTGCCAGAACCATGTGCCTGAGATGCTGGAATCACTCCCCTAACAGACCGAAACCACCTGACAGACCCGCCTGAATCCCCTGGCGAGCACGCCTGATCCACCTGCTCAACTAGATGGAACCCCCTTCCTGACAAGCCAAAATCACCTGCCGGCTACGCCACAAACATTTGGTAAACTCTTCGGAATCACCTGCCGGGCTGGCTCCAGAACCACTCGGCAGACACTCCGGAACCACCTGCCGGGCATGCCGGAATCACCTCTCAGACATGCCGGAACCACATGCCAATGACACAGGAAGCACCTGCCGAGCACGCCAGAACCACCTGCTCGACTCGCCAAAACCACCTGCTGTACACGCCAAAATCACCTGCCGGCTACACCACAACCATTTGGTGAACTCTTCGGAATCACCTGCCGTGCTGGCTGGAACCACCTCTCAGACATGCCGGAACCACATGCCAATGACACCGGAAGCACCTGCCGAGCACGCCAGAACCACCTGCTCGACTCGCCAAAACCACCTGCTGTACACGCCAAAATCATCTGCCGGCTACGCCACAACCATTTGGTGAACTCTTCGGAATCACCTGCCGGGCATGCATGAACCACCTGCCGGTCATGCCGGAAGCACCGGCTCGACTCGCCGGAACCATTGCCGGACATGCAAAATCACCTGCCGGCTATGCCAGAACCACTTGGGGAACACTCCGGAATCACCTGCCGGGCATGGCGGAACCACCTCTCAGACATGCCGGAACCACATGCCAATGACACAGGAAGCACCTGCCGAGCACGCCAGAACCACCTGCTCGACTCGCCAAAACCACCTGCTGGACACGCCAAAATCACCTGCCGGCTACGCCACAACCATTTGGTGAACTCTTCGGTATCACCTGCCGGGCTTGATGGAACCACCTGCCGGTCATGCCTACATCACCTGCCAGCAATGCCAGAAACACTTGGCGGACACCATGGAAACACCTGACGGGCCGGCCGGAACCACGTCTCAGACGTGCCAGAACCATGTGCCTGAGATGCCGGAGCCACTCCCCGAACAGACCGAAACCTCCTGCCAGACCCGCCTGAACCCCCTGGCGAGCACGCCTGATCCACCTGCTCAACTAGCCAGAACCAACTTCCTGACACGCCAAAATCACCTGCCAGGTATACAAGAACCACTTGGTGGACACTCCGGAATCATCTGCCGGACATGCCAGAACCAGCTCTCAGACACACCAGAACCACCTGCCAGAGACGCCGGAAGCACCAGCTGAGCATGCCTGAGCCACCTGCTCGACTCGCAAGATACACCTGTCGGACATGCCAAAATCACCTGTCGGGTACGCCAGAAACACTTGGCGGACGCTCCGGAATCACCTGTCGGGCGTGCCGGAACCTCCTCTCAGACTTGCCAGAACCATGTTCTGGACACGCCGGTACCACCTGCCGAGTATGCCGGAACCAGCTGATCCACTCCCCAGAACCACCTAGTGGACACGCCAAAATCAACTGCCGGCTACGCCAGAACCACTCGGCAGACACTCCGGAATCACAGGCCAGGCATTCCGGAACGACCTCTCAGAGGTGCCAGAACCAAATGCCGGACACTCCGGTATCACCTGCCGGGCATGCCGGAACCACCTCTCAGAGGTGCCAGAACCACATGCCGGACACTCCGGAATCACCTGCCGGGCATGCTGGAACCACGTGCTGGACATGCCGGAACCACCTGCCGGACAGGTCGGAATCACCTGCCGGACATGCCGGAACCACCGGCTCGAATCGCCGGAACCATTGCCGGACATGCAAAATCACCTGCCGGCTACGCCAGAACCACTTGGCGAACACTCCGGTATCACCTGCCGGGCATGCCGGAACCACCTCTCAGAGGTGCCAGAACCACATGCCGGACACTCCGGAATCACCTGCCGGGCATGCCGGAACCACCTGCTGGACATGCCGGAACCACCGGCTCGACTCGCCGGAACCATTGCGGGACATGCAAAATCACCTGCCGGCTATGCCAGAACCACTTCGGGAACACTCCGGAATCACCTGCCGGGCATGGCGGAACCACCTCTCAGACATGCCGGAACCACATGCCAATGACACCGGAAGCACCTGCCGCGCACGCCAGAACCACCTGCTCGACTCGCCAAAACCACCTGCTGTACACGCCAAAATCACCTGCCGGCTACGCCACAACCATTTGGTGAACTCTTCGGAATCACCTGCCGGGCTGGCTCCAGAACCACTCGGCAGACACTCCGGAACCACCTGCCGGGCATGCCGGAACCACCTCTCAGACATGCCGGAACCACATGCCAATGACACCGGAAGCACCTGCCGAGCACGCCAGAACCACCTGCTCGACTCGCCAAAACCACCTGCTGGACACGCCAAAATCACCTGCCGGCTACGCCACAACCATTTGGTGAACTCTTCGGTATCACCTGCCGGGCATGCCGGAACCACCTGCTGGACATGCCGGAACCACCGGCTCGACTCGCCGGAACCATTGCGGGACATGCAAAATCACCTGCCGGCTATGCCAGAACCACTTCGGGAACACTCCGGAATCACCTGCCAGGCATGGCGGAACCACCTCTCAGACTTGCCAGAACCATGTTCTGGACACGCCGGTACCACCTGCCGAGTATGCCGGAACCAGCTGATCCACTCCCCAGAACCACCTAGTGGACACGCCAAAATCAACTGCCGGCTACGCCAGAAGCACTCGGCAGACACTCCGGAATCACATGCCAGGCATTCCGGAACGACCTCTCAGAGGTGCCAGAACCAAATGCCGGACACTCCGGTATCACCTGCCCGGCATGCCGGAACCACCTCTCAGAGGTGCCAGAACCACATGCCGGACACTCCGGAATCACCTGCCGGGCATGCTGGAACCACGTGCTGGACATGCCGGAACCACCTGCCGGCCATGCCGGAACCACCGGCTCGACTCGCCGGAACCATTGCCGGACATGCAAAATCACCTGCCGGCTATGCCAGAACCACTTGGGGAACACTCCGGAATCACCTACCGGGCATGGCGGAACCACCTCTCAGACATGCCGGGACCACATGCCAATGACACAGGAAGCACCTGCCGAGCACGCCAGAACCACCTGCTCGACTCGCCAAAACCACCTGCTGGACACGCCAAAATCACCTGCCGGCTACACCACAACCATTTGGTGAACTCTTCGGAATCACCTGCCGGGCTTGCTGGAACCACCTGCCGGTCACGCCAACATCACCTGCCAGCTATGCCAGAACCACTTGGCGGACACCATGGAAACACCTGTCGGGCCGGCCGGAACCACCTCTCAGACGTGCCAGAACCATGAGCCTGAGATGCCGGAACCACTCCCCGAACAGAACGAAACCACCTGCCAGACCCGCCTGGAACCCCTGGCGAGCATGCCTGATCCACCTGCTCAACTAGCCGGAACCAACTTCCTGACACGCCAAAATCACCTGCCAGGTATACAAGAACCACTTGGTGGACACTCTGGAATCATGTGCCGGAGAGGCCAGAACCAGCTCTCAGACACACCAGAACCACGTGCCAGAGACGCCGGAAGCACCAGCTGAGCATGCCTCAGCCACCTGCTCGACTCGCAAGATACACCTGTCGGACAGGCGAAAATCACCTGCCGCGTACGCCAGAAACACTTGGCGGACGCTCCGGAATCACTTGTCGGGCGTGCCGGAACCACATGCCGGACATGCCTGAACCACCGGCTCGACTCGCCGGAACCATTGCCGGACATGCGAAATCACCTGCCGGCTACGCCAGAATAACTTGGCGAACACTCCGGAATCACCTGCCGGGCATGGCGGAACCACCTCTCAGACATGCCGGAAACACATGCCAATGACTCCGGAAGCACCTGCCGAGCACGCCAGAACCACCTGCCGAGCACGCCGGAACCACCTACTCGACTCGCCGGAACCACCTACCTGACACGCTAAAATCACCTGCCGGGTAAGCCACAACCACTTGGTGGACACTCCGGAATCATCTTCCGGACATGCCAGAACCAGCTCTCAGACACACCAGAACCAAGTGCCAGACACGCCGGAAGCACCTGCTGATCGTGCCTGAGCCAAATGCTCGACTTGCCAGAAACACCTGCCAGACACGCCAAAATCACCTGCCGGGTACGCCAGAACCACGTGGCGGACACTCCGGAATCACCTTTCGGGCATGCCGGAACCAACTCTCAGACGTGCCAGAACCTCGTGCCGGTCACGTCAGAACCACCTGCCGGACACGCCGGAACCACCGGCTCGACTCGCCGGAACCACCGCCGGACATGCAAAATGACCTGCCGGCTACGCCAGAACCACTTGGCGAACACTCCGGAATCACCTGTCGCGCATGCCGGAACCGCCTCTCAGACTTGCCAGAACCATGTTCCGGACACGCCGGTACCACCTGCCGAGTATGGCGGAACCACCTGATCCACTCCCCAGAACCACCTGCTGGACATGCCGGAACCACCGGCTCGACTCGCCGGAACCATTGCGGGACATGCAAAATCACCTTCCGGCTATGCCAGAACCACTTCGGGAACACTCCGGAATCACCTGCCGGGCATGGCGGAAACACCTCTCAGACATGCCGGAACCACATGCCAATGACACCGGAAGCACCTGCCGCGCACGCCAGAACCACCTGCTCGACTCGCCAAAACCACCTGCTGTACACGCCAAAATCACCTGCCGGCTACGCCACAACCATTTGGTGAACTTTCGGAATCACCTGCCGGGCTGGCTCCAGAACCACTCGGCAGACACTCCGGAACCACCTGCCGGGCATGCCGGAAACACCTCTCAGACATGCCGGAACCACATGCCAATGACACCGGAAGCACCTGCCGAGCACGCCAGAACCACCTGCTCGACTCACCAAAACCACCTGCTGGACACGCCAAAATCACCTGCCGGCTACGCCACAACCATTTGGTGAACTCTTCGGTATCACCTGCCGGGCTTGATGGAACCACCTGCCGGTCATGCCAACATCACCTGCCAGCAATGCCAGAAACACTTGGCGGACACCATGGAAACACCTGACGGGCCGGCCGGAACCACGTCTCAGACGTGCCAGAACCATGTGCCTGAGATGCCGGAGCCACTCCCCGAACAGACCGAAACCTCCTGCCAGACCCGCCTGAACCCCCTGGCGAGCACGCCTGATCCACCTGCTCAACTAGCCAGAACCAACTTCCTGACACGCCAAAATCACCTGCCAGGTATACAAGAACCACTTGGTGGACACTCCGGAATCATCTGCCGGACATGCCAGAACCAGCTCTCAGACACACCAGAACCACCTGCCAGAGACGCCGGAAGCACCAGCTGAGCATGCCTGAGCCACCTGCTCGACTCGCAAGATACACCTGTCGGACATGCCAAAATCACCTGTCGGGTACGCCAGAAACACTTGGCGGACGCTCCGGAATCACCTGTCGGGCGTGCCGGAACCTCCTCTCAGACTTGCCAGAACCATGTTCTGGACACGCCGGTACCACCTGCCGAGTATGCCGGAACCAGCTGATCCACTCCCCAGAACCACCTAGTGGACACGCCAAAATCAACTGCCGGCTACGCCAGAAGCACTCGGCAGACACTCCGTAATCACATGCCAGGCATTCCGGAACGACCTCTCAGAGGTGCCAGAACCAAATGCCGGACACTCCGGTATCACCTGCCGGGCATGCCGGAACCACCTCTCAGAGGTGCCAGAACCACATGCCGGACACTCCGGAATCACCTGCCGGGCATGCCGGAACCATCTCTCAGACGTGCCAGAACCATGTTCCGGACACGCTGCTACCACCTGCCGAGCTCGCCGGAACCACTTGCAGGACACGCCAAAATCACCTGCCAGCTACGCCAGAACCACACGGCAGACACTCCGGAATCACCTGCCGGGCTGGCTGGAACCACCTGACAGTCACGCCAACATCGCCTTTCAGCTACGCCAGAACCACTTGGCGGACACTCCCGAAACACCTCTCCGGCCGGCTGGAACCACCTCTCAGACGTGCCAGAACCATGTGCCTGAGATGCTGGAACCACTCCCCTAACAGACCGAAACCACCTGACAGACCCGCCTGAATCCCCTGGCGAGCACGCCTGATCCACCTGCTCAACTAGATGGAACCCCCTTCCTGACAAGCCAAAATCACCTGCCGGCTACGCCACAAACATTTGGTGAACTCTTCGGAATCACCTGCCGGGCTGGCTCCAGAACCACTCGGCAGACACTCCGGAACCACCTGCCGGG
Source organism: Equus caballus (assembly GCF_041296265.1). NCBI lineage: Eukaryota > Metazoa > Chordata > Mammalia > Perissodactyla > Equidae > Equus > Equus caballus. The sequence continues at coordinate 7,804,352 of NC_091704.1, forward strand.
CATGCCGGAACCACCTCTCAGACATGCCGGAACCACATGCCAATGACACCGGAAGCACCTGCCGAGCACGCCAGAACCACCTGCTCGACTCGCCAAAACCACCTGCTGGACACGCCAAAATCACCTGCCGGCTACGCCACAACCATTTAGTGAACTCTTCGGAATCATCTGCCGTGCTGGCTGGAACCACCTCTCAGACATGCCGGAACCACATGCCAATGACACCGGAAGCACCTGCCGAGCACGCCAGAAACACCTGCTCGACTCGCCAAAACCACCTGCTGGACACGCCAAAATCACCTGCCGGCTACGCCACAACCATTTGGTGAACTCTTCGGTATCACCTGCCGGGCTTGATGGAACCACCTGCCGGTCACGCCAACATCACCTGCCAGCTATGCCAGAAACACTTGGCGGACACCATGGAAACACCTGTCGGGCCGGCCGGAACCACCTCTCAGACGTGCCAGAACCATGTGCCTGAGATGCCGGAGCCACTCCCCGAACAGACCGAAACCACCTGCCAGACCCTCCTGAACCCCCTGGCGAGCACGCCTGATCCACCTGCTCAACTAGCCAGAACCAACTTCCTGACACGCCAAAATCACCTGCCAGGTATACCAGAACCACTTGGTGGACACTCCGGAATCATCTGCCGGACATGCCAGAACCAGCTCTCAGACACACCAGAACCACGTGCCAGAGACGCCGGAAGCACCAGCTGAGCATGCCTGAGCCACCTGCTCGACTCGCAAGATACACCTGTCGGACATGCCAAAATCACCTGTCGGGTACGCCAGAAACACTTGGCGGACGCTCCGGAATCACCTGTCGGGCGTGCCGGAACCTCCTCTCAGACTTGCCAGAACCATGTTCTGGACACGCCGGTACCACCTGCCGAGTATGCCGGAACCAGCTGATCCACTCCCCAGAACCACCTAGTGGACACGCCAAAATCAACTGCCGGCTACGCCAGAACCACTCGGCAGACACTCCGGAATCACAGGCCAGGCATTCCGGAACGACCTCTCAGAGGTGCCAGAACCAAATGCCGGACACTCCGGTATCACCTGCCGGGCATGCCGGAACCACCTCTCAGAGGTGCCAGAACCACATGCCGGACACTCCGGAATCACCTGCCGGGCATGCTGGAACCACGTGCTGGACATGCCGGAACCACCTGCCGGACAGGCCGGAATCACCTGCCGGACATGCCGGAACCACCGGCTCGAATCGCCGGAACCATTGCCGGACATGCAAAATCACCTGCCGGCTACGCCAGAACCACTTGGCGAACACTCCGGTATCACCTGCCGGGCATGCCGGAACCACCTCTCAGAGGTGCCAGAACCACATGCCGGACACTCCGGAATCACCTGCCGGGCATGCCGGAACCACCTGCTGGACATGCCGGAACCACCGGCTCGACTCGCCGGAACCATTGCGGGACATGCAAAATCACCTGCCGGCTATGCCAGAACCACTTCGGGAACACTCCGGAATCACCTGCCGGGCATGGCGGAACCACCTCTCAGACATGCCGGAACCACATGCCAATGACACCGGAAGCACCTGCCGCGCACGCCAGAACCACCTGCTCGACTCGCCAAAACCACCTGCTGTACACGCCAAAATCACCTGCCGGCTACGCCACAACCATTTGGTGAACTCTTCGGAATCACCTGCCGGGCTGGCTCCAGAACCACTCGGCCGACACTCCGGACCCACCTGCCGTGCTGGCTGGAACCACCTCTCAGACATGCTGGAACCACATGCCAATGACACCGGAAGCACCTGCCGAGCACGCCAGAACCACCTGCTCGACTCGCCAAAACCACCTGCTGGACACGCCAAAATCACCTGCCGGCTACGCCACAACCATTTGGTGTACTCTTCGGAATCACCTGCCGTGCTGGCTGGAACCACCTCTCAGACATGCCGGAACCACATGCCAATGACACCGGAAGCACCTGCCGAGCACGCCAGAACCACCTGATCGACTCGCCAAAACCACCTGCTGGACACGCCAAAATCACCTGCCGGCTACGCCACAACCATTTGGTGAACTCTTCGGTATCACCTGCCGGGCTTGATGGAACCACCTGCCGGTCACGCCAACATCACCTGCCAGCTATGCCAGAAACACTTGGCGGACACCATGGAAACACCTGTCGGGCCGGCCGGAACCACCTCTCAGACGTGCCAGAACCATGTGCCTGAGATGCCGGAGCCACTCCCCGAACAGACTGAAACCACCTGCCAGACCCGCCTGAACCCCCTGGCGAGCACGCCTGATCCACCTGCTCAACTAGCCAGAACCAACTTCCTGACACACCAAAATCACCTGCCAGGTATACAAGAACCACTTGGTGGACACTCCGGAATCATCTGCCGGACATGCCAGAACCAGCTCTCAGACACACCAGAACCACGTGCCAGAGACGCCGGAAGCACCAGCTGAGCATGCCTGAGCCACCTGCTCGACTCGCAAGATACACCTGTCGGACATGCCAAAATCACCTGTCGGGTACGCCAGAAACACTTGGCGGACGCTCCGGAATCACCTGTCGGGCGTGCCGGAACCTCCTCTCAGACTTGCCAGAACCATGTTCTGGACACGCCGGTACCACCTGCCGAGTATGCCGGAACCAGCTGATCCACTCCCCAGAACCACCTAGTGGACACGCCAAAATCAACTGCCGGCTACGCCAGAACCACTCGGCAGACACTCCGGAATCACAGGCCAGGCATTCCGGAACCACCTCTCAGAGGTGCCAGAACCAAATGCCGGACACTCCGGTATCACCTGCCGGGCATGCCGGAACCACCTCTCAGAGGTGCCAGAACCACATGCCGGACACTCCGGAATCACCTGCCGGGCATGCTGGAACCACGTGCTGGACATGCCGGAACCACCTGCCGGACAGGCCGGAATCACCTGCCGGACATGCCGGAACCACCGGCTTGAATCGCCGGAACCATTGCCGGACATGCAAAATCACCTGCCGGCTACGCCAGAACCACTTGGCGAACACTCCGGTATCACCTGCCGGGCATGCCGGGACCACCTATCAGAGGTGCCAGAACCACATGCCGGACACTCCGGAATCACCTGCCGGGCATGCCGGAACCACCTGCCGGACATGCCGGAACCACCGGCTCGACTCGCCGGAACCATTGCCGGACATGCAAAATCACCTGCCGGCTACGCCAGAACCACTTGGCGAACACTCCGGAATCACCTGCCAGGCATGGCGGAACCACCTCTCAGACTTGCCAGAACCATGTTCTGGACACGCCGGTACCACCTGCCGAGTATGCCGGAACCAGCTGATCCACTCCCCAGAACCACATAGTGGACACGCCAAAATCAACTGCCGGCTACGCCAGAAGCACTCGGCAGACACTCCGTAATCACATGCCAGGTATTCCGGAACCACCTCTCAGAGGTGCCAGAAGCAAATGCCGGACACTCCAGTATCACCTTCCGGGCATGTCGGAACCACCTCTCAGAGGTGCCAGAACCACATGCCGGACACTCCGGAATCACCTGAGGGGCATGCTGGAACCACGTGCTGGACATGCCGGAACCACCTGCCGGACATGCCGGAACCACCTGCCGGACATTCCGGAACCACCGGTTCGACTCGCCGGAACCATTGCCGGACATGCAAAATCACCTGCCGGCTACGCCAGAATCACTTGGCGAACACTCCGGAATCACCTGCCGGGCATGGCGGAACCACCTCTCAGACATGCCGGAAACACATGCCAATGACTCCGGAAGCACCTGCCGAGCACGCCGGAACCACCTACTCGACTCGCCGGAACCCCCTACCTGACACGCTAAAATCACCTGCCGGGTATGCCACAACCACTTGGTGGACACTCCGGAATCATCTTCCGGACATGCCAGAACCAGCTCTCAGACACACCAGAACCACGTGCCAGACACGCCGGAAGCACCTGCTGATCGTGCCTGAGCCAAATGCTCGACTTGCCAGAAACACCTGCCAGACACGCCAAAATCACCTTCCGGGTACGCCAGAACCACGTGGCGGACACTCCGGAATCACCTTTCGGGCATGCCGGAACCAACTCTCAGACGTGCCAGAACCTCGTGCCGGACACGCCAGAACCACCTGCCGGACAGACCGGAAACACCTGCTGGACACGCCGGAACCACCGGCTCGACTCGCCGGAACCACCGCCGGACATGCAAAATGACCTGCTGGCTACGCCAGAACCACTTGGCGAACACTCCGGAATCACCTGTCGGGCATGCCAGAACCACCTCTCAGACTTGCCAGAACCATGTTCCGGACACGCCGGTACCACCTGCCGAGTATGCCGGAACCACATGATCCACTCCCCAGAACCACCTGCTGGACATGCCAGAATCACCTGCCGGCTACGCCAGAACCACTCGGCAGACACTCCGGAACCACCTGCCGGGCATGCCGCAACCACCTCTCAGAGGTGCCAGAACCACATGCCGGACACTCCAGAATCACCTGTTGGGCATGCCGGAACCAACTCTCAGACGTGCCGGTCACGCCAGAAGCACCTGCCGGACACGCCGGAACCACCGGCTCGACTCGCCGGAACCACCGCCGGACATGCAAAATGACCTGCCGGCTACGCCAGAACCACTTGGCGAACACTCCGGAATCACCTGTCGGGCATGCCGGAACCGCATCTCAGACTTGCCAGAACCATGTTCCGGACAGGCCGGTACCACCTGCCGAGTATGCCGGAACCACCTGATCCACTCCCCAGAACCACCTGCTGGACACGCCAGAATCACCTGCCGACTACGCCAGAACCACTCGGCAGACACTCCGGAACCACCTGCCGGGCATGCCGGAACCACCTCTCAGAGGTCCAAGAACCACATGCCGGACACTCCGGAATCACCCGCCGGGCATGCCGGAACCACCTCTCAGAGGTGCCAGAACCACATGCCGGACACTCCGGAATCACCTGCCGGGCATGCCGGAACCATCTCTCAGACGTGCCAGAACCATGTTCCGGACACGCTGCTACCACCTGCCGAGCTCGCCGGAACCACCTGCAGGACACGCCAAAATCACCTGCCAGCTACGCCAGAACCACACGGCAGACACTCCGGAATCACCTGCTGGGCTGGCTGGAACCACCTGGCAGTCACGCCAACATCACCTTTCAGCTACGCCAGAACCACTTGGCGGACACTCCCGAAACACCTCTCCGGCCGGCCGGAACCACCTCTCAGACGTGCCAGAACCATGTGCCTGAGATGCCGGAACCACTCCCCGAACAGACCGAAACCACCTGCCAGACCCGCCTGAACCCCCTGGCAAGCACGCCTGATCCACCTGCTCAACTAGCCGGAACCACCTTCCTGACAAGCCAAAATCACCTGCCGGCTACGCCACAAACATTTGGTGAACTCTTCGGAATCACCTGCCGGGCTGGCTCCAGAACCACTCGGCAGACTCTCCGGAACCACCTGCCGGGCATGCCGGAACCACCTCTCAAACATGCCGGAACCACATGCCAATGACACCGGAAGCACCTGCCGAGCACGCCAGAACCACCTGCTCGACTCGCCAAAACCACCTGCTGGACACGCCAAAATCACCTGCCGGCTACGCCACAACCATTTGGTGAACTCTTCGGAATCACCTGCCGTGCTGGCTGGAACCACCTCTCAGACATGCCGGAACCACATGCCAATGACACCGGAAGCACCTGCCGAGCACGCCAGAACCACCTGCTCGACTCGCCAAAACCACCTTCTGGACACGCCAAAATCACCTGCCGGCTACGCCACAACCATTTGGTGAACTCTTCGGTATCACCTGCCGGGCTTGATGGAACCACCTGCCGGTCACGCCAACATCACCTGCCAGCTATGCCAGAAACACTTGGCGGACACCATGGAAACACCTGTCGGGCCGGCCGGAACCACCTCTCAGACGTGCCAGAACCATGTGCCTGAGATGCCGGAGCCACTCCCCGAACAGACCGAAACCTCCTGCCAGACCCGCCTGAACCCCCTGGCGAGCACGCCTGATCCACCTGCTCAACTAGCCAGAACCAACTTCCTGACACGCCAAAATCACCTGCCAGGTATACAAGAACCACTTGGTGGACACTCCGGAATCATCTGCCGGACATGCCAGAACCAGCTCTCAGACACACCAGAACCACGTGCCAGAGACGCCGGAAGCACCAGCTGAGCATGCCTGAGCCACCTGCTCGACTCGCAAGATACACCTGTCGGACATGCCAAAATCACCTGTCGGGTACGCCAGAAACACTTGGCGGACGCTCCGGAATCACCTGTCGGGCGTGCCGGAACCTCCTCTCAGACTTGCCAGAACCATGTTCTGGACACGCCGGTACCACCTGCCGAGTATGCCGGAACCAGCTGATCCACTCCCCAGAACCACCTAGTGGACACGCCAAAATCAACTGCCGGCTACGCCAGAACCACTCGGAAGAAACTCCGGAATCACAGGCCAGGCATTCCGGAACGACCTCTCAGAGGTGCCAGAACCAAATGTCGGACACTCCGGTATCACATGCCGGGCATGCCGGAACCACCTCTCAGAGGTGCCAGAACCACATGCCGGACACTCCGGAATCACCTGCCGGGCATGCTGGAACCACGTGCTGGACATGCCGGAACCACCTGCCGGAGAGGCCGGAATCACCTGCCGGACATGCCGGAACCACCGGTTCGAATCGCCGGAACCATTGCCGGACATGCAAAATCACCTGCCGGCTACGCCAGAACCACTTGGCGAACACTCCGGTATCACCTGCCGGGCATGCCGGAACCACCTCTCAGAGGTGCCAGAACCACATGCCGGACACTCCGGAATCACCTGCCGGGCATGCCGGAACCACCTGCTGGACATGCCGGAACCACCGGCTCGACTCGCCGGAACCATTGCGGGACATGCAAAATCACCTGCCGGCTATGCCAGAACCACTTCGGGAACACTCCGGAATCACCTGCCGGGCATGGCGGAACCACCTCTCAGACATGCCGGAACCACATGCCAATGACACCGGAAGCACCTGCCGCGCACGCCAGAACCACCTGCTCGACTCGCCAAAACCACCTGCTGTACACGCCAAAATCACCTGCCGGCTACGCCACAACCATTTGGTGAACTCTTCGGAATCACCTGCCGGGCTGGCTCCAGAACCACTCGGCAGACACTCCGGAACCACCTGCCGGGCATGCCGGAACCACCTCTCAGACATGCCGGAACCACATGCCAATGACACCGGAAGCACCTGCCGAGCACGCCAGAACCACCTGCTCGACTCGCCAAAACCACCTGCTGGACACGCCAAAATCACCTGCCGGCTACGCCACAACCATTTGGTGAACTCTTCGGTATCACCTGCCGGGCTTGATGGAACCACCTGCCGGTCACGCCAACATCACCTGCCAGCTATGCCAGAAACACTTGGCGGACACCATGGAAACACCTGTCGGGCCGGCCAGAACCACCTCTCAGACGTGCCAGAACCATGTGCCTGAGATGCCGGAGCCACTCCCCGAACAGACCGAAACCTCCTGCCAGACCCGCCTGAACCCCCTGGCGAGCACGCCTGATCCACCTGCTCAACTAGCCAGAACCAACTTCCTGACACGCCAAAATCACCTGCCAGGTATACCAGAACCACTTGGTGGACACTCCGGAATCATCTGCCGGACATGCCAGAACCAGCTCTCAGACACACCAGAACCACGTGCCAGAGACGCCGGAAGCACCAGCTGAGCATGCCTGAGCCACCTGCTCGACTCGCAAGATACACCTGTCGGACATGCCAAAATCACCTGTCGGGTACGCCAGAAACACTTGGCGGACGCTCCGGAATCACCTGTCGGGCGTGCCGGAACCTCCTCTCAGACTTGCCAGAACCATGTTCTGGACACGCCGGTACCACCTGCCGAGTATGCTGGAACCAGCTGATCCACTCCCCAGAACCACCTAGTGGACACGCCAAAATCAACTGCCGGCTACGCCAGAACCACTCGGCAGACACTCCGGAATCACAGGCCAGGCATTCCGGAACCACCTCTCAGAGGTGCCAGAACCAAATGCCGGACACTCCGGTATCACCTGCCGGGCATGCCAGAACCACCTCTCAGAGGTGCCAGAACCACATGCCGGTCACTCCGGAATCACCTGCCGGGCATGCTGGAACCACGTGCTGGACATGCCGGAACCACCTGCCGGACATGCCGGAACCACCTGCCGGACATTCCGGAACCACCGGCTCGATTCGGCGGAACCATTGCCGGACATGCAAAATCACCTGCCGGCTACGCCAGAACCACTTGGCGAACACTCCGGTATCACCTGCCGGGCATGCCGGAACCACCTCTCAGAGGTGCCAGAACCACATGCCGGACACTCCGGAATCACCTGCCGGGCATGCCGGAACCACCTGCTGGACATGCCGGAACCACCGGCTCGACTCGCCGGAACCATTGCGGGACATGCAAAATCACCTGCCGGCTATGCCAGAACCACTTCGGGAACACTCCGGAATCACCTGCCGGGCATGGCGGAACCACCTCTCAGACATGCCGGAACCACATGCCAATGACACCGGAAGCACCTGCCGCGCACGCCAGAACCACCTGCTCGACTCGCCAAAACCACCTGATGGACACGCCTAAATCACATTCCGGCTACGCCACAACCATTTGGTGAACACTTCGGAATCACCTGCTGGGCTGGCTGGAACCACCTGCCGGTCACGCCAACATCACCTGCCAGCTATGCCAGAACCATTTGGCGGACACCATGGAAACACCTGTCGGGCCGGCCGGAACCACCTATCAGACGTGCCAGAACCATGTGCCTGAGATGCCGGAACCACACCCCGAACAGTCCGAAACCACCTGCCAGACCCGCCTGAACCCCCTGGCGAGCACGCCTGATCCACCTGCTCACCTAGCCAGAACCAACTTACTGACACGCCAAAATCACCTGCCCGGTATACCAGAACCACTTGGTGGGCACTCCGGAATCATCTGCCGGACATGCCAGAACCAGCTCTCAGACACACCAGAACCACGTGCCAGAGACGCCGGAAGCACCAGCTGAGGATGCCTGAGCCACGTACTCGACTCGCAAGATACACCTGTCGGACATGCCAAAATCACCTGCCGGGTACGCCAGAAACACTTGGCGGACGCTCCGGAATCACCTGTCGGGCGTGCCGGAACCTCCTCTCAGACATGCCGGAAACACATGCCAATGACTCCGGAAGCACCTGCCGAGCACGCCGGAACCACCTACTCGACTCGCCGGAACCCCCTACCTGACACGCTAAAATCACCTGCCGGGTATGCCACAACCACTTGGTGGACACTCCGGAATCATCTTCCGGACATGCCAGAACCAGCTCTCAGACACACCAGAACCACGTGCCAGACACGCCGGAAGCACCTGCTGATCGTGCCTGAGACAAATGCTCGACTTGCCAGAAACACCTGCCAGACACGCCAAAATCACCTTCCGGGTACGCCAGAACCACGTGGTGGACACTCCGGAATCACCTTTCGGGCATGCCGGAACCAACTCTCAGACGTGCCAGAACCTCGTGCCGGACACGCCAGAACCACCTGCCGGACAGACCGGAAACACCTGCTGGACACGCCGGAACCACCGGCTCGACTCGCCGGAACCACCGCCGGACATGCAAAATGACCTGCCGGCTACGCCAGAACCACTTGGCGAACACTCCGGAATCACCTGTCGGGCATGCCAGAACCACCTCTCAGACTTGCCAGAACCATGTTCCGGACACGCCGGTACCACCTGCCGAGTATGCCGGAACCACATGATCCACTCCCCAGAACCACCTGCTGGACATGCCAGAATCACCTGCCGGCTACGCCAGAACCACTCGGCAGACACTCCGGAACCACCTGCCGGGCATGCCGCAACCACCTCTCAGAGGTGCCAGAACCACATGCCGGACACTCCAGAATCACCTGTCGGGCATGCCGGAACCAAATCTCAGACGTGCCGGTCACGCCAGAAGCACCTGCCGGACACGCCGGAACCACCGGCTCGACTCGCCGGAACCACCGCCGGACATGCAAAATGACCTGCCGGCTACGCCAGAACCACTTGGCGAACACTCCGGAATCACCTGTCGGGCATGCCGGAACCGCATCTCAGACTTGCCAGAACCATGTTCCGGACACGCCGGTACCACCTGCCGAGTATGCCGGAACCACCTGATCCACTCCCCAGAACCACCTGCTGGACACGCCAGAATCACCTGCCGACTACGCCAGAACCACTCGGCAGACACTCCGGAACCACCTGCCGGGCATGCCGGAACCACCTCTCAGAGGTCCAAGAACCACATGCCGGACACTCCGGAATCACCCGCCGGGCATGCCGGAACCACCTCTCAGAGGTGCCAGAACCACATGCCGGACACTCCGGAATCACCTGCCGGGCATGCTGGAACCACGTGCTGGACATGCCGGAACCACCTGCCGGAGAGGCCGGAATCACCTGCCGGACATGCCGGAACCACCGGCTCGAATCGCCGGAACCATTGCCGGACATGCAAAATCACCTGCCGGCTACGCCAGAACCACTTGGCGAACACTCCGGTATCACCTGCCGGGCATGCCGGAACCACCTCTCAGAGGTGCCAGAACCACATGCCGGACACTCCGGAATCACCTGCCGGGCATGCCGGAACCACCTGCTGGACATGCCGGAACCACCGGCTCGACTCGCCGGAACCATTGCGGGACATGCAAAATCACCTGCCGGCTATGCCAGAACCACTTCGGGAAGACTCCGGAATCACCTGCCGGGCATGGCGGAACCACCTCTCAGACATGCCGGAACCACATGCCAATGACACCGGAAGCACCTGCCGCGCACGCCAGAACCACCTGCTCGACTCGCCAAAACCACCTGCTGTACACGCCAAAATCACCTGCCGGCTACGCCACAACCATTTGGTGAACTCTTCGGAATCACCTGCCGGGCTGGCTCCAGAACCACTCGGCAGACACTCCGGAACCACCTGCCGGGCATGCCGGAACCACCTCTCAGACATGCCGGAACCACATGCCAATGACACCGGAAGCACCTGCCGAGCACGCCAGAACCACCTGCTCGACTCGCCAAAACCACCTGCTGGACACGCCAAAATCACCTGCCGGCTACGCCACAACCATTTGGTGAACTCTTCGGTATCACCTGCCGGGCTTGATGGAACCACCTGCCGGTCACGCCAACATCACCTGCCAGCTATGCCAGAAACACTTGGCGGACACCATGGAAACACCTGTCGGGCCGGCCGGAACCACCTCTCAGACGTGCCAGAACCATGTGCCTGAGATGCCGGAGCCACTCCCCGAACAGACCGAAACCACCTGCCAGACCCGCCTGAACCCCCTGGCGAGCACGCCTGATCCACCTGCTCAACTAGCCAGAACCAACTTCCTGACACGCCAAAATCACCTGCCAGGTATACCAGAACCACTTGGTGGACACTCCGGAATCATCTGCCGGACATGCCAGAACCAGCTCTCAGACACACCAGAACCACGTGCCAGAGACGCCGGAAGCACCAGCTGAGCATGCCTGAGCCACCTGCTCGACTCGCAAGATACACCTGTCGGACATGCCAAAATCACCTGTCGGGTACGCCAGAAACACTTGGCGGACGCTCCGGAATCACCTGTCGGGCGTGCCGGAACCTCCTCTCAGACTTGCCAGAACCATGTTCTGGACACGCCGGTACCACCTGCCGAGTATGCCGGAACCAGCTGATCCACTCCCCAGAACCACCTAGTGGACACGCCAAAATCAACTGCCGGCTACGCCAGAACCACTCGGCAGACACTCCGGAATCACAGGCCAGGCATTCCGGAACCACCTCTCAGAGGTGCCAGAACCAAATGCCGGACACTCCGGTATCACCTGCCGGGCATGCCAGAACCACCTCTCAGAGGTGCCAGAACCACATGCCGGTCACTCCGGAATCACCTGCCGGGCATGCTGGAACCACGTGCTGGACATGCCGGAACCACCTGCCGGACATGCCGGAACCACCTGCCGGACATGCCGGAACCACCGGCTCGACTCGCCGGAACCATTGCGGGACATGCAAAATCACCTGCCGGCTATGCCAGAACCACTTCGGGAACACTCCGGAATCACCTGCCGGGCATGGCGGAACCACCTCTCAGGCATGCCGGAACCACATGCCAATGACACCTGAAGCACCTGACGCGCACGCCAGAACCACCTGCTCGACTCGCCAAAACCACCTGCTGTACACGCCAAAATCACCTGCCAGCTACGCCACAACCATTTGGTGAACTCTTCGGAATCACCTGCCGGGCTGGCTCCAGAACCACTCGGCAGACACTCCGGAACCACCTGCCGGGCATGCCGGAACCACCTCTCAGACATGCCGGAACCACATGCCAATGACACCGGAAGCACCTGCCGAGCACGCCAGAACCACCTGCTCGACTCGCCAAAACCACCTGCTGGACAGGCCAAAATCACCTGCCGGCTACGCCACAACCATTTGGTGAACTCTTCGGTATCACCTGCCGGGCATGCCGGAACCACCTGCTGGACATGCCGGAACCACCGGCTCGACTCGCCGGAACCATTGCGGGACATGCAAAATCACCTGCCGGCTATGCCAGAACCACTTCGGGAACACTCCGGAATCACCTGCCGGGCATGGCGGAACCACCTCTCAGACTTGCCAGAACCATGTTCTGGACACGCCGGTACCACCTGCCGAGTATGCCGGAACCAGCTGATCCACTCCCCAGAACCACCTAGTGGACACGCCAAAATCAACTGCCGGCTACGCCAGAAGCACTCGGCAGACACTCCGGAATCACATGCCAGGCATTCCGGAACGACCTCTCAGAGGTGCCAGAACCAAATGCCGGACACTCCGGTATCACCTGCCCGGCATGCCGGAACCACCTCTCAGAGGTGCCAGAACCACATGCCGGACACTCCGGAATCACCTGCCGGGCATGCTGGAACCACGTGCTGGACATGCCGGAACCACCTGCCGGCCATGCCGGAACCACCGGCTCGACTCGCCGGAACCATTGCCGGACATGCAAAATCACCTGCCGGCTATGCCAGAACCACTTGGGGAACACTCCGGAATCAACTACCGGGCATGGCGGAACCACCTCTCAGACATGCCGGGACCACATGCCAATGACACAGGAAGCACCTGCCGAGCACGCCAGAACCACCTGCTCGACTCGCCAAAACCACCTGCTGGACACGCCAAAATCACCTGCCGGCTACACCACAACCATTTGGTGAACTCTTCGGAATCACCTGCCGGGCTTGCTGGAACCACCTGCCGGTCACGCCAACATCACCTGCCAGCTATGCCAGAACCACTTGGCGGACACCATGGAAACACCTGTCGGGCCGGCCGGAACCACCTCTCAGACGTGCCAGAACCATGAGCCTGAGATGCCGGAACCACTCCCCGAACAGAACGAAACCACCTGCCAGACCCGCCTGGAACCCCTGGCGAGCATGCCTGATCCACCTGCTCAACTAGCCGGAACCAACTTCCTGACACGCCAAAATCACCTGCCAGGTATACAAGAACCACTTGGTGGACACTCCGGAATCATGTTCCGGAGATCCCAGAACCAGCTCTCAGACACACCAGAACCACGTGCCAGAGACGCCGGCAGCACCAGCTGAGCATGCCTCAGCCACCTGCTCGACTCGCAAGATACACCTGTCGGACAGGCGAAAATCACCTGCCGCGTACGCCAGAAACACTTGGCGGACGCTCCGGAATCACTTGTCGGGCGTGCCGGAACCACATGCCGGACATGCCGGAACCACCGGCTCGACTCGCCGGAACCATTGCCGGACATGCGAAATCACCTGCCGGCTACGCCAGAAACACTTGGCGGACGCTCCGGAATCACCTGTCGGGCGTGCCGGAACCTCCTCTCAGACATGCCGGAAACACATGCCAATGACTCCGGAAGCACCTGCCGAGCACGCCGGAACCACCTACTCGACTCGCCGGAACCCCCTACCTGACACGCTAAAATCACCTGCCGGGTATGCCACAACCACTTGGTGGACACTCCGGAATCATCTTCCGGACATGCCAGAACCAGCTCTCAGACACACCAGAACCACGTGCCAGACACGCCGGAAGCACCTGCTGATCGTGCCTGAGACAAATGCTCGACTTGCCAGAAACACCTGCCAGACACGCCAAAATCACCTTCCGGGTACGCCAGAACCACGTGGTGGACACTCCGGAATGACCTGTCGGGCATGCCGGAACCAACTCTCAGACGTGCCAGAACCTCGTGCCGGACACGCCAGAACCACCTGCCGGACAGACCGGAAACACCTGCTGGACACGCCGGAACCACCGGCTCGACTCGCCGGAACCACCGCCGGACATGCAAAATGACCTGCCGGCTACGCCAGAACCACTTGGCGAACACTCCGGAATCACCTGTCGGGCATGCCAGAACCACCTCTCAGACTTGCCAGAACCATGTTTCGGACACGCCGGTACCACCTGCCGAGTATGCCGGAACCACATGATCCACTCCCCAGAACCACCTGCTGGACATGCCAGAATCACCTGCCGGCTACGCCAGAACCACTCGGCAGACACTCCGGAACCACCTGCCGGGCATGCCGCAACCACCTCTCAGAGGTGCCAGAACCACATGCCGGACACTCCAGAATCACCTGTCGGGCATGCCGGAACCAACTCTCAGACGTGCCGGTCACGCCAGAAGCACCTGCCGGACACGCCGGAACCACCGGCTCGACTCGCCGGAACCACCGCCGGACATGCAAAATGACCTGCCGGCTACGCCAGAACCACTTGGCGAACACTCCGGAATCACCTGTCGGGCATGCCGGAACCGCATCTCAGACTTGCCAGAACCATGTTCCGGACAGGCCGGTACCACCTGCCGAGTATGCCGGAACCACCTGATCCACTCCCCAGAACCACCTGCTGGACACGCCAGAATCACCTGCCGACTACGCCAGAACCACTCGGCAGACACTCCGGAACCACCTGCCGGGCATGCCGGAACCACCTCTCAGAGGTCCAAGAACCACATGCCGGACACTCCGGAATCACCCGCCGGGCATGCCGGAACCACCTCTCAGAGGTGCCAGAACCACATGCCGGACACTCCGGAATCACCTGCCGGGCATGCCGGAACCATCTCTCAGACGTGCCAGAACCATGTTCCGGAAACGCTGCTACCACCTGCCGAGCTCGCCGGAACCACCTGCAGGACACGCCAAAATCACCTGCCAGCTACGCCAGAACCACACGGCAGACACTCCGGAATCACCTGCTGGGCTGGCTGGAACCACCTGCCAGTCACGCCAACATCACCTTTCAGCTACGCCAGAACCACTTGGCGGACACTCCCGAAACACCTCTCCGGCCGGCCGGAACCACCTCTCAGACGTGCCAGAACCATGTGCCTGAGATGCCGGAACCACTCCCCGAACAGACCGAAACCACCTGCCAGACCCGCCTGAACCCCCTGGCAAGCACGCCTGATCCACCTGCTCAACTAGCCGGAACCACCTTCCTGACAAGCCAAAATCACCTGCCGGCTACGCCACAAACATTTGGTGAACTCTTTGGAATCACCTGCCGGGCTGGCTCCAGAACCACTCGGCAGACTCTCCGGAACCACCTGCCGGGCATGCCGGAACCACCTCTCAGACATGCCGGAACCACATGCCAATGACACCGGAAGCACCTGCCGAGCACGCCAGAACCACCTGCTCAACTCGCCAAAACCACCTGCTGGACACGCCAAAATCACCTGCCGGCTACGCCACAACCATTTAGTGAACTCTTCGGAATCACCTGCCGTGCTGGCTGGAACCACCTCTCAGACATGCCGGAACCACATGCCAATGACACCGGAAGCACCTGCCGAGCACGCCAGAACCACCTGCTCGACTCGCCAAAACCACCTTCTGGACACGCCAAAATCACCTGCCGGCTACGCCACAACCATTTGGTGAACTCTTCGGTATCACCTGCCGGGCTTGATGGAACCACCTGCCGGTCACGCCAACATCACCTGCCAGCTATGCCAGAAACACTTGGCGGACACCATGGAAACACCTGTCGGGCCGGCCGGAACCACCTCTCAGACGTGCCAGAACCATGTGCCTGAGATGCCGGAGCCACTCCCCGAACAGACCGAAACCACCTGCCAGACCCGCCTGAACCCCCTGGCGAGCACGCCTGATCCACCTGCTCAACTAGCCAGAACCAACTTCCTGACACGCCAAAATCACCTGCCAGGTATACCAGAACCACTTGGTGGACACTCCGGAATCATCTGCCGGACATGCCAGAACCAGCTCTCAGACACACCAGAACCACGTGCCAGAGACGCCGGAAGCACCAGCTGAGCATGCCTGAGCCACCTGCTCGACTCGCAAGATACACCTGTCGGACATGCCAAAATCACCTGTCGGGTACGCCAGAAACACTTGGCGGACGCTCCGGAATCACCTGTCGGGCGTGCCGGAACCTCCTCTCAGACTTGCCAGAACCATGTTCTGGACACGCCGGTACCACCTGCCGAGTATGCCGGAACCAGCTGATCCACTCCCCAGAACCACCTAGTGGACACGCCAAAATCAACTGCCGGCTACGCCAGAACCACTCGGCAGACACTCCGGAATCACAGGCCAGGCATTCCGGAACGACCTCTCAGAGGTGCCAGAACCAAATGCCGGACACTCCGGTATCACCTGCCGGGCATGCCGGAACCACCTCTCAGAGGTGCCAGAACCACATGCCGGACACTCCGGAATCACCTGCCGGGCATGCTGGAACCACGTGCTGGACATGCCGGAACCACCTGCCGGACATGCCGGAATCACCTGCCGGACATGCCGGAACCACCGGCTCGACTCGCCGGAACCATTGCCGGACATGCAAAATCACCTGCCGGCTACGCCAGAACCACTTGGCGAACACTCCGGTATCACCTGCCGGGCATGCCGGAACCACCTCTCAGAGGTGCCAGAACCACCTGCCGGACACTCCGGAATCACCTGCCGGGCATGCCGGAACCACCTGCTGGACATGCCGGAACCACCGGCTCGACTCGCCGGAACCATTGCGGGACATGCAAAATCACCTGCCGGCTATGCCAGAACCACTTCGGGAACACTCCGGAATCACCTGCCGGGCATGGCGGAACCACCTCTCAGACATGCCGGAACCACATGCCAATGACACCGGAAGCACCTGCCGCGCACGCCAGAACCACCTGCTCGACTCGCCAAAACCACCTGCTGTACACGCCAAAATCACCTGCCGGCTACGCCACAACCATTTGGTGAACTCTTCGGAATCACCTGCCGGGCTGGCTCCAGAACCACTCGGCAGACACTCCGGACCCACCTGCCGTGCTGGCTGGAACCACCTCTCAGACATGCTGGAACCACATGCCAATGACACCGGAAGCACCTGCCGAGCACGCCAGAACCACCTGCTCGACTCGCCAAAACCACCTGCTGGACACGCCAAAATCACCTGCCGGCTACGCCACAACCATTTGGTGAACTCTTCGGAATCACCTGCCGTGCTGGCTGGAACCACCTCTCAGACATGCCGGAACCACATGCCAATGACACCGGAAGCACCTGCCGAGCACGCCAGAACCACCTGATCGACTCGCCAAAACCACCTGCTGGACACGCCAAAATCACCTGCCGGCTACGCCACAACCATTTGGTGAACTCTTCGGTATCACCTGCCGGGCTTGATGGAACCACCTGCCGGTCACGCCAACATCACCTGCCAGCTATGCCAGAAACACTTGGCGGACACCATGGAAACACCTGTCGGGCCGGCCGGAACCACCTCTCAGACGTGCCAGAACCATGTGCCTGAGATGCCGGAGCCACTCCCCGAACAGACCGAAACCACCTGCCAGACCCGCCTGAACCCCCTGGTGAGCACGCCTGATCCACCTGCTCAACTAGCCAGAACCAACTTCCTGACACGCCAAAATCACCTGCCAGGTATACCAGAACCACTTGGTGGACACTCCGGAATCATCTGCCGGACATGCCAGAACCAGCTCTCAGACACACCAGAACCACGTGCCAGAGACGCCGGAAGCACCAGCTGAGCATGCCTGAGCCACCTGCTCGACTCGCAAGATACACCTGTCGGACATGCCAAAATCACCTGTCGGGTACGCCAGAAACACTTGGCGGACGCTCCGGAATCACCTGTCGGGCGTGCCGGAACCTCCTCTCAGACTTGCCAGAACCATGTTCTGGACACGCCGGTACCACCTGCCGAGTATGCCGGAACCAGCTGATCCACTCCCCAGAACCACCTAGTGGACACGCCAAAATCAACTGCCGGCTACGCCAGAACCACTCGGCAGACACTCCGGAATCACAGGCCAGGCATTCCGGAACGACCTCTCAGAGGTGCCAGAACCAAATGCCGGACACTCCGGTATCACCTGCCGGGAATGCCGGAACCACCTCTCAGAGGTGCCAGAACCACATGCCGGACACTCCGGAATCACCTGCCGGGCATGCTGTAACCACGTGCTGGACATGCCGGAACCACCTGCCGGACATGCCGGAACCACCTGCCGGACATTCCGAAAACACCGGCTCGACTCGCCGGAACCATTGCCGGACATGCAAAATCACCTGCCGGCTACGCCAGAACCACTTGGCGAACACTCCGGTATCACCTGCCGGGCATGCCGGGACCACCTATCAGAGGTGCCAGAACCACATGCCGGACACTCCGGAATCACCTGCCGGGCATGCCGGAACCACCTGCCGGACATGCCGGAACCACCGGCTCGACTCGCCGGAACCATTGCCGGACATGCAAAATCACCTGCCGGCTACGCCAGAACCACTTGGCGAACACTCCGGAATCACCTGCCAGGCATGGCGGAACCACCTCTCAGACTTGCCAGAACCATGTTCTGGACACGCCGGTACCACCTGCCGAGTATGCCGGAACCAGCTGATCCACTCCCCAGAACCACATAGTGGACACGCCAAAATCAACTGCCGGCTACGCCAGAAGCACTCGGCAGACACTCCGTAATCACATGCCAGGTATTCCGGAACCACCTCTCAGAGGTGCCAGAACCAAATGCCGGACACTCCAGTATCACCTTCCGGGCATGTCGGAACCACCTCTCAGAGGTGCCAGAACCACATGCCGGACACTCCGGAATCACCTGAGGGGCATGCTGGAACCACGTGCTGGACATGCCGGAACCACCTGCCGGACATGCCGGAACCACCTGCCGGACATTCCGGAACCACCGGTTCGACTCGCCGGAACCATTGCCGGACATGCAAAATCACCTGCCGGCTACGCCAGAATCACTTGGCGAACACTCCGGAATCACCTGCCGGGCATGGCGGAACCACCTCTCAGACATGCCGGAAACACATGCCAATGACTCCGGAAGCACCTGCCGAGCACGCCGGAACCACCTACTCGACTCGCCGGAACCCCCTACCTGACACGCTAAAATCACCTGCCGGGTATGCCACAACCACTTGGTGGACACTCCGGAATCATCTTCCGGACATGCCAGAACCAGCTCTCAGACACACCAGAACCACGTGCCAGACACGCCGGAAGCACCTGCTGATCGTGCCTGAGACAAATGCTCGACTTGCCAGAAACACCTGCCAGACACGCCAAAATCACCTTCCGGGTACGCCAGAACCACGTGGCGGACACTCCGGAATCACCTTTCGGGCATGCCGGAACCAACTCTCAGACGTGCCAGAACCTCGTGCCGGACACGCCAGAACCACCTGCCGGACAGACCGGAAACACCTGCTGGACACGCCGGAACCACCGGCTCGACTCGCCGGAACCACCGCCGGACATGCAAAATGACCTGCTGGCTACGCCAGAACCACTTGGCGAACACTCCGGAATCACCTGTCGGGCATGCCAGAACCACCTCTCAGACTTGCCAGAACCATGTTCCGGACACGCCGGTACCACCTGCCGAGTATGCCGGAACCACATGATCCACTCCCCAGAACCACCTGCTGGACATGCCAGAATCACCTGCCGGCTACGCCAGAACCACTCGGCAGACACTCCGGAACCACCTGCCGGGCATGCCGCAACCACCTCTCAGAGGTGCCAGAACCACATGCCGGACACTCCAGAATCACCTGTCGGGCATGCCGGAACCAACTCTCAGACGTGCCGGTCACGCCAGAAGCACCTGCCGGACACGCCGGAACCACCGGCTCGACTCGCCGGAACCACCGCCGGACATGCAAAATGACCTGCCGGCTACGCCAGAACCACTTGGCGAACACTCCGGAATCACCTGTCGGGCATGCCGGAACCGCATCTCAGACTTGCCAGAACCATGTTCTGGACACGCCGGTACCACCTGCCGAGTATGCCGGAACCACCTGATCCACTCCCCAGAACCACCTGCTGGACACGCCAGAATCACCTGCCGACTACGCCAGAACCACTCGGCAGACACTCCGGAACCACCTGCCGGGCATGCCGGAACCACCTCTCAGAGGTCCAAGAACCACATGCCGGACACTCCGGAATCACCCGCCGGGCATGCCGGAACCACCTCTCAGAGGTGCCAGAACCACATGCCGGACACTCCGGAATCACCTGCCGGGCATGCCGGAACCATCTCTCAGACGTGCCAGAACCATGTTCCGGACACGCTGCTACCACCTGCCGAGCTCGCCGGAACCACCTGCAGGACACGCCAAAATCACCTGCCAGCTACGCCAGAACCACACGGCAGACACTCCGGAATCACCTGCTGGGCTGGCTGGAACCACCTGCCAGTCACGCCAACATCACCTTTCAGCTACGCCAGAACCACTTGGCGGACACTCCCGAAACACCTCTCCGGCCGGCCGGAACCACCTCTCAGACGTGCCAGAACCATGTGCCTGAGATGCCGGAACCACTCCCCGAACAGACCGAAACCACCTGCCAGACCCGCCTGAACCCCCTGGCAAGCACGCCTGATCCACCTGCTCAACTAGCCGGAACCACCTTCCTGACAAGCCAAAATCACCTGCCGGCTACGCCACAAACATTTGGTGAACTCTTCGGAATCACCTGCCGGGCTGGCTCCAGAACCACTCGGCAGACTCTCCGGAACCACCTGCCGGGCATGCCGGAACCACCTCTCAGACATGCCGGAACCACATGCCAATGACACCGGAAGCACCTGCCGAGCACGCCAGAACCACCTGCTCGACTCGCCAAAACCACCTGCTGGACACGCCAAAATCACCTGCCGGCTACGCCACAACCATTTGGTGAACTCTTCGGAATCACCTGCCGTGCTGGCTGGAACCACCTCTCAGACATGCCGGAACCACATGCCAATGACACCGGAAGCACCTGCCGAGCACGCCAGAACCACCTGCTCGACTCGCCAAAACCACCTGCTGGACACGCCAAAATCACCTGCCGGCTACGCCACAACCATTTGGTGAACTCTTCGGTATCACCTGCCGGGCTTGATGGAACCACCTGCCGGTCACGCCAACATCACCTGCCAGCTATGCCAGAAACACTTGGCGGACACCATGGAAACACCTGTCGGGCCGGCCGGAACCACCTCTCAGACGTGCCAGAACCATGTGCCTGAGATGCCGGAGCCACTCCCCGAACAGACCGAAACCTCCTGCCAGACCCGCCTGAACCCCCTGGCGAGCACGCCTGATCCACCTGCTCAACTAGCCAGAACCAACTTCCTGACACGCCAAAATCACCTGCCAGGTATACAAGAACCACTTGGTGGACACTCCGGAATCATCTGCCGGACATGCCAGAACCAGCTCTCAGACACACCAGAACCACGTGCCAGAGACGCCGGAAGCACCAGCTGAGCATGCCTGAGCCACCTGCTCGACTCGCAAGATACACCTGTCGGACATGCCAAAATCACCTGTCGGGTACGCCAGAAACACTTGGCGGACGCTCCGGAATCACCTGTCGGGCGTGCCGGAACCTCCTCTCAGACTTGCCAGAACCATGTTCTGGACACGCCGGTACCACCTGCCGAGTATGCCGGAACCAGCTGATCCACTCCCCAGAACCACCTAGTGGACACGCCAAAATCAACTGCCGGCTACGCCAGAACCACTCGGAAGACACTCCGGAATCACAGGCCAGGCATTCCGGAACGACCTCTCAGAGGTGCCAGAACCAAATGTCGGACACTCCGGTATCACATGCCGGGCATGCCGGAACCACCTCTCAGAGGTGCCAGAACCACATGCCGGACACTCCGGAATCACCTGCCGGGCATGCTGGAACCACGTGCTGGACATGCCGGAACCACCTGCCGGACAGGTCGGAATCACCTGCCGGACATGCCGGAACCACCGGCTCGAATCGCCGGAACCATTGCCGGACATGCAAAATCACCTGCCGGCTACGCCAGAACCACTTGGCGAACACTCCGGTATCACCTGCCGGGCATGCCGGAACCACCTCTCAGAGGTGCCAGAACCACATGCCGGACACTCCGGAATCACCTGCCGGGCATGCCGGAACCACCTGCTGGACATGCCGGAACCACCGGCTCGACTCGCCGGAACCATTGCGGGACATGCAAAATCACCTGCCGGCTATGCCAGAACCACTTCGGGAACACTCCGGAATCACCTGCCGGGCATGGCGGAACCACCTCTCAGACATGCCGGAACCACATGCCAATGACACCGGAAGCACCTGCCGCGCACGCCAGAACCACCTGCTCGACTCGCCAAAACCACCTGCTGTACACGCCAAAATCACCTGCCGGCTACGCCACAACCATTTGGTGAACTCTTCGGAATCACCTGCCGGGCTGGCTCCAGAACCACTCGGCAGACACTCCGGAACCACCTGCCGGGCATGCCGGAACCACCTCTCAGACATGCCGGAACCACATGCCAATGACACCGGAAGCACCTGCCGAGCACGCCAGAACCACCTGCTCGACTCGCCAAAACCACCTGCTGGACACGCCAAAATCACCTGCCGGCTACGCCACAACCATTTGGTGAACTCTTCGGTATCACCTGCCGGGCTTGATGGAACCACCTGCCGGTCACGCCAACATCACCTGCCAGCTATGCCAGAAACACTTGGCGGACACCATGGAAACACCTGTCGGGCCGGCCGGAACCACCTCTCAGACGTGCCAGAACCATGTGCCTGAGATGCCGGAGCCACTCCCCGAACAGACCGAAACCACCTGCCAGACCCGCCTGAACCCGCTGGCGAGCACGCCTGATCCACCTGCTCAACTAGCCAGAACCAACTTCCTGACACGCCAAAATCACCTGCCAGGTATACCAGAACCACTTGGTGGACACTCCGGAATCATCTGCCGGACATGCCAGAACCAGCTCTCAGACACACCAGAACCACGTGCCAGAGACGCCGGAAGCACCAGCTGAGCATGCCTGAGCCACCTGCTCGACTCGCAAGATACACCTGTCGGACATGCCAAAATCACCTGTCGGGTACGCCAGAAACACTTGGCGGACGCTCCGGAATCACCTGTCGGGCGTGCCGGAACCTCCTCTCAGACTTGCCAGAACCATGTTCTGGACACGCCGGTACCACCTGCCGAGTATGCCGGAACCAGCTGATCCACTCCCCAGAACCACCTAGTGGACACGCCAAAATCAACTGCCGGCTACGCCAGAACCACTCGGCAGACACTCCGGAATCACAGGCCAGGCATTCCCGAACCACCTCTCAGAGGTGCCAGAACCAAATGCCGGACACTCCGGTATCACCTGCCGGGCATGCCAGAACCACCTCTCAGAGGTGCCAGAACCACATGCCGGTCACTCCGGAATCACCTGCCGGGCATGCTGGAACCACGTGCTGGACATGCCGGAACCACCTGCCGGACATGCCGGAACCACCTGCCGGACATTCCGGAACCACCGGCTCGACTCGGCGGAACCATTGCCGGACATGCAAAATCACCTGCCGGCTACGCCAGAACCACTTGGCGAACACTCCGGTATCACCTGCCGGGCATGCCGGAACCACCTCTCAGAGGTGCCAGAACCACATGCCGGACACTCCGGAATCACCTGCCGGGCATGCCGGAACCACCTGCTGGACATGCCGGAGCCACCGGCTCGACTCGCCGGAACCATTGCGGGACATGCAAAATCACCTGCCGGCTATGCCAGAACCACTTCGGGAACACTCTGGAATCGCCTGCCGGGCATGGCGGAACCACCTCTCAGGCATGCCGGAACCACATGCCAATGACACCTGAAGCACCTGACGCGCACGCCAGAACCACCTGCTCGACTCGCCAAAACCACCTGCTGTACACGCCAAAATCACCTGCCAGCTACGCCACAACCATTTGGTGAACTCTTCGGAATCACCTGCCGGGCTGGCTCCAGAACCACTCGGCAGACACTCCGGAACCACCTGCCGGGCATGCCGGAACCACCTCTCAGACATGCCGGAACCACATGCCAATGACACCGGAAGCACCTGCCGAGCACGCCAGAACCACCTGCTCGACTCGCCAAAACCACCTGCTGGACAGGCCAAAATCACCTGCCGGCTACGCCACAACCATTTGGTGAACTCTTCGGTATCACCTGCCGGGCATGCCGGAACCACCTGCTGGACATGCCGGAACCACCGGCTCGACTCGCCGGAACCATTGCGGGACATGCAAAATCACCTGCCGGCTATGCCAGAACCACTTCGGGAACACTCCGGAATCACCTGCCGGGCATGGCGGAACCACCTCTCAGACTTGCCAGAACCATGTTCTGGACACGCCGGTACCACCTGCCGAGTATGCCGGAACCAGCTGATCCACTCCCCAGAACCACCTAGTGGACACGCCAAAATCAACTGCCGGCTACGCCAGAAGCACTCGGCAGACACTCCGGAATCACATGCCAGGCATTCCGGAACGACCTCTCAGAGGTGCCAGAACCAAATGCCGGACACTCCGGTATCACCTGCCCGGCATGCCGGAACCACCTCTCAGAGGTGCCAGAACCACATGCCGGACACTCCGGAATCACCTGCCGGGCATGCTGGAACCACGTGCTGGACATGCCGGAACCACCTGCCGGCCATGCCGGAACCACCGGCTCGACTCGCCGGAACCATTGCCGGACATGCAAAATCACCTGCCGGCTATGCCAGAACCACTTGGGGAACACTCCGGAATCAACTACCGGGCATGGCGGAACCACCTCTCAGACATGCCGGGACCACATGCCAATGACACAGGAAGCACCTGCCGAGCACGCCAGAACCACCTGCTCGACTCGCCAAAACCACCTGCTGGACACGCCAAAATCACCTGCCGGCTACACCACAACCATTTGGTGAACTCTTCGGAATCACCTGCCGGGCTTGCTGGAACCACCTGCCGGTCACGCCAACATCACCTGCCAGCTATGCCAGAACCACTTGGCGGACACCATGGAAACACCTGTCGGGCCGGCCGGAACCACCTCTCAGACGTGCCAGAACCATGAGCCTGAGATGCCGGAACCACTCCCCGAACAGAACGAAACCACCTGCCAGACCCGCCTGGAACCCCTGGCGAGCATGCCTGATCCACCTGCTCAACTAGCCGGAACCAACTTCCTGACACGCCAAAATCACCTGCCAGGTATACAAGAACCACTTGGTGGACACTCCGGAATCATGTTCCGGAGATGCCAGAACCAGCTCTCAGACACACCAGAACCACGTGCCAGAGACGCCGGCAGCACCAGCTGAGCATGCCTCAGCCACCTGCTCGACTCGCAAGATACACCTGTCGGACAGGCGAAAATCACCTGCCGCGTACGCCAGAAACACTTGGCGGACGCTCCGGAATCACTTGTCGGGCGTGCCGGAACCACATGCCGGACATGCCGGAACCACCGGCTCGACTCGCCGGAACCATTGCCGGACATGCGAAATCACCTGCCGGCTATGCCAGAATCACTTGGCGAACACTCCGGAATCACCTGCCGGGCATGGCGGAACCACCTCTCAGACATGCCGGAAACACATGCCAATGACTCCGGAAGCACCTGCCGAGCACGCCAGAACCACCTGCCGAGCACGCCGGAACCACCTACTCGACTCGCCGGAACCACCTACCTGACACGCTAAAATCACCTGCCGGGTAAGCCACAACCACTTGGTGGACACTCCGGAATCATCTTCCGGACATGCCAGAACCAGCTCTCAGACACACCAGAACCACGTGCCAGACACGCCGGAAGCACCTGCTGATCGTGCCTGAGCCAAATGCTCGACTTGCCAGAAACACCTGCCAGACACGCCAAAATCACCTGCCGGGTACGCCAGAACCACGTGGCGGACACTCCGGAATCACCTTTCGGGCATGCCGGAACCAACTCTCAGACGTGCCAGAACCTCGTGCCGGACACGCCAGAACCACCTGCCGGACAGACCGGAAACACCTGCTGGACACGCCGGAACCACCGGCTCGACTCGCCGGAACCACCGCCGGACATGAAAAACGACCTCCCGGCTACGCCAGAACAACTTGGCGAACACTCCGGAATCACCTGTCGGGCATGCCAGAACCACCTCTCAGACTTGCCAGAACCATGTTCCGGACACGCCGGTACCACCTGCCGAGTATGCCGGAACCACATGATCCACTCCCCAGAACCACCTGCTGGACACGCCAGAATCACCTGCCGGCCACGCCAGAACAACTCGGCAGACACTCCGGAACCACCTGCCGGGCATGCCGCAACCACCTCTCAGAGGTGCCAGAACCACATGCCGGACACTCCACAATCACCTGTCGGGCATGCCGGAACCAACTCTCAGACGTGCCGGTCACGCCAGAAGCACCTGCCGGACACGCCGGAACCACCGGCTCGACTCGCCGGAACCACCGCCGGACATGCAAAATGACCTGCCGGCTACGCCAGAACCACTTGGCGAACACTCCGGAATCACCTGTCGGGCATGCCGGAACCGCATCTCAGACTTGCCAGAACCATGTTCCGGACACGCTGGTACCACCTGCCGAGTATGCCGGAACCACCTGATCCACTCCCCAGAACCACCTGCTGGACACGCCAGAATCACCTGCCGACTA
Source organism: Equus caballus (assembly GCF_041296265.1). Classification (NCBI taxonomy): domain Eukaryota; kingdom Metazoa; phylum Chordata; class Mammalia; order Perissodactyla; family Equidae; genus Equus; species Equus caballus. The sequence continues at coordinate 7,831,581 of NC_091704.1, forward strand.
CGCCAGAACCACTCGGGAGACACTCCGGAACCACCGGCCGGGCATGCCGGAACCACCTCTCAGACATGCCGGTACCACATGCCAATGACACCGGAAGCACCTGCCAAGGACGCCAGAACCACCTGCTCGACTCGCCAAAACCACCTGCTGTACACGCCAAAATCACCTGCCGGCTACGCCACAACCATTTGGTGAACTCTTCGGAATCACCTGCCGGGCATGCAGGAACCACCTGCCGGTCATGCCGGAACCACCGGCTCGACTCGCCGGAACCAGTGCCGGACATGCAAAATCACCTGCCGGCTACGCCAGAACCACTTGGCGCACAATCCAGAATCACCTGCCGGGCATGGCGGAACCACCTCTCAGACATGCCGGAACCACATGCCAATGACACCGGAGCACCTGCCGAGCACGCCAGAACCACCTGCTCGACTCGCCAAAACCACCTGCTGGACACGCCAAAATCACCTTCAGGCTACGCCACAACCATATGGTGAACACTTCAGAATCACCTGCCGGGCTGGCTGGAATCAACTGCCGGTCACGCCAACATCACCTGCCAGCTATGCCAGAAACACTTGGCGGACACCATGGAAACACCTGTCGGGCCGGCCGGAACCACCTATCAGACGTGCCAGAACCATGTGCCTGAGATGCCGGAACCACACCCGAACAGACCGAAACCACCTGCCAGACCCGCATGAACCACCTGCCGAGCATGCCGGAACCACCTACTCGACTCGCTGGAACCACCTACCTGACACGCCACAATCACCTGCCGGGTATGCCACAACCACTTGGTGGACACTCCGGAATCATCTGCCAGACATGCCAGAACCAGCTCTCAGACACACCAGAACCACGTGCCAGACACGCCGGAAGCACCTGCTGAGCATGCCTGAGTCAAATGCTCGACTTGCAAGAAACACCGGTCAGACACGCCAAAATCACCTGCCGGGTACGCCAGAACCACGTGGCGGACACTCCGGAATGACCTGTCGGGCATGCCGGAACCAACTCTCAGACGTGCCAGAACCTCGTGCCGGTCACGCCAGAACCACCTGCCGGACACGCCGGAACCACCGGCTCGACTCGCCGGAACCACCGCCGGACATGCAAAATGACCTGCCGGCTACGCCAGAACCACTTGGCGAACACTCCGGAATCACCTGTCGGGCATGCCGGAACCCCCTCTCAGACTTGCCAGAACCATGTTCCGGACACGCCGGTACCACCTGCAGAGTATGCCGGAACCACCTGATCCACTGCCCAGAACCACCTGCTGGACACGCCAGAATCACCTGCCGACAACGCCAGAACCACTCGTCAGACACTCCGGAACCACCTGCCGGGCATGCCTGAACCACCTCTCAGAGGTGCCAGAACCACATGCCAGACACTCCGGAATCACCTGCCGGGCATGCCGGAACCATCTCTCAGACGTGCCAGAACCATGTTCCGGACACGCCGGTACCACCAGCCGTGCTCGCCGGAACCAACTTCTGGACACGCCAAAATCACCTGCCGGCTACGCCAGAACCACTCGGCAGACACTCCGGAATCACCTGCAGGGCTGGCTGGAACCACCTGCCGGTCACGCCAACATCACCTTTCAGCTACGCCAGAACCACTTGGCGGACACTCCGGAAACACCTGTCGGGCCGGCCGGAACCACCTCTCAAACGTGCAAGAACCATGTGCCTGAGATGCCGGAACCACTCCCCGAACAGACCGAAACCACCTGCCAGACCCGCCTGAACCCCCTGGCGAGCACACCTGATCCACCTGCTCAACTAGCCGGAACCACCTTCCTGACACGCCAAAATCACCTGTCGGGTGTACCAGAACCACTTGGTGGATACTCCGGAATCACCTGCCGGGCATGCCGGAACCATCTCTCAGACGTGCCAGAACCATGTTCCGGACACGCCGGTACCACCTGCCGAGCTCGCCGGAACCACCTGCTGGACACGCCAAAATCACCTGCCGGGTACGCCAGAACCACTCGGCAGACACTCCGGAATCACCTGCCTGGCATGCCGGAACCACCTGCTGGACATGCCGGAACCACCTGCCGGACATGCCGGAACCACCGGCTCGACTCGCCGGAACCATTGCCGGACATGCAAAATCACCTGCCGGCTACGCCAGAACCACTTGGCGAACACTCCGGTATCACCTGCCGGGCATGCCGGAACCACCTCTCAGAGGTGCCAGAACCACATGCCGGACACTCCGGAATCACCTGCCGGGCATGCCGGAACCACCTGCTGGACATGCCGGAACCACCGGCTCGACTCGCCGGAACCATTGCCGGACATGCAAAATCACCTGCCGGCTATGCCAGAACCACTTCGGGAACACTCCGGAATCACCTGCCGGGCATGGCGGAACCACCTCTCAGGCATGCCGGAACCACATGCCAATGACACCGGAAGCACCTGCCGCGCACGCCAGAACCACCTGCTCGACTCGCCAAAACCACCTGATGGACACGCCTAAATCACCTTCCGGCTACGCCACAACCATTTGGTGAACACTTCGGAATCACCTGCCGGGCTGGCTGGAACCACCTGCCGGTCACGCCAACATCACCTGCCAGCTATGCCAGAACCACTTGGCGGACACCATGGAAACACCTGTCGGGCCGGCCGGAACCACCTATCAGACGTGCCAGAACCATGTGCCTGAGATGCCGGAACCACACCCCGAAAAGACCGAAACCACCTGCCAGACCCGCCTGAACCACCTGCTGAGCACGCCGGAACCACCAACTCGACTCGCTGGAACCACCTACCTGACACGCTAAAATCACCTACGGGTATGCCACAACCACTTGGGGGACAGTGCGGAATCATCTGCCGGACATGCCAGAACCAGCTCTCAGACACACCAGAACCACGTGCCAGACACGCCGGAGCACCTGCTGAGCATTCCTGAGCCAAATGCTCGACTTGCAAGAAACACCTGCCAGACACGCCAAAATCACCTGCCGGGTACGCCAGAACCACGTGGCGGACACTCCGGAATCACCTTTCGGGCATGCCGGAACCAACTCTCAGACGTGCCAGAACCTCGTGCCGGTCACGTCAGAACCACCTGCCGGACACGCCGGAACCACCGGCTCGACTCGCCGGAACCACCGCCGGACATGCAAAATGACCTGCCGGCTACGCCAGAACCACTTGGCGAACACTCCGGAATCACCTGTCGGGCATGCCGGAACCGCCTCTCAGACTTGCCAGAACCATGTTCCGGACACGCCGGTACCACCTGCCGAGTATGCCGGAACCACCTGATCCACTCCCCAGAACCACCTGCTGGACATGCCAGAATCACCTGCCGACTACGCCAGAACCACTCGGCAGACACTCCGGAACCACCTGCCGGGCATGCCGGAACCACCTCTCAGAGGTGCCAGAACCACATGCCGGACACTCCGGAATCACCCGCCGGGCATGCCGGAACCACCTCTCTGAGGTGCCAGAACCACATGCCGGACACTCCGGAATCACCTGCCGGGCATGCCGGAACCATCTCTCAGACGTGCCAGAACCATGTTCCGGACACGCTGCTACCACCTGCCGAGCTCGCCGGAACCACCTGCAGGACACCCCAAAATCACCTGCCAGCTACGCCAGAACCACACGGCAGACACTCCGGAATCACCAGCCGGGCATGCCGGAACCACCTGCTGGACATGCCGGAACCACCGGCTCGACTCGCCGGAACCATTGCGGGACATGCAAAATCACCTGCCGGCTATGCCAGAACCGCTTCGGGAACACTCCGGAATCACCTGCCGGGCATGGCGGAACCACCTCTCAGACATGCCGGAACCACATGCCAATGACACCGGAAGCACCTGCCGCGCACGCCAGAACCACCTGCTCGACTCGCCAAAACCACCTGCTGTACACGCCAAAATCACCTGCCGGCTACGCCACAACCATTTGGTGAACTCTTCGGAATCACCTGCCGGGCTGGCTCCAGAACCACTCGGCAGACACTCCGGAACCACCTGCCGGGCATGCCGGAACCACCTCTCAGACATGCCGGAACCACATGCCAATGACACCGGAAGCACCTGCCGAGCACGCCAGAACCACCTGCTCGACTCGCCAAAACCACCTGCTGGACACGCCAAAATCACCTGCCGGCTACGCCACAACCATTTGGTGAACTCTTCGGTATCACCTGCCGGGCTTGATGGAACCACCTGCCGGTCATGCCAACATCACCTGCCAGCAATGCCAGAAACATTTGGCGGACACCATGGAAACACCTGACGGGCCGGCCGGAACCACCTCTCAGACGTGCCAGAACCATGTGCCTGAGATGCCGGAGCCACTCCCCGAACAGACCGAAACCTCCTGCCAGACCCGCCTGAACCCCCTGGCGAGCACGCCTGATCCACCTGCTCAACTAGCCAGAACCAACTTCCTGACACGCCAAAATCACCTGCCAGGTATACAAGAACCACTTGGTGGACACTCCGGAATCATCTGCCGGACATGCCAGAACCAGCTCTCAGACACACCAGAACCACCTGCCAGAGACGCCGGAAGCACCAGCTGAGCATGCCTGAGCCACCTGCTCGACTCGCAAGATACACCTGTCGGACATGCCAAAATCACCTTTCGGGTACGCCAGAAACACTTGGCGGACGCTCCGGAATCACCTGTCGGGCGTGCCGGAACCTCCTCTCAGACTTGCCAGAACCATGTTCTGGACACGCCGGTACCACCTGCCGAGTATGCCGGAACCAGCTGATCCACTCCCCAGAACCACCTAGTGGACATGCCAAAATCAACTGCCGGCTACGCCAGAAGCACTCGGCAGACACTCCGTAATCACATGCCAGGCATTCCGGAACGACCTCTCAGAGGTGCCAGAACCAAATGCCGGACACTCCGGTATCACCTGCCGGGCATGCCGGAACCACCTCTCAGAGGTGCCAGAACCACATGCCGGACACTCCGGAATCACCTGCCGGGCATGCCGGAACCATCTCTCAGACGTGCCAGAACCATGTTCCGGACACGCTGCTACCACCTGCCGAGCTCGCCGGAACCACTTGCAGGACACGCCAAAATCACCTGCCAGCTACGCCAGAACCACACGGCAGACACTCCGGAATCACCTGCCGGGCTGGCTGGAACCACCTGACAGTCACGCCAACATCGCCTTTCAGCTACGCCAGAACCACTTGGCGGACACTCCCGAAACACCTCTCCGGCCGGCTGGAACCACCTCTCAGACGTGCCGGAACCATGTGCCTGAGATGCTGGAATCACTCCCCTAACAGACCGAAACCACCTGACAGACCCGCCTGAATCCCCTGGCGAGCATGCCTGATCCACCTGCTCAACTAGATGGAACCCCCTTCCTGACAAGCCAAAATCACCTGCCGGCTACGCCACAAACATTTGGTGAACTCTTCGGAATCACCTGCCGGGCTGGCTCCAGAACCACTCGGCAGACACTCCGGAACCACCTGCCGGGCATGCCGGAACCACCTCTCAGACATGCCGGAACCACATGCCAATGACACCGGATTCACCTGCCGAGCACGCCAGAACCACCTGCTCGACTCGCCAAAACCACCTGCTGTACACGCCAAAATCACCTGCCGGCTACACCACAACCATTTGGTGAACTCTTCAGAATCACCTGCCGTGCTGGCTGGAACCACCTCTCAGACATGCCGGAACCACATGCCAATGACACCGGAAGCACCTGCCGAGCACGCCAGAACCACCTGCTCGACTCGCCAAAACCACCTGCTGTACACGCCAAAATCACCTGCCGGCTACGCCACAACCATTTGGTGAACTCTTCGGAATCACCTGCCGGGCTGGCTCCAGAACCACTCGGCAGACACTCCGGAACCACCTGCCGGGCATGCCGGAACCACCTCTCAGACATGCCGGAACCACATGCCAATGACACCGGAAGCACCTGCCGAGCACGCCAGAACCACCTGCTCGACTCGCCAAAACCACCTGCTGGACACGCCAAAATCACCTGCCGGCTACGCCACAACCATTTGGTGAACTCTTCGGAATCACCTGCCGGTCTTGATGGAACCAACTGCCGGTCACGCCAACATCACCTGCCAGCTATGCCAGAAACACTTGGCGGACACCATGGAAACACCTGTCGGGCCGGCCGGAACCACCTCTCAGACGTGCCAGAACCATGTGCCCGAGATGCCGGAGCCACTCCCCGAACAGACCGAAACCGCCTGCCAGACCCGCCTGAACCCCCTGGCGAGCACGCCTGATCCACCTGCTCAACTAGCCAGAACGAACTTCCTGACACGCCAAAATCACCTGCCAGGTATACCAGAAACACTTGGTGGACACTCCGGAATCATCTGCCGGACATGCCAGAACCAGCTCTCAGACACACCAGAACCACGTGCCAGAGACGCCGGAAGCACCAGCTGAGCATGCCTGAGCCACCTGCTCGACTCGCAAGATACACCTGTCAGACATGCCAAAATCACCTGTCGGGTACGCCAGAAACACTTGGCGGACGCTCCGGAATCACCTGTCGGGCGTGCCGGAACCTCCTCTCAGACTTGCCAGAACCATGTTCTGGACACGCCGGTACCACCTGCCGAGTATGCCGGAACCAGCTGATCCACTCCCCAGAACCACCTAGTGGACACGCCAAAATCAACTGCCGGCTACGCCAGAACCACTCGGCAGACACTCCGGAATCACAGGCCAGGCATTCCGGAACGACCTCTCAGAGGTGCCAGAACCAAATGCCGGACACTCCGGTATCACCTGCCGGGCATGCCGGAACCACCTCTCAGAGCTGCCAGAACCACATGCCGGACACTGCGGAATCACCTGCCGTGCATGCTGGAACCACGTTCTGGACATGCCGGAACCACCTGCTGGACATGCCGGAACCACCGGCTCGACTCGCCGGAACCATTGCCGGACATGCAAAATCACCTGCCGGCTATGCCAGAACCACTTCGGGAACACTCCGGAATCACCTGCCGGGCATGGCGGAACCACCTCTCAGGCATGCCGGAACCACATGCCAATGACACCTGAAGCACCTGCCGCGCACGCCAGAACCACCTGCTCGACTCGCCAAAACCACCTGATGGACACGCCTAAATCACCTTCCGGCTACGCCACAACCATTTGGTGAACACTTCGGAATCACCTGCCGGGCTGGCTGGAACCACCTGCCGGTCACGCCAACATCACCTGCCAGCTATGCCAGAACCACTTGGTGGACACCATGGAAACACCTGTCGGGCCGGCCGGAACCACCTATCAGACGTGCCAGAACCATGTGCCTGAGATGCCGGAACCACACCCCGAAAAGACCGAAACCACCTGCCAGACCCGCCTGAACCACCTGCTGAGCACGCCGGAACCACCAACTCGACTCGCTGGAACCACCTACCTGACACGCTAAAATCACCTGCTGGGTATGCCACAACCACTTGGGGGACACTCCGGAATCATCTGCCGGACATGCCAGAACCAGCTCTCAGACACACCAGAACCACGTGCCAGACACGCCGGAGCACAAGCTGAGCATTCCTGAGCCAAATGCTCGACTTGCAAGAAACACCTGCCAAACACGCCAAAATCACCTGCCGGGTACGCCAGAACCACGTGGCGGACACTCCGGAATCACCTTTCGGGCATGCCGGAACCAACTCTCAGACGTGCCAGAACCTCGTGCTGGTCACGTCAGAACCACCTGCCGGACACGCCGGAACCACCGGCTCGACTCGCCGGAACCACCGCCGGACATGCAAAATGACCTGCCGGCTACGCCAGAACCACTTGGCGAACACTCCGGAATCACCTGTCGGGCATGCCGGAACCGCCTCTCAGACTTGCCAGAACCATGTTCCGGACACGCCGGTACCACCTGCCGAGTATGCCGGAACCACCTGATCCACTCCCCAGAACCACCTGCTGGACATGCCAGAATCACCTGCCGACTACGCCAGAACCACTCGGCAGACACTCCGGAACCACCTGCCGGGCATGCCGGAACCACCTCTCAGAGGTGCCAGAACCACATGCCGGACACTCCGGAATCACCTGCCGGGCATGCCGGAACCATCTCTCAGACGTGCCAGAACCATGTTCCGGACACGCTGCTACCACCTGCCGAGCTCGCCGGAACCACCTGCAGGACACCCCAAAATCACCTGCCAGCTACGCCAGAACCACACGGCAGACACTCCGGAATCACCAGCCGGGCATGCCGGAACCACCTGCTGGACATGCCGGAACCACCGGCTCGACTCGCCGGAACCATTGCGGGACATGCAAAATCACCTGCCGGCTATGCCAGAACCACTTCGGGAACACTCCGGAATCACCTGCCGGGCATGGCGGAACCACCTCTCAGACATGCCGGAACCACATGCCAATGACACCGGAAGCACCTGCCGCGCACGCCAGAACCACCTGCTCGACTCGCCAAAACCACCTGCTGTACACGCCAAAATCACCTGCCGGCTACGCCACAACCATTTGGTGAACTCTTCGGAATCACCTGCCGGGCTGGCTCCAGAACCACTCGGCAGACACTCCGGAACCACCTGCCGGGCATGCCGGAACCACCTCTCAGACATGCCGGAACCACATGCCAATGACACCGGAAGCACCTGCCGAGCACCCCAGAACCACCTGCTCGACTCGCCAAAACCACCTGCTGGACACGCCAAAATCACCTGCCGGCTACGCCACAACCATTTGGTGAACTCTTCGGTATCACCTGCCGGGCTTGATGGAACCACCTGCCGGTCATGCCAACATCACCTGCCAGCAATGCCAGAAACATTTGGCGGACACCATGGAAACACCTGACGGGCCGGCCGGAACCACCTCTCAGACGTGCCAGAACCATGTGCCTGAGATGCCGGAGCCACTCCCCGAACAGACCGAAACCTCCTGCCAGACCCGCCTGAACCCCCTGGCGAGCACGCCTGATCCACCTGCTCAACTAGCCAGAACCAACTTCCTGACACGCCAAAATCACCTGCCAGGTATACAAGAACCACTTGGTGGACACTCCGGAATCATCTGCCGGACATGCCAGAACCAGCTCTCAGACACACCAGAACCACCTGCCAGAGACGCCGGAAGCACCAGCTGAGCATGCCTGAGCCACCTGCTCGACTCGCAAGATACACCTGTCGGACATGCCAAAATCACCTGTCGGGTACGCCAGAAACACTTGGCGGACGCTCCGGAATCACCTGTCGGGCGTGCCGGAACCTCCTCTCAGACTTGCCAGAACCATGTTCTGGACACGCCGGTACCACCTGCCGAGTATGCCGGAACCAGCTGATCCACTCCCCAGAACCACCTAGTGGACATGCCAAAATCAACTGCCGGCTACGCCAGAAGCACTCGGCAGACACTCCGTAATCACATGCCAGGCATTCCGGAACGACCTCTCAGAGGTGCCAGAACCAAATGCCGGACACTCCGGTATCACCTGCCGGGCATGCCGGAACCACCTCTCAGAGGTGCCAGAACCACATGCCGGACACTCCGGAATCACCTGCCGGGCATGCCGGAACCATCTCTCAGACGTGCCAGAACCATGTTCCGGACACGCTGCTACCACCTGCCGAGCTCGCCGGAACCACTTGCAGGACACGCCAAAATCACCTGCCAGCTACGCCAGAACCACACGGCAGACACTCCGGAATCACCTGCCGGGCTGGCTGGAACCACCTGACAGTCACGCCAACATCGCCTTTCAGCTACGCCAGAACCACTTGGCGGACACTCCCGAAACACCTCTCCGGCCGGCTGGAACCACCTCTCAGACGTGCCAGAACCATGTGCCTGAGATGCTGGAATCACTCCCCTAACAGACCGAAACCACCTGACAGACCCGCCTGAATCCCCTGGCGAGCACGCATGATCCACCTGCTCAACTAGATGGAACCCCCTTCCTGACAAGCCAAAATCACCTGCCGGCTACGCCACAAACATTTGGTGAACTCTTCGGAATCACCTGCCGGGCTGGCTCCAGAACCACTCGGCAGACACTCCGGAACCACCTGCCGGGCATGCCGGAACCACCTCTCAGACATGCCAGAACCACATGCCAATGACACCGGAAGCACCTGCCGAGCACGCCAGAACCACCTGCTCGACTCGCCAAAACCACCTGCTGTACACGCCAAAATCACCTGCCGGCTACACCACAACCATTTGGTGAACTCTTCGGAATCACCTGCCGTGCTGGCTGGAACCACCTCTCAGACATGCCGGAACCACATGCCAATGACACCGGAAGCACCTGCCGAGCACGCCAGAACCACCTGCTCGACTCGCCAAAACCACCTGCTGTACACGCCAAAATCACCTGCCGGCTACGCCACAACCATTTGGTGAACTCTTCGGAATCACCTGCCGGGCTGGCTCCAGAACCACTCGGCAGACACTCCGGAACCACCTGCCGGGCATGCCGGAACCACCTCTCAGACATGCCGGAACCACATGCCAATGACACCGGAAGCACCTGCCGAGCACGCCAGAACCACCTGCTCGACTCGCCAAAACCACCTGCTGGACACGCCAAAATCACCTGCCGGCTACGCCACAACCATTTGGTGAACTCTTCGGAATCACCTGCCGGTCTTGATGGAACCACCTGCCGGTCACGCCAACATCACCTGCCAGCTATGCCAGAAACACTTGGCGGACACCATGGAAACACCTGTCGGGCCGGCCGGAACCACCTCTCAGACGTGCCAGAACCATGTGCCTGAGATGCCGGAGCCACTCCCCGAACAGACCGAAACCGCCTGCCAGACCCGCCTGAACCCCCTGGCGAGCACGCCTGATCCACCTGCTCAACTAGCCAGAACGAACTTCCTGACACGCCAAAATCACCTGCCAGGTATACCAGAAACACTTGGTGGACACTCCGGAATCATCTGCCGGACATGCCAGAACCAGCTCTCAGACACACCAGAACCACGTGCCAGAGACGCCGGAAGCACCAGCTGAGCATGCCTGAGCCACCTGCTCGACTCGCAAGATACACCTGTCAGACATGCCAAAATCACCTGTCGGGTACGCCAGAAACACTTGGCGGACGCTCCGGAATCACCTGTCGGGCGTGCCGGAACCTCCTCTCAGACTTGCCAGAACCATGTTCTGGACACGCCGGTACCACCTGCCGAGTATGCCGGAACCAGCTGATCCACTCCCCAGAACCACCTAGTGGACACGCCAAAATCAACTGCCGGCTACGCCAGAACCACTCGGCAGACACTCCAGAATCACAGGCCAGGCATTCCGGAACGACCTCTCAGAGGTGCCAGAACCAAATGCCGGACACTCCAGTATCACCTGCCGGGCATGCCGGAACCACCTCTCAGAGCTGCCACAACCACATGCCGGACACTGCGGAATCACCTGCCGTGCATGCTGGAACCACGTTCTGGACATGCCGGAACCACCTGCCTTACATGCCGGAACCACCGGCTTGACTCGCCGGAACCATTGCCGGACATGCAAAATCACCTGCCGGCTACGCCAGAACCACTTGGCGAACACTCCGGTATCACCTGCCGGGCATGCCGGAACCACCTCTCAGAGGTGCCAGAACCACATGCCGGACACTCCGGAATCACCTGCCGGGCATGCCGGAACCACCTGCTTGACATGCCGGAAGCACCGGCTCGACTCGCCGGAACCATTGCCGGACATGCAAAATCACCTGCCGGCTATGCCAGAACCACTTCGGGAACACTCCGGAATCATCTGCCGGACATGGCGGAACCACCTATCAGACATGCCGGAACCACATGCCAATGACACCGGAAGCACATGCCGCGCACGCCAGAACCACCTGCTCGACTCGCCAAAACCACCTGCTGGACACGCCAAAATCACCTGCCGGCTACGCCACAACCATTTGGTGAACTCTTCGGAATCACCTGCCGGGCTTGCTGGAACCACCTGCCGGTCACGCCAACATCACCTGCCAGCTATGCCAGAACCACTTGGCGGACACCATGGAAACACCTGTCGGGCCGGCCGGAACCACCTCTCATACGTGCCAGAACCATGAGCCTGAGATGCCGGAACCACTCCCCGAACAGAACGAAACCACCTGCCAGACCCGCCTGGACCCCCTGGCGAGCACGCCTGATCCACCTGCTCAACTAGCCGGAACCAACTTCCTGACACGCCAAAATCACCTGCCAGGTATACAAGAACCACTTGGTGGACACTCCGGAATCATCTGCCGGAGATGCCAGAACCAGCTCTCAGACACACCAGAACCACGTGCCAGAGACGCCGGAAGCACCAGCTGAGCATGCCTCAGCCACCTGCTCGACTCGCAAGATACACCTGTCGGACAGGCGAAAATCACCTGCCGCGTACGCCAGAAACACTTGGCGGACGCTCCGGAATCACTTGTCGGGCGTGCCGGAACCACATGCCGGACATGCCGGAACCACCGGCTCGACTCGCCGGAACCATTGCCGGACATGCGAAATCACCTGCCGGCTACGCCAGAATCACTTGGCGAACACTCCGGAATCACCTGCCGGGCATGGCGGAACCACCTCTCAGACATGCCGGAAACACATGCCAATGACTCCGGAAGTACCTGCCGAGCACGCCAGAACCACCTGCCGAGCACGCCGGAACCACCTACTCGACTCGCCAGAACCACCTACCTGACACGCTAAAATCACCTGCCGGGTAAGCCACAACCACTTGGTGGACACTCCGGAATCATCTTCCGGACATGCCAGAACCAGCTCTCAGACACACCAGAACCACGTGCCAGACACGCCGGAAGCACCTGCTGATCGTGCCTGAGCCAAATGCTCGACTTGCAAGAAACACCTGCCAGACACGCCAAAATCACCTGCCGGGTACGCCAGAACCACGTGGCGGACACTCCGGAATCACCTTTCGGGCATGCCGGAACCAACTCTCAGACGTGCCAGAACCTCGTGCCGGACACGCCTGAACCACCTGCCGGACAGACCGGAAACACCTGCTGGACACGCCGGAAGCACCGGCTTGACTCGCCGGAACCACCGCCGGACGTGCAAAACGACCTGCCGGCTACGCCAGAACAACTTGGCGAACACTCCGGAATCACCTGTCGGGCATGGCAGAACCACCTCTCAGACTTGCCAGAACCATGTTCCGGACACGCCGGTACCACCTGCCGAGTATGCCGGAACCACATGATCCACTCCCCAGAACCACCTGCTGGACACGCCAGAATCACCTGCTGGCTATGCCAGAACAACTCGGCAGACACTCCGGAACCACCTGCCGGGCATGCCACATCCACCTCTCAGAGGTGCCAGAACCACATGCCCGACACTCCACAATGACCTGTCGGGCATGCCGGAACCAACTCTCAGACGTGCCGGTCACGCCAGAAGCACCTGCCGGACACGCCGGAACCACCGGCTCGACTCGCCGGAACCACCACCGGACATGCAAAATGACGTGCCGGCTACACCAGAACCACTTGGCGAACACTCCGGAATCACCTGTCGGGCATGCCGGAACCGCATCTCAGACTTGCCAGAACCATGTTCCGGACACGCTGGTACCACCTGCCGAGTATGCCGGAACCACCTGATCCACTCCCCAGAACCACCTGCTGGACACGCCAGAATCACCTGCCGACTACGCCAGAACCACTCGGGAGACACTCCGGAACCACCGGCCAGGCCTGCCGGAACCACCTCTCAGACATGCCGGTACCACATGCCAATGACACCGGAAGCACCTGCCAAGGACGCCAGAACCACCTGCTCGACTCGCCAAAACCACCTGCTGGACACGCCAAAATCACCTGCCGGCTACGCCACAACCATTTGGTGAACTCTTCGGAATCACCTGCCGGGCATGCATGAACCACCTGCCGGTCATGCCGGAACCACCGGCTCGACTCGCCGGAACCATTGCCGGACATGCAAAATCACCTGCCGGCTATGCCAGAACCACTTGGGGAGCACTCCGGAATCACCTGCCGGGCATGGCGGAACCACCTCTCAGACATGCCGGAACCACATGCCAATGACACAGGAAGCACCTGCCGAGCACGCCAGAACCACCTGCTCGACTCGCCAAAACCACCTGCTGGACACGCCAAAATCACCTGCCGGCTACGCCACAACCATTTGGTGAACTCTTCGGTATCACCTGCCGGGCTTGATGGAACCACCTGCCGGTCATGCCAACATCACCTGCCAGCAATGCCAGAAACACTTGGCGGACACCATGGAAACACCTGACGGGCCGGCCGGAACCACCTCTCAGACGTGCCAGAACCATGTGCCTGAGATGCTGGAGCCACTCCCCGAACAGACCGAAACCTCCTGCCAGACCCGCCTGAACCCCCTGGCGAGCACGCCTGATCCACCTGCTCAACTAGCCAGAACCAACTTCCTGACACGCCAAAATCACCTGCCAGGTATACAAGAACCACTTGGTGGACACTCCGGAATCATCTGCCGGACATGCCAGAACCAGCTCTCAGACACACCAGAACCACCTGCCAGAGACGCCGGAAGCACCAGCTGAGCATGCCTGAGCCACCTGCTCGACTCGCAAGATACACCTGTCGGACATGCCAAAATCACCTGTCGGGTACGCCAGAAACACTTGGCGGACGCTCCGGAATCACCTGTCGGGCGTGCCGGAACCTCCTCTCAGACTTGCCAGAACCATGTTCTGGACACGCCGGTACCACCTGCCGAGTATGCCGGAACCAGCTGATCCACTCCCCAGAACCACCTAGTGGACACGCCAAAATCAACTGCCGGCTACGCCAGAACCACTCGGCAGACACTCCGGAATCACAGGCCAGGCATTCCGGAACGACCTCTCAGAGGTGCCAGAACCAAATGCCGGACACTCCGGTATCACCTGCCGGGCATGCCGGAACCACCTCTCAGAGGTGCCAGAACCACATGCCGGACACTCCGGAATCACCTGCCGGGCATGCTGGAACCACGTGCTGGACATGCCGGAACCACCTGCCGGACAGGTCGGAATCACCTGCCGGACATGCCGGAACCACCGGCTCGACTCGCCGGAACCATTGCCGGACATGCAAAATCACCTGCCGGCTACGCCAGAACCACTTGGCGAACACTCCGGTATCACCTGCCGGGCATGCCGGAACCACCTCTCAGAGGTGCCAGAACCACATGCCGGACACTCCGGAATCACCTGCCGGGCATGCCGGAACCATCTCTCAGACGTGCCAGAACCATGTTCCGGACACACTGCTACCACCTGCCGAGCTCCCCGGAACCAACTGCAGGACACGCCAAAATCACCTGCCAGCTACGCCAGAACCACACGGCAGACACTCCGGAATCACCTTCCGGGCTGGCTGGAACCACCTGCCAGTCACGCCAACATCACCTTTCAGCTACGCCAGAACCACTTGGCGGACACTCCCGAAACACCTCTCCGGCCGGCTGGAACCACCTCTCAGACGTGCCAGAACCATGTGCCTGAGATGCTGGAATCACTCCCCTAACAGACCGAAACCACCTGACAGACCCGCCTGAATCCCCTGGCGAGCACGCATGATCCACCTGCTCAACTAGATGGAACCCCCTTCCTGACAAGCCAAAATCACCTGCCGGCTACGCCACAAACATTTGGTGAACTCTTCGGAATCACCTGCCGGGCTGGCTCCAGAACCACTCGGCAGACACTCCGGAACCACCTGCCGGGCATGCCGGAACCACCTCTCAGACATGCCAGAACCACATGCCAATGACACCGGAAGCACCTGCCGAGCACGCCAGAACCACCTGCTCGACTCGCCAAAACCACCTGCTGTACACGCCAAAATCACCTGCCGGCTACACCACAACCATTTGGTGAACTCTTCGGAATCACCTGCCGTGCTGGCTGGAACCACCTCTCAGACATGCCGGAACCACATGCCAATGACACCGGAAGCACCTGCCGAGCACGCCAGAACCACCTGCTCGACTCGCCAAAACCACCTGCTGTACACGCCAAAATCACCTGCCGGCTACGCCACAACCATTTGGTGAACTCTTCGGAATCACCTGCCGGGCTGGCTCCAGAACCACTCGGCAGACACTCCGGAACCACCTGCCGGGCATGCCGGAACCACCTCTCAGACATGCCGGAACCACATGCCAATGACACCGGAAGCACCTGCCGAGCACGCCAGAACCACCTGCTCGACTCGCCAAAACCACCTGCTGGACACGCCAAAATCACCTGCCGGCTACGCCACAACCATTTGGTGAACTCTTCGGAATCACCTGCCGGTCTTGATGGAACCACCTGCCGGTCACGCCAACATCACCTGCCAGCTATGCCAGAAACACTTGGCGGACACCATGGAAACACCTGTCGGGCCGGCCGGAACCACCTCTCAGACGTGCCAGAACCATGTGCCTGAGATGCCGGAGCCACTCCCCGAACAGACCGAAACCGCCTGCCAGACCCGCCTGAACCCCCTGGCGAGCACGCCTGATCCACCTGCTCAACTAGCCAGAACGAACTTCCTGACACGCCAAAATCACCTGCCAGGTATACCAGAAACACTTGGTGGACACTCCGGAATCATCTGCCGGACATGCCAGAACCAGCTCTCAGACACACCAGAACCACGTGCCAGAGACGCCGGAAGCACCAGCTGAGCATGCCTGAGCCACCTGCTCGACTCGCAAGATACACCTGTCAGACATGCCAAAATCACCTGTCGGGTACGCCAGAAACACTTGGCGGACGCTCCGGAATCACCTGTCGGGCGTGCCGGAACCTCCTCTCAGACTTGCCAGAACCATGTTCTGGACACGCCGGTACCACCTGCCGAGTATGCCGGAACCAGCTGATCCACTCCCCAGAACCACCTAGTGGACACGCCAAAATCAACTGCCGGCTACGCCAGAACCACTCGGCAGACACTCCAGAATCACAGGCCAGGCATTCCGGAACGACCTCTCAGAGGTGCCAGAACCAAATGCCGGACACTCCAGTATCACCTGCCGGGCATGCCGGAACCACCTCTCAGAGCTGCCACAACCACATGCCGGACACTGCGGAATCACCTGCCGTGCATGCTGGAACCACGTTCTGGACATGCCGGAACCACCTGCCTTACATGCCGGAACCACCGGCTTGACTCGCCGGAACCATTGCCGGACATGCAAAATCACCTGCCGGCTACGCCAGAACCACTTGGCGAACACTCCGGTATCACCTGCCGGGCATGCCGGAACCACCTCTCAGAGGTGCCAGAACCACATGCCGGACACTCCGGAATCACCTGCCGGGCATGCCGGAACCACCTGCTTGACATGCCGGAAGCACCGGCTCGACTCGCCGGAACCATTGCCGGACATGCAAAATCACCTGCCGGCTATGCCAGAACCACTTCGGGAACACTCCGGAATCATCTGCCGGACATGGCGGAACCACCTATCAGACATGCCGGAACCACATGCCAATGACACCGGAAGCACATGCCGCGCACGCCAGAACCACCTGCTCGACTCGCCAAAACCACCTGCTGGACACGCCAAAATCACCTGCCGGCTACGCCACAACCATTTGGTGAACTCTTCGGAATCACCTGCCGGGCTTGCTGGAACCACCTGCCGGTCACGCCAACATCACCTGCCAGCTATGCCAGAACCACTTGGCGGACACCATGGAAACACCTGTCGGGCCGGCCGGAACCACCTCTCATACGTGCCAGAACCATGAGCCTGAGATGCCGGAACCACTCCCCGAACAGAACGAAACCACCTGCCAGACCCGCCTGGACCCCCTGGCGAGCACGCCTGATCCACCTGCTCAACTAGCCGGAACCAACTTCCTGACACGCCAAAATCACCTGCCAGGTATACAAGAACCACTTGGTGGACACTCCGGAATCATCTGCCGGAGATGCCAGAACCAGCTCTCAGACACACCAGAACCACGTGCCAGAGACGCCGGAAGCACCAGCTGAGCATGCCTCAGCCACCTGCTCGACTCGCAAGATACACCTGTCGGACAGGCGAAAATCACCTGCCGCGTACGCCAGAAACACTTGGCGGACGCTCCGGAATCACTTGTCGGGCGTGCCGGAACCACATGCCGGACATGCCGGAACCACCGGCTCGACTCGCCGGAACCATTGCCGGACATGCGAAATCACCTGCCGGCTACGCCAGAATCACTTGGCGAACACTCCGGAATCACCTGCCGGGCATGGCGGAACCACCTCTCAGACATGCCGGAAACACATGCCAATGACTCCGGAAGTACCTGCCGAGCACGCCAGAACCACCTGCCGAGCACGCCGGAACCACCTACTCGACTCGCCAGAACCACCTACCTGACACGCTAAAATCACCTGCCGGGTAAGCCACAACCACTTGGTGGACACTCCGGAATCATCTTCCGGACATGCCAGAACCAGCTCTCAGACACACCAGAACCACGTGCCAGACACGCCGGAAGCACCTGCTGATCGTGCCTGAGCCAAATGCTCGACTTGCAAGAAACACCTGCCAGACACGCCAAAATCACCTGCCGGGTACGCCAGAACCACGTGGCGGACACTCCGGAATCACCTTTCGGGCATGCCGGAACCAACTCTCAGACGTGCCAGAACCTCGTGCCGGACACGCCTGAACCACCTGCCGGACAGACCGGAAACACCTGCTGGACACGCCGGAAGCACCGGCTTGACTCGCCGGAACCACCGCCGGACGTGCAAAACGACCTGCCGGCTACGCCAGAACAACTTGGCGAACACTCCGGAATCACCTGTCGGGCATGGCAGAACCACCTCTCAGACTTGCCAGAACCATGTTCCGGACACGCCGGTACCACCTGCCGAGTATGCCGGAACCACATGATCCACTCCCCAGAACCACCTGCTGGACACGCCAGAATCACCTGCTGGCTATGCCAGAACAACTCGGCAGACACTCCGGAACCACCTGCCGGGAATGCCACATCCACCTCTCAGAGGTGCCAGAACCACATGCCCGACACTCCACAATGACCTGTCGGGCATGCCGGAACCAACTCTCAGACGTGCCGGTCACGCCAGAAGCACCTGCCGGACACGCCGGAACCACCGGCTCGACTCGCCGGAACCACAACGGACATGCAAAATGACGTGCCGGCTACACCAGAACCACTTGGCGAACACTCCGGAATCACCTGTCGGGCATGCCGGAACCGCATCTCAGACTTGCCAGAACCATGTTCCGGACACGCCGGTACCACCTGCCGAGTATGCCGGAACCACCTGATCCACTCCCCAGAACCACCTGCTGGACACGCCAGAATCACCTGCCGACTACGCCAGAACCACTCGGGAGACACTCCGGAACCACCGGCCAGGCCTGCCGGAACCACCTCTCAGACATGCCGGTACCACATGCCAATGACACCGGAAGCACCTGCCAAGGACGCCAGAACCACCTGCTCGACTCGCCAAAACCACCTGCTGGACACGCCAAAATCACCTGCCGGCTACGCCACAACCATTTGGTGAACTCTTCGGAATCACCTGCCGGGCATGCATGAACCACCTGCCGGTCATGCCGGAACCACCGGCTCGACTCGCCGGAACCATTGCCGGACATGCAAAATCACCTGCCGGCTATGCCAGAACCACTTGGGGAACACTCCGGAATCACCTGCCGGGCATGGCGGAACCACCTCTCAGACATGCCGGAACCACATGCCAATGACACAGGAAGCACCTGCCGAGCACGCCAGAACCACCTGCTCGACTCGCCAAAACCACCTGCTGGACACGCCAAAATCACCTGCCGGCTACGCCACAACCATTTGGTGAACTCTTCGGTATCACCTGCCGGGCTTGATGGAACCACCTGCCGGTCATGCCAACATCACCTGCCAGCAATGCCAGAAACACTTGGCGGACACCATGGAAACACCTGACGGGCCGGCCGGAACCACCTCTCAGACGTGCCAGAACCATGTGCCTGAGATGCCGGAGCCACTCCCCGAACAGACCGAAACCTCCTGCCAGACCCGCCTGAACCCCCTGGCGAGCACGCCTGATCCACCTGCTCAACTAGCCAGAACCAACTTCCTGACACGCCAAAATCACCTGCCAGGTATACAAGAACCACTTGGTGGACACTCCGGAATCATCTGCCGGACATGCCAGAACCAGCTCTCAGACACACCAGAACCACCTGCCAGAGACGCCGGAAGCACCAGCTGAGCATGCCTGAGCCACCTGCTCGACTCGCAAGATACACCTGTCGGACATGCCAAAATCACCTGTCGGGTACGCCAGAAACACTTGGCGGACGCTCCGGAATCACCTGTCGGGCGTGCCGGAACCTCCTCTCAGACTTGCCAGAACCATGTTCTGGACACGCCGGTACCACCTGCCGAGTATGCCGGAACCAGCTGATCCACTCCCCAGAACCACCTAGTGGACACGCCAAAATCAACTGCCGGCTACGCCAGAACCACTCGGCAGACACTCCGGAATCACAGGCCAGGCATTCCGGAACGACCTCTCAGAGGTGCCAGAACCAAATGCCGGACACTCCGGTATCACCTGCCGGGCATGCCGGAACCACCTCTCAGAGGTGCCAGAACCACATGCCGGACACTCCGGAATCACCTGCCGGGCATGCTGGAACCACGTGCTGGACATGCCAGAACCACCTGCCGGACAGGTCGGAATCACCTGCCGGACATGCCGGAACCACCGGCTCGAATCGCCGGAACCATTGCCGGACATGCAAAATCACCTGCCGGCTACGCCAGAACCACTTGGCGAACACTCCGGTATCACCTGCCGGGCATGCCGGAACCACCTCTCAGAGGTGCCAGAACCACATGCCGGACACTCCGGAATCACCTGCCGGGCATGCCGGAACCACCTGCTGGACATGCCGGAACCACCGGCTCGACTCGCCGGAACCATTGCGGGACATGCAAAATCACCTGCCGGCTATGCCAGAACCACTTCGGGAACACTCCGGAATCACCTGCCGGGCATGGCGGAACCACCTCTCAGACATGCCGGAACCACATGCCAATGACACCGGAAGCACCTGCCGCGCACGCCAGAACCACCTGCTCGACTCGCCAAAACCACCTGCTGTACACGCCAAAATCACCTGCCGGCTACGCCACAACCATTTGGTGAACTCTTCGGAATCACCTGCCGGGCTGGCTCCAGAACCACTCGGCAGACACTCCGGAACCACCTGCCGGGCATGCCGGAACCACCTCTCAGACATGCCGGAACCACATGCCAATGACACCGGAAGCACCTGCCGAGCACGCCAGAACCACCTGCTCGACTCGCCAAAACCACCTGCTGGACACGCCAAAATCACCTGCCGGCTACGCCACAACCATTTGGTGAACTCTTCGGAATCACCTGCCGGTCTTGATGGAACCACCTGCCGGTCACGCCAACATCACCTGCCAGCTATGCCAGAAACACTTGGCGGACACCATGGAAACACCTGTCGGGCCGGCCGGAACCACCTCTCAGACGTGCCAGAACCATGTGCCTGAGATGCCGGAGCCACTCCCCGAACAGACCGAAACCGCCTGCCAGACCCGCCTGAACCCCCTGGCGAGCACGCCTGATCCACCTGCTCAACTAGCCAGAACGAACTTCCTGACACGCCAAAATCACCTGCCAGGTATACCAGAAACACTTGGTGGACACTCCGGAATCATCTGCCGGACATGCCAGAACCAGCTCTCAGACACACCAGAACCACGTGCCAGAGACGCCGGAAGCACCAGCTGAGCATGCCTGAGCCACCTGCTCGACTCGCAAGATACACCTGTCAGACATGCCAAAATCACCTGTCGGGTACGCCAGAAACACTTGGCGGACGCTCCGGAATCACCTGTCGGGCGTGCCGGAACCTCCTCTCAGACTTGCCAGAACCATGTTCTGGACACGCCGGTACCACCTGCCGAGTATGCCGGAACCAGCTGATCCACTCCCCAGAACCACCTAGTGGACACGCCAAAATCAACTGCCGGCTACGCCAGAACCACTCGGCAGACACTCCAGAATCACAGGCCAGGCATTCCGGAACGACCTCTCAGAGGTGCCAGAACCAAATGCCGGACACTCCAGTATCACCTGCCGGGCATGCCGGAACCACCTCTCAGAGCTGCCACAACCACATGCCGGACACTGCGGAATCACCTGCCGTGCATGCTGGAACCACGTTCTGGACATGCCGGAACCACCTGCCTTACATGCCGGAACCACCGGCTTGACTCGCCGGAACCATTGCCGGACATGCAAAATCACCTGCCGGCTACGCCAGAACCACTTGGCGAACACTCCGGTATCACCTGCCGGGCATGCCGGAACCACCTCTCAGAGGTGCCAGAACCACATGCCGGACACTCCGGAATCACCTGCCGGGCATGCCGGAACCACCTGCTTGACATGCCGGAAGCACCGGCTCGACTCGCCGGAACCATTGCCGGACATGCAAAATCACCTGCCGGCTATGCCAGAACCACTTCGGGAACACTCCGGAATCATCTGCCGGACATGGCGGAACCACCTATCAGACATGCCGGAACCACATGCCAATGACACCGGAAGCACATGCCGCGCACGCCAGAACCACCTGCTCGACTCGCCAAAACCACCTGCTGGACACGCCAAAATCACCTGCCGGCTACGCCACAACCATTTGGTGAACTCTTCGGAATCACCTGCCGGGCTTGCTGGAACCACCTGCCGGTCACGCCAACATCACCTGCCAGCTATGCCAGAACCACTTGGCGGACACCATGGAAACACCTGTCGGGCCGGCCGGAACCACCTCTCATACGTGCCAGAACCATGAGCCTGAGATGCCGGAACCACTCCCCGAACAGAACGAAACCACCTGCCAGACCCGCCTGGACCCCCTGGCGAGCACGCCTGATCCACCTGCTCAACTAGCCGGAACCAACTTCCTGACACGCCAAAATCACCTGCCAGGTATACAAGAACCACTTGGTGGACACTCCGGAATCATCTGCCGGAGATGCCAGAACCAGCTCTCAGACACACCAGAACCACGTGCCAGAGACGCCGGAAGCACCAGCTGAGCATGCCTCAGCCACCTGCTCGACTCGCAAGATACACCTGTCGGACAGGCGAAAATCACCTGCCGCGTACGCCAGAAACACTTGGCGGACGCTCCGGAATCACTTGTCGGGCGTGCCGGAACCACATGCCGGACATGCCGGAACCACCGGCTCGACTCGCCGGAACCATTGCCGGACATGCGAAATCACCTGCCGGCTACGCCAGAATCACTTGGCGAACACTCCGGAATCACCTGCCGGGCATGGCGGAACCACCTCTCAGACATGCCGGAAACACATGCCAATGACTCCGGAAGTACCTGCCGAGCACGCCAGAACCACCTGCCGAGCACGCCGGAACCACCTACTCGACTCGCCAGAACCACCTACCTGACACGCTAAAATCACCTGCCGGGTAAGCCACAACCACTTGGTGGACACTCCGGAATCATCTTCCGGACATGCCAGAACCAGCTCTCAGACACACCAGAACCACGTGCCAGACACGCCGGAAGCACCTGCTGATCGTGCCTGAGCCAAATGCTCGACTTGCAAGAAACACCTGCCAGACACGCCAAAATCACCTGCCGGGTACGCCAGAACCACGTGGCGGACACTCCGGAATCACCTTTCGGGCATGCCGGAACCAACTCTCAGACGTGCCAGAACCTCGTGCCGGACACGCCTGAACCACCTGCCGGACAGACCGGAAACACCTGCTGGACACGCCGGAAGCACCGGCTTGACTCGCCGGAACCACCGCCGGACGTGCAAAACGACCTGCCGGCTACGCCAGAACAACTTGGCGAACACTCCGGAATCACCTGTCGGGCATGGCAGAACCACCTCTCAGACTTGCCAGAACCATGTTCCGGACACGCCGGTACCACCTGCCGAGTATGCCGGAACCACATGATCCACTCCCCAGAACCACCTGCTGGACACGCCAGAATCACCTGCTGGCTATGCCAGAACAACTCGGCAGACACTCCGGAACCACCTGCCGGGAATGCCACATCCACTTCTCAGAGGTGCCAGAACCACATGCCCGACACTCCACAATGACCTGTCGGGCATGCCGGAACCAACTCTCAGACGTGCCGGTCACGCCAGAAGCACCTGCCGGACACGCCGGAACCACCGGCTCGACTCGCCGGAACCACCACCGGACATGCAAAATGACGTGCCGGCTACACCAGAACCACTTGGCGAACACTCCGGAATCACCTGTCGGGCATGCCGGAACCGCATCTCAGACTTGCCAGAACCATGTTCCGGACACGCTGGTACCACCTGCCGAGTATGCCGGAACCACCTGATCCACTCCCCAGAACCACCTGCTGGACACGCCAGAATCACCTGCCGACTACGCCAGAACCACTCGGGAGACACTCCGGAACCACCGGCCAGGCCTGCCGGAACCACCTCTCAGACATGCCGGTACCACATGCCAATGACACCGGAAGCACCTGCCAAGGACGCCAGAACCACCTGCTCGACTCGCCAAAACCACCTGCTGGACACGCCAAAATCACCTGCCGGCTACGCCACAACCATTTGGTGAACTCTTCGGAATCACCTGCCGGGCATGCATGAACCACCTGCCGGTCATGCCGGAACCACCGGCTCGACTCGCCGGAACCATTGCCGGACATGCAAAATCACCTGCCGGCTATGCCAGAACCACTTGGGGAACACTCCGGAATCACCTGCCGGGCATGGCGGAACCACCTCTCAGACATGCCGGAACCACATGCCAATGACACCGGAAGCACCTGCCGAGCACGCCAGAACCACCTGCTCGACTCGCCAAAACCACCTGCTGGACACGCCGAAATCTCTTGCCGGCTAGGCCACAACCATTTGGTGAACACTTCGGAATCACCTGCCGGGCTGGCTGGAACCATCTGCCGGTTACGCCAACATCACCTGCCAGCTATGCCAGAACCACTTGGCGGACACCATGTAAACACCTGTCGGGCCGGCCGGAACCACCTATCAGACGTGCCAGAACCATGTGCCTGAGATGCCGGAACCACACCCCGAACAGACCGAAACCGCCTGCCAGACCCGCCTGAACCACCTGCCGAGCACGCCGGAACCACCTACTCGACTCGCTGGAACCACCTACCTGACACGCTAAAATCACCTGCCGGGTATGCCACAACCACTTGGTGGACACTCCGGAATCATCTGCCGGACATGCCAGAACCAGCTCTCAGACACACCAGAACCACGTGCCAGAGACGCCGGAAGCACCAGCTGAGCATGCCTGAGCCACCTGCTCGACTCGCAAGATACACCTGTCGGACATGCCAAAATCACCTGTCGGGTACGCCAGAAACACTTGGCGGACGCTCCGGAATCACCTGTCGGGCGTGCCGGAACCTCCTCTCAGACTTGCCAGAACCATGTTCTGGACACGCCGGTACCACCTGCCGAGTATGCCGGAACCAGCTGATCCACTCCCCAGAACCACCTAGTGGACACGCCAAAATCAACTGCCGGCTACGCCAGAAGCACTCGGCAGACACTCCGTAATCACATGCCAGGCATTCCGGAACGACCTCTCAGAGGTGCCAGAACCAAATGCCGGACACTCCGGTATCACCTGCCGGGCATGCCGGAACCACCTCTCAGAGGTGCCAGAACCACATGCCGGACACTCCGGAATCACCTGCCGGGCATGCCGGAACCATCTCTCAGACGTGCCAGAACCATGTTCCGGACACGCTGCTACCACCTGCCGAGCTCGCCGGAACCACTTGCAGGACACGCCAAAATCACCTGCCAGCTACGCCAGAACCACACGGCAGACACTCCGGAATCACCTGCCGGGCTGGCTGGAACCACCTGACAGTCACGCCAACATCGCCTTTCAGCTACGCCAGAACCACTTGGCGGACACTCCCGAAACACCTCTCCGGCCGGCTGGAACCACCTCTCAGACGTGCCAGAACCATGTGCCTGAGATGCTGGAATCACTCCCCTAACAGACCGAAACCACCTGACAGACCCGCCTGAATCCCCTGGCGAGCACGCATGATCCACCTGCTCAACTAGATGGAACCCCCTTCCTGACAAGCCAAAATCACCTGCCGGCTACGCCACAAACATTTGGTGAACTCTTCGGAATCACCTGCCGGGCTGGCTCCAGAACCACTCGGCAGACACTCCGGAACCACCTGCCGGGCATGCCGGAACCACCTCTCAGACATGCCAGAACCACATGCCAATGACACCGGAAGCACCTGCCGAGCACGCCAGAACCACCTGCTCGACTCGCCAAAACCACCTGCTGTACACGCCAAAATCACCTGCCGGCTACACCACAACCATTTGGTGAACTCTTCGGAATCACCTGCCGTGCTGGCTGGAACCACCTCTCAGACATGCCGGAACCACATGCCAATGACACCGGAAGCACCTGCCGAGCACGCCAGAACCACCTGCTCGACTCGCCAAAACCACCTGCTGTACACGCCAAAATCACCTGCCGGCTACGCCACAACCATTTGGTGAACTCTTCGGAATCACCTGCCGGGCTGGCTCCAGAACCACTCGGCAGACACTCCGGAACCACCTGCCGGGCATGCCGGAACCACCTCTCAGACATGCCGGAACCACATGCCAATGACACCGGAAGCACCTGCCGAGCACGCCAGAACCACCTGCTCGACTCGCCAAAACCACCTGCTGGACACGCCAAAATCACCTGCCGGCTACGCCACAACCATTTGGTGAACTCTTCGGAATCACCTGCCGGTCTTGATGGAACCACCTGCCGGTCACGCCAACATCACCTGCCAGCTATGCCAGAAACACTTGGCGGACACCATGGAAACACCTGTCGGGCCGGCCGGAACCACCTCTCAGACGTGCCAGAACCATGTGCCTGAGATGCCGGAGCCACTCCCCGAACAGACCGAAACCGCCTGCCAGACCCGCCTGAACCCCCTGGCGAGCACGCCTGATCCACCTGCTCAACTAGCCAGAACGAACTTCCTGACACGCCAAAATCACCTGCCAGGTATACCAGAAACACTTGGTGGACACTCCGGAATCATCTGCCGGACATGCCAGAACCAGCTCTCAGACACACCAGAACCACGTGCCAGAGACGCCGGAAGCACCAGCTGAGCATGCCTGAGCCACCTGCTCGACTCGCAAGATACACCTGTCAGACATGCCAAAATCACCTGTCGGGTACGCCAGAAACACTTGGCGGACGCTCCGGAATCACCTGTCGGGCGTGCCGGAACCTCCTCTCAGA
Organism: Equus caballus; assembly: GCF_041296265.1. Classification (NCBI taxonomy): domain Eukaryota; kingdom Metazoa; phylum Chordata; class Mammalia; order Perissodactyla; family Equidae; genus Equus; species Equus caballus. Next base: position 7,858,974 of record NC_091704.1, read on the forward strand.
CTTGCCAGAACCATGTTCTGGACACGCCGGTACCACCTGCCGAGTATGCCGGAACCAGCTGATCCACTCCCCAGAACCACCTAGTGGACACGCCAAAATCAACTGCCGGCTACGCCAGAACCACTCGGCAGACACTCCAGAATCACAGGCCAGGCATTCCGGAACGACCTCTCAGAGGTGCCAGAACCAAATGCCGGACACTCCAGTATCACCTGCCGGGCATGCCGGAACCACCTCTCAGAGCTGCCACAACCACATGCCGGACACTGCGGAATCACCTGCCGTGCATGCTGGAACCACGTTCTGGACATGCCGGAACCACCTGCCTTACATGCCGGAACCACCGGCTTGACTCGCCGGAACCATTGCCGGACATGCAAAATCACCTGCCGGCTACGCCAGAACCACTTGGCGAACACTCCGGTATCACCTGCCGGGCATGCCGGAACCACCTCTCAGAGGTGCCAGAACCACATGCCGGACACTCCGGAATCACCTGCCGGGCATGCCGGAACCACCTGCTTGACATGCCGGAAGCACCGGCTCGACTCGCCGGAACCATTGCCGGACATGCAAAATCACCTGCCGGCTATGCCAGAACCACTTCGGGAACACTCCGGAATCATCTGCCGGACATGGCGGAACCACCTATCAGACATGCCGGAACCACATGCCAATGACACCGGAAGCACATGCCGCGCACGCCAGAACCACCTGCTCGACTCGCCAAAACCACCTGCTGGACACGCCAAAATCACCTGCCGGCTACGCCACAACCATTTGGTGAACTCTTCGGAATCACCTGCCGGGCTTGCTGGAACCACCTGCCGGTCACGCCAACATCACCTGCCAGCTATGCCAGAACCACTTGGCGGACACCATGGAAACACCTGTCGGGCCGGCCGGAACCACCTCTCATACGTGCCAGAACCATGAGCCTGAGATGCCGGAACCACTCCCCGAACAGAACGAAACCACCTGCCAGACCCGCCTGGACCCCCTGGCGAGCACGCCTGATCCACCTGCTCAACTAGCCGGAACCAACTTCCTGACACGCCAAAATCACCTGCCAGGTATACAAGAACCACTTGGTGGACACTCCGGAATCATCTGCCGGAGATGCCAGAACCAGCTCTCAGACACACCAGAACCACGTGCCAGAGACGCCGGAAGCACCAGCTGAGCATGCCTCAGCCACCTGCTCGACTCGCAAGATACACCTGTCGGACAGGCGAAAATCACCTGCCGCGTACGCCAGAAACACTTGGCGGACGCTCCGGAATCACTTGTCGGGCGTGCCGGAACCACATGCCGGACATGCCGGAACCACCGGCTCGACTCGCCGGAACCATTGCCGGACATGCGAAATCACCTGCCGGCTACGCCAGAATCACTTGGCGAACACTCCGGAATCACCTGCCGGGCATGGCGGAACCACCTCTCAGACATGCCGGAAACACATGCCAATGACTCCGGAAGTACCTGCCGAGCACGCCAGAACCACCTGCCGAGCACGCCGGAACCACCTACTCGACTCGCCAGAACCACCTACCTGACACGCTAAAATCACCTGCCGGGTAAGCCACAACCACTTGGTGGACACTCCGGAATCATCTTCCGGACATGCCAGAACCAGCTCTCAGACACACCAGAACCACGTGCCAGACACGCCGGAAGCACCTGCTGATCGTGCCTGAGCCAAATGCTCGACTTGCAAGAAACACCTGCCAGACACGCCAAAATCACCTGCCGGGTACGCCAGAACCACGTGGCGGACACTCCGGAATCACCTTTCGGGCATGCCGGAACCAACTCTCAGACGTGCCAGAACCTCGTGCCGGACACGCCTGAACCACCTGCCGGACAGACCGGAAACACCTGCTGGACACGCCGGAAGCACCGGCTTGACTCGCCGGAACCACCGCCGGACGTGCAAAACGACCTGCCGGCTACGCCAGAACAACTTGGCGAACACTCCGGAATCACCTGTCGGGCATGGCAGAACCACCTCTCAGACTTGCCAGAACCATGTTCCGGACACGCCGGTACCACCTGCCGAGTATGCCGGAACCACATGATCCACTCCCCAGAACCACCTGCTGGACACGCCAGAATCACCTGCTGGCTATGCCAGAACAACTCGGCAGACACTCCGGAACCACCTGCCGGGCATGCCACATCCACCTCTCAGAGGTGCCAGAACCACATGCCCGACACTCCACAATGACCTGTCGGGCATGCCGGAACCAACTCTCAGACGTGCCGGTCACGCCAGAAGCACCTGCCGGACACGCCGGAACCACCGGCTCGACTCGCCGGAACCACCACCGGACATGCAAAATGACGTGCCGGCTACACCAGAACCACTTGGCGAACACTCCGGAATCACCTGTCGGGCATGCCGGAACCGCATCTCAGACTTGCCAGAACCATGTTCCGGACACGCTGGTACCACCTGCCGAGTATGCCGGAACCACCTGATCCACTCCCCAGAACCACCTGCTGGACACGCCAGAATCACCTGCCGACTACGCCAGAACCACTCGGGAGACACTCCGGAACCACCGGCCAGGCCTGCCGGAACCACCTCTCAGACATGCCGGTACCACATGCCAATGACACCGGAAGCACCTGCCAAGGACGCCAGAACCACCTGCTCGACTCGCCAAAACCACCTGCTGGACACGCCAAAATCACCTGCCGGCTACGCCACAACCATTTGGTGAACTCTTCGGAATCACCTGCCGGGCATGCATGAACCACCTGCCGGTCATGCCGGAACCACCGGCTCGACTCGCCGGAACCATTGCCGGACATGCAAAATCACCTGCCGGCTATGCCAGAACCACTTGGGGAGCACTCCGGAATCACCTGCCGGGCATGGCGGAACCACCTCTCAGACATGCCGGAACCACATGCCAATGACACAGGAAGCACCTGCCGAGCACGCCAGAACCACCTGCTCGACTCGCCAAAACCACCTGCTGGACACGCCAAAATCACCTGCCGGCTACGCCACAACCATTTGGTGAACTCTTCGGTATCACCTGCCGGGCTTGATGGAACCACCTGCCGGTCATGCCAACATCACCTGCCAGCAATGCCAGAAACACTTGGCGGACACCATGGAAACACCTGACGGGCCGGCCGGAACCACCTCTCAGACGTGCCAGAACCATGTGCCTGAGATGCTGGAGCCACTCCCCGAACAGACCGAAACCTCCTGCCAGACCCGCCTGAACCCCCTGGCGAGCACGCCTGATCCACCTGCTCAACTAGCCAGAACCAACTTCCTGACACGCCAAAATCACCTGCCAGGTATACAAGAACCACTTGGTGGACACTCCGGAATCATCTGCCGGACATGCCAGAACCAGCTCTCAGACACACCAGAACCACCTGCCAGAGACGCCGGAAGCACCAGCTGAGCATGCCTGAGCCACCTGCTCGACTCGCAAGATACACCTGTCGGACATGCCAAAATCACCTGTCGGGTACGCCAGAAACACTTGGCGGACGCTCCGGAATCACCTGTCGGGCGTGCCGGAACCTCCTCTCAGACTTGCCAGAACCATGTTCTGGACACGCCGGTACCACCTGCCGAGTATGCCGGAACCAGCTGATCCACTCCCCAGAACCACCTAGTGGACACGCCAAAATCAACTGCCGGCTACGCCAGAACCACTCGGCAGACACTCCGGAATCACAGGCCAGGCATTCCGGAACCACCTCTCAGAGGTGCCAGAACCAAATGCCGGACACTCCGGTATCACCTGCCGGGCATGCCGGAACCACCTCTCAGAGGTGCCAGAACCACATGCCGGACACTCCGGAATCACCTGCCGGGCATGCTGGAACCACGTGCTGGACATGCCGGAACCACCTGCCGGACAGGTCGGAATCACCTGCCGGACATGCCGGAACCACCGGCTCGAATCGCCGGAACCATTGCCGGACATGCAAAATCACCTGCCGGCTACGCCAGAACCACTTGGCGAACACTCCGGTATCACCTGCCGGGCATGCCGGAACCACCTCTCAGAGGTGCCAGAACCACATGCCGGACACTCCGGAATCACCTGCCGGGCATGCCGGAACCATCTCTCAGACGTGCCAGAACCATGTTCCGGACACGCTGCTACCACCTGCCGAGCTCCCCGGAACCACCTGCAGGACACGCCAAAATCACCTGCCAGCTACGCCAGAACCACACGGCAGACACTCCGGAATCACCTGCCGGGCTGGCTGGAACCACCTGACAGTCACGCCAACATCGCCTTTCAGCTACGCCAGAACCACTTGGCGGACACTCCCGAAACACCTCTCCGGCCGGCTGGAACCACCTCTCAGACGTGCCAGAACCATGTGCCTGAGATGCTGGAATCACTCCCCTAACAGACCGAAACCACCTGACAGACCCGCCTGAATCCCCTGGCGAGCACGCATGATCCACCTGCTCAACTAGATGGAACCCCCTTCCTGACAAGCCAAAATCACCTGCCGGCTACGCCACAAACATTTGGTGAACTCTTCGGAATCACCTGCCGGGCTGGCTCCAGAACCACTCGGCAGACACTCCGGAACCACCTGCCGGGCATGCCGGAACCACCTCTCAGACATGCCAGAACCACATGCCAATGACACCGGAAGCACCTGCCGAGCACGCCAGAACCACCTGCTCGACTCGCCAAAACCACCTGCTGTACACGCCAAAATCACCTGCCGGCTACACCACAACCATTTGGTGAACTCTTCGGAATCACCTGCCGTGCTGGCTGGAACCACCTCTCAGACATGCCGGAACCACATGCCAATGACACCGGAAGCACCTGCCGAGCACGCCAGAACCACCTGCTCGACTCGCCAAAACCACCTGCTGTACACGCCAAAATCACCTGCCGGCTACGCCACAACCATTTGGTGAACTCTTCGGAATCACCTGCCGGGCTGGCTCCAGAACCACTCGGCAGACACTCCGGAACCACCTGCCGGGCATGCCGGAACCACCTCTCAGACATGCCGGAACCACATGCCAATGACACCGGAAGCACCTGCCGAGCACGCCAGAACCACCTGCTCGACTCGCCAAAACCACCTGCTGGACACGCCAAAATCACCTGCCGGCTACGCCACAACCATTTGGTGAACTCTTCGGAATCACCTGCCGGTCTTGATGGAACCACCTGCCGGTCACGCCAACATCACCTGCCAGCTATGCCAGAAACACTTGGCGGACACCATGGAAACACCTGTCGGGCCGGCCGGAACCACCTCTCAGACGTGCCAGAACCATGTGCCTGAGATGCCGGAGCCACTCCCCGAACAGACCGAAACCGCCTGCCAGACCCGCCTGAACCCCCTGGCGAGCACGCCTGATCCACCTGCTCAACTAGCCAGAACGAACTTCCTGACACGCCAAAATCACCTGCCAGGTATACCAGAAACACTTGGTGGACACTCCGGAATCATCTGCCGGACATGCCAGAACCAGCTCTCAGACACACCAGAACCACGTGCCAGAGACGCCGGAAGCACCAGCTGAGCATGCCTGAGCCACCTGCTCGACTCGCAAGATACACCTGTCAGACATGCCAAAATCACCTGTCGGGTACGCCAGAAACACTTGGCGGACGCTCCGGAATCACCTGTCGGGCGTGCCGGAACCTCCTCTCAGACTTGCCAGAACCATGTTCTGGACACGCCGGTACCACCTGCCGAGTATGCCGGAACCAGCTGATCCACTCCCCAGAACCACCTAGTGGACACGCCAAAATCAACTGCCGGCTACGCCAGAACCACTCGGCAGACACTCCAGAATCACAGGCCAGGCATTCCGGAACGACCTCTCAGAGGTGCCAGAACCAAATGCCGGACACTCCAGTATCACCTGCCGGGCATGCCGGAACCACCTCTCAGAGCTGCCACAACCACATGCCGGACACTGCGGAATCACCTGCCGTGCATGCTGGAACCACGTTCTGGACATGCCGGAACCACCTGCCTTACATGCCGGAACCACCGGCTTGACTCGCCGGAACCATTGCCGGACATGCAAAATCACCTGCCGGCTACGCCAGAACCACTTGGCGAACACTCCGGTATCACCTGCCGGGCATGCCGGAACCACCTCTCAGAGGTGCCAGAACCACATGCCGGACACTCCGGAATCACCTGCCGGGCATGCCGGAACCACCTGCTTGACATGCCGGAAGCACCGGCTCGACTCGCCGGAACCATTGCCGGACATGCAAAATCACCTGCCGGCTATGCCAGAACCACTTCGGGAACACTCCGGAATCATCTGCCGGACATGGCGGAACCACCTATCAGACATGCCGGAACCACATGCCAATGACACCGGAAGCACATGCCGCGCACGCCAGAACCACCTGCTCGACTCGCCAAAACCACCTGCTGGACACGCCAAAATCACCTGCCGGCTACGCCACAACCATTTGGTGAACTCTTCGGAATCACCTGCCGGGCTTGCTGGAACCACCTGCCGGTCACGCCAACATCACCTGCCAGCTATGCCAGAACCACTTGGCGGACACCATGGAAACACCTGTCGGGCCGGCCGGAACCACCTCTCATACGTGCCAGAACCATGAGCCTGAGATGCCGGAACCACTCCCCGAACAGAACGAAACCACCTGCCAGACCCGCCTGGACCCCCTGGCGAGCACGCCTGATCCACCTGCTCAACTAGCCGGAACCAACTTCCTGACACGCCAAAATCACCTGCCAGGTATACAAGAACCACTTGGTGGACACTCCGGAATCATCTGCCGGAGATGCCAGAACCAGCTCTCAGACACACCAGAACCACGTGCCAGAGACGCCGGAAGCACCAGCTGAGCATGCCTCAGCCACCTGCTCGACTCGCAAGATACACCTGTCGGACAGGCGAAAATCACCTGCCGCGTACGCCAGAAACACTTGGCGGACGCTCCGGAATCACTTGTCGGGCGTGCCGGAACCACATGCCGGACATGCCGGAACCACCGGCTCGACTCGCCGGAACCATTGCCGGACATGCGAAATCACCTGCCGGCTACGCCAGAATCACTTGGCGAACACTCCGGAATCACCTGCCGGGCATGGCGGAACCACCTCTCAGACATGCCGGAAACACATGCCAATGACTCCGGAAGTACCTGCCGAGCACGCCAGAACCACCTGCCGAGCACGCCGGAACCACCTACTCGACTCGCCAGAACCACCTACCTGACACGCTAAAATCACCTGCCGGGTAAGCCACAACCACTTGGTGGACACTCCGGAATCATCTTCCGGACATGCCAGAACCAGCTCTCAGACACACCAGAACCACGTGCCAGACACGCCGGAAGCACCTGCTGATCGTGCCTGAGCCAAATGCTCGACTTGCAAGAAACACCTGCCAGACACGCCAAAATCACCTGCCGGGTACGCCAGAACCACGTGGCGGACACTCCGGAATCACCTTTCGGGCATGCCGGAACCAACTCTCAGACGTGCCAGAACCTCGTGCCGGACACGCCTGAACCACCTGCCGGACAGACCGGAAACACCTGCTGGACACGCCGGAAGCACCGGCTTGACTCGCCGGAACCACCGCCGGACGTGCAAAACGACCTGCCGGCTACGCCAGAACAACTTGGCGAACACTCCGGAATCACCTGTCGGGCATGGCAGAACCACCTCTCAGACTTGCCAGAACCATGTTCCGGACACGCCGGTACCACCTGCCGAGTATGCCGGAACCACATGATCCACTCCCCAGAACCACCTGCTGGACACGCCAGAATCACCTGCTGGCTATGCCAGAACAACTCGGCAGACACTCCGGAACCACCTGCCGGGAATGCCACATCCACCTCTCAGAGGTGCCAGAACCACATGCCCGACACTCCACAATGACCTGTCGGGCATGCCGGAACCAACTCTCAGACGTGCCGTTCACGCCAGAAGCACCTGCCGGACACGCCGGAACCACCGGCTCGACTCGCCGGAACCACCACCGGACATGCAAAATGACGTGCCGGCTACACCAGAACCACTTGGCGAACACTCCGGAATCACCTGTCGGGCATGCCGGAACCGCATCTCAGACTTGCCAGAACCATGTTCCGGACACGCCGGTACCACCTGCCGAGTATGCCGGAACCACCTGATCCACTCCCCAGAACCACCTGCTGGACACGCCAGAATCACCTGCCGACTACGCCAGAACCACTCGGGAGACACTCCGGAACCACCGGCCAGGCCTGCCGGAACCACCTCTCAGACATGCCGGTACCACATGCCAATGACACCGGAAGCACCTGCCAAGGACGCCAGAACCACCTGCTCGACTCGCCAAAACCACCTGCTGGACACGCCAAAATCACCTGCCGGCTACGCCACAACCATTTGGTGAACTCTTCGGAATCACCTGCCGGGCATGCATGAACCACCTGCCGGTCATGCCGGAACCACCGGCTCGACTCGCCGGAACCATTGCCGGACATGCAAAATCACCTGCCGGCTATGCCAGAACCACTTGGGGAACACTCCGGAATCACCTGCCGGGCATGGCGGAACCACCTCTCAGACATGCCGGAACCACATGCCAATGACACAGGAAGCACCTGCCGAGCACGCCAGAACCACCTGCTCGACTCGCCAAAACCACCTGCTGGACACGCCAAAATCACCTGCCGGCTACGCCACAACCATTTGGTGAACTCTTCGGTATCACCTGCCGGGCTTGATGGAACCACCTGCCGGTCATGCCAACATCACCTGCCAGCAATGCCAGAAACACTTGGCGGACACCATGGAAACACCTGACGGGCCGGCCGGAACCACCTCTCAGACGTGCCAGAACCATGTGCCTGAGATGCCGGAGCCACTCCCCGAACAGACCGAAACCTCCTGCCAGACCCGCCTGAACCCCCTGGCGAGCACGCCTGATCCACCTGCTCAACTAGCCAGAACCAACTTCCTGACACGCCAAAATCACCTGCCAGGTATACAAGAACCACTTGGTGGACACTCCGGAATCATCTGCCGGACATGCCAGAACCAGCTCTCAGACACACCAGAACCACCTGCCAGAGACGCCGGAAGCACCAGCTGAGCATGCCTGAGCCACCTGCTCGACTCGCAAGATACACCTGTCGGACATGCCAAAATCACCTGTCGGGTACGCCAGAAACACTTGGCGGACGCTCCGGAATCACCTGTCGGGCGTGCCGGAACCTCCTCTCAGACTTGCCAGAACCATGTTCTGGACACGCCGGTACCACCTGCCGAGTATGCCGGAACCAGCTGATCCACTCCCCAGAACCACCTAGTGGACACGCCAAAATCAACTGCCGGCTACGCCAGAACCACTCGGCAGACACTCCGGAATCACAGGCCAGGCATTCCGGAACGACCTCTCAGAGGTGCCAGAACCAAATGCCGGACACTCCGGTATCACCTGCCGGGCATGCCGGAACCACCTCTCAGAGGTGCCAGAACCACATGCCGGACACTCCGGAATCACCTGCCGGGCATGCTGGAACCACGTGCTGGACATGCCAGAACCACCTGCCGGACAGGTCGGAATCACCTGCCGGACATGCCGGAACCACCGGCTCGAATCGCCGGAACCATTGCCGGACATGCAAAATCACCTGCCGGCTACGCCAGAACCACTTGGCGAACACTCCGGTATCACCTGCCGGGCATGCCGGAACCACCTCTCAGAGGTGCCAGAACCACATGCCGGACACTCCGGAATCACCTGCCGGGCATGCCGGAACCACCTGCTGGACATGCCGGAACCACCGGCTCGACTCGCCGGAACCATTGCGGGACATGCAAAATCACCTGCCGGCTATGCCAGAACCACTTCGGGAACACTCCGGAATCACCTGCCGGGCATGGCGGAACCACCTCTCAGACATGCCGGAACCACATGCCAATGACACCGGAAGCACCTGCCGCGCACGCCAGAACCACCTGCTCGACTCGCCAAAACCACCTGCTGTACACGCCAAAATCACCTGCCGGCTACGCCACAACCATTTGGTGAACTCTTCGGAATCACCTGCCGGGCTGGCTCCAGAACCACTCGGCAGACACTCCGGAACCACCTGCCGGGCATGCCGGAACCACCTCTCAGACATGCCGGAACCACATGCCAATGACACCGGAAGCACCTGCCGAGCACGCCAGAACCACCTGCTCGACTCGCCAAAACCACCTGCTGGACACGCCAAAATCACCTGCCGGCTACGCCACAACCATTTGGTGAACTCTTCGGTATCACCTGCCGGGCATGCCGGAACCACCTGCTGGACATGCCGGAACCACCGGCTCGACTCGCCGGAACCATTGCGGGACATGCAAAATCACCTGCCGGCTATGCCAGAACCACTTCGGGAACACTCCGGAATCACCTGCCAGGCATGGCGGAACCACCTCTCAGACTTGCCAGAACCATGTTCTGGACACGCCGGTACCACCTGCCGAGTATGCCGGAACCAGCTGATCCACTCCCCAGAACCACCTAGTGGACACGCCAAAATCAACTGCCGGCTACGCCAGAAGCACTCGGCAGACACTCCGGAATCACATGCCAGGCATTCCGGAACGACCTCTCAGAGGTGCCAGAACCAAATGCCGGAGACTCCGGTATCACCTGCCCGGCATGCCGGAACCACCTCTCAGAGGTGCCAGAACCACATGCGGGACACTCCGGAATCACCTGCCGGGCATGCTGGAACCACGTGCTGGACATGCCGGAACCACCTGCCGGCCATGCCGGAACCACCGGCTCGACTCGCCGGAACCATTGCCGGACATGCAAAATCACCTGCCGGCTATGCCAGAACCACTTGGGGAACACTCCGGAATCACCTACCGGGCATGGCGGAACCACCTCTCAGACATGCCGGGACCACATGCCAATGACACAGGAAGCACCTGCCGAGCACGCCAGAACCACCTGCTCGACTCGCCAAAACCACCTGCTGGACACGCCAAAATCACCTGCTGGCTACACCACAACCATTTGGTGAACTCTTCGGAATCACCTGCCGGGCTTGCTGGAACCACCTGCCGGTCACGCCAACATCACCTGCCAGCTATGCCAGAACCACTTGGCGGACACCATGGAAACACCTGTCCTGCCGGCCGGAACCACCTCTCAGACGTGTCAGAACCATGAGCCTGAGATGCCGGAACCACTCCCCGAACAGAACGAAACCACCTGCCAGACCCGCCTGGAACCCCTCGCGAGCATGCCTGATCCACCTGCTCAACTAGCCGGAACCAACTTCCTGACACGCCAAAATCACCTGCCAGGTATACAAGAACCACTTGGTGGACACTCCGGAATCATGTGCCGGAGAGGCCAGAACCAGCTCTCAGACACACCAGAACCACGTGCCAGAGACGCCGGAAGCACCAGCTGAGCATGCCTCAGCCACCTGCTCGACTCGCAAGATACACCTGTCGGACAGGCGAAAATCACCTGCCGCGTACGCCAGAAACACTTGGCGGACGCTCCGGAATCACTTGTCGGGCGTGCCGGAACCACATGCCGGACATGCCGGAACCACCGGCTCGACTCGCCGGAACCATTGCCGGACATGCGAAATCACCTGCCGGCTACGCCAGAATCACTTGGCGAACACTCCGGAATCACCTGCCGGGCATGGCGGAACCACCTCTCAGACATGCCGGAAACACATGCCAATGACTCCGGAAGCACCTGCCGAGCACGCCAGAACCACCTGCCGAGCACGCCGGAACCACCTACTCGACTCGCCGGAACCACCTACCTGACACGCTAAAATCACCTGCCGGGTAAGCCACAACCACTTGGTGGACACTCCGGAATCATCTTCCGGACATGCCAGAACCAGCTCTCAGACACACCAGAACCACGTGCCAGACACGCCGGAAGCACCTGCTGATCGTGCCTGAGCCAAATGCTCGACTTGCCAGAAACACCTGCCAGACACGCCAAAATCACCTGCCGGGTACGCCAGAACCACGTGGCGGACACTCCGGAATCACCTTTCGGGCATGCCGGAACCAACTCTCAGACGTGCCAGAACCTCGTGCCGGACACGCCAGAACCACCTGCCGGACAGACCGGAAACACCTGCTGGACACGCCGGAACCACCGGCTCGACTCGCCGGAACCACCGCCGGACATGCAAAACGACCTGCCGGCTACGCCAGAACAACTTGGCGAACACTCCGGAATCACCTGTCGGGCATGCCAGAACCACCTCTCAGACTTGCCAGAACCATGTTCCGGACACGCCGGTACCACCTGCCGAGTATGCCGGAACCACATGATCCACTCCCCAGAACCACCTGCTGGACACGCCAGAATCACCTGCCGGCTACGCCAGAACAACTCGGCAGACACTCCGGAACCACCTGCCGGGCATGCCTGAACCACCTCTCAGAGGTGCCAGAACCACATGCCGGACACTCCACAATCACCTGTCAGGCATGCCGGAACCAACTCTCAGACGTGCCGGTCACGCCAGAAGCACCTGCCGGACACGCCGGAACCACCGGCTCGACTCGCCGGAACCACCGCCGGACATGCAAAATGACCTGCCGGCTACGCCAGAACCACTTGGCGAACACTCCGGAATCACCTGTCGGGCATGCCGGAACCGCATCTCAGACTTGCCAGAACCATGTTCCGGACACGCTGGTACCACCTGCCGAGTATGCCGGAACCACCTGATCCACACCCCAGAACCACCTGCTGGACACGCCAGAATCACCTGCCGACTACGCCAGAACCACTCGGGAGACACCCCGGAACCACCGGCCGGGCATGCCGGAACCACCTCTCAGACATGCCGGTACCACATGCCAATGACACCGGAAGCACCTGCCAAGGACGCCAGAACCACCTGCTCCACTCGCCAAAACCACCTGCTGGACACGCCAAAATCACCTGCCGGCTACACCACAACCATTTGGTGAACTCTTCGGAATCACCTGCCGGGCATGCAGGAACCACCTGCCGGTCATGCCGGAACCACCGGCTCGACTCGCCGGAACCATTGCCGGACATGCAAAATCACCTGCCGGCTATGCCAGAACCACTTGGGGAACACTCCGGAATCACCTGCCGGGCATGGCGGAACCACCTCTCAGACATGCCGGAACCACATGCCAATGACACAGGAAGCACCTGCCGAGCACGCCAGAACCACCTGCTCGACTCGCCAAAACCACCTGCTGGACATGCCAAAATCACCTGCCGGCTATGCCACAACCATTTGGTGAACTCTTCGGAATCACCTGCCGGGCTTGCTGGAACCACCTGCTGGTCACGCCAACATCACCTGCCAGCTATGCCAGAACCACTTGGCGGACACCATGGAAACACCTGTCGGGCCGGCCGGAACCACCTCTCAGACGTGCCAGAACCATGTGCCTGAGATGCCGGAGCCACTCCCCGAACAGACCGAAACCACCTGCCAGACCCGCCTGAACCCACTGGCGAGCACGCCTGATCCACCTGCTCAACTAGCCGGAACCAACTTCCTGACACGCCAAAATCACCTGCCAGGTATACAAGAACCACTTGGTGGACACTCCGGAATCATCTGCCGAAGACGCCAGAACCAGCTCTCAGACACACCAGAACCACATGCCAGAGACGCTGGAAGCACCAGCTGAGCATGCCTCAGACACCTGCTCGACTCGCAAGATACACCTGTCGGACAGGCGAAAATCACCTGCCGGGTACGCCAGAAGCACTTGGCGGACGCTCCGGAATCACCTGTCGGGCATGCCGGAACCACCTCTCCGACTTGCCAGAACCATGTTCTGGACACGCCGGTACCACCTGCCGAGTATGCCGGAACCAGCTGATCCACTCCCCTGAACCACGTAGTGGACACGCCAAAATCAACTGCCGGCTACGCCAGAACCACTCGGCAGACACTCCGGAATCACATGCCAGGCATTCCGAAACGACCTCTCACAGGTGCCAGAACCAAATGCCGGACACTCCGGTATCACCTGCCGGGCATGCCGGAACCACCTCTCAGAGGTGCCAGAACCACATGCCGGACACTCCGGAATCACCTGCCGGGCATGGCGGAACCACCTCTCAGACATGCCGGAACCACCTGCCAATGACACCGGAAGCACCTGCCGAGCACGCCAGAACCACCTGCTCGACTCGCCAAAACCACCTGCTGGACACGCCGAAATCTCTTGCCGGCTAGGCCACAACCATTTGGTGAACACTTCGGAATCACCTGCCGGGCTGGCTGGAACCATCTGCCGGTTACGCCAACATCACCTGCCAGCTATGCCAGAACCACTTGGCGGACACCATGGAAACACCTGTCGGGCTGGCCGGAACCACCTATCAGACGTGCCAGAACCATGTGCCTGAGATGCCGGAACCACACCCCGAACAGACCGAAACCCCCTGCCAGACCCGCCTGAACCACCTGCCGAGCACGCCGGAACCACCTACTCGACTCGCTGGAACCACCTACCTGACACGCTAAAATCACCTGCCGGGTATGCCACAACCACTTGGTGGACACTCCGGAATCATCTGCCGGACATGCCAGAACCAGCTCTCAGACACACCAGAACCACGTGCCAGACACGCCGGAAGCACCTGCTGAGCATGCCTGAGCCAAATGCTCGACATGCCAGAAACACCTGCAGACACGCCAAAATCACCTGCCGGGTACGCCAGAATCACGTGGCGGACACTCCGGAATCACCTCTCGGGCGTGCCGGAACCACCTCTCAGACTTGCCAAAACCATGTTCTGGACACGCCGGTACCACGTGCAGAGTATGCCGGAACCAGCTGATCCACTCCCTAGAACCACCTAGTGGATACGCCAAAATCAACTGCCGGCTACGCCAGAACCACTCAGCAGACACTCCGGAATCACATGCCAGGCATTCCGGAACCACCTCTCAGAGCTGCCAGAACCACATGCCGGACACTCCAGAATCACCTGTCGGGCATGCTGGAACCACGTGCTGGACATGCCGGAACCACCTGCCGGACATGCCGGAACCACCTGCCGGACATTCCGTACCCACCTGCTCGACTCTCCGGAACCAGTGCCGGACATGCAAAATCACCTGCCGGCTACGCCAGAACCACTTGGCGCACAATCCGGAATCACCTGCCGGGCATGGCGGAACCACCTCTCAGACATGCCGGAACCACATGCCAATGACACCGGAGCACCTGCCGAGCACGCCAGAACCACCTGCTCGACTCGCCAAAACCACCTGCTGGACACGCCAAAATCACCTTCAGGCTACGCCACAACCATATGGTGAACACTTCAGAATCACCTGCCGGGCTGGCTGGAATCAACTGCCGGTCACGCCAACATCACCTGCCAGCTATGCCAGAAACACTTGGCGGACACCATGGAAACACCTGTCGGGCCGGCCGGAACCACCTATCAGACGTGCCAGAACCATGTGCCTGAGATGCCGGAACCACACCCGAACAGACCGAAACCACCTGCCAGACCCGCATGAACCACCTGCCGAGCATGCCGGAACCACCTACTCGACTCGCTGGAACCACCTACCTGACACGCCACAATCACCTGCCGGGTATGCCACAACCACTTGGTGGACACTCCGGAATCATCTGCCAGACATGCCAGAACCAGCTCTCAGACACACCAGAACCACGTGCCAGACACGCCGGAAGCACCTGCTGAGCATGCCTGAGTCAAATGCTCGACTTGCAAGAAACACCGGTCAGACACGCCAAAATCACCTGACGGGTACGCCAGAACCACGTGGCGGACACTCCGGAATGACCTGTCGGGCATGCCGGAACCAACTCTCAGACGTGCCAGAACCTCGTGCCGGTCACGCCAGAACCACCTGCCGGACACGCCGGAACCACCGGCTCGACTCGCCGGAACCACCGCCGGACATGCAAAATGACCTGCCGGCTACGCCAGAACCACTTGGCGAACACTCCGGCATCACCTGTCGGGCATGCCGGAACCCCCTCTCAGACTTGCCAGAACCATGTTCCGGACACGCCGGTACCACCTGCAGAGTATGCCGGAACCACCTGATCCACTGCCCAGAACCACCTGCTGGACACGCCAGAATCACCTGCCGACAACGCCAGAACCACTCGTCAGACACTCCGGAACCACCTGCCGGGCATGCCTGAACCACCTCTCAGAGGTGCCAGAACCACATGCCAGACACTCCGGAATCACCTGCCGGGCATGCCGGAACCATCTCTCAGACGTGCCAGAACCATGTTCCGGACACGCCGGTACCACCTGCCGTGCTCGCCGGAACCAACTTCCGGACACGCCAAAATCACCTGCCGGCTACGCCAGAACCACTCGGCAGACACTCCGGAATCACCTGCCTGGCATGCCGGAACCACCTGCTGGACATGCCGGAACCACATGCCGGACATGCCGGAACCACCGGCTCGACTCGCCGGAACCATTGCCGGACATGCAAAATCACCTGCCGGCTACGCCAGAACCACTTGGCGAACACTCCGGTATCACCTGCCGGGCATGCCGGAACCACCTCTCAGAGGTGCCAGAACCACATGCCGGACACTCCGGAATCACCTGCCGGGCATGCCGGAACCACCTGCTGGACATGCCGGAACCACCGGCTCGACTCGCCGGAACCATTGCCGGACATGCAAAATCACCTGCCGGCTATGCCAGAACCACTTCGGGATCACTCCGGAATCACCTGCCGGGCATGGCGGAACCACCTCTCAGATATGCCGGAACCACATGCCAATGACACCGGAAGCACCTGCCGCGCACGCCAGAACCACCTGCTCGACTCGCCAAAACCACCTGATGGACACGCCTAAATCACCTTCCGGCTACGCCACAACCATTTGGTGAACACTTCGGAATCACCTGCCGGGCTGGCTGGAACCACCTGCCGGTCACGCCAACATCACCTGCCAGCTATGCCAGAACCACTTGGTGGACACCATGGAAACACCTGTCGGGCCGGCCGGAACCATCTATCAGACGTGCCAGAACCATGTGCCTGAGATGCCGGAACCACACCCCGAAAAGACCGAAACCACCTGCCAGACCCGCCTGAACCACCTGCTGAGCACGCCGGAACCACCAACTCGACTCGCTGGAACCACCTACCTGACACGCTAAAATCACCTGCTGGGTATGCCACAACCACTTGGGGGACACTGCGGAATCATCTGCCGGACATGCCAGAACCAGCTCTCAGACACACCAGAACCACGTGCCAGACACGCCGGAGCACCTGCTGAGCATTCCTGAGCCAAATGCTCGACTTGCAAGAAACACCTGCCAGACACGCCAAAATCACCTGCCGGGTACGCCAGAACCACGTGGCGGACACTCCGGAATCACCTTTCGGGCATGCCGGAACCAACTCTCAGACGTGCCAGAACCTCGTGCCGGTCACGTCAGAACCACCTGCCAGACACGCCGGAACCACCGGCTCGACTCGCCGGAACCACCGCCGGACATGCAAAATGACCTGCCGGCTACGCCAGAACCACTTGGCGAACACTCCGGAATCACCTGTCGGGCATGCCGGAACCGCCTCTCAGACTTGCCAGAACCATGTTCCGGACACGCCGGTACCACCTGCCGAGTATGCCGGAACCACCTGATCCACTCCCCAGAACCACCTGCTGGACATGCCAGAATCACCTGCCGACTACGCCAGAACCACTCGGCAGACACTCCGGAACCACCTGCCGGGCATGCCGGAACCACCTCTCAGAGGTGCCAGAACCACATGCCGGACACTCCGGAATCACCCGCCGGGCATGCCGGAACCACCTCTCTGAGGTGCCAGAACCACATGCCGGACACTCCGGAATCACCTGCCGGGCATGCCGGAACCATCTCTCAGACGTGCCAGAACCATGTTCCGGACACGCTGCTACCACCTGCCGAGCTCGCCGGAACCACCTGCAGGACACCCCAAAATCACCTGCCAGCTACGCCGGAACCACACGGCAGACACTCCCGAATCACCAGCCGGGCATGCCGGAACCACCTGCTGGACATGCCGGAACCACCGGCTCGACTCGCCAAAACCACCTGCTGGACACGCCAAAATCACCTGCCGGCTACGCCACAACCATTTGGTGAACTCTTCGGTATCACCTGCCGGGCTTGATGGAACCACCTGCCGGTCATGCCAACATCACCTGCCAGCAATGCCAGAAACACTTGGCGGACACCATGGAAACACCTGACGGGCCGGCCGGAACCACCTCTCAGACGTGCCAGAACCATGTGCCTGAGATGCCGGAGCCACTCCCCGAACAGACCGAAACCTCCTGCCAGACCCGCCTGAACCCCCTGGCGAGCACGCCTGATCCACCTGCTCAACTAGCCAGAACCAACTTCCTGACACGCCAAAATCACCTGCCAGGTATACAAGAACCACTTGGTGGACACTCCGGAATCATCTGCCGGACATGCCAGAACCAGCTCTCAGACACACCAGAACCACCTGCCAGAGACGCCGGAAGCACCAGCTGAGCATGCCTGAGCCACCTGCTCGACTCGCAAGATACACCTGTCGGACATGCCAAAATCACCTGTCGGGTACGCCAGAAACACTTGGCGGACGCTCCGGAATCACCTGTCGGGCGTGCCGGAACCTCCTCTCAGACTTGCCAGAACCATGTTCTGGACACGCCGGTACCACCTGCCGAGTATGCCGGAACCAGCTGATCCACTCCCCAGAACCACCTAGTGGACACGCCAAAATCAACTGCCGGCTACGCCAGAACCACTCGGCAGACACTCCGGAATCACAGGCCAGGCATTCCGGAACGACCTCTCACAGGTGCCAGAACCAAATGCCGGACACTCCGGTATCACCTGCCGGGTATGCCGGAACCACCTCTCAGAGGTGCCAGAACCACATGCCGGACACTCCGGAATCACCTGCCGGGCATGCTGGAACCACGTGCTGGACATGCCGGAACCACCTGCCGGACAGGTCGGAATCACCTGCCGGACATGCCGGAACCACCGGCTCGAATCGCCGGAACCATTGCCGGACATGCAAAATCACCTGCCGGCTACGCCAGAACCACTTGGCGAACACTCCGGTATCACCTGCCGGGCATGCCGGAACCACCTCTCAGAGGTGCCAGAACCACATGCCGGACACTCCGGAATCACCTGCCGGGCATGCCGGAACCACCTGCTGGACATGCCGGAACCACCGGCTCGACTCGCCGGAACCATTGCGGGACATGCAAAATCACCTGCCGGCTATGCCAGAACCACTTCGGGAACACTCCGGAATCACCTGCCGGGCATGGCGGAACCACCTCTCAGACATGCCGGAACCACATGCCAATGACACCGGAAGCACCTGCCGCGCACGCCAGAACCACCTGCTCGACTCGCCAAAACCACCTGCTGTACACGCCAAAATCACCTGCCAGCTACGCCACAACCATTTGGTGAACTCTTCGGAATCACCTGCCGGGCTGGCTCCAGAACCACTCGGCAGACACTCCGGAACCACCTGCCGGGCATGCCGGAACCACCTCTCAGACATGCCGGAACCACATGCCAATGACACCGGAAGCACCTGCCGAGCACGCCAGAACCACCTGCTCGACTCGCCAAAACCACCTGCTGGACACGCCAAAATCACCTGCCGGCTACGCCACAACCATTTGGTGAACTCTTCGGTATCACCTGCCGGGCATGCCGGAACCACCTGCTGGACATGCCGGAACCACCGGCTCGACTCGCCGGAACCATTGCGGGACATGCAAAATCACCTGCCGGCTATGCCAGAACCACTTCGGGAACACTCCGGAATCACCTGCCAGGCATGGCGGAACCACCTCTCAGACTTGCCAGAACCATGTTCTGGACACGCCGGTACCACGTGCAGAGTATGCCGGAACCAGCTGATCCACTCCCCAGAACCACCTAGTGGATACGCCAAAATCAACTGCCGGCTACGCCAGAACCACTCAGCAGACACTCCGGAATCACATGCCAGGCATTCCGGAACCACCTCTCAGAGCTGCCAGAACCACATGCCGGACACTCCAGAATCACCTGCCGGGCATGCTGGAACCACGTGCTGGACATGCCGGAACCACCTGCCGGACATGCCGGAACCACCTGCCGGACATTCCGTACCCACCTGCTCGACTCTCCGGAACCAGTGCCGGACATGCAAAATCACCTGCCGGCTACGCCAGAACCACTTGGCGCACAATCCGGAATCACCTGCCGGGCATGGCGGAACCACCTCTCAGACATGCCGGAACCACATGCCAATGACACCGGAGCACCTGCCGAGCACGCCAGAACCACCTGCTCGACTCGCCAAAACCACCTGCTGGACACGCCAAAATCACCTTCAGGCTACGCCACAACCATATGGTGAACACTTCAGAATCACCTGCCGGGCTGGCTGGAATCAACTGCCGGTCACGCCAACATCACCTGCCAGCTATGCCAGAAACACTTGGCGGACACCATGGAAACACCTGTCGGGCCAGCCGGAACCACCTATCAGACGTGCCAGAACCATGTTCCTGAGATGCCGGAACCACACCCGAACAGACCGAAACCACCTGCCAGACCCGCATGAACCACCTGCCGAGCATGCCGGAACCACCTACTCGACTCGCTGGAACCACCTACCTGACACGCCACAATCACCTGCCGGGTATGCCACAACCACTTGGTGGACACTCCGGAATCATCTGCCAGACATGCCAGAACCAGCTCTCAGACACACCAGAACCACGTGCCAGACACGCCGGAAGCACCTGCTGAGCATGCCTGAGTCAAATGCTCGACTTGCAAGAAACACCGGTCAGACACGCCAAAATCACCTGCCGGGTACGCCAGAACCACGTGGCGGACACTCCGGAATGACCTGTCGGGCATGCCGGAACCAACTCTCAGACGTGCCAGAACCTCGTGCCGGTCACGCCAGAACCACCTGCCGGACACGCCGGAACCACCGGCTCGACTCGCCGGAACCACCGCCGGACATGCAAAATGACCTGCCGGCTACGCCAGAACCACTTGGCGAACACTCCGGAATCACCTGTCGGGCATGCCGGAACCCCCTCTCAGACTTGCCAGAACCATGTTCCGGACACGCCGGTACCACCTGCAGAGTATGCCGGAACCACCTGATCCACTGCCCAGAACCACCTGCTGGACACGCCAGAATCACCTGCCGACAACGCCAGAACCACTCGTCAGACACTCCGGAACCACCTGCCGGGCATGCCTGAACCACCTCTCAGAGGTGCCAGAACCACATGCCAGACACTCCGGAATCACCTGCCGGGCATGCCGGAACCATCTCTCAGACGTGCCAGAACCATGTTCCGGACACGCCGGTACCACCTGCCGTGCTCGCCGGAACCAACTTCTGGACACGCCAAAATCACCTGCCGGCTACGCCAGAACCACTCGGCAGACACTCCGGAATCACCTGCAGGGCTGGCTGGAACCACCTGCCGGTCACGCCAACATCACCTTTCAGCTACGCCAGAACCACTTGGCGGACACTCCGGAAACACCTGTCGGGCCGGCCGGAACCACCTCTCAAACGTGCAAGAACCATGTGCCTGAGATGCCGGAACCACTCCCCGAACAGACCGAAACCACCTGCCAGACCCGCCTGAACCCCCTGGCGAGCACACCTGATCCACCTGCTCAACTAGCCGGAACCAACTTCCTGACACGCCAAAATCACCTGTCGGGTGTACCAGAACCACTTGGTGGATACTCCGGAATCACCTACCGGGCATGCCGGAACCATCTCTCAGACGTGCCAGAACCATGTTCCGGACACGCCGGTACCACCTGCCGAGCTCGCCGGAACCACCTGCTGGACACGCCAAAATCACCTGCCGGGTACGCCAGAACCACTCGGCAGACACTCCGGAATCACCTGCCGGGCTGGCTGGAACCACCTGCCGGTCACGCCAACATCACCTGCCAGCTATGCCAGAACCACTTGGTGGACACCATGGAAACACCTGTCGGGCCGGCCGGAACCACCTATCAGACGTGCCAGAACCATGTGCCTGAGATGCCGGAACCACACCCCGAAAAGACCGAAACCACCTGCCAGACCCGCCTGAACCACCTGCTGAGCACGCCGGAACCACCAACTCAACTCGCTGGAACCACCTACCTGACACGCTAAAATCACCTGCTGGGTATGCCACAACCACTTGGGGGACACTGCGGAATCATCTGCCGGACATGCCAGAACCAGCTCTCAGACACACCAGAACCACGTGCCAGACACGCCGGAGCACCTGCTGAGCATTCCTGAGCCAAATGCTCGACTTGCAAGAAACACCTGCCAGACACGCCAAAATCACCTGCCGGGTACGCCAGAACCACGTGGCGGACACTCCGGAATCACCTGTCGGGCATGCCGGAACCAACTCTCAGACGTGCCAGAACCTCGTGCCGGTCACGTCAGAACCACCTGCCGGACACGCCGGAACCACCGGCTCGACTCGCCGGAACCACCGCCGGACATGCAAAATGACCTGCCGGCTACGCCAGAACCACTTGGCGAACACTCCGGAATCACCTGTCGGGCATGCCGGAACCGCCTCTCAGACTTGCCAGAACCATGTTCCGGACACGCCGGTACCACCTGCCGAGTATGCCGGAACCACCTGATCCACTCCCCAGAACCACCTGCTGGACATGCCGGAACCACCGGCTCGAATCGCCGGAACCATTGCGGGACATGCAAAATCACCTGCCGGCTATGCCAGAACCACTTCGGGAACACTCCGGAATCACCTGCCGGGCATGGCGGAAACACCTCTCAGACATGCCGGAACCACATGCCAATGACACCGGAAGCACCTGCCGAGCACGCCAGAACCACCTGCTCGACTCGCCAAAACCACCTGCTGTACACACCAAAATCACCTGCCGGCTACGCCACAACCATTTGGTGAACTCTTCGGAATCACCTGCCGGGCTGGCTCCAGAACCACTCGGCAGACACTCCGGAACCACCTGCCGGGCATGCCGGAAACACCTCTCAGACATGCCGGAACCACATGCCAATGACACCGGAAGCACCTGCCGAGCACGCCAGAACCACCTGCTCGACTCACCAAAACCACCTGCTGGACACGCCAAAATCACCTGCCGGCTACGCCACAACCATTTGGTGAACTCTTCGGTATCACCTGCCGGGCTTGATGGAACCACCTGCCGGTCATGCCAACATCACCTGCCAGCAATGCCAGAAACACTTGGCGGACACCATGGAAACACCTGACGGGCCGGCCGGAACCACCTCTCAGACGTGCCAGAACCATGTGCCTGAGATGCCGGAGCCACTCCCCGAACAGACCGAAACCTCCTGCCAGACCCGCCTGAACCCCCTGGCGAGCACGCCTGATCCACCTGCTCAACTAGCCAGAACCAACTTCCTGACACGCCAAAATCACCTGCCAGGTATACAAGAACCACTTGGTGGACACTCCGGAATCATCTGCCGGACATGCCAGAACCAGCTCTCAGACACACCAGAACCACCTGCCAGAGAAGCCGGAAGCACCAGCTGAGCATGCCTGAGCCACCTGCTCGACTCGCAAGATACACCTGTCGGACATGCCAAAATCACCTGTCGGGTACGCCAGAAACACTTGGCGGACGCTCCGGAATCACCTGTCAGGCGTGCCGGAACCTCCTCTCAGACTTGCCAGAACCATGTTCTGGACACGCCGGTACCACCTGCCGAGTATGCCGGAACCAGCTGATCCACTCCCCAGAACCACCTAGTGGACACGCCAAAATCAACTGCCGGCTACGCCAGAAGCACTCGGCAGACACTCCGTAATCACATGCCAGGCATTCCGGAACGACCTCTCAGAGGTGCCAGAACCAAATGCCGGACACTCCGGTATCACCTGCCGGGCATGCCGGAACCACCTCTCAGAGGTGCCAGAACCACATGCCGGACACTCCGGAATCACCTGCCGGGCATGCCGGAACCATCTCTCAGACGTGCCAGAACCATGTTCCGGACACGCTGCTACCACCTGCCGAGCTCGCCGGAACCACTTGCAGGACACGCCAAAATCACCTGCCAGCTACGCCAGAACCACACGGCAGACACTCCGGAATCACCTGCCGGGCTGGCTGGAACCACCTGACAGTCACGCCAACATCGCCTTTCAGCTCCGCCAGAACCACTTGGCGGACACTCCCGAAACACCTCTCCGGCCGGCTGGAACCACCTCTCAGACGTGCCAGAACCATGTGCCTGAGATGCTGGAACCACTCCCCTAACAGACCGAAACCACCTGACAGACCCGCCTGAATCCCCTGGCGAGCACGCCTGATCCACCTGCTCAACTAGATGGAACCCCCTTCCTGACAAGCCAAAATCACCTGCCGGCTACGCCACAAACATTTGGTGAACTCTTCGGAATCACCTGCCGGGCTGGCTCCAGAACCACTCGGCAGACACTCCGGAACCACCTGCCGGGCATGCCGGAACCACCTCTCAGACATGCCGGAACCACATGCCAATGACACCGGAAGCACCTGCCGAGCACGCCAGAACCACCTGCTCGACTCGCCAAAACCACCTGCTGTACACGCCAAAATCACCTGCCGGCTACACCACAACCATTTGGTGAACTCTTCGGAATCACCTGCCGTGCTGGCTGGAACCACCTCTCAGACATGCCGGAACCACATGCCAATGACACTGGAAGCACCTGCCGAGCACGCCAGAACCACCTGCTCGACTCGCCAAAACCACCTGCTGTACACGCCAAAATCACCTGCCGGCTACGCCACAACCATTTGGTGAACTCTTCGGAATCACCTGCCGGGCTTGCTCCAGAACCACTCGGCAGACACTCCGGAACCACCTGCCGGGCATGCCGGAACCACCTCTCAGACATGCCGGAACCACATGCCAATGACACCGGAAGCACCTGCCGAGCACGCCAGAACCACCTGCTCGACTCGCCAAAACCACCTGCTGGACACGCCAAAATCACCTGCCGGCTACGCCACAACCATTTGGTGAACTCTTCGGAATCACCTGCCGGTCTTGATGGAACCACCTGCCGGTCACGCCAACATCAACTGCCAGCTATGCCAGAAACACTTGGCGGACACCATGGAAACACCTGTCGGGCCGGCCGGAACCACCTCTCAGACGTGCCAGAACCATGTGCCTGAGATGCTGGAACCACTCCCCTAACAGACTGAAACCACCTGCCAGACCCGCCTGAACCCCCTGGCGAGCACGCCTGATCCACCTGCTCAACTAGCCAGAACGAACTTCCTGACACGCCAAAATCACCTGCCAGGTATACCAGAAACACTTGGTGGACACTCCGGAATCATCTGCCGGACATGCCAGAACCAGCTCTCAGACACACCAGAACCACGTGCCAGAGACGCCGGAAGCACCAGCTGAGCATGCCTGAGCCACCTGCTCTACTCGCAAGATACACCTGTCAGACATGCCAAAATCACTTGTCGGGTACGCCAGAAACACTTGGCGGACGCTCCGGAATCACCTGTCGGGCGTGCCGGAACCTCCTCTCAGACTTGCCAGAACCATGTTCTGGACACGCCGGTACCACCTGCCGAGTATGCCGGAACCAGCTGATCCACTCCCCAGAACCACCTAGTGGACACGCCAAAATCAACTGCCGGCTACGCCAGAACCACTCGGCAGACACTCCGGAATCACAGGCCAGGCATTCCGGAACGACCTCTCAGAGGTGCCAGAACCAAATGCCGGACACTCCAGTATCACCTGCCGGGCATGCCGGAACCACCTCTCAGAGCTGCCAGAACCACATGCCGGACACTGCGGAATCACCTGCCGTGCATGCTGGAACCACGTGCTGGACATGCCGGAACCACCTGCCGGACATGCCGGAACCACCTGCCGGACATTCCGGAACCACCGGCTCGACTCGCCGGAACCATTGCCGGACATGCAAAATCACCTGCCGGCTACGCCAGAACCACTTGGCGAACACTCCGGTATCACCTGCCGGGCATGCCGGGACCACCTCTCAGAGGTGCCAGAACCACATGCCGGACACTCCGGAATCACCTGTTGGGCATGCCGGAACCACCTGCCGGACATGCCGGAACCACCGGCTCGACTCGCCGGAACCATTGCGGGACATGCAAAATCACCTGCCGGCTATGCCAGAACCACTTCGGGAACACTCCGGAATCACCTGCCGGGCATGGCGGAACCACCTCTCAGACATGCCGGAACCACATGCCAATGACACCGGAAGCACCTGCCGCGCATGCCAGAACCACCTGCTCGACTCGCCAAAACCACCTGCTGTACACGCCAAAATCACCTGCCGGCTACGCCACAACCATTTGGTGAACTCTTCGGAATCACCTGCCGGGCTGGCTCCAGAACCACTCGGCCGACACTCCGGAACCACCTGCCGGGCATGCCGGAACCACCTCTCAGACATGCCGGAACCACATGCCAATGACACCGGAAGCACCTGCCGAGCACGCCAGAACCACCTGCTCGACTCGCCAAAACCACCTGCTGGACACGCCAAAATCACCTGCCGGCTACGCCACAACCAGTTGGTGAACTCTTCGGTATCACCTGCCGGGCTTGATGGAACCACCTGCCGGTCACGCCAACATCACATGCCAGCTATGCCAGAAACACTTGGCGGACACCACGGAAACACCTGTGGGGCCGGCCGGAACCACCTCTCAGACGTGCCAGAACCATGTGCCTGAGATGCCGGAGCCACTCCCCGAACAGACCGAAACCGCCTGCCAGACCCGCCTGAACCCACTGGCGAGCACGCCTGATCCACCTGCTCAACTAGCCAGAACCAACTTCCTGACACGCCAAAATCACCTGCCAGGTATACCAGAACCACTTGGTGGACACTCTGGAATCATCTGCCGGACATGCCAGAACCAGCTCTCAGACACACCAGAACCACGTGCCAGAGACGCCGGAAGCACCAGCTGAGCATGCCTGAGCCACCTGCTCGACTCGCAAGATGCACCTGTCGGACATGCCAAAATCACCTGTCGGGTACGCCAGAAACACTTGGCGGACGCTCCGGAATCACCTGTCGGGCGTGCCGGAACCTCCTCTCAGACTTGCCAGAACCATGTTCTGGACACGCCGGTACCACCTGCCGAGTATGCCGGAACCAGCTGATCCACTCCCCAGAACCACCTAGTGGACACGCCAAAATCAACTGCCGGCTACACCAGAACCACTCGGCAGACACTCCGGAATCACAGGCCAGGCATTCCGGAACGACCTCTCAGAGGTGCCAGAACCAAATGACGGACACTCCGGTATCACCTGCCGGGCATGCCAGAACCACCTCTCAGAGGTGCCAGAACCACATGCCGGTCACTCCGGAATCACCTGCCGGGCATGCTGGAACCACGTGCTGGACATGCCGGAACCACCTGCCTTACATGCCGGAACCACCGGCTTGACTCGCCGGAACCATTGCCGGACATGCAAAATCACCTGCCGGCTACGCCAGAACCACTTGGCGAACACTCCGGTATCACCTGCCGGGCATGCCGGAACCACATCTCAGAGGTGCCAGAACCACATGCCGGACACTCCGGAATCACCTGCCGGGCATGCCGGAACCACCTGCTTGACATGCCGGAAGCACAGGCTCGACTCGCCGGAACCATTGCCGGACATGCAAAATCACCTGCCGGCTATGCCAGAACCACTTCGGGAACACTCCGGAATCACCTGCCGGACATGGCGGAACCACCTCTCAGACATGCCGGAACCACATGCCAATGACACCGGAAGCACATGCCGCGCACGCCAGAACCACCTGCTCGACTCGCCAAAACCACCTGCTGGACACGCCAAAATCACCTGCCGGCTACGCCACAACCATTTGGTGAACTCTTCGGAATCACCTGCCGGGCTTGCTGGAACCACCTGCCGGTCACGCCAACATCACCTGCCAGCTATGCCAGAACCACTTGGCGGACACCATGGAAACACCTGTCGGGCCGGCCGGAACCACCTCTCAGACGTGCCAGAACCATGAGCCTGAGATGCCGGAACCACTCCCCGAACAGAACGAAACCACCTGCCAGACCCGCCTGGACCCCCTGGCGAGCACGCCTGATCCACCTGCTCAACTAGCCGGAACCAACTTCCTGACACGCCAAAATCACCTGCCAGGTATACAAGAACCACTTGGTGGACACTCCGGAATCATCTGCCGGAGATGCCAGAACCAGCTCTCAGACACATCAGAACCATGTGCCAGAGACGCCGGAAGCACCAGCTGAGCATGCCTCAGCCACCTGCTCGACTCGCAAGATACACCTGTCGGATAGGCGAAAATCACCTGCCGCGTACGCCAGAAACACTTGGCGGACGCTCCGGAATCACTTGTCGGGTGTGCCGGAACCACATGCCGGACATGCCGGAACCACCGGCTCGACTCGCCGGAACCATTGCCGGACATGCAAAATCACCTGCCGGCTACGCCAGAATCACTTGGCGAACACTCCGGAATCACCTGCCGGGCATGGCGGAACCACCTCTCAGACATGACGGAAACACATGCCAATGACTCCGGAAGCACCTGCCGAGCACGCCAGAACCACCTGCTGAGCACGCCGGAACCACCTACTCGACTCGCCGGAACCACCTACCTGACACGCTAAAATCACCTGCCGGGTATGCCACAACCACTTGGTGGACACTCCGGAATCATCTGCCGGACATGCCAGAACCAGCTCTCAGACACACCAGAACCACGTGCCAGACACGCCGGAAGCACCTGCTGATCATGCCTGAGCCAAATGCTCGACTTGCCAGAAACACCTGCCAGACACGCCAAAATCACCTGCCGGGTACGCCAGAACCACGTGGCGGACACTCCGGAATCACCTTTCGGGCATGCCGGAACCAACTCTCAGACGTGCCAGAACCTCGTGCCGGACACGCCAGAACCACCTGCCGGACAGACCGGAAACACCTGCTGGACACGCCGGAACCACCGGCTCGACTCGCCGGAACCACCGCCGGACATGCAAAATGACCTGCCGGCTACGCCAGAACCACTTGGCGAACACTCCGGAATCACCTGTCGGGCATGCCAGAACCACCTCTCAGACCTGCCAGAACCATGTTCCGGACACGCCGGTACCACCTGCCGAGTATGCCGGAACCACATGATCCACTCCCCAGAACCACCTGCTGGACACGCCAGAATCACCTTCCGGCTACGCCAGAACCACTCGGCAGACACTCCGGAACCACCTGCCGGGCATGCCGCAACCAACTCTCAGAGGTGCCAGAACCACATGCCGGACACTCCAGAATCACCTGTCGGGCATGCCGGAACCAACTCTCAGATGTGCCGGTCACGCCAGAAGCACCTGCCGGACACGCCGGAACCACCGGCTCGACTCGCCGGAACCACCACCGGACATGCAAAATGACCTGCCGGCTACGCCAGAACCACTTGGCGAACACTCCGGAATCACCTGTCGGGCATGCCGGAACCGCATCTCAGACTTGCCAGAACCATGTTCCGGACACGCCGGTACCACCTGCCGAGTATGCCGGAACCACCTGATCCACTCCCCAGAACCACCTGCTGGACACGCCAGAATCACCTGCCGACTACGCCAGAACCACTCGGCAGACACTCCGGAACCACCGGCCGGGCATGCCGGAACCACCTCTCATAGGTGCCAGAACCACATGCCGGACACTCCGGAATCACCCGCCGGGCATGCCGGAACCACCTCTCAGAGGTGCCAGAACCACATGCCGGAAACTCCGGAATCACCTGTCGGGCGTGCCGGAACCTCCTCTCAGACTTGCCAGAACCATGTTCTGGACACGCCGGTACCACCTGCCGAGTATGCCGGAACCAGCTGATCCACTCCCCAGAACCACCTAGTGGACACGCCAAAATCAACTGCCGGCTACGCCAGAACCACTCGGCAGACACTCCGGAATCACAGGCCAGGCATTCCGGAACGACCTCTCAGAGGTGCCAGAACCAAATGCCGGACACTCCAGTATCACCTGCCGGGCATGCCGGAACCACCTCTCAGAGGTGCCAGAACCACATGCCAGACACTCCGGAATCACCAGCCGGGCATGCTGGAACCACGTGCTGGACATGCCGGAACCACCTGCTGGACATGCCGGAACCACCTGCCGGACATGCCGGAACCACCGGCTCGACTCGCCGGAACCATTGCCGGACATGCAAAATCACCTGCCGGCTACGCCAGAACCACTTGGTGAACACTCCGGTATCACCTGCCGGGCATGCCGGAACCACCTCTCAGAGGTGCCAGAACCACATGCCGGATACTCCGGAATCACCTGCCGGGCATGCCGGAACCACCTGCTGGACATGCCGGAACCACCTGCTGGACATGCCGGAACCACCTGCCGGACATGCCGGAACCACCGGCTCGACTCGCCGGAACCATTGCCGGACATGCAAAATCACCTGCCGGCTATGCCAGAACCACTTCGGGAACACTCCGGTTTCACCTGCCGGGCATGGCGGAACCACCTCTCAGACATGCCGGAACCACATGCCAATGACACCGGAAGCACCTGCCGCGCACGCCAGAACCACCTGCTCGACTCGCCAAAACCACCTGATGGACACGCCTAAATCACCTTCCGGCTACGCCACAACCATTTGGTGAACACTTCGGAATCACCTGCTGGGCTGGCTGGAACCACCTGCCGGTCACGCCAACATCTCCTGCCAGCTATGCCAGAACCATTTGGCGGACACCATGGAAACACCTGTCGGGCCGGCCGGAACCACCTATCAGACGTGCCAGAACCATGTGCCTGAGATGCCGGAACCACACCCCGAACAGACCGAAACCACCTGCCAGACCCGCCTGAACCCCCTGGCGAGCACGCCTGATCCACCTGCTCACCTAGCCAGAACCAACTTTCTGACACGCCAAAATCACCTGCCCGGTATACCAGAACCACTTGGTGGGCACTCCGGAATCATCTGCCGGACATGCCAGAACCAGCTCTCAGACACACCAGAACCACGTGCCAGAGACGCCGGAAGCACCAGCTGAGGATGCCTGAGCCACGTACTCGACTCGCAAGATACACCTGTCGGACATGCCAAAATCACCTGCCGGGTACGCCAGAAACACTTGGCGGACGCTCCGGAATCACCTGTCGGGCGTGCCGGAACCTCCTCTCAGACTTGCCAGAACCATGTTCTGGACACGCCGTTACCACCTGCCGAGTATGCCGGAACCAGCTGATCCACTCCCCAGAACCACCTAGTGGACACGCCAAAATCAACTGCCGGCTACGCCAGAACCACTCGGCAGACACTCCGGAATCACAGGCCAGGCATTCCGGAACCACCTCTCAGATCTGCCAGAACCACATGCCGGACATTCCGGAATCACCTGCCAGGCATGGCGGAACCACCTCTCAGACTTGCCAGAACCATGTTCTGGACACGCCGGTACCACCTGCCGAGGATGCTGGAACCAGCTGATCCACTCCCCAGAACCACCTAGTGGACACGCCAAAATCAACTGCCGGCTACGCCAGAAGCACTCGGCAGACACTCCGTAATCACATGCCAGGCATTCCGGAACCACCTCTCAGAGGTGCCGGAACCAAATGCCGGACACTCCGTTATCACCTGCCGGGCATGCCGGAACCACCTCTCAGAGGTGCCACAACCACATGCCGGACACTCCGGAATCACCTGCCGGGCATGCTGGAACCACGTGCTGGACATGCCGGAACCACCTGCCGGACATGCCGGAACCACCTGCCGGACATTCCGGAACCACCGGTTCGACTCGCCGGAACCATTGCCGGACATGCAAAATCACCTGCCGGCTACGCCAGAACCACTTGGCGAACACTCCGGTATCACCTGCCGGGCATGCCGGA
This sequence comes from Equus caballus, assembly GCF_041296265.1. Classification (NCBI taxonomy): domain Eukaryota; kingdom Metazoa; phylum Chordata; class Mammalia; order Perissodactyla; family Equidae; genus Equus; species Equus caballus. The sequence goes on from NC_091704.1 coordinate 7,890,974, forward strand.
ACCACCTCTCAGAGGTGCCAGAACCACATGCCGGACACTCCAGAATCACCTGCCGGGCATGCCGGAACCACCTGCCGGCCATGCCGGAACCACCGGCTCGACTCGCCGGAACCATTGCCGGACATGCAAAATCACGTGCCGGCTATGCCAGAACCACTTGGGGAACACTCCGGAATCACCTACCGGGCATGGCGGAACCACCTCTCAGACATGCCGGAACCACATGCCAATGACACAGGAAGCACCTGCAGAGCACGCCAGAACCACCTGCTCGACTCGCCAAAACCACCTGCTGGACACGCCAAAATCACCTGCCGGCTACGCCACAACCATTTGGTGAACTCTTCGGAATCACCTGCCGGGCTTGCTGGAACCACCTGCCGGTCACGCCAACATCACCTGCCAGCTATGCCAGAACCACTTGGCGGACACCATGGAAACACCTGTCGGGCCGGCCGGAACCACCTCTCAGACGTGCCAGAACCATGAGCCTGAGATGCCGGAACCACTCCCCGAACAGAACGAAACCACCTGCCAGACCCGCCTGAACCCCCTGGCGAGCACGCCTGATCCACCTGCTCAACTAGCCGGAACCAACTTCCTGACACGCCAAAATCACCTGCCAGGTATACAAGAACCACTTGGTGGACATTCCGGAATCATGTGCCGGAGATGCCAGAACCAGCTCTCAGACACACCAGAACCACGTGCCAGAGACGCCGGAAGCACCAGCTGAGCATGCCTCAGCCACCTGCTCGACTCGCAAGATACACCTGTCGGACAGGCGAAAATCACCTGCAGCGTACGCCAGAAACACTTGGCGGACGCTCCGGAATCACTTGTCGGGCGTGCCGGTACCACATGCCGGACATGCCGGAACCACCGGCTCGACTCGCCGGAACCATTGCCGGACATGCAAAATCACCTGCCGGCTACGCCAGAATCACTTGGCGAACACTCCGGAATCACCTGCCGGGCATGGCGGAACCACCTCTCAGACATGCCGGAAACACATGCCAATGACTCCGGAAGCACCTGCCGAGCACGCCAGAACCACCTGCCGAGCACGCCGGAACCACCTACTCGACTCGCCGGAACCACCTACCTGACACGCTAAAATCACCTGCCGGGTATGCCACAACCACTTGGTGGACACTCCGGAATCATCTGCCGGACATGCCAGAACCAGCTCTCAGACACACCAGAACCACGTGCCAGACACGCCGGAAGCACCTGCTGATCGTGCCTGAGCCAAATGCTCGACTTGCCAGAAACACCTGCCAGACACGCCAAAATCACCTGCCGGGTACGCCAGAACCACGTGGCGGACACTCCGGAATCACCTTTCGGGCATGCCGGAACCAACTCTCAGACGTGCCAGAACCTCGTGCCGGACACGCCAGAACCACCTGCCGGACAGACCGGAAACACCTGCTGGACACGCCGGAACCACCGGGACGACTCGCCGGAACCACCGCCGGACATGCAGAATGACCTGCCAGCTACGCCAGAACAACTTGGCGAACACTCCGGAATCACCTGTCGGGCATGCCAGAACCACCTCTCAGACTTGCCAGAACCATGTTCCGGACACGCCGGTACCACATGCCGAGTATGCCGGAACCACATGATCCACTCCCCAGAACCACCTGCTGGACACGCCAGAATCACCTGCCGGCTACGCCAGAACCACTCGGCAGACACTCCGGAACCACCTGCCGGGCATGCCGCAACCAACTCTCAGAGGTGCCAGAACCACATGCCGGACACTCCAGAATCACCTGTCGGGCATGCCGGAACCAACTCTCAGACGTGCCGGTCACGCCAGAAGCACCTGCCGGACACGCCGGAACCACCGGCTCGACTCGCCGGAACCACAGCCGGACATGCAAAATGACCTGCCGGCTACGCCAGAACCACTTGGCGAACACTCTGGAATCACCTGTCGGGCATGCCGGAACCGCATCTCAGACTTGCCAGAACCATGTTCCGGACACGCCGGTACCACCTGCCGAGTATGCCGGAACCACCTGATCCACTCCCCAGAACCACCTGCTGGACACGCCAGAATCACCTGCCGACTACGCCAGAACCACTCGGGAGACACTCCGGAACCACCGGCCGGGCATGCCGGAACCACCTCTCAGACATGCCGGTACCACATGCCAATGACACCGGAAGCACCTGCCAAGGACGCCAGAACCACCTGCTCGACTCGCCAAAACCACCTGCTGGACACGCCAAAATCACCTGCCGGCTACGCCACAACCATTTGGTGAACTCTTCGGAATCACCTGCCGGGCATGCAGGAACCACCTGCCGGTCATGCCGGAACCACCGGCTCGACTCGCCGGAACCATTGCCGGACATGCAAAATCACCTGCCGGCTATGCCAGAACCACTTGGGGAACACTCCGGAATCACCTGCCGGGCATGGCGGAACCACCTCTCAGACATGCCGGAACCACATGCCAATGACACAGGAAGCACCTGCCGCGCACGCCAGAACCACCTGCTCGACTCGCCAAAACCACCTGCTGGACATGCCAAAATCACCTGCCGGCTACGCCACAACCATTTGGTGAACTCTTCGGAATCACCTGCCGGGCTTGCTGGAACCACCTGCTGGTCACGCCAACATCACCTGCCAGCTATGCCAGAACCACTTGGCGGACACCATGGAAACACCTGTCGGGCCGGCCGGAACCACCTCTCAGACGTGCCAGAACCATGAGCATGAGATGCCGGAACCACACCCCGAACAGAACGAAACCACCTGCCAGACCCGCCTGAACCCACTGGCGAGCACGCCTGATCCACCTGCTCAACTAGCCGGAACCAACTTCCTGACACGCCAAAATCACCTGCCAGGTATGCAAGAACCACTTGGTGGACACTCCGGAATCACCTGTCGGGCATGCCGGAACCAACTCTCAGACGTGCCAGAACCTCATGCCGGTCACGCCAGAACCACCTGCCGGACACGCCGGAACCACCGGCTCGACTCGCCGAAACCACCGCCGGACATGCAAAATGACCTGCCGGCTACGCCAGAACCACTTGGCGAACACTCCGGAATCACCTGTCGGGCATGCCGGAACCGCCTCTCAGACTTGCCAGAACCATGTTTCGGACACGCCGGTACCACCTGCTGAGTATGCCGGAACCACCTGATCCACTCCCCAGAACCACCTGCTGGACACGCCAGAATCACCTGCCGACTATGCCAGAACCACTCGGCAGACACTCCGGTACCACCTGCCGGGCATGCCCGAACCACCTCTCAGAGGTGCCAGAACCACATGCCGGACACTCCGGAATCACCCGCCGGGCATGCCGGAACCACCTCTCAGAGGTGCCAGAACCACATGCCGGACACTCCGGAATCACCTGCCGGGCATGCCGGAACCATCTCTCAGACGTGCCAGAACCATGTTCCGGACACGCTGCTACCACCTGCCGAGCTCGCCGGAACCACTTGCAGGACACGCCAAAATCACCTGCCAGCTACGCCAGAACCACACGGCAGACACTCCGGAATCACCTGCCGGGCTGGCTGGAACCACCTGCCAGTCACGCCAACATCGCCTTTCAGCTACGTCAGAACCACTTGGCGGACACTCCCGAAACACCTCTCCGGCCGGCTGGAACCACCTCTCAGACGTGCCAGAACCATGTGCCTGAGATGCTGGAACCACTCCCCTAACAGACCGAAACCACCTGACAGACCCGCCTGAATCCCCTGGCGAGCACGCCTGATCCACCTGCTCAACTAGATGGAACCCCCTTCCTGACAAGCCAAAATCACCTGCCGGCTACGCCACAAACATTTGGTGAACTCTTCGGAATCACCTGCCGGGCTGGCTCCAGAACCACTTGGCAGACACTCCGGAACCACCTGCCGGGCATGCCGGAACCACCTCTCAGACATGCCGGAACCACATGCCAATGACACCAGAAGCACCTGCCGCGCACGCCAGAACCACCTGCTCGACTCGCCAAAACCACCTGCTGGACACGCCAAAATCACCTGCCGGCTATGCCAGAACCACTTCGGGAACACTCTGGAATCACCTGCCGGGCATGGCGGAACCACCTCTCAGACATGCCGGAACCACATGCCAATGACACCGGAAGCACCTGCCGCGCACGCCAGAACCACCTGCTCGACTCGCCAAAACCACCTGATGGACACGCCTAAATCACCTTCCGGCTACGCCACAACCATTTGGTGAACACTTCGGAATCACCTGCTGGGCTGGCTGGAACCACCTGCCGGTCACGCCAACATCACCTGCCAGCTATGCCAGAACCATTTGGCGGACACCATGGAAACACCTGTCGGGCCGGCCGGAACCACCTATCAGACGTGCCAGAACCATGTGCCTGAGATGCCGGAACCACACCCCGAACAGACCGAAACCACCTGCCAGACCCGCCTGAACCCCCTGGCGAGCACGCCTGATCCACCTGCTCACCTAGCCAGAACCAACTTCCTGACACGCCAAAATCACCTGCCCGGTATACCAGAACCACTTGGTGGGCACTCCGGAATCATCTGCCGGACATGCCAGAACCAGCTCTCAGACACACCAGAACCACGTGCCAGAGACGCCGGAAGCACCAGCTGAGGATGCCTGAGCCACGTACTCGACTCGCAAGATACACCTGTCGGACATGCCAAAATCACCTGCCGGGTACGCCAGAAACACTTGGCGGACGCTCCGGAATCACCTGTCGGGCGTGCCGGAACCTCCTCTCAGACTTGCCAGAACCATGTTCTGGACACGCCGGTACCACCTGCCGAGTATGCCGGAACCAGCTGATCAACTACCCAGAACCACCTAGTGGACACGCCAAAATCAACTGCCGGCTACGCCAGAACCACTCGGCAGACACTCCGGAATCACAGGCCAGGCATGCCGGAACCACCTCTCAGAGCTGCCAGAACCACATGCCGGACACTCCGGAATCACCTGCCGGGCATGCTGGAACCACGTGCTGGACATGCCGGAACCACCTGCCGGACATGCCGGAACCACCTGCCGGACATTCAGGAACCACCGGCTCGACTCGCCGGAACCATTGCCGGACATGCAAAATCACCTGCCGGCTACGCCAGAACCACTTGGCGAACACTCCGGTATTACCTGCCGGGCATGCCGGGACCACCTCTCAGAGGTGCCAGAACCACATGCCGGACACTCCGGAATCACCTGTCGGGCATGCCGGAACCACCTGCCGGACACGCCGGAACCACCGGCTCGACTCGCCGGAAGCATTGCCGGACATGCAAAGTCACCTGCCGGCTACGCCAGAACCACTTGGCGAGCACTCCGGAATCACCTGCCAGGCATGGCGGAACCACCTCTCAGACTTGCCAGAACCATGTTCTGGACACGCCGGTACCACCTGCCGAGTATGCCGGAACCAGCTGATCCACTCCCCAGAACCACCTAGTGGACACGCCAAAATCAACTGCCGGCTACGCCAGAAGCACTCGGCAGACACTACGTAATCACATGCCAGGCATTCCGGAACCACCTCTCAGAGGTGCCAGAACCAAATGCCGGACACTCCGGTATCACCTGCCGGGCATGCCGGAACCACCTCTCAGAGGTGCCACAACCACATGCCGGACACTCCGGAATCACCTGCCGGGCATGCTGGAACCACGTGCTGGACATGCCGGAACCACCTGCCGGGTATGCCGGAACCACCTGCCGGACATTCCGGAACCACCGGTTCGACTCGCCGGAACCATTGCCGGACATGCAAAATCACCTGCCGGCTATGCCAGAACCACTTGGCGAACACTCTGGTATCACCTGCCGGGCATGCCGGAACCACCTCTCAGAGGTGCCAGAACCACATGCCGGACACTCCAGAATCACCTGCCGGGCATGCCGGAACCACCTGCCGGCCATGCCGGAACCACCGGCTCGACTCGCCGGAACCATTGCGGGACATGCAAAATCACCTGCCGGCTATGCCAGAACCACTTGGGGAACACTCCGGAATCACCTACCGGGCATGGCGGAACCACCTCTCAGACATGCCGGAACCACATGCCAATGACACAGGAAGCACCTGCAGAGCACGCCAGAACCACCTGCTCGACTCGCCAAAACCACCTGCTGGACACGCCAAAATCACCTGCCGGCTACGCCACAACCATTTGGTGAACTCTTCGGAATCACCTGCCGGGCTTGCTGGAACCACCTGCCGGTCATGCCAACATCAACTGCCAGCTATGACAGAACCACTTGCCGGACACCATGGAAACACCTGTCGGGCCGGCCGGAACCACCTCTCAGACGTGCCAGAACCATGAGCCTGAGATGCCGGAACCACTCCCCGAACAGAACGAAACCACCTGCCAGACCCGCCTGAACCCCCTGGCGAGCACGCCTGATCCGCCTGCTCAACTAGCCGGAACCAACTTCCTGACACGCCAAAATCACCTGCCAGGTATACAAGAACCACTTGGTGGACATTCCGGAATCATGTGCCGGAGATGCCAGAACCAGCTCTCAGACACACCAGAACCACGTGCCAGAGACGCCGGAAGCACCAGCTGAGCATGCCTCAGCCACCTGCTCGACTCGCAAGATACACCTGTCGGACAGGCGAAAATCACCTGCCGCGTACGCCAGAAACACTTGGCGGACGCTCCGGAATCACTTGTCGGGCGTGCCGGAACCACATGCCGGACATGCCGGAACCACCGGCTCGACTCGCCGGAACCATTGCCGGACATGCAAAATCACCTGCCGGCTACGCCAGAATCACTTGGCGAACAATCCGGAATCACCTGCCGGGCATGGCGGAACCACCTCTCAGACATGCCGGAAACACATGCCAATGACTCCGGAAGCACCTGCCAAGCACGCCAGAACCACCTGCCGAGCACGCCGGAACCATCTACTCGACTCGCCGGAACCACCTACCTGACACGCTAAAATCACCTGCCGGGTATGCCACAACCACTTGGTGGACACTCCGGAATCATCTTCCAGACATGCTAGAACCAGCTCTCAGACACACCAGAACCACGTGCCAGACACGCCGGAAGCACCTGCTGATCGTGCCTGAGCCAAATGCTCGACTTGCCAGAAACACCTGCCAGACACGCCAAAATCACCTGCCGGCTACGCCAGAACCACGTGGCGGACACTCCGGAATCACCTTTCGGGAATGCCGGAACCAACTCTCAGACGTGCCAGAACCTCGTGCCGGACACGCCAGAACCACCTGCCGGACAGACCGGAAACACCTGCTGGACACGCCGGAACCACCGGCTCGACTCGCCGGAACCACCGCCGGACATGCAAAATGACCTGCCAGCTACGCCAGAACCACTTGGCGAACACTCCGGAATCACCTGTCGGGCATGCCAGAACCACCTCTCAGACTTGCCAGAACCATGTTCCGGACACGCCGGTACCACCTGCCGAGTATGCCGGAACCACATGATCCACTCCCCAGAACCACCTGCTGGACACGCCAGAATCACCTTCCAGCTACGCCAGAACCACTCGGCAGACACTCCGGAACCACCTGCCGGGCATGCCGGAACCACCTCTCAGAGGTGCCAGAACCACATGCCGGACACTCCGGAATCACCCGCCGGGCATGCCGGAACCACCTCTCAGAGGTGCCAGAACCACATGCCGGACACTCCGGAATCACCTGCCGGGCATGCCGGAACCATCTCTCAGACGTGCCAGAACCATGTTCCGGACACGCTGCTACCACCTGCCGAGCTCGCCGGAACCACCTGCAGGACACGCCAAAATCACCTGCCAGCTACGCCAGAACCACACGGCAGACACTCCGGAATCACCTGCCGGGCTGGCTGGAACCACCTGCCAGTCACACCAACATCACCTTTCAGCTACGACAGAACCACTTGGCGGACACTCCCGAAACACCTCTCCGGCCGGCAGGAACCACATCTCAGACGTGCCAGAACCATGTGCCTGAGATGCCGGAACCACTCCCCGAACAGACCGAAACCACCTGCCAGACCCGCCTGAACCCCCTGGCGAGCACGCCTGATCCACCTGCTCAACTAGATGGAACCCCCTTCCTGACAAGCCAAAATCACCTGCCGGCTACGCCACAAACATTTGGTGAACTCTTCGGAATCACCTGCCGGGCTGGCTCCAGAACCACTTGGCAGACACTCCGGAACCACCTGCCGGGCATGCCGGAACCACCTCTCAGACATGCCGGAACCACATGCCAATGACACCAGAAGCACCTGCCGCGCACGCCAGAACCACCTGCTCGACTCGCCAAAACCACCTGCTGGACACGCCAAAATCACCTGCCGGCTACGCCACAACCATTTGGTGAACTCTTCGGAATCACCTGCCGGGCTTGCTGGAACCACCTGCCGGTCACGCCAACATCACCTGCCAGCTATGCCAGAACCACTTGGCGGACACCATGGAAACACCTGTCGGGCCGGCCGGAACCACCTCTCAGACGTGCCAGAACCATGAGCCTGAGATGCCGGAACCACTCCCCGAACAGAACGAAACCACCTGCCAGACCCGCCTGGACCCCCTGGCGAGCACGCCTGATCCACCTGCTCAACTAGCCGGAACCAACTTCCTGACACGCCAAAATCACCTGCCAGGTATACAAGAACCACTTGGTGGACACTCCGGAATCATCTGCCGGAGATGCCAGAAGCAGCTCTCAGACACACCAGAACCACGTGCCAGAGACGCCGGAAGCACCAGCTGAGCATGCCTCAGCCACCTGCTCGACTCGCAAGATACACCTGTCGGACAGGCGAAAATCACCTGCCGCGTACGCCAGAAACACTTGGCGGACGCTCCGGAATCACTTGTCGGGCGTGCCGGAACCACATGCCGGACATGCCGGAACCACCGGCTCGACTCGCCGGAACCATTGCCGGACATGCAAAATCACCTGCCGGCTACGCCAGAATCACTTGGCGAACACTCCGGAATCACCTGCCGGGCATGGCGGAACCACCTCTCAGACATGACGGAAACACATGCCAATGACTCCGGAAGCACCTGCCGAGCACGCCAGAACCACCTGCCGAGCACGCCGGAACCACCTACTCGACTCGCCGGAACCACCTACCTGACACGCTAAAATCACCTGCCGGGTATGCCACAACCACTTGGTGGACACTCCGGAATCATCTGCCGGACATGCCAGAACCAGCTCTCAGACACACCAGAACCACGTGCCAGACACGCCGGAAGCACCTGCTGATCGTGCCTGAGCCAAATGCTCGACTTGCCAGAAACACCTGCCAGACACGCCAAAATCACCTGCCGGGTACGCCAGAACCACGTGGCGGACACTCCGGAATCACCTTTCGGGCATGCCGGAACCAACTCTCAGACGTGCCAGAACCTCGTGCTGGACACGCCAGAACCACCTGCCGGACAGACCGGAAACACCTGCTGGACACGCCGGAACCACCGGCTCGACTCGCCGGAACCACCGCCGGACATGCAAAATGACCTGCCGGCTACGCCAGAACCACTTGGCGAACACTCCGGAATCACCTGTCGGGCATGCCAGAACCACCTCTCAGACCTGCCAGAACCATGTTCCGGACACGCCGGTACCACCTGCCGAGTATGCCGGAACCACATGATCCACTCCCCAGAACCACCTGCTGGACACGCCAGAATCACCTGCCGGCTACGCCAGAACCACTCGGCAGACACTCCGGAACCACCTGCCGGGCATGCCGCAACCAACTCTCAGAGGTGCCAGAACCACATGCCGGACACTCCAGAATCACCTGTCGGGCATGCCGGAACCAACTCACAGATGTGCCGGTCACGCCAGAAGCACCTGCCGGACACGCCGGAACCACCGGCTCGACTCGCCGGAACCACCGCCGGACATGCAAAATGACCTGCCGGCTACGCCAGAACCACTTGGCGAACACTCCGGAATCACCTGTCGGGCATGCCGGAACCGCATCTCAGACTTGCCAGAACCATGTTCCGGACACGCCGGTACCACCTGCCGAGAATGCCGGAACCACCTGATCCACTCCCCAGAACCACCTGCTGGACACGCCAGAATCACCTGCCGACTACGCCAGAACCACTCGGCAGACACTCCGGAACCACCGGCCGGGCATGCCGGAACCACCTCTCATAGGTGCCAGAACCACATGCCGGACACTGCGGAATCACCCGCCGGGCATGCCGGAACCACCTCTCAGAGGTGCCAGAACCACATGCCGGAAACTCCGGAATCACCTGTCGGGCGTGCCGGAACCTCCTCTCAGACTTGCCAGAACCACATGCCAGACACTCCGGAATCACCTGCCGGGCATTCTGGAACCACGTGCTGGACATGCCGGAACCACCTGCTGGACATGCCGGAACCACCTGCCGGACATGCCGGAACCACCGGCTCGACTCGCCGGAACCATTGCCGGACATGCAAAATCACCTGCCGGCTACGCCAGAACCACTTGGCGAACACTCCGGTATCACCTGCCGGGCATGCCGGAACCACCTCTCAGAGGTGCCAGAACCACATGCCGGACACTCCGGAATCACCTGCCGGGCATGCCGGAACCACCTGCTGGACATGCCGGAACCACCGGCTCGACTCGCCGGAACCATTGCGGGACATGCAAAATCACCTGCCGGCTATGCCAGAACCACTTCGGGAACACTCTGGAATCACCTGCCGGGCATGGCGGAACCACCTCTCAGACATGCCGGAACCACATGCCAATGACACCGGAAGCACCTGCCGCGCACGCCAGAACCACCTGCTCGACTCGCCAAAACCACCTGATGGACACGCCTAAATCACCTTCCGGCTACGCCACAACCATTTGGTGAACACTTCGGAATCACCTGCTGGGCTGGCTGGAACCACCTGCCGGTCACGCCAACATCACCTGCCAGCTATGCCAGAACCATTTGGCGGACACCATGGAAACACCTGTCGGGCCGGCCGGAACCACCTATCAGACGTGCCAGAACCATGTGCCTGAGACGCCGGAACCACACCCCGAACAGACCGAAACCACCTGCCAGACCCGCCTGAACCCCCTGGCGAGCACGCCTGATCCACCTGCTCACCTAGCCAGAACCAACTTCCTGACACGCCAAAATCACCTGCCCGGTATACCAGAACCACTTGGTGGGCACTCCGGAATCATCTGCCGGACATGCCAGAACCAGCTCTCAGACACACCAGAACCACGTGCCAGAGACGCCGGAAGCACCAGCTGAGGATGCCTGAGCCACGTACTCGACTCGCAAGATACACCTGTCGGACATGCCAAAATCACCTGCCGGGTACGCCAGAAACACTTGGCGGACGCTCCGGAATCACCTGTCGGGCGTGCCGGAACCTCCTCTCAGACTTGCCAGAACCATGTTCTGGACACGCCGGTACCACCTGCCGAGTATGCCGGAACCAGCTGATCAACTACCCAGAACCACCTAGTGGACACGCCAAAATCAACTGCCGGCTACGCCAGAACCACTCGGCAGACACTCCGGAATCACAGGCCAGGCATGCCGGAACCACCTCTCAGAGCTGCCAGAACCACATGCCGGACACTCCGGAATCACCTGCCGGGCATGCTGGAACCACGTGCTGGACATGCCGGAACCACCTGCCGGACATGCCGGAACCACCTGCCGGACATTCAGGAACCACCGGCTCGACTCGCCGGAACCATTGCCGGACATGCAAAATCACCTGCCGGCTACGCCAGAACCACTTGGCGAACACTCCGGTATTACCTGCCGGGCATGCCGGGACCACCTCTCAGAGGTGCCAGAACCACATGCCGGACACTCCGGAATCACCTGTCGGGCATGCCGGAACCACCTGCCGGACATGCCGGAACCACCGGCTCGACTCGCCGGAAGCATTGCCGGACATGCAAAGTCACCTGCCGGCTACGCCAGAACCACTTGGCGAGCACTCCGGAATCACCTGCCAGGCATGGCGGAACCACCTCTCAGACTTGCCAGAACCATGTTCTGGACACGCCGGTACCACCTGCCGAGTATGCCGGAACCAGCTGATCCACTCCCCAGAACCACCTAGTGGACACGCCAAAATCAACTGCCGGCTACGCCAGAAGCACTCGGCAGACACTCCGTAATCACATGCCAGGCATTCCGGAACCACCTCTCAGAGGTGCCAGAACCAAATGCCGGACACTCCGGTATCACCTGCCGGGCATGCCGGAACCACCTCTCAGAGGTGCCACAACCACATGCCGGACACTCCGGAATCACCTGCCGGGCATGCTGGAACCACGTGCTGGACATGCCGGAACCACCTGCCGGACATGCCGGAACCACCTGCCGGACATTCCGGAACCACCGGTTCGACTCGCCGGAACCATTGCCGGACATGCAAAATCACCTGCCGGCTATGCCAGAACCACTTGGCGAACACTCTGGTATCACCTGCCGGGCATGCCGGAACCACCTCTCAGAGGTGCCAGAACCACATGCCGGACACTCCAGAATCACCTGCCGGGCATGCCGGAACCACCTGCCGGCCATGCCGGAACCACCGGCTCGACTCGCCGGAACCATTGCGGGACATGCAAAATCACCTGCCGGCTATGCCAGAACCACTTGGGGAACACTCCGGAATCACCTACCGGGCATGGCGGAACCACCTCTCAGACATGCCGGAACCACATGCCAATGACACAGGAAGCACCTGCCGAGCACGCCAGAACCACCTGCTCGACTCGCCAAAACCACCTGCTGGACACGCCAAAATCACCTGCCGGCTACGCCACAACCATTTGGTGAACTCTTCGGAATCACCTGCCGGGCTTGCTGGAACCACCTGCCGGTCATGCCAACATCAACTGCCAGCTATGACAGAACCACTTGCCGGACACCATGGAAACACCTGTCGGGCCGGCCTGAACCACCTCTCAGACGTGCCAGAACCATGAGCCTGAGATGCCGGAACCACTCCCCGAACAGAACGAAACCACCTGCCAGACCCGCCTGAACCCCCTGGCGAGCACGCCTGATCCGCCTGCTCAACTAGCCGGAACCAACTTCCTGACACGCCAAAATCACCTGCCAGGTATACAAGAACCACTTGGTGGACATTCCGGAATCATGTGCCGGAGATGCCAGAACCAGCTCTCAGACACACCAGAACCACGTGCCAGAGACGCCAGAAGCACCAGCTGAGCATGCCTCAGCCACCTGCTCGACTCGCAAGATACACCTGTCGGACAGGCGAAAATCACCTGCCGCGTACGCCAGAAACACTTGGCGGACGCTCCGGAATCACTTGTCGGGCGTGCCGGAACCACATGCCGGACATGCCGGAACCACCGGCTCGACTCGCCGGAACCATTGCCGGACATGCAAAATCACCTGCCGGCTACGCCAGAATCACTTGGCGAACACTCCGGAATCACCTGCCGGGCATGGCGGAACCACCTCTCAGACATGCCGGAAACACATGCCAATGACTCCGGAAGCACCTGCCAAGCACGCCAGAACCACCTGCCGAGCACGCCGGAACCATCTACTCGACTCGCCGGAACCACCTACCTGACACGCTAAAATCACCTGCCGGGTATGCCACAACCACTTGGTGGACACTCCGGAATCATCTTCCGGACATGCCAGAACCAGCTCTCAGACACACCAGAACCACGTGCCAGACACGCCGGAAGCACCTGCTGATCGTGCCTGAGCCAAATGCTCGACTTGCCAGAAACACCTGCCAGACATGCCAAAATCACCTGCCGGCTACGCCAGAACCACGTGGCGGACACTCCGGAATCACCTTTCGGGAATGCCGGAACCAACTCTCAGACGTGCCAGAACCTCGTGCCGGACACGCCAGAACCACCTGCCGGACAGACCGGAAACACCTGCTGGACACGCCGGAACCACCGGCTCGACTCGCCGGAACCACCGCCGGACATGCAAAATGACCTGCCAGCTACGCCAGAACCACTTGGCGAACACTCCGGAATCACCTGTCGGGCATGCCAGAACCACCTCTCAGACTTGCCAGAACCATGTTCCGGACACGCCGGTACCACCTGCCGAGTATGCCGGAACCACATGATCCACTCCCCAGAACCACCTGCTGGACACGCCAGAATCACCTTCCAGCTACGCCAGAACCACTCGGCAGACACTCCGGAACCACCTGCCGGGCATGCCGGAACCACCTCTCAGAGGTGCCAGAACCACATGCCGGACACTCCGGAATCACCTGCCGGGCATGCCGGAACCATCTCTCAGACGTGCCAGAACCATGTTCCGGACACGCTGCTACCACCTGCCGAGCTCGCCGGAACCACCTGCAGGACACGCCAAAATCACCTGCCAGCTACGCCAGAACCACACGGCAGACACTCCGGAATCACCTGCCGGGCTGGCTGGAACCACCTGCCAGTCACACCAACATCACCTTTCAGCTACGACAGAACCACTTGGCGGACACTCCCGAAACACCTCTCCGGCCGGCAGGAACCACATCTCAGACGTGCCAGAACCATGTGCCTGAGATGCCGGAACCACTCCCCGAACAGACCGAAACCACCTGCCAGACCCGCCTGAACCCCCTGGCGAGCACGCCTGATCCACCTGCTCAACTAGCCGGAACCACCTTCCTGACAAGCCAAAATCACCTGCCGGCTACGCCGCAAACATTTGGTGAATTCTTCGGAATCACCTGCCGGGCTGGCTCCAGAACGACTCGGCAGACTCTCCGGAACCACCTGCCGGGCATGCCGGAACCACCTCTCAGACATGCCGGAACCACATGCCAATGACACCGGAAGCACCTGCCGAGCACGCCAGAACCACCTGCTCGACTCGCCAAAACCACCTGCTGTACACGCCAAAATCACCTGCCGGCTACGCCACAACCATTTGGTGAACTCTTTGGAATCACCTGCCGGGCTGGCTCCAGAACCACTCGGCAGACACTCCGGAACCACCTGCCGGGCATGCCGCAACCACATCTCAGAGGTGCCAGAACCACATGCCGGACACTCCAGAATCACCTGTCGGGCATGCCGGAACCAACTCTCAGACGTGCCGGTCACGCCAGAAGCACCTGCCGGACACGCCGGAACCACCGGCTCGACTCGCCGGAACCACCGCCGGACATGCAAAATGACCTGCCGGCTACGCCAGAACCACTTGGCGAACACTCCGGAATCACCTGTCGGGCATGCCAGAACCACCTCTCAGACTTGCCAGAACCATGTTCCGGACACGCCGGTACCACCTGCCGAGTATGCCGGAACCACATGATCCACTCCCCAGAACCACCTGCTGGACACGCCAGAATCACCTGCCGGCTACGCCAGGACAACTCGGCAGACACTCCGGAACCACCTGCCGGGCATGCCGCAACCACCTCTCAGAGGTGCCAGAACCACATGCCGGACACTCCACAATCACCTGTCGGGCATGCCGGAACCAACTCTCAGACGTGCCGGTCACACCAGAAGCACCTGCCGGACACGCCGGAACCACCGGCTCGACTCGCCGAAACCACCGCCGGACATGCAAAATGACCTGCCGGCTACGCCAGAACCACTTGGCGAACACTCCGGAATCACCTGTCGGGCATGCCGGAACCGCATCTCAGACTTGCCAGAACCATGTTCCGGACACGCCGGTACCACCTGCCGAGTATGCCGGAACCACCTGATCCACTCCCCAGAACCACCTGCTGGACACGCCAGAATCACCTGCCGACTACGGCAGAACCACTCGGGAGACACTCCGGAACCACCGGCCGGGCATGCCGGAACCACCTCTCAGACATGCCGGTACCACATGCCAATGACACCGGAAGCACCTGCCAAGGACGCCAGAACCACCTGCTCGACTCGCCAAAACCACCTTCTGGACACGCCAAAATCATCTGCCGGCTACGCCACAACCATTTGGTGATCTCTTCGGAATCACCTGCCGGGCATGCAGGAACCACCTGCCGGTCATGCCGGAACCACCGGCTCGACTCGCCGGAACCATTGCCGGACATGCAAAATCACCTGCCGGCTATGCCAGAACCACTTGGGGAACACTCCGGAATCACCTGCCGGGCATGGTGGAACCACCTCTCAGACATGCCGGAACCACATGCCAATGACACAGGAAGCACCTGCCGAGCACGCCAGAACCACCTGCTCGACTCGCCAAAACCACCTGCTGGACATGCCAAAATCACCTGCCGGCTACGCCACAACCATTTGGTGAACTCTTCGGAATCACCTGCCGGGCTTGCTGGAACCACCTGCTGGTCACGCCAACATCACCTGCCAGCTATGCCAGAACCACTTGGCGGACACCATGGAAACACCTGTCGGGCCGGCCGGAACCACCTCTCAGACGTGCCAGAACCATGTGCCTGAGATGCCGGAACCACACCCCGAACAGAACAAAACCACCTGCCAGACCCGCCTGAACCCCCTGGCTAGCACGCCTGATCCACCTGCTCAACTAGCCGGAACCAACTTCCTGACACGCCAAAATCACCTGCCAGGTATACAAGAACCACTTGGTGGACACTCCGGAGTCATCTGGCGGAGACGCCAGAACCAGCTCTCAGACACACCAGAACCACGTGCCAGAGACGCTGGAAGCACCAGCTGAGCATGCCTCAGACACCTGCTCGACTCGCAAGATACACCTGTCGGACAGGCGAAAATCACCTGCCGGGTACGCCAGAAACACTTGGCGGACGCTCCGGAATCACCTGTCGGGCATGCCGGAACCACCTCTCCGACTTGCCAGAACCATGTTCTGGACACGCCGGTACCACCTGCCGAGTATGCCGGAACCAGCTGATCCACTCCCCTGAACCACGTAGTGGACACGCCAAAATCAACTGCCGGCTACGCCAGAACCACTCGGCAGACACTCCGGAATCACATGCCAGGCATTCCGGAACCACCTCTCACAGGTGCCAGAACCAAATGCCGGACACTCCGGTATCACCTGCCGGGCATGCCGGAACCACCTCTCAGAGGTGCCAGAACCACATGCCGGACACTCCGGAATCACCTGCCGGGCATGGCGGAACCACCTCTCAGACATGCCGGAACCACATGCCAATGACACCGGAAGCACCTGCCGAGCACGCCAGAACCACCTGCTCGACTCGCCAAAACCACCTGCTGGACACGCCGAAATCTCTTGCCGGCTAGGCCACAACCATTTGGTGAACACTTCGGAATCACCTGCCGGGCTGGCTGGAACCATCTGCCGGTTACGCCAACATCACCTGCCAGCTATGCCAGAACCACTTGGCGGACACCATGTAAACACCTGTCGGGCCGGCCGGAACCACCTATCAGACGTGCCAGAACCATGTGCCTGAGATGCCGGAACCACACCCCGAACAGACCGAAACCCCCTGCCAGACCCGCCTGAACCACCTGCCGAGCACGCCGGAACCACCTACTCGACTCGCTGGAACCACCTACCTGACACGCTAAAATCACCTGCCGGGTATGCCACAACCACTTGGTGGACACTCCGGAATCATCTGCCGGACATGCCAGAACCAGCTCTCAGACACACCAGAACCACGTGCCAGAGACGCCGGAAGCACCAGCTGAGCATGCCTGAGCCACCTGCTCGACTCGCAAGATACACCTGTCGGACATGCCAAAATCACCTGTCGGGTACGCCAGAAACACTTGGCGGACGCTCCGGAATCACCTGTCGGGCGTGCCGGAACCTCCTCTCAGACTTGCCAGAACCATGTTCTGGACACGCCGGTACCACCTGCCGAGTATGCCGGAACCAGCTGATCCACTCCCCAGAACCACCTAGTGGACACGCCAAAATCAACTGCCGGCTACGCCAGAAGCACTCGGCAGACACTCCGTAATCACATGCCAGGCATTCCGGAACGACCTCTCAGAGGTGCCAGAACCAAATGCCGGACACTCCGGTATCACCTGCCGGGCATGCCGGAACCACCTCTCAGAGGTGCCAGAACCACATGCCGGACACTCCGGAATCACCTGCCGGGCATGCCGGAACCATCTCTCAGACGTGCCAGAACCATGTTCCGGACACGCTGCTACCACCTGCCGAGCTCGCCGGAACCACTTGCAGGACACGCCAAAATCACCTGCCAGCTACGCCAGAACCACACGGCAGACACTCCGGAATCACCTGCCGGGCTGGCTGGAACCACCTGACAGTCACGCCAACATCGCCTTTCAGCTACGCCAGAACCACTTGGCGGACACTCCCGAAACACCTCTCCGGCCGGCTGGAACCACCTCTCAGACGTGCCAGAACCATGTGCCTGAGATGCTGGAACCACTCCCCTAACAGACCGAAACCACCTGACAGACCCGCCTGAATCCCCTGGCGAGCACGCCTGATCCACCTGCTCAACTAGATGGAACCCCCTTCCTGACAAGCCAAAATCACCTGCCGGCTACGCCACAAACATTTGGTGAACTCTTCGGAATCACCTGCCGGGCTGGCTCCAGAACCACTCGGCAGACACTCCGGAACCACCTGCCGGGCATGCCGGAACCACCTCTCAGACATGCCGGAACCACATGCCAATGACACCGGAAGCACCTGCCGAGCACGCCAGAACCACCTGCTCGACTCGCCAAAACCACCTGCTGTACACGCCAAAATCACCTGCCGGCTACACCACAACCATTTGGTGAACTCTTCGGAATCACCTGCCGTGCTGGCTGGAACCACCTCTCAGACATGCCGGAACCACATGCCAATGACACCGGAAGCACCTGCCGAGCACGCCAGAACCACCTGCTCGACTCGCCAAAACCACCTGCTGTACACGCCAAAATCACCTGCCGGCTACGCCACAACCATTTGGTGAACTCTTCGGAATCACCTGCCGGGCTTGCTCCAGAACCACTCGGCAGACACTCCGGAACCACCTGCCGGGCATGCCGGAACCACCTCTCAGACATGCCGGAACCACATGCCAATGACACCGGAAGCACCTGCCGAGCACGCCAGAACCACCTGCTCGACTCGCCAAAACCACCTGCTGGACACGCCAAAATCACCTGCCGGCTACGCCACAACCATTTGGTGAACTCTTCGGAATCACCTGCCGGTCTTGATGGAACCACCTGCCGGTCACGCCAACATCAACTGCCAGCTATGCCAGAAACACTTGGCGGACACCATGGAAACACCTGTCGGGCCGGCCGGAACCACCTCTCAGACGTGCCAGAACCATGTGCCTGAGATGCTGGAACCACTCCCCTAACAGACTGAAACCACCTGCCAGACCCGCCTGAACCCCCTGGCGAGCACGCCTGATCCACCTGCTCAACTAGCCAGAACGAACTTCCTGACACGCCAAAATCACCTGCCAGGTATACCAGAAACACTTGGTGGACACTCCGGAATCATCTGCCGGACATGCCAGAACCAGCTCTCAGACACACCAGAACCACGTGCCAGAGACGCCGGAAGCACCAGCTGAGCATGCCTGAGCCACCTGCTCGACTCGCAAGATACACCTGTCAGACATGCCAAAATCACCTGTCGGGTACGCCAGAAACACTTGGCGGACGCTCCGGAATCACCTGTCGGGCGTGCCGGAACCCCCTCTCAGACTTGCCAGAACCATGTTCTGGACACGCCGGTACCACCTGCCGAGTATGCCGGAACCAGCTGATCCACTCCCCAGAACCACCTAGTGGACACGCCAAAATCAACTGCCGGCTACGCCAGAACCACTCGGCAGACACTCCGGAATCACAGGCCAGGCATTCCGGAACGACCTCTCAGAGGTGCCAGAACCAAATGCCGGACACTCCAGTATCACCTGCCGGGCATGCCGGAACCACCTCTCAGAGCTGCCAGAACCACATGCCGGACACTGCGGAATCACCTGCCGTGCATGCTGGAACCACGTGCTGGACATGCCGGAACCACCTGCCGGACATGCCGGAACCACCTGCCGGACATTCCGGAACCACCGGCTCGACTCGCCGGAACCATTGCCGGACATGCAAAATCACCTGCCGGCTACGCCAGAACCACTTGGCGAACACTCCGGTATCACCTGCCGGGCATGCCGGGACCACCTCTCAGAGGTGCCAGAACCACATGCCGGACACTCCGGAATCACCTGTTGGGCATGCCGGAACCACCTGCCGGATATGCCGGAACCACCGGCTCGACTCGCCGGAACCATTGCGGGACATGCAAAATCACCTGCCGGCTATGCCAGAACCACTTCGGGAACACTCCGGAATCACCTGCCGGGCATGGCGGAACCACCTCTCAGACATGCCGGAACCACATGCCAATGACACCGGAAGCACCTGCCGCGCACGCCAGAACCACCTGCTCGACTCGCCAAAACCACCTGCTGTACACGCCAAAATCACCTTCCGGCTACGCCACAACCATTTGGTGAACTCTTCGGAATCACCTGCCGGGCTGGCTCCAGAACCACTCGGCAGACACTCCGGAACCACCTGCCGGGCATGCCGGAACCACCTCTCAGACATGCCGGAACCACATGCCAATGACACCGGAAGCACCTGCCGAGCACGCCAGAACCACCTGCTCGACTCGCCAAAACCACCTGCTGGACACGCCAAAATCACCTGCCGGCTACGCCACAACCAGTTGGTGAACTCTTCGGTATCACCTGCCGGGCTTGATGGAACCACCTGCCGGTCACGCCAACATCACCTGCCAGCTATGCCAGAAACACTTGGCGGACACCATGGAAACACCTGTGGGGCCGGCCGGAACCACCTCTCAGACGTGCCAGAACCATGTGCCTGAGATGCCGGAGCCACTCCCCGAACAGACCGAAACCGCCTGCCAGACCCGCCTGAACCCACTGGCGAGCACGCCTGATCCACCTGCTCAACTAGCCAGAACCAACTTCCTGACACGCCAAAATCACCTGCCAGGTATACCAGAACCACTTGGTGGACACTCCGGAATCATCTGCCGGACATGCCAGAACCAGCTCTCAGACACACCAGAACCACGTGCCAGAGACGCCGGAAGCACCAGCTGAGCATGCTTGAGCCACCTGCTCGACTCGCAAGATGCACCTGTCGGACATGCCAAAATCACCTGTCGGGTACGCCAGAAACACTTGGCGGACGCTCCGGAATCACCTGTCGGGCGTGCCGGAACCTCCTCTCAGACTTGCCAGAACCATGTTCTGGACACGCCGGTACCACCTGCCGAGTATGCTGGAACCAGCTGATCCACTCCCCAGAACCACCTAGTGGACACGCCAAAATCAACTGCCGGCTACGCCAGAAGCACTCGGCAGACACTCCGTAATCACATGCCAGTCATTCCGGAACCACCTCTCAGAGGTGCCGGAACCAAATGCCGGACACTCCGGTATCACCTGCCGTGCATGCCGGAACCACCTCTCAGAGGTGCCAGAACCACATGCCGGACACTCCGGAATCACCTGCCGGGCATGCGGGAACCACGTGCTGGACATGCCGGAACCACCTGCCGGACATGCCGGAACCACCTGCCGGACATTCCGGAACCACCGGTTCGACTCGCCGGAACCATTGCCGGACATGCAAAATCACCTGCCGGCTATGCCAGAACCACTTGGCGAACACTCCGGTATCACCTGCCGGGCATGCCGGAACCACCTCTCAGAGGTGCCAGAACCACATGCCGGACACTCCAGAATCACCTGCCGGGCATGCCGGAACCACCTGCCGGCCATGCCGGAACCACCGGCTCGACTCGCCGGAACCATTGCCGGACATGCAAAATCACGTGCCGGCTATGCCAGAACCACTTGGGGAACACTCCGGAATCACCTACCGGGCATGGCGGAACCACCTCTCAGACATGCCGGAACCACATGCCAATGACACAGGAAGCACCTGCAGAGCACGCCAGAACCACCTGCTCGACTCGCCAAAACCACCTGCTGGACACGCCAAAATCACCTGCCGGCTACGCCACAACCATTTGGTGAACTCTTCGGAATCACCTGCCGGGCTTGCTGGAACCACCTGCCGGTCACGCCAACATCACCTGCCAGCTATGCCAGAACCACTTGGCGGACACCATGGAAACACCTGTCGGGCCGGCCGGAACCACCTCTCAGACGTGCCAGAACCATGAGCCTGAGATCCCGGAACCACTCCCCGAACAGAACGAAACCACCTGCCAGACCCGCCTGAACCCCCTGGCGAGCACGCCTGATCCACCTGCTCAACTAGCCGGAACCAACTTCCTGACACGCCAAAATCACCTGCCAGGTATACAAGAACCACTTGGTGGACATTCCGGAATCATGTGCCGGAGATGCCAGAACCAGCTCTCAGACACACCAGAACCACGTGCCAGAGACGCCGGAAGCACCAGCTGAGCATGCCTCAGCCACCTGCTCGACTCGCAAGATACACCTGTCGGACAGGCGAAAATCACCTGCCGCGTACGCCAGAAACACTTGGCGGACGCTCCGGAATCACTTGTCGGGCGTGCCGGAACCACATGCCGGACATGCCGGAACCACCGGCTCGACTCGCCGGAACCATTGCCGGACATGCAAAATCACCTGCCGGCTACGCCAGAATCACTTGGCGAACACTCCGGAATCACCTGCCGGGCATGGCGGAACCACCTCTCAGACATGCCGGAAACACATGCCAATGACTCCGGAAGCACCTGCCGAGCACGCCAGAACCACCTGCCGAGCACGCCGGAACCACCTACTCGACTCGCCGGAACCACCTACCTGACACGCTAAAATCACCTGCCGGGTATGCCACAACCACTTGGTGGACACTCCGGAATCATCTGCCGGACATGCCAGAACCAGCTCTCAGACACACCAGAACCACGTGCCAGACACGCCGGAAGCACCTGCTGATCGTGCCTGAGCCAAATGCTCGACTTGCCAGAAACACCTGCCAGACACGCCAAAATCACCTGCCGGGTACGCCAGAACCACGTGGCGGACACTCCGGAATCACCTTTCGGGCATGCCGGAACCAACTCTCAGACGTGCCAGAACCTCGTGCCGGACACGCCAGAACCACCTGCCGGACAGACCGGAAACACCTGCTGGACACGCCGGAACCACCGGGACGACTCGCCGGAACCACCGCCGGACATGCAAAATGACCTGCCAGCTACGCCAGAACAACTTGGCGAACACTCCGGAATCACCTGTCGGGCATGCCAGAACCACCTCTCAGACTTGCCAGAACCATGTTCCGGACACGCCGGTACCACCTGCCGAGTATGCCGGAACCACATGATCCACTCCCCAGAACCACCTGCTGGACACGCCAGAATCACCTGCCGGCTACGCCAGAACCACTCGGCAGACACTCCGGAACCACCTGCCGGGCATGCCGCAACCAACTCTCAGAGGTGCCAGAACCACATGCCGGACACTCCAGAATCACCTGTCGGGCATGCCGGAACCAACTCTCAGACGTGCCGGTCACGCCAGAAGCACCTGCCGGACACGCCGGAACCACCGGCTCGACTCGCCGGAACCACAGCCGGACATGCAAAATGACCTGCCGGCTACGCCAGAACCACTTGGCGAACACTCCGGAATCACCTGTCGGGCATGCCGGAACCGCATCTCAGAGTTGCCAGAACCAAGTTCCGGACACGCCGGTACCACCTGCCGAGTATGCCGGAACCACCTGATCCACTCCCCAGAACCACCTGCTGGACACGCCAGAATCACCTGCCGACTACGCCAGAACCACTCGGGAGACACTCCGGAACCACCGGCCGGGCATGCCGGAACCACCTCTCAGACATGCCGGTACCACATGCCAATGACACCGGAAGCACCTGCCAAGGACGCCAGAACCACCTGCTCGACTCGCCAAAACCACCTGCTGGACACGCCAAAATCACCTGCCGGCTACGCCACAACCATTTGGTGAACTCTTCGGAATCACCTGCCGGGCATGCAGGAACCACCTGCCGGTCATGCCGGAACCACCGGCTCGACTCGCCGGAACCATTGCCGGACATGCAAAATCACCTGCCGGCTATGCCAGAACCACTTGGGGAACACTCCGGAATCACCTGCCGGGCATGGCGGAACCACCTCTCAGACATGCCGGAACCACATGCCAATGACACAGGAAGCACCTGCCGAGCACGCCAGAACCACCTGCTCGACTCGCCAAAACCACCTGCTGGACATGCCAAAATCACCTGCCGGCTACGCCACAACCATTTGGTGAACTCTTCGGAATCACCTGCCGGGCTTGCTGGAACCACCTGCTGGTCACGCCAACATCACCTGCCAGCTATGCCAGAACCACTTGGCGGACACCATGGAAACACCTGTCGGGCCGGCCGGAACCACCTCTCAGACGTGCCAGAACCATGAGCCTGAGATGCCGGAACCACACCCCGAACAGAACGAAACCACCTGCCAGACCCGCCTGAACCCACTGGCGAGCACGCCTGATCCACCTGCTCAACTAGCCGGAACCAACTTCCTGACACGCCAAAATCACCTGCCAGGTATACAAGAACCACTTGGTGGACACTCCGGAATCACCTGTCGGGCATGCCGGAACCAAATCTCAGACGTGCCAGAACCTCATGCCGGTCACGCCAGAACCACCTGCCGGACACGCCGGAACCACCGGCTCGACTCGCCGAAACCACCGCCGGACATGCAAAATGACCTGCCGGCTACGCCAGAACCACTTGGCGAACACTCCGGAATCACCTGTCGGGCATGCCGGAACCGCCTCTCAGACTTGCCAGAACCATGTTTCGGACACGCCGGTACCACCTGCTGAGTATGCCGGAACCACCTGATCCACTCCCCAGAACCACCTGCTGGACACGCCAGAATCACCTGCCGACTACGCCAGAACCACTCGGCAGACACTCCGGTACCACCTGCCGGGCATGCCCGAACCACATCTCAGAGGTGCCAGAACCACATGCCGGACACTCCGGAATCACCCGCCGGGCATGCCGGAACCACCTCTCAGAGGTGCCAGAACCACATGCCGGACACTCCGGAATCACCTGCCGGGCATGCCGGAACCATCTCTCAGACGTGCCAGAACCATGTTCCGGACACGCTGCTACCACCTGCCGAGCTCGCCGGAACCACTTGCAGGACACGCCAAAATCACCTGCCAGCTACGCCAGAACCACACGGCAGACACTCCGGAATCACCTGCCGGGCTGGCTGGAACCACCTGCCAGTCACGCCAACATCGCCTTTCAGCTACGTCAGAACCACTTGGCGGACACTCCCGAAACACCTCTCCGGCCGGCTGGAACCACCTCTCAGACGTGCCAGAACCATGTGCCTGAGATGCTGGAACCACTCCCCTAACAGACCGAAACCACCTGACAGACCCGCCTGAATCCCCTGGCGAGCACGCCTGATCCACCTGCTCAACTAGATGGAACCCCCTTCCTGACAAGCCAAAATCACCTGCCGGCTACGCCACAAACATTTGGTGAACTCTTCGGAATCACCTGCCGGGCTGGCTCCAGAACCACTCGGCAGACACTCCGGAACCACCTGCCGGGCATGCCGGAACCACCTCTCAGACATGCCGGAACCACATGCCAATGACACCAGAAGCACCTGCCGCGCACGCCAGAACCACCTGCTCGACTCGCCAAAACCACCTGCTGTACACGCCAAAATCACCTGCCGGCTACGCCACAACCATTTGTTGAACTCTTCGGAATCACCTGCCGGGCTTGCTGGAACCACCTGCCGGTCACGCCAACATCACCTGCCAGCTATGCCAGAACCACTTGGCGGACACCATGGAAACACCTGTCGGGCCGGCCGGAACCACCTCTCAGACGTGCCAGAACCATGAGCCTGAGATGCCGGAACCACTCCCCGAACAGAACGAAACCACCTGCCAGACCCCCCTGGACCCCCTGGCGAGCACGCCTGATCCACCTGCTCAACTAGCCGGAACCAACTTCCTGACACGCCAAAATCACCTGCCAGGTATACAAGAACCACTTGGTGGACACTCCGGAATCATCTGCCGGAGATGCCAGAACCAGCTCTCAGACACACCAGAACCACGTGCCAGAGACGCCGGAAGCACCAGCTGAGCATGCCTCAGCCACCTGCTCGACTCGCAAGATACACCTGTCGGACAGGCGAAAATCACCTGCCGCGTACGCCAGAAACACTTGGCGGACGCTCCGGAATCACTTGTCGGGCGTGCCGGAACCACATGCCGGACATGCCGGAACCACCGGCTCGACTCGCCGGAATCATTGCCGGACATGCAAAATCACCTGCCGGCTACGCCAGAATCACTTGGCGAACACTCCGGAATCACCTGCCGGGCATGGCGGAACCACCTCTCAGACATGACGGAAACACATGCCAATGACTCCGGAAGCACCTGCCGAGCACGCCAGAACCACCTGCCGAGCACGCCGGAACCACCTACTCGACTCGCCGGAACCACCTACCTGACACGCTAAAATCACCTGCCGGGTATGCCACAACCACTTGGTGGACACTCCGGAATCATCTGCCGGACATGCCAGAACCAGCTCTCAGACACACCAGAACCACGTGCCAGACACGCCGGAAGCACGTGCTGATCGTGCCTGAGCCAAATGCTCGACTTGCCAGAAACACCTGCCAGACACGCCAAAATCACCTGCCGGGTACGCCAGAACCACGTGGCGGACACTCCGGAATCACCTTTCGGGCATGCCGGAACCAACTCTCAGACGTGCCAGAACCTCGTGCCGGACACGCCAGAACCACCTGCCGGACAGACCGGAAACACCTGCTGGACACGCCGGAACCACCGGCTCGACTCGCCGGAACCACCGCCGGACATGCAAAATGACCTGCCGGCTACGCCAGAACCACTTGGCGAACACTCCGGAATCACCTGTCGGGCATGCCAGAACCACCTCTCAGACCTGCCAGAACCATGTTCCGGACACGCCGGTACCACCTGCCGAGTATGCCGGAACCACATGATCCACTCCCCAGAACCACCTGCTGGACACGCCAGAATCACCTGCCGGCTACGCCAGAACCACTCGGCAGACACTCCGGAACCACCTGCCGGGCATGCCGCAACCAACTCTCAGAGGTGCCAGAGCCACATGCCGGACACTCCAGAATCACCTGTCGGGCATGCCGGAACCAACTCTCAGATGTGCCGGTCACGCCAGAAGCACCTGCCGGCTACGCCAGAACCACTCGGCAGACACTCCGGAACCACCTGCCGGGCATGCCGGAACCACCTCTCATAGGTGCCAGAACCACATGCCAGACACTGCGGAATCACCCGCCGGGCATGCCGGAACCACCTCTCAGAGGTGCCAGAACCACATGCCGGAAACTCCGGAATCATCTGCCGGAGATGCCAGAACCAGCTCTCAGACACACCAGAACCACGTGCCAGAGACGCCGGAAGCACCAGCTGAGCATGCCTGAGCCACCTGCTCGACTCGCAAGATACACCTGTCGGACATGCCAAAATCACCTGTCGGGTACGCCAGAAACACTTGGCGGACGCTCCGGAATCACCTGTCGGGCGTGCCGGAACCTCCTCTCAGACTTGCCAGAACCATGTTCTGGACACGCCGGTACCACCTGCCGAGTATGCCGGAACCAGCTGATCCACTCCCCAGAACCACCTAGTGGACACGCCAAAATCAACTGCCGGCTACGCCAGAACCACTCGGCAGACACTCCGGAATCACAGGCCAGGCATTCCGGAACGACCTCTCAGAGGTGCCAGAACCAAATGCCGGACACTCCAGTATCACCTGCCGGGCATGCCGGAACCACCTCTCAGAGGTGCCAGAACCACATGCCAGACACTCCGGAATCACCAGCCGGGCATGCTGGAACCACGTGCTGGACATGCCGGAACCACCTGCTGGACATGCCGGAACCACCTGCCGGACATGCCGGAACCACCGGCTCGACTCGCCGGAACCATTGCCGGACATGCAAAATCACCTGCCGGCTACGCCAGAACCACTTGGCGAACACTCCGGTATCACCTGCCGGGCATGCCGGAACCACCTCTCAGAGGTGCCAGAACCACATGCCGGACACTCCGGAATCACCTGCCGGGCATGCCGGAACCACCTGCTGGACATGCCGGAACCACCGGCTCGACTCGCCGGAACCATTGCGGGACATGCAAAATCACCTGCCGGCTATGCCAGAACCACTTCGGGAACACTCCGGAATCACCTGCCGGGCATGGCGGAACCACCTCTCAGACATGCCGGAACCACATGCCAATGACACCGGAAGCACCTGACGCGCACGCCAGAACCACCTGCTCGACTCGCCAAAACCACCTGATGGACACGCCTAAATCACCTTCCGGCTACGCCACAACCATTTGGTGAACACTTCGGAATCACCTGCTGGGCTGGCTGGAACCACCTGCCGGTCACGCCAACATCACCTGCCAGCTATGCCAGAACCATTTGGCGGACACCATGGAAACACCTGTCGGGCCGGCCGGAACCACCTATCAGACGTGCCAGAACCATGTGCCTGAGATGCCGGAACCACACCCCGAACAGACCGAAACCACCTGCCAGACCCGCCTGAACCCCCTGGCGAGCACGCCTGATCCACCTGCTCACCTAGCCAGAACCAACTTCCTGACACGCCAAAATCACCTGCCCGGTATACCAGAACCACTTGGTGGGCACTCCGGAATCATCTGCCGGACATGCCAGAACCAGCTCTCAGACACACCAGAACCACGTGCCAGAGACGCCGGAAGCACCAGCTGAGGATGCCTGAGCCACGTACTCGACTCGCAAGATACACCTGTCGGACATGCCAAAATCACCTGCCGGGTACGCCAGAAACACTTGGCGGACGCTCCGGAATCACCTGTCGGGCGTGCCGGAACCTCCTCTCAGACTTGCCAGAACCATGTTCTGGACACGCCGGTACCACCTGCCGAGTATGCCGGAACCAGCTGATCCACTCCCCAGAACCACGTAGTGGACACGCCAAAATCAACTGCCGGCTACGCCAGAAGCACTCGGCAGACACTCCGTAATCACATGCCAGGCATTCCCGAACCACCTCTCAGAGGTGCCGGAACCAAATGCCGGACACTCCGGTATCACCTGCCGGGCATGCCGGAACCACCTCTCAGAGGTGCCACAACCACATGCCGGACACTCCGGAATCACCTGCCGGGCATGCTGGAACCACGTGCTGGACATGCCGGAACCACCTGCCGGACATGCCGGAACCACCTGCCGGACATTCCGGAACCACCGGTTCGACTCGCCGGAACCATTGCCGGACATGCAAAATCACCTGCCGGCTACGCCAGAACCACTTGGCGAACACTCCGGTATCACCTGCCGGGCATGCCGGAACCACCTCTCAGAGGTGCCAGAACCACATGCCGGACACTCCGGAATCACCTGCCGGGCATGCTGGAACCACGTGCTGGACATGCCGGAACCACCTGCTGGACATGCCGGAACCACCTGCCGGACATGCCGGAACCACCGGCTCGACTCGCCGGAACCATTGCCGGACATGCAAAATCACCTGCCGGCTACGCCAGAACCACTTGGCGAACACTCCGGTATCACCTGCCGGGCATGCCGGAACCACCTCTCAGAGGTGCCAGAACCACATGCCGGACACTCCGGAATCACCTGCCGGGCATGCCGGAACCACCTGCTGGACATGCCGGAACCACCGGCTCGACTCGCCGGAACCATTGCGGGACATGCAAAATCACCTGCCGCCTATGCCAGAACCACTTCGGGAACACTCTGGAATCACCTGCCGGGCATGGCGGAACCACCTCTCAGACATGCCGGAACCACATGCCAATGACACCGGAAGCACCTGCCGCGCACGCCAGAACCACCTGCTCGACTCGCCAAAACCACCTGATGGACACGCCTAAATCACCTTCCGGCTACGCCACAACCATTTGGTGAACACTTCGGAATCACCTTCTGGGCTGGATGGAACCACCTGCCGGTCACGCCAACATCACCTGCCAGCTATGCCAGAACCATTTGGCGGACACCATGGAAACACCTGTCGGGCCGGCCGGAACCACCTATCAGACGTGCCAGAACCATGTGCCTGAGATGCCGGAACCACACCCCGAACAGACTGAAACCACCTGCCAGACCCGCCTGAACCACCTGCCGAGCACGCCGGAACCACCTACTCGACTCGCTGGAACCACCTACCTGACACGCTAAAATCACCTGCCGGGTATGCCACAACCACTTGGTGGACACTCCGGAATCATCTGCCGGACATGCCAGAACCAGCTCTCAGACACACCAGAACCACGTGCCAGACACGCCGGAAGCACCTGCTGAGCATGCCTGAGCCAAATGCTCGACTTGCCAGAAACACCTGCTAGACACGCCAAAATCACCTGCCGGGTACGCCAGAATCACGTGGCGGACACTCCGGAATCACCTCTCGGGCGTGCCGGAACCACCTCTCAGACTTGCCAGAACCATGTTCTGGACACGCCGGTACCACGTGCAGAGTATGCCGGAACCAGCTGATCCACTCCCCAGAACCACCTAGTGGATACGCCAAAATCAACTGCCGGCTACGCCAGAACCACTCACCAGACACTCCGGAATCACATGCCAGGCATTCCGGAACCACCTCTCAGAGCTGCCAGAACCACATGCCGGACACTCCAGAATCACCTGCCGG
Organism: Equus caballus; assembly: GCF_041296265.1. Taxonomy (NCBI): domain Eukaryota; kingdom Metazoa; phylum Chordata; class Mammalia; order Perissodactyla; family Equidae; genus Equus; species Equus caballus. The sequence goes on from NC_091704.1 coordinate 7,921,706, forward strand.
GCATGCTGGAACCACGTGCTGGACATGCCGGAACCACCTGCCGGACATGCCGGAACCACCTGTCGGACATTCCGTAACCACCTGCTCGACTCTCCGGAACCAGTGCCGGACATGCAAAATCACCTGCCGGCTACGCCAGAACTACTTGGCGCACAATCCGGAATCACCTGCCGGGCATGGCGGAACCACCTCTCAGACATGCCGGAACCACCTGCCGGACATGCCGGAACCACCGGCTCGACTCGCCGGAACCATTGCCGGACATGCAAAATCACCTGCCGGCTACGCCAGAACCACTTGGCAAACACTCCGGTATCACCTGCCGGGCATGCCGGAACCACCTCTCAGAGGTGCCAGAACCACATGCCGGACACTCCGGAATCACCTGCCGGGCATGCCGGAACCACCTGCTGGACATGCCGGAACCACCGGCTCGACTCGCCGGAACCTTTGCCGGACATGCAAAATCACCTGCCGGCTATGCCAGAACCACTTCGGGAACACTCCGGAATCACCTGCCGGGCATGGCGGAACCACCTCTCAGACATGCCGGAACCACATGCCAATGACACCGGAAGCACCTGCCGCGCACGCCAGAACCACCTGCTCGACTCGCCAAAACCACCTGATGGACACGCCTAAATCACCTTCCGGCTACGCCACAACCATTTGGTGAACACTTCGGAATCACCTGCCGGGCTGGCTGGAACCACCTGCCGGTCACGCCAACATCACCTGCCAGCTATGCCAGAACCACTTGGTGGACACCATGGAAACACCTGTCGGGCCGGCCGGAACCACCTATCAGACGTGCCAGAACCATGTGCCTGAGATGCCGGAACCACACCCCGAAAAGACCGAAACCACCTGCCAGACCCGCCTGAACCACCTGCTGAGCACGCCGGAACCACCAACTCGACTCGCTGGAACCACCTACCTGACACGCTAAAATCACCTGCTGGGTATGCCACAATCACTTGGGGGACACTCCGGAATCATCTGCCGGACATGCCAGAACCAGCTCTCAGACACACCAGAACCACGTGCCAGACACGCCGGAGCACCTGCTGAGCATTCCTGAGCCAAATGCTCGACTTGCAAGAAACACCTGCCAGACACGCCAAAATCACCTGCCGGGTACGCCAGAACCACGTGGCGGACACTCCGGAATCACCTGTCGGGCATGCCGGAACCAACTGTCAGACGTGCCACAACCTCGTGCCGGTCACGCCAGAACCACCTGCCGGACACGCCGGAACCACCGGCTCGACTCGCCGGAACCACCGCCGGACATGCAAAATGACCTGCCGGCTAGGCCAGAACCACTTGGCGAACACTCCGGAATCACCTGTCGGGCATGCTGGAACCGCCTCTCAGACTTGCCAGAACCATGTTCCGGACACGCCGGTACCACCTGCCGAGTATGCCGGAACCACCTGATCCACTCCCCAGAACCACCTGCTGGACACGCCAGAATCACCTGCCGACTACGCCAGAACCACTCGGCAGAAACTCCGGAACCACCTGCCGGGCATGCCGGAACCACCTCTCAGAGGTGCGAGAACCACATGCCGGACACTCCGGAATCACCCGCCGGTCATGCCGGAACCACCTCTCAGAGGTGCCAGAACCACATGCCGGACACTCCGGAATCACCTGCCGGGCATGCCGGAACCATCTCTCAGACGTGCCAGAACCATGTTCCGGACACGCTGCTACCACCTGCCGAGCTCGCCGGAACCACCTGCAGGACACGCCAAAATCACCTGCCAGCTACGCCAGAACCACACGGCAGACACTCCGGAACCACCTGCCGGGCATGCCGCAACCACCTCTCAGAGGTGCCAGAACCACATGCCGGACACTCCAGAATCACCTGTCGGGCATGCCGGAACCAACTCTCAGACGTGCCGGTCACGCCAGAAGCACCTGCCGGACACGCCCGAACCACCGGCTCGACTCGCCGGAACCACCGCCGGACATGCAAAATGACCTGCCGGCTACGCCAGAACCACTTGGCGAACACTCCGGAATCACCTGTCAGGCATGCCGGAACCGCATCTCAGACTTGCCAGAACCATGTTCCGGACACGCCGGTACCACCTGCCGAGTATGCCGGAACCACCTGATCCACTCCCCAGAACCACCTGCTGGACACGCCAGAATCACCTGCCGACTACGCCAGAACCACTCGGGAGACACTCCGGAACCACCGGCCGGGAATGCCGGAACCACCTCTCAGACATGCCGGTACCACATGCCAATGACACCGGAGGCACCTGCCAAGGACGCCAGAACCACCTGCTCGACTCGCCAAAACCACCTGCTGGACACGCCAAAATCACCTGCCGGCTACGCCACAACCATTTGGTGAACTCTTCGGAATCACCTGCCGGGCATGCAGGAACCACCTGCCGGTCATGCCGGAACCACCGGTTCGACTTGCCGGAACCATTGCCGGACATGCAAAATCACCTGCCGGCTATGCCAGAACCACTTGGGGAACACTCCAGAATCACCTGCTGGGCATGCTGGAACCACGTGCTGGACATGCCGGAACCACCTGCCGGACATGCCGGAACCACCTGCCGGACATTCCATAACCACCTGCTCGACTCTCCGGAACCAGTGCCGGACATGCAAAATCACCTGCCGGCTACGCCAGAACTACTTGGCGCACAATCCGGAATCACCTGCCGGGCATGGCGGAACCACCTCTCAGACATGCCGGAACCACATGCCAATGACACCGGAGCACCTGCCGAGCACGCCAGAACCACCTGCTCGACTCGCCAAAACCACCTGCTGGACATGCCAAAATCACCTGCCGGCTACGCCACAACCTTTTGGTGAACACTTCGGAATCACCTGCCGGGCTTGCTGGAACCACCTGCTGGTCACGCCAACATCACCTGCCAGCTATGCCAGAACCACTTGGAGGACACCATGGAAACACCTGTCGGGCCGGCCGGAACCACCTCTCAGACGTGCCAGAACCATGAGCCTGAGATGCCGGAACCACACCCCGAACAGAACGAAACCACCTGCCAGACCCGCCTGAACCCCCTGGCGAGCACGCCTGATCCGCCTGCTCAACTAGCCGGAACCAACTTCCTGACACGCCAAAATCACCTGCCAGGTATACAAGAACCACTTGGTGGTCACTCCGGAATCATCTGCCGGAGACGCCAGAACCAGCTCTCAGACACACCAGAACCACGTGCCAGAGACGCTGGAAGCACCAGCTGAGCATGCCTCAGACAACTGCTCGACTCGCAAGATACACCTGTCGGACAGGCGAAAATCACCTGCCGGGTACGCCAGAAACACTTGGCGGACGCTCCGGAATCACCTGTCGGGCATGCCGGAACCACCTCTCAGACTTGCCAGAACCATGTTCTGGACACGCCGGTACCACCTGCCGAGTATGCCGGAACCAGCTGATCCACTCCCCTGAACCACGTAGTGGACACGCCAAAATCAACTGCCGGCTACGCCAGAACCACTCGGCAGACACTCCGGAATCACATGCCAGGCATTCCGGAACCACCTCTCACAGGTGCCAAAACCAAATGCCGGACACTCCGGTATCACCTGCCGGGCATGCCGGAACCACCTCTCAGAGGTGCCAGAACCACATGCCGGACACTCCGGAATCACCTGCCGGGCATGGCGGAACCACCTCTCAGACATGCCGGAACCACATGCCAATGACACCAGAAGCACCTGCCGAGCACGCCAGAACCACCTGCTCGACTCGCCAAAACCACCTTCTGGACACGCCGAAATCTCTTGCCGGCTAGGCCACAACCATTTGGTGAACACCTCGGAATCACCTGCCGGGCTGGCTGGAACCATCTGCCGGTTACGCCAACATCACCTGCCAGCTATGCCAGAACCACTTGGCGGACACCATGGAAACACCTGTCGGGCCGGCCGGAACCACCTATCAGACGTGCCAGAACCATGTGCCTGAGATGCCGGAACCACACCCCGAACAGACCGAAACCCCCTGCCAGACCCGCCTGAACCACCTGCCGAGCACGCCGGAACCACCTACTCGACTCGCTGGAACCACCTACCTGACACGCTAAAATCACCTGCCGGGTATGCCACAACCACTTGGTGGACACTCCGGAATCATCTGCCGGACATGCCAGAACCAGCTCTCAGACACACCAGAACCACGTGCCAGACACTCCGGAAGCACCTGCTGAGCATGCCTGAGCCAAATGCTCGACTTGCCAGAAACACCTGCCAGACACGCCAAAATCACCTGCCGGGTACGCCAGAATCACGTGGCGGACACTCCGGAATCACCTCTCGGGCGTGCCGGAACCACCTCTCAGACTTGCCAGAACCATGTTCTGGACACGCCGGTACAAGTGCAGAGTATGCCGGAACCAGCTGATCCACTCCCCAGAACCACCTAGTGGATACGCCAAAATCAACTGCCGGCTACGCCAGAACCACTCAGCAGACACTCCGGAATCACATGCCAGGCATTCCGGAACCACCTCTCAGAGCTGCCAGAACCACATGCCGGACACTCCAGAATCACCTGCCGGGCATGCTGGAACCACGTGCTGGACATGCCGGAACCACCTGCCGGACATGCCGGAACCACCTGCCGGACATTCCGTACCCACCTGCTCGACTCTCCGGAACCAGTGCCGGACATGCAAAATCACCTGCCGGCTACGCCAGAACCACTTGGCGCACAATCCGGAATCACCTGCCGGGCATGGCGGAAAGACCTCTCAGACATGCCGGAAACACATGCCAATGACACCGGAAGCACCTGCCGAGCACGCCAGAACCACCTGCCGAGCACGCCGGAACCACCTACTCGACTTGCCGGAACCACCTACCTGACACGCTAAAATCACCTGCCGGGTATGCCACAACCACTTGGTGGACACTCCGGAATCATCTTCCGGACATGCCAGAACCAGCTCTCAGACACACCAGAACCACGTGCCAGACACGCCGGAAGCACCTGCTGATCGTGCCTGAGCCAAATGCTCGACTTGCCAGAAACACCTGCCAGACACGCCAAAATCACCTGCCGGGTACGCCAGAACCACGTGGCGGACACTCCGGAATCACCTGTCGGGCATGCCGGAACCAACTCTCAGACGTGCCAGAACCTCGTGCCGGACACGCCAGAACCACCTGCCGGAAAGACCGGAACCACCGGCTCGACTCGCGGAACCACCGCCGGACATGCAAAATGACCTGCCGGCTACGCCAGAACCACTTGGCGAACACTCCGGAATCACCTGTCGGGCATGCCGGAACCGCCTCTCAGACTTGCCAGAACCATGTTACGGACACGCCGGTACCACCTGCCGAGTATGCCGGAACCACCTGATCCACTCCCCAGAACCACCTGCTGGACACGCCAGAATCACCTGCCGACTACGCCAGAACCACTCGGGAGACACTCCGGAACCACCGGCCGGGCATGCCAGAACCACCTCTCAGACATGCCAGTACCACATGCCAATGACACCGGAAGCACCTGCCAGGGACGCCAGAACCACCTGCTCGACTCGCCAAAACCACCTGCTGGACACGCCAAAATCACCTGCCGGCTACGCCACAACCATTTGGTGAACTCTTCGGAATCACCTGCCGGACATTCCGGAATCACCTGCCGGGCATGCCGGAACCACCTGCCGGACATGCCGGAACCACCGGCTCGACTCGCCGGAACCATTGCCGGACATGCAAAATCACCTGCCGGCTACGCCAGAACCACTCGGCAGACACTCCGTAACCAACTGCCGGGCATGCCGGAACCACCTCTCAGAGGTGCCAGAACCACATGCCGGACACTCCGGAATCACCTGCCGGGCATGCCGGAACCATCTCTCAGACTTGCCAGAACCATGTTCCGGACATGCCGGAACCACCTGTCGAGCTCGCCGGAACCACCTGCTGGACACGCCAAAATCACCTGCCGGCTACGCCAGAACCACTCGGCAGACACTCGGGAATCACATGCCAGGCATTCCGGAACCACCTCTCAGAGGTGCCAGAACCAAATGCCGGACACTCCGGTATCACCTGCCGGGCATGCCGGAACCACCTCTCAGAGGTGCCAGAACCACATGCCGGACACTCCGGAATCACCTGCCGGGCATGCTGGAACCACGTACTGGACATGCCGGAACCAGCGGCTCGACTCGCCGGAACCACCGCCGGACATGCAAAATCACCTTCCGGCTACGCCAGAACCACTTGGCGAACACTCCGGAATCACCTGCCGGGCATGCCGGAACCACCTCTCAGACATGTCAGAACCACATGCCAGTGACATCGGAAGCACCTGCCGAGCACGCCGGACCCACCTGCTTGACTCGCCAGAACCACCTGCCGGACAAGCCAAAATCACCTGCCGGCTATGCCACAACTAGTTGGTGAACACTTCGGAATCACCTGCTGGGCTTGCTGGAACTACCTGCTGCTCACGCCAACATCAGCTGCCAGCTACGCCAGAACCACTTGGAGGACTCTCCGGGATGACCTGACGGGCATGCTGGAACCACCTCTCAGACGTGCCAGAACCACGTGCCGGACAAGCTGGAAACACGTACTGGACAGACTGGAACCACCTGCCGGCCACGCCTGAACCACCTGCCGAGCACGACGAAACCACATGCCGGACTTGCCAAAATCACCTGCGGGCTACGCCAGAACCACTTGGAGGACTCTCTGGGATGACCTGCCGGGCATGCTGGAACCACCTCTCAGACGTGCCAGAACCACGTAGCAGACCGTCCGGAATCAGCTGTTGGGCGTGCGCAACCACCTCTTAGACGTACCAGAACCACGTGCCGTACACGCCGGAACCACCTACTGGACAGACCGGAATCACGTTTCGGGCATGCCGGAACCACCTGTCAGATGTGCCAGAAACACGTGCCGGAGACGCCGGAACCACCTGCCGAGCACGTCGAAACCACCTGCTCAACTTGCCTGAACTACCTTCCGGACACGCCAAAATCACCTGCCGGCTACGCCAAAACCACTTGTTGGACCCTCAGGAATCACCTGCCGGGCATGATAGAACCACCTCTCAGACGTGAAGGAACCACGTGCCGGACACGCTGGAACCACATCCCGGACAGACCGGAACCACATGCCTGACATGCCTGAACCAACTGTCGATCATGCTGGAACCACATGCTCGACTCGCTGGAACCACTTGCCGGACATGGCAAAATCACCTGCTGGCTACGCCAGAACCACTTGGCGGAAACTCTGATATCACCTGCCGGGAATGCCAGCACACCCTGTCAGAAGTGACAGAAGCACATGCCGGACAGGCCAGAACCATCTCCCGGACAGACCGGAACAACCGACGGACACGCCGGGACCACCTGATTGACTCGCCAGAACCACCTGCCGGACATGCCAAAATCTCCTGCCGTGTACGCCAGAACCACTTGGCGGAAACTCCGGAATCACATGTCGGGCATGCCGGAACCACCTCTCAGACTTGCCAGGACCATGTTCTGGACACACCGGTACCACCTGCCGAGTATGCCAGAACCACCTGATCCACTACCCAGAACCACATGCCAGACACGCCAACATCACCTGCCGGATACGCCAGAACCACTCGGGAGACACTCCGAAACCACCTCCAGGACAGACCGGAACGACCTGCCAGACACGCCGGGACCACCTGCTTGACTCGCCAGAACCACCTGTCGGACACGCCAAAATCACCAGCTGGCTACGCCACAACCACATGTCGGACACTCCGGAACCACCTGCCGAGCACGCCAGAACCTCCTGCTTTACTCACAAGAAACCCCTGCCGGACACACCAAAATCACCTGCTGGGTACGACAGAAACACTTGGACACTCCAGAATCATCTGCCGGACATGCCATAACCAGCTCTCAAACACACCAGAACCACGTGCTGCAGACGCCGGAAGCACCTGCTGAGCATGCCTGAGCCACATGCTCGACTCGCAAGAAACACCTGCCGGTCACGCCAAAATCACCTGCCGGCTACGCCAGAACCACTTGGCGGACACTCCGGAATCACCTGTCGGGCATGCCGGAAACACTTCTCAGACTTGCCAGAACCATGTTCCGGACACGCCAGTACCACCTGTCGTATATGCCAGAACCACCTGATCCACTCCTCAGAACCACCTGCTGGACACGCCAAAATCACCTGCCGGCTACGCCAGAACCATGCGGCAGACACTCCGGAACCACCTCCAGGACAGACCGGAAACACCGACGGACTCGCCGGGACCACCTGCTTGACTCGCCAGAACCACCTGCCGGACACGCCAAAATCACCTGCCGGCTGCGCCAGAACCACTCGGCAGACACTCTGGAACCACCTTCAGGACAGACCGGAACAACCGACGGACACGCCGGGACCACCTGCTTGACTACCCAGAACCACCTGCCGGTAACGCCAACATCACCTGCCAGCTACGCCAGAACGACTTGGCGGACACTTTGGAATCACCTGCCGAGCATGACGGAACCAGCTCTGAGACGTGCCAGAACCATGTGCCGGACACGCTGGAACCACCTGCCGAGGATGCCAGAACCACCTGATCCACTCCCCAGAACCACCTGCTGGACACGACAAAATCACCTGCCAGCTACGCCAGAACCACTCGGGAGACACTCCGGAACCACCTCCAGGACAGACTGGAACGACCTGCCAGACACGCCGGGACCACCTGCTTGACTCCCCAGAACCACCTGCCGGACACGCCAAAATCACCGGCGGGATACGCCAGAACCACTTGGAGGACACTCTGCGATGACCTGCCAGGCATGCTGGAACCACCTCTCGGGCGTGCCAGGACCACGTGGCGGACAGTCCGGAATCACATGTTGGTCATGCGCAATCCCCTCTGAGACCTACCAGAACCACGTGCCATGCACGCCAGAACCACCTACCGGACAGACCGGAATCACCTTTCGGGCATGCCGCAACCACCTGTCAGATGTGCCAGAAACACGTGCCGGAGATGCCGGAAGCACCCGCCGAGCATGTCGGAACCACCTGCTCTACTCGCAGGACCCACGTGCCGGACACGCCAAAATGAACTGCTGGCTACGCCAGAACCACATACCCGATACTCCAGAATCACCTGCCCGGCATGCCAGAATTACCTCTCCGACGTGCCAGAAGCACGTGCTGGACATGCCGGAACGACCTATTGGACACAACGGAACCACCTGCCAGACATGCCGGAACCACCTGCCGAAAACGCCACAGCCACCTGCTCGACTCGCCAGAACCACCTGCCAGAGAGGCCAATATCAACTGCTGGCTAGGCCAGAACCACCTGGGGGACAGTCCGGAATCATCTGCCAGCCAAGGCGGAACCACCTCTCAGATGTACCAGAACCACGTGCCGGACAAGCTGGAAACACGTACTGGACAGACTGGAACCACCTACCGGCCATGCCTGAACCACCTGCCGAGCACGACGGAACCACCTACCGGACACGCCAAAATCACCTGCGGGCTACACCAGAACCACTTGGAGGACTCTCTGGAATGACCTGCCAGGCATGATGGAACCATCTCTCAGATGTCCAAGAACCACGTGGCGGACAGTCCGGAATCACCTGTTGGGCATCGCAACCACCTCTGAGATGTACCAGAACCACGTACCGTACAGGCTGGAACCACCTAAAGGACAGACCGGAATCACGTTTCGGGCATGCCGGAACCACCTGTCAGATGTGCCAGAAACACGTGCCGGAGACGCCAGAAGCACCTGCCGAGCACGTCGGAACCACCTGCTCAACTCGCCTGAACAACCTGCCAGACACGCCAAAATCACCTGCCAGCTATGCCAAAACCACTTGGTGGACTCTCTGGAATCACCTGCCGGGCATGATAGAACCACCTCTCACACGTGGCGGAACCACGTGCCGGACACGCCGGAACCACCTACCGGACAGACCGGAACCACCTGCTGGACCTCCCTGAACCAACTGTAGAGCACGCCGGAACCACATGCTCGACTTGCTGGAACCACATGCAGGACATGGCAAAATCACCTGCCGGCTACGCCAGAACCACTTGGCGGACACTCAGGAATCCCCTGCAGGGCATGACAGCACAACCTCTCCGAAGTGCCAGAAGCACGTGCTGGAAAGGCCGGAACCATCTCCCGCACAGACCGGAGACACAGGAAACACTCGCCGGAACCACCTGCTTGAATCACCGATCCCACCTGCCGGACACGCCAAAATCACCTGCCCGCTACAACAGAACCACTTGGGGGACAAGCCGGAATCACGTGAGGGGCATGCCGGCACAGCCTCTCAGACGTGACAGAACCTCGTGGAGGGCACCCCAGAGCCACATGCCGGACAGACCGGAACCACCTGCCGGACCTGCCTGAACCAACTGTCGAGCACGCCGGAACCACCTGCTCGAGCCGCCGGACCCACCGACGGACAAGCAAAATCACCTGCGGGCTACGCCAGAACCACTTGGTGAACACCCCGGAATCACCAGCCGGGCATGCCGGAACCACCTGATCCACTCCCCAGAACCACCTGCTGGACATGCCAGAATCACCTGCCGACTACGCCAGAACCACTCGGCAGACACTCCGGAACCACCTGCCGGGCATGCCGGAACCACCTCTCAGAGGTGCCAGAACCACATGCCGGACACTCCGGAATCACCCGCCGGGCATGCCGGAACCACCTCTCAGAGGTGCCAGAACCACATGCCGGACACTCCGGAATAACCTGCCGGGCATGCCGGAACCATCTCTCAGACGTGCCAGAACCATGTTCCGGACACGCTGCTACCACCTGCCGAGCTCGCCGGAACCACCTGCAGGACACGCCAAAATCACCTGCCAGCTACGCCAGAACCACACGGCAGACACTCCGGAATCACCTGCCGGGCCGGCTGGAACCACCTGCCAGTCACACCAACATCACCTTTCAGCTACGCCAGAACCACTTGGCGGACACTCCCGAAACACCTCTCCGGCCGGCAGGAACCACATCTCAGACGTGCCAGAACCATGTGCCTGAGATGCCGGAACCACTCCCCGAACAGACCGAAACCACCTGCCAGACCCGCCTGAACCCCCTGGCGAGCACGCCTGATCCACCTGCTCAACTAGCCGGAACCACCTTCCTGACAAGCCAAAATCACCTGCCGGCTACGCCACAAACATTTGGTGAACTCTTCTGAATCACCTGCCGGGCTGGCTCCAGAACGACTCGGCAGACTCTCCGGAACCACCTGCCGGGCATGCCGGAATCACCTCTCAGACATGCCGGAACCACATGCCAATGACACCGGAAGCACCTGCCGAGCAAGCCAGAACCACCTGCTCGACTCGCCAAAACCACCTGCTGGACACGCCAAAATCACCTGCCGGCTACGCCACAACCATTTGGTGAACTCTTCGGAATCACCTGCCGTGCTGGCTGGAACCACCTCTCAGACATGCCGGAACCACATGCCAATGACACCGGAAGCACCTGCCGAGCACGCCAGAACCACCTGCTCGACTCGCCAAAACCACCTGCTGTACACGCCAAAATCACCTGCCGGCTACGCCACAACCATTTGGTGAACTCTTTGGAATCACCTGCCGGGCTGGCTCCAGAACCACTCGGCAGACACTCCGGAACCACCTGCCGGGCATGCCGGAACCACCTCTCCGACTTGCCAGAACCATGTTCTGGACACGCCGGTACCACCTGCCGAGTATGCCGGAACCAGCTGATCCACTCCCCTGAACCACGTAGTGGACACGCCAAAATCAACTGACGGCTACGCCAGAACCACTCGGCAGACACTCCGGAATCACATGCCAGGCATTCCGGAACCACCTCTCACAGGTGCCAGAACCAAATGCCGGACACTCCGGTATCACCTGCCGGGCATGCCGGAACCACCTCTCAGAGGTGCCAGAACCACATGCCGGACACTCCGGAATCACCTGCCGGGCATGGCGGAACCACCTCTCAGACATGCCGGAACCACATGCCAATGACACCGGAAGCACCTGCCGAGCACGCCAGAACCACCTGCTCGACTCGCCAAAACCACCTGCTGGACACGCCGAAATCTCTTGCCGGCTAGGCCACAACCATTTGGTGAACACTTCGGAATCACCTGCCGGGCTGGCTGGAACCATCTGCCGGTTACGCCAACATCACCTGCCAGCTATGCCAGAACCACTTGGCGGACACCATGTAAACACCTGTCGGGCCGGCCGGAACCACCTATCAGACGTGCCAGAACCATGTGCCTGAGATGCCGGAACCACACCCCGAACAGACCGAAACCACCTGCCAGACCCGCCTGAACCACCTGCCGAGCACGCCGGAACCACCTACTCGACTCGCTGGAACCACCTACCTGACACGCTAAAATCACCTGCCGTGTATGCCACAACCACTTGGTGGACACTCCGGAATCATCTGCCGGACATGCCAGAACCAGCTCTCAGACACACCAGAACCACGTGCCAGACACGCCGGAAGCACCTGCTGAGCATGCCTGAGCCAAATGCTCGACTTGCCAGAAACACCTGCTAGACACGACAAAATCACCTGCCGGGTACGCCAGAATCACGTGGCAGACACTCCGGAATCACCTCTCGGGCGTGCCGGAACCACCTCTCAGACTTGCCAGAACCATGTTCTGGACACGCCGGTACCACGTGCAGAGTATGCCGGAACCAGCTGATCCACTCCCCAGAACCACCTAGTGGATACGCCAAAATCAACTGCCGGCTACGCCAGAACCACTCACCAGACACTCCGGAATCACATGCCAGGCATTCCGGAACCACCTCTCAGAGCTGCCAGAACCACATGCCGGACACTCCAGAATCACCTGCCGGGCATGCTGGAACCACGTGCTGGACATGCCGGAACCACCTGCCGGACATGCCGGAACCACCTGTCGGACATTCCGTAACCACCTGCTCGACTCTCCGGAACCAGTGCCGGACATGCAAAATCACCTGCCGGCTACGCCAGAACTACTTGGCGCACAATCCGGAATCACCTGCCGGGCATGGCGGAACCACCTCTCAGACATGCCGGAACCACCTGCCGGACATGCCGGAACCACCGGCTCGACTCGCCGGAACCATTGCCGGACATGCAAAATCACCTGCCGGCTACGCCAGAACCACTTGGCAAACACTCCGGTATCACCTGCCGGGCATGCCGGAACCACCTCTCAGAGGTGCCAGAACCACATGCCGGACACTCCGGAATCACCTGCCGGGCATGCCGGAACCACCTGCTGGACATGCCGGAACCACCGGCTCGACTCGCCGGAACCTTTGCCGGACATGCAAAATCACCTGCCGGCTATGCCAGAACCACTTCGGGAACACTCCGGAATCACCTGCCGGGCATGGCGGAACCACCTCTCAGACATGCCGGAACCACATGCCAATGACACCGGAAGCACCTGCCGCGCACGCCAGAACCACCTGCTCGACTCGCCAAAACCACCTGATGGACACGCCTAAATCACCTTCCGGCTACGCCACAACCATTTGGTGAACACTTCGGAATCACCTGCCGGGCTGGCTGGAACCACCTGCCGGTCACGCCAACATCACCTGCCAGCTATGCCAGAACCACTTGGTGGACACCATGGAAACACCTGTCGGGCCGGCCGGAACCACCTATCAGACGTGCCAGAACCATGTGCCTGAGATGCCGGAACCACACCCCGAAAAGACCGAAACCACCTGCCAGACCCGCCTGAACCACCTGCTGAGCACGCCGGAACCACCAACTCGACTCGCTGGAACCACCTACCTGACACGCTAAAATCACCTGCTGGGTATGCCACAACCACTTGGGGGACACTCCGGAATCATCTGCCGGACATGCCAGAACCAGCTCTCAGACACACCAGAACCACGTGCCAGACACGCCGGAGCACCTGCTGAGCATTCCTGAGCCAAATGCTCGACTTGCCAGAAACACCTGCTAGACACGCCAAAATCACCTGCCGGGTACGCCAGAATCACGTGGCGGACACTCCGGAATCACCTCTCGGGCGTGCCGGAACCACCTCTCAGACTTGCCAGAACCATGTTCTGGACACGCCGGTACAAGTGCAGAGTATGCCGGAACCAGCTGATCCACTCCCCAGAACCACCTAGTGGATACGCCAAAATCAACTGCCGGCTACGCCAGAACCACTCAGCAGACACTCCGGAATCACATGCCAGGCATTCCGGAACCACCTCTCAGAGCTGCCAGAACCACATGCCGGACACTCCAGAATCACCTGCCGGGCATGCTGGAACCACGTGCTGGACATGCCGGAACCACCTGCCGGACATGCCGGAACCACCTGCCGGACATTCCGTACCCACCTGCTCGACTCTCCGGAACCAGTGCCGGACATGCAAAATCACCTGCCGGCTACGCCAGAACTACTTGGCGCACAATCCGGAATCACCTGCCGGGCATGGCGGAACCACCTCTCAGACATGCCGGAACCACATGCCAATGACACCGGAGCACCTGCCGAGCACGCCAGAACAACCTGCTTGACTCGCCAAAACCACTTGCTGGACACGCCGAAATCACCTGCTGGCTAGTCCACAACCATATGGTGAACACTTCGGAATCACCTGCCGGGCTGGCTGGAATCAACTGCCGGTCACCCCAACATCACCTGCCAGCTATGCCAGAACCACTTGGCGGACACCATGGAAACACCTGTCGGGCCGGCCGGAACCACCTATCAGACGTGCCAGAACCATGTGCCTGAGATGCCGGAACCACACCCGAACAGACCGAAACCACCTGCCAGACCCGCATGAACCACCTGCCGAGCATGCCGGAACCACCTACTCGACTCGCTGGAACCACCTACCTGACACACCACAATCACCTGCCGGGTATGCCACAACCACTTGGTGGACACTCCGGAATCATCTGCCAGACATGCCAGAACCAGCTCTCAGACACACCAGAACCACGTGCCAGACACGCCGGAAGCACCTGCTGAGCATGCCTGAGTCAAATGCTCGACTTGCAAGAAACACCGGTCAGACACGCCAAAATCACCTGTCGGGTACGGCAGAACCACGTGGCGGACACTCCGGAATGACCTGTCGGGCATGCCGGAACCAACTCTCAGACGTGCCAGATCCTCGTGCCGGTCACGCCAGAACCACCTGCCGGACACGCCGGAACCACCGGCTCGACTCGCCGGAACCACCGCCGGACATGCAAAATGACCTGCCGGCTACGCCAGAACCACTTGGCGAACACTCCGGAATCACCTGTCGGGCATGCCCGAACCCCCTCTCAGACTTGCCAGAACCATGTTCCGGACACGCCGGTACCACCTGCAGAGTATGCCGGAACCACCTGATCCACTCCCCACAACCACCTGCTGGACACGCCAGAATCACCTGCCGACAACGCCAGAACCACTCGTCAGACACTCCGGAACCACCTGCTGGGCATGCCTGAACCACCTCTCAGAGGTGCCAGAACCACATGCCAGACACTCCGGAATCACCTGCCGGGCATGCCGGAACCATCTCTCAGACGTGCCAGAACCATGTTCCGGACACGCCGGTACCACCTGCCGTGCTCGCCGGAACCAACTTCTGGACACGCCAAAATCACCTGCCGG
The DNA here is from genome assembly GCF_041296265.1 of Equus caballus. NCBI lineage: Eukaryota > Metazoa > Chordata > Mammalia > Perissodactyla > Equidae > Equus > Equus caballus. Next base: position 7,937,375 of record NC_091704.1, read on the forward strand.
CTACGCCAGAACCACTCGGCAGACACTCCGGAATCACCTGCGGGGCTGGCTGGAACCACCTGCCGGTCACGCCAACATCACCTTTCAGCTACGCCAGAACCACTTGGCGGACACTCCGGAAAAACCTGTCGGGCCGGCCGGAACCACCTCTCAAACGTGCAAGAACCATGTGCCTGAGATGCCGGAACCACTCTCCGAACAGACCGAAACCACCTGCCAGACCCGCCTGAATACCCTGGCGAGCACACCTGATCCACCTGCTCAACTAGCCGGAACCACCTTCCTGACACGCCAAAATCACCTGTCGGGTGTACCAGAACCACTTGGTGGATACTCCGGAATCACCTGCCGGGCATGCCGGAACCATCTCTCAGACGTGCCAGAACCATGTTCCGGACACGCCGGTACCACCTGCCGTGCTCGCCGGAACCAACTTCTGGACACGCCAAAATCACATGCCGGCTACGCCAGAACCACTCGGCAGACACTCCGGAATCACCTGCGGGGCTGGCTGGAACCACCTGCCGGTCACGCCAACATCACCTTTCAGCTACGCCAGAACCACTTGGCGGACACTCCGGAAAAACCTGTCGGGCCGGCCGGAACCACCTCTCAAACGTGCAAGAACCATGTGCCTGAGATGCCGGAACCACTCTCCGAACAGACCGAAACCACCTGCCAGACCCGCCTGAATACCCTGGCGAGCACACCTGATCCACCTGCTCAACTAGCCGGAACCACCTTCCTGACACGCCAAAATCACCTGTCGGGTGTACCAGAACCACTTGGTGGATACTCCGGAATCACCTGCCGGGCATGCCGGAACCATCTCTCAGACGTGCCAGAACCATGTTCCGGACACGCCGGTACCACCTGCCGAGCTCGCCGGAACCACCTTCTGGACACGCCAAAATCACCTGCCGGGTACGCCAGAACCACTCGGCAGACACTCCGGAATCACCTGCCTGGCATGGCGGAACCACCTGCTGGACATGCCGGAACCACCTGCCGGACATGCCGGAACCACCGGCTCGACTCGCCGGAACCATTGCCGGACATGCAAAATTACCTGCCGGCTACGCCAGAACCACTTGGCGAACACTCCGGTATCACCTGCCGGGCATGCCGGAACCACCTCTCAGAGGTGCCAGAACCACATGCCGGACACTCCGGAATCACCTGCTGGACATGCCGGAACCACCGGCTCGACTCGCCGGAACCATTGCGGGACATGCAAAATCACCTGCCGGCTATGCCAGAACCACTTCGGGAACACTCCGGAATCACCTGCCGGGCATGGCGGAACCACCTCTCAGACATGCCGGAACCACATGCCAATGACACCGGAAGCACCTGCCGCGCACGCCAGAACCACCTGCTCGACTCGGCAAAACCACCTGATGGACACGCCTAAATCACCTTCCGGCTACGCCACAACCATTTGGTGAACACTTCGGAATCACCTGCCGGGCTGGCTGGAACAACCTGTCGGTCACGCCAACATCACCTGCCAGCTATGCCAGAACCACTTGGTGGACACCATGGAAACACCTGTCGGGCCGGCCGGAACCACCTATCAGACGTGCCAGAACCATGTGCCAGAGATGCCGGAACCACACCCCGAAAAGACCGAAACCACCTGCCAGACCCGCCTGAACCCCCTGGCTAGCACGCCTGATCCACCTGCTCACCTAGCCAGAACCAACTTCCTGACACGCCAAAATCACCTGCCCGGTATACCAGAACCACTTCGTGGGCACTCCGGAATCATCTGCCGGACATGCCAGAACCAGGTCTCAGACACACCAGAACCACGTGCCAGAGACGCCGGAAGCACCAGCTGAGGATGCCTGAGCCACATACTCGACTCGCAAGATACACCTGTCGGACATGCCAAAATCACCTGCCGGGTACGCCAGAAACACTTGGCGGACGCTGCGGAATCACCTGTCGGGCGGGCCGGAACCTCCTCTCAGACTTGCCAGAACCATGTTCTGGACACGCCGGTACCACCTGCCGAGTATGCCGGAACCAGCTGATCCACTCCCCAGAACCACTTAGTGGACACGCCAAAATCAACTGCCGGCTACGCCAGAACCACTCGGCAGACATTCCGGAATCACAGGCCAGGCATTCCGGAACCACCTCTCAGAGCTGCCAGAACCACATGCCGGACACTCCGGAATCACCAGCCGGGCATGCTGGAACCACGTGCTGGACATGCCGGAACCACCTGCCGGACATGCCGGAACCACCTGCCGGACATTCCGAAAACACCGGCTCGACTCGCCGGAACCATTGCCGGACATGCAAAATCACCTGCCGGCTACGCCAGAACCACTTGGCGCACACTCCAGTATCACCTGCCGGGCATGCCGGGACCACCTCTCAGAGGTGCCAGAACCACATGCCGGACACTCTGGAATCACCTGCCGGGCATGCCGGAACCACCTGCCGGACATGCCGGAACCACCGGCTCGACTCGCCGGAACCATTGCCGGACATTTAAAATCACCTGCCGGCTACGCCAGAACCACTTGGCGAACACTCCGGAATCACCTGCCAGGCATGGCGGAACCACCTCTCAGACTTGCCAGAACCATGTTCTGGACACGCCGGTACCACCTGCCGAGTATGCCGGAACCAGCTGATCCACTCCCCAGAACCACCTCGTGGACACGCCAAAATCAACTGCCGGCTACGCCAGAAGCACTCGGCAGACACTCCGTAATCACATGCCAGGCATTCCGGAACCACCTCTCAGAGGTGCCAGAACCAAATGCCGGACACTCCAGTATCACCTTCCGGGCATGTCGGAACCACCTCTCAGAGGTGCCAGAACCACATGCCGGACACTCCGGAATCACCTGCCGGGCATGCTGGAACCACGTGCTGGACATGCCGGAACCACCTGCCGGACATGCCGGAACCACCTCCCGGACATTCCGGAACCACCGGTTCGACTCGCCGGAACCATTGCCGGACATGCAAAATCACCTGCCGGCTACGCCAGAACCACTCTAGAGACTCCGGAACCACCTGCCGGGCATGCCGCAACCACCTCTCAGAGGTGCCAGAACCACATGCCGGACACTCCAGAATCACCTGTCGGGCATGCCGGAACCAACTCTCAGACGTGCCGGTCACGCCAGAAGCACCTGCCGGACACGCCGGAACCACCGGCTCGACTCGCCGGAACCACCGCCGGACATGCAAAATGACCTGCCGGCTACGCCAGAACCACTTGGCGAACACTCCGGAATCACCTGTCGGGCATGCCGGAACCGCATCTCAGACTTGCCAGAACCATGTTCCGGACAGGCCGGTACCACCTGCCGAGTATGCCGGAACCACCTGATCCACTCCCCAGAACCACCTGCTGGACACGCCAGAATCACCTGCCGACTACGCCAGAACCACTCGGCAGACACTCCGGAACCACCTGCCGGGCATGCCGGAACCACCTCTCAGAGGTCCAAGAACCACATGCCGGACACTCCGGAATCACCCGCCGGGCATGCCGGAACCACCTCTCAGAGGTGCCAGAACCACATGCCGGACACTCCGGAATCACCTGCCGGGCATGCCGGAACCATCTCTCAGACGTGCCAGAACCATGTTCCGGACACGCTGCTACCACCTGCCGAGCTCGCCGGAACCACCTGCAGGACACGCCAAAATCACCTGCCAGCTACGCCAGAACCACACGGCAGACACTCCAGAATCACCTGCCGGGCTGGCTGGAACCACCTGCCAGTCACGCCAACATCACCTTTCAGCTACGCCTGAACCACTTGGCGGACACTCCCGAAACACCTCTCCGGCCGGCCGGAACCACCTCTCAGACGTGCCAGAACCATGTGCCTGAGATGCCGGAACCACTCCCCGAACAGACCCAAACCACCTGCCAGACCCGCCTGAACCCCCTGGCAAGCACGCCTGATCCACCTGCTCAACTAGCCGGAACCACCTTCCTGACAAGCCAAAATCACCTGCCGGCTACGCCACAAACATTTGGTGAACTCTTCGGAATCACCTGCCGGGCTGGCTCCAGAACCACTCGGCAGACTCTCCGGAACCACCTGCCGGGCATGCCGGAACCACCTCTCAGACATGCCGGAACCACATGCCAATGACACCGGAAGCACCTGCCGAGCACGCCAGAACCACCTGCTCGACTCGCCAAAACCACCTGCTGGACACGCCAAAATCACCTGCCGGCTACGCCACAACCATTTGGTGAACTCTTCGGAATCACCTGCCGGGCTGGCTCCAGAACCACTCGGCAGACACTCCGGAACCACCTGCCGGGCATGCCGGAACCACCTCTCAGACATGCCGGAACCACATGCCAATGACACCGGAAGCACCTGCCGAGCACGCCAGAACCACCTGCTCGACTCGCCAAAACCACCTTCTGGACACGCCAAAATCACCTGCCGGCTACGCCACAACCATTTGGTGAACTCTTCGGTATCACCTGCCGGGCTTGATGGAACCACCTGCCGGTCACGCCAACATCACCTGCCAGCTATGCCAGAAACACTTGGCGGACACCATGGAAACACCTGTCGGGCCGGCCGGAACCACCTCTCAGACGTGCCAGAACCATGTGCCTGAGATGCCGGAGCCACTCCCCGAACAGACCGAAACCACCTGCCAGACCCGCCTGAACCCCCTGGCGAGCACGCCTGATCCACCTGCTCAACTAGCCAGAACCAACTTCCTGACACGCCAAAATCACCTGCCAGGTATACCAGAACCACTTGGTGGACACTCCGGAATCATCTGCCGGACATGCCAGAACCAGCTCTCAGACACACCAGAACCACGTGCCAGAGACGCCGGAAGCACCAGCTGAGCATGCCTGAGCCACCTGCTCGACTCGCAAGATACACCTGTCGGACATGCCAAAATCACCTGTCGGGTACGCCAGAAACACTTGGCGGACGCTCCGGAATCACCTGTCGGGCGTGCCGGAACCTCCTCTCAGACTTGCCAGAACCATGTTCTGGACACGCCGGTACCACCTGCCGAGTATGCCGGAACCAGCTGATCCACTCCCCAGAACCACCTAGTGGACACGCCAAAATCAACTGCCGGCTACGCCAGAACCACTCGGCAGACACTCCGGAATCACAGGCCAGGCATTCCGGAACGACCTCTCAGAGGTGCCAGAACCAAATGCCGGACACTCCGGTATCACCTGCCGGGCATGCCGGAACCACCTCTCAGAGGTGCCAGAACCACATGCCGGTCACTCCGGAATCACCTGCCGGGCATGCTGGAACCACGTGCTGGACATGCCGGAACCACCTGCCGGACATGCCGGAACCACCTGCCGGACATTCCGGAACCACCGGCTCGACTCGCCGGAACCATTGCCGGACATGCAAAATCACCTGCCGGCTACGCCAGAACCACTTGGCGAACACTCCGGTATCACCTGCCGGGCATGCCGAGACCACCTCTCAGAGGTGCCAGAACCACATGCCGGACACTCCGGAATCACCTGTCGGGCATGCCGGAACCACCTGCCGGACATGCCGGAACCACCGGCTCGACTCGCCGGAACCATTGCCGGACATGCAAAGTCACCTGCCGGCTACGCCAGAACCACTTGGCGAACACTCCGGAATCACCTGCCAGGCATGGCGGAACCACCTCTCAGACTTGCCAGAACCATGTTCTGGACACGCCGGTACCACCTGCCGAGTATGCCGGAACCAGCTGATCCACTCCCCAGAACCACCTAGTGGACACGCCAAAATCAACTGCCGGCTACGCCAGAACCACTCGGCAGACACTCCGGAATCACATGCCAGGCATTCCGGAACGACCTCTCAGAGGTGCCAGAACCAAATGCCGGACACTCCGGTATCACCTGCCGGGCATGCCGGAACCACCTCTCAGAGGTGCCAGAACCACATGCCGGACACTCCGGAATCACCTGCCGGGCATGCTGGAACCACGTGCTGGACATGCCGGAACCCCCTGCCGGCCATGCCGGAACCACCGGCTCGACTCGCCGGAACCATTGCCGGACATGCAAAATCACCTACCGGCTATGCCAGAACCACTTGGGGAACACTCCGGAATCACCTACCGGGCATGCCGGAACCACCTCTCAGACATGCCGGAACCACATACCAATGACACAGGAAGCACCTGCCGAGCACGCCAGAACCACCTGCTCGACTCGCCAAAACCACCTGCTGGACACGCCAAAATCACCTGCCGGCTACACCACAACCATTTGGTGAACTCTTCGGAATCACGTGCCGGGCTTGCTGGAACCACCTGCCGGTCACGCCAACATCACCTGCCAGCTATGCCAGAACCACTTGGCGGACACCATGGAAACACCTGTCGGGCCGGCCGGAACCACCTCTCAGACGTGCCAGAACCATGAGCCTGAGATGCCGGAACCACTCCCCGAACAGAACGAAACCACCTGCCAGACCCGCCTGGAACCCCTGGCGAGCACGCCTGATCCACCTGCTCAACTAGCCGGAACCAACTTCCTGACACGCCAAAATCACCTGCCAGGTATACAAGAACCACTTGGTGGACACTCCGGAATCATCTGCCGGAGATGCCAGAACCAGCTCTCAGACACACCAGAACCACGTGCCAGAGACGCCGGAAGCACCAGCTGAGCATGCCTCAGCCACCTGCTCGACTCGCAAGATACACCTGTCGGACAGGCGAAAATCACCTGCCGCGTACGCCAGAAACACTTGGCGGACGCTCCGGAATCACTTGTCGGGCGTGCCGGAACCACATGCCGGACATGCCGGAACCACCGGCTCGACTCGCCGGAACCATTGCCGGACATGCGAAATCACCTGCCGGCTACGCCAGAATCACTTGGCGAACACTCCGGAATCACCTGCCGGGCATGGCGGAACCACCTCTCAGACATGCCGGAAACACATGCCAATGACTCCGGAAGCACCTGCCGAGCACGCCAGAACCACCTGCCGAGCACGCCGGAACCACCTACTCGACTCGCCGGAACCACCTACCTGACACGCTAAAATCACCTGCCGGGTAAGCCACAACCACTTGGTGGACACTCCGGAATCATCTTCCGGACATGCCAGAACCAGCTCTCAGACACACCAGAACCACGTGCCAGACACGCCGGAAGCACCTGCTGATCGTGCCTGAGCCAAATGCTCGACTTGCCAGAAACACCTGCCAGACACGCCAAAATCACCTGCCGGGTACGCCAGAACCACGTGGCGGACACTCCGGAATCACCTTTCGGGCATGCCGGAACCAACTCTCAGACGTGCCAGAACCTCGTGCCGGACACGCCTGAACCACCTGCCGGACAGACCGGAAACACCTGCTGGACACGCCGGAAGCACCGGCTTGACTCGCAGGAACCACCGCCGGACATGCAAAACGACCTGCCGGCTACGCCAGAACCACTTGGCGAACACTCCGGAATCACCTGTCGGGCATGCCAGAACCACCTCTCAGACTTGCCAGAACCATGTTCCGGACACGCCGGTACCACCTGCCGAGTATGCCGGAACCACATGATCCACTCCCCAGAACCACCTGCTGGACACGCCAGAATCACCTGCTGGCTACGCCAGAACAACTCGGCAGACACTCCGGAACCACCTGCCGGGCATGCCGCAACCACCTCTCAGAGGTGCCAGAACCACATGCCGGACACTCCACAATCACCTGTCGGGCATGCCGGAACCAACTCTCAGACGTGCCGGTCACGCCAGAAGCACCTGCCGGACACGCCGGAACCACCGGCTCGACTCGCCGGAACCACCACCGGACATGCAAAATGACCTGCCGGCTACGCCAGAACCACTTGGCGAACACTCCGGAATCACCTGTCGGGCATGCCGGAACCGCATCTCAGACTTGCCAGAACCATGTTCCGGACACGCTGGTACCACCTGCCAAGTATGCCGGAACCACCTGATCCACTCCCCAGAACCACCTGCTGGACACGCCAGAATCACCTGCCGACTACGCCAGAACCACTCGGGAGACACTCCGGAACCACCGGCCGGGCATGCCGGAACCACCTCTCAGACATGGGGGTACCACATGCCAATGACACCGGAAGCACCTGCCAAGGACGCCAGAACCACCTGCTCGACTCGCCAAAACCACCTGCTGGACACGCCAAAATCACCTGCCGGCTACGCCACAACCATTTGGTGAACTCTTCGGAATCACCTGCCGGGCATGCATGAACCACCTGCCGGTCATGCCGGAACCACCGGCTCGACTCGCCGGAACCATTGCCGGACATGCAAAATCACCTGCCGGCTATGCCAGAACCAATTGGGGAACACTCCGGAATCACCTGCCGGGCATGGCGGAACCACCTCTCAGACATGCCGGAACCACATGCCAATGACACCGGAAGCACCTGCCGCGCACGCCAGAACCACCTGCTCGACTCGGCAAAACCACCTGATGGACACGCCTAAATCACCTTCCGGCTACGCCACAACCATTTGGTGAACACTTCGGAATCACCTGCCGGGCTGGCTGGAACAACCTGTCGGTCACGCCAACATCACCTGCCAGCTATGCCAGAACCACTTGGCGGACACCATGGAAACACCTGTCGGGCCGGCCGGAACCACCTATCAGACGTGCCAGAACCATGTGCCAGAGATGCCGGAACCACACCCCGAAAAGACCGAAACCACCTGCCAGACCCGCCTGAACCCCCTGGCGAGCACGCCTGATCCACCTGCTCACCTAGCCAGAACCAACTTCCTGACACGCCAAAATCACCTGCCCGGTATACCAGAACCACTTGGTGGGCACTCCGGAATCATCTGCCGGACATGCCAGAACCAGGTCTCAGACACACCAGAACCACGTGCCAGAGACGCCGGAAGCACCAGCTGAGGATGCCTGAGCCACATACTCGACTCGCAAGATACACCTGTCGGACATGCCAAAATCACCTGCCGGGTACGCCAGAAACACTTGGCGGACGCTGCGGAATCACCTGTCGGGCGGGCCGGAACCTCCTCTCAGACTTGCCAGAACCATGTTCTGGACACGCCGGTACCACCTGCCGAGTATGCCGGAACCAGCTGATCCACTCCCCAGAACCACCTAGTGGACACGCCAAAATCAACTGCCGGCTACGCCAGAACCACTCGGCAGACACTCCGGAATCACAGGTCAGGCATTCCGGAACCACCTCTCAGAGCTGCCAGAACCACATGCCGGACACTCCGGAATCACCTGCCGGGCATGCTGGAACCACGTGCTGGACATGCCGGAACCACCTGCCGGACATGCCGGAACCACCTGCCGGACATTCCGAAAACACCGGCTCGACTCGCCGGAACAATTGCCGGACATGCAAAATCACCTGCCGGCTACGCCAGAACCACTTGGCGCACACTCCGGTATCACCTGCTGGGCATGCCGGGACCACCTCTCAGAGGTGCCAGAACCACATGCCGGACACTCTGGAATCACCTGCCGGGCATGCCGGAACCACCTGCCGGACATGCCGGAACCACCGGCTCGACTCGCCGGAACCATTGCCGGACATTTAAAATCACCTGCCGGCTACGCCAGAACCACTTGGCGAACACTCCGGAATCACCTGCCAGGCATGGCGGAACCACCTCTCAGACTTGCCAGAACCATGTTCTGGACACGCCGGTACCACCTGCCGAGTATGCCGGAACCAGCTGATCCACTCCCCAGAACCACCTAGTGGACACGCCAAAATCAACTGCCGGCTACGCCAGAAGCACTCGGCAGACACTCCGTAATCACATGCCAGGTATTCCGGAACCACCTCTCAGAGGTGCCAGAACCAAATGCCGGACACTCCAGTATCACCTTCCGGGCATGTCGGAACCACCTCTCAGAGGTGCCAGAACCACATGCCGGACACTCCGGAATCACCTGCCGGGCATGCTGGAACCACGTGCTGGACATGCCGGAACCACCTGCCGGACATGCCGGAACCACCTGCCGGACATTCCGGAACCACCGGTTCGACTCGCCGGAACCATTGCCGGACATGCAAAATCACCTGCCGGCTACGCCAGAATCACTTGGCGAACACTCCGGAATCACCTGCCGGGCATGGCGGAACCACCTCTCAGACATGCCGGAAACACATGCCAATGACTCCGGAAGCACCTGCCGAGCACGCCGGAACCACCTACTCGACTCGCCGGAACCCCCTACCTGACACGCTAAAATCACCTGCCGGGTATGCCACAACCACTTGGTGGACACTCCGGAATCATCTTCCGGACATGCCAGAACCAGCTCTCAGACACACCAGAACCACGTGCCAGACACGCCGGAAGCACCTGCTGATCGTGCCTGAGACAAATGCTCGACTTGCCAGAAACACCTGCCAGACACGCCAAAATCACCTTCCGGGTACGGCAGAACCACGTGGCGGACACTCCGGAATCACCTTTCGGGCATGCCGGAACCAACTCTCAGACGTGCCAGAACCTCGTGCCGGACACGCCAGAACCACCTGCCGGACAGACCGGAAACACCTGCTGGACACGCCGGAACCACCGGCTCGACTCGCCGGAACCACCGCCGGACATGCAAAATGACCTGCCGGCTATGCCAGAACCACTTGGCGAACAATCCGGAATCACCTGTCGGGCATGCCAGAACCACCTCTCAGACTTGCCAGAACCATGTTCCGGACACGCCGGTACCACCTGCCGAGTATGCCGGAAGCACATGATCCACTCCCCAGAACCACCTGCTGGACATGCCAGAATCACCTGCCGTCTACGCCAGAACCACTCTAGAGACTCCGGAACCACCTGCCGGGCATGCCGCAACCACCTCTCAGAGGTGCCAGAACCACATGCCGGACACTCCAGAATCACCTGTCGGGCATGCCGGAACCAACTCTCAGACGTGCCGGTCACGCCAGAAGCACCTGCCGGACACGCCGGAACCACCGGCTCGACTCGCCGGAACCACCGCCGGACATGCAAAATGACCTGCCGGCTACACCAGAACCACTTGGCGAACACTCCGGAATCACCTGTCGGGCATGCCGGAACCGCATCTCAGACTTGCCAGAACCATGTTCCGGACAGGCCGGTACCACCTGCCGAGTATGCCGGAACCACCTGATCCACTCCCCAGAACCACCTGCTGGACACGCCAGAATCACCTGCCGACTACGCCAGAACCACTCGGCAGACACTCCGGAACCACCTGCCGGGCATGCCGGAACCACCTCTCAGAGGTCCAAGAACCACATGCCGGACACTCCGGAATCACCCGCCGGGCATGCCGGAACCACCTCTCAGAGGTGCCAGAACCACATGCCGGACACTCCGGAATCACCTGCCGGGCATGCCGGAACCATCTCTCAGACGTGCCAGAACCATGTTCCGGACACGCTGCTACCACCTGCCGAGCTCGCCGGAACCACCTGCAGGACACGCCAAAATCACCTGCCAGCTACGCCAGAACCACACGGCAGACACTCCAGAATCACCTGCCGGGCTGGCTGGAACCACCTGCCAGTCACGCCAACATCACCTTTCAGCTACGCCTGAACCACTTGGCGGACACTCCCGAAACACCTCTCCGGCCGGCCGGAACCACCTCTCAGACGTGCCAGAACCATGTGCCTGAGATGCCGGAACCACTCCCCGAACAGACCGAAACCACCTGCCAGACCCGCCTGAACCCCCTGGCAAGCACGCCTGATCCACCTGCTCAACTAGCCGGAACCACCTTCCTGACAAGCCAAAATCACCTGCCGGCTACGCCACAAACATTTGGTGAACTCTTCGGAATCACCTGCCGGGCTGGCTCCAGAACCACTCGGCAGACTCTCCGGAACCACCTGCCGGGCATGCCGGAACCACCTCTCAGACATGCCGGAACCACATGCCAATGACACCGGAAGCACCTGCCGAGCACGCCAGAACCACCTGCTCGACTCGCCAAAACCACCTGCTGGACACGCCAAAATCACCTGCCGGCTACGCCACAACCATTTGGTGAACTCTTCGGAATCACCTGCCGTGCTGGCTGGAACCACCTCTCAGACATGCCGGAACCACATGCCAATGACACCGGAAGCACCTGCCGAGCACGCCAGAACCACCTGCTCGACTCGCCAAAACCACCTTCTGGACACGCCAAAATCACCTGCCGGCTACGCCACAACCATTTGGTGAACTCTTCGGTATCACCTGCCGGGCTTGATGGAACCACCTGCCGGTCACGCCAACATCACCTGCCAGCTATGCCAGAAACACTTGGCGGACACCATGGAAACACCTGTCGGGCCGGCCGGAACCACCTCTCAGACGTGCCAGAACCATGTGCCTGAGATGCCGGAGCCACTCCCCGAACAGACCGAAACCACCTGCCAGACCCGCCTGAACCCCCTGGCGAGCACGCCTGATCCACCTGCTCAACTAGCCAGAACCAACTTCCTGACACGCCAAAATCACCTGCCAGGTATACCAGAACCACTTGGTGGACACTCCGGAATCATCTGCCGGACATGCCAGAACCAGCTCTCAGACACACCAGAACCACGTGCCAGAGACGCCGGAAGCACCAGCTGAGCATGCCTGAGCCACCTGCTCGACTCGCAAGATACACCTGTCGGACATGCCAAAATCACCTGTCGGGTACGCCAGAAACACTTGGCGGACGCTCCGGAATCACCTGTCGGGCGTGCCGGAACCTCCTCTCAGACTTGCCAGAACCATGTTCTGGACACGCCGGTACCACCTGCCGAGTATGCCGGAACCAGCTGATCCACTCCCCAGAACCACCTAGTGGACACGCCAAAATCAACTGCCGGCTACGCCAGAACCACTCGGCAGACACTCCGGAATCACAGGCCAGGCATTCCGGAACGACCTCTCAGAGGTGCCAGAACCAAATGCCGGACACTCCGGTATCACCTGCCGGGCATGCCGGAACCACCTCTCAGAGGTGCCAGAACCACATGCCGCACACTCCGGAATCACCTGCCGGGCATGCCGGAACCACCTGCTGGACATGCCGGAACCACCGGCTCGACTCGCCGGAACCATTGCGGGACATGCAAAATCACCTGCCGGCTATGCCAGAACCACTTCGGGAACACTCCGGAATCACCTGCCGGGCATGGCGGAACCACCTCTCAGACATGCCGGAACCACATGCCAATGACACCGGAAGCACCTGCCGCGCACGCCAGAACCACCTGCTCGACTCGCCAAAACCACCTGCTGTACACGCCAAAATCACCTGCCGGCTACGCCACAACCATTTGGTGAACTCTTCGGAATCACCTGCCGGGTTGGCTCCAGAACCACTCGGCAGACACTCCGGAACCACCTGCCGTGCTGGCTGGAACCACCTCTCAGACATGCCGGAACCACATGCCAATGACACCGGAAGCACCTGCCGAGCACGCCAGAACCACGTGCTCGACTCGCCAAAACCACCTTCTGGACACGCCAAAATCACCTGCCGGCTACGCCACAACCATTTGGTGAACTCTTCGGTATCACCTGCCGGGCTTGATGGAACCACCTGCCGGTCACGCCAACATCACCTGCCAGCTATGCCAGAAACACTTGGCGGACACCATGGAAACACCTGTCGGGCCGGCCGGAACCACCTCTCAGACGTGCCAGAACCATGTGCCTGAGATGCCGGAGCCACTCCCCGAACAGACCGAAACCACCTGCCAGACCCGCCTGAACCCCCTGGCGAGCACGCCTGATCCACCTGCTCAACTAGCCAGAACCAACTTCCTGACACGCCAAAATCACCTGCCAGGTATACCAGAACCACTTGGTGGACACTCCGGAATCATCTGCCGGACATGCCAGAACCAGCTCTCAGACACACCAGAACCACGTGCCAGAGACGCCGGAAGCACCAGCTGAGCATGCCTGAGCCACCTGCTCGACTCGCAAGATACACCTGTCGGACATGCCAAAATCACCTGTCGGGTACGCCAGAAACACTTGGCGGACGCTCTGGAATCACCTGTCGGGCGTGCCGGAACCTCCTCTCAGACTTGCCAGAACCATGTTCTGGACACGCCGGTACCACCTGCCGAGTATGCCGGAACCAGCTGATCCACTCCCCAGAACCACCTAGTGGACACGCCAAAATCAACTGCCGGCTACGCCAGAACCACTCGGCAGACACTCTGGAATCACAGGCCAGGCATTCCGGAACGACCTCTCAGAGGTGCCAGAACCAAATGCCGGACACTCCGGTATCACCTGCCGGGCATGCCGGAACCACCTCTCAGAGGTGCCAGAACCACATGCCGGACACTCCGGAATCACCTGCCGGGCATGCTGGAACCACGTGCTGGACATGCCGGAACCACCTGCCGGACATGCCGGAACCACCTGCCGGACATGCCGGAACCACCTGCTCGACTCTCCGGAACCATTGCCGGACATGCAAAATCACCTGCCGGCTACGCCAGAACCACTTGGCGAACACTCCGGTATCACCTGCCGGGCATGCCGGAACCACCTCTCAGAGGTGCCGGAACCACATGCCGGACACTCCGGAATCACCTGCCGGGCATGCCGGAACCACCTGCTGGACATGCCGGAACCACCGGCTCGACTCGCCGGAACCATTGCGGGACATGCAAAATCACCTGCCGGCTATGCCAGAACCACTTCGGGAACACTCCGGAATCACCTGCCGGGCATGGCGGAACCACCTATCAGACATGCCGGAACCACATGCCAATGACACCGGAAGCACATGCCGCGCACGCCAGAACCACCTGCTCGACTCGCCAAAACCACCTGCTGTACACGCCAAAATCACCTGCCAGCTACGCCACAACCATTTGGTGAACTCTTCGGAATCACCTGCCGGGCTGGCTCCAGAACCACTCGGCAGACACTCCGGAACCACCTGCCGGGCATGCCGGAACCACCTCTCAGACATGCCGGAACCACATGCCAATGACACCGGAAGCACCTGCCGAGCACGCCAGAACCACCTGCTCGACTCGCCAAAACCACCTGCTGGACACGCCAAAATCACTGCCGGCTACGCCACAACCATTTGGTGAACTCTTCGGTATCACCTGCCGGGCTTGATGGAACCACCTGCCGGTCACGCCAACATCACCTGCCAGCTATGCCAGAAACACTTGGCGGACACCATGGAAACACCTGTCGGGCCGGCCGGAACCACCTCTCAGACGTGCCAGAACCATGTGCCTGAGATGCCGGAGCCACTCCCCGAACAGACCGAAACCACCTGCCAGACCCGCCTGAACCCCCTGGCGAGCACGCCTGATCCACCTGCTCAACTAGCCAGAACCAACTTCCTGACACGCCAAAATCACCTGCCAGGTATACCAGAACCACTTGGTGGACACTCCGGAATCATCTGCCGGACATGCCAGAACCAGCTCTCAGACACACCAGAACCACGTGCCAGAGACGCCGGAAGCACCAGCTGAGCATGCCTGAGCCACCTGCTCGACTCGCAAGATACACCTGTCGGACATGCCAAAATCACCTGTCGGGTACGCCAGAAACACTTGGCGGACGCTCCGGAATCACCTGTCGGGCGTGCCGGAACCTCCTCTCAGACTTGCCAGAACCATGTTCTGGACACGCCGGTACCACCTGCCGAGTATGCCGGAACCAGCTGATCCACTCCCCAGAACCACCTAGTGGACACGCCAAAATCAACTGCCGGCTACGCCAGAACCACTCGGCAGACACTCCGGAATCACAGGCCAGGCATTCCGGAACGACCTCTCAGAGGTGCCAGAACCAAATGCCGGACACTCCGGTATCACCTGCCGGGCAT
The DNA here is from genome assembly GCF_041296265.1 of Equus caballus. NCBI lineage: Eukaryota > Metazoa > Chordata > Mammalia > Perissodactyla > Equidae > Equus > Equus caballus. Next base: position 7,953,209 of record NC_091704.1, read on the forward strand.
GCCGGAACCACCTCTCAGAGGTGCCAGAACCACATGCCGGTCACTCCGGAATCACCTGCCGGGCATGCTGGAACCACGTGCTGGACATGCCGGAACCACCTGCCGGACATGCCGGAACCACCTGCCGGACATTCCGGAACCACCGGCTCGACTCGCCGGAACCATTGCCGGACATGCAAAATCACCTGCCGGCTACGCCAGAACCACTTGGCGAACACTCCGGTATCACCTGCCGGGCATGCCGAGACCACCTCTCAGAGGTGCCAGAACCACATGCCGGACACTCCGGAATCACCTGTCGGGCATGCCGGAACCACCTGCCGGACATGCCGGAACCACCGGCTCGACTCGCCGGAACCATTGCCGGACATGCAAAGTCACCTGCCGGCTACGCCAGAACCACTTGGCGAACACTCCGGAATCACCTGCCAGGCATGGCGGAACCACCTCTCAGACTTGCCAGAACCATGTTCTGGACACGCCGGTACCACCTGCCGAGTATGCCGGAACCAGCTGATCCACTCCCCAGAACCACCTAGTGGACACGCCAAAATCAACTGCCGGCTACGCCAGAACCACTCGGCAGACACTCCGGAATCACATGCCAGGCATTCCGGAACGACCTCTCAGAGGTGCCAGAACCAAATGCCGGACACTCCGGTATCACCTGCCGGGCATGCCGGAACCACCTCTCAGAGGTGCCAGAACCACATGCCGGACACTCCGGAATCACCTGCCGGGCATGCTGGAACCACGTGCTGGACATGCCGGAACCCCCTGCCGGCCATGCCGGAACCACCGGCTCGACTCGCCGGAACCATTGCCGGACATGCAAAATCACCTACCGGCTATGCCAGAACCACTTGGGGAACACTCCGGAATCACCTACCGGGCATGCCGGAACCACCTCTCAGACATGCCGGAACCACATACCAATGACACAGGAAGCACCTGCCGAGCACGCCAGAACCACCTGCTCGACTCGCCAAAACCACCTGCTGGACACGCCAAAATCACCTGCCGGCTACACCACAACCATTTGGTGAACTCTTCGGAATCACGTGCCGGGCTTGCTGGAACCACCTGCCGGTCACGCCAACATCACCTGCCAGCTATGCCAGAACCACTTGGCGGACACCATGGAAACACCTGTCGGGCCGGCCGGAACCACCTCTCAGACGTGCCAGAACCATGAGCCTGAGATGCCGGAACCACTCCCCGAACAGAACGAAACCACCTGCCAGACCCGCCTGGAACCCCTGGCGAGCACGCCTGATCCACCTGCTCAACTAGCCGGAACCAACTTCCTGACACGCCAAAATCACCTGCCAGGTATACAAGAACCACTTGGTGGACACTCCGGAATCATCTGCCGGAGATGCCAGAACCAGCTCTCAGACACACCAGAACCACGTGCCAGAGACGCCGGAAGCACCAGCTGAGCATGCCTCAGCCACCTGCTCGACTCGCAAGATACACCTGTCGGACAGGCGAAAATCACCTGCCGCGTACGCCAGAAACACTTGGCGGACGCTCCGGAATCACTTGTCGGGCGTGCCGGAACCACATGCCGGACATGCCGGAACCACCGGCTCGACTCGCCGGAACCATTGCCGGACATGCGAAATCACCTGCCGGCTACGCCAGAATCACTTGGCGAACACTCCGGAATCACCTGCCGGGCATGGCGGAACCACCTCTCAGACATGCCGGAAACACATGCCAATGACTCCGGAAGCACCTGCCGAGCACGCCAGAACCACCTGCCGAGCACGCCGGAACCACCTACTCGACTCGCCGGAACCACCTACCTGACACGCTAAAATCACCTGCCGGGTAAGCCACAACCACTTGGTGGACACTCCGGAATCATCTTCCGGACATGCCAGAACCAGCTCTCAGACACACCAGAACCACGTGCCAGACACGCCGGAAGCACCTGCTGATCGTGCCTGAGCCAAATGCTCGACTTGCCAGAAACACCTGCCAGACACGCCAAAATCACCTGCCGGGTACGCCAGAACCACGTGGCGGACACTCCGGAATCACCTTTCGGGCATGCCGGAACCAACTCTCAGACGTGCCAGAACCTCGTGCCGGACACGCCTGAACCACCTGCCGGACAGACCGGAAACACCTGCTGGACACGCCGGAAGCACCGGCTTGACTCGCAGGAACCACCGCCGGACATGCAAAACGACCTGCCGGCTACGCCAGAACCACTTGGCGAACACTCCGGAATCACCTGTCGGGCATGCCAGAACCACCTCTCAGACTTGCCAGAACCATGTTCCGGACACGCCGGTACCACCTGCCGAGTATGCCGGAACCACATGATCCACTCCCCAGAACCACCTGCTGGACACGCCAGAATCACCTGCTGGCTACGCCAGAACAACTCGGCAGACACTCCGGAACCACCTGCCGGGCATGCCGCAACCACCTCTCAGAGGTGCCAGAACCACATGCCGGACACTCCACAATCACCTGTCGGGCATGCCGGAACCAACTCTCAGACGTGCCGGTCACGCCAGAAGCACCTGCCGGACACGCCGGAACCACCGGCTCGACTCGCCGGAACCACCACCGGACATGCAAAATGACCTGCCGGCTACGCCAGAACCACTTGGCGAACACTCCGGAATCACCTGTCGGGCATGCCGGAACCGCATCTCAGACTTGCCAGAACCATGTTCCGGACACGCTGGTACCACCTGCCAAGTATGCCGGAACCACCTGATCCACTCCCCAGAACCACCTGCTGGACACGCCAGAATCACCTGCCGACTACGCCAGAACCACTCGGGAGACACTCCGGAACCACCGGCCGGGCATGCCGGAACCACCTCTCAGACATGGGGGTACCACATGCCAATGACACCGGAAGCACCTGCCAAGGACGCCAGAACCACCTGCTCGACTCGCCAAAACCACCTGCTGGACACGCCAAAATCACCTGCCGGCTACGCCACAACCATTTGGTGAACTCTTCGGAATCACCTGCCGGGCATGCATGAACCACCTGCCGGTCATGCCGGAACCACCGGCTCGACTCGCCGGAACCATTGCCGGACATGCAAAATCACCTGCCGGCTATGCCAGAACCAATTGGGGAACACTCCGGAATCACCTGCCGGGCATGGCGGAACCACCTCTCAGACATGCCGGAACCACATGCCAATGACACCGGAAGCACCTGCCGCGCACGCCAGAACCACCTGCTCGACTCGGCAAAACCACCTGATGGACACGCCTAAATCACCTTCCGGCTACGCCACAACCATTTGGTGAACACTTCGGAATCACCTGCCGGGCTGGCTGGAACAACCTGTCGGTCACGCCAACATCACCTGCCAGCTATGCCAGAACCACTTGGCGGACACCATGGAAACACCTGTCGGGCCGGCCGGAACCACCTATCAGACGTGCCAGAACCATGTGCCAGAGATGCCGGAACCACACCCCGAAAAGACCGAAACCACCTGCCAGACCCGCCTGAACCCCCTGGCGAGCACGCCTGATCCACCTGCTCACCTAGCCAGAACCAACTTCCTGACACGCCAAAATCACCTGCCCGGTATACCAGAACCACTTGGTGGGCACTCCGGAATCATCTGCCGGACATGCCAGAACCAGGTCTCAGACACACCAGAACCACGTGCCAGAGACGCCGGAAGCACCAGCTGAGGATGCCTGAGCCACATACTCGACTCGCAAGATACACCTGTCGGACATGCCAAAATCACCTGCCGGGTACGCCAGAAACACTTGGCGGACGCTGCGGAATCACCTGTCGGGCGGGCCGGAACCTCCTCTCAGACTTGCCAGAACCATGTTCTGGACACGCCGGTACCACCTGCCGAGTATGCCGGAACCAGCTGATCCACTCCCCAGAACCACCTAGTGGACACGCCAAAATCAACTGCCGGCTACGCCAGAACCACTCGGCAGACACTCCGGAATCACAGGTCAGGCATTCCGGAACCACCTCTCAGAGCTGCCAGAACCACATGCCGGACACTCCGGAATCACCTGCCGGGCATGCTGGAACCACGTGCTGGACATGCCGGAACCACCTGCCGGACATGCCGGAACCACCTGCCGGACATTCCGAAAACACCGGCTCGACTCGCCGGAACAATTGCCGGACATGCAAAATCACCTGCCGGCTACGCCAGAACCACTTGGCGCACACTCCGGTATCACCTGCTGGGCATGCCGGGACCACCTCTCAGAGGTGCCAGAACCACATGCCGGACACTCTGGAATCACCTGCCGGGCATGCCGGAACCACCTGCCGGACATGCCGGAACCACCGGCTCGACTCGCCGGAACCATTGCCGGACATTTAAAATCACCTGCCGGCTACGCCAGAACCACTTGGCGAACACTCCGGAATCACCTGCCAGGCATGGCGGAACCACCTCTCAGACTTGCCAGAACCATGTTCTGGACACGCCGGTACCACCTGCCGAGTATGCCGGAACCAGCTGATCCACTCCCCAGAACCACCTAGTGGACACGCCAAAATCAACTGCCGGCTACGCCAGAAGCACTCGGCAGACACTCCGTAATCACATGCCAGGTATTCCGGAACCACCTCTCAGAGGTGCCAGAACCAAATGCCGGACACTCCAGTATCACCTTCCGGGCATGTCGGAACCACCTCTCAGAGGTGCCAGAACCACATGCCGGACACTCCGGAATCACCTGCCGGGCATGCTGGAACCACGTGCTGGACATGCCGGAACCACCTGCCGGACATGCCGGAACCACCTGCCGGACATTCCGGAACCACCGGTTCGACTCGCCGGAACCATTGCCGGACATGCAAAATCACCTGCCGGCTACGCCAGAATCACTTGGCGAACACTCCGGAATCACCTGCCGGGCATGGCGGAACCACCTCTCAGACATGCCGGAAACACATGCCAATGACTCCGGAAGCACCTGCCGAGCACGCCGGAACCACCTACTCGACTCGCCGGAACCCCCTACCTGACACGCTAAAATCACCTGCCGGGTATGCCACAACCACTTGGTGGACACTCCGGAATCATCTTCCGGACATGCCAGAACCAGCTCTCAGACACACCAGAACCACGTGCCAGACACGCCGGAAGCACCTGCTGATCGTGCCTGAGACAAATGCTCGACTTGCCAGAAACACCTGCCAGACACGCCAAAATCACCTTCCGGGTACGGCAGAACCACGTGGCGGACACTCCGGAATCACCTTTCGGGCATGCCGGAACCAACTCTCAGACGTGCCAGAACCTCGTGCCGGACACGCCAGAACCACCTGCCGGACAGACCGGAAACACCTGCTGGACACGCCGGAACCACCGGCTCGACTCGCCGGAACCACCGCCGGACATGCAAAATGACCTGCCGGCTATGCCAGAACCACTTGGCGAACAATCCGGAATCACCTGTCGGGCATGCCAGAACCACCTCTCAGACTTGCCAGAACCATGTTCCGGACACGCCGGTACCACCTGCCGAGTATGCCGGAAGCACATGATCCACTCCCCAGAACCACCTGCTGGACATGCCAGAATCACCTGCCGGCTACGCCAGAACCACTCTAGAGACTCCGGAACCACCTGCCGGGCATGCCGCAACCACCTCTCAGAGGTGCCAGAACCACATGCCGGACACTCCAGAATCACCTGTCGGGCATGCCGGAACCAACTCTCAGACGTGCCGGTCACGCCAGAAGCACCTGCCGGACACGCCGGAACCACCGGCTCGACTCGCCGGAACCACCGCCGGACATGCAAAATGACCTGCCGGCTACACCAGAACCACTTGGCGAACACTCCGGAATCACCTGTCGGGCATGCCGGAACCGCATCTCAGACTTGCCAGAACCATGTTCCGGACAGGCCGGTACCACCTGCCGAGTATGCCGGAACCACCTGATCCACTCCCCAGAACCACCTGCTGGACACGCCAGAATCACCTGCCGACTACGCCAGAACCACTCGGCAGACACTCCGGAACCACCTGCCGGGCATGCCGGAACCACCTCTCAGAGGTCCAAGAACCACATGCCGGACACTCCGGAATCACCCGCCGGGCATGCCGGAACCACCTCTCAGAGGTGCCAGAACCACATGCCGGACACTCCGGAATCACCTGCCGGGCATGCCGGAACCATCTCTCAGACGTGCCAGAACCATGTTCCGGACACGCTGCTACCACCTGCCGAGCTCGCCGGAACCACCTGCAGGACACGCCAAAATCACCTGCCAGCTACGCCAGAACCACACGGCAGACACTCCAGAATCACCTGCCGGGCTGGCTGGAACCACCTGCCAGTCACGCCAACATCACCTTTCAGCTACGCCTGAACCACTTGGCGGACACTCCCGAAACACCTCTCCGGCCGGCCGGAACCACCTCTCAGACGTGCCAGAACCATGTGCCTGAGATGCCGGAACCACTCCCCGAACAGACCGAAACCACCTGCCAGACCCGCCTGAACCCCCTGGCAAGCACGCCTGATCCACCTGCTCAACTAGCCGGAACCACCTTCCTGACAAGCCAAAATCACCTGCCGGCTACGCCACAAACATTTGGTGAACTCTTCGGAATCACCTGCCGGGCTGGCTCCAGAACCACTCGGCAGACTCTCCGGAACCACCTGCCGGGCATGCCGGAACCACCTCTCAGACATGCCGGAACCACATGCCAATGACACCGGAAGCACCTGCCGAGCACGCCAGAACCACCTGCTCGACTCGCCAAAACCACCTGCTGGACACGCCAAAATCACCTGCCGGCTACGCCACAACCATTTGGTGAACTCTTCGGAATCACCTGCCGTGCTGGCTGGAACCACCTCTCAGACATGCCGGAACCACATGCCAATGACACCGGAAGCACCTGCCGAGCACGCCAGAACCACCTGCTCGACTCGCCAAAACCACCTTCTGGACACGCCAAAATCACCTGCCGGCTACGCCACAACCATTTGGTGAACTCTTCGGTATCACCTGCCGGGCTTGATGGAACCACCTGCCGGTCACGCCAACATCACCTGCCAGCTATGCCAGAAACACTTGGCGGACACCATGGAAACACCTGTCGGGCCGGCCGGAACCACCTCTCAGACGTGCCAGAACCATGTGCCTGAGATGCCGGAGCCACTCCCCGAACAGACCGAAACCACCTGCCAGACCCGCCTGAACCCCCTGGCGAGCACGCCTGATCCACCTGCTCAACTAGCCAGAACCAACTTCCTGACACGCCAAAATCACCTGCCAGGTATACCAGAACCACTTGGTGGACACTCCGGAATCATCTGCCGGACATGCCAGAACCAGCTCTCAGACACACCAGAACCACGTGCCAGAGACGCCGGAAGCACCAGCTGAGCATGCCTGAGCCACCTGCTCGACTCGCAAGATACACCTGTCGGACATGCCAAAATCACCTGTCGGGTACGCCAGAAACACTTGGCGGACGCTCCGGAATCACCTGTCGGGCGTGCCGGAACCTCCTCTCAGACTTGCCAGAACCATGTTCTGGACACGCCGGTACCACCTGCCGAGTATGCCGGAACCAGCTGATCCACTCCCCAGAACCACCTAGTGGACACGCCAAAATCAACTGCCGGCTACGCCAGAACCACTCGGCAGACACTCCGGAATCACAGGCCAGGCATTCCGGAACGACCTCTCAGAGGTGCCAGAACCAAATGCCGGACACTCCGGTATCACCTGCCGGGCATGCCGGAACCACCTCTCAGAGGTGCCAGAACCACATGCCGCACACTCCGGAATCACCTGCCGGGCATGCCGGAACCACCTGCTGGACATGCCGGAACCACCGGCTCGACTCGCCGGAACCATTGCGGGACATGCAAAATCACCTGCCGGCTATGCCAGAACCACTTCGGGAACACTCCGGAATCACCTGCCGGGCATGGCGGAACCACCTCTCAGACATGCCGGAACCACATGCCAATGACACCGGAAGCACCTGCCGCGCACGCCAGAACCACCTGCTCGACTCGCCAAAACCACCTGCTGTACACGCCAAAATCACCTGCCGGCTACGCCACAACCATTTGGTGAACTCTTCGGAATCACCTGCCGGGTTGGCTCCAGAACCACTCGGCAGACACTCCGGAACCACCTGCCGTGCTGGCTGGAACCACCTCTCAGACATGCCGGAACCACATGCCAATGACACCGGAAGCACCTGCCGAGCACGCCAGAACCACGTGCTCGACTCGCCAAAACCACCTTCTGGACACGCCAAAATCACCTGCCGGCTACGCCACAACCATTTGGTGAACTCTTCGGTATCACCTGCCGGGCTTGATGGAACCACCTGCCGGTCACGCCAACATCACCTGCCAGCTATGCCAGAAACACTTGGCGGACACCATGGAAACACCTGTCGGGCCGGCCGGAACCACCTCTCAGACGTGCCAGAACCATGTGCCTGAGATGCCGGAGCCACTCCCCGAACAGACCGAAACCACCTGCCAGACCCGCCTGAACCCCCTGGCGAGCACGCCTGATCCACCTGCTCAACTAGCCAGAACCAACTTCCTGACACGCCAAAATCACCTGCCAGGTATACCAGAACCACTTGGTGGACACTCCGGAATCATCTGCCGGACATGCCAGAACCAGCTCTCAGACACACCAGAACCACGTGCCAGAGACGCCGGAAGCACCAGCTGAGCATGCCTGAGCCACCTGCTCGACTCGCAAGATACACCTGTCGGACATGCCAAAATCACCTGTCGGGTACGCCAGAAACACTTGGCGGACGCTCTGGAATCACCTGTCGGGCGTGCCGGAACCTCCTCTCAGACTTGCCAGAACCATGTTCTGGACACGCCGGTACCACCTGCCGAGTATGCCGGAACCAGCTGATCCACTCCCCAGAACCACCTAGTGGACACGCCAAAATCAACTGCCGGCTACGCCAGAACCACTCGGCAGACACTCTGGAATCACAGGCCAGGCATTCCGGAACGACCTCTCAGAGGTGCCAGAACCAAATGCCGGACACTCCGGTATCACCTGCCGGGCATGCCGGAACCACCTCTCAGAGGTGCCAGAACCACATGCCGGACACTCCGGAATCACCTGCCGGGCATGCTGGAACCACGTGCTGGACATGCCGGAACCACCTGCCGGACATGCCGGAACCACCTGCCGGACATGCCGGAACCACCTGCTCGACTCTCCGGAACCATTGCCGGACATGCAAAATCACCTGCCGGCTACGCCAGAACCACTTGGCGAACACTCCGGTATCACCTGCCGGGCATGCCGGAACCACCTCTCAGAGGTGCCGGAACCACATGCCGGACACTCCGGAATCACCTGCCGGGCATGCCGGAACCACCTGCTGGACATGCCGGAACCACCGGCTCGACTCGCCGGAACCATTGCGGGACATGCAAAATCACCTGCCGGCTATGCCAGAACCACTTCGGGAACACTCCGGAATCACCTGCCGGGCATGGCGGAACCACCTATCAGACATGCCGGAACCACATGCCAATGACACCGGAAGCACATGCCGCGCACGCCAGAACCACCTGCTCGACTCGCCAAAACCACCTGCTGTACACGCCAAAATCACCTGCCAGCTACGCCACAACCATTTGGTGAACTCTTCGGAATCACCTGCCGGGCTGGCTCCAGAACCACTCGGCAGACACTCCGGAACCACCTGCCGGGCATGCCGGAACCACCTCTCAGACATGCCGGAACCACATGCCAATGACACCGGAAGCACCTGCCGAGCACGCCAGAACCACCTGCTCGACTCGCCAAAACCACCTGCTGGACACGCCAAAATCACTGCCGGCTACGCCACAACCATTTGGTGAACTCTTCGGTATCACCTGCCGGGCTTGATGGAACCACCTGCCGGTCACGCCAACATCACCTGCCAGCTATGCCAGAAACACTTGGCGGACACCATGGAAACACCTGTCGGGCCGGCCGGAACCACCTCTCAGACGTGCCAGAACCATGTGCCTGAGATGCCGGAGCCACTCCCCGAACAGACCGAAACCACCTGCCAGATCCGCCTGAACCCCCTGGCGAGCACGCCTGATCCACCTGCTCAACTAGCCAGAACCAACTTCCTGACACGCCAAAATCACCTGCCAGGTATACCAGAACCACTTGGTGGACACTCCGGAATCATCTGCCGGACATGCCAGAACCAGCTCTCAGACACACCAGAACCACGTGCCAGAGACGCCGGAAGCACCAGCTGAGCATGCCTGAGCCACCTGCTCGACTCGCAAGATACACCTGTCGGACATGCCAAAATCACCTGTCGGGTACGCCAGAAACACTTGGCGGACGCTCCGGAATCACCTGTCGGGCGTGCCGGAACCTCCTCTCAGACTTGCCAGAACCATGTTCTGGACACGCCGGTACCACCTGCCGAGTATGCCGGAACCAGCTGATCCACTCCCCAGAACCACCTAGTGGACACGCCAAAATCAACTGCCGGCTACGCCAGAACCACTCGGCAGACACTCCGGAATCACAGGCCAGGCATTCCGGAACGACCTCTCAGAGGTGCCAGAACCAAATGCCGGACACTCCGGTATCACCTGCCGGGCATGCCGGAACCACCTCTCAGAGGTGCCAGAACCACATGCCGGTCACTCCGGAATCACCTGCCGGGCATGCTGGAACCACGTGCTGGACATGCCGGAACCACCTGCCGGACATGCCGGAACCACCTGCCGGACATTCCGGAACCACCGGCTCGACTCGCCGGAACCATTGCCGGACATGCAAAATCACCTGCCGGCTACGCCAGAACCACTTGGCGAACACTCCGGTATCACCTGCCGGGCATGCCGAGACCACCTCTCAGAGGTGCCAGAACCACATGCCGGACACTCCGGAATCACCTGCCGGGCATGCCGGAACCACCTGCCGGACATGCCGGAACCACCGGCTCGACTCGCCGGAACCATTGCCGGACATGCAAAGTCACCTGCCGGCTACGCCAGAACCACTTGGCGAACACTCCGGAATCACCTGCCAGGCATGGCGGAACCACCTCTCAGACTTGCCAGAACCATGTTCTGGACACGCCGGTACCACCTGCCGAGTATGCCGGAACCAGCTGATCCACTCCCCAGAACCACCTAGTGGACACGCCAAAATCAACTGCCGGCTACGCCAGAACCACTCGGCAGACAGTCCGGAATCACATGCCAGGCATTCCGGAACGACCTCTCAGAGGTGCCAGAACCAAATGCCGGACACTCCGGTATCACCTGCCGGGCATGCCGGAACCACCTCTCAGAGGTGCCAGAACCACATGCCGGACACTCCGGAATCACCTGCCGGGCATGCTGGAACCACGTGCTGGACATGCCGGAACCACCTGCCGGCCATGCCGGAACCACCGGCTCGACTCGCCGGAACCATTGCCGGACATGCAAAATCACCTACCGGCTATGCCAGAACCACTTGGGGAACACTCCGGAATCACCTACCGGGCATGCCGGAACCACCTCTCAGACATGCCGGAACCACATACCAATGACACAGGAAGCACCTGCCGAGCACGCCAGAACCACCTGCTCGACTCGCCAAAACCACCTGCTGGACACGCCAAAATCACCTGCCGGCTACACCACAACCATTTGGTGAACTCTTCGGAATCACCTGCCGGGCTTGCTGGAACCACCTGCCGGTCACGCCAACATCACCTGCCAGCTATGCCAGAACCACTTGGCGGACACCATGGAAACACCTGTCGGGCCGGCCGGAACCACCTCTCAGACGTGCCAGAACCATGAGCCTGAGATGCCGGAACCACTCCCCGAACAGAACGAAACCACCTGCCAGACCCGCCTGGAACCCCTGGCGAGCACGCCTGATCCACCTGCTCAACTAGCCGGAACCAACTTCCTGACACGCCAAAATCACCTGCCAGGTATACAAGAACCACTTGGTGGACACTCCGGAATCATCTGCCGGAGATGCCAGAACCAGCTCTCAGACACACCAGAACCACGTGCCAGAGACGCCGGAAGCACCAGCTGAGCATGCCTCAGCCACCTGCTCGACTCGCAAGATACACCTGTCGGACAGGCGAAAATCACCTGCCGCGTACGCCAGAAACACTTGGCGGACGCTCCGGAATCACTTGTCGGGCGTGCCGGAACCACATGCCGGACATGCCGGAACCACCGGCTCGACTCGCCGGAACCATTGCCGGACATGCGAAATCACCTGCCGGCTACGCCAGAATCACTTGGCGAACACTCCGGAATCACCTGCCGGGCATGGCGGAACCACCTCTCAGACATGCCGGAAACACATGCCAATGACTCCGGAAGCACCTGCCGAGCACGCCAGAACCACCTGCCGAGCACGCCGGAACCACCTACTCGACTCGCCGGAACCACCTACCTGACACGCTAAAATCACCTGCCGGGTAAGCCACAACCACTTGGTGGACACTCCGGAATCATCTTCCGGACATGCCAGAACCAGCTCTCAGACACACCAGAACCACGTGCCAGACACGCCGGAAGCACCTGCTGATCGTGCCTGAGACAAATGCTCGACTTGCCAGAAACACCTGCCAGACACGCCAAAATCACCTTCCGGGTACGCCAGAACCACGTGGTGGACACTCCGGAATCACCTTTCGGGCATGCCGGAACCAACTCTCAGACGTGCCAGAACCTCGTGCCGGACACGCCAGAACCACCTGCCGGACAGACCGGAAACACCTGCTGGACACGCCGGAACCACCGGCTCGACTCGCCGGAACCACCGCCGGACATGCAAAATGACCTGCCGGCTACGCCAGAACCACTTGGCGAAAACTCCGGAATCACCTGTCGGGCATGCCAGAACCACCTCTCAGACTTGCCAGAACCATGTTCCGGACACGCCGGTACCACCTGCCGAGTATGCCGGAACCACATGATCCACTCCCCAGAACCACCTGCTGGACATGCCAGAATCAACTGCCGGCTACGCCAGAACCACTCGGCAGACACTCCGGAACCACCTGCCGGGCATGCCGCAACCACCTCTCAGAGGTGCCAGAACCACATGCCGGACACTCCAGAATCACCTGTCGGGCATGCCGGAACCAACTCTCAGACGTGCCGGTCACGCCAGAAGCACCTGCCGGACACGCCGGAACCACCGGCTCGACTCGCCGGAACCACCGCCGGACATGCAAAATGACCTGCCGGCTACGCCAGAACCACTTGGCGAACACTCCGGAATCACCTGTCGGGCATGCCGGAACCGCATCTCAGACTTGCCAGAACCATGTTCCGGACAGGCCGGTACCACCTGCCGAGTATGCCGGAACCACCTGATCCACTCCCCAGAACCACCTGCTGGACACGCCAGAATCACCTGCCGACTACGCCAGAACCACTCGGCAGACACTCCGGAACCACCTGCCGGGCATGCCGGAACCACCTCTCAGAGGTCCAAGAACCACATGCCGGACACTCCGGAATCACCCGCCGGACATGCCGGAACCACCTCTCAGAGGTGCCAGAACCACATGCCGGACACTCCGGAATCACCTGCCGGGCATGCCGGAACCATCTCTCAGACGTGCCAGAACCATGTTCCGGAAACGCTGCTACCACCTGCCGAGCTCGCCGGAACCACCTGCAGGACACGCCAAAATCACCTGCCAGCTACGCCAGAACCACACGGCAGACACTCCGGAATCACCTGCTGGGCTGGCTGGAACCACCTGCCAGTCACGCCAACATCACCTTTCAGCTACGCCAGAACCACTTGGCGGACACTCCCGAAACACCTCTCCGGCCGGCCGGAACCACCTCTCAGACGTGCCAGAACCATGTGCCTGAGATGCCGGAACCACTCCCCGAACAGACCGAAACCACCTGCCAGACCCGCCTGAACCCCCTGGCAAGCACGCCTGATCCACCTGCTCAACTAGCCGGAACCACCTTCCTGACAAGCCAAAATCACCTGCCGGCTACGCCACAAACATTTGGTGAACTCTTCGGAATCACCTGCCGGGCTGGCTCCAGAACCACTCGGCAGACTCTCCGGAACCACCTGCCGGGCATGCCGGAACCACCTCTCAGACATGCCGGAACCACATGCCAATGACACCGGAAGCACCTGCCGAGCACGCCAGAACCACCTGCTCGACTCGCCAAAACCACCTGCTGGACACGCCAAAATCACCTGCCGGCTACGCCACAACCATTTGGTGAACTCTTCGGAATCACCTGCCGGGCTGGCTCCAGAACCACTCGGCAGACACTCCGGAACCACCTGCCGGGCATGCCGGAACCACCTCTCAGACATGCCGGAACCACATGCCAATGACACCGGAAGCACCTGCCGAGCACGCCAGAACCACCTGCTCGACTCGCCAAAACCACCTTCTGGACACGCCAAAATCACCTGCCGGCTACGCCACAACCATTTGGTGAACTCTTCGGTATCACCTGCCGGGCTTGATGGAACCACCTGCCGGTCACGCCAACATCACCTGCCAGCTATGCCAGAAACACTTGGCGGACACCATGGAAACACCTGTCGGGCCGGCCGGAACCACCTCTCAGACGTGCCAGAACCATGTGCCTGAGATGCCGGAGCCACTCCCCGAACAGACCGAAACCACCTGCCAGACCCGCCTGAACCCCCCGGCGAGCACGCCTGATCCACCTGCTCAACTAGCCAGAACCAACTTCCTGACACGCCAAAATCACCTGCCAGGTATACCAGAACCACTTGGTGGACACTCCGGAATCATCTGCCGGACATGCCAGAACCAGCTCTCAGACACACCAGAACCACGTGCCAGAGACGCCGGAAGCACCAGCTGAGCATGCCTGAGCCACCTGCTCGACTCGCAAGATACACCTGTCGGACATGCCAAAATCACCTGTCGGGTACGCCAGAAACACTTGGCGGACGCTCCGGAATCACCTGTCGGGCGTGCCGGAACCTCCTCTCAGACTTGCCAGAACCATGTTCTGGACACGCCGGTACCACCTGCCGAGTATGCCGGAACCAGCTGATCCACTCCCCAGAACCACCTAGTGGACACGCCAAAATCAACTGCCGGCTACGCCAGAACCGCTCGGCAGACACTCCGGAATCACAGGCCAGGCATTCCGGAACGACCTCTCAGAGGTGCCAGAACCAAATGCCGGACACTCCGGTATCACCTGCCGGGCATGCCGGAACCACCTCTCAGAGGTGCCAGAACCACATGCCGCACACTCCGGAATCACCTGCCGGGCATGCTGCAACCACGTGCTGGACATGCCGGAACCACCTGCCGGACAGGCCAGAATCACCTGCCGGACATGCCGGAACCACCGGCTCGAATCGCCGGAACCATTGCCGGACATGCAAAATCACCTGCCGGCTACGCCAGAACCACTTGGCGAACACTCCGGTATCACCTGCCGGGCATGCCGGAACCACCTCTCAGAGGTGCCAGAACCACATGCCGGACACTCCGGAATCACCTGCCGGGCATGCCGGAACCACCTGCTGGACATGCCGGAACCACCGGCTCGACTCGCCGGAACCATTGCGGGACATGCAAAATCACCTGCCGGCTATGCCAGAACCACTTCGGAAACACTCCGGAATCACCTGCCGGGCATGGCGGAACCACCTCTCAGACATGCCGGAACCACATGCCAATGACACCGGAAGCACCTGCCGCGCACGCCAGAACCACCTGCTCGACTCGCCAAAACCACCTGCTGTACACGCCAAAATCACCTGCCGGCTACGCCACAACCATTTGGTGAACTCTTCGGAATCACCTGCCGGGCTGGCTGCAGAACCACTCGGCAGACACTCCGGACCCACCTGCCGTGCTGGCTGGAACCACCTCTCAGACATGCTGGAACCACATGCCAATGACACCGGAAGCACCTGCCGAGCACGCCAGAACCACCTGCTCGACTCGCCAAAACCACCTTCTGGACACGCCAAAATCACCTGCCGGCTACGCCACAACCATTTGGTGAACTCTTCGGAATCACCTGCCGGGCTGGCTCCAGAACCACTCGGAAGACACTCCGGAACCACCTGCCGGGCATGCCGGAACCACCTCTCAGTCATGCCGGAACCACATGCCAATGACACCGGAAGCACCTGCCGAGCACGCCAGAACCACCTGCTCGACTCGCCAAAACCACCTGCTGGACACGCCAAAATCACCTGCCGGCTACGCCACAACCATTTGGTGAACTCTTCGGAATCACCTGCCGTGCTGGCTGGAACCACATCTCAGACATGCCGGAACCACATGCCAATGACACCGGAAGCACCTGCCGAGCACGCCAGAACCACCTGCTCGACTCGCCAAAACCACCTTCTGGACACGCCAAAATCACCTGCCGGCTACGCCACAACCATTTGGTGAACTCTTCGGTATCACCTGCCGGGCTTGATGGAACCACCTGCCGGTCACGCCAACATCACCTGCCAGCTATGCCAGAAACACTTGGCGGACACCATGGAAACACCTGTCGGGCCGGCCGGAACCACCTCTCAGACGTGCCAGAACCATGTGCCTGAGATGCCGGAGCCACTCCCCGAACAGACCGAAACCACCTGCCAGACCCGCCTGAACCCCCTGGCGAGCACGCCTGATCCACCTGCTCAACTAGCCAGAACCAACTTCCTGACACGCCAAAATCACCTGCCAGGTATACCAGAACCACTTGGTGGACACTCCGGAATCATCTGCCGGACATGCCAGAACCAGCTCTCAGACACACCAGAACCACGTGCCAGAGACGCCGGAAGCACCAGCTGAGCATGCCTGAGCCACCTGCTCGACTCGCAAGATACACCTGTCGGACATGCCAAAATCACCTGTCGGGTACGCCAGAAACACTTGGCGGACGCTCCGGAATCACCTGTCGGGCGTGCCGGAACCTCCTCTCAGACTTGCCAGAACCATGTTCTGGACACGCCGGTACCACCTGCCGAGTATGCCGGAACCAGCTGATCCACTCCCCAGAACCACCTAGTGGACACGCCAAAATCAACTGCCGGCTACGCCAGAACCACTCGGCAGACACTCCGGAATCACAGGCCAGGCATTCCGGAACGACCTCTCAGAGGTGCCAGAACCAAATGCCGGACACTCCGGTATCACCTGCCGGGCATGCCGGAACCACCTCTCAGAGGTGCCAGAACCACATGCCGCACACTCCGGAATCACCTGCCGGGCATGCTGCAACCACGTGCTGGACATGCCGGAACCACCTGCCGGACAGGCCGGAATCACCTGCCGGACATGCCGGAACCACCGGCTCGAATCGCCGGAACCATTGCCGGACATGCAAAATCACCTGCCGGCTACGCCAGAACCACTTGGCGAACACTCCGGTATCACCTGCCGGGCATGCCGGAACCACCTCTCAGAGGTGCCAGAACCACATGCCGGACACTCCGGAATCACCTGCCGGGCATGCCGGAACCACCTGCTGGACATGCCGGAACCACCGGCTCGACTCGCCGGAACCATTGCGGGACATGCAAAATCACCTGCCGGCTATGCCAGAACCACTTCGGGAACACTCCGGAATCACCTGCCGGGCATGGCGGAACCACCTCTCAGACATGCCGGAACCACATGCCAATGACACCGGAAGCACCTGCCGCGCACGCCAGAACCACCTGCTCGACTCGCCAAAACCACCTGCTGTACACGCCAAAATCACCTGCCGGCTACGCCACAACCATTTGGTGAACTCTTCGGAATCACCTGCCGGGCTGGCTGCAGAACCACTCGGCAGACACTCCGGACCCACCTGCCGTGCTGGCTGGAACCACCTCTCAGACATGCTGGAACCACATGCCAATGACACCGGAAGCACCTGCCGAGCACGCCAGAACCACCTGCTCGACTCGCCAAAACCACCTGCTGGACACGCCAAAATCACCTGCCGGCTACGCCACAACCATTTGGTGAACTCTTCGGAATCACCTGCCGTGCTGGCTGGAACCACCTCTCAGACATGCCGGAACCACATGCCAATGACACCGGAAGCACCTGCCGAGCACGCCAGAACCACCTGCTCGACTCGCCAAAACCACCTGCTGGACACGCCAAAATCACCTGCCGGCTACGCCACAACCATTTGGTGAACTCTTCGGTATCACCTGCCGGGCTTGATGGAACCACCTGCCGGTCACGCCAACATCACCTGCCAGCTATGCCAGAAACACTTGGCGGACACCATGGAAACACCTGTCGGGCCGGCCGGAACCACCTCTCAGACGTGCCAGAACCATGTGCCTGAGATGCCGGAGCCACTCCCCGAACAGACCGAAACCACCTGCCAGACCCGCCTGAACCCCCTGGCGAGCACGCCTGATCCACCTGCTCAACTAGCCAGAACCAACTTCCTGACACGCCAAAATCACCTGCCAGGTATACCAGAACCACTTGGTGGACACTCCGGAATCATCTGCCGGACATGCCAGAACCAGCTCTCAGACACACCAGAACCACGTGCCAGAGACGCCGGAAGCACCAGCTGAGCATGCCTGAGCCACCTGCTCGACTCGCAAGATACACCTGTCGGACATGCCAAAATCACCTGTCGGGTACGCCAGAAACACTTGGCGGACGCTCCGGAATCACCTGTCGGGCGTGCCGGAACCTCCTCTCAGACTTGCCAGAACCATGTTCTGGACACGCCGGTACCACCTGCCGAGTATGCCGGAACCAGCTGATCCACTCCCCAGAACCACCTAGTGGACACGCCAAAATCAACTGCCGGCTACGCCAGAACCACTCGGCAGACACTCCGGAATCACAGGCCAGGCATTCCGGAACGACCTCTCAGAGGTGCCAGAACCAAATGCCGGACACTCCAGTATCACCTGCCGGGCATGCCGGAACCACCTCTCAGAGCTGCCAGAACCACATGCCGGACACTGCGGAATCACCTGCCGTGCATGCTGGAACCATGTTCTGGACATGCCGGAACCACCTGCCTTACATGCCGGAACCACCGGCTTGACTCGCCGGAACCATTGCCGGACATGCAAAATCACCTACCGGCTACGCCAGAACCACTTGGCGAACACTCCGGTATCACCTGCCGGGCATGCCGGAACCACCTCTCAGAGGTGCCAGAACCACATGCCGGACACTCCGGAATCACCTGCCGGGCATGCCGGAACCACCTGCCGGACATGCCGGAAGCACCGGCTCGACTCGCCGGAACCATTGCCGGACATGCAAAATCACCTGCCGGCTATGCCAGAACCACTTCGGGAACACTCCGGAATCACCTGCCGGACATGGCGGAACCACCTCTCAGACATGCCGGAACCACATGCCAATGACACCGGAAGCACATGCCGCGCACGCCAGAACCACCTGCTCGACTCGCCAAAACCACCTGCTGGACACGCCAAAATCACCTTCCGGGTACGCCAGAACCACGTGGCGGACACTCCGGAATCACCTTTCGGGCATGCCGGAACCAACTCTCAGACGTGCCAGAACCTCGTGCCGGACACGCCAGAACCACCTGCCGGACAGACCGGAAACACCTGCTGGACACGCCGGAACCACCGGATCGACTCGCCGGAACCACCGCCGGACATGAAAAATGACCTGCCGGCTACGCCAGAACCACTTGGCGAACACTCCGGAATCACCTGTCGTGCATGCCAGAACCACCTCTCAGACTTGCCAGAACCATGTTCCGGACACGCCGGTACCACCTGCCGAGTATGCCGGAACCACATGATCCACTCCCCAGAACCACCTGCTGGACATGCCAGAATCACCTGCCGGCTACGCCAGAACCACTCGGCAGACACTCCGGAACCACCTGCCGGGCATGCCGCAACCACCTCTCAGAGGTGCCAGAACCACATGCCGGACACTCCAGAATCACCTGTTGGGCATGCCGGAACCAACTCTCAGACGTGCCGGTCACGCCAGAAGCACCTGCCGGACACGCCGGAACCACCGGCTCGACTCGCCGGAACCACCGCCGGACATGCAAAATGACCTGCCGGCTACGCCAGAACCACTTGGCGAACACTCCGGAATCACCTGTCGGGCATGCCGGAACCGCATCTCAGACTTGCCAGAACCATGTTCCGGACAGGCCGGTACCACCTGCCGAGTATGCCGGAACCACCTGATCCACTCCCCAGAACCACCTGCTGGACACGCCAGAATCACCTGCCGACTACGCCAGAACCACTCGGCAGACACTCCGGAACCACCTGCCGGGCATGCCGGAACCACCTCTCAGACGTGCCAGAACCATGTGCCTGAGATGCCGGAGCCACTCCCCGAACAGACCGAAACCACCTGCCAGACCCGCCTGAACCCCCTGGCGAGCACGCCTGATCCACCTGCTCAACTAGCCAGAACCAACTTCCTGACACGCCAAAATCACCTGCCAGGTATACCAGAACCACTTGGTGGACACTCCGGAATCATCTGCCGGACATGCCAGAACCAGCTCTCAGACACACCAGAACCACGTGCCAGAGACGCCGGAAGCACCAGCTGAGCATGCCTGAGCCACCTGCTCGACTCGCAAGATACACCTGTCGGACATGCCAAAATCACCTGTCGGGTACGCCAGAAACACTTGGCGGACGCTCCGGAATCACCTGTCGGGCGTGCCGGAACCTCCTCTCAGACTTGCCAGAACCATGTTCTGGACACGCCGGTACCACCTGCCGAGTATGCCGGAACCAGCTGATCCACTCCCCAGAACCACCTAGTGGACACGCCAAAATCAACTGCCGGCTACGCCAGAACCACTCGGCAGACACTCCGGAATCACAGGCCAGGCATTCCGGAACGACCTCTCAGAGGTGCCAGAACCAAATGCCGGACACTCCAGTATCACCTGCCGGGCATGCCGGAACCACCTCTCAGAGCTGCCAGAACCACATGCCGGACACTGCGGAATCACCTGCCGTGCATGCTGGAACCACGTTCTGGACATGCCGGAACCACCTGCCTTACATGCCGGAACCACCGGCTTGACTCGCCGGAACCATTGCCGGACATGCAAAATCACCTGCCGGCTACGCCAGAACCACTTGGCGAACACTCCGGTATCACCTGCCGGGCATGCCGGAACCACCTCTCAGAGGTGCCAGAACCACATGCCGGACACTCCGGAATCACCTGCCGGGCATGCCGGAACCACCTGCTTGACATGCCGGAAGCACCGGCTCGACTCGCCGGAACCATTGCCGGACATGCAAAATCACCTGCCGGCTATGCCAGAACCACTTCGGGAACACTCCGGAATCACCTGCCGGACATGGCGGAACCACCTCTCAGACATGCCGGAACCACATGCCAATGACACCGGAAGCACCTGCCGCGCACGCCAGAACCACCTGCTCGACTCGCCAAAACCACCTGCTGTACACGCCAAAATCACCTGCCGGCTACGCCACAACCATTTGGTGAACTCTTCGGAATCACCTGCCGGGCTGGCTGCAGAACCACTCGGCAGACACTCCGGACCCACCTGCCGTGCTGGCTGGAACCACCTCTCAGACATGCTGGAACCACATGCCAATGACACCGGAAGCACCTGCCGAGCACGCCAGAACCACCTGCTCGACTCGCCAAAACCACCTTCTGGACACGCCAAAATCACCTGCCGGCTACGCCACAACCATTTGGTGAACTCTTCGGAATCACCTGCCGGGCTGGCTCCAGAACCACTCGGAAGACACTCCGGAACCACCTGCCGGGCATGCCGGAACCACCTCTCAGTCATGCCGGAACCACATGCCAATGACACCGGAAGCACCTGCCGAGCACGCCAGAACCACCTGCTCGACTCGCCAAAACCACCTGCTGGACACGCCAAAATCACCTGCCGGCTACGCCACAACCATTTGGTGAACTCTTCGGAATCACCTGCCGTGCTGGCTGGAACCACATCTCAGACATGCCGGAACCACATGCCAATGACACCGGAAGCACCTGCCGAGCACGCCAGAACCACCTGCTCGACTCGCCAAAACCACCTGCTGGACACGCCAAAATCACCTGCCGGCTACGCCACAACCATTTGGTGAACTCTTCGGTATCACCTGCCGGGCTTGATGGAACCACCTGCCGGTCACGCCAACATCACCTGCCAGCTATGCCAGAAACACTTGGCGGACACCATGGAAACACCTGTCGGGCCGGCCGGAACCACCTCTCAGACGTGCCAGAACCATGTGCCTGAGATGCCGGAGCCACTCCCCGAACAGACCGAAACCACCTGCCAGACCCGCCTGAACCCCCTGGCGAGC
Organism: Equus caballus; assembly: GCF_041296265.1. Lineage (NCBI taxonomy): Eukaryota > Metazoa > Chordata > Mammalia > Perissodactyla > Equidae > Equus > Equus caballus. The sequence goes on from NC_091704.1 coordinate 7,975,528, forward strand.
ACGCCTGATCCACCTGCTCAACTAGCCAGAACCAACTTCCTGACACGCCAAAATCACCTGCCAGGTATACCAGAACCACTTGGTGGACACTCCGGAATCATCTGCCGGACATGCCAGAACCAGCTCTCAGACACACCAGAACCACGTGCCAGAGACGCCGGAAGCACCAGCTGAGCATGCCTGAGCCACCTGCTCGACTCGCAAGATACACCTGTCGGACATGCCAAAATCACCTGTCGGGTACGCCAGAAACACTTGGCGGACGCTCCGGAATCACCTGTCGGGCGTGCCGGAACCTCCTCTCAGACTTGCCAGAACCATGTTCTGGACACGCCGGTACCACCTGCCGAGTATGCCGGAACCAGCTGATCCACTCCCCAGAACCACCTAGTGGACACGCCAAAATCAACTGCCGGCTACGCCAGAACCACTCGGCAGACACTCCGGAATCACAGGCCAGGCATTCCGGAACGACCTCTCAGAGGTGCCAGAACCAAATGCCGGACACTCCGGTATCACCTGCCGGGCATGCCGGAACCACCTCTCAGAGGTGCCAGAACCACATGCCGCACACTCCGGAATCACCTGCCGGGCATGCTGCAACCACGTGCTGGACATGCCGGAACCACCTGCCGGACAGGCCGGAATCACCTGCCGGACATGCCGGAACCACCGGCTCGAATCGCCGGAACCATTGCCGGACATGCAAAATCACCTGCCGGCTACGCCAGAACCACTTGGCGAACACTCCGGTATCACCTGCCGGGCATGCCGGAACCACCTCTCAGAGGTGCCAGAACCACATGCCGGACACTCCGGAATCACCTGCCGGGCATGCCGGAACCACCTGCTGGACATGCCGGAACCACCGGCTCGACTCGCCGGAACCATTGCGGGACATGCAAAATCACCTGCCGGCTATGCCAGAACCACTTCGGGAACACTCCGGAATCACCTGCCGGGCATGGCGGAACCACCTCTCAGACATGCCGGAACCACATGCCAATGACACCGGAAGCACCTGCCGCGCACGCCAGAACCACCTGCTCGACTCGCCAAAACCACCTGCTGTACACGCCAAAATCACCTGCCGGCTACGCCACAACCATTTGGTGAACTCTTCGGAATCACCTGCCGGGCTGGCTGCAGAACCACTCGGCAGACACTCCGGACCCACCTGCCGTGCTGGCTGGAACCACCTCTCAGACATGCTGGAACCACATGCCAATGACACCGGAAGCACCTGCCGAGCACGCCAGAACCACCTGCTCGACTCGCCAAAACCACCTGCTGGACACGCCAAAATCACCTGCCGGCTACGCCACAACCATTTGGTGAACTCTTCGGAATCACCTGCCGTGCTGGCTGGAACCACCTCTCAGACATGCCGGAACCACATGCCAATGACACCGGAAGCACCTGCCGAGCACGCCAGAACCACCTGTTCGACTCACCAAAACCACCTGCTGTACACGCCAAAATCACCTGCCGGCTACGCCACAACCATTTGGTGAACTCTTCGGTATCACCTGCCGGGCTTGATGGAACCACCTGCCGGTCACGCCAACATCACCTGCCAGCTATGCCAGAAACACTTGGCGGACACCATGGAAACACCTGTCGGGCCGGCCGGAACCACCTCTCAGACGTGCCAGAACCATGTGCCTGAGATGCCGGAGCCACTCCCCGAACAGACCGAAACCACCTGCCAGACCCGCCTGAACCCCCTGGCGAGCACGCCTGATCCACCTGCTCAACTAGCCAGAACCAACTTCCTGACACGCCAAAATCACCTGCCAGGTATACCAGAACCACTTGGTGGACACTCCGGAATCATCTGCCGGACATGCCAGAACCAGCTCTCAGACACACCAGAACCACGTGCCAGAGACGCCGGAAGCACCAGCTGAGCATGCCTGAGCCACCTGCTCGACTCGCAAGATACACCTGTCGGACATGCCAAAATCACCTGTCGGGTACGCCAGAAACACTTGGCGGACGCTCCGGAATCACCTGTCGGGCGTGCCGGAACCTCCTCTCAGACTTGCCAGAACCATGTTCTGGACACGCCGGTACCACCTGCCGAGTATGCCGGAACCAGCTGATCCACTCCCCAGAACCACCTAGTGGACACGCCAAAATCAACTGCCGGCTACGCCAGAACCACTCGGCAGACACTCCGGAATCACAGGCCAGGCATTCCGGAACGACCTCTCAGAGGTGCCAGAACCAAATGCCGGACACTCCAGTATCACCTGCCGGGCATGCCGGAACCACCTCTCAGAGCTGCCAGAACCACATGCCGGACACTGCGGAATCACCTGCCGTGCATGCTGGAACCATGTTCTGGACATGCCGGAACCACCTGCCTTACATGCCGGAACCACCGGCTTGACTCGCCGGAACCATTGCCGGACATGCAAAATCACCTACCGGCTACGCCAGAACCACTTGGCGAACACTCCGGTATCACCTGCCGGGCATGCCGGAACCACCTCTCAGAGGTGCCAGAACCACATGCCGGACACTCCGGAATCACCTGCCGGGCATGCCGGAACCACCTGCTTGACATGCCGGAAGCACCGGCTCGACTCGCCGGAACCATTGCCGGACATGCAAAATCACCTGCCGGCTATGCCAGAACCACTTCGGGAACACTCCGGAATCACCTGCCGGACATGGCGGAACCACCTCTCAGACATGCCGGAACCACATGCCAATGACACCGGAAGCACATGCCGCGCACGCCAGAACCACCTGCTCGACTCGCCAAAACCACCTGCTGGACACGCCAAAATCACCTTCCGGGTACGCCAGAACCACGTGGCGGACACTCCGGAATCACCTTTCGGGCATGCCGGAACCAACTCTCAGACGTGCCAGAACCTCGTGCCGGACACGCCAGAACCACCTGCCGGACAGACCGGAAACACCTGCTGGACACGCCGGAACCACCGGCTCGACTCGCCGGAACCACCGCCGGACATGAAAAATGACCTGCCGGCTACGCCAGAACCACTTGGCGAACACTCCGGAATCACCTGTCGGGCATGCCAGAACCACCTCTCAGACTTGCCAGAACCATGTTCCGGACACGCCGGTACCACCTGCCGAGTATGCCGGAACCACATGATCCACTCCCCAGAACCACCTGCTGGACATGCCAGAATCACCTGCCGGCTACGCCAGAACCACTCGGCAGACACTCCGGAACCACCTGCCGGGCATGCCGCAACCACCTCTCAGAGGTGCCAGAACCACATGCCGGACACTCCAGAATCACCTGTTGGGCATGCCGGAACCAACTCTCAGACGTGCCGGTCACGCCAGAAGCACCTGCCGGACACGCCGGAACCACCGGCTCGACTCGCCGGAACCACCGCCGGACATGCAAAATGACCTGCCGGCTACGCCAGAACCACTTGGCGAACACTCCGGAATCACCTGTCGGGCATGCCGGAACCGCATCTCAGACTTGCCAGAACCATGTTCCGGACAGGCCGGTACCACCTGCCGAGTATGCCGGAACCACCTGATCCACTCCCCAGAACCACCTGCTGGACACGCCAGAATCACCTGCCGACTACGCCAGAACCACTCGGCAGACACTCCGGAACCACCTGCCGGGCATGCCGGAACCACCTCTCAGACGTGCCAGAACCATGTGCCTGAGATGCCGGAGCCACTCCCCGAACAGACCGAAACCACCTGCCAGACCCGCCTGAACCCCCTGGCGAGCACGCCTGATCCACCTGCTCAACTAGCCAGAACCAACTTCCTGACACGCCAAAATCACCTGCCAGGTATACCAGAACCACTTGGTGGACACTCCGGAATCATCTGCCGGACATGCCAGAACCAGCTCTCAGACACACCAGAACCACGTGCCAGAGACGCCGGAAGCACCAGCTGAGCATGCCTGAGCCACCTGCTCGACTCGCAAGATACACCTGTCGGACATGCCAAAATCACCTGTCGGGTACGCCAGAAACACTTGGCGGACGCTCCGGAATCACCTGTCGGGCGTGCCGGAACCTCCTCTCAGACTTGCCAGAACCATGTTCTGGACACGCCGGTACCACCTGCCGAGTATGCCGGAACCAGCTGATCCACTCCCCAGAACCACCTAGTGGACACGCCAAAATCAACTGCCGGCTACGCCAGAACCACTCGGCAGACACTCCGGAATCACAGGCCAGGCATTCCGGAACGACCTCTCAGAGGTGCCAGAACCAAATGCCGGACACTCCAGTATCACCTGCCGGGCATGCCGGAACCACCTCTCAGAGCTGCCACAACCACATGCCGGACACTGCGGAATCACCTGCCGTGCATGCTGGAACCACGTTCTGGACATGCCGGAACCACCTGCCTTACATGCCGGAACCACCGGCTTGACTCGCCGGAACCATTGCCGGACATGCAAAATCACCTGCCGGCTACGCCAGAACCACTTGGCGAACACTCCGGTATCACCTGCCGGGCATGCCGGAACCACCTCTCAGAGGTGCCAGAACCACATGCCGGACACTCCGGAATCACCTGCCGGGCATGCCGGAACCACCTGCTTGACATGCCGGAAGCACCGGCTCGACTCGCCGGAACCATTGCCGGACATGCAAAATCACCTGCCGGCTATGCCAGAACCACTTCGGGAACACTCCGGAATCACCTGCCGGACATGGCGGAACCACCTCTCAGACATGCCGGAACCACATGCCAATGACACCGGAAGCACATGCCGCGCACGCCAGAACCACCTGCTCGACTCGCCAAAACCACCTGCTGGACACGCCAAAATCACCTTCCGGGTACGCCAGAACCACGTGGCGGACACTCCGGAATCACCTTTCGGGCATGCCGGAACCAACTCTCAGACGTGCCAGAACCTCGTGCCGGACACGCCAGAACCACCTGCCGGACAGACCGGAAACACCTGCTGGACACGCCGGAACCACCGGCTCGACTCGCCGGAACCACCGCCGGACATGAAAAATGACCTGCCGGCTACGCCAGAACCACTTGGCGAACACTCCGGAATCACCTGTCGGGCATGCCAGAACCACCTCTCAGACTTGCCAGAACCATGTTCCGGACACGCCGGTACCACCTGCCGAGTATGCCGGAACCACATGATCCACTCCCCAGAACCACCTGCTGGACATGCCAGAATCACCTGCCGGCTACGCCAGAACCACTCGGCAGACACTCCGGAACCACCTGCCGGGCATGCCGCAACCACCTCTCAGAGGTGCCAGAACCACATGCCGGACACTCCAGAATCACCTGTTGGGCATGCCGGAACCAACTCTCAGACGTGCCGGTCACGCCAGAAGCACCTGCCGGACACGCCGGAACCACCGGCTCGACTCGCCGGAACCACCGCCGGACATGCAAAATGACCTGCCGGCTACGCCAGAACCACTTGGCGAACACTCCGGAATCACCTGTCGGGCATGCCGGAACCGCATCTCAGACTTGCCAGAACCATGTTCCGGACAGGCCGGTACCACCTGCCGAGTATGCCGGAACCACCTGATCCACTCCCCAGAACCACCTGCTGGACACGCCAGAATCACCTGCCGACTACGCCAGAACCACTCGGCAGACACTCCGGAACCACCTGCCGGGCATGCCGGAACCACCTCTCAGACGTGCCAGAACCATGTGCCTGAGATGCCGGAACCACTCCCCGAACAGACCGAAACCACCTGCCAGACCCGCCTGAACCCCCTGGCGAGCACGCCTGATCCACCTGCTCAACTAGCCAGAACCAACTTCCTGACACGCCAAAATCACCTGCCAGGTATACCAGAACCACTTGGTGGACACTCCGGAATCATCTGCCGGACATGCCAGAACCAGCTCTCAGACACACCAGAACCACGTGCCAGAGACGCCGGAAGCACCAGCTGAGCATGCCTGAGCCACCTGCTCGACTCGCAAGATACACCTGTCGGACATGCCAAAATCACCTGTCGGGTACGCCAGAAACACTTGGCGGACGCTCCGGAATCACCTGTCGGGCGTGCCGGAACCTCCTCTCAGACTTGCCAGAACCATGTTCTGGACACGCCGGTACCACCTGCCGAGTATGCCGGAACCAGCTGATCCACTCCCCAGAACCACCTAGTGGACACGCCAAAATCAACTGCCGGCTACGCCAGAACCACTCGGCAGACACTCCGGAATCACAGGCCAGGCATTCCGGAACGACCTCTCAGAGGTGCCAGAACCAAATGCCGGACACTCCGGTATCACCTGCCGGGCATGCCGGAACCACCTCTCAGAGGTGCCAGAACCACATGCCGCACACTCCGGAATCACCTGCCGGGCATGCTGCAACCACGTGCTGGACATGCCGGAACCACCTGCCGGACAGGCCGGAATCACCTGCCGGACATGCCGGAACCACCGGCTCGAATCGCCGGAACCATTGCCGGACATGCAAAATCACCTGCCGGCTACGCCAGAACCACTTGGCGAACACTCCGGTATCACCTGCCGGGCATGCCGGAACCACCTCTCAGAGGTGCCAGAACCACATGCCGGACACTCCGGAATCACCTGCCGGGCATGCCGGAACCACCTGCTGGACATGCCGGAACCACCGGCTCGACTCGCCGGAACCATTGCGGGACATGCAAAATCACCTGCCGGCTATGCCAGAACCACTTCGGGAACACTCCGGAATCACCTGCCGGGCATGGCGGAACCACCTCTCAGACATGCCGGAACCACATGCCAATGACACCGGAAGCACCTGCCGCGCACGCCAGAACCACCTGCTCGACTCGCCAAAACCACCTGCTGTACACGCCAAAATCACCTGCCGGCTACGCCACAACCATTTGGTGAACTCTTCGGAATCACCTGCCGGGCTGGCTGCAGAACCACTCGGCAGACACTCCGGACCCACCTGCCGTGCTGGCTGGAACCACCTCTCAGACATGCTGGAACCACATGCCAATGACACCGGAAGCACCTGCCGAGCACGCCAGAACCACCTGCTCGACTCGCCAAAACCACCTGCTGGACACGCCAAAATCACCTGCCGGCTACGCCACAACCATTTGGTGAACTCTTCGGAATCACCTGCCGTGCTGGCTGGAACCACCTCTCAGACATGCCGGAACCACATGCCAATGACACCGGAAGCACCTGCCGAGCACGCCAGAACCACCTGTTCGACTCACCAAAACCACCTGCTGTACACGCCAAAATCACCTGCCGGCTACGCCACAACCATTTGGTGAACTCTTCGGTATCACCTGCCGGGCTTGATGGAACCACCTGCCGGTCACGCCAACATCACCTGCCAGCTATGCCAGAAACACTTGGCGGACACCATGGAAACACCTGTCGGGCCGGCCGGAACCACCTCTCAGACGTGCCAGAACCATGTGCCTGAGATGCCGGAGCCACTCCCCGAACAGACCGAAACCACCTGCCAGACCCGCCTGAACCCCCTGGCGAGCACGCCTGATCCACCTGCTCAACTAGCCAGAACCAACTTCCTGACACGCCAAAATCACCTGCCAGGTATACCAGAACCACTTGGTGGACACTCCGGAATCATCTGCCGGACATGCCAGAACCAGCTCTCAGACACACCAGAACCACGTGCCAGAGACGCCGGAAGCACCAGCTGAGCATGCCTGAGCCACCTGCTCGACTCGCAAGATACACCTGTCGGACATGCCAAAATCACCTGTCGGGTACGCCAGAAACACTTGGCGGACGCTCCGGAATCACCTGTCGGGCGTGCCGGAACCTCCTCTCAGACTTGCCAGAACCATGTTCTGGACACGCCGGTACCACCTGCCGAGTATGCCGGAACCAGCTGATCCACTCCCCAGAACCACCTAGTGGACACGCCAAAATCAACTGCCGGCTACGCCAGAACCACTCGGCAGACACTCCGGAATCACAGGCCAGGCATTCCGGAACGACCTCTCAGAGGTGCCAGAACCAAATGCCGGACACTCCAGTATCACCTGCCGGGCATGCCGGAACCACCTCTCAGAGCTGCCAGAACCACATGCCGGACACTGCGGAATCACCTGCCGTGCATGCTGGAACCATGTTCTGGACATGCCGGAACCACCTGCCTTACATGCCGGAACCACCGGCTTGACTCGCCGGAACCATTGCCGGACATGCAAAATCACCTACCGGCTACGCCAGAACCACTTGGCGAACACTCCGGTATCACCTGCCGGGCATGCCGGAACCACCTCTCAGAGGTGCCAGAACCACATGCCGGACACTCCGGAATCACCTGCCGGGCATGCCGGAACCACCTGCTTGACATGCCGGAAGCACCGGCTCGACTCGCCGGAACCATTGCCGGACATGCAAAATCACCTGCCGGCTATGCCAGAACCACTTCGGGAACACTCCGGAATCACCTGCCGGACATGGCGGAACCACCTCTCAGACATGCCGGAACCACATGCCAATGACACCGGAAGCACATGCCGCGCACGCCAGAACCACCTGCTCGACTCGCCAAAACCACCTGCTGGACACGCCAAAATCACCTTCCGGGTACGCCAGAACCACGTGGCGGACACTCCGGAATCACCTTTCGGGCATGCCGGAACCAACTCTCAGACGTGCCAGAACCTCGTGCCGGACACGCCAGAACCACCTGCCGGACAGACCGGAAACACCTGCTGGACACGCCGGAACCACCGGCTCGACTCGCCGGAACCACCGCCGGACATGAAAAATGACCTGCCGGCTACGCCAGAACCACTTGGCGAACACTCCGGAATCACCTGTCGGGCATGCCAGAACCACCTCTCAGACTTGCCAGAACCATGTTCCGGACACGCCGGTACCACCTGCCGAGTATGCCGGAACCACATGATCCACTCCCCAGAACCACCTGCTGGACATGCCAGAATCACCTGCCGGCTACGCCAGAACCACTCGGCAGACACTCCGGAACCACCTGCCGGGCATGCCGCAACCACCTCTCAGAGGTGCCAGAACCACATGCCGGACACTCCAGAATCACCTGTTGGGCATGCCGGAACCAACTCTCAGACGTGCCGGTCACGCCAGAAGCACCTGCCGGACACGCCGGAACCACCGGCTCGACTCGCCGGAACCACCGCCGGACATGCAAAATGACCTGCCGGCTACGCCAGAACCACTTGGCGAACACTCCGGAATCACCTGTCGGGCATGCCGGAACCGCATCTCAGACTTGCCAGAACCATGTTCCGGACAGGCCGGTACCACCTGCCGAGTATGCCGGAACCACCTGATCCACTCCCCAGAACCACCTGCTGGACACGCCAGAATCACCTGCCGACTACGCCAGAACCACTCGGCAGACACTCCGGAACCACCTGCCGGGCATGCCGGAACCACCTCTCAGACGTGCCAGAACCATGTGCCTGAGATGCCGGAACCACTCCCCGAACAGACCGAAACCACCTGCCAGACCCGCCTGAACCCCCTGGCGAGCACGCCTGATCCACCTGCTCAACTAGCCAGAACCAACTTCCTGACACGCCAAAATCACCTGCCAGGTATACCAGAACCACTTGGTGGACACTCCGGAATCATCTGCCGGACATGCCAGAACCAGCTCTCAGACACACCAGAACCACGTGCCAGAGACGCCGGAAGCACCAGCTGAGCATGCCTGAGCCACCTGCTCGACTCGCAAGATACACCTGTCGGACATGCCAAAATCACCTGTCGGGTACGCCAGAAACACTTGGCGGACGCTCCGGAATCACCTGTCGGGCGTGCCGGAACCTCCTCTCAGACTTGCCAGAACCATGTTCTGGACACGCCGGTACCACCTGCCGAGTATGCCGGAACCAGCTGATCCACTCCCCAGAACCACCTAGTGGACACGCCAAAATCAACTGCCGGCTACGCCAGAACCACTCGGCAGACACTCCGGAATCACAGGCCAGGCATTCCGGAACGACCTCTCAGAGGTGCCAGAACCAAATGCCGGACACTCCAGTATCACCTGCCGGGCATGCCGGAACCACCTCTCAGAGCTGCCAGAACCACATGCCGGACACTGCGGAATCACCTGCCGTGCATGCTGGAACCACGTTCTGGACATGCCGGAACCACCTGCCTTACATGCCGGAACCACCGGCTTGACTCGCCGGAACCATTGCCGGACATGCAAAATCACCTGCCGGCTACGCCAGAACCACTTGGCGAACACTCCGGTATCACCTGCCGGGCATGCCGGAACCACCTCTCAGAGGTGCCAGAACCACATGCCGGACACTCCGGAATCACCTGCCGGGCATGCCGGAACCACCTGCTTGACATGCCGGAAGCACCGGCTCGACTCGCCGGAACCATTGCCGGACATGCAAAATCACCTGCCGGCTATGCCAGAACCACTTCGGGAACACTCCGGAATCACCTGCCGGACATGGCGGAACCACCTCTCAGACATGCCGGAACCACATGCCAATGACACCGGAAGCACATGCCGCGCACGCCAGAACCACCTGCTCGACTCGCCAAAACCACCTGCTGGACACGCCAAAATCACCTTCCGGGTACGCCAGAACCACGTGGCGGACACTCCGGAATCACCTTTCGGGCATGCCGGAACCAACTCTCAGACGTGCCAGAACCTCGTGCCGGACACGCCAGAACCACCTGCCGGACAGACCGGAAACACCTGCTGGACACGCCGGAACCACCGGCTCGACTCGCCGGAACCACCGCCGGACATGAAAAATGACCTGCCGGCTACGCCAGAACCACTTGGCGAACACTCCGGAATCACCTGTCGGGCATGCCAGAACCACCTCTCAGACTTGCCAGAACCATGTTCCGGACACGCCGGTACCACCTGCCGAGTATGCCGGAACCACATGATCCACTCCCCAGAACCACCTGCTGGACATGCCAGAATCACCTGCCGGCTACGCCAGAACCACTCGGCAGACACTCCGGAACCACCTGCCGGGCATGCCGCAACCACCTCTCAGAGGTGCCAGAACCACATGCCGGACACTCCAGAATCACCTGTTGGGCATGCCGGAACCAACTCTCAGACGTGCCGGTCACGCCAGAAGCACCTGCCGGACACGCCGGAACCACCGGCTCGACTCGCCGGAACCACCGCCGGACATGCAAAATGACCTGCCGGCTACGCCAGAACCACTTGGCGAACACTCCGGAATCACCTGTCGGGCATGCCGGAACCGCATCTCAGACTTGCCAGAACCATGTTCCGGACAGGCCGGTACCACCTGCCGAGTATGCCGGAACCACCTGATCCACTCCCCAGAACCACCTGCTGGACACGCCAGAATCACCTGCCGACTACGCCAGAACCACTCGGCAGACACTCCGGAACCACCTGCCGGGCATGCCGGAACCACCTCTCAGACGTGCCAGAACCATGTGCCTGAGATGCCGGAGCCACTCCCCGAACAGACCGAAACCACCTGCCAGACCCGCCTGAACCCCCTGGCGAGCACGCCTGATCCACCTGCTCAACTAGCCAGAACCAACTTCCTGACACGCCAAAATCACCTGCCAGGTATACCAGAACCACTTGGTGGACACTCCGGAATCATCTGCCGGACATGCCAGAACCAGCTCTCAGACACACCAGAACCACGTGCCAGAGACGCCGGAAGCACCAGCTGAGCATGCCTGAGCCACCTGCTCGACTCGCAAGATACACCTGTCGGACATGCCAAAATCACCTGTCGGGTACGCCAGAAACACTTGGCGGACGCTCCGGAATCACCTGTCGGGCGTGCCGGAACCTCCTCTCAGACTTGCCAGAACCATGTTCTGGACACGCCGGTACCACCTGCCGAGTATGCCGGAACCAGCTGATCCACTCCCCAGAACCACCTAGTGGACACGCCAAAATCAACTGCCGGCTACGCCAGAACCACTCGGCAGACACTCCGGAATCACAGGCCAGGCATTCCGGAACGACCTCTCAGAGGTGCCAGAACCAAATGCCGGACACTCCGGTATCACCTGCCGGGCATGCCGGAACCACCTCTCAGAGGTGCCAGAACCACATGCCGCACACTCCGGAATCACCTGCCGGGCATGCTGCAACCACGTGCTGGACATGCCGGAACCACCTGCCGGACAGGCCGGAATCACCTGCCGGACATGCCGGAACCACCGGCTCGAATCGCCGGAACCATTGCCGGACATGCAAAATCACCTGCCGGCTACGCCAGAACCACTTGGCGAACACTCCGGTATCACCTGCCGGGCATGCCGGAACCACCTCTCAGAGGTGCCAGAACCACATGCCGGACACTCCGGAATCACCTGCCGGGCATGCCGGAACCACCTGCTGGACATGCCGGAACCACCGGCTCGACTCGCCGGAACCATTGCGGGACATGCAAAATCACCTGCCGGCTATGCCAGAACCACTTCGGGAACACTCCGGAATCACCTGCCGGGCATGGCGGAACCACCTCTCAGACATGCCGGAACCACATGCCAATGACACCGGAAGCACCTGCCGCGCACGCCAGAACCACCTGCTCGACTCGCCAAAACCACCTGCTGTACACGCCAAAATCACCTGCCGGCTACGCCACAACCATTTGGTGAACTCTTCGGAATCACCTGCCGGGCTGGCTGCAGAACCACTCGGCAGACACTCCGGACCCACCTGCCGTGCTGGCTGGAACCACCTCTCAGACATGCTGGAACCACATGCCAATGACACCGGAAGCACCTGCCGAGCACGCCAGAACCACCTGCTCGACTCGCCAAAACCACCTGCTGGACACGCCAAAATCACCTGCCGGCTACGCCACAACCATTTGGTGAACTCTTCGGAATCACCTGCCGTGCTGGCTGGAACCACCTCTCAGACATGCCGGAACCACATGCCAATGACACCGGAAGCACCTGCCGAGCACGCCAGAACCACCTGATCGACTCGCCAAAACCACCTGCTGGACACGCCAAAATCACCTGCCGGCTACGCCACAACCATTTGGTGAACTCTTCGGTATCACCTGCCGGGCTTGATGGAACCACCTGCCGGTCACGCCAACATCACCTGCCAGCTATGCCAGAAACACTTGGCGGACACCATGGAAACACCTGTCGGGCCGGCCGGAACCACCTCTCAGACGTGCCAGAACCATGTGCCTGAGATGCCGGAGCCACTCCCCGAACAGACCGAAACCACCTGCCAGACCCGCCTGAACCCCCTGGCGAGCACGCCTGATCCACCTGCTCAACTAGCCAGAACCAACTTCCTGACACGCCAAAATCACCTGCCAGGTATACCAGAACCACTTGGTGGACACTCCGGAATCATCTGCCGGACATGCCAGAACCAGCTCTCAGACACACCAGAACCACGTGCCAGAGACGCCGGAAGCACCAGCTGAGCATGCCTGAGCCACCTGCTCGACTCGCAAGATACACCTGTCGGACATGCCAAAATCACCTGTCGGGTACGCCAGAAACACTTGGCGGACGCTCCGGAATCACCTGTCGGGCGTGCCGGAACCTCCTCTCAGACTTGCCAGAACCATGTTCTGGACACGCCGGTACCACCTGCCGAGTATGCCGGAACCAGCTGATCCACTCCCCAGAACCACCTAGTGGACACGCCAAAATCAACTGCCGGCTACGCCAGAACCACTCGGCAGACACTCCGGAATCACAGGCCAGGCATTCCGGAACGACCTCTCAGAGGTGCCAGAACCAAATGCCGGACACTCCGGTATCACCTGCCGGGCATGCCGGAACCACCTCTCAGAGGTGCCAGAACCACATGCCGGACACTCCGGAATCACCTGCCGGGCATGCTGGAACCACGTGCTGGACATGCCGGAACCACCTGCCGGACATGCCGGAACCACCTGCCGGACATTCCGAAAACACCGGCTCGACTCGCCGGAACCATTGCCGGACATGCAAAATCACCTGCCGGCTACGCCAGAACCACTTGGCGAACACTCCGGTATCACCTGCCGGGCATGCCGGGACCACCTATCAGAGGTGCCAGAACCACATGCCGGACACTCCGGAATCACCTGCCGGGCATGCCGGAACCACCTGCCGGACATGCCGGAACCACCGGCTCGACTCGCCGGAACCATTGCCGGACATGCAAAATCACCTGCCGGCTACGCCAGAACCACTTGGCGAACACTCCGGAATCACCTGCCGGGCATGGCGGAACCACCTCTCAGACTTGCCAGAACCATGTTCTGGACACGCCGGTACCACCTGCCGAGTATGCCGGAACCAGCTGATCCACTCCCCAGAACCACCTAGTGGACACGCCAAAATCAACTGCCGGCTACGCGAGAAGCACTCGGCAGACACTCCGTAATCACATGCCAGGTATTCCGGAACCACCTCTCAGAGGTGCCAGAACCAAATGCCGGACACTCCAGTATCACCTTCCGGGCATGTCGGAACCACCTCTCAGAGGTGCCAGAACCACATGCCGGACACTCCGGAATCACCTGAGGGGCATGCTGGAACCACGTGCTGGACATGCCGGAACCACCTGCCGGACATGCCGGAACCACCTGCCGGACATTCCGGAACCACCGGTTCGACTCGCCGGAACCATTGCCGGACATGCAAAATCACCTGCCGGCTACGCCAGAATCACTTGGCGAACACTCCGGAATCACCTGCCGGGCATGGCGGAACCACCTCTCAGACATGCCGGAAACACATGCCAATGACTCCGGAAGCACCTGCCGAGCACGCCGGAACCACCTACTCGACTCGCCGGAACCCCCTACCTGACACGCTAAAATCACCTGCCGGGTATGCCACAACCACTTGGTGGACACTCCGGAATCATCTTCCGGACATGCCAGAACCAGCTCTCAGACACACCAGAACCACGTGCCAGACACGCCGGAAGCACCTGCTGATCGTGCCTGAGACAAATGCTCGACTTGCCAGAAACACCTGCCAGACACGCCAAAATCACCTTCCGGGTACGCCAGAACCACGTGGCGGACACTCCGGAATCACCTTTCGGGCATGCCGGAACCAACTCTCAGACGTGCCAGAACCTCGTGCCGGACACGCCAGAACCACCTGCCGGACAGACCGGAAACACCTGCTGGACACGCCGGAACCACCGGCTCGACTCGCCGGAACCACCGCCGGACATGCAAAATGACCTGCTGGCTACGCCAGAACCACTTGGCGAACACTCCGGAATCACCTGTCGGGCATGCCAGAACCACCTCTCAGACTTGCCAGAACCATGTTCCGGACACGCCGGTACCACCTGCCGAGTATGCCGGAACCACATGATCCACTCCCCAGAACCACCTGCTGGACATGCCAGAATCACCTGCCGGCTACGCCAGAACCACTCGGCAGACACTCCGGAACCACCTGCCGGGCATGCCGCAACCACCTCTCAGAGGTGCCAGAACCACATGCCGGACACTCCAGAATCACCTGCCGGGCATGCCGGAACCATCTCTCAGACGTGCCAGAACCATGTTCCGGACACGCTGCTACCACCTGCCGAGCTCGCCGGAACCACCTGCAGGACACGCCAAAATCACCTGCCAGCTACGCCAGAACCACACGGCAGACACTCCGGAATCACCTGCTGGGCTGGCTGGAACCACCTGCCAGTCACGCCAACATCACCTTTCAGCTACGCCAGAACCACTTGGCGGACACTCCCGAAACACCTCTCCGGCCGGCCGGAACCACCTCTCAGACGTGCCAGAACCATGTGCCTGAGATGCCGGAACCACTCCCCGAACAGACCGAAACCACCTGCCAGACCCGCCTGAACCCCCTGGCAAGCACGCCTGATCCACCTTCTCAACTAGCCGGAACCACCTTCCTGACAAGCCAAAATCACCTGCCGGCTACGCCACAAACATTTGGTGAACTCTTCGGAATCACCTGCCGGGCTGGCTCCAGAACCACTCGGCAGACTCTCCGGAACCACCTGCCGGGCATGCCGGAACCACCTCTCAAACATGCCGGAACCACATGCCAATGACACCGGAAGCACCTGCCGAGCACGCCAGAACCACCTGCTCGACTCGCCAAAACCACCTGCTGGACACGCCAAAATCACCTGCCGGCTACGCCACAACCATTTGGTGAACTCTTCGGGATCACCTGCCGTGCTGGCTGGAACCACCTCTCAGACATGCCGGAACCACATGCCAATGACACCGGAAGCACCTGCCGAGCACGCCAGAACCACCTGCTCGACTCGCCAAAACCACCTTCTGGACACGCCAAAATCACCTGCCGGCTACGCCACAACCATTTGGTGAACTCTTCGGTATCACCTGCCGGGCTTGATGGAACCACCTGCCGGTCACGCCAACATCACCTGCCAGCTATGCCAGAAACACTTGGCGGACACCATGGAAACACCTGTCGGGCCGGCCGGAACCACCTCTCAGACATGCCAGAACCATGTGCCTGAGATGCCGGAGCCACTCCCCGAACAGACCGAAACCACCTGCCAGACCCGCCTGAACCCCCTGGCGAGCACGCCTGATCCACCTGCTCAACTAGCCAGAACCAACTTCCTGACACGCCAAAATCACCTGCCAGGTATACCAGAACCACTTGGTGGACACTCCGGAATCATCTGCCGGACATGCCAGAACCAGCTCTCAGACACACCAGAACCACGTGCCAGAGACGCCGGAAGCACCAGCTGAGCATGCCTGAGCCACCTGCTCGACTCGCAAGATACACCTGTCGGACATGCCAAAATCACCTGTCGGGTACGCCAGAAACACTTGGCGGACGCTCCGGAATCACCTGTCGGGCGTGCCGGAACCTCCTCTCAGACTTGCCAGAACCATGTTCTGGACACGCCGGTACCACCTGCCGAGTATGCCGGAACCAGCTGATCCACTCCCCAGAACCACCTAGTGGACACGCCAAAATCAACTGCCGGCTACGCCAGAACCACTCGGCAGACACTCCGGAATCACAGGCCAGGCATTCCGGAACGACCTCTCAGAGGTGCCAGAACCAAATGCCGGACACTCCGGTATCACCTGCCGGGCATGCCGGAACCACCTCTCAGAGGTGCCAGAACCACATGCCGGACACTCCGGAATCACCTGCCGGGCATGCTGGAACCACGTGCTGGACATGCCGGAACCACCTGCCGGACAGGCCGGAATCACCTGCCGGACATGCCGGAACCACCGGCTCGAATCGCCGGAACCATTGCCGGACATGCAAAATCACCTGCCGGCTACGCCAGAACCACTTGGCGAACACTCCGGTATCACCTGCCGGGCATGCCGGAACCACCTCTCAGAGGTGCCAGAACCACATGCCGGACACTCCGGAATCACCTGCCGGGCATGCCGGAACCACCTGCTGGACATGCCGGAACCACCGGCTCGACTCGCCGGAACCATTGCGGGACATGCAAAATCACCTGCCGGCTATGCCAGAACCACTTCGGGAACACTCCGGAATCACCTGCCGGGCATGGCGGAACCACCTCTCAGACATGCCGGAACCACATGCCAATGACACCGGAAGCACCTGCCGCGCACGCCACAACCACCTGCTCGACTCGCCAAAACCACCTGCTGTACACGCCAAAATCACCTGCCGGCTACGCCACAACCATTTGGTGAACTCTTCGGAATCTCCTGCCGGGCTGGCTCCAGAACCACTCGGCAGACACTCCGGAACCACCTGCCGGGCATGCCGGAACCACCTCTCAGACATGCCGGAACCACATGCCAATGACACCGGAAGCACCTGCCGAGCACGCCAGAACCACCTGCTCGACTCGCCAAAACCACCTGCTGGACACGCCAAAATCACCTGCCGGCTACGCCACAACCATTTGGTGAACTCTTCGGTATCACCTGCCGGGCTTGATGGAACCACCTGCCGGTCACGCCAACATCACCTGCCAGCTATGCCAGAAACACTTGGCGGACACCATGGAAACACCTGTCGGGCCGGCCGGAACCACCTCTCAGACGTGCCAGAACCATGTGCCTGAGATGCCGGAGCCACTCCCCGAACAGACCGAAACCACCTGCCAGACCCGCCTGAACCCCCTGGCGAGCACGCCTGATCCACCTGCTCACCTAGCCAGAACCAACTTCCTGACACGCCAAAATCACCTGCCAGGTATGCCAGAACCACTTGGTGGACACTCCGGAATCATCTGCCGGACATGCCAGAACCAGCTCTCAGACACACCAGAACCACGTGCCAGAGACGCCGGAAGCACCAGCTGAGCATGCCTGAGCCACCTGCTCGACTCGCAAGATACACCTGTCGGACATGCCAAAATCACCTGTCGGGTACGCCAGAAACACTTGGCGGACGCTCCGGAATCACCTGTCGGGCGTGCCGGAACCTCCTCTCAGACTTGCCAGAACCATGTTCTGGACACGCCGGTACCACCTGCCGAGTATGCCGGAACCAGCTGATCCACTCCCCAGAACCACCTAGTGGACACGCCAAAATCAACTGCCGGCTACGCCAGAACCACTCGGCAGACACTCCGGAATCACAGGCCAGGCATTCCGGAACGACCTCTCAGAGGTGCCAGAACCAAATGCCGGACACTCCGGTATCACCTGCCGGGCATGCCGGAACCACCTCTCAGAGGTGCCAGAACCACATGCCGGTCACTCCGGAATCACCTGCCGGGCATGCTGGAACCACGTGCTGGACATGCCGGAACCACCTGCCGGACATGCCGGAACCACCTGCCGGACATTCCGGAACCACCGGCTCGACTCGCCCGAACCATTGCCGGACATGCAAAATCACCTGCCGGCTACGCCAGAACCACTTGGCGAACACTCCGGTATCACCTGCCGGGCATGCCGGAACCACCTCTCAGAGGTGCCAGAACCACATGCCGGACACTCCGGAATCACCTGCCGGGCATGCCGGAACCACCTGCTGGACATGCCGGAACCACCGGCTCGACTCGCCGGAACCATTGCGGGACATGCAAAATCACCTGCCGGCTATGCCAGAACCACTTCGGGAACACTCCGGAATCACCTGCCGGGCATGGCGGAACCACCTCTCAGGCATGCCGGAACCACATGCCAATGACACCTGAAGCACCTGCCGCGCACGCCAGAACCACCTGCTCGACTCGCCAAAACCACCTGCTGTACACGCCAAAATCACCTGCCAGCTACGCCACAACCATTTGGTGAACTCTTCGGAATCACCTGCCGGGCTGGCTCCAGAACCACTCGGCAGACACTCCGGAACCACCTGCCGGGCATGCCGGAACCACCTCTCAGACATGCCGGAACCACATGCCAATGACACCGGAAGCACCTGCCGAGCACGCCAGAACCACCTGCTCGACTCGCCAAAACCACCTGCTGGACACGCCAAAATCACCTGCCGGCTACGCCACAACCATTTGGTGAACTCTTCGGTATCACCTGCCGGGCATGCCGGAACCACCTGCTGGACATGCCGGAACCACCGGCTCGACTCGCCGGAACCATTGCGGGACATGCAAAATCACCTGCCGGCTATGCGAGAACCACTTCGGGAACACTCCGGAATCACCTGCCGGGCATGGCGGAACCACCTCTCAGACTTGCCAGAACCATGTTCTGGACACGCCGGTACCACCTGCCGAGTATGCCGGAACCAGCTGATCCACTCCCCAGAACCACCTAGTGGACACGCCAAAATCAACTGCCGGCTACGCCAGAAGCACTCGGCAGACACTCCGGAATCACATGCCAGGCATTCCGGAACGACCTCTCAGAGGTGCCAGAACCAAATGCCGGACACTCCGGTATCACCTGCCCGGCATGCCGGAACCACCTCTCAGAGGTGCCAGAACCACATGCCGGACACTCCGGAATCACCCGCCGGGCATGCTGGAACCACGTGCTGGACATGCCGGAACCACCTGCTGGCCATGCCGGAACCACCGGCTCGATTCGCCGGAACCATTGCCGGACATGCAAAATCACCTGCCGGCTATGCCAGAACCACTTGGGGAACACTCCGGAATCAACTACCGGGCATGGCGGAACCACCTCTCAGACATGCCGGGACCACATGCCAATGACACAGGAAGCACCTGCCGAGCACGCCAGAACCACCTGCTCGACTCGCCAAAACCACCTGCTGGACACGCCAAAATCACCTGCCGGCTACACCACAACCATTTGGTGAACTCTTCGGAATCACCTGCCGGGCTTGCTGGAACCACCTTCCGGTCACGCCAACATCACCTGCCAGCTATGCCAGAACCACTTGGCGGACACCATGGAAACACCTGTCGGGCCGGCCGGAACCACCTCTCAGACGTGCCAGAACCATGAGCCTGAGATGCCGGAACCACTCCCCGAACAGAACGAAACCACCTGCCAGACCCGCCTGAACCCCCTGGCGAGCACGCCTGATCCGCCTGCTCAACTAGCCGGAACCAACTTCCTGACACGCCAAAATCACCTGCCAGGTATACAAGAACCACTTGGTGGACACTCCGGAATCATGTGCCGGAGATGCCAGAACCAGCTCTCAGACACACCAGAACCACGTGCCAGAGACACCGGCAGCACCAGCTGAGCATGCCTCAGCCACCTGCTCGACTCGCAAGATACACCTGTCGGACAGGCGAAAATCACCTGCCGCGTACGCCAGAAACACTTGGCGGACGCTCCGGAATCACTTGTCGGGCGTGCCGGAACCACATGCCGGACATGCCGGAACCACCGGCTCGACTCGCCGGAACCATTGCCGGACATGCGAAATCACCTGCCGGCTACGCCAGAATCACTTGGCGAACACTCCGGAATCACCTGCCGGGCATGGCGGAACCACCTCTCAGACATGCCGGAAACACATGCCAATGACTCCGGAAGCACCTGCCGAGCACGCCAGAACCACCTGCCGAGCACGCCGGAACCACCTACTCGACTCGCCGGAACCACCTACCTGACACGCTAAAATCACCTGCCGGGTAAGCCACAACCACTTGGTGGACACTCCGGAATCATCTTCCGGACATGCCAGAACCAGCTCTCAGACACACCAGAACCACGTGCCAGACACGCCGGAAGCACCTGCTGATCGTGCCTGAGCCAAATGCTCGACTTGCCAGAAACACCTGCCAGACACGCCAAAATCACCTGCCGGGTACGCCAGAACCACGTGGCGGACACTCCGGAATCACCTTCCGGGCATGCCGGAACCAACTCTCAGACGTGCCAGAACCTCGTGCCGGACACGCCAGAACCACCTGCCGGACAGACCGGAAACACCTGCTGGACACGCCGGAACCACCGGCTCGACTCGCCGGAACCACCGCTGGACATGAAAAACGACCTGCCGGCTACGCCAGAACAACTTGGCGAACACTCCGGAAACACCTGTCGGGCATGCCAGAACCACCTCTCAGACTTGCCAGAACCATGTTCCGGACACGCCGGTACCACCTGCCGAGTATGCCGGAACCACATGATCCACTCCCCAGAACCACCTGCTGGACACGCCAGAATCACCTGCCGGCTACGCCAGAACAACTCGGCAGACACTCCGGAACCACCTGCCGGGCATGCCGCAACCACCTCTCAGAGGTGCCAGAACCACATGCCGGACACTCCACAATCACCTGTCGGGCATGCCGGAACCAACTCTCAGACGTGCCGGTCACGCCAGAAGCACCTGCCGGACACGCCGGAACCACCGGCTCGACTCGCCGGAACCACCGCCGGACATGCAAAATGACCTGCCGGCTACGCCAGAACCACTTGGCGAACACTCCGGAATCACCTGTCGGGCATGCCGGAACCGCATCTCAGACTTGCCAGAACCATGTTCCGGACACGCTGGTACCACCTGCCGAGTATGCCGGAACCACCTGATCCACTCCCCAGAACCACCTGCTGGACACGCCAGAATCACCTGCCGACTACGCCAGAACCACTCGGGAGACACTCCGGAACCACCTGCCGGACATGCCGGAACCACCTGCCGGACATTCCGTACCCACCTGCTCGACTCTCCGGAACCAGTGCCGGACATGCAAAATCACCTGCCGGCTACGCCAGAACCACTTGGCGCACAATCCGGAATCACCTGCCGGGCATGGCGGAACCACCTCTCAGACATGCCGGAACCACATGCCAATGACACCGGAGCACCTGCCGAGCACGCCAGAACCACCTGCTCGACTCGCCAAAACCACCTGCTGGACACGCCAAAATCACCTTCAGGCTACGCCACAACCATATGGTGAACACTTCAGAATCACCTGCCGGGCTGGCTGGAATCAACTGCCGGTCACGCCAACATCACATGCCAGCTATGCCAGAAACACTTGGCGGACACCATGGAAACACCTGTCGGGCCTGCCGGAACCACCTATCAGACGTGCCAGAACCATGTGCCTGAGATGCCGGAACCACACCCGAACAGACCGAAACCACCTGCCAGACCCGCATGAACCACCTGCCGAGCATGCCGGAACCACCTACTCGACTGGCTGGAACCACCTACCTGACACGCCACAATCACCTGCCGGGTATGCCACAACCACTTGGTGGACACTCCGGAATCATCTGCCAGACATGCCAGAACCAGCTCTCAGACACACCAGAACCACGTGCCAGACACGCCGGAAGCACCTGCTGAGCATGCCTGAGTCAAATGCTCGACTTGCAAGAAACACCGGTCAGACACGCCAAAATCACCTGCCGGGTACGCCAGAACCACGTGGCGGACACTCCGGAATGACCTGTCGGGCATGCCGGAACCAACTCTCAGACGTGCCAGAACCTCGTGCCGGTCACGCCAGAACCACCTGCCGGACACGCCGGAACCACCGGCTCGACTCGCCGGAACCACCGCCGGACATGCAAAATGACCTGCCGGCTACGCCAGAACCACTTGGCGAACACTCCGGAATCACCTGTCGGGCATGCCGGAACCCCCTCTCAGACTTGCCAGAACCATGTTCCGGACACGCCGGTACCACCTGCAGAGTATGCCGGAACCACCTGATCCACTGCCCAGAACCACCTGCTGGACACGCCAGAATCACCTGCCGACAACGCCAGAACCACTCGTCAGACACTCCGGAACCACCTGCCGGGCATGCCGGAACCACCTCTCAGAGGTGCCAGAACCACATGCCAGACACTCCGGAATCACCTGCCGGGCATGCCGGAACCATCTCTCAGACGTGCCAGAACCATGTTCCGGACACGCCGGTACCACCTGCCGTGCTCGCCGGAACCAACTTCTGGACACGCCAAAATCACCTGCCGGCTACGCCAGAACCACTCGGCAGACACTCCGGAATCACCTGCAGGGCTGGCTGGAACCACCTGCCGGTCACGCCAACATCACCTTTCAGCTACGCCAGAACCACTTGGCGGACACTCCGGAAACACCTGTCGGGCCGGCCGGAACCACCTCTCAAACGTGCAAGAACCATGTGCCTGAGATGCCGGAACCACTCCCCGAACAGACCGAAACCACCTGCCAGACCCGCCTGAACCCCCTGGCGAGCACACCTGATCCACCTGCTCAACTAGCCGGAACCACCTTCCTGACACGCCAAAATCACCTGTCGGGTGTACCAGAACCACTTGGTGGATACTCCGGAATCACCTGCCGGGCATGCCGGAACCATCTCTCAGACGTGCCAGAACCATGTTCCGGACACGCCGGTACCACCTGCCGAGCTCGCCGGAACCACCTGCTGGACACGCCAAAATCACCTGCCGGGTATGCCAGAACCACTCGGCAGACACTCCGGAATCACCTGCCTGGCATGCCGGAACCACCTGCTGGACATGCCGGAACCACCTGCCGGACATGCCGGAACCACCGGCTCGACTCGCCGGAACCATTGCCGGACATGCAAAATCACCTGCCGGCTACGCCAGAACCACTTGGCGAACACTCCGGTATCACCTGCCGGGCATGCCGGAACCACCTCTCAGAGGTGCCAGAACCACATGCCGGACACTCCGGAATCACCTGCCGGGCATGCCGGAACCACCTGCTGGACATGCCGGAACCACCGGCTCGACTCGCCGGAACCATTGCCGGACATGCAAAATCACCTGCCGGCTATGCCAGAACCACTTCGGGAACACTCCGGAATCACCTGCCGGGCATGGCGGAACCACCTCTCAGGCATGCCGGAACCACATGCCAATGACACCGGAAGCACCTGCCGCGCACGCCAGAACCACCTGCTCGACTCGCCAAAACCACCTGATGGACACGCCTAAATCACCTTCCGGCTACGCCACAACCATTTGGTGAACACTTCGGAATCACCTGCCGGGCTGGCTGGAACCACCTGCCGGTCACGCCAACATCACCTGCCAGCTATGCCAGAACCACTTGGCGGAAACCATGGAAACACCTGTCGGGCCGGCCGGAACCACCTATCAGACGTGCCAGAACCATGTGCCTGAGATGCCGGAACCACACCCCGAAAAGACCGAAACCACATGCCAGACCCGCCTGAACCACCTGCTGAGCACGCCGGAACCACCAACTCGACTCGCTGGAACCACCTACCTGAAACGCTAAAATCACCTGCTGGGTATGCCACAACCACTTGGGGGACACTCCGGAATCATCTGCCGGACATGCCAGAACCAGCTCTCAGACACACCAGAACCACGTGCCAGACACGCCGGAGCACCTGCTGAGCATTCCTGAGCCAAATGCTCGACTTGCAAGAAACACCTGCCAGACACGCCAAAATCACCTGCCGGGTACGCCAGAACCACGTGGCGGACACTCCGGAATCACCTTTCGGGCATGCCGGAACCAACTCTCAGACGTGCCAGAACCTCGTGCCGGTCACGTCAGAACCACCTGCCGGACACGCCGGAACCACCGGCTCGACTCGCCGGAACCACCGCCGGACATGCAAAATGACCTGCCTGCTACGCCAGAACCACTTGGCGAACACTCCGGAATCACCTGTCGGGCATGCCGGAACCGCCTCTCAGACTTGCCAGAACCATGTTCCGGACACGCCGGTACCACCTGCCGAGTATGCCGGAACCACCTGATCCACTCCCCAGAACCACCTGCTGGACATGCCAGAATCACCTGCCGACTACGCCAGAACCACTCGGCAGACACTCCGGAACCACCTGCCGGGCATGCTGGAACCACCTCTCAGAGGTGCCAGAACTACATGCCGGACACTCCGGAATCACCCGCCGGGCATGCCGGAACCACCTCTCTGAGGTGCCAGAACCACATGCCGGACACTCCGGAATCACCTGCCGGGCATGCCGGAACCATCTCTCAGACGTGCCAGAACCATGTTCCGGACACGCTGCTACCACCTGCCGAGCTCGCCGGAACCACCTGCAGGACACCCCAAAATCACCTGCCAGCTACGCCAGAACCACACGGCAGACACTCCGGAATCACCAGCCGGGCATGCCGGAACCACCTGCTGGACATGCCGGAACCACCGGCTCGACTCGCCGGAACCATTGCGGGACATGCAAAATCACCTGCCGGCTATGCCAGAACCGCTTCGGGAACACTCCGGAATCACCTGCCGGGCATGGCGGAACCACCTCTCAGACATGCCGGAACCACATGCCAATGACACCGGAAGCACCTGCCGCGCACGCCAGAACCACCTGCTCGACTCGCCAAAACCACCTGCTGTACACGCCAAAATCACCTGCCGGCTACGCCACAACCATTTGGTGAACTCTTCGGAATCACCTGCCGGGCTGGCTCCAGAACCACTCGGCAGACACTCCGGAACCACCTGCCGGGCATGCCGGAACCACCTCTCAGACATGCCGGAACCACATGCCAATGACACCGGAAGCACCTGCCGAGCACGCCAGAACCACCTGCTCGACTCACCAAAACCACCTGCTGGACACGCCAAAATCACCTGCCGGCTACGCCACAACCATTTGGTGAACTCTTCGGAATCACCTGCCAGGCTTGCTGGAACCACATGCCGGTCATGCCAACATCACCTGCCAGCTATGCCAGAACCACTAGGCGGACACCATGGAAACACCTGTCGGGCAGGCCGCAACCACCTCTCAGACTTGCCAGAACCATGTGCCTGAGATGCCGGAGCCACTCCCCGAACAGACCGAAACCTCCTGCCAGACCCGCCTGAACCCCCTGGCGAGCACGCCTGATCCACCTGCTCAACTAGCCAGAACCAACTTCCTGACACGCCAAAATCACCTGCCAGGTATACAAGAACCACTTGGTGGACACTCCGGAATCATCTGCCGGACATGCCAGAACCAGCTCTCAGACACACCAGAACCACCTGCCAGAGACGCCGGAAGCACCAGCTGAGCATGCCTGAGCCACCTGCTCGACTCGCAAGATACACCTGTCGGACATGCCAAAATCACCTGTCGGGTACGCCAGAAACACTTGGCGGACGCTCCGGAATCACCTGTCGGGCGTGCCGGAACCTCCTCTCAGACTTGCCAGAACCATGTTCTGGACACGCCGGTACCACCTGCCGAGTATGCCGGAACCAGCTGATCCACTCCCCAGAACCACCTAGTGGACATGCCAAAATCAACTGCCGGCTACGCCAGAACCACTCGGCAGACACTCCGTAATCACATGCCAGGCATTCCGGAACGACCTCTCAGAGGTGCCAGAACCAAATGCCGGACACTCCGGTATCACCTGCCGGGCATGCCGGAACCACCTCTCAGAGGTGCCAGAACCACATGCCGGACACTCCGGAATCACCTGCCGGGCATGCCGGAACCATCTCTCAGACGTGCCAGAACCATGTTCCGGACACGCTGCTACCACCTGCCGAGCTCGCCGGAACCACTTGCAGGACACGCCAAAATCACCTGCCAGCTACGCCAGAACCACACGGCAGACACTCCGGAATCACCTGCCGGGCTGGCTGGAACCACCTTACAGTCACGCCAACATCGCCTTTCAGCTACGCCAGAACCACTTGGCGGACACTCCCGAAACACCTCTCCGGCCGGCTGGAACCACCTCTCAGACGTGCCAGAACCATGTGCCTGAGATGCTGGAATCACTCCCCTAACAGACCGAAACCACCTGACAGACCCGCCTGAATCCCCTGGCGAGCACGCCTGATCCACCTGCTCAACTAGATGGAGCCCCCTTCCTGACAAGCCAAAATCACCTGCCGGCTACGCCACAAACATTTGGTGAACTCTTCGGAATCACCTGCCGGGCTGGCTCCAGAACCACTCGGCAGACACTCCGGAACCACCTGCCGGGCATGCCGGAACCACCTCTCAGACATGCCGGAACCACATGCCAATGACACCGGAAGCACCTGCCGAGCACGCCAGAACCACCTGCTCGACTCGCCAAAACCACCTGCTGTACACGCCAAAATCACCTGCCGGCTACACCACAACCATTTGGTGAACTCTTCGGAATCACCTGCCGTGCTGGCTGGAACCACCTCTCAGACATGCCGGAACCACATGCCAATGACACCGGAAGCACCTGCCGAGCACGCCAGAACCACCTGCTCGACTCGCCAAAACCACCTGCTGTACACGCCAAAATCACCTGCCGGCTACGCCACAACCATTTGGTGAACTCTTCGGAATCACCTGCCGGGCTGGCTCCAGAACCACTCGGCAGACACTCCGGAACCACCTGCCGGGCATGCCGGAACCACCTCTCAGACATGCCGGAACCACATGCCAATGACACCGGAAGCACCTGCCGAGCACGCCAGAACCACCTGCTCGACTCGCCAAAACCACCTGCTGGACACGCCAAAATCACCTGCCGGCTACGCCACAACCATTTGGTGAACTCTTCGGAATCACCTGCCGGTCTTGATGGAACCACCTGCCGGTCACGCCAACATCACCTGCCAGCTATGCCAGAAACACTTGGCGGACACCATGGAAACACCTGTCGGGCCGGCCGGAACCACCTCTCAGACGTGCCAGAACCATGTGCCTGAGATGCCGGAGCCACTCCCCGAACAGACCGAAACCGCCTGCCAGACCCGCCTGAACCCCCTGGCGAGCACGCCTGATCCACCTGCTCAACTAGCCAGAACGAACTTCCTGACACGCCAAAATCACCTGCCAGGTATACCAGAAACACTTGTTGGACACTCCGGAATCATCTGCCGGACATGCCAGAACCAGCTCTCAGACACACCAGAACCACGTGCCAGAGACGCCGGAAGCACCAGCTGAGCATGCCTGAGCCACCTGCTCGACTCGCAAGATACACCTGTCAGACATGCCAAAATCACCTGTCGGGTACGCCAGAAACACTTGGCGGACGCTCCGGAATCACCTGTCGGGCGTGCCGGATCCTCCTCTCAGACTTGCCAGAACCATGTTCTGGACACGCCGGTACCACCTGCCGAGTATGCCGGAACCAGCTGATCCACTCCCCAGAACCACCTAGTGGACACACCAAAATCAACTGCCGGCTACGCCAGAACCACTCGGCAGACACTCCGGAATCACAGGCCAGGCATTCCGGAACGACCTCTCAGAGGTGCCAGAACCAAATGCCGGACACTCCAGTATCACCTGCCGGGCATGCCGGAACCACCTCTCAGAGCTGCCAGAACCACATGCCGGACACTGCGGAATCACCTGCCGTGCATGCTGGAACCACGTTCTGGACATGCCGGAACCACCTGCCTTACATGCCGGAACCACCGGCTTGACTCGCCGGAACCATTGCCAGACATGCAAAATCACCTGCCGGCTACGCCAGAACCACTTGGCGAACACTCCGGTATCACCTGCCGGGCATGCCGGAACCACCTCTCAGAGGTGCCAGAACCACATGCCGGACACTCCGGAATCACCTGCCGGGCATGCCGGATCCACCTGCTTGACATGCCGGAAGCACCGGCTCGACTCGCCGGAACCATTGCCGGACATGCAAAATCACCTGCCGGCTATGCCAGAACCACTTCGGGAACACTCCGGAATCACCTGCCAGACATGGCGGAACCACCTCTCAGACATGCCGGAACCACATGCCAATGACACCGGAAGCACATGCCGCGCACGCCAGAACCACCTGCTCGACTCGCCAAAACCACCTGCTGGACACGCCAAAATCACCTGCCGGCTACGCCACAACCATTTGGTGAACTCTTCGGAATCACCTGCCGGGCTTGCTGGAACCACCTGCCGGTCACGCCAACATCACCTGCCAGCTATGCCAGAACCACTTGGCGGACACCATGGAAACACCTGTCGGGCCGGCCGGAACCACCTCTTAGACGTGCCAGAACCATGAGCCTGAGATGCCGGAACCACTCCCCGAACAGAAGGAAACCACCTGCCAGACCCGCCTGGACCCCCTGGCGAGCACGCCTGATCCACCTGCTCAACTAGCCGGAACCAACTTCCTGACACGCCAAAATCACCTGCCAGGTATACAAGAACCACTTGGTGGACACTCCGGAATCATCTGCCGGAGATGCCAGAACCAGCTCTCAGACACACCAGAACCACGTGCCAGAGACGCCGGAAGCACCAGCTGAGCATGCCTCAGCCACCTGCTCGACTCGCAAGATACACCTGTCGGACAGGCGAAAATCACCTGCCGCGTACGCCAGAAACACTTGGCGGACGCTCCGGAATCACTTGTCGGGCGTGCCGGAACCACATGCCGGACATGCCGGAACCACCGGCTCGACTCGCCGGAACCATTGCCGGACATGCGAAATCACCTGCCGGCTACGCCAGAATCACTTGGCGAACACTCCGGAATCACCTGCCGGGCATGGCGGAACCACCTCTCAGACATGCCGGAAACACATGCCAATGACTCCGGAAGCACCTGCCGAGCACGCCAGAACCACCTGCCGAGCACGCCGGAACCACCTACTCGACTCGCCGGAACCACCTACCTGACACGCTAAAATCACCTGCCGGGTAAGCCACAACCACTTGGTGGACACTCCGGAATCATCTTCCGGACATGCCAGAACCAGCTCTCAGACACACCAGAACCACGTGCCAGACACGCCGGAAGCACCTGCTGATCGTGCCTGAGCCAAATGCTCGACTTGCAAGAAACACCTGCCAGACACGCCAAAATCACCTGCCGGGTACGCCAGAACCACGTGGCGGACACTCCGGAATCACCTTTCGGGCATGCCGGAACCAACTCTCAGACGTGCCAGAACCTCGTGCCGGACACGCCTGAACCACCTGCCGGACAGACCGGAAACACCTGCTGGACACGCCGGAAGCACCGGCTTGACTCGCCGGAACCACCGCCGGACGTGCAAAACGACCTGCCGGCTACGCCAGAACCACTTGGCGAACACTCCGGAATCACCTGTCGGGCATGGCAGAACCACCTCTCAGACTTGCCAGAACCATGTTCCGGACACGCCGGTACCACCTGCCGAGTATGCCGGAACCACATGATCCACTCCCCAGAACCACCTGCTGGACACGCCAGAATCACCTGCTGGCTACGCCAGAACAACTCGGCAGACACTCCGGAACCACCTGCCGGGCATGCCACAACCACCTCTCAGAGGTGCCAGAACCACATGCCCGACACTCCACAATGACCTGTCGGGCATGCCGGAACCCACTCTCAGACGTGCCGGTCACGCCAGAAGCACCTGCCGGACACGCCGGAACCACCGGCTCGACTCGCCGGAACCACCACCGGACATGCAAAATGACGTGCCGGCTACACCAGAACCACTTGGCGAACACTCCGGAATCACCTGTCGGGCATGCCGGAACCACATCTCAGACTTGCCAGAACCATGTTCCGGACACGCTGGTACCACCTGCCGAGTATGCCGGAACCACCTGATCCACTCCCCAGAACCACCTGCTGGACACGCCAGAATCACCTGCCGACTACGCCAGAACCACTCGGGAGACACTCCGGAACCACCGGCCGGGCCTGCCGGAACCACCTCTCAGACATGCCGGTACCACATGCCAATGACACCGGAAGCACCTGCCCAGGACGCCAGAACCACCTGCTCGACTCGCCAAAACCACCTGCTGGACACGCCAAAATCACCTGCCGGCTACGCCACAACCATTTGGTGAACTCTTCGGAATCACCTGCCGGGCATGCAGGAACCACCTGCCGGTCATGCCGGAACCACCGGCTCGACTCGCCGGAACCATTGCCGGACATGCAAAATCACCTGCCGGCTATGCCAGAACCACTTGGGGAACACTCCGGAATCACCTGCCGGGCATGGCGGAACCACCTCTCAGACATGCCGGAACCACATGCCAATGACACAGGAAGCACCTGCCGAGCACGCCAGAACCACCTGCTCGACTCGCCAAAACCACCTGCTGGACACGCCAAAATCACCTGCCGGCTACGCCACAACCATTTGGTGAACTCTTCGGTATCACCTGCCGGGCTTGATGGAACCACCTGCCGGTCATGCCAACATCACCTGCCAGCAATGCCAGAAACACTTGGCGGACACCATGGAAACACCTGACGGGCCGGCCGGAACCACCTCTCAGACGTGCCAGAACCATGTGCCTGAGATGCCGGAGCCACTCCCCGAACAGACCGAAACCTCCTGCCAGACCCGCCTGAACCCCCTGGCGAGCACGCCTGATCCACCTGCTCAACTAGCCAGAACCAACTTCCTGACACGCCAAAATCACCTGCCAGGTATACAAGAACCACTTGGTGGACACTCCGGAATCATCTGCCGGACATGCCAGAACCAGCTCTCAGACACACCAGAACCACCTGCCAGAGACGCCGGAAGCACCAGCTGAGCATGCCTGAGCCACCTGCTCGACTCGCAAGATACACCTGTCGGACATGCCAAAATCACCTGTCGGGTACGCCAGAAACACTTGGCGGACGCTCCGGAATCACCTGTCGGGCGTGCCGGAACCTCCTCTCAGACTTGCCAGAACCATGTTCTGGACACGCCGGTACCACCTGCCGAGTATGCCGGAACCAGCTGATCCACTCCCCGGAACCACCTAGTGGACACGCCAAAATCAACTGCCGGCTACGCCAGAACCACTCGGCAGACACTCCGGAATCACAGGCCAGGCATTCCGGAACGACCTCTCAGAGGTGCCAGAACCAAATGTCGGACACTCCGGTATCACCTGCCGGGCATGCCGGAACCACCTCTCAGAGGTGCCAGAACCACATGCCGGACACTCCGGAATCACCTGCTGGGCATGCTGGAACCACGTGCTGGACATGCCGGAACCACCTGCCGGACAGGTCGGAATCACCTGCCGGACATGCCGGAACCACCGGCTCGAATCGCCGGAACCATTGCCGGACATGCAAAATCACCTGCCGGCTACGCCAGAACCACTTGGCGAACACTCCGGTATCACCTGCCGGGCATGCCGGAACCACCTCTCAGAGGTGCCAGAACCACATGCCGGACACTCCGGAATCACCTGCCGGGCATGCCGGAACCACCTGCTGGACATGCCGGAACCACCGGCTCGACTCGCCGGAACCATTGCGGGACATGCAAAATCACCTGCCGGCTATGCCAGAACCACTTCGGGAACACTCCGGAATCACCTGCCGGGCATGGCGGAACCACCTCTCAGACATGCCGGAACCACATGCCAATGACACCGGAAGCACCTGCCGTGCACGCCAGAACCACCTGCTCGACTCGCCAAAACCACCTGCTGTACACGCCAAAATCACCTGCCGGCTACGCCACAAACATTTGGTGAACTCTTCGGAATCACCTGCCGGGCTGGCTCCAGAACCACTCGGCAGACACTCCGGAACCACCTGCCGGGCATGCCGGAACCACCTCTCAGACATGCCGGAACCACATGCCAATGACACCGGAAGCACCTGCCGAGCACGCCAGAACCACCTGCTCGACTCGCCAAAACCACCTGCTGGACACGCCAAAATCACCTGCCGGCTACGCCACAACCATTTGGTGAACTCTTCGGTATCACCTGCCGGGCATGCCGGAACCACCTGCTGGACATGCCGGAACCACCGGCTCGACTCGCCGGAACCATTGCGGGACATGCAAAATCACCTGCCGGCTATGCCAGAACCACTTCGGGAACACTCCGGAATCACCTGCCAGGCATGGCGGAACCACCTCTCAGACTTGCCAGAACCATGTTCTGGACACGCCGGTACCACCTGCCGAGTATGCCGGAACCAGCTGATCCACTCCCCAGAACCACCTAGTGGACACGCCAAAATCAACTGCCGGCTACGCCAGAAGCACTCGGCAGACAATCCGGAATCACATGCCAGGCATTCCGGAACGACCTCTCAGAGGTGCCAGAACCAAATGCCGGACACTCCGGTATCACCTGCCCGGCATGCCGGAACCACCTCTCAGAGGTGCCAGAACCACATGCCGGACACTCCGGAATCACCTGCCGGGCATGCTGGAACCACGTGCTGGACATGCCGGAACCACCTGCCGGCCATGCCGGAACCACCGGCTCGACTCGCCGGAACCATTGCCGGACATGCAAAATCACCTGCCGGCTATGCCAGAACCACTTGGGGAACACTCCGGAATCAACTACCGGGCATGGCGGAACCACCTCTCAGAAATGCCGGGACCACATGCCAATGACACAGGAATCACCTGCCGAGCACGCCAGAACCACCTGCTCGACTCGCCAAAACCACCTGCTGGACACGCCAAAATCACCTGCCGGCTACACCACAACCATTTGGTGAACTCTTCGGAATCACCTGCCGGGCTTGCTGGAACCACCTGCCGGTCACGCCAACATCACCTGCCAGCTATGCCAGAACCACTTGGCGGACACCATGGAAACACCTGTCGGGCCGGCCGGAACCACTTCTCAGACGTGCCAGAACCATGAGCCTGAGATGCCGGAACCACTCCCCGAACAGAACGAAACCACCTGCCAGACCCGCCTGGAACCCCTGGCGAGCATGCCTGATCCACCTGCTCAACTAGCCGGAACCAACTTCCTGACACGCCAAAATCACCTGCCAGGTATACAAGAACCACTTGGTGGACACTCCGGAATCATGTGCCGGAGACGCCAGAACCAGCTCTCAGACACACCAGAACCACGTGCCAGACACGCCGGAAGCACCTGCTGATCGTGCCTGAGACAAATGCTTGACTTGCCAGAAACACCTGCCAGACACGCCAAAATCACCTGCCGGGTACGCCAGAACCACGTGGCGGACACTCCGGAATCACCTTTCGGGCATGCCGGAACCAACTCTCAGACGTGCCAGAACCTCGTGCCGGACACGCCAGAACCACCTGCCGGACAGACCGGAAACACCTGCTGGACACGCCGGAACCACCGGCTCGACTCGCCGGAACCACCGCCGGACATGCAAAATGACCTGCTGGCTACGCCAGAACCACTTGGCGAACACTCCGGAATCACCTGTCGGGCATGCCAGAACCACCTCTCAGACTTGCCAGAACCATGTTCCGGACACGCCGGTACCACCTGCCGAGTATGCCGGAACCACATGATCCACTCCCCAGAACCACCTGCTGGACATGCCAGAATCACCTGCCGGCTACGCCAGAACCACTCGGCAGACACTCCGGAACCACCTGCCGGGCATGCCGCAACCACCTCTCAGAGGTGACAGAACCACATGCCGGACACTCCAGAATCACCTGTTGGGCATGCCGGAACCAACTCTCAGACGTGCCGGTCACGCCAGAAGCACCTGCCGGACACGCCGGAACCACCGGCTCGACTCGCCGGAACCACCGCCGGACATGCAAAATGACCTGCCGGCTACGCCAGAACCACTTGGCGAACACTCCGGAATCACCTGTCGGGCATGCCGGAACCGCATCTCAGACTTGCCAGAACCATGTTCCGGAAAGGCCGGTACCACCTGCCGAGTATGCCGGAACCACCTGATCCACTCCCCAGAACCACCTGCTGGACACGCCAGAATCACCTGCCAACTACGCCAGAACCACTCGGCAGACACTCCGGAACCACCTGCTGGGCATGCCGGAACCCCCTCTCAGAGGTCCAAGAACCACATGCCGGACACTCCGGAATCACCCGCCGGGCATGCCGGAACCACCTCTCAGAGGTGCCAGAACCACATGCCGGACACTCCGGAATCACCTGCCGGGCATGCCGGAACCATCTCTCAGACGTGCCAGAACCATGTTCCGGACACGCTGCTACCACCTGCCGAGCTCGCCGGAACCACCTGCAGGACACGCCAAAATCACCTGCCAGCTACGCCAGAACCACACGGCAGACACTCCGGAATCACCTGCTGGGCTGGCTGGAACCACCTGCCAGTCACGCCAACATCACCTTTCAGCTACGCCAGAACCACTTGGCGGACACTCCCGAAACACCTCTCCGGCCGGCCGGAACCACCTCTCAGACGTGCCAGAACCATGTGCCTGAGATGCCGGAACCACTCCCCGAACAGACCGAAACCACCTGCCAGACCCGCCTGAACCCCCTGGCAAGCACGCCTGATCCACCTTCTCAACTAGCCGGAACCACCTTCCTGACAAGCCAAAATCACCTGCCGGCTACGCCACAAACATTTGGTGAACTCTTCGGAATCACCTGCCGGGCTGGCTCCAGAACCACTCGGCAGACTCTCCGGAACCACCTGCCGGGCATGCCGGAACCACCTCTCAAACATGCCGGAACCACATGCCAATGACACCGGAAGCACCTGCCGAGCACGCCAGAACCACCTGCTCGACTCGCCAAAACCACCTGCTGGACACGCCAAAATCACCTGCCGGCTACGCCACAACCATTTGGTGAACTCTTCGGAATCACCTGCCGTGCTGGCTGGAACCACCTCTCAGACATGCCGGAACCACATGCCAATGACACCGGAAGCACCTGCCGAGCACGCCAGAACCACCTGCTCGACTCGCCAAAACCACCTTCTGGACACGCCAAAATCACCTGCCGGCTACGCCACAACCATTTGGTGAACTCTTCGGTATCACCTGCCGGGCTTGATGGAACCACCTGCCGGTCACGCCAACATCACCTGCCAGCTATGCCAGAAACACTTGGCGGACACCATGGAAACACCTGTCGGGCCGGCCGGAACCACCTCTCAGACATGCCAGAACCATGTGCCTGAGATGCCGGAGCCACTCCCCGAACAGACCGAAACCACCTGCCAGACCCGCCTGAACCCCCTGGCGAGCACGCCTGATCCACCTGCTCAACTAGCCAGAACCAACTTCCTGACACGCCAAAATCACCTGCCAGGTATACCAGAACCACTTGGTGGACACTCCGGAATCATCTGCCGGACATGCCAGAACCAGCTCTCAGACACACCAGAACCACGTGCCAGAGACGCCGGAAGCACCAGCTGAGCATGCCTGAGCCACCTGCTCGACTCGCAAGATACACCTGTCGGACATGCCAAAATCACCTGTCGGGTACGCCAGAAACACTTGGCGGACGCTCCGGAATCACCTGTCGGGCGTGCCGGAACCTCCTCTCAGACTTGCCAGAACCATGTTCTGGACACGCCGGTACCACCTGCCGAGTATGCCGGAACCAGCTGATCCACTCCCCAGAACCACCTAGTGGACACGCCAAAATCAACTGCCGGCTACGCCAGAACCACTCGGAAGACACTCCGGAATCACAGGCCAGGCATTCCGGAACGACCTCTCAGAGGTGCCAGAACCAAATGTCGGACACTCCGGTATCACCTGCCGGGCATGCCGGAACCACCTCTCAGAGGTGCCAGAACCACATGCCGGACACTCCGGAATCACCTGCCGGGCATGCCGGAACCACCTGCTGGACATGCCGGAATCACCGGCTCGACTCGCCGGAACCATTGCGGGACATGCAAAATCACCTGCCGGCTATGCCAGAACCACTTCGGGAACACTCCGGAATCACCTGCCGGGCATGGCGGAACCACCTCTCAGACATGCCGGAACCACATGCCAATGACACCGGAAGCACCTGCCGCGCACGCCAGAACCACCTGCTCGACTCGCCAAAACCACCTGCTGTACACGCCAAAATCACCTGCCGGCTACGCCACAACCATTTGGTGAACTCTTAGGAATCACCTGCCGGGCTGCCTGCAGAACCACTCGGCAGACACTCCGGACCCAACTGCCGTGCTGGCTGGAACCACCTCTCAGACATGCTGGAACCACATGCCAATGACACCGGAAGCACCTGCCGAGCACGCCAGAACCACCTGCTCGACTCGCCAAAACCACCTGCTGTACACGCCAAAATCACCTGCCGGCTACGCCACAACCATTTGGTGAACTCTTCGGAATCACCTGCCGTGCTGGCTGGAACCACCTCTCAGACATGCCGGAACCACATGCCAATGACACCGGAAGCACCTGCCGAGCACTCCAGAACCACCTGATCGACTCACCAAAACCACCTGCTGGACACGCCAAAATCACCTGCCGGCTACGCCACAACCATTTGGTGAACTCTTCGGTATCACCTGCCGGGCTTGATGGAACCACCTGCCGGTCACGCCAACATCACCTGCCAGCTATGCCAGAAACACTTGGCGGACACCATGGAAACACCTGTCGGGCCGGCCGGAACCACCTCTCAGACGTGCCAGAACCATGTGCCTGAGATGCCGGAGCCACTCCCCGAACAGACCGAAACCACCTGCCAGACCCGCCTGAACCCCCTGGCGAGCACGCCTGATCCACCTGCTCAACTAGCCAGAACCAACTTCCTGACACGCCAAAATCACCTGCCAGGTATACCAGAACCACTTGGTGGACACTCCGGAATCATCTGCCGGACATGCCAGAACCAGCTCTCAGACACACCAGAACCACGTGCCAGAGACGCCGGAAGCACCAGCTGAGCATGCCTGAGCCACCTGCTCGACTCGCAAGATACACCTGTCGGACATGCCAAAATCACCTGTCGGGTACGCCAGAAACACTTGGCGGACGCTCCGGAATCACCTGTCGGGCGTGCCGGAACCTCCTCTCAGACTTGCCAGAACCATGTTCTGGACACGCCGGTACCACCTGCCGAGTATGCCGGAACCAGCTGATCCACTCCCCAGAACCACCTAGTGGACACGCCAAAATCAACTGCCGGCTACGCCAGAACCACTCGGCAGACACTCCGGAATCACAGGCCAGGCATTCCGGAACGACCTCTCAGAGGTGCCAGAACCAAATGCCGGACACTCCGGTATCACCTGCCGGGCATGCCGGAACCACCTCTCAGAGGTGCCAGAACCACATGCCGGACACTCCGGAATCACCTGCCGGGCATGCTGGAACCACGTGCTGGACATGCCGGAACCACCTGCCGGACATGCCGGAACCACCTGCCGGACATTCCGAAAACACCGGCTCGACTCGCCGGAACCATTGCCGGACATGCAAAATCACCTGCCGGCTACGCCAGAACCACTTGGCGAACACTCCGGTATCACCTGCCGGGCATGCCGGGACCACCTATCAGAGGTGCCAGAACCACATGCCGGACACTCCGGAATCACCTGCCGGGCATGCCGGAACCACCTGCCGGACATGCCGGAACCACCGGCTCGACTCGCCGGAACCATTGCCGGACATGCAAAATCACCTGCCGGCTACGCCAGAACCACTTGGCGAACACTCCGGAATCACCTGCCAGGCATGGCGGAACCACCTCTCAGACTTGCCAGAACCATGTTCTGGACACGCCGGTACCACCTGCCGAGTATGCCGGAACCAGCTGATCCACTCCCCAGAACCACATAGTGGACACGCCAAAATCAACTGCCGGCTACGCCAGAAGCACTCGGCAGACACTCCGGAATCACATGCCAGGTATTCCGGAACCACCTCTCAGAGGTGCCAGAACCAAATGCCGGACACTCCAGTATCACCTTCCGGGCATGTCGGAACCACCTCTCAGAGGTGCCAGAACCACATGCCGGACACTCCGGAATCACCTGAGGGGCATGCTGGAACCACGTGCTGGACATGCCGGAACCACCTGCCGGACATGCCGGAACCACCTGCCGGACATTCCGGAACCACCGGTTCGACTCGCCGGAACCATTGCCGGACATGCAAAATCACCTGCCGGCTACGCCAGAATCACTTGGCGAACACTCCGGAATCACCTGCCGGGCATGGCGGAACCACCTCTCAGACATGCCGGAAACACATGCCAATGACTCCGGAAGCACCTGCCGAGCACGCCGGAACCACCTACTCGACTCGCCGGAACCCCCTACCTGACACGCTAAAATCACCTGCCGGGTATGCCACAACCACTTGGTGGACACTCCGGAATCATCTTCCGGACATGCCAGAACCAGCTCTCAGACACACCAGAACCACGTGCCAGACACGCCGGAAGCACCTGCTGATCGTGCCTGAGCCAAATGCTCGACTTGCCAGAAACACCTGCCAGACACGCCAAAATCACCTTCCGGGTACGCCAGAACCACGTGGCGGACACTCCGGAATCACCTTTCGGGCATGCCGGAACCAACTCTCAGACGTGCCAGAACCTCGTGCCGGACACGCCAGAACCACCTGCCGGACAGACCGGAAACACCTGCTGGACACGCCGGAACCACCGGCTCGACTCGCCGGAACCACCGCCGGACATGCAAAATGACCTGCTGGCTACGCCAGAACCACTTGGCGAACACTCCGGAATCACCTGTCGGGCATGCCAGAACCACCTCTCAGACTTGCCAGAACCATGTTCCGGACACGCCGGTACCACCTGCCGAGTATGCCGGAACCACATGATCCACTCCCCAGAACCACCTGCTGGACATGCCAGAATCACCTGCCGGCTACGCCAGAACCACTCGGCAGACACTCCGGAACCACCTGCCGGGCATGCCGCAACCACCTCTCAGAGGTGCCAGAACCACATGCCGGACACTCCAGAATCACCTGTTGGGCATGCCGGAACCAACTCTCAGACGTGCCGGTCACGCCAGAAGCACCTGCCGGACACGCCGGAACCACCGGCTCGACTCGCCGGAACCACCGCCGGACATGCAAAATGACCTGCCGGCTACGCCAGAACCACTTGGCGAACACTCCGGAATCACCTGTCGGGCATGCCGGAACCGCATCTCAGACTTGCCAGAACCATGTTCCGGACAGGCCGGTACCACCTGCCGAGTATGCCGGAACCACCTGATCCACTCCCCAGAACCACCTGCTGGACACGCCAGAATCACCTGCCGACTACGCCAGAACCACTCGGCAGACACTCCGGAACCACCTGCCGGGCATGCCGGAACCACCTCTCAGAGGTCCAAGAACCACATGCCGGACACTCCGGAATCACCCGCCGGGCATGCCGGAACCACCTCTCAGAGGTGCCAGAACCACATGCCGGACACTCCGGAATCACCTGCCGGGCATGCCGGAACCATCTCTCAGACGTGCCAGAACCATGTTCCGGACACGCTGCTACCACCTGCCGAGGTCGCCGGAACCACCTGCAGGACACGCCAAAATCACCTGCCAGCTACGCCAGAACCACACGGCAGACACTCCGGAATCACCTGCTGGGCTGGCTGGAACCACCTGGCAGTCACGCCAACATCACCTTTCAGCTACGCCAGAACCACTTGGCGGACACTCCCGAAACACCTCTCCGGCCGGCCGGAACCACCTCTCAGACGTGCCAGAACCATGTGCCTGAGATGCCGGAACCACTCCCCGAACAGACCGAAACCACCTGCCAGACCCGCCTGAACCCCCTGGCAAGCACGCCTGATCCACCTTCTCAACTAGCCGGAACCACCTTCCTGACAAGCCAAAATCACCTGCCGGCTACGCCACAAACATTTGGTGAACTCTTCGGAATCACCTGCCGGGCTGGCTCCAGAACCACTCGGCAGACTCTCCGGAACCACCTGCCGGGCATGCCGGAACCACCTCTCAAACATGCCGGAACCACATGCCAATGACACCGGAAGCACCTGCCGAGCACGCCAGAACCACCTGCTCGACTCGCCAAAACCACCTGCTGGACACGCCAAAATCACCTGCCGGCTACGCCACAACCATTTGGTGAACTCTTCGGAATCACCTGCCGTGCTGGCTGGAACCACCTCTCAGACATGCCGGAACCACATGCCAATGACACCGGAAGCACCTGCCGAGCACGCCAGAACCACCTGCTCGACTCGCCAAAACCACCTTCTGGACACGCCAAAATCACCTGCCGGCTACGCCACAACCATTTGGTGAACTCTTCGGTATCACCTGCCGGGCTTGATGGAACCACCTGCCGGTCACGCCAACATCACCTGCCAGCTATGCCAGAAACACTTGGCGGACACCATGGAAACACCTGTCGGGCCGGCCGGAACCACCTCTCAGACATGCCAGAACCATG
Organism: Equus caballus; assembly: GCF_041296265.1. Classification (NCBI taxonomy): domain Eukaryota; kingdom Metazoa; phylum Chordata; class Mammalia; order Perissodactyla; family Equidae; genus Equus; species Equus caballus. The sequence goes on from NC_091704.1 coordinate 8,016,879, forward strand.
TGCCTGAGATGCCGGAGCCACTCCCCGAACAGACCGAAACCACCTGCCAGACCCGCCTGAACCCCCTGGCGAGCACGCCTGATCCACCTGCTCAACTAGCCAGAACCAACTTCCTGACACGCCAAAATCACCTGCCAGGTATACCAGAACCACTTGGTGGACACTCCGGAATCATCTGCCGGACATGCCAGAACCAGCTCTCAGACACACCAGAACCACGTGCCAGAGACGCCGGAAGCACCAGCTGAGCATGCCTGAGCCACCTGCTCGACTCGCAAGATACACCTGTCGGACATGCCAAAATCACCTGTCGGGTACGCCAGAAACACTTGGCGGACGCTCCGGAATCACCTGTCGGGCGTGCCGGAACCTCCTCTCAGACTTGCCAGAACCATGTTCTGGACACGCCGGTACCACCTGCCGAGTATGCCGGAACCAGCTGATCCACTCCCCAGAACCACCTAGTGGACACGCCAAAATCAACTGCCGGCTACGCCAGAACCACTCGGCAGACACTCCGGAATCACAGGCCAGGCATTCCGGAACGACCTCTCAGAGGTGCCAGAACCAAATGCCGGACACTCCGGTATCACCTGCCGGGCATGCCGGAACCACCTCTCAGAGGTGCCAGAACCACATGCCGGACACTCCGGAATCACCTGCCGGGCATGCTGGAACCACGTGCTGGACATGCCGGAACCACCTGCCGGACAGGCCGGAATCACCTGCCGGACATGCCGGAACCACCGGCTCGAATCGCCGGAACCATTGCCGGACATGCAAAATCACCTGCCGGCTACGCCAGAACCACTTGGCGAACACTCCGGTATCACCTGCCGGGCATGCCGGAACCACCTCTCAGAGGTGCCAGAACCACATGCCGGACACTCCGGAATCACCTGCCGGGCATGCCGGAACCACCTGCTGGACATGCCGGAACCACCGGCTCGACTCGCCGGAACCATTGCGGGACATGCAAAATCACCTGCCGGCTATGCCAGAACCACTTCGGGAACACTCCGGAATCACCTGCCGGGCATGGCGGAACCACCTCTCAGACATGCCGGAACCACATGCCAATGACACCGGAAGCACCTGCCGCGCACGCCAGAACCACCTGCTCGACTCGCCAAAACCACCTGCTGTACACGCCAAAATCACCTGCCGGCTACGCCACAACCATTTGGTGAACTCTTCGGAATCACCTGCCGGGCTGGCTGCAGAACCACTCGGCAGACACTCCGGACCCACCTGCCGTGCTGGCTGGAACCACCTCTCAGACATGCTGGAACCACATGCCAATGACACCGGAAGCACCTGCCGAGCACGCCAGAACCACCTGCTCGACTCGCCAAAACCACCTTCTGGACACGCCAAAATCACCTGCCGGCTACGCCACAACCATTTGGTGAACTCTTCGGTATCACCTGCCGGGCTTGATGGAACCACCTGCCGGTCACGCCAACATCACCTGCCAGCTATGCCAGAAACACTTGGCGGACACCATGGAAACACCTGTCGGGCCGGCCGGAACCACCTCTCAGACGTGCCAGAACCATGTGCCTGAGATGCCGGAGCCACTCCCCGAACAGACCGAAACCTCCTGCCAGACCCGCCTGAACCCCCTGGCGAGCACGCCTGATCCACCTGCTCAACTAGCCAGAACCAACTTCCTGACACGCCAAAATCACCTGCCAGGTATACAAGAACCACTTGGTGGACACTCCGGAATCATCTGCCGGACATGCCAGAACCAGCTCTCAGACACACCAGAACCACGTGCCAGAGACGCCGGAAGCACCAGCTGAGCATGCCTGAGCCACCTGCTCAACTCGCAAGATACACCTGTCGGACATGCCAAAATCACCTGTCGGGTACGCCAGAAACACTTGGCGGACGCTCCGGAATCACCTGTCGGGCGTGCCGGAACCTCCTCTCAGACTTGCCAGAACCATGTTCTGGACACGCCGGTACCACCTGCCGAGTATGCCGGAACCAGCTGATCCACTCCCCAGAACCACCTAGTGGACACGCCAAAATCAACTGCCGGCTACGCCAGAACCACTCGGCAGACACTCTGGAATCACAGGCCAGGCATTCCGGAACGACCTCTCAGAGGTGCCAGAACCAAATGTCGGACACTCCGGTACCACCTGCCGGGCATGCCGGAACCACCTCTCAGAGGTGCCAGAACCACATGCCGGACACTCCGGAATCACCTGCCGGGCATGCTGGAACCACGTGCTGGACATGCCGGAACCACCTGCCGGAGAGGCCGGAATCACCTGCCGGACATGCCGGAACCACCGGCTCGAATCGCCGGAACCATTGCCGGACATGCAAAATCACCTGCCGGCTACGCCAGAGCCACTTGGCGAACACTCCGGTATCACCTGCCGGGCATGCCGGAACCACCTCTCAGAGGTGCCAGAACCACATGCCGGACACTCCGGAATCACCTGCCGGGCATGCCGGAACCACCTGCTGGACATGCCGGAACCACCGGCTCGACTCGCCGGAACCATTGCGGGACATGCAAAATCACCTGCCGGCTATGCCAGAACCACTTCGGGAACACTCCGGAATCACCTGCCGGGCATGGCGGAACCACCTCTCAGACATGCCGGAACCACATGCCAATGACACCGGAAGCACCTGCCGCGCACGCCAGAACCACCTGCTCGACTCGCCAAAACCACCTGCTGTACACGCCAAAATCACCTGCTGGCTACGCCACAACCATTTGGTGAACTCTTCGGACTCTCCTGCCGGGCTGGCTCCAGAACCACTCGGCAGACACTCCGGAACCACCTGCCGGGCATGCCGGAACCACCTCTCAGACATGCCGGAACCACATGCCAATGACACCGGAAGCACCTGCCGAGCACGCCAGAACCACCTGCTCGACTCGCCAAAACCACCTGCTGGACACGCCAAAATCACCTGCCGGCTACGCCACAACCATTTGGTGAACTCTTCGGTATCACCTGCCGGGCTTGATGGAACCACCTGCCGGTCATGCCAACATCACCTGCCAGCAATGCCAGAAACACTTGGCGGACACCATGGAAACACCTGACGGGCCGGCCGGAACCACCTCTCAGACGTGCCAGAACCATGTGCCTGAGATGCCGGAGCCACTCCCCGAACAGACCGAAACCTCCTGCCAGACCCGCCTGAACCCCCTGGCGAGCACGCCTGATCCACCTGCTCAACTAGCCAGAACCAACTTCCTGACACGCCAAAATCACCTGCCAGGTATACCAGAACCACTTGGTGGACACTCCGGAATCATCTGCCGGACATGCCAGAACCAGCTCTCAGACACACCAGAACCACGTGCCAGAGACGCCGGAAGCACCAGCTGAGCATGCCTGAGCCACCTGCTCGACTCGCAAGATACACCTGTCGGACATGCCAAAATCACCTGTCGGGTACGCCAGAAACACTTGGCGGACGCTCTGGAATCACCTGTCGGGCGTGCCGGAACCTCCTCTCAGACTTGCCAGAACCATGTTCTGGACACGCCGGTACCACCTGCCGAGTATGCCGGAACCAGCTGATCCACTCCCCAGAACCACCTAGTGGACACGCCAAAATCAACTGCCGGCTACGCCAGAACCACTCGGCAGACACTCTGGAATCACAGGCCAGGCATTCCGGAACGACCTCTCAGAGGTGCCAGAACCAAATGCCGGACACTCCGGTATCACCTGCCGGGCATGCCGGAACCACCTCTCAGAGGTGCCAGAACCACATGCCGGACACTCCGGAATCACCTGCCGGGCATGCTGGAACCACGTGCTGGACATGCCGGAACCACCTGCCGGACATGCCGGAACCACCTGCCGGACATGCCGGAACCACCTGCTCGACTCTCCGGAACCATTGCCGGACATGCAAAATCACCTGCCGGCTACGCCAGAACCACTTGGCGAACACTCCGGTATCACCTGCCGGGCATGCCGGAACCACCTCTCAGAGGTGCCAGAACCACATGCCGGACACTCCGGAATCACCTGCCGGGCATGCCGGAACCACCTGCTGGACATGCCGGAACCACCGGCTCGACTCGCCGGAACCATTGCGGGACATGCAAAATCACCTGCCGGCTATGCCAGAACCACTTCGGGAACACTCCGGAATCACCTGCTGGGCATGGCGGAACCACCTCTCAGACATGCCGGAACCACATGCCAATGACACCGGAAGCACCTGCCGCGCACGCCAGAACCACCTGCTCGACTCGCCAAAACCACCTGCTGTACACGCCAAAATCACCTGCCGGCTACGCCACAACCATTTGGTGAACTCTTCGGAATCACCTGCCGGGCTGGCTCCAGAACCACTCGGCAGACACTCCGGAACCACCTGCCGGGCATGCCGGAACCACCTCTCAGACATGCCGGAACCACATGCCAATGACACCGGAAGCACCTGCCGAGCATGCCAGAACCACCTGCTCGACTCGCCAAAACCACCTGCTGGACACGCCAAAATCACCTGCCGGCTACGCCACAACCATTTGGTGAACTCTTCGGTATCACCTGCCGGGCTTGATGGAACCACCTGCCGGTCACGCCAACATCACCTGCCAGCTATGCCAGAAACACTTGGCGGACACCATGGAAACACCTGTCGGGCCGGCCGGAACCACCTCTCAGACGTGCCAGAACCATGAGCCTGAGATGCCGGAACCACTCCCCGAACAGAACGAAACCACCTGCCAGACCCGCCTGGAACCCCTGGCGAGCATGCCTGATCCACCTGCTCAACTAGCCGGAACCAACTTCCTGACACGCCAAAATCACCTGCCAGGTATACAAGAACCACTTGGTGGACACTCCGGAATCATGTGCCGGAGATGCCAGAACCAGCTCTCAGACACACCAGAACCACGTGCCAGAGACGCCGGCAGCACCAGCTGAGCATGCCTCAGCCACCTGCTCGACTCGCAAGATACACCTGTCGGACAGGAGAAAATCACCTGCCGCGTACGCCAGAAACACTTGGCGGACGCTCCGGAATCACTTGTCGGGCGTGCCGGAACCACATGCCGGACATGCCGGAACCACCGGCTCGACTCGCCGGAACCATTGCTGGACATGCGAAATCACCTGCCGGCTACGCCAGAATCACTTGGCGAACACTCCGGAATCACCTGCCGGGCATGGCGGAACCACCTCTCAGACATGCCGGAAACACATGCCAATGACTCCGGAAGCACCTGCCGAGCACGCCAGAACCACCTGCCGAGCACGCCGGAACCACCTACTCGACTCGCCGGAACCACCTACCTGACACGCTAAAATCACCTGCCGGGTAAGCCACAACCACTTGGTGGACACTCCGGAATCATCTTCCGGACATGCCAGAACCAGCTCTCAGACACACCAGAACCACGTGCCAGACACGCCGGAAGCACCTGCTGATCGTGCCTGAGCCAAATGCTCGACTTGCCAGAAACACCTGCCAGACACGCCAAAATCACCTGCCGGGTACGCCAGAACCACGTGGCGGACACTCCGGAATAACCTTTCGGGCATGCCGGAACCAACTCTCAGACGTGCCAGAACCTCGTGCCGGACACGCCAGAACCACCTGCCGGACAGACCGGAAACACCTGCTGGACACGCCGGAACCACCGGCTCGACTCGCCGGAACCACCGCCGGACATGAAAAACGACCTGCCGGCTACGCCAGAACAACTTGGCGAACACTCCGGAATCACCTGTCGGGCATGCCAGAACCACCTCTCAGACTTGCCAGAACCATGTTCCGGACACGCCGGTACCACCTGCCGAGTATGCCGGAACCACATGATCCACTCCCCAGAACCACCTGCTGGACACGCCAGAATCACCTGCCGGCTACGCCAGAACAACTCGGCAGACACTCCGGAACCACCTGCCGGGCATGCCGCAACCACCTCTCAGAGGTGCCAGAACCACATGCCGGACACTCCACAATCACCTGTCGGGCATGCCGGAACCAACTCTCAGACGTGCCGGTCACGCCAGAAGCACCTGCCGGACACGCCGGAACCACCGGCTCGGCTCGCCGGAACCACCGCCGGACATGCAAAATGACCTGCCGGCTACGCCAGAACCACTTGGCGAACACTCCGGAATCACCTGTCGGGCATGCCGGAACCGCATCTCAGACTTGCCAGAACCATGTTCCGGACACGCTGGTACCACCTGCCGAGTATGCCGGAACCACCTGATCCACTCCCCAGAACCACCTGCTGGACACGCCAGAATCACCTGCCGACTACGCCAGAACCACTCGGGAGACACTCCGGAACCACCGGCCGGGCATGCCGGAACCACCTCTCAGACATGCCGGTACCACATGCCAATGACACCGGAAGCACCTGCCAAGGACGCCAGAACCACCTGCTCGACTCGCCAAAACCACCTGCTGTACACGCCAAAATCACCTGCCGGCTACGCCACAACCATTTGGTGAACTCTTCGGAATCACCTGCCGGGCATGCAGGAACCACCTGCCGGTCATGCCGGAACCACCGGCTCGACTCGCCGGAACCAGTGCCGGACATGCAAAATCACCTGCCGGCTACGCCAGAACCACTTGGCGCACAAACCAGAATCACCTGCCGGGCATGGCGGAACCACCTCTCAGACATGCCGGAACCACATGCCAATGACACCGGAGCACCTGCCGAGCACGCCAGAACCACCTGCTCGACTCGCCAAAACCACCTGCTGGACACGCCAAAATCACCTTCAGGCTACGCCACAACCATATGGTGAACACTTCAGAATCACCTGCCGGGCTGGCTGGAATCAACTGCCGGTCACGCCAACATCACCTGCCAGCTATGCCAGAAACACTTGGCGGACACCATGGAAACACCTGTCGGGCCGGCCGGAACCACCTATCAGACGTGCCAGAACCATGTGCCTGAGATGCCGGAACCACACCCGAACAGACCGAAACCACCTGCCAGACCCGCATGAACCACCTGCCGAGCATGCCGGAACCACCTACTCGACTCGCTGGAACCACCTACCTGACACGCCACAATCACCTGCCGGGTATGCCACAACCACTTGGTGGACACTCCGGAATCATCTGCCAGACATGCCAGAACCAGCTCTCAGACACACCAGAACCACGTGCCAGACACGCCGGAAGCACCTGCTGAGCATGCCTGAGTCAAATGCTCGACTTGCAAGAAACACCGGTCAGACACGCCAAAATCACCTGCCGGGTACGCCAGAACCACGTGGCGGACACTCCGGAATGACCTGTCGGGCATGCCGGAACCAACTCTCAGACGTGCCAGAACCTCGTGCCGGTCACGCCAGAACCACCTGCCGGACACGCCGGAACCACCGGCTCGACTCGCCGGAACCACCGCCGGACATGCAAAATGACCTGCCGGCTACGCCAGAACCACTTGGCGAACACTCCGGAATCACCTGTCGGGCATGCCGGAACCCCCTCTCAGACTTGCCAGAACCATGTTCCGGACACGCCGGTACCACCTGCAGAGTATGCCGGAACCACCTGATCCACTGCCCAGAACCACCTGCTGGACACGCCAGAATCACCTGCCGACAACGCCAGAACCACTCGTCAGACACTCCGGAACCACCTGCCGGGCATGCCTGAACCACCTCTCAGAGGTGCCAGAACCACATGCCAGACACTCCGGAATCACCTGCCGGGCATGCCGGAACCATCTCTCAGACGTGCCAGAACCATGTTCCGGACACGCCGGTACCACCTGCCGTGCTCGCCGGAACCAACTTCTGGACACGCCAAAATCACCTGCCGGCTACGCCAGAACCACTCGGCAGACACTCCGGAATCACCTGCAGGGCTGGCTGGAACCACCTGCCGGTCACGCCAACATCACCTTTCAGCTACGCCAGAGCCACTTGGCGGACACTGCGGAAACACCTGTCGGGCCGGCCGGAACCACCTCTCAAACGTGCAAGAACCATGTGCCTGAGATGCCGGAACCACTCCCCGAACAGACCGAAACCACCTGCCAGACCCGCCTGAACCCCCTGGCGAGCACACCTGATCCACCTGCTCAACTAGCCGGAACCACCTTCCTGACACGCCAAAATCACCTGTCGGGTGTACCAGAACCACTTGGTGGATACTCCGGAATCACCTGCCGGGCATGCCGGAACCATCTCTCAGACGTGCCAGAACCATGTTCCGGACACGCCGGTACCACCTGCCGAGCTCGCCGGAACCACCTGCTGGACACGCCAAAATCACCTGCCGGGTACGCCAGAACCACTCGGCAGACACTCCGGAATCACCTGCCTGGCATGCCGGAACCACCTGCTGGACATGCCGGAACCACCTGCCGGACATGCCGGAACCACCGGCTCGACTCGCCGGAACCATTGCCGGACATGCAAAATCACCTGCCGGCTACGCCAGAACCACTTGGCGAACCCTCCGGTATCACCTGCCGGGCATGCCGGAACCACCTCTCAGAGGTGCCAGAACCACATGCCGGACACTCCGGAATCACCTGCCGGGCATGCCGGAACCACCTGCTGGACATGCCGGAACCACCGGCTCGACTCGCCGGAACCATTGCCGGACATGCAAAATCACCTGCCGGCTATGCCAGAACCACTTCGGGAACACTCCGGAATCACCTGCCGGGCATGGCGGAACCACCTCTCAGGCATGCCGGAACCACATGCCAATGACACCGGAAGCACCTGCCGCGCACGCCAGAACCACCTGCTCGACTCGCCAAAACCACCTGATGGGCACGCCTAAATCACCTTCCGGCTACGCCACAACCATTTGGTGAACACTTCGGAATCACCTGCCGGGCTTGCTGGAACCACCTGCCGGTCACGCCAACATCACCTGCCAGCTATGCCAGAACCACTTGGTGGACACCATGGAAACACCTGTCGGGCCTGCCGGAACCACCTATCAGACGTGCCAGAACCATGTGCCTGAGATGCCGGAACCACACCCCGAAAAGTCCGAAACCACATGCCAGACCCGCCTGAACCACCTGCTGAGCACGCCGGAACCACCAACTCGACTCGCTGGAACCACCTACATGACACGCTAAAATCACCTGCTGGGTATGCCACAACCACTTGGGGGACACTCCGGAATCATCTGCCGGACATGCCAGAACCAGCTCTCAGACACACCAGAACCACGTGCCAGACACGCCGGAGCACCTGCTGAGCATTCCTGAGCCAAATGCTCGACTTGCAAGAAACACCTGCCAGACACGCCAAAATCACCTGCCGGGTACGCCAGAACCACGTGGCGGACACTCCGGAATCACCTTTCGGGCATGCCGGAACCAACTCTCAGACGTGCCAGAACCTCGTGCCGGTCACGTCAGAACCACCTGCCGGACACGCCGGAACCACCGGCTCGACTCGCCGGAACCACCGCCGGACATGCAAAATGACCTGCCGGCTACGCCAGAACCACTTGGCGAACACTCCGGAATCACCTGTCGGGCATGCCGGAACCGCCTCTCAGACTTGCCAGAACCATGTTCCGGACACGCCGGTACCACCTGCCGAGTATGCCGGAACCACCTGATCCACTCCCCAGAACCACCTGCTGGACATGCCAGAATCACCTGCCGACTACGCCAGAACCACTCGGCAGACACTCCGGAACCACCTGCCGGGCATGCCGGAACCACCTCTCAGAGGTGCCAGAACTACATGCCGGACACTCCGGAATCACCCGCCGGGCATGCCGGAACCACCTCTCTGAGGTGCCAGAACCACATGCCGGACACTCCGGAATCACCTGCCGGGCATGCCGGAAGCATCTCTCAGACGTGCCAGAACCATGTTCCGGACACGCTGCTACCACCTGCCGAGCTCGCCGGAACCACCTGCAGGACACCCCAAAATCACCTGCCAGCTACGCCAGAACCACACGGCAGACACTCCGGAATCACCAGCCGGGCATGCCGGAACCACCTGCTGGACATGCCGGAACCACCGGCTCGACTCGCCGGAACCATTGCGGGACATGCAAAATCACCTGCCGGCTATGCCAGAACCGCTTCGGGAACACTCCGGAATCACCTGCCGGGCATGGCGGAACCACCTCTCAGACATGCCGGAACCACATGACAATGACACCGGAAGCACCTGCCGCGCACGCCAGAACCACCTGCTCGACTCGCCAAAACCACCTGCTGTACACGCCAAAATCACCTGCCGGCTACGCCACAACCATTTGGTGAACTCTTCGGAATCACCTGCCGGGCTGGCTCCAGAACCACTCGGCAGACACTCCGGAACCACCTGCCGGGCATGCCGGAACCACCTCTCAGATATGCCGGAACCACATGCCAATGACACCGGAAGCACCTGCCGAGCCCTCCAGAACCACCTGCTCGACTCGCCAAAACCACCTGCTGGACACGCCAAAATCACCTGCCGGCTACGCCACAACCATTTGGTGAACTCTTCGGTATCACCTGCCGGGCTTGATGGAACCACCTGCCGGTCATGCCAACATCACCTGCCAGCAATGCCAGAAACATTTGGCGGACACCATGGAAACACCTGACGGGCCGGCCGGAACCACCTCTCAGACGTGCCAGAACCATGTGCCTGAGATGCCGGAGCCACTCCCCGAACAGACCGAAACCTCCTGCCAGACCCGCCTGAACCCCCTGGCGAGCACGCCTGATCCACCTGCTCAACTAGCCAGAACCAACTTCCTGACACGCCAAAATCACCTGCCAGGTATACAAGAACCACTTGGTGGACACTCCGGAATCATCTGCCGGACATGCCAGAACCAGCTCTCAGACACACCAGAACCACCTGCCAGAGACGCCGGAAGCACCAGCTGAGCATGCCTGAGCCACCTGCTCGACTCGCAAGATACACCTGTCGGACATGCCAAAATCACCTGTCGGGTACGCCAGAAACACTTGGCGGACGCTCCGGAATCACCTGTCGGGCGTGCCGGAACCTCCTCTCAGACTTGCCAGAACCATGTTCTGGACACGCCGGTACCACCTGCCGAGTATGCCGGAACCAGCTGATCCACTCCCCAGAACCACCTAGTGGACATGCCAAAATCAACTGCCGGCTACGCCAGAAGCACTCGGCAGACACTCCGTAATCACATGCCAGGCATTCCGGAACGACCTCTCAGAGGTGCCAGAACCAAATGCCGGACACTCCGGTATCACCTGCCGGGCATGCCGGAACCACCTCTCAGAGGTGCCAGAACCACATGCCGGACACTCCGGAATCACCTGCCGGGCATGCCGGAACCATCTCTCAGACGTGCCAGAACCATGTTCCGGACACGCTGCTACCACCTGCCGAGCTCGCCGGAACCACTTGCAGGACACGCCAAAATCACCTGCCAGCTACGCCAGAACCACACGGCAGACACTCCGGAATCACCTGCCGGGCTGGCTGGAACCACCTGACAGTCACGCCAACATCGCCTTTCAGCTACGCCAGAACCACTTGGCGGACACTCCCGAAACACCTCTCCGGCCGGCTGGAACCACCTCTCAGACGTGCCAGAACCATGTGCCTGAGATGCTGGAATCACTCCCCTAACAGACCGAAACCACCTGACAGACCCGCCTGAATCCCCTGGCGAGCACGCCTGATCCACCTGCTCAACTAGATGGAACCCCCTTCCTGACAAGCCAAAATCACCTGCCGGCTACGCCACAAACATTTGGTGAACTCTTCGGAATCACCTTCCGGGCTGGCTCCAGAACCACTCGGCAGACACTCCGGAACCACCTGCCGGGCATGCCGGAATCACCTCTCAGACATGCCGGAACCACATGCCAAAGACACCGGAAGCACCTGCCGAGCACGCCAGAACCACCTGCTCGACTCGCCAAAACCACCTGCTGTACACGCCAAAATCACCTGCCGGCTACACCACAACCATTTGGTGAACTCTTCGGAATCACCTGCCGTGCTGGCTGGAACCACCTCTCAGACATGCCGGAACCACATGCCAATGACACCGGAAGCACCTGCCGAGCACGCCAGAACCACCTGCTCGACTCGCCAAAACCACCTGCTGTACACGCCAAAATCACCTGCCGGCTACGCCACAACCATTTGGTGAACTCTTCGGAATCACCTGCCGGGCATGCATGAACCACCTGCCGGTCATGCCGGAACCACCGGCTCGACTCGCCGGAACCATTGCCGGACATGCAAAATCACCTGCCGGCTATGCCAGAACCACTTGGGGAACACTCCGGAATCACCTGCCGGGCATGGCGGAACCACCTCTCAGACATGCCGGAACCACATGCCAATGACACAGGAAGCACCTGCCGAGCACGCCAGAACCACCTGCTCGACTCGCCAAAACCACCTGCTGGACACGCCAAAATCACCTGCCGGCTACGCCACAACCATTTGGTGAACTCTTCGGTATCACCTGCCGGGCTTGATGGAACCACCTGCCGGTCATGCCAACATCACCTGCCAGCAATGCCAGAAACACTTGGCGGACACCATGGAAACACCTGACGGGCCGGCCGGAACCACGTCTCAGACGTGCCAGAACCATGTGCCTGAGATGCCGGAGCCACTCCCCGAACAGACCGAAACCTCCTGCCAGACCCGCCTGAACCCCCTGGCGAGCACGCCTGATCCACCTGCTCAACTAGCCAGAACCAACTTCCTGACACGCCAAAATCACCTGCCAGGTATACAAGAACCACTTGGTGGACACTCCGGAATCATCTGCCGGACATGCCAGAACCAGCTCTCAGACACACCAGAACCACCTGCCAGAGACGCCGGAAGCACCAGCTGAGCATGCCTGAGCCACCTGCTCGACTCGCAAGATACACCTGTCGGACATGCCAAAATCACCTGTCGGGTACGCCAGAAACACTTGGCGGACGCTCCGGAATCACCTGTCGGGCGTGCCGGAACCTCCTCTCAGACTTGCCAGAACCATGTTCTGGACACGCCGGTACCACCTGCCGAGTATGCCGGAACCAGCTGATCCACTCCCCAGAACCACCTAGTGGACACGCCAAAATCAACTGCCGGCTACGCCAGAACCACTCGGCAGACACTCCGGAATCACAGGCCAGGCATTCCGGAACGACCTCTCAGAGGTGCCAGAACCAAATGCCGGACACTCCGGTATCACCTGCCGGGCATGCCGGAACCACCTCTCAGAGGTGCCAGAACCACATGCCGGACACTCCGGAATCACCTGCCGGGCATGCTGGAACCACGTGCTGGACATGCCGGAACCACCTGCCGGACAGGTCGGAATCACCTGCCGGTCATGCCGGAACCACCGGCTCGAATCGCCGGAACCATTGCCGGACATGCAAAATCACCTGCCGGCTACGCCAGAACCACTTGGCGAACACTCCGGTATCACCTGCCGGGCATGCCGGAACCACCTCTCAGAGGTGCCAGAACCACATGCCGGACACTCCGGAATCACCTGCCGGGCATGCCGGAACCACCTGCTGGACATGCCGGAACCACCGGCTCGACTCGCCGGAACCATTGCGGGACATGCAAAATCACCTGCCGGCTATGCCAGAACCACTTCGGGAACACTCCGGAATCACCTGCCGGGCATGGCGGAACCACCTCTCAGACATGCCGGAACCACATGCCAATGACACCGGAAGCACCTGCCGCGCACGCCAGAACCACCTGCTCGACTCGCCAAAACCACCTGCTGTACACGCCAAAATCACCTTCCGGCTACGCCACAACCATTTGGTGAACTCTTCGGAATCACCTGCCGGGCTGGCTCCAGAACCACTCGGCAGACACTCCGGAACCACCTGCCGGGCATGCCGGAACCACCTCTCAGACATGCCGGAACCACATGCCAATGACACCGGAAGCACCTGCCGAGCACGCCAGAACCACCTGCTCGACTCGCCAAAACCACCTGCTGGACACGCCAAAATCACCTGCCGGCTACGCCACAACCATTTGGTGAACTCTTCGGTATCACCTGCCGGGCATGCCGGAACCACCTGCTGGACATGCCGGAACCACCGGCTCGACTCGCCGGAACCATTGCGGGACATGCAAAATCACCTGCCGGCTATGCCAGAACCACTTCGGGAACACTCCGGAATCACCTGCCAGGCATGGCGGAACCACCTCTCAGACTTGCCAGAACCATGTTCTGGACACGCCGGTACCACCTGCCGAGTATGCCGGAACCAGCTGATCCACTCCCCAGAACCACCTAGTGGACACGCCAAAATCAACTGCCGGCTACGCCAGAACCACTCGGCAGACACTCCGGAATCACATGCCAGGCATTCCGGAACGACCTCTCAGAGGTGCCAGAACCAAATGCCGGACACTCCGGTATCACCTGCCCGGCATGCCGGAACCACCTCTCAGAGGTGCCAGAACCACATGCCGGACACTCCGGAATCACCTGCCGGGCATGCTGGAACCACGTGCTGGACATGCCGGAACCACCTGCCGGCCATGCCGGAACCACCGGCTCGAATCGCCGGAACCATTGCCGGACATGCAAAATCACCTGCCGGCTATGCCAGAACCACTTGGGGAACACTCCGGAATCACCTACCGGGCATGGCGGAACCACCTCTCAGACATGCCGGGACCACATGCCAATGACACAGGAAGCACCTGCCGAGCACGCCAGAACCACCTGCTCGACTCGCCAAAACCACCTGCTGGACACGCCAAAATCACCTGCCGGCTACACCACAACCATTTGGTGAACTCTTCGGAATCACCTGCCGGGCTTGCTGGAACCACCTGCCGGTCACGCCAACATCACCTGCCAGCTATGCCAGAACCACTTGGCGGACACCATGGAAACACCTGTCGGGCCGGCCGGAACCACCTCTCAGACGTGCCAGAACCATGAGCCTGAGATGCCGGAACCACTCCCCGAACAGAACGAAACCACCTGCCAGACCCGCCTGGAACCCCTGGCGAGCAGGCCTGATCCACCTGCTCAACTAGCCGGAACCAACTTCCTGACACGCCAAAATCACCTGCCAGGTATACAAGAACCACTTGGTGGACACTCTGGAATCATGTGCCGGAGAGGCCAGAACCAGCTCTCAGACACACCAGAACCACGTGCCAGAGACGCCGGAAGCACCAGCTGAGCATGCCTCAGCCACCTGCTCGACTCGCAAGATACACCTGTCGGACAGGCGAAAATCACCTGCCGCGTACGCCAGAAACACTTGGCGGACGCTCCGGAATCACTTGTCGGGCGTGCCGGAACCACATGCCGGACATGCCTGAACCACCGGCTCGACTCGCCGGAACCATTGCCGGACATGCGAAATCACCTGCCGGCTACGCCAGAATAACTTGGCGAACAATCCGGAATCACCTGCCGATCATGGCGGAACCACCTCTCAGACATGCCGGAAACACATGCCAATGACTCCGGAAGCACCTGCCGAGCACGCCAGAACCACCTGCCGAGCACGCCGGAACCACCTACTCGACTCGCCGGAACCACCTACCTGACACGCTAAAATCACCTGCCGGGTAAGCCACAACCACTTGGTGGACACTCCGGAATCATCTTCCGGACATGCCAGAACCAGCTCTCAGACACACCAGAACCAAGTGCCAGACACGCCGGAAGCACCTGCTGATCGTGCCTGAGCCAAATGCTCGACTTGCCAGAAACACCTGCCAGACACGCCAAAATCACCTGCCGGGTACGCCAGAACCACGTGGCGGACACTCCGGAATCACCTTTCGGGCATGCCGGAACCAACTCTCAGACGTGCCAGAACCTCGTGCCGGACACGCCAGAACCACCTGCCGGAGAGACCGGAAACACCTGCTGGACACGCCGGAACCACCGGCTCGACTCGCCGGAACCACCGCCGGACATGAAAAACGACCTCCCGGCTACGCCAGAACAACTTGGCGAACACTCCGGAATCACCTGTCGGGCATGCCAGAACCACCTCTCAGACTTGCCAGAACCATGTTCCGGACACGCCGGTACCACCTGCCGAGTATGCCGGAACCACATGATCCACTCCCCAGAACCACCTGCTGGACACGCCAGAATCACCTGCCGGCTACGCCAGAACAACTCGGCAGACACTCCGGAACCACCTGCCGGGCATGCCGCAACCACCTCTCAGAGGTGCCAGAACCACATGCCGGACACTCCACAATCACCTGTCGGGCATGCCGGAACCAACTCTCAGACGTGCCGGTCACGCCAGAAGCACCTGCCGGACACGCCGGAACCACCGGCTCGACTCGCCGGAACCACCGCCGGACATGCAAAATGACCTGCCGGCTACGCCAGAACCACTTGGCGAACACTCCGGAATCACCTGTCGGGCATGCCGGAACCGCATCTCAGACTTGCCAGAACCATGTTCCGGACACGCTGGTACCACCTGCCGAGTATGCCGGAACCACCTGATCCACTCCCCAGAACCACCTGCTGGACACGCCAGAATCACCTGCCGACTACGCCAGAACCACTCGGGAGACACTCCGGAACCACCGGCCGGGCATGCCGGAACCACCTCTCAGACATGCCGGTACCACATGCCAATGACACCGGAAGCACCTGCCAAGGACTCCAGAACCACCTGCTCCACTCGCCAAAACCACCTGCTGGACACGCCAAAATCACCTGCCGGCTACACCACAACCATTTGGTGAACTCTTCGGAATCACCTGCCGGGCATGCAGGAACCACCTGCCGGTCATTCCGGAACCACCGGCTCGACTCGCCGGAACCATTGCCGGACATGCAAAATCACCTGCCGGCTATGCCAGAACCACTTGGGGAACACTCCGGAATCACCTGCCGGGCATGGCGGAACCACCTCTCAGACATGCCGGAACCACATGCCAATGACACAGGAAGCACCTGCCGAGCACGCCAGAACCACCTGCTCGACTCGCCAAAACCACCTGCTGGACACGCCGAAATCTCTTCCCGGCTAGGCCACAACCATTTGGTGAACACTTCGGAATCACCTGCCGGGCTGGCTGGAACCATCTGCCGGTTACGCCAACATCACCTGCCAGCTATGCCAGAACCACTTGGCGGACACCATGGAAACACCTGTCGGGCTGGCCGGAACCACCTATCAGACGTGCCAGAACCATGTGCCTGTGATGCCGGAACCACACCCCGAACAGACCGAAACCCCCTGCCAGACCCGCCTGAACCACCTGCCGAGCACGCCGGAACCACCTACTCGACTCGCTGGAACCACCTACCTGACACGCTAAAATCACCTGCCGGGTATGCCACAACCACTTGGTGGACACTCCGGAATCATCTGCCGGACATGCCAGAACCAGCTCTCAGACACACCAGAACCACGTGCCAGACACGCCGGAAGCACCTGCTGAGCATGCCTGAGCCAAATGCTCGACTTGCCAGAAACACCTGCAGACACGCCAAAATCACCTGCCGGGTACGCCAGAATCACGTGGCGGACACTCCGGAATCACCTCTCGGGCGTGCCGGAACCACCTCTCAGACTTGCCAGAACCATGTTCTGGACACGCCGGTACCACGTGCAGAGTATGCCGGAACCAGCTGATCCACTCCCTAGAACCACCTAGTGGATACGCCAAAATCAACTGCCGGCTACGCCAGAACCACTCAGCAGACACTCCGGAATCACATGCCAGGCATTCCGGAACCACCTCTCAGAGCTGCCAGAACCACATGCCGGACACTCCAGAATCACCTGTCGGGCATGCTGGAACCACGTGCTGGACATGCCGGAACCACCTGCCGGACATGCCGGAACCACCTGCCGGACATTCCGTACCCACCTGCTCGACTCTCCGGAACCAGTGCCGGACATGCAAAATCACCTGCCGGCTACGCCAGAACCACTTGGCGCACAATCCGGAATCACCTGCCGGGCATGGCGGAACCACCTCTCAGACATGCCGGAACCACATGCCAATGACACCGGAGCACCTGCCGAGCACGCCAGAACCACCTGCTCGGCTCGCCAAAACCACCTGCTGGACACGCCAAAATCACCTTCAGGCTACGCCACAACCATATGGTGAACACTTCAGAATCACCTGCCGGGCTGGCTGGAATCAACTGCCGGTCACGCCAACATCACCTGCCAGCTATGCCAGAAACACTTGGCGGACACCATGGAAACACCTGTCGGGCCGGCCGGAACCACCTATCAGACGTGCCAGAACCATGTGCCTGAGATGCCGGAACCACACCCGAACAGACCGAAACCACCTGCCAGACCCGCATGAACCACCTGCCGAGCATGCCGGAACCACCTACTCGACTCGCTGGAACCACCTACCTGACACGCCACAATCACCTGCCGGGTATGCCACAACCACTTGGTGGACACTCCGGAATCATCTGCCAGACATGCCAGAACCAGCTCTCAGACACACCAGAACCACGTGCCAGACACGCCGGAAGCACCTGCTGAGCATGCCTGAGTCAAATGCTCGACTTGCAAGAAACACCGGTCAGACACGCCAAAATCACCTGACGGGTACGCCAGAACCACGTGGCGGACACTCCGGAATGACCTGTCGGGCATGCCGGAACCAACTCTCAGACGTGCCAGAACCTCGTGCCGGTCACGCCAGAACCACCTGCCGGACACGCCGGAACCACCGGCTCGACTCGCCGGAACCACCGCCGGACATGCAAAATGACCTGCCGGCTACGCCAGAACCACTTGGCGAACACTCCGGAATCACCTGTCGGGCATGCCGGAACCCCCTCTCAGACTTGCCAGAACCATGTTCCGGACACGCCGGTACCACCTGCAGAGTATGCCGGAACCACCTGATCCACTGCCCAGAACCACCTGCTGGACACGCCAGAATCACCTGCCGACAACGCCAGAACCACTCGTCAGACACTCCGGAACCACCTGCCGGGCATGTCTGAACCACCTCTCAGAGGTGCCAGAACCACATGCCAGACACTCCGGAATCACCTGCCGGGCATGCCGGAACCATCTCTCAGACGTGCCAGAACCATGTTCCGGACACGCCGGTACCACCTGCCGTGCTCGCCGGAACCAACTTCTGGACACGCCAAAATCACCTGCCGGCTACGCCAGAACCACTCGGCAGACACTCCGGAATCACCTGCAGGGCTGGCTGGAACCACCTGCCGGTCACGCCAACATCACCTTTCAGCTACGCCAGAACCACTTGGCGGACACTCCGGAAACACCTGTCGGGCCGGCCGGAACCACCTCTCAAACGTGCAAGAACCATGTGCCTGAGATGCCGGAACCACTCCCCGAACAGACCGAAACCACCTGCCAGACCCGCCTGAACCCCCTGGCGAGCACACCTGATCCACCTGCTCAACTAGCCGGAACCACCTTCCTGACACGCCAAAATCAACTGTCGGGTGTACCAGAACCACTTGGTGGATACTCCGGAATCACCTGCCGGGCATGCCGGAACCATCTCTCAGACGTGCCAGAACCATGTTCCGGACACGCCGGTACCACCTGCCGAGCTCGCCGGAACCACCTGCTGGACACGCCAAAATCACCTGCCGGGTATGCCAGAACCACTCGGCAGACACTCCGGAATCACCTGCCTGGCATGCCGGAACCACCTGCTGGACATGCCGGAACCACCTGCCGGACATGCCGGAACCACCGGCTCGACTCGCCGGAACCATTGCCGGACATGCAAAATCACCTGCCGGCTACGCCAGAACCACTTGGCGAACACTCCGGTATCACCTGCCGGGCATGCCGGAACCACCTCTCAGAGGTGCCAGAACCACATGCCGGACACTCCGGAATCACCTGCCGGGCATGCCGGAACCACCTGCTGGACATGCCGGAACCACCGGCTCGACTCGCCGGAACCATTGCGGGACATGCAAAATCACCTGCCGGCTATGCCAGAACCACTTCGGGAACACTCCGGAATCACCTGCCGGGCATGGCGGAACCACCTCTCAGATATGCCGGAACCACATGCCAATGACACCGGAAGCACCTGCCGCGCACGCCAGAACCACCTGCTCGACTCGCCAAAACCACCTGATGGACACGCCTAAATCACCTTCCGGCTACGCCACAACCATTTGGTGAACACTTCGGAATCACCTGCCGGGCTGGCTGGAACCACCTGCCGGTCACGCCAACATCACCTGCCAGCTATGCCAGAACCACTTGGTGGACACCATGGAAACACCTGTCGGGCCGGCCGGAACCACCTATCAGACGTGCCAGAACCATGTGCCTGAGATGCCGGAACCACACCCCGAAAAGACCGAAACCACCTGCCAGACCCGCCTGAACCACCTGCTGGGCACGCCGGAACCACCAACTCGACTCGCTGGAACCACCTACCTGACACGCTAAAATCACCTGCTGGGTATGCCACAACCACTTGGGGGACACTCCGGAATCATCTTCCGGACATGCCAGAACCAGCTCTCAGACACACCAGAACCACGTGCCAGACACGCCGGAGCACCTGCTGAGCATTTCTGAGCCAAAAGCTCGACTTGCAAGAAACACCTGCCAGACACGCCAAAATCACCTGCCGGGTACGCCAGAACCACGTGGCGGACACTCCGGAATCACCTTTCGGGCATGCCGGAACCAACTCTCAGACGTGCCAGAACCTCGTGCCGGTCACGTCAGAACCACCTGCCGGACACGCCGGAACCACCGGCTCGACTCGCCGGAACCACCGCCGGACATGCTAAATGACCTGCCGGCTACGCCAGAACCACTTGGCGAACACTCCGGAATCACCTGTCGGGCATGCCGGAACCGCCTCTCAGACTTGCCAGAACCATGTTCCGGACACGCCGGTACCACCTGCCGAGTATGCCGGAACCACCTGATCCACTCCCCAGAACCACCTGCTGGACATGCCGGAACCACCGGCTCGACTCGCCGGAACCATTGCGGGACATGCAAAATCACCTTCCGGCTATGCCAGAACCACTTCGGGAACACTCCGGAATCACCTGCCGGGCATGGCGGAAACACCTCTCAGACATGCCGGAACCACATGCCAATGACACCGGAAGCACCTGCCGCGCACGCCAGAACCACCTGCTCGACTCGCCAAAACCACCTGCTGTACACGCCAAAATCACCTGCCGGCTACGCCACAACCATTTGGTGAACTTTCGGAATCACCTGCCGGGCTGGCTCCAGAACCACTCGGCAGACACTCCGGAACCACCTGCCGGGCATGCCGGAAACACCTCTCAGACATGCCGGAACCACATGCCAATGACACCGGAAGCACCTGCCGAGCACGCCAGAACCACCTGCTCGACTCACCAAAACCACCTGCTGGACACGCCAAAATCACCTGCCGGCTACGCCACAACCATTTGGTGAACTCTTCGGTATCACCTGCCGGGCTTGATGGAACCACCTGCCGGTCATGCCAACATCACCTGCCAGCAATGCCAGAAACACTTGGCGGACACCATGGAAACACCTGACGGGCCGGCCGGAACCACGTCTCAGACGTGCCAGAACCATGTGCCTGAGATGCCGGAGCCACTCCCCGAACAGACCGAAACCTCCTGCCAGACCCGCCTGAACCCCCTGGCGAGCACGCCTGATCCACCTGCTCAACTAGCCAGAACCAACTTCCTGACACGCCAAAATCACCTGCCAGGTATACAAGAACCACTTGGTGGACACTCCGGAATCATCTGCCGGACATGCCAGAACCAGCTCTCAGACACACCAGAACCACCTGCCAGAGACGCCGGAAGCACCAGCTGAGCATGCCTGAGCCACCTGCTCGACTCGCAAGATACACCTGTCGGACATGCCAAAATCACCTGTCGGGTACGCCAGAAACACTTGGCGGACGCTCCGGAATCACCTGTCGGGCGTGCCGGAACCTCCTCTCAGACTTGCCAGAACCATGTTCTGGACACGCCGGTACCACCTGCCGAGTATGCCGGAACCAGCTGATCCACTCCCCAGAAGCACCTAGTGGACACGCCAAAATCAACTGCCGGCTACGCCAGAAGCACTCGGCAGACACTCCGTAATCACATGCCAGGCATTCCGGAACGACCTCTCAGAGGTGCCAGAACCAAATGCCGGACACTCCGGTATCACCTGCCGGGCATGCCGGAACCACCTCTCAGAGGTGCCAGAACCACATGCCGGACACTCCGGAATCACCTGCCGGGCATGCCGGAACCATCTCTCAGACGTGCCAGAACCATGTTCCGGACACGCTGCTACCACCTGCCGAGCTCGCCGGAACCACTTGCAGGACACGACAAAATCACCTGCCAGCTACGCCAGAACCACACGGCAGACACTCCGGAATCACCTGCCGGGCTGGCTGGAACCACCTGACAGTCACGCCAACATCGCATTTCAGCTACGCCAGAACCACTTGGCGGACACTCCCGAAACACCTCTCCGGCCGGCTGGAACCACCTCTCAGACGTGCCAGAACCATGTGCCTGAGATGCTGGAACCACTCCCCTAACAGACCGAAACCACCTGACAGACCCGCCTGAATCCCCTGGCGAGCACGCCTGATCCACCTGCTCAACTAGATGGAACCCCCTTCCTGACAAGCCAAAATCACCTGCCGGCTACGCCACAAACATTTGGTGAACTCTTCGGAATCACCTTCCGGGCTGGCTCCAGAACCACTCGGCAGACACTCCGGAACCACCTGCCGGGCATGCCGGAACCACCTCTCAGACATGCCGGAACCACATGCCAATGACACCGGAAGCACCTGCCGAGCACGCCAGAACCACCTGCTCGACTCGCCAAAACCACCTGCTGTACACGCCAAAATCACCTGCCGGCTACACCACAACCATTTGGTGAACTCTTCGGAATCACCTGCCGTGCTGGCTGGAACCACCTCTCAGACATGCCGGAACCACATGCCAATGACACCGGAAGCACCTGCCGAGCACGCCAGAACCACCTGCTCGACTCGCCAAAACCACCTGCTGTACACGCCAAAATCACCTGCCGGCTACGCCACAACCATTTGGTGAACTCTTCGGAATCACCTGCCGGGCTTGCTCCAGAACCACTCGGCAGACACTCCGGAACCACCTGCCGGGCATGCCGGAACCACCTCTCAGACATGCCGGAACCACATGCCAATGACACCGGAAGCACCTGCCGAGCACGCCAGAACCACCTGCTCGACTCGCAAAAACCACCTGCTGGACACGCCAAAATCACCTGCCGGCTACGCCACAACCATTTGGTGAACTCTTCGGAATCACCTGCCGGTCTTGATGGAACCACCTGCCGGTCACGCCAACATCAACTGCCAGCTATGCCAGAAACACTTGGCGGACACCATGGAAACACCTGTCGGGCCGGCCGGAACCACCTCTCAGACGTGCCAGAACCATGTGCCTGAGATGCTGGAACCACTCCCCTAACAGACTGAAACCACATGCCAGACCCGCCTGAACCCCCTGGCGAGCACGCCTGATCCACCTGCTCAACTAGCCAGAACGAACTTCCTGACACGCCAAAATCACCTGCCAGGTATACCAGAAACACTTGGTGGACACTCCGGAATCATCTGCCGGACATGCCAGAACCAGCTCTCAGACACACCAGAACCACGTGCCAGAGACGCCGGAAGCACCAGCTGAGCATGCCTGAGCCACCTGCTCGACTCGCAAGATACACCTGTCAGACATGCCAAAATCACCTGTCGGGTACGCCAGAAACACTTGGCGGACGCTCCGGAATCACCTGTCGGGCGTGCCGGAACCTCCTCTCAGACTTGCCAGAACCATGTTCTGGACACGCCGGTACCATCTGCCGAGTATGCCGGAACCAGCTGATCCACTCCCCAGAACCACCTAGTGGACACGCCAAAATCAACTGCCGGCTACGCCAGAACCACTCGGCAGACACTCCGGAATCACAGGCCAGGCATTCCGGAACGACCTCTCAGAGGTGCCAGAACCAAATGCCGGACACTCCAGTATCACCTGCCGGGCATGCCGGAACCACCTCTCAGAGCTGCCAGAACCACATGCCGGACACTGCGGAATCACCTGCCGTGCATGCTGGAACCACGTGCTGGACATGCCGGAACCACCTGCCGGACATGCCGGAACCACCTGCCGGACATTCCGGAACCACCGGCTCGACTCGCCGGAACCATTGCCGGACATGCAAAATCACCTGCCGGCTACGCCAGAACCACTTGGCGAACACTCCGGTATCACCTGCCGGGCATGCCGGGACCACCTCTCAGAGGTGCCAGAACCACATGCCGGACACTCCGGAATCACCTGTCGGGCATGCCGGAACCACCTGCCGGACATGCCGGAACCACCGGCTCGACTCGCCGGAACCATTGCGGGACATGCAAAATCACGTGCCGGCTATGCCAGAACCACTTCGGGAACACTCCGGAACCACCTGCCGGGCATGCCGGAACCACCTCTCAGACATGCCGGAACCACATGCCAATGACACCGGAAGCACCTGCCGAGCACGCCAGAACCACCTGCTCGACTCGCCAAAACCACCTGCTGGACACGCCAAAATCACCTGCCGGCTACGCCACAACCAGTTGGTGAACTCTTTGGTATCACCTGCCGGGCTTGATGGAACCACCTGCCGGTCACGCCAACATCACCTGCCAGCTATGCCAGAAACACTTGGCGGACACCATGGAAACACCTGTGGGGCCGGCCGGAACCACCTCTCAGACGTGCCAGAACCATGTGCCTGAGATGCCGGAGCCACTCCCCGAACAGACCGAAACCGCCTGCCAGACCCGCCTGAACCCACTGGCGAGCACGCCTGATCCACCTGCTCAACTAGCCAGAACCAACTTCCTGACACGCCAAAATCACCTGCCAGGTATACCAGAACCACTTGGTGGACACTCCGGAATCATCTGCCGGACATGCCAGAACCAGCTCTCAGACACACCAGAACCACGTGCCAGAGACGCCGGAAGCACCAGCTGAG
Source organism: Equus caballus (assembly GCF_041296265.1). Taxonomy (NCBI): domain Eukaryota; kingdom Metazoa; phylum Chordata; class Mammalia; order Perissodactyla; family Equidae; genus Equus; species Equus caballus. Next base: position 8,041,864 of record NC_091704.1, read on the forward strand.
CATGCCTGAGCCACCTGCTCGACTCGCAAGATACACCTGTCAGACATGCCAAAATCACCTGTCGGGTACGCCAGAAAGACTTGGCGGACGCTCCGGAATCACCTGTCCGGCGTGCCGGAACCTCCTCTCAGACTTGCCAGAACCATGTTCTGGACACGCCGGTACCATCTGCCGAGTATGCCGGAACCAGCTGATCCACTCCCCAGAACCACCTAGTGGACACGCCAAAATCAACTGCCGGCTACGCCAGAACCACTCGGCAGACACTCCGGAATCACAGGCCAGGCATTCCGGAACGACCTCTCAGAGGTGCCAGAACCAAATGCCGGACACTCCAGTATCACCTGCCGGGCATGCCGGAACCACCTCTCAGAGCTGCCAGAACCACATGCCGGACACTGCGGAATCACCTGCCGTGCATGCTGGAACCACGTGCTGGACATGCCGGAACCACCTGCCGGACATGCCGGAACCACCTGCCGGACATTCCGGAACCACCGGCTCGACTCGCCGGAACCATTGCCGGACATGCAAAATCACCTGCCGGCTACGCCAGAACCACTTGGCGAACACTCCGGTATCACCTGCCGGGCATGCCGGGACCACCTCTCAGAGGTGCCAGAACCACATGCCGGACACTCCGGAATCACCTGTCGGGCATGCCGGAACCACCTGCCGGACATGCCGGAACCACCGGCTCGACTCGCCGGAACCATTGCGGGACATGCAAAATCACCTGCCGGCTATGCCAGAACCACTTCGGGAACACTCCGGAATCACCTGCCGGGCATGGCGGAACCACCTCTCAGACATGCCGGAACCACATGCCAATGACACCGGAAGCACCTGCCGCGCACGCCAGAACCACCTGCTCGACTCGCCAAAACCACCTGCTGTACACGCCAAAATCACCTTCCGGCTACGCCACAACCATTTGGTGAACTCTTTGGAATCACCTGCCGGGCTGGCTCCAGAACCACTCGGCAGACACTCCGGAACCACCTGCCGGGCATGCCGGAACCACCTCTCAGACATGCCGGAACCACATGCCAATGACACCGGAAGCACCTGCCGAGCACGCCAGAACCACCTGCTCGACTCGCCAAAACCACCTGCTGGACACGCCAAAATCACCTGCCGGCTACGCCACAACCAGTTGGTGAACTCTTCGGTATCACCTGCCGGGCTTGATGGAACCACCTGCCGGTCACGCCAACATCACCTGCCAGCTATGCCAGAAACACTTGGCGGACACCATGGAAACACCTGTGGGGCCGGCCGGAACCACCTCTCAGACGTGCCAGAACCATGTGCCTGAGATGCCGGAGCCACTCCCCGAACAGACCGAAACCGCCTGCCAGACCCGCCTGAACCCACTGGCGAGCACGCCTGATCCACCTGCTCAACTAGCCAGAACCAACTTCCTGACACGCCAAAATCACCTGCCAGGTATACCAGAACCACTTGGTGGACACTCCGGAATCATCTGCCGGACATGCCAGAACCAGCTCTCAGACACACCAGAACCACGTGCCAGAGACGCCGGAAGCACCAGCTGAGCATGCCTGAGCCACCTGCTCGACTCGCAAGATACACCTGTCAGACATGCCAAAATCACCTGTCGGGTACGCCAGAAAGACTTGGCGGACGCTCCGGAATCACCTGTCGGGCGTGCCGGAACCTCCTCTCAGACTTGCCAGAACCATGTTCTGGACACGCCGGTACCATCTGCCGAGTCTGCCGGAACCAGCTGATCCACTCCCCAGAACCACCTAGTGGACACGCCAAAATCAACTGCCGGCTACGCCAGAACCACTCGGCAGACACTCCGGAATCACAGGCCAGGCATTCCGGAACGACCTCTCAGAGGTGCCAGAACCAAATGCCGGACACTCCAGTATCACCTGCCGGGCATGCCGGAACCACCTCTCAGAGCTGCCAGAACCACATGCCGGACACTGCGGAATCACCTGCCGTGCATGCTGGAACCACGTGCTGGACATGCCGGAACCACCTGCCGGACATGCCGGAACCACCTGCCGGACATTCCGGAACCACCGGCTCGACTCGCCGGAACCATTGCCGGACATGCAAAATCACCTGCCGGCTACGCCAGAACCACTTGGCGAACACTCCGGTATCACCTGCCGGGCATGCCGGGACCACCTCTCAGAGGTGCCAGAACCACATGCCGGACACTCCGGAATCACCTGTCGGGCATGCCGGAACCACCTGCCGGACATGCCGGAACCACCGGCTCGACTCGCCGGAACCATTGCGGGACATGCAAAATCACCTGCCGGCTATGCCAGAACCACTTCGGGAACACTCCGGAATCACCTGCCGGGCATGGCGGAACCACCTCTCAGACATGCCGGAACCACATGCCAATGACACCGGAAGCACCTGCCGCGCACGCCAGAACCACCTGCTCGACTCGCCAAAACCACCTGCTGTACACGCCAAAATCACCTTCCGGCTACGCCACAACCATTTGGTGAACTCTTTGGAATCACCTGCCGGGCTGGCTCCAGAACCACTCGGCAGACACTCCGGAACCACCTGCCGGGCATGCCGGAACCACCTCTCAGACATGCCGGAACCACATGCCAATGACACCAGAAGCACCTGCCGAGCACGCCAGAACCACCTGCTCGACTCGCCAAAACCACCTGCTGGACACGCCAAAATCACCTGCCGGCTACGCCACAACCAGTTGGTGAACTCTTCGGTATCACCTGCCGGGCTTGATGGAACCACCTGCCGGTCACGCCAACATCACCTGCCAGCTATGCCAGAAACACTTGGCGGACACCATGGAAACACCTGTCGGGCCGGCCGGAACCACCTCTCAGACGTGCCAGAACCATGTGCCTGAGATGCCGGAGCCACTCCCCGAACAGACCGAAACCACCTGCCAGACCCGCCTGAACCCCCTGGCGAGCACGCCTGATCCACCTGCTCAACTAGCCAGAACCAACTTCCTGACACGCCAAAATCACCTGCCAGGTATACCAGAACCACTTGGTGGACACTCCGGAATCATCTGCCGGACATGCCAGAACCAGCTCTCAGACACACCAGAACCACGTGCCAGAGACGCCGGAAGCACCAGCTGAGCATGCCTGAGCCACCTGCTCGACTCGCAAGATGCACCTGTCGGACATGCCAAAATCACCTGTTGGGTACGCCAGAAACACTTGGCGGACGCTCCGGAATCACCTGTCGGGCGTGCCGGAACCTCCTCTCAGACTTGCCAGAACCATGTTCTGGACACGCCGGTACCACCTGCCGAGTATGCCGGAACCAGCTGATCCACTCCCCAGAACCACCTAGTGGACACGCCAAAATCAACTGCCGGCTACACCAGAACCACTCGGCAGACACTCCGGAATCACAGGCCAGGCATTCCGGAACGACCTCTCAGAGGTGCCAGAACCAAATGACGGACACTCCGGTATCACCTGCCGGGCATGCCAGAACCACCTCTCAGAGGTGCCAGAACCACATGCCGGTCACTCCGGAATCACCTGCCGGGCATGCTGGAACCACGTGCTGGACATGCCGGAACCACCTGCCTTACATGCCGGAACCACCGGCTTGACTCGCCGGAACCATTGCCGGACATGCAAAATCACCTGCCGGCTACGCCAGAACCACTTGGCGAACACTCCGGTATCACCTGCCGGGCATGCCGGAACCACCTCTCAGAGGTGCCAGAACCACATGCCGGACACTCCGGAATCACCTGCCGGGCATGCCGGAACCACCTGCTTGACATGCCGGAAGCACCGGCTCGACTCGCCGGAACCATTGCCGGACATGCAAAATCACCTGCCGGCTATGCCAGAACCACTTCGGGAACACTCCGGAATCACCTGCCGGACATGGCGGAACCACCTCTCAGACATGCCGGGACCACATGCCAATGACACCGGAAGCACATGCCGCGCACGCCAGAACCACCTGCTCGACTCGCCAAAACCACCTGCTGGACACGCCAAAATCACCTGCCGGCTACGCCACAACCATTTGGTGAACTCTTCGGAATCACCTGCCGGGCTTGCTGGAACCACCTGCCGGTCACGCCAACATCACCTGCCAGCTATGCCAGAACCACTTGGCGGACACCATGGAAACACCTGTCGGGCCGGCCGGAACCACCTCTCAGACGTGCCAGAACCATGAGCCTGAGATGCCGGAACCACTCCCCGAACAGAACGAAACCACCTGCCAGACCCGCCTGGACCCCCTGGCGAGCACGCCTGATCCACCTGCTCAACTAGCCGGAACCAACTTCCTGACACGCCAAAATCACCTGCCAGGTATACAAGAACCACTTGGTGGACACTCCGGAATCATCTGCCGGAGATGCCAGAACCAGCTCTCAGACACACCAGAACCATGTGCCAGAGACGCCGGAAGCACCAGCTGAGCATGCCTCAGCCACCTGCTCGACTCGCAAGATACACCTGTCGGATAGGCGAAAATCACCTGCCGCGTACGCCAGAAACACTTGGCGGACGCTCCGGAATCACTTGTCGGGCGTGCCGGAACCACATGCCGGACATGCCGGAACCACCGGCTCGACTAGCCGGAACCATTGCCGGACATGCAAAATCACCTGCCGGCTACGCCAGAATCACTTGGCGAACACTCCGGAATCACCTGCCGGGCATGGCGGAACCACCTCTCAGACATGCCGGAAACACATGCCAATGACTCCGGAAGCACCTGCCGAGCACGCCAGAACCACCTGCCGAACACGCCGGAACCACCTACTCGACTCGCCGGAACCACCTACCTGACACGCTAAAATCACCTGCCGGGTATGCCACAACCACTTGGTGGACACTCCGGAATCATCTGCCGGACATGCCAGAACCAGCTCTCAGACACACCAGAACCACGTGCCAGACACGCCGGAAGCACCTGCTGATCGTGCCTGAGCCAAATGCTCGACTTGCCAGAAACACCTGCCAGACACGCCAAAATCACCTGCCGGGTACGCCAGAACCACGTGGCGGACACTCCGGAATCACCTTTCGGGCATGCCGGAACCAACTCTCAGACGTGCCAGAACCTCGTGCCGGACACGCCAGAACCACCTGCCGGACAGACCGGAAACACCTGCTGGACACGCCGGAACCACCGGCTCGACTCGCCGGAACCACCGCCGGACATGCAAAATGACCTGCCGGCTACGCCAGAACCACTTGGCGAACACTCCGGAATCACCTGTCGGGCATGCCAGAACCACCTCTCAGACCTGCCAGAACCATGTTCCGGACACGCCGGTACCACCTGCCGAGTATGCCGGAACCACATGATCCACTCCCCAGAACCACCTGCTGGACACGCCAGAATCACCTGCCGGCTACGCCAGAAGCACTCGGCAGACACTCCGGAACCACCTGCCGGGCATGCCGCAACCAACTCTCAGAGGTGCCAGAACCACATGCCGGACACTCCAGAATCACCTGTCGGGCATGCCGGAACCAACTCTCAGATGTGCCGGTCACGCCAGAAGCACCTGCCGGACACGCCGGAACCACCGGCTCGACTCGCCGGAACCACCACCGGACATGCAAAATGACCTGCCGGCTACGCCAGAACCACTTGGCGAACACTCCGGAATCACCTGTCGGGCATGCCGGAACCGCATCTCAGACTTGCCAGAACCATGTTCCGGACACGCCGGTACCACCTGCCGAGTATGCCGGAACCACCTGATCCACTCCCCAGAACCACCTGCTGGACACGCCAGAATCACCTGCCAACTACGCCAGAACCACTCGGCAGACAATCCGGAACCACCGGCCGGGCATGCCGGAACCACCTCTCATAGGTGCCAGAACCACATGCCGGACACTCCGGAATCACCCGCCGGGCATGCCGGAACCACCTCTCAGAGGTGCCAGAACCACATGCCGGAAACTCCGGAATCACCTGTCGGGCGTGCCGGAACCTCCTCTCAGACTTGCCAGAACCATGTTCTGGACACGCCGGTACCACCTGCCGAGTATGCCGGAACCAGCTGATCCACTCCCCAGAACCACCTAGTGGACACGCCAAAATCAACTGCCGGCTACGCCAGAACCACTCGGCAGACACTCCGGAATCACAGGCCAGGCATTCCGGAACGACCTCTCAGAGGTGCCAGAACCAAATGCCGGACACTCCAGTATCACCTGCCGGGCATGCCCGAACCACCTCTCAGAGGTGCCAGAACCACATGCCAGACACTCCGGAATCACCAGCCGGGCATGCTGGAACCACGTGCTGGACATGCCGGAACCACCTGCTGGACATGCCGGAACCACCTGCCGGACATGCCGGAACCACCGGCTCGACTCGCCGGAACCATTGCCGGACATGCAAAATCACCTGCCGGCTACGCCAGAACCACTTGGCGAACACTCCGGTATCACCTGCCGGGCATGCCGGAACCACCTCTCAGAGGTGCCAGAACCACATGCCGGACACTCCAGAATCACCTGCCGGGCATGCCGGAACCACCTGCCGGCCATGCCGGAACCACCGGCTCGACTCGCCGGAACCATTGCCGGACATGCAAAATCACCTGCCGGCTATGCCAGAACCACTTGGGGAACACTCCGGAATCACCTACCGGGCATGGCGGAACCACCTCTCAGACATGCCGGAACCACATGCCAATGACACAGGAAGCACCTGCAGAGCACGCCAGAACCACCTGCTCGACTCGCCAAAACCACCTGCTGGACACGCCAAAATCACCTGCCGGCTACGCCACAACCATTTGGTGAACTCTTCGGAATCACCTGCCGGGCTTGTTGGAACCACCTGCCGGTCACGCCAACATCACCTGCCAGCTATGCCAGAACCACTTGGCGGACACCATGGAAACACCTGTCGGGCCGGCCGGAACCACCTCTCAGACGTGCCAGAACCATGAGCCTGAGATGCTGGAACCACTCCCCGAACAGAACGAAACCACCTGCCAGACCCGCCTGAACCCCCTGGCGAGCACGCCTGATCCACCTGCTCAACTAGCCGGAACCAACTTCCTGACACGCCAAAATCACCTGCCAGGTATACAAGAACCACTTGGTGGACATTCCAGAATCATGTGCCGGAGATGCCAGAACCAGCTCTCAGACACACCAGAACCACGTGCCAGAGACGCCGGAAGCACCAGCTGAGCATGCCTCAGCCACCTGCTCGACTCGCAAGATACACCTGTCGGACAGGCGAAAATCACCTGCCGCGTACGCCAGAAACACTTGGCGGACGCTCCGGAATCACTTGTCGGGCGTGCCGGAACCACATGCCGGACATGCCGGAACCACCGGCTCGACTCGCCGGAACCATTGCCGGACATGCAAAATCACCTGCCGGCTACGCCAGAATCACTTGGCGAACACTCCGGAATCACCTGCCGGGCATGGCGGAACCACCTCTCAGACATGCCGGAAACACATGCCAATGACTCCGGAAGCACCTGCCGAGCACGCCAGAACCACCTGCTGAGCACGCCGGAACCACCTACTCGACTCGCCGGAACCACCTACCTGACACGCTAAAATCACCTGCCGGGTATGCCACAACCACTTGGTGGACACTCCGGAATCATCTGCCGGACATGCCAGAACCAGCTCTCAGACACACCAGAACCACGTGCCAGACACGCCGGAAGCACCTGCTGATCGTGCCTGAGCCAAATGCTCGACTTGCCAGAAACACCTGCCAGACACGCCAAAATCACCTGCCGGGTACGCCAGAACCACGTGGCGGACACTCCGGAATCACCTTTCGGGCATGCCGGAACCAACTCTCAGACGTGCCAGAACCTCGTGCCGGACACGCCAGAACCACCTGCCGGACAGACCGGAAACACCTGCTGGACACGCCGGAACCACCGGGACGACTCGCCGGAACCACCGCCGGACATGCAAAATGACCTGCCAGCTACGCCAGAACAACTTGGCGAACACTCCGGAATCACCTGTCGGGCATGCCAGAACCACCTCTCAGACTTGCCAGAACCATGTTCCGGACACGCCGGTACCACCTGCCGAGTATGCCGGAACCACATGATCCACTCCCCAGAACCACCTGCTGGACATGCCAGAATCACCTGCCGGCTACGCCAGAACCACTCGGCAGACACTCCGGAACCACCTGCCGGGCATGCCGCAACCAACTCTCAGAGGTGCCAGAACCACATGCCGGACACTCCAGAATCACCTGTCGGGCATGCCGGAACCAACTCTCAGACGTGCCGGTCACGCCAGAAGCACCTGCCGGACACGCCGGAACCACCGGCTCGACTCGCCGGAACCACAGCCGGACATGCAAAATGACCTGCCGGCTACGCCAGAACCACTTGGCGAACACTCCGGAATCACCTGTCGGGCATGCCGGAACCGCATCTCAGACTTGCCAGAACCATGTTCCGGACACGCCGGTACCACCTGCCGAGTATGCCGGAACCACCTGATCCACTCCCCAGAACCACCTGCTGGACACGCCAGAATCACCTGCCGACTACGCCAGAACCACTCGGGAGACACTCCGGAACCACCGGCCGGGCATGCCGGAACCACCTCTCAGACATGCCGGTACCACATGCCAATGACACCGGAAGCACCTGCCAAGGACGCCAGAACCACCTGCTCGACTCGCCAAAACCACCTGCTGGACACGCCAAAATCACCTGCCGGCTACGCCACAACCATTTGGTGAACTCTTCGGAATCACCTGCCGGGCATGCAGGAACCACCTGCCGGTCATGCCGGAACCACCGGCTCGACTCGCCGGAACCATTGCCGGACATGCAAAATCACCTGCCGGCTATGCCAGAACCACTTGGGGAACACTCCGGAATCACCTGCCGGGCATGGCGGAACCACCTCTCAGACATGCCGGAACCACATGCCAATGACACAGGAAGCACCTGCCGAGCACGCCAGAACCACCTGCTCGACTCGCCAAAACCACCTGCTGGACATGCCAAAATCACCTGCCGGCTACGCCACAACCATTTGGTGAACTCTTCGGAATCACCTGCCGGGCTTGCTGGAACCACCTGCCGGTCACGCCAACATCACCTGCCAGCTATGCCAGAACCACTTGGCGGACACCATGGAAACACCTGTCGGGCCGGCCGGAACCACCTCTCAGACGTGCCAGAACCATGAGCCTGAGATGCCGGAACCACTCCCCGAACAGAACGAAACCACCTGCCAGACCCGCCTGGACCCCCTGGCGAGCACGCCTGATCCACCTGCTCAACTAGCCGGAACCAACTTCCTGACACGCCAAAATCACCTGCCAGGTATACAAGAACCACTTGGTGGACACTCCGGAATCATCTGCCGGAGATGCCAGAACCAGCTCTCAGACACACCAGAACCACGTGCCAGAGACGCCGGAAGCACCAGCTGAGCATGCCTCAGCCACCTGCTCGACTCGCAAGATACACCTGTCGGACAGGCGAAAATCACCTGCCGCGTACGCCAGAAACACTTGGCGGACGCTCCGGAATCACTTGTCGGGCGTGCCGGAACCACATGCCGGACATGCCGGAACCACCGGCTCGACTCGCCGGAACCATTGCCGGACATGCAAAATCACCTGCCGGCTACGCCAGAATCACTTGGCGAACACTCCGGAATCACCTGCCGGGCATGGCGGAACCACCTCTCAGACATGACGGAAACACATGCCAATGACTCCGGAAGCACCTGCCGAGCACGCCAGAACCACCTGCCGAGCACGCCGGAACCACCTACTCGACTCGCCGGAACCACCTACGTGACACGCTAAAATCACCTGCCGGGTATGCCACAACCACTTGGTGGACACTCCGGAATCATCTGCCGGACATGCCAGAACCAGCTCTCAGACACACCAGAACCACGTGCCAGACACGCCGGAAGCACCTGCTGATCGTGCCTGAGCCAAATGCTCGACTTGCCAGAAACACCTGCCAGACACGCCAAAATCACCTGCTGGGTACGCCAGAACCACGTGGCGGACACTCCGGAATCACCTTTCGGGCATGCCGGAACCAACTCTCAGACGTGCCAGAACCTCGTGCCGGACACGCCAGAACCACCTGCCGGACAGACCGGAAACACCTGCTGGACACGCCGGAACCACCGGCTCGACTCGCCGGAACCACCGCCGGACATGCAAAATGACCTGCCGGCTACGCCAGAACCACTTGGCGAACACTCCGGAATCACCTGTCGGGCATGCCAGAACCACCTCTCAGACCTGCCAGAACCATGTTCCGGACACGCCGGTACCACCTGCCGAGTATGCCGGAACCACATGATCCACTCCCCAGAACCACCTGCTGGACACGCCAGAATCACCTGCCGGCTACGCCAGAACCACTCGGCAGACACTCCGGAACCACCTGCCGGGCATGCCGCAACCAACTCTCAGAGGTGCCAGAACCACATGCCGGACACTCCAGAATCACCTGTCGGGCATGCCGGAACCAACTCTCAGATGTGCCGGTCACGCCAGAAGCACCTGCCGGACACGCCGGAACCACCGGCTCGACTCGCCGGAACCACCACCGGACATGCAAAATGACCTGCCGGCTACGCCAGAACCACTTGGCGAACACTCCGGAATCACCTGTCGGGCATGCCGGAACCGCATCTCAGACTTGCCAGAACCATGTTCCGGACACGCCGGTACCACCTGCCGAGTATGCCGGAACCACCTGATCCACTCCCCAGAACCACCTGCTGGACACGCCAGAATCACCTGCCAACTACGCCAGAACCACTCGGCAGACAATCCGGAACCACCGGCCGGGCATGCCGGAACCACCTCTCATAGGTGCCAGAACCACATGCCGGACACTCCGGAATCACCCGCCGGGCATGCCGGAACCACCTCTCAGAGGTGCCAGAACCACATGCCGGAAACTCCGGAATCACCTGTCGGGCGTGCCGGAACCTCCTCTCAGACTTGCCAGAACCATGTTCTGGACACGCCGGTACCACCTGCCGAGTATGCCGGAACCAGCTGATCCACTCCCCAGAACCACCTAGTGGACACGCCAAAATCAACTGCCGGCTACGCCAGAACCACTCGGCAGACACTCCGGAATCACAGGCCAGGCATTCCGGAACCACCTCTCAGAGGTGCCAGAACCAAATGCCGGACACTCCGGTATCACCTGCCGGGCATGCCAGAACCACCTCTCAGAGGTGCCAGAACCACATGCCGGTCACTCCGGAATCACCTGCCGGGCATGCTGGAACCACGTGCTGGACATGCCGGAACCACCTGCCGGACATGCCGGAACCACCTGCCGGACATTCCGGAACCACCGGATCGATTCGGCGGAACCATTGCCGGACATGCAAAATCACCTGCCGGCTACGCCAGAACCACTTGGCGAACACTCCGGTATTACCTGCCGGGCATGCCGGAACCACCTCTCAGAGGTGCCAGAACCACATGCCGGACACTCCGGAATCACCTGCCGGGCATGCCGGAACCACCTCTCAGACATGCCGGAACCACATGCCAATGACACCGGAAGCACCTGCCGAGCACGCCAGAACCACCTGCTCGACTCGCCAAAACCACCTGATGGACACGCCTAAATCACCTTCCGGCTACGCCACAACCATTTGGTGAACACTTCGGAATCACATGCTGGGCTGGCTGGAACCACCTGCCGGTCACGCCAACATCACCTGCCAGCTATGCCAGAACCATTTGGCGGACACCATGGAAACACCTGTCGGGCCGGCCGGAACCACCTATCAGACGTGCCAGAACCATGTGCCTGAGATGCCGGAACCACACCCCTAACAGACCGAAACCACCTGCCAGACCCGCCTGAACCCCCTGGCGAGCACGCCTGATCCACCTGCTCACCTAGCCAGAACCAACTTCCTGACACGCCAAAATCACCTGCCAGGTATACCAGAACCACTTGGTGGGCACTCCGGAATCATCTGCCGGACATGCCAGAACCAGCTCTCAGACACACCAGAACCACGTGCCAGAGACGCCGGAAGCACCAGCTGAGGATGCCTGAGCCACGTACTCGACTCGCAAGATACACCTGTCGGACATGCCAAAATCACCTGCCGGGTACGCCAGAAACACTTGGCGGACGCTCCGGAATCACCTGTCGGGCGTGCCGGAACCTCCTCTCAGACTTGCCAGAACCATGTTCTGGACACGCCGTTACCACCTGCCGAGTATGCCGGAACCAGCTGATCCACTCCCCAGAACCACCTAGTGGACACGCCAAAATCAACTGCCGGCTACGCCAGAACCACTCTGCAGACACTCCGGAATCACAGGCCAGGCATTCCGGAACCACCTCTCAGAGCTGCCAGAACCACATGCCGGACATTCCGGAATCACCTGCCAGGCATGGCGGAACCACCTCTCAGACTTGCCAGAACCATGTTCTGGACACGCCGGTACCACCTGCCGAGTATGCCGGAACCAGCTGATCCACTCCCCAGAACCACCTAGTGGACACGCCAAAATCAACTGCCGGCTACGCCAGAAGCACTCGGCAGACACTCCGTAATCACATGCCAGGCATTCCGGAACCACCTCTCAGAGGTGCCGGAACCAAATGCCGGACACTCCGTTATCACCTGCCGGGCATGCCGGAACCACCTCTCAGAGGTGCCACAACCACATGCCGGACACTCCGGAATCACCTGCCGGGCATGCGGGAACCACGTGCTGGACATGCCGGAACCACCTGCCGGACATTCCGGAACCACCGGTTCGACTCGCCGGAACCATTGCCGGACATGCAAAATCACCTGCCGGCTACGCCAGAACCACTTGGCGAACACTCCGGTATCACCTGCCGGGCATGCCGGAACCACCTCTCAGAGGTGCCAGAACCACATGCCGGACACTCCAGAATCACCTGCCGGGCATGCCGGAACCACCTGCCGGCCATGCCGGAACCACCGGCTCGACTCGCCGGAACCATTGCCGGACATGCAAAATCACCTGCCGGCTATGCCAGAACCACTTGGGGAACACTCCGGAATCACCTACCGGGCATGGCGGAACCACCTCTCAGACATGCCGGAACCACATGCCAATGACACAGGAAGCACCTGCAGAGCACGCCAGAACCACCTGCTCGACTCGCCAAAACCACCTGCTGGACACGCCAAAATCACCTGCCGGCTACGCCACAACCATTTGGTGAACTCTTCGGAATCACCTGCCGGGCTTGTTGGAACCACCTGCCGGTCACGCCAACATCACCTGCCAGCTATGCCAGAACCACTTGGCGGACACCATGGAAACACCTGTCGGGCCGGCCGGAACCACCTCTCAGACGTGCCAGAACCATGAGCCTGAGATGCTGGAACCACTCCCCGAACAGAACGAAACCACCTGCCAGACCCGCCTGAACCCCCTGGCGAGCACGCCTGATCCACCTGCTCAACTAGCCGGAACCAACTTCCTGACACGCCAAAATCACCTGCCAGGTATACAAGAACCACTTGGTGGACATTCCAGAATCATGTGCCGGAGATGCCAGAACCAGCTCTCAGACACACCAGAACCACGTGCCAGAGACGCCGGAAGCACCAGCTGAGCATGCCTCAGCCACCTGCTCGACTCGCAAGATACACCTGTCGGACAGGCGAAAATCACCTGCCGCGTACGCCAGAAACACTTGGCGGACGCTCCGGAATCACTTGTCGGGCGTGCCGGAACCACATGCCGGACATGCCGGAACCACCGGCTCGACTCGCCGGAACCATTGCCGGACATGCAAAATCACCTGCCGGCTACGCCAGAATCACTTGGCGAACACTCCGGAATCACCTGCCGGGCATGGCGGAACCACCTCTCAGACATGCCGGAAACACATGCCAATGACTCCGGAAGCACCTGCCGAGCACGCCAGAACCACCTGCTGAGCACGCCGGAACCACCTACTCGACTCGCCGGAACCACCTACCTGACACGCTAAAATCACCTGCCGGGTATGCCACAACCACTTGGTGGACACTCCGGAATCATCTGCCGGACATGCCAGAACCAGCTCTCAGACACACCAGAACCACGTGCCAGACACGCCGGAAGCACCTGCTGATCGTGCCTGAGCCAAATGCTCGACTTGCCAGAAACACCTGCCAGACACGCCAAAATCACCTGCCGGGTACGCCAGAACCACGTGGCGGACACTCCGGAATCACCTTTCGGGCATGCCGGAACCAACTCTCAGACGTGCCAGAACCTCGTGCCGGACACGCCAGAACCACCTGCCGGACAGACCGGAAACACCTGCTGGACACGCCGGAACCACCGGGACGACTCGCCGGAACCACCGCCGGACATGCAAAATGACCTGCCAGCTACGCCAGAACCACTTGGCGAACACTCCGGAATCACCTGTCGGGCATGCCAGAACCACCTCTCAGACTTGCCAGAACCATGTTCCGGACACGCCGGTACCACCTGCCGAGTATGCCGGAACCACATGATCCACTCCCCAGAACCACCTGCTGGACATGCCAGAATCACCTGCCGGCTACGCCAGAACCACTCGGCAGACACTCCGGAACCACCTGCTGGGCATGCCGCAACCAACTCTCAGAGGTGCCAGAACCACATGCCGGACACTCCAGAATCACCTGTCGGGCATGCCGGAACCAACTCTCAGACGTGCCGGTCACGCCAGAAGCACCTGCCGGACACGCCGGAACCACCGGCTCGACTCGCCGGAACCACAGCCGGACATGCAAAATGACCTGCCGGCTACGCCAGAACCACTTGGCGAACACTCCGGAATCACCTGTCGGGCATGCCGGAACCGCATCTCAGACTTGCCAGAACCATGTTCCGGACACGCCGGTACCACCTGCCGAGTATGCCGGAACCACCTGATCCACTCCCCAGAACCACCTGCTGGACACGCCAGAATCACCTGCCGACTACGCCAGAACCACTCGGGAGACACTCCGGAACCACCGGCCGGGCATGCCGGAACCACCTCTCAGACATGCCGGTACCACATGCCAATGACACCGGAAGCACCTGCCAAGGACGCCAGAACCACCTGCTCGACTCGCCAAAACCACCTGCTGGACACGCCAAAATCACCTGCCGGCTACGCCACAACCATTTGGTGAACTCTTCGGAATCACCTGCCGGGCATGCATGAACCACCTGCCGGTCATGCCGGAACCACCGGCTCGACTCGCCGGAACCATTGCCGGACATGCAAAATCACCTGCCGGCTATGCCAGAACCACTTGGGGAACACTCCGGAATCACCTGCCGGGCATGGCGGAACCACCTCTCAGACATGCCGGAACCACATGCCAATGACACAGGAAGCACCTGCCGAGCACGCCAGAACCACCTGCTCGACTCGCCAAAACCACCTGCTGGACATGCCAAAATCACCTGCCGGCTACGCCACAACCATTTGGTGAACTCTTCGGAATCACCTGCCGGGCTTGCTGGAACCACCTGCCGGTCACGCCAACATCACCTGCCAGCTATGCCAGAACCACTTGGCGGACACCATGGAAACACCTGTCGGGCCGGCCGGAACCACCTCTCAGACGTGCCAGAACCATGAGCCTGAGATGCCGGAACCACTCCCCGAACAGAACGAAACCACCTGCCAGACCCGCCTGGACCCCCTGGCGAGCACGCCTGATCCACCTGCTCAACTAGCCGGAACCAACTTCCTGACACGCCAAAATCACCTGCCAGGTATACAAGAACCACTTGGTGGACACTCCGGAATCATCTGCCGGAGATGCCAGAACCAGCTCTCAGACACACCAGAACCACGTGCCAGAGACGCCGGAAGCACCAGCTGAGCATGCCTCAGCCACCTGCTCGACTCGCAAGAAACACCTGTCGGACAGGCGAAAATCACCTGCCGCGTACGCCAGAAACACTTGGCGGACGCTCCGGAATCACTTGTCGGGCGTGCCGGAACCACATGCCGGACATGCCGGAACCACCGGCTCGACTCGCCGGAACCATTGCCGGACATGCAAAATCACCTGCCGGCTACGCCAGAATCACTTGGCGAACACTCCGGAATCACCTGCCGGGCATGGCGGAACCACCTCTCAGACATGACGGAAACACATGCCAATGACTCCGGAAGCACCTGCCGAGCACGCCAGAACCACCTGCCGAGCACGCCGGAACCACCTACTCGACTCGCCGGAACCACCTACCTGACACGCTAAAATCACCTGCCGGGTATGCCACAACCACTTGGTGGACACTCCGGAATCATCTGCCGGACATGCCAGAACCAGCTCTCAGACACACCAGAACCACGTGCCAGACACGCCGGAAGCACCTGCTGATCGTGCCTGAGCCAAATGCTCGACTTGCCAGAAACACCTGCCAGACACGCCAAAATCACCTGCCGGGTACGCCAGAACCACGTGGCGGACACTCCGGAATCACCTTTCGGGCATGCCGGAACCAACTCTCAGACGTGCCAGAACCTCGTGCCGGACACGCCAGAACCACCTGCCGGACAGACCGGAAACACCTGCTGGACACGCCGGAACCACCGGCTCGACTCGCCGGAACCACCGCCGGACATGCAAAATGACCTGCCGGCTACGCCAGAACCACTTGGCGAACACTCCGGAATCACCTGTCGGGCATGCCAGAACCACCTCTCAGACCTGCCAGAACCATGTTCCGGACACGCCGGTACCACCTGCCGAGTATGCCGGAACCACATGATCCACTCCCCAGAACCACCTGCTGGACACGCCAGAATCACCTGCCGGCTACGCCAGAACCACTCGGCAGACACTCCGGAACCACCTGCCGGGCATGCCGCAACCAACTCTCAGAGGTGCCAGAACCACATGCCGGACACTCCAGAATCACCTGTCGGGCATGCCGGAACCAACTCTCAGATGTGCCGGTCACGCCAGAAGCACCTGCCGGACACGCCGGAACCACCGGCTCGACTCGCCGGAACCACCGCCAGACATGCAAAATGACCTGCCGGCTACGCCAGAACCACTTGGCAAACACTCCGGAATAACCTGTCGGGCATGCCGGAACCGCATCTCAGACTTGCCAGAACCATGTTCCGGACACGCCGGTACCACCTGCCGAGAATGCCGGAACCACCTGATCCACTCCCCAGAACCACCTGCTGGACACGCCAGAATCACCTGCCGACTACGCCAGAACCACTCGGCAGACACTCCGGAACCACCGGCCGGGCATGCCGGAACCACCTCTCATAGGTGCCAGAACCACATGCCGGACACTGCGGAATCACCCGCCGGGCATGCCGGAACCACCTCTCAGAGGTGCCAGAACCACATGCCGGAAACTCCGGAATCACCTGTCGGGCGTGCCGGAACCTCCTCTCAGACTTGCCAGAACCATGTTCTGGACACGCCGGTACCACCTGCCGAGTATGCCGGAACCAGCTGATCCACTCCCCAGAACCACCTAGTGGACACGCCAAAATCAACTGCCGGCTACGCCAGAACCACTCGGCAGACACTCCGGAATCACAGGCCAGGCATTCCGGAACGACCTCTCAGAGGTGCCAGAACCAAATGCCGGACACTCCAGTATCACCTGCCGGGCATGCCCGAACCACCTCTCAGAGGTGCCAGAACCACGTGCCAGACACTCCGGAATCACCTACCGGGCATGCTGGAACCACGTGCTGGACATGCCGGAACCACCTGCTGGACATGCCGGAACCACCTGCCGGACATGCCGGAACCACCGGCTCGACTCGCCGGAACCATTGCCGGACATGCAAAACCACCTGCCGGCTACGCCAGAACCACTTGGCGAACACTCCGGTATCACCTGCCGGGCATGCCGGAACCACCTCTCAGAGGTGCCAGAACCACATGCCGGACACTCCGGAATCACCTGCCGGTCATGCCGGAACCACCTGCTGGACATGCCGGAACCACCGGCTCGACTCGCCGGAACCATTGCGGGACATGCAAAATCACCTGCCGGCTATGCCAGAACCACTTCGGGAACACTCCGGAATCACCTGCCGGGCATGGCGGAACCACCTCTCAGACATGCCGGAACCACATGCCAATGACACCGGAAGCACCTGCCGCGCACGCCAGAACCACCTGCTCGACTCGCCAAAACCACCTGATGGACACGCCTAAATCACATTCCGGCTACGCCACAACCATTTGGTGAACACTTCGGAATCACCTGCTGGGCTGGCTGGAACCACCTGCCGGTCACGCCAACATCACCTGCCAGCTATGCCAGAACCATTTGGCGGACACCATGGAAACACCTGTCGGGCCGGCCGGAACCACCTATCAGACGTGCCAGAACCATGTGCCTGAGATGCCGGAACCACACCCCGAACAGACCGAAACCACCTGCCAGACCCGCCTGAACCCCCTGGCGAGCACGCCTGATCCACCTGCTCACCTAGCCAGAACCAACTTACTGACACGCCAAAATCACCTGCCCGGTATACCAGAACCACTTGGTGGGCACTCCGGAATCATCTGCCGGACATGCCAGAACCAGCTCTCAGACACACCAGAACCACGTGCCAGAGACGCCGGAAGCACCAGCTGAGGATGCCTGAGCCACGTACTCGACTCGCAAGATACACCTGTCGGACATGCCAAAATCACCTGCCGGGTACGCCAGAAACACTTGGCGGACGCTCCGGAATCACCTGTCGGGCGTGCCGGAACCTCCTCTCAGACATGCCGGAAACACATGCCAATGACTCCGGAAGCACCTGCCGAGCACGCCGGAACCACCTACTCGACTCGCCGGAACCCCCTACCTGACACGCTAAAATCACCTGCCGGGTATGCCACAACCACTTGGTGGACACTCCGGAATCATCTTCCGGACATGCCAGAACCAGCTCTCAGACACACCAGAACCACGTGCCAGACACGCCGGAAGCACCTGCTGATCGTGCCTGAGACAAATGCTCGACTTGCCAGAAACACCTGCCAGACACGCCAAAATCACCTTCCGGGTACGCCAGAACCACGTGGTGGACACTCCGGAATCACCTTTCGGGCATGCCGGAACCAACTCTCAGACGTGCCAGAACCTCGTGCCGGACACGCCAGAACCACCTGCCGGACAGACCGGAAACACCTGCTGGACACGCCGGAACCACCGGCTCGACTCGCCGGAACCACCGCCGGACATGCAAAATGACCTGCCGGCTACGCCAGAACCACTTGGCGAACACTCCGGAATCACCTGTCGGGCATGCCAGAACCACCTCTCAGACTTGCCAGAACCATGTTCCGGACACGCCGGTACCACCTGCCGAGTATGCCGGAACCACATGATCCACTCCCCAGAACCACCTGCTGGACATGCCAGAATCACCTGCCGGCTACGCCAGAACCACTCGGCAGACACTCCGGAACCACCTGCCGGGCATGCCGCAACCACCTCTCAGAGGTGCCAGAACCACATGCCGGACACTCCAGAATCACCTGTCGGGCATGCCGGAACCAACTCTCAGACGTGCCGGTCACGCCAGAAGCACCTGCCGGACACGCCGGAACCACCGGCTCGACTCGCCGGAACCACCGCCGGACATGCAAAATGACCTGCCGGCTACGCCAGAACCACTTGGCGAACACTCCGGAATCACCTGTCGGGCATGCCGGAACCGCATCTCAGACTTGCCAGAACCATGTTCCGGACAGGCCGGTACCACCTGCCGAGTATGCCGGAACCACCTGATCCACTCCCCAGAACCACCTGCTGGACACGCCAGAATCACCTGCCGACTACGCCAGAACCACTCGGCAGACACTCCGGAACCACCTGCCGGGCATGCCGGAACCACCTCTCAGAGGTCCAAGAACCACATGCCGGACACTCCGGAATCACCCGCCGGGCATGCCGGAACCACCTCTCAGAGGTGCCAGAACCACATGCTTGGCACTCCGGAATCACCTGCCGGGCATGCCGGAACCATCTCTCAGACGTGCCAGAACCATGTTCCGGAAACGCTGCTACCACCTGCCGAGCTCGCCGGAACCACCTGCAGGACACGCCAAAATCACCTGCCAGCTACGCCAGAACCACACGGCAGACACTCCGGAATCACCTGCTGGGCTGGCTGGAACCACCTGCCAGTCACGCCAACATCACCTTTCAGCTACGCCAGAACCACTTGGCGGACACTCCCGAAACACCTCTCCGGCCGGCCGGAACCACCTCTCAGACGTGCCAGAACCATGTGCCTGAGATGCCGGAACCACTCCCCGAACAGACCGAAACCACCTGCCAGACCCGCCTGAACCCCCTGGCAAGCACGCCTGATCCACCTGCTCAACTAGCCGGAACCACCTTCCTGACAAGCCAAAATCACCTGCCGGCTACGCCACAAACATTTGGTGAACTCTTCGGAATCACCTGCCGGGCTGGCTCCAGAACCACTCGGCAGACTCTCCGGAACCACCTGCCGGGCATGCCGGAACCACCTCTCAGACATGCCGGAACCACATGCCAATGACACCGGAAGCACCTGCCGAGCACGCCAGAACCACCTGCTCAACTCGCCAAAACCACCTGCTGGACACGCCAAAATCACCTGCCGGCTACGCCACAACCATTTAGTGAACTCTTCGGAATCACCTGCCGTGCTGGCTGGAACCACCTCTCAGACATGCCGGAACCACATGCCAATGACACCGGAAGCACCTGCCGAGCACGCCAGAAACACCTGCTCGACTCGCCAAAACCACCTTCTGGACACGCCAAAATCACCTGCCGGCTACGCCACAACCATTTGGTGAACTCTTCGGTATCACCTGCCGGGCTTGATGGAACCACCTGCCGGTCACGCCAACATCACCTGCCAGCTATGCCAGAAACACTTGGCGGACACCATGGAAACACCTGTCGGGCCGGCCGGAACCACCTCTCAGACGTGCCAGAACCATGTGCCTGAGATGCCGGAGCCACTCCCCGAACAGACCGAAACCACCTGCCAGACCCGCCTGAACCCCCTGGCGAGCACGCCTGATCCACCTGCTCAACTAGCCAGAACCAACTTCCTGACACGCCAAAATCACCTGCCAGGTATACCAGAACCACTTGGTGGACACTCCGGAATCATCTGCCGGACATGCCAGAACCAGCTCTCAGACACACCAGAACCACGTGCCAGAGACGCCGGAAGCACCAGCTGAGCATGCCTGAGCCACCTGCTCGACTCGCAAGATACACCTGTCGGACATGCCAAAATCACCTGTCGGGTACGCCAGAAACACTTGGCGGACGCTCCGGAATCACCTGTCGGGCGTGCCGGAACCTCCTCTCAGACTTGCCAGAACCATGTTCTGGACACGCCGGTACCACCTGCCGAGTATGCCGGAACCAGCTGATCCACTCCCCAGAACCACCTAGTGGACACGCCAAAATCAACTGCCGGCTACGCCAGAACCACTCGGCAGACACTCCGGAATCACAGGCCAGGCATTCCGGAACGACCTCTCAGAGGTGCCAGAACCAAATGCCGGACACTCCGGTATCACCTGCCGGGCATGCCGGAACCACCTCTCAGAGGTGCCAGAACCACATGCCGGACACTCCGGAATCACCTGCCGGGCATGCTGGAACCACGTGCTGGACATGCCGGAACCACCTGCCGGACAGGCCGGAATCACCTGCCGGACATGCCGGAACCACCGGCTCGAATCGCCGGAACCATTGCCGGACATGCAAAATCACCTGCCGGCTACGCCAGAACCACTTGGCGAACACTCCGGTATCACCTGCCGGGCATGCCGGAACCACCTCTCAGAGGTGCCAGAACCACATGCCGGACACTCCGGAATCACCTGCCGGGCATGCCGGAACCACCTGCTGGACATGCCGGAACCACCGGCTCGACTCGCCGGAACCATTGCGGGACATGCAAAATCACCTGCCGGCTATGCCAGAACCACTTCGGGAACACTCCGGAATCACCTGCCGGGCATGGCGGAACCACCTCTCAGACATGCCGGAACCACATGCCAATGACACCGGAAGCACCTGCCGCGCACGCCAGAACCACCTGCTCGACTCGCCAAAACCACCTGCTGTACACGCCAAAATCACCTGCCGGCTACGCCACAACCATTTGGTGAACTCTTCGGAATCACCTGCCGGGCTGGCTCCAGAACCACTCGGCAGACACTCCGGACCCACCTGCCGTGCTGGCTGGAACCACCTCTCAGACATGCTGGAACCACATGCCAATGACACCGGAAGCACCTGCCGAGCACGCCAGAACCACCTGCTCGACTCGCCAAAACCACCTGCTGGACACGCCAAAATCACCTGCCGGCTACGCCACAACCATTTGGTGAACTCTTCGGAATCACCTGCCGTGCTGGCTGGAACCACCTCTCAGACATGCCGGAACCACATGCCAATGACACCGGAAGCACCTGCCGAGCACGCCAGAACCACCTGATCGACTCGCCAAAACCACCTGCTGGACACGCCAAAATCACCTGCCGGCTACGCCACAACCATTTGGTGAACTCTTCGGTATCACCTGCCGGGCTTGATGGAACCACCTGCCGGTCACGCCAACATCACCTGCCAGCTATGCCAGAAACACTTGGCGGACACCATGGAAACACCTGTCGGGCCGGCCGGAACCACCTCTCAGACGTGCCAGAACCATGTGCATGAGATGCCGGAGCCACTCCCCGAACAGACCGAAACCACCTGCCAGACCCGCCTGAACCCCCTGGCGAGCACGCCTGATCCACCTGCTCAACTAGCCAGAACCAACTTCCTGACACGCCAAAATCACCTGCCAGGTATACAAGAACCACTTGGTGGACACTCCGGAATCATCTGCCGGACATGCCAGAACCAGCTCTCAGACACACCAGAACCACGTGCCAGAGACGCCGGAAGCACCAGCTGAGCATGCCTGAGCCACCTGCTCGACTCGCAAGATACACCTGTCGGACATGCCAAAATCACCTGTCGGGTACGCCAGAAACACTTGGCGGACGCTCCGGAATCACCTGTCGGGCGTGCCGGAACCTCCTCTCAGACTTGCCAGAACCATGTTCTGGACACGCCGGTACCACCTGCCGAGTATGCCGGAACCAGCTGATCCACTCCCCAGAACCACCTAGTGGACACGCCAAAATCAACTGCCGGCTACGCCAGAACCACTCGGCAGACACTCCGGAATCACAGGCCAGGCATTCCGGAACGACCTCTCAGAGGTGCCAGAACCAAATGCCGGACACTCCGGTATCACCTGCCGGGCATGCCGGAACCACCTCTCAGAGGTGCCAGAACCACATGCCGGACACTCCGGAATCACCTGCCGGGCATGCTGTAACCACGTGCTGGACATGCCGGAACCACCTGCCGGACATGCCGGAACCACCTGCCGGACATTCCGAAAACACCGGCTCGACTCGCCGGAACCATTGCCGGACATGCAAAATCACCTGCCGGCTACGCCAGAACCACTTGGCGAACACTCCGGTATCACCTGCCGGGCATGCCGGGACCACCTATCAGAGGTGCCAGAACCACATGCCGGACACTCCGGAATCACCTGCCGGGCATGCCGGAACCACCTGCCGGACATGCCGGAACCACCGGCTCGACTCGCCGGAACCATTGCCGGACATGCAAAATCACCTGCCGGCTACGCCAGAACCACTTGGCGAACACTCCGGAATCACCTGCCAGGCATGGCGGAACCACCTCTCAGACTTGCCAGAACCATGTTCTGGACACGCCGGTACCACCTGCCGAGTATGCCGGAACCAGCTGATCCACTCCCCAGAACCACATAGTGGACACGCCAAAATCAACTGCCGGCTACGCCAGAAGCACTCGGCAGACACTCCGTAATCACATGCCAGGTATTCCGGAACCACCTCTCAGAGGTGCCAGAAGCAAATGCCGGACACTCCAGTATCACCTTCCGGGCATGTCGGAACCACCTCTCAGAGGTGCCAGAACCACATGCCGGACACTCCGGAATCACCTGAGGGGCATGCTGGAACCACGTGCTGGACATGCCGGAACCACCTGCCGGACATGCCGGAACCACCTGCCGGACATTCCGGAACCACCGGTTTGACTCGCCGGAACCATTGCCGGACATGCAAAATCACCTGCCGGCTACGCCAGAATCACTTGGCGAACACTCCGGAATCACCTGCCGGGCATGGCGGAACCACCTCTCAGACATGCCGGAAACACATGCCAATGACTCCGGAAGCACCTGCCGAGCACGCCGGAACCACCTACTCGACTCGCCGGAACCCCCTACCTGACACGCTAAAATCACCTGCCGGGTATGCCACAACCACTTGGTGGACACTCCGGAATCATCTTCCGGACATGCCAGAACCAGCTCTCAGACACACCAGAACCACGTGCCAGACACGCCGGAAGCACCTGCTGATCGTGCCTGAGACAAATGCTCGACTTGCCAGAAACACCTGCCAGACACGCCAAAATCACCTTCCGGGTACGCCAGAACCACGTGGCGGACACTCCGGAATCACCTTTCGGGCATGCCGGAACCAACTCTCAGACGTGCCAGAACCTCGTGCCGGACACGCCAGAACCACCTGCCGGACAGACCGGAAACACCTGCTGGACACGCCGGAACCACCGGCTCGACTCGCCGGAACCACCGCCGGACATGCAAAATGACCTGCTGGCTACGCCAGAACCACTTGGCGAACACTCCGGAATCACCTGTCGGGCATGCCAGAACCACCTCTCAGACTTGCCAGAACCATGTTCCGGACACGCCGGTACCACCTGCCGAGTATGCCGGAACCACATGATCCACTCCCCAGAACCACCTGCTGGACATGCCAGAATCACCTGCCGGCTACGCCAGAACCACTCGGCAGACACTCCGGAACCACCTGCCGGGCATGCCGCAACCACCTCTCAGAGGTGCCAGAACCACATGCCGGACACTCCAGAATCACCTGTTGGGCATGCCGGAACCAACTCTCAGACGTGCCGGTCACGCCAGAAGCACCTGCCGGACACGCCGGAACCACCGGCTCGACTCGCCGGAACCACCGCCGGACATGCAAAATGACCTGCCGGCTACGCCAGAACCACTTGGCGAACACTCCGGAATCACCTGTCGGGCATGCCGGAACCGCATCTCAGACTTGCCAGAACCATGTTCCGGACAGGCCGGTACCACCTGCCGAGTATGCCGGAACCACCTGATCCACTCCCCAGAACCACCTGCTGGACACGCCAGAATCACCTGCCGACTACGCCAGAACCACTCGGCAGACACTCCGGAACCACCTGCCGGGCATGCCGGAACCACCTCTCAGAGGTCCAAGAACCACATGCCGGACACTCCGGAATCACCCGCCGGGCATGCCGGAACCACCTCTCAGAGGTGCCAGAACCACATGCCGGACACTCCGGAATCACCTGCCGGGCATGCCGGAACCATCTCTCAGACGTGCCAGAACCATGTTCCGGACACGCTGCTACCACCTGCCGAGCTCGCCGGAACCACCTGCAGGACACGCCAAAATCACCTGCCAGCTACGCCAGAACCACACGGCAGACACTCCGGAATCACCTGCTGGGCTGGCTGGAACCACCTGCCAGTCACGCCAACATCACCTTTCAGCTACGCCAGAACCACTTGGCGGACACTCCCGAAACACCTCTCCGGCCGGCCGGAACCACCTCTCAGACATGCCAGAACCATGTGCCTGAGATGCCGGAACCACTCCCCGAACAGACCGAAACCACCTGCCAGACCCGCCTGAACCCCCTGGCAAGCACGCCTGATCCACCTGCTCAACTAGCCGGAACCACCTTCCTGACAAGCCAAAATCACCTGCCGGCTACGCCACAAACATTTGGTGAACTCTTCGGAATCACCTGCCGGGCTGGCTCCAGAACCACTCGGCAGACTCTCCGGAACCACCTGCCGGGCATGCCGGAACCACCTCTCAAACATGCCGGAACCACATGCCAATGACACCGGAAGCACCTGCCGAGCACGCCAGAACCACCTGCTCGACTCGCCAAAACCACCTGCTGGACACGCCAAAATCACCTGCCGGCTACGCCACAACCATTTGGTGAACTCTTCGGAATCACCTGCCGTGCTGGCTGGAACCACCTCTCAGACATGCCGGAACCACATGCCAATGACACCGGAAGCACCTGCCGAGCACGCCAGAACCACCTGCTCGACTCGCCAAAACCACCTTCTGGACACGCCAAAATCACCTGCCGGCTACGCCACAACCATTTGGTGAACTCTTCGGTATCACCTGCCGGGCTTGATGGAACCACCTGCCGGTCACGCCAACATCACCTGCCAGCTATGCCAGAAACACTTGGCGGACACCATGGAAACACCTGTCGGGCCGGCCGGAACCACCTCTCAGACGTGCCAGAACCATGTGCCTGAGATGCCGGAGCCACTCCCCGAACAGACCGAAACCTCCTGCCAGACCCGCCTGAACCCCCTGGCGAGCACGCCTGATCCACCTGCTCAACTAGCCAGAACCAACTTCCTGACACGCCAAAATCACCTGCCAGGTATACAAGAACCACTTGGTGGACACTCCGGAATCATCTGCCGGACATGCCAGAACCAGCTCTCAGACACACCAGAACCACGTGCCAGAGACGCCGGAAGCACCAGCTGAGCATGCCTGAGCCACCTGCTCGACTCGCAAGATACACCTGTCGGACATGCCAAAATCACCTGTCGGGTACGCCAGAAACACTTGGCGGACGCTCCGGAATCACCTGTCGGGCGTGCCGGAACCTCCTCTCAGACTTGCCAGAACCATGTTCTGGACACGCCGGTACCACCTGCCGAGTATGCCGGAACCAGCTGATCCACTCCCCAGAACCACCTAGTGGACACGCCAAAATCAACTGCCGGCTACGCCAGAACCACTCGGAAGACACTCCGGAATCACAGGCCAGGCATTCCGGAACGACCTCTCAGAGGTGCCAGAACCAAATGTCGGACACTCCGGTATCACATGCCGGGCATGCCGGAACCACCTCTCAGAGGTGCCAGAACCACATGCCGGACACTCCGGAATCACCTGCCGGGCATGCTGGAACCACGTGCTGGACATGCCGGAACCACCTGCCGGAGAGGCCGGAATCACCTGCCGGACATGCCGGAACCACCGGCTCGAATCGCCGGAACCATTGCCGGACATGCAAAATCACCTGCCGGCTACGCCAGAACCACTTGGCGAACACTCCGGTATCACCTGCCGGGCATGCCGGAACCACCTCTCAGAGGTGCCAGAACCACATGCCGGACACTCCGGAATCACCTGCCGGGCATGCCGGAACCACCTGCTGGACATGCCGGAACCACCGGCTCGACTCGCCGGAACCATTGCGGGACATGCAAAATCACCTGCCGGCTATGCCAGAACCACTTCGGGAACACTCCGGAATCACCTGCCGGGCATGGCGGAACCACCTCTCAGACATGCCGGAACCACATGCCAATGACACCGGAAGCACCTGCCGCGCACGCCAGAACCACCTGCTCGACTCGCCAAAACCACCTGCTGTACACGCCAAAATCACCTGCCGGCTACGCCACAACCATTTGGTGAACTCTTCGGAATCACCTGCCGGGCTGGCTCCAGAACCACTCGGCAGACACTCCGGAACCACCTGCCGGGCATGCCGGAACCACCTCTCAGACATGCCGGAACCACATGCCAATGACACCGGAAGCACCTGCCGAGCACGCCAGAACCACCTGCTCGACTCGCCAAAACCACCTGCTGGACACGCCAAAATCACCTGCCGGCTACGCCACAACCATTTGGTGAACTCTTCGGTATCACCTGCCGGGCTTGATGGAACCACCTGCCGGTCACGCCAACATCACCTGCCAGCTATGCCAGAAACACTTGGCGGACACCATGGAAACACCTGTCGGGCCGGCCGGAACCACCTCTCAGACGTGCCAGAACCATGTGCCTGAGATGCCGGAGCCACTCCCCGAACAGACCGAAACCACCTGCCAGACCCGCCTGAACCCCCTGGCGAGCACGCCTGATCCACCTGCTCAACTAGCCAGAACCAACTTCCTGACACGCCAAAATCACCTGCCAGGTATACCAGAACCACTTGGTGGACACTCCGGAATCATCTGCCGGACATGCCAGAACCAGCTCTCAGACACACCAGAACCACGTGCCAGAGACGCCGGAAGCACCAGCTGAGCATGCCTGAGCCACCTGCTCGACTCGCAAGATACACCTGTCGGACATGCCAAAATCACCTGTCGGGTACGCCAGAAACACTTGGCGGACGCTCCGGAATCACCTGTCGGGCGTGCCGGAACCTCCTCTCAGACTTGCCAGAACCATGTTCTGGACACGCCGGTACCACCTGCCGAGTATGCTGGAACCAGCTGATCCACTCCCCAGAACCACCTAGTGGACACGCCAAAATCAACTGCCGGCTACGCCAGAACCACTCGGCAGACACTCCGGAATCACAGGCCAGGCATTCCGGAACCACCTCTCAGAGGTGCCAGAACCAAATGCCGGACACTCCGGTATCACCTGCCGGGCATGCCAGAACCACCTCTCAGAGGTGCCAGAACCACATGCCGGTCACTCCGGAATCACCTGCCGGGCATGCTGGAACCACGTGCTGGACATGCCGGAACCACCTGCCGGACATGCCGGAACCACCTGCCGGACATTCCGGAACCACCGGCTCGATTCGGCGGAACCATTGCCGGACATGCAAAATCACCTGCCGGCTACGCCAGAACCACTTGGCGAACACTCCGGTATCACCTGCCGGGCATGCCGGAACCACCTCTCAGAGGTGCCAGAACCACATGCCGGACACTCCGGAATCACCTGCCGGGCATGCCGGAACCAACTGCTGGACATGCCGGAACCACCGGCTCGACTCGCCGGAACCATTGCGGGACATGCAAAATCACCTGCCGGCTATGCCAGAACCACTTCGGGAACACTCCGGAATCACCTGCCGGGCATGGCGGAACCACCTCTCAGACATGCCGGAACCACATGCCAATGACACCGGAAGCACCTGCCGCGCACGCCAGAACCACCTGCTCGACTCGCCAAAACCACCTGATGGACACGCCTAAATCACATTCCGGCTACGCCACAACCATTTGGTGAACACTTCGGAATCACCTGCTGGGCTGGCTGGAACCACCTGCCGGTCACGCCAACATCACCTGCCAGCTATGCCAGAACCATTTGGCGGACACCATGGAAACACCTGTCGGGCCGGCCGGAACCACCTATCAGACGTGCCAGAACCATGTGCCTGAGATGCCGGAACCACACCCCGAACAGACCGAAACCACCTGCCAGACCCGCCTGAACCCCCTGGCGAGCACGCCTGATCCACCTGCTCACCTAGCCAGAACCAACTTACTGACACGCCAAAATCACCTGCCCGGTATACCAGAACCACTTGGTGGGCACTCCGGAATCATCTGCCGGACATGCCAGAACCAGCTCTCAGACACACCAGAACCACGTGCCAGAGACGCCGGAAGCACCAGCTGAGGATGCCTGAGCCACGTACTCGACTCGCAAGATACACCTGTCGGACATGCCAAAATCACCTGCCGGGTACGCCAGAAACACTTGGCGGACGCTCCGGAATCACCTGTCGGGCGTGCCGGAACCTCCTCTCAGACATGCCGGAAACACATGCCAATGACTCCGGAAGCACCTGCCGAGCACGCCGGAACCACCTACTCGACTCGCCGGAACCCCCTACCTGACACGCTAAAATCACCTGCCGGGTATGCCACAACCACTTGGTGGACACTCCGGAATCATCTTCCGGACATGCCAGAACCAGCTCTCAGACACACCAGAACCAAGTGCCAGACACGCCGGAAGCACCTGCTGATCGTGCCTGAGACAAATGCTCGACTTGCCAGAAACACCTGCCAGACACGCCAAAATCACCTTCCGGGTACGCCAGAACCACGTGGTGGACACTCCGGAATCACCTTTCGGGCATGCCGGAACCAACTCTCAGACGTGCCAGAACCTCGTGCCGGACACGCCAGAACCACCTGCCGGACAGACCGGAAACACCTGCTGGACACGCCGGAACCACCGGCTCGACTCGCCGGAACCACCGCCGGACATGCAAAATGACCTGCCGGCTACGCCAGAACCACTTGGCGAACACTCCGGAATCACCTGTCGGGCATGCCAGAACCACCTCTCAGACTTGCCAGAACCATGTTCCGGACACGCCGGTACCACCTGCCGAGTATGCCGGAACCACATGATCCACTCCCCAGAACCACCTGCTGGACATGCCAGAATCACCTGCCGGCTACGCCAGAACCACTCGGCAGACACTCCGGAACCACCTGCCGGGCATGCCGCAACCACCTCTCAGAGGTGCCAGAACCACATGCCGGACACTCCAGAATCACCTGTCGGGCATGCCGGAACCAACTCTCAGACGTGCCGGTCACGCCAGAAGCACCTGCCGGACACGCCGGAACCACCAGCTCGACTCGCCGGAACCACCGCCGGACATGCAAAATGACCTGCCGGCTACGCCAGAACCACTTGGCGAACACTCCGGAATCACCTGTCGGGCATGCCGGAACCGCATCTCAGACTTGCCAGAACCATGTTCCGGACAGGCCGGTACCACCTGCCGAGTATGCCGGAACCACCTGATCCACTCCCCAGAACCACCTGCTGGACACGCCAGAATCACCTGCCGACTACGCCAGAACCACTCGGCAGACACTCCGGAACCACCTGCCGGGCATGCCGGAACCACCTCTCAGAGGTCCAAGAACCACATGCCGGACACTCCGGAATCACCCGCCGGGCATGCCGGAACCACCTCTCAGAGGTGCCAGAACCACATGCCGGACACTCCGGAATCACCTGCCGGGCATGCTGGAACCACGTGCTGGACATGCCGGAACCACCTGCCGGAGAGGCCGGAATCACCTGCCGGACATGCCGGAACCACCGGCTCGAATCGCCGGAACCATTGCCGGACATGCAAAATCACCTGCCGGCTACGCCAGAACCACTTGGCGAACACTCCGGTATCACCTGCCGGGCATGCCGGAACCACCTCTCAGAGGTGCCAGAACCACATGCCGGACACTCCGGAATCACCTGCCGGGCATGCCGGAACCACCTGCTGGACATGCCGGAACCACCGGCTCGACTCGCCGGAACCATTGCGGGACATGCAAAATCACCTGCCGGCTATGCCAGAACCACTTCGGGAACACTCCGGAATCACCTGCCGGGCATGGCGGAACCACCTCTCAGACATGCCGGAACCACATGCCAATGACACCGGAAGCACCTGCCGCGCACGCCAGAACCACCTGCTCGACTCGCCAAAACCACCTGCTGTACACGCCAAAATCACCTGCCGGCTACGCCACAACCATTTGGTGAACTCTTCGGAATCACCTGCCGGGCTGGCTCCAGAACCACTCGGCAGACACTCCGGAACCACCTGCCGGGCATGCCGGAACCACCTCTCAGACATGCCGGAACCACATGCCAATGACACCGGAAGCACCTGCCGAGCACGCCAGAACCACCTGCTCGACTCGCCAAAACCACCTGCTGGACACGCCAAAATCACCTGCCGGCTACGCCACAACCATTTGGTGAACTCTTCGGTATCACCTGCCGGGCTTGATGGAACCACCTGCCGGTCACGCCAACATCACCTGCCAGCTATGCCAGAAACACTTGGCGGACACCATGGAAACACCTGTCGGGCCGGCCGGAACCACCTCTCAGACGTGCCAGAACCATGTGCCTGATATGCCGGAGCCACTCCCCGAACAGACCGAAACCACCTGCCAGACCCGCCTGAACCCCCTGGCGAGCACGCCTGATCCACCTGCTCAACTAGCCAGAACCAACTTCCTGACACGCCAAAATCACCTGCCAGGTATACCAGAACCACTTGGTGGACACTCCGGAATCATCTGCCGGACATGCCAGAACCAGCTCTCAGACACACCAGAACCACGTGCCAGAGACGCTGGAAGCACCAGCTGAGCATGCCTGAGCCACCTGCTCGACTCGCAAGATACACCTGTCGGACATGCCAAAATCACCTGTCGGGTACGCCAGAAACACTTGGCGGACGCTCCGGAATCACCTGTCGGGCGTGCCGGAACCTCCTCTCAGACTTGCCAGAACCATGTTCTGGACACGCCGGTACCACCTGCCGAGTATGCCGGAACCAGCTGATCCACTCCCCAGAACCACCTAGTGGACACGCCAAAATCAACTGCCGGCTACGCCAGAACCACTCGGCAGACACTCCGGAATCACAGGCCAGGCATTCCGGAACCACCTCTCAGAGGTGCCAGAACCAAATGCCGGACACTCCGGTATCACCTGCCGGGCATGCCAGAACCACCTCTCAGAGGTGCCAGAACCACATGCCGGTCACTCCGGAATCACCTGCCGGGCATGCTGGAACCACGTGCTGGACATGCCGGAACCACCTGCCGGACATGCCGGAACCACCTGCCGGACATTCCGGAACCACCGGATCGATTCGGCGGAACCATTGCCGGACATGCAAAATCACCTGCCGGCTACGCCAGAACCACTTGGCGAACACTCCGGTATTACCTGCCGGGCATGCCGGAACCACCTCTCAGAGGTGCCAGAACCACATGCCGGACACTCCGGAATCACCTGCCGGGCATGCCGGAACCACCTGCTGGACATGCCGGAACCACCGGCTCGACTCGCCGGAACCATTGCGGGACATGCAAAATCACCTGCCGGCTATGCCAGAACCACTTCGGGAACACTCCGGAATCACCTGCCGGGCATGGCGGAACCACCTCTCAGGCATGCCGGAACCACATGCCAATGACACCTGAAGCACCTGACGCGCACGCCTGAACCACCTGCTCGACTCGCCAAAACCACCTGCTGTACACGCCAAAATCACCTGCCAGCTACGCCACAACCATTTGGTGAACTCTTCGGAATCACCTGCCGGGCTGGCTCCAGAACCACTCGGCAGACACTCCGGAACCACCTGCCGGGCATGCCGGAACCACCTCTCAGACATGCCGGAACCACATGCCAATGACACCGGAAGCACCTGCCGAGCACGCCAGAACCACCTGCTCGACTCGCCAAAACCACCTGCTGGACAGGCCAAAATCACCTGCCGGCTACGCCACAACCATTTGGTGAACTCTTCGGTATCACCTGCCGGGCATGCCGGAACCACCTGCTGGACATGCCGGAACCACCGGCTCGACTCGCCGGAACCATTGCGGGACATGCAAAATCACCTGCCGGCTATGCCAGAACCACTTCGGGAACACTCCGGAATCACCTGCCGGGCATGGCGGAACCACCTCTCAGACTTGCCAGAACCATGTTCTGGACACGCCGGTACCACCTGCCGAGTATGCCGGAACCAGCTGATCCACTCCCCAGAACCACCTAGTGGACACGCCAAAATCAACTGCCGGCTACGCCAGAAGCACTCGGCAGACACTCCGGAATCACATGCCAGGCATTCCGGAACGACCTCTCAGAGGTGCCAGAACCAAATGCCGGACACTCCGGTATCACCTGCCCGGCATGCCGGAACCACCTCTCAGAGGTGCCAGAACCACATGCCGGACACTCCGGAATCACCTGCCGGGCATGCTGGAACCACGTGCTGGACATGCCGGAACCACCTGCCGGCCATGCCGGAACCACCGGCTCGACTCGCCGGAACCATTGCCGGACATGCAAAATCACCTGCCGGCTATGCCAGAACCACTTGGGGAACACTCCGGAATCAACTACCGGGCATGGCGGAACCACCTCTCAGACATGCCGGTACCACATGCCAATGACACAGGAAGCACCTGCCGAGCACGCCAGAACCACCTGCTCGACTCGCCAAAACCACCTGCTGGACACGCCAAAATCACCTGCCGGCTACACCACAACCATTTGGTGAACTCTTCGGAATCACCTGCCGGGCTTGCTGGAACCACCTGCCGGTCACGCCAACATCACCTGCCAGCTATGCCAGAACCACTTGGCGGACACCATGGAAACACCTGTCGGGCCGGCCGGAACCACCTCTCAGACGTGCCAGAACCATGAGCCTGAGATGCCGGAACCACTCCCCGAACAGAACGAAACCACCTGCCAGACCCGCCTGGAACCCCTGGCGAGCATGCCTGATCCACCTGCTCAACTAGCCGGAACCAACTTCCTGACACGCCAAAATCACCTGCCAGGTATACAAGAACCACTTGGTGGACACTCCGGAATCATGTTCCGGAGATGCCAGAACCAGCTCTCAGACACACCAGAACCACGTGCCAGAGACGCCGGCAGCACCAGCTGAGCATGCCTCAGCCACCTGCTCGACTCGCAAGATACACCTGTCGGACAGGCGAAAATCACCTGCCGCGTACGCCAGAAACACTTGGCGGACGCTCCGGAATCACTTGTCGGGCGTGCCGGAACCACATGCCGGACATGCCGGAACCACCGGCTCGACTCGCCGGAACCATTGCCGGACATGCGAAATCACCTGCCGGCTATGCCAGAATCACTTGGCGAACACTCCGGAATCACCTGCCGGGCATGGCGGAACCACCTCTCAGACATGCCGGAAACACATGCCAATGACTCCGGAAGCACCTGCCGAGCACGCCAGAACCACCTGCCGAGCACGCCGGAACCACCTACTCGACTCGCCGGAACCACCTACCTGACACGCTAAAATCACCTGCCGGGTATGCCACAACCACTTGGTGGACACTCCGGAATCATCTGCCGGACATGCCAGAACCAGCTCTCAGACACACCAGAACCACGTGCCAGACACGCCGGAAGCACCTGCTGATCGTGCCTGAGCCAAATGCTCGACTTGCCAGAAACACCTGCCAGACACGCCAAAATCACCTGCCGGGTACGCCAGAACCACGTGGCGGACACTCCGGAATCACCTTTCGGGCATGCCGGAACCAACTCTCAGACGTGCCAGAACCTCGTGCCGGACACGCCAGAACCACCTGCCGGACAGACCGGAAACACCTGCTGGACACGCCGGAACCACCGGCTCGACTCGCCGGAACCACCGCCGGACATGCAAAATGACCTGCCGGCTACGCCAGAACCACTTGGCGAACACTCCGGAATCACCTGTCGGGCATGCCAGAACCACCTCTCAGACCTGCCAGAACCATGTTCCGGACACGCCGGTACCACCTGCCGAGTATGCCGGAACCACATGATCCACTCCCCAGAACCACCTGCTGGACACGCCAGAATCACCTGCCGGCTACGCCAGAACCACTCGGCAGACACTCCGGAACCACCTGCCGGGCATGCCGCAACCAACTCTCAGAGGTGCCAGAACCACATGCCGGACACTCCAGAATCACCTGTCGGGCATGCCGGAACCAACTCTCAGATGTGCCGGTCACGCCAGAAGCACCTGCCGGACACGCCGGAACCACCGGCTCGACTCGCCGGAACCACCGCCAGACATGCAAAATGACCTGCCGGCTACGCCAGAACCACTTGGCGAACACTCCGGAATCACCTGTCGGGCATGCCGGAACCGCATCTCAGACTTGCCAGAACCATGTTCCGGACACGCCGGTACCACCTGCCGAGAATGCCGGAACCACCTGATCCACTCCCCAGAACCACCTGCTGGACACGCCAGAATCACCTGCCGACTACGCCAGAACCACTCGGCAGACACTCCGGAACCACCGGCCGGGCATGCCGGAACCACCTCTCATAGGTGCCAGAACCACATGCCGGACACTGCGGAATCACCCGCCGGGCATGCCGGAACCACCTCTCAGAGGTGCCAGAACCACATGCCGGAAACTCCGGAATCACCTGTCGGGCGTGCCGGAACCTCCTCTCAGACTTGCCAGAACCATGTTCTGGACACGCCGGTACCACCTGCCGAGTATGCCGGAACCAGCTGATCCACTCCCCAGAACCACCTAGTGGACACGCCAAAATCAACTGCCGGCTACGCCAGAACCACTCGGCAGACACTCCGGAATCACAGGCCAGGCATTCCGGAACGACCTCTCAGAGGTGCCAGAACCAAATGCCGGACACTCCAGTATCACCTGCCGGGCATGCCCGAACCACCTCTCAGAGGTGCCAGAACCACATGCCAGACACTCCGGAATCACCTGCCGGGCATGCTGGAACCACGTGCTGGACATGCCGGAACCACCTGCTGGACATGCCGGAACCACCTGCCGGACATGCCGGAACCACCGGCTCGACTCGCCGGAACCATTGCCGGACATGCAAAACCACCTGCCGGCTACGCCAGAACCACTTGGCGAACACTCCGGTATCACCTGCCGGGCATGCCGGAACCACCTCTCAGAGGTGCCAGAACCACATGCCGGACACTCCGGAATCACCTGCCGGGCATGCCGGAACCACCTGCTGGACATGCCGGAACCACCGGCTCGACTCGCCGGAACCATTGCGGGACATGCAAAATCACCTGCCGGCTATGCCAGAACCACTTCGGGAACACTCCGGAATCACCTGCCGGGCATGGCGGAACCACCTCTCAGACATGCCGGAACCACATGCCAATGACACCGGAAGCACCTGCCGCGCACGCCAGAACCACCTGCTCGACTCGCCAAAACCACCTGATGGACACGCCTAAATCACATTCCGGCTACGCCACAACCATTTGGTGAACACTTCGGAATCACCTGCTGGGCTGGCTGGAACCACCTGCCGGTCACGCCAACATCACCTGCCAGCTATGCCAGAACCATTTGGCGGACACCATGGAAACACCTGTCGGGCCGGCCGGAACCACCTATCAGACGTGCCAGAACCATGTGCCTGAGATGCCGGAACCACACCCCGAACAGACCGAAACCACCTGCCAGACCCGCCTGAACCCCCTGGCGAGCACGCCTGATCCACCTGCTCACCTAGCCAGAACCAACTTCCTGACACGCCAAAATCACCTGCCCGGTATACCAGAACCACTTGGTGGGCACTCCGGAATCATCTGCCGGACATGCCAGAACCAGCTCTCAGACACACCAGAACCACGTGCCAGAGACGCC
The DNA here is from genome assembly GCF_041296265.1 of Equus caballus. Classification (NCBI taxonomy): domain Eukaryota; kingdom Metazoa; phylum Chordata; class Mammalia; order Perissodactyla; family Equidae; genus Equus; species Equus caballus. The sequence continues at coordinate 8,079,035 of NC_091704.1, forward strand.
GGAAGCACCAGCTGAGGATGCCTGAGCCACGTACTCGACTCGCAAGATACACCTGTCGGACATGCCAAAATCACCTGCCGGGTACGCCAGAAACACTTGGCGGACGCTCCGGAATCACCTGTCGGGCGTGCCGGAACCTCCTCTCAGACATGCCGGAAACACATGCCAATGACTCCGGAAGCACCTGCCGAGCACGCCGGAACCACCTACTCGACTCGCCGGAACCCCCTACCTGACACGCTAAAATCACCTGCCGGGTATGCCACAACCACTTGGTGGACACTCCGGAATCATCTTCCGGACATGCCAGAACCACCTCTCAGACACACCAGAACCACGTGCCAGACACGCCGGAAGCACCTGCTGATCGTGCCTGAGACAAATGCTCGACTTGCCAGAAACACCTGCCAGACACGCCAAAATCACCTTCCGGGTACGCCAGAACCACGTGGTGGACACTCCGGAATCACCTTTCGGGCATGCCGGAACCAACTCTCAGACGTGCCAGAACCTCGTGCCGGACACGCCAGAACCACCTGCCGGACAGACCGGAAACACCTGCTGGACACGCCGGAACCACCGGCTCGACTCGCCGGAACCACCGCCGGACATGCAAAATGACCTGCCGGCTACGCCAGAACCACTTGGCGAACACTCCGGAATCACCTGTCGGGCATGCCAGAACCACCTCTCAGACTTGCCAGAACCATGTTTCGGACACGCCGGTACCACCTGCCGAGTATGCCGGAACCACATGATCCACTCCCCAGAACCACCTGCTGGACATGCCAGAATCACCTGCCGGCTACGCCAGAACCACTCGGCAGACACTCCGGAACCACCTGCCGGGCATGCCGCAACCACCTCTCAGAGGTGCCAGAACCACATGCCGGACACTCCAGAATCACCTGTCGGGCATGCCGGAACCAACTCTCAGACGTGCCGGTCACGCCAGAAGCACCTGCCGGACACGCCGGAACCACCGGCTCGACTCGCCGGAACCACCGCCGGACATGCAAAATGACCTGCCGGCTACGCCAGAACCACTTGGCGAACACTCCGGAATCACCTGTCGGGCATGCCGGAACCGCATCTCAGACTTGCCAGAACCATGTTCCGGACAGGCCGGTACCACCTGCCGAGTATGCCGGAACCACCTGATCCACTCCCCAGAACCACCTGCTGGACACGCCAGAATCACCTGCCGACTACGCCAGAACCACTCGGCAGACACTCCGGAACCACCTGCCGGGCATGCCGGAACCACCTCTCAGAGGTCCAAGAACCACATGCCGGACACTCCGGAATCACCCGCCGGACATGCCGGAACCACCTCTCAGAGGTGCCAGAACCACATGCCGGACACTCCGGAATCACCTGCCGGGCATGCCGGAACCATCTCTCAGACGTGCCAGAACCATGTTCCGGAAACGCTGCTACCACCTGCCGAGCTCGCCGGAACCACCTGCAGGACACGCCAAAATCACCTGCCAGCTACGCCAGAACCACACGGCAGACACTCCGGAATCACCTGCTGGGCTGGCTGGAACCACCTGCCAGTCACGCCAACATCACCTTTCAGCTACGCCAGAACCACTTGGCGGACACTCCCGAAACACCTCTCCGGCCGGCCGGAACCACCTCTCAGACGTGCCAGAACCATGTGCCTGAGATGCCGGAACCACTCCCCGAACAGACCGAAACCACCTGCCAGACCCGCCTGAACCCCCTGGCAAGCACGCCTGATCCACCTGCTCAACTAGCCGGAACCACCTTCCTGACAAGCCAAAATCACCTGCCGGCTACGCCACAAACATTTGGTGAACTCTTCGGAATCACCTGCCGGGCTGGCTCCAGAACCACTCGGCAGACTCTCCGGAACCACCTGCCGGGCATGCCGGAACCACCTCTCAGACATGCCGGAACCACATGCCAATGACACCGGAAGCACCTGCCGAGCACGCCAGAACCACCTGCTCAACTCGCCAAAACCACCTGCTGGACACGCCAAAATCACCTGCCGGCTACGCCACAACCATTTAGTGAACTCTTCGGAATCACCTGCCGTGCTGGCTGGAACCACCTCTCAGACATGCCGGAACCACATGCCAATGACACCGGAAGCACCTGCCGAGCACGCCAGAACCACCTGCTCGACTCGCCAAAACCACCTTCTGGACACGCCAAAATCACCTGCCGGCTACGCCACAACCATTTGGTGAACTCTTCGGTATCACCTGCCGGGCTTGATGGAACCACCTGCCGGTCACGCCAACATCACCTGCCAGCTATGCCAGAAACACTTGGCGGACACCATGGAAACACCTGTCGGGCCGGCCGGAACCACCTCTCAGACGTGCCAGAACCATGTGCCTGAGATGCCGGAGCCACTCCCCGAACAGACCGAAACCACCTGCCAGACCCGCCTGAACCCCCTGGCGAGCACGCCTGATCCACCTGCTCAACTAGCCAGAACCAACTTCCTGACACGCCAAAATCACCTGCCAGGTATACCAGAACCACTTGGTGGACACTCCGGAATCATCTGCCGGACATGCCAGAACCAGCTCTCAGACACACCAGAACCACGTGCCAGAGACGCCGGAAGCACCAGCTGAGCATGCCTGAGCCACCTGCTCGACTCGCAAGATACACCTGTCGGACATGCCAAAATCACCTGTCGGGTACGCCAGAAACACTTGGCGGACGCTCCGGAATCACCTGTCGGGCGTGCCGGAACCTCCTCTCAGACTTGCCAGAACCATGTTCTGGACACGCCGGTACCACCTGCCGAGTATGCCGGAACCAGCTGATCCACTCCCCAGAACCACCTAGTGGACACGCCAAAATCAACTGCCGGCTACGCCAGAACCACTCGGCAGACACTCCGGAATCACAGGCCAGGCATTCCGGAACGACCTCTCAGAGGTGCCAGAACCAAATGCCGGACACTCCGGTATCACCTGCCGGGCATGCCGGAACCACCTCTCAGAGGTGCCAGAACCACATGCCGGACACTCCGGAATCACCTGCCGGGCATGCTGGAACCACGTGCTGGACATGCCGGAACCACCTGCCGGACAGGCCGGAATCACCTGCCGGACATGCCGGAACCACCGGCTCGAATCGCCGGAACCATTGCCGGACATGCAAAATCACCTGCCGGCTACGCCAGAACCACTTGGCGAACACTCCGGTATCACCTGCCGGGCATGCCGGAACCACCTCTCAGAGGTGCCAGAACCACATGCCGGACACTCCGGAATCACCTGCCGGGCATGCCGGAACCACCTGCTGGACATGCCGGAACCACCGGCTCGACTCGCCGGAACCATTGCGGGACATGCAAAATCACCTGCCGGCTATGCCAGAACCACTTCGGGAACACTCCGGAATCACCTGCCGGGCATGGCGGAACCACCTCTCAGACATGCCGGAACCACATGCCAATGACACCGGAAGCACCTGCCGCGCACGCCAGAACCACCTGCTCGACACGCCAAAACCACCTGCTGTACACGCCAAAATCACCTGCCGGCTACGCCACAACCATTTGGTGAACTCTTCGGAATCACCTGCCGGGCTGGCTCCAGAACCACTCGGCAGACACTCCGGACCCACCTGCCGTGCTGGCTGGAACCACCTCTCAGACATGCTGGAACCACATGCCAATGACACCGGAAGCACCTGCCGAGCACGCCAGAACCACCAGCTCGACTCGCCAAAACCACCTGCTGGACACGCCAAAATCACCTGCCGGCTACGCCACAACCATTTGGTGAACTCTTCGGAATCACCTGCCGTGCTGGCTGGAACCACCTCTCAGACATGCCGGAACCACATGCCAATGACACCGGAAGCACCTGCCGAGCACGCCAGAACCACCTGATCGACTCGCCAAAACCACCTGCTGGACACGCCAAAATCACCTGCCGGCTACGCCACAACCATTTGGTGAACTCTTCGGTATCACCTGCCGGGCTTGATGGAACCACCTGCCGGTCACGCCAACATCACCTGCCAGCTATGCCAGAAACACTTGGCGGACACCATGGAAACACCTGTCGGGCCGGCCGGAACCACCTCTCAGACGTGCCAGAACCATGTGCCTGAGATGCCGGAGCCACTCCCCGAACAGACCGAAACCACCTGCCAGACCCGCCTGAACCCCCTGGCGAGCACGCCTGATCCACCTGCTCAACTAGCCAGAACCAACTTCCTGACACGCCAAAATCACCTGCCAGGTATACCAGAACCACTTGGTGGACACTCCGGAATCATCTGCCGGACATGCCAGAACCAGCTCTCAGACACACCAGAACCACGTGCCAGAGACGCCGGAAGCACCAGCTGAGCATGCCTGAGCCACCTGCTCGACTCGCAAGATACACCTGTCGGACATGCCAAAATCACCTGTCGGGTACGCCAGAAACACTTGGCGGACGCTCCGGAATCACCTGTCGGGCGTGCCGGAACCTCCTCTCAGACTTGCCAGAACCATGTTCTGGACACGCCGGTACCACCTGCCGAGTATGCCGGAACCAGCTGATCCACTCCCCAGAACCACCTAGTGGACACGCCAAAATCAACTGCCGGCTACGCCAGAACCACTCGGCAGACACTCCGGAATCACAGGCCAGGCATTCCGGAACGACCTCTCAGAGGTGCCAGAACCAAATGCCGGACACTCCGGTATCACCTGCCGGGCATGCCGGAACCACCTCTCAGAGGTGCCAGAACCACATGCCGGACACTCCGGAATCACCTGCCGGGCATGCTGTAACCACGTGCTGGACATGCCGGAACCACCTGCCGGACATGCCGGAACCACCTGCCGGACATTCCGAAAACACCGGCTCGACTCGCCGGAACCATTGCCGGACATGCAAAATCACCTGCCGGCTACGCCAGAACCACTTGGCGAACACTCCGGTATCACCTGCCGGGCATGCCGGGACCACCTATCAGAGGTGCCAGAACCACATGCCGGACACTCCGGAATCACCTGCCGGGCATGCCGGAACCACCTGCCGGACATGCCGGAACCACCGGCTCGACTCGCCGGAACCATTGCCGGACATGCAAAATCACCTGCCGGCTACGCCAGAACCACTTGGCGAACACTCCGGAATCACCTGCCAGGCATGGCGGAACCACCTCTCAGACTTGCCAGAACCATGTTCTGGACACGCCGGTACCACCTGCCGAGTATGCCGGAACCAGCTGATCCACTCCCCAGAACCACATAGTGGACACGCCAAAATCAACTGCCGGCTACGCCAGAAGCACTCGGCAGACACTCCGTAATCACATGCCAGGTATTCCGGAACCACCTCTCAGAGGTGCCAGAAGCAAATGCCGGACACTCCAGTATCACCTTCCGGGCATGTCGGAACCACCTCTCAGAGGTGCCAGAACCACATGCCGGACACTCCGGAATCACCTGCCGGGCATGCTGTAACCACGTGCTGGACATGCCGGAACCACCTGCCGGACATGCCGGAACCACCTGCCGGACATTCCGAAAACACCGGCTCGACTCGCCGGAACCATTGCCGGACATGCAAAATCACCTGCCGGCTACGCCAGAACCACTTGGCGAACACTCCGGTATCACCTGCCGGGCATGCCGGGACCACCTATCAGAGGTGCCAGAACCACATGCCGGACACTCCGGAATCACCTGCCGGGCATGCCGGAACCACCTGCCGGACATGCCGGAACCACCGGCTCGACTCGCCGGAACCATTGCCGGACATGCAAAATCACCTGCCGGCTACGCCAGAACCACTTGGCGAACACTCCGGAATCACCTGCCAGGCATGGCGGAACCACCTCTCAGACTTGCCAGAACCATGTTCTGGACACGCCGGTACCACCTGCCGAGTAGGCCGGAACCAGCTGATCCACTCCCCAGAACCACATAGTGGACACGCCAAAATCAACTGCCGGCTACGCCAGAAGCACTCGGCAGACACTCCGTAATCACATGCCAGGTATTCCGGAACCACCTCTCAGAGGTGCCAGAACCAAATGCCGGACACTCCAGTATCACCTTCCGGGCATGTCGGAACCACCTCTCAGAGGTGCCAGAACCACATGCCGGACACTCCGGAATCACCTGAGGGGCATGCTGGAACCACGTGCTGGACATGCCGGAACCACCTGCCGGACATGCCGGAACCACCTGCCGGACATTCCGGAACCACCGGTTCGACTCGCCGGAACCATTGCCGGACATGCAAAATCACCTGCCGGCTACGCCAGAATCACTTGGCGAACACTCCGGAATCACCTGCCGGGCATGGCGGAACCACCTCTCAGACATGCCGGAAACACATGCCAATGACTCCGGAAGCACCTGCCGAGCACGCCGGAACCACCTACTCGACTCGCCGGAACCCCCTACCTGACACGCTAAAATCACCTGCCGGGTATGCCACAACCACTTGGTGGACACTCCGGAATCATCTTCCGGACATGCCAGAACCAGCTCTCAGACACACCAGAACCACGTGCCAGACACGCCGGAAGCACCTGCTGATCGTGCCTGAGACAAATGCTCGACTTGCCAGAAACACCTGCCAGACACGCCAAAATCACCTTCCGGGTACGCCAGAACCACGTGGCGGACACTCCGGAATCACCTTTCGGGCATGCCGGAACCAACTCTCAGACGTGCCAGAACCTCGTGCCGGACACGCCAGAACCACCTGCCGGACAGACCGGAAACACCTGCTGGACTCGCCGGAACCACCGCCGGACATGCAAAATGACCTGCTGGCTACGCCAGAACCACTTGGCGAACACTCCGGAATCACCTGTCGGGCATGCCAGAACCACCTCTCAGACTTGCCAGAACCATGTTCCGGACACGCCGGTACCACCTGCCGAGTATGCCGGAACCACATGATCCACTCCCCAGAACCACCTGCTGGACATGCCAGAATCACCTGCCGGCTACGCCAGAACCACTCGGCAGACACTCCGGAACCACCTGCCGGGCATGCCGCAACCACCTCTCAGAGGTGCCAGAACCACATGCCGGACACTCCAGAATCACCTGTCGGGCATGCCGGAACCAACTCTCAGACGTGCCGGTCACGCCAGAAGCACCTGCCGGACACGCCGGAACCACCGGCTCGACTCGCCGGAACCACCGCCGGACATGCAAAATGACCTGCCGGCTACGCCAGAACCACTTGGCGAACACTCCGGAATCACCTGTCGGGCATGCCGGAACCGCATCTCAGACTTGCCAGAACCATGTTCCGGACAGGCCGGTACCACCTGCCGAGTATGCCGGAACCACCTGATCCACTCCCCAGAACCACCTGCTGGACACGCCAGAATCACCTGCCGACTACGCCAGAACCACTCGGCAGACACTCCGGAACCACCTGCCGGGCATGCCGGAACCACCTCTCAGAGGTCCAAGAACCACATGCCGGACACTCCGGAATCACCCGCCGGGCATGCCGGAACCACCTCTCAGAGGTGCCAGAACCACATGCCGGACACTCTGGAATCACCTGCCGGGCATGCCGGAACCATCTCTCAGACGTGCCAGAACCATGTTCCGGACACGCTGCTACCACCTGCCGAGCTCGCCGGAACCACCTGCAGGACAAGCCAAAATCACCTGCCAGCTACGCCAGAACCACACGGGAGACACTCCGGAATCACCTGCTGGGCTGGCTGGAACCACCTGCCAGTCACGCCAACATCACCTTTCAGCTACGCCAGAACCACTTGGCGGACACTCCCGAAACACCTCTCCGGCCGGCCGGAACCACCTCTCAGACGTGCCAGAACCATGTGCCTGAGATGCCGGAACCACTCCCCGAACAGACCGAAACCACCTGCCAGACCCGCCTGAACCCCCTGGCAAGCACGCCTGATCCACCTGCTCAACTAGCCGGAACCACCTTCCTGACAAGCCAAAATCACCTGCCGGCTACGCCACAAACATTTGGTGAACTCTTCGGAATCACCTGCCGGGCTGGCTCCAGAACCACTCGGCAGACTCTCCGGAACCACCTGCCGGGCATGCCGGAACCACCTCTCAAACATGCCGGAACCACATGCCAATGACACCGGAAGCACCTGCCGAGCACGCCAGAACCACCTGCTCGACTCGCCAAAACCACCTGCTGGACACGCCAAAATCACCTGCCGGCTACGCCACAACCATTTGGTGAACTCTTCGGAATCACCTGCCGTGCTGGCTGGAACCACCTCTCAGACATGCCGGAACCACATGCCAATGACACCGGAAGCACCTGCCGAGCACGCCAGAACCACCTGCTCGACTCGCCAAAACCACCTTCTGGACACGCCAAAATCACCTGCCGGCTACGCCACAACCATTTGGTGAACTCTTCGGTATCACCTGCCGGGCTTGATGGAACCACCTGCCGGTCACGCCAACATCACCTGCCAGCTATGCCAGAAACACTTGGCGGACACCATGGAAACACCTGTCGGGCCGGCCGGAACCACCTCTCAGACGTGCCAGAACCATGTGCCTGAGATGCCGGAGCCACTCCCCGAACAGACCGAAACCTCCTGCCAGACCCGCCTGAACCCCCTGGCGAGCACGCCTGATCCACCTGCTCAACTAGCCAGAACCAACTTCCTGACACGCCAAAATCACCTGCCAGGTATACCAGAACCACATGGTGGACACTCCGGAATCATCTGCCGGACATGCCAGGACCAGCTCTCAGACACACCAGAACCACGTGCCAGAGACGCCGGAAGCACCAGCTGAGCATGCCTGAGCCACCTGCTAGACTCGCAAGATACACATGTCGGACATGCCAAAATCACCTGCCGGGTACGCCAGAAACACTTGGCGGACGCTCCGGAATCACCTGTCGGGCGTGACGGAACCTCCTCTCAGACTGGCCAGAACCATGTTCTGGACACGCCGGTACCACCTGCCGAGTATGCCGGAACCAGCTGTTCCACTCCCCAGAACCACCTAGTGGACACGCCAAAATCAACTGCCGGCCACGCCAGAACCACTCGGAAGACACTCCGGAATCACAGGCCAGGCATTCCGGAACCACCTCTCAGAGGTGCCAGAACCAAATGTCGGACACTCCGGTATCACATGCCGGGCATGCCGGAACCACCTCTCAGAGGTGCCAGAACCACATGCCGGACACTCCGGAATCACCTGCCGGGCATGCTGGAACCACGTGCTGGACATGCCGGAACCACCTGCCGGACAGGTCGGAATCACCTGCCGGACATGCCGGAACCACCGGCTCGAATCGCCGGAACCATTGCCGGACATGCAAAATCACCTGCCGGCTACGCCAGAACCACTTGGCGAACACTCCGGTATCACCTGCCGGGCATGCCGGAACCACCTCTCAGAGGTGCCAGAACCACATGCCGGACACTCCGGAATCACCTGCCGGGCATGCCGGAACCACCTGCTGGACATGCCGGAACCACCGGCTCGACTCGCCGGAACCATTGCGGGACATGCAAAATCACCTGCCGGCTATGCCAGAACCACTTCGGGAACACTCCGGAATCACCTGCCGGGCATGGCGGAACCACCTCTCAGACATGCCGGAACCACATGCCAATGACACCGGAAGCACCTGCCGCGCACGCCAGAACCACCTGCTCGACTCGCCAAAACCACCTGCTGTACACGCCAAAATCACCTGCCGGCTACGCCACAACCATTTGGTGAACTCTTCGGAATCACCTGCCGGGCTGGCTCCAGAACCACTCGGCAGACACTCCGGAACCACCTGCCGGGCATGCCGGAACCACCTCTCAGACATGCCGGAACCACATGCCAATGACACCGGAAGCACCTGCCGAGCACGCCAGAACCACCTGCTCGACTCGCCAAAACCACCTGCTGGACACGCCAAAATCACCTGCCGGCTACGCCACAACCATTTGGTGAACTCTTCGGTATCACCTGCCGGGCTTGATGGAACCACCTGCCGGTCACGCCAACATCACCTGCCAGCTATGCCAGAAACACTTGGCGGACACCATGGAAACACCTGTCGGGCCGGCCGGAACCACCTCTCAGACGTGCCAGAACCATGTGCCTGAGATGCCGGAGCCACTCCCCGAACAGACCGAAACCACCTGCCAGACCCGCCTGAACCCCCTGGCGAGCACGCCTGATCCACCTGCTCAACTAGCCAGAACCAACTTCCTGACACGCCAAAATCACCTGCCAGGTATACCAGAACCACTTGGTGGACACTCCGGAATCATCTGCCGGACATGCCAGAACCAGCTCTCAGACACACCAGAACCACGTGCCAGAGACGCCGGAAGCACCAGCTGAGCATGCCTGAGCCACCTGCTCGACTCGCAAGATACACCTGTCGGACATGCCAAAATCACCTGTCGGGTACGCCAGAAACACTTGGCGGACGCTCCGGAATCACCTGTCGGGCGTGCCGGAACCTCCTCTCAGACTTGCCAGAACCATGTTCTGGACACGCCGGTACCACCTGCCGAGTATGCCGGAACCAGCTGATCCACTCCCCAGAACCACCTAGTGGACACGCCAAAATCAACTGCCGGCTACGCCAGAACCACTCGGCAGACACTCCGGAATCACAGGCCAGGCATTCCGGAACCACCTCTCAGAGGTGCCAGAACCAAATGCCGGACACTCCGGTATCACCTGCCGGGCATGCCAGAACCACCTCTCAGAGGTGCCAGAACCACATGCCGGTCACTCCGGAATCACCTGCCGGGCATGCTGGAACCACGTGCTGGACATGCCGGAACCACCTGCCGGACATGCCGGAACCACCTGCCGGACATTCCGGAACCACCGGCTCGACTCGGCGGAACCATTGCCGGACATGCAAAATCACCTGCCGGCTACGCTAGAACCACTTGGCGAACACTCCGGTATCACCTGCCGGGCATGCCGGAACCACCTCTCAGAGGTGCCAGAACCACATGCCGGACACTCCGGAATCACCTGCCGGGCATGCCGGAACCACCTGCTGGACATGCCGGAACCACCGGCTCGACTCGCCGGAACCATTGCGGGACATGCAAAATCACCTGCCGGCTATGCCAGAACCACTTCGGGAACACTCCGGAATCACCTGCCGGGCATGGCGGAACCACCTCTCAGGCATGCCGGAACCACATGCCAATGACACCTGAAGCACCTGACGCGCACGCCAGAACCACCTGCTCGACTCGCCAAAACCACCTGCTGTACACGCCAAAATCACCTGCCAGCTACGCCACAACCATTTGGTGAACTCTTCGGAATCACCTGCCGGGCTGGCTCCAGAACCACTCGGCAGACACTCCGGAACCACCTGCCGGGCATGCCGGAACCACCTCTCAGACATGCCGGAACCACATGCCAATGACACCGGAAGCACCTGCCGAGCACGCCAGAACCACCTGCTCGACTCGCCAAAACCACCTGCTGGACAGGCCAAAATCACCTGCCGGCTACGCCACAACCATTTGGTGAACTCTTCGGTATCACCTGCCGGGCATGCCGGAACCACCTGCTGGACATGCCGGAACCACCGGCTCGACTCGCCGGAACCATTGCGGGACATGCAAAATCACCTGCCGGCTATGCCAGAACCACTTCGGGAACACTCCGGAATCACCTGCCGGGCATGGCGGAACCACCTCTCAGACTTGCCAGAACCATGTTCTGGACACGCCGGTACCACCTGCCGAGTATGCCGGAACCAGCTGATCCACTCCCCAGAACCACCTAGTGGACACGCCAAAATCAACTGCCGGCTACGCCAGAAGCACTCGGCAGACACTCCGGAATCACATGCCAGGCATTCCGGAACGACCTCTCAGAGGTGCCAGAACCAAATGCCGGACACTCCGGTATCACCTGCCCGGCATGCCGGAACCACCTCTCAGAGGTGCCAGAACCACATGCCGGACACTCCGGAATCACCTGCCGGGCATGCTGGAACCACGTGCTGGACATGCCGGAACCACCTGCCGGCCATGCCGGAACCACCGGCTCGACTCGCCGGAACCATTGCCGGACATGCAAAATCACCTGCCGGCTATGTCAGAACCACTTGGGGAACACTCCGGAATCAACTACCGGCATGGCGGAACCACCTCTCAGACATGCCGGGACCACATGCCAATGACACAGGAAGCACCTGCCGAGCACGCCAGAACCACCTGCTCGACTCGCCAAAACCACCTGCTGGACACGCCAAAATCACCTGCCGGCTACACCACAACCATTTGGTGAACTCTTCGGAATCACCTGCCGGGCTTGCTGGAACCACCTGCCGGTCACGCCAACATCACCTGCCAGCTATGCCAGAACCACTTGGCGGACACCATGGAAACACCTGTCGGGCCGGCCGGAACCACCTCTCAGACGTGGCAGAACCATGAGCCTGAGATGCCGGAACCACTCCCCGAACAGAACGAAACCACCTGCCAGACCCGCCTGGAACCCCTGGCGAGCATGCCTGATCCACCTGCTCAACTAGCCGGAACCAACTTCCTGACACGCCAAAATCACCTGCCAGGTATACAAGAACCACTTGGTGGACACTCCGGAATCATGTTCCGGAGATGCCAGAACCAGCTCTCAGACACACCAGAACCACGTGCCAGAGACGCCGGCAGCACCAGCTGAGCATGCCTCAGCCACCTGCTCGACTCGCAAGATACACCTGTCGGACAGGCGAAAATCACCTGCCGCGTACGCCAGAAACACTTGGCGGACGCTCCGGAATCACTTGTCGGGCGTGCCGGAACCACATGCCGGACATGCCGGAACCACCGGCTCGACTCGCCGGAACCATTGCCGGACATGCGAAATCACCTGCCGGCTATGCCAGAATCACTTGGCGAACACTCCGGAATCACCTGCCGGGCATGGCGGAACCACCTCTCAGACATGCCGGAAACACATGCCAATGACTCCGGAAGCACCTGCCGAGCACGCCAGAACCACCTGCCGAGCACGCCGGAACCACCTACTCGACTCGCCGGAACCACCTACCTGACACGCTAAAATCACCTGCCGGGTAAGCCACAACCACTTGGTGGACACTCCGGAATCATCTTCCGGACATGCCAGAACCAGCTCTCAGACACACCAGAACCACGTGCCAGACACGCCGGAAGCACCTGCTGATCGTGCCTGAGACAAATGCTCGACTTGCCAGAAACACCTGCAAGACACGCCAAAATCACCTGCCGGGTACGCCAGAACCACGTGGCGGACACTCCGGAATCACCTTTCGGGCATGCCGGAACCAACTCTCAGACGTGCCAGAACCTCGTGCCGGACACGCCAGAACCACCTGCCGGACAGACCGGAAACACCTGCTGGACACGCCGGAACCACCGGCTCGACTCGCCGGAACCACCGCCGGACATGAAAAACGACCTCCCGGCTACGCCAGAACAACTTGGCGAACACTCCGGAATCACCTGTCGGGCATGCCAGAACCACCTCTCAGACTTGCCAGAACCATGTTCCGGACACGCCGGTACCACCTGCCGAGTATGCCGGAACCACATGATCCACTCCCCAGAACCACCTGCTGGACACGCCAGAATCACCTGCCGGCTACGCCAGAACAACTCGGCAGACACTCCGGAACCACCTGCCGGGCATGCCGCAACCACCTCTCAGAGGTGCCAGAACCACATGCCGGACACTCCACAATCACCTGTCGGGCATGCCGGAACCAACTCTCAGACGTGCCGGTCACGCCAGAAGCACCTGCCGGACACGCCGGAACCACCGGCTCGACTCGCCGGAACCACCGCCGGACATGCAAAATGACCTGCCGGCTACGCCAGAACCACTTGGCGAACACTCCGGAATCACCTGTCGGGCATGACGGAACCGCATCTCAGACTTGCCAGAACCATGTTCCGGACACGCTGGTACCACCTGCCGAGTATGCCGGAACCACCTGATCCACTCCCCAGAACCACCTGCTGGACACGCCAGAATCACCTGCCGACTACGCCAGAACCACTCGGGAGACACTCCGGAACCACCGGCCGGGCATGCCGGAACCACCTCTCAGACATGCCGGTACCACATGCCAATGACACCGGAAGCACCTGCCAAGGACGCCAGAACCACCTGCTCGACTCGCCAAAACCACCTGCTGTACACGCCAAAATCACCTGCCGGCTACGCCACAACCATTTGGTGAACTCTTCGGAATCACCTGCCGGGCATGCAGGAACCACCTGCCGGTCATGCCGGAACCACCGGCTCGACTCGCCGGAACCAGTGCCGGACATGCAAAATCACCTGCCGGCTACGCCAGAACCACTTGGCGCACAATCCAGAATCACCTGCCGGGCATGGCGGAACCACCTCTCAGACATGCCGGAACCACATGCCAATGACACCGGAGCACCTGCCGAGCACGCCAGAACCACCTGCTCGACTCGCCAAAACCACCTGCTGGACACGCCAAAATCACCTTCAGGCTACGCCACAACCATATGGTGAACACTTCAGAATCACCTGCCGGGCTGGCTGGAATCAACTGCCGGTCACGCCAACATCACCTGCCAGCTATGCCAGAAACACTTGGCGGACACCATGGAAACACCTGTCGGGCCGGCCGGAACCACCTATCAGACGTGCCAGAACCATGTGCCTGAGATGCCGGAACCACACCCGAACAGACCGAAACCACCTGCCAGACCCGCATGAACCACCTGCCGAGCATGCCGGAACCACCTACTCGACTCGCTGGAACCACCTACCTGACACGCCACAATCACCTGCCGGGTATGCCACAACCACTTGGTGGACACTCCGGAATCATCTGCCAGACATGCCAGAACCAGCTCTCAGACACACCAGAACCACGTGCCAGACACGCCGGAAGCACCTGCTGAGCATGCCTGAGTCAAATGCTCGACTTGCAAGAAACACCGGTCAGACACGCCAAAATCACCTGCCGGGTACGCCAGAACCACGTGGCGGACACTCCGGAATGACCTGTCGGGCATGCCGGAACCAACTCTCAGACGTGCCAGAACCTCGTGCCGGTCACGCCAGAACCACCTGCCGGACACGCCGGAACCACCGGCTCGACTCGCCGGAACCACCGCCGGACATGCAAAATGACCTGCCGGCTACGCCAGAACCACTTGGCGAACACTCCGGAATCACCTGTCGGGCATGCCGGAACCCCCTCTCAGACTTGCCAGAACCATGTTCCGGACACGCCGGTACCACCTGCAGAGTATGCCGGAACCACCTGATCCACTGCCCAGAACCACCTGCTGGACACGCCAGAATCACCTGCCGACAACGCCAGAACCACTCGTCAGACACTCCGGAACCACCTGCCGGGCATGCCTGAACCACCTCTCAGAGGTGCCAGAACCACATGCCAGACACTCCGGAATCACCTGCCGGGCATGCCGGAACCATCTCTCAGACGTGCCAGAACCATGTTCCGGACACGCCGGTACCACCTGCCGTGCTCGCCGGAACCAACTTCTGGACACGCCAAAATCACCTGCCGGCTACGCCAGAACCACTCGGCAGACACTCCGGAATCACCTGCAGGGCTGGCTGGAACCACCTGCCGGTCACGCCAACATCACCTTTCAGCTACGCCAGAACCACTTGGCGGACACTCCGGAAACACCTGTCGGGCCGGCCGGAACCACCTCTCAAACGTGCAAGAACCATGTGCCTGAGATGCCGGAACCACTCCCCGAACAGACCGAAACCACCTGCCAGACCCGCCTGAACCCCCTGGCGAGCACACCTGATCCACCTGCTCAACTAGCCGGAACCACCTTCCTGACACGCCAAAATCACCTGTCGGGTGTACCAGAACCACTTGGTGGATACTCCGGAATCACCTGCCGGGCATGCCGGAACCATCTCTCAGACGTGCCAGAACCATGTTCCGGACACGCCGGTACCACCTGCCGAGCTCGCCGGAACCACCTGCTGGACACGCCAAAATCACCTGCCGGGTACGCCAGAACCACTCGGCAGACACTCCGGAATCACCTGCCTGGCATGCCGGAACCACCTGCTGGACATGCCGGAACCACCTGCCGGACATGCCGGAACCACCGGCTCGACTCGCCGGAACCATTGCCGGACATGCAAAATCACCTGCCGGCTACGCCAGAACCACTTGGCGAACACTCCGGTATCACCTGCCGGGCATGCCGGAACCACCTCTCAGAGGTGCCAGAACCACATGCCGGACACTCCGGAATCACCTGCCGGGCATGCCGGAACCACCTGCTGGACATGCCGGAACCACCGGCTCGACTCGCCGGAACCATTGCCGGACATGCAAAATCACCTGCCGGCTATGCCAGAACCACTTCGGGAACACTCCGGAATCACCTGCCGGGCATGGCGGAACCACCTCTCAGGCATGCCGGAACCACATGCCAATGACACCGGAAGCACCTGCCGCGCACGCCAGAACCACCTGCTCGACTCGCCAAAACCACCTGATGGACACGCCTAAATCACCTTCCGGCTACGCCACAACCATTTGGTGAACACTTCGGAATCACCTGCCGGGCTGGCTGGAACCACCTGCCGGTCACGCCAACATCACCTGCCAGCTATGCCAGAACCACTTGGCGGACACCATGGAAACACCTGTCGGGCCGGCCGGAACCACCTATCAGACGTGCCAGAACCATGTGCCTGAGATGCCGGAACCACACCCCGAAAAGACCGAAACCACCTGCCAGACCCGCCTGAACCACCTGCTGAGCACGCCGGAACCACCAACTCGACTCGCTGGAACCACCTACCTGACACGCTAAAATCACCTACGGGTATGCCACAACCACTTGGGGGACAGTGCGGAATCATCTGCCGGACATGCCAGAACCAGCTCTCAGACACACCAGAACCACGTGCCAGACACGCCGGAGCACCTGCTGAGCATTCCTGAGCCAAATGCTCGACTTGCAAGAAACACCTGCCAGACACGCCAAAATCACCTGCCGGGTACGCCAGAACCACGTGGCGGACACTCCGGAATCACCTTTCGGGCATGCCGGAACCAACTCTCAGACGTGCCAGAACCTCGTGCCGGTCACGTCAGAACCACCTGCCGGACACGCCGGAACCACCGGCTCGACTCGCCGGAACCACCGCCGGACATGCAAAATGACCTGCCGGCTACGCCAGAACCACTTGGCGAACACTCCGGAATCACCTGTCGGGCATGCCGGAACCGCCTCTCAGACTTGCCAGAACCATGTTCCGGACACGCCGGTACCACCTGCCGAGTATGCCGGAACCACCTGATCCACTCCCCAGAACCACCTGCTGGACATGCCAGAATCACCTGCCGACTACGCCAGAACCACTCGGCAGACACTCCGGAACCACCTGCCGGGCATGCCGGAACCACCTCTCAGACATGCCAGAACCACATGCCAATGACACCGGAAGCACCTGCCGCGCACGCCAGAACCACCTGCTCGACTCGCCAAAACCACCTGCTGTACACGCCAAAATCACCTGCCGGCTACGCCACAACCATTTGGTGAACTCTTCGGAATCACCTGCCGGGCTGGCTCCAGAACCACTCGGCAGACACTCCGGAACCACCTGCCGGGCATGCCGGAACCACCTCTCAGACATGCCGGAACCACATGCCAATGACACAGGAAGCACCTGCCGAGCACCCCAGAACCACCTGCTCGACTCGCCAAAACCACCTGCTGGACACGCCAAAATCACCTGCCGGCTACGCCACAACCATTTGGTGAACTCTTCGGTATCACCTGCCGGGCTTGATGGAACCACCTGCCGGTCATGCCAACATCACCTGCCAGCAATGCCAGAAACATTTGGCGGACACCATGGAAACACCTGACGGGCCGGCCGGAACCACCTCTCAGACGTGCCAGAACCATGTGCCTGAGATGCCGGAGCCACTCCCCGAACAGACCGAAACCTCCTGCCAGACCCGCCTGAACCCCCTGGCGAGCACGCCTGATCCACCTGCTCAACTAGCCAGAACCAACTTCCTGACACGCCAAAATCACCTGCCAGGTATACAAGAACCACTTGGTGGACACTCCGGAATCATCTGCCGGACATGCCAGAACCAGCTCTCAGACACACCAGAACCACCTGCCAGAGACGCCGGAAGCACCAGCTGAGCATGCCTGAGCCACCTGCTCGACTCGCAAGATACACCTGTCGGACATGCCAAAATCACCTGTCGGGTACGCCAGAAACACTTGGCGGACGCTCCGGAATCACCTGTCGGGCGTGCCGGAACCTCCTCTCAGACTTGCCAGAACCATGTTCTGGACACGCCGGTACCACCTGCCGAGTATGCCGGAACCAGCTGATCCACTCCCCAGAACCACCTAGTGGACATGCCAAAATCAACTGCCGGCTACGCCAGAAGCACTCGGCAGACACTCCGTAATCACATGCCAGGCATTCCGGAACGACCTCTCAGAGGTGCCAGAACCAAATGCCGGACACTCCGGTATCACCTGCCGGGCATGCCGGAACCACCTCTCAGAGGTGCCAGAACCACATGCCGGACACTCCGGAATCACCTGCCGGGCATGCCGGAACCATCTCTCAGACGTGCCAGAACCATGTTCCGGACACGCTGCTACCACCTGCCGAGCTCGCCGGAACCACTTGCAGGACACGCCAAAATCACCTGCCAGCTACGCCAGAACCACACGGCAGACACTCCGGAATCACCTGCCGGGCTGGCTGGAACCACCTGACAGTCACGCCAACATCGCCTTTCAGCTACGCCAGAACCACTTGGCGGACACTCCCGAAACACCTCTCCGGCCGGCTGGAACCACCTCTCAGACGTGCCAGAACCATGTGCCTGAGATGCTGGAATCACTCCCCTAACAGACCGAAACCACCTGACAGACCCGCCTGAATCCCCTGGCGAGCACGCCTGATCCACCTGCTCAACTAGATGGAACCCCCTTCCTGACAAGCCAAAATCACCTGCCGGCTACGCCACAAACATTTGGTGAACTCTTCGGAATCACCTGCCGGGCTGGCTCCAGAACCACTCGGCAGACACTCCGGAACCACCTGCCGGGCATGCCGGAACCACCTCTCAGACATGCCAGAACCACATGCCAATGACACCGGAAGCACCTGCCGAGCACGCCAGAACCACCTGCTCGACTCGCCAAAACCACCTGCTGTACACGCCAAAATCACCTGCCGGCTACACCACAACCATTTGGTGAACTCTTCGGAATCACCTGCCGTGCTGGCTGGAACCACCTCTCAGACATGCCGGAACCACATGCCAATGACACCGGAAGCACCTGCCGAGCACGCCAGAACCACCTGCTCGACTCGCCAAAACCACCTGCTGTACACGCCAAAATCACCTGCCGGCTACGCCACAACCATTTGGTGAACTCTTCGGAATCACCTGCCGGTCTTGATGGAACCACCTGCCGGTCACGCCAACATCACCTGCCAGCTATGCCAGAAACACTTGGCGGACACCATGGAAACACCTGTCGGGCCGGCCGGAACCACCTCTCAGACGTGCCAGAACCATGTGCCTGAGATGCCGGAGCCACTCCCCGAACAGACCGAAACCGCCTGCCAGACCCGCCTGAACCCCCTGGCGAGCACGCCTGATCCACCTGCTCAACTAGCCAGAACGAACTTCCTGACACGCCAAAATCACCTGCCAGGTATACCAGAAACACTTGGTGGACACTCCGGAATCATCTGCCGGACATGCCAGAACCAGCTCTCAGACACACCAGAACCACGTGCCAGAGACGCCGGAAGCACCAGCTGAGCATGCCTGAGCCACCTGCTCGACTCGCAAGATACACCTGTCAGACATGCCAAAATCACCTGTCGGGTACGCCAGAAACACTTGGCGGACGCTCCGGAATCACCTGTCGGGCGTGCCGGAACCTCCTCTCAGACTTGCCAGAACCATGTTCTGGACACGCCGGTACCACCTGCCGAGTATGCCGGAACCAGCTGATCCACTCCCCAGAACCACCTAGTGGACACGCCAAAATCAACTGCCGGCTACGCCAGAACCACTCGGCAGACACTCCAGAATCACAGGCCAGGCATTCCGGAACGACCTCTCAGAGGTGCCAGAACCAAATGCCGGACACTCCAGTATCACCTGCCGGGCATGCCGGAACCACCTCTCAGAGCTGCCACAACCACATGCCGGACACTGCGGAATCACCTGCCGTGCATGCTGGAACCACGTTCTGGACATGCCGGAACCACCTGCCTTACATGCCGGAACCACCGGCTTGACTCGCCGGAACCATTGCCGGACATGCAAAATCACCTGCCGGCTACGCCAGAACCACTTGGCGAACACTCCGGTATCACCTGCCGGGCATGCCGGAACCACCTCTCAGAGGTGCCAGAACCACATGCCGGACACTCCGGAATCACCTGCCGGGCATGCCGGAACCACCTGCTTGACATGCCGGAAGCACCGGCTCGACTCGCCGGAACCATTGCCGGACATGCAAAATCACCTGCCGGCTATGCCAGAACCACTTCGGGAACACTCCGGAATCATCTGCCGGACATGGCGGAACCACCTATCAGACATGCCGGAACCACATGCCAATGACACCGGAAGCACCTGCCGCGCACGCCAGAACCACCTGCTCGACTCGCCAAAACCACCTGCTGGACACGCCAAAATCACCTGCCGGCTACGCCACAACCATTTGGTGAACTCTTCGGAATCACCTGCCGGGCTTGCTGGAACCACCTGCCGGTCACGCCAACATCACCTGCCAGCTATGCCAGAACCACTTGGCGGACACCATGGAAACACCTGTCGGGCCGGCCGGAACCACCTCTCATACGTGCCAGAACCATGAGCCTGAGATGCCGGAACCACTCCCCGAACAGAACGAAACCACCTGCCAGACCCGCCTGGACCCCCTGGCGAGCATGCCTGATCCACCTGCTCAACTAGCCGGAACCAACTTCCTGACACGCCAAAATCACCTGCCAGGTATACAAGAACCACTTGGTGGACACTCCGGAATCATCTGCCGGAGATGCCAGAACCAGCTCTCAGACACACCAGAACCACGTGCCAGAGACGCCGGAAGCACCAGCTGAGCATGCCTCAGCCACCTGCTCGACTCGCAAGATACACCTGTCGGACAGGCGAAAATCACCTGCCGCGTACGCCAGAAACACTTGGCGGACGCTCCG
The DNA here is from genome assembly GCF_041296265.1 of Equus caballus. Lineage (NCBI taxonomy): Eukaryota > Metazoa > Chordata > Mammalia > Perissodactyla > Equidae > Equus > Equus caballus. The sequence goes on from NC_091704.1 coordinate 8,100,270, forward strand.
GAATCACTTGTCGGGCGTGCCGGAACCACATGCCGGACATGCCGGAACCACCGGCTCGACTCGCCGGAACCATTGCCGGACATGCGAAATCACCTGCCGGCTACGCCAGAATCACTTGGCGAACACTCCGGAATCACCTGCCGGGCATGGCGGAACCACCTCTCAGACATGCCGGAAACACATGCCAATGACTCCGGAAGTACCTGCCGAGCACGCCAGAACCACCTGCCGAGCACGCCGGAACCACCTACTCGACTCGCCAGAACCACCTACCTGACACGCTAAAATCACCTGCCGGGTAAGCCACAACCACTTGGTGGACACTCCGGAATCATCTTCCGGACATGCCAGAACCAGCTCTCAGACACACCAGAACCACGTGCCAGACACGCCGGAAGCACCTGCTGATCGTGCCTGAGCCAAATGCTCGACTTGCAAGAAACACCTGCCAGACACGCCAAAATCACCTGCCGGGTACGCCAGAACCACGTGGCGGACACTCCGGAATCACCTTTCGGGCATGCCGGAACCAACTCTCAGACGTGCCAGAACCTCGTGCCGGACACGCCTGAACCACCTGCCGGACAGACCGGAAACACCTGCTGGACACGCCGGAAGCACCGGCTTGACTCGCCGGAACCACCGCCGGACGTGCAAAACGACCTGCCGGCTACGCCAGAACAACTTGGCGAACACTCCGGAATCACCTGTCGGGCATGGCAGAACCACCTCTCAGACTTGCCAGAACCATGTTCCGGACACGCCGGTACCACCTGCCGAGTATGCCGGAACCACATGATCCACTCCCCAGAACCACCTGCTGGACACGCCAGAATCACTTGCTGGCTACGCCAGAACAACTCGGCAGACACTCCGGAACCACCTGCCGGGCATGCCACAACCACCTCTCAGAGGTGCCAGAACCACATGCCCGACACTCCACAATGACCTGTCGGGCATGCCGGAACCAACTCTCAGACGTGCCGGTCACGCCAGAAGCACCTGCCGGACACGCCGGAACCACCGGCTCGACTCGCCGGAACCACCACCGGACATGCAAAATGACGTGCCGGCTACACCAGAACCACTTGGCGAACACTCCGGAATCACCTGTCGGGCATGCCGGAACCGCATCTCAGACTTGCCAGAACCATGTTCCGGACACGCTGGTACCACCTGCCGAGTATGCCGGAACCACCTGATCCACTCCCCAGAACCACCTGCTGGACACGCCAGAATCACCTGCCGACTACGCCAGAACCACTCGGGAGACACTCCGGAACCACCGGCCAGGCCTGCCGGAACCACCTCTCAGACATGCCGGTACCACATGCCAATGACACCGGAAGCACCTGCCAAGGACGCCAGAACCACCTGCTCGACTCGCCAAAACCACCTGCTGGACACGCCAAAATCACCTGCCGGCTACGCCACAACCATTTGGTGAACTCTTCGGAATCACCTGCCGGGCATGCATGAACCACCTGCCGGTCATGCCGGAACCACCGGCTCGACTCGCCGGAACCATTGCCGGACATGCAAAATCACCTGCCGGCTATGCCAGAACCACTTGGGGAACACTCCGGAATCACCTGCCGGGCATGGCGGAACCACCTCTCAGACATGCCGGAACCACATGCCAATGACACAGGAAGCACCTGCCGAGCACGCCAGAACCACCTGCTCGACTCGCCAAAACCACCTGCTGGACACGCCAAAATCACCTGCCGGCTACGCCACAACCATTTGGTGAACTCTTCGGTATCACCTGCCGGGCTTGATGGAACCACCTGCCGGTCATGCCAACATCACCTGCCAGCAATGCCAGAAACACTTGGCGGACACCATGGAAACACCTGACGGGCCGGCCGGAACCACCTCTCAGACGTGCCAGAACCATGTGCCTGAGATGCCGGAGCCACTCCCCGAACAGACCGAAACCTCCTGCCAGACCCGCCTGAACCCCCTGGCGAGCACGCCTGATCCACCTGCTCAACTAGCCAGAACCAACTTCCTGACACGCCAAAATCACCTGCCAGGTATACAAGAACCACTTGGTGGCCACTCCGGAATCATCTGCCGGACATGCCAGAACCAGCTCTCAGACACACCAGAACCACCTGCCAGAGACGCCGGAAGCACCAGCTGAGCATGCCTGAGCCACCTGCTCGACTCGCAAGATACACCTGTCGGACATGCCAAAATCACCTGTCGGGTACGCCAGAAACACTTGGCGGACGCTCCGGAATCACCTGTCGGGCGTGCCGGAACCTCCTCTCAGACTTGCCAGAACCATGTTCTGGACACGCCGGTACCACCTGCCGAGTATGCCGGAACCAGCTGATCCACTCCCCAGAACCACCTAGTGGACACGCCAAAATCAACTGCCGGCTACGCCAGAACCACTCGGCAGACACTCCGGAATCACAGGCCAGGCATTCCGGAACGACCTCTCAGAGGTGCCAGAACCAAATGCCGGACACTCCGGTATCACCTGCCGGGCATGCCGGAACCACCTCTCAGAGGTGCCAGAACCACATGCCGGACACTCCGGAATCACCTGCCGGGCATGCTGGAACCACGTGCTGGACATGCCGGAACCACCTGCCGGACAGGTCGGAATCACCTGCCGGACATGCCGGAACCACCGGCTCGAATCGCCGGAACCATTGCCGGACATGCAAAATCACCTGCCGGCTACGCCAGAACCACTTGGCGAACACTCCGGTATCACCTGCCGGGCATGCCGGAACCACCTCTCAGAGGTGCCAGAACCACATGCCGGACACTCCGGAATCACCTGCCGGGCATGCCGGAACCACCTGCTGGACATGCCGGAACCACCGGCTCGACTCGCCGGAACCATTGCGGGACATGCAAAATCACCTGCCGGCTATGCCAGAACCACTTCGGGAACACTCCGGAATCACCTGCCGGGCATGGCGGAACCACCTCTCAGACATGCCGGAACCACATGCCAATGACACCGGAAGCACCTGCCGCGCACGCCAGAACCACCTGCTCGACTCGCCAAAACCACCTGCTGTACACGCCAAAATCACCTTCCGGCTACGCCACAACCATTTGGTGAACTCTTCGGAATCACCTGCCGGGCTGGCTCCAGAACCACTCGGCAGACACTCCGGAACCACCTGCCGGGCATGCCGGAACCACCTCTCAGACATGCCGGAACCACATGCCAATGACACCGGAAGCACCTGCCGAGCACGCCAGAACCACCTGCTCGACTCGCCAAAACCACCTGCTGGACACGCCAAAATCACCTGCCGGCTACGCCACAACCATTTGGTGAACTCTTCGGTATCACCTGCCGGGCTTGCTGGAACGACCTGCCGGTCACGCCAACATCACCTGCCAGCTATGCCAGAACCACTTGGCGGACACCATGGAAACACCTGTCGGGCCGGCCGGAACCACCTCTCAGACGTGCCAGAACCATGAGCCTGAGATGCCGGAACCACTCCCCGAACAGAACGAAACCACCTGCCAGACCCGCCTGGACCCCCTGGCGAGCACGCCTGATCCACCTGCTCAACTAGCCGGAACCAACTTCCTGACACGCCAAAATCACCTGCCAGGTATACAAGAACCACTTGGTGGACACTCCGGAATCATCTGCCGGAGATGCCAGAACCAGCTCTCAGACACATCAGAACCATGTGCCAGAGACGCCGGAAGCACCAGCTGAGCATGCCTCAGCCACCTGCTCGACTCGCAAGATACACCTGTCGGACAGGCGAAAATCACCTGCCGCGTACGCCAGAAACACTTGGCGGACGCTCCGGAATCACTTGTCGGGCGTGCCGGAACCACATGCCGGACATGCCGGAACCACCGGCTCGACTCGCCGGAACCATTGCCGGACATGCAAAATCACCTGCCGGCTACGCCAGAATCACTTGGCGAACACTCCGGAATCACCTGCCGGGCATGGCGGAACCACCTCTCAGACATGACGGAAACACATGCCAATGACTCCGGAAGCACCTGCCGAGCACGCCAGAACCACCTGCCGAGCACGCCGGAACCACCTACTCGACTCGCCGGAACCACCTACCTGACACGCTAAAATCACCTGCCGGGTATGCCACAACCACTTGGAGGACACTCCGGAATCATCTGCCGGACATGCCAGAACCAGCTCTCAGACACACCAGAACCACGTGCCAGACACGCCGGAAGCACCTGCTGATCGTGCCTGAGCCAAATGCTCGACTTGCCAGAAACACCTGCCAGACACGCCAAAATCACCTGCCGGGTACGCCAGAACCACGTGGCGGACACTCCGGAATCACCTTTCGGGCATGCCGGAACCAACTCTCAGACGTGCCAGAACCTCGTGCCGGACACGCCAGAACCACCTGCCGGACAGACCGGAAACACCTGCTGGACACGCCGGAACCACCGGCTCGACTCGCCGGAACCACCGCCGGACATGCAAAATGACCTGCCGGCTACGCCAGAACCACTTGGCGAACACTCCGGAATCACCTGTCGGGCATGCCAGAACCACCTCTCAGACCTGCCAGAACCATGTTCCGGACACGCCGGTACCACCTGCCGAGTATGCCGGAACCACATGATCCACTCCCCAGAACCACCTGCTGGACACGCCAGAATCACCTGCCGGCTACGCCAGAACCACTCGGCAGACACTCCGGAACCACCTGCCGGGCATGCCGCAACCAACTCTCAGAGGTGCCAGAACCACATGCCGGACACTCCAGAATCACCTGTCGGGCATGCCGGAACCAACTCTCAGATGTGCCGGTCACGCCAGAAGCACCTGCCGGACACGCCGGAACCACCGGCTCGACTCGCCGGAACCACCACCGGACATGCAAAATGACCTGCCGGCTACGCCAGAACCACTTGGCGAACACTCCGGAATCACCTGTCGGGCATGCCGGAACCGCATCTCAGACTTGCCAGAACCATGTTCCGGACACGCCGGTACCACCTGCCGAGTATGCCGGAACCACCTGATCCACTCCCCAGAACCACCTGCTGGACACGCCAGAATCACCTGCCGACTACGCCAGAACCACTCGGCAGACACTCCGGAACCACCGGCCGGGCATGCCGGAACCACCTCTCATAGGTGCCAGAACCACATGCCGGACACTCCGGAATCACCCGCCGGGCATGCCGGAACCACCTCTCAGAGGTGCCAGAACCACATGCCGGAAACTCCGGAATCACCTGTCGGGCGTGCCAGAACCTCCTCTCAGACTTGCCAGAACCATGTTCTGGACACGCCGGTACCACCTGCCGAGTATGCCGGAACCAGCGGATCCACTCCCCAGAACCACCTAGTGGACACGCCAAAATCAACTGCCGGCTACGCCAGAACCACTCGGCAGACACTCCGGAATCACAGGCCAGGCATTCCGGAACGACCTCTCAGAGGTGCCAGAACCAAATGCCGGACACTCCAGTATCACCTGCCGGGCATGCCGGAACCACCTCTCAGAGGTGCCAGAACCACATGCCAGACACTCCGGAATCACCAGCCGGGCATGCTGGAACCACGTGCTGGACATGCCGGAACCACCTGCTGGACATGCCGGAACCACCTGCCGGACATGCCGGAACCACCGGCTCGACTCGCCGGAACCATTGCCGGACATGCAAAATCACCTGCCGGCTACGCCAGAACCACTTGGTGAACACTCCGGTATCACCTGCCGGGCATGCCAGAACCACCTCTCAGACTTGCCAGAACCATGTTCCGGACACGCCGGTACCACATGCCGAGTATGCCGGAACCACATGATCCACTCCCCAGAACCACCTGCTGGACACGCCAGAATCACCTGCCGGCTACGCCAGAACCACTCGGCAGACACTCCGGAACCACCCGCCGGGCATGCCGCAACCAACTCTCAGAGGTGCCAGAACCACATGCCGGACACTCCAGAATCACCTGTCGGGCATGCCGGAACCAACTCTCAGACGTGCCGGTCACGCCAGAAGCACCTGCCGGACACGCCGGAACCACCGGCTCGACTCGCCGGAACCACAGCCGGACATGCAAAATGACCTGCCGGCTACGCCAGAACCACTTGGCGAACACTCCGGAATCACCTGTCGGGCATGCCGGAACCGCATCTCAAACTTGCCAGAACCATGTTCCGGACACGCCGGTACCACCTGCCGAGTATGCCGGAACCACCTGATCCACTCCCCAGAACCACCTGCTGGACACGCCAGAATCACCTGCCGACTACGCCAGAACCACTCGGGAGACACTCCGGAACCACCGGCCGGGCATGCCGGAACCACCTCTCAGACATGCCGGTACCACATGCCAATGACACCGGAAGCACCTGCCAAGGACGCCAGAACCACCTGCTCGACTCGCCAAAACCACCTGCTGGACACGCCAAAATCACCTGCCGGCTACGCCACAACCATTTGGTGAACTCTTCGGAATCAACTGCCGGGCATGCAGGAACCACCTGCCGGTCATGCCGGAACCACCGGCTCGACTCGCCGGAACCATTGCCGGACATGCAAAATCACCTGCCGGCTATGCCAGAACCACTTGGGGAACACTCCGGAATCACCTGCCGGGCATGGCGGAACCACCTCTCAGACATGCCGGAACCACATGCCAATGACACAGGAAGCACCTGCCGAGCACGCCAGAACCACCTGCTCGACTCGCCAAAACCACCTGCTGGACATGCCAAAATCACCTGCCGGCTACGCCACAACCATTTGGTGAACTCTTCGGAATCACCTGCCGGGCTTGCTGGAACCACCTGCTGGTCACGCCAACATCACCTGCCAGCTATGCCAGAACCACTTGGCGGACACCATGGAAACACCTGTCGGGCCGGCCGGAACCACCTCTCAGACGTGCCAGAACCATGAGCATGAGATGCCGGAACCACACCCCGAACAGAACGAAACCACCTGCCAGACCCGCCTGAACCCACTGGCGAGCACGCCTGATCCACCTGCTCAACTAGCCGGAACCAACTTCCTGACACGCCAAAATCACCTGCCAGGTATACAAGAACCACTTGGTGGACACTCCGGAATCACCTGTCGGGCATGCCGGAACCAACTCTCAGACGTGCCAGAACCTCATGCCGGTCACGCCAGAACCACCTGCCGGACACGCCGGAACCACCGGCTCGACTCGCCGGAACCACCACCGGACATGCAAAATGACCTGCCGGCTACGCCAGAACCACTTGGCGAACACTCCAGAATCACCTGTCGGGCATGCCAGAACCACCTCTCAGACTTGCCAGAACCATGTTCCGGACACGCCGGTACCACCTGCCGAGTATGCCGGAACCACATGATCCACTCCCCAGAACCACCTGCTGGACACGCCAGAATCACCTTCCAGCTACGCCAGAACCACTCGGCAGACACTCCGGAACCACCTGCCGGGCATGCCGGAACCACCTCTCAGAGGTGCCAGAACCACATGCCGGACACTCCGGAATCACCCGCCGGGCATGCCGGAACCACCTCTCAGAGGTGCCAGAACCACATGCCGGACACTCCGGAATCACCTGCCGGGCATGCCGGAACCATCTCTCAGACGTGCCAGAACCATGTTCCGGACACGCTGCTACCACCTGCCGAGCTCGCCGGAACCACCTGCAGGACACGCCAAAATCACCTGCCAGCTACGCCAGAACCACACGGCAGACACTCCGGAATCACCTGCCGGGCTGGCTGGAACCACCTGCCAGTCACACCAACATCACCTTTCAGCTACGACAGAACCACTTGGCGGACACTCCCGAAACACCTCTCCGGCCGGCAGGAACCACATCTCAGACGTGCCAGAACCATGTGCCTGAGATGCCGGAACCACTCCCCGAACAGACCGAAACCACCTGCCAGACCCGCCTGAACCACCTGGCGAGCACGCCTGATCCACCTGCTCAACTAGATGGAACCCCCTTCCTGACAAGCCAAAATCACCTGCCGGCTACGCCACAAACATTTGGTGAACTCTTCGGAATCACCTGCCGGGCTGGCTCCAGAACCACTTGGCAGACACTCCGGAACCACCTGCCGGGCATGCCGGAACCACCTCTCAGACATGCCGGAACCACATGCCAATGACACCAGAAGCACCTGCCGCGCACGCCAGAACCACCTGCTCGACTCGCCAAAACCACCTGCTGGACACGCCAAAATCACCTGCCGGCTACGCCACAACCATTTGGTGAACTCTTCGGAATCACCTGCCGGGCTTGCTGGAACCACCTGCCGGTCACGCCAACATCACCTGCCAGCTATGCCAGAACCACTTGGCGGACACCATGGAAACACCTGTCGGGCCGGCCGGAACCACCTCTCAGACGTGCCAGAACCATGAGCCTGAGATGCCGGAACCACTCCCCGAACAGAACGAAACCACCTGCCAGACCCGCCTGGACCCCCTGGCGAGCACGCCTGATCCACCTGCTCAACTAGCCGGAACCAACTTCCTGACACGCCAAAATCACCTGCCAGGTATACAAGAACCACTTGGTGGACACTCCGGAATCATCTGCCGGAGATGCCAGAACCAGCTCTCAGACACACCAGAACCACGTGCCAGAGACGCCGGAAGCACCAGCTGAGCATGCCTCAGCCACCTGCTCGACTCGCAAGATACACCTGTCGGACAGGCGAAAATCACCTGCCGCGTACGCCAGAAACACTTGGCGGACGCTCCGGAATCACTTGTCGGGCGTGCCGGAACCACATGCCGGACATGCCGGAACCACCGGCTCGACTCGCCGGAACCATTGCCGGACATGCAAAATCACCTGCCGGCTACGCCAGAATCACTTGGCGAACACTCCGGAATCACCTGCCGGGCATGGCGGAACCACCTCTCAGACATGACGGAAACACATGCCAATGACTCCGGAAGCACCTGCCGAGCACGCCAGAACCACCTGCCGAGCACGCCGGAACCACCTACTCGACTCGCCGGAACCACCTACCTGACACGCTAAAATCACCTGCCGGGTATGCCACAACCACTTGGTGGACACTCCGGAATCATCTGCCGGACATGCCAGAACCAGCTCTCAGACACACCAGAACCACGTGCCAGACACGCCGGAAGCACCTGCTGATCGTGCCTGAGCCAAATGCTCGACTTGCCAGAAACACCTGCCAGACACGCCAAAATCACCTGCCGGGTACGCCAGAACCACGTGGCGGACACTCCGGAATCACCTTTCGGGCATGCCGGAACCAACTCTCAGACGTGCCAGAACCTCGTGCTGGACACGCCAGAACCACCTGCCGGACAGACCGGAAACACCTGCTGGACACGCCGGAACCACCGGCTCGACTCGCCGGAACCACCGCCGGACATGCAAAATGACCTGCCGGCTACGCCAGAACCACTTGGCGAACACTCCGGAATCACCTGTCGGGCATGCCAGAACCACCTCTCAGACCTGCCAGAACCATGTTCCGGACACGCCGGTACCACCTGCCGAGTATGCCGGAACCACATGATCCACTCCCCAGAACCACCTGCTGGACACGCCAGAATCACCTGCCGACTACGCCAGAACCACTCGGCAGACACTCCGGAACCACCTGCCGGGCATGCCGCAACCAACTCTCAGAGGTGCCAGAACCACATGCCGGACACTCCAGAATCACCTGTCGGGCATGCCGGAACCAACTCACAGATGTGCCGGTCACGCCAGAAGCACCTGCCGGACACGCCGGAACCACCGGCTCGACTCGCCGGAACCACCGCCGGACATGCAAAATGACCTGCCGGCTACGCCAGAACCACTTGGCGAACACTCCGGAATCACCTGTCGGGCATGCCGGAACCGCATCTCAGACTTGCCAGAACCATGTTCCGGACACGCCGGTACCACCTGCCGAGAATGCCGGAACCACCTGATCCACTCCCCAGAACCACCTGCTGGACACGCCAGAATCACCTGCCGACTACGCCAGAACCACTCGGCAGACACTCCGGAACCACCGGCCGGGCATGCCGGAACCACCTCTCATAGGTGCCAGAACCACATGCCGGACACTGCGGAATCACCCGCCGGGCATGCCGGAACCACCTCTCAGAGGTGCCAGAACCACATGCCGGAAACTCCGGAATCACCTGTCGGGCGTGCCGGAACCTCCTCTCAGACTTGCCAGAACCACATGCCAGACACTCCGGAATCACCTGCCGGGCATGCTGGAACCACGTGCTGGACATGCCGGAACCACTTGCTGGACATGCCGGAACCACCTGCCGGACATGCCGGAACCACCGGCTCGACTCGCCGGAACCATTGCCGGACATGCAAAATCACCTGCCGGCTACGCCAGAACCACTTGGCGAACACTCCGGTATCACCTGCCGGGCATGCCGGAACCACCTCTCAGAGGTGCCAGAACCACATGCCGGACACTCCGGAATCACCTGCCGGGCATGCCGGAACCACCTGCTGGACATGCCGGAACCACCGGCTCGACTCGCCGGAACCATTGCGGGACATGCAAAATCACCTGCCGGCTATGCCAGAACCACTTCGGGAACACTCTGGAATCACCTGCCGGGCATGGCGGAACCACCTCTCAGACATGCCGGAACCACATGCCAATGACACCGGAAGCACCTGCCGCGCACGCCAGAACCACCTGCTCGACTCGCCAAAACCACCTGATGGACACGCCTAAATCACCTTCCGGCTACGCCACAACCATTTGGTGAACACTTCGGAATCACCTGCTGGGCTGGCTGGAACCACCTGCCGGTCACGCCAACATCACCTGCCAGCTATGCCAGAACCATTTGGCGGACACCATGGAAACACCTGTCGGGCCGGCCGGAACCACCTATCAGACGTGCCAGAACCATGTGCCTGAGATGCCGGAACCACACCCCGAACAGACCGAAACCACCTGCCAGACCCGCCTGAACCCCCTGGCGAGCACGCCTGATCCACCTGCTCACCTAGCCAGAACCAACTTCCTGACACGCCAAAATCACCTGCCCGGTATACCAGAACCACTTGGTGGGCACTCCGGAATCATCTGCCGGACATGCCAGAACCAGCTCTCAGACACACCAGAACCACGTGCCAGAGACGCCGGAAGCACCAGCTGAGGATGCCTGAGCCACGTACTCGACTCGCAAGATACACCTGTCGGACATGCCAAAATCACCTGCCGGGTACGCCAGAAACACTTGGCGGACGCTCCGGAATCACCTGTCGGGCGTGCCGGAACCTCCTCTCAGACTTGCCAGAACCATGTTCTGGACACGCCGGTACCACCTGCCGAGTATGCCGGAACCAGCTGATCAACTACCCAGAACCACCTAGTGGACACGCCAAAATCAACTGCCGGCTACGCCAGAACCACTCGGCAGACACTCCGGAATCACAGGCCAGGCATGCCGGAACCACCTCTCAGAGCTGCCAGAACCACATGCCGGACACTCCGGAATCACCTGCCGGGCATGCTGGAACCACGTGCTGGACATGCCGGAACCACCTGCCGGACATGCCGGAACCACCTGCCGGACATTCAGGAACCACCGGCTCGACTCGCCGGAACCATTGCCGGACATGCAAAATCACCTGCCGGCTACGCCAGAACCACTTGGCGAACACTCCGGTATTACCTGCCGGGCATGCCGGGACCACCTCTCAGAGGTGCCAGAACCACATGCCGGACACTCCGGAATCACCTGTCGGGCATGCCGGAACCACCTGCCGGACATGCCGGAACCACCGGCTCGACTCGCCGGAAGCATTGCCGGACATGCAAAGTCACCTGCCGGCTACGCCAGAACCACTTGGCGAGCACTCCGGAATCACCTGCCAGGCATGGCGGAACCACCTCTCAGACTTGCCAGAACCATGTTCTGGACACGCCGGTACCACCTGCCGAGTATGCCGGAACCAGCTGATCCACTCCCCAGAACCACCTAGTGGACACGCCAAAATCAACTGCCGGCTACGCCAGAAGCACTCGGCAGACACTCCGTAATCACATGCCAGGCATTCCGGAACCACCTCTCAGAGGTGCCAGAACCAAATGCCGGACACTCCGGTATCACCTGCCGGGCATGCCGGAACCACCTCTCAGAGGTGCCACAACCACATGCCGGTCACTCCGGAATCACCTGCCGGGCATGCTGGAACCACCTGCCGGACATGCCGGAACCACCTGCCGGACATTCCGGAACCACCGGTTCGACTCGCCGGAACCATTGCCGGACATGCAAAATCACCTGCCGGCTACGCCAGAACCACTTGGCGAACACTCTGGTATCACCTGCCGGGCATGCCGGAACCACCTCTCAGAGGTGCCAGAACCACATGCCGGACACTCCAGAATCACCTGCCGGGCATGCCGGAACCACCTGCCGGCCATGCCGGAACCACCGGCTCGACTCGCCGGAACCATTGCGGGACATGCAAAATCACCTGCCGGCTATGCCAGAACCACTTGGGGAACACTCCGGAATCACCTACCGGGCATGGCGGAACCACCTCTCAGACATGCCGGAACCACATGCCAATGACACAGGAAGCACCTGCCGAGCACGCCAGAACCACCTGCTCGACTCGCCAAAACCACCTGCTGGACACGCCAAAATCACCTGCCGGCTACGCCACAACCATTTGGTGAACTCTTCGGAATCACCTGCCGGGCTTGCTGGAACCACCTGCCGGTCATGCCAACATCAACTGCCAGCTATGACAGAACCACTTGCCGGACACCATGGAAACACCTGTCGGGCCGGCCTGAACCACCTCTCAGACGTGCCAGAACCATGAGCCTGAGATGCCGGAACCACTCCCCGAACAGAACGAAACCACCTGCCAGACCCGCCTGAACACCCTGGCGAGCACGCCTGATCCGCCTGCTCAACTAGCCGGAACCAACTTCCTGACACGCCAAAATCACCTGCCAGGTATACAAGAACCACTTGGTGGACATTCCGGAATCATGTGCCGGAGATGCCAGAACCAGCTCTCAGACACACCAGAACCACGTGCCAGAGACGCCAGAAGCACCAGCTGAGCATGCCTCAGCCACCTGCTCGACTCGCAAGATACACCTGTCGGACAGGCGAAAATCACCTGCCGCGTACGCCAGAAACACTTGGCGGACGCTCCGGAATCACTTGTCGGGCGTGCCGGAACCACATGCCGGACATGCCGGAACCACCGGCTCGACTCGCCGGAACCATTGCCGGACATGCAAAATCACCTGCCGGCTACGCCAGAATCACTTGGCGAACACTCCGGAATCACCTGCCGGGCATGGCGGAACCACCTCTCAGACATGCCGGAAACACATGCCAATGACTCCGGAAGCACCTGCCAAGCACGCCAGAACCACCTGCCGAGCACGCCGGAACCATCTACTCGACTCGCCGGAACCACCTACCTGACACGCTAAAATCACCTGCCGGGTATGCCACAACCACTTGGTGGACACTCCGGAATCATCTTCCGGACATGCCAGAACCAGCTCTCAGACACACCAGAACCACGTGCCAGACACGCCGGAAGCACCTGCTGATCGTGCCTGAGCCAAATGCTCGACTTGCCAGAAACACCTGCCAGACACGCCAAAATCACCTGCCGGCTACGCCAGAACCACGTGGCGGACACTCCGGAATCACCTTTCGGGAATGCCGGAACCAACTCTCAGACGTGCCAGAACCTCGTGCCGGACACGCCAGAACCACCTGCCGGACAGACCGGAAACACCTGCTGGACACGCCGGAACCACCGGCTCGACTCGCCGGAACCACCGCCGGACATGCAAAATGACCTGCCAGCTACGCCAGAACCACTTGGCGAACACTCCGGAATCACCTGTCGGGCATGCCAGAACCACCTCTCAGACTTGCCAGAACCATGTTCCGGACACGCCGGTACCACCTGCCGAGTATGCCGGAACCACATGATCCACTCCCCAGAACCACCTGCTGGACACGCCAGAATCACCTTCCAGCTACGCCAGAACCACTCGGCAGACACTCAGGAACCACCTGCCGGGCATGCCGGAACCACCTCTCAGAGGTGCCAGAACCACATGCCGGACACTCCGGAATCACCTGCCGGGCATGCCGGAACCATCTCTCAGACGTGCCAGAACCATGTTCCGGACACGCTGCTACCACCTGCCGAGCTCGCCGGAACCACCTGCAGGACACGCCAAAATCACCTGCCAGCTACGCCAGAACCACACGGCAGACACTCCGGAATCACCTGCCGGGCTGGCTGGAACCACCTGCCAGTCACACCAACATCACCTTTCAGCTACGACAGAACCACTTGGCGGACACTCCCGAAACACCTCTCCGGCCGGCAGGAACCACATCTCAGACGTGCCAGAACCATGTGCCTGAGATGCCGGAACCACTCCCCGAACAGACCGAAACCACCTGCCAGACCCGCCTGAACCCCCTGGCGAGCACGCCTGATCCACCTGCTCAACTAGCCGGAACCACCTTCCTGACAAGCCAAAATCACCTGCCGGCTACGCCGCAAACATTTGGTGAATTCTTCGGAATCACCTGCCGGGCTGGCTCCAGAACGACTCGGCAGACTCTCCGGAACCACCTGCCGGGCATGCCGGAACCACCTCTCAGACATGCCGGAACCACATGCCAATGACACGGGAAGCACCTGCCGAGCACGCCAGAACCACCTGCTCGACTCGCCAAAACCACCTGCTGTACACGCCAAAATCACCTGCCGGCTACGCCACAACCATTTGGTGAACTCTTTGGAATCACCTGCCGGGCTGGCTCCAGAACCACTCGGCAGACACTCCGGAACCACCTGCCGGGCATGCCGCAACCACATCTCAGAGGTGCCAGAACCACATGCCGGACACTCCAGAATCACCTGTCGGGCATGCCGGAACCAACTCTCAGACGTGCCGGTCACGCCAGAAGCACCTGCCGGACACGCCGGAACCACCGGCTCGACTCGCCGGAACCACCGCCGGACATGCAAAATGACCTGCCGGCTACGCCAGAACCACTTGGCGAACACTCCGGAATCACCTGTCGGGCATGCCAGAACCACCTCTCAGACTTGCCAGAACCATGTTCCGGACACGCCGGTACCACCTGCCGAGTATGCCGGAACCACATGATCCACTCCCCAGAACCACCTGCTGGACACGCCAGAATCACCTGCCGGCTACGCCAGAACAACTCGGCAGACACTCCGGAACCACCTGCCGGGCATGCCGCAACCACCTCTCAGAGGTGCCAGAACCACATGCCGGACACTCCACAATCACCTGTCGGGCATGCCGGAACCAACTCTCAGACGTGCCGGTCACACCAGAAGCACCTGCCGGACACGCCGGAACCACCGGCTCGACTCGCCGGAACCACCGCCGGACATGCAAAATGACCTGCCGGCTACGCCAGAACCACTTGGCGAACACTCCGGAATCACCTGTCGGGCATGCCGGAACCGCATCTCAGACTTGCCAGAACCATGTTCCGGACACGCCGGTACCACCTGCCGAGTATGCCGGAACCACCTGATCCACTCCCCAGAACCACCTGCTGGACACGCCAGAATCACCTGCCGACTACGGCAGAACCACTCGGGAGACACTCCGGAACCACCGGCCGGGCATGCCGGAACCACCTCTCAGACATGCCGGTACCACATGCCAATGACACCGGAAGCACCTGCCAAGGACGCCAGAACCACCTGCTCGACTCGCCAAAACCACCTTCTGGACACGCCAAAATCATCTGCCGGCTACGCCACAACCATTTGGTGATCTCTTCGGAATCACCTGCCGGGCATGCAGGAACCACCTGCCGGTCATGCCGGAACCACCGGCTCGACTCGCCGGAACCATTGCCGGACATGCAAAATCACCTGCCGGCTATGCCAGAACCACTTGGAGAACACTCCGGAATCACCTGCCGGGCATGGTGGAACCACCTCTCAGACATGCCGGAACCACATGCCAATGACACAGGAAGCACCTGCCGAGCACGCCAGAACCACCTGCTCGACTCGCCAAAACCACCTGCTGGACATGCCAAAATCACCTGCCGGCTACGCCACAACCATTTGGTGAACTCTTCAGAATCACCTGCCGGGCTTGCTGGAACCACCTGCTGGTCACGCCAACATCACCTGCCAGCTATGCCAGAACCACTTGGCGGACACCATGGAAACACCTGTCGGGCCGGCCGGAACCACCTCTCAGACGTGCCAGAACCATGTGCCTGAGATGCCGGAACCACACCCCGAACAGAACAAAACCACCTGCCAGACCCGCCTGAACCCCCTGGCTAGCACGCCTGATCCACCTGCTCAACTAGCCGGAACCAACTTCCTGACACGCCAAAATCACCTGCCAGGTATACAAGAACCACTTGGTGGACACTCCGGAATCATCTGCCGGAGACGCCAGAACCAGCTCTCAGACACACCAGAACCACGTGCCAGAGACGCTGGAAGCACCAGCTGAGCATGCCTCAGACACCTGCTCGACTCGCAAGATACACCTGTCGGACAGGCGAAAATCACCTGCCGGGTACGCTAGAAACACTTGGCGGACGCTCCGGAATCACCTGTCGGGCATGCCGGAACCACCTCTCCGACTTGCCAGAACCATGTTCTGGACACGCCGGTACCACCTGCCGAGTATGCCGGAACCAGCTGATCCACTCCCCTGAACCACGTAGTGGACACGCCAAAATCAACTGCCGGCTACGCCAGAACCACTCGGCAGACACTCCGGAATCACATGCCAGGCATTCCGGAACCACCTCTCACAGGTGCCAGAACCAAATGCCGGACACTCCGGTATCACCTGCCGGGCATGCCGGAACCACCTCTCAGAGGTGCCAGAACCACATGCCGGACACTCCGGAATCACCTGCCGGGCATGGCGGAACCACCTCTCAGACATGCCGGAACCACATGCCAATGACACCGGAAGCACCTGCCGAGCACGCCAGAACCACCTGCTCGACTCGCCAAAACCACCTGCTGGACACGCCGAAATCTCTTGCCGGCTAGGCCACAACCATTTGGTGAACACTTCGGAATCACCTGCCGGGCTGGCTGGAACCATCTGCCGGTTACGCCAACATCACCTGCCAGCTATGCCAGAACCACTTGGCGGACACCATGTAAACACCTGTCGGGCCGGCCGGAACCACCTATCAGACGTGCCAGAACCATGTGCCTGAGATGCCGGAACCACACCCCGATCAGACCGAAACCCCCTGCCAGACCCGCCTGAACCACCTGCCGAGCACGCCGGAACCACCTACTCGACTCGCTGGAACCACCTACCTGACACGCTAAAATCACCTGCCGGGTATGCCACAACCACTTGGTGGACACTCCGGAATCATCTGCCGGACATGCCAGAACCAGCTCTCAGACACACCAGAACCACGTGCCAGAGACGCCGGAAGCACCAGCTGAGCATGCCTGAGCCACCTGCTCGACTCGCAAGATACACCTGTCGGACATGCCAAAATCACCTGTCGGGTACGCCAGAAACACTTGGCGGACGCTCCGGAATCACCTGTCGGGCGTGCCGGAACCTCCTCTCAGACTTGCCAGAACCATGTTCTGGACACGCCGGTACCACCTGCCGAGTATGCCGGAACCAGCTGATCCACTCCCCAGAACCACCTAGTGGACACGCCAAAATCAACTGCCGGCTACGCCAGAAGCACTCGGCAGACACTCCGTAATCACATGCCAGGCATTCCGGAACGACCTCTCAGAGGTGCCAGAACCAAATGCCGGACACTCCGGTATCACCTGCCGGGCATGCCGGAACCACCTCTCAGAGGTGCCAGAACCACATGCCGGACACTCCGGAATCACCTGCCGGGCATGCCGGAACCATCTCTCAGACGTGCCAGAACCATGTTCCGGACACGCTGCTACCACCTGCCGAGCTCGCCGGAACCACTTGCAGGACACGCCAAAATCACCTGCCAGCTACGCCAGAAGCACACGGCAGACACTCCGGAATCACCTGCCGGGCTGGCTGGAACCACCTGACAGTCACGCCAACATCGCCTTTCAGCTACGCCAGAACCACTTGGCGGACACTCCCGAAACACCTCTCCGGCCGGCTGGAACCACCTCTCAGACGTGCCAGAACCATGTGCCTGAGATGCTGGAACCACTCCCCTAACAGACCGAAACCACCTGACAGACCCGCCTGAATCCCCTGGCGAGCACGCCTGATCCACCTGCTCAACTAGATGGAACCCCCTTCCTGACAAGCCAAAATCACCTGCCGGCTACGCCACAAACATTTGGTGAACTCTTCGGAATCACCTGCCGGGCTGGCTCCAGAACCACTCGGCAGACACTCCGGAACCACCTGCCGGGCATGCCGGAACCACCTCTCAGACATGCCGGAACCACATGCCAATGACACCGGAAGCACCTGCCGAGCACGCCAGAACCACCTGCTCGACTCGCCAAAACCACCTGCTGTACACGCCAAAATCACCTGCCGGCTACACCACAACCATTTGGTGAACTCTTCGGAATCACCTGCCGTGCTGGCTGGAACCACCTCTCAGACATGCCGGAACCACATGCCAATGACACCGGAAGCACCTGCCGAGCACGCCAGAACCACCTGCTCGACTCCCCAAAACCACCTGCTGTACACGCCAAAATCACCTGCCGGCTACGCCACAACCATTTGGTGAACTCTTCGGAATCACCTGCCGGGCTTGCTCCAGAACCACTCGGCAGACACTCCGGAACCACCTGCCGGGCATGCCGGAACCACCTCTCAGACATGCCGGAACCACATGCCAATGACACCGGAAGCACCTGCCGAGCACGCCAGAACCACCTGCTCGACTCGCCAAAACCACCTGCTGGACACGCCAAAATCACCTGCCGGCTACGCCACAACCATTTGGTGAACTCTTCGGAATCACCTGCCGGTCTTGATGGAACCACCTGCCGGTCACGCCAACATCAACTGCCAGCTATGCCAGAAACACTTGGCGGACACCATGGAAACACCTGTCGGGCCGGCCGGAACCACCTCTCAGACGTGCCAGAACCATGTGCCTGAGATGCTGGAACCACTCCCCTAACAGACTGAAACCACCTGCCAGACCCGCCTGAACCCCCTGGCGAGCACGCCTGATCCACCTGCTCAACTAGCCAGAACGAACTTCCTGACACGCCAAAATCACCTGCCAGGTATACCAGAAACACTTGGTGGACACTCCGGAATCATCTGCCGGACATGCCAGAACCAGCTCTCAGACACACCAGAACCACGTGCCAGAGACGCCGGAAGCACCAGCTGAGCATGCCTGAGCCACCTGCTCGACTCGCAAGATACACCTGTCAGACATGCCAAAATCACCTGTCGGGTACGCCAGAAACACTTGGCGGACGCTCCGGAATCACCTGTCGGGCGTGCCGGAACCTCCTCTCAGACTTGCCAGAACCATGTTCTGGACACGCCGGTACCACCTGCCGAGTATGCCGGAACCAGCTGATCCACTCCCCAGAACCACCTAGTGGACACGCCAAAATCAACTGCCGGCTACGCCAGAACCACTCGGCAGACACTCCGGAATCACAGGCCAGGCATTCCGGAACGACCTCTCAGAGGTGCCAGAACCAAATGCCGGACACTCCAGTATCACCTGCCGGGCATGCCGGAACCACCTCTCAGAGCTGCCAGAACCACATGCCGGACACTGCGGAATCACCTGCCGTGCATGCTGGAACCACGTGCTGGACATGCCGGAACCACCTGCCGGACATGCCGGAACCACCTGCCGGACATTCCGGAACCACCGGCTCGACTCGCCGGAACCATTGCCGGACATGCAAAATCACCTGCCGGCTACGCCAGAACCACTTGGCGAACACTCCGGTATCACCTGCCGGGCATGCCGGGACCACCTCTCAGAGGTGCCAGAACCACATGCCGGACACTCCGGAATCACCTGTTGGGCATGCCGGAACCACCTGCCGGACATGCCGGAACCACCGGCTCGACTCGCCGGAACCATTGCGGGACATGCAAAATCACCTGCCGGCTATGCCAGAACCACTTCGGGAACACTCCGGAATCACCTGCCGGGCATGGCGGAACCACCTCTCAGACATGCCGGAACCACATGCCAATGACACCGGAAGCACCTGCCGCGCACGCCAGAACCACCTGCTCGACTCGCCAAAACCACCTGCTGTACACGCCAAAATCACCTTCCGGCTACGCCACAACCATTTGGTGAACTCTTCGGAATCACCTGCCGGGCTGGCTCCAGAACCACTCGGCAGACACTCCGGAACCACCTGCCGGGCATGCCGGAACCACCTCTCAGACATGCCGGAACCACATGCCAATGACACCGGAAGCACCTGCCGAGCACGCCAGAACCACCTGCTCGACTCGCCAAAACCACCTGCTGGACACGCCAAAATCACCTGCCGGCTACGCCACAACCAGTTGGTGAACTCTTCGGTATCACCTGCCGGGCTTGATGGAACCACCTGCCGGTCACGCCAACATCACCTGCCAGCTATGCCAGAAACACTTGGCGGACACCATGGAAACACCTGTGGGGCCGGCCGGAACCACCTCTCAGACGTGCCAGAACCATGTGCCTGAGATGCCGGAGCCACTCCCCGAACAGACCGAAACCGCCTGCCAGACCCGCCTGAACCCACTGGCGAGCACGCCTGATCCACCTGCTCAACTAGCCAGAACCAACTTCCTGACACGCCAAAATCACCTGCCAGGTATACCAGAACCACTTGGTGGACACTCCGGAATCATCTGCCGGACATGCCAGAACCAGCTCTCAGACACACCAGAACCACGTGCCAGAGACGCCGGAAGCACCAGCTGAGCATGCCTGAGCCACCTGCTCGACTCGCAAGATGCACCTGTCGGACATGCCAAAATCACCTGTCGGGTACGCCAGAAACACTTGGCGGACGCTCCGGAATCACCTGTCGGGCGTGCCGGAACCTCCTCTCAGACTTGCCAGAACCATGTTCTGGACACGCCGGTACCACCTGCCGAGTATGCCGGAACCAGCTGATCCACTCCCCAGAACCACCTAGTGGACACGCCAAAATCAACTGCCGGCTACACCAGAACCACTCGGCAGACACTCCGGAATCACAGGCCAGGCATTCCGGAACGACCTCTCAGAGGTGCCAGAACCAAATGCCGGACACTCCAGTATCACCTGCCGGGCATGCCGGAACCACCTCTCAGAGGTGCCAGAACCACATGCCAGACACTCCGGAATCACCAGCCGGGCATGCTGGAACCACGTGCTGGACATGCCGGAACCACCTGCTGGACATGCCGGAACCACCTGCCAGACATGCCGGAACCACCGGCTCGACTCGCCGGAACCATTGCCGGACATGCAAAATCACCTGCCGGCTACGCCAGAACCACTTGGTGAACACTCCGGTATCACCTGCCGGGCATGCCGGAACCACCTCTCAGAGGTGCCAGAACCACATGCCGGACACTCCGGAATCACCTGCCGGGCATGCCGGAACCACCTGCTGGACATGCCGGAACCACCGGCTCGACTCGCCGGAACCAATGCAGGACATGCAAAATCACCTGCCGGCTATGCCAGAACCACTTCGGGAACACTCCGGAATCACCTGCCGGGCATGGCGGAACCACCTCTCAGACATGCCGGAACCAAATGCCAATGACACCGGAAGCACCTGCCGCGCACGCCAGAACCACCTGCTCGACTCGCCAAAACCACCTGATGGACACGCCTAAATCACCTTCCGGCTACGCCACAACCATTTGGTGAACACTTCGGAATCACCTGCTGGGCTGGCTGGAACCACCTGCCGGTCACGCCAACATCACCTGCCAGCTATGCCAGAACCATTTGGCGGACACCATGGAAACACCTGTCGGGCCGGCCGGAACCACCTATCAGACGTGCCAGAACCATGTGCCTGAGATGCCGGAACCACACCCCGAACAGACCGAAACCACCTGCCAGACCCGCCTGAACCCCCTGGCGAGCACGCCTGATCCACCTGCTCACCTAGCCAGAACCAACTTCCTGACACGCCAAAATCACCTGCCCGGTATACCAGAACCACTTGGTGGGCACTCCGGAATCATCTGCCGGACATGCCAGAACCAGCTCTCAGAAACACCAGAACCACGTGCCAGAGACGCCGGAAGCACCAGCTGAGGATGCCTGAGCCACGTACTCGACTCGCAAGATACACCTGTCGGACATGCCAAAATCACCTGCCGGGTACGCCAGAAACACTTGGCGGACGCTCCGGAATCACCTGTCGGGCGTGCCGGAACCTCCTCTCAGACTTGCCAGAACCATGTTCTGGACACGCCGTTACCACCTGCCGAGTATGCCGGAACCAGCTGATCCACTCCCCAGAACCACCTAGTGGACACGCCAAAATCAACTGCCGGCTACGCCAGAACCACTCGGCAGACACTCCGGAATCACAGGCCAGGCATTCCGGAACCACCTCTCAGAGCTGCCAGAACCACATGCCGGACATTCCGGAATCACCTGCCAGGCATGGCGGAACCACCTCTCAGACTTGCCAGAACCATGTTCTGGACACGCCGGTACCACCTGCCGAGTATGCTGGAACCAGCTGATCCACTCCCCAGAACCACCTAGTGGACACGCCAAAATCAACTGCCGGCTACGCCAGAAGCACTCGGCAGACACTCCGTAATCACATGCCAGTCATTCCGGAACCACCTCTCAGAGGTGCCGGAACCAAATGCCGGGCACTCCGGTATCACCTGCCGGGCATGCCGGAACCACCTCTCAGAGGTGCCACAACCACATGCCGGACACTCCGGAATCACCTGCCGGGCATGCGGGAACCACGTGCTGGACATGCCGGAACCACCTGCCGGACAAGCCGGAACCACCTGCCGGACATTCCGGAACCACCGGTTCGACTCGCCGGAACCATTGCCGGACATGCAAAATCACCTGCCGGCTACGCCAGAACCACTTGGCGAACACTCCGGTATCACCTGCCGGGCATGCCGGAACCACCTCTCAGAGGTGCCAGAACCACATGCCGGACACTCCAGAATCACCTGCCGGGCATGCCGGAACCACCTGCCGGCCATGCCGGAACCACCGGCTCGACTCGCCGGAACCATTGCCGGACATGCAAAATCACCTGCCGGCTATGCCAGAACCACTTGGGGAACACTCCGGAATCACCTACCGGGCATGGCGGAACCACCTCTCAGACATGCCGGAACCACATGCCAATGACACAGGAAGCACCTGCAGAGCACGCCAGAACCACCTGCTCGACTCGCCAAAACCACCTGCTGGACACGCCAAAATCACCTGCCGGCTACGCCACAACCATTTGGTGAACTCTTCGGAATCACCTGCCGGGCTTGCTGGAACCACCTGCCGGTCACGCCAACATCACCTGCCAGCTATGCCAGAACCACTTGGCGGACACCATGGAAACACCTGTCGGGCCGGCCGGAACCACCTCTCAGACGTGCCAGAACCATGAGCCTGAGATCCCGGAACCACTCCCCGAACAGAACGAAACCACCTGCCAGACCCGCCTGAACCCCCTGGCGAGCACGCCTGATCCACCTGCTCAACTAGCCGGAACCAACTTCCTGACACGCCAAAATCACCTGCCAGGTATACAAGAACCACTTGGTGGACATTCCGGAATCATGTGCCGGAGATGCCAGAACCAGCTCTCAGACACACCAGAACCACGTGCCAGAGACGCCGGAAGCACCAGCTGAGCATGCCTCAGCCACCTGCTCGACTCGCAAGATACACCTGTCGGACAGGCGAAAATCACCTGCCGCGTACGCCAGAAACACTTGGCGGACGCTCCGGAATCACTTGTCGGGCGTGCCGGAACCACATGCCGGACATGCCGGAACCACCGGCTCGACTCGCCGGAACCATTGCCGGACATGCAAAATCACCTGCCGGCTACGCCAGAATCACTTGGCGAACACTCCGGAATCACCTGCCGGGCATGGCGGAACCACCTCTCAGACATGCCGGAAACACATGCCAATGACTCCGGAAGCACCTGCCGAGCACGCCAGAACCACCTGCCGAGCACGCCGGAACCACCTACTCGACTCGCCGGAACCACCTACCTGACACGCTAAAATCACCTGCCGGGTATGCCACAACCACTTGGTGGACACTCCGGAATCATCTGCCGGACATGCCAGAACCAGCTCTCAGACACACCAGAACCACGTGCCAGACACGCCGGAAGCACCTGCTGATCGTGCCTGAGCCAAATGCTCGACTTGCCAGAAACACCTGCCAGACATGCCAAAATCACCTGCCGGGTACGCCAGAACCACGTGGCGGACACTCCGGAATCACCTTTCGGGCATGCCGGAACCAACTCTCAGACGTGCCAGAACCTCGTGCCGGACACGCCAGAACCACCTGCCGGACAGACCGGAAACACCTGCTGGACACGCCGGAACCACCGGGACGACTCGCCGGAACCACCGCCGGACATGCAAAATGACCTGCCAGCTACGCCAGAACAACTTGGCGAACACTCCGGAATCACCTGTCGGGCATGCCAGAACCACCTCTCAGACTTGCCAGAACCATGTTCCGGACACGCCGGTACCACCTGCCGAGTATGCCGGAACCACCTGATCCACTGCCCAGAACCACCTGCTGGACACGCCAGAATCACCTGCCGGCTACGCCAGAACCACTCGGCAGACACTCCGGAACCACCTGCCGGGCATGCCGCAACCAACTCTCAGAGGTGCCAGAACCACATGCCGGACACTCCAGAATCACCTGTCGGGCATGCCGGAACCAACTCTCAGACGTGCCGGTCACGCCAGAAGCACCTGCCGGACACGCCGGAACCACCGGCTTGACTCGCCGGAACCACAGCCGGACATGCAAAATGACCTGCCGGCTACGCCAGAACCACTTGGCGAACACTCCGGAATCACCTGTGGGGCATGCCGGAACCGCATCTCAGAGTTGCCAGAACCAAGTTCCGGACACGCCGGTACCACCTGCCGAGTATGCCGGAACCACCTGATCCACTCCCCAGAACCACCTGCTGGACACGCCAGAATCACCTGCCGACTACGCCAGAACCACTCGGGAGACACTCCGGAACCACCGGCCGGGCATGCCGGAACCACCTCTCAGACATGCCGGTACCACATGCCAATGACACCGGAAGCACCTGCCAAGGACGCCAGAACCACCTGCTCGACTCGCCAAAACCACCTGCTGGACACGCCAAAATCACCTGCCGGCTACGCCACAACCATTTGGTGAACTCTTCGGAATCACCTGCCGGGCATGCAGGAACCACCTGCCGGTCATGCCGGAACCACCGGCTCGACTCGCCGGAACCATTGCCGGACATGCAAAATCACCTGCCGGCTATGCCAGAACCACTTGGGGAACACTCCGGAATCACCTGCCGGGCATGGCGGAACCACCTCTCAGACATGCCGGAACCACATGCCAATGACACAGGAAGCACCTGCCGAGCACGCCAGAACCACCTGCTCGACTCGCCAAAACCACCTGCTGGACATGCCAAAATCACCTGCCGGCTACGCCACAACCATTTGGTGAACTCTTCGGAATCACCTGCCGGGCTTGCTGGAACCACCTGCTGGTCACGCCAACATCACCTGCCAGCTATGCCAGAACCACTTGGCGGACACCATGGAAACACCTGTCGGGCCGGCCGGAACCACCTCTCAGACGTGCCAGAACCATGAGCCTGAGATGCCGGAACCACACCCCGAACAGAACGAAACCACCTGCCAGACCCGCCTGAACCCACTGGCGAGCACGCCTGATCCACCTGCTCAACTAGCCGGAACCAACTTCCTGACACGCCAAAATCACCTGCCAGGTATACAAGAACCACTTGGTGGACACTCCGGAATCACCTGTCGGGCATGCCGGAACCAAATCTCAGACGTGCCAGAACCTCATGCCGGTCACGCCAGAACCACCTGCCGGACACGCCGGAACCACCGGCTCGACTCGCCGAAACCACCGCCGGACATGCAAAATGACCTGCCGGCTACGCCAGAACCACTTGGCGAACACTCCGGAATCACCTGTCGGGCATGCCGGAACCGCCTCTCAGACTTGCCAGAACCATGTTTCGGACACGCCGGTACCACCTGCTGAGTATGCCGGAACCACCTGATCCACTCCCCAGAACCACCTGCTGGACACGCCAGAATCACCTGCCGACTACGCCAGAACCACTCGGCAGACACTCCGGTACCACCTGCCGGGCATGCCCGAACCACCTCTCAGAGGTGCCAGAACCACATGCCGGACACTCCGGAATCACCCGCCGGGCATGCCGGAACCACATCTCAGAGGTGCCAGAACCACATGCCGGACACTCCGGAATCACCTGCCGGGCATGCCGGAACCATCTCTCAGACGTGCCAGAACCATGTTCCGGACACGCTGCTACCACCTGCCGAGCTCGCCGGAACCACTTGCAGGACACGCCAAAATCACCTGCCAGCTACGCCAGAACCACACGGCAGACACTCCGGAATCACCTGCCGGGCTGGCTGGAACCACCTGCCAGTCACGCCAACATCGCCTTTCAGCTACGTCAGAACCACTTGGCGGACACTCCCGAAACACCTCTCCGGCCGGCTGGAACCACCTCTCAGACGTGCCAGAACCATGTGCCTGAGATGCTGGAACCACTCCCCTAACAGACCGAAACCACCTGACAGACCCGCCTGAATCCCCTGGCGAGCACGCCTGATCCACCTGCTCAACTAGATGGAACCCCCTTCCTGACAAGCCAAAATCACCTGCCGGCTACGCCACAAACATTTGGTGAACTCTTCGGAATCACCTGCCGGGCTGGCTCCAGAACCACTCGGCAGACACTCCGGAACCACCTGCCGGGCATGCTGGAACCACGTGCTGGACATGCCGGAACCACCTGCTGGACATGCCGGAAACACCTGCCGGACATGCCGGAACCACCGGCTCGACTCGCCGGAACCATTGCCGGACATGCAAAATCACCTGCCGGCTACGCCAGAAGCACTTGGCGAACACTCCGGTATCACCTGCCGGGCATGCCGGAACCACCTCTCAGAGGTGCCAGAACCACATGCCGGACACTCCGGAATCACCTGCCGGGCATGCCGGAACCACCTGCTGGACATGCCGGAACCACCGGCTCGACTCGCCGGAACCATTGCGGGACATGCAAAATCACCTGCCGCCTATGCCAGAACCACTTCGGGAACACTCTGGAGTCACCTGCCGGGCATGGCGGAACCACCTCTCAGACATGCCGGAACCACATGCCAATGACACCGGAAGCACCTGCCGAGCACGCCAGAACCACCTGCTCGACTCGCCAAAACCACCTGATGGACACGCCTAAATCACCTTCCGGCTACGCCACAACCATTTGGTGAACACTTCGGAATCACCTTCTGGGCTGGCTGGAACCACCTGCCGGTCACGCCAACATCACCTGCCAGCTATGCCAGAACCATTTGGCGGACACCATGGAAACACCTGTCGGGCCGGCCGGAACCACCTATCAGACGTGCCAGAACCATGTGCCTGAGATGCCGGAACCACACCCCGAACAGACCGAAACCACCTGCCAGACCCGCCTGAACCCCCTGGCGAGCACGCCTGATCCACCTGCTCACCTAGCCAGAACCAACTTCCTGACACGCCAAAATCACCTGCCCGGTATACCAGAACCACTTGGTGGGCACTCCGGAATCATCTGCCGGACATGCCAGAACCAGCTCTCAGACACACCAGAACCACGTGCCAGAGACGCCGGAAGCACCAGCTGAGGATGCCTGAGCCACGTACTCGACTCGCAAGATACACCTGTCGGACATGCCAAAATCACCTGCCGGGTACGCCAGAAACACTTGGCGGACGCTCCGGAATCACCTGTCGGGCGTGCCGGAACCTCCTCTCAGACTTGCCAGAACCATGTTCTGGACACGCCGGTACCACCTGCCGAGTATGCCGGAACCAGCTGATCAACTACCCAGAACCACCTAGTGGACACGCCAAAATCAACTGCCGGCTACGCCAGAACCACTCGGCAGACACTCCGGAATCACAGGCCAGGCATGCCGGAACCACCTCTCAGAGCTGCCAGAACCACATGCCGGACACTCCGGAATCACCTGCCGGGCATGCTGGAACCACGTGCTGGACATGCCGGAACCACCTGCCGGACATGCCGGAACCACCTGCCGGACATTCAGGAACCACCGGCTCGACTCGCCGGAACCATTGCCGGACATGCAAAATCACCTGCCGGCTACGCCAGAACCACTTGGCGAACACTCCGGTATTACCTGCCGGGCATGCCGGGACCACCTCTCAGAGGTGCCAGAACCACATGCCGGACACTCCGGAATCACCTGTCGGGCATGCCGGAACCACCTGCCGGACATGCCGGAACCACCGGCTCGACTCGCCGGAACCATTGCCGGACATGCAAAGTCACCTGCCGGCTACGCCAGAACCACTTGGCGAGCACTCCGGAATCACCTGCCAGGCATGGCGGAACCACCTCTCAGACTTGCCAGAACCATGTTCTGGACACGCCGGTACCACCTGCCGAGTATGCCGGAACCAGCTGATCCACTCCCCAGAACCACCTAGTGGACACGCCAAAATCAACTGCCGGCTACGCCATAAGCACTCGGCAGACACTCCGTAATCACATGCCAGGCATTCCGGAACCACCTCTCAGAGGTGCCAGAACCAAATGCCGGACACTCCGGTATCACCTGCCGGGCATGCCGGAACCACCTCTCAGAGGTGCCACAACCACATGCCGGACACTCCGGAATCACCTGCCGGGCATGCTGGAACCACGTGCTGGACATGCCGGAACCACCTGCCGGACATGCCGGAACCACCTGCCGGACATTCCGGAACCACCGGTTCGACTCGCCGGAACCATTGCCGGACATGCAAAATCACCTGCCGGCTACGCCAGAACCACTTGGCGAACACTCCGGTATCACCTGCCGGGCATGCCGGAACCACCTCTCAGAGGTGCCAGAACCACATGCCGGACACTCCGGAATCACCTGCCGGGCATGGCGGAACCACCTCTCAGACATGCCGGAACCACATGCCAATGACACCGGAAGCACCTGCCGAGCACGCCAGAACCACCTGCTCGACTCGCCAAAACCACCTGCTGGACACGCCGAAATCTCTTGCCGGCTAGGCCACAACCATTTGGTGAACACTTCGGAATCACCTGCCGGGCTGGCTGGAACCATCTGCCGGTTACGCCAACATCACCTGCCAGCTATGCCAGAACCACTTGGCGGACACCATGTAAACACCTGTCGGGCCGGCCGGAACCACCTATCAGACGTGCCAGAACCATGTGCCTGAGATGCCGGAACCACACCCCGAACAGACTGAAACCACCTGCCAGACCCGCCTGAACCACCTGCCGAGCACGCCGGAACCACCTACTCGACTCGCTGGAACCACCTACCTGACACGCTAAAATCACCTGCCGGGTATGCCACAACCACTTGGTGGACACTCCGGAATCATCTGCCGGACATGCCAGAACCAGCTCTCAGACACACCAGAACCACGTGCCAGACACGCCGGAAGCACCTGCTGAGCATGCCTGAGCCAAATGCTCGACTTGCCAGAAACACCTGCTAGACACGCCAAAATCACCTGCCGGGTACGCCAGAATCACGTGGCAGACACTCCGGAATCACCTCTCGGGCGTGCCGGAACCACCTCTCAGACTTGCCAGAACCATGTTCTGGACACGCCGGTACCACGTGCAGAGTATGCCGGAACCAGCTGATCCACTCCCCAGAACCACCTAGTGGATACGCCAAAATCAACTGCCGGCTACACCAGAACCACTCACCAGACACTCCGGAATCACATGCCAGGCATTCCGGAACCACCTCTCAGAGCTGCCAGAACCACATGCCGGACACTCCAGAATCACCTGCCGGGCATGCTGGAACCACGTGCTGGACATGCCGGAACCACCTGCCGGACATGCCGGAACCAC
Organism: Equus caballus; assembly: GCF_041296265.1. NCBI lineage: Eukaryota > Metazoa > Chordata > Mammalia > Perissodactyla > Equidae > Equus > Equus caballus. The sequence continues at coordinate 8,130,410 of NC_091704.1, forward strand.
CTGTCGGACATTCCGTAACCACCTGCTCGACTCTCCGGAACCAGTGCCGGACATGCAAAATCACCTGCCGGCTACGCCAGAACTACTTGGCGCACAATCCGGAATCACCTGCCGGGCATGGCGGAACCACCTCTCAGACATGCCGGAACCACCTGCCGGACATGCCGGAACCACCGGCTCGACTCGCCGGAACCATTGCCGGACATGCAAAATCACCTGCCGGCTACGCCAGAACCACTTGGCAAACACTCCGGTATCACCTGCCGGGCATGCCGGAACCACCTCTCAGAGGTGCCAGAACCACATGCCGGACACTCCGGAATCACCTGCCGGGCATGCCGGAACCACCTGCTGGACATGCCGGAACCACCGGCTCGACTCGCCGGAACCTTTGCCGGACATGCAAAATCACCTGCCGGCTATGCCAGAACCACTTCGGGAACACTCCGGAATCACCTGCCGGGCATGGCGGAACCACCTCTCAGACATGCCGGAACCACATGCCAATGACACCGGAAGCACCTGCCGCGCACGCCAGAACCACCTGCTCGACTCGCCAAAACCACCTGATGGACACGCCTAAATCACCTTCCGGCTACGCCACAACCATTTGGTGAACACTTCGGAATCACCTGCCGGGCTGGCTGGAACCACCTGCCGGTCACGCCAACATCACCTGCCAGCTATGCCAGAACCACTTGGTGGACACCATGGAAACACCTGTCGGGCCGGCCGGAACCACCTATCAGACGTGCCAGAACCATGTGCCTGAGATGCCGGAACCACACCCCGAAAAGACCGAAACCACCTGCCAGACCCGCCTGAACCACCTGCTGAGCACGCCGGAACCACCAACTCGACTCGCTGGAACCACCTACCTGACACGCTAAAATCACCTGCTGGGTATGCCACAACCACTTGGGGGACACTCCGGAATCATCTGCCGGACATGCCAGAACCAGCTCTCAGACACACCAGAACCAAGTGCCAGACACGCCGGAGCACCTGCTGAGCATTCCTGAGCCAAATGCTCGACTTGCAAGAAACACCTGCCAGACACGCCAAAATCACCTGCCGGGTACGCCAGAACCACGTGGCGGACACTCCGGAATCACCTGTCGGGCATGCCGGAACCAACTCTCAGACGTGCCAGAACCTCGTGCCGGTCACGCCAGAACCACCTGCCGGACACGCCGGAACCACCGGCTCGACTCGCCGGAACCACCGCCGGACATGCAAAATGACCTGCCGGCTACGCCAGAACCACTTGGCGAACACTCCGGAATCACCTGTCGGGCATGCTGGAACCGCCTCTCAGACTTGCCAGAACCATGTTCCGGACACGCCGGTACCACCTGCCGAGTATGCCGGAACCACCTGATCCACTCCCCAGAACCACCTGCTGGACACGCCAGAATCACCTGCCGACTACGCCAGAACCACTCGGCAGAAACTCCGGAACCACCTGCCGGGCATGCCGGAACCACCTCTCAGAGGTGCGAGAACCACATGCCGGACACTCCGGAATCACCCGCCGGGCATGCCGGAACCACCTCTCAGAGGTGCCAGAACCACATGCCGGACACTCCGGAATCACCTGCCGGGCATGCCGGAACCATCTCTCAGACGTGCCAGAACCATGTTCCGGACACGCTGCTACCACCTGCCGAGCTCGCCGGAACCACCTGCAGGACACGCCAAAATCACCTGCCAGCTACGCCAGAACCACACGGCAGACACTCCGGAACCACCTGCCGGGCATGCCGCAACCACCTCTCAGAATTGCCAGAACCACATGCCGGACACTCCAGAATCACCTGTCGGGCATGCCGGAACCAACTCTCAGACGTGCCGGTCACGCCAGAAGCACCTGCCGGACACGCCCGAACCACCGGCTCGACTCGCCGGAACCACCGCCGGACATGCAAAATGACCTGCCGGCTACGCCAGAACCACTTGGCGAACACTCCGGAATCACCTGTCAGGCATGCCGGAACCGCATCTCAGACTTGCCAGAACCATGTTCCGGACACGCCGGTACCACCTGCCGAGTATGCCGGAACCACCTGATCCACTCCCCAGAACCACCTGCTGGACACGCCAGAATCACCTGCCGACTACACCAGAAGCACTCGGGAGACACTCCGGAACCACCGGCCGGGCATGCCGGAACCACCTCTCAGACATGCCGGTACCACATGCCAATGACACCGGAAGCACCTGCCAAGGACGCCAGAACCACCTGCTCGACTCGCCAAAACCACCTGCTGGACACGCCAAAATCACCTGCCGGCTACGCCACAACCATTTGGTGAACTCTTCGGAATCACCTGCCGGGCATGCAGGAACCACCTGCCGGTCATGCCGGAACCACCGGCTCGACTTGCCGGAACCATTGCCGGACATGCAAAATCACCTGCCGGCTATGCCAGAACCACTTGGGGAACACTCCGGAATCACCTGCTGGGCATGCTGGAACCACGTGCTGGACATGCCGGAACCACCTGCCGGACATGCCGGAACCACCTGCCGGACATTCCATAACCACCTGCTCGACTCTCCGGAACCAGTGCCGGACATGCAAAATCACCTGCCGGCTACGCCAGAACTACTTGGCGCACAATCCGGAATCACCTGCCGGGCATGGCGGAACCACCTCTCAGACATGCCGGAACCACATGCCAATGACACCGGAGCACCTGCCGAGCACGCCAGAACCACCTGCTCGACTCGCCAAAACCACCTGCTGGACATGCCAAAATCACTTGCCGGCTACGCCACAACCTTTTGGTGAACACTTCGGAATCACCTGCCGGGCTTGCTGGAACCACCTGCTGGTCACGCCAACATCACCTGCCAGCTATGCCAGAACCACTTGGAGGACACCATGGAAACACCTGTCGGGCCGGCCGGAACCACCTCTCAGACGTGCCAGAACCATGAGCCTGAGATGCCGGAACCACACCCCGAACAGAACGAAACCACCTGCCAGACCCGCCTGAACCCCCTGGCGAGCACGCCTGATCCGCCTGCTCAACTAGCCGGAACCAACTTCCTGACACGCCAAAATCACCTGCCAGGTATACAAGAACCACTTGGTGGTCACTCCGGAATCATCTGCCGGAGACGCCAGAACCAGCTCTCAGACACACCAGAACCACGTGCCAGAGACGCTGGAAGCACCAGCTGAGCATGCCTCAGACAACTGCTCGACTCGCAAGATACACCTGTCGGACAGGCGAAAATCACCTGCCGGGTACGCCAGAAACACTTGGCGGACGCTCCGGAATCACCTGTCGGGCATGCCGGAACCACCTCTCAGACTTGCCAGAACCATGTTCTGGACACGCCGGTACCACCTGCCGAGTATGCCGGAACCAGCTGATCCACTCCCCTGAACCACGTAGTGGACACGCCAAAATCAACTGCCGGCTACGCCAGAACCACTCGGCAGACACTCCGGAATCACATGCCAGGCATTCCGGAACCACCTCTCACAGGTGCCAAAACCAAATGCCGGACACTCCGGTATCACCTGCCGGGCATGCCGGAACCACCTCTCAGAGGTGCCAGAACCACATGCCGGACACTCCGGAATCACCTGCCGGGCATGGCGGAACCACCTCTCAGACATGCCGGAACCACATGCCAATGACACCAGAAGCACCTGCCGAGCACGCCAGAACCACCTGCTCGACTCGCCAAAACCACCTTCTGGACACGCCGAAATCTCTTGCCGGCTAGGCCACAACCATTTGGTGAACACCTCGGAATCACCTGCCGGGCTGGCTGGAACCATCTGCCGGTTACGCCAACATCACCTGCCAGCTATGCCAGAACCACTTGGCGGACACCATGGAAACACCTGTCGGGCCGGCCGGAACCACCTATCAGACGTGCCAGAACCATGTGCCTGAGATGCCGGAACCACACCCCGAACAGACCGAAACCCCCTGCCAGACCCGCCTGAACCACCTGCCGAGCACGCCGGAACCACCTACTCGACTCGCTGGAACCACCTACCTGACACGCTAAAATCACCTGCCGGGTATGCCACAACCACTTGGTGGACACTCCGGAATCATCTGCCGGACATGCCAGAACCAGCTCTCAGACACACCAGAACCACGTGCCAGACACGCCGGAAGCACCTGCTGAGCATGCCTGAGCCAAATGCTCGACTTGCCAGAAACACCTGCCAGACACGCCAAAATCACCTGCCGGGTACGCCAGAATCACGTGGCGGACACTCCGGCATCACCTCTCGGGCGTGCCGGAACCACCTCTCAGACTTGCCAGAACCATGTTCTGGACACGCCGGTACAAGTGCAGAGTATGCCGGAACCAGCTGATCCACTCCCCAGAACCACCTAGTGGATACGCCAAAATCAACTGCCGGCTACGCCAGAACCACTCAGCAGACACTCCGGAATCACATGCCAGGCATTCCGGAACCACCTCTCAGAGCTGCCAGAACCACATGCCGGACACTCCAGAATCACCTGCCGGGCATGCTGGAACCACGTGCTGGACATGCCGGAACCACCTGCCGGACATGCCGGAACCACCTGCCGGACATTCCGTACCCACCTGCTCGACTCTCCGGAACCAGTGCCGGACATGCAAAATCACCTGCCGGCTACGCCAGAACCACTTGGCGCACAATCCGGAATCACCTGCCGGGCATGGCGGAAAGACCTCTCAGACATGCCGGAAACACATGCCAATGACACCGGAAGCACCTGCCGAGCACGCCAGAACCACCTGCCGAGCACGCCGGAACCACCTACTCGACTTGCCGGAACCACCTACCTGACACGCTAAAATCACCTGCCGGGTATGCCACAACCACTTGGTGGACACTCCGGAATCATCTTCCGGACATGCCAGAACCAGCTCTCAGACACACCAGAACCACGTGCCAGACACGCCGGAAGCACCTGCTGATCGTGCCTGAGCCAAATGCTCGACTTGCCAGAAACACCTGCCAGACACGCCAAAATCACCTGCCGGGTACGACAAAACCACGTGGCGGACACTCCGGAATCACCTTTCGGGCATGCCGGAACCAAATCTCAGACGTGCCAGAACCTCGTGCCGGACACGCCAGAACCACCTGCCGGACAGACCGGAACCACCGGCTCGACTCGCCGGAACCACAGCCGGACATGCAAAATGACCTGCCGGCTACGCCAGAACCACTTGGCGAACACTCCGGAATCACCTGTCGGGCATGCCGGAACCGCCTCTCAGACTTGCCAGAACCATGTTACGGACACGCCGGTACCACCTGCCGAGTATGCCGGAACCACCTGATCCACTCCCCAGAACCACCTGCTGGACACGCCAGAATCACCTGCCGACTACGCCAGAACCACTCGGGAGACACTCCGGAACCACCGGCCGGGCATGCCAGAACCACCTCTCAGACATGCCAGTACCACATGCCAATGACACCGGAAGCACCTGCCAGGGACGCCAGAACCACCTGCTCGACTCGCCAAAACCACCTGCTGGACACGCCAAAATCACCTGCCGGCTACGCCACAACCATTTGGTGAACTCTTCGGAATCACCTGCCGGACATTCCGGAATCACCTGCCGGGCATGCCGGAACCACCTGCCGGACATGCCGGAACCACCGGCTCGACTCGCCGGAACCATTGCCGGACATGCAAAATCACCTGCCGGCTACGCCAGAACCACTCGGCAGACACTCCGTAACCAACTGCCGGGCATGCCGGAACCACCTCTCAGAGGTGCCAGAACTACATGCCGGACACTCCGGAATCACCTGCCGGGCATGCCGGAACCATCTCTCAGACTTGCCAGAACCATGTTCCGGACATGCCGGAACCACCTGTCGAGCTCGCCGGAACCACCTGCTGGACACGCCAAAATCACCTGCCGGCTACGCCAGAACCACTCGGCAGACACTCGGGAATCACATGCCAGGCATTCCGGAACCACCTCTCAGAGGTGCCAGAACCAAATGCCGGACACTCCGGTATCACCTGCCGGGCATGCCGGAACCACCTCTCAGAGGTGCCAGAACCACATGCCGGACACTCCGGAATCACCTGCCGGGCATGCTGGAACCACGTACTGGACATGCCGGAACCAGCGGCTCGACTCGCCGGAACCACCGCCGGACATGCAAAATCACCTTCCGGCTACGCCAGAACCACTTGGCGAACACTCCGGAATCACCTGCCGGGCATGCCGGAACCACCTCTCAGACATGTCAGAACCACATGCCAGTGACATCGGAAGCACCTGCCGAGCACGCCGGACCCACCTGCTTGACTCGCCAGAACCACCTGCCGGACAAGCCAAAATCACCTGCCGGCTATGCCACAACTAGTTGGTGAACACTTCGGAATCACCTGCTGGGCTTGCTGGAACTACCTGCTGCTCACGCCAACATCAGCTGCCAGCTACGCCAGAACCACTTGGAGGACTCTCCGGGATGACCTGACGGGCATGCTGGAACCACCTCTCAGACGTGCCAGAACCACGTGCCGGACAAGCTGGAAACACGTACTGGACAGACTGGAACCACCTGCCGGCCACGCCTGAACCACCTGCCGAGCACGACGAAACCACATGCCGGACTTGCCAAAATCACCTGCGGGCTACGCCAGAACCACTTGGAGGACTCTCTGGGATGACCTGCCGGGCATGCTGGAACCACCTCTCAGACGTGCCAGAACCACGTAGCAGACCGTCCGGAATCAGCTGTTGGGCGTGCGCAACCACCTCTTAGACGTACCAGAACCACGTGCCGTACACGCCGGAACCACCTACTGGACAGACCGGAATCACGTTTCGGGCATGCCGGAACCACCTGTCAGATGTGCCAGAAACACGTGCCGGAGACGCCGGAACCACCTGCCGAGCACGTCGAAACCACCTGCTCAACTTGCCTGAACTACCTTCCGGACACGCCAAAATCACCTGCCGGCTACGCCAAAACCACTTGTTGGACCCTCAGGAATCACCTGCCGGGCATGATAGAACCACCTCTCAGACGTGAAGGAACCACGTGCCGGACACGCTGGAACCACATCCCGGACAGACCGGAACCACATGCCTGACATGCCTGAACCAACTGTCGATCATGCTGGAACCACATGCTCGACTCGCTGGAACCACTTGCCGGACATGGCAAAATCACCTGCTGGCTACGCCAGAACCACTTGGCGGAAACTCTGATATCACCTGCCGGGAATGCCAGCACACCCTGTCAGAAGTGACAGAAGCACATGCCGGACAGGCCAGAACCATCTCCCGGACAGACCGGAACAACCGACGGACACGCCGGGACCACCTGATTGACTCGCCAGAACCACCTGCCGGACATGCCAAAATCTCCTGCCGTGTACGCCAGAACCACTTGGCGGAAACTCCGGAATCACATGTCGGGCATGCCGGAACCACCTCTCAGACTTGCCAGGACCATGTTCTGGACACACCGGTACCACCTGCCGAGTATGCCAGAACCACCTGATCCACTACCCAGAACCACATGCCAGACACGCCAACATCACCTGCCGGATACGCCAGAACCACTCGGGAGACACTCCGAAACCACCTCCAGGACAGACCGGAACGACCTGCCAGACACGCCGGGACCACCTGCTTGACTCGCCAGAACCACCTGTCGGACACGCCAAAATCACCAGCTGGCTACGCCACAACCACATGTCGGACACTCCGGAACCACCTGCCGAGCACGCCAGAACCTCCTGCTTTACTCACAAGAAACCCCTGCCGGACACACCAAAATCACCTGCTGGGTACGACAGAAACACTTGGACACTCCAGAATCATCTGCCGGACATGCCATAACCAGCTCTCAAACACACCAGAACCACGTGCTGCAGACGCCGGAAGCACCTGCTGAGCATGCCTGAGCCACATGCTCGACTCGCAAGAAACACCTGCCGGTCACGCCAAAATCACCTGCCGGCTACGCCAGAACCACTTGGCGGACACTCCGGAATCACCTGTCGGGCATGCCGGAAACACTTCTCAGACTTGCCAGAACCATGTTCCGGACACGCCAGTACCACCTGTCGTATATGCCAGAACCACCTGATCCACTCCTCAGAACCACCTGCTGGACACGCCAAAATCACCTGCCGGCTACGCCAGAACCATGCGGCAGACACTCCGGAACCACCTCCAGGACAGACCGGAAACACCGACGGACTCGCCGGGACCACCTGCTTGACTCGCCAGAACCACCTGCCGGACACGCCAAAATCACCTGCCGGCTGCGCCAGAACCACTCGGCAGACACTCTGGAACCACCTTCAGGACAGACCGGAACAACCGACGGACACGCCGGGACCACCTGCTTGACTACCCAGAACCACCTGCCGGTAACGCCAACATCACCTGCCAGCTACGCCAGAACGACTTGGCGGACACTTTGGAATCACCTGCCGAGCATGACGGAACCAGCTCTGAGACGTGCCAGAACCATGTGCCGGACACGCTGGAACCACCTGCCGAGGATGCCAGAACCACCTGATCCACTCCCCAGAACCACCTGCTGGACACGACAAAATCACCTGCCAGCTACGCCAGAACCACTCGGGAGACACTCCGGAACCACCTCCAGGACAGACTGGAACGACCTGCCAGACACGCCGGGACCACCTGCTTGACTCCCCAGAACCACCTGCCGGACACGCCAAAATCACCGGCGGGATACGCCAGAACCACTTGGAGGACACTCTGCGATGACCTGCCAGGCATGCTGGAACCACCTCTCGGGCGTGCCAGGACCACGTGGCGGACAGTCCGGAATCACATGTTGGTCATGCGCAATCCCCTCTGAGACCTACCAGAACCACGTGCCATGCACGCCAGAACCACCTACCGGACAGACCGGAATCACCTTTCGGGCATGCCGCAACCACCTGTCAGATGTGCCAGAAACACGTGCCGGAGATGCCGGAAGCACCCGCCGAGCATGTCGGAACCACCTGCTCTACTCGCAGGACCCACGTGCCGGACACGCCAAAATGAACTGCTGGCTACGCCAGAACCACATACCCGATACTCCAGAATCACCTGCCCGGCATGCCAGAATTACCTCTCCGACGTGCCAGAAGCACGTGCTGGACATGCCGGAACGACCTATTGGACACAACGGAACCACCTGCCAGACATGCCGGAACCACCTGCCGAAAACGCCACAGCCACCTGCTCGACTCGCCAGAACCACCTGCCAGAGAGGCCAATATCAACTGCTGGCTAGGCCAGAACCACCTGGGGGACAGTCCGGAATCATCTGCCAGCCAAGGCGGAACCACCTCTCAGATGTACCAGAACCACGTGCCGGACAAGCTGGAAACACGTACTGGACAGACTGGAACCACCTACCGGCCATGCCTGAACCACCTGCCGAGCACGACGGAACCACCTACCGGACACGCCAAAATCACCTGCGGGCTACACCAGAACCACTTGGAGGACTCTCTGGAATGACCTGCCAGGCATGATGGAACCATCTCTCAGATGTCCAAGAACCACGTGGCGGACAGTCCGGAATCACCTGTTGGGCATCGCAACCACCTCTGAGATGTACCAGAACCACGTACCGTACAGGCTGGAACCACCTAAAGGACAGACCGGAATCACGTTTCGGGCATGCCGGAACCACCTGTCAGATGTGCCAGAAACACGTGCCGGAGACGCCAGAAGCACCTGCCGAGCACGTCGGAACCACCTGCTCAACTCGCCTGAACAACCTGCCAGACACGCCAAAATCACCTGCCAGCTATGCCAAAACCACTTGGTGGACTCTCTGGAATCACCTGCCGGGCATGATAGAACCACCTCTCACACGTGGCGGAACCACGTGCCGGACACGCCGGAACCACCTACCGGACAGACCGGAACCACCTGCTGGACCTCCCTGAACCAACTGTAGAGCACGCCGGAACCACATGCTCGACTTGCTGGAACCACATGCAGGACATGGCAAAATCACCTGCCGGCTACGCCAGAACCACTTGGCGGACACTCAGGAATCCCCTGCAGGGCATGACAGCACAACCTCTCCGAAGTGCCAGAAGCACGTGCTGGAAAGGCCGGAACCATCTCCCGCACAGACCGGAGACACAGGAAACACTCGCCGGAACCACCTGCTTGAATCACCGATCCCACCTGCCGGACACGCCAAAATCACCTGCCCGCTACAACAGAACCACTTGGGGGACAAGCCGGAATCACGTGAGGGGCATGCCGGCACAGCCTCTCAGACGTGACAGAACCTCGTGGAGGGCACCCCAGAGCCACATGCCGGACAGACCGGAACCACCTGCCGGACCTGCCTGAACCAACTGTCGAGCACGCCGGAACCACCTGCTCGAGCCGCCGGACCCACCGACGGACAAGCAAAATCACCTGCGGGCTACGCCAGAACCACTTGGTGAACACCCCGGAATCACCAGCCGGGCATGCCGGAACCACCTGATCCACTCCCCAGAACCACCTGCTGGACATGCCAGAATCACCTGCCGACTACGCCAGAACCACTCGGCAGACACTCCGGAACCACCTGCCGGGCATGCCGGAACCACCTCTCAGAGGTGCCAGAACCACATGCCGGACACTCCGGAATCACCCGCCGGGCATGCCGGAACCACCTCTCAGAGGTGCCAGAACCACATGCCGGACACTCCGGAATCACCTGCCGGGCATGCCGGAACCATCTCTCAGACGTGCCAGAACCATGTTCCGGACACGCTGCTACCACCTGCCGAGCTCGCCGGAACCACCTGCAGGACACGCCAAAATCACCTGCCAGCTACGCCAGAACCACACGGCAGACACTCCGGAATCACCTGCCGGGCCGGCTGGAACCACCTGCCAGTCACACCAACATCACCTTTCAGCTACGCCAGAACCACTTGGCGGACACTCCCGAAACACCTCTCCGGCCGGCAGGAACCACATCTCAGACGTGCCAGAACCATGTGCCTGAGATGCCGGAACCACTCCCCGAACAGACCGAAACCACCTGCCAGACCCGCCTGAACCCCCTGGCGAGCACGCCTGATCCACCTGCTCAACTAGCCGGAACCACATTCCTGACAAGCCAAAATCACCTGCCGGCTACGCCACAAACATTTGGTGAACTCTTCTGAATCACCTGCCGGGCTGGCTCCAGAACGACTCGGCAGACTCTCCGGAACCACCTGCCGGGCATGCCGGAATCACCTCTCAGACATGCCGGAACCACATGCCAATGACACCGGAAGCACCTGCCGAGCAAGCCAGAACCACCTGCTCGACTCGCCAAAACCACCTGCTGGACACGCCAAAATCACCTGCCGGCTACGCCACAACCATTTGGTGAACTCTTCGGAATCACCTGCCGGGCTGGCTGGAACCACCTCTCAGACATGCCGGAACCACATGCCAATGACACCGGAAGCACCTGCCGAGCACGCCAGAACCACCTGCTCGACTCGCCAAAACCACCTGCTGTACACGCCAAAATCACCTGCCGGCTACGCCACAACCATTTGGTGAACTCTTTGGAATCACCTGCCGGGCTGGCTCCAGAACCACTCGGCAGACACTCCGGAACCACCTGCCGGGCATGCCGGAACCACCTCTCCGACTTGCCAGAACCATGTTCTGGACACGCCGGTACCACCTGCCGAGTATGCCGGAACCAGCTGATCCACTCCCCTGAACCACGTAGTGGACACGCCAAAATCAACTGCCGGCTACGCCAGAACCACTCGGCAGACACTCCGGAATCACATGCCAGGCATTCCGGAACCACCTCTCACAGGTGCCAGAACCAAATGCCGGACACTCCGGTATCACCTGCCGGGCATGCCGGAACCACCTCTCAGAGGTGCCAGAACCACATGCCGGACACTCCGGAATCACCTGCCGGGCATGGCGGAACCACCTCTCAGACATGCCGGAACCACATGCCAATGACACCGGAAGCACCTGCCGAGCACGCCAGAACCACCTGCTCGACTCGCCAAAACCACCTGCTGGACACGCCGAAATCTCTTGCCGGCTAGGCCACAACCATTTGGTGAACACTTCGGAATCACCTGCCGGGCTGGCTGGAACCATCTGCCGGTTACGCCAACATCACCTGCCAGCTATGCCAGAACCACTTGGCGGACACCATGTAAACACCTGTCGGGCCGGCCGGAACCACCTATCAGACGTGCCAGAACCATGTGCCTGAGATGCCGGAACCACACCCCGAACAGACCGAAACCACCTGCCAGACCCGCCTGAACCACCTGCCGAGCACGCCGGAACCACCTACTCGACTCGCTGGAACCACCTACCTGACACGCTAAAATCACCTGCCGTGTATGCCACAACCACTTGGTGGACACTCCGGAATCATCTGCCGGACATGCCAGAACCAGCTCTCAGACACACCAGAACCACGTGCCAGACACGCCGGAAGCACCTGCTGAGCATGCCTGAGCCAAATGCTCGACTTGCCAGAAACACCTGCTAGACACGCCAAAATCACCTGCCGGGTACGCCAGAATCACGTGGCAGACACTCCGGAATCACCTCTCGGGCGTGCCGGAACCACCTCTCAGACTTGCCAGAACCATGTTCTGGACACGCCGGTACCACGTGCAGAGTATGCCGGAACCAGCTGATCCACTCCCCAGAACCACCTAGTGGATACGCCAAAATCAACTGCCGGCTACGCCAGAACCACTCACCAGACACTCCGGAATCACATGCCAGGCATTCCGGAACCACCTCTCAGAGCTGCCAGAACCACATGCCGGACACTCCAGAATCACCTGCCGGGCATGCTGGAACCACGTGCTGGACATGCCGGAACCACCTGCCGGACATGCCGGAACCACCTGTCGGACATTCCGTAACCACCTGCTCGACTCTCCGGAACCAGTGCCGGACATGCAAAATCACCTGCCGGCTACGCCAGAACTACTTGGCGCACAATCCGGAATCACCTGCCGGGCATGGCGGAACCACCTCTCAGACATGCCGGAACCACCTGCCGGACATGCCGGAACCACCGGCTCGACTCGCCGGAACCATTGCCGGACATGCAAAATCACCTGCCGGCTACGCCAGAACCACTTGGCAAACACTCCGGTATCACCTGCCGGGCATGCCGGAACCACCTCTCAGAGGTGCCAGAACCACATGCCGGACACTCCGGAATCACCTGCCGGGCATGCCGGAACCACCTGCTGGACATGCCGGAACCACCGGCTCGACTCGCCGGAACCTTTGCCGGACATGCAAAATCACCTGCCGGCTATGCCAGAACCACTTCGGGAACACTCCGGAATCACCTGCCGGGCATGGCGGAACCACCTCTCAGACATGCCGGAACCACATGCCAATGACACCGGAAGCACCTGCCGCGCACGCCAGAACCACCTGCTCGACTCGCCAAAACCACCTGATGGACACGCCTAAATCACCTTCCGGCTACGCCACAACCATTTGGTGAACACTTCGGAATCACCTGCCGGGCTGGCTGGAACCACCTGCCGGTCACGCCAACATCACCTGCCAGCTATGCCAGAACCACTTGGTGGACACCATGGAAACACCTGTCGGGCCGGCCGGAACCACCTATCAGACGTGCCAGAACCATGTGCCTGAGATGCCGGAACCACACCCCGAAAAGACCGAAACCACCTGCCAGACCCGCCTGAACCACCTGCTGAGCACGCCGGAACCACCAACTCGACTCGCTGGAACCACCTACCTGACACGCTAAAATCACCTGCTGGGTATGCCACAACCACTTGGGGGACACTCCGGAATCATCTGCCGGACATGCCAGAACCAGCTCTCAGACACACCAGAACCACGTGCCAGACACGCCGGAGCACCTGCTGAGCATTCCTGAGCCAAATGCTCGACTTGCCAGAAACACCTGCCAGACACGCCAAAATCACCTGCCGGGTACGCCAGAATCACGTGGCGGACACTCCGGAATCACCTCTCGGGCGTGCCGGAACCACCTCTCAGACTTGCCAGAACCATGTTCTGGACACGCCGGTACAAGTGCAGAGTATGCCGGAACCAGCTGATCCACTCCCCAGAACCACCTAGTGGATACGCCAAAATCAACTGCCGGCTACGCCAGAACCACTCACCAGACACTCCGGAATCACATGCCAGGCATTCCGGAACCACCTCTCAGAGCTGCCAGAACCACATGCCGGACACTCCAGAATCACCTGCCGGGCATGCTGGAACCACGTGCTGGACATGCCGGAACCACCTGCCGGACATGCCGGAACCACCTGCCGGACATTCCGTACCCACCTGCTCGACTCTCCGGAACCAGTGCCGGACATGCAAAATCACCTGCCGGCTACGCCAGAACTACTTGGCGCACAATCCGGAATCACCTGCCGGGCATGGCGGAACCACCTCTCAGACATGCCGGAACCACATGCCAATGACACCGGAGCACCTGCCGAGCACGCCAGAACAACCTGCTTGACTCGCCAAAACCACTTGCTGGACACGCCGAAATCACCTGCTGGCTAGTCCACAACCATATGGTGAACACTTCGGAATCACCTGCCGGGCTGGCTGGAATCAACTGCCGGTCACCCCAACATCACCTGCCAGCTATGCCAGAACCACTTGGCGGACACCATGGAAACACCTGTCGGGCCGGCCGGAACCACCTATCAGACGTGCCAGAACCATGTGCCTGAGATGCCGGAACCACACCCGAACAGACCGAAACCACCTGCCAGACCCGCATGAACCACCTGCCGAGCATGCCGGAACCACCTACTCGACTCGCTGGAACCACCTACCTGACACACCACAATCACCTGCCGGGTATGCCACAACCACTTGGTGGACACTCCGGAATCATCTGCCAGACATGCCAGAACCAGCTCTCAGACACACCAGAACCACGTGCCAGACACGCCGGAAGCACCTGCTGAGCATGCCTGAGTCAAATGCTCGACTTGCAAGAAACACCGGTCAGACACGCCAAAATCACCTGTCGGGTACGCCAGAACCACGTGGCGGACACTCCGGAATGACCTGTCGGGCATGCCGGAACCAACTCTCAGACGTGCCAGATCCTCGTGCCGGTCACGCCAGAACCACCTGCCGGACACGCCGGAACCACCGGCTCGACTCGCCGGAACCACCGCCGGACATGCAAAATGACCTGCCGGCTACGCCAGAACCACTTGGCGAACACTCCGGAATCACCTGTCGGGCATGCCCGAACCCCCTCTCAGACTTGCCAGAACCATGTTCCGGACACGCCGGTACCACCTGCAGAGTATGCCGGAACCACCTGATCCACTCCCCACAACCACCTGCTGGACACGCCAGAATCACCTGCCGACAACGCCAGAACCACTCGTCAGACACTCCGGAACCACCTGCTGGGCATGCCTGAACCACCTCTCAGAGGTGCCAGAACCACATGCCAGACACTCCGGAATCACCTGCCGGGCATGCCGGAACCATCTCTCAGACGTGCCAGAACCATGTTCCGGACACGCCGGTACCACCTGCCGTGCTCGCCGGAACCAACTTCTGGACACGCCAAAATCACCTGCCGGCTACGCCAGAACCACTCGGCAGACACTCCGGAATCACCTGCGGGGCTGGCTGGAACCACCTGCCGGTCACGCCAACATCACCTTTCAGCTACGCCAGAACCACTTGGCGGACACTCCGGAAAAACCTGTCGGGCCGGCCGGAACCACCTCTCAAACGTGCAAGAACCATGTGCCTGAGATGCCGGAACCACTCTCCGAACAGACCGAAACCACCTGCCAGACCCGCCTGAATACCCTGGCGAGCACACCTGATCCACCTGCTCAACTAGCCGGAACCACCTTCCTGACACGCCAAAATCACCTGTCGGGTGTACCAGAACCACTTGGTGGATACTCCGGAATCACCTGCCGGGCATGCCGGAACCATCTCTCAGACGTGCCAGAACCATGTTCCGGACACGCCGGTACCACCTGCCGTGCTCGCCGGAACCAACTTCTGGACACGCCAAAAACACCTGCCGGCTACGCCAGAACCACTCGGCAGACACTCCGGAATCACCTGCGGGGCTGGCTGGAACCACCTGCCGGTCACGCCAACATCACCTTTCAGCTACGCCAGAACCACTTGGCGGACACTCCGGAAAAACCTGTCGGGCCGGCCGGAACCACCTCTCAAACGTGCAAGAACCATGTGCCTGAGATGCCGGAACCACTCTCCGAACAGACCGAAACCACCTGCCAGACCCGCCTGAATACCCTGGCGAGCACACCTGATCCACCTGCTCAACTAGCCGGAACCACCTTCCTGACACGCCAAAATCACCTGTCGGGTGTACCAGAACCACTTGGTGGATACTCCGGAATCACCTGCCGGGCATGCCGGAACCATCTCTCAGACGTGCCAGAACCATGTTCCGGACACGCCGGTACCACCTGCCGAGCTCGCCGGAACCACCTGCTGGACACGCCAAAATCACCTGCCGGGTACGCCAGAACAACTCGGCAGACACTCCGGAATCACCTGCCTGGCATGGCGGAACCACCTGCTGGACATGCCGGAACCACCTGCCGGACATGCCGGAACCACCGGCTCGACTCGCCGGAACCATTGCCGGACATGCAAAATCACCTGCCGGCTACGCCAGAACCACTTGGCGCACACTCCGGTATCACCTGCCGGGCATGCCGGGACCACCTCTCAGAGGTGCCAGAACCACATGCCGGACACTCTGGAATCACCTGCCGGGCATGCCGGAACCACCTGCCGGACATGCCGGAACCACCGGCTCGACTCGCCGGAACCATTGCCGGACATTTAAAATCACCTGCCGGCTACGCCAGAACCACTTGGCGAACACTCCGGAATCACCTGCCAGGCATGGCGGAACCACCTCTCAGACTTGCCAGAACCATGTTCTGGACACGCCGGTACCACCTGCCGAGTATGCCGGAACCAGCTGATCCACTCCCCAGAACCACCTAGTGGACACGCCAAAATCAACTGCCGGCTACGCCAGAAGCACTCGGCAGACACTCCGTAATCACATGCCAGGCATTCCGGAACCACCTCTCAGAGGTGCCAGAACCAAATGCCGGACACTCCAGTATCACCTTCCGGGCATGTCGGAACCACCTCTCAGAGGTGCCAGAACCACATGCCGGACACTCCGGAATCACCTGCCGGGCATGCTGGAACCACGTGCTGGACATGCCGGAACCACCTGCCGGACATGCCGGAACCACCTCCCGGACATTCCGGAACCACCGGTTCGACTCGCCGGAACCATTGCCGGACATGCAAAATCACCTGCCGGCTACGCCAGAACCACTCTAGAGACTCCGGAACCACCTGCCGGGCATGCCGCAACCACCTCTCAGAGGTGCCAGAACCACATGCCGGACACTCCAGAATCACCTGTCGGGCATGCCGGAACCAACTCTCAGACGTGCCGGTCACGCCAGAAGCACCTGCCGGACACGCCGGAACCACCGGCTCGACTCGCCGGAACCACCGCCGGACATGCAAAATGACCTGCCGGCTACGCCAGAACCACTTGGCGAACACTCCGGAATCACCTGTCGGGCATGCCGGAACCGCATCTCAGACTTGCCAGAACCATGTTCCGGACAGGCCGGTACCACCTGCCGAGTATGCCGGAACCACCTGATCCACTCCCCAGAACCACCTGCTGGACACGCCAGAATCACCTGCCGACTACGCCAGAACCACTCGGCAGACACTCCGGAACCACCTGCCGGGCATGCCGGAACCACCTCTCAGAGGTCCAAGAACCACATGCCGGACACTCCGGAATCACCCGCCGGGCATGCCGGAACCACCTCTCAGAGGTGCCAGAACCACATGCCGGACACTCCGGAATCACCTGCCGGGCATGCCGGAACCATCTCTCAGACGTGCCAGAACCATGTTCCGGACACGCTGCTACCACCTGCCGAGCTCGCCGGAACCACCTGCAGGACACGCCAAAATCACCTGCCAGCTACGCCAGAACCACACGGCAGACACTCCAGAATCACCTGCCGGGCTGGCTGGAACCACCTGCCAGTCACGCCAACATCACCTTTCAGCTACGCCTGAACCACTTGGCGGACACTCCCGAAACACCTCTCCGGCCGGCCGGAACCACCTCTCAGACGTGCCAGAACCATGTGCCTGAGATGCCGGAACCACTCCCCGAACAGACCCAAACCACCTGCCAGACCCGCCTGAACCCCCTGGCAAGCACGCCTGATCCACCTGCTCAACTAGCCGGAACCACCTTCCTGACAAGCCAAAATCACCTGCCGGCTACGCCACAAACATTTGGTGAACTCTTCGGAATCACCTGCCGGGCTGGCTCCAGAACCACTCGGCAGACTCTCCGGAACCACCTGCCGGGCATGCCGGAACCACCTCTCAGACATGCCGGAACCACATGCCAATGACACCGGAAGCACCTGCCGAGCACGCCAGAACCACCTGCTCGACTCGCCAAAACCACCTGCTGGACACGCCAAAATCACCTGCCGGCTACGCCACAACCATTTGGTGAACTCTTCGGAATCACCTGCCGGGCTGGCTGGAACCACCTCTCAGACATGCCGGAACCACATGCCAATGACACCGGAAGCACCTGCCGAGCACGCCAGAACCACCTGCTCGACTCGCCAAAACCACCTTCTGGACACGCCAAAATCACCTGCCGGCTACGCCACAACCATTTGGTGAACTCTTCGGTATCACCTGCCGGGCTTGATGGAACCACCTGCCGGTCACGCCAACATCACCTGCCAGCTATGCCAGAAACACTTGGCGGACACCATGGAAACACCTGTCGGGCCGGCCGGAACCACCTCTCAGACGTGCCAGAACCATGTGCCTGATATGCCGGAGCCACTCCCCGAACAGACCGAAACCACCTGCCAGACCCGCCTGAACCCCCTGGCGAGCACGCCTGATCCACCTGCTCAACTAGCCAGAACCAACTTCCTGACACGCCAAAATCACCTGCCAGGTATACCAGAACCACTTGGTGGACACTCCGGAATCATCTGCCGGACATGCCAGAACCAGCTCTCAGACACACCAGAACCACGTGCCAGAGACGCCGGAAGCACCAGCTGAGCATGCCTGAGCCACCTGCTCGACTCGCAAGATACACCTGTCGGACATGCCAAAATCACCTGTCGGGTACGCCAGAAACACTTGGCGGACGCTCCGGAATCACCTGTCGGGCGTGCCGGAACCTCCTCTCAGACTTGCCAGAACCATGTTCTGGACACGCCGGTACCACCTGCCGAGTATGCCGGAACCAGCTGATCCACTCCCCAGAACCACCTAGTGGACACGCCAAAATCAACTGCCGGCTACGCCAGAACCACTCGGCAGACACTCCGGAATCACAGGCCAGGCATTCCGGAACGACCTCTCAGAGGTGCCAGAACCAAATGCCGGACACTCCGGTATCACCTGCCGGGCATGCCGGAACCACCTCTCAGAGGTGCCAGAACCACATGCCGGACACTCCGGAATCACCTGCCGGGCATGCCGGAACCACCTGCTGGACATGCCGGAACCACCGGCTCGACTCGCCGGAACCATTGCGGGACATGCAAAATCACCTGCCGGCTATGCCAGAACCACTTCGGGAACACTCCGGAATCACCTGCCGGGCATGGCGGAACCACCTCTCAGACATGCCGGAACCACATGCCAATGACACCGGAAGCACCTGCCGCGCACGCCAGAACCACCTGCTCGACTCGCCAAAACCACCTGCTGTACACGCCAAAATCACCTGCCGGCTACGCCACAACCATTTGGTGAACTCTTCGGAATCACCTGCCGGGCTGGCTGCAGAACCACTCGGCAGACACTCCGGACCCACCTGCCGTGCTTGCTGGAACCACCTCTCAGACATGCTGGAACCACATGCCAATGACACCGGAAGCACCTGCCGAGCACGCCAGAACCACCTGCTCGACTCGCCAAAACCACCTTCTGGACACGCCAAAATCACCTGCCGGCTACGCCACAACCATTTGGTGAACTCTTCGGTATCACCTGCCGGGCTTGATGGAACCACCTGCCGGTCACGCCAACATCACCTGCCAGCTATGCCAGAAACACTTGGCGGACACCATGGAAACACCTGTCGGGCCGGCCGGAACCACCTCTCAGACGTGCCAGAACCATGTGCCTGAGATGCCGGAGCCACTCCCCGAACAGACCGAAACCTCCTGCCAGACCCGCCTGAACCCCCTGGCGAGCACGCCTGATCCACCTGCTCAACTAGCCAGAACCAACTTCCTGACACGCCAAAATCACCTGCCAGGTATACAAGAACCACTTGGTGGACACTCCGGAATCATCTGCCGGACATGCCAGAACCAGCTCTCAGACACACCAGAACCACGTGCCAGAGACGCCGGAAGCACCAGCTGAGGATGCCTGAGCCACATACTCGACTCGCAAGATACACCTGTCGGACATGCCAAAATCACCTGCCGGGTACGCCAGAAACACTTGGCGGACGCTGCGGAATCACCTGTCGGGCGTGCCGGAACCTCCTCTCAGACTTGCCAGAACCATGTTCTGGACACGCCGGTACCACCTGCCGAGTATGCCGGAACCAGCTGATCCACTCCCCAGAACCACCTAGTGGACACGCCAAAATCAACTGCCGGCTACGCCAGAACCACTCGGCAGACACTCCGGAATCACAGGTCAGGCATTCCGGAACCACCTCTCAGAGCTGCCAGAACCACATGCCGGACACTCCGGAATCACCTGCCGGGCATGCTGGAACCACGTGCTGGACATGCCGGAACCACCTGCCGGACATGCCGGAACCACCTGCCGGACATTCCGAAAACACCGGCTCGACTCGCCGGAACCATTGCCGGACATGCAAAATCACCTGCCGGCTACGCCAGAACCACTTGGCGCACACTCCGGTATCACCTGCCGGGCATGCCGGGACCACCTCTCAGAGGTGCCAGAACCACATGCCGGACACTCTGGAATCACCTGCCGGGCATGCCGGAACCACCTGCCGGACATGCCGGAATCACCGGCTCGACTCGCCGGAACCATTGCCGGACATTTAAAATCACCTGCCGGCTACGCCAGAACCACTTGGCGAACACTCCGGAATCACCTGCCAGGCATGGCGGAACCACCTCTCAGACTTGCCAGAACCATGTTCTGGACACGCCGGTACCACCTGCCGAGTATGCCGGAACCAGCTGATCCACTCCCCAGAACCACCTAGTGGACACGCCAAAATCAACTGCCGGCTACGCCAGAAGCACTCGGCAGACACTCCGGAATCACATGCCAGGTATTCCGGAACCACCTCTCAGAGGTGCCAGAACCAAATGCCGGACACTCCAGTATCACCTTCCGGGCATGTCGGAACCACCTCTCAGAGGTGCCAGAACCACATGCCGGACACTCCGGAATCACCTGCCGGGCATGCTGGAACCACGTGCTGGACATGCCGGAACCACCTGCCGGACATGCCGGAACCACCTGCCGGACATTCCGGAACCACCGGTTCGACTCGCCGGAACCATTGCCGGACATGCAAAATCACCTGCCGGCTACGCCAGAATCACTTGGCGAACACTCCGGAATCACCTGCCGGGCATGGCGGAACCACCTCTCAGACATGCCGGAAACACATGCCAATGACTCCGGAAGCACCTGCCGAGCACGCCGGAACCACCTACTCGACTCGCCGGAACCCCCTACCTGACACGCTAAAATCACCTGCCGGGTATGCCACAACCACTTGGTGGACACTCCGGAATCATCTTCCGGACATGCCAGAACCAGCTCTCAGACACACCAGAACCACGTGCCAGACACGCCGGAAGCACCTGCTGATCGTGCCTGAGCCAAATGCTCGACTTGCCAGAAACACCTGCCAGACACGCCAAAATCACCTGCCGGGTACGCCAGAACCACGTGGCGGACACTCCGGAATCACCTTTCGGGCATGCCGGAACCAACTCTCAGACGTGCCAGAACCTCGTGCCGGACACGCCAGAACCACCTGCCGGACAGACCGGAAACACCTGCTGGACACGCCGGAACCACCGGCTCGACTCGCCGGAACCACCGCCGGACATGCAAAATGACCTGCCGGCTATGCCAGAACCACTTGGCGAACAATCCGGAATCACCTGTCGGGCATGCCAGAACCACCTCTCAGACTTGCCAGAACCATGTTCCGGACACGCCGGTACCACCTGCCGAGTATGCCGGAAGCACATGATCCACTCCCCAGAACCACCTGCTGGACATGCCAGAATCACCTGCCGGCTACGCCAGAACCACTCTAGAGACTCCGGAACCACCTGCCGGGCATGCCGCAACCACCTCTCAGAGGTGCCAGAACCACATGCCGGACACTCCAGAATCACCTGTCGGGCATGCCGGAACCAACTCTCAGACGTGCCGGTCACGCCAGAAGCACCTGCCGGACACGCCGGAACCACCGGCTCGACTCGCCGGAACCACCGCCGGACATGCAAAATGACCTGCCGGCTACGCCAGAACCACTTGGCGAACACTCCGGAATCACCTGTCGGGCATGCCGGAACCGCATCTCAGACTTGCCAGAACCATGTTCCGGACAGGCCGGTACCACCTGCCGAGTATGCCGGAACCACCTGATCCACTCCCCAGAACCACCTGCTGGACACGCCAGAATCACCTGCCGACTACGCCAGAACCACTCGGCAGACACTCCGGAACCACCTGCCGGGCATGCCGGAACCACCTCTCAGAGGTCCAAGAACCACATGCCGGACACTCCGGAATCACCCGCCGGGCATGCCGGAACCACCTCTCAGAGGTGCCAGAACCACATGCCGGACACTCCGGAATCACCTGCCGGGCATGCCGGAACCATCTCTCAGACGTGCCAGAACCATGTTCCGGACACGCTGCTACCACCTGCCGAGCTCGCCGGAACCACCTGCAGGACACGCCAAAATCACCTGCCAGCTACGCCAGAACCACACGGCAGACACTCCAGAATCACCTGCCGGGCTGGCTGGAACCACCTGCCAGTCACGCCAACATCACCTTTCAGCTACGCCTGAACCACTTGGCGGACACTCCCGAAACACCTCTCCGGCCGGCCGGAACCACCTCTCAGACGTGCCAGAACCATGTGCCTGAGATGCCGGAACCACTCCCCGAACAGACCGAAACCACCTGCCAGACCCGCCTGAACCCCCTGGCAAGCACGCCTGATCCACCTGCTCAACTAGCCGGAACCACCTTCCTGACAAGCCAAAATCACCTGCCGGCTACGCCAGAACCACTCGGGAGACACTCCGGAACCACCGGCCGGGCATGCCGGAACCACCTCTCAGACATGCCGGTACCACATGCCAATGACACCGGAAGCACCTGCCAAGGACGCCAGAACCACCTGCTCGACTCGCCAAAACCACCTGCTGGACACGCCAAAATCACCTGCCGGCTACGCCACAACCATTTGGTGAACTCTTCGGAATCACCTGCCGGGCATGCATGAACCACCTGCCGGTCATGCCGGAACCACCGGCTCGACTCGCCGGAACCATTGCCGGACATGCAAAATCACCTGCCGGCTATGCCAGAACCACTTGGGGAACACTCCGGAATCACCTGCCGGGCATGGCGGAACCACCTCTCAGACATGCCGGAACCACATGCCAATGACACAGGAAGCACCTGCCGAGCACGCCAGAACCACCTGCTCGACTCGCCAAAACCACCTGCTGGACATGCCAAAATCACCTGCCGGCTACGCCACAACCATTTGGTGAACTCTTCGGTATCACCTGCCGGGCTTGATGGAACCACCTGCCGGTCATGCCAACATCACCTGCCAGCAATGCCAGAAACACTTGGCGGACACCATGGAAACACCTGACGGGCCGGCCGGAACCACCTCTCAGACGTGCCAGAACCATGTGCCTGAGATGCCGGAGCCACTCCCCGAACAGACCGAAACCTCCTGCCAGACCCGCCTGAACCCCCTGGCGAGCACGCCTGATCCACCTGCTCAACTAGCCAGAACCAACTTCCTGACACGCCAAAATCACCTGCCAGGTATACAAGAACCACTTGGTGGACACTCCGGAATCATCTGCCGGACATGCCAGAACCAGCTCTCAGACACACCAGAACCACGTGCCAGAGACGCCGGAAGCACCAGCTGAGCATGCCTGAGCCACCTGCTCGACTCGCAAGATACACCTGTCGGACATGCCAAAATCACCTGTCGGGTACGCCAGAAACACTTGGCGGACGCTCCGGAATCACCTGTCGGGCGTGCCGGAACCTCCTCTCAGACTTGCCAGAACCATGTTCTGGACACGCCGGTACCACCTGCCGAGTATGCCGGAACCAGCTGATCCACTCCCCAGAACCACCTAGTGGACACGCCAAAATCAACTGCCGGCTACGCCAGAACCACTCGGCAGACACTCCGGAATCACAGGCCAGGCATTCCGGAACGACCTCTCACAGGTGCCAGAACCAAATGCCGGACACTCCGGTATCACCTGCCGGGCATGCCGGAACCACCTCTCAGAGGTGCCAGAACCACATGCCGGACCCTCCGGAATCACCTGCCGGGCATGCTGCAACCACCTGCCGGACAGGCCGGAATCACCTGCCGGACATGCCGGAACCACCGGCTCGAATCGCCGGAACCATTGCCGGACATGCAAAATCACCTGCCGGCTACGCCAGAACCACTTGGCGAACACTCCGGTATCACCTGCCGGGCATGCCGAGACCACCTCTCAGAGGTGCCAGAACCACATGCCGGACACTCCGGAATCACCTGTCGGGCATGCGGGAACCACCTGCCGGACATGCCGGAACCACCGGCTCGACTCGCCGGAACCATTGCCGGACATGCAAAACGACCTGCCGGCTACGCCAGAACCACTTGGCGAACACTCCGGAATCACCTGTCGGGCATGCCAGAACCACCTCTCAGACTTGCCAGAACCATGTTCCGGACACGCCGGTACCACCTGCCGAGTATGCCGGAACCAGCTGATCCACTCCCCAGAACCACCTAGTGGACACGCCAAAATCAACTGCCGGCTACGCCAGAACCACTCGGCAGACACTCCGGAATCACATGCCAGGCATTCCGGAACGACCTCTCAGAGGTGCCAGAACCAAATGCCGGACACTCCGGTATCACCTGCCGGGCATGCCGGAACCACCTCTCAGAGGTGCCAGAACCACATGCCGGACACTCCGGAATCACCTGCCGGGCATGCTGGAACCACGTGCTGGACATGCCGGAACCACCTGCCGGCCATGCCGGAACCACCGGCTCGACTCGCCGGAACCATTGCCGGACATGCAAAATCACCTACCGGCTATGCCAGAACCACTTGGGGAACACTCCGGAATCACCTACCGGTCATGGCGGAACCACCTCTCAGACATGCCGGAACCACATACCAATGACACAGGAAGCACCTGCCGAGCACGCCAGAACCACCTGCTCGACTCGCCAACACCACCTGCTGGACACGCCAAAATCACCTGCCGGCTACACCACAACCATTTGGTGAACTCTTCGGAATCACCTGCCGGGCTTGCTGGAACCACCTGCCGGTCACGCCAACATCACCTGCCAGCTATGCCAGAACCACTTGGCGGACACCATGGAAACACCTGTCGGGCCGGCCGGAACCACCTCTCAGACGTGCCAGAACCATGAGCCTGAGATGCCGGAACCACTCCCCGAACAGAACGAAACCACCTGCCAGACCCGCCTGGAACCCCTGGCGAGCACGCCTGATCCACCTGCTCAACTAGCCGGAACCAACTTCCTGACACGCCAAAATCACCTGCCAGGTATACAAGAACCACTTGGTGGACACTCCGGAATCATGTGCCGGAGATGCCAGAACCAGCTCTCAGACACACCAGAACCACGTGCCAGAGACGCCGGAAGCACCAGCTGAGCATGCCTCAGCCACCTGCTCGACTCGCAAGATACACCTGTCGGACAGGCGAAAATCACCTGCCGCGTACGCCAGAAACACTTGGCGGACGCTCCGGAATCACTTGTCGGGCGTGCCGGAACCACATGCCGGACATGCCGGAACCACCGGCTCGACTCGCCGGAACCATTGCCGGACATGCGAAATCACCTGCCGGCTACGCCAGAATCACTTGGCGAACACTCCGGAATCACCTGCCGGGCATGGCGGAACCACCTCTCAGACATGCCGGAAACACATGCCAATGACTCCGGAAGCACCTGCCGAGCACGCCAGAACCACCTGCCGAGCACGCCGGAACCACCTACTCGACTCGCCGGAACCACCTACCTGACACGCTAAAATCACCTGTCGGGTAAGCCACAACCACTTGGTGGACACTCCGGAATCATCTTCCGGACATGCCAGAACCAGCTCTCAGACACACCAGAACCACGTGCCAGACACGCCGGAAGCACCTGCTGATCGTGCCTGAGCCAAATGCTCGACTTGCCAGAAACACCTGCCAGACACGCCAAAATCACCTGCCGGGTACGCCAGAACCACGTGGCGGACACTCCGGAATCACCTTTCGGGCATGCCGGAACCAACTCTCAGACGTGCCAGAACCTCGTGCCGGACACGCCTGAACCACCTGCCGGACAGACCGGAAACACCTGCTGGACACGCCGGAAGCACCGGCTTGACTCGCCGGAACCACCGCCGGACATGCAAAACGACCTGCCGGCTACGCCAGAACCACTTGGCGAACACTCCGGAATCACCTGTCGGGCATGCCAGAACCACCTCTCAGACTTGCCAGAACCATGTTCCGGACACGCCGGTACCACCTGCCGAGTATGCCGGAACCACATGATCCACTCCCCAGAACCACCTGCTGGACACGCCAGAATCACCTGCCGGCTACGCCAGAACAACTCGGCAGACACTCCGGAACCACCTGCCGGGCATGCCGCAACCACCTCTCAGAGGTGCCAGAACCACATGCCGGACACTCCACAATCACCTGTCGGGCATGCCGGAACCAACTCTCAGACGAGCCGGTCACGCCAGAAGCACCTGCCGGACACGCCGGAACCACCGGCTCGACTCGCCGGAACCACCACCGGACATGCAAAATGACCTGCCGGCTACGCCAGAACCACTTGGCGAACACTCCGGAATCACCTGTCGGGCATGCCGGAACCGCATCTCAGACTTGCCAGAACCATGTTCCGGACACGCTGGTACCACCTGCCGAGTATGCCGGAACCACCTGATCCACTCCCCAGAACCACCTGCTGGACACGCCAGAATCACCTGCCGACTACGCCAGAACCACTCGGGAGACACTCCGGAACCACCGGCCGGGCATGCCGGAACCACCTCTCAGACATGCCGGTACCACATGCCAATGACACCGGAAGCACCTGCCAAGGACGCCAGAACCACCTGCTCGACTCGCCAAAACCACCTGCTGGACACGCCAAAATCACCTGCCGGCTACGCCACAACCATTTGGTGAACTCTTCGGAATCACCTGCCGGGCATGCATGAACCACCTGCCGGTCATGCCGGAACCACCGGCTCGACTCGCCGGAACCATTGCGGGACATGCAAAATCACCTGCCGGCTATGCCAGAACCACTTGGGGAACACTCCGGAATCACCTGCCGGGCATGGCGGAACCACCTCTCAGACATGCCGGAACCACATGCCAATGACACAGGAAGCACCTGCCGAGCACGCCAGAACCACCTGCTCGACTCGCCAAAACCACCTGCTGGACACGCCAAAATCACCTGCCGGCTACGCCACAACCATTTGGTGAACTCTTCGGTATCACCTGCCGGGCTTGATGGAACCACCTGCCGGTCATGCCAACATCACCTGCCAGCAATGCCAGAAACACTTGGCGGACACCATGGAAACACCTGACGGGCCGGCCGGAACCACCTCTCAGACGTGCCAGAACCATGTGCCTGAGATGCCGGAGCCACTCCCCGAACAGACCGAAACCTCCTGCCAGACCCGCCTGAACCCCCTGGCGAGCACGCCTGATCCACCTGCTCAACTAGCCAGAACCAACTTCCTGACACGCCAAAATCACCTGCCAGGTATACAAGAACCACTTGGTGGACACTCCGGAATCATCTGCCGGACATGCCAGAACCAGCTCTCAGACACACCAGAACCACCTGCCAGAGACGCCGGAAGCACCAGCTGAGCATGCCTGAGCCACCTGCTCGACTCGCAAGATACACCTGTCGGACATGCCAAAATCACCTGTCGGGTACGCCAGAAACACTTGGCGGACGCTCCGGAATCACCTGTCGGGCGTGCCGGAACCTCCTCTCAGACTTGCCAGAACCATGTTCTGGACACGCCGGTACCACCTGCCGAGTATGCCGGAACCAGCTGATCCACTCCCCAGAACCACCTAGTGGACACGCCAAAATCAACTGCCGGCTACGCCAGAACCACTCGGCAGACACTCCGGAATCACAGGCCAGGCATTCCGGAACGACCTCTCACAGGTGCCAGAACCAAATGCCGGACACTCCGGTATCACCTGCCGGGCATGCCGGAACCACCTCTCAGAGGTGCCAGAACCACATGCCGGACACTCCGGAATCACCTGCCGGGCATGCTGCAACCACGTGCTGGACATGCCGGAACCACCTGCCGGACAGGCCGGAATCACCTGCCGGGCATGCTGGAACCACGTGCTGGACATGCCGGAACCACCTGCCGGACAGGTCGGAATCACCTGCCGGACATGCCGGAACCACCGGCTCGAATCGCCGGAACCATTGCCGGACATGCAAAATCACCTGCCGGCTACGCCAGAACCACTTGGCGAACAGTCCGGTATCACCTGCCGGGCATGCCGAGACCACCTCTCAGAGGTGCCAGAACCACATGCCGGACACTCCGGAATCACCTGTCGGGCATGCCGGAACCACCTGCCGGACATGCCGGAACCACCGGCTCGACTCGCCGGAACCATTGCCGGACATGCAAAGTCACCTGCCGGCTACGCCAGAACCACTTGGCGAACACTCCGGAATCACCTGCCAGGCATGGCGGAACCACCTCTCAGACTTGCCAGAACCATGTTCTGGACACGCCGGTACCACCTGCCGAGTATGCCGGAACCAGCTGATCCACTCCCCAGAACCACCTAGTGGACACGCCAAAATCAACTGCCGGCTACGCCAGAACCACTCGGCAGACACTCCGGAATCACATGCCAGGCATTCCGGAACGACCTCTCAGAGGTGCCAGAACCAAATGCCGGACACTCCGGTATCACCTGCCAGGCATGCCGGAACCACCTCTCAGAGGTGCCAGAACCACATGCCGGACACTCCGGAATCACCTGCCGGGCATGCTGGAACCACGTGCTGGACATGCCGGAACCACCTGCCGGCCATGCCGGAACCACCGGCTCGACTCGCCGGAACCATTGCCGGACATGCAAAATCACCTACCGGCTATGCCAGAACCACTTGGGGAACACTCCAGAATCACCTACCGGGCATGGCGGAACCACCTCTCAGACATGCCGGAACCACATACCAATGACACAGGAAGCACCTGCCGAGCACGCCAGAACCACCTGCTCGACTCGCCAAAACCACCTGCTGGACACGCCAAAATCACCTGCCGGCTACACCACAACCATTTGGTGAACTCTTCGGAATCACCTGCCGGGCTTGCTGGAACCACCTGCCGGTCACGCCAACATCACCTGCCAGCTATGCCAGAACCACTTGGCGGACACCATGGAAACACCTGTCGGGCCGGCCGGAACCACCTCTCAGACGTGCCAGAACCATGAGCCTGAGATGCCGGAACCACTCCCCGAACAGAACGAAACCACCTGCCAGACCCGCCTGGAACCCCTGGCGAGCACGCCTGATCCACCTGCTCAACTAGCCGGAACCAACTTCCTGACACGCCAAAATCACCTGCCAGGTATACAAGAACCACTTGGTGGACACTCCGGAATCATCTGCCGGAGATGCCAGAACCAGCTCTCAGACACACCAGAACCACGTGCCAGAGACGCCGGAAGCACCAGCTGAGCATGCCTCAGCCACCTGCTCGACTCGCAAGATACACCTGTTGGACAGGCGAAAATCACCTGCCGCGTACGCCAGAAACACTTGGCGGACGCTCCGGAATCACTTGTCGGGCGTGCCGGAACCACATGCCGGACATGCCGGAACCACCGGCTCGACTCGCCGGAACCATTGCCGGACATGCGAAATCACCTGCCGGCTACGCCAGAATCACTTGGCGAACACTCCGGAATCACCTGCCGGGCATGGCGGAACCACCTCTCAGACATGCCGGAAACACATGCCAATGACTCCGGAAGCACCTGCCGAGCACGCCAGAACCACCTGCCGAGCACGCCGGAACCACCTACTCGACTCGCCGGAACCACCTACCTGACACGCTAAAATCACCTGCCGGGTAAGCCACAACCACTTGGTGGACACTCCGGAATCATCTTCCGGACATGCCAGAACCAGCTCTCAGACACACCAGAACCACGTGCCAGACACGCCGGAAGAACCTGCTGATCGTGCCTGAGCCAAATGCTCGACTTGCCAGAAACACCTGCCAGACACGCCAAAATCACCTGCCGGGTACGCCAGAACCACGTGGCGGACACTCCGGAATCACCTTTCGGGCATGCCGGAACCAACTCTCAGACGTGCCAGAACCTCGTGCCGGACACGCCTGAACCACCTGCCGGACAGACCGGAAACACCTGCTGGACACGCCGGAAGCACCGGCTTGACTCGCCGGAACCACCGCCGGACATGCAAAACGACCTGCCGGCTACGCCAGAACCACTTGGCGAACACTCCGGAATCACCTGTCGGGCATGCCAGAACCACCTCTCAGACTTGCCAGAACCATGTTCCGGACACGCCGGTACCACCTGCCGAGTATGCCGGAACCACATGATCCACTCCCCAGAACCACCTGCTGGACACGCCAGAATCACCTGCTGGCTACGCCAGAACAACTCGGCAGACACTCCGGAACCACCTGCCGGGCATGCCGCAACCACCTCTCAGAGGTGCCAGAACCACATGCCGGACACTCCACAATCACCTGTCGGGCATGCCGGAACCAACTCTCAGACGTGCCGGTCACGCCAGAAGCACCTGCCGGACACGCCGGAACCACCGGCTCGACTCGCCGGAACCACCACCGGACATGCAAAATGACCTGCCGGCTACGCCAGAACCACTTGGCGAACACTCCGGAATCACCTGTCGGGCATGCCGGAACCGCACCTCAGACTTGCCAGAACCATGTTCCGGACACGCTGGTACCACCTGCCGAGTATGCCGGAACCACCTGATCCACTCCCCAGAACCACCTGCTGGACACGCCAGAATCACCTGCCGACTACGCCAGAACCACTCGGGAGACACTCCGGAACCACCGGCCGGGCATGCCGGAACCACCTCTCAGACATGGGGGTACCACATGCCAATGACACCGGAAGCACCTGCCAAGGACGCCAGAACCACCTGCTCGACTCGCCAAAACCACCTGCTGGACACGCCAAAATCACCTGCCGGCTACGCCACAACCATTTGGTGAACTCTTCGGAATCACCTGCCGGGCATGCATGAACCACCTGCCGGTCATGCCGGAACCACCGGCTCGACTCGCCGGAACCATTGCCGGACATGCAAAATCACCTGCCGGCTATGCCAGAACCACTTGGGGAACACTCCGGAATCACCTGCCGGGCATGGCGGAACCACCTCTCAGACATGCCGGAACCACATGCCAATGACACAGGAAGCACCTGCCGAGCACGCCAGAACCACCTGCTCGACTCGCCAAAACCACCTGCTGGACATGCCAAAATCACCTGCCGGCTACGCCACAACCATTTGGTGAACTCTTCGGTATCACCTGCCGGGCTTGATGGAACCACCTGCCGGTCATGCCAACATCACCTGCCAGCAATGCCAGAAACACTTGGCGGACACCATGGAAACACCTGACGGGCCGGCCGGAACCACCTCTCAGACGTGCCAGAACCATGTGCCTGAGATGCCGGAGCCACTCCCCGAACAGACCGAAACCTCCTGCCAGACCCGCCTGAACCCCCTGGCGAGCACGCCTGATCCACCTGCTCAACTAGCCAGAACCAACTTCCTGACACGCCAAAATCACCTGCCAGGTATACAAGAACCACTTGGTGGACACTCCGGAATCATCTGCCGGACATGCCAGAACCAGCTCTCAGACACACCAGAACCACGTGCCAGAGACGCCGGAAGCACCAGCTGAGCATGCCTGAGCCACCTGCTCGACTCGCAAGATACACCTGTCGGACATGCCAAAATCACCTGTCGGGTACGCCAGAAACACTTGGCGGACGCTCCGGAATCACCTGTCGGGCGTGCCGGAACCTCCTCTCAGACTTGCCAGAACCATGTTCTGGACACGCCGGTACCACCTGCCGAGTATGCCGGAACCAGCTGATCCACTCCCCAGAACCACCTAGTGGACACGCCAAAATCAACTGCCGGCTACGCCAGAACCACTCGGCAGACACTCCGGAATCACAGGCCAGGCATTCCGGAACGACCTCTCACAGGTGCCAGAACCAAATGCCGGACACTCCGGTATCACCTGCCGGGCATGCCGGAACCACCTCTCAGAGGTGCCAGAACCACATGCCGGACCCTCCGGAATCACCTGCCGGGCATGCTGCAACCACCTGCCGGACAGGCCGGAATCACCTGCCGGACATGCCGGAACCACCGGCTCGAATCGCCGGAACCATTGCCGGACATGCAAAATCACCTGCCGGCTACGCCAGAACCACTTGGCGAACACTCCGGTATCACCTGCCGGGCATGCCGAGACCACCTCTCAGAGGTGCCAGAACCACATGCCGGACACTCCGGAATCACCTGTCGGGCATGCGGGAACCACCTGCCGGACATGCCGGAACCACCGGCTCGACTCGCCGGAACCATTGCCGGACATGCAAAACGACCTGCCGGCTACGCCAGAACCACTTGGCGAACACTCCGGAATCACCTGTCGGGCATGCCAGAACCACCTCTCAGACTTGCCAGAACCATGTTCCGGACACGCCGGTACCACCTGCCGAGTATGCCGGAACCAGCTGATCCACTCCCCAGAACCACCTAGTGGACACGCCAAAATCAACTGCCGGCTACGCCAGAACCACTCGGCAGACACTCCGGAATCACATGCCAGGCATTCCGGAACGACCTCTCAGAGGTGCCAGAACCAAATGCCGGACACTCCGGTATCACCTGCCGGGCATGCCGGAACCACCTCTCAGAGGTGCCAGAACCACATGCCGGACACTCCGGAATCACCTGCCGGGCATGCTGGAACCACGTGCTGGACATGCCGGAACCACCTGCCGGCCATGCCGGAACCACCGGCTCGACTCGCCGGAACCATTGCCGGACATGCAAAATCACCTACCGGCTATGCCAGAACCACTTGGGGAACACTCCGGAATCACCTACCGGTCATGGCGGAACCACCTCTCAGACATGCCGGAACCACATACCAATGACACAGGAAGCACCTGCCGAGCACGCCAGAACCACCTGCTCGACTCGCCAAAACCACCTGCTGGACACGCCAAAATCACCTGCCGGCTACACCACAACCATTTGGTGAACTCTTCGGAATCACCTGCCGGGCTTGCTGGAACCACCTGCCGGTCACGCCAACATCACCTGCCAGCTATGCCAGAACCACTTGGCGGACACCATGGAAACACCTGTCGGGCCGGCCGGAACCACCTCTCAGACTTGCCAGAACCATGAGCCTGAGATGCCGGAACCACTCCCCGAACAGAACGAAACCACCTGCCAGACCCGCCTGGAACCCCTGGCGAGCACGCCTGATCCACCTGCTCAACTAGCCGGAACCAACTTCCTGACACGCCAAAATCACCTGCCAGGTATACAAGAACCACTTGGTGGACACTCCGGAATCATGTGCCGGAGATGCCAGAACCAGCTCTCAGACACACCAGAACCACGTGCCAGAGACGCCGGAAGCACCAGCTGAGCATGCCTCAGCCACCTGCTCGACTCGCAAGATACACCTGTCGGACAGGCGAAAATCACCTGCCGCGTACGCCAGAAACACTTGGCGGACGCTCCGGAATCACTTGTCGGGCGTGCCGGAACCACATGCCGGACATGCCGGAACCACCGGCTCGACTCGCCGGAACCATTGCCGGACATGCGAAATCACCTGCCGGCTACGCCAGAATCACTTGGCGAACACTCCGGAATCACCTGCCGGGCATGGCGGAACCACCTCTCAGACATGCCGGAAACACATGCCAATGACTCCGGAAGCACCTGCCGAGCACGCCAGAACCACCTGCCGAGCACGCCGGAACCACCTACTCGACTCGCCGGAACCACCTACCTGACACGCTAAAATCACCTGTCGGGTAAGCCACAACCACTTGGTGGACACTCCGGAATCATCTTCCGGACATGCCAGAACCAGCTCTCAGACACACCAGAACCACGTGCCAGACACGCCGGAAGCACCTGCTGATCGTGCCTGAGCCAAATGCTCGACTTGCCAGAAACACCTGCCAGACACGCCAAAATCACCTGCCGGGTACGCCAGAACCACGTGGCGGACACTCCGGAATCACCTTTCGGGCATGCCGGAACCAACTCTCAGACGTGCCAGAACCTCGTGCCGGACACGCCTGAACCACCTGCCAGACAGACCGGAAACACCTGCTGGACACGCCGGAAGCACCGGCTTGACTCGCCGGAACCACCGCCGGACATGCAAAACGACCTGCCGGCTACGCCAGAACCACTTGGCGAACACTCCGGAATCACCTGTCGGGCATGCCAGAACCACCTCTCAGACTTGCCAGAACCATGTTCCGGACACGCCGGTACCACCTGCCGAGTATGCCGGAACCAGCTGATCCACTCCCCAGAACCACCTAGTGGATACGCCAAAATCAACTGCCGGCTACGCCAGAACCACTCAGCAGACACTCCGGAATCACATGCCAGGCATTCCGGAACCACCTCTCAGAGCTGCCAGAACCACATGCCGGACACTCCAGAATCACCTGCCGGGCATGCTGGAACCACGTGCTGGACATGCCGGAACCACCTGCCGGACATGCCGGAACCACCTGCCGGACATTCCGTACCCACCTGCTCGACTCTCCGGAACCAGTGCCGGACATGCAAAATCACCTGCCGGCTACGCCAGAACCACTTGGCGCACAATCCGGAATCACCTGCCGGGCATGGCGGAACCACCTCTCAGACATGCCGGAACCACATGCCAATGACACCGGAGCACCTGCCGAGCACGCCAGAACCACCTGCTCGACTCGCCAAAACCACCTGCTGGACACGCCAAAATCACCTTCAGGCTACGCCACAACCATATGGTGAACACTTCAGAATCACCTGCCGGGCTGGCTGGAATCAACTGCCGGTCACGCCAACATCACCTGCCAGCTATGCCAGAAACACTTGGCGGACACCATGGAAACACCTGTCGGGCCGGCCGGAACCACCTATCAGACGTGCCAGAACCATGTGCCTGAGATGCCGGAACCACACCCGAACAGACCGAAACCACCTGCCAGACCCGCATGAACCACCTGCCGAGCATGCCGGAACCACCTACTCGACTCGCTGGAACCACCTACCTGACACGCCACAATCACCTGCCGGGTATGCCACAACCACTTGGTGGACACTCCGGAATCATCTGCCAGACATGCCAGAACCAGCTCTCAGACACACCAGAACCACGTGCCAGACACGCCGGAAGCACCTGCTGAGCATGCCTGAGTCAAATGCTCGACTTGCAAGAAACACCGGTCAGACACGCCAAAATCACCTGACGGGTACGCCAGAACCACGTGGCGGACACTCCGGAATGACCTGTCGGGCATGCCGGAACCAACTCTCAGACGTGCCAGAACCTCGTGCCGGTCACGCCAGAACCACCTGCCGGACACGCCGGAACCACCGGCTCGACTCGCCGGAACCACCGCCGGACATGCAAAATGACCTGCCGGCTACGCCAGAACCACTTGGCGAACACTCCGGAATCACCTGTCGGGCATGCCGGAACCCCCTCTCAGAGGTGCCAGAACCACATGCCAGACACTCCGGAATCACCTGCCGGGCATGCCGGAACCATCTCTCAGACGTGCCAGAACCATGTTCCGGACACGCCGGTACCACCTGCCGTGCTCGCCGGAACCAACTTCTGGACACGCCAAAATCACCTGCCGGCTACGCCAGAACCACTCGGCAGACACTCCGGAATCACCTGCAGGGCTGGCTGGAACCACCTGCCGGTCACGCCAACATCACCTTTCAGCTACGCCAGAACCACTTGGCGGACACTCCGGAAACACCTGTCGGGCCGGCCGGAACCACCTCTCAAACGTGCAAGAACCATGTGCCTGAGATGCCGGAACCACTCCCCGAACAGACCGAAACCACCTGCCAGACCCGCCTGAACCCCCTGGCGAGCACACCTGATCCACCTGCTCAACTAGCCGGAACCACCTTCCTGACACGCCAAAATCACCTGTCGGGTGTACCAGAACCACTTGGTGGATACTCCGGAATCACCTGCCGGGCATGCCGGAACCATCTCTCAGACGTGCCAGAACCATGTTCCGGACACGCCGGTACCACCTGCCGAGCTCGCCGGAACCACCTGCTGGACACGCCAAAATCACCTGCCGGGTACGCCAGAACCACTCGGCAGACACTCCGGAATCACCTGCCTGGCATGCCGGAACCACCTGCTGGACATGCCGGAACCACCTGCCGGACATGCCGGAACCACCGGCTCGACTCGCCGGAACCATTGCCGGACATGCAAAATCACCTGCCGGCTACGCCAGAACCACTTGGCGAACACTCCGGTATCACCTGCCGGGCATGCCGGAACCACCTCTCAGAGGTGCCAGAACCACATGCCGGACACTCCGGAATCACCTGCCGGGCATGCCGGAACCACCTGCTGGACATGCCGGAACCACCGGCTCGACTCGCCGGAACCATTGCCGGACATGCAAAATCACCTGCCGGCTATGCCAGAACCACTTCGGGAACACTCCGGAATCACCTGCCGGGCATGGCGGAACCACCTCTCAGACATGCCGGAACCACATGCCAATGACACCGGAAGCACCTGCCGCGCACGCCAGAACCACCTGCTCGACTCGCCAAAACCACCTGATGGACACGCCTAAATCACCTTCCGGCTACGCCACAACCATTTGGTGAACACTTCGGAATCACCTGCCGGGCTGGCTGGAACCACCTGCCGGTCACGCCAACATCACCTGCCAGCTATGCCAGAACCACTTGGTGGACACCATGGAAACACCTGTCGGGCCGGCCGGAACCACCTATCAGACGTGCCAGAACCATGTGCCTGAGATGCCGGAACCACACCCCGAAAAGACCGAAACCACCTGCCAGACCCGCCTGAACCACCTGCTGAGCACGCCGGAACCACCAACTCGACTCGCTGGAACCACCTACCTGACACGCTAAAATCACCTGCTGGGTATGCCACAACCACTTGGGGGACACTCCGGAATCATCTGCCGGACATGCCAGAACCAGCTCTCAGACACACCAGAACCACGTGCCAGACACGCCGGAGCACCTGCTGAGCATTCCTGAGCCAAATGCTCGACTTGCAAGAAACACCTGCCAGACACGCCAAAATCACCTGCCGGGTACGCCAGAACCACGTGGCGGACACTCCGGAATCACCTTTCGGGCATGCCGGAACCAACTCTCAGACGTGCCAGAACCTCGTGCCGGTCACGTCAGAACCACCTGCCGGACACGCCGGAACCACCGGCTCGACTCGCCGGAACCACCGCCGGACATGCAAAATGACCTGCCGGCTACGCCAGAACCACTTGGCGAACACTCCAGAATCCCCAGTCGGGCATGCCGGAACCGCCTCTCAGACTTGCCAGAACCATGTTCCGGACACGCAGGTACCACCTGCCGAGTATGCCGGAACCACCTGATCCACTCCCCAGAACCACCTGCTGGACACGCCAGAATCACCTGCCGACTACGCCAGAACCACTCGGCAGACACTCCGGTACCACCTGCCGGGCATGCCCGATCCACCTCTCAGAGGTGCCAGAACCACATGCCGGACACTCCGGAATCACCCGCCGGGCATGCTGGAACCACCTCTCAGAGGTGCCAGAACCACATGCCGGACACTCCGGAATCACCTGCCGGGCATGCCGGAACCATCTCTCAGACGTGCCAGAACCATGTTCCGGACACTCTGCTACCACCTGCCGAGCTCGCCGGAACCACTTGCAGGACACGCCAAAATCACCTGCCAGCTACGCCAGAACCACACGGCAGACACTCCGGAATCACCTGCCGGGCTGGCTGGAACCACCTGCCAGTCACGCCAACATCGCCTTTCAGCTACGCCAGAACCACTTGGCGGACACTCCCGAAACACCTCTCCGGCCGGCTGGAACCACCTCTCAGACGTGCCAGAACCATGTGCCTGAGATGCTGGAACCACTCCCCTAACAGACCGAAACCACCTGACAGACCCGCCTGAATCCCCTGGCGAGCACGCCTGATCCACCTGCTCAACTAGATGGAACCCCCTTCCTGACAAGCCAAAATCACCTGCCGGCTACGCCACAAACATTTGGTGAACTCTTCGGAATCACCTGCCGGGCTGGCTCCAGAACCACTCGGCAGACACTCCGGAACCACCTGCCGGGCATGCCGGAACCACCTCTCAGACATGCCGGAACCACATGCCAATGACACCGGAAGCACCTGCCGAGCACGCCAGAACCACCTGCTCGACTCGCCAAAACCACCTGCTGTACACGCCAAAATCACCTGCCGGCTACACCACAACCATTTGGTGAACTCTTCGGAATCACCTGCCGTGCTGGCTGGAACCACCTCTCAGACATGCCGGAACCACATGCCAATGACACCGGAAGCACCTGCCGAGCACGCCAGAACCACCTGCTCGACTCGCCAAAACCACCTGCTGTACACGCCAAAATCACCTGCCGGCTACGCCACAACCATTTGGTGAACTCTTCGGAATCACCTGCCGGGCTGGCTCCAGAACCACTCGGCAGACACTCCGGAACCACCTGCCGGGCATGCCGGAACCACCTCTCAGACATGCCGGAACCACATGCCAATGACACAGGAAGCACCTGCCGAGCACGCCAGAACCACCTGCTCGACTCGCCAAAACCACCTGCTGGACACGCCAAAATCACCTGCCGGCTACGCCACAACCATTTGGTGAACTCTTCGGAATCACCTGCCGGTCTTGATGGAACCACCTGCCGGTCACGCCAACATCACCTGCCAGCTATGCCAGAAACACTTGGCGGACACCATGGAAACACCTGTGGGGCCGGCCGGAACCACCTCTCAGACGTGCCAGAACCATGTGCCTGAGATGCTGGAACCACTCCCCTAACAGACTGAAACCACCTGCCAGACCCGCCTGAACCCCCTGGCGAGCACGCCTGATCCACCTGCTCAACTAGCCAGAACGAACTTCCTGACACGCCAAAATCACCTGCCAGGTATACCAGAAACACTTGGTGGACACTCCGGAATCATCTGCCGGGCATGCCAGAACCAGCTCTCAGACACACCAGAACCACGTGCCAGAGACGCCGGAAGCACCAGCTGAGCATGCCTGAGCCACCTGCTCGACTCGCAAGATACACCTGTCAGACATGCCAAAATCACCTGTCGGGTACGCCAGAAACACTTGGCGGACGCTCCGGAATCACCTGTCGGGCGTGCCGGAACCTACTCTCAGACTTGCCAGAACCATGTTCTGGACACGCCGGTACCACCTGCCGAGTATGCCGGAACCAGCTGATCCACTCCCCAGAACCACCTAGTGGACACGCCAAAATCAACTGCCGGCTACGCCAGAACCACTCGGCAGACACTCCGGAATCACAGGCCAGGCATTCCGGAACGACCTCTCAGAGGTGCCAGAACCAAATGCCGGACACTCCAGTATCACCTGCCGGGCATGCCGGAACCACCTCTCAGAGCTGCCAGAACCACATGCCGGACACTGCGGAATCACCTGCCGTGCATGCTGGAACCACGTGCTGGACAAGCCGGAACCACCTGCCGGACATGCCGGAACCACCTGCCGGACATTCCGGAACCACCGGCTCGACTCGCCGGAACCCTTGCCGGACATGCAAAATCACCTGCCGGCTACGCCAGAACCACTTGGCGAACACTCCGGTATCACCTGCCGGGCATGCCGGGACCACCTCTCAGAGGTGCCAGAACCACATGCCGGACACTCCGGAATCACCTGTTGGGCATGCCGGAACCACCTGCCGGACATGCCGGAACCACCGGCTCGACTCGCCGGAACCATTGCGGGACATGCAAAATCACCTGCCGGCTATGCCAGAACCACTTCGGGAACACTCCGGAATCACCTGCCGGGCATGGCGGAACCACCTCTCAGACATGCCGGAAACACATGCCAATGACACCGGAAGCACCTGCCGCGCACGCCAGAACCACCTGCTCGACTCGCCAAAACCACCTGCTGTACACGCCAAAATCACCTTCCGGCTACGCCACAACCATTTGGTGAACTCTTCGGAATCACCTGCCGGGCTGGCTCCAGAACCACTCGGCAGACACTCCGGAACCACCTGCCGGGCATGCCGGAACCACCTCTCAGACATGCCGGAACCACATGCCAATGACACCGGAAGCACCTGCCGAGCATGCCAGAACCACCTGCTCGACTCGCCAAAACCACCTGCTGGACACGCCAAAATCACCTGCCGGCTACGCCACAACCAGTTGGTGAACTCTTCGGTATCACCTGCCGGGCTTGATGGAACCACCTGCCGGTCACGCCAACATCACCTGCCAGCTATGCCAGAAACACTTGGCGGACACCATGGAAACACCTGTGGGGCCGGCCGGAACCACCTCTCAGACGTGCCAGAACCATGTGCCTGAGATGCCGGAGCCACTCCCCGAACAGACCGAAACCGCCTGCCAGACCCGCCTGAACCCCCTGGCGAGCACGCCTGATCCACCTGCTCAACTAGCCAGAACCAACTTCCTGACACGCCAAAATCACCTGCCAGGTATACCAGAACCACTTGGTGGACACTCCGGAATCATCTGCCGGACATGCCAGAACCAGCTCTCAGACACACCAGAACCACCTGCCAGAGACGCCGGAAGCACCAGCTGAGCATGCCTGAGCCACCTGCTCGACTCGCAAGATACACCTGTCGGACATGCCAAAATCACCTGTCGGGTACGCCAGAAACACTTGGCGGACACTCCGGAATCACCTGTCGGGCGTGCCGGAACCACCTCTCAGACTTGCCAGAACCATGTTCTGGACACGCCGGTACCACCTGCCGAGTATGCCGGAACCCGCTGATCCACTCCCCAGAACCACCTAGTGGACACGCCAAAATCAACTGCCGGCTACGCCAGAACCACTCGGCAGACACTCCGGAATCACAGGCCAGGCATTCCGGAACGACCTCTCAGAGGTGCCAGAACCAAATGCCGGACACTCCAGTATCACCTGCCGGGCATGCCGGAACCACCTCTCAGAGGTGCCAGAACCACATGCCAGACACTCCGGAATCACCAGCCGGGCATGCTGGAACCACGTGCTGGACATGCCGGAACCACCTGCTGGACATGCCGGAACCACCTGCCGGACATGCCGGAACCACCGGCTCGACTCGCCGGAACCATTGCCGGACATGCAAAATCACCTGCCGGCTACGCCAGAACCACTTGGTGAACACTCCGGTATCACCTGCCGGCCATGCCGGAACCACCTCTCAGAGGTGCCAGAACCACATGCCGGACACTCCGGAATCACCTGCCGGGCATGCCGGAACCACCTGCTGGACATGCCGGAACCACCGGCTCGACTCGCCGGAACCATTGCGGGACATGCAAAATCACATGCCGGCTATGCCAGAACCACTTCGGGAACACTCCGGAATCACCTGCCGGGCATGGCGGAACCACCTCTCAGACATGCCGGAACCACATGCCAATGACACCGGAAGCACCTGCCGCGCACGCCAGAACCACCTGCTCGACTCGCCAAAACCACCTGATGGACACGCCAAAATCACCTGCCGGCTACGCCACAACCATTTGGTGAACACTTCGGAATCACCTGCTGGGCTGGCTGGAACCACCTGCCGGTCACGCCAACATCACCTGCCAGCTATGCCAGAACCATTTGGCGGACACCATGGAAACACCTGTCGGGCCGGCCGGAACCACCTATCAGACGTGCCAGAACCATGTGCCTGAGATGCCGGAACCACACCCCGAACAGACCGAAACCACCTGCCAGACCCGCCTGAACCCCCTGGCGAGCACGCCTGATCCACCTGCTCACCTAGCCAGAACCAACTTCCTGACACGCCAAAATCACCTGCCCGGTATACCAGAACCACTTGGTGGGCACTCCGGAATCATCTGCCGGACATGCCAGAACCAGCTCTCAGACACACCAGAACCACGTGCCAGAGACGCCGGAAGCACCAGCTGAGGATGCCTGAGCCACGTACTCGACTCGCAAGATACACCTGTCGGACATGCCAAAATCACCAGCCGGGTACGCCAGAAACACTTGGCGGACGCTCCGGAATGATCTGTCGGGCGTGCTGGAACCTCCTCTCAGACTTGCCAGAACCATGTTCTGGACACGCCGGTACCACCTGCCGAGTATGCCGGAACCAGCTGATCCACTACCCAGAACCACCTAGTGGACACGCCAAAATCAACTGCCGGCTACGCCAGAACCACTCGGCAGACACTCCGGAATCACAGGCCAGGCATTCCGGAACCACCTCTCAGAGCTGCCAGAACCACATGCCGGACACTCCGGAATCACCTGCCAGGCATGGCGGAACCACCTCTCAGACTTGCCAGAACCATGTTCTGGACACGCCGGTACCACCTGCCGAGTATGCCGGAACCAGCTGATCCACTCCCCAGAACCACCTAGTGGACACGCCAAAATCAACTGCCGGCTACGCCAGAAGCACTCGGCAGACACTCCGTAATCACATGCCAGGCATTCCGGAACCACCTCTCAGAGGTGCCAGAACCAAATGCCGGACACTCCGGTATCACCTGCCGGGCATGCTGGAACCACGTGCTGGACATGCCGGAACCACCTGCCGGACATGCCGGAACCATCTGCCGGACATTCCGGAACCACCGGTTCGACTCGCCGGAACCATTGCCGGACATGCAAAATCACCTGCCGGCTACGCCAGAACCACTTGGCGAACACATCCGGTATCACCTGCCGGGCATGCCGGGACCACCTCTCAGAGGTGCCAGAACCACATGCCGGACACTCCGGAATCACCTGCCGGGCATGCCGGAACCACCTGCCGGCCATGCCGGAACCACCGGCTCGACTCGCCGAAACCATTGCCGGACATGCAAAATCACCTGCCGGCTATGCCAGAACCACTTGGGGAACACTCCGGAATCACCTACCGGGCATGGCGGAACCACCTCTCAGACATGCCGGAACCACATGCCAATGACACAGGAAGCACCTGAAGAGCACGCCAGAACCACCTGCTCGACTCGCCAAAACCACCTGCTGGACACGCCAAAATCACCTGCCGGCTACGCCACAACCATTTGG
This sequence comes from Equus caballus, assembly GCF_041296265.1. Taxonomy (NCBI): domain Eukaryota; kingdom Metazoa; phylum Chordata; class Mammalia; order Perissodactyla; family Equidae; genus Equus; species Equus caballus. The sequence continues at coordinate 8,174,290 of NC_091704.1, forward strand.
TGAACTCTTCGGAATCACCTGCCGGGCTTGCTGGAACCACCTGCCGGTCACGCCAACATCACCTGCCAGCTATGCCAGAACCACTTGGCGGACACCATGGAAACACCTGTCGGGCCGGCCGGAACCACCTCTCAGACGTGCCAGAACCATGAGCCTGAGATGCCGGAACCACTCCCCGAACAGAACGAAACCACCTGCCAGACCCGCCTGAACCCCCTGGCGAGCACGCCTGATCCACCTGCTCAACTAGCCGGAACCAACTTCCTGACACGCCAAAATCACCTGCCAGGTATACAAGAACCACTTGGTGGACATTCCGGAATCATGTGCCGGAGATGCCAGAACCAGCTCTCAGACACACCAGAACCACGTGCCAGAGACGCCGGAAGCACCAGCTGAGCATGCCTCAGCCACCTGCTCGACTCGCAAGATACACCTGTCGGACAGGCGAAAATCACCTGCCGCGTACGCCAGAAACACTTGGCGGACGCTCCGGAATCACTTGTCGGGCGTGCCGGTACCACATGCCGGACATGCCGGAACCACCGGCTCGACTCGCCGGAACCATTGCCGGACATGCAAAATCACCTGCCGGCTACGCCAGAACCACTTGGCGAACACTCCGGAATCACCTGCCGGGCATGGCGGAACCACCTCTCAGACATGCCGGAAACACATGCCAATGACTCCGGAAGCACCTGCCGAGCACGCCAGAACCACCTGCTCGACTCGCCAAAACCACCTGCTGTACACGCCAAAATCACCTGCCGGCTACACCACAACCATTTGGTGAACTCTTCGGAATCACCTGCCGTGCTTTCTGGAACCACCTCTCAGACATGCCGGAACCACATGCCAATGACACCGGAAGCACCTGCCGAGCACGCCAGAACCACCTGCTCGACTCGCCAAAACCACCTGCTGTACACGCCAAAATCACCTGCCGGCTACGCCACAACCATTTGGTGAACTCTTCGGAATCACCTGCCGGGCTGGCTCCAGAACCACTCGGCAGACACTCCGGAACCACCTGCCGGGCATGCCGGAACCACCTCTCAGACATGCCGGAACCACATGCCAATGACACCGGAAGCACCTGCCGAGCACGCCAGAACCACCTGCTCGACTCGCCAAAACCACCTGCTGGACACGCCAAAATCACCTGCCGGCTACGCCACAACCATTTGGTGAACTCTTCGGAATCACCTGCCGGTCTTGATGGAACCACCTGCCGGTCACGCCAACATGACCTGCCAGCTATGCCAGAAACACTTGGCGGACACCATGGAAACACCTGTCGGGCCGGCCGGAACCACCTCTCAGACGTGCCAGAACCATGTGCCTGAGATGCTGGAACCACTCCCCTAACAGACCGAAACCACCTGCCAGACCCGCCTGAACCCCCTGGCGAGCACGCCTGATCCACCTGCTCAACTAGCCAGAACGAACTTCCTGACACGCCAAAATCACCTGCCAGGTATACCAGAAACACTTGGTGGACACTCCGGAATCATCTGCCGGACATGCCAGAACCAGCTCTCAGACACACCAGAACCACGTGCCAGAGACGCCGGAAGCACCAGCTGAGCATGCCTGAGCCACCTGCTCGACTCGCAAGATACACCTGTCAGACATGCCAAAATCACCTGTGGGGAAATCCAGAAACACTTGGCGGACGCTCCGGAATCACCTGTCGGGCGTGCCGGAACCTCCTCTCAGACTTGCCAGAACCATGTTCTGGACACGCCGGTACCACCTGCCGAGTATGCCGGAACCAGCTGATCCACTCCCCAGAACCACCTAGTGGACACGCCAAAATCAACTGCCGGCTACGCCAGAACCACTCGGCAGACACTCCGGAATCACAGGCCAGGCATTCCGGAACGTCCTCTCAGAGGTGCCAGAACCAAATGCCGGACACTCCAGTATCACCTGCCGGGCATGCCGGAACCACCTCTCAGAGCTGCCAGAACCACATGCCGGACACTGCGGAATCACCTGCCGTGCATGCTGGAACCACGTGCTGGACATGCCGGAACCACCTGCCGGACATGCCGGAACCACCTGCCGGACATTCCGGAACCACCGGCTCGACTCGCCGGAACCATTGCCGGACATGCAAAATCACCTGCCGGCTACGCCAGAACCACTTGGCGAACACTCCGGAATCACCTGTCGGGCATGCCGGAACCACCTGCCGGACATGCCGGAACCACCGGCTCGACTCGCCGGAACCATTGCGGGACATGCAAAATCACCTGCCGGCTATGCCAGAACCACTTCGGGAACACTCCGGAATCACCTGCCGGGCATGGCGGAACCACCTCTCAGACATGCCGGAAACACATGCCAATGACACCGGAAGCACCTGCCGCGCACGCCAGAACCACCTGCTCGACTCGCCAAAACCACCTGCTGTACACGCCAAAATCAACTTCCGGCTACGCCACAACCATTTGGTGAACTCTTCGGAATCACCTGCCGGGCTGGCTCCAGAACCACTCGGCAGACACTCCGGAACCACCTGCCGGGCATGCCGGAACCACCTCTCAGACATGCCGGAACCACATGCCAATGACACCGGAAGCACCTGCCGAGCACGCCAGAACCACCTGCTCGACTCGCCAAAACCACCTGCTTGACACGCCAAAATCACCTGCCGGCTACGCCACAACCAGTTGGTGAACTCTTCGGTATCACCTGCCGGGCTTGATGGAACCACCTGCCGGTCACGCCAACATCACCTGCCAGCTATGCCAGAAACACTTGGCGGACACCATGGAAACACCTGTGGGGCCGGCCGGAACCACCTCTCAGACGTGCCAGAACCATGTGCCTGAGATGCCGGAGCCACTCCCCGAACAGACCGAAACCGCCTGCCAGACCCGCCTGAACCCCCTGGCGAGCACGCCTGATCCACCTGCTCAACTAGCCAGAACCAACTTCCTGACACGCCAAAATCACCTGCCAGGTATACCAGAACCACTTGGTGGACACTCCGGAATCATCTGCCGGACATGCCAGAACCAGCTCTCAGACACACCAGAACCACGTGCCAGAGACGCCGGAAGCACCAGCTGAGCATGCCTGAGCCACCTGCTCGACTCGCAAGATACACCTGTCAGACATGCCAAAATCACCTGTCGGGTACGCCAGAAACACTTGGCGGACGCTCCGGAATCACCTGTCGGGCGTGCCGGAACCTCCTCTCAGACTTGCCAGAACCATGTTCTGGACACGCCGGTACCACCTGCCGAGTATGCCGGAACCAGCTGATCCACTCCACAGAACCACCTAGTGGACACGCCAAAATCAACTGCCGGCTACACCAGAACCACTCGGCAGACACTCCGGAATCACAGGCCAGGCATTCCGGAACGACCTCTCAGAGGTGCCAGAACCAAATGCCGGACACTCCGGTATCACCTGCCGGGCATGCCAGAACCACCTCTCAGAGGTGCCAGAACCACATGCCGGTCACTCCGGAATCACCTGCCGGGCATGCTGGAACCACGTGCTGGACATGCCGGAACCACCTGCCTTACATGCCGGAACCACCGGCTTGACTCGCCGGAACCATTGCCGGACATGCAAAATCACCTGCCGGCTACGCCAGAACCACTTGGCGAACACTCCGGTATCACCTGCCGGGCATGCCGGAACCACCTCTCAGAGGTGCCAGAACCACATGCCGGACACTCCGGAATCACCTGCCGGGCATGCCGGAACCACCTGCTTAACATGCCGGAACCACCGGCTCGACTCGCCGGAACCATTGCCGGACATGCAAAATCACCTGCCGGCTATGCCAGAACCAGTTCGGGAACACTCCGGAATCACCTGCCGGACATGGCGGAACCACCTCTCAGACATGCCGGAACCACATGCCAATGACACCGGAAGCACATGCCGCGCACGCCAGAACCACCTGCTCGACTCGCCAAAACCACCTGCTGGACATGCCAAAATCACCTGCCGGCTACGCCACAACCATTTGTTGAACTCTTCGGAATCACCTGCCGGGCTTGCTGGAACCACCTGCCGGTCACGCCAACATCACCTGCCAGCTATGCCAGAACCACTTGGCGGACACCATGGAAACACCTGTCGGGCCGGCCGGAACCACCTCTCAGACGTGCCAGAACCATGAGCCTGAGATGCCGGAACCACTCCCCGAACAGAACGAAACCGCCTGACAGACCCGCCTGGACCCCCTGGCGAGCACGCCTGATCCACCTGCTCAACTAGCCGGAACCAACTTCCTGACACGCCAAAATCACCTGCCAGGTATACAAGAACCACTTGGTGGACACTCCGGAATCATCTGCCGGAGATGCCAGAACCAGCTCTCAGACACACCAGAACCACGTGCCAGAGACGCCGGAAGCACAAGCTGAGCATGCCTCAGCCACCTGCTCGACTCGCAAGATACACCTGTCGGACAGGCGAAAATCACCTGCCGCGTACGCCAGAAACACTTGGCGGACGCTCCGGAATCACTTGTCGGGCGTGCCGGAACCACATGCCGGACATGCCGGAACCACCGGCTCGACTCGCCGGAACCATTGCCGGACATGCAAAATCACCTGCCGGCTACGCCAGAATCACTTGGCGAACACTCCGGAATCACCTGCCGGGCATGGCGGAACCACCTCTCAGACATGCCGGAAACACATGCCAATGACTCCGGAAGCACCTGCCGAGCACGCCAGAACCACCTGCCGAGCACGCCGGAAACACCTACTCGACTCGCCGGAACCACCTACCTGACACGCTAAAATCACCTGCAGGGTATGCCACAACCACTTGGTGGACACTCCGGAATCATCTGCCGGACATGCCAGAAACAGCTCTCAGACACACCAGAACCACGTGCCAGACACGCCGGAAGCACCTGCTGATCGTGCCTGAGCCAAATGCTCGACTTGCCAGAAACACCTGCCAGACACGCCAAAATCACCTGCCGGGTACGCCAGAACCACGTGGCGGACACTCCGGAATCACCTTTCGGGCATGCCGGAACCAACTCTCAGACGTGCCAGAACCTCGTGCCGGACACGCCAGAACCACCTGCCGGACAGACCGGAAACACCTGCTGGACACGCCGGAACCACCGGCTCGACTCGCCTGAACCACCGCCGGACATGCAAAATGACCTGCCGGCTACGCCAGAACCACTTGGCGAACACTCCGGAATCACCTGTCGGGCATGCCAGAACCACCTCTCAGACTTGCCAGAACCATGTTCCGGACACGCCGGTAGCACCTGCCGAGTATGCCGGAACCACATGATCCACTCCCCAGAACCACCTGCTGGACACGCCAGAATCACCTGCCGGCTACGCCAGAACCACTCGGCAGACACTCCGGAACCACCTGCCGGGCATGCCGCAACCACCTCTCAGAGGTGCCAGAACCACATGCCGGACACTCCAGAATCACCTGTCGGGCATGCCGGAACCAACTCTCAGATGTGCCGGTCACGCCAGAAGCACCTGCCGGACACGCCGGAACCACCGGCTCGACTCGCCGGAACCACCGCCGGACATGCAAAATGACCTGCCGGCTACGCCAGAACCACTTGGCGAACACTCCGGAATCACCTGTCGGGCATGCCGGAACCGCATCTCAGACTTGCCAGAACCATGTTCCGGACACGCCGGTACCACCTGCCTAGTATGCCGGAACCACCTGATCCACTCCCCAGAACCACCTGCTGGACACGCCAGAATCACCTGCCGACTACGCCAGAACCACTCGGCAGACACTCCGGAACCACCGGCCGGGCATGCCGGAACCACCTCTCATAGGTGCCAGAACCACATGCCGGACACTGCGGAATCACCCGCCGGGCATGCCGGAACCACCTCTCAGAGGTGCCAGAACCACATGCCGGAAACTCCGGAATCACCTGTCGGGCGTGCCGGAACCTCCTCTCAGACTTGCCAGAACCATGTTCTGGACACGCCGGTACCAACTGCCGAGTATGCCGGAACCAGCTGATCCACTCCCCAGAACCACCTAGTGGACACGCCAAAATCAACTGCCGGCTACGCCAGAACCACTCGGCAGACACTCCGGAATCACAGGCCAGGCATTCCGGAACGACCTCTCAGAGGTGCCAGAACCAAATGCCGGACACTCCAGTATCACCTGCCGGGCATGCCGGAACCACCTCTCAGAGGTGCCAGAACCACATGCCAGACACTCCGGAATCACCTGCCGGGCATGCTGGAACCACGTGCTGGACATGCCGGAACCACCTGCTGGACATGCCGGAACCACCTGCCGGACATTCCGGAACCACCTTCTCGACTCGCCGGAACCATTGCCGGACATGCAAAATCACCTGCCGGCTACGCCAGAACCACTTGGCGAACACTCCGGTATCACCTGCCGGGCATGCCGGAACCACCTCTCAGAGGTGCCAGAACCACATGCCGGACACTCCGGAATCACCTGCCGGGCATGCCGGAACCACCTGCTGGACATGCCGGAACCACCGGCTCGACTCGCCGGAACCATTGCGGGACATGCAAAATCACCTGCCGGCTATGCCAGAACCACTCGGGAGACACTCCGGAACCACCGGCCGGGCATGCTGGAACCACCTCTCAGACATGCCGGTACCACATGCCAATGACACCGGAAGCACCTGCCAAGGACGCCAGAACCACCTGCTCGACTCGCCAAAACCACCTGCTGGACACGCCAAAATCACCTGCCGGCTACGCCACAACCATTTGGTGAACTCTTCGGAATCACCTGCCGGGCATGCATGAACCACCTGCCGGTCATGCCGGAACCACCGGCTCGACTCGCCGGAACCATTGCCGGACATGCAAAATCACCTGCCGGCTATGCCAGAACCACTTGGGGAACACTCCAGAATCACCTGCCGGGCATGGCGGAACCACCTCTCAGACATGCCGGAACCACATGCCAATGACACAGGAAGCACCTGCCGAGCACGCCAGAACCACCTGCTCGACTCGCCAAAACCACCTGCTGGACACGCCAAAATCACCTGCCGGCTACGCCACAACCATTTGGTGAACTCTTCGGTATCACCTGCCGGGCTTGATGGAACCACCTGCCGGTCATGCCAACATCACCTGCCAGCAATGCCAGAAACACTTGGCGGACACCATGGAAACACCTGACGGGCCGGCCGGAACCACCTCTCAGACGTGCCAGAACCATGTGCCTGAGATGCCGGAGCCACTCCCCGAACAGACCGAAACCTCCTGCCAGACCCGCCTGAACCCCCTGGCGAGCACGCCTGATCCACCTGCTCAACTAGCCAGAACCAACTTCCTGACACGCCAAAATCACCTGCCAGGTATACAAGAACCACTTGGTGGACACTCCGGAATCATCTGCCGGACATGCCAGAACCAGCTCTCAGACACACCAGAACCACCTGCCAGAGACGCCGGAAGCACCAGCTGAGCATGCCTGAGCCACCTGCTCGACTCGCAAGATACACCTGTCGGACATGCCAAAATCACCTGTCGGGTACGCCAGAAACACTTGGCGGACGCTCCGGAATCACCTGTCGGGCATGCCGGAACCTCCTCTCAGACTTGCCAGAACCATGTTCTGGACACGCCGGTACCACCTGCCGAGTATGCCGGAACCAGCTGATCCACTCCCCAGAACCACCTAGTGGACACGCCAAAATCAACTGCCGGCTACGCCAGAACCACTCGGCAGACACTCCGGAATCACAGGCCAGGCATTCCGGAACGACCTCTCACAGGTGCCAGAACCAAATGCCGGACACTCCGGTATCACCTGCCGGGCATGCCGGAACCACCTCTCAGAGGTGCCAGAACCACATGCCGGACACTCCGGAATCACCTGCCGGGCATGCTGCAACCACGTGCTGGACATGCCGGAACCACCTGCCGGACAGGCCGGAATCACCTGCCGGGCATGCTGGAACCACGTGCTGGACATGCCGGAACCACCTGCCGGACAGGTCGGAATCACCTGCCGGACATGCCGGAACCACCGGCTCGAATCGCCGGAACCATTGCCGGACATGCAAAATCACCTGCCGGCTACGCCAGAACCACTTGGCGAACAGTCCGGTATCACCTGCCGGGCATGCCGAGACCACCTCTCAGAGGTGCCAGAACCACATGCCGGACACTCCGGAATCACCTGTCGGGCATGCCGGAACCACCTGCCGGACATGCCGGAACCACCGGCTCGACTCGCCGGAACCATTGCCGGACATGCAAAGTCACCTGCCGGCTACGCCAGAACCACTTGGCGAACACTCCGGAATCACCTGCCAGGCATGGCGGAACCACCTCTCAGACTTGCCAGAACCATGTTCTGGACACGCCGGTACCACCTGCCGAGTATGCCGGAACCAGCTGATCCACTCCCCAGAACCACCTAGTGGACACGCCAAAATCAACTGCCGGCTACGCCAGAACCACTCGGCAGACACTCCGGAATCACATGCCAGGCATTCCGGAACGACCTCTCAGAGGTGCCAGAACCAAATGCCGGACACTCCGGTATCACCTGCCAGGCATGCCGGAACCACCTCTCAGAGGTGCCAGAACCACATGCCGGACACTCCGGAATCACCTGCCGGGCATGCTGGAACCACGTGCTGGACATGCCGGAACCCCCTGCCGGCCATGCCGGAACCACCGGCTCGACTCGCCGGAACCATTGCCGGACATGCAAAATCACCTACCGGCTATGCCAGAACCACTTGGGGAACACTCCAGAATCACCTACCGGGCATGGCGGAACCACCTCTCAGACATGCCGGAACCACATACCAATGACACAGGAAGCACCTGCCGAGCACGCCAGAACCACCTGCTCGACTCGCCAAAACCACCTGCTGGACACGCCAAAATCACCTGCCGGCTACACCACAACCATTTGGTGAACTCTTCGGAATCACCTGCCGGGCTTGCTGGAACCACCTGCCGGTCACGCCAACATCACCTGCCAGCTATGCCAGAACCACTTGGCGGACACCATGGAAACACCTGTCGGGCCGGCCGGAACCACCTCTCAGACGTGCCAGAACCATGAGCCTGAGATGCCGGAACCACTCCCCGAACAGAACGAAACCACCTGCCAGACCCGCCTGGAACCCCTGGCGAGCACGCCTGATCCACCTGCTCAACTAGCCGGAACCAACTTCCTGACACGCCAAAATCACCTGCCAGGTATACAAGAACCACTTGGTGGACACTCCGGAATCATCTGCCGGAGATGCCAGAACCAGCTCTCAGACACACCAGAACCACGTGCCAGAGACGCCGGAAGCACCAGCTGAGCATGCCTCAGCCACCTGCTCGACTCGCAAGATACACCTGTTGGACAGGCGAAAATCACCTGCCGCGTACGCCAGAAACACTTGGCGGACGCTCCGGAATCACTTGTCGGGCGTGCCGGAACCACATGCCGGACATGCCGGAACCACCGGCTCGACTCGCCGGAACCATTGCCGGACATGCGAAATCACCTGCCGGCTACGCCAGAATCACTTGGCGAACACTCCGGAATCACCTGCCGGGCATGGCGGAACCACCTCTCAGACATGCCGGAAACACATGCCAATGACTCCGGAAGCACCTGCCGAGCACGCCAGAACCACCTGCCGAGCACGCCGGAACCACCTACTCGACTCGCCGGAACCACCTACCTGACACGCTAAAATCACCTGCCGGGTAAGCCACAACCACTTGGTGGACACTCCGGAATCATCTTCCGGACATGCCAGAACCAGCTCTCAGACACACCAGAACCACGTGCCAGACACGCCGGAAGCACCTGCTGATCGTGCCTGAGCCAAATGCTCGACTTGCCAGAAACACCTGCCAGACACGCCAAAATCACCTGCCGGGTACGCCAGAACCACGTGGCGGACACTCCGGAATCACCTTTCGGGCATGCCGGAACCAACTCTCAGACGTGCCAGAACCTCGTGCCGGACACGCCTGAACCACCTGCCGGACAGACCGGAAACACCTGCTGGACACGCCGGAAGCACCGGCTTGACTCGCCGGAACCACCGCCGGACATGCAAAACGACCTGCCGGCTACGCCAGAACCACTTGGCGAACACTCCGGAATCACCTGTCGGGCATGCCAGAACCACCTCTCAGACTTGCCAGAACCATGTTCTGGACACGCCGGTACCACCTGCCGAGTATGCCGGAACCACATGATCCACTCCCCAGAACCACCTGCTGGACACGCCAGAATCACCTGCTGGCTACGCCAGAACAACTCGGCAGACACTCCGGAACCACCTGCCGGGCATGCCGCAACCACCTCTCAGAGGTGCCAGAACCACATGCCGGACACTCCACAATCACCTGTCGGGCATGCCGGAACCAACTCTCAGACGTGCCGGTCACGCCAGAAGCACCTGCCGGACACGCCGGAACCACCGGCTCGACTCGCCGGAACCACCACCGGACATGCAAAATGACCTGCCGGCTACGCCAGAACCACTTGGCGAACACTCCGGAATCACCTGTCGGGCATGCCGGAACCGCATCTCAGACTTGCCAGAACCATGTTCCGGACACGCTGGTACCACCTGCCGAGTATGCCGGAACCACCTGATCCACTCCCCAGAACCACCTGCTGGACACGCCAGAATCACCTGCCGACTACGCCAGAACCACTCGGGAGACACTCCGGAACCACCGGCCGGGCATGCCGGAACCACCTCTCAGACATGGGGGTACCACATGCCAATGACACCGGAAGCACCTGCCAAGGACGCCAGAACCACCTGCTCGACTCGCCAAAACCACCTGCTGGACACGCCAAAATCACCTGCCGGCTACGCCACAACCATTTGGTGAACTCTTCGGAATCACCTGCCGGGCATGCATGAACCACCTGCCGGTCATGCCGGAACCACCAGCTCGACTCGCCGGAACCATTGCCGGACATGCAAAATCACCTGCCGGCTATGCCAGAACCACTTGGGGAACACTCCGGAATCACCTGCCGGGCATGGCGGAACCACCTCTCAGACATGCCGGAACCACATGCCAATGACACAGGAAGCACCTGCAGAGCACGCCAGAACCACCTGCTCGACTCGCCAAAACCACCTGCTGGACATGCCAAAATCACCTGCCGGCTACGCCACAACCATTTGGTGAACTCTTCGGTATCACCTGCCGGGCTTGATGGAACCACCTGCCGGTCATGCCAACATCACCTGCCAGCAATGCCAGAAACACTTGGCGGACACCATGGAAACACCTGACGGGCCGGCCGGAACCACCTCTCAGACGTGCCAGAACCATGTGCCTGAGATGCCGGAGCCACTCCCCGAACAGACCGAAACCTCCTGCCAGACCCGCCTGAACACCCTGGCGAGCACGCCTGATCCACCTGCTCAACTAGCCAGAACCAACTTCCTGACACGCCAAAATCACCTGCCAGGTATACAAGAACCACTTGGTGGACACTCCGGAATCATCTGCCGGACATGCCAGAACCAGCTCTCAGACACACCAGAACCACCTGCCAGAGACGCCGGAAGCACCAGCTGAGCATGCCTGAGCCACCTGCTCGACTCGCAAGATACACCTGTCGGACATGCCAAAATCACCTGTCGGGTACGCCAGAAACACTTGGCGGACGCTCCGGAATCACCTGTCGGGCATGCCGGACCCACCTCTCCGACTTGCCAGAACCATGTTCTGGACACGCCGGTACCACCTGCCGAGTATGCCGGAACCAGCTGATCCACTCCCCTGAACCACGTAGTGGACACGCCAAAATCAACTGCCGGCTACGCCAGAACCACTCGGCAGACACTCCGGAATCACATGCCAGGCATTCCGGAACCACCTCTCACAGGTGCCAGAACCAAATGCCGGACACTCCGGTATCACCTGCCGGGCATGCCGGAACCACGTCTCAGACATGCCGGAAACACATGCCAATGACTCCGGAAGCACCTGCCGAGCACGCCAGAACCACCTGCCGAGCACGCCGGAACCACCTACTCGACTCGCCGGAACCACCTACCTGACACGCTAAAATCACCTGCCGGGTATGCCACAACCACTTGGTGGACACTCCGGAATCATCTGCCGGACATGCCAGAACCAGCTCTCAGACACACCAGAACCACGTGCCAGACACGCCGGAAGCACCTGCTGATCGTGCCTGAGCCAAATGCTCGACTTGCCAGAAACACCTGCCAGACACGCCAAAATCACCTGCCGGGTACGCCAGAACCACGTGGCGGACACTCCGGAATCACCTTTCGGGCATGCCGGAACCAACTCTCAGACGTGCCAGAACCTCGTGCCGGACACGCCAGAACCACCTGCCGGACAGACCGGAAACACCTGCTGGACACGCCGGAACCACCGGCTCGACTCGCCGGAACCACCGCCGGACATGCAAAATGACCTGCCGGCTACGCCAGAACCACTTGGCGAACACTCCGGAATCACCTGTCGGGCATGCCAGAACCACCTCTCAGACTTGCCAGAACCATGTTCCGGACACGCCGGTACCACCTGCCGAGTATGCCGGAACCACATGATCCACTCCCCAGAACCACCTGCTGGACACGCCAGAATCACCTGCCGGCTACGCCAGAACCACTCAGCAGACACTCCGGAACCACCTGCCGGGCATGCCGGAACCACCTCTCAGAGGTGCCAGAACCACATGCCGGACACTCCGGAATCACCTGCCGGGCATGCCGGAACCAACTCTCAGATGTGCCGGTCACGCCAGAAGCACCTGCCGGACACGCCGGAACCACCGGCTCGACTAGCCGGAACCACCGCCGGACATGCAAAATGACCTGCCGGCTACGCCAGAACCACTTGGCGAACACTCCGGAATCACCTGTCGGGCATGCCGGAACCGCATCTCAGACTTGCCAGAACCATGTTCCGGACACGCCGGTACCACCTGCCGAGTATGCCGGAACCACCTGATCCACTCCCCAGAACCACCTGCTGGACACGCCAGAATCACCTGCCGACTACGCCAGAACCACTCGGCAGACACTCCGGAACCACCTGCCGGGCATGCCGGAACCACCTCTCATAGGTGCCAGAACCACATGCCGGACACTGCGGAATCACCCGCCGGGCATGCCGGAACCACCTCTCAGAGGTGCCAGAACCACATGCCGGAAACTCCGGAATCACCTGTCGGGCGTGCCGGAACCTCCTCTCAGACTTGCCAGAACCATGTTCTGGACACGCCGGTACCACCTGCCGAGTATGCCGGAACCAGCTGATCCACTCCCCAGAACCACCTAGTGGACACGCCAAAATCAACTGCCGGCTACGCCAGAACCACTCGGCAGACACTCCGGAATCACAGGCCAGGCATTCCGGAACGACCTCTCAGAGGTGCCAGAACCAAATGCCGGACACTCCAGTATCACCTGCCGGGCATGCCGGAACCACCTCTCAGAGGTGCCAGAACCACATGCCAGACACTCCGGAATCACCTGCCGGGCATGCTGGAACCACGTGCTGGACATGCCGGAACCACCTGCCGGACATGCCGGAACCACCTGCCGGACATGCCGGAACCAACTCTCAGACGTGCCGGTCACGCCAGAAGCACCTGCCGGACACGCCGGAACCACCGGCTCGACTCGCCGGAACCACCGCCGGACATGCAAAATGACCTGCCGGCTACGCCAGAACCACTTGGCGAACACTCCGGAATCACCTGTCGGGCATGCCGGAACCGCATCTCAGACTTGCCAGAACCATGTTCCGGACACGCCGGTACCACCTGCCGAGTATGCCGGAACCACCTGATCCACTCCCCAGAACCACCTGCTGGACACGCCAGAATCACCTGCCGACTACGCCAGAATCACTCGGGAGACACTCCGGAACCACCGGCCGGGCATGCCGGAACCACCTCTCAGACATGCCGGTACCACATGCCAATGACACCGGAAGCACCTGCCAAGGACGCCAGAACCACCTGCTCGACTCGCCAAAACCACCTGCTGGACACGCCAAAATCACCTGCCGGCTACGCCACAACCATTTGGTGAACTCTTCGGAATCACCTGCCGGGCATGCAGGAACCACGTGCCGGTCATGCCGGAACCACCGGCTCGACTCGCCGGAACCATTGCCGGACATGCAAAATCACCTGCCGGCTATGCCAGAACGACTTGGGGAACACTCCGGAATCACCTGCCGGGCATGGCGGAACCACCTCTCAGACATGCCGGAACCACATGCCAATGACACAGGAAGCACCTGCCGAGCACGCCAGAACCACCTGCTCGACTCGCCAAAACCACCTGCTGGACATGCCAAAATCACCTGCCGGCTACGCCACAACCATTTGGTGAACTCTTCGGAATCACCTGCCGGGCTTGCTGGAACCACCTGCTGGTCACGCCAACATCACCTGCCAGCTATGCCAGAACCACTTGGCGGACACCATGGAAACACCTGTCGGGCCGGCCGGAACCACCTCTCAGACGTGCCAGAACCATGAGCCTGAGATGCCGGAACCACACCCCGAACAGAACGAAACCACCTGCCAGACCCGCCTGAACCCCCTGGCGAGCACGCCTGATCCACCTGCTCAACTAGCCGGAACCAACTTCCTGACACGCCAAAATCACCTGCCAGGTATACAAGAACCACTTGGTGGACACTCCGGAATCATCTGCCGAAGACGCCAGAACCAGCTCTCAGACACACCAGAACCACATGCCAGAGACGCTGGAAGCACCAGCTGAGCATGCCTCAGACACCTGCTCGACTCGCAAGATACACCTGTCGGACATGCCAAAATCACCTGCCGGGTACGCCAGAAGCACTTGGCGGACGCTCCGGAATCACCTGTCGGGCATGCCGGACCCACCTCTCCGACTTGCCAGAACCATGTTCTGGACACGCCGGTACCACCTGCCGAGTATGCCGGAACCAGCTGATCCACTCCCCTGAACCACGTAGTGGACACGCCAAAATCAACTGCCGGCTACGCAAGAACCACTCGGCAGACACTCCGGAATCACATGCCAGGCATTCCGGAACCACCTCTCACAGGTGCCAGAACCAAATGCCGGACACTCCGGTATCACCTGCCGGGCATGCCGGAACCACCTCTCAGAGGTGCCAGAACCACATGCCGGACACTCCGGAATCACCTGCCGGGCATGGCGGAACCACCTCTCAGACATGCCGGAACCACCTGCCAATGACACCGGAAGCACCTGCCGAGCACGCCAGAACCACCTGCTCGACTCGCCAAAACCACCTGCTGGACACGCCGAAATCTCTTGCCGGCTAGGCCACAACCATTTGGTGAACACTTCGGAATCACCTGCCGGGCTGGCTGGAACCATCTGCCGGTTACGCCAACATCACCTGCCAGCTATGCCAGAACCACTTGGCGGACACCATGGAAACACCTGTCGGGCTGGCCGGAACCACCTATCAGACGTGCCAGAACCATGTGCCTGAGATGCCGGAACCACACCCCGAACAGACCGAAACCCCCTGCCAGACCCGCCTGAACCACCTGCCGAGCACGCCGGAACCACCTACTCGACTCGCTGGAACCACCTACCTGACACGCTAAAATCACCTGCCGGGTATGCCACAACCACTTGGTGGACACTCCGGAATCATCTGCCGGACATGCCAGAACCAGCTCTCAGACACACCAGAACCACGTGCCAGACACGCCGGAAGCACCTGCTGAGCATGCCTGAGCCAAATGCTCGACTTGCCAGAAACACCTGCAGACACGCCAAAATCACCTGCCGGGTACGCCAGAATCACGTGGCGGACACTCCGGAATCACCTCTCGGGCGTGCCGGAACCACCTCTCAGACTTGCCAGAACCATGTTCTGGACACGCCGGTACCACGTGCAGAGTATGCCGGAACCAGCTGATCCACTCCCAAGAACCACCTAGTGGATACGCCAAAATCAACTGCCGGGTACGCCAGAACCACTCAGCAGACACTCCGGAATCACATGCCAGGCATTCCGGAACCACCTCTCAGAGCTGCCAGAACCACATGCCGGACACTCCAGAATCACCTGCCGGGCATGCTGGAACCACGTGCTGGACATGCCGGAACCACCTGCCGGACATGCCGGAACCACCTGCCGGACATTCCGTACCCACCTGCTCGACTCTCCGGAACCAGTGCCGGACATGCAAAATCACCTGCCGGCTACGCCAGAACCACTTGGCGCACAATCCGGAATCACCTGCCGGGCATGGCGGAACCACCTCTCAGACATGCCGGAACCACATGCCAATGACACCGGAGCACCTGCCGAGCACGCCAGAACCACCTGCTCGACTCGCCAAAACCACCTGCTGGACACGCCAAAATCACCTTCAGGCTACGCCACAACCATATGGTGAACACTTCAGAATCACCTGCCGGGCTGGCTGGAATCAACTGCCGGTCACGCCAACATCACCTGCCAGCTATGCCAGAAACACTTGGCGGACACCATGGAAACACCTGTCGGGCCGGCCGGAACCACCTATCAGACGTGCCAGAACCATGTGCCTGAGATGCCGGAACCACACCCGAACAGACCGAAACCACCTGCCAGACCCGCATGAACCACCTGCCGAGCATGCCGGAACCACCTACTCGACTGGCTGGAACCACCTACCTGACACGCCACAATCACCTGCCGGGTATGCCACAACCACTTGGTGGACACTCCGGAATCATCTGCCAGACATGCCAGAACCAGCTCTCAGACACACCAGAACCACGTGCCAGACACGCCGGAAGCACCTGCTGAGCATGCCTGAGTCAAATGCTCGACTTGCAAGAAACACCGGTCAGACACGCCAAAATCACCTGACGGGTACGCCAGAACCACGTGGCGGACACTCCGGAATGACCTGTCGGGCATGCCGGAACCAACTCTCAGACGTGCCAGAACCTCGTGCCGGTCACGCCAGAACCACCTGCCGGACACGCCGGAACCACCGGCTCGACTCGCCGGAACCACCGCCGGACATGCAAAATGACCTGCCGGCTACGCCAGAACCACTTGGCAAACACTCCGGAATCACCTGTCGGGCATGCCGGAACCCCCTCTCAGACTTGCCAGAACCATGTTCCGGACACGCCGGTACCACCTGCAGAGTATGCCGGAACCACCTGATCCACTGCCCAGAACCACCTGCTGGACACGCCAGAATCACCTGCCGACAACGCCAGAACCACTCGTCAGACACTCCGGAACCACCTGCGGGGCATGCCTGAACCACCTCTCAGAGGTGCCAGAACCACATGCCAGACACTCCGGAATCACCTGCCGGGCATGCCGGAACCATCTCTCAGACGTGCCAGAACCATGTTCCGGACACGCCGGTACCACCTGCCGTGCTCGCCGGAACCAACTTCTGGACACGCCAAAATCACCTGCCGGCTACGCCAGAACCACTCGGCAGACACTCCGGAATCACCTGCAGGGCTGGCTGGAACCACCTGCCGGTCACGCCAACATCACCTTTCAGCTACGCCAGAACCACTTGGCGGACACTCCGGAAACACCTGTCGGGCCGGCCGGAACCACCTCTCAAACGTGCAAGAACCATGTGCCTGAGATGCCGGAACCACTCCCCGAACAGACCGAAACCACCTGCCAGACCCGCCTGAACCCCCTGGCGAGCACACCTGATCCACCTGCTCAACTAGCCGGAACCACCTTCCTGACACGCCAAAATCACCTGTCGGGTGTACCAGAACCACTTGGTGGATACTCCGGAATCACCTGCCGGGCATGCCGGAACCATCTCTCAGACGTGCCAGAACCATGTTCCGGACACGCCGGTACCACCTGCCGAGCTCGCCGGAACCACCTGCTGGACACGCCAAAATCACCTGCCGGGTACGCCAGAACCACTCGGCAGACACTCCGGAATCACCTGCCTGGCATGCCGGAACCACCTGCTGGACATGCCGGAACCACCTGCCGGACATGCCGGAACCACCGGCTCGACTCGCCGGAACCATTGCCGGACATGCAAAATCACCTGCCGGCTACGCCAGAACCACTTGGCGAACACTCCGGTATCACCTGCCGGGCATGCCGGAACCACCTCTCAGAGGTGCCAGAACCACATGCCGGACACTCCGGAATCACCTGCCGGGCATGCCGGAACCACCTGCTGGACATGCCGGAACCACCGGCTCGACTCGCCGGAACCATTGCCGGACATGCAAAATCACCTGCCGGCTATGCCAGAACCACTTCGGGAACACTCCGGAATCACCTGCCGGGCATGGCGGAACCACCTCTCAGACATGCCGGAACCACATGCCAATGACACCGGAAGCACCTGCCGCGCACGCCAGAACCACCTGCTCGACTCGCCA
Organism: Equus caballus; assembly: GCF_041296265.1. NCBI lineage: Eukaryota > Metazoa > Chordata > Mammalia > Perissodactyla > Equidae > Equus > Equus caballus. The sequence continues at coordinate 8,192,678 of NC_091704.1, forward strand.
AAACCACCTGCTGGACACGCCTAAATCACCTTCCGGCTACGCCACAACCATTTGGTGAACACTTCGGAATCACCTGCCGGGCTGGCTGGAACCACCTGCCGGTCACGCCAACATCACCTGCCAGCTATGCCAGAACCACTTGGTGGACACCATGGAAACACCTGTCGGGCCGGCCGGAACCACCTATCAGACGTGCCAGAACCATGTGCCTGAGATGCCGGAACCACACCCCGAAAAGACCGAAACCACCTGCCAGACCCGCCTGAACCACCTGCTGAGCACGCCGGAACCACCAACTCGACTCGCTGGAACCACCTACCTGACACGCTAAAATCACCTGCTGGGTATGCCACAACCACTTGGGGGACACTCCGGAATCATCTGCCGGACATGCCAGAACCAGCTCTCAGACACACCAGAACCACGTGCCAGACACGCCGGAGCACCTGCTGAGCATTCCTGAGCCAAATGCTCGACTTGCAAGAAACACCTGCCAGACACGCCAAAATCACCTGCCGGGTACGCCAGAACCACGTGGCGGACACTCCGGAATCACCTTTCGGGCATGCCGGAACCAACTCTCAGACGTGCCAGAACCTCGTGCCGGTCACGTCAGAACCACCTGCCGGACACGCCGGAACCACCGGCTCGACTCGCCGGAACCACTGCCGGACATGCAAAATGACCTGCCGGCTACGCCAGAACCACTTGGCGAACACTCCAGAATCACCTGTCGGGCATGCCGGAACCGCCTCTCAGACTTGCCAGAACCATGTTCCGGACACGCCGGTACCACCTGCCGAGTATGCCGGAACCACCTGATCCACTCCCCAGAACCACCTGCTGGACACGCCAGAATCACCTGCCGACTACGCCAGAACCACTCGGCAGACACTCCGGTACCACCTGCCGGGCATGCCCGATCCACCTCTCAGAGGTGCCAGAACCACATGCCGGACACTCCGGAATCACCCGCCGGGCATGCCGGAACCACCTCTCAGAGGTGCCAGAACCACATGCCGGACACTCCGGAATCACCTGCCGGCCATGCCGGAACCATCTCTCAGACGTGCCAGAACCATGTTCCGGACACGCTGCTACCACCTGCCGAGCTCGCCGGAACCACTTGCAGGACACGCCAAAATCACCTGCCAGCTACGCCAGAACCACACGGCAGACACTCCGGAATCACCTGCCGGGCTGGCTGGAACCACCTGCCAGTCACGCCAACATCGCCTTTCAGCTACGCCAGAACCACTTGGCGGACACTCCCGAAACACCTCTCCGGCCGGCTGGAACCACCTCTCAGACGTGCCAGAACCATGTGCCTGAGATGCTGGAACCACTCCCCTAACAGACCGAAACCACCTGACAGACCCGCCTGAATCCCCTGGCGAGCACGCCTGATCCACCTGCTCAACTAGATGGAACCCCCTTCCTGACAAGCCAAAATCACCTGCCGGCTACGCCACAAACATTTGGTAAACTCTTCGGAATCACCTGCCGGGCTGGCTCCAGAACCACTCGGCAGACACTCCGGAACCACCTGCCGGGCATGCCGGAACCACCTCTCAGACATGCCGGAACCACATGCCAATGACACCGGAAGCACCTGCCGAGCACGCCAGAACCACCTGCTCGACTCGCCAAAACCACCTGCTGTACACGCCAAAATCACCTGCCGGCTACACCACAACCATTTGGTGAACTCTTCGGAATCACCTGCCGTGCTGGCTGGAACCACCTCTCAGACATGCCGGAACCACATGCCAATGACACCGGAAGCACCTGCCGAGCACGCCAGAACCACCTGCTCGACTCGCCAAAACCACCTGCTGTACACGCCAAAATCACCTGCCGGCTACGCCACAACCATTTGGTGAACTCTTCGGAATCACCTGCCGGGCTGGCTCCAGAACCACTCGGCAGACACTCCGGAACCACCTGCCGGGCATGCCGGAACCACCTCTCAGACATGCCGGAACCACATGCCAATGACACCGGAAGCACCTGCCGAGCACGCCAGAACCACCTGCTCGACTCGCCAAAACCACCTGCTGGACACGCCAAAATCACCTGCCGGCTACGCCACAACCATTTGGTGAACTCTTCGGAATCACCTGCCGGTCTTGATGGAACCACCTGCCGGTCACGCCAACATCACCTGCCAGCTATGCCAGAAACACTTGGCGGACACCATGGAAACACCTGTCGGGCCGGCCGGAACCACCTCTCAGACGTGCCAGAACCATGTGCCTGAGATGCTGGAACCACTCCCCTAACAGACTGAAACCACCTGCCAGACCCGCCTGAACCCCCTGGCGAGCACGCCTGATCCACCTGCTCAACTAGCCAGAACGAACTTCCTGACACGCCAAAATCACCTGCCAGGTATACCAGAAACACTTGGTGGACACTCCGGAATCATCTGCCGGACATGCCAGAACCAGCTCTCAGACACACCAGAACCACGTGCCAGAGACGCCGGAAGCACCAGCTGAGCATGCCTGAGCCACCTGCTCGACTCGCAAGATACACCTGTCAGACATGCCAAAATCACCTGTCGGGTACGCCAGAAACACTTGGCGGACGCTCCGGGATCACCTGTCGGGCGTGCCGGAACCTACTCTCAGACTTGCCAGAACCATGTTCTGGACACGCCGGTACCACCTGCCGAGTATGCCGGAACCAGCTGATCCACTCCCCAGAACCACCTAGTGGACACGCCAAAATCAACTGCCGGCTACGCCAGAACCACTCGGCAGACACTCCGGAATCACAGGCCAGGCATTCCGGAACGACCTCTCAGAGGTGCCAGAACCAAATGCCGGACACTCCAGTATCACCTGCCGGGCATGCCGGAACCACCTCTCAGAGCTGCCAGAACCACATGCCGGACACTGCGGAATCACCTGCCGGGCATGCTGGAACCACGTGCTGGACATGCCGGAACCACCTGCCGGACATGCCGGAACCACCTGCCGGACATTCCGGAACCACCGGCTCGACTCGCCGGAACCATTGCCGGACATGCAAAATCACCTGCCGGCTACGCCAGAACCACTTGGCGAACACTCCGGTATCACCTGCCGGGCATGCCGGGACCACCTCTCAGAGGTGCCAGAACCACATGCCGGACACTCCGGAATCACCTGTTGGGCATGCCGGAACCACCTGCCGGACATGCCGGAACCACCGGCTCGACTCGCCGGAACCATTGCGGGACATGCAAAATCACCTGCCGCCTATGCCAGAACCACTTCGGGAACACTCCGGAATCACCTGCCGGGCATGGCGGAACCACCTCTCAGACATGCCGGAACCACATGCCAATGACACCGGAAGCACCTGCCGCGCACGCCAGAACCACCTGCTCGACTCGCCAAAACCACCTGCTGTACACGCCAAAATCACCTTCCGGCTACGCCACAACCATTTGGTGAACTCTTCGGAATCACCTGCCGGGCTGGCTCCAGAACCACTCGACAGACACTCCGGAACCACCTGCCGGGCATGCCGGAACCACCTCTCAGACATGCCGGAACCACATGCCAATGACACCGGAAGCACCTGCCGAGCACGCCAGAACCACCTGCTCGACTCGCCAAAACCACCTGCTGGACACGCCAAAATCACCTGCCGGCTACGCCACAACCAGTTGGTGATCTCTTCGGTATCACCTGCCGGGCTTGATGGAACCACCTGCCGGTCATGCCAACATCACCTGCCAGCTATGCCAGAAACACTTGGCGGACACCATGGAAACACCTGTGGGGCCGGCCGGAACCACCTCTCAGACGTGCCAGAACCATGTGCCTGAGATGCCGGAGCCACTCCCCGAACAGACCGAAACCGCCTGCCAGACCCGCCTGAACCCCCTGGCGAGCACGCCTGATCCACTTGCTCAACTAGCCAGAACCAACTTCCTGACACGCCAAAATCACCTGCCAGGTATACCAGAACCACTTGGTGGACACTCCGGAATCATCTGCCGGACATGCCAGAACCAGCTCTCAGACACACCAGAACCACGTGCCAGAGACGCCGGAAGCACCAGCTGAGCATGCCTGAGCCACCTGCTCGAATCGCAAGATACATCTGTCGGACATGCCAAAATCACCTGTCGGGTACGCCAGAAACACTTGGCGGACGCTCCGTAATCACCTGTCGGGCGTGCCGGAACCTCCTCTCAGACTTGCCAGAACCATGTTCTGGACACGCCGGTACCACCTGCCGAGTATGCCGGAACCAGCTGATCCACTCCCCAGAACCACCTAGTGGACACGCCAAAATCAACTGCCGGCTACACCAGAACCACTCGGCAGACACTCCGGAATCACAGGCCAGGCATTCCGGAACGACCTCTCAGAGGTGCCAGAACCAAATGCCGGACACTCCAGTATCACCTGCCGGGCATGCCGGAACCACCTCTCAGAGGTGCCAGAACCACATGCCAGACACTCCGGAATCACCAGCCGGGCATGCTGGAACCACGTGCTGGACATGGCGGAACCACCTGCCGGACATGCCGGAACCACCTGCCGGACATGCCGGAACCACCGGCTCGACTCGCCGGAACCATTGCCGGACATGCAAAATCACCTGCCGGCTACGCCAGAACCACTTGGTGAACACTCCGGTATCACCTGCCGGGCATGCCGGAACCACCTCTCAGAGGTGCCAGAACCACATGCCGGACACTCCGGAATCACCTGCCGGGCATGCCGGAACCACCTGCTGGACATGCCGGAACCACCGGCTCGACTCGCCGGAACCATTGCGGGACATGCAAAATCACCTGCCGGCTATGCCAGAACCACTTCGGGAACACTCCGGAATCACCTGCCGGGCATGGCGGAACCACCTCTCAGACATGCCGGAACCACATGCCAATGACACCGGAAGCACCTGCCGCGCACGCCAGAACCACCTGCTCGACTCGCCAAAACCACCTGATGGACACGCCTAAATCACCTTCCGGCTACGCCACAACCATTTGGTGAACACTTCGGAATCACCTGCTGGGCTGGCTGGAACCACCTGCCGGTCACGCCAACATCACCTGCCAGCTATGCCAGAACCATTTGGCGGACACCATGGAAACACCTGTCGGGCCGGCCGGAACCACCTATCAGACGTGCCAGAACCATGTGCCTGAGATGCCGGAACCACACCCCGAACAGACCGAAACCACCTGCCAGACCCGCCTGAACCCCCTGGCGAGCACGCCTGATCCACCTGCTCACCTAGCCAGAACCAACTTCCTGACACGCCAAAATCACCTGCCCGGTATACCAGAACCACTTGGTGGGCACTCCGGAATCATCTGCCGGACATGCCAGAACCAGCTCTCAGACACACCAGAACCACGTGCCAGAGACGCCGGAAGCACCAGCTGAGGATGCCTGAGCCACGTACTCGACTCGCAAGATACACCTGTCGGACATGCCAAAATCACCTGCCGGGTACGCCGGAAACACTTGGCGGACGCTCCGGAATCACCTGTCGGGCATGCCGGAACCGCATCTCAGACTTGCCAGAACCATGTTCCAGACACGCCGGTACCACCTGCCGAGTATGCCGGAACCACCTGATCCACTCCCCAGAACCACCTGCTGGACACGCCGGAACCACCGGGACGACTCGCCGGAACCACCGCCGGACATGCAAAATGACCTGCCAGCTACGCCAGAACAACTTGGCGAACACTCCGGAATCACCTGTCGGGCATGCCAGAACCACCTCTCAGACTTGCCAGAACCATGTTCCGGACACGCCGGTACCACCTGCCGAGTATGCCGGAACCACATGATCCACTCCCCAGAACCACCTGCTGGACACGCCAGAATCACCTGCCGGCTACGCCAGAACCACTCGGCAGACACTCCGGAACCACCTGCCGGGCATGCCGCAACCAACTCTCAGAGGTGCCAGAACCACATGCCGGACACTCCAGAATCACCTGTCGGGCATGCCGGAACCAACTCTCAGACGTGCCGGTCACGCCAGAAGCACCTGCCGGACACGCCGGAACCACCGGCTCGACTCGCCGGAACCACCGCCGGACATGCAAAATGACCTGCCGGCTACGCCAGAACCACTTGGCGAACACTCCGGAATCACCTGTCGGGCATGCCGGAACCGCATCTCAGACTTGCCAGAACCATGTTCCGGACACGCCGGTACCACCTGCCGAGTATGCCGGAACCACCTGATCCACTCCCCAGAACCACCTGCTGGACACGCCAGAATCACCTGCCGACTACGCCAGAACCACTCGGGAGACACTCCGGAACCACCGGCCGGGCATGCCGGAACCACCTCTCAGACATGCCGGTACCACATGCCAATGACACCGGAAGCACCTGCCAAGGACGCCAGAACCACCTGCTCGACTCGCCAAAACCACCTGCTGGACACGCCAAAATCACCTGCCGGCTACGCCACAACCATTTGGTGAACTCTTCGGAATCACCTGCCGGGCATGCAGGAACCACGTGCCGGTCATGCCGGAACCACCGGCTCGACTCGCCGGAACCATTGCCGGACATGCAAAATCACCTGCCGGCTATGCCAGAACCACTTGGGGAACACTCCGGAATCACCTGCCGGGCATGGCGGAACCACCTCTCAGACATGCCGGAACCACATGCCAATGACACAGGAAGCACCTGCCGAGCACGCCAGAACCACCTGCTCGACTCGCCAAAACCACCTGCTGGACATGCCAAAATCACCTGCCGGCTACGCCACAACCATTTGGTGAACTCTTCGGAATCCCCTGCCGGGCTTGCTGGAACCACCTGCTGGTCACGCCAACATCACCTGCCAGCTATGCCAGAACCACTTGGCGGACACCATGGAAACACCTGTCGGGCCGGCCGGAACCACCTCTCAGACGTGCCAGAACCATGAGCCTGAGATGCCGGAACCACACCCCGAACAGAACGAAACCACCTGCCAGACCCGCCTGAACCCACTGGCGAGCAAGCCTGATCCACCTGCTCAACTAGCCGGAACCAACTTCCTGACACGCCAAAATCACCTGCCAGGTATACAAGAACCACTTGGTGGACACTCCGGAATCACCTGTCGGGCATGCCGGAACCAACTCTCAGACGTGCCAGAACCTCATGCCGGTCACGCCAGAACCACCTGCCGGACACGCCGGAACCACCGGCTCGACTCGCCGAAACCACCGCCGGACATGCAAAATGACCTGCCGGCTACGCCAGAACCACTTGGCGAACACTCCGGAATCACCTGTCGGGCATGCCGGAACCGCCTCTCAGACTTGCCAGAACCATCTTTCGGACACGCCGGTACCACCTGCTGAGTATGCCGGAACCACCTGATCCACTCCCCAGAACCACCTGCTGGACACGCCAGAATCACCTGCCGACTACGCCAGAACCACTCGGCAGACACTCCGGTACCACCTGCCGGGCATGCCCGATCCACCTCTCAGAGGTGCCAGAACCACATGCCGGACACTCCGGAATCACCCGCCGGGCATGCCGGAACCACCTCTCAGAGGTGCCAGAACCACATGCCGGACACTCCGGAATCACCTGCCGGGCATGCCGGAACCATCTCTCAGACGTGCCAGAACCATGTTCCGGACACGCTGCTACCACCTGCCGAGCTCGCCGGAACCACTTGCAGGACACGCCAAAATCACCTGCCAGCTACGCCAGAACCACACGGCAGACACTCCGGAATCACCTGCCGGGCTGGCTGGAACCACCTGCCAGTCACGCCAACATCGCCTTTCAGCTACGCCAGAACCACTTGGCGGACGCTCCCGAAACACCTCTCCGGCCGGCTGAAACCACCTCTCAGACGTGAAAGAACCATGTGCCTGAGATGCTGGAACCACTCCCCTAACAGACCGAAACCACCTGACAGACCCGCCTGAATCCCCTGGCGAGCACGCCTGATCCACCTGCTCAACTAGATGGAACCCCCTTCCTGACAAGCCAAAATCACCTGCCGGCTACGCCACAAACATTTGGTAAACTCTTCGGAATCACCTGCCGGGCTGGCTCCAGAACCACTCGGCAGACACTCCGGAACCACCTGCCGGGCATGCCGGAACCACCTCTCAGACATGCCGGAACCACATGCCAATGACACCGGAAGCACCTGCCGAGCACGCCAGAACCACCTGCTCGACTCGCCAAAACCACCTGCTGTACACGCCAAAATCACCTGCCGGCTACACCACAACCATTTGGTGAACTCTTCGGAATCACCTGCCGTGCTGGCTGGAACCACCTCTCAGACATGCCGGAACCACATGCCAATGACACCGGAAGCACCTGCCGAGCACGCCAGAACCACCTGCTCGACTCGCCAAAACCACCTGCTGTACACGCCAAAATCACCTGCCGGCTACGCCACAACCATTTGGTGAACTCTTCGGAATCACCTGCCGGGCTGGCTCCAGAACCACTCGGCAGACACTCCGGAACCACCTGCCGGGCATGCCGGAACCACCTCTCAGACATGCCGGAACCACATGCCAATGACACCGGAAGCACCTGCCGAGCACGCCAGAACCACCTGCTCGACTCGCCAAAACCACCTGCTGGACACGCCAAAATCACCTGCCGGCTACGCCACAACCATTTGGTGAACTCTTCGGAATCACCTGCCGGTCTTGATGGAACCACCTGCCGGTCACGCCAACATCACCTGCCAGCTATGCCAGAAACACTTGGCGGACACCATGGAAACACCTGTCGGGCAGGGCCGGAACCACCTATCAGACGTGCCAGAACCATGTGCCTGAGATGCTGGAACCACTCCCCTAACAGACCGAAACCACCTGCCAGACCCGCCTGAACCCCCTGGCGAGCACGCCTGATCCACCTGCTCAACTAGCCAGAACGAACTTCCTGACACGCCAAAATCACCTGCCAGGTATACCAGAAACACTTGGTGGACACTCCGGAATAATCTGCCGGACATGCCAGAACCAGCTCTCAGACACACCAGAACCACCTGCCAGAGACGCCGGAAGCACCAGCTGATCGTGCCTGAGCCAAATGCTCGACTTGCCAGAAACACCTGCCAGACACGCCAAAATCACCTGCCGGGTACGCCAGAACCACGTGGCGGACACTCCGGAATCACCTTTCGGGCATGCCGGAACCAACTCTCAGACGTGCCAGAACCTCGTGCCGGACACGCCAGAACCACCTGCCGGACAGACCGGAAACACCTGCTGGACACGCCGGAACCACCGGGACGACTCGCCGGAACCACCGCCGGACATGCAAAATGACCTGCCAGCTACGCCAGAACAACTTGGCGAACACTCCGGAATCACCTGTCGGGCATGCCAGAACCACCTCTCAGACTTGCCAGAACCATGTTCCGGACACGCCGGTACCACCTGCCGAGTATGCCGGAACCACATGATCCACTCCCCAGAACCACCTGCTGGACACGCCAGAATCACCTGCCGGCTACGCCAGAACCACTCGGCAGACACTCCGGAACCACCTGCCGGGCATGCCGCAACCAACTCTCAGAGGTGCCAGAACCACATGCCGGACACTCCAGAATCACCTGTCGGGCATGCCGGAACCAACTCTCAGACGTGCCGGTCACGCCAGAAGCACCTGCCGGACACGCCGGAACCACCGGCTCGACTCGCCGGAACCACCGCCGGACATGCAAAATGACCTGCCGGCTACGCCAGAACCACTTGGCGAACACTCCGGAATCACCTGTCGGGCATGCCGGAACCGCATCTCAGACTTGCCAGAACCATGTTCCGGACACGCCGGTACCACCTGCCGAGTATGCCGGAACCACCTGATCCACTCCCCAGAACCACCTGCTGGACACGCCAGAATCACCTGCCGACTACGCCAGAACCACTCGGGAGACACTCCGGAACCACCGGCCGGGCATGCCGGAACCACCTCTCAGACATGCCGGTACCACATGCCAATGACACCGGAAGCACCTGCCAAGGACGCCAGAACCACCTGCTCGACTCGCCAAAACCACCTGCTGGACACGCCAAAATCACCTGCCGGCTACGCCACAACCATTTGGTGAACTCTTCGGAATCACCTGCCGGGCATGCAGGAACCACGTGCCGGTCATGCCGGAACCACCGGCTCGACTCGCCGGAACCATTGCCGGACATGCAAAATCACCTGCCGGCTATGCCAGAACCACTTGGGGAACACTCCGGAATCACCTGCCGGGCATGGCGGAACCACCTCTCAGACATGCCGGAACCACATGCCAATGACACAGGAAGCACCTGCCGAGCACGCCAGAACCACCTGCTCGACTCGCCAAAACCACCTGCTGGACATGCCAAAATCACCTGCCGGCTACGCCACAACCATTTGGTGAACTCTTCGGAATCACCTGCCGGGCTTGCTGGAACCACCTGCTGGTCACGCCAACATCACCTGCCAGCTATGCCAGAACCACTTGGCGGACACCATGGAAACACCTGTCGGGCCGGCCGGAACCACCTCTCAGACGTGCCAGAACCATGAGCCTGAGATGCCGGAACCACACCCCGAACAGAACGAAACCACCTGCCAGACCCGCCTGAACCCACTGGCGAGCACGCCTGATCCACCTGCTCAACTAGCCGGAACCAACTTCCTGACACGCCAAAATCACCTGCCAGGTATACAAGAACCACTTGGTGGACACTCCGGAATCACCTGTCGGGCATGCCGGAACCAACTCTCAGACGTGCCAGAACCTCATGCCGGTCACGCCAGAACCACCTGCCGGACACGCCGGAACCACCGGCTAGACTCGCCGAAACCACCGCCGGACATGCAAAATGACCTGCCGGCTACGCCAGAACCACTTGGCGAACACTCCAGAATCACCTGTCGGGCATGCCAGAACCACCTCTCAGACTTGCCAGAACCATGTTTCGGACACGCCGGTACCACCTGCTGAGTATGCCGGAACCACCTGATCCACTCCCCAGAACCACCTGCTGGACACGCCAGAATCACCTGCCGACTACGCCAGAACCACTCGGCAGACACTCCGGTACCACCTGCCGGGCATGCCCGATCCACCTCTCAGAGGTGCCAGAACCACATGCCGGACACTCCGGAATCACCCGCCGGGCATGCCGGAACCACCTCTCAGAGGTGCCAGAACCACATGCCGGACACTCCGGAATCACCTGCCGGGCATGCCGGAACCATCTCTCAGACGTGCCAGAACCATGTTCCGGACACGCTGCTACCACCTGCCGAGCTCGCCGGAACCACTTGCAGGACACGCCAAAATCACCTGCCAGCTACGCCAGAACCACACGGCAGACACTCCGGAATCACCTGCCGGGCTGGCTGGAACCACCTGCCAGTCACGCCAACATCGCCTTTCAGCTACGCCAGAACCACTTGGCGGACACTCCCGAAACACCTCTCCGGCCGGCTGGAACCACCTCTCAGACGTGCCAGAACCATGTGCCTGAGATGCTGGAACCACTCCCCTAACAGACCGAAACCACCTGACAGACCCGCCTGAATCCCCTGGCGAGCACGCCTGATCCACCTGCTCAACTAGATGGAACCCCCTTCCTGACAAGCCAAAATCACCTGCCGGCTACGCCACAAACATTTGGTAAACTCTTCGGAATCACCTGCCGGGCTGGCTCCAGAACCACTCGGCAGACACTCCGGAACCACCTGCCGGGCATGCCGGAACCACCTCTCAGACATGCCGGAACCACATGCCAATGACACCAGAAGCACCTGCCGAGCACGCCAGAACCACCTGCTCGACTCGCCAAAACCACCTGCTGTACACGCCAAAATCACCTGCCGGCTACGCCACAACCATTTGGTGAACTCTTCGGAATCACCTGCCGGGCTGGCTCCAGAACCACTCGGCAGACACTCCGGAACCACCTGCCGGGCATGCCGGAACCACCTCTCAGACATGCCGGAACCACATGCCAATGACACCGGAAGCACCTGCCGAGCACGCCAGAACCACCTGCTCGACTCGCCAAAACCACCTGCTGGACACGCCAAAATCACCTGCCGGCTACGCCACAACCATTTGGTGAACTCTTCGGAATCACCTGCCGGTCTTGATGGAACCACCTGCCGGTCACGCCAACATCACCTGCCAGCTATGCCAGAAACACTTGGCGGACACCATGGAAACACCTGTCGGGCAGGGCCGGAACCACCTATCAGACGTGCCAGAACCATGTGCCTGAGATGCTGGAACCACTCCCCTAACAGACCGAAACCACCTGCCAGACCCGCCTGAACACCCTGGCGAGCACGCCTGATCCACCTGCTCAACTAGCCAGAACGAACTTCCTGACACGCCAAAATCACCTGCCAGGTATACCAGAAACACTTGGTGGACACTCCGGAATAATCTGCCGGACATGCCAGAACCAGCTCTCAGACACACCAGAACCACCTGCCAGAGACGCCGGAAGCACCAGCTGATCGTGCCTGAGCCAAATGCTCGACTTGCCAGAAACACCTGCCAGACACGCCAAAATCACCTGCCGGGTACGCCAGAACCACGTGGCGGACACTCCGGAATCACCTTTCGGGCATGCCGGAACCAACTCTCAGACGTGCCAGAACCTCGTGCCGGACACGCCAGAACCACCTGCCGGACAGACCGGAAACACCTGCTGGACACGCCGGAACCACCGGGACGACTCGCCGGAACCACCGCCGGACATGCAAAATGACCTGCCAGCTACGCCAGAACAACTTGGCGAACACTCCGGAATCACCTGTCGGGCATGCCAGAACCACCTCTCAGACTTGCCAGAACCATGTTCCGGACACGCCGGTACCACCTGCCGAGTATGCCGGAACCACATGATCCACTCCCCAGAACCACCTGCTGGACACGCCAGAATCACCTGCCGGCTACGCCAGAACCACTCGGCAGACACTCCGGAACCACCTGCCGGGCATGCCGCAACCAACTCTCAGAGGTGCCAGAACCACATGCCGGACACTCCAGAATCACCTGTCGGGCATGCCGGAACCAACTCTCAGACGTGCCGGTCACGCCAGAAGCACCTGCCGGACACGCCGGAACCACCGGCTCGACTCGCCGGAACCACCGCCGGACATGCAAAATGACCTGCCGGCTACGCCAGAACCACTTGGCGAACACTCCGGAATCACCTGTCGGGCATGCCGGAACCGCATCTCAGACTTGCCAGAACCATGTTCCGGACACGCCGGTACCACCTGCCGAGTATGCCGGAACCACCTGATCCACTCCCCAGAACCACCTGCTGGACACGCCAGAATCACCTGCCGACTACGCCAGAACCACTCGGGAGACACTCCGGAACCACCGGCCGGGCATGCCGGAACCACCTCTCAGACATGCCGGTACCACATGCCAATGACACCGGAAGCACCTGCCAAGGACGCCAGAACCACCTGCTCGACTCGCCAAAACCACCTGCTGGACACGCCAAAATCACCTGCCGGCTACGCCACAACCATTTGGTGAACTCTTCGGAATCACCTGCCGGGCATGCAGGAACCACGTGCCGGTCATGCCGGAACCACCGGCTCGACTCGCCGGAACCATTGCCGGACATGCAAAATCACCTGCCGGCTATGCCAGAACCACTTGGGGAACACTCCGGAATCACCTGCCGGGCATGGCGGAACCACCTCTCAGACATGCCGGAACCACATGCCAATGACACAGGAAGCACCTGCCGAGCACGCCAGAACCACCTGCTCGACTCGCCAAAACCACCTGCTGGACATGCCAAAATCACCTGCCGGCTACGCCACAACCATTTGGTGAACTCTTCGGAATCACCTGCCGGGTTGGCTCCAGAACCACTCGGCAGACACTCCGGAACCACCTGCCGTGCTGGCTGGAACCACCTCTCAGACATGCCGGAACCACATGCCAATGACACCGGAAGCACCTGCCGAGCACGCCAGAACCACGTGCTCGACTCGCCAAAACCACCTTCTGGACACGCCAAAATCACCTGCCGGCTACGCCACAACCATTTGGTGAACTCTTCGGTATCACCTGCCGGGCTTGATGGAACCACCTGCCGGTCACGCCAACATCACCTGCCAGCTATGCCAGAAACACTTGGCGGACACCATGGAAACACCTGTCGGGCCGGCCGGAACCACCTCTCAGACGTGCCAGAACCATGTGCCTGAGATGCCGGAGCCACTCCCCGAACAGACCGAAACCACCTGCCAGACCCGCCTGAACCCCCTGGCGAGCACGCCTGATCCACCTGCTCAACTAGCCAGAACCAACTTCCTGACACGCCAAAATCACCTGCCAGGTATACCAGAACCACTTGGTGGACACTCCGGAATCATCTGCCGGACATGCCAGAACCAGCTCTCAGACACACCAGAACCACGTGCCAGAGACGCCGGAAGCACCAGCTGAGCATGCCTGAGCCACCTGCTCGACTCGCAAGATACACCTGTCGGACATGCCAAAATCACCTGTCGGGTACGCCAGAAACACTTGGCGGACGCTCTGGAATCACCTGTCGGGCGTGCCGGAACCTCCTCTCAGACTTGCCAGAACCATGTTCTGGACACGCCGGTACCACCTGCCGAGTATGCCGGAACCAGCTGATCCACTCCCCAGAACCACCTAGTGGACACGCCAAAATCAACTGCCGGCTACGCCAGAACCACTCGGCAGACACTCTGGAATCACAGGCCAGGCATTCCGGAACGACCTCTCAGAGGTGCCAGAACCAAATGCCGGACACTCCGGTATCACCTGCCGGGCATGCCGGAACCACCTCTCAGAGGTGCCACAACCACATGCCGGACACTCCGGAATCACCTGCCGGGCATGCTGGAACCACGTGCTGGACATGCCGGAACCACCTGCCGGACATGCCGGAACCACCTGCCGGACATGCCGGAACCACCTGCTCGACTCTCCGGAACCATTGCCGGACATGCAAAATCACCTGCCGGCTACGCCAGAACCACTTGGCGAACACTCCGGTATCACCTGCCGGGCATGCCGGAACCACCTCTCAGAGGTGCCGGAACCACATGCCGGACACTCCGGAATCACCTGCCGGGCATGCCGGAACCACCTGCTGGACATGCCGGAACCACCGGCTCGACTCGCCGGAACCATTGCGGGACATGCAAAATCACCTGCCGGCTATGCCAGAACCACTTCGGGAACACTCCGGAATCACCTGCCGGGCATGGCGGAACCACCTATCAGACATGCCGGAACCACATGCCAATGACACCGGAAGCACATGCCGCGCACGCCAGAACCACCTGCTCGACTCGCCAAAACCACCTGCTGTACACGCCAAAATCACCTGCCAGCTACGCCACAACCATTTGGTGAACTCTTCGGAATCACCTGCCGGGCTGGCTCCAGAACCACTCGGCAGACACTCCGGAACCACCTGCCGGGCATGCCGGAACCACCTCTCAGACATGCCGGAACCACATGCCAATGACACAGGAAGCACCTGCCGAGCACGCCAGAACCACCTGCTCGACTCGCCAAAACCACCTTCTGGACACGCCAAAATCACCTGCCGGCTACGCCACAACCATTTGGTGAACTCTTCGGTATCACCTGCCGGGCTTGATGGAACCACCTGCCGGTCACGCCAACATCACCTGCCAGCTATGCCAGAAACACTTGGCGGACACCATGGAAACACCTGTCGGGCCGGCCGGAACCACCTCTCAGACGTGCCAGAACCATGTGCCTGAGATGCCGGAGCCACTCCCCGAACAGACCGAAACCACCTGCCAGACCCGCCTGAACCCCCTGGCGAGCACGCCTGATCCACCTGCTCAACTAGCCAGAACCAACTTCCTGACACGCCAAAATCACCTGCCAGGTATACCAGAACCACTTGGTGGACACTCCGGAATCATCTGCCGGACATGCCAGAACCAGCTCTCAGACACACCAGAACCACGTGCCAGAGACGCCGGAAGCACCAGCTGAGCATGCCTGAGCCACCTGCTCGACTCGCAAGATACACCTGTCGGACATGCCAAAATCACCTGTCGGGTACGCCAGAAACACTTGGCGGACGCTCCGGAATCACCTGTCGGGCGTGCCGGAACCTCCTCTCAGACTTGCCAGAACCATGTTCTGGACACGCCGGTACCACCTGCCGAGTATGCCGGAACCAGCTGATCCACTCCCCAGAACCACCTAGTGGACACGCCAAAATCAACTGCCGGCTACGCCAGAACCACTCGGCAGACACTCCGGAATCACAGGCCAGGCATTCCGGAACGACCTCTCAGAGGTGCCAGAACCAAATGCCGGACACTCCGGTATCACCTGCCGGGCATGCCGGAACCACCTCTCAGAGGTGCCAGAACCACATGCCGGTCACTCCGGAATCACTTGCCGGGCATGCTGGAACCACGTGCTGGACATGCCGGAACCACCTGCCGGACATGCCGGAACCACCTGCCGGACATTCCGGAACCACCGGCTCGACTCGCCGGAACCATTGCCGGACATGCAAAATCACCTGCCGGCTACGCCAGAACCACTTGGCGAACACTCCGGTATCACCTGCCGGGCATGCCGAGACCACCTCTCAGAGGTGCCAGAACCACATGCCGGACACTCCGGAATCACCTGTCGGGCATGCCGGAACCACCTGCCGGACATGCCGGAACCACCGGCTCGACTCGCCGGAACCATTGCCGGACACGCAAAGTCACCTGCCGGCTACGCCAGAACCACTTGGCGAACACTCCGGAATCACCTGTCGGGCATGCCGGAACCGCATCTCAGACTTGCCAGAACCATGTTCCGGACACGCCGGTACCACCTGCCGAGAATGCCGGAACCACCTGATCCACTCCCCAGAACCACCTGCTGGACACGCCAGAATCACCTGCCGACTACGCCAGAACCACTCGGCAGACACTCCGGAACCACCGGCCGGGCATGCCGGAACCACCTCTCATAGGTGCCAGAACCACATGCCGGACACTGCGGAATCACCCGCCGGGCATGCCGGAACCACCTCTCAGAGGTGCCAGAACCACATGCCGGAAACTCCGGAATCACCTGTCGGGCGTGCCGGAACCTCCTCTCAGACTTGCCAGAACCACATGCCAGACACTCCGGAATCACCTGCCGGGCATTCTGGAACCACGTGCTGGACATGCCGGAACCACCTGCTGGACATGCCGGAACCACCTGCCGGACATGCCGGAACCACCGGCTCGACTCGCCGGAACCATTGCCGGACATGCAAAATCACCTGCCGGCTACGCCTAAACCACTTGGCGAACACTCCGGTATCACCTGCCGGGCATGCCGGAACCACCTCTCAGAGGTGCCAGAACCACATGCCGGACACTCCGGAATCACCTGCCGGGCATGCCGGAACCACCTGCCGGCCATGCCGGAACCACCGGCTCGACTCGCCGGAACCATTGCGGGACATGCAAAATCACCTGCCGGCTATGCCAGAACCACTTGGGGAACACTCCGGAATCACCTACCGGGCATGGCGGAACCACCTCTCAGACATGCCGGAACCACATGCCAATGACACAGGAAGCACCTGCCGAGCACGCCAGAACCACCTGCTCGACTCGCCAAAACCACCTGCTGGACACGCCAAAATCACCTGCCGGCTACGCCACAACCATTTGGTGAACTCTTCGGAATCACCTGCCGGGCTTGCTGGAACCACCTGCCGGTCATGCCAACATCAACTGCCAGCTATGACAGAACCACTTGCCGGACACCATGGAAACACCTGTCGGGCCGGCCTGAACCACCTCTCAGACGTGCCAGAACCATGAGCCTGAGATGCCGGAACCACTCCCCGAACAGAACGAAACCACCTGCCAGACCCGCCTGAACCCCCTGGCGAGCACGCCTGATCCGCCTGCTCAACTAGCCGGAACCAACTTCCTGACACGCCAAAATCACCTGCCAGGTATACAAGAACCACTTGGTGGACATTCCGGAATCATGTGCCGGAGATGCCAGAACCAGCTCTCAGACACACCAGAACCACGTGCCAGAGACGCCAGAAGCACCAGCTGAGCATGCCTCAGCCACCTGCTCGACTCGCAAGATACACCTGTCGGACAGGCGAAAATCACCTGCCGCGTACGCCAGAAACACTTGGCGGACGCTCCGGAATCACTTGTCGGGCGTGCCGGAACCACATGCCGGACATGCCGGAACCACCGGCTCGACTCGCCGGAACCATTGCCGGACATGCAAAATCACCTGCCGGCTATGCCAGAATCACTTGGCGAACACTCCGGAATCACCTGCCGGGCATGGCGGAACCACCTCTCAGACATGCCGGAAACACATGCCAATGACTCCGGAAGCACCTGCCAAGCACGCCAGAACCACCTGCCGAGCACGCCGGAACCATCTACTCGACTCGCCGGAACCACCTACCTGACACGCTAAAATCACCTGCCGGGTATGCCACAACCACTTGGTGGACACTCCGGAATCATCTTCCGGACATGCCAGAACCAGCTCTCAGACACACCAGAACCACGTGCCAGACACGCCGGAAGCACCTGCTGATCGTGCCTGAGCCAAATGCTCGACTTGCCAGAAACACCTGCCAGACACGCCAAAATCACCTGCCGGCTACGCCAGAACCACGTGGCGGACACTCCGGAATCACCTTTCGGGAATGCCGGAACCAACTCTCAGACGTGCCAGAACCTCGTGCCGGACACGCCAGAACCACCTGCCGGACAGACCGGAAACACCTGCTGGACACGCCGGAACCACCGGCTCGACTCGCCGGAACCACCGCCGGACATGCAAAATGACCTGCCAGCTACGCCAGAACCACTTGGCGAACACTCCGGAATCACCTGTCGGGCATGCCAGAACCACCTCTCAGACTTGCCAGAACCATGTTCCGGACACGCCGGTACCACCTGCCGAGTATGCCGGAACCACATGATCCACTCCCCAGAACCACCTGCTGGACACGCCAGAATCACCTTCCAGCTACGCCAGAACCACTCGGCAGACACTCCGGAACCACCTGCCGGGCATGCCGGAACCACCTCTCAGAGGTGCCAGAACCACATGCCGGACACTCCGGAATCACCTGCCGGGCATGCCGGAACCATCTCTCAGACGTGCCAGAACCATGTTCCGGACACGCTGCTACCACCTGCCGAGCTCGCCGGAACCACCTGCAGGACACGCCAAAATCACCTGCCAGCTACGCCAGAACCACACGGCAGACACTCCGGAATCACCTGCCGGGCTGGCTGGAACCACCTGCCAGTCACACCAACATCACCTTTCAGCTACGACAGAACCACTTGGCGGACACTCCCGAAACACCTCTCCGACCGGCAGGAACCACATCTCAGACGTGCCAGAACCATGTGCCTGAGATGCCGGAACCACTCCCCGAACAGACCGAAACCACCTGCCAGACCCGCCTGAACCCCCTGGCGAGCACGCCTGATCCACCTGCTCAACTAGCCGGAACCACCTTCCTGACAAGCCAAAATCACCTGCCGGCTACGCCGCAAACATTTGGTGAATTCTTCGGAATCACCTGCCGGGCTGGCTCCAGAACGACTCGGCAGACTCTCCGGAACCACCTGCCGGGCATGCCGGAACCACCTCTCAGACATGCCGGAACCACATGCCAATGACACGGGAAGCACCTGCCGAGCACGCCAGAACCACCTGCTCGACTCGCCAAAACCACCTGCTGTACACGCCAAAATCACCTGCCGGCTACGCCACAACCATTTGGTGAACTCTTTGGAATCACCTGCCGGGCTGGCTCCAGAACCACTCGGCAGACACTCCGGAACCACCTGCCGGGCATGCCGCAACCACATCTCAGAGGTGCCAGAACCACATGCCGGACACTCCAGAATCACCTGTCGGGCATGCCGGAACCAACTCTCAGACGTGCCGGTCACGCCAGAAGCACCTGCCGGACACGCCGGAACCACCGGCTCGACTCGCCGGAACCACCGCCGGACATGCAAAATGACCTGCCGGCTACGCCAGAACCACTTGGCGAACACTCCGGAATCACCTGTCGGGCATGCCAGAACCACCTCTCAGACTTGCCAGAACCATGTTCCGGACACGCCGGTACCACCTGCCGAGTATGCCGGAACCACATGATCCACTCCCCAGAACCACCTGCTGGACACGCCAGAATCACCTGCCGGCTACGCCAGAACAACTCGGCAGACACTCCGGAACCACCTGCCGGGCATGCCGCAACCACCTCTCAGAGGTGCCAGAACCACATGCCGGACACTCCACAATCACCTGTCGGGCATGCCGGAACCAACTCTCAGACGTGCCGGTCACACCAGAAGCACCTGCCGGACACGCCGGAACCACCGGCTCGACTCGCCGAAACCACCGCCGGACATGCAAAATGACCTGCCGGCTACGCCAGAACCACTTGGCGAACACTCCGGAATCACCTGTCGGGCATGCCGGAACCGCATCTCAGACTTGCCAGAACCATGTTCCGGACACGCTGGTACCACCTGCCGAGTATGCCGGAACCACCTGATCCACTCCCCAGAACCACCTGCTGGACACGCCAGAATCACCTGCCGACTACGGCAGAACCACTCGGGAGACACTCCGGAACCACCGGCCGGGCATGCCGGAACCACCTCTCAGACATGCCGGTACCACATGCCAATGACACCGGAAGCACCTGCCAAGGACGCCAGAACCACCTGCTCGACTCGCCAAAACCACCTTCTGGACACGCCAAAATCATCTGCCGGCTACCCCACAACCATTTGGTGATCTCTTCGGAATCACCTGCCGGGCATGCAGGAACCACCTGCCGGTCATGCCGGAACCACCGGCTCGACTCGCCGGAACCATTGCCGGACATGCAAAATCACCTGCCGGCTATGCCAGAACCACTTGGGGAACACTCCGGAATCACCTGCCGGGCATGGTGGAACCACCTCTCAGACATGCCGGAACCACATGCCAATGACACAGGAAGCACCTGCAGAGCACGCCAGAACCACCTGCTCGACTCGCCAAAACCACCTGCTGGACATGCCAAAATCACCTGCCGGCTACGCCACAACCATTTGGTGAACTCTTCGGAATCACCTGCCGGGCTTGCTGGAACCACCTGCTGGTCACGCCAACATCACCTGCCAGCTATGCCAGAACCACTTGGCGGACACCATGGAAACACCTGACGGGCCGGCCGGAACCACCTCTCAGACGTGCCAGAACCATGTGCCTGAGATGCCGGAACCACACCCCGAACAGAACAAAACCACCTGCCAGACCCGCCTGAACCCCCTGGCTAGCACGCCTGATCCACCTGCTCAACTAGCCGGAACCAACTTCCTGACACGCCAAAATCACCTGCCAGGTATACAAGAACCACTTGGTGGACACTCCGGAATCATCTGCCGGAGACGCCAGAACCAGCTCTCAGACACACCAGAACCACGTGCCAGAGACGCTGGAAGCACCAGCTGAGCATGCCTCAGACACCTGCTCGACTCGCAAGATACACCTGTCGGACAGGCGAAAATCACCTGCCGGGTACGCCAGAAACACTTGGCGGACGCTCCGGAATCACCTGTCGGGCATGCCGGAACCACCTCTCCGACTTGCCAGAACCATGTTCTGGACACGCCGGTACCACCTGCCGAGTATGCCGGAACCAGCTGATCCACTCCCCTGAACCACGTAGTGGACACGCCAAAATCAACTGCCGGCTACGCCAGAACCACTCGGCAGACACTCCGGAATCACATGCCAGGCATTCCGGAACGACCTCTCAGAGGTGCCAGAACCAAATGCCGGACACTCCGGTATCACCTGCCGGGCATGCCGGAACCACCTCTCAGAGGTGCCAGAACCACATGCCGGACACTCCGGAATCACCTGCCGGGCATGCCGGAACCATCTCTCAGACGTGCCAGAACCATGTTCCGGACACGCTGCTACCACCTGCCGAGCTCGCCGGAACCACTTGCAGGACACGCCAAAATCACCTGCCAGCTACGCCAGAACCACACGGCAGACACTCCGGAATCACCTGCCGGGCTGGCTGGAACCACCTGACAGTCACGCCAACATCGCCTTTCAGCTACGCCAGAACCACTTGGCGGACACTCCCGAAACACCTCTCCGGCCGGCTGGAACCACCTCTCAGACGTGCCAGAACCATGTGCCTGAGATGCTGGAACCACTCCCCTAACAGACCGAAACCACCTGACAGACCCGCCTGAATCCCCTGGCGAGCACGCCTGATCCACCTGCTCAACTAGATGGAACCCCCTTCCTGACAAGCCAAAATCACCTGCCGGCTACGCCACAAACATTTGGTGAACTCTTCGGAATCACCTGCCGGGCTGGCTCCAGAACCACTCGGCAGACACTCCGGAACCACCTGCCGGGCATGCCGGAACCACCTCTCAGACATGCCGGAACCACATGCCAATGACACCGGAAGCACCTGCCGAGCACGCCAGAACCACCTGCTCGACTCGCCAAAACCACCTGCTGTACACGCCAAAATCACCTGCCGGCTACACCACAACCATTTGGTGAACTCTTCGGAATCACCTGCCGTGCTGGCTGGAACCACCTCTCAGACATGCCGGAACCACATGCCAATGACACCGGAAGCACCTGCCGAGCACGCCAGAACCACCTGCTCGACTCGCCAAAACCACCTGCTGTACACGCCAAAATCACCTGCCGGCTACGCCACAACCATTTGGTGAACTCTTCGGAATCACCTGCCGGGCTTGCTCCAGAACCACTCGGCAGACACTCCGGAACCACCTGCCGGGCATGCCGGAACCACCTCTCAGACATGCCGGAACCACATGCCAATGACACCGGAAGCACCTGCCGAGCACGCCAGAACCACCTGCTCGACTCGCCAAAACCACCTGCTGGACACGCCAAAATCACCTGCCGGCTACGCCACAACCATTTGGTGAACTCTTCGGAATCACCTGCCGGTCTTGATGGAACCACCTGCCGGTCACGCCAACATCAACTGCCAGCTATGCCAGAAACACTTGGCGGACACCATGGAAACACCTGTCGGGCCGGCCGGAACCACCTCTCAGACGTGCCAGAACCATGTGCCTGAGATGCTGGAACCACTCCCCTAACAGACTGAAACCACCTGCCAGACCCGCCTGAACCCCCTGGCGAGCACGCCTGATCCACCTGCTCAACTAGCCAGAACGAACTTCCTGACACGCCAAAATCACCTGCCAGGTATACCAGAAACACTTGGTGGACACTCCGGAATCATCTGCCGGACATGCCAGAACCAGCTCTCAGACACACCAGAACCACGTGCCAGAGACGCCGGAAGCACCAGCTGAGCATGCCTGAGCCACCTGCTCGACTCGCAAGATACACCTCTCAGACATGCCAAAATCACCTGTCGGGTACGCCAGAAACACTTGGCGGACGCTCCGGAATCACCTGTCGGGCGTGCCGGAACCTCCTCTCAGACTTGCCAGAACCATGTTCTGGACACGCCGGTACCACCTGCCGAGTATGCCGGAACCAGCTGATCCACTCCCCAGAACCACCTAGTGGACACGCCAAAATCAACTGCCGGCTACGCCAGAACCACTCGGCAGACACTCCGGAATCACAGGCCAGGAATTCCGGAACGACCTCTCAGAGGTGCCAGAACCAAATGCCGGACACTCCAGTATCACCTGCCGGGCATGCCGGAACCACCTCTCAGAGCTGCCAGAACCACATGCCGGACACTGCGGAATCACCTGCCGTGCATGCTGGAACCACGTGCTGGACATGCCGGAACCACCTGCCGGACATGCCGGAACCACCTGCCGGACATTCCGGAACCACCGGCTCGACTCGCCGGAACCATTGCCGGACATGCAAAATCACCTGCCGGCTACGCCAGAACCACTTGGCGAACACTCCGGTATCACCTGCCGGGCATGCCGGGACCACCTCTCAGAGGTGCCAGAACCACATGCCGGACACTCCGGAATCACCTGTTGGGCATGCCGGAACCACCTGCCGGACATGCCGGAACCACCGGCTCGACTCGCCGGAACCATTGCGGGACATGCAAAATCACCTGCCGGCTATGCCAGAACCACTTCGGGAACACTCCGGAATCACCTGCCGGGCATGGCGGAACCACCTCTCAGACATGCCGGAACCACATGCCAATGACACCGGAAGCACCTGCCGCGCACGCCAGAACCACCTGCTCGACTCGCCAAAACCACCTGCTGAACACGCCAAAATCACCTTCCGGCTACGCCACAACCATTTGGTGAACTCTTCGGAATCACCTGCCGGGCTGGCTCCAGAACCACTCGGCAGACACTCCGGAACCACCTGCCGGGCATGCCGGAACCACCTCTCAGACATGCCGGAACCACATGCCAATGACACCGGAAGCACCTGCCGCGCACGCCAGAACCACCTGCTCGACTCGCCAAAACCACCTGATGGACACGCCTAAATCACCTTCCGGCTACGCCACAACCATTTGGTGAACACTTCGGAATCACCTTCTGGGCTGGCTGGAACCACCTGCCGGTCACGCCAACATCACCTGCCAGCTATGCCAGAACCATTTGGCGGACACCATGGAAACACCTGTCGGGCCGGCCGGAACCACCTATCAGACGTGCCAGAACCATGTGCCTGAGATGCCGGAACCACACCCCGAACAGACCGAAACCACCTGCCAGACCCGCCTGAACCCCCTGGCGAGCACGCCTGATCCACCTGCTCACCTAGCCAGAACCAACTTCCTGACACGCCAAAATCACCTGCCCGGTATACCAGAACCACTTGGTGGGCACTCCGGAATCATCTGCCGGACATGCCAGAACCAGGTCTCAGACACACCAGAACCACGTGCCAGAGACGCCGGAAGCACCAGCTGAGGATGCCTGAGCCACGTACTCGACTCGCAAGATACACCTGTCGGACATGCCAAAATCACCTGCCGGGTACGCCAGAAACACTTGGCGGACGCTCCGGAATCACCTGTCGGGCGTGCCGGAACCTCCTCTCAGACTTGCCAGAACCATGTTCTGGACACGCCGGTACCACCTGCCGAGTATGCCGGAACCAGCTGATCCACTCCCCAGAACCACCTAGTGGACACGCCAAAATCAACTGCCGGCTACGCCAGAACCACTCGGCAGACACTCCGGAATCACAGGCCAGGCATGCCGGAACCACCTCTCAGAGCTGCCAGAACCACATGCCGGACACTCCGGAATCACCTGCCGGGCATGCTGGAACCACGTGCTGGACATGCCGGAACCACCTGCCGGACATGCCGGAACCACCTGCCGGACATTCAGGAACCACCGGCTCGACTCGCCGGAACCATTGCCGGACATGCAAAATCACCTGCCGGCTACGCCAGAACCACTTGGCGAACACTCCGGTATTACCTGCCGGGCATGCCGGGACCACCTCTCAGAGGTGCCAGAACCACATGCCGGACACTCCGGAATCACCTGTCGGGCATGCCGGAACCACCTGCCGGACATGCCGGAACCACCGGCTCGACTCGCCGGAAGCATTGCCGGACATGCAAAGTCACCTGCCGGCTACGCCAGAACCACTTGGCGAGCACTCCGGAATCACCTGCCAGGCATGGCGGAACCACCTCTCAGACTTGCCAGAACCATGTTCTGGACACGCCGGTACCACCTGCCGAGTATGCCGGAACCAGCTGATCCACTCCCCAGAACCACCTAGTGGACACGCCAAAATCAACTGCCGGCTACGCCATAATCACTCGGCAGACACTCCGTAATCACATGCCAGGCATTCCGGAACCACCTCTCAGAGGTGCCAGAACCAAATGCCGGACACTCCGGTATCACCTGCCGGGCATGCCGGAACCACCTCTCAGAGGTGCCAGAACCACATGCCGGACACTCCGGAATCACCTGCCGGGCATGCTGGAACCACGTGCTGGACATGCCGGAACCACCTGCCGGACATGCCGGAACCACCTGCCGGACATTCCGGAACCACCGGTTCGACTCGCCGGAACCATTGCCGGACATGCAAAATCACCTGCCGGCTACGCCAGAACCACTTGGCGAACACTCCGGTATCACCTGCCGGGCATGCCGGAACCACCTCTCAGAGGTGCCAGAACCACATGCCGGACACTCCGGAATCACCTGCCGGGCATGGCGGAACCACCTCTCAGACATGCCGGAACCACATGCCAATGACACCGGAAGCACCTGCCGAGCACGCCAGAACCACCTGCTCGACTCGCCAAAACCACCTGCTGGACACGCCGAAATGTCTTGCCGGCTAGGCCACAACCATTTGGTGAACACTTCGGAATCACCTGCCGGGCTGGCTGGAACCATCTGCCGGTTACGCCAACATCACCTGCCAGCTATGCCAGAACCACTTGGCGGACACCATGTAAACACCTGTCGGGCCGGCCGGAACCACCTATCAGACGTGCCAGAACCATGTGCCTGAGATGCCGGAACCACACCCCGAACAGACTGAAACCACCTGCCAGACCCGCCTGAACCACCTGCCGAGCACGCCGGAACCACCTACTCGACTCGCTGGAACCACCTACCTGACACGCTAAAATCACCTGCCGGGTATGCCACAACCACTTGGTGGACACTCCGGAATCATCTGCCGGACATGCCAGAACCAGCTCTCAGACACACCAGAACCACGTGCCAGACACGCCGGAAGCACCTGCTGAGCATGCCTGAGCCAAATGCTCGACTTGCCAGAAACACCTGCTAGACACGCCAAAATCACCTGCCGGGTACGCCAGAATCACGTGGCAGACACTCCGGAATCACCTCTCGGGCGTGCCGGAACCACCTCTCAGACTTGCCAGAACCATGTTCTGGACACGCCGGTACCACGTGCAGAGTATGCCGGAACCAGCTGATCCACTCCCCAGAACCACCTAGTGGATACGCCAAAATCAACTGCCGGCTACGCCAGAACCACTCACCAGACACTCCGGAATCACATGCCAGGCATTCCGGAACCACCTCTCAGAGCTGCCAGAACCACATGCCGGACACTCCAGAATCACCTGCCGGGCATGCTGGAACCACGTGCTGGACATGCCGGAACCACCTGCCGGACATGCCGGAACCACCTGTCGGACATTCCGTAACCACCTGCTCGACTCTCCGGAACCAGTGCCGGACATGCAAAATCACCTGCCGGCTACGCCAGAACTACTTGGCGCACAATCCGGAATCACCTGCCGGGCATGGCGGAACCACCTCTCAGACATGCCGGAACCACCTGCCGGACATGCCGGAACCACCGGCTCGACTCGCCGGAACCATTGCCGGACATGCAAAATCACCTGCCGGCTACGCCAGAACCACTTGGCAAACACTCCGGTATCACCTGCCGGGCATGCCGGAACCACCTCTCAGAGGTGCCAGAACCACATGCCGGACACTCCGGAATCACCTGCCGGGCATGCCGGAACCACCTGCTGGACATGCCGGAACCACCGGCTCGACTCGCCGGAACCTTTGCCGGACATGCAAAATCACCTGCCGGCTATGCCAGAACCACTTCGGGAACACTCCGGAATCACCTGCCGGGCATGGCGGAACCACCTCTCAGACATGCCGGAACCACATGCCAATGACACCGGAAGCACCTGCCGCGCACGCCAGAACCACCTGCTCGACTCGCCAAAACCACCTGATGGACACGCCTAAATCACCTTCCGGCTACGCCACAACCATTTGGTGAACACTTCGGAATCACCTGCCGGGCTGGCTGGAACCACCTGCCGGTCACGCCAACATCACCTGCCAGCTATGCCAGAACCACTTGGTGGACACCATGGAAACACCTGTCGGGCCGGCCGGAACCACCTATCAGACGTGCCAGAACCATGTGCCTGAGATGCCAGAACCACACCCCGAAAAGACCGAAACCACCTGCCAGACCCGCCTGAACCACCTGCTGAGCACGCCGGAACCACCAACTCGACTCGCTGGAACCACCTACCTGACACGCTAAAATCACCTGCTGGGTATGCCACAACCACTTGGGGGACACTCCGGAATCATCTGCCGGACATGCCAGAACCAGCTCTCAGACACACCAGAACCACGTGCCAGACACGCCGGAGCACCTGCTGAGCATTCCTGAGCCAAATGCTCGACTTGCAAGAAACACCTGCCAGACACGCCAAAATCACCTGCCGGGTACGCCAGAACCACGTGGCGGACACTCCGGAATCACCTGTCGGGCATGCCGGAACCAACTCTCAGACGTGCCAGAACCTCGTGCCGGTCACGCCAGAACCACCTGCCGGACACGCCGGAACCACCGGCTCGACTCGCCGGAACCACCGCCGGACATGCAAAATGACCTGCCGGCTACGCCAGAACCACTTGGCGAACACTCCGGAATCACCTGTCGGGCATGCTGGAACCGCCTCTCAGACTTGCCAGAACCATGTTCCGGACACGCCGGTACCACCTGCCGAGTATGCCGGAACCACCTGATCCACTCCCCAGAACCACCTGCTGGACACGCCAGAATCACCTGCCGACTACGCCAGAACCACTCGGCAGACACTCCGGAACCACCTGCCGGGCATGCCGGAACCACCTCTCAGAGGTGCGAGAACCACATGCCGGACACTCCGGAATCACCTGCCGGGCATGCCGGAACCACCTCTCAGAGGTGCCAGAACCACATGCCGGACACTCCGGAATCACCTGCCGGGCATGCCGGAACCATCTCTCAGACGTGCCAGAACCATGTTCCGGACACGCTGCTACCACCTGCCGAGCTCGCCGGAACCACCTGCAGGACACGCCAAAATCACCTGCCAGCTACGCCAGAACCACACGGCAGACACTCCGGAACCACCTGCCGGGCATGCCGCAACCACCTCTCAGAGGTGCCAGAACCACATGCCGGACACTCCAGAATCACCTGTCGGGCATGCCGGAACCAACTCTCAGACGTGCCGGTCACGCCAGAAGCACCTGCCGGACACGCCCGAACCACCGGCTCGACTCGCCGGAACCACCGCCGGACATGCAAAATGACCTGCCGGCTACGCCAGAACCACTTGGCGAACACTCCGGAATCACCTGTCAGGCATGCCGGAACCGCATCTCAGACTTGCCAGAACCATGTTCCGGACACGCCGGTACCACCTGCCGAGTATGCCGGAACCACCTGATCCACTCCCCAGAACCACCTGCTGGACACGCCAGAATCACCTGCCGACTACGCCAGAACCACTCGGGAGACACTCCGGAACCACCGGCCGGGCATGCCGGAACCACCTCTCAGACATGCCGGTACCACATGCCAATGACACCGGAAGCACCTGCCAAGGACGCCAGAACCACCTGCTCGACTCGCCAAAACCACCTGCTGGACACGCCAAAATCACCTGCCGGCTACGCCACAACCATTTGGTGAACTCTTCGGAATCACCTGCCGGGCATGCAGGAACCACCTGCCGGTCATGCCGGAACCACCGGCTCGACTTGCCGGAACCATTGCCGGACATGCAAAATCACCTGCCGGCTATGCCAGAACCACTTGGGGAACACTCCGGAATCACCTGCTGGGCATGCTGGAACCACGTGCTGGACATGCCGGAACCACCTGCCGGACATGCCGGAACCACCTGCCGGACATTCCATAACCACCTGCTCGACTCTCCGGAACCAGTGCCGGACATGCAAAATCACCTGCCGGCTACGCCAGAACTACTTGGCGCACAATCCGGAATCACCTGCCGGGCATGGCGGAACCACCTCTCAGACATGCCGGAACCACATGCCAATGACACCGGAGCACCTGCCGAGCACGCCAGAACCACCTGCTCGACTCGCCAAAACCACCTGCTGGACATGCCAAAATCACCTGCCGGCTACGCCACAACCTTTTGGTGAACACTTCGGAATCACCTGCCGGGCTTGCTGGAACCACCTGCTGGTCACGCCAACATCACCTGCCAGCTATGCCAGAACCACTTGGAGGACACCATGGAAACACCTGTCGGGCCGGCCGGAACCACCTCTCAGACGTGCCAGAACCATGAGCCTGAGATGCCGGAACAACACCCCGAACAGAACGAAAACACCTGCCAGACCCGCCTGAACCCCCTGGCGAGCACGCCTGATCCACCTGCTCAACTAGCCGGAACCAACTTCCTGACACGCCAAAATCACCTGCCAGGTATACAAGAACCACTTGGTGGTCACTCCGGAATCATCTGCCGGAGACGCCAGAACCAGCTCTCAGACACACCAGAACCACGTGCCAGAGACGCTGGAAGCACCAGCTGAGCATGCCTCAGACAACTGCTCGACTCGCAAGATACACCTGTCGGACAGGCGAAAATCACCTGCCGGGTACGCCAGAAACACTTGGCGGACGCTCCGGAATCACCTGTCGGGCATGCCGGAACCACCTCTCAGACTTGCCAGAACCATGTTCTGGACACGCCGGTACCACCTGCCGAGTATGCCGGAACCAGCTGATCCACTCCCCTGAACCACGTAGTGGACACGCCAAAATCAACTGCCGGCTACGCCAGAACCACTCGGCAGACACTCCGGAATCACATGCCAGGCATTCCGGAACCACCTCTCACAGGTGCCAAAACCAAATGCCGGACACTCCGGTATCACCTGCCGGGCATGCCGGAACCACCTCTCAGAGGTGCCAGAACCACATGCCGGACACTCCGGAATCACCTGCCGGGCATGGCGGAACCACCTCTCAGACATGCCGGAACCACATGCCAATGACACCAGAAGCACCTGCCGAGCACGCCAGAACCACCTGCTCGACTCGCCAAAACCACCTTCTGGACACGCCGAAATCTCTTGCCGGCTAGGCCACAACCATTTGGTGAACACCTCGGAATCACCTGCCGGGCTGGCTGGAACCATCTGCCGGTTACGCCAACATCACCTGCCAGCTATGCCAGAACCACTTGGCGGACACCATGGAAACACCTGTCGGGCCGGCCGGAACCACCTATCAGACGTGCCAGAACCATGTGCCTGAGATGCCGGAACCACACCCCGAACAGACCGAAACCCCCTGCCAGACCCGCCTGAACCACCTGCCGAGCACGCCGGAACCACCTACTCGACTCGCTGGAACCACCTACCTGACACGCTAAAATCACCTGCCGGGTATGCCACAACCACTTGGTGGACACTCCGGAATCATCTGCCGGACATGCCAGAACCAGCTCTCAGACACACCAGAACCACGTGCCAGACACGCCGGAAGCACCTGCTGAGCATGCCTGAGCCAAATGCTCGACTTGCCAGAAACACCTGCCAGACACGCCAAAATCACCTGCCGGGTACGCCAGAATCACGTGGCGGACACTCCGGAATCACCTCTCGGGCGTGCCGGAACCACCTCTCAGACTTGCCAGAACCATGTTCTTGACACGCCGGTACAAGTGCAGAGTATGCCGGAACCAGCTGATCCACTCCCCAGAACCACCTAGTGGATACGCCAAAATCAACTGCCGGCTACGCCAGAACCACTCAGCAGACACTCCGGAATCACATGCCAGGCATTCCGGAACCACCTCTCAGAGCTGCCAGAACCACATGCCGGACACTCCAGAATCACCTGCCGGGCATGCTGGAACCACGTGCTGGACATGCCGGAACCACCTGCCGGACATGCCGGAACCACCTGCCGGACATTCCGTACCCACCTGCTCGACTCTCCGGAACCAGTGCCGGACATGCAAAATCACCTGCCGGCTACGCCAGAACCACTTGGCGCACAATCCGGAATCACCTGCCGGGCATGGCGGAAAGACCTCTCAGACATGCCGGAAACACATGCCAATGACACCGGAAGCATCTGCCGAGCACGCCAGAACCACCTGCCGAGCACGCCGGAACCACCTACTCGACTTGCCGGAACCACCTACCTGACACGCTAAAATCACCTGCCGGGTATGCCACAACCACTTGGTGGACACTCCGGAATCATCTTCCGGACATGCCAGAACCAGCTCTCAGACACACCAGAACCACGTGCCAGACACGCCGGAAGCACCTGCTGATCGTGCCTGAGCCAAATGCTCGACTTGCCAGAAACACCTGCCAGACACGCCAAAATCACCTGCCGGGTACGACAAAACCACGTGGCGGACACTCCGGAATCACCTTTCGGGCATGCCGGAACCAAATCTCAGACGTGCCAGAACCTCGTGCCGGACACGCCAGAACCACCTGCCGGACAGACCGGAACCACCGGCTCGACTCGCCGGAACCACAGCCGGACATGCAAAATGACCTGCCGGCTACGCCAGAACCACTTGGCGAACACTCCGGAATCACCTGTCGGGCATGCCGGAACCGCCTCTCAGACTTGCCAGAACCATGTTACGGACACGCCGGTACCACCTGCCGAGTATGCCGGAACCACCTGATCCACTCCCCAGAACCACCTGCTGGACACGCCAGAATCACCTGCCGACTACGCCAGAACCACTCGGCAGACACTCCGGAACCACCGGCCGGGCATGCCAGAACCACCTCTCAGACATGCCAGTACCACATGCCAATGACACCGGAAGCACCTGCCAGGGACGCCAGAACCACCTGCTCGACTCGCCAAAACCACCTGCTGGACACGCCAAAATCACCTGCCGGCTACGCCACAACCATTTGGTGAACTCTTCGGAATCACCTGCCGGACATTCCGGAACCACCGGCCGGGCATGCCAGAACCACCTCTCAGACATGCCGGAACCACATGCCAATGACACCGGAAGCACCTGCCGCGCACGCCAGAACCACCTGCTCGACTCGCCAAAACCACCTGATGGACACGCCTAAATCACCTGCCGGCTACGCCAGAACCACTTGGGGAACACTCCGGAATCACCTGCCGGGCATGGCGGAACCACCTCTCAGACATGCCGGAACCACATGCCAATGACACCGGAAGCACCTGCCGTGCACGCCAGAACCACCTGCTCGACTCGGCAAAACCACCTGATGGACACGCCTAAATCACCTTCCGGCTACGCCACAACCATTTGGTGAACACTTCGGAATCACCTGCCGGGCTGGCTGGAACAACCTGTCGGTCACGCCAACATCACCTGCCAGCTATGCCAGAACCACTTGGCGGACACCATGGAAACACCTGTCGGGCCGGCCGGAACCACCTATCAGACGTGCCAGAACCATGTGCCAGAGATGCCGGAACCACACCCCGAAAAGACCGAAACCACCTGCCAGACCCGCCTGAACCCCCTGGCGAGCACGCCTGATCCACCTGCTCACCTAGCCAGAACCAACTTCCTGACACGCCAAAATCACCTGCCCGGTATACCAGAACCACTTCGTGGGCACTCCGGAATCATCTTCCGGACATGCCAGAACCAGGTCTCAGACACACCAGAACCACGTGCCAGAGACGCCGGAAGCACCAGCTGAGGATGCCTGAGCCACATACTCGACTCGCAAGATACACCTGTCGGACATGCCAAAATCACCTGCCGGGTACGCCAGAAACACTTGGCGGACGCTGCGGAATCACCTGTCGGGCGGGCCGGAACCTCCTCTCAGACTTGCCAGAACCATGTTCTGGACACGCCGGTACCACCTGCCGAGTATGCCGGAACCAGCTGATCCACTCCCCAGAACCACCTAGTGGACACGCCAAAATCAACTGCCGGCTACGCCAGAACCACTCGGCAGACACTCCGGAATCACAGGTCAGGCATTCCGGAACCACCTCTCAGAGCTGCCAGAACCACATGCCGGACACTCCGGAATCACCTGCCGGGCATGCTGGAACCACGTGCTGGACATGCCGGAACCACCTGCCGGACATGCCGGAACCACCTGCCGGACATTCCGAAAACACCGGCTCGACTCGCCGGAACCATTGCCGGACATGCAAAATCACCTGCCGGCTACGCCAGAACCACTTGGCGCACACTCCGGTATCACCTGCCGGGCATGCCGGGACCACCTCTCAGAGGTGCCAGAACCACATGCCGGACACTCTGGAATCACCTGCCGGGCATGCCGGAACCACCTGCCGGACATGCCGGAATCACCGGCTCGACTCGCCGGAACCATTGCCGGACATTTAAAATCACCTGCCGGCTACGCCAGAACCACTTGGCGAACACTCCGGAATCACCTGCCAGGCATGGCGGAACCACCTCTCAGACTTGCCAGAACCATGTTCTGGACACGCCGGTACCACCTGCCGAGTATGCCGGAACCAGCTGATCCACTCCCCAGAACCACCTAGTGGACACGCCAAAATCAACTGCCGGCTACGCCAGAAGCACTCGGCAGACACTCCGTAATCACATGCCAGGTATTCCGGAACCACCTCTCAGAGGTGCCAGAACCAAATGCCGGACACTCCAGTATCACCTTCCGGGCATGTCGGAACCACCTCTCAGAGGTGCCAGAACCACATGCCGGACACTCCGGAATCACCTGCGGGGCATGCTGGAACCACGTGCTGGACATGCCCGAACCACCTGCCGGACATGCCGGAACCACCTGCCGGACATTCCGGAACCACCGGTTCGACTCGCCGGAACCATTGCCGGACATGCAAAATCACCTGCCGGCTACGCCAGAATCACTTGGCGAACACTCCGGAATCACCTGCCGGGCATGGCGGAACCACCTCTCAGACATGCCGGAAACACATGCCAATGACTCCGGAAGCACCTGCCGAGCACGCCGGAACCACCTACTCGACTCGCCGGAACCCCCTACCTGACACGCTAAAATCACCTGCCGGGTATGCCACAACCACTTGGTGGACACTCCGGAATCATCTTCCGGACATGCCAGAACCAGCTCTCAGACACACCAGAACCACGTGCCAGACACGCCGGAAGCACCTGGTGATCGTGCCTGAGACAAATGCTCGACTTGCCAGAAACACCTGCCAGACACGCCAAAATCACCTTCCGGGTACGGCAGAACCACGTGGCGGACACTCCGGAATCACCTTTCGGGCATGCCGGAACCAACTCTCAGACGTGCCAGAACCTCGTGCCGGACACGCCAGAACCACCTGCCGGACAGACCGGAAACACCTGCTGGACACGCCGGAACCACCGGCTCGACTCGCCGGAACCACCGCCGGACATGCAAAATGACCTGCCGGCTATGCCAGAACCACTTGGCGAACAATCCGGAATCACCTGTCGGGCATGCCAGAACCACCTCTCAGACTTGCCAGAACCATGTTCCGGACACGCCGGTACCACCTGCCGAGTATGCCGGAAGCACATGATCCACTCCCCAGAACCACCTGCTGGACATGCCAGAATCACCTGCCGGCTACGCCAGAACCACTCTAGAGACTCCGGAACCACCTGCCGGGCATGCCGCAACCACCTCTCAGAGGTGCCAGAACCACATGCCGGACACTCCAGAATCACCTGTCGGGCATGCCGGAACCAACTCTCAGACGTGCCGGTCACGCCAGAAGCACCTGCCGGACACGCCGGAACCACCGGCTCGACTCGCCGGAACCACCGCCGGACATGCAAAATGACCTGCCGGCTACGCCAGAACCACTTGGCGAACACTCCGGAATCACCTGTCGGGCATGCCGGAACCGCATCTCAGACTTGCCAGAACCATGTTCCGGACAGGCCGGTACCACCTGCCGAGTATGCCGGAACCACCTGATCCACTCCCCAGAACCACCTGCTGGACACGCCAGAATCACCTGCCGACTACGCCAGAACCACTCGGCAGACACTCCGGAACCACCTGCCGGGCATGCCGGAACCACCTCTCAGAGGTCCAAGAACCACATGCCGGACACTCCGGAATCACCCGCCGGGCATGCCGGAACCACCTCTCAGAGGTGCCAGAACCACATGCCGGACACTCCGGAATCACCTGCCGGGCATGCCGGAACCATCTCTCAGACGTGCCAGAACCATGTTCCGGACACGCTGCTACCACCTGCCGAGCTCGCCGGAACCACCTGCAGGACACGCCAAAATCACCTGCCAGCTACGCCAGAACCACACGGCAGACACTCCAGAATCACCTGCCGGGCTGGCTGGAACCACCTGCCAGTCACGCCAACATCACCTTTCAGCTATGCCTGAACCACTTGGCGGACACTCCCGAAACACCTCTCCGGCCGGCCGGAACCACCTCTCAGACGTGCCAGAACCATGTGCCTGAGATGCCGGAACCACTCCCCGAACAGACCGAAACCACCTGCCAGACCCGCCTGAACCCCCTGGCAAGCACGCCTGATCCACCTGCTCAACTAGCCGGAACCACCTTCCTGACAAGCCAAAATCACCTGCCGGCTACGCCACAAACATTTGGTGAACTCTTCGGAATCACCTGCCGGGCTGGCTCCAGAACCACTCGGCAGACTCTCCGGAACCACCTGCCGGGCATGCCGGAACCACCTCTCAGACATGCCGGAACCACATGCCAATGACACCGGAAGCACCTGCCGAGCACGCCAGAACCACCTGCTCGACTCGCCAAAACCACCTTCTGGACACGCCAAAATCACCTGCCGGCTACGCCACAACCATTTGGTGAACTCTTCGGTATCACCTGCCGGGCTTGATGGAACCACCTGCCGGTCACGCCAACATCACCTGCCAGCTATGCCAGAAACACTTGGCGGACACCATGGAAACACCTGTCGGGCCGGCCGGAACCACCTCTCAGACGTGCCAGAACCATGTGCCTGATATGCCGGAGCCACTCCCCGAACAGACCGAAACCACCTGCCAGACCCGCCTGAACCCCCTGGCGAGCACGCCTGATCCACCTGCTCAACTAGCCAGAACCAACTTCCTGACACGCCAAAATCACCTGCCAGGTATACCAGAACCACTTGGTGGACACTCCGGAATCATCTGCCGGACATGCCAGAACCAGCTCTCAGACACACCAGAATCACGTGCCAGAGACGCCGGAAGCACCAGCTGAGCATGCCTGAGCCACCTGCTCGACTCGCAAGATACACCTGTCGGACATGCCAAAATCACCTGTCGGGTACGCCAGAAACACTTGGCGGACGCTCCGGAATCACCTGTCGGGCGTGCCGGAACCTCCTCTCAGACTTGCCAGAACCATGTTCTGGACACGCCGGTACCACCTGCCGAGTATGCCGGAACCAGCTGATCCACTCCCCAGAACCACCTAGTGGACACGCCAAAATCAACTGCCGGCTACGCCAGAACCACTCGGCAGACACTCCGGAATCACAGGCCAGGCATTCCGGAACGACCTCTCAGAGGTGCCAGAACCAAATGCCGGACACTCCGGTATCACCTGCCGGGCATGCCGGAACCACCTCTCAGAGGTGCCAGAACCACATGCCGGACACTCCGGAATCACCTGCCGGGCATGCCGGAACCACCTGCTGGACATGCCGGAACCACCGGCTCGACTCGCCGGAACCATTGCGGGACATGCAAAATCACCTGCCGGCTATGCCAGAACCACTTCGGGAACACTCCGGAATCACCTGCCGGGCATGGCGGAACCACCTCTCAGACATGCCGGAACCACATGCCAATGACACCGGAAGCACCTGCCGCGCACGCCAGAACCACCTGCTCGACTCGCCAAAACCACCTGCTGTACACGCCAAAATCACCTGCCGGCTACGCCACAACCATTTGGTGAACTCTTCGGAATCACCTGCCGGGCTGGCTGCAGAACCACTCGGCAGACACTCCGGACCCACCTGCCGTGCTTGCTGGAACCACCTCTCAGACATGCTGGAACCACATGCCAATGACACCGGAAGCACCTGCCGAGCACGCCAGAACCACGTGCTCGACTCGCCAAAACCACCTTCTGGACACGCCAAAATCACCTGCCGGCTACGCCACAACCATTTGGTGAACTCTTCGGTATCACCTGCCGGGCTTGATGGAACCACCTGCCGGTCACGCCAACATCACCTGCCAGCTATGCCAGAAACACTTGGCGGACACCATGGAAACACCTGTCGGGCCGGCCGGAACCACCTCTCAGACGTGCCAGAACCATGTGCCTGAGATGCCGGAGCCACTCCCCGAACAGACCGAAACCACCTGCCAGACCCGCCTGAACCCCCTGGCGAGCACGCCTGATCCACCTGCTCAACTAGCCAGAACCAACTTCCTGACACGCCAAAATCACCTGCCAGGTATACCAGAACCACTTGGTGGACACTCCGGAATCATCTGCCGGACATGCCAGAACCAGCTCTCAGACACACCAGAACCACGTGCCAGAGACGCCGGAAGCACCAGCTGAGCATGCCTGAGCCACCTGCTCGACTCGCAAGATACACCTGTCGGACATGCCAAAATCACCTGTCGGGTACGCCAGAAACACTTGGCGGACGCTCTGGAATCACCTGTCGGGCGTGCCGGAACCTCCTCTCAGACTTGCCAGAACCATGTTCTGGACACGCCGGTACCACCTGCCGAGTATGCCGGAACCAGCTGATCCACTCCCCAGAACCACCTAGTGGACACGCCAAAATCAACTGCCGGCTACGCCAGAACCACTCGGCAGACACTCTGGAATCACAGGCCAGGCATTCCGGAACGACCTCTCAGAGGTGCCAGAACCAAATGCCGGACACTCCGGTATCACCTGCCGGGCATGCCGGAACCACCTCTCAGAGGTGCCAGAACCACATGCCGGACACTCCGGAATCACCTGCCGGGCATGCTGGAACCACGTGCTGGACATGCCGGAACCACCTGCCGGACATGCCGGAACCACCTGCCGGACATGCCGGAACCACCTGCTCGACTCTCCGGAACCATTGCCGGACATGCAAAATCACCTGCCGGCTACGCCAGAACCACTTGGCGAACACTCCGGTATCACCTGCCGGGCATGCCGGAACCACCTCTCAGAGGTGCCGGAACCACATGCCGGACACTCCGGAATCACCTGCCGGGCATGCCGGAACCACCTGCTGGACATGCCGGAACCACCGGCTCGACTCGCCGGAACCATTGCGGGACATGCAAAATCACCTGCCGGCTATGCCAGAACCACTTCGGGAACACTCCGGAATCACCTGCCGGGCATGGCGGAACCACCTATCAGACATGCCGGAACCACATGCCAATGACACCGGAAGCACATGCCGCGCACGCCAGAACCACCTGCTCGACTCGCCAAAACCACCTGCTGTACACGCCAAAATCACCTGCCAGCTACGCCACAACCATTTGGTGAACTCTTCGGAATCACCTGCCGGGCTGGCTCCAGAACCACTCGGCAGACACTCCGGAACCACCTGCCGGGCATGCCGGAACCACCTCTCAGACATGCCGGAACCACATGCCAATGACACCGGAAGCACCTGCCGAGCACGCCAGAACCACCTGCTCGACTCGCCAAAACCACCTGCTGGACACGCCAAAATCACCTGCCGGCTACGCCACAACCATTTGGTGAACTCTTCGGTATCACCTGCCGGGCTTGATGGAACCACCTGCCGGTCACGCCAACATCACCTGCCAGCTATGCCAGAAACACTTGGCGGACACCATGGAAACACCTGTCGGGCCGGCCGGAACCACCTCTCAGACGTGCCAGAACCATGTGCCTGAGATGCCGGAGCCACTCCCCGAACAGACCGAAACCACCTGCCAGATCCGCCTGAACCCCCTGGCGAGCACGCCTGATCCACCTGCTCAACTAGCCAGAACCAACTTCCTGACACGCCAAAATCACCTGCCAGGTATACCAGAACCACTTGGTGGACACTCCGGAATCATCTGCCGGACATGCCAGAACCAGCTCTCAGACACACCAGAACCACGTGCCAGAGACGCCGGAAGCACCAGCTGAGCATGCCTGAGCCACCTGCTCGACTCGCAAGATACACCTGTCGGACATGCCAAAATCACCTGTCGGGTACGCCAGAAACACTTGGCGGACGCTCCGGAATCACCTGTCGGGCGTGCCGGAACCTCCTCTCAGACTTGCCAGAACCATGTTCTGGACACGCCGGTACCACCTGCCGAGTATGCCGGAACCAGCTGATCCACTCCCCAGAACCACCTAGTGGACACGCCAAAATCAACTGCCGGCTACGCCAGAACCACTCGGCAGACACTCCGGAATCACAGGCCAGGCATTCCGGAACGACCTCTCAGAGGTGCCAGAACCAAATGCCGGACACTCCGGTATCACCTGCCGGGCATGCCGGAACCACCTCTCAGAGGTGCCAGAACCACATGCCGGTCACTCCGGAATCACCTGCCGGGCATGCTGGAACCACGTGCTGGACATGCCGGAACCACCTGCCGGACATGCCGGAACCACCTGCCGGACATTCCGGAACCACCGGCTCGACTCGCCGGAACCATTGCCGGACATGCAAAATCACCTGCCGGCTACGCCAGAACCACTTGGCGAACACTCCGGTATCACCTGCCGGGCATGCCGAGACCACCTCTCAGAGGTGCCAGAACCACATGCCGGACACTCCGGAATCACCTGTCGGGCATGCCGGAACCACCTGCCGGACATGCCGGAACCACCGGCTCGACTCGCCGGAACCATTGCCGGACATGCAAAGTCACCTGCCGGCTACGCCAGAACCACTTGGCGAACACTCCGGAATCACCTGCCAGGCATGGCGGAACCACCTCTCAGACTTGCCAGAACCATGTTCTGGACACGCCGGTACCACCTGCCGAGTATGCCGGAACCAGCTGATCCACTCCCCAGAACCACCTAGTGGACACGCCAAAATCAACTGCCGGCTACGCCAGAACCACTCGGCAGACACTCCGGAATCACATGCCAGGCATTCCGGAACGATCTCTCAGAGGTGCCAGAACCAAATGCCGGACACTCCGGTATCACCTGCCGGGCATGCCGGAACCACCTCTCAGAGGTGCCAGAACCACATGCCGGACACTCCGGAATCAC
Organism: Equus caballus; assembly: GCF_041296265.1. NCBI lineage: Eukaryota > Metazoa > Chordata > Mammalia > Perissodactyla > Equidae > Equus > Equus caballus. The sequence goes on from NC_091704.1 coordinate 8,233,684, forward strand.
CTGCCGGGCATGCTGGAACCACGTGCTGGACATGCCGGAACCACCTGCCGGCCATGCCGGAACCACCGGCTCGACTCGCCGGAACCATTGCCGGACATGCAAAATCACCTACCGGCTATGCCAGAACCACTTGGGGAACACTCCGGAATCACCTACCGGGCATGCCGGAACCACCTCTCAGACATGCCGGAAGCACATACCAATGACACAGGAAGCACCTGCCGAGCACGCCAGAACCACCTGCTCGACTCGCCAAAACCACCTGCTGGACACGCCAAAATCACCTGCCGGCTACACCACAACCATTTGGTGAACTCTTCGGAATCACCTGCCGGGCTTGCTGGAACCACCTGCCGGTCACGCCAACATCACCTGCCAGCTATGCCAGAACCACTTGGCGGACACCATGGAAACACCTGTCGGGCCGGCCGGAACCACCTCTCAGACGTGCCAGAACCATGAGCCTGAGATGCCGGAACCACTCCCCGAACAGAACGAAACCACCTGCCAGACCCGCCTGGAACCCCTGGCGAGCACGCCTGATCCACCTGCTCAACTAGCCGGAACCAACTTCCTGACACGCCAAAATCACCTGCCAGGTATACAAGAACCACTTGGTGGACACTCCGGAATCATCTGCCGGAGATGCCAGAACCAGCTCTCAGACACACCAGAACCACGTGCCAGAGACGCCGGAAGCACCAGCTGAGCATGCCTCAGCCACCTGCTCGACTCGCAAGATACACCTGTCGGACAGGCGAAAATCACCTGCCGCGTACGCCAGAAACACTTGGCGGACGCTCCGGAATCACTTGTCGGGCGTGCCGGAACCACATGCCGGACATGCCGGAACCACCGGCTCGACTCGCCGGAACCATTGCCGGACATGCGAAATCACCTGCCGGCTACGCCAGAATCACTTGGCGAACACTCCGGAATCACCTGCCGGGCATGGCGGAACCACCTCTCAGACATGCCGGAAACACATGCCAATGACTCCGGAAGCACCTGCCGAGCACGCCAGAACCACCTGCCGAGCACGCCGGAACCACCTACTCGACTCGCCGGAACCACCTACCTGACACGCTAAAATCACCTGCCGGGTAAGCCACAACCACTTGGTGGACACTCCGGAATCATCTTCCGGACATGCCAGAACCAGCTCTCAGACACACCAGAACCACGTGCCAGACACGCCGGAAGCACCTGCTGATCGTGCCTGAGCCAAATGCTCGACTTGCCAGAAACACCTGCCAGACACGCCAAAATCACCTGCCGGGTACGCCAGAACCACGTGGCGGACACTCCGGAATCACCTTTCGGGCATGCCGGAACCAACTCTCAGACGTGCCAGAACCTCGTGCCGGACACGCCTGAACCACCTGCCGGACAGACCGGAAACACCTGCTGGACACGCCGGAAGCACCGGCTTGACTCGCCGGAACCACCGCCGGACATGCAAAACGACCTGCCGGCTACGCCAGAACCACTTGGCGAACACTCCGGAATCACCTGTCGGGCATGCCAGAACCACCTCTCAGACTTGCCAGAACCATGTTCCGGACACGCCGGTACCACCTGCCGAGTATGCCGGAACCACATGATCCACTCCCCAGAACCACCTGCTGGACACGCCAGAATCACCTGCCGGCTACGCCAGAACAACTCGGCAGACACTCCGGAACCACCTGCCGGGCATGCCGCAACCACCTCTCAGAGGTGCCAGAACCACATGCCGGACACTCCACAATCACCTGTCGGGCATGCCGGAACCAACTCTCAGACGTGCCGGTCACGCCAGAAGCACCTGCCGGACACGCCGGAACCACCGGCTCGACTCGCCGGAACCACCACCGGACATGCAAAATGACCTGCCGGCTACGCCAGAACCACTTGGCGAACACTCCGGAATCACCTGTCGGGCATGCCGGAACCGCATCTCAGACTTGCCAGAACCATGTTCCGGACACGCTGGTACCACCTGCCGAGTATGCCGGAACCACCTGATCCACTCCCCAGAACCACCTGCTGGACACGCCAGAATCACCTGCCGACTACGCCAGAACGACTCGGGAGACACTCCGGAACCACCGGCCGGGCATGCCGGAACCACCTCTCAGACATGCCGGTACCACATGCCAATGACACCGGAAGCACCTGCCAAGGACGCCAGAACCACCTGCTCGACTCGCCAAAACCACGTGCTGGACACGCCAAAATCACCTGCCGGCTACGCCACAACCATTTGGTGAACTCTTCGGAATCACCTGCCGGGCATGCATGAACCACCTGCCGGTCATGCCGGAACCACCGGCTCGACTCGCCGGAACCATTGCCGGACATGCAAAATCACCTGCCGGCTATGCCAGAACCACTTGGGGAGAACTCCGGAATCACCTGCCGGGCATGGCGGAACCACCTCTCAGACATGCCGGAACCACATGCCAATGACACAGGAAGCACCTGCCGAGCACGCCAGAACCACCTGCTCGACTCGCCAAAACCACCTGCTGGACACGCCAAAATCACCTGCCGGCTACGCCACAACCATTTGGTGAACTCTTCGGTATCACCTGCCGGGCTTGATGGAACCACCTGCCGGTCATGCCAACATCACCTGCCAGCAATGCCAGAAACACTTGGCGGACACCATGGAAACACCTGACGGGCCGGCCGGAACCACCTCTCAGACGTGCCAGAACCATGTGCCTGAGATGCCGGAGCCACTCCCCGAACAGACCGAAACCTCCTGCCAGACCCGCCTGAACCCCCTGGCGAGCACGCCTGATCCACCTGCTCAACTAGCCAGAACCAACTTCCTGACACGCCAAAATCACCTGCCAGGTATACAAGAACCACTTGGTGGACACTCCGGAATCATCTGCCGGACATGCCAGAACCAGCTCTCAGACACACCAGAACCACGTGCCAGAGACGCCGGAAGCACCAGCTGAGCATGCCTGAGCCACCTGCTCGACTCGCAAGATACACCTGTCGGACATGCCAAAATCACCTGTCGGGTACGCCAGAAACACTTGGCGGACGCTCCGGAATCACCTGTCGGGCGTGCCGGAACCTCCTCTCAGACTTGCCAGAACCATGTTCTGGACACGCCGGTACCACCTGCCGAGTATGCCGGAACCAGCTGATCCACTCCCCAGAACCACCTAGTGGACACGCCAAAATCAACTGCCGGCTACGCCAGAACCACTCGGCAGACACTCCGGAATCACAGGCCAGGCATTCCGGAACGACCTCTCACAGGTGCCAGAACCAAATGCCGGACACTCCGGTATCACCTGCCGGGCATGCCGGAACCACCTCTCAGAGGTGCCAGAACCACATGCCGGACACTCCGGAATCACCTGCCGGGCATGCTGCAACCACGTGCTGGACATGCCGGAACCACCTGCCGGACAGGCCGGAATCACCTGCCGGGCATGCTGGAACCACGTGCTGGACATGCCGGAACCACCTGCCGGACAGGTCGGAATCACCTGCCGGACATGCCGGAACCACCGGCTCGAATCGCCGGAACCATTGCCGGACATGCAAAATCACCTGCCGGCTACGCCAGAACCACTTGGCGAACACTCCGGTATCACCTGCCGGGCATGCCGAGACCACCTCTCAGAGGTGCCAGAACCACATGCCGGACACTCCGGAATCACCTGTCGGGCATGCCGGAACCACCTGCCGGACATGCCGGAACCACCGGCTCGACTCGCCGGAACCATTGCCGGACATGCAAAGTCACCTGCCGGCTACGCCAGAACCACTTGGCGAACACTCCGGAATCACCTGCCAGGCATGGCGGAACCACCTCTCAGACTTGCCAGAACCATGTTCTGGACACGCCGGTACCACCTGCCGAGTATGCCGGAACCAGCTGATCCACTCCCCAGAACCACCTAGTGGACACGCCAAAATCAACTGCCGGCTACGCCAGAACCACTCGGCAGACACTCTGGAATCACATGCCAGGCATTCCGGAACGACCTCTCAGAGGTGCCAGAACCAAATGCCGGAAACTCCGGTATCACCTGCCGGGCATGCCGGAACCACCTCTCAGAGGTGCCAGAACCACATGCCGGACACTCCGGAATCACCTGCCGGGCATGCTGGAACCACGTGCTGGACATGCCGGAACCACCTGCCGGCCATGCCGGAACCACCGGCTCGACTCGCCGGAACCATTGCCGGACATGCAAAATCACCTACCGGCTATGCCAGAACCACTTGGGGAACACTCCAGAATCACCTACCGGGCATGGCGGAACCACCTCTCAGACATGCCGGAACCACATACCAATGACACAGGAAGCACCTGCCGAGCACGCCAGAACCACCTGCTCGACTCGCCAAAACCACCTGCTGGACACGCCAAAATCACCTGCCGGCTACACCACAACCATTTGGTGAACTCTTCGGAATCACCTGCCGGGCTTGCTGGAACCACCTGCCGGTCACGCCAACATCACCTGCCAGCTATGCCAGAACCACTTGGTGGACATTCCGGAATCATGTGCCGGAGATGCCAGAACCAGCTCTCAGACACACCAGAACCACGTGCCAGAGACGCCGGAAGCACCAGCTGAGCATGCCTCAGCCACCTGCTCGACTCGCAAGATACACCTGTCGTACAGGCGAAAATCACCTGCCGCGTACGCCAGAAACACTTGGCGGACGCTCCGGAATCACTTGTCGGGCGTGCCGGAACCACATGCCGGACATGCCGGAACCACCGGCTCGACTCGCCGGAACCATTGCCGGACATGCGAAATCACCTGCCGGCTACGCCAGAATCACTTGGCGAACACTCCGGAATCACCTGCCGGGCATGGCGGAACCACCTCTCAGACATGCCGGAAACACATGCCAATGACTCCGGAAGCACCTGCCGAGCACGCCAGAACCACCTGCCGAGCACGCCGGAACCACCTACTCGACTCGCCGGAACCACCTACCTGACACGCTAAAATCACCTGCCGGGTAAGCCACAACCACTTGGTGGACACTCCGGAATCATCTTCCGGACATGCCAGAACCAGCTCTCAGACACACCAGAACCACGTGCCAGACACGCCGGAAGCACCTGCTGATCGTGCCTGAGCCAAATGCTCGACTTGCCAGAAACACCTGCCAGACACGCCAAAATCACCTGCCGGGTACGCCAGAACCACGTGGCGGACACTCCGGAATCACCTTTCGGGCATGCCGGAACCAACTCTCAGACGTGCCAGAACCTCGTGCCGGACACGCCTGAACCACCTGCAGGACAGACCGGAAACACCTGCTGGACACGCCGGAAGCACCGGCTTGACTCGCCGGAACCACCGCCGGACATGCAAAACGACCTGCCGGCTACGCCAGAACCACTTGGCGAACACTCCGGAATCACCTGTCGGGCATGCCAGAACCACCTCTCAGACTTGCCAGAACCATGTTCCGGACACGCCGGTACCACCTGCCAAGTATGCCGGAACCACATGATCCACTCCCCAAAACCACCTGCTGGACACGCCAGAATCACCTGCTGGCTACGCCAGAACAACTCGGCAGACACTCCGGAACCACCTGCCGGGCATGCCGCAACCACCTCTCAGAGGTGCCAGAACCACATGCCGGACACTCCACAATCACCTGTCGGGCATGCCGGAACCAACTCTCAGACGTGCCGGTCACGCCAGAAGCACCTGCCGGACACGCCGGAACCACCGGCTCGACTCGCCGGAACCACCACCGGACATGCAAAATGACCTGCCGGCTACGCCAGAACCACTTGGCGAACACTCCGGAATCACCTGTCGGGCATGCCGGAACCGCATCTCAGACTTGCCAGAACCATGTTCCGGACACGCTGGTACCACCTGCCGAGTATGCCGGAACCACCTGATCCACTCCCCAGAACCACCTGCTGGACACGCCAGAATCACCTGCCGACTACGCCAGAACCACTCGGGAGACACTCTGGAACCACCGGCCGGGCATGCCGGAACCACCTCTCAGACATGCCGGTACCACATGCCAATGACACCGGAAGCACCTGCCAAGGACGCCAGAACCACCTGCTCGACTCGCCAAAACCACCTGCTGGACACGCCAAAATCACCTGCCGGCTACGCCACAACCATTTGGTGAACTCTTCGGAATCACCTGCCGGGCATGCATGAACCACCTGCCGGTCATGCCGGAACCACCGGCTCGACTCGCCGGAACCATTGCCGGACATGCAAAATCACCTGCCGGCTATGCCAGAACCACTTGGGGAACACTCCGGAATCACCTGCCGGGCATGGCGGAACCACCTCTCAGACATGCCGGAACCACATGCCAATGACACAGGAAGCACCTGCCGAGCACGCCAGAACCACCTGCTCGACTCGCCAAAACCACCTGCTGGACATGCCAAAATCACCTGCCGGCTACGCCACAACCATTTGGTGAACTCTTCGGTATCACCTGCCGGGCTTGATGGAACCACCTGCCGGTCATGCCAACATCACCTGCCAGCAATGCCAGAAACACTTGGCGGACACCATGGAAACACCTGACGGGCCGGCCGGAACCACCTCTCAGACGTGCCAGAACCATGTGCCTGAGATGCCGGAGCCACTCCCCGAACAGACCGAAACCTCCTGCCAGACCCGCCTGAACCCCCTGGCGAGCACGCCTGATCCACCTGCTCAACTAGCCAGAACCAACTTCCTGACACGCCAAAATCACCTGCCAGGTATACAAGAACCACTTGGTGGACACTCCGGAATCATCTGCCGGACATGCCAGAACCAGCTCTCAGACACACCAGAACCACCTGCCAGAGACGCCGGAAGCACCAGCTGAGCATGCCTGAGCCACCTGCTCGACTCGCAAGATACACCTGTCGGACATGCCAAAATCACCTGTCGGGTACGCCAGAAACACTTGGCGGACGCTCCGGAATCACCTGTCGGGCGTGCCGGAACCTCCTCTCAGACTTGCCAGAACCATGTTCTGGACACGCCGGTACCACCTGCCGAGTATGCCGGAACCAGCTGATCCACTCCCCAGAACCACCTAGTGGACACGCCAAAATCAACTGCCGGCTACGCCAGAACCACTCGGCAGACACTCCGGAATCACAGGCCAGGCATTCCGGAACGACCTCTCACAGGTGCCAGAACCAAATGCCGGACACTCCGGTATCACCTGCCGGGCATGCCGGAACCACCTCTCAGAGGTGCCAGAACCACATGCCGGACCCTCCGGAATCACCTGCCGGGCATGCTGCAACCACCTGCCGGACAGGCCGGAATCACCTGCCGGACATGCCGGAACCACCGGCTCGAATCGCCGGAACCATTGCCGGACATGCAAAATCACCTGCCGGCTACGCCAGAACCACTTGGCGAACACTCCGGTATCACCTGCCGGGCATGCCGAGACCACCTCTCAGAGGTGCCAGAACCACATGCCGGACACTCCGGAATCACCTGTCGGGCATGCGGGAACCACCTGCCGGACATGCCGGAACCACCAGCTCAACTCGCCGGAACCATTGCCGGACATGCAAAACGACCTGCCGGCTACGCCAGAACCACTTGGCGAACACTCCGGAATCACCTGTCGGGCATGCCAGAACCACCTCTCAGACTTGCTAGAACCATGTTCCGGACACGCCGGTACCACCTGCCGAGTATGCCGGAACCAGCTGATCCACTCCCCAGAACCACCTAGTGGACACGCCAAAATCAACTGCCGGCTACGCCAGAACCACTCGGCAGACACTCCGGAATCACATGCCAGGCATTCCGGAACGACCTCTCAGAGGTGCCAGAACCAAATGCCGGACACTCCGGTATCACCTGCCGTGCATGCCGGAACCACCTCTCAGAGGTGCCAGAACCACATGCCGGACACTCCGGAATCACCTGCCGGGCATGCTGGAACCACGTGCTGGACATGCCGGAACCACCTGCCGGCCATGCCGGAACCACCGGCTCGACTCGCCGGAACCATTGCCGGACATGCAAAATCACCTACCGGCTATGCCAGAACCACTTGGGGAACACTCCGGAATCACCTACCGGTCATGGCGGAACCACCTCTCAGACATGCCGGAACCACATACCAATGACACAGGAAGCACCTGCCGAGCACGCCAGAACCACCTGCTCGACTCGCCAAAACCACCTGCTGGACACGCCAAAATCACCTGCCGGCTACACCACAACCATTTGGTGAACTCTTCGGAATCACCTGCCGGGCTTGCTGGAACCACCTGCCGGTCACGCCAACATCACCTGCCAGCTATGCCAGAACCACTTGGCGGACACCATGGAAACACCTGTCGGGCCGGCCGGAACCACCTCTCAGACGTGCCAGAACCATGAGCCTGAGATGCCGGAACCACTCCCCGAACAGAACGAAACCACCTGCCAGACCCGCCTGGAACCCCTGGCGAGCACGCCTGATCCACCTGCTCAACTAGCCGGAACCAACTTCCTGACACGCCAAAATCACCTGCCAGGTATACAAGAACCACTTGGTGGACACTCCGGAATCATGTGCCGGAGATGCCAGAACCAGCTCTCAGACACACCAGAACCACGTGCCAGAGACGCCGGAAGCACCAGCTGAGCATGCCTCAGCCACCTGCTCGACTCGCAAGATACACCTGTCGGACAGGCGAAAATCACCTGCCGCGTACGCCAGAAACACTTGGCGGACGCTCCGGAATCACTTGTCGGGCGTGCCGGAACCACATGCCGGACATGCCGGAACCACCGGCTCGACTCGCCGGAACCATTGCCGGACATGCGAAATCACCTGCCGGCTACGCCAGAATCACTTGGCGAACACTCCGGAATCACCTGCCGGGCATGGCGGAACCACCTCTCAGACATGCCGGAAACACATGCCAATGACTCCGGAAGCACCTGCCGAGCACGCCAGAACCACCTGCCGAGCACGCCGGAACCACCTACTCGACTCGCCGGAACCACCTACCTGACACGCTAAAATCACCTGTCGGGTAAGCCACAACCACTTGGTGGACACTCCGGAATCATCTTCCGGACATGCCAGAACCAGCTCTCAGACACACCAGAACCACGTGCCAGACACGCCGGAAGCACCTGCTGATCGTGCCTGAGCCAAATGCTCGACTTGCCAGAAACACCTGCCAGACACGCCAAAATCACCTGCCGGGTACGCCAGAACCACGTGGCGGACACTCCGGAATCACCTTTCGGGCATGCCGGAACCAACTCTCAGACGTGCCAGAACCTCGTGCCGGACACGCCTGAACCACCTGCCAGACAGACCGGAAACACCTGCTGGACACGCCGGAAGCACCGGCTTGACTCGCCAGAACCACCGCCGGACATGCAAAACGACCTGCCGGCTACGCCAGAACCACTTGGCGAACACTCCGGAATCACCTGTCGGGCATGCCAGAACCACCTCTCAGACTTGCCAGAACCATGTTCCGGACACGCCGGTACCACCTGCCGAGTATGCCGGAACCACATGATCCACTCCCCAGAACCACCTGCTGGACACGCCAGAATCACCTGCCGGCTACGCCAGAACAACTCGGCAGACACTCCGGAACCACCTGCCGGGCATGCCGCAACCACCTCTCAGAGGTGCCAGAACCACATGCCGGACACTCCACAATCACCTGTCGGGCATGCCGGAACCAACTCTCAGACGAGCCGGTCACGCCAGAAGCACCTGCCGGACACGCCGGAACCACCGGCTCGACTCGCCGGAACCACCACCGGACATGCAAAATGACCTGCCGGCTACGCCAGAACCACTTGGCGAACACTCCGGAATCACCTGTCGGGCATGCCGGAACCGCATCTCAGACTTGCCAGAACCATGTTCCGGACACGCTGGTACCACCTGCCGAGTATGCCGGAACCACCTGATCCACTCCCCAGAACCACCTGCTGGACACGCCAGAATCACCTGCCGACTACGCCAGAACCACTCGGGAGACACTCCGGAACCACCGGCCGGGCATGCCGGAACCACCTCTCAGACATGCCGGTACCACATGCCAATGACACCGGAAGCACCTGCCAAGGACGCCAGAACCACCTGCTCGACTCGCCAAAACCACCTGCTGGACACGCCAAAATCACCTGCCGGCTACGCCACAACCATTTGGTGAACTCTTCGGAATCACCTGCCGGGCATGCATGAACCACCTGCCGGTCATGCCGGAACCACCGGCTCGACTCGCCGGAACCATTGCGGGACATGCAAAATCACCTGCCGGCTATGCCAGAACCACTTGGGGAACACTCCGGAATCACCTGCCGGGCATGGCGGAACCACCTCTCAGACATGCCGGAACCACATGCCAATGACACAGGAAGCACCTGCCGAGCACGCCAGAACCACCTGCTCGACTCGCCAAAACCACCTGCTGGACACGCCAAAATCACCTGCCGGCTACGCCACAACCATTTGGTGAACTCTTCGGTATCACCTGCCGGGCTTGATGGAACCACCTGCCGGTCATGCCAACATCACCTGCCAGCAATGCCAGAAACACTTGGCGGACACCATGGAAACACCTGACGGGCCGGCCGGAACCACCTCTCAGACGTGCCAGAACCATGTGCCTGAGATGCCGGAGCCACTCCCCGAACAGACCGAAACCTCCTGCCAGACCCGCCTGAACCCCCTGGCGAGCACGCCTGATCCACCTGCTCAACTAGCCAGAACCAACTTCCTGACACGCCAAAATCACCTGCCAGGTATACAAGAACCACTTGGTGGACACTCCGGAATCATCTGCCGGACATGCCAGAACCAGCTCTCAGACACACCAGAACCACCTGCCAGAGACGCCGGAAGCACCAGCTGAGCATGCCTGAGCCACCTGCTCGACTCGCAAGATACACCTGTCGGACATGCCAAAATCACCTGTCGGGTACGCCAGAAACACTTGGCGGACGCTCCGGAATCACCTGTCGGGCGTGCCGGAACCTCCTCTCAGACTTGCCAGAACCATGTTCTGGACACGCCGGTACCACCTGCCGAGTATGCCGGAACCAGCTGATCCACTCCCCAGAACCACCTAGTGGACACGCCAAAATCAACTGCCGGCTACGCCAGAACCACTCGGCAGACACTCCGGAATCACAGGCCAGGCATTCCGGAACGACCTCTCACAGGTGCCAGAACCAAATGCCGGACACTCCGGTATCACCTGCCGGGCATGCCGGAACCACCTCTCAGAGGTGCCAGAACCACATGCCGGACACTCCGGAATCACCTGCCGGGCATGCTGCAACCACGTGCTGGACATGCCGGAACCACCTGCCGGACAGGCCGGAATCACCTGCCGGGCATGCTGGAACCACGTGCTGGACATGCCGGAACCACCTGCCGGACAGGTCGGAATCACCTGCCGGACATGCCGGAACCACCGGCTCGAATCGCCGGAACCATTGCCGGACATGCAAAATCACCTGCCGGCTACGCCAGAACCACTTGGCGAACAGTCCGGTATCACCTGCCGGGCATGCCGAGACCACCTCTCAGAGGTGCCAGAACCACATGCCGGACACTCCGGAATCACCTGTCGGGCATGCCGGAACCACCTGCCGGACATGCCGGAACCACCGGCTCGACTCGCCGGAACCATTGCCGGACATGCAAAGTCACCTGCCGGCTACGCCAGAACCACTTGGCGAACACTCCGGAATCACCTGCCAGGCATGGCGGAACCACCTCTCAGACTTGCCAGAACCATGTTCTGGACACGCCGGTACCACCTGCCGAGTATGCCGGAACCAGCTGATCCACTCCCCAGAACCACCTAGTGGACACGCCAAAATCAACTGCCGGCTACGCCAGAACCACTCGGCAGACACTCCGGAATCACATGCCAGGCATTCCGGAACGACCTCTCAGAGGTGCCAGAACCAAATGCCGGACACTCCGGTATCACCTGCCGGGCATGCCGGAACCACCTCTCAGAGGTGCCAGAACCACATGCCGGACACTCCGGAATCACCTGCCGGGCATGCTGGAACCACGTGCTGGACATGCCGGAACCACCTGCCGGCCATGCCGGAACCACCGGCTCGACTCGCCGGAACCATTGCCGGACATGCAAAATCACCTACCGGCTATGCCAGAACCACTTGGGGAACACTCCAGAATCACCTACCGGGCATGGCGGAACCACCTCTCAGACATGCCGGAACCACATACCAATGACACAGGAAGCACCTGCCGAGCACGCCAGAACCACCTGCTCGACTCGCCAAAACCACCTGCTGGACACGCCAAAATCACCTGCCGGCTACACCACAACCATTTGGTGAACTCTTCGGAATCACCTGCCGGGCTTGCTGGAACCACCTGCCGGTCACGCCAACATCACCTGCCAGCTATGCCAGAACCACTTGGCGGACACCATGGAAACACCTGTCGGGCCGGCCGGAACCACCTCTCAGACGTGCCAGAACCATGAGCCTGAGATGCCGGAACCACTCCCCGAACAGAACGAAACCACCTGCCAGACCCGCCTGGAACCCCTGGCGAGCACGCCTGATCCACCTGCTCAACTAGCCGGAACCAACTTCCTGACACGCCAAAATCACCTGCCAGGTATACAAGAACCACTTGGTGGACACTCCGGAATCATCTGCCGGAGATGCCAGAACCAGCTCTCAGACACACCAGAACCACGTGCCAGAGACGCCGGAAGCACCAGCTGAGCATGCCTCAGCCACCTGCTCGACTCGCAAGATACACCTGTCGGACAGGCGAAAATCACCTGCCGCGTACGCCAGAAACACTTGGCGGACGCTCCGGAATCACTTGTCGGGCGTGCCGGAACCACATGCCGGACATGCCGGAACCACCGGCTCGACTCGCCGGAACCATTGCCGGACATGCGAAATCACCTGCCGGCTACGCCAGAATCACTTGGCGAACACTCCGGAATCACCTGCCGGGCATGGCGGAACCACCTCTCAGACATGCCGGAAACACATGCCAATGACTCCGGAAGCACCTGCCGAGCACGCCAGAACCACCTGCCGAGCACGCCGGAACCACCTACTCGACTCGCCGGAACCACCTACCTGACACGCTAAAATCACCTGTCGGGTAAGCCACAACCACTTGGTGGACACTCCGGAATCATCTTCCGGACATGCCAGAACCAGCTCTCAGACACACCAGAACCACGTGCCAGACACGCCGGAAGCACCTGCTGATCGTGCCTGAGCCAAATGCTCGACTTGCCAGAAACACCTGCCAGACACGCCAAAATCACCTGCCGGGTACGCCAGAACCACGTGGCGGACACTCCGGAATCACCTTTCGGGCATGCCGGAACCAACTCTCAGACGTGCCAGAACCTCGTGCCGGACACGCCTGAACCACCTGCCAGACAGACCGGAAACACCTGCTGGACACGCCGGAAGCACCGGCTTGACTCGCCGGAACCACCGCCGGACATGCAAAACGACCTGCCGGCTACGCCAGAACCACTTGGCGAACACTCCGGAATCACCTGTCGGGCATGCCAGAACCACCTCTCAGACTTGCCAGAACCATGTTCCGGACACGCCGGTACCACCTGCCGAGTATGCCGGAACCACATGATCCACTCCCCAGAACCACCTGCTGGACACGCCAGAATCACCTGCCGGCTACGCCAGAACAACTCGGCAGACACTCCGGAACCACCTGCCGGGCATGCCGCAACCACCTCTCAGAGGTGCCAGAACCACATGCCGGACACTCCACAATCACCTGTCGGGCATGCCGGAACCAACTCTCAGACGAGCCGGTCACGCCAGAAGCACCTGCCGGACACGCCGGAACCACCGGCTCGACTCGCCGGAACCACCACCGGACATGCAAAATGACCTGCCGGCTACGCCAGAACCACTTGGCGAACACTCCGGAATCACCTGTCGGGCATGCCGGAACCGCATCTCAGACTTGCCAGAACCATGTTCCGGACACGCTGGTACCACCTGCCGAGTATGCCGGAACCACCTGATCCACTCCCCAGAACCACCTGCTGGACACGCCAGAATCACCTGCCGACTACGCCAGAACCACTCGGGAGACACTCCGGAACCACCGGCCGGGCATGCCGGAACCACCTCTCAGACATGCCGGTACCACATGCCAATGACACCGGAAGCACCTGCCAAGGACGCCAGAACCACCTGCTCGACTCGCCAAAACCACCTGCTGGACACGCCAAAATCACCTGCCGGCTACGCCACAACCATTTGGTGAACTCTTCGGAATCACCTGCCGGGCATGCATGAACCACCTGCCGGTCATGCCGGAACCACCGGCTCGACTCGCCGGAACCATTGCGGGACATGCAAAATCACCTGCCGGCTATGCCAGAACCACTTGGGGAACACTCCGGAATCACCTGCCGGGCATGGCGGAACCACCTCTCAGACATGCCGGAACCACATGCCAATGACACAGGAAGCACCTGCCGAGCACGCCAGAACCACCTGCTCGACTCGCCAAAACCACCTGCTGGACACGCCAAAATCACCTGCCGGCTACGCCACAACCATTTGGTGAACTCTTCGGTATCACCTGCCGGGCTTGATGGAACCACCTGCCGGTCATGCCAACATCACCTGCCAGCAATGCCAGAAACACTTGGCGGACACCATGGAAACACCTGACGGGCCGGCCGGAACCACCTCTCAGACGTGCCAGAACCATGTGCCTGAGATGCCGGAGCCACTCCCCGAACAGACCGAAACCTCCTGCCAGACCCGCCTGAACCCCCTGGCGAGCACGCCTGATCCACCTGCTCAACTAGCCAGAACCAACTTCCTGACACGCCAAAATCACCTGCCAGGTATACAAGAACCACTTGGTGGACACTCCGGAATCATCTGCCGGACATGCCAGAACCAGCTCTCAGACACACCAGAACCACCTGCCAGAGACGCCGGAAGCACCAGCTGAGCATGCCTGAGCCACCTGCTCGACTCGCAAGATACACCTGTCGGACATGCCAAAATCACCTGTCGGGTACGCCAGAAACACTTGGCGGACGCTCCGGAATCACCTGTCGGGCGTGCCGGAACCTCCTCTCAGACTTGCCAGAACCATGTTCTGGACACGCCGGTACCACCTGCCGAGTATGCCGGAACCAGCTGATCCACTCCCCAGAACCACCTAGTGGACACGCCAAAATCAACTGCCGGCTACGCCAGAACCACTCGGCAGACACTCCGGAATCACAGGCCAGGCATTCCGGAACGACCTCTCACAGGTGCCAGAACCAAATGCCGGACACTCCGGTATCACCTGCCGGGCATGCCGGAACCACCTCTCAGAGGTGCCAGAACCACATGCCGGACACTCCGGAATCACCTGCCGGGCATGCTGCAACCACGTGCTGGACATGCCGGAACCACCTGCCGGACAGGCCGGAATCACCTGCCGGGCATGCTGGAACCACGTGCTGGACATGCCGGAACCACCTGCCGGACAGGTCGGAATCACCTGCCGGACATGCCGGAACCACCGGCTCGAATCGCCGGAACCATTGCCGGACATGCAAAATCACCTGCCGGCTACGCCAGAACCACTTGGCGAACAGTCCGGTATCACCTGCCGGGCATGCCGAGACCACCTCTCAGAGGTGCCAGAACCACATGCCGGACACTCCGGAATCACCTGTCGGGCATGCCGGAACCACCTGCCGGACATGCCGGAACCACCGGCTCGACTCGCCGGAACCATTGCCGGACATGCAAAGTCACCTGCCGGCTACGCCAGAACCACTTGGCGAACACTCCGGAATCACCTGCCAGGCATGGCGGAACCACCTCTCAGACTTGCCAGAACCATGTTCTGGACACGCCGGTACCACCTGCCGAGTATGCCGGAACCAGCTGATCCACTCCCCAGAACCACCTAGTGGACACGCCAAAATCAACTGCCGGCTACGCCAGAACCACTCGGCAGACACTCCGGAATCACATGCCAGGCATTCCGGAACGACCTCTCAGAGGTGCCAGAACCAAATGCCGGACACTCCGGTATCACCTGCCAGGCATGCCGGAACCACCTCTCAGAGGTGCCAGAACCACATGCCGGACACTCCGGAATCACCTGCCGGGCATGCTGGAACCACGTGCTGGACATGCCGGAACCACCTGCCGGCCATGCCGGAACCACCGGCTCGACTCGCCGGAACCATTGCCGGACATGCAAAATCACCTACCGGCTATGCCAGAACCACTTGGGGAACACTCCAGAATCACCTACCGGGCATGGCGGAACCACCTCTCAGACATGCCGGAACCACATACCAATGACACAGGAAGCACCTGCCGAGCACGCCAGAACCACCTGCTCGACTCGCCAAAACCACCTGCTGGACACGCCAAAATCACCTGCCGGCTACACCACAACCATTTGGTGAACTCTTCGGAATCACCTGCCGGGCTTGCTGGAACCACCTGCCGGTCACGCCAACATCACCTGCCAGCTATGCCAGAACCACTTGGCGGACACCATGGAAACACCTGTCGGGCCGGCCGGAACCACCTCTCAGACGTGCCAGAACCATGAGCCTGAGATGCCGGAACCACTCCCCGAACAGAACGAAACCACCTGCCAGACCCGCCTGGAACCCCTGGCGAGCACGCCTGATCCACCTGCTCAACTAGCCGGAACCAACTTCCTGACACGCCAAAATCACCTGCCAGGTATACAAGAACCACTTGGTGGACACTCCGGAATCATCTGCCGGAGATGCCAGAACCAGCTCTCAGACACACCAGAACCACGTGCCAGAGACGCCGGAAGCACCAGCTGAGCATGCCTCAGCCACCTGCTCGACTCGCAAGATACACCTGTTGGACAGGCGAAAATCACCTGCCGCGTACGCCAGAAACACTTGGCGGACGCTCCGGAATCACTTGTCGGGCGTGCCGGAACCACATGCCGGACATGCCGGAACCACCGGCTCGACTCGCCGGAACCATTGCCGGACATGCGAAATCACCTGCCGGCTACGCCAGAATCACTTGGCGAACACTCCGGAATCACCTGCCGGGCATGGCGGAACCACCTCTCAGACATGCCGGAAACACATGCCAATGACTCCGGAAGCACCTGCCGAGCACGCCAGAACCACCTGCCGAGCACGCCGGAACCACCTACTCGACTCGCCGGAACCACCTACCTGACACGCTAAAATCACCTGCCGGGTAAGCCACAACCACTTGGTGGACACTCCGGAATCATCTTCCGGACATGCCAGAACCAGCTCTCAGACACACCAGAACCACGTGCCAGACACGCCGGAAGCACCTGCTGATCGTGCCTGAGCCAAATGCTCGACTTGCCAGAAACACCTGCCAGACACGCCAAAATCACCTGCCGGGTACGCCAGAACCACGTGGCGGACACTCCGGAATCACCTTTCGGGCATGCCGGAACCAACTCTCAGACGTGCCAGAACCTCGTGCCGGACACGCCTGAACCACCTGCCGGACAGACCGGAAACACCTGCTGGACACGCCGGAAGCACCGGCTTGACTCGCCGGAACCACCGCCGGACATGCAAAACGACCTGCCGGCTACGCCAGAACCACTTGGCGAACACTCCGGAATCACCTGTCGGGCATGCCAGAACCACCTCTCAGACTTGCCAGAACCATGTTCCGGACACGCCGGTACCACCTGCCGAGTATGCCGGAACCACATGATCCACTCCCCAGAACCACCTGCTGGACACGCCAGAATCACCTGCTGGCTACGCCAGAACAACTCGGCAGACACTCCGGAACCACCTGCCGGGCATGCCGCAACCACCTCTCAGAGGTGCCAGAACCACATGCCGGACACTCCACAATCACCTGTCGGGCATGCCGGAACCAACTCTCAGACGTGCCGGTCACGCCAGAAGCACCTGCCGGACACGCCGGAACCACCGGCTCGACTCGCCGGAACCACCACCGGACATGCAAAATGACCTGCCGGCTACGCCAGAACCACTTGGCGAACACTCCGGAATCACCTGTCGGGCATGCCGGAACCGCATCTCAGACTTGCCAGAACCATGTTCCGGACACGCTGGTACCACCTGCCGAGTATGCCGGAACCACCTGATCCACTCCCCAGAACCACCTGCTGGACACGCCAGAATCACCTGCTGACTACGCCAGAACCACTCGGGAGACACTCCGGAACCACCGGCCGGGCATGCCGGAACCACCTCTCAGACATGCCGGTACCACATGCCAATGACACCGGAAGCACCTGCCAAGGACGCCAGAACCACCTGCTCGACTCGCCAAAACCACCTGCTGGACACGCCAAAATCACCTGCCGGCTACGCCACAACCATTTGGTGAACTCTTCGGAATCACCTGCCGGGCATGCATGAACCACCTGCCGGTCATGCCGGAACCACCGGCTCGACTCGCCGGAACCATTGCCGGACATGCAAAATCACCTGCCGGCTATGCCAGAACCACTTGGGGAACACTCCGGAATCACCTGCCGGGCATGGCGGAACCACCTCTCAGACATGCCGGAACCACATGCCAATGACACAGGAAGCACCTGCCGAGCACGCCAGAACCACCTGCTCGACTCGCCAAAACCACCTGCTGGACATGCCAAAATCACCTGCCGGCTACGCCACAACCATTTGGTGAACTCTTCGGTATCACCTGCCGGGCTTGATGGAACCACCTGCCGGTCATGCCAACATCACCTGCCAGCAATGCCAGAAACACTTGGCGGACACCATGGAAACACCTGACGGGCCGGCCGGAACCACCTCTCAGACGTGCCAGAACCATGTGCCTGAGATGCCGGAGCCACTCCCCGAACAGACCGAAACCTCCTGCCAGACCCGCCTGAACCCCCTGGCGAGCACGCCTGATCCACCTGCTCAACTAGCCAGAACCAACTTCCTGACACGCCAAAATCACCTGCCAGGTATACAAGAACCACTTGGTGGACACTCCGGAATCATCTGCCGGACATGCCAGAACCAGCTCTCAGACACACCAGAACCACCTGCCAGAGACGCCGGAAGCACCAGCTGAGCATGCCTGAGCCACCTGCTCGACTCGCAAGATACACCTGTCGGACATGCCAAAATCACCTGTCGGGTACGCCAGAAACACTTGGCGGACGCTCCGGAATCACCTGTCGGGCGTGCCGGAACCTCCTCTCAGACTTGCCAGAACCATGTTCTGGACACGCCGGTACCACCTGCCGAGTATGCCGGAACCAGCTGATCCACTCCCCAGAACCACCTAGTGGACACGCCAAAATCAACTGCCGGCTACGCCAGAACCACTCGGCAGACACTCCGGAATCACAGGCCAGGCATTCCGGAACGACCTCTCACAGGTGCCAGAACCAAATGCCGGACACTCCGGTATCACCTGCCGGGCATGCCGGAACCACCTCTCAGAGGTGCCAGAACCACATGCCGGACCCTCCGGAATCACCTGCCGGGCATGCTGCAACCACCTGCCGGACAGGCCGGAATCACCTGCCGGACATGCCGGAACCACCGGCTCGAATCGCCGGAACCATTGCCGGACATGCAAAATCACCTGCCGGCTACGCCAGAACCACTTGGCGAACACTCCGGTATCACCTGCCGGGCATGCCGAGACCACCTCTCAGAGGTGCCAGAACCACATGCCGGACACTCCGGAATCACCTGTCGGGCATGCGGGAACCACCTGCCGGACATGCCGGAACCACCGGCTCGACTCGCCGGAACCATTGCCGGACATGCAAAACGACCTGCCGGCTACGCCAGAACCACTTGGCGAACACTCCGGAATCACCTGTCGGGCATGCCAGAACCACCTCTCAGACTTGCCAGAACCATGTTCCGGACACGCCGGTACCACCTGCCGAGTATGCCGGAACCAGCTGATCCACTCCCCAGAACCACCTAGTGGACACGCCAAAATCAACTGCCGGCTACGCCAGAACCACTCGGCAGACACTCCGGAATCACATGCCAGGCATTCCGGAACGACCTCTCAGAGGTGCCAGAACCAAATGCCGGACACTCCGGTATCACCTGCCGGGCATGCCGGAACCACCTCTCAGAGGTGCCAGAACCACATGCCGGACACTCCGGAATCACCTGCCGGGCATGCTGGAACCACGTGCTGGACATGCCGGAACCACCTGCCGGCCATGCCGGAACCACCGGCTCGACTCGCCGGAACCATTGCCGGACATGCAAAATCACCTACCGGCTATGCCAGAACCACTTGGGGAACACTCCGGAATCACCTACCGGTCATGGCGGAACCACCTCTCAGACATGCCGGAACCACATACCAATGACACAGGAAGCACCTGCCGAGCACGCCAGAACCACCTGCTCGACTCGCCAAAACCACCTGCTGGACACGCCAAAATCACCTGCCGGCTACACCACAACCATTTGGTGAACTCTTCGGAATCACCTGCCGGGCTTGCTGGAACCACCTGCCGGTCACGCCAACATCACCTGCCAGCTATGCCAGAACCACTTGGCGGACACCATGGAAACACCTGTCGGGCCGGCCGGAACCACCTCTCAGACGTGCCAGAACCATGAGCCTGAGATGCCGGAACCACTCCCCGAACAGAACGAAACCACCTGCCAGACCCGCCTGGAACCCCTGGCGAGCACGCCTGATCCACCTGCTCAACTAGCCGGAACCAACTTCCTGACACGCCAAAATCACCTGCCAGGTATACAAGAACCACTTGGTGGACACTCCGGAATCATCTGCCGGAGATGCCAGAACCAGCTCTCAGACACACCAGAACCACGTGCCAGAGACGCCGGAAGCACCAGCTGAGCATGCCTCAGCCACCTGCTCGACTCGCAAGATACACCTGTCGGACAGGCGAAAATCACCTGCCGCGTACGCCAGAAACACTTGGCGGACGCTCCGGAATCACTTGTCGGGCGTGCCGGAACCACATGCCGGACATGCCGGAACCACCGGCTCGACTCGCCGGAACCATTGCCGGACATGCGAAATCACCTGCCGGCTACGCCAGAATCACTTGGCGAACACTCCGGAATCACCTGCCGGGCATGGCGGAACCACCTCTCAGACATGCCGGAAACACATGCCAATGACTCCGGAAGCACCTGCCGAGCACGCCAGAACCACCTGCCGAGCACGCCGGAACCACCTACTCGACTCGCCGGAACCACCTACCTGACACGCTAAAATCACCTGCCGGGTAAGCCACAACCACTTGGTGGACACTCCGGAATCATCTTCCGGACATGCCAGAACCAGCTCTCAGACACACCAGAACCACGTGCCAGACACGCCGGAAGCACCTGCTGATCGTGCCTGAGCCAAATGCTCGACTTGCCAGAAACACCTGCCAGACACGCCAAAATCACCTGCCGGGTACGCCAGAACCACGTGGCGGACACTCCGGAATCACCTTTCGGGCATGCCGGAACCAACTCTCAGACGTGCCAGAACCTCGTGCCGGACACGCCTGAACCACCTGCCAGACAGACCGGAAACACCTGCTGGACACGCCGGAAGCACCGGCTTGACTCGCCGGAACCACCGCCGGACATGCAAAACGACCTGCCGGCTACGCCAGAACCACTTGGCGAACACTCCGGAATCACCTGTCGGGCATGCCAGAACCACCTCTCAGACTTGCCAGAACCATGTTCCGGACACGCCGGTACCACCTGCCGAGTATGCCGGAACCACATGATCCACTCCCCAGAACCACCTGCTGGACACGCCAGAATCACCTGCCGGCTACGCCAGAACAACTCGGCAGACACTCCGGAACCACCTGCCGGGCATGCCGCAACCACCTCTCAGAGGTGCCAGAACCACATGCCGGACACTCCACAATCACCTGTCGGGCATGCCGGAACCAACTCTCAGACGAGCCGGTCACACCAGAAGCACCTGCCGGACACGCCGGAACCACCGGCTCGACTCGCCGGAACCACCACCGGACATGCAAAATGACCTGCCGGCTACGCCAGAACCACTTGGCGAACACTCCGGAATCACCTGTCGGGCATGCCGGAACCGCATCTCAGACTTGCCAGAACCATGTTCCGGACACGCTGGTACCACCTGCCGAGTATGCCGGAACCACCTGATCCACTCCCCAGAACCACCTGCTGGACACGCCAGAATCACCTGCCGACTACGCCAGAACCACTCGGGAGACACTCCGGAACCACCGGCCGGGCATGCCGGAACCACCTCTCAGACATGCCGGTACCACATGCCAATGACACCGGAAGCACCTGCCAAGGACGCCAGAACCACCTGCTCGACTCGCCAAAACCACCTGCTGGACACGCCAAAATCACCTGCCGGCTACGCCACAACCATTTGGTGAACTCTTCGGAATCACCTGCCGGGCATGCATGAACCACCTGCCGGTCATGCCGGAACCACCGGCTCGACTCGCCGGAACCATTGCGGGACATGCAAAATCACCTGCCGGCTATGCCAGAACCACTTGGGGAACACTCCGGAATCACCTGCCGGGCATGGCGGAACCACCTCTCAGACATGCCGGAACCACATGCCAATGACACAGGAAGCACCTGCCGAGCACGCCAGAACCACCTGCTCGACTCGCCAAAACCACCTGCTGGACACGCCAAAATCACCTGCCGGCTACGCCACAACCATTTGGTGAACTCTTCGGTATCACCTGCCGGGCTTGATGGAACCACCTGCCGGTCATGCCAACATCACCTGCCAGCAATGCCAGAAACACTTGGCGGACACCATGGAAACACCTGACGGGCCGGCCGGAACCACCTCTCAGACGTGCCAGAACCATGTGCCTGAGATGCCGGAGCCACTCCCCGAACAGACCGAAACCTCCTGCCAGACCCGCCTGAACCCCCTGGCGAGCACGCCTGATCCACCTGCTCAACTAGCCAGAACCAACTTCCTGACACGCCAAAATCACCTGCCAGGTATACAAGAACCACTTGGTGGACACTCCGGAATCATCTGCCGGACATGCCAGAACCAGCTCTCAGACACACCAGAACCACGTGCCAGAGACGCCGGAAGCACCAGCTGAGCATGCCTGAGCCACCTGCTCGACTCGCAAGATACACCTGTCGGACATGCCAAAATCACCTGTCGGGTACGCCAGAAACACTTGGCGGACGCTCCGGAATCACCTGTCGGGCGTGCCGGAACCTCCTCTCAGACTTGCCAGAACCATGTTCTGGACACGCCGGTACCACCTGCCGAGTATGCCGGAACCAGCTGATCCACTCCCCAGAACCACCTAGTGGACACGCCAAAATCAACTGCCGGCTACGCCAGAACCACTCGGCAGACACTCCGGAATCACAGGCCAGGCATTCCGGAACGACCTCTCACAGGTGCCAGAACCAAATGCCGGACACTCCGGTATCACCTGCCGGGCATGCCGGAACCACCTCTCAGAGGTGCCAGAACCACATGCCGGACACTCCGGAATCACCTGCCGGGCATGCTGCAACCACGTGCTGGACATGCCGGAACCACCTGCCGGACAGGCCGGAATCACCTGCCGGGCATGCTGGAACCACGTGCTGGACATGCCGGAACCACCTGCCGGACAGGTCGGAATCACCTGCCGGACATGCCGGAACCACCGGCTCGAATCGCCGGAACCATTGCCGGACATGCAAAATCACCTGCCGGCTACGCCAGAACCACTTGGCGAACAGTCCGGTATCACCTGCCGGGCATGCCGAGACCACCTCTCAGAGGTGCCAGAACCACATGCCGGACACTCCGGAATCACCTGTCGGGCATGCCGGAACCACCTGCCGGACATGCCGGAACCACCGGCTCGACTCGCCGGAACCATTGCCGGACATGCAAAGTCACCTGCCGGCTACGCCAGAACCACTTGGCGAACACTCCGGAATCACCTGCCAGGCATGGCGGAACCACCTCTCAGACTTGCCAGAACCATGTTCTGGACACGCCGGTACCACCTGCCGAGTATGCCGGAACCAGCTGATCCACTCCCCAGAACCACCTAGTGGACACGCCAAAATCAACTGCCGGCTACGCCAGAACCACTCGGCAGACACTCCGGAATCACATGCCAGGCATTCCGGAACGACCTCTCAGAGGTGCCAGAACCAAATGCCGGACACTCCGGTATCACCTGCCAGGCATGCCG
Organism: Equus caballus; assembly: GCF_041296265.1. NCBI lineage: Eukaryota > Metazoa > Chordata > Mammalia > Perissodactyla > Equidae > Equus > Equus caballus. The sequence goes on from NC_091704.1 coordinate 8,257,891, forward strand.
GAACCACCTCTCAGAGGTGCCAGAACCACATGCCGGACACTCCGGAATCACCTGCCGGGCATGCTGGAACCACGTGCTGGACATGCCGGAACCACCTGCCGGCCATGCCGGAACCACCGGCTCGACTCGCCGGAACCATTGCCGGACATGCAAAATCACCTACCGGCTATGCCAGAACCACTTGGGGAACACTCCAGAATCACCTACCGGGCATGGCGGAACCACCTCTCAGACATGCCGGAACCACATACCAATGACACAGGAAGCACCTGCCGAGCACGCCAGAACCACCTGCTCGACTCGCCAAAACCACCTGCTGGACACGCCAAAATCACCTGCCGGCTACACCACAACCATTTGGTGAACTCTTCGGAATCACCTGCCGGGCTTGCTGGAACCACCTGCCGGTCACGCCAACATCACCTGCCAGCTATGCCAGAACCACTTGGCGGACACCATGGAAACACCTGTCGGGCCGGCCGGAACCACCTCTCAGACGTGCCAGAACCATGAGCCTGAGATGCCGGAACCACTCCCCGAACAGAACGAAACCACCTGCCAGACCCGCCTGGAACCCCTGGCGAGCACGCCTGATCCACCTGCTCAACTAGCCGGAACCAACTTCCTGACACGCCAAAATCACCTGCCAGGTATACAAGAACCACTTGGTGGACACTCCGGAATCATCTGCCGGAGATGCCAGAACCAGCTCTCAGACACACAAGAACCACGTGCCAGAGACGCCGGAAGCACCAGCTGAGCATGCCTCAGCCACCTGCTCGACTCGCAAGATACACCTGTTGGACAGGCGAAAATCACCTGCCGCGTACGCCAGAAACACTTGGCGGACGCTCCGGAATCACTTGTCGGGCATGCCGGAACCACATGCCGGACATGCCGGAACCACCGGCTCGACTCGCCGGAACCATTGCCGGACATGCGAAATCACCTGCCGGCTACGCCAGAATCACTTGGCGAACACTCCGGAATCACCTGCCGGGCATGGCGGAACCACCTCTCAGACATGCCGGAAACACATGCCAATGACTCCGGAAGCACCTGCCGAGCACGCCAGAACCACCTGCCGAGCACGCCGGAACCACCTACTCGACTCGCCGGAACCACCTACCTGACACGCTAAAATCACCTGCCGGGTAAGCCACAACCACTTGGTGGACACTCCGGAATCATCTTCCGGACATGCCAGAACCAGCTCTCAGACACACCAGAACCACGTGCCAGACACGCCGGAAGCACCTGCTGATCGTGCCTGAGCCAAATGCTCGACTTGCCAGAAACACCTGCCAGACACGCCAAAATCACCTGCCGGGTACGCCAGAACCACGTGGCGGACACTCCGGAATCACCTTTCGGGCATGCCGGAACCAACTCTCAGACGTGCCAGAACCTCGTGCCGGACACGCCTGAACCACCTGCCGGACAGACCGGAAACACCTGCTGGACACGCCGGAAGCACCGGCTTGACTCGCCGGAACCACCGCCGGACATGCAAAACGACCTGCCGGCTACGCCAGAACCACTTGGCGAACACTCCGGAATCACCTGTCGGGCATGCCAGAACCACCTCTCAGACTTGCCAGAAGCATGTTCCGGACACGCCGGTACCACCTGCCGGGTATGCCGGAACCACATGATCCACTCCCCAGAACCACCTGCTGGACACGCCAGAATCACCTGCTGGCTACGCCAGAACAACTCGGCAGACACTCCGGAACCACCTGCCGGGCATGCCGCAACCACCTCTCAGAGGTGCCAGAACCACATGCCGGACACTCCACAATCACCTGTCGGGCATGCCGGAACCAACTCTCAGACGTGCCGGTCACGCCAGAAGCACCTGCCGGACACGCCGGAACCACCGGCTCGACTCGCCGGAACCACCACCGGACATGCAAAATGACCTGCCGGCTACGCCAGAACCACTTGGCGAACACTCCGGAATCACCTGTCGGGCATGCCGGAACCGCATCTCAGACTTGCCAGAACCATGTTCCGGACACGCTGGTACCACCTGCCGAGTATGCCGGAACCACCTGATCCACTCCCCAGAACCACCTGCTGGACACGCCAGAATCACCTGCCGACTACGCCAGAACCACTCGGGAGACACTCCGGAACCACCGGCCGGGCATGCCGGAACCACCTCTCAGACATGGGGGTACCACATGCCAATGACACCGGAAGCACCTGCCGCGGACGCCAGAACCACCTGCTCGACTCGCCAAAACCACCTGCTGGACACGCCAAAATCACCTGCCGGCTACGCCACAACCATTTGGTGAACTCTTCGGAATCACCTGCCGGGCATGCATGAACCACCTGCCGGTCATGCCGGAACCACCGGCTCGACTCGCCGGAACCATTGCCGGACATGCAAAATCACCTGCCGGCTATGCCAGAACCACTTGGGGAACACTCCGGAATCACCTGCCGGGCATGGCGGAACCACCTCTCAGACATGCCGGAACCACATGCCAATGACACAGGAAGCACCTGCAGAGCACGCCAGAACCACCTGCTCGACTCGCCAAAACCACCTGCTGGACATGCCAAAATCACCTGCCGGCTACGCCACAACCATTTGGTGAACTCTTCGGTATCACCTGCCGGGCTTGATGGAACCACCTGCCGGTCATGCCAACATCACCTGCCAGCAATGCCAGAAACACTTGGCGGACACCATGGAAACACCTGACGGGCCGGCCGGAACCACCTCTCAGACGTGCCAGAACCATGTGCCTGAGATGCCGGAGCCACTCCCCGAACAGACCGAAACCTCCTGCCAGACCCGCCTGAACACCCTGGCGAGCACGCCTGATCCACCTGCTCAACTAGCCAGAACCAACTTCCTGACACGCCAAAATCACCTGCCAGGTATACAAGAACCACTTGGTGGACACTCCGGAATCATCTGCCGGACATGCCAGAACCAGCTCTCAGACACACCAGAACCACCTGCCAGAGACGCCGGAAGCACCAGCTGAGCATGCCTGAGCCACCTGCTCGACTCGCAAGATACACCTGTCAGACATGCCAAAATCACCTGTCGGGTACGCCAGAAACACTTGGCGGACGCTCCGGAATCACCTGTCGGGCATGCCGGACCCACCTCTCCGACTTGCCAGAACCATGTTCTGGACACGCCGGTACCACCTGCCGAGTATGCCGGAACCAGCTGATCCACTCCCCTGAACCACGTAGTGGACACGCCAAAATCAACTGCCGGCTACGCCAGAACCACTCGGCAGACACTCCGGAATCACATGCCAGGCATTCCGGAACCACCTCTCACAGGTGCCAGAACCAAATGCCGGACACTCCGGTATCACCTGCCGGGCATGCCGGAACCACCTCTCAGAGGTGCCAGAACCACATGCCGGACACTCCGGAATCACCTGCCGGGCATGGCGGAACCACCTCTCAGACATGCCGGAACCACCTGCCAATGACACCGGAAGCACCTGCCGAGAACGCCAGAACCACCTGCTCGACTCGCCAAAACCACCTGCTGGACACGCCGAAATCTCTTGCCGGCTAGGCCACAACCATTTGGTGAACACTTCGGAATCACCTGCCGGGCTGGCTGGAACCATCTGCCGGTTACGCCAACATCACCTGCCAGCTATGCCAGAACCACTTGGCGGACACCATGGAAACACCTGTCGGGCTGGCCGGAACCACCTATCAGACGTGCCAGAACCATGTGCCTGAGATGCCGGAACCACACCACGAAAAGACCGAAACCCCCTGCCAGACCCGCCTGAACCACCTGCCGAGCACGCCGGAACCACCTACTCGACTCGCTGGAACCACCTACCTGACACGCTAAAATCACCTGCCGGGTATGCCACAACCACTTGGTGGACACTCCGGAATCATCTGCCGGACATGCCAGAACCAGCTCTCAGACACACCAGAAACACGTGCCAGACACGCCGGAAGCACCTGCTGAGCATGCCTGAGCCAAATGCTCGACTTGCCAGAAACACCTGCAGACACGCCAAAATCACCTGCCGGGTACGCCAGAATCACGTGGCGGACACTCCGGAATCACCTCTCGGGCGTGCCGGAACCACCTCTCAGACTTGCCAGAACCATGTTCTGGACACGCCGGTACCACGTGCAGAGTATGCCGGAACCAGCTGATCCACTCCCCAGAACCACCTAGTGGATACGCCAAAATCAACTGCCGGCTACGCCAGAACCACTCAGCAGACACTCCGGAATCACATGCCAGGCATTCCGGAACCACCTCTCAGAGCTGCCAGAACCACATGCCGGACACTCCAGAATCACCTGCCGGGCATGCTGGAACCACGTGCTGGACATGCCGGAACCACCTGCCGGACATGCCGGAACCACCTGCCGGACATTCCGTACCCACCTGCTCGACTCTCCGGAACCAGTGCCGGACATGCAAAATCACCTGCCGGCTACGCCAGAACCACTTGGCGCACAATCCGGAATCACCTGCCGGGCATGGCGGAACCACCTCTCAGACATGCCGGAACCACATGCCAATGACACCGGAGCACCTGCCGAGCACGCCAGAACCACCTGCTCGACTCGCCAAAACCACCTGCTGGACACGCCAAAATCACCTTCAGGCTACGCCACAACCATATGGTGAACACTTCAGAATCACCTGCCGGGCTGGCTGGAATCAACTGCCGGTCACGCCAACATCACCTGCCAGCTATGCCAGAAACACTTGGCGGACACCATGGAAACACCTGTCGGGCCGGCCGGAACCACCTATCAGACGTGCCAGAACCATGTGCCTGAGATGCCGGAACCACACCCGAACAGACCGAAACCACCTGCCAGACCCGCATGAACCACCTGCCGAGCATGCCGGAACCACCTACTCGACTCGCTGGAACCACCTACCTGACACGCCACAATCACCTGCCGGGTATGCCACAACCACTTGGTGGACACTCCGGAATCATCTGCCAGACATGCCAGAACCAGCTCTCAGACACACCAGAACCACGTGCCAGACACGCCGGAAGCACCTGCTGAGCATGCCTGAGTCAAATGCTCGACTTGCAAGAAACACCGGTCAGACACGCCAAAATCACCTGACGGGTACGCCAGAACCACGTGGCGGACACTCCGGAATGACCTGTCGGGCATGCCGGAACCAACTCTCAGACGTGCCAGAACCTCGTGCCGGTCACGCCAGAACCACCTGCCGGACACGCCGGAACCACCGGCTCGACTCGCCGGAACCACCGCCGGACATGCAAAATGACCTGCCGGCTACGCCAGAACCACTTGGCGAACACTCCGGAATCACCTGTCGGGCATGCCGGAACCCCATCTCAGAGGTGCCAGAACCACATGCCAGACACTCAATCACCTGCCGGGCATGCCGGAACCATCTCTCAGACGTGCCAGAACCATGTTCCGGACACGCCAGTACCAACTGCTGGACACGCCAAAATCACCTGCCGGCTACGCCAGAACCACTCGGCAGACACTGCGGAATCACCTGCCGGGCTGTCTGGAACCACCTGCCGGTCACGCCAACATCGCCTTTCAGCTACGCCAGAACCACTTGGCGGACAGTCCGGAAACACCTGTCGGGCCGGCCGGAACCACCTCTCAAACGTGCAAGAACCATGTGCCTGAGATGCCGGAACCACTCCCCGAACAGACCGAAACCACCTGCCAGACCCGCCTGAACCCCCTGGCGAGCACACCTGATCCACCTGCTCAACTAGCCGGAACCACCTTCCTGACACGCCAAAATCACCTGTCGGGTGTACCAGAACCACTTGGTGGATACTCCGGAATCACCTGCCGGGCATGCCGGAACCATCTCTCAGACGTGCCAGAACCATGTTCCGGACACGCCGGTACCACCTGCCGAGCTCGCCGGAACCACCTGCTGGACACGCCAAAATCACCTGCCGGGTACGCCAGAACCACTCGGCAGACACTCCGGAATCACCTGCCTGGCATGCCGGAACCACCTGCTGGACATGCCGGAACCACCTGCCGGACATGCCGGAACCACCGGCTCGACTCGCCGGAACCATTGCCGGACATGCAAAATCACCTGCCGGCTACGCCAGAACCACTTGGCGAACACTCCGGTATCACCTGCCGGGCATGCCGGAACCACCTCTCAGAGGTGCCAGAACCACATGCCGGACACTCCGGAATCACCTGCCGGGCATGCCGGAACCACCTGCTGGACATGCCGGAACCACCGGCTCGACTCGCCGGAACCATTGCCGGACATGCAAAATCACCTGCCGGCTATGCCAGAACCACTTCGGGAACACTCCGGAATCACCTGCCGGGCATGGCGGAACCACCTCTCAGACATGCCGGAACCACATGCCAATGACACCGGAAGCACCTGCCGCGCACGCCAGAACCACCTGCTCGACTCGCCAAAACCACCTGATGGACACGCCTAAATCACCTTCCGGCTACGCCACAACCATTTGGTGAACACTTCGGAATCACCTGCCGGGCTGGCTGGAACCACCTGCCGGTCACGCCAACATCACCTGCCAGCTATGCCAGAACCACTTGGTGGACACCATGGAAACACCTGTCGGGCCGGCCGGAACCACCTATCAGACGTGCCAGAACCATGTGCCTGAGATGCCGGAACCACACCCCGAAAAGACCGAAACCACCTGCCAGACCCGCCTGAACCACCTGCTGAGCACGCCGGAACCACCAACTCGACTCGCTGGAACCACCTACCTGACACGCTAAAATCACCTGCTGGGTATGCCACAACCACTTGGGGGACACTCCGGAATCATCTGCCGGACATGCCAGAACCAGCTCTCAGACACACCAGAACCACGTGCCAGACACGCCGGAGCACCTGCTGAGCATTCCTGAGCCAAATGCTCGACTTGCAAGAAACACCTGCCAGACACGCCAAAATCACCTGCCGGGTACGCCAGAACCACGTGGCGGACACTCCGGAATCACCTTTCGGGCATGCCGGAACCAACTCTCAGACGTGCCAGAACCTCGTGCCGGTCACGTCAGAACCACCTGCCGGACACGCCGGAACCACCGGCTCGACTCGCCGGAACCACTGCCGGACATGCAAAATGACCTGCCGGCTACGCCAGAACCACTTGGCGAACACTCCAGAATCACCTGTCGGGCATGCCGGAACCGCCTCTCAGACTTGCCAGAACCATGTTCCGGACACGCCGGTACCACCTGCCGAGTATGCCGGAACCACCTGATCCACTCCCCAGAACCACCTGCTGGACACGCCAGAATCACCTGCCGACTACGCCAGAACCACTCGGCAGACACTCCGGTACCACCTGCCGGGCATGCCCGATCCACCTCTCAGAGGTGCCAGAACCACATGCCGGACACTCCGGAATCACCCGCCGGGCATGCCGGAACCACCTCTCAGAGGTGCCAGAACCACATGCCGGACACTCCGGAATCACCTGCCGGCCATGCCGGAACCATCTCTCAGACGTGCCAGAACCATGTTCCGGACACGCTGCTACCACCTGCCGAGCTCGCCGGAACCACTTGCAGGACACGCCAAAATCACCTGCCAGCTACGCCAGAACCACACGGCAGACACTCCGGAATCACCTGCCGGGCTGGCTGGAACCACCTGCCAGTCACGCCAACATCGCCTTTCAGCTACGCCAGAACCACTTGGCGGACACTCCCGAAACACCTCTCCGGCCGGCTGGAACCACCTCTCAGACGTGCCAGAACCATGTGCCTGAGATGCTGGAACCACTCCCCTAACAGACCGAAACCACCTGACAGACCCGCCTGAATCCCCTGGCGAGCACACCTGATCCACCTGCTCAACTAGATGGAACGCCCTTCCTGACAAGCCAAAATCACCTGCCGGCTACGCCACAAACATTTGGTGAACTCTTCGGAATCACCTGCCGGGCTGGCTCCAGAACCACTCGGCAGACACTCCGGAACCACCTGCCGGGCATGCCGGAACCACCTCTCAGACATGCCGGAACCACATGCCAATGACACCGGAAGCACCTGCCGAGCACGCCAGAACCACCTGCTCGACTCGCCAAAACCACCTGCTGTACACGCCAAAATCACCTGCCGGCTACACCACAACCATTTGGTGAACTCTTCGGAATCACCTGCCGTGCTGGCTGGAACCACCTCTCAGACATGCCGGAACCACATGCCAATGACACCGGAAGCACCTGCCGAGCACGCCAGAACCACCTGCTCGACTCGCCAAAACCACCTGCTGTACACGCCAAAATCACCTGCCGGCTACGCCACAACCATTTGGTGAACTCTTCGGAATCACCTGCCGGGCTGGCTCCAGAACCACTCGGCAGACACTCCGGAACCACCTGCCGGGCATGCCGGAACCACCTCTCAGACATGCCGGAACCACATGCCAATGACACCGGAAGCACCTGCCGAGCACGCCAGAACCACCTGCTCGACTCGCCAAAACCACCTGCTGGACACGCCAAAATCACCTGCCGGCTACGCCACAACCATTTGGTGAACTCTTCGGAATCACCTGCCGGTCTTGATGGAACCACCTGCCGGTCACGCCAACATCACCTGCCAGCTATGCCAGAAACACTTGGCGGACACCATGGAAACACCTGTCGGGCCGGCCGGAACCACCTCTCAGACGTGCCAGAACCATGTGCCTGAGATGCTGGAACCACTCCCCTAACAGACTGAAACCACCTGCCAGACCCGCCTGAACCCCCTGGCGAGCACGCCTGATCCACCTGCTCAACTAGCCAGAACGAACTTCCTGACACGCCAAAATCACCTGCCAGGTATACCAGAAACACTTGGTGGACACTCCGGAATCATCTGCCGGACATGCCAGAACCAGCTCTCAGACACACCAGAACCACGTGCCAGAGACGCCGGAAGCACCAGCTGAGCATGCCTGAGCCACCTGCTCGACTCGCAAGATACACCTGTCAGACATGCCAAAATCACCTGTCGGGTACGCCAGAAACACTTGGCGGACGCTCCGGAATCACCTGTCGGGCGTGCCGGAACCTACTCTCAGACTTGCCAGAACCATGTTCTGGACACGCCGGTACCACCTGCCGAGTATGCCGGAACCAGCTGATCCACTCCCCAGAACCACCTAGTGGACACGCCAAAATCAACTGCCGGCTACGCCAGAACCACTCGGCAGACACTCCGGAATCACAGGCCAGGCATTCCGGAACGACCTCTCAGAGGTGCCAGAACCAAATGCCGGACACTCCAGTATCACCTGCCGGGCATGCCGGAACCACCTCTCAGAGCTGCCAGAACCACATGCCGGACACTGCGGAATCACCTGCCGGGCATGCTGGAACCACGTGCTGGACATGCCGGAACCACCTGCCGGACATGCCGGAACCACCTGCCGGACATTCCGGAACCACCGGCTCGACTCGCCGGAACCATTGCCGGACATGCAAAATCACCTGCCGGCTACGCCAGAACCACTTGGCGAACACTCCGGTATCACCTGCCGGGCATGCCGGGACCACCTCTCAGAGGTGCCAGAACCACATGCCGGACACTCCGGAATCACCTGTTGGGCATGCCGGAACCACCTGCCGGACATGCCGGAACCACCGGCTCGACTCGCCGGAACCATTGCGGGACATGCAAAATCACCTGCCGGCTATGCCAGAACCACTTCGGGAACACTCCGGAATCACCTGCCGGGCATGGCGGAACCACCTCTCAGACATGCCGGAACCACATGCCAATGACACCGGAAGCACCTGCCGCGCACGCCAGAACCACCTGCTCGACTCGCCAAAACCACCTGCTGTACACGCCAAAATCAACTTCCGGCTACGCCACAACCATTTGGTGAACTCTTCGGAATCACCTGCCGGGCTGGCTCCAGAACCACTCGACAGACACTCCGGAACCACCTGCCGGGCATGCCGGAACCACCTCTCAGACATGCCGGAACCACATGCCAATGACACCGGAAGCACCTGCCGAGCACGCCAGAACCACCTGCTCGACTCGCCAAAACCACCTGCTGTACACGCCAAAATCACCTGCCGGCTACGCCACAACCAGTTGGTGAACTCTTCGGTATCACCTGCCGGGCTTGATGGAACCACCTGCCGGTCATGCCAACATCACCTGCCAGCTATGCCAGAAACACTTGGCGGACACCATGGAAACACCTGTGGGGCCGGCCGGAACCACCTCTCAGACGTGCCAGAACCATGTGCCTGAGATGCCGGAGCCACTCCCCGAACAGACCGAAACCGCCTGCCAGACCCGCCTGAACCCCCTGGCGAGCACGCCTGATCCACCTGCTCAACTAGCCAGAACCAACTTCCTGACACGCCAAAATCACCTGCCAGGTATACCAGAACCACTTGGTGGACACTCCGGAATCATCTGCCGGACATGCCAGAACCAGCTCTCAGACACACCAGAACCACCTGCCAGAGACGCCGGAAGCACCAGCTGAGCATGCCTGAGCCACCTGCTCGAATCGCAAGATACATCTGTCGGACATGCCAAAATCACCTGTCGGGTACGCCAGAAACACTTGGCGGACGCTCCGTAATCACCTGTCGGGCGTGCCGGAACCTACTCTCAGACTTGCCAGAACCATGTTCTGGACACGCCGGTACCACCTGCCGAGTATGCCGGAACCAGCTGATCCACTCCCCAGAACCACCTAGTGGACACGCCAAAATCAACTGCCGGCTACACCAGAACCACTCGGCAGACACTCCGGAATCACAGGCCAGGCATTCCGGAACGACCTCTCAGAGGTGCCAGAACCAAATGCCGGACACTCCAGTATCACCTGCCGGGCATGCCGGAACCACCTCTCAGAGGTGCCAGAACCACATGCCAGACACTCCGGAATCACCAGCCGGGCATGCTGGAACCACGTGCTGGACATGGCGGAACCACCTGCCGGACATGCCGGAACCACCTGCCAGACATGCCGGAACCACCGGCTCGACTCGCCGGAACCATTGCCGGACATGCAAAATCACCTGCCGGCTACGCCAGAACCACTTGGTGAACACTCCGGTATCACCTGCCGGGCATGCCGGAACCACCTCTCAGAGGTGCCAGAACCACATGCCGGACACTCCGGAATCACCTGCCGGGCATGCCGGAACCACCTGCTGGACATGCCGGAACCACCGGCTCGACTCGCCGGAACCATTGCGGGACATGCAAAATCACCTGCCGGCTATGCCAGAACCACTTCGGGAACACTCCGGAATCACCTGCCGGGCATGGCGGAACCACCTCTCAGACATGCCGGAACCACATGCCAATGACACCGGAAGCACCTGCCGCGCACGCCAGAACCACCTGCTCGACTCGCCAAAACCACCTGATGGACACGCCTAAATCACCTTCCGGCTACGCCACAACCATTTGGTGAACACTTCGGAATCACCTGCTGGGCTGGCTGGAACCACCTGCCGGTCACGCCAACATCACCTGCCAGCTATGCCAGAACCATTTGGCGGACACCATGGAAACACCTGTCGGGCCGGCCGGAACCACCTATCAGACGTGCCAGAACCATGTGCCTGAGATGCCGGAACCACACCCCGAACAGACCGAAACCACCTGCCAGACCCGCCTGAACCCCCTGGCGAGCACGCCTGATCCACCTGCTCACCTAGCCAGAACCAACTTCCTGACACGCCAAAATCACCTGCCCGGTATACCAGAACCACTTGGTGGGCACTCCGGAATCATCTGCCGGACATGCCAGAACCAGCTCTCAGACACACCAGAACCACGTGCCAGAGACGCCGGAAGCACCAGCTGAGGATGCCTGAGCCACGTACTCGACTCGCAAGATACACCTGTCGGACATGCCAAAATCACCTGCCGGGTACGCCAGAAACACTTGGCGGACGCTCCGGAATCACCTGTCGGGCGTGCCGGAACCTCCTCTCAGACTTGCCAGAACCATGTTCTGGACACGCCGGTACCACCTGCCGAGTATGCCGGAACCAGCTGATCCACTCCCCAGAACCACCTAGTGGACACGCCAAAATCAACTGCCGGCTATGCCAGAACCACTCGGCAGACACTCCGGAATCACAGGCCAGGCATTCCGGAACCACCTCTCAGAGCTGCCAGAACCACATGCCGGACACTCCGGAATCACCTGCCAGGCATGCTGGAACCACGTGCTGGACATGCCGGAACCACCTGCCGGACATGCCGGAACCACCTGCCGGACATTCCGGAACCACCGGTTCGACTCGCCGGAACCATTGCCGGACATGCAAAATCACCTGCCGGCTACGCCAGAACCACTTGGCGAACACTCCGGAATCACCTGCCGGGCATGCCGGAACCACCTGCCGGCCATGCCGGAACCACCGGCTCGACTCGCCGGAACCATTGCCGGACATGCAAAATCACCTGCCGGCTATGCCAGAACCACTTGGGGAACACTCCGGAATCACCTACCGGGCATGGCGGAACCACCTCTCAGACATGCCGGAACCACATGCCAATGACACAGGAAGCACCTGCAGAGCACGCCAGAACCACCTGCTCGACTCGCCAAAACCACCTGCTGGACACGCCAAAATCACCTGCCGGCTACGCCACAACCATATGGTGAACTCTTCGGAATCACCTGCCGGGCTTGCTGGAACCACCTGCCGGTCACGCCAACATCACCTGCCAGCTATGCCAGAACCACTTGGCGGACACCATGGAAACACCTGTCGGGCCGGCCGGAACCACCTCTCAGACGTGCCAGAACCATGAGCCTGAGATGCCGGAACCACTCCCCGAACAGAACGAAACCACCTGCCAGACCCGCCTGAACCCCCTGGCGAGCACGCCTGATCCACCTGCTCAACTAGCCGGAACCAACTTCCTGACACGCCAAAATCACCTGCCAGGTATACAAGAACCACTTGGTGGACATTCCGGAATCATGTGCCGGAGATGCCAGAACCAGCTCTCAGACACACCAGAACCACGTGCCAGAGACGCCGGAAGCACCAGCTGAGCATGCCTCAGCCGCCTGCTCGACTCGCAAGATACACCTGTCGGACAGGCGAAAATCACCTGCCGCGTACGCCAGAAACACTTGGCGGACGCTCCGGAATCACTTGTCGGGCGTGCCGGAACCACATGCCGGACATGCCGGAACCACCGGCTCGACTCGCCGGAACCATTGCCGGACATGCAAAATCACCTGCCGGCTACGCCAGAATCACTTGGCGAACACTCCGGAATCACCTGCCGGGCATGGCGGAACCACCTCTCAGACATGCCGGAAACACATGCCAATGACTCCGGAAGCACCTGCCGAGCACGCCAGAACCACCTGCCGAGCACGCCGGAACCACCTACTCGACTCGCCGGAACCACCTACCTGACACGCTAAAATCACCTGCCGGGTATGCCACAACCACTTGGTGGACACTCCGGAATCATCTTCCGGACATGCCAGAACCAGCTCTCAGACACACCAGAACCACGTGCCAGACACGCCGGAAGCACCTGCTGATCGTGCCTGAGCCAAATGCTCGACTTGCCAGAAACACCTGCCAGACACGCCAAAATCACCTGCCGGGTACGCCAGAACCACGTGGCGGACACTCCGGAATCACCTTTCGGGCATGCCGGAACCAACTCTCAGACGTGCCAGAACCTCGTGCCGGACACGCCAGAACCACCTGCCGGACAGACCGGAAACACCTGCTGGACACGCCGGAACCACCGGGACGACTCGCCGGAACCACCGCCGGACATGCAAAATGACCTGCCAGCTACGCCAGAACAACTTGGCGAACACTCCGGAATCACCTGTCGGGCATGCCAGAACCACCTCTCAGACTTGCCAGAACCATGTTCCGGACACGCCGGTACCACCTGCCGAGTATGCCGGAACCACATGATCCACTCCCCAGAACCACCTGCTGGACACGCCAGAATCACCTGCCGGCTACGCCAGAACCACTCGGCAGACACTCCGGAACCACCTGCCGGGCATGCCGCAACCAACTCTCAGAGGTGCCAGAACCACATGCCGGACACTCCAGAATCACCTGTCGGGCATGCCGGAACCAACTCTCAGACGTGCCGGTCACGCCAGAAGCACCTGCCGGACACGCCGGAACCACCGGCTCGACTCGCCGGAACCACCGCCGGACATGCAAAATGACCTGCCGGCTACGCCAGAACCACTTGGCGAACACTCCGGAATCACCTGTCGGGCATGCCGGAACCGCATCTCAGACTTGCCAGAACCATGTTCCAGACACGCCGGTACCACCTGCCGAGTATGCCGGAACCACCTGATCCACTCCCCAGAACCACCTGCTGGACACGCCAGAATCACCTGCCGACTACGCCAGAACCACTCGGGAGACACTCCGGAACCACCGGCCGGGCATGCCGGAACCACCTCTCAGACATGCCGGTACCACATGCCAATGACACCGGAAGCACCTGCCAAGGACGCCAGAACCACCTGCTCGACTCGCCAAAACCACCTGCTGGACACGCCAAAATCACCTGCCGGCTACGCCACAACCATTTGGTGAACTCTTCGGAATCACCTGCCGGGCATGCAGGAACCACGTGCCGGTCATGCCGGAACCACCGGCTCGACTCGCCGGAACCATTGCCGGACATGCAAAATCACCTGCCGGCTATGCCAGAACCACTTGGGGAACACTCCGGAATCACCTGCCGGGCATGGCGGAACCACCTCTCAGACATGCCGGAACCACATGCCAATGACACAGGAAGCACCTGCCGCGCACGCCAGAACCACCTGCTCGACTCGCCAAAACCACCTGCTGGACATGCCAAAATCACCTGCCGGCTACGCCACAACCATTTGGTGAACTCTTCGGAATCACCTGCCGGGCTTGCTGGAACCACCTGCTGGTCACGCCAACATCACCTGCCAGCTATGCCAGAACCACTTGGCGGACACCATGGAAACACCTGTCGGGCCGGCCGGAACCACCTCTCAGACGTGCCAGAACCATGAGCCTGAGATGCCGGAACCACACCCCGAACAGAACGAAACCACCTGCCAGACCCGCCTGAACCCACTGGCGAGCACGCCTGATCCACCTGCTCAACTAGCCGGAACCAACTTCCTGACACGCCAAAATCACCTGCCAGGTATACAAGAACCACTTGGTGGACACTCCGGAATCACCTGTCGGGCATGCCGGAACCAACTCTCAGACGTGCCAGAACCTCATGCCGGTCACGCCAGAACCACCTGCCGGACACGCCGGAACCACCGGCTCGACTCGCCGAAACCACCGCCGGACATGCAAAATGACCTGCCGGCTACGCCAGAACCACTTGGCGAACACTCCAGAATCACCTGTCGGGCATGCCGGAACCGCCTCTCAGACTTGCCAGAACCATGTTTCGGACACGCCGGTACCACCTGCTGAGTATGCCGGAACCACCTGATCCACTCCCCAGAACCACCTGCTGGACACGCCAGAATCACCTGCCGACTACGCCAGAACCACTCGGCAGACACTCCGGTACCACCTGCCGGGCATGCCCGATCCACCTCTCAGAGGTGCCAGAACCACATGCCGGACACTCCGGAATCACCCGCCGGGCATGCCGGAACCACCTCTCAGAGGTGCCAGAACCACATGCCGGACACTCCGGAATCACCTGCCGGGCATGCCGGAACCATCTCTCAGACGTGCCAGAACCATGTTCCGGACACGCTGCTACCACCTGCCGAGCTCGCCGGAACCACTTGCAGGACACGCCAAAATCACCTGTCAGCTACGCCAGAACCACACGGCAGACACTCCGGAATCACCTGCCGGGCTGGCTGGAACCACCTGCCAGTCACGCCAACATCGCCTTTCAGCTACGCCAGAACCACTTGGCGGACACTCCCGAAACACCTCTCCGGCCGGCTGGAACCACCTCTCAGACGTGCCAGAACCATGTGCCTGAGATGCTGGAACCACTCCCCTAACAGACCGAAACCACCTGACAGACCCGCCTGAATCCCCTGGCGAGCACGCCTGATCCACCTGCTCAACTAGATGGAACCCCCTTCCTGACAAGCCAAAATCACCTGCCGGCTACGCCACAAACATTTGGTGAACTCTTCGGAATCACCTGCCGGGCTGGCTCCAGAACCACTCGGCAGACACTCCGGAACCACCTGCCGGGCATGCCGGAACCACCTCTCAGACATGCCGGAACCACATGCCAATGACACCAGAAGCACCTGCCGAGCACGCCAGAACCACCTGCTCGACTCGCCAAAACCACCTGCTGTACACGCCAAAATCACCTGCCGGCTACGCCACAACCATTTGGTGAACTCTTCGGAATCACCTGCCGGGCTGGCTCCAGAACCACTCGGCAGACACTCCGGAACCACCTGCCGGGCATGCCGGAACCACCTCTCAGACATGCCGGAACCACATGCCAATGACACCGGAAGCACCTGCCGAGCACGCCAGAACCACCTGCTCGACTCGCCAAAACCACCTGCTGGACACGCCAAAATCACCTGCCGGCTACGCCACAACCATTTGGTGAACTCTTCGGAATCACCTGCCGGTCTTGATGGAACCACCTGCCGGTCACGCCAACATCACCTGCCAGCTATGCCAGAAACACTTGGCGGACACCATGGAAACACCTGTCGGGCAGGGCCGGAACCACCTATCAGACGTGCCAGAACCATGTGCCTGAGATGCTGGAACCACTCCCCTAACAGACCGAAACCACCTGCCAGACCCGCCTGAACCCCCTGGCGAGCACGCCTGATCCACCTGCTCAACTAGCCAGAACGAACTTCCTGACACGCCAAAATCACCTGCCAGGTATACCAGAAACACTTGGTGGACACTCCGGAATAATCTGCCGGACATGCCAGAACCAGCTCTCAGACACACCAGAACCACCTGCCAGAGACGCCGGAAGCACCAGCTGATCGTGCCTGAGCCAAACCCTCGACTTGCCAGAAACACCTGCCAGACACGCCAAAATCACCTGCCGGGTACGCCAGAACCACGTGGCGGACACTCCGGAATCACCTTTCGGGCATGCCGGAACCAACTCTCAGACGTGCCAGAACCTCGTGCCGGACACGCCAGAACCACCTGCCGGACAGACCGGAAACACCTGCTGGACACGCCGGAACCACCGGGACGACTCGCCGGAACCACCGCCGGACATGCAAAATGACCTGCCAGCTACGCCAGAACAACTTGGCGAACACTCCGGAATCACCTGTCGGGCATGCCAGAACCACCTCTCAGACTTGCCAGAACCATGTTCCGGACACGCCGGTACCACCTGCCGAGTATGCCGGAACCACATGATCCACTCCCCAGAACCACCTGCTGGACACGCCAGAATCACCTGCCGGCTACGCCAGAACCACTCGGCAGACACTCCGGAACCACCTGCCGGGCATGCCGCAACCAACTCTCAGAGGTGCCAGAACCACATGCCGGACACTCCAGAATCACCTGTCGGGCATGCCGGAACCAACTCTCAGACGTGCCGGTCACGCCAGAAGCACCTGCCGGACACGCCGGAAACACCGGCTCGACTCGCCGGAACCACCGCCGGACATGCAAAATGACCTGCCGGCTACGCCAGAACCACTTGGCGAACACTCCGGAATCACCTGTCGGGCATGCCGGAACCGCATCTCAGACTTGCCAGAACCATGTTCCGGACACGCCGGTACCACCTGCCGAGTATGCCGGAACCACCTGATCCACTCCCCAGAACCACCTGCTGGACACGCCAGAATCACCTGCCGACTACGCCAGAACCACTCGGGAGACACTCCGGAACCACCGGCCGGGCATGCCGGAACCACCTCTCAGACATGCCGGTACCACATGCCAATGACACCGGAAGCACCTGCCAAGGACGCCAGAACCACCTGCTCGACTCGCCAAAACCACCTGCTGGACACGCCAAAATCACCTGCCGGCTACGCCACAACCATTTGGTGAACTCTTCGGAATCACCTGACGGGCATGCAGGAACCACGTGCCGGTCATGCCGGAACCACCGGCTCGACTCGCCGGAACCATTGCCGGACATGCAAAATCACCTGCCGGCTATGCCAGAACCACTTGGGGAACACTCCGGAATCACCTGCCGGGCATGGCGGAACCACCTCTCAGACATGCCGGAACCACATGCCAATGACACAGGAAGCACCTGCCGAGCACGCCAGAACCACCTGCTCGACTCGCCAAAACCACCTGCTGGACATGCCAAAATCACCTGCCGGCTACGCCACAACCATTTGGTGAACTCTTCGGAATCACCTGCCGGGCTTGCTGGAACCACCTGCTGGTCACGCCAACATCACCTGCCAGCTATGCCAGAACCACTTGGCGGACACCATGGAAACACCTGTCGGGCCGGCCGGAACCACCTCTCAGACTTGCCAGAACCATGAGCCTGAGATGCCGGAACCACACCCCGAACAGAACGAAACCACCTGCCAGACCCGCCTGAACCCACTGGCGAGCACGCCTGATCCACCTGCTCAACTAGCCGGAACCAACTTCCTGACACGCCAAAATCACCTGCCAGGTATACAAGAACCACTTGGTGGACACTCCGGAATCACCTGTCGGGCATGCCGGAACCAACTCTCAGACGTGCCAGAACCTCATGCCGGTCACGCCAGAACCACCTGCCGGACACGCCGGAACCACCGGCTCGACTCGCCGAAACCACCGCCGGACATGCAAAATGACCTGCCGGCTACGCCAGAACCACTTGGCGAACACTCCGGAATCACCTGTCGGGCATGCCGGAACCGCCTCTCAGACTTGCCAGAACCATGTCTCGGACACGCCGGTACCACCTGCTGAGTATGCCGGAACCACCTGATCCACTCCCCAGAACCACCTGCTGGACACGCCAGAATCACCTGCCGACTACGCCAGAACCACTCGGCAGACACTCCGGTACCACCTGCCGGGCATGCCCGATCCACCTCTCAGAGGTGCCAGAACCACATGCCGGACACTCCGGAATCACCCGCCGGGCATGCCGGAACCACCTCTCAGAGGTGTCAGAACCACATGCCGGACACTCCGGAATCACCTGCCGGGCATGCCGGAACCATCTCTCAGACGTGCCAGAACCATGTTCCGGACACGCTGCTACCACCTGCCGAGCTCGCCGGAACCACTTGCAGGACACGCCAAAATCACCTGCCAGCTACGCCAGAACCACACGGCAGACACTCCGGAATCACCTGCCGGGCTGGCTGGAACCACCTGCCAGTCACGCCAACATCGCCTTTCAGCTACGCCAGAACCACTTGGCGGACACTCCCGAAACACCTCTCCGGCCGGCTGGAACCACCTCTCAGACGTGCCAGAACCATGTGCCTGAGATGCTGGAACCACTCCCCTAACAGACCGAAACCACCTGACAGACCCGCCTGAATCCCCTGGCGAGCACGCCTGATCCACCTGCTCAACTAGATGGAACCCCCTTCCTGACAAGCCAAAATCACCTGCCGGCTACGCCACAAACATTTGGTGAACTCTTCGGAATCACCTGCCGGGCTGGCTCCAGAACCACTCGGCAGACACTCCGGAACCACCTGCCGGGCATGCCGGAACCACCTCTCAGACATGCCGGAACCACATGCCAATGACACCGGAAGCACCTGCCGAGCACGCCAGAACCACCTGCTCGACTCGCCAAAACCACCTGCTGTACACGCCAAAATCACCTGCCGGCTACACCACAACCATTTGGTGAACTCTTCGGAATCACCTGCCGTGCTGGCTGGAACCACCTCTCAGACATGCCGGAATCACATGCCAATGACACCGGAAGCACCTGCCGAGCACGCCAGAACCACCTGCTCGACTCGCCAAAACCACCTGCTGTACACGCCAAAATCACCTGCCGGCTATGCCACAACCATTTGGTGAACTCTTCGGAATCACCTGCCGGGCTGGCTCCAGAACCACTCGGCAGACACTCCGGAACCACCTGCCGGGCATGCCGGAACCACCTCTCAGACATGCCGGAACCACATGCCAATGACACCGGAAGCACCTGCTGAGCACGCCAGAACCACCTGCTCGACTCGCCAAAACCACCTGCTGGACACGCCAAAATCACCTGCCGGCTACGCCACAACCATTTGGTGAACTCTTCGGAATCACCTGCCGGTCTTGATGGAACCACCTGCCGGTCACGCCAACATCACCTGCCAGCTATGCCAGAAACACTTGGCGGACACCATGGAAACACCTGTCGGGCCGGCCGGAACCACCTCTCAGACGTGCCAGAACCATGAGCCTGAGATGCCGGAACCACACCCCGAACAGAACGAAACCACCTGCCAGACCCGCCTGAACCCACTGGCGAGCACGCCTGATCCACCTGCTCAACTAGCCGGAACCAACTTCCTGACACGCCAAAATCACCTGCCAGGTATACAAGAACCACTTGGTGGACACTCCGGAATCACCTGTCGGGCATGCCGGAACCAACTCTCAGACGTGCCAGAACCTCATGCCGGTCACGCCAGAACCACCTGCCAGACACGCCGGAACCACCGGCTCGACTCGCCGAAACCACCGCCGGACATGCAAAATGACCTGCCGGCTACGCCAGAACCACTTGGCGAACACTCCAGAATCACCTGTCGGGCATGCCGGAACCGCCTCTCAGACTTGCCAGAACCATGTTTCGGACACGCCGGTACCACCTGCTGAGTATGCCGGAACCACCTGATCCACTCCCCAGAACCACCTGCTGGACACGCCAGAATCACCTGCCGACTACGCCAGAACCACTCGGCAGACACTCCGGTACCACCTGCCGGGCATGCCCGATCCACCTCTCAGAGGTGCCAGAACCACATGCCGGACACTCCGGAATCACCCGCCGGGCATGCCGGAACCACCTCTCAGAGGTGCCAGAACCACATGCCGGACACTCCGGAATTACCTGCCGGGCATGCCGGAACCATCTCTCAGACGTGCCAGAACCATGTTCCGGACACGCTGCTACCACCTGCCGAGCTCGCCGGAACCACTTGCAGGACACGCCAAAATCACCTGCCAGCTACGCCAGAACCACACGGCAGACACTCCGGAATCACCTGCCGGGCTGGCTGGAACCACCTGCCAGTCACGCCAACATCGCCTTTCATCTACGCCAGAACCACTTGGCGGACACTCCCGAAACACCTCTCCGGCCGGCTGGAACCACCTCTCAGACGTGCCAGAACCATGTGCCTGAGATGCTGGAACCACTCCCCTAACAGACCGAAACCACCTGACAGACCCGCCTGAATCCCCTGGCGAGCACGCCTGATCCACCTGCTCAACTAGATGGAACCCCCTTCCTGACAAGCCAAAATCACCTGCCGGCTACGCCACAAACATTTGGTGAACTCTTCGGAATCACCTGCCGGGCTGGCTCCAGAACCACTCGGCAGACACTCCGGAACCACCTGCCGGGCATGCCGGAACCACCTCTCAGACATGCCGGAACCACATGCCAATGACACCAGAAGCACCTGCCGAGCACGCCAGAACCACCTGCTCGACTCGCCAAAACCACCTGCTGTACACGCCAAAATCACCTGCCGGCTACGCCACAACCATTTGGTGAACTCTTCGGAATCACCTGCCGGGCTGGCTCCAGAACCACTCGGCAGACACTCCGGAACCACCTGCCGGGCATGCCGGAACCACCTCTCAGACATGCCGGAACCACATGCCAATGACACCGGAAGCACCTGCCGAGCACGCCAGAACCACCTGCTCGACTCGCCAAAACCACCTGCTGGACACGCCAAAATCACCTGCCGGCTACGCCACAACCATTTGGTGAACTCTTCGGAATCACCTGCCGGTCTTGATGGAACCACCTGCCGGTCACGCCAACATCACCTGCCAGCTATGCCAGAAACACTTGGCGGACACCATGGAAACACCTGTCGGGCAGGGCCGGAACCACCTATCAGACGTGCCAGAACCATGTGCCTGAGATGCTGGAACCACTCCCCTAACAGACCGAAACCACCTGCCAGACCCGCCTGAACCCCCTGGCGAGCACGCCTGATCCACCTGCTCAACTAGCCAGAACGAACTTCCTGACACGCCAAAATCACCTGCCAGGTATACCAGAAACACTTGGTGGACACTCCGGAATAATCTGCCGGACATGCCAGAACCAGCTCTCAGACACACCAGAACCACCTGCCAGAGACGCCGGAAGCACCAGCTGATCGTGCCTGAGCCAAATGCTCGACTTGCCAGAAACACCTGCCAGACACGCCAAAATCACCTGCCGGGTACGCCAGAACCACGTGGCGGACACTCCGGAATCACCTTTCGGGCATGCCGGAACCAACTCTCAGACGTGCCAGAACCTCGTGCCGGACACGCCAGAACCACCTGCCGGACAGACCGGAAACACCTGCTGGACACGCCGGAACCACCGGGACGACTCGCCGGAACCACCGCCGGACATGCAAAATGACCTGCCAGCTACGCCAGAACAACTTGGCGAACACTCCGGAATCACCTGTCGGGCATGCCAGAACCACCTCTCAGACTTGCCAGAACCATGTTCCGGACACGCCGGTACCACCTGCCGAGTATGCCGGAACCACATGATCCACTCCCCAGAACCACCTGCTGGACACGCCAGAATCACCTGCCGGCTACGCCAGAACCACTCGGCAGACACTCCGGAACCACCTGCCGGGCATGCCGCAACCAACTCTCAGAGGTGCCAGAACCACATGCCGGACACTCCAGAATCACCTGTCGGGCATGCCGGAACCAACTCTCAGACGTGCCGGTCACGCCAGAAGCACCTGCCGGACACGCCGGAACCACCGGCTCGACTCGCCGGAACCACCGCCGGACATGCAAAATGACCTGCCGGCTACGCCAGAACCACTTGGCGAACACTCCGGAATCACCTGTCGGGCATGCCGGAACCGCATCTCAGACTTGCCAGAACCATGTTCCGGACACGCCGGTACCACCTGCCGAGTATGCCGGAACCACCTGATCCACTCCCCAGAACCACCTGCTGGACACGCCAGAATCACCTGCCGACTACGCCAGAACCACTCGGGAGACACTCCGGAACCACCGGCCGGGCATGCCGGAACCACCTCTCAGACATGCCGGTACCACATGCCAATGACACCGGAAGCACCTGCCAAGGACGCCAGAACCACCTGCTCGACTCGCCAAAACCACCTGCTGGACACGCCAAAATCACCTGCCGGCTACGCCACAACCATTTGGTGAACTCTTCGGAATCACCTGACGGGCATGCAGGAACCACGTGCCGGTCATGCCGGAACCACCGGCTCGACTCGCCGGAACCATTGCCGGACATGCAAAATCACCTGCCGGCTATGCCAGAACCACTTGGGGAACACTCCGGAATCACCTGCCGGGCATGGCGGAACCACCTCTCAGACATGCCGGAACCACATGCCAATGACACAGGAAGCACCTGCCGAGCACGCCAGAACCACCTGCTCGACTCGCCAAAACCACCTGCTGGACATGCCAAAATCACCTGCCGGCTACGCCACAACCATTTGGTGAACTCTTCGGAATCACCTGCCGGGCTTGCTGGAACCACCTGCTGGTCACGCCAACATCACCTGCCAGCTATGCCAGAACCACTTGGCGGACACCATGGAAACACCTGTCGGGCCGGCCGGAACCACCTCTCAGACGTGCCAGAACCATGAGCCTGAGATGCCGGAACCACACCCCGAACAGAACGAAACCACCTGCCAGACCCGCCTGAACCCACTGGCGAGCACGCCTGATCCACCTGCTCAACTAGCCGGAACCAACTTCCTGACACGCCAAAATCACCTGCCAGGTATACAAGAACCACTTGGTGGACACTCCGGAATCACCTGTCGGGCATGCCGGAACCAACTCTCAGACGTGCCAGAACCTCATGCCGGTCACGCCAGAACCACCTGCCGGACACGCCGGAACCACCGGCTCGACTCGCCGAAACCACCGCCGGACATGCAAAATGACCTGCCGGCTACGCCAGAACCACTTGGCGAACACTCCGGAATCACCTGTCGGGCATGCCGGAACCGCCTCTCAGACTTGCCAGAACCATGTCTCGGACACGCCGGTACCACCTGCTGAGTATGCCGGAACCACCTGATCCACTCCCCAGAACCACCTGCTGGACACGCCAGAATCACCTGCCGACTACGCCAGAACCACTCGGCAGACACTCCGGTACCACCTGCCGGGCATGCCCGATCCACCTCTCAGAGGTGCCAGAACCACATGCCGGACACTCCGGAATCACCCGCCGGGCATGCCGGAACCACCTCTCAGAGGTGTCAGAACCACATGCCGGACACTCCGGAATCACCTGCCGGGCATGCCGGAACCATCTCTCAGACGTGCCAGAACCATGTTCCGGACACGCTGCTACCACCTGCCGAGCTCGCCGGAACCACTTGCAGGACACGCCAAAATCACCTGCCAGCTACGCCAGAACCACACGGCAGACACTCCGGAATCACCTGCCGGGCTGGCTGGAACCACCTGCCAGTCACGCCAACATCGCCTTTCAGCTACGCCAGAACCACTTGGCGGACACTCCCGAAACACCTCTCCGGCCGGCTGGAACCACCTCTCAGACGTGCCAGAACCATGTGCCTGAGATGCTGGAACCACTCCCCTAACAGACCGAAACCACCTGACAGACCCGCCTGAATCCCCTGGCGAGCACGCCTGATCCACCTGCTCAACTAGATGGAACCCCCTTCCTGACAAGCCAAAATCACCTGCCGGCTACGCCACAAACATTTGGTGAACTCTTCGGAATCACCTGCCGGGCTGGCTCCAGAACCACTCGGCAGACACTCCGGAACCACCTGCCGGGCATGCCGGAACCACCTCTCAGACATGCCGGAACCACATGCCAATGACACCGGAAGCACCTGCCGAGCACGCCAGAACCACCTGCTCGACTCGCCAAAACCACCTGCTGTACACGCCAAAATCACCTGCCGGCTACACCACAACCATTTGGTGAACTCTTCGGAATCACCTGCCGTGCTGGCTGGAACCACCTCTCAGACATGCCGGAATCACATGCCAATGACACCGGAAGCACCTGCCGAGCACGCCAGAACCACCTGCTCGACTCGCCAAAACCACCTGCTGTACACGCCAAAATCACCTGCCGGCTATGCCACAACCATTTGGTGAACTCTTCGGAATCACCTGCCGGGCTGGCTCCAGAACCACTCGGCAGACACTCCGGAACCACCTGCCGGGCATGCCGGAACCACCTCTCAGACATGCCGGAACCACATGCCAATGACACCGGAAGCACCTGCTGAGCACGCCAGAACCACCTGCTCGACTCGCCAAAACCACCTGCTGGACACGCCAAAATCACCTGCCGGCTACGCCACAACCATTTGGTGAACTCTTCGGAATCACCTGCCGGGCTTGCTGGAACCACCTGCCGGTCACGCCAACATCACCTGCCAGCTATGCCAGAACCACTTGGCGGACACCATGGAAACACCTGTCGGGCCGGCCGGAACCACCTCTCAGACGTGCCAGAACCATGAGCCTGAGATGCCGGAACCACTCCCCGAACAGAACGAAACCACCTGCCAGACCCGCCTGAACCCCCTGGCGAGCACGCCTGATCCACCTGCTCAACTAGCCGGAACCAACTTCCTGACACGCCAAAATCACCTGCCAGGTATACAAGAACCACTTGGTGGACATTCCGGAATCATGTGCCGGAGATGCCAGAACCAGCTCTCAGACACACCAGAACCACGTGCCAGAGACGCCGGAAGCACCAGCTGAGCATGCCTCAGCCGCCTGCTCGACTCGCAAGATACACCTGTCGGACAGGCGAAAATCACCTGCCGCGTACGCCAGAAACACTTGGCGGACGCTCCGGAATCACTTGTCGGGCGTGCCGGAACCACATGCCGGACATGCCGGAACCACCGGCTCGACTCGCCGGAACCATTGCCGGACATGCAAAATCACCTGCCGGCTACGCCAGAATCACTTGGCGAACACTCCGGAATCACCTGCCGGGCATGGCGGAACCACCTCTCAGACATGCCGGAAACACATGCCAATGACTCCGGAAGCACCTGCCGAGCACGCCAGAACCACCTGCCGAGCACGCCGGAACCACCTACTCGACTCGCCGGAACCACCTACCTGACACGCTAAAATCACCTGCCGGGTATGCCACAACCACTTGGTGGACACTCCGGAATCATCTTCCGGACATGCCAGAACCAGCTCTCAGACACACCAGAACCACGTGCCAGACACGCCGGAAGCACCTGCTGATCGTGCCTGAGCCAAATGCTCGACTTGCCAGAAACACCTGCCAGACACGCCAAAATCACCTGCCGGGTACGCCAGAACCACGTGGCGGACACTCCGGAATCACCTTTCGGGCATGCCGGAACCAACTCTCAGACGTGCCAGAACCTCGTGCCGGACACGCCAGAACCACCTGCCGGACAGACCGGAAACACCTGCTGGACACGCCGGAACCACCGGGACGACTCGCCGGAACCACCGCCGGACATGCAAAATGACCTGCCAGCTACGCCAGAACAACTTGGCGAACACTCCGGAATCACCTGTCGGGCATGCCAGAACCACCTCTCAGACTTGCCAGAACCATGTTCCGGACACGCCGGTACCACCTGCCGAGTATGCCGGAACCACATGATCCACTCCCCAGAACCACCTGCTGGACACGCCAGAATCACCTGCCGGCTACGCCAGAACCACTCGGCAGACACTCCGGAACCACCTGCCGGGCATGCCGCAACCAACTCTCAGAGGTGCCAGAACCACATGCCGGACACTCCAGAATCACCTGTCGGGCATGCCGGAACCAACTCTCAGACGTGCCGGTCACGCCAGAAGCACCTGCCGGACACGCCGGAACCACCGGCTCGACTCGCCGGAACCACCGCCGGACATGCAAAATGACCTGCCGGCTACGCCAGAACCACTTGGCGAACACTCCGGAATCACCTGTCGGGCATGCCGGAACCGCATCTCAGACTTGCCAGAACCATGTTCCAGACACGCCGGTACCACCTGCCGAGTATGCCGGAACCACCTGATCCACTCCCCAGAACCACCTGCTGGACACGCCAGAATCACCTGCCGACTACGCCAGAACCACTCGGGAGACACTCCGGAACCACCGGCCGGGCATGCCGGAACCACCTCTCAGACATGCCGGTACCACATGCCAATGACACCGGAAGCACCTGCCAAGGACGCCAGAACCACCTGCTCGACTCGCCAAAACCACCTGCTGGACACGCCAAAATCACCTGCCGGCTACGCCACAACCATTTGGTGAACTCTTCGGAATCACCTGCCGGGCATGCAGGAACCACGTGCCGGTCATGCCGGAACCACCGGCTCGACTCGCCGGAACCATTGCCGGACATGCAAAATCACCTGCCGGCTATGCCAGAACCACTTGGGGAACACTCCGGAATCACCTGCCGGGCATGGCGGAACCACCTCTCAGACATGCCGGAACCACATGCCAATGACACAGGAAGCACCTGCCGCGCACGCCAGAACCACCTGCTCGACTCGCCAAAACCACCTGCTGGACATGCCAAAATCACCTGCCGGCTACGCCACAACCATTTGGTGAACTCTTCGGAATCACCTGCCGGGCTTGCTGGAACCACCTGCTGGTCACGCCAACATCACCTGCCAGCTATGCCAGAACCACTTGGCGGACACCATGGAAACACCTGTCGGGCCGGCCGGAACCACCTCTCAGACGTGCCAGAACCATGAGCCTGAGATGCCGGAACCACACCCCGAACAGAACGAAACCACCTGCCAGACCCGCCTGAACCCACTGGCGAGCACGCCTGATCCACCTGCTCAACTAGCCGGAACCAACTTCCTGACACGCCAAAATCACCTGCCAGGTATACAAGAACCACTTGGTGGACACTCCGGAATCACCTGTCGGGCATGCCGGAACCAACTCTCAGACGTGCCAGAACCTCATGCCGGTCACGCCAGAACCACCTGCCGGACACGCCGGAACCACCGGCTCGACTCGCCGAAACCACCGCCGGACATGCAAAATGACCTGCCGGCTACGCCAGAACCACTTGGCGAACACTCCAGAATCACCTGTCGGGCATGCCGGAACCGCCTCTCAGACTTGCCAGAACCATGTTTCGGACACGCCGGTACCACCTGCTGAGTATGCCGGAACCACCTGATCCACTCCCCAGAACCACCTGCTGGACACGCCAGAATCACCTGCCGACTACGCCAGAACCACTCGGCAGACACTCCGGTACCACCTGCCGGGCATGCCCGATCCACCTCTCAGAGGTGCCAGAACCACATGCCGGACACTCCGGAATCACCCGCCGGGCATGCCGGAACCACCTCTCAGAGGTGCCAGAACCACATGCCGGACACTCCGGAATCACCTGCCGGGCATGCCGGAACCATCTCTCAGACGTGCCAGAACCATGTTCCGGACACGCTGCTACCACCTGCCGAGCTCGCCGGAACCACTTGCAGGACACGCCAAAATCACCTGTCAGCTACGCCAGAACCACACGGCAGACACTCCGGAATCACCTGCCGGGCTGGCTGGAACCACCTGCCAGTCACGCCAACATCGCCTTTCAGCTACGCCAGAACCACTTGGCGGACACTCCCGAAACACCTCTCCGGCCGGCTGGAACCACCTCTCAGACGTGCCAGAACCATGTGCCTGAGATGCTGGAACCACTCCCCTAACAGACCGAAACCACCTGACAGACCCGCCTGAATCCCCTGGCGAGCACGCCTGATCCACCTGCTCAACTAGATGGAACCCCCTTCCTGACAAGCCAAAATCACCTGCCGGCTACGCCACAAACATTTGGTGAACTCTTCGGAATCACCTGCCGGGCTGGCTCCAGAACCACTCGGCAGACACTCCGGAACCACCTGCCGGGCATGCCGGAACCACCTCTCAGACATGCCGGAACCACATGCCAATGACACCAGAAGCACCTGCCGAGCACGCCAGAACCACCTGCTCGACTCGCCAAAACCACCTGCTGTACACGCCAAAATCACCTGCCGGCTACGCCACAACCATTTGGTGAACTCTTCGGAATCACCTGCCGGGCTGGCTCCAGAACCACTCGGCAGACACTCCGGAACCACCTGCCGGGCATGCCGGAACCACCTCTCAGACATGCCGGAACCACATGCCAATGACACCGGAAGCACCTGCCGAGCACGCCAGAACCACCTGCTCGACTCGCCAAAACCACCTGCTGGACACGCCAAAATCACCTGCCGGCTACGCCACAACCATTTGGTGAACTCTTCGGAATCACCTGCCGGTCTTGATGGAACCACCTGCCGGTCACGCCAACATCACCTGCCAGCTATGCCAGAAACACTTGGCGGACACCATGGAAACACCTGTCGGGCAGGGCCGGAACCACCTATCAGACGTGCCAGAACCATGTGCCTGAGATGCTGGAACCACTCCCCTAACAGACCGAAACCACCTGCCAGACCCGCCTGAACCCCCTGGCGAGCACGCCTGATCCACCTGCTCAACTAGCCAGAACGAACTTCCTGACACGCCAAAATCACCTGCCAGGTATACCAGAAACACTTGGTGGACACTCCGGAATAATCTGCCGGACATGCCAGAACCAGCTCTCAGACACACCAGAACCACCTGCCAGAGACGCCGGAAGCACCAGCTGATCGTGCCTGAGCCAAACCCTCGACTTGCCAGAAACACCTGCCAGACACGCCAAAATCACCTGCCGGGTACGCCAGAACCACGTGGCGGACACTCCGGAATCACCTTTCGGGCATGCCGGAACCAACTCTCAGACGTGCCAGAACCTCGTGCCGGACACGCCAGAACCACCTGCCGGACAGACCGGAAACACCTGCTGGACACGCCGGAACCACCGGGACGACTCGCCGGAACCACCGCCGGACATGCAAAATGACCTGCCAGCTACGCCAGAACAACTTGGCGAACACTCCGGAATCACCTGTCGGGCATGCCAGAACCACCTCTCAGACTTGCCAGAACCATGTTCCGGACACGCCGGTACCACCTGCCGAGTATGCCGGAACCACATGATCCACTCCCCAGAACCACCTGCTGGACACGCCAGAATCACCTGCCGGCTACGCCAGAACCACTCGGCAGACACTCCGGAACCACCTGCCGGGCATGCCGCAACCAACTCTCAGAGGTGCCAGAACCACATGCCGGACACTCCAGAATCACCTGTCGGGCATGCCGGAACCAACTCTCAGACGTGCCGGTCACGCCAGAAGCACCTGCCGGACACGCCGGAAACACCGGCTCGACTCGCCGGAACCACCGCCGGACATGCAAAATGACCTGCCGGCTACGCCAGAACCACTTGGCGAACACTCCGGAATCACCTGTCGGGCATGCCGGAACCGCATCTCAGACTTGCCAGAACCATGTTCCGGACACGCCGGTACCACCTGCCGAGTATGCCGGAACCACCTGATCCACTCCCCAGAACCACCTGCTGGACACGCCAGAATCACCTGCCGACTACGCCAGAACCACTCGGGAGACACTCCGGAACCACCGGCCGGGCATGCCGGAACCACCTCTCAGACATGCCGGTACCACATGCCAATGACACCGGAAGCACCTGCCAAGGACGCCAGAACCACCTGCTCGACTCGCCAAAACCACCTGCTGGACACGCCAAAATCACCTGCCGGCTACGCCACAACCATTTGGTGAACTCTTCGGAATCACCTGACGGGCATGCAGGAACCACGTGCCGGTCATGCCGGAACCACCGGCTCGACTCGCCGGAACCATTGCCGGACATGCAAAATCACCTGCCGGCTATGCCAGAACCACTTGGGGAACACTCCGGAATCACCTGCCGGGCATGGCGGAACCACCTCTCAGACATGCCGGAACCACATGCCAATGACACAGGAAGCACCTGCCGAGCACGCCAGAACCACCTGCTCGACTCGCCAAAACCACCTGCTGGACATGCCAAAATCACCTGCCGGCTACGCCACAACCATTTGGTGAACTCTTCGGAATCACCTGCCGGGCTTGCTGGAACCACCTGCTGGTCACGCCAACATCACCTGCCAGCTATGCCAGAACCACTTGGCGGACACCATGGAAACACCTGTCGGGCCGGCCGGAACCACCTCTCAGACTTGCCAGAACCATGAGCCTGAGATGCCGGAACCACACCCCGAACAGAACGAAACCACCTGCCAGACCCGCCTGAACCCACTGGCGAGCACGCCTGATCCACCTGCTCAACTAGCCGGAACCAACTTCCTGACACGCCAAAATCACCTGCCAGGTATACAAGAACCACTTGGTGGACACTCCGGAATCACCTGTCGGGCATGCCGGAACCAACTCTCAGACGTGCCAGAACCTCATGCCGGTCACGCCAGAACCACCTGCCGGACACGCCGGAACCACCGGCTCGACTCGCCGAAACCACCGCCGGACATGCAAAATGACCTGCCGGCTACGCCAGAACCACTTGGCGAACACTCCGGAATCACCTGTCGGGCATGCCGGAACCGCCTCTCAGACTTGCCAGAACCATGTCTCGGACACGCCGGTACCACCTGCTGAGTATGCCGGAACCACCTGATCCACTCCCCAGAACCACCTGCTGGACACGCCAGAATCACCTGCCGACTACGCCAGAACCACTCGGCAGACACTCCGGTACCACCTGCCGGGCATGCCCGATCCACCTCTCAGAGGTGCCAGAACCACATGCCGGACACTCCGGAATCACCCGCCGGGCATGCCGGAACCACCTCTCAGAGGTGTCAGAACCACATGCCGGACACTCCGGAATCACCTGCCGGGCATGCCGGAACCATCTCTCAGACGTGCCAGAACCATGTTCCGGACACGCTGCTACCACCTGCCGAGCTCGCCGGAACCACTTGCAGGACACGCCAAAATCACCTGCCAGCTACGCCAGAACCACACGGCAGACACTCCGGAATCACCTGCCGGGCTGGCTGGAACCACCTGCCAGTCACGCCAACATCGCCTTTCAGCTACGCCAGAACCACTTGGCGGACACTCCCGAAACACCTCTCCGGCCGGCTGGAACCACCTCTCAGACGTGCCAGAACCATGTGCCTGAGATGCTGGAACCACTCCCCTAACAGACCGAAACCACCTGACAGACCCGCCTGAATCCCCTGGCGAGCACGCCTGATCCACCTGCTCAACTAGATGGAACCCCCTTCCTGACAAGCCAAAATCACCTGCCGGCTACGCCACAAACATTTGGTGAACTCTTCGGAATCACCTGCCGGGCTGGCTCCAGAACCACTCGGCAGACACTCCGGAACCACCTGCCGGGCATGCCGGAACCACCTCTCAGACATGCCGGAACCACATGCCAATGACACCGGAAGCACCTGCCGAGCACGCCAGAACCACCTGCTCGACTCGCCAAAACCACCTGCTGTACACGCCAAAATCACCTGCCGGCTACACCACAACCATTTGGTGAACTCTTCGGAATCACCTGCCGTGCTGGCTGGAACCACCTCTCAGACATGCCGGAATCACATGCCAATGACACCGGAAGCACCTGCCGAGCACGCCAGAACCACCTGCTCGACTCGCCAAAACCACCTGCTGTACACGCCAAAATCACCTGCCGGCTATGCCACAACCATTTGGTGAACTCTTCGGAATCACCTGCCGGGCTGGCTCCAGAACCACTCGGCAGACACTCCGGAACCACCTGCCGGGCATGCCGGAACCACCTCTCAGACATGCCGGAACCACATGCCAATGACACCGGAAGCACCTGCTGAGCACGCCAGAACCACCTGCTCGACTCGCCAAAACCACCTGCTGGACACGCCAAAATCACCTGCCGGCTACGCCACAACCATTTGGTGAACTCTTCGGAATCACCTGCCGGTCTTGATGGAACCACCTGCCGGTCACGCCAACATCACCTGCCAGCTATGCCAGAAACACTTGGCGGACACCATGGAAACACCTGTCGGGCCGGCCGGAACCACCTCTCAGACGTGCCAGAACCATGAGCCTGAGATGCCGGAACCACACCCCGAACAGAACGAAACCACCTGCCAGACCCGCCTGAACCCACTGGCGAGCACGCCTGATCCACCTGCTCAACTAGCCGGAACCAACTTCCTGACACGCCAAAATCACCTGCCAGGTATACAAGAACCACTTGGTGGACACTCCGGAATCACCTGTCGGGCATGCCGGAACCAACTCTCAGACGTGCCAGAACCTCATGCCGGTCACGCCAGAACCACCTGCCAGACACGCCGGAACCACCGGCTCGACTCGCCGAAACCACCGCCGGACATGCAAAATGACCTGCCGGCTACGCCAGAACCACTTGGCGAACACTCCAGAATCACCTGTCGGGCATGCCGGAACCGCCTCTCAGACTTGCCAGAACCATGTTTCGGACACGCCGGTACCACCTGCTGAGTATGCCGGAACCACCTGATCCACTCCCCAGAACCACCTGCTGGACACGCCAGAATCACCTGCCGACTACGCCAGAACCACTCGGCAGACACTCCGGTACCACCTGCCGGGCATGCCCGATCCACCTCTCAGAGGTGCCAGAACCACATGCCGGACACTCCGGAATCACCCGCCGGGCATGCCGGAACCACCTCTCAGAGGTGCCAGAACCACATGCCGGACACTCCGGAATTACCTGCCGGGCATGCCGGAACCATCTCTCAGACGTGCCAGAACCATGTTCCGGACACGCTGCTACCACCTGCCGAGCTCGCCGGAACCACTTGCAGGACACGCCAAAATCACCTGCCAGCTACGCCAGAACCACACGGCAGACACTCCGGAATCACCTGCCGGGCTGGCTGGAACCACCTGCCAGTCACGCCAACATCGCCTTTCATCTACGCCAGAACCACTTGGCGGACACTCCCGAAACACCTCTCCGGCCGGCTGGAACCACCTCTCAGACGTGCCAGAACCATGTGCCTGAGATGCTGGAACCACTCCCCTAACAGACCGAAACCACCTGACAGACCCGCCTGAATCCCCTGGCGAGCACGCCTGATCCACCTGCTCAACTAGATGGAACCCCCTTCCTGACAAGCCAAAATCACCTGCCGGCTACGCCACAAACATTTGGTGAACTCTTCGGAATCACCTGCCGGGCTGGCTCCAGAACCACTCGGCAGACACTCCGGAACCACCTGCCGGGCATGCCGGAACCACCTCTCAGACATGCCGGAACCACATGCCAATGACACCAGAAGCACCTGCCGAGCACGCCAGAACCACCTGCTCGACTCGCCAAAACCACCTGCTGTACACGCCAAAATCACCTGCCGGCTACGCCACAACCATTTGGTGAACTCTTCGGAATCACCTGCCGGGCTGGCTCCAGAACCACTCGGCAGACACTCCGGAACCACCTGCCGGGCATGCCGGAACCACCTCTCAGACATGCCGGAACCACATGCCAATGACACCGGAAGCACCTGCCGAGCACGCCAGAACCACCTGCTCGACTCGCCAAAACCACCTGCTGGACACGCCAAAATCACCTGCCGGCTACGCCACAACCATTTGGTGAACTCTTCGGAATCACCTGCCGGTCTTGATGGAACCACCTGCCGGTCACGCCAACATCACCTGCCAGCTATGCCAGAAACACTTGGCGGACACCATGGAAACACCTGTCGGGCAGGGCCGGAACCACCTATCAGACGTGCCAGAACCATGTGCCTGAGATGCTGGAACCACTCCCCTAACAGACCGAAACCACCTGCCAGACCCGCCTGAACCCCCTGGCGAGCACGCCTGATCCACCTGCTCAACTAGCCAGAACGAACTTCCTGACACGCCAAAATCACCTGCCAGGTATACCAGAAACACTTGGTGGACACTCCGGAATAATCTGCCGGACATGCCAGAACCAGCTCTCAGACACACCAGAACCACCTGCCAGAGACGCCGGAAGCACCAGCTGATCGTGCCTGAGCCAAATGCTCGACTTGCCAGAAACACCTGCCAGACACGCCAAAATCACCTGCCGGGTACGCCAGAACCACGTGGCGGACACTCCGGAATCACCTTTCGGGCATGCCGGAACCAACTCTCAGACGTGCCAGAACCTCGTGCCGGACACGCCAGAACCACCTGCCGGACAGACCGGAAACACCTGCTGGACACGCCGGAACCACCGGGACGACTCGCCGGAACCACCGCCGGACATGCAAAATGACCTGCCAGCTACGCCAGAACAACTTGGCGAACACTCCGGAATCACCTGTCGGGCATGCCAGAACCACCTCTCAGACTTGCCAGAACCATGTTCCGGACACGCCGGTACCACCTGCCGAGTATGCCGGAACCACATGATCCACTCCCCAGAACCACCTGCTGGACACGCCAGAATCACCTGCCGGCTACGCCAGAACCACTCGGCAGACACTCCGGAACCACCTGCCGGGCATGCCGCAACCAACTCTCAGAGGTGCCAGAACCACATGCCGGACACTCCAGAATCACCTGTCGGGCATGCCGGAACCAACTCTCAGACGTGCCGGTCACGCCAGAAGCACCTGCCGGACACGCCGGAACCACCGGCTCGACTCGCCGGAACCACCGCCGGACATGCAAAATGACCTGCCGGCTACGCCAGAACCACTTGGCGAACACTCCGGAATCACCTGTCGGGCATGCCGGAACCGCATCTCAGACTTGCCAGAACCATGTTCCGGACACGCCGGTACCACCTGCCGAGTATGCCGGAACCACGTGATCCACTCCCCAGAACCACCTGCTGGACACGCCAGAATCACCTGCCGACTACGCCAGAACCACTCGGGAGACACTCCGGAACCACCGGCCGGGCATGCCGGAACCACCTCTCAGACATGCCGGTACCACATGCCAATGACACCGGAAGCACCTGCCAAGGACGCCAGAACCACCTGCTCGACTCGCCAAAACCACCTGCTGGACACGCCAAAATCACCTGCCGGCTACGCCACAACCATTTGGTGAACTCTTCGGAATCACCTGACGGGCATGCAGGAACCACGTGCCGGTCATGCCGGAACCACCGGCTCGACTCGCCGGAACCATTGCCGGACATGCAAAATCACCTGCCGGCTATGCCAGAACCACTTGGGGAACACTCCGGAATCACCTGCCGGGCATGGCGGAACCACCTCTCAGACATGCCGGAACCACATGCCAATGACACAGGAAGCACCTGCCGAGCACGCCAGAACCACCTGCTCGACTCGCCAAAACCACCTGCTGGACATGCCAAAATCACCTGCCGGCTACGCCACAACCATTTGGTGAACTCTTCGGAATCACCTGCCGGGCTTGCTGGAACCACCTGCTGGTCACGCCAACATCACCTGCCAGCTATGCCAGAACCACTTGGCGGACACCATGGAAACACCTGTCGGGCCGGCCGGAACCACCTCTCAGACGTGCCAGAACCATGAGCCTGAGATGCCGGAACCACACCCCGAACAGAACGAAACCACCTGCCAGACCCGCCTGAACCCACTGGCGAGCACGCCTGATCCACCTGCTCAACTAGCCGGAACCAACTTCCTGACACGCCAAAATCACCTGCCAGGTATACAAGAACCACTTGGTGGACACTCCGGAATCACCTGTCGGGCATGCCGGAACCAACTCTCAGACGTGCCAGAACCTCATGCCGGTCACGCCAGAACCACCTGCCGGACACGCCGGAACCACCGGCTCGACTCGCCGAAACCACCGCCGGACATGCAAAATGACCTGCCGGCTACGCCAGAACCACTTGGCGAACACTCCGGAATCACCTGTCGGGCATGCCGGAACCGCCTCTCAGACTTGCCAGAACCATGTCTCGGACACGCCGGTACCACCTGCTGAGTATGCCGGAACCACCTGATCCACTCCCCAGAACCACCTGCTGGACACGCCAGAATCACCTGCCGACTACGCCAGAACCACTCGGCAGACACTCCGGTACCACCTGCCGGGCATGCCCGATCCACCTCTCAGAGGTGCCAGAACCACATGCCGGACACTCCGGAATCACCCGCCGGGCATGCCGGAACCACCTCTCAGAGGTGTCAGAACCACATGCCGGACACTCCGGAATCACCTGCCGGGCATGCCGGAACCATCTCTCAGACGTGCCAGAACCATGTTCCGGACACGCTGCTACCACCTGCCGAGCTCGCCGGAACCACTTGCAGGACACGCCAAAATCACCTGCCAGCTACGCCAGAACCACACGGCAGACACTCCGGAATCACCTGCCGGGCTGGCTGGAACCACCTGCCAGTCACGCCAACATCGCCTTTCAGCTACGCCAGAACCACTTGGCGGACACTCCCGAAACACCTCTCCGGCCGGCTGGAACCACCTCTCAGACGTGCCAGAACCATGTGCCTGAGATGCTGGAACCACTCCCCTAACAGACCGAAACCACCTGACAGACCCGCCTGAATCCCCTGGCGAGCACGCCTGATCCACCTGCTCAACTAGATGGAACCCCCTTCCTGACAAGCCAAAATCACCTGCCGGCTACGCCACAAACATTTGGTGAACTCTTCGGAATCACCTGCCGGGCTGGCTCCAGAACCACTCGGCAGACACTCCGGAACCACCTGCCGGGCATGCCGGAACCACCTCTCAGACATGCCGGAACCACATGCCAATGACACCGGAAGCACCTGCCGAGCACGCCAGAACCACCTGCTCGACTCGCCAAAACCACCTGCTGTACACGCCAAAATCACCTGCCGGCTACACCACAACCATTTGGTGAACTCTTCGGAATCACCTGCCGTGCTGGCTGGAACCACCTCTCAGACATGCCGGAATCACATGCCAATGACACCGGAAGCACCTGCCGAGCACGCCAGAACCACCTGCTCGACTCGCCAAAACCACCTGCTGTACACGCCAAAATCACCTGCCGGCTATGCCACAACCATTTGGTGAACTCTTCGGAATCACCTGCCGGGCTGGCTCCAGAACCACTCGGCAGACACTCCGGAACCACCTGCCGGGCATGCCGGAACCACCTCTCAGACATGCCGGAACCACATGCCAATGACACCGGAAGCACCTGCTGAGCACGCCAGAACCACCTGCTCGACTCGCCAAAACCACCTGCTGGACACGCCAAAATCACCTGCCGGCTACGCCACAACCATTTGGTGAACTCTTCGGAATCACCTGCCGGTCTTGATGGAACCACCTGCCGGTCACGCCAACATCACCTGCCAGCTATGCCAGAAACACTTGGCGGACACCATGGAAACACCTGTCGGGCCGGCCGGAACCACCTATCAGACGTGCCAGAACCATGTGCCTGAGATGCTGGAACCACTCCCCTAACAGACCGAAACCACCTGCCAGACCCGCCTGAACCCCCTGGCGAGCACACCTGATCCACCTGCTCAACTAGCCAGAACGAACTTCCTGACACGCCAAAATCACCTGCCAGGTATACCAGAAACACTTGGTGGACACTCCGGAATCATCTGCCGGACATGCCAGAACCAGCTCTCAGACACACCAGAACCACGTGCCAGAGACGCCGGAAGCACCAGCTGAGCATGCCTGAGCCACCTGCTCGACTCGCAAGATACACCTGTCAGACATGCCAAAATCACCTGTCGGGTAATCCAGAAACACTTGGCGGACGCTCCGGAATCACCTGTCGGGCGTGCCGGAACCTCCTCTCAGACTTGCCAGAACCATGTTCTGGACACGCCGGTACCACCTGCCGAGTATGCCGGAACCAGCTGATCCACTCCCCAGAACCACCTAGTGGACACGCCAAAATCAACTGCCGGCTACGCCAGAACCACTCGGCAGACACTCCGGAATCACAGGCCAGGCATTCCGGAACGTCCTCTCAGAGGTGCCAGAACCAAATGCCGGACACTCCAGTATCACCTGCCGGGCATGCCGGAACCACCTCTCAGAGCTGCCAGAACCACATGCCGGACACTGCGGAATCACCTGCTGTGCATGCTGGAACCACGTGCTGGACATGCCGGAACCACCTGCCGGACATGCCGGAACCACCTGCCGGACATTCCGGAACCACCGGCTCGACTCGCCGGAACCATTGCCGGACATGCAAAATCACCTGCCGGCTACGCCAGAACCACTTGGCGAACACTCCGGAATCACCTGTCGGGCATGCCGGAACCACCTGCCGGACATGCCGGAACCACCGGCTCGACTCGCCGGAACCATTGTGGGACATGCAAAATCACCTGCCGGCTATGCCAGAACCACTTCGGGAACACTCCGGAATCACCTGCCGGGCATGGCGGAACCACCTCTCAGACATGCCGGAACCACATGCCAATGACACCGGAAGCACCTGCCGAGCACGCCAGAACCACCTGCTCGACTCGCCAAAACCACCTGCTGTACACGCCAAAATCAACTTCCGGCTACGCCACAACCATTTGGTGAACTCTTCGGAATCACCTGCCGGGCTGGCTCCAGAACCACTCGGCAGACACTCCGGAACCACCTGCCGGGCATGCCGGAACCACCTCTCAGACATGCCGGAACCACATGCCAATGACACCGGAAGCACCTGCCGAGCACGCCAGAACCACCTGCTCGACTCGCCAAAACCACCTGCTGGACACGCCAAAATCACCTGCCGGCTACGCCACAACCAGTTGGTGAACTCTTCGGTATCACCTGCCGGGCTTGATGGAACCACCTGCCGGTCACGCCAACATCACCTGCCAGCTATGCCAGAAACACTTGGCGGACACCATGGAAACACCTGTGGGGCCGGCCGGAACCACCTCTCAGACGTGCCAGAACCATGTGCCTGAGATGCCGGAGCCACTCCCCGAACAGACCGAAACCGCCTGCCAGACCCGCCTGAACCCCCTGGCGAGCACGCCTGATCCACCTGCTCAACTAGCCAGAACCAACTTCCTGACACGCCAAAATCACCTGCCAGGTATACCAGAACCACTTGGTGGACACTCCGGAATCATCTGCCGGACATGCCAGAACCAGCTCTCAGACACACCAGAACCACGTGCCAGAGACGCCGGAAGCACCAGCTGAGCATGCCTGAGCCACCTGCTCGACTCGCAAGATACACCTGTCGGACATGCCAAAATCACCTGTCGGGTACGCCAGAAACACTTGGCGGACGCTCCGGAATCACCTGTCGGGCGTGCCGGAACCTCCTCTCAGACTTGCCAGAACCATGTTCTGGACACGCCGGTACCACCTGCCGAGTATGCCGGAACCAGCTGATCCACTCCCCAGAACCACCTAGTGGACACGCCAAAATCAACTGCCGGCTACACCAGAACCACTCGGCAGACACTCCGGAATCACAGGCCAGGCATTCCGGAACGACCTCTCAGAGGTGCCAGAACCAAATGCCGGACACTCCGGTATCACCTGCCGGGCATGCCAGAACCACCTCTCAGAGGTGCCAGAACCACATGCCGGTCACTCCGGAATCACCTGCCGGGCATGCTGGAACCACGTGCTGGACATGCCGGAACCACCTGCCTTACATGCCGGAACCACCGGCTTGACTCGCCGGAACCATTGCCGGACATGCAAAATCACCTGCCGGCTACGCCAGAACCACTTGGCGAACACTCCGGTATCACCTGCCGGGCATGCCGGAACCACCTCTCAGAGGTGCCAGAACCACATGCCGGACACTCCGGAATCACCTGCCGGGCATGCCGGAACCACCTGCTTAACATGCCGGAACCACTGGCTCGACACGCCGGAACCATTGCCGGACATGCAAAATCACCTGCCGGCTATGCCAGAACCACTTAGGGAACACTCCGGAATCACCTGCCGGACATGGCGGAACCACCTCTCAGACATGCCGGAACCACATGCCAATGACACCGGAAGCACATGCCGCGCACGCCAGAACCATCTGCTCGACTCGCCAAAACCACCTGCTGGACATGCCAAAATCACCTGCCGGCTACGCCACAACCATTTGTTGAACTCTTCGGAATCACCTGCCGGGCTTGCTGGAACCACCTGCCGGTCACGCCAACATCACCTGCCAGCTATGCCAGAACCACTTGGCGGACACCATGGAAACACCTGTCGGGCCGGCCGGAACCACCTCTCAGACGTGCCAGAACCATGAGCCTGAGATGCCGGAACCACTCCCCGAACAGAACGAAACCACCTGCCAGACCCGCCTGGACCCCCTGGCGAGCACGCCTGATCCACCTGCTCAACTAGCCGGAACCAACTTCCTGACACGCCAAAATCACCTGCCAGGTATACAAGAACCACTTGGTGGACACTCCGGAATCATCTGCCGGAGATGCCAGAACCAGCTCTCAGACACACCAGAACCACGTGCCAGAGACGCCGGAAGCACCAGCTGAGCATGCCTCAGCCACCTGCTCGACTCGCAAGATACACCTGTCGGACAGGCGAAAATCACCTGCCGCGTATGCCAGAAACACTTGGCGGACGCTCCGGAATCACTTGTCGGGCGTGCCGGAACCACATGCCGGACATGCCGGAACCACCGGCTCGACTCGCCGGAACCATTGCCGGACATGCAAAATCACCTGCCGGCTACGCCAGAATCACTTGGCGAACACTCCGGAATCACCTGCCGGGCATGGCGGAACCACCTCTCAGACATGCCGGAAACACATGCCAATGACTCCGGAAGCACCTGCCGAGCACGCCAGAACCACCTGCCGAGCACGCCGGAACCACCTACTCGACTCGCCGGAACCACCTACCTGACACGCTAAAATCACCTGCCGGGTATGCCACAACCACTTGGTGGACACTCCGGAATCATCTGCCGGACATGCGAGAACCAGCTCTCAGACACACCAGAACCACGTGCTAGACACGCCGGAAGCACCTGCTGATCGTGCCTGAGCCAAATGCTCGACTTGCCAG
Organism: Equus caballus; assembly: GCF_041296265.1. NCBI lineage: Eukaryota > Metazoa > Chordata > Mammalia > Perissodactyla > Equidae > Equus > Equus caballus. The sequence goes on from NC_091704.1 coordinate 8,300,002, forward strand.
AAACACCTGCCAGACACGCCAAAATCACCTGCCGGGTACGCCAGAACCACGTGGCGGACACTCCGGAATCACCTTTCGGGCATGCCGGAACCAACTCTCAGACGTGCCAGAACCTCGTGCCGGACACGCCAGAACCACCTGCCGGACAGACCAGAAACACCTGCTGGACACGCCGGAACCACCGGCTCGACTCGCCGGAACCACCGCCGGACATGCAAAATGACCTGCCGGCTACGCCAGAACCACTTGGCGAACACTCCGGAATCACCTGTCGGGCATGCCAGAACCACCTCTCAGACCTGCCAGAACCATGTTCCGGACACGCCGGTACCACCTGCCGAGTATGCCGGAACCACCTGATCCACTCCCCAGAACCACCTGCTGGCCACGCCAGAATCACCTGCCGGCTACGCCAGAACCACTCGGCAGACACTCCGGAACCACCTGCCGGGCATGCCGCAACCAACTCTCAGAGGTGCCAGAACCACATGCCGGACACTCCAGAATCACCTGTCGGGCATGCCGGAACCAACTCTCAGATGTGCCGGTCACGCCAGAAGCACCTGCCGGACACGCCGGAACCACCGGCTCGACTCGCCGGAACCACCGCCGGACATGCAAAATGACCTGCCGGCTACGCCAGAACCACTTGGCGAACACTCCGGAATCACCTGTCGGGCATGCCGGAACCGCATCTCAGACTTGCCAGAACCATGTTCCGGACACGCCGGTACCACCTGCCGAGTATGCCGGAACCACCTGATCCACTCCCCAGAACCACCTGCTGGACACGCCAGAATCACCTGCCGACTACGCCAGAACCACTCGGCAGACACTCCGGAACCACCGGCCGGGCATGCCGGAACCACCTCTCATAGGTGCCAGAACCACATGCAGGACACTGCGGAATCACCCGCCGGGCATGCCGGAACCACCTCTCAGAGGTGCCAGAACCACATGCCGGAAACTCCGGAATCACCTGTCGGGCGTGCCGGAACCTCCTCTCAGACTTGCCAGAACCATGTTCTGGACACGCCGGTACCACCTGCCGAGTATGCCGGAACCAGCTGATCCACTCCCCAGAACCACCTAGTGGACACGCCAAAATCAACTGCCGGCTACGCCAGAACCACTCGGCAGACACTCCGGAATCACAGGCCAGGCATTCCGGAACGACCTCTCAGAGGTGCCAGAACCAAATGCCGGACACTCCAGTATCACCTGCCGGGCATGCCGGAACCACCTCTCAGAGGTGCCAGAACCACATGCCAGACACTCCGGAATCACCTGCCGGGCATGCTGGAACCACGTGCTGGACATGCCGGAACCACCTGCTGGACATGCCGGAACCACCTGCCGGACATGCCGGAACCACCGGCTCGACTCGCCGGAACCATTGCCGGACATGCAAAATCACCTGCCGGCTACGCCAGAACCACTTGGCGAACACTCCGGTATCACCTGCCGGGCATGCCGGAACCACCTCTCAGAGGTGCCAGAACCACATGCCGGACACTCCGGAATCACCTGCCGGGCATGCCGGAACCACCTGCTGGACATGCCGGAACCACCGGCTCGACTCTCCGGAACCATTGCGGGACATGCAAAATCACCTGCCGGCTATGCCAGAACCACTTCGGGAACACTCCGGAATCACCTGCCGGGCATGGCGGAACCACCTCTCAGACATGCCGGAACCACATGCCAATGACACCGGAAGCACATGCCGCGCACGCCAGAACCACCTGCTCGACTCGCCAAAACCACCTGATGGACACGCCTAAATCACCTTCCGGCTACGCCACAACCATTTGGTGAACACTTCGGAATCACCTGCTGGGCTGGCTGGAACCACCTGCCGGTCACGCCAACATCACCTGCCAGCTATGCCAGAACCATTTGGCGGACACCATGGAAACACCTGTCGGGCCGGCCGGAACCACCTATCAGACGTGCCAGAACCATGTGCCTGAGATGCCGGAACCACACCCCGAACAGACCGAAACCACCTGCCAGACCCGCCTGAACCCCCTGGCGAGCACGCCTGATCCACCTGCTCACCTAGCCAGTACCAACTTGCTGACACGCCAAAATCACCTGCCCGGTATACCAGAACCACTTGGTGGGCACTCCGGAATCATCTGCCGGACATGCCAGAACCAGCTCTCAGACACACCAGAACCACGTGCCAGAGACGCCGGAAGCACCAGCTGAGGATGCCTGAGCCACGTACTCGACTCGCAAGATACGCCTGTCGGACATGCCAAAATCACCTGCCGGGTACGCCAGAAACACTTGGCGGACGCTCCGGAATCACCTGTCGGGCGTGCCGGAACCTCCTCTCAGACTTGCCAGAACCATGTTCTGGACACGCCGGTACCACCTGCCGAGTATGCCGGAACCAGCTGATCCACTCCCCAGAACCACGTAGTGGACACGCCAAAATCAACTGCCGGCTACGCCAGAACCACTCGGCAGACACTCCGGAATCACAGGCCAGGCATTCCGGAACCACCTCTCAGAGCTGCCAGAACCACATGCCGGACACTCCGGAATCACCTGCCAGGCATGGCGGAACCACCTCTCAGACTTGCCAGAACCATGTTCTGGACACGCCGGTACCACCTGCCGAGTATGCCGGAACCAGCTGATCCACTCCCCAGAACCACCTAGTGGACACGCCAAAATCAACTGCCGGCTACGCCAGAAGCACTCGGCAGACACTCCGTAATGACATGCCAGGCATTCCGGAACCACCTCTCAGAGGTGCCGGAACCAAATGCCGGACACTCCGGTATCACCTGCCGGGCATGCCGGAACCACCTCTCAGAGGTGCCACAACCACATGCCGGACACTCCGGAATCACCTGCCGGGCATGCTGGAACCACGTGCTGGACATGCCGGAACCACCTGCCGGACATGCCGGAACCACCTGCCGGACATTCCGGAACCACCGGTTCGACTCGCCGGAACCATTGCCGGACATGCAAAATCACCTGCCGGCTACGCCAGAACCACTTGGCGAACACTCCGGTATCACCTGCCGGGCATGCCGGAACCACCTCTCAGAGGTGCCAGAACCACATGCCGGACACTCCGGAATCACCTGCCGGGCATGCCGGAACCACCTGCCGGCCATGCCAGAACCACCGGCTCGACTCGCCGGAACCATTGCCGGACATGCAAAATCACCTGCCGGCTATGCCAGAACCACTTGGGGAACACTCCGGAATCACCTACCGGGCATGGCGGAACCACCTCTCAGACATGCCGGAACCACATGCCAATGACACAGGAAGCACCTGCAGAGCACGCCAGAACCACCTGCTCGACTCGCCAAAACCACCTGCTGGACACGCCAAAATCACCTGCCGGCTACGCCACAACCATTTGGTGAACTCTTCGGAATCACCTGCCGGGCTTGCTGGAACCACCTGCCGGTCACGCCAACATCACCTGCCAGCTATGCCAGAACCACTTGGCGGACACCATGGAAACACCTGTCGGGCCGGCCGGAACCACCTCTCAGACGTGCCAGAACCATGAGCCTGAGATGCCGGAACCACTCCCCGAACAGAACGAAACCACCTGCCAGACCCGCCTGAACCCCCTGGCGAGCACGCCTGATCCACCTGCTCAACTAGCCGGAACCAACTTCCTGACACGCCAAAATCACCTGCCAGGTATACAAGAACCACTTGGTGGACATTCCGGAATCATGTGCCGGAGATGCCAGAACCAGCTCTCAGACACACCAGAACCACGTGCCAGAGACGCCGGAAGCACCAGCTGACCATGCCTCAGCCACCTGCTCGAATCGCAAGATACACCTGTCAGACAGGCGAAAATCACCTGCCGCGTACGCCAGAAACACTTGGCGGACGCTCCGGAATCACTTGTCGGGCGTGCCGGAACCACATGCCGGACATGCCGGAACCACCGGCTCGACTCGCCGGAACCATTGCCGGACATGCAAAATCACCTTCCGGCTACGCCAGAATCACTTGGCGAACACTCCGGAATCACCTGCCGTGCATGGCGGAACCGCATCTCAGACTTGCCAGAACCATGTTCCGGACACGCCGGTACCACCTGCCGAGTATGCCGGAACCACCTGATCCACTCCCCAGAACCACCTGCTGGACACGCCAGAATCACCTGCCGACTACGCCAGAACCACTCGGCAGACACTCCGGAACCACCTGCCGGGCATGCCGGAACCACCTCTCAGAGGTGCCAGAACCACATGCCGGACAACCCGGAAGCACCCGCCGGGCATGCCGGAACCACCTCTCAGAGGTGCCAGAACCACATGCCGGACACTCCGGAATCACCTGTCGGGCGTGCCGGAACCTCCTCTCAGACTTGCCAGAACCATGTTCTGGACACGCCGGTACCACCTGCCGAGTATGCCGGAACCAGCTGATCCACTCCCCAGAACCACCTAGTGGACACGCCAAAATCAACTGCCGGCTATGCCAGAACCACTCGGCAGACACTCCGGAATCACAGGCCAGGCATTCCGGAACGACCTCTCAGAGGTGCCAGAACCAAATGCCGGACACTCCAGTATCACCTGCCGGGCATGCCGGAACCACCTCTCAGAGGTGCCAGAACCACATGCCAGACACTCCGGAATCACCTGCCGGGCATGCTGGAACCACATGCTGGACATGCCGGAACCACCTGCCGGACATGCCGGAACCACCTGCCGGACATGCCGGAACCACCGGCTCGACTCGCCGGAACCATTGCCGGACATGCAAAATCACCTGCCGGCTACGCCAGAACCACTTGGCGAACACTCCGGTATCACCTGCCGGGCATGCCGGAACCACCTCTCAGAGGTGCCAGAACCACATGACGGACACTCCGGAATCACCTGCCGGGCATGCCGGAACCACCTGCTGGACATGCCGGAACCACCGGCTCGACTCGCCGGAACCATTGCCGGACATGCAAAGTCACCTGCCGGCTACACCAGAACCACTTGGGGAACTCTCCGGAATCACCTACCGGGCATGGCGGAACCACCTCTCAGACATGCCGGAACCACATGCCAATGACACAGGAAGCACCTGCAGAGCACGCCAGAACCACCTGCTCGACTCGCCAAAACCACCTGCTGGACACGCCAAAATCACCTGCCGGCTACGCCACAACCATTTGGTGAACTCTTCGGAATCACCTGCCGGGCTTGCTGGAACCACCTGCCGGTCACGCCAACATCACCTGCCAGCTATGCCAGAACCACTTGGCGGACACCATGGAAACACCTGTCGGGCCGGCCGGAACCACCTCTCAGACGTGCCAGAACCATGAGCCTGAGATGCCGGAACCACTCCCCGAACAGAACGAAACCACCTGCCAGACCCGCCTGAACCCCCTGGCGAGCACGCCTGATCCACCTGCTCAACTAGCCAGAACCAACTTCCTGACACGCCAAAATCACCTGCCAGGTATACAAGAACCACTTGGTGGACATTCCGGAATCATGTGCCGGAGATGCCAGAAGCAGCTCTCAGACACACCAGAACCACGTGCCAGAGACGCCGGAAGCACCAGCTGACCATGCCTCAGCCACCTGCTCGACTCGCAAGATACACCTGTCGGACAGGCGAAAATCACCTGCCGCGTACGCCAGAAACACTTGGCGGACGCTCCGGAATCACTTGTCGGGCGTGCCGGAACCACATGCCGGACATGCCGGAACCACCAGCTCGACTCGCCGGAACCATTGCCGGACATGCAAAATCACCTTCCGGCTACGCCAGAATCACTTGGCGAACACTCCGGAATCACCTGCCGGGCATGGCGGAACCACCTCTCAGACATGCCGGAAACACATGCCAATGACTCCGGAAGCACCTGCCGAGCACGCCAGAACCACCTGCCGAGCACGCCGGAACCACCTACTCGACTCGCCGGAACCACCTACCTGACACGCTAAAATCACCTGCCGGGTAAGCCACAACCACTTGGTGGACACTCCGGAATCATCTTCCGGACATGCCAGAACCAGCTCTCAGACACACCAGAACCACGTGCCAGACACGCCAGAAGCACCTGCTGATCGTGCCTGAGCCAAATGCTCGACTTGCCAGAAACACCTGCCAGACACGCCAAAATCACCTGCCGGGTACGCCAGAACCACGTGGCGGACACTCCGGAATCACCTTTCGGGCATGCCGGAACCAACTCTCAGATGTGCCGGTCACGCCAGAAGCACCTGCCGGACATGCCGGAACCACCGGCTCGACTCGCCGGAACCACCGCCGGACATGCAAAATGACCTGCCGGCTACGCCAGAACCACTTGGCGAACACTCCGGAATCACCTGTCGGGCATGCCGGAACCGCATCTCAGACTTGCCAGAACCATGTTCCGGACACGCCGGTACCACCTGCCGAGTATGCCGGAACCACCTGATCCACTCCCCAGAACCACCTGCTGGACACGCCAGAATCACCTGCCGACTACGCCAGAACCACTCGGCAGACACTCCGGAACCACCTGCCGGGCATGCCGGAACCACCTCTCAGAGGTGCCAGAACCACATGCCGGACACTCCGGAATCACCCGCCGGGCATGCCGGAACCACCTCTCAGAGGTGCCAGAACCACATGCCGGACACTCCGGAATCACCTGTCGGGCGTGCCGGAACCTCCTCTCAGACTTGCCAGAACCATGTTCTGGACACGCCGGTACCACCTGCCGAGTATGCCGGAACCAGCTGATCCACTCCCCAGAACCACCTAGTGGACACGCCAAAATCAACTGCCGGCTACGCCAGAACCACTCGGCAGACACTCCGGAATCACAGGCCAGGCATTCCGGAACGACCTCTCAGAGGTGCCAGAACCAAATGCCGGACACTCCAGTATCACCTGCCGGGCATGCCGGAACCACCTCTCAGAGGTGCCAGAACCACATGCCAGACACTCCGGAATCACCTGCCGGGCATGCTGGAACCACGTGCTGGACATGCCGGAACCACCTGCCGGCCATGCCGGAACCACCGGCTCGACTCGCCGGAACCATTGCCGGACATGCAAAATCACCTGCCGGCTACGCCAGAACCACTTGGCGAACACTCCGGTATCACCTGCCGGGCATGCCGGGACCACCTCTCAGAGGTGCCAGAACCACATGCCGGACACTCCGGAATCACCTTCGGGGCATGCCGGAACCACCTGCTGGACATGCCGGAACCACCGGCTCGACTCGCCGGAACCATTGCCGGACATGCAAAATCACCTGCCGGCTATGCCAGAACCACTTCGGGAACACTCCGGAATCACCTGCCGGGTATGGCGGAACCACCTCTCAGACATGCCGGAACCACATGCCAATGACACCGGAAGCACCTGCCGCGCACGCCAGAACCACCTGCTCGACTCGCCAAAACCACCTGATGGACACGCCTAAATCACCTTCCGGCTACGCCACAACCATTTGGTGAACACTTAGGAATCACCTGCTGGGCTGGCTGGAACCACCTGCCGGTCACGCCAACATCACCTGCCAGCTATGCCAGAACCATTTGGCGGACACCATGGAAACACCTGTCGGGCCGGCCGGAACCACCTATCAGACGTGCCAGAACCATGTGCCTGAGATGCCGGAACCACACCCCGAACAGACCGAAACCACCTGCCAGACCCGCCTGAACCCCCTGGCGAGCACGCCTGATCCACCTGCTCACCTAGCCAGAACCAACTTCCTGACACGCCAAAATCACCTGCCCGGTATACCAGAACCACTTGGTGGGCACTCCGGAATCATCTGCCGGACATGCCAGAACCAGCTCTCAGACACACCAGAACCACGTGCCAGAGACGCCGGAAGCACCAGCTGAGGATGCCTGAGCCACGTACTCGACTCGCAAGATACACCTGTCGGACATGCCAAAATCACCTGCCGGGTACGCCAGAAACACTTGGCGGACGCTCCGGAATCACCTGTCGGGCGTGCCGGAACCTCCTCTCAGACTTGCCAGAACCATGTTCTGGACACGCCGGTACCACCTGCCGAGTATGCCGGAACCAGCTGATCCACTCCCCAGAACCACGTAGTGGACACGCCAAAATCAACTGCCGGCTACGCCAGAACCACTCGGCAGACACTCCGGAATCACAGGCCAGGCATTCCGGAACCACCTCTCAGAGCTGCCAGAACCACATGCCGGACACTCCGGAATCACCTGCCAGGCATGGCGGAACCACCTCTCAGACTTGCCAGAACCATGTTCTGGACACGCCGGTACCACCTGCCGAGTATGCCGGAACCAGCTGATCCACTCCCCAGAACCACCCAGTGGACACGCCAAAATCAACTGCCGGCTACGCCAGAAGCACTCGGCAGACACTCCGTAATGACATGCCAGGCATTCCGGAACCACCTCTCAGAGGTGCCGGAACCAAATGCCGGACACTCCGGTATCACCTGCCGGGCATGCCGGAACCACCTCTCAGAGGTGCCACAACCACATGCCGGACACTCCGGAATCACCTGCCGGGCATGCTGGAACCACGTGCTGGACATGCCGGAACCACCTGCCGGACATGCCGGAACCACCTGCCGGACATTCCGGAACCACCGGTTCGACTCGCCGGAACCATTGCCGGACATGCAAAATCACCTGCCGGCTACGCCAGAACCACTTGGCGAACACTCCGGTATCACCTGCCGGGCATGCCGGAACTACCTCTCAGAGGTGCCAGAACCACATGCCGGACACTCCAGAATCACCTGCCGGGCATGCCGGAACCACCTGCCGGCCATGCCAGAACCACCGGCTCGACTCGCCGGAACCATTGCCGGACATGCAAAATCACCTGCCGGCTATGCCAGAACCACTTGGGGAACACTCCGGAATCACCTACCGGGCATGGCGGAACCACCTCTCAGACATGCCGGAACCACATGCCAATGACACAGGAAGCACCTGCAGAGCACGCCAGAACCACCTGCTCGACTCGCCAAAACCACCTGCTGGACACGCCAAAATCACCTGCCGGCTACGCCACAACCATTTGGTGAACTCTTCGGAATCACCTGCCGGGCTTGCTGGAACCACCTGCCGGTCACGCCAACATCACCTGCCAGCTATGCCAGAACCACTTGGCGGACACCATGGAAACACCTGTCGGGCCGGCCGGAACCACCTCTCAGACGTGCCAGAACCATGAGCCTGAGATGCCGGAACCACTCCCCGAACAGAACGAAACCACCTGCCAGACCCGCCTGAACCCCCTGGCGAGCACGCCTGATCCACCTGCTCAACTAGCCGGAACCAACTTCCTGACACGCCAAAATCACCTGCCAGGTATACAAGAACCACTTGGTGGACATTCCGGAATCATGTGCCGGAGATGCCAGAAGCAGCTCTCAGACACACCAGAACCACGTGCCAGAGACGCCGGAAGCACTAGCTGACCATGCCTCAGCCACCTGCTCGACTCGCAAGATACACCTGTCGGACAGGCGAAAATCACCTGCCGCGTACGCCAGAAACACTTGGCGGACGCTCCGGAATCACTTGTCGGGCGTGCCGGAACCACATGCCGGACATGCCGGAACCACCAGCTCGACTCGCCGGAACCATTGCCGGACATGCAAAATCACCTTCCGGCTACGCCAGAATCACTTGGCGAACACTCCGGAATCACCTGCCGGGCATGGCGGAACCACCTCTCAGACATGCCGGAAACACATGCCAATGACTCCGGAAGCACCTGCCGAGCACGCCAGAACCACCTGCCGAGCACGCCGGAACCACCTACTCGACTCGCCGGAACCACCTACCTGACACGCTAAAATCACCTGCCGGGTATGCCACAACCACTTGGTGGACACTCCGGAATCATCTTCCGGACATGCCAGAACCAGCTCTCAGACACACCAGAACCACGTGCCAGACACGCCGGAAGCACCTGCTGATCGTGCCTGAGCCAAATGCTCGACTTGCCAGAAACACCTGCCAGACACGCCAAAATCACCTGCCGGGTACGCCAGAACCACGTGGCGGACACTCCGGAATCACCTTTCGGGCATGCCGGAACCAACTCTCAGACGTGCCAGAACCTCGTGCCGGACACGCCAGAACCACCTGCCGGACAGTCCGGAAACACCTGCTGGGCACGCCGGAACCACCGGCTCGACTCGCCGGAACCACCGCCGGACATGCAAAATGACCTGACAGCTACGCCAGAACCACTCGGCAGACACTCCGGAACCACCTGCCGGGCATGCCGCAACCAACTCTCAGAGGTGCCAGAACCACATGCCGGACACTCCAGAATCACCTGTCGGGCATGCCGGAACCAACTCTCAGATGTGCCGGTCACGCCAGAAGCACCTGCCGGACACGCCGGAACCACCGGCTCGACTCGCCGGAACCACCGCCGGACATGCAAAATGACCTGCCGGCTACGCCAGAACCACTTGGCGAACACTCCGGAATCACCTGTCGGGCATGCCGGAACCGCATCTCAGACTTGCCAGAACCATGTTCCGGGCACGCCGGTACCACCTGCCGAGTATGCCGGAACCACCTGATCGACTCCCTGGAACCACCTGCTGGACACGCCAGAATCACCTGCCGACTACGCCAGAACCACTCGGCAGACACTCCGGAACCACCTGCCGGGCATGCCGGAACCACCTCTCAGAGGTGCGAGAACCACATGCCGGACACTCCGGAATCACCCGCCGGGCATGCCGGAACCACCTCTCAGAGGTGCCAGAACCACATGCCGGACACTCCGGAATCACCTGTCGGGCGTGCCGCAACCTCCTCTCAGACTTGCCAGAACCATGTTCTGGACACGCCGGTACCACCTGCCGAGTATGCCGGAACCAGCTGATCCACTCCCCAGAACCACCTACTGGACACGCCAAAATCAACTGCCGGCTACGCCAGAACCACTCGGCAGACACTCCGGAATCACAGGCCAGGCATTCCGGAACGACCTCTCAGAGGTGCCAGAACCAAATGCCGGACACTCCAGTATCACCTGCCGGGCATGCCGGAACCACCTCTCAGAGGTGCCAGAACCACATGCCAGACACTCCGGAATCACCTGCCGGGCATGCTGGAACCACGTGCTGGACATGCCGGAACCACCTGCTGGACATGCCGGAACCACCTGCCGGACATGCCGGAACCACCGGCTCGACTCGCCGGAACCATTGCCGGACATGCAAAATCACCTGCCGGCTACGCCAGAACCACTTGGCGAACACTCCGGTATCACCTGCCGGGCATGCCGGAACCACCTCTCAGAGGTGCCAGAACCACATGCCGGACACTCCGGAATCACCTGCCGGGCATGCCGGAACCACCTGCTGGACATGCCGGAACCACCGGCTCGACTCGCCGGAACCATTGCGGGACATGCAAAATCACCTGCCGGCTATGCCAGAACCACTTCGGGAACACTCCGGAATCACCTGCCGGGCATGGCGGAACCACCTCTCAGACATGCCGGAACCACATGCCAATGACACCGGAAGCACCTGCCGCGCACGCCAGAACCACCTGCTCGACTCGCCAAAACCACCTGATGGACACGCCTAAATCACCTTCCGGCTACGCCACAACCATTTGGTGAACACTTCGGAATCACCTGCTGGGCTGGCTGGAACCACCTGCCGGTCACGCCAACATCACCTGCCAGCTATGCCAGAACCACTTGGCGGACACCATGGAAACACCTGTCGGGCCGGCCGGAACCACCTATCAGACGTGCCAGAACCATGTGCCTGAGATGCCGGAACCACACCCCGAACAGACCGAAACCACCTGCCAGACCCGCCTGAACCCCCTGGCGAGCACGCCTGATCCACCTGCTCACCTAGCCAGAACCAACTTCCTGACACGCCAAAATCACCTGCCCGGTATACCAGAACCACTTGGTGGGCACTCCGGAATCATCTGCCGGACATGCCAGAACCAGCTCTCAGACACACCAGAACCACGTGCCAGAGACGCCGGAAGCACCAGCTGAGGATGCCTGAGCCACGTACTCGACTCGCAAGATACACCTGTCGGACATGCCAAAATCACCTGCCGGGTACGCCAGAAACACTTGGCGGACGCTCCGGAATCACCTGTCGGGCGTGCCGGAACCTCCTCTCAGACTTGCCAGAACCATGTTCTGGACACGCCGGTACCACCTGCCGAGTATGCCGGAACCAGCTGATCCACTCCCCAGAACCACCTAGTGGACACGCCAAAATCAACTGCCGGCTACGCCAGAACCACTCGGCAGACACTCCGGAATCACAGGCCAGGCATTCCGGAACCACCTCTCAGAGCTGCCAGAACCACATGCCGGACACTCCGGAATCACCTGCCGGGCATGCTGGAACCACGTGCTGGACATGCCGGAACCACCTGCCGGACATGCCGGAACCACCTGCCGGACATTCCGGAACCACCGGCTCGACTCGCCGGAACCATTGCCGGACATGCAAAATCACCTGCCGGCTACGCCAGAACCACTTGGCGAACACTCCGGTATCACCTGCCGGGCATGCCGGGACCACCTCTCAGAGGTGCCAGAACCACATGCCGGACACTCCAGAATCACCTGCCGGGCATGCCGGAACCACCTGCCGGCCATGCCGGAACCACCGGCTCGACTCGCCGGAACCATTGCCGGACATGCAAAATCACCTGCCGGCTATGCCAGAACCACTTGGGGAACACTCCAGAATCACCTACCGGGCATGGCGGAACCACCTCTCAGACATGCCGGAACCACATGCCAATGACACAGGAAGCACCTGCAGAGCACGCCAGAACCACCTGCTCGACTCGCCAAAACCACCTGCTGGACACGCCAAAATCACCTGCCGGCTACGCCACAACCATTTGGTGAACTCTTCGGAATCACCTGCCGGGCTTGCTGGAACCACCTGCCGGTCACGCCAACATCACCTGCCAGCTATGCCAGAACCACTTGGCGGACACCATGGAAACACCTGTCGGGCCGGCCGGAACCACCTCTCAGACGTGCCAGAACCATGAGCCTGAGATGCCGGAACCACTCCCCGAACAGAACGAAACCACCTGCCAGACCCGCCTGAACCCCCTGGCGAGCACGCCTGATCCACCTGCTCAACTAGCCGGAACCAACTTCCTGACACGCCAAAATCACCTGCCAGGTATACAAGAACCACTTGGTGGACATTCCGGAATCATGTGCCGGAGATGCCAGAACCAGCTCTCAGACACACCAGAACCACGTGCCAGAGACGCCGGAAGCACCAGCTGAGCATGCCTCAGCCACCTGCTCGACTCGCAAGATACACCTGTCGGACAGGTGAAAATCACCTGCCGCGTACGCCAGAAACACTTGGCGGACGCTCCGGAATCACTTGTCGGGCGTGCCGGAACCACATGCCGGACATGCCGGAACCACCAGCTCGACTCGCCGGAACCATTGCCGGACATGCAAAATCACCTGCCGGCTACACCAGAATCACTTGGCGAACACTCCGGAATCACCTGCCGGGCATGGCGGAACCACCTCTCAGACATGCCGGAAACACATGCCAATGACTCCGGAAGCACCTGCCGAGCACGCCAGAACCACCTGCCGAGCACGCCGGAACCACCTACTCGACTCGCCGGAACCACCTACCTGACACGCTAAAATCACCTGCCGGGTATGCCACAACCACTTGCTGGACACTCCGGAATCATCTTCCGGACATGCCAGAACCAGCTCTCAGACACACCAGAACCACGTGCCAGACACGCCGGAAGCACCTGCTGATCGTGCCTGAGCCAAATGCTCGACTTGCCAGAAACACCTGCCAGACACGCCAAAATCACCTGCCGGGTACGCCAGAACCACGTGGCGGACACTCCGGAATCACCTTTCGGGCATGCCAGAACCAACTCTCAGACGTGCCAGAACCTCGTGCCGGACACGCCAGAACCACCTGCCGGACAGACCGGAAACACCTGCTGGGCATGCCGGAACCACCGGCTCGACTCGCCGGAACCACCGCCGGACATGAAAAATGACCTGCCAGCTACGCCAGAACCACTTGGCGAACACTCCGGAATCACCTGTCGGGCATGCCAGAACCACCTCTCAGACTTGCCAGAACCATGGTCCGGACACGCCGGTACCACCTGCCGAGTATGCCGGAACCACATGATCCACTCCCCAGAACCACATGCTGCACACGCCAGAATCACCTGCCGGCTACGCCAGAACCACTCGGCAGACACTCCGGAACCACCTGCCGGGCATGCCGCAACGAACTCTCAGAGGTGCCAGAACCACATGCCGGACACTCCAGAATCACCTGTCGGGCATGCCGGAACCAACTCTCAGATGTGCCGGTCACGCCAGAAGCACCTGCCGGACACGCCGGAACCACCGGCTCGACTCGCCGGAACCACCGCCGGACATGCAAAATGACCTGCCGGCTACGCCAGAAGCACTTGACGAACACTCCGGAATCACCTGTCGGGCATGCCGGAACCGCATCTCAGACTTGCCAGAACCATGTTCCGGACACGCCGGTACCACCTGCCGAGTATGCCGGAACCACCTGATCGACTCCCCGGAACCACCTGCTGGACACGCCAGAATCACCTGCCGACTACGCCAGAACCACTCGGCAGACACTCCGGAACCACCTGCCGGGCATGCCGGAACCACCTCTCAGAGGTGCGAGAACCACATGCCGGACACTCCGGAATCACCCGCCGGGCATGCCGGAACCACCTCTCAGAGGTGCCAGAACCACATGCCGGACACTGCGGAATCACCTGTCGGGCGTGCCGGAACCTCCTCTCAGACTTGCCAGAACCATGTTCTGGACACGCCGGTACCACCTGCCGAGTATGCCGGAACCAGCTGATCCACTCCCCAGAACCACCTACTGGACACGCCAAAATCAACTGCCGGCTACGCCAGAACCACTCGGCAGACACTCCGGAATCACAGGCCAGGCATTCCGGAACGACCTCTCAGAGGTGCCAGAACCAAATGCCGGACACTCCAGTATCACCTGCCGGGCATGCCGGAACCACCTCTCAGAGGTGCCAGAACCACATGCCAGACACTCCGGAATCACCTGCCGGGCATGCTGGAACCACGTGCTGGACATGCCGGAACCACCTGCTGGACATGCCGGAACCACCTGCCGGACATGCCGGAACCACCGGCTCGACTCGCCGGAACCATTGCCGGACATGCAAAATCACCTGCCGGCTACGCCAGAACCACTTGGCGAACACTCCGGTATCACCTGCCGGGCATGCCGGAACCACCTCTCAGAGGTGCCAGAACCACATGCCGGACACTCCGGAATCACCTGCCGGGCATGCCGGAACCACCTGCTGGACATGCCGGGACCACCGGCTCGACTCGCCGGAACCATTGCGGGACATGCAAAATCATCTGCCGGCTATGCCAGAACCACTTCGGGAACACTCCGGAATCACCTGCCGGGCATGGCGGAACCACCTCTCAGACATGCCGGAACCACATGCCAATGACACCGGAAGCACCTGCCGCGCACGCCAGAACCACCTGCTCGACTCGCCAAAACCACCTGATGGACACGCCTAAATCACCTTCCGGCTACGCCACAACCATTTGGTGAACACTTCGGAATCACCTGCTGGGCTGGCTGGAACCACCTGCCGGTCACGCCAACATCACCTGCCAGCTATGCCAGAACCACTTGGCGGACACCATGGAAACACCTGTCGGGCCGGCCGGAACCAACTATCAGACGTGCCAGAACCATGTGCCTGAGATGCCGGAACCACACCCCGAACAGACCGAAACCACCTGCCAGACCCGCCTGAACCCCCTGGCGAGCACGCCTGATCCACCTGCTCACCTAGCCAGAACCAACTTCCTGACACGCCAAAATCACCTGCCCGGTATACCAGAACCACTTGGTGGGCACTCCGGAATCATCTGCCGGACATGCCAGAACCAGCTCTCAGACACACCAGAACCACGTGCCAGAGACGCCGGAAGCACCAGCTGAGGATGCCTGAGCCACGTACTCGACTCGCAAGATACACCTGTCGGACATGCGAAAATCACCTGCCGGGTACGCCAGAAACACTTGGCGGACGCTCCGGAATCACCTGTCGGGCGTGCCGGAACCTCCTCTCAGACTTGCCAGAACCATGTTCTGGACACGCCGGTAATACCTGCCGAGTATGCCGGAACCAGCTGATCCACTCCCCAGAACCACCTAGTGGACACGCCAAAATCAACTGCCGGCTACGCCAGAACCACTCGGCAGACACTCCGGAATCACAGGCCAGGCATTCCGGAACCACCTCTCAGAGCTGCCAGAACCACATGCCGGACACTCCGGAATCACCTGCCGGGCATGCTGGAACCACGTGCTGGACATGCCGGAACCACCTGCCGGACATGCCGGAACCACCTGCCGGACATTCCGGAACCACCGGCTCGACTCGCCGGAACCATTGCCGGACATGCAAAATCACCTGCCGGCTACGCCAGAACCACTTGGCGAACACTCCGGTATTACCTGCCGGGCATGCCGGGACCACCTCTCAGAGGTGCCAGAACCACATGCCGGACACTCCGGAATCACCTGTCGGTCATGCCGGAACCACCTGCCGGACATGCCGGAACCACCGGCTCGACTCGCCGGAACCATTGCCGGACATGCAAAGTCACCTGCCGGCTACGCCAGAACCACTTGGCGAGCACTCCGGAATCACCTGCCAGGCATGGCGGAACCACCTCTCAGACTTGCCAGAACCATGTTCTGGACACGCCGGAACCACCTGCCGAGTATGCCGGAACCAGCTGATCCACTCCCCAGAACCACCTAGTGGACACGCCAAAATCAACTGCCGGCTACGCCAGAAGCACTCGGCAGACACTCCGTAATCACATGCCAGGCATTCCGGAACCACCTCTCAGAGGTGCCAGAACAAAATGCCGGACACTCCGGTATCACCTGCCGGGCATGCCGGAACCACCTCTCAGAGGTGCCACAACCACATGCCG
Organism: Equus caballus; assembly: GCF_041296265.1. NCBI lineage: Eukaryota > Metazoa > Chordata > Mammalia > Perissodactyla > Equidae > Equus > Equus caballus. The sequence goes on from NC_091704.1 coordinate 8,317,042, forward strand.
GACACTCCGGAATCACCTGCCGGGCATGCTGGAACCACGTGCTGGACATGCCGGAACCACCTGCCGGACATGCCGGAACCACCTGCCGGACATTCCGGAACCACCGGTTCGACTCGCCGGAACCATTGCCGGACATGCAAAATCACCTGCCGGCTATGCCAGAACCACTTGGCGAACACTCCGGAATCACCTGCCGGGCATGCCGGAACCACCTCTCAGAGGTGCCCGAACCACATGCCGGACACTCCAGAATCACCTGCCGGGCATGCCGGAACCACCTGCCGGCCATGCCGGAACCACCGGCTCGACTCGCCGGAACCATTGCCGGACATGCAAAATCACCTGCCGGCTATGCCAGAACCACTTGGGGAACACTCCGGAATCACCTACTGGGCATGGCGGAACCACCTCTCAGACATGCCGGAACCACATGCCAATGACACAGGAAGCACCTGCAGAGCACGCCAGAACCACCTGCTCGACTCGCCAAAACCACCTGCTGGACACGCCAAAATCACCTGCCGGCTACGCCACAACCATTTGGTGAACTCTTCGGAATCACCTGCCGGGCTTGCTGGAACCACCTGCCGGTCATGCCAACATCACCTGCCAGCTATGCCAGAACCACTTGGCGGACACCATGGAAACACCTGTCGGGCCGGCCTGAACCACCTCTCAGACGTGCCAGAACCATGAGCCTGAGATGCCGGAACCACTCCCCGAACAGAACGAAACCACCTGCCAGACCCGCCTGAACCCCCTGGCGAGCACGCCTGATCCGCCTGCTCAACTAGCCGGAACCAACTTCCTGACACGCCAAAATCACCTGCCAGGTATACAAGAACCACTTGGTGGACATTCCGGAATCATGTGCCGGACATGCCAGAACCAGCTCTCAGACACACCAGAACCACGTGCCAGAGACGCCAGAAGCACCAGCTGAGCATGCCTCAGCCACCTGCTCGACTCGCAAGATACACCTGTCGGACAGGCGAAAATCACCTGCCGCGTACGCCAGAAACACTTGGCGGACGCTCCGGAATCACTTGTCGGGCGTGCCGGAACCACATGCCGGACATGCCGGAACCACCGGCTCGACTCGCCGGAACCATTGCCGGACATGCAAAATCACCTGCCGGCTACGCCAGAATCACTTGGCGAACACTCCGGAATCACCTGCCGGGCATGGCGGAACCACCTCTCAGACATGCCGGAAACACATGCCAATGACTCCGGAAGCACCTGCCAAGCACGCCAGAACCACCTGCCGAGCACGCCGGAACCACCTACTCGACTCGCCGGAACCACCTACCTGACACGCTAAAATCACCTGCCGGGTATGCCACAACCACTTGGTGGACACTCCGGAATCATCTTCCGGACATGCCAGAACCAGCTCTCAGACACACCAGAACCACGTGCCAGACATGCCGGAAGCACCTGCTGATCGTGCCTGAGCCAAATGCTCGACTTGCCAGAAACACCTGCCAGACACGCCAAAATCACCTGCCGGGTACGCCAGAACCACGTGGCGGACACTCCGGAATCACCTTTCGGGAATGCCGGAACCAACTCTCAGACGTGCCAGAACCTCGTGCCGGACACGCCAGAACCACCTGCCGGACAGACCGGAAACACCTGCTGGACACGCCGGAACCACCGGCTCGACTCGCCGGAACCACCGCCGGACATGCAAAATGACCTGCCAGCTACGCCAGAACCACTTGGCGAACACTCCGGAATCACCTGTCGGGCATGCCAGAACCACCTCTCAGACTTGCCAGAACCATGTTCCGGACACGCCGGTACCACCTGCCGAGTATGCCGGAACCACATGATCCACTCCCCAGAACCACCTGCTGGACACGCCAGAATCACCTGCCGGCTACGCCAGAACCACTCGGCAGACACTCCGGAACCACCTGCCGGGCATGCCGCAACCACCTCTCAGAGGTGCCAGAACCACATGCCGGACACTCCAGAATCACCTGTCGGGCATGCCGGAACCAACTCTCAGACGTGCCGGTCACGCCAGAAGCACCTGCCGGACACGCCGGAACCACCGGCTCGACTCGCCGGAACCACCGCCGGACATGCAAAATGACCTGCCGGCTACGCCAGAACCACTTGGCGAACACTCCGGAATCACCTGTCGGGCATGCCGGAACCGCATCTCAGAGGTGCCAGAACCACATGCCGGACACTCCGGAATCACCCGCCGGGCATGCCGGAACCACCTGATCCACTCCCCAGAACCACCTGCTGGACACGCCAGAATCACCTGCCGACTACGCCAGAACCACTCGGCAGACACTCCTGAACCACCTGCCGGGCATGCCGGAACCACCTCTCAGAGGTGCCAGAACCACATGCCGGACACTCCGGAATCACCCGCCGGGCATGCCGGAACCACCTCTCAGAGGTGCCAGAACCACATGCCGGACACTCCGGAATCACCTGCCGGGCATGCCGGAACCATCTCTCAGACGTGCCAGAACCATGTTCCGGACACGCTGCTACCACCTGCCGAGCTCGCCGGAACCACCTGCAGGACACGCCAAAATCACCTGCCAGCTACGCCTGAACCACACGGCAGACACTCCGGGATCACCTGCCGGGCTGGCTGGAACCACCTGCCAGTCACACCAACATCACCTTTCAGCTACGCCAGAACCACTTGGCGGACACTCCCGAAACACCTCTCCGGCCGGCAGGAACCACATCTCAGACGTGCCAGAACCATGTGCCTGAGATGCCGGAACCACTCCCCGAACAGACCGAAACCACCTGCCAGACCCTCCTGAACCCCCTGGCGAGCACGCCTGATCCACCTGCTCAACTAGCCGGAACCACCTTCCTGACAAGCCAAAATCACCTGCCGGCTACGCCACAAACATTTGGTGAACTCTTCGGAATCACCTGCCGGGCTGGCTCCAGAACCACTCGGCAGACTCTCCGGAACCACCTGCCGGGCATGCCGGAACCACCTCTCAGACATGCCGGAACCACATGCCAATGACACCGGAAGCACCTGCCGAGCACGCCAGAACCACCTGCTCGACTCGCCAAAACCACCTGCTGGACACGCCAAAATCACCTGCCGGCTACGCCACAACCATTTGGTGAACTCTTCGGAATCACCTGCCGTGCTGGCTGGAACCACCTCTCAGACATGCCGGAACCACATGCCAATGACACTGGAAGCACCTGCCGAGCACGCCAGAACCACCTGCTCGACTCGCCAAAACCACCTGCTGTACACGCCAAAATCACCTGCCGGCTACGCCACAACCATTTGGTGAACTCTTCGGAATCACCTGCCGGGCTGGCTCCAGAACCACTCGGCAGACACTCCGGAACCACCTGCCGGGCATGCCGCAACCACATCTCAGAGGTGCCAGAACCACATGCCGGACACTCCAGAATCACCTCTCGGGCATGCCGGAACCAACTCTCAGACGTGCCGGTCACGCCAGAAGCACCTGCCGGACACGCCGGAACCACCGGCTCGACTCGCCGTAACCACCGCCGGACATGCAAAATGACCTGCCGGCTACGCCAGAACCACTTGGCGAACACTCCGGAATCACCTGTCGGGCATGCCAGAACCACCTCTCAGACTTGCCAGAACCATGTTCCGGACACGCCGGTACCACCTGCCGAGTATGCCGGAACCACCTGATCCACTCACCAGAACCACCTGGTGGACACGCCAGAATCACCTGCCGGCTACGCCAGAACAACTCGGCAGACACTCCGGAACCACCTGCCAGACACGCCGCAACCACCTCTCAGAGGTGCCAGAACCACATGCCGGACACTCCACAATCACCTGTCGGGCATGCCGGAACCAACTCTCAGACGTGCCGGTCACGCCAGAAGCACCTGACGGACACGCCGGAACCACCGGCTCGACTCGCCGGAACCACCGCCGGACACGCCAGAATCACCTTCCGACTACGGCAGAACCACTCGGCGAACACTCCGGAATCACCTGTCGGGCATGCCGGAACCACCTCTCAGACATGCCGGTACCACATGCCAATGACACCGGAAGCACCTGCCAAGGACGCCAGAACCACCTGCTCGACTCGCCAAAACCACCTGCTGGACACGCCAAAATCACCTGCCGGCTACGCCACAACCATTTGGTGATCTCTTCGGAATCACCTGCTGGGCATGCTGGAACCACGTGCTGGACATGCCGGAACCACCTGCCGGACATGCCGGAACCACCTGCCGGACATTCCATAACCACCTGCTCGACTCTCCGGAACCAGTGCCGGACATGCAAAATCACCTGCCGGCTACGCCAGAACTACTTGGCGCACAATCCGGAATCACCTGCCGGGCATGGCGGAACCACCTCTCAGACATGCCGGAACCACATGCCAATGACACCGGAGCACCTGCCGAGCACGCCAGAACCGCCTGCTCGACTCGCCAAAACCACCTGCTGGACATGCCAAAATCACCTGCCGGCTACGCCACAACCATTTGGTGAACACTTCGGAATCACCTGCCGGGCTTGCTGGAACCACCTGCTGGTCACGCCAACATCACCTGCCAGCTATGCCAGAACCACTTGGCGGACACCATGGAAACACCTGTCGGGCCGGCCGGAACCACCTCTAAGACGTGCCAGAACCATGAGCCTGAGATGCCGGAACCACACCCCGAACAGAACGAAACCACCTGCCAGACCCGCCTGAACCCCCTGGCGAGCACGCCTGATCCGCCTGCTCAACTAGCCGGAACCAACTTCCTGACACGCCAAAATCACCTGCCAGGTATACAAGAACCACTTGGTGGTCACTCCGGAATCATCTGCCGGAGACGCCAGAACCAGCTCTCAGACACACCAGAACCACGTGCCAGAGACGCTGGAAGCACCAGCTGAGCATGCCTCAGACAACTGCTCGACTCGCAAGATACACCTGTCGGACATGCGAAAATCACCTGCCGGGTACGCCAGAAACACTTGGCGGACGCTCCGGAATCACCTGTCGGGCGTGCCGGAACCACCTCTCCGACTTGCCAGAACCATGTTCTGGACACACCGGTACCACCTGCCGAGTATGCCGGAACCAGCTGATCCACTCCCCTGAACCACGTAGTGGACACGCCAAAATCAACTGCCGGCTACGCCAGAACCACTCGGCAGACACTCCGGAATCACATGCCAGGCATTCCGGAACCACCTCTCACAGGTGCCAAAACCAAATGCCGGACACTCCGGTATCACCTGCCGGGCATGCCGGAACCACCTCTCAGAGGTGCCAGAACCACATGCCGGACACTCCGGAATCACCTGCCGGGCATGGCGGAACCACCTCTCAGACATGCCGGAACCACATGCCAATGACACCAGAAGCACCTGCCGAGCACGCCAGAACCACCTGCTCGATTCGCCAAAACCACCTTCTGGACACGCCGAAATCTCATGCCGGCTAGGCCACAACCATTTGGTGAACACCTCGGAATCACCTGCCGGGCTGGCTGGAACCATCTGCCGGTTACGCCAACATCACCTGCCAGCTATGCCAGAACCACTTGGCGGACACCATGGAAACACCTGTCGGGCCGGCCGGAACCACCTATCAGACGTGCCAGAACCATGTGCCTGAGATGCCGGAACCACACCCCGAACAGACCGAAACCCCCTGCCAGACCCGCCTGAACCACCTGCCGAGCACGCCGGAACCACCTACTCGACTCGCTGGAACCACCTACCTGACACGCTAAAATCACCTGCCGGGTATGCCACAACCACTTGGTGGACACTCCGGAATCATCTGCCGGACATGCCAGAACCAGCTCTCAGACACACCAGAACCACGTGCCAGACACGCCGGAAGCACCTGCTGAGCATGCCTGAGCCAAATGCTCGACTTGCCAGAAACACCTGGCAGACACGCCAAAATCACCTGCCGGGTACGCCAGAATCACGTGGCGGACACTCCGGAATCACCTCTCGGGCGTGCCGGAACCACCTCTCAGACTTGCCAGAACCATGTTCTGGACACGCCGGTACAAGTGCAGAGTATGCCGGAACCAGCTGATCCACTCCCCAGAACCACCTAGTGGATACGCCAAAATCAACTGCCGGCTACGCCAGAACCACTCAGCAGACACTCCGGAATCACATGCCAGGCATTCCGGAACCACCTCTCAGAGCTGCCAGAACCACATGACGGACACTCCAGAATCACCTGCCGGGCATGCTGGAACCACGTGCTGGACATGCCGGAACCACCTGCCGGACATGCCGGAACCACCTGCCGGACATTCCGTAACCACCTGCTCGACTCTCCGGAACCAGTGCCGGACATGCAAAATCACCTGCCGGCTACGCCAGAACCACTTGGCGCACAATCCGGAATCACCTGCCGGGCATGGCGGAACCACCTCTCAGACATGCCGGAACCACATGCCAATGACACCGGAGCACCTGCCGAGCACGCCAGAACCACCTGCTCGACTCGCCAAAACCACATTCTGGACACGCCAAAATCACCTTCAGGCTACGCCACAACCATATGGTGAACACTTCGGAATCACCTGCCGGGCTGGCTGGAATCAACTGCCGGTCACCCAACATCACCTGCCAGCTATGCCAGAACCACTTGGCGGACACCATGGATACACCTGTCGGGCCGGCCGGAACCACCTATCAGACGTGCCAGAACCATGTGCCTGAGATGCCGGAACCACACCCGAACAGACCGAAACCACCTGCCAGACCCGCATGAACCACCTGCCGAGCATGCCGGAACCACCTACTCGACTCGCTGGAACCACCTACCTGACACGCCACAATCACCTGCCGGGTATGCCACAACCACTTGGTGGACACTCCGGAATCATCTGCCAGACATGCCAGAACCAGCTCTCAGACACACCAGAACCACGTGCCAGACACGCCGGAAGCACCTGCTGAGCATGCCTGAGTCAAATGCTCGACTTGCAAGAAACACCGGTCAGACACGCCAAAATCACCTGCCGGGTACGCCAGAACCACGTGGCGGACACTCCGGAATGACCTGTCGGGCATGCCGGAACCAACTCTCAGACGTGCCAGAACCTCGTGCCGGTCACGCCAGAACCACCTGCCGGACACGCCGGAACCACCGGCTCGACTCGCCGGAACCACCGCCGGACATGCAAAATGACCTGCCGGCTACGCCAGAACCACTTGGCGAACACTCCGGAATCACCTGTCGGGCATGCCGGAACCCCCTCTGAGACTTGCCAGAACCATGTTCCGGACACGCCGGTACCACCTGCAGAGTATGCCGGAACCACCTGATCCACTCCCCACAACCACCTGCTGGACACGCCAGAATCACCTGCCGACAATGCCAGAACCACTCGTCAGACACTCCGGAACCACCTGCCGGGCATGCCTGAACCACCTCTCAGAGGTGCCAGAACCACATGCCGGACACTCCGGAACCACCTGCCGGGCATGCCGGACCCACCTCTCAGAGGTGCCAGAACCAGATGCCAGACACTCCGGAATCACCTGCCGGGCATGCCGGAACCATCTCTCAGACGTGCCAGAACCATGTTCCGGACACGCCGGTACCACCTGCCGTGCTCGCCGGAACCAACTTCTGGACACGCCAAAATCACCTGCCGGCTACGCCAGAACCACTCGGCAGACACTCCGGAATCACCTGCGGGGCTGGCTGGAACCACCTGCCGGTCACTCCAACATCACCTTTCAGCTACGCCAGAACCACTTGGCGGACACTCCGGAAACACCTGTCGGGCCGGCCGGAACCACCTCTCAAACGTGCAAGAACCATGTGCCTGAGATGCCGGAACCACTCCCCGAACAGACCGAAACCACCTGCCAGACCCGCCTGAACCCCCTGGCGAGCACACCTGATCCACCTGCTCAACTAGCCGGAACCACCTTCCTGACACGCCAAAATCACCTGTCGGGTGTACCAGAACCACTTGGTGGATACTCCGGAATCACCTGCCGGGCATGCCAGAACCATCTCTCACACGTGCCAGAACCATGTTCCGGACACGCCGGTACCACCTGCCCAGCTCGCCGGAACCAACTGCTGGACACGCCAAAATCACCTGCCGGGTACGCCAGAACCACTCGGCAGACACTCCGGAATCACCTGCCTGGCATGCCGGAACCACCTGCTGGACATGCCGGAACCACCTGCCGGACATGCCGGAACCACCGGCTCGACTCGCCGGAACCATTGCCGGACATGCAAAATCACCTGCCGGCTACGCGAGAACCACTTGGCGAACACTCCGGTATCACCTGCCGGGCATGCCGGAACCACCTCTCAGAGGTGCCGGAACCACATGCCGGACACTCCGGAATCACCTGCCGGGCATGCCGGAACCACCTTCTGGACATGCCGGAACCACCGGCTCGACTCGCCGGAACCATTGACCGACATGCAAAATCACCTGCCGGCTATGCCAGAACCACTTCGGGAACACTCTGGAATCACCTGCCGGGCAGGGCGGAACCACCTCTCAAACATGCCGGAACCACATGCCAATGACACCGGAAGCACCTGCCGCGCACACCAGAACCACCTGCTCGACTCGCCAAAACCACCTGATGGACACGCCTAAATCACCTTCCGGCTACGCCGCAACCATTTGGTGAACACTTCGGAATCACCTGCCGGGCTGGCTGGATCCACCTGCCGGTCACGCCAACATCACCTGCCAGCTATGCCAGAACCACTTGGCGGACACCATGGAAACACCTGTCGGGCCGGCCGGAACCACCTATCAGACGTGCCAGAACCATGTGCCTGAGATGCCGGAACCACACCCCGAACAGACCGAAACCACCTGCCAGACCCGCCTGAACCCCCTGGCGAGCACGCCTGATCCACCTGCTCACCTAGCCGGAACCAACTTCCTGGCATGCCAAAATCACCTGCCCGGTATACCAGAACCACTTGGTGGGCACTCCGGAATCATCTGCCGGACATGCCAGAACCAGCTCTCAGACACACCAGAACCACGTGCCAGAGACGCCGGAAGCACCAGCTGAGGATGCCTGAGCCACGTACTCGACTCGCAAGATACACCTGTCGGACATGCCAAAATCACCTGCCGGGTACGCCAGAAAAACTTGGCGGACGCTCCGGAATCACCTGTCGGGCGTGCCGGAACCTCCTCTCAGACTTGCCAGAACCATGTTCTGGACACGCCGGTACCACCTGCCGAGTATGCCGGAACCAGCTGATCCACTCCCCAGAACCACCTAGTGGACACGCCAAAATCAACTGCCGGCTACGCCAGAACCACTCGGCAGACACTCCGGAATCACAGGCCAGGCATTCCGGAACCACCTCTCAGAGCTGCCAGAACCACATTCCGGACACTCCGGAATCACCTGCCGGGCATGCTGGAACCACGTGCTGGACATGCCGGAAACACCTGCCGGACATGCCGGAACCACCTGCCGGACATTCCGAAAACACCGGCTCGACTCGCCGGAACCATTGCCGGACATGCAAAATCACCTGCCGGCTACGCCAGAACCACTTGGCGAACACTCCGGTATCACCTACCGGGCATGCCGGGACCACCTCTCAGAGGTGCCAGAACCACATGCCGGACACTCCGGAATCACCTGCCGGGCATGCCGGAACCACCTGCCGGACATGCCGGAACCACCGGCTCGACTCGCCGGAACCATTGCCGGACATGCAAAATCACCTGCCGGCTATGCCAGAACCACTTGGTGAACACTCCGGAATCACCTGCCAGGCATGGCGGAACCACCTCTCAGACTTGCCAGAACCATGTTCTGGACACGCCGGTACCACCTGCCGAGTATGCCGGAACCAGCTGATCCAATCCCCAGAACCACCTAGTGGACACGCCAAAATCAACTGCCGGCTACGCCAGAAGCACTCGGCAGACACTCCGTAATCACATGCCAGGCATTCCGGAACCACCTCTCAGAGGTGCCAGAACCAAATGCCGGACACTCCGGTATCACCTGCCGGGCATGCCGGAACCACCTCTCAGAGGTGCCAGAACCACATACCGGACACTCCGGATTCACCTGCCGGGCATGCTGGAACCACGTGCCAGACACGCCGGAAGCACCTGCTGAGCATTCCTGAGCCAAATGCTCGACTTGCAAGAAGCACCTGCCAGACACGCCAAAATCACCTGCCGGGTACGCCAGAACCACGTGGCGGACACTCCGGAATGACCTGTCGGGCATTCTGGAACCAACTCTCAGACGTGCCAGAACCTCGTGCCGGTCACGCCAGAACCACCTGCCGGACACGCCGGAACCACCGGCTCGACTCGCCGGAACCACCGCCGGACATGCAAAATGACCTGCCGGCTACGCCAGAACCACTTGGCGAACACTCCGGAATCACCTGTCGGGCATGCCGGTACCGCCTCTCAGACTTGCCAGAACCATGTTCCGGACACGCCGGTACCACCTGCCGAGTATGCCGGAACCACCTGATCCACTCCCCACAACCACCTGCTGGACACGCCAGAATCACCTGCCGACTACGCCAGAACCACTCGGCAGACAATCCGGAACCACCTGCCGGGCATGCCGGAACCACCTCTCAGAGGTGCCAGAACCACATGCCGGACACTCCGGAATCACCCGCCGGGCATGCCGGAACCACCTCTCAGAGGTGCCAGAACCACATGCCGGACACTCCGGAATCACCTGCCGGGCATGCCGGAACCATCTCTCAGACGTGCCAGAACCATGTTCCGGACACGCTGCTACCACCTGCCGAGCTCGCCGGAACCACCTGCAGGACACGCCAAAATCACCTGCCAGCTACGCCAGAACCACACGGCAGACAATCCGGAATCACCTGCCGGGCTGGCTGGAACCACCTGCCAGTCACGCCAACATCACCTTTCAGCTACGCCAGAACCACTTGGCGGACACTCCCGAAACACCTCTCCGGCCGGCCGGAACCACCTCTCAGATGTGCCAGAACCATGTGCCTGAGATGCCGGAACCACTCCCTGAACAGACCGAAACCACCTGCCAGACCCGCCTGAACCCCCTGGCGAGCACGCCTGATCCACCTGCTCAACTAGCCAGAACCACCTTCCTGACAAGCCAAAATCACCTGCCAGGTATACAAGAACCACTTGGTGGACACTCCGGAATCATCTGCCGGAGATGCCAGAACCAGCTCTCAGACACACCAGAACCACGTGCCAGAGACCCCGGAAGCACCAGCTGAGCATGCCTCAGCCACCTGTTCGACTCGCAAGATACACCTGTCGGACAGGCGAAAATCACCTGCCGCGTACGCCAGAAACACTTGGCGGACGCTCCGGAATCACTTGTCGGGCGTGCCTGAACCACATGCCGGACATGCCGGAACCACCGGCTCGACTCGCCGGAACCATTGCCGGACATGCAAAATCACCTTCCGGCTACGCCAGAATCACTTGGCGAACACTCCGGAATCAACTGCCGGGCATGGCGGAACCACCTCTCAGACATGCCGGAAACACATGCCAATGACACCGGAAGCACCTGCCGAGCACGCCAGAACCACCTGCCGGGCATGCCGGGACCACCTCTCAGAGGTGCCAGAACCAAATGCCGGACACTCCGGAAACACCTGCCGGGCATGCCGGAACCACCTGCCGGACATGCCGGAACCACCGGCTTGAATCGCCGGAACCATTGCCGGACATGCAAAATCACCTGCCGGCTACGCCAGAACCACTTGGCGAACACTCCGGAATCACCTGCCAGGAATGGCGGAACCACCTCTCAGACTTGCCAGAACCATGTTCTGGACACGCCGGTACCACCTGCCGAGTATGCCGGAACCAGCTGATCAACTCCCCAGAACCACCTAGTGGACACGCCAAAATCAACTGCCGGCTACGCCAGAAGCACTCGGCAGACACTCCGGAATCACATGCCAGGCATTCCGGAACCACCTCTCAGAGGTGCCAGAACCAAATGCCGGACACTCCGGTATCACCTGCCGGGCATGCCGGAACCACCTCTCAGAGGTGCCACAACCACATGCCGGACACTCCGGAATCACCTGCCGGGCATGCTGGAACCACGTGCCGGACATGCCGGAACCACGTGCCGGACATGCCGGAACCACCTGCCGGACATTCCGGAACCACCGGTTCGACTCGCCGGAACCATTGCCGGACATGCAAAATCACCTGCCGGCTACGCCAGAACCACTTGGCGAACACTCCGGTATCACCTGACGGGCATGCCGGGACCACCTCTCAGAGGTGCCAGAACCACATGCCGGACACTCCAGAATCACCTGCCGGGCATGCCGGAAGCACCTGCCGGCCATGCCGGAACCACCGGCTCGACTCGCCGGAACCATTGCCGGACATGCAAAATCACCTGCCGGCTATGCCAGAACCACTTGGGGAACACTCCGGAATCACCTACCGGGCATGGCGGAACCACCTCTCAGACATGCCGGAACCACATGCCAATGACACAGGAAGCACCTGCAGAGCACGCCAGAACCACCTGCTCGACTCGCCAAAACCACCTGCTGGACACGCCAAAATCACCTGCCGGCTACGCCACAACCATTTGGTGAACTCTTCGGAATCACCTGCCGGGCTTGCTGGAACCACCTGCCGGTCACGCCAACATCACCTGCCAGCTATGCCAGAACCACTTGGCGGACACCATGGAAACACCTGTCGGGCCGGCCGGAACCACCTCTCAGACGTGCCAGATCCATGAGCCTGAGATGCCGGAACCACACCCCGAACAGACCGAAACCAGCTGCCAGACCTGCCTGAACCACCTGCCGAGCACGCCGGAACCACCTACTCGACTCGCCGGAACCACCTACCTGACACGCTAAAATCACCTGCCGGGTATGCCACAACCACTTGGTGGACACTCCGGAATCATCTGCCGGACATGCCAGAACCAGCTCTCAGACACACCAGAACCACGTGCCAGACACGCCGGAAGCACCTGCTGATCGTGCCTGAGCCAAATGCTCGACTTGCCAGAAACTCCTGCCAGACACGCCAAAATCACGTGCCGGGTACGCCAGAACCACGTGGCGGACACTCCGGAATCACCTTTCGGGCATGCCGGAACCAACTCTCAGAGGTGCCAGAACCACATGCCGGACACTCCGGAATCACCTGTCGGGCATGCCGGAACCAACTCTCAGACGTGCCAGTCACGCCAGAAGCACCTGCCGGACACGCCGGAACCACTGGCTCGACTCGCCGACCACCGCCGGACATGCCAAATGACCTGCCGGCTACGCCAGAACCACTTGGCGAACACTCCGGAATCACCTGTCGGGCATGCCGGAACCGCCTCTCAGACTTGCCAGAACCATGTTCCGGACACGCCGGTACCACCTGCCGAGTATGCCGGAACCACCTGATCCACTCCCCACAACCACCTGCTGGACACGCCAGAATCACCTGCCGACTACGCCAGAACCACTCGGGAGACACTCCGGAACCACCTGCCGGGCATGCCGGAACCACCTCTCAGACATGCCGGAACCACATGCCGGACACTCTGGAATCACCTGCCGGGCATGCCGGAACCACCTCTCAGAGGTGCCAGAACCACATGCCGGAAACTCCGGAATCACCTGCCGGGCATGCCGGAACCATCTCTCAGACGTGCCAGAACCATGTTCTGGACACGCTAGTACCACCTGCCAAGCTCGCCGGAACCACCTGCTGGACACGCCAAAATCACCTGCCAGCTACGCCAGAACCACACGGCAGACACTCCGGAATCACCTGCCGGGCTGGCTGGAACCACCTGCCGGTCACGCCAACATCACTTTACAGCTACGCCAGAACCACGTGGCGGACACTCCGGAAACACCTCTCCGGCCGGCCGGAACCACCTCTCAGACGTGCCAGAACCATGTGCCTGAGATCCCGGAACCACTTCTCGAACAGACCGAAACCACCAGCCAGACCCGCCTGAACCCCCTGGCGATCACGCCTGATCCACCTGCTCAACTAGCCGGAACCGCCTTCCTAACATGCCAAAATCACCTGCCGGCTACGCCACAACCATTTGGTGAACTCTTCGGAATCACCTGCCGGGCTTGCTGGAACCACCTGCAGGACACCCCAAAATCACCTGCCAGCTACGCCAGAACCACACGGCAGACACTCCGGAATCACCTGCCGGGCATGCCGGAACCACCTGCTGGACATGCCGGAACCACCGGCTCGACTCGCCGGAACCATTGCGGGACATGCAAAATCACCTGCCGGCTATGCCAGAACCACTTCGGGAACACTCCGGAATCACCTGCCGGGCATGGCGGAACCACCTCTCAGACATGCCGGAACCACATGCCAATGACACCGGAAGCACCTGCCGCGCACGCCAGAACCACCTGCTCGACTCGCCAAAACCACCTGCTGTACACGCCAAAATCACCTGCCGGCTACGCCACAACCATTTGGTGAACTCTTCGGAATCACCTGCCGGGCTGGCTCCAGAACCACTCGGCAGACACTCCGGAACCATCTGCCGGGCATGCCGGAACCACCTCTCAGACATGCCGGAACCACATGCCAATGACACCGGAAGCACCTGCCGAGCACGCCAGAACCACCTGCTCGACTCGCCAAAACCACCTGCTGGACACGCCAAAATCACCTGCCGGCTACGCCACAACCATTTGGTGAACTCTTCGGTATCACCTGCCGGGCTTGATGGAACCACCTGCCGGTCATGCCAACATCACCTGCCAGCAATGCCAGAAACACTTGGCGGACACCATGGAAACACCTGACGGGCCGGCCGGAACCACCTCTCAGACGTGCCAGAACCATGTGCCTGAGATGCCGGAGCCACTCCCCGAACAGACCGAAACCTCCTGCCAGACCCGCCTGAACCCCCTGGCGAGCACGCCTTATCCACCTGCTCAACTAGCCAGAACCAACTTCCTGACACGCCAAAATCACCTGCCAGGTATACAAGAACCACTTGGTGGACACTCCGGAATCATCTGCCGGACATGCCAGAACCAGCTCTCAGACACACCAGAACCACCTGCCAGAGACGCCGGAAGCACCAGCTGAGCATGCCTGAGCCACCTGCTCGAATCGCAAGATACACCTGTCGGACATGCCAAAATCACCTGTCGGGTACGCCAGAAACACTTGGCGGACGCTCCGGAATCACCTGTCGGGCGTGCCGGAACCTCCTCTCAGACTTGCCAGAACCATGTTCTGGACACGCCGGTACCACCTGCCGAGTATGCCGGAACCAGCTGATCCACTCCCCAGTACCACCTAGTGGACACGCCAAAATCAACTGCCGGCTACGCCAGAACCACTCGGCAGACACTCCGGAATCACAGGCCAGGCATTCCGGAACGACCTCTCAGAGGTGCCAGAACCAAATGCCGGACACTCCGGTATCACCTGCCGGGCATGCCGGAACCACCTCTCAGAGGTGCCAGAACCACATGCCGGACACTCCGGAATCACCTGCCGGGCATGCTGGAACCACGTGCTGGACATGCCGGAACCACCTGCCTGACAGGTCGGAATCACCTGCCGGACATGCCGGAACCACCGGCTTGAATCGCCGGAACCATTGCCGGACATGCAAAATCACCTGCCGGCTACGCCAGAACCACTTGGCGAACACTCCGGTATCACGTGCCGGGCATGCCGGAACCACCTCTCAGAGGTGCCAGAACCACATGCCGGACACTCCGGAATCACCTGCCGGGCATGCCGGAACCACCTGCTGGACATGCCGGAACCACCGGCTCGACTCGCCGGAACCATTGCGGGACATGCAAAATCACCTGCCGGCTATGCCAGAACCACTTCGGGAACACTCCGGAATCACCTGCCGGGCATGGCGCAACCACCTCTCAGACATGCCGGAACCACATGCCAATGACACCGGAAGCACCTGCCGCGCACGCCAGAACCACCTGCTCGACTCGCCAAAACCACCTGCTGTACACGCCAAAATCACCTTCCGGCTACACCACAACCATTTGGTGAACTCTTCGGAATCACCTGCCGGGTTGGCTCCAGAACCACTCGGCAGACACTCCGGAACCACCTGCCGTGCTGGCTGGAACCACCTCTCAGACATGCCGGAACCACATGCCAATGACACCGGAAGCACCTGCCGAGCACGCCAGAACCACCTGCTCAACTCGCCAAAACCACCTGCTGGACACACCAAAATCACCTGCCGGCTACGCCACAACCATTTGGGGAACACTTCGGAATCACCTGCCGGGCTGGCTGGAACCACCTGCCGGTTACGCCAACATCACCTGCCAGCTATGCCAGAACCACTTGGCGGACACCATGGAAACACCTGTCGGGCCGGCCGGAACCACCTATCAGACGTGCCAGAACCATGTGCCTGAGATGCCGGAACCACACCCCGAACAGACCGAAACCCCCTGCCAGACCCGCCTGAACCACCTGCCGAGCATGCCGGAACCACCTACTCGACTCGCTGGAACCACCTACCTGACACGCTAAAATCACCTGCAGGGTATGCCACAACCACTTGGTGGACACTCCGGAATCATCTGCCGGACATGCCAGAACCAGCTCTCAGACACACCAGAACCACGTGCCAGACACGCCGGAAGCACCTGCTGAGCATGCCTGAGCCAAATGCTCGACTTGCCAGAAACACCTGCCAGACACGCCAAAATCACCTGCCGGTTACGCCAGAATCACGTGGCGGACACTCCGGAATCACCTCTCGGGCGTGCCGGAACCACCTCTCAGACTTGCCAGAACCATGTTCTGGACACGCCGGTACCACGTGCAGAGTATGCCGGAACCAGCTGATCCACTCCCCAGAACCACCTAGTGGATACGCCAAAATCAACTGCCGGCTACGCCAGAACCACTCAGCAGACACTCCGGAATCACATGCCAGGCATTCCGGAACCACCTCTCAGAGCTGCCAGAACCACATGCCGGACACTCCAGAATCACCTGCCGGGCATGCTGGAACCACGTGCTGGACATGCCGGAACCACCTGCCGGACATGCCGGAACCACCTGCCGGACATTCCGTAACCACCTGCTCGACTCTCCGGAACCAGTGCCGGACATGCAAAATCACCTGCCGGCTACGCCAGAACTACTTGGCGCACAATCCGGAATCACCTGCCGGGCATGGCGGAACCACCTCTCAGACATGCCGGAACCACATGCCAATGACACCGGAGCACCTGCCGAGCACGCCAGAACAACCTGCTAGACTCGCCAAAACCACCTGCTGGACACGCCGAAATCACCTGCTGGCTAGTCCACAACCATATGGTGAACACTTCGGAATCACCTGCCGGGCTGGCTGGAATCAACTGCCGGTCACCCCAACATCACCTGCCAGCTATGCCAGAACCACTTGGCGGACACCATGGAAACACCTGTCGGGCCGGCCGGAACCACCTATCAGACGTGCCAGAACCATGTGCCTGAGATGCCGGAACCACACCCGAACAGACCGAAACCACCTGCCAGACCCGCATGAACCACCTGCCGAGCATGCCGGAACCACCTACTCGACTCGCTGGAACCACCTACCTGACACACCACAATCACCTGCCGGGTATGCCACAACCACTTGGTGGACACTCCGGAATCATCTGCCAGACATGCCAGAACCAGCTCTCAGACACACCAGAACCACGTGCCAGACACGCCGGAAGCACCTGCTGAGCATGCCTGAGTCAAATGCTCGACTTGCAAGAAACACCGGTCAGACACGCCAAAATCACCTGTCGGGTACGCCAGAACCACGTGGCGGACACTCCGGAATGACCTGTCGGGCATGCCGGAACCAACTCTCAGACGTGCCAGATCCTCGTGCCGGTCACGCCAGAACCACCTGCCGGACACGCCGGAACCACCGGCTCGACTCGCCGGAACCACTGCCGGACATGCAAAATGACCTGCCGGCTACGCCAGAACCACTTGGCGAACACTCCGGAATCACCTGTCGGGCATGCCGGAACCCCCTCTCAGACTTGCCAGAACCATGTTCCGGACACGCCGGTACCACCTGCAGAGTATGCCGGAACCACCTGATCCACTCCCCACAACCACCTGCTGGACACGCCAGAATCACCTGCCGACAACGCCAGAACCACTCGTCAGACACTCCGGAACCACCTGCTGGGCATGCCTGAACCACCTCTCAGAGGTGCCAGAACCACATGCCGGACACTCCGGAACCACATGCCGGGCATGCCGGACCCACCTCTCAGAGGTGCCAGAACCACATGCCAGACACTCCGGAATCACCTGCCGGGCATGCCGGAACCATCTCTCAGACGTGCCAGAACCATGTTCCGGACACGCCGGTACGACCTGCCGTGCTCGCCGGAACCAACTTCTGGACACGCCAAAATCACCTGCCGGCTACGCCAGAACCACTCGGCAGACACTCCGGAATCACCTGCGGGGCTGGCTGGAACCACCTGCCGGTCACGCCAACATCACCTTTCAGCTACGCCAGAACCACTTGGCGGACACTCCGGAAACACCTGTCGGGCCGGCCGGAACCACCTCTCAAACGTGCAAGAACCATGTGCCTGAGATGCCGGAACCACTCTCCGAACAGACCGAAACCACCTGCCAGACCCGCCTGAATCCCCTGGCAGGCACACCTGATCCACCTGCTCAACTAGCCGGAACCACCTTCCTGACACGCCAAAATCACCTGTCGGGTGTACCAGAACCACTTGGTGGATACTACGGAATCACCTGCCGGGCATGCCGGAACCATCTCTCAGACGTGCCAGAACCATGTTCCGGACACGCCGGTACCACCTGCCGAGCTCGCCGGAACCACCTGCTGGACACGCCAAAATCACCTGCTGGGTACGCCAGAACCACTCGGCAGACACTCCGGAATCACCTGCCTGGCATGCCGGAACCACCTGCTGGACATGCCGGAGCCACCTGCCGGACATGCCGGAACCACCGGCTCGACTCGCCGGAACCATTGCCGGACATGCAAAATCACCTGCCGGCTATGCCAGAACCACTTGGCGAACACTCCGGTATCACCTGCCGGGCATGCCGGAACCACCTCTCAGAGGTGCCAGAACCACATGCCGGACACTCCGGAATCACCTGCCGGGCATGCCTGAACCACCTGCCGGCTACGCCAGAACCACTCGGCAGACACTCCGTAACCAACTGCCGGGCATGCCGGAACCACCTCTCAGAGGTGCCAGAACCACATGCCGGACACTCCGGAATCACCTGCCGGGCATGCCGGAACCATCTCTCAGACTTGCCAGAACCATGTTCCGGACATGCCGGAACCACCTGCCGAGCTCGGGGGAACCACCTGCTGGACACGCCAAAATCACCTGCCGGCTACGCCAGAACCACTCGGCAGACACTCGGGAATCACATGCCAGGCATTCCGGAACCACCTCTCAGAGGTGCCAGAACCAAATGCCGGACACTCCTGTATCACCTGCCGGGCATGCCGGAACCACCTCTCAGAGGTGCCAGAACCACATGCCGGACACTCCGGAATCACCTGCCGGGCATGCCGGAACCACCTGCTGGACATGCCGGAACGAGCGGCTCGACTCGCCGGAACCACCGTCGGACATGCAAAATCACCTGCCGGCTACGCCAGAACCACTTGGCGAACACTCCGGAATCACCTGCCGGGCATGCCGGAACCACCTCTCAGACATGTCAGAACCACATGCCAGTGACATCGGAAGCACCTGCCGAGCACGCCGGACCCACCTGCTTGACTCGCCAGAACCACCTGCCGGACAAGCCAAAATCACCTGCCGGCTATGCCACAACTAGTTGGTGAACACTTCGGAATCACCTGCTGGGCTTGCTGGAACTACCTGCTGCTCACGCCAACATCAGCTGCCAGCTACACCAGAACCACTTGGAGGACTCTCCGGGATGACCTGACGGGCATGCTGGAACCACCTCTCAGACGTGCCAGAACCACGTGCCGGACAAGCTGGAAACACGTACTGGACAGACTGGAACCACCTGCCGGCCACGCCTGAACCACCTGCCGAGCACGACGAAACCACATGCCGGACTTGCCAAAATCACCTGCGGGCTACGCCAGAACCACTTGGAGGACTCTCTGGGATGACCTGCCGGGCATGCTGGAACCACCTCTCAGACGTGCCAGAACCACGTAGCAGACCGTCCGGAATCAGCTGTTGGGCGTGCGCAACCACCTCTTAGACGTACCAGAACCACGTGCCGTACACGCCGGAACCACCTACTGGACAGACCGGAATCACGTTTCGGGCATGCCGGAACCACCTGTCAGATGTGCCAGAAACACGTGCCGGAGACGCCGGAACCACCTGCCGAGCACGTCGAAACCACCTGCTCAACTTGCCTGAACTACCTTCCGGACACGCCAAAATCACCTGCCGGCTACGCCAAAACCACTTGTTGGACCCTCAGGAATCACCTGCCGGGCATGATAGAACCACCTCTCAGACGTGAAGGAACCACGTGCCGGACACGCTGGAACCACATCCCGGACAGACCGGAACCACATGCCTGACATGCCTGAACCAACTGTCGATCATGCTGGAACCACATGCTCGACTCGCTGGAACCACTTGCCGGACATGGCAAAATCACCTGCTGGCTACGCCAGAACCACTTGGCGGAAACTCTGATATCACCTGCCGGGAATGCCAGCACACCCTGTCAGAAGTGACAGAAGCACATGCCGGACAGGCCAGAACCATCTCCCGGACAGACCGGAACAACCGACGGACACGCCGGGACCACCTGATTGACTCGCCAGAACCACCTGCCGGACATGCCAAAATCTCCTGCCGTGTACGCCAGAACCACTTGGCGGAAACTCCGGAATCACATGTCGGGCATGCCGGAACCACCTCTCAGACTTGCCAGGACCATGTTCTGGACACACCGGTACCACCTGCCGAGTATGCCAGAACCACCTGATCCACTACCCAGAACCACATGCCAGACACGCCAACATCACCTGCCGGATACGCCAGAACCACTCGGGAGACACTCCGAAACCACCTCCAGGACAGACCGGAACGACCTGCCAGACACGCCGGGACCACCTGCTTGACTCGCCAGAACCACCTGTCGGACACGCCAAAATCACCAGCTGGCTACGCCACAACCACATGTCGGACACTCCGGAACCACCTGCCGAGCACGCCAGAACCTCCTGCTTTACTCACAAGAAACCCCTGCCGGACACACCAAAATCACCTGCTGGGTACGACAGAAACACTTGGACACTCCAGAATCATCTGCCGGACATGCCATAACCAGCTCTCAAACACACCAGAACCACGTGCTGCAGACGCCGGAAGCACCTGCTGAGCATGCCTGAGCCACATGCTCGACTCGCAAGAAACACCTGCCGGTCACGCCAAAATCACCTGCCGGCTACGCCAGAACCACTTGGCGGACACTCCGGAATCACCTGTCGGGCATGCCGGAAACACTTCTCAGACTTGCCAGAACCATGTTCCGGACACGCCAGTACCACCTGTCGTATATGCCAGAACCACCTGATCCACTCCTCAGAACCACCTGCTGGACACGCCAAAATCACCTGCCGGCTACGCCAGAACCATGCGGCAGACACTCCGGAACCACCTCCAGGACAGACCGGAAACACCGACGGACTCGCCGGGACCACCTGCTTGACTCGCCAGAACCACCTGCCGGACACGCCAAAATCACCTGCCGGCTGCGCCAGAACCACTCGGCAGACACTCTGGAACCACCTTCAGGACAGACCGGAACAACCGACGGACACGCCGGGACCACCTGCTTGACTACCCAGAACCACCTGCCGGTAACGCCAACATCACCTGCCAGCTACGCCAGAACGACTTGGCGGGCACTTTGGAATCACCTGCCGAGCATGACGGAACCAGCTCTGAGACGTGCCAGAACCATGTGCCGGACACGCTGGAACCACCTGCCGAGGATGCCAGAACCACCTGATCCACTCCCCAGAACCACCTGCTGGACACGACAAAATCACCTGCCAGCTACGCCAGAACCACTCGGGAGACACTCCGGAACCACCTCCAGGACAGACTGGAACGACCTGCCAGACACGCCGGGACCACCTGCTTGACTCCCCAGAACCACCTGCCGGACACGCCAAAATCACCGGCGGGATACGCCAGAACCACTTGGAGGACACTCTGCGATGACCTGCCAGGCATGCTGGAACCACCTCTCGGGCGTGCCAGGACCACGTGGCGGACAGTCCGGAATCACATGTTGGTCATGCGCAATCCCCTCTGAGACCTACCAGAACCACGTGCCATGCACGCCAGAACCACCTACCGGACAGACCGGAATCACCTTTCGGGCATGCCGCAACCACCTGTCAGATGTGCCAGAAACACGTGCCAGAGATGCCGGAAGCACCCGCCGAGCATGTCGGAACCACCTGCTCTACTCGCAGGACCCACGTGCCGGACACGCCAAAATGAACTGCTGGCTACGCCAGAACCACATACCCAATACTCCAGAATCACCTGCCCGGCATGCCAGAATTACCTCTCCGACGTGCCAGAAGCACGTGCTGGACATGCCGGAACGACCTATTGGACACAACGGAACCACCTGCCAGACATGCCGGAACCACCTGCCGAACACGCCACAGCCACCTGCTCGACTCGCCAGAACCACCTGCCAGAGAGGCCAATATCAACTGCTGGCTAGGCCAGAACCACCTGGGGGACAGTCCGGAATCATCTGCCAGCCAAGGCGGAACCACCTCTCAGATGTACCAGAACCACGTGCCGGACAAGCTGGAAACACGTACTGGACAGACTGGAACCACCTACCGGCCATGCCTGAACCACCTGCCGAGCACGACGGAACCACCTACCGGACACGCCAAAATCACCTGCGGGCTACACCAGAACCACTTGGAGGACTCTCTGGAATGACCTGCCAGGCATGATGGAACCATCTCTCAGATGTCCAAGAACCACGTGGCGGACAGTCCGGAATCACCTGTTGGGCATCGCAACCACCTCTGAGATGTACCAGAACCACGTACCGTACAGGCTGGAACCACCTAAAGGACAGACCGGAATCACGTTTCGGGCATGCCGGAACCACCTGTCAGATGTGCCAGAAACACGTGCCGGAGACGCCAGAAGCACCTGCCGAGCACGTCGGAACCACCTGCTCAACTCGCCTGAACAACCTGCCAGACACGCCAAAATCACCTGCCAGCTATGCCAAAACCACTTGGTGGACTCTCTGGAATCACCTGCCGGGCATGATAGAACCACCTCTCACACGTGGCGGAACCACGTGCCGGACACGCCGGAACCACCTACCGGACAGACCGGAACCACCTGCTGGACCTCCCTGAACCAACTGTAGAGCACGCCGGAACCACATGCTCGACTTGCTGGAACCACATGCAGGACATGGCAAAATCACCTGCCGGCTACGCCAGAACCACTTGGCGGACACTCAGGAATCCCCTGCAGGGCATGACAGCACAACCTCTCCGAAGTGCCAGAAGCACGTGCTGGAAAGGCCGGAACCATCTCCCGCACAGACCGGAGACACAGGAAACACTCGCCGGAACCACCTGCTTGAATCACCGATCCCACCTGCCGGACACGCCAAAATCACCTGCCCGCTACAACAGAACCACTTGGGGGACAAGCCGGAATCACGTGAGGGGCATGCCGGCACAGCCTCTCAGACGTGACAGAACCTCGTGGAGGGCACCCCAGAGCCACATGCCGGACAGACCGGAACCAACTGCCGACCTGCCTGAACCAACTGTCGAGCACGCCGGAACCACCTGCTCGAACCGCCGGACCCACCGACGGACAAGCAAAATCACCTGCGGGCTACACCAGAACCACTTGGTGAACACCCCGGAATCACCAGCCGGGCATGCCGGAACCACCTGATCCACTCCCCAGAACCACCTGCTGGACACGCCAGAATCACCTGCCGACTACGCCAGAACCACTCGGCAGACACTCTGGAACCACCTGCCGGGCATGCCGGAACCACCTCTCAGAGGTGCCAGAACCACATGCCGGACACTCCGGAATCACCCGCCGGGCATGCCGGAACCACCTCTCAGAGGTGCCAGAACCACATGCCGGACACTCCGGAATCACCTGCCGGGCATGCCGGAACCATCTCTCAAACGTGCCAGAACCATGTTCCGGACACGCTGCTACCACCTGCCGAGCTCGCCGGAACCACCTGCAGGACACGCCAAAATCACCTGCCAGCTACGCCAGAACCACACGGCAGACACTCCGGAATCACCTGCCGGGCTGGCTGGAACCACCTGCCAGTCACACCAACATCACCTTTCAGCTACGCCAGAACCACTTGGCGGACACTCCCGAAACACCTGTCGGGCCGGCCGGAACCACCTCTCAGACGTGCCAGAACCATGTGCCTGAGATGCCGGAACCACTCCCCGAACAGACCGAAACCACCTGCCAGACCCGCCTGAACCCCCTGGCGAGCACGCCTGATCCACCTGCTCAACTAGCCGGAACCACCTTCCTGACAAGCCAAAATCACCTGCCGGCTACGCCAGAAACATTTGGTGAACTCTTCGGAATCACCTGCTGGGCTGGCTCCAGAACCACTCGGCAGACTCTCCGGAACCACCTGCCGGGCATGCCGGAACCACCTCTCAGACATGCCGGAACCACATGCCAATGACACCGGAAGCACCTGCCGAGCACGCCAGAACCACCTTCTCGACTCGCCAAAACCACCTGCTGGACACGCCAAAATCACCTGCCGGCTATGCCACAACCATTTGGTGAACTCTTCGGAATCACCTGCCGTGCTGGCTGGAACCACCTCTCAGACATGCCGGAACCACATGCCAATGACACCGGAAGCACCTGCCGAGCACGCCAGAACCACCTGCTCGACTCGCCAAAACCACCTGCTGTACACGCCAAAATCACCTGCCGGCTACGCCACAACCATTTGGTGAACTCTTTGGAATCACCTGCCGGGCTGGCTCCAGAACCACTCAGCAGACACTCCGGAACCACCTGCCGGGCATGCCGCAACCACATCTCAGAGGTGCCAGAACCACATGCTGGACACTCCAGAATCACCTGTCGGGCATGGGGAACCAACTCTCAGACGTGCCGGTCACGCCAGAAGCACCTGCCGGACACGCCGGAAACACCGGCTCGACTCGCCGGAACCACCGCCGGACATGCAAAATGACCTGCCGGCTACGCCAGAACCACTTGGCGAACACTCCGGAATCACCTGTCGGGCATGCCGGAACCCCCTCTCAGACTTGCCAGAACCATGTTCCGGACACGCCGGTACCACCTGCAGAGTATGCCGGAACCACCTGATCCACTCCCCAGAACCACCTGCTGGACACGCCAGAATCACCTGCCGACAACGCCAGAACCACTCGTCAGACACTCCGGAACCACCTGCCGGGCATGCCTGAACCACCTCTCAGAGGTGCCAGAACCACATGCCAGACACTCCGGAATCACCTGCCGGGCATGCCGGAACCATCTCTCAGATGTGCCAGAACCATGTTCCGGACACGCGGGTACCACCTGCCGTGCTCGCCGGAACCAACTTCTGGACACGCCAAAATCACCTGCCGGCTACGCCAGAACCACTCGGCAGACACTCCGGAATCACCTGCAGGGCTGGCTGGAACCACCTGCCGGTCACGCCAACATCACCTGCCTGCTATGCCAGAACCACTTGGTGGACACCATGGAAACACCTGTCGGGCCGGCCGGAACCACCTATCAGACGTGCCAGAACCATGTGCCTGAGATGCCGGAACCACACCCCGAAAAGACCGAAACCACCTGCCAGACCCGCCTGAACCACCTGCTGAGCACGCCGGAACCACCAACTCGACTCGCTGGAACCACCTACCTGACACGCTAAAATCACCTGCTGGGTATGCCACAACCACTTGGGGGACACTCCGGAATCATCTGCCGGACATGCCAGAACCAGCTCTCAGACACACCAGAACCACGTGCCAGACACGCCGGAGCACCTGCTGAGCATTCCTGAGCCAAATGCTCGACTTGCAAGAAACACCTGCCAGACACGCCAAAATCACCTGCCGGGTACGCCAGAACCACGTGGCGGACACTCCGGAATCACCTGTCGGGCATGCCGGAACCAACTCTCAGACGTGCCAGAACCTCGTGCCGGTCACGTCAGAACCACCTGCCGGACACGCCGGAACCACCGGCTCGACTCGCCGGAACCACCACCGGACATGCAAAATGACCTGCCGGCTACGCCAGAACCACTTGGCGAACACTCCGGAATCACCTGTCGGGCATGCTGGAACCGCCTCTCAGACTTGCCAGAACCATGTTCCGGACACGCCGGTACCACCTGCCGAGTATGCCGGAACCACCTGATCCACTCCCCAGAACCACCTGCTGGACATGCCAGAATCACCTGCCGACTATGCCAGAACCACTCGGCAGACACTCCGGAACCACCTGCCGGGCATGCCGGAACCACCTCTCAGAGGTGCCAGAACCACATGCCGGACACTCCGGAATCACCCGCGGGGCATGCCGGAACCACCTCTCTGAGGTGCCAGAACCACATGCCGGACACTCCGGAATCATCTGCCGGGCATGCCGGAACCATCTCTCAGACGTGCCAGAACCATGTTCCGGACACGCTGCTACCACCTGCCGAGCTCGCCGGAACCACCTGCAGGACACCCCAAAATCACCTGCCAGCTACGCCAGAACCACACGGCAGACACTCCGGAATCACCTGCCGGGCATGCCGGAACCACCTGCTGGACATGCCGGAACCACCGGCTCGACTCGCCGGAACCATTGCGGGACATGCAAAATCACCTGCCGGCTATGCCAGAACCACTTCGGGAACACTCCGGAATCACC
Organism: Equus caballus; assembly: GCF_041296265.1. Lineage (NCBI taxonomy): Eukaryota > Metazoa > Chordata > Mammalia > Perissodactyla > Equidae > Equus > Equus caballus. The sequence goes on from NC_091704.1 coordinate 8,344,005, forward strand.
TGCCGGGCATGGCGGAACCACCTCTCAGACATGCCGGAACCACATGCCAATGACACCGGAAGCACCTGCCGCGCACGCCAGAACCACCTGCTCGACTCGCCAAAACCACCTGCTGTACACGCCAAAATCACCTGCCGGCTACGCCACAACCATTTGGTGAACTCTTCGGAATCACCTGCCGGGCTGGCTCCAGAACCACTCGGCAGACACTCCGGAACCACCTGCCGGGCATGCCGGAACCACCTCTCAGACATGCCGGAACCACATGCCAATGACACCGGAAGCACCTGCCGAGCACGCCAGAACCACCTGCTCGACTCGCCAAAACCACCTGCTGGACACGCCAAAATCACCTGCCGGCTACGCCACAACCATTTGGTGAACTCTTCGGTATCACCTGCCGGGCTTGATGGAACCACCTGCCGGTCATGCCAACATCACCTGCCAGCAATGCCAGAAACACTTGGCGGACACATTGGAAACACCTGTCGGGCCGGCCGGAACCACCTCTCAGACGTGCCAGAACCATGTGCCTGAGATGCCGGAGCCACTCCCCGAACAGACCGAAACCTCCTGCCAGACCCGCCTGAACCCCCTGGCGAGCACGCCTGATCCACCTGCTCAACTAGCCAGAACCAACTTCCTGACACGCCAAAATCACCTGCCAGGTATACAAGAACCACTTGGTGGACACTCCGGAATCATCTGCCGGACATGCCAGAACCAGCTCTCAGACACACCAGAACCACCTGCCAGAGACGCCGGAAGCACCAGCTGAGCATGCCTGAGCCACCTGCTCGAATCGCAAGATACACCTGTCGGACATGCCAAAATCACCTGTCGGGTACGCCAGAAACACTTGGCGGACGCTCCGGAATCACCTGTCGGGCGTGCCGGAACCTCCTCTCAGACTTGCCAGAACCATGTTCTGGACACGCCGGTACCACCTGCCGAGTATGCCGGAACCAGCTGATCCACTCCCCAGAACCACCTAGTGGACACGCCAAAATCAACTGCCGGCTACGCCAGAACCACTCGGCAGACACTCCGGAATCACAGGCCAGGCATTCCGGAACGACCTCTCAGAGGTGCCAGAACCAAATGCCGGACACTCCGGTATCACCTGCCGGGCATGCCGGAACCACCTCTCAGAGGCGCCAGAACCACATGCCGGACACTCCGGAATCACCTGCCGGGCATGCTGGAACCACGTGCTGGACATGCCGGAACCACCTGCCGGACAGGTCGGAATCACCTGCCGGACATGCCGGAACCACCGGCTCGAATCGCCGGAACCATTGCCGGACATGCAAAATCACCTGCCGGCTACGCCAGAACCACTTCGCGAACACTCCGGTATCACCTGCCGGGCATGCCGGAACCACCTCTCAGAGGTGCCAGAACCACATGCCGGACACTCCGGAATCACCTGCCGGGCATGCCGGAACCACCTGCTGGACATGCCGGAACCACCGGCTTGACTCGCCGGAACCATTGCGGGACATGCAAAATCACCTGCCGGCTATGCCAGAACCACTTCGGGAACACTCCGGAATCACCTGCCGGGCATGGCGGAACCACATCTCAGACATGCCGGAACCACATGCCAATGACACCGGAAGCACCTGCCGCGCACGCCAGAACCACCTGCTCGACTCGCCAAAACCACCTGCTGTACACGCCAAAATCACCTGCTGGCTACGCCACAACCATTTGGTGAACTCTTCGGAATCACCTGTCGGGTTGGCTCCAGAACCACTCGGCAGACACTCCGGAACCACCTGCCGTGCTGGCTGGAACCACCTCTCAGACATGCCGGAACCACATGCCAATGACACCGGAAGCACCTGCCGAGCACGCCAGAACCACCTGCTCAACTCGCCAAAACCACCTGCTGGACACACCAAAATCACCTGCCGGCTACGCCACAACCATTTGGGGAACACTTCGGAATCACCTGCCGGGCTGGCTGGAACCATCTGCCGGTTACGCCAACATCACCTGCCAGCTATGCCAGAACCACTTGGCGGACACCATGGAAACACCTGTCGGGCCGGCCGGAACCACCTATCAGACGTGCCAGAACCATGTGCCTGAGATGCCGGAACCACACCCCGAACAGACCGAAACCCCCTGCCAGACCCGCCTGAACCACCTGCCGAGCACGCCGGAACCACCTACTCGACTCGCTGGAACCACCTACCTGACACGCTAAAATCACCTGCAGGGTATGCCACAACCACTTGGTGGACACTCCGGAATCATCTGCCGGACATGCCAGAACCAGCTCTCAGACACACCAGAACCACGTGCCAGACACGCCGGAAGCACCTGCTGAGCATGCCTGAGCCAAATGCTCGACTTGCCAGAAACACCTGCCAGACACGCCAAAATCACCTGCCGGTTACGCCAGAATCACGTGGCGGACACTCCGGAATCACCTCTCGGGCGTGCCGGAACCACCTCTCAGACTTGCCAGAACCATGTTCTGGACACGCCGGTACCACGTGCAGAGTATGCCGGAACCAGCTGATCCACTCCCCAGAACCACCTAGTGGATACGCCAAAATCAACTGCCGGCTACGCCAGAACCACTCAGCAGACACTCCGGAATCACATGCCAGGCATTCCGGAACCACCTCTCAGAGCTGCCAGAACCACATGCCGGACACTCCAGAATCACCTGCCGGGCATGCTGGAACCACGTGCTGGACATGCCGGAACCACCTGCCGGACATGCCGGAACCACCTGCCGGACATTCCATAACCACCTGCTCGACTCTCCGGAACCAGTGCCGGACATGCAAAATCACCTGCCGGCTACGCCAGAACTACTTGGCGCACAATCCGGAATCACCTGCCGGGCATGGCGGAACCACCTCTCAGACATGCCGGAACCACATGCCAATGACACCGGAGCACCTGCCGAGCACGCCAGAACAACCTGCTAGACTCGCCAAAACCACCTGCTGGACACGCCGAAATCACCTGCTGGCTAGTCCACAACCATATGGTGAACACTTCGGAATCACCTGCCGGGCTGGCTGGAATCAACTGCCGGTCACCCCAACATCACCTGCCAGCTATGCCAGAACCACTTGGCGGACACCATGGAAACACCTGTCGGGCCGGCCGGAACCACCTATCAGACGTGCCAGAACCATGTGCCTGAGATGCCGGAACCACACCCGAACAGACCGAAACCACCTGCCAGACCCGCATGAACCACCTGCCGAGCATGCCGGAACCACCTACTCGACTCGCTGGAACCACCTACCTGACACACCACAATCACCTGCCGGGTATGCCACAACCACTTGGTGGACACTCCGGAATCATCTGCCAGACATGCCAGAACCAGCTCTCAGACACACCAGAACCACGTGCCAGACACGCCGGAAGCACCTGCTGAGCATGCCTGAGTCAAATGCTCGACTTGCAAGAAACACCGGTCAGACACGCCAAAATCACCTGTCGGGTACGCCAGAACCACGTGGCGGACACTCCGGAATGACCTGTCGGGCATGCCGGAACCAACTCTCAGACGTGCCAGATCCTCGTGCCGGTCACGCCAGAACCACCTGCCGGACACGCCGGAAACACCGGCTCGACTCGCCGGAACCACTGCCGGACATGCAAAATGACCTGCCGGCTACGCCAGAACCACTTGGCGAACACTCCGGAATCACCTGTCGGGCATGCCGGAACCCCCTCTCAGACTTGCCAGAACCATGTTCCGGACACGCCGGTACCACCTGCAGAGTATGCCGGAACCACCTGATCCACTCCCCACAACCACCTGCTGGACACGCCAGAATCACCTGCCGACAACGCCAGAACCACTCGTCAGACACTCCGGAACCACCTGCTGGGCATGCCTGAACCACCTCTCAGAGGTGCCAGAACCACATGCCGGACACTCCGGAACCACATGCCGGGCATGCCGGACCCACCTCTCAGAGGTGCCAGAACCACATGCCAGACACTCCGGAATCACCTGCCGGGCATGCCGGAACCATCTCTCAGACGTGCCAGAACCATGTTCCGGACACGCCGGTACGACCTGCCGTGCTCGCCGGAACCAACTTCTGGACACGCCAAAATCACCTGCCGGCTACGCCAGAACCACTCGGCAGACACTCCGGAATCACCTGCGGGGCTGGCTGGAACCACCTGCCGGTCACGCCAACATCACCTTTCAGCTACGCCAGAACCACTTGGCGGACACTCCGGAAACACCTGTCGGGCCGGCCGGAACCACCTCTCAAACGTGCAAGAACCATGTGCCTGAGATGCCGGAACCACTCTCCGAACAGACCGAAACCACCTGCCAGACCCGCCTGAATCCCCTGGCGAGCACACCTGATCCACCTGCTCAACTAGCCGGAACCACCTTCCTGACACGCCAAAATCACCTGTCGGGTGTACCAGAACCACTTGGTGGATACTACGGAATCACCTGCCGGGCATGCCGGAACCATCTCTCAGACGTGCCAGAACCATGTTCCGGACACGCCGGTACCACCTGCCGAGCTCGCCGGAACCACCTGCTGGACACGCCAAAATCACCTGCCGGGTATGCCAGAACCACTCGGCAGACACTCCGGAATAACCTGCCTGGCATGCCGGAACCACCTGCTGGACATGCCGGAACCACCTGCCGGACATGCCGGAACCAACGGCTCGACTCGCCGGAACCATTGCCGGACATGCAAAATCACCTGCCGGCTACGCCAGAACCACTTGGCGAACACTCCGGTATCACCTGCCGGGCATGCCGGAACCACCTCTCAGAGGTGCCAGAACCACATGCCGGACACTCCGGAATCACCTGCCGGGCATGCCGGAACCACCTGCCGGACATGCCGGAACCACCGGCTCGACTCGCCGGAACCATTGCCGGACATTCAAAATCACCTGCCGGCTACGCCAGAACCACTCGGCAGACACTCCGTAACCAACTGCCGGGCATGCCGGAACCACCTCTCAGAGGTGCCAGAACTACATGCCGGACACTCCGGAATCACCTGCCGGGCATGCCGGAACCATCTCTCAGACTTGCCAGAACCATGTTCCGGACATGCCGGAACCACCTGTCGAGCTCGCCGGAACCACCTGCTGGACACGCCAAAATCACCTGCCGGCTACGCCAGAACCACTCGGCAGACACTCGGGAATCACATGCCAGGCATTCCGGAACCACCTCTCAGAGGTGCCAGAACCAAATGCCGGACACTCCGGTATCACCTGCCGGGCATGCCGGAACCACCTCTCAGAGGTGCCAGAACCACATTCCGGACACTCCGGAATCACCTGCCGGGCATGCCGGAACCACCTTCTGGACATGCCGGAACCAGCGGCTCGACTCGCCGGAACCACCGCCGGACATGCAAAATCACCTTCCGGCTACGCCAGAACCACTTGGCGAACACTCCGGAATCACCTGCCGGGCATGCCGGAACCACCTCTCAGACATGTCAGAACCACATGCCAGTGACATCGGAAGCACCTGCCGAGCACGCCGGACCCACCTGCTTGACTCGCCAGAACCACCTGCCGGACAAGCCAAAATCACCTGCCGGCTATGCCACAACTAGTTGGTGAACACTTCGGAATCACCTGCTGGGCTTGCTGGAACTACCTGCTGCTCACGCCAACATCAGCTGCCAGCTACGCCAGAACCACTTGGAGGACTCTCCGGGATGACCTGACGGGCATGCTGGAACCACCTCTCAGACGTGCCAGAACCACGTGCCGGACAAGCTGGAAACACGTACTGGACAGACTGGAACCACCTGCCGGCCACGCCTGAACCACCTGCCGAGCACGACGAAACCACATGCCGGACTTGCCAAAATCACCTGCGGGCTACGCCAGAACCACTTGGAGGACTCTCTGGGATGACCTGCCGGGCATGCTGGAACCACCTCTCAGACGTGCCAGAACCACGTAGCAGACCGTCCGGAATCAGCTGTTGGGCGTGCGCAACCACCTCTTAGACGTACCAGAACCACGTGCCGTACACGCCGGAACCACCTACTGGACAGACCGGAATCACGTTTCGGGCATGCCGGAACCACCTGTCAGATGTGCCAGAAACACGTGCCGGAGACGCCGGAACCACCTGCCGAGCACGTCGAAACCACCTGCTCAACTTGCCTGAACTACCTTCCGGACACGCCAAAATCACCTGCCGGCTACGCCAAAACCACTTGTTGGACCCTCAGGAATCACCTGCCGGGCATGATAGAACCACCTCTCAGACGTGAAGGAACCACGTGCCGGACACGCTGGAACCACATCCCGGACAGACCGGAACCACATGCCTGACATGCCTGAACCAACTGTCGATCATGCTGGAACCACATGCTCGACTCGCTGGAACCACTTGCCGGACATGGCAAAATCACCTGCTGGCTACGCCAGAACCACTTGGCGGAAACTCTGATATCACCTGCCGGGAATGCCAGCACACCCTGTCAGAAGTGACAGAAGCACATGCCGGACAGGCCAGAACCATCTCCCGGACAGACCGGAACAACCGACGGACACGCCGGGACCACCTGATTGACTCGCCAGAACCACCTGCCGGACATGCCAAAATCTCCTGCCGTGTACGCCAGAACCACTTGGCGGAAACTCCGGAATCACATGTCGGGCATGCCGGAACCACCTCTCAGACTTGCCAGGACCATGTTCTGGACACACCGGTACCACCTGCCGAGTATGCCAGAACCACCTGATCCACTACCCAGAACCACATGCCAGACACGCCAACATCACCTGCCGGATACGCCAGAACCACTCGGGAGACACTCCGAAACCACCTCCAGGACAGACCGGAATGACCTGCCAGACACGCCGGGACCACCTGCTTGACTCGCCAGAACCACCTGTCGGACACGCCAAAATCACCAGCTGGCTACGCCACAACCACATGTCGGACACTCCGGAACCACCTGCCGAGCACGCCAGAACCTCCTGCTTTACTCACAAGAAACCCCTGCCGGACACACCAAAATCACCTGCTGGGTACGACAGAAACACTTGGACACTCCAGAATCATCTGCCGGACATGCCATAACCAGCTCTCAAACACACCAGAACCACGTGCTGCAGACGCCGGAAGCACCTGCTGAGCATGCCTGAGCCACATGCTCGACTCGCAAGAAACACCTGCCGGTCACGCCAAAATCACCTGCCGGCTACGCCAGAACCACTTGGCGGACACTCCGGAATCACCTGTCGGGCATGCCGGAAACACTTCTCAGACTTGCCAGAACCATGTTCCGGACACGCCAGTACCACCTGTCGTATATGCCAGAACCACCTGATCCACTCCTCAGAACCACCTGCTGGACACGCCAAAATCACCTGCCGGCTACGCCAGAACCATGCGGCAGACACTCCGGAACCACCTCCAGGACAGACCGGAAACACCGACGGACTCGCCGGGACCACCTGCTTGACTCGCCAGAACCACCTGCCGGACACGCCAAAATCACCTGCCGGCTGCGCCAGAACCACTCGGCAGACACTCTGGAACCACCTTCAGGACAGACCGGAACAACCGACGGACACGCCGGGACCACCTCTCAGAGGTGCCAGAACCACATGCCGGACACTCCGGAATCACCTGCCGGGCATGCCGGAACCATCTCTCAAACGTGCCAGAACCATGTTCCGGACACGCTGCTACCACCTGCCGAGCTCGCCGGAACCACCTGCAGGACACGCCAAAATCACCTGCCAGCTACGCCAGAACCACACGGCAGACACTCCGGAATCACCTGCCGGGCATGCTGGAACCACGTGCTGGACATGCCGGAACCACCTGCCGGACATGCCGGAACCACCTGCCGGACATTCCGAAAACACCGGCTCGACTCGCCGGAACCATTGCCGGACATGCAAAATCACCTGCCGGCTACGCCAGAACCACTTGGCGAACACTCCGGTATCACCTGCCGGGCATGCCGGGACCACCTATCAGAGGTGCCAGAACCACATGCCGGACACTCCGGAATCACCTGCCGGGCATGCCGGAACCACCTGCCGGACATGCCGGAACCACCGGCTCGACTCGCCGGAACCATTGCGGGACATGCAAAATCACCTGCCGGCTACGCCAGAACCACTTGGCGAACACTCCGGAATCACCTGCCAGGCATGGCGGAACCACCTCTCAGACTTGCCAGAACCATGTTCTGGACAACCCGGTACCACCTGCCGAGTATGCCGGAACCAGCTGATCCACTCCCCAGAACCACCTAGTGGACACGCCAAAATCAACTGCCGGCTACGCCAGAAGCACTCGGCAGACACTCCGTAATCACATGCCTGGTATTCCGGAACCACCTCTCAGAGGTGCCAGAACCAAATGCCGGACACTCCAGTATCACCTTCGGGGCATGTCGGAACCACCTCTCAGAGGTGCCAGAACCACATGCCGGACACTCCGGAATCACCTGCCGGGCATGCTGGAACCACGTGCTGGACATGCCGGAACCACCTGCCGGACGTGCCGGAACCACCTGCCGGACATTCCGGAACCACCGGTTCGACTCGCCGGAACCATTGCCGGACATGCAAAATCACCTGCCGGCTACGCCAGAATCACTTGGCGAACACTCCGGAATCACCTGCCGGGCATGGCGGAACCACCTCTCAGACATGCCGGAAACACATGCCAATGACTCCGGAAGCACGTGCCGAGCACGCCGGAACCACCTACTCGACTCGCCGGAACCCCCTACCTGACACGCTAAAATCACCTGCCGGGTATGCCTCAACCACTTGGTGGACACTCCGGAATCATCTTCCGGACATGCCAGAACCAGCTCTCAGACACACCAGAACCACGTGCCAGACACGCCGGAATCACCTGCTGATCGTGCCTGAGCCAAATGCTCGACTTGCCAGAAACACCTGCCAGACACGCCAAAATCACCTTCCGGGTACGCCAGAACCACGTGGCGGACACTCCGGAATCACCTTTCGGGCATGCCGGAACCAACTCTCAGACGTGCCAGAACCTCGTGCCGGACACGCCAGAACCACCTGCCGGACAGACCGGAAACACCTGCTGGACACGCCGGAACCACCGGCTCGACTCGCCGGAACCACCGCCAGACATGCAAAATGACCTGCCGGCTACGCCAGAACCACTTGGCGAACACTCCGGAATCACCTGTCGGGCATGCCAGAACCACCTCTCAGACTTGCCAGAACCATGTTCCGGACACGCCGGTACCACCTGCCGAGTATGCTGGAACCACATGATCCACTCCCCAGAACCACCTGCTGGACATGCCAGAATCACCTGCCGGCTACGCCAGAACCACTCGGCAGACACTCCGGAACCACCTGCCGGGCATGCCGCAACCACCTCTCAGAGGTGCCAGAACCACATGCCGGACACTCCAGAATCACCTGTCGGGCATGCCGGAACCAACTCTCAGACGTGCCGGTCACGCCAGAAGCACCTGCCGGACATGCCGGAACCACCGGCTCGACTCGCCGGAACCACCGCCGGACATGCAAAATGACCCCCCGGCTACGCCAGAACCACTTGGCGAACACTCCGGAATCACCTGTCGGGCATGCCGGAACCGCATCTCAGACTTGCCAGAACCATGTTCCGGACACGCCGGTACCACCTGCCGAGTATGCCGGAACCACCTGATCCACTCCCCACAACCACCTGCTGGACACGCCAGAATCACCTGCCGACTACGCCAGAACCACTCGGGAGACACTCCGGAACCACCTGCCGGGCATGCCGGAACCACCTCTCAGACATGCCGGAACCACATGCCGGACACTCTGGAATCACCTGCCGGGCATGCCGGAACCACCTCTCAGAGGTGCCAGAACCACATGCCGGAAACTCCGGAATCACCTGCCGGGCATGCCGGAACCATCTCTCAGACGTGCCAGAACCATGTTCTGGACACGCTAGTACCACCTGCCAAGCTCGCCGGAACCACCTGCTGGACACGCCAAAATCACCTGCCAGCTACGCCAGAACCACACGGCAGACACTCCGGAATCACCTGCCGGGCTGGCTGGAACCACCTGCCGGTCACGCCAACATCACTTTACAGCTACGCCAGAACCACGTGGCGGACACTCCGGAAACACCTCTCCGGCCGGCCGGAACCACCTCTCAGACGTGCCAGAACCATGTGCCTGAGATCCCGGAACCACTTCTCGAACAGACCGAAACCACCAGCCAGACCCGCCTGAACCCCCTGGCGATCACGCCTGATCCACCTGCTCAACTAGCCGGAACCGCCTTCCTAACATGCCAAAATCACCTGCCGGCTACGCCACAACCATTTGGTGAACTCTTCGGAATCACCTGCCGGGCTTGCTGGAACCACCTGCAGGACACCCCAAAATCACCTGCCAGCTACGCCAGAACCACACGGCAGACACTCCGGAATCACCTGCCGGGCATGCCGGAACCACCTGCTGGACATGCCGGAACCACCGGCTCGACTCGCCGGAACCATTGCGGGACATGCAAAATCACCTGCCGGCTATGCCAGAACCACTTCGGGAACACTCCGGAATCACCTGCCGGGCATGGCGGAACCACCTCTCAGACATGCCGGAACCACATGCCAATGACACCGGAAGCACCTGCCGCGCACGCCAGAACCACCTGCTCGACTCGCCAAAACCACCTGCTGTACACGCCAAAATCACCTGCCGGCTACGCCACAACCATTTGGTGAACTCTTCGGAATCACCTGCCGGGCTGGCTCCAGAACCACTCGGCAGACACTCCGGAACCATCTTCCGGGCATGCCGGAACCACCTCTCAGACATGCCGGAACCACATGCCAATGACACCGGAAGCACCTGCCGAGCACGCCAGAACCACCTGCTCGACTCGCCAAAACCACCTGCTGGACACGCCAAAATCACCTGCCGGCTACGCCACAACCATTTGGTGAACTCTTCGGTATCACCTGCCGGGCTTGATGGAACCACCTGCCGGTCATGCCAACATCACCTGCCAGCAATGCCAGAAACACTTGGCGGACACCATGGAAACACCTGACGGGCCGGCCGGAACCACCTCTCAGACGTGCCAGAACCATGTGCCTGAGATGCCGGAGCCACTCCCCGAACAGACCGAAACCTCCTGCCAGACCCGCCTGAACCCCCTGGCGAGCACGCCTGATCCACCTGCTCAACTAGCCAGAACCAACTTCCTGACACGCCAAAATCACCTGCCAGGTATACAAGAACCACTTGGTGGACACTCCGGAATCATCTGCCGGACATGCCAGAACCAGCTCTCAGACACACCAGAACCACCTGCCAGAGACGCCGGAAGCACCAGCTGAGCATGCCTGAGCCACCTGCTCGAATCGCAAGATACACCTGTCGGACATGCCAAAATCACCTGTCGGGTACGCCAGAAACACTTGGCGGACGCTCCGGAATCACCTGTCGGGCGTGCCGGAACCTCCTCTCAGACTTGCCAGAACCATGTTCTGGACACGCCGGTACCACCTGCCGAGTATGCCGGAACCAGCTGATCCACTCCCCAGAACCACCTAGTGGACACGCCAAAATCAACTGCCGGCTACGCCAGAACCACTCGGCAGACACTCCGGAATCACAGGCCAGGCATTCCGGAACGACCTCTCAGAGGTGCCAGAACCAAATGCCGGACACTCCGGTATCACCTGCCGGGCATGCCGGAACCACCTCTCAGAGGTGCCAGAACCACATGCCGGACACTCCGGAATCACCTGCCGGGCATGCTGGAACCACGTGCTGGACATGCTGGAACCACCTGCCGGACAGGTCGGAATCACCTGCCGGACATGCCGGAACCACCGGCTTGAATCGCCGGAACCATTGCCGGACATGCAAAATCACCTGCCGGCTACGCCAGAACCACTTGGCGAACACTCCGGTATCACCTGCCGGGCATGCCGGAACCACCTCTCAGAGGTGCCAGAACCACATGCCGGACACTCCGGAATCACCTGCCGGGCATGCCGGAACCACCTGCTGGACATGCCGGAACCACCGGCTCGACTCGCCGGAACCATTGCGGGACATGCAAAATCACCTGCCGGCTATGCCAGAACCACTTCGGGAACACTCCGGAATCACCTGCCGGGCATGGCGCAACCACCTCTCAGACATGCCGGAACCACATGCCAATGACACCGGAAGCACCTGCCGCGCACGCCAGAACCACCTGCTCGACTCGCCAAAACCACCTGCTGTACACGCCAAAATCACCTGCTGGCTACGCCACAACCATTTGGTGAACTCTTCGGAATCACCTGCCGGGTTGGCTCCAGAACCACTCGGCAGACACTCCGGAACCACCTGCCGTGCTGGCTGGAACCACCTCTCAGACATGCCGGAACCACATGCCAATGACACCGGAAGCACCTGCCGAGCACGCCAGAACCACCTGCTCAACTCGCCAAAACCACCTGCTGGACACACCAAAATCACCTGCCGGCTACGCCACAACCATTTGGTGAACACTTCGGAATCACCTGCCGGGCTGGCTGGAACCATCTGCCGGTTACGCCAACATCACCTGCCAGCTATGCCAGAACCACTTGGCGGACACCATGGAAACACCTGTCGGGCCGGCCGGAACCACCTATCAGACGTGCCAGAACCATGTGCCTGAGATGCCGGAACCACACCCCGAACAGACCGAAACCCCCTGCCAGACCCGCCTGAACCACCTGCCGAGCACGCCGGAACCACCTACTCGACTCGCTGGAACCACCTACCTGACACGCTAAAATCACCTGCAGGGTATGCCACAACCACTTGGTGGACACTCCGGAATCATCTGCCGGACATGCCAGAACCAGCTCTCAGACACACCAGAACCACGTGCCAGACACGCCGGAAGCACCTGCTGAGCATGCCTGAGCCAAATGCTCGACTTGCCAGAAACACCTGCCAGACACGCCAAAATCACCTGCCGGTTACGCCAGAATCACGTGGCGGACACTCCGGAATCACCTCTCGGGCGTGCCGGAACCACCTCTCAGACTTGCCAGAACCATGTTCTGGACACGCCGGTACCACGTGCAGAGTATGCCGGAACCAGCTGATCCACTCCCCAGAACCACCTAGTGGATACGCCAAAATCAACTGCCGGCTACGCCAGAACCACTCAGCAGACACTCCGGAATCACATGCCAGGCATTCCGGAACCACCTCTCAGAGCTGCCAGAACCACATGCCGGACACTCCAGAATCACCTGCCGGGCATGCTGGAACCACGTGCTGGACATGCCGGAACCACCTGCCGGACATGCCGGAACCACCTGCCGGACATTCCGTAACCACCTGCTCGACTCTCCGGAACCAGTGCCGGACATGCAAAATCACCTGCCGGCTACGCCAGAACTACTTGGCGCACAATCCGGAATCACCTGCCGGGCATGGCGGAACCACCTCTCAGACATGCCGGAACCACATGCCAATGACACCGGAGCACCTGCCGAGCACGCCAGAACAACCTGCTAGACTCGCCAAAACCACCTGCTGGACACGCCGAAATCACCTGCTGGCTAGTCCACAACCATATGGTGAACACTTCGGAATCACCTGCCGGGCTGGCTGGAATCAACTGCCGGTCACCCCAACATCACCTGCCAGCTATGCCAGAACCACTTGGCGGACACCATGGAAACACCTGTCGGGCCGGCCGGAACCACCTATCAGACGTGCCAGAACCATGTGCCTGAGATGCCGGAACCACACCCGAACAGACCGAAACCACCTGCCAGACCCGCATGAACCACCTGCCGAGCATGCCGGAACCACCTACTCGACTCGCTGGAACCACCTACCTGACACACCACAATCACCTGCCGGGTATGCCACAACCACTTGGTGGACATTCCGGAATCATCTGCCAGACATGCCAGAACCAGCTCTCAGACACACCAGAACCACGTGCCAGACACGCCGGAAGCACCTGCTGAGCATGCCTGAGTCAAATGCTCGACTTGCAAGAAACACCGGTCAGACACGCCAAAATCACCTGTCGGGTACGCCAGAACCACGTGGCGGACACTCCGGAATGACCTGTCGGGCATGCCGGAACCAACTCTCAGACGTGCCAGATCCTCGTGCCGGTCACGCCAGAACCACCTGCCGGACACGCCGGAACCACCGGCTCGACTCGCCGGAACCACTGCCGGACATGCAAAATGACCTGCCGGCTACGCCAGAACCACTTGGCGAACACTCCGGAATCACCTGTCGGGCATGCCGGAACCCCCTCTCAGACTTGCCAGAACCATGTTCCGGACACGCCGGTACCACCTGCAGAGTATGCCGGAACCACCTGATCCACTCCCCACAACCACCTGCTGGACACGCCAGAATCACCTGCCGACAACGCCAGAACCACTCGTCAGACACTCCGGAACCACCTGCTGGGCATGCCTGAACCACCTCTCAGAGGTGCCAGAACCACATGCCGGACACTCCGGAACCACATGCCGGGCATGCCGGACCCACCTCTCAGAGGTGCCAGAACCACATGCCAGACACTCCGGAATCACCTGCCGGGCATGCCGGAACCATCTCTCAGACGTGCCAGAACCATGTTCCGGACACGCCGGTACGACCTGCCGTGCTCGCCGGAACCAACTTCTGGACACGCCAAAATCACCTGCCGGCTACGCCAGAACCACTCGGCAGACACTCCGGAATCACCTGCGGGGCTGGCTGGAACCACCTGCCGGTCACGCCAACATCACCTTTCAGCTACGCCAGAACCACTTGGCGGACACTCCGGAAACACCTGTCGGGCCGGCCGGAACCACCTCTCAAACGTGCAAGAACCATGTGCCTGAGATGCCGGAACCACTCTCCGAACAGACCGAAACCACCTGCCAGACCCGCCTGAATCTCCTGGCAGGCACACCTGATCCACCTGCTCAACTAGCCGGAACCACCTTCCTGACACGCCAAAATCACCTGTCGGGTGTACCAGAACCACTTGGTGGATACTACGGAATCACCTGCCGGGCATGCCGGAACCATCTCTCAGACGTGCCAGAACCATGTTCCGGACACGCCGGTACCACCTGCCGAGCTCGCCGGAACCACCTGCTGGACACGCCAAAATCACCTGCTGGGTACGCCAGAACCACTCGGCAGACACTCCGGAATCACCTGCCTGGCATGCCGGAACCACCTGCTGGACATGCCGGAACCACCTGCCGGACATGCCGGAACCACCGGCTCGACTCGCCGGAACCATTGCCGGACATGCAAAATCACCTGCCGGCTACGCCAGAACCACTTGGCGAACACTCCGGTATCACCTGCCGGGCATGCCGGAACCACCTCTCAGAGGTGCCAGAACCACATGCCGGACACTCCGGAATCACCTGCCGGGCATGCCTGAACCACCTGCCGGCTACGCCAGAACCACTCGGCAGACACTCCGTAACCAACTGCCGGGCATGCCGGAACCACCTCTCAGAGGTGCCAGAACTACATGCCGGACACTCCGGAATCACCTGCCGGGCATGCCGGAACCATCTCTCAGACTTGCCAGAACCATGTTCCGGACATGCCGGAACCACCTGTCGAGCTCGCCGGAACCACCTGCTGGACACGCCAAAATCACCTGCCGGCTACGCCAGAACCACTCGGCAGACACTCGGGAATCACATGCCAGGCATTCCGGAACCACCTCTCAGAGGTGCCAGAACCAAATGCCGGACACTCCGGTATCACCTGCCGGGCATGCCGGAACCACCTCTCAGAGGTGCCAGAACCACATTCCGGACACTCCGGAATCACCTGCCGGGCATGCCGGAACCACCTTCTGGACATGCCGGAACCAGCGGCTCGACTCGCCGGAACCACCGCCGGACATGCAAAATCACCTTCCGGCTACGCCAGAACCACTTGGCGAACACTCCGGAATCACCTGCCGGGCATGCCGGAACCACCTCTCAGACATGTCAGAACCACATGCCAGTGACATCGGAAGCACCTGCCGAGCACGCCGGACCCACCTGCTTGACTCGCCAGAACCACCTGCCGGACAAGCCAAAATCACCTGCCGGCTATGCCACAACTAGTTGGTGAACACTTCGGAATCACCTGCTGGGCTTGCTGGAACTACCTGCTGCTCACGCCAACATCAGCTGCCAGCTACGCCAGAACCACTTGGAGGACTCTCCGGGATGACCTGACGGGCATGCTGGAACCACCTCTCAGACGTGCCAGAACCACGTGCCGGACAAGCTGGAAACACGTACTGGACAGACTGGAACCACCTGCCGGCCACGCCTGAACCACCTGCCGAGCACGACGAAACCACATGCCGGACTTGCCAAAATCACCTGCGGGCTACGCCAGAACCACTTGGAGGACTCTCTGGGATGACCTGCCGGGCATGCTGGAACCACCTCTCAGACGTGCCAGAACCACGTAGCAGACCGTCCGGAATCAGCTGTTGGGCGTGCGCAACCACCTCTTAGACGTACCAGAACCACGTGCCGTACACGCCGGAACCACCTACTGGACAGACCGGAATCACGTTTCGGGCATGCCGGAACCACCTGTCAGATGTGCCAGAAACACGTGCCGGAGACGCCGGAACCACCTGCCGAGCACGTCGAAACCACCTGCTCAACTTGCCTGAACTACCTTCCGGACACGCCAAAATCACCTGCCGGCTACGCCAAAACCACTTGTTGGACCCTCAGGAATCACCTGCCGGGCATGATAGAACCACCTCTCAGACGTGAAGGAACCACGTGCCGGACACGCTGGAACCACATCCCGGACAGACCGGAACCACATGCCTGACATGCCTGAACCAACTGTCGATCATGCTGGAACCACATGCTCGACTCGCTGGAACCACTTGCCGGACATGGCAAAATCACCTGCTGGCTACGCCAGAACCACTTGGCGGAAACTCTGATATCACCTGCCGGGAATGCCAGCACACCCTGTCAGAAGTGACAGAAGCACATGCCGGACAGGCCAGAACCATCTCCCGGACAGACCGGAACAACCGACGGACACGCCGGGACCACCTGATTGACTCGCCAGAACCACCTGCCGGACATGCCAAAATCTCCTGCCGTGTACGCCAGAACCACTTGGCGGAAACTCCGGAATCACATGTCGGGCATGCCGGAACCACCTCTCAGACTTGCCAGGACCATGTTCTGGACACACCGGTACCACCTGCCGAGTATGCCAGAACCACCTGATCCACTACCCAGAACCACATGCCAGACACGCCAACATCACCTGCCGGATACGCCAGAACCACTCGGGAGACACTCCGAAACCACCTCCAGGACAGACCGGAACGACCTGCCAGACACGCCGGGACCACCTGCTTGACTCGCCAGAACCACCTGTCGGACACGCCAAAATCACCAGCTGGCTACGCCACAACCACATGTCGGACACTCCGGAACCACCTGCCGAGCACGCCAGAACCTCCTGCTTTACTCACAAGAAACCCCTGCCGGACACACCAAAATCACCTGCTGGGTACGACAGAAACACTTGGACACTCCAGAATCATCTGCCGGACATGCCATAACCAGCTCTCAAACACACCAGAACCACGTGCTGCAGACGCCGGAAGCACCTGCTGAGCATGCCTGAGCCACATGCTCGACTCGCAAGAAACACCTGCCGGTCACGCCAAAATCACCTGCCGGCTACGCCAGAACCACTTGGCGGACACTCCGGAATCACCTGTCGGGCATGCCGGAAACACTTCTCAGACTTGCCAGAACCATGTTCCGGACACGCCAGTACCACCTGTCGTATATGCCAGAACCACCTGATCCACTCCTCAGAACCACCTGCTGGACACGCCAAAATCACCTGCCGGCTACGCCAGAACCATGCGGCAGACACTCCGGAACCACCTCCAGGACAGACCGGAAACACCGACGGACTCGCCGGGACCACCTGCTTGACTCGCCAGAACCACCTGCCGGACACGCCAAAATCACCTGCCGGCTGCGCCAGAACCACTCGGCAGACACTCTGGAACCACCTTCAGGACAGACCGGAACAACCGACGGACACGCCGGGACCACCTGCTTGACTACCCAGAACCACCTGCCGGTAACGCCAACATCACCTGCCAGCTACGCCAGAACGACTTGGCGGACACTTTGGAATCACCTGCCGAGCATGACGGAACCAGCTCTGAGACGTGCCAGAACCATGTGCCGGACACGCTGGAACCACCTGCCGAGGATGCCAGAACCACCTGATCCACTCCCCAGAACCACCTGCTGGACACGACAAAATCACCTGCCAGCTACGCCAGAACCACTCGGGA
This sequence comes from Equus caballus, assembly GCF_041296265.1. Taxonomy (NCBI): domain Eukaryota; kingdom Metazoa; phylum Chordata; class Mammalia; order Perissodactyla; family Equidae; genus Equus; species Equus caballus. The sequence continues at coordinate 8,362,363 of NC_091704.1, forward strand.
GACACTCCGGAACCACCTCCAGGACAGACTGGAACGACCTGCCAGACACGCCGGGACCACCTGCTTGACTCCCCAGAACCACCTGCCGGACACGCCAAAATCACCGGCGGGATACGCCAGAACCACTTGGAGGACACTCTGCGATGACCTGCCAGGCATGCTGGAACCACCTCTCGGGCGTGCCAGGACCACGTGGCGGACAGTCCGGAATCACATGTTGGTCATGCGCAATCCCCTCTGAGACCTACCAGAACCACGTGCCATGCACGCCAGAACCACCTACCGGACAGACCGGAATCACCTTTCGGGCATGCCGCAACCACCTGTCAGATGTGCCAGAAACACGTGCCGGAGATGCCGGAAGCACCCGCCGAGCATGTCGGAACCACCTGCTCTACTCGCAGGACCCACGTGCCGGACACGCCAAAATGAACTGCTGGCTACGCCAGAACCACATACCCGATACTCCAGAATCACCTGCCCGGCATGCCAGAATTACCTCTCCGACGTGCCAGAAGCACGTGCTGGACATGCCGGAACGACCTATTGGACACAACGGAACCACCTGCCAGACATGCCGGAACCACCTGCCGAACACGCCACAGCCACCTGCTCGACTCGCCAGAACCACCTGCCAGAGAGGCCAATATCAACTGCTGGCTAGGCCAGAACCACCTGGGGGACAGTCCGGAATCATCTGCCAGCCAAGGCGGAACCACCTCTCAGATGTACCAGAACCACGTGCCGGACAAGCTGGAAACACGTACTGGACAGACTGGAACCACCTACCGGCCATGCCTGAACCACCTGCCGAGCACGACGGAACCACCTACCGGACACGCCAAAATCACCTGCGGGCTACACCAGAACCACTTGGAGGACTCTCTGGAATGACCTGCCAGGCATGATGGAACCATCTCTCAGATGTCCAAGAACCACGTGGCGGACAGTCCGGAATCACCTGTTGGGCATCGCAACCACCTCTGAGATGTACCAGAACCACGTACCGTACAGGCTGGAACCACCTAAAGGACAGACCGGAATCACGTTTCGGGCATGCCGGAACCACCTGTCAGATGTGCCAGAAACACGTGCCGGAGACGCCAGAAGCACCTGCCGAGCACGTCGGAACCACCTGCTCAACTCGCCTGAACAACCTGCCAGACACGCCAAAATCACCTGCCAGCTATGCCAAAACCACTTGGTGGACTCTCTGGAATCACCTGCCGGGCATGATAGAACCACCTCTCACACGTGGCGGAACCACGTGCCGGACACGCCGGAACCACCTACCGGACAGACCGGAACCACCTGCTGGACCTCCCTGAACCAACTGTAGAGCACGCCGGAACCACATGCTCGACTTGCTGGAACCACATGCAGGACATGGCAAAATCACCTGCCGGCTACGCCAGAACCACTTGGCGGACACTCAGGAATCCCCTGCAGGGCATGACAGCACAACCTCTCCGAAGTGCCAGAAGCACGTGCTGGAAAGGCCGGAACCATCTCCCGCACAGACCGGAGACACAGGAAACACTCGCCGGAACCACCTGCTTGAATCACCGATCCCACCTGCCGGACACGCCAAAATCACCTGCCCGCTACAACAGAACCACTTGGGGGACAAGCCGGAATCACGTGAGGGGCATGCCGGCACAGCCTCTCAGACGTGACAGAACCTCGTGGAGGGCACCCCAGAGCCACATGCCGGACAGACCGGAATCACCTGCCGGACCTGCCTGAACCAACTGTCGAGCACGCCGGAACCACCTGCTCGAGCCGCCGGACCCACCGACGGACAAGCAAAATCACCTGCGGGCTACGCCAGAACCACTTGGTGAACACCCCGGAATCACCCGCCGGGCATGCCGGAACCACCTCTCAGAGGTGCCAGAACCACATGCCGGACACTCCGGAATCACCTGCCGGGCATGCCGGAACCATCTCTCAAACGTGCCAGAACCATGTTCCGGACACGCTGCTACCACCTGCCGAGCTCGCCGGAACCACCTGCAGGACACGCCAAAATCACCTGCCAGCTACGCCAGAACCACACGGCAGACACTCCGGAATCACCTGCCGGGCATGCTGGAACCACGTGCTGGACATGCCGGAACCACCTGCCGGACATGCCGGAACCACCTGCCGGACATTCCGAAAACACCGGCTCGACTCGCCGGAACCATTGCCGGACATGCAAAATCACCTGCCGGCTACGCCAGAACCACTTGGCGAACACTCCGGTATCACCTGCCGGGCATGCCGGGACCACCTATCAGAGGTGCCAGAACCACATGCCGGACACTCCGGAATCACCTGCCGGGCATGCCGGAACCACCTGCCGGACATGCCGGAACCACCGGCTCGACTCGCCGGAACCATTGCGGGACATGCAAAATCACCTGCCGGCTACGCCAGAACCACTTGGCGAACACTCCGGAATCACCTGCCGGGCATGGCGGAACCACCTCTCAGACTTGCCAGAACCATGTTCTGGACAACCCGGTACCACCTGCCGAGTATGCCGGAACCAGCTGATCCACTCCCCAGAACCACCTAGTGGACACGCCAAAATCAACTGCCGGCTACGCCAGAAGCACTCGGCAGACACTCCGTAATCACATGCCTGGTAATCCGGAACCACCTCTCAGAGGTGCCAGAACCAAATGCCGGACACTCCAGTATCACCTTCGGGGCATGTCGGAACCACCTCTCAGAGGTGCCAGAACCACATGCCGGACACTCCGGAATCACCTGCCGGGCATGCTGGAACCACGTGCTGGACATGCCGGAACCACCTGCCGGACATGCCGGAACCACCTGCCGGACATTCCGGAACCACCGGTTCGACTCACCGGAACCATTGCCGGACATGCAAAATCACCTGCCGGCTATGCCAGAATCACTTGGCGAACACTCCGGAATCACCTGCCGGGCATGGCAGAACCACCTCTCAGACATGCCGGAAACACATGCCAATGACTCCGGAAGCACGTGCCGAGCACGCCGGAACCACCTACTCGACTCGCCGGAACCCCCTACCTGACACGCTAAAATCACCTGCCGGGTATGCCACAACCACTTGGTGGACACTCCGGAATCATCTTCCGGACATGCCAGAACCAGCTCTCAGACACACCAGAACCACGTGCCAGACACGCCGGAATCACCTGCTGATCGTGCCTGAGCCAAATGCTCGACTTGCCAGAAACACCTGCCAGACACGCCAAAATCACCTTCCGGGTACGCCAGAACCACGTGGCGGACACTCCGGAATCACCTTTCGGGCATGCCGGAACCAACTCTCAGACGTGCCAGAACCTCGTGCCGGACACGCCAGAACCACCTGCCGGACAGACCGGAAACACCTGCTGGACACGCCGGAACCACCGGCTCGACTCGCCGGAACCACCGCCGGACATGCAAAATGACCTGCCGGCTACGCCAGAACCACTTGGCGAACACTCCGGAATCACCTGTCGGGCATGCCAGAACCACCTCTCAGACTTGCCAGAACCATGTTCCGGACACGCCGGTACCACCTGCCGAGTATGCCGGAACCACATGATCCACTCCCCAGAACCACCTGCTGGACATGCCAGAATCACCTGCCGGCTACGCCAGAACCACTCGGCAGACACTCCGGAACCACCTGCCGGGCATGCCGCAACCACCTCTCAGAGGTGCCAGAACCACATGCCGGACACTCCAGAATCACCTGTCGGGCATGCCGGAACCAACTCTCAGACGTGCCGGTCACGCCAGAAGCACCTGCCGGACATGCCGGAACCACCGGCTCGACTCGCCGGAACCACCGCCGGACATGCAAAATGACCCCCCGGCTACGCCAGAACCACTTGGCGAACACTCCGGAATCACCTGTCGGGCATGCCGGAACCGCATCTCAGACTTGCCAGAACCATGTTCCGGACAGGCCGGTACCACCTGCCGAGTATGCCGGAACCACCTGATCCACTCCCCAGAACCACCTGCTGGACACGCCAGAATCACCTGCCGGCTACGCCACAACCATTTGGTGAACTCTTCGGTATCACCTGCCGGGCTTGATGGAACCACCTGCCGGTCACGCCAACATCACCTGCCAGCTATGCCAGAAACACTAGGCGGACACCATGGAAACACCTGTCGGGCCGGCCGGAACCACCTCTCAGACGTGCCAGAACCATGTGCCTGAGATGCCGGAGCCACTCCCCGAACAGACCGAAACCTCCTGCCAGACCCGCCTGAACCCCCTGGCGAGCACGCCTGATCCACCTGCTCAACTAGCCAGAACCAACTTCCTGACACGCCAAAATCACCTGCCAGGTATACAAGAACCACTTGGTGGACACTCCGGAATCATCTGCCGGACATGCCAGAACCAGCTCTCAGACACACCAGAACCACGTGCCAGAGACGCCGGAAGCACCAGCTGAGCATGCCTGAGCCACCTGCTCGACTCGCAAGATACACCTGTCGGACATGCCAAAATCACCTGTCGGGTACGCCAGAAACACTTGGCGGACGCTCCGGAATCACCTGTCGGGCGTGCCGGAACCTCCTCTCAGACTTGCCAGAACCATGTTCTGGACACGCCGGTACCACCTGCCGAGTATGCCGGAACCAGCTGATCCACTCCCCAGAACCACCTAGTGGACACGCCAAAATCAACTGCCGGCTACGCCAGAACCACTCGGCAGACACTCCGGAATCACAGGCCAGGCATTCCGGAACGACCTCTCAGAGGTGCCAGAACCAAATGCCGGACACTCCGGTATCACCTGCCGGGCATGCCGGAACCACCTCTCAGAGGTGCCAGAACCACATGCCGGACACTCCGGAATCACCTGCCGGGCATGCTGGAACCACGTGCTGGACATGCCGGAACCACCTGCCGGACAGGTCGGAATCACCTGCCGGACATGACGGAACCACCGGCTCGAATCGCCGGAACCATTGCCGGACATGCAAAATCACCTGCCGGCTACGCCAGAACCACTTGGCGAACACTCCGGTATCACCTGCCGGGCATGCCGGAACCACCTCTCAGAGGTGCCAGAACCACATGCCGGACACTCCGGAATCACCTGCCGGGCATGCCGGAACCACCTGCTGGACATGCCGGAACCACCGGCTCGACTCGCCGGAACCATTGCGGGACATGCAAAATCACCTGCCGGCTATGCCAGAACCACTTCGGGAACACTCCGGAATCACCTGCCCGGCATGGCGGAACCACCTCTCAGACATGCCGGAACCACATGCCAATGACACCGGAAGCACCTGCCGCGCACGCCAGAACCACCTGCTCGACTCGCCAAAACCACCTGCTGTACACGCCAAAATCACCTGCCAGCTACGCCACAACCATTTGGTGAACTCTTCAGAATCACCTGCCGGGCTGGCTCCAGAACCACTCGGCAGACACTCCGGAACCACCTGCCGGGCATGCCGGAACCACCTCTCAGACATGCTGGAACCACATGCCAATGACACCGGAAGCACCTGCCGAGCACGCCAGAACCACCTGCTCGACTCGCCAAAACCACCTGCTGGACACGCCAAAATCACCTGCCGGCTACTCCACAACCATTTGGTGAACTCTTCGGTATCACCTGCCGGGCTTGATGGAACCACCTGCCGGTCACGCCAACATCACCTGCCAGCTATGCCAGAAACACTTGGCGGACACCATGGAAACACCTGTCGGGCCGGCCGGAACCACCTCTCAGACGTGCCAGAACCATGTGCCTGAGATGCCGGAGCCACTCCCAGAACAGACCGAAACCACCTGCCAGACCCGCCTGAACCCCCTGGCGAGCACGCCTGATCCACCTGCTCAACTAGCCAGAACCAACTTCCTGACACGCCAAAATCACCTGCCAGGTATACCAGAACCACTTGGTGGACACTCCGGAATCATCTGCCGGACATGCCAGAACCAGCTCTCAGACACACCAGAACCACCTGCCAGAGACGCCGGAAGCACCAGCTGAGCATGCCTGAGCCACCTGCTCGACTCGCAAGATACACCTGTCGGACATGCCAAAATCACCTGTCGGGTACGCCAGAAACACTTGGCGGACGCTCCGGAATCACCTGTCGGGCGTGAGGGAACCTCCTCTCAGACTTGCCAGAACCATGTTCTGGACACGCCGGTACCACCTGCCGAGTATGCCGGAACGAGCTGATCCACTCCCCAGAACCACCTAGTGGACACGCCAAAATCAACTGCCGGCTACGCCAGAACCACTCGGCAGACACTCCGGAATCACAGGCCAGGCATTCCGGAACGACCTCTCAGAGGTGCCAGAACCACATGCCGGTCACTCCGGAATCACCTGCCGGGCATGCTGGAACCACGTGCTGGACATGCCGGAACCACCTGCCGGACATGCCGGAACCACCTGCCGGACATTCCGGAACCACCGGCTCGACTCGCCGGAAGCATTGCCGGACATGCAAAATCACCTGCCGGCTACGCCAGAACCACTTGGCGAACACTCCGGTATCACCTGCCGGTCATGCCGGGACCACCTCTCAGAGTTGCCAGAACCACATGCCGGACACTCCGGAATCACCTGTCGGGCATGCCGGAACCACCTGCCGGACATGCCGGAACCACCGGCTCGACTCGCCGGAACCATTGCCGGACATGCAAAGTCACCTGCCGGCTACGCCAGAACCACTTGGCGAACACTCCGGAATCACCTGCCAGGCATGGCGGAACCACCTCTCAGACTTGCCAGAACCATGTTCTGGACACGCCGGTACCACCTGCCGAGTATGCCGGAATGACCTCTCAGAGGTGCCAGAACCAAATGCCAGACACTCCGGTATCACCTGCCCGGCATGCCGGAACCACCTCTCAGAGGTGCCAGAACCACATGCCGGACACTCCGGAATCACCTGCCGGGCATGCTGGAACCACGTGCTGGACATGCCGGAACCACCTGCCGGCCATGCCGGAACCACCGGCTCGACTCGCCGGAACCATTGCCGGACATGCAAAATCACCTGCCGGCTATGCCAGAACCACTTGGGGAACACTCCGGAATCACCTACCGGGCATGGCGGAACCACCTCTCAGACATGCCGGAACCACATGCCAATGACACAGGAAGCACCTGCCGAGCACGCCAGAACCACCTGCTCGACTCGCCAAAACCACCTGCTGGACACGCCAAAATCACCTGCCGGCTACGCCACAACCATTTGGTGAACTCTTCGGAATCACCTGCCGGGCTGGCTCCAGAACCACTCGGCAGACACTCCGGAACCACCTGCCGGGCATGCCGGAACCACCTCTCAGACATGCCGGAACCACATGCCAATGACACCGGAAGCACCTGCCGAGCACGCCAGAACCACCTGCTCGACTCGCCAAAACCACCTGCTGGACACGCCAAAATCACCTGCCGGCTACGCCACAACCATTTGGTGAACTCTTCGGAATCACCTGCCGGGCTTGATGGAACCACCTGCCGGTCATGCCAACATCACCTGCCAGCAATGCCAGAAACACTTGGCGGACACCATGGAAACACCTGACGGGCCGGCCGGAACCACCTCTCAGACGTGCCAGAACCATGTGCCTGAGATGCCGGAGCCACTCCCCGAACAGACCGAAACCTCCTGCCAGACCCGCCTGAACCCCCTGGCGAGCACGCCTGATCCACCTGCTCAACTAGCCAGAACCAACTTCCTGACACGCCAAAATCACCTGCCAGGTATACAAGAACCACTTGGTGGACACTCCGGAATCATCTGCCGGACATGCCAGAACCAGCTCTCAGACACACCAGAACCACCTGCCAGAGACGCCGGAAGCACCAGCTGAGCATGCCTGAGCCACCTGCTCGACTCGCAAGATACACCTGTCGGACATGCCAAAATCACCTGTAGGGTACGCCAGAAACACTTGGCGGACGCTCCGGAATCACCTGTCGGGCGTGCCGGAACCTCCTCTCAGACTTGCCAGAACCATGTTCTGGACACGCCGGTACCACCTGCCGAGTATGCCGGAACCAGCTGATCCACTCCCCAGAATCACCTAGTGGACACGCCAAAATCAACTGCCGGCTACGCCAGAAGCACTCGGCAGACACTCCGGAATCACAGGCCAGGCATTCCGGAACGACCTCTCAGAGGTGCCAGAACCAAATGCCGGACACTCTGGTATCACCTGCCGGGCATGCCGGAACCACCTCTCAGAGGTGCCAGAACCACATGCCGGACACTCCGGAATCACCTGCCGGGCATGCTGGAACCACGTGCTGGACATGCCGGAACCACCTGCCAGACAGGTCGGAATCACCTGCCGGACATGCCGGAACCACCGGCTCGAATCGCCGGAACCATTGCCGGACATGCAAAATCACCTGCCGGCTACGCCAGAACCACTTGGCGAACACTCCGGTATCACCTGCCGGGCATGCCGGAACCACCTCTCAGAGGTGCCAGAACCACATGCCGGACACTCCGGAATCACCTGCCGGGCATGCCGGAACCACCTGCTGGACATGCCGGAACCACCGGCTCGACTCGCCGGAACCATTGCGGGACATGCAAAATCACCTGCCGGCTATGCCAGAACCACTTCGGGAACACTCCGGAATCACCTGCCGGGCATGGCGGAACCACCTCTCAGACATGCCGGAACCACATGCCAATGACACCGGAAGCACCTGCCGCGCACGCCAGAACCACCTGCTCGACTCGCCAAAACCACCTGCTGTACACGCCAAAATCACCTGCTGTCTACGCCACAACCATTTGGTGAACTCTTCGGAATCACCTGCCGGGTTGGCTCCAGAACCACTCGGCAGACACTCCGGAACCACCTGCCGTGCTGGCTGGAACCACCTCTCAGACATGCCGGAACCACATGCCAATGACACCGGAAGCACCTGCCGAGCACGCCAGAACCACCTGCTCAACTCGCCAAAACCACCTTCTGGACACGCCAAAATCACCTGCCGGCTACGCCACAACCATTTGGTGAACTCTTCGGTATCACCTGCCGGGCTTGATGGAACCACCTGACGGTCACGCCAACATCACCTGCCAGCTATGCCAGAAACACTAGGCGGACACCATGGAAACACCTGTCGGGCCGGCCGGAACCACCTCTCAGACGTGCCAGAACCATGTGCCTGAGATGCCGGAGCCACTCCCCGAACAGACCGAAACCACCTGCCAGACCCGCCTGAACCCCCTGGCGAGCACGCCTGATCCACCTGCTCAACTAGCCGGAACCAACTTCCTGACACGCCAAAATCACCTGCCAGGTATACCAGAACCACTTGGTGGACACTCCGGAATCATCTGCCGGACATGCCAGAACCAGCTCTCAGACACACCAGAACCACGTGCCAGAGACGCCGGAAGCACCAGCTGAGCATGCCTGAGCCACCTGCTCGACTCGCAAGATACACCTGTCGGACATGCCAAAATCACCTGTCGAGTACGCCAGAAACACTTGGCGGACGCTCTGGAATCACCTGTCGGGCGTGCCGGAACCTCCTCTCAGACTTGCCAGAACCATGTTCTGGACACGCCTGTACCACCTGCCGAGTATGCCGGAACCAGCTGATCCACTCCCCAGAACCACCTAGTGGACACGCCAAAATCAACTGCCGGCTACGCCAGAACCACTCGGCACACACTCCGGAATCACAGGCCAGGCATTCCGGAACGACCTCTCAGAGGTGCCAGAACCAAATGCCGGACACTCCGGTATCACCTGCCGGGCATGCCGGAACCACCTCTCAGCGGTGCCAGAACCACATGCCGGACACTCCGGAATCACCTGCCGGGCATGCTGGAACCACGTGCTGGACATGCCGGAACCACCTGCCGGACATGCCGGAACCACCTGCCGGACATGCCGGAACCACCTGCTCGACTCTCCGGAACCATTGCCGGACATGCAAAATCACCTGCCGGCTACGCCAGAACCACTTGGCGAACACTCCGGTATCACCTGCCGGGCATGCCGGAACCACCTCTCAGAGGTGCCAGAACCACATGCTGGACACTCCGGAATCACCTGCCGGGCATGCCGGAACCACCTGCTGGACATGCCGGAACCACCGGCTCGACTCGCCGGAACCATTGCGGGACATGCAAAATCACCTGCCGGCTATGCCAGAACCACTTCGGGAACACTCCGGAATCACCTGCCGGGCATGGCGGAACCACCTCTCAGACATGCCGGAACCACATGCCAATGACACCGGAAGCACCTGCCGCGCACGCGAGAACCACCTGCTCGACTCGCCAAAACCACCTGCTGTACACGCCAAAATCACCTGCCAGCTACGCCACAGCCATTTGGTGAACTCTTCGGAATCACCTGCCGGGCTGGATCCAGAACCACTCGGCAGACACTCCGGAACCACCTGCCGGGCATGCCGGAACCACCTCTCAGACATGCCGGAACCACATGCCAATGACACCGGAAGCACCTGCCGAGCACGCCAGAACCACCTGCTCGACTCGCCAAAACCACCTGCTGGACACGCCAAAATCACCTGCCGGCTACGCCACAACCATTTGGTGAACTCTTCGGTATCACCTGCCGGGCTTGATGGAACCACCTGCCGGTCACGCCAACATCACCTGCCAGCTATGCCAGAAACACTTGGCGGACACCATGGAAACACCTGTCGGGCCGGCCGGAACCACCTCTCAGACGTGCCAGAACCATGTGCCTGAGATGCCGGAGCCACTCCCCGAACAGACCGAAACCACCTGCCAGACCCGCCTGAACCCCCTGGCGAGCACACCTGATCCACCTGCTCAACTAGCCAGAACCAACTTCCTGACACGCCAAAATCACCTGCCAGGTATACCAGAACCACTTGGTGGACACTCCGGAATCATCTGCCGGACATGCCAGAACCAGCTCTCAGACACACCAGAACCACGTGCCAGAGACGCCGGAAGCACCAGCTGAGCATGCCTGAGCCACCTGCTCGACTCGCAAGATACACCTGTCGGACATGCCAAAATCACCTGTCGGGTACGCCAGAAACACTTGGCGGACGCTCCGGAATCACCTGTCGGGCGTGCCGGAACCTCCTCTCAGACTTGCCAGAACCATGTTCTGGACACACTGGTACCACCTGCCGAGTATGCCGGAACCAGCTGATCCACTCCCCAGAACCACCTAGTGGACACGCCAAAATCAACTGCCGGCTACGCCAGAACCACTCGGCAGACACTCCGGAATCACAGGCCAGGCATTCCGGAACGACCTCTCAGAGGTGCCAGAACCAAATGCCGGACACTCCGGTATCACCTGCCGGGCATGCCGGAACCACCTCTCAGAGGTGTCAGAACCACATGCCGGTCACTCCGGAATCACCTGCCGGGCATGCTGGAACCACGTGCTGGACATGCCGGAACCACCTGCCGGACATGCCGGAACCACCTGCCGGACATTCCGGAACCACCGGCTCGACTCGCCGGAACCATTGCCGGACATGCAAAATCACCTGCCGGCTACGCCAGAACCACTTGGCGAACACTCCGGTATCACCTGCCGGGCATGCCGGGACCACGTCTCAGAGGTGCCAGAACCACATGCCGGACACTCCGGAATCACCTGTCGGGCATGCCGGAACCACCTGCCGGACATGCCGGAACCACCGGCTCGACTCGCCGGAACCATTGCCGGACATGCAAAGTCACCTGCCGGCTACGCCAGAACCACTTGGCGAACACTCCGGAATCACCTGCCAGGCATGGCGGAACCACCTCTCAGACTTGCCAGAACCATGTTCTGGACACGCCGGTACCACCTGCCGAGTATGCCGGAACCAGCTGATCCACTCCCCAGAACCACCTATTGGACACGCCAAAATCAACTGCCGGCTACGCCAGAAGCACTCGGCAGACACTCCGTAATCACATGCCAGGCATTCCGGAACGACCTCTCAGAGGTGCCAGAACCAAATGCCGGACACTCCGGTATCACCTGCCCGGCATGCCGGAACCACCTCTCAGAGGTGCCAGAACCACATGCCGGACACTCCGGAATCACCTGCCGGGCATGCTGGAACCACGTGCTGGACATGCCGGAACCACCTGCCGGCCATGCCGGAACCACCGGCTCGACTCGCCGGAACCATTGCCGGACATGCAAAATCACCTGCCGGCTATGCCAGAACCACTTGGGGAACACTCCGGAATCACCTACCGGGCATGGCGGAACCACCTCTCAGACATGCCGGAACCACATGCCAATGACACAGGAAGCACCTGCCGAGCACGCCAGAACCACCTGCTTGACATGCCGGAAGCACCGGCTCGACTCGCCGGAACCATTGCCGGACATGCAAAATCACCTGCCAGCTATGCCAGAACCACTTCGGGAACACTCCGGAATCACCTGCCGGACATGGCGAAACCACCTCTCAGACATGCCGGAACCACATGCCAATGACACCGGAAGCACCTGCCGCGCACGCCAGAACCACCTGCTCGACTCGCCAAAACCACCTGCTGGACACGCCAAAATCACCTGCCGGCTACGCCACAACCATTTGGTGAACTCTTCGGAATCACCTGCCGGGCTTGCTGGAACCACCTGCCGGTCACGCCAACATCACCTGCCAGCTATGCCAGAACCACTTGGCGGACACCATGGAAACACCTGTCGGGCCGGCCGGAGCCACCTCTCAGACGTGCCAGAACCATGAGCCTGAGATGCCGGAACCACTCCCCGAACAGAACGAAACCACCTGACAGACCCGCCTGGACCCCCTGGCGAGCACGCCTGATCCACCTGCTCAACTAGCCGGAACCAACTTCCTGACACGCCAAAATCACCTGCCAGGTATACAAGAACCACTTGGTGGACACTCCGGAATCATCTGCCGGAGATGCCAGAACCAGCTCTCAGACACACCAGAACCAAGTGCCAGAGACGCCGGAAGCACCAGCTGAGGATGCCTGAGCCACGTACTCGACTCGCAAGATACACCTGTCGGACATGCCAAAATCACCTGCCGGGTACGCCAGAAACACTTGGCGGACGCTCCGGAATCACCTGTCGGGCGTGCAGGAACCTCCTCTCAGACTTGCCAGAACCATGTTCTGGACACGCCGGTACCACCTGCCGAGTATGCCGGAACCAGCTGATCCACTCCCCAGAACCACGTAGTGGACACGCCAAAATCAACTGCCGGCTACGCCAGAACCACTCGGCAGACACTCCGTAATCACATGCCAGGCATTCCGGAACCACCTCTCAGAGCTGCCAGAACCACATGCCGGACACTCCGGAATCACCTGCCAGGCATGGCGGAACCACCTCTCAGACTTGCCAGAACCATGTTCTGGACACGCCGGTACCACCTGCCGAGTATGCCGGAACCAGCTGATCCACTCCCCAGAACCACCTAGTGGACACGCCAAAATCAACTGCCGGCTACGCCAGAACCACTCGGCAGACACTCCGGAATCACATGCCAGGCATTCCGGAACCACCTCTCAGAGGTGCCAGAACCAAATGCCGGACACTCCGGTATCACCTGCCGGGCATGCCGGAACCACCTCTCAGAGGTGCCACAACCACATGCCGGACACTCCGGAATCACCTGCCGGACATGCCGGAACCACCTGCCGGACATTCCGGAACCACCGGTTCGACTCGCCGGAACCATTGCCGGACATGCAAAATCACCTGCCGGCTACGCCAGAACCACTTGGCGAACACTCCGGTATCACCTGCCGGGCATGCCGGAACCACCTCTCAGAGGTGCCAGAACCACATGCCGGACACTCCAGAATCACCTGCCGGGCATGCCGGAACCATCTGCCGGCCATGCCGGAACCACCGGCTCGACTCGCCGGAACCATTGCCGGACATGCAAAATCACCTGCCGGCTATGCCAGAACCACTTCGGGAACACTCCGGAATCACCTACCGGGCATGGCGGAACCACCTCTCAGACATGCCGGAACCACATGCCAATGACACAGGAAGCACCTGCAGAGCACGCCAGAACCACCTGCTCGACTCGCCAAAACCACCTGCTGGACACGCCAAAATCACCTGCCGGCTACGCCACAACCATTAGGTGAACTCTTCGGAATCACCTGCCGGGCTTGCTGGAACCAACTGCCGGTCACGCCAACATCACCTGCCAGCTATGCCAGAACCACTTGGCGGACACCATGGAAACACCTGTCGGGCCGGCCGGAACCACCTCTCAGACGTGCCAGAACCATGAGCCTGAGATGCCGGAACCACTCCCCGAACAGAACGAAACCACCTGCCAGACCCGCCTGAACCCCCTGGCGAGCACGCCTGATCCACCTGCTCAACTAGCCGGAACCAACTTCCTGACACGCCAAAATCACCTGCCAGGTATACAAGAACCACTTGGTGGACATTCCGGAATCATGTGCCGGAGATGCCAGAACCAGCTCTCAGACACACCAGAACCACGTGCCAGAGACGCCGGAAGCACCAGCTGAGCATGCCTCAGCCACCTGCTCGACTCGCAAGATACACCTGTCGGACAGGCGAAAATCACCTGCCGCGTACGCCAGAAACACTTGGCGGACGCTCCGGAATCACTTGTCGGGCGTGCCGGAACCACATGCCGGACATGCCGGAACCACCGGCTCGACTCGCCGGAACCATTGCCGGACATGCAAAATCACCTGCCGGCTACGCCAGAATCACTTGGCGAACACTCCGGAATCACCTGCCGGGCATGGCGGAACCACCTCTCAGACATGCCGGAAACACATGCCAATGACTCCGGAATCACCTGCCGAGCACGCCAGAACCACCTGCCGAGCACGCCGGAACCACCTACTCGACTCGCCGGAACCACCTACCTGACACGCTAAAATCACCTGCCGGGTATGCCACAACCACTTGGTGGACACTCCGGAATCATCTGCCGGACATGCCAGAACCAGCTCTCAGACACACCAGAACCACGTGCCAGACACGCCGGAAGCACCTGCTGATCGTGCCTGAGCCAAATGCTCGACTTGCCAGAAACACCTGCCAGACACGCCAAAATCACCTGCCGGGTACGCCAGAACCACGTGGCGGACACTCGGGAATCACCTTTCGGGCATGCCGGAACCAACTCTCAGACGTGCCAGAACCTCGTGCCGGACACGCCAGAACCACCTGCCGGACAGACCGGAAACACCTGCTGGACACGCCGGAACCACCGGGACGACTCGCCGGAACCACCGCCGGACATGCAAAATGACCTGCCAGCTACGCCAGAACCACTTGGCGAACACTCCGGAATCACCTGTCGGGCATGCCAGAACCACCTCTCAGACTTGCCAGAACCATGTTCCGGACACGCCGGTACCACCTGCCGAGTATGCCGGAACCACATGATCCACTCCCCAGAACCACCTGCTGGACACGCCAGAATCACCTGCCGGCTACGCCAGAACCACTCGGCAGACACTCCGGAACCACCTGCCGGGCATGCCGCAACCAACTCTCAGAGGTGCCAGAACCACATGCCGGACACTCCAGAATCACCTGTCGGGCATGCCGGAACCAACTCTCAGACGTGCCGGTCACGCCAGAAGCACCTGCCGGACACGCCGGAACCACCGGCTCGACTCGCCGGAACCACCGCCGGACATGCAAAATGACCTGCCGGCTACGCCAGAACCACTTGGCGAACACTCCGGAATCACCTGTCGGGCATGCCGGAACCGCATCTCAGACTTGCCAGAACCATGTTCCGGACACGCCGGTACCACCTGCCGAGTATGCCGGAACCACCTGATCCACTCCCCAGAACCACCTGCTGGACACGCCAGAATCACCTGCCGACTACGCCAGAACCACTCGGGAGACACTCCGGAACCACCGGCCGGGCATGCCGGAACCACCTCTCAGACATGCCGGTACCACATGCCAATGACACCGGAAGCACCTGCCAAGGACGCCAGAACCACCTGCTCGACTCGCCAAAACCACCTGCTGGACACGCCAAAATCACCTGCCGGCTACGCCACAACCATTTGGTGAACTCTTCGGAATCACCTGCCGGGCATGCAGGAACCAACTGCCGGTCATGCCGGAACCACCGGCTCGACTCGCCGGAACCATTGCCGGACATGCAAAATCACCTGCCGGCTATGCCAGAACCACTTGGGGAACACTCCGGAATCACCTGCCGGGCATGGCGGAACCACCTCTCAGACATGCCGGAACCACATGCCAATGACACAGGAAGCACCTGCCGAGCACGCCAGAACCACCTGCTCGACTCGCCAAAACCACCTGCTGGACATGCCAAAATCACCTGCCGGCTACGCCACAACCATTTGGTGAACTCTTCGGAATCACCTGCCGGGCTTGCTGGAACCACCTGCTGGTCACGCCAACATCACCTGCCAGCTATGCCAGAACCACTTGGCGGACACCATGGAAACACCTGTCGGGCCGGCCGGAACCACCTCTCAGACGTGCCAGAACCATGAGCCTGAGATGCCGGAACCACACCCCGAACAGAACGAAACCACCTGCCAGACCCGCCTGAACCCCCTGGCGAGCACGCCTGATCCACCTGCTCAACTAGCCGGAACCAACTTCCTGACACGCCAAAATCACCTGCCAGGTATACAAGAACCACTTGGTGGACACTCCGGAATCACCTGTCGGGCATGCCGGAACCAACTCTCAGACGTGCCAGAACCTCATGCCGGTCACGCCAGAACCACCTGCCGGACACGCCGGAACCACCGGCTCGACTCGCCGAAACCACCGCCGGACATGCAAAATGACCTGCCGGCTACGCCAGAACCACTTGGCGAACACTCCGGAATCACCTGTGGGGCATGCCGGAACCGCCTCTCAGACTTGCCAGAACCATGTTTCGGACACGCCGGTACTACCTGCCGAGTATGCCGGAACCACCTGATCCACTCCCCAGAACCACCTGCTGGACACGCCAGAATCACCTGCCGACTACGCCAGAACCACTCGGCAGACACTCCGGTACCACCTGCCGGGCATGCCCGAACCACCTCTCAGAGGTGCCAGAACCACATGCCGGACACTCCGGAATCACCCGCCGGGCATGCCGGAACCACCTCTCAGAGGTGCCAGAACCACATGCCGGACACTCCGGAATCACCTGCCGGTCATGCCGGAACCATCTCTCAGACGTGCCAGAACCATGTTCCGGACACGCTGCTACCACCTGCCTAGCTCGCCGGAACCACTTGCAGGACACGCCAAAATCACCTGCCAGCTACGCCAGAACCACACGGCAGACACTCCGGAATCACCTGCCGGGCTGGCTGGAACCACCTGCCAGTCACGCCAACATCACCTTTCAGCTACGCCAGAACCACTTGGCGGACACTCCCGAAACACCTCTCCGGCCGGCTGGAACCACCTCTCAGACGTGCCAGAACCATGTGCCTGAGATGCTGGAACCACTCCCCTAACAGACCGAAACCACCTGACAGACCCGCCTGAATCCCCTGGCGAGCACGCCTGATCCACCTGCTCAACTAGATGGAACCCCCTTCCTGACAAGCCAAAATCACCTGCCGGCTACGCCACAAACATTTGGTGAACTCTTCGGAATCACCTGCCGGGCTGGCTCCAGAACCACTCGGCAGACACTCCAGAACCACCTGCTGGGCATGCCGGAACCACCTCTCAGACATGCCGGAACCACATGCCAATGACACCGGAAGCACCTGCCGAGCACGCCAGAACCACCTGCTCGACTCGCCAAAACCACCTGCTGTACACGCCAAAATCACCTGCCGGCTACACCACAACCATTTGGTGAACTCTTCGGAATCACCTGCCGTGCTGGCTGGAACCACCTCTCAGACATGCCGGAACCACATGCCAATGACACCGGAAGCACCTGCCGAGCACGCCAGAACCACCTGCTCGACTCGCCAAAACCACCTGCTGTACACGCCAAAATCACCTGCCGGCTACGCCACAACCATTTGGTGAACTCTTCGGAATCACCTGCCGGGCTTGATGGAACCACCTGCCGGTCACGCCAACATCACCTGCCAGCTATGCCAGAAACACTTGGCGGACACCATGGAAACACCTGTCGGGCCGGCCGGAACCACCTCTCAGACGTGCCAGAACCATGTGCCTGAGATGCTGGAACCACTCCCCTAACAGACCGAAACCACCTGCCAGACCCGCCTGAACCCCCTGGCGAGCACGCCTGATCCACCTGCTCAACTAGCCAGAACGAACTTCCTGACACGCCAAAATAACCTGCCAGGTATACCAGAAACACTTGGTGGACACTCCGGAATCATCTGCCGGACATGCCAGAACCAGCTCTCAGACACACCAGAACCACGTGCCAGAGACGCCGGAAGCACCAGCTGAGCATGCCTGAGCCACCTGCTCGACTCGCAAGATACACCTGTCAGACATGCCAAAATCACCTGTCGGGTACGCCAGAAACACTTGGCGGACGCTCCGGAATCACCTGTCGGGCGTGCCGGAACCTCCTCTCAGACTTGCCAGAACCATGTTCTGGACACGCCGGTACCACCTGCCGAGTATGCCGGAACCAGCTGAACCACTCCCCAGAACCACCTAGTGGACACGCCAAAATCAACTGCCGGCTACGCCAGAAGCACTCGGCAGACACTCCGGAATCACAGGCCAGGCATTCCGGAACGACCTCTCAGAGGTGCCAGAACCAAATGCCGGACACTCCGGTATCACCTGCCGGGCATGCCGGAACCACCTCTCAGAGCTGCCAGAACCACATGCCGGAAACTGCGGAATCACCTGCCGTGCATGCTGGAACCACGTGCTGGACATGCCGGAACCACCTGCCGGACATGCCGGAACCACCTGCCGGACATTCCGGAACCACCGGCTCGACTCGCCGGAACCATTGCCGGACATGCAAAATCACCTGCCGGCTACGCCAGAACCACTTGGCGAACACTCCGGTATCACCTGCCGGGCATGCCGGGACCACCTCTCAGAGGTGCCAGAACCACATGCCGGACACTCCGGAATCACCTGTCGGGCATGCCGGAACCACCTGCCGGACATGCCGGAACCACCGGCTCGACTCGCCGGAACCATTGCGGGACATGCAAAATCACCTGCCGGCTATGCCAGAACCACTTCGGGAACACTCCGGAATCACCTGCCGGGCATGGCGGAACCACCTCTCAGACATGCCGGAACCACATGCCAATGACACCGGAAGCACCTGCCGCGCACGCCAGAACCACCTGCTCGACTCGCCAAAACCACCTGCTGTACACGCCAAAATCACCTTCCGGCTACGCCACAACCATTTGGTGAACTCTTCGGAATCATCTGCCGGGCTGGCTCCAGAACCACTCGGCAGACACTCCGGAACCACCTGCCGGGCATGCCGGAACCACCTCTCAGACATGCCGGAACCACATGCCAATGACACCGGAAGCACCTGCCGAGCACGCCAGAACCACCTGCTCGACTCGCCAAAACCACCTGCTGGACACGCCAAAATCACCTGCCGGCTACGCCACAACCAGTTGGTGAACTCTTCGGTATCACCTGCCGGGCTTGATGGAACCACCTGCCGGTCACGCCAACATCACCTGCCAGCTATGCCAGAACCACTTGGCGGACACCATGGAAACACCTGTGGGGCCGGCCGGAACCACCTCTCAGACGTGCCAGAACCATGTGCCTGAGATGCCGGAGCCACTCCCCGAACAGACCGAAACCGCCTGCCAGACCCGCCTGAACCCCCTGGCGAGCACGCCTGATCCACCTGCTCAACTAGCCAGAACCAACTTCCTGACACGCCAAAATCATCTGCCAGGTATACCAGAACCACTTGGTGGACACTCCGGAATCATCTGCCGGACATGCCAGAACCAGCTCTCAGACACACCAGAACCACGTGCCAGAGACGCCGGAAGCACCAGCTGAGCATGCCTGAGCCACCTGCTCGACTCGCAAGATACACCTGTCGGACATGCCAAAATCACCTGTCGGGTACGCCAGAAACACTTGGCGGACGCTCCGGAATCACCTGTCGGGCGTGCCGGAACCTCCTCTCAGACTTGCCAGAACCATGTTCTGGACACGCCGGTACCACCTGCCGAGTATGCCGGAACCAGCTGAACCACTCCCCAGAACCACCTAGTGGACACGCCAAAATCAACTGCCGGCTACGCCAGAAGCACTCGGCAGACACTCCGGAATCACATGCCAGGCATTCCGGAACGACCTCTCAGAGGTGCCAGAACCAAATGCCGGACACTCCAGTATCACCTGCCGGGCATGCCGGAACCACCTCTCAGAGCTGCCAGAACCACATGCCGGAAACTGCGGAATCACCTGCCGTGCATGCTGGAACCACGTGCTGGACATGCCGGAACCACCTGCCGGACATGCCGGAACCACCTGCCGGACATTCCGGAACCACCGGCTCGACTCGCCGGAACCATTGCCGGACATGCAAAATCACCTGCCGGCTACGCCAGAACCACTTGGCGAACACTCCGGTATCACCTGCCGGGCATGCCGGGACCACCTCTCAGAGGTGCCAGAACCACATGCCGGACACTCCGGAATCACCTGTCGGGCATGCCGGAACCACCTGCCGGACATGCCGGAACCACCGGCTCGACTCGCCGGAACCATTGCCGGACATGCAAAGTCACCTGCCGGCTACGCCGGAACCACTTGGCGAACACTCCGGAATCACCTGCCAGGCATGGCGGAACCACCTCTCAGACTTGCCAGAACCATGTTCTGGACACGCCGGTACCACCTGCCGAGTATGCCGGAACCAGCTGATCCACTCCCCAGAACCACCTAGTGGACACGCCAAAATCAACTGCCGGCTACGCCACAACCACTCGGCAGACACTCCGGAATCACATGCCAGGCATTCCGGACATGCAAAATCACCTGCCGGCTACGCCAGAACCACATGCCGGACACTCCAGAATCACCTGCCGGGCATGCCGGAACCACCTGCCGGCCATGCCGGAACCACCGGCTCGACTCGCCGGAACCATTGCCGGACATGCAAAATCACCTGCCGGCTATGCCAGAACCACTTCGGGAACACTCCGGAATCACCTACCGGGCATGGCGGAACCACCTCTCAGACATGCCGGAACCACATGCCAATGACACAGGAAGCCCCTGCAGAGCACGCCAGAACCACCTGCTCGACTAGCCGGAACCAACTTCCTGACACGCCAAAATCACCTGCCAGGTATACAAGAACCACTTGGTGGACATTCCGGAATCATGTGCCGGAGATGCCAGAACCAGCTCTCAGACACACCAGAACCACGTGCCAGAGACGCCGGAAGCACCAGCTGAGCATGCCTCAGCCACCTGCTCGACTCGCAAGATACACCTGTCGGACAGGCGAAAATCACCTGCCGCGTACGCCAGAAACACTTGGCGGACGCTCCGGAATCACTTGTCGGGCGTGCCGGAACCACATGCCGGACATGCCGGAACCACCGGCTCGACTCGCCGGAACCATTGCCGGACATGCAAAATCACCTGCCGGCTACGCCAGAATCACTTGGCGAACACTCCGGAATCACCTGCCGGGCATGGCGGAACCACCTCTCAGACATGCCGGAAACACATGCCAATGACTCCGGAATCACCTGCCGAGCACGCCAGAACCACCTGCCGAGCACGCCGGAACCACCTACTCGACTCGCCGGAACCACCTACCTGACACGCTAAAATCACCTGCCGGGTATGCCACAACCACTTGGTGGACACTCCGGAATCATCTTCCGGACATGCCAGAACCAGCTCTCAGACACACCAGAACCACGTGCCAGACACGCCGGAAGCACCTGCTGATCGTGCCTGAGCCAAATGCTCGACTTGCCAGAAACACCTGCCAGACACGCCAAAATCACCTGCCGGGTACGCCAGAACCACGTGGCGGACACTCCGGAATCACCTTTCGGGCATGCCGGAACCAACTCTCAGACGTGCCAGAACCTCGTGCCGGACACGCCAGAACCACCTGCCGGACAGACCGGAAACACCTGCTGGACACGCCGGAACCACCGGGACGACTCGCCGGAACCACCGCCGGACATGCAAAATGACCTGCCGGCTACGCCAGAACCACTTGGCGAACACTCCGGAATCACCTGTCGGGCATGCCAGAACCACCTCTCAGACTTGCCAGAACCATGTTCCGGACACGCCGGTACCACCTGCCGAGTATGCCGGAACCACATGATCCACTCCCCAGAACCACCTGCTGGACACGCCAGAATCACCTGCCGGCTACGCCAGAACCACTCGGCAGACACTCCGGAACCACCTGCCGGGCATGCCGCAACCAACTCTCAGAGGTGCCAGAACCACATGCCGGACACTCCAGAATCACCTGTCGGGCATGCCGGAACCAACTCTCAGATGTGCCGGTCACGCCAGAAGCACCTGCCGGACACGCCGGAACCACCGGCTCGACTCGCCGGAACCACCGCCGGACATGCAAAATGACCTGCCGGCTACGCCAGAACCACTTGGCGAACACTCCGGAATCACCTGTCGGGCATGCCGGAACCGCATCTCAGACTTGCCAGAACCATGTTCCGGACACGCCGGTACCACCTGCCGAGTATGCCGGAACCACCTGATCCACTCCCCAGAACCACCTGCTGGACACGCCAGAATCACCTGCCGACTACGCCAGAACCACTCGGCAGACACTCCGGAACCACCGGCCGGGCATGCCGGAACCACCCCTCATAGGTGCCAGAACCACATGCCGGAAACTCCGGAATCACCTGTCGGGCGTGCCGGAACCTCCTCTCAGGCTTGCCAGAACCATGTTCTGGACACGCCGGTACCACCTGCCGAGTATGCCGGAACCAGCTGATCCACTCCCCAGAACCTCCTAGTGGACACGCCAAAATCAACTGCCGGCTACGCCAGAACCACTCGGCAGACACTCCGGAATCACAGGCCAGGCATTCCGGAACGACCTCTCAGAGGTGCCAGAACCAAATGCCGGACACTCCAGTATCACCTGCCGGGCATGCCGGAACCACCTCTCAGAGGTGCCAGAACCACATGCCAGACACTCCGGAATCACCAGCCGGGCATGCTGGAACCACGTGCTGGACATGCCGGAACCACCTGCTGGACATGCCGGAACCACCTGCCGGACATGCCGGAACCACCGGCTCGACTCGCCGCAACCATTGCCGGACATGCAAAATCACCTGACGGCTACGCCAGAACCACTTGGTGAACACTCCGGTATCACCTGCCGGGCATGCCGGAACCACCTCTCAGAGGTGCCAGAACCACATGCCGGACACTCCGGAATCACCTGCCGGGCTGGCTGGAACCACCTGCCGGTCACGCCAACATCACCTGCCAGCTATGCCAGAACCATTTGGCGGACACCATGGAAACACCTGTCGGGCCGGCCGGAACCACCTATCAGACGTGCCAGAACCATGTGCCTGAGATGCCGGAACCACACCCCGAACAGACCGAAACCACCTGCCAGACCCGCCTGAACCCCCTGGCGAGCACGCCTGATCCACCTGCTCACCTAGCCAGAACCAACTTCCTGACACGCCAAAATCACCTGCCCGGTATACCAGAACCACTTGGTGGGCACTCCGGAATCATCTTCCGGACATGCCAGAACCAGCTCTCAGACACACCAGAACCACGTGCCAGAGACGCCGGAAGCACCAGCTGAGGATGCCTGAGCCACGTACTCGACTCGCAAGATACACCTGTCGGACATGCCAAAATCACCTGCCGGGTACGACAGAAACACTTGGCGGACGCTCCGGAATCACCTGTCGGGCGTGCCGGAACCTCCTCTCAGACTTGCCAGAACCATGTTCTGGACACGCCGGTACCACCTGCCGAGTATGCCGGAATCAGCTGATCCACTCCCCAGAACCACGTAGTGGACACGCCAAAATCAACTGCCGGCTACGCCAGAACCACTCGGCAGACACTCCGTAATCACATGCCAGGCATTCCGGAACCACCTCTCAGAGCTGCCGGTACCACATGCCAATGACTCCGGAATCACCTGCCAAGGACGGCGGAACCACCTGCTCGACTCGCCAAAACCACCTGCTGGACACGCCAAAATCACCTGCCGGCTACGCCACAACCATTTGGTGAACTCTTCGGAATCACCTGCCGGGCATGCAGGAACCACCTGCCGGTCATGCCGGAACCACCGGCTCGACTCGCCGGAACCATTGCCGGACATGCAAAATCACCTGCCGGCTATGCCAGAACCACTTGGGGAACACTCCGGAATCACCTGCCGGGCATGGCGGAACCACCTCTCAGACATGCCGGAACCACATGCCAATGACACAGGAAGCACCTGCCGAGCACGCCAGAACCACCTGCTCGACTCGCCAAAACCACCTGCTGGACATGCCAAAATCACCTGCCGGCTACGCCACAACCATTTGGTGAACTCTTCGGAATCACCTGCCGGGCTTGCTGGAACCACCTGCTGGTCACGCCAACATCACCTGCCAGCTATGCCAGAACCACTTGGCGGACACCATGGAAACACCTGTCGGGCCGGCCGGAACCACCTCTCAGACGTGCCAGAACCATGAGCCTGAGATGCCGGAACCACACCCCGAACAGAACGAAACCACCTGCCAGACCCGCCTGAACCCCCTGGCGAGCACGCCTGATCCACCTGCTCAACTAGCCGGAACCAACTTCCTGACACGCCAAAATCACCTGCCAGGTATACAAGAACCACTTGGTGGACACTCCGGAATCACCTGTCGGGCATGCCGGAACCAACTCTCAGACGTGCCAGAACCTCATGCCGGTCACGCCAGAACCACCTGCCGGACACGCCGGAACCACCGGCTCGACTCGCCGAAACCACCGCCGGACATGCAAAATGACCTGCCGGCTACGCCAGAACCACTTGGCGAACACTCCGGAATCACCTGTCGGGCATGCCGGAACCGCCTCTCAGACTTGCCAGAACCATGTTTCGGACACGCCGGTACCACCTGCTGAGTATGCCGGAACCACCTGATCCACTCCCCAGAACCACCTGCTGGACACGCCAGAATCACCTGCCGACTACGCCAGAACCACTCGGCAGACACTCCGGTACCACCTGCCGGGCATGCCCGAACCACCTCTCAGAGGTGCCAGAACCACATGCCGGACACTCCGGAATCACCCGCCGGGCATGCCGGAACCACCTCTCAGAGGTGCCAGAACCACATGCCGGACACTCCGGAATCACCTGCCGGTCATGCCGGAACCATCTCTCAGACGTGCCAGAACCATGTTCCGGACACGCTGCTACCACCTGCCGAGCTCGCCGGAACCACTTGCAGGACACGCCAAAATCACCTGCCAGCTACGCCAGAACCACACGGCAGACACTCCGGAATCACCTGCCGGGCTGGCTGGAACCACCTGCCAGTCACGCCAACATCGCCTTTCAGCTACGCCAGAACCACTTGGCGGACACTCCCGAAACACCTCTCCGGCCGGCTGGAACCACCTCTCAGACGTGCCAGAACCATGTGCCTGAGATGCTGGAACCACTCCCCGAACAGACCGAAACCACCTGACAGACCCGCCTGAACCCCCTGGCGAGCACGCCTGATCCACCTGCTCAACTAGATGGAACCCCCTTCCTGACAAGCCAAAATCACCTGCCGGCTACGCCACAAACATTTGGTGAACTCTTCGGAATCACCTGCTGGGCTGGCTCCAGAACCACTCGGCAGACACTCCGGAACCACCTGCCGGGCATGCCGGAAGCACCTCTCAGACATGCCGGAACCACATGCCAATGACACCGGAAGCAGCTGCCGAGCACGCCAGAACCACCTGCTCGACTCGCCAAAACCACCTGCTGTACACGCCAAAATCACCTGCCGGCTACGCCACAACCATTTGGTGAACTCTTCGGAATCACCTGCCGTGCTGGCTGGAACCACCTCTCAGACATGCCGGAACCACATGCCAATGACACCGGAAGCACCTGCCGAGCACGCCAGAACCACCTGCTCGACTCGCCAAAACCACCTGCTGTACACGCCAAAATCACCTGCCGGCTACGCCACACCATTTGGTGAACTCTTCGGAATCACCTGCCGGGCTGGCTCCAGAACCACTCGGCAGACACTCCGGAACCACCTGCCGGGCATGCCGGAACCACCTCTCAGACATGCCGGAACCACATGCCAATGACACCGGAAGCACCTGCCGAGCACGCCAGAACCACCTGCTCGACTCGCCAAAACCACCTGCTGGACACGCCAAAATCAACTGCCGGCTACGCCACAACCATTTGGTGAACTCTTCGGAATCACCTGCCGGGCTTGATGGAACCACCTGCCGGTCACGCCAACATCACCTGCCAGCTATGCCAGAACCACTTGGCGGACACCATGGAAACACCTGTCGGGCCGGCCGGAACCACCTCTCAGATGTGCCAGAACCATGTGCCTGAGATGCTGGAACCACTCCCCTAACAGACCGAAACCACCTGCCAGACCCGCCTGAACCCCCTGGCGAGCACGCCTGATCCACCTGCTCAACTAGCCAGAACGAACTTCCTGACACGCCAAAATAACCTGCCAGGTATACCAGAAACACTTGGTGGACACTCCGGAATCATCTGCCGGACATGCCAGAACCAGCTCTCAGACACACCAGAACCACGTGCCAGAGACGCCGGAAGCACCAGCTGAGCATGCCTGAGCCACCTGCTCGACTCGCAAGATACACCTGTCAGACATGCCAAAATCACCTGTCGGGTACGCCAGAAACACTTGGCGGACGCTCCGGAATCACCTGTCGGGCGTGCCGGAACCTCCTCTCAGACTTGCCAGAACCATGTTCTGGACACGCCGGTACCAACTGCCGAGTATGCCGGAACCAGCTGATCCACTCCCCAGAACCACCTAGTGGACACGCCAAAATCAACTGCCGGCTACGCCAGAAGCACTCGGCAGACACTCCGGAATCACAGGCCAGGCATTCCGGAACGACCTCTCAGAGGTGCCAGAACCAAATGCCGGACACTCCAGTATCACCTGCCGGGCATGCCGGAACCACCTCTCAGAGCTGCCAGAACCACATGCCGGACACTGCGGAATCACCTGCCGTGCATGCTGGAACCACGTGCTGGACATGCCGGAACCACCTGCCGGACATGCCGGAACCACCTGCCGGACATTCCGGAACCACCGGCTCGACTCGCCGGAACCATTGCCGGACATGCAAAATCACCTGCCGGCTACGCCAGAACCACTTGGCGAACACTCCGGTATCACCTGCCGGGCATGCCGGGACCACCTCTCAGAGGTGCCAGAACCACATGCCGGACACTCCGGAATCACCTGTCGGGCATGCCGGAACCACCTGCCGGACATGCCGGAACCACCGGCTCGACTCGCCGGAACCATTGCGGGACATGCAAAATCACCTGCCGGCTATGCCAGAACCACTTCGGGAACACTCCGGAATCACCTGCCGGGCATGGCGGAACCACCTCTCAGACATGCCGGAACCACATGCCAATGACACCGGAAGCACCTGCCGAGCACGCCAGAACCACCTGCTCGACTCGCCAAAACCACCTGCTGTACACGCCAAAATCACCTTCCGGCTACGCCACAACCATTTGGTGAACTCTTCGGAATCACCTGCCGGGCTGGCTCCAGAACCACTCGGCAGACACTCCGGAACCACCTGCCGGGCATGCCGGAACCACCTCTCAGACATGCCGGAACCACATGCCAATGACACCGGAAGCACCTGCCGAGCACGCCAGAACCACCTGCTCGACTCGCCAAAACCACCTGCTGGACAGGCCAAAATCACCTGCCGGCTATGCCACAACCATTTGGTGAACTCTTCGGTATCACCTGCCGGGCATGCCGGAACCACCTGCTGGACATGCCGGAACCACTGGCTCGACTCGCCGGAACCATTGCCGGACTGCAAAGTCACCTGCCGGCTACACCAGAACCACTTGGCGAACACTCCGGAATCACCTGCCAGGCATGGCGGAACCACCTCTCAGACTTGCCAGAACCATGTTCTGGACACGCCGGTACCACCTGCCGAGTATGCCGGAACCAGCTGATCCACTCCCCAGAACCACCTAGTGGACACGCCAAAATCAACTGCCGGCTACGCCAGAAGCACTCGGCAGACACTCCGTAATCACATGCCAGGCATTTCGGAACCACCTCTCAGAGGTGCCAGAACCAAATGCCGGACACTCCGGTATCACCTGCCGGGCATGCCGGAACCACCTCTCAGAGGTGCCAGAACCACATGCCGGACACTCCGGAATCACCTGCCGGGCATGCTGGAACCACGTGCTGGACATGCCGGAACCACCTGCCGGACATGCCGGAACCACCAGCCGGACATTCCGGAACCTCCGGTTCGACTCGCCGGAACCATTGCCGGACATGCAAAATCACCTGCGGGCTATGCCAGAACCACTTGGCGAACACTCCGGTATCACCTGCCGGGCATTCCGGAACCACCTCTCAGAGGTGCCAGAACCACATGCCGGACACTCCAGAATCACCTGCCGGGCATGCCGGAACCACCTGCCGGCCATGCCGGAACCACCGGCTCGACTCGCCGGAACCATTGCCGGACATGCAAAATCACCTGCCGGCTATGCCAGAACCACTTGGGGAACACTCCGGAATCACCTACCGGGCATGGCGGAACCACCTCTCAGACATGCAGGAACCACATGCCAATGAAACCGGAAGCACCTGCCGCGCACGCCAGAACCACCTGCTCGACTCGCCAAAACCACCTGATGGACACGCCTAAATCACCTTCCGGCTACGCCACAACCATTTGGTGAACACTTCGGAATCACCTGCTGGGCTGGCTGGAACCACCTGACGGTCACGCCAACATCACCTGCCAGCTATGCCAGAACCACTTGGCGGACACCATGGAAACACCTGTCGGGCCGGCCGGAACCACCTATCAGACGTTCCAGAACCATGTGCCTGAGATGCCGGAACCACACCCCGAACAGACCGAAACCACCTGCCAGACCCGCCTGAACCCCCTGGCGAGCACGCCTGATCCACCTGCTCACCTAGCCAGAACCAACTTCCTGACACGCCAAAATCACCGGCCCGGTATACCAGAACCACTTGGTGGGCACTCCGGAATCATCTGCCGGTCATGCCAGAACCAGCTCTCAGACACACCAGAACCACGTGCCAGAGACGCAGGAAGCACCAGCTGAGGATGCCTGAGCCACGTACTCGACTCGCAAGATACACCTGTCGGACATGCCAAAATCACCTGCCGGGTACGCCAGAAACACTTGGCGGACGCTCCGGAATCACCTGCCGGGTGTGCCGGAACCTCCTCTCAGACTTGCCAGAACCATGTTCTGGACACGCCGGTACCACCTGCCGAGTATGCCGGAACCAGCTGATCCACTCCCCAGAACCACCTAGTGGACACGCCAAAATCAACTGCCGGCTACGCCAGAACCACTCGGCAGACACTCCGGAATCACAGGCCAGGCATTCCGGAACCACCTCTCAGAGCTGCCAGAACCACATGCCGGACACTCCGGAATCACCTGCCGGGCATGCTGGAACCACGTGCTGGACATGCCGGAACCACCTGCCGGACATGCCGGAACCACCTGCCGGACATTCCGGAACCACCGGCTCGACTCGCCGGAACCATTGCCGGACATGCAAAATCACCTGCCGGCTACGCCAGAACCACTTGGCGAACACTCCGGTATCACCTGCCGGGCATGCCGGAACCACCTCTCAGAGGTGCCGGAACCACATGCCGGACACTCCAGAATCACCTGCCGGGCATGCCGGAACCACCTGCCGGCCATGCCGGAACCACCGGCTCGACTCGCCGGAACCATTGCCGGACATGCAAAATCACCTGCCGGCTATGCCAGAACCACTTGGGGAACACTCCAGAATCACCTACCGGGCATGGCGGAACCACCTCTCAGACATGCCGGAACCACATGCCAATGACACAGGAAGCACCTGCAGAGCACGCCAGAACCACCTGCTCGACTCGCCAAAACCACCTGCTGGACACGCCAAAATCACCTGCCGGCTACGCCACAACCATTTGGTGAACTCTTCGGAATCACCTGCCGGGCTTGCTGGAACCACCTGCCGGTCACGCCAACATCACCTGCCAGCTATGCCAGAACCACTTGGCGGACACCATGGAAACACCTGTCGGGCCGGCCGGAACCACCTCTCAGACGTGCCAGAACCATGAGCCTGAGATGCCGGAACCACTCCCCGAACAGAACGAAACCACCTGCCAGACCCGCCTGAACCCCCTGGCGAGCACGCCTTATCCACCTGCTCAACTAGCCGGAACCAACTTCCTGACACGCCAAAATCACCTGCCAGGTATACAAGAACCACTTGGTGGACATTCCGGAATCATGTGCCGGAGATGCCAGAACCAGCTCTCAGACACACCAGAACCACGTGCCAGAGACGCCGGAAGCACCAGCTGAGCATGCCTCAGCCACCTGCTCGACTCGCAAGATACACCTGTCGGACAGGCGAAAATCACCTGCCGCGTACGCCAGAAACACTTGGCGGACGCTCCGGAATCACTTGTCGGGCGTGCCGGAACCACATGCCGGACATGCCGGAACCACCGGCTCAACTCGCCGGAACCATTGCCGGACATGCAAAATCACCTGCCGGCTACGCCAGAATCACTTGGCGAACACTCCGGAATCACCTGCCGGGCATGGCGGAACCACCTCTCAGACATGCCGGAAACACATGCCAATGACTCCGGAAGCACCTGCCGAGCACGCCAGAACCACCTGCAGAGCACGCCGGAACCACCTACTCGACTCGCCGGAACCACCTACCTGACACGCTAAAATCACCTGCCGGGTATGCCACAACCACTTGGTGGACACTCCGGAATCATCTTCCGGACATGCCAGAACCAGCTCTCAGACACACCAGAACCACGTGCCAGACACGCCGGAAGCACCTGCTGATCGTGCCTGAGCCAAATGCTCGACTTGCCAGAAACACCTGCCAGACACGCCAAAATCACCTGCCGGGTACGCCAGAACCACGTGGCGGACACTCCGGAATCACCTTTCGGGCATGCCGGAACCAACTCTCAGACGTGCCAGAACCTCGTGCCGGACACGCCAGAACCACCTGCCGGACAGACCTGAAACACCTGCTGGACACGCCGGAACCACCGGCTCGACTCGCCGGAACCACCGCCGGACATGAAAAATGACCTGCCGGCTACGCCAGAACCACTTGGCGAACATCCCGGTATCACCTGCCGGGCATGCCGGAACCACCTCTCAGAGGTGCCAGAACCACATGCCGGACACTCCGGAATCACCTGCCGGGCATGCCTGAACCATCTCTCAGACGTGCCAGAACCATGTTCCGGACACGCTGCTACCACCTGCCGAGCTCGCCGGAACCACCTGCAGGACACGCCAAAATCACCTGGAAGCTACGCCAGAACCAAACGGCAGACACTCCGGAACCACCTGCCGGGCATGCCGCAACCACCTCTCAGAGGTGCCAGAACCACATGCCGGACACTCCAGAATCACCTGTCGGGCATGCCGGAACCAACTCTCAGACGTGCCGGTCACGCCAGAAGCACCTGCCGGACACGCCCGCACCACCGGCTCGACTCGCCGGAACCACCGCCGGACATGCAAAATGACCTGCCGGCTACGCCAGAACCACTTGGCGAACACTCCGGAATCACCTGTCAGGCATGCCGGAACCGCATCTCAGACTTGCCAGAACCATGTTCCGGACACGCCGGTACCACCTGCCGAGTATGCCGGAACCACCTGATCCACTCCCCAGAACCACCTGCTGGACACGCCAGAATCACCTGCCGACTACGCCAGAACCACTCGGGAGACACTCCGGAACCACCGGCCGGGCATGCCGGAACCACCTCTCAGACATGCCGGTACCACATGCCAATGACACCGAAAGCACCTGCCAAGGACGCCAGAACCACCTGCTCGACTCGCCAAAACCACCTGCTGGACACGCCAAAATCACCTGCCGGCTACGCCACAACCATTTGGTGAACTCTTCGGAATCACCTGCCGGGCATGCAGGAACCACCTGCCGGTCATGCCGGAACCACCGGCTCGACTCGCCGGAACCATTGCCGGACATGCAAAATCACCTGCCGGCTATGCCAGAACCACTTGGGGAACACTCCGGAATCACCTGCCGGGCATGGCGGAACCACCTCTCAGACATGCCGGAACCACATGCCAATGACACAGGAAGCACCTGCCGAGCACGCCAGAACCACCTGGTCGACTCGCCAAAACCACCTGCTGGACACGCCAAAATCACCTGCCGGCTACGCCACAACCATTTGGTGAACACTTCGGAATCACCTGCCGGGCTTGCTGGAACCACCTGCTGGTCACGCCAACATCACCTGCCAGCTATGCCAGAACCACTTGGCGGACACCATGGAAACACCTGTCGGGCCGGCCGGAACCACCTCTCAGACGTGCCAGAACCATGAGCCTGAGATGCCGGAACCACACCCCGAACAGAACGAAACCACCTGCCAGACCCGCCTGAACCCCCTGGCGAGCACGCCTGATCCACCTGCTCAACTAGCCGGAACCAACTTCCTGACACGCCAAAATCACCTGCCAGGTATACAAGAACCACTTGGTGGTCACTCCGGAATCATCTGCCGGAGACGCCAGAACCAGCTCTCAGACACACCAGAACCACGTGCCAGAGACGCTGGAAGCACCAGCTGAGCATGCCTCAGACAACTGCTCGACTCGCAAGATACACCTGTCGGACAGGCGAAAATCACCTGCCGGGTACGCCACAAACACTTGGCGGACGCTCCGGAATCACCTGTCGGGCGTGCCGGAACCTCCTCTCAGACTTGCCAGAACCATGTTCTGGACACGCCGGTACCACCTGCCGAGTATGCCGGAACCAGCTGATCCACTCCCCTGAACCACGTAGTGGACACGCCAAAATCAACTGCCGGCTACGCCAGAACCACTCGGCAGACACTCCGGAATCACATGCCAGGCATTCTGGAACCACCTCTCACAGGTGCCAAAACCAAATGCCGGACACTCCGGAATCACCTGCCGGGCATGCCGGAACCACCTCTCAGAGGTGCCAGAACCACATGCCGGACACTCCGGAATCACCTGCCGGGCATGGCGGAACCACCTCTCAGACATGCCGGAACCACATGCCAATGACACTGGAAGCACCTGCCGAGCACGCCAGAACCACCTGCTCGACTCGCCAAAACCACCTTCTGGACACGCCGAAATCTCTTGCCGGCTAGGCCACAACCATTTGGTGAACACTTCGGAATCACCTGCCGGGCTGGCTGGAACCATCTGCCGTTTACGCCAACATCACCTGCCAGCTATGCCAGAACCACTTGGCGGACACCATGGAAACACCTGTCGGGCCGGCCGGAACCACCTATCAGACGTGCCAGAACCATGTGCCTGAGATGCCGGAACCACACCCCGAACAGACCGAAACCCCCTGCCAGACCCGCCCGAACCACCTGCCGAGCACGCCGGAACCACCTACTCGACTCGCTGGAACCACCTACCTGACACGCTAAAATCACCTGGCGGGTATGCCACAACCACTTGGTGGACACTCCGGAATCATCTGCCGGACATGTCAGAACCAGCTCTCAGACACACCAGAACCACGTGCCAGACACGCCGGAAGCACCTGCTGAGCATGCCTGAGCCAAATGCTCGACTTGCCAGAAACACCTGCCAGACACGCCAAAATCACCTGCCGGGTACGCCAGAATCACGTGGCAGACACTCCGGAATGACCTGTCGGGCATGCCGGAACCAACTCTCAGACGTGCCAGAACCTCGTGCCGGTCACGCCAGAACCACCTGCCGGACACGCCGGAACCACCGGCTCGACTCGCCGGAACCACCGCCGGACATGCAAAATGACCTGCCGGCTACGCCAGAACCACTTGGCGAACACTCCGGAATCACCTGTCGGGCATGCCGGAACCCCCTCTCAGACTTGCCAGAACCATGTTCCGGACACGCCGGTACCACCTGCAGAGTATGCCGGAACCACCTGATCCACTCCCCACAACCACCTGCTGGACACGCCAGAATCACCTGCCGACAACGCCAGAACCACTCGTCAGACACTCCGGAACCACCTGCCGGGCATGCCTGAACCACCTCTCAGAGGTGCCAGAACCACATGCCGGACACTCCGGAACCACCTGCCGGGCATGCCGGACCCACCTCTCAGAGGTGCCAGAACCACATGCCAGACACTCCGGAATCACCTGCCGGGCATGACGGAACCATCTCTCAGACGTGCCAGAACCATGTTCCGGACACGCCGGTACCACCTGCCGTGCTCGCCGGAACCAACGTCTGGACACGCCAAAATCACCTGCCGGCTACGTCAGAACCACTCGGCAGACACTCCGGAATCACCTGCGGGGCTGGCTGGAACCACCTGCCGGTCACGCCAACATCACCTTTCAGCTACGCCAGAACCACTTGGCGGACACTCCGGAAACACCTGTCGGGCCGGCCGGAACCACCTCTCAAACGTGCAAGAACCATGTGCCTGAGATGCCGGAGCCACACCCCGAACAGTCCGAAACCACCTGCCAGACCCGCCTGAACCCCAGGCGAGCACACCTGATCCACCTGCTCAACTAGCCGGAACCACCTTCCTGACACGCCAAAATCACCTGTCGGGTGTACCAGAACCACTTGGTGGATACTCCGGAATCACCTGCCGGGCATGCCGGAACCATCTCTCAGACGTGCCAGAACCATGTTCCGGACACGCCGGTACCACCTGCCGAGCTCGCCGGAACCACCTGCAGGACACGCCAAAATCACCTGCCGGGTACGCCAGAACCACACGGCAGACACTCCAGAATCACCTGCCTGGCATGCCGGAAACACCTGCTGGACATGCCGGAACCACCTGCCGGACATGCCGGAACCACTGGCTCGACTCGCCAGAACCATTGCCGGACATGCAAAATCACCTGCCGGCTATGCCAGAACCACTTCGGGAACACTCCGGAATCACCTGCCGGGCATGGCGGAACCACCTCTCAGACATGCCGGAACCACATGCCAATGACACCGGAAGCACCTGCCGCGCACGCCAGAACCACCTGCTCGACTCGCCAAAACCACCTGATGGACACGCCTAAATCACCTTCCGGCTACGCCACAACCATTTGGTGAACACTTCAGAATCACCTGCCGGGCTGGCTGGAACCACCTGCCGGTCACGCCAACATCATCTGCCAGCTATGCCAGGACCACTTGGTGGAGACCATGGAAACACCTGTCGGGCCGGCCGGAACCACCTATCAGACGTGCCAGAACCATGTGCCTGAGATGCCGGAACCACACCCCGAAAAGACCGAAACCACCTGCCAGACCCGCCTGAACCACCTGCTGAGCACGCCGGAACCACCAACTCGACTCGCTGGAACCACCTACCTGACACGCTAAAATCACCTGCTGGGTATGCCACAACCACTTGGTGGACACTCCGGAATCATCTGCCGGACATGCCAGAACCAGCTCTCAGACACACCAGAACCACGTGCCAGACACGCCGGAGCACCTGCTGAGCATTCCTGAGCCAAATGCTCGACTTGCAAGAAACACCTGCCAGACACGCCAAAATCACCTGCCGGGTACGCCAGAACCACGTGGCGGACACTCCGGAATCACCTGTCGGGCATGCCGGAACCACCTCTCAGACATGCCGGAACCACATGCCAATGACACCGGAAGCACCTGCCGAGCACGCCAGAACCACCTGCTCGACTCGCCAAAACCACCTGCTGGACACGCCGAAATCTCTTGCCGGCTATGCCACAACCATTTGGTGAACTCTTCGGAATCACCTGCCGGGCTGGCTGGAACCACCTCTCAGACATGCCGGAACCACATGCCAATGACACCGGAAGCACCTGCCGAGCACGCCAGAACCACCTGCTCGACTCGCCAAAACCACCTGCTGGACACGCCAAAATCACCTGCCGGCTACGCCACAACCATTTGGTGAAGTCTTCGGTATCACCTGCCGGGCTTGATGGAACCACCTGCCGGTCACGCCAACATCACCTGCCAGCTATGCCAGAAACACTTGGCGGACACCATGGAAACACCTGTCGGGCCGGCCGGAACCACCTCTCAGACGTGCCAGAACCATGTGCCTGAGATGCGGGAGCCACTCCCCGAACAGACCGAAACCACCTGCCAGACCCGCCTGAACCCCCTGGCGAGCACGCCTGATCCACCTGCTCAACTAGCCAGAACCAACTTCCTGACACGCCAAAATCACCTGCCAGGTATACCAGAACCACTTGGTGGACACTCCGGAATCATCTGCCGGACATGCCAGAACCAGCTCTCAGACACACCAGAACCACGTGCCAGAGACGCCGGAAGCACCAGCTGAGCATGCCTGAGCCACCTGCTCGACTCGCAAGATACACCTGTCGGACATGCCAAAATCACCTGTCGGGTACGCCAGAAACACTTGGCGGACGCTCCGGAATCACCTGTCGGGCATGCCGGAACCACCTCTCCGACTTGCCAGAACCATGTTCTGGACACGCCGGTACCACCTGCCGAGTATGCCGGAACCAGCTGATCCACTCCCCTGAACCACGTAGTGGACACGCCAAAATCAACTGCCGGCTACGCCAGAACCACTCGGCAGACACTCCGGAATCACATGCCAGGCATTCTGGAACCACCTCTCACAGGTGCCAAAACCAAATGCCGGACACTCCGGAATCACCTGCCGGGCATGCCGGAACCACCTCTCAGAGGTGCCAGAACCACATGCCGGACACTCCGGAATCACCTGCCGGGCATGGCGGAACCACCTCTCAGACATGCCGGAACCACATGCCAATGACACCGGAAGCACCTGCCGAGCACGCCAGAACCACCTGCTCGACTCGCCAAAACCACCTTCTGGACACGCCGAAATCTCTTGCCGGCTAGGCCACAACCATTTGGTGAACACTTCGGAATCACCTGCCGGGCTGGCTGGAACCATCTGCCGTTTACGCCAACATCACCTGCCAGCTATGCCAGAACCACTTGGCGGACACCATGGAAACACCTGTCGGGCCGGCCGGAACGACCTATCAGACGTGCCAGAACCATGTGCCTGAGATGCCGGAACCACACCCCGAACAGACCGAAACCCCCTGCCAGACCCGCCCGAACCACCTGCCGAGCACGCCGGAACCACCTACTCGACTCGCTGGAACCACCTACCTGACACGCTAAAATCACCTGGCGGGTATGCCACAACCACTTGGTGGACACTCCGGAATCATCTGCCGGACATGTCAGAACCAGCTCTCAGACACACCAGAACCACGTGCCAGACACGCCGGAAGCACCTGCTGAGCATGCCTGAGCCAAATGCTCGACTTGCCAGAAACACCTGCCAGACACGCCAAAATCACCTGCCGGGTACGCCAGAATCACGTGGCAGACACTCCGGAATGACCTGTCGGGCATGCCGGAACCAACTCTCAGACGTGCCAGAACCTCGTGCCGGTCACGCCAGAACCACCTGCCGGACACGCCGGAACCACCGGCTCGACTCGCCGGAACCACCGCCGGACATGCAAAATGACCTGCCGGCTACGCCAGAACCACTTGGCGAACACTCCGGAATCACCTGTCGGGCATGCCGGAACCCCCTCTCAGACTTGCCAGAACCATGTTCCGGACACGCCGGTACCACCTGCAGAGTATGCCGGAACCACCTGATCCACTCCCCACAACCACCTGCTGGACACGCCAGAATCACCTGCCGACAACGCCAGAACCACTCGTCAGACACTCCGGAACCACCTGCCGGGCATGCCTGAACCACCTCTCAGAGGTGCCAGAACCACATGCCGGACACTCCGGAACCACCTGCCGGGCATGCCGGACCCACCTCTCAGAGGTGCCAGAACCACATGCCAGACACTCCGGAATCACCTGCCGGGCATGACGGAACCATCTCTCAGACGTGCCAGAACCATGTTCCGGACACGCCGGTACCACCTGCCGTGCTCGCCGGAACCAACGTCTGGACACGCCAAAATCACCTGCCGGCTACGTCAGAACCACTCGGCAGACACTCCGGAATCACCTGCGGGGCTGGCTGGAACCACCTGCCGGTCACGCCAACATCACCTTTCAGCTACGCCAGAACCACTTGGCGGACACTCCGGAAACACCTGTCGGGCCGGCCGGAACCACCTCTCAAACGTGCAAGAACCATGTGCCTGAGATGCCGGAGCCACACCCCGAACAGTCCGAAACCACCTGCCAGACCCGCCTGAACCCCAGGCGAGCACACCTGATCCACCTGCTCAACTAGCCGGAACCACCTTCCTGACACGCCAAAATCACCTGTCGGGTGTACCAGAACCACTTGGTGGATACTCCGGAATCACCTGCCGGGCATGCCGGAACCATCTCTCAGACGTGCCAGAACCATGTTCCGGACACGCCGGTACCACCTGCCGAGCTCGCCGGAACCACCTGCAGGACACGCCAAAATCACCTGCCGGGTACGCCAGAACCACTCGGCAGACACTCCAGAATCACCTGCCTGGCATGCCGGAACCACCTGCTGGACATGCCGGAACCACCTGCCGGACATGCCGGAACCACCGGCTCGACTCGCCAGAACCATTGCCGGACATGCAAAATCACCTGCCGGCTATGCCAGAACCACTTCGGGAACACTCCGGAATCACCTGCCGGGCATGGCGGAACCACCTCTCAGACATGCCGGAACCACATGCCAATGACACCGGAAGCACCTGCCGAGCACGCCAGAACCACCTGCTCGACTCGCCAAAACCACCTGATGGACACGCCTAAATCACCTTCCGGCTACGCCACAACCATTTGGTGAACACTTCAGAATCACCTGCCGGGCTGGCTGGAACCACCTGCCGGTCACGCCAACATCATCTGCCAGCTATGCCAGGACCACTTGGTGGAGACCATGGAAACACCTGTCGGGCCGGCCGGAACCACCTATCAGACGTGCCAGAACCATGTGCCTGAGATGCCGGAACCACACCCCGAAAAGACCGAAACCCCCTGCCAGACCCGCCTGAACCACCTGCTGAGCACGCCGGAACCACCAACTCGACTCGCTGGAACCACCTACCTGACACGCTAAAATCACCTGCTGGGTATGCCACAACCACTTGGTGGACACTCCGGAATCATCTGCCGGACATGCCAGAACCAGCTCTCAGACACACCAGAACCACGTGCCAGACACGCCGGAGCACCTGCTGAGCATTCCTGAGCCAAATGCTCGACTTGCAAGAAACACCTGCCAGACACGCCAAAATCACCTGCCGGGTACGCCAGAACCACGTGGCGGACACTCCGGAATCACCTGTCGGGCATGCCGGAACCACCTCTCAGACATGCCGGAACCACATGCCAATGACACCGGAAGCACCTGCCGAGCACGCCAGAACCACCTGCTCGACTCGCCAAAACCACCTGCTGGACACGCCGAAATCTCTTGCCGGCTATGCCACAACCATTTGGTGAACTCTTCGGAATCACCTGCCGGGCTGGCTGGAACCACCTCTCAGACATGCCGGAACCACATGCCAATGACACCGGAAGCACCTGCCGAGCACGCCAGAACCACCTGCTCGACTCGCCAAAACCACCTGCTGGACACGCCAAAATCACCTGCCGGCTACGCCACAACCATTTGGTGAAGTCTTCGGTATCACCTGCCGGGCTTGATGGAACCACCTGCCGGTCACGCCAACATCACCTGCCAGCTATGCCAGAAACACTTGGCGGACACCATGGAAACACCTGTCGGGCCGGCCGGAACCACCTCTCAGACGTGCCAGAACCATGTGCCTGAGATGCGGGAGCCACTCCCCGAACAGACCGAAACCACCTGCCAGACCCGCCTGAACCCCCTGGCGAGCACGCCTGATCCACCTGCTCAACTAGCCAGAACCAACTTCCTGACACGCCAAAATCACCTGCCAGGTATACCAGAACCACTTGGTGGACACTCCGGAATCATCTGCCGGACATGCCAGAACCAGCTCTCAGACACACCAGAACCACGTGCCAGAGACGCCGGAAGCACCAGCTGAGCATGCCTGAGCCACCTGCTCGACTCGCAAGATACACCTGTCGGACATGCCAAAATCACCTGTCGGGTACGCCAGAAACACTTGGCGGACGCTCCGGAATCACCTGTCGGGCGTGCCGGAACCTCCTCTCAGACTTGCCAGAACCATGTTCTGGACACGCCGGTACCACCTGCCGAGTATGCCGGAACCAGCTGATCCACTCCCCAGAACCACCTAGTGGACACTCCAAAATCAACTGCCGGCTACGCCAGAACCACTCGGCAGACACTCCGGAATCACAGGCCAGGCATTCCGGATCGACCTCTCAGAGGTGCCAGAACCAAATGCCGGACACTCCGGTATCACCTGCCGGGCATGCCGGAACCACCTCTCAGCGGTGCCAGAACCACATGCCGGTCACTCCAGAATCAGCTGCCGGGCATGCTGGAACCACGTGCTGGACATGCCGGAACCACCTGCCGGACATGCCGGAACCACCGGCTCGACTCGCCGGAACCATTGACGGACATGCAAAATCACCTGCCGGCTACGCCAGAACCACTTGGCGAACACTCCGGTATCACCTGCCGGGCATGCCGGAACCACCTCTCAGAGGTGCCAGAACCACATGCCGGACACTCCGGAATCACCTGCCGGGCATGCCGGAACCACCTGCTGGACATGCCGGAACCACCGGCTCGACTCGCCGGAACCATTGCCGGACATGCAAAATCACCTGCTGGCTATGCCAGAACCACTTCGGGAACACTCCGGAATCACCTGCCGGGCATGGCGGAACCACCTCTCAGAGGTGCCAGAACCACATGCCGGACACTCCGGAATCACCTGCCGGGCATGGCGGAACCACCTCTCAGACATGCCGGAACCACATGCCAATGACACCGGAAGCACCTGCCGAGCACGCCAGAACCACCTGCTCGACTCGCCAAAACCACCTGCTGGACACTCCGAAATCTCTTGCCGGCTAGGCCACAACCATTTGGAAAACACCTCGGAATCACCTGCGGGCTGGCTGGAACCACCTGCCGGTTACGCCAACATCACCTGCCAGCTATGCCAGAACCACTTGGCGGACACCATGGAAACACCTGTCGGGCCGGCCGGAACCACCTATCAGACGTGCCAGAACCATGTGCCTGAGATGCCGGAACCACACCCCGAACAGACCGAAACCCCCTGCCAGACCCGCCTGAACCACCTGCCGAGCACGCCGGAACCACCTACTCGACTCGCTGGAACCACCTACCTGACACGCTAAAATCACCTGCCGGGTATGCCACAACCACTTGGTGGACACTCCGGAATCATCTGCCGGACATGCCAGAACCAGCTCTCAGACACACCAGAACCACGTGCCAGACACGCCGGAAGCACCTGCTGAGCATGCCTGAGCCAAATGCTCGACTTGCCAGAAACACCTGCCAGACACGCCAAAATCACCTGCCGGGTACGCCAGAATCACGTGGCGGACACTCCGGAATCACCTCTCGGGCGTGCCGGAACCACCTCTCAGACTTGCCAGAACCATGTTCTGGACACGCCGGTACAAGTGCAGAGTATGCCGGAACCAGCTGATCCACTCCCCAGAACCACCTAGTGGATACGCCAAAATCAACTGCCGGCTACGCCAGAACCACTCAGCAGACACTCCGGAATCACATGCCAGGCATTCCGGAACCACCTCTCAGAGCTGCCAGAACCACATGCCGGACACTCCAGAATCACCTGCCGGGCATGCTGGAACCACGTGCTGGACATGCCGGAACCACCTGCCGGACATGCCGGAACCACCTGCCGGACATTCCGTAACCACCTGCTCGACTCTCCGGAACCAGTGCCGGACATGCAAAATCACCTGCCGGCTACGCCAGAACCACTTGGCGCACAATCCGGAATCACCTGCCGGGCATGGCGGAACCACCTCTCAGACATGCCGGAACCACATGCCAATG
The DNA here is from genome assembly GCF_041296265.1 of Equus caballus. Classification (NCBI taxonomy): domain Eukaryota; kingdom Metazoa; phylum Chordata; class Mammalia; order Perissodactyla; family Equidae; genus Equus; species Equus caballus. The sequence continues at coordinate 8,404,591 of NC_091704.1, forward strand.
ACACCGGAGCACCTGCCGAGCACGCCAGAACCACCTGCTCGACTCGCCAAAACCACCTGCTGGACACGCCAAAATCACCTTCAGGCTATGCCACAACCATATGGTGAACACTTCGGAATCACCTGCCGGGCTGGCTGGAATCAACTGCCGGTCACCCCAACATCACCTGCCAGCTATGCCAGAACCACTTGGCGGACACCATGGAAACACCTGTCGGGCCGGCCGGAACCACCTATCAGACGTGCCAGAACCATGTGCCTGAGATGCCGGAACCACACCCCGAACAGACCGAAACCACCTGCCAGACCCGCATGAACCACTTGCCGAGCATGCCGGAACCACCTACTCGACTCGCTGGAACCACCTACCTGACACGCCACAATCACCTGCCGGGTATGCCACAACCACTTGGTGGACACTCCGGAATCATCTGCCAGACATGCCAGAACCAGCTCTCAGACACACCAGAACCACGTGCCAGACACGCCGGAAGCACCTGCTGAGCATGCCTGAGTCAAATGCTCGACTTGCAAGAAACACCGGTCAGACACGCCAAAATCACCTGACGGGTACGCCAGAACCACGTGGCGGACACTCCGGAATGACCTGTCGGGCATGCCGGAACCAACTCTCAGACGTGCCAGAACCTCGTGCCGGTCACGCCAGAACCACCTGCCGGACACGCCGGAACCACCGGCTCGACTCGCCGGAACCACCGCCGGACATGCAAAATGACCTGCCGGCTACGCCAGAACCACTTGGCGAACACTCCGGAATCACCTGTCGGGCATGCCGGAACCCCCTCTCAGACTTGCCAGAACCATGTTCCGGACACGCCGGTACCACCTGCAGAATATGCCGGAACCACCTGATCCACTCCCCACAACCACCTGCTGGACACGCCAGAATCACCTGCCGACAACGCCAGAACCACTCGTCAGACACTCCGGAACCACCTGCCGGGCATGCCTGAACCACCTCTCAGAGGTGCCAGAACCACATGCCGGACACTCCGGAACCACCTGCCGGGCATGCCGGACCCACCTCTCAGAGGTGCCAGAACCACATGCCAGACACTCCGGAATCACCTGCCGGGCATGACGGAACCATCTCTCAGACGTGCCAGAACCATGTTCCGGACACGCCGGTACCACCTGCCGTGCTCGCCGGAACCAACTTCTGGACACGCCAAAATCACCTGCCGGCTACGCCAGAACCACTCGGCAGACACTCCGGAATCACCTGCGGGGCTGGCTGGAACCACCTGCCGGTCACGCCAACATCACCTTTCAGCTACGCCAGAACCACTTGGCGGACACTCCGGAAACACCTGTCGGGCCGGCCGGAACCACCTCTCAAACGTGCAAGGACCATGTGCCTGAGATGCCGGAACCACTCCCCGAACAGACCGAAACCACCTGCCAGACCCGCCTGAACACCCTGGCGAGCACACCTGATCCACCTGCTCAACTAGCCGGAACCACCTTCCTGACACGCCAAAATCACCTGTCGGGAGTACCAGAACCACTTGGTGGATACTCCGGAATCACCTGCCGGGCATGCCAGAACCATCTCTCACACGTGCCAGAACCATGTTCCGGACACGCCGGTACCACCTGCCCAGCTCGTCGGAACCACCTGCTGGACACGCCAAAATCACCTGCCGGGTACGCCAGAACCACTCGGCAGACACTCCGGAATCACCTGCCTGGCATGCCGGAACCACCTGCTGGACATGCCGGAACCACCTGCCGGACATGCCGGAACCACCGGCTCGACTCGCCGGAACCATTGCCGGACATGCAAAATCACCTGCCGGCTACGCGAGAACCACTTGGCGAACACTCCGGTATCACCTGCCGGGCATGCCGGAACCACCTCTCAGAGGTGCCAGAACCACATGCCGGACACTCCGGAATCACCTGCCGGGCATGCCGGAACCACCTGCTGGACATGCCGGAACCACCGGCTCGACTCGCCGGAACCATTGACGGACAGGCAAAATCACCTGCCGGCTATGCCAGAACCACTTCGGGAACACTCTGGAATCACCTGCCGGGCATGGCGGAACCACCTCTCAAACATGCCGGAACCACATGCCAATGACACCGGAAGCACCTGCCGCGCACACCAGAACCACCTGCTCGACTCGCCAAAACCACCTGATGGACACGCCTAAATCACCTTCCGGCTACGCCGCAACCATTTGGTGAACACTTCGGAATCACCTGCCGGGCTGGCTGGATCCACCTGCCGGTCACGCCAACATCACCTGCCAGCTATGCCAGAACCACTTGGCGGACACCATGGAAACACCTGTCGGGCCGGCCGGAACCACCTCTCAGACGTGCCAGAACCATGTGCCTGAGATGCCGGAACCACACCCTGAAAAGACCGAAACCACCTGCCAGACCCGCCTGAACCCCCTGGCGAGCACGCCTGATCCACCTGCTCACCTAGCCGGAACCAACTTCCTGGCATGCCAAAATCACCTGCCCGGTATACCAGAACCACTTGCTGGGCACTCCGGAATCATCTGCCGGACATGCCAGAACCAGCTCTCAGACACACCAGAACCACGTGCCAGAGACGCTGGAAGCACCAGCTGAGGATGCCTGAGCCACGTACTCGACTCGCAAGATACACCTGTCGGACATGCCAAAATCACCTGCCGGGTACGCCAGAAACACTTGGCGGACGCTGCGGAATCACCTGTCGGGCGTGCCGGAACCTCCTCTCAGACTTGCCAGAACCATGTTCTGGACACGCCGGTACCACCTGCCGAGTATGCCGGAACCAGCTGATCCACTCCCCAGAACCACCTAGTGGACACGCCAAAATCAACTGCCGGCTACGCCAGAACCACTCGGCAGACACTCCGGAATCACAGGCCAGGCATTCCGGAACCACCTCTCAGAGCTGCCAGAACCACATGCCGGACACTCCGGAATCACCTGCCGGGCATGCTGGAACCACGTGCTGGACATGCCAGAATCACCTGCCGGACATGCCGGAACCACCTGCCGGACATTCCGAAAACACCGGCTCGACTCGCCGGAACCATTGCCGGACATGCAAAATCACCTGCCGGCTATGCCAGAACCACTTCGGGAACACTCCGGAATCACCTGCCGGGCATGGCGGAACCACCTCTCAGAGGTGCCAGAACCACATGCCGGACACTCCGGAATCACCTGCCGGGCATGGCGGAACCACCTCTCAGACATGCCGGAACCACATGCCAATGACACCGGAAGCACCTGCCGAGCACGCCAGAACCACCTGCTCGACTCGCCAAAACCTCCTGCTGGACACTCCGAAATCTCTTGCCGGCTAGGCCACAACCATTTGGAAAACACCTCGGAATCACCTGCCGGGCTGGCTGGAACCACCTGCCGGTTACGCCAACATCACCTGCCAGCTATGCCAGAACCACTTGGCGGACACCATGGAAACACCTGTCGGGCCGGCCGGAACCACCTCTCAGAGGTGCCAGAACCACATGCCGGACACTCCGGAATCACCTGCCGGGCATGCCGGAACCACCTGCCGGACATGCCGGAACCACCGGCTCGACTCGCCGGAACCATTGCCGGACATGCAAAATCACCTGCCGGCTATGCCAGAACCACTTGGTGAACACTCCGGAATCACCTGCCAGGCATGGCGGAACCACCTCTCAGACTTGCCAGAACCATGTTCTGGACACGCCGGTACCACCTGCCGAGTATGCCGGAACCAGCTGATCCAATCCCCAGAACCACCTAGTGGACACGCCAAAATCAACTGCCGGCTACGCCAGAAGCACTCGGCAGACACTCCGTAATCACATGCCAGGCATTCCGGAACCACCTCTCAGAGGTGCCAGAACCAAATGCCGGACACTCCGGTATCACCTGCCGGGCATGCCGGAACCACCTCTCAGAGGTGCCAGAACCACATGCCGGACACTCCGGATTCACCTGCCGGGCATGCTGGAACCACGTGCCAGACACGCCGGAAGCACCTGCTGAGCATTCCTGAGCCAAATGCTCGACTTGCAAGAAGCACCTGCCAGACACGCCAAAATCACCTGCCGGGTACGCCAGAACCACGTGGCGGACACTCCGGAATGACCTGTCGGGCATTCTGGAACCAACTCTCAGACGTACCAGAACCTCGTGCCGGTCACGCCAGAACCACCTGCCGGACACGCCGGAACCACCGGCTCGACTCGCCGGAACCACCGCCGGACATGCAAAATGACCTGCCGGCTATGCCAGAACCACTTGGCGAACACTCCGGAATCACCTGTCGGGCATGCCGGAACCGCCTCTCAGACTTGCCAGAACCATGTTCCGGACACACCGGTACCACCTGCCGAGTATGCCGGAACCACCTGATCCACTCCCCAGAACCACCTGGTGGACACGCCAGAATCACCTGCCGACTACGCCAGAACCACTCGGCAGACACTCCGGAACCACCTGCCGGGCATGCCGGAACCACCTCTCAGAGGTCCAAGAACCACATGCCGGACACTCCGGAATCACCCGCCGGGCATGCCGGAACCACCTCTCAGACGTGCCAGAACCATGTTCCGGACACGCTGCTACCACCTGCCGAGCTCGCCGGAACCACCTGCAGGACACGCCAAAATCACCTGCCAGCTACGCCAGAACCACACGGCAGACAATCCGGAATCACCTGCCGGGCTGGCTGGAACCACCTGCCAGTCACGCCAACATCACCTTTCAGCTACGCCAGAACCACTTGGCGGACACTCCCGAAACACCTCTCCGGCCGGCCGGAACCACCTCTCAGATGTGCCAGAACCATGTGCCTGAGATGCCGGAACCACTCCCTGAACAGACCGAAACCACCTGCCAGACCCGCCTGAACCCCCTGGCGAGCACGCCTGATCCACCTGCTCAACTAGCCGGAACCACCTTCCTGACAAGCCAAAATCACCTGCCAGGTATACAAGAACCACTTGGTAGACACTCCGGAATCATCTGCCGGAGATGCCAGAACCAGCTCTCAGACACACCAGAACCACGTGCCAGAGACGCCGGAAGCACCAGCTGAGCATGCCTCAGCCACCTGCTCGACTCGCAAGATACACCTGTCGGACAGGCGAAAATCACCTGCCGCGTACGCCAGAAACACTTGGCGGACGCTCCGGAATCACTTGTCGGGCGTGCCTGAACCACATGCCGGACATGCCGGAACCACCGGCTCGACTCGCCGGAACCATTGCCGGACATGCAAAATCACCTGCCGGCTACGCCAGAATCACTTGGCGAACACTCCGGAATCACCTGCCGGGCATGGCGGAACCACCTCTCAGACATGCCGGAAACACATGCCAATGACACCGGAAGCACCTGCCGAGCATGCCAGAACCACCTGCCGAGCACGCCGGAACCACCTACTCGACTCGCCGGAACCACCTACCTGACACGCTAAAATCACCTGCCGGGTATGCCACAACCACTTGGTGGACACTCCGGAATCATCTTCCGGACATGCCAGAACCAGCTCTCAGACACACCAGAACCATGTGCCAGACACGCCGGAAGCACCTGCTGATCGTGCCTGAGCCAAATGCTCGACTTGCCAGAAACACCTGCCAGACACGCCAAAATCACCTGCCGGGTACGCCAGAACCACGTGGCGGACACTCCGGAATCACCTTTCGGGCATGCCGGAACCAAATCTCAGACGTGCCAGAACCTCGTGCCGGACACGCCAGAACCACCTGCCGGACAGACCGGAACCACCGGCTCGACTCGCCGGAACCACCGCCGGACATGCAAAATGACCTGCCGGCTACGCCAGAAACACTTGGCGAACACTCCGGAATCACCTGTCGGGCATGCCGGAACCGCCTCTCAGACTTGCCAGAACCATGTTCCGGACACGCCGGTACCACCTGCCGAGTATGCCGGAACCACCTGATCCACTCCCCAGAACCACCTGCTGGACACGCCAGAATCACCTGCCGACTACGCCAGAACCACTCGGGAGACACTCCGGAACCACCGGCCGGGCATGCCGGAACCACCTCTCAGACATGCCAGTACCACATGCCAATGACACCGGAAGCACCTGCCAGGGACGCCAGAACCACCTGCTCGACTCGCCAAAATCACCTGCTGGACACGCCAAAATCACCTGCCGGCTACGCCACAACCATTTGGTGAACTCTTCGGAATCACCTGCCGGGCATGCAGGAACCACCTGCCGGTCATGCCGGAACCACCGGCTCGACTCGCCGGAACAATTGCCGGACACGCAAAATCACCTGCCGGCTATGCCAGAACCACTTGGGGAACAGTCCGGAATCACCTGTGGGGCATGGCGGAACCACCTCTCAGACATGCCGGAACCACATGCCAATGACACAGGAAGCACCTGCCGAGCACGCCAGAACCACCTGCTCGACTCGCCAAAACCACCTGCTGGACATGCCAAAATCACCTGCCGGATACGCCACAACCATTTGGTGAACTCTTCGGAATCACCTGCCGTGCTTGCTGGAACCAGCAGCTGGTCACGCCAACATCACCTGCCAGCTATGCCAGAACCACTTGGCGGACACCATGGAAACACCTGTCGGGCCGGCCGGAACCACCTCTCAGACGTGCCAGATCCATGAGCCTGAGATGCCGGAACCACACCCCGAACAGAATGAAACCACCTGCCAGACCCGCCTGAACCCCCTGGCGAGCACGCCTCATCCACCTGCTCAACTAGCCGGAACCAACTTCCTGAAACGCCAAAATCACCTGCCAGGTATACAAGAACCACTTGGTGGACACTCCGGAATCATCTGCCGGAGATGCCAGAACCAGCTCTCAGACACACCAGAACCACGTGCCAGAGACGCTGGAAGCACCAGCTGAGCATGCCTCAGACACCTGCTCGACTCGCAAGATACACCTGTCGGACAGGCGAAAATCACCTGCCGGGTACGCCAGAAACACTTGGCGGACGCTCCGGAATCACCTGTCGGGCATGCCGGAACCACCTCTCAGACTTGCCAGAACCATGTTCTGGACACGCCGGTACCACCTGCCGAGTATGCCGGAACCAGCTGATCCACTCCCCTGAACCACGTAGTGGACACGCCAAAATCAACTGCCAGCTACGCCAGAACCTCTCGGCAGACACTCCGGAATCACATGCCAGGCATTCCGGAACCACATCTCACAGGTGCCAGAACCAAATGCCGGACACTCCGGTATCACCTGCCGGGCATGGCGGAACCACCTCTCAGACATGCCGGAACCACATGCCAATGACACCGGAAGCACCTGCCGAGCACGCCAGAACCACCTGCTCGACTCGCCAAAACCACCTGCTGGACACGCCGAAATCTCTTGCCGGCTAGGCCACAACCATTTGGTGAACACTTCGGAATCACCTGCCGGGCTGGCTGGAAGCATCTGCCAGTTACGACAACATCACCTGCCAGCTATGCCAGAACCACTTGGCGGACACCATGGAAACACCTGTCGGGCCGGCCGGAACCACCTATCACACGTGCCAGAACCATGTGCCTGAGATGCCAGAACCACACCCTGAACAGACCGAAACCACCTGCCAGACCCGCCTGAACCACGTGTCGAGCACGCCGGAACCACCTACTCGACTCACTGGAACCACCTACCTGACACGCTAAAATCACCTGCCGGGTATGCCTCAACCACTTGGTGGACACTCCGGAATCATCTGCCGGACATGCCAGAACCAGCTCTCAGACACACCAGAACCACGTGCCAGACACACCGGAAGCACCTGCTGAGCATGCCTGAGCCAAATGCTCGACTTGCCAGAAACACCTGCCAGACACGCCAAAATCACCTGCCGGGTACGCCAGAATCACGTGGCGGACACTCCGGAATCACCTCTCGGGCGTGCCGGAACCTCCTCTCAGACTTGCCGGAACCATGTTCTGGACACGCTGGTACCACGTGCAGAGTATGCCGGAACCAGCTGATCCACTCCCCAGAACCACCTAGTGGACACGCCAAAATCAACTGCCGGCTACGCCAGAACCACTCAGCAGACACTCCGGAATCACATGCCAGGCATTCCGGAACCACCTCTCAGAGCTGCCAGAACCACATGCCGGACACTCCAGAATCACCTGCCGGTCATGCTGGAACCACGTGCTGGACACGCCGGAACCACCAGCCGGACATGCCGGAACCACCGGTTCGACTCGCTGGAACCATTGCCGGACATGCAAAATCACCTGCCGGCTACGCCAGAACCACTTGGCGAACACTCCGGTATCACCTGCCGGGCATGCCGGAACCACCTCTCAGAGGTGCCAGAACCACATGCCGGACACTCCAGAATCACCTGCCGGGCATGCCGGAACCACCAGCCGGCCATGCCGGAACCACCGGCTCGACTCGCCGGAACCATTGCCGGACATGCAAAATCACCTGCCGGCTATGCCAGAACCACTTGGGGAACACTCCGGAATCACCTACCGGGCATGGCGGAACCACCTCTCAGACATGCCGGAACCACATGCCAATGACACAGGAAGCACCTGCAGAGCACGCCAGAACCACCTGCTCGACTCGCCAAAACCACCTGCTGGACACGCCAAAATCACCTGCAGGCTACGCCACAACCATTTGGTGAACTCTTCGGAATCACCTGCCGGGCTTGCTGGAACCACCTGCCGGTCACGCCAACATCACCTGCCAGCTATGCCAGAACCACTTGGCGGACACCATGGAAACACCTGTCGGGCCGGCCGGAACCACCTCTCAGACGTGCCAGATCCATGAGCCTGAGATGCCGGAACCACTCCCCGAACAGACTGAAACCAGCTGCCAGACCTGCCTGAACCACCTGCCGAGCACGCCGAAACCACCTACTCGACTCGCCGGAACCACCTACCTGACACGCTAAAATCACCTGCCGGGTATGCCACAACCACTTGGTGGACACTCCGGAATCATCTGCCGGACATGCCAGAACCAGCTCTCAGACACACCAGAACCACGTGCCAGACACGCCGGAAGCACCTGCTGATCGTGCCTGAGCCAAATGCTCGACTTGCCAGAAACAACTGCCAGACACGCCAAAATCACCTGCCGGGTACGCCAGAACCACTCGGCAGACACTCCGGAACCACCTGCCGGGCATGCCGCAACCACCTCTCATAGGTGCCAGAACCACATGCCGGACACTCCGGAATCACCTGTCGGGCATGCCGGAACCAACTCTCAGACGTGCCAGTCACGCCAGAAGCACCTGCCGGACACGCCGGACCCACTGGCTCGACTCGCCGACCACCGCCGGACATGCCAAATGACCTGCCGGCTACGCCAGAACCACTTGGCGAACACTCCGGAATCACCTGTCGGGCATGCCGGAACCGCCTCTCAGACTTGCCAGAACCATGTTCCGGACACGCCGGTACCACCTGCCGAGTATGCCGGAACCACCTGATCCACTCCCCACAACCACCTGCTGGACACGCCAGAATCACCTGCCGACTACGCCAGAACCACTCGGGAGACACTCCGGAACCACCTGCCGGGCATGCCGGAACCACCTCTCAGACATGCCGGAACCACATGCCGGACACTCTGGAATCACCTGCCGGGCATGCCGGAACCACCTCTCAGAGGTGCCAGAACCACATGCCGGAAACTCCGGAATCACCTGCCGGGCATGCCGGAACCATCTCTCAGACGTGCCAGAACCATGTTCCGGAAACGCTAGTACCACCTGCCAAGCTCGCCGGAACCACCTGCTGGACACGCCAAAATCACCTGCCAGCTACGCCAGAACCACACGGCAGACACTCCGGAATCACCTGCCGGGCTGGTGGAACCACCTCCCGGTCACGCCAACATCACTTTACAGCTACGCCAGAACCACGTGGCGGACACTCCGGAAACACCTCTCCGGCCGGCCGGAACCACCTCTCAGACGTGCCAGAACCATGTGCCTGAGATCCCGGAACCACTTCTCGAACAGACCGAAACCACCAGCCAGACCCGCCTGAACCCCCTGGCGATCACGCCTGATCCACCTGCTCAACTAGCCGGAACCGCCTTCCTAACATGCCAAAATCACCTGCCGGCTACGCCACAACCATTTGGTGAACTCTTCGGAATCACCTGCCGGGCTTGCTGGAACCACCTGCCGGTCACGCCAACATCACCTGCCAGCTATGCCAGAACCACTTGGCGGACACCATGGAAACACCTGACGGGCCGGCCGGAACCACCTCTCAGACGTGCCAGAACCATGAGCCTGAGATGCCGGAACCACTCCCCGAACAGACCGAAACCACCTGCCAGACCCGCCAGAAGCCCCTGGCCAGCACGCCTGATCCACCTGCTCAACTAGCTGGAACCAACTTCCTGACACGCCAAAATCACCTGCCAGGTATACAAGAACCACTTGGTGGACACTCCGGAATCATCTGCCGGACATGCCAGAACCAGCTCTCAGACACACCAGAACCACGTGCCAGAGACGCCGGAAGCACCAGCTGAGCATGCCTGAGCCACCTGCTCGACTCGCAAGATACACCTGTCGGACATGCCACAATCACCTGCCGGGTACGCCAGAAACACTTGGCGGACGCTCCGGAATCACCTGTCGGGCGTGCCGGAACCACCTCTCAGACTTGCCAGAACCATGTTCTGGACACGCCGGTACCACCTGCGGAGTATACCGGAACCAGCTGATCCACTCCCCAGAACCACCTAGTGGACATGCCAAAATCAACTGCCGGCTACGCCAGAACCATTCGGCAGACACTCCGGAATCACAGGCCAGGCATTCCGGAACAACCTCTCAGAGGTGCCAGAACCAAATGCCGGACACTCCGGTATCACCTGCCGGGCATGCCGGAACCACCTCTCAGAGGTGCCAGAACCACATGCCGGACACCTCGGAATCACCTGCAGGGCATGCTGGAACCACGTGCTGGACATGCCGGAACCACCTGCCGGACATGCCGGAACCACCTGCCGGACATTCCGGAACCACCGGCTCGACTCGCCGGAACCATTGCCGGACATGCAAAATCACCTGCCGGCTACGCCAGAACCACTCGGCAGACATTCCGTAACCAACTGCCGGGCATGCCGGAACCACCTCTCAGAGGTGCCAGAACCACATGCCGGACACTCCGGAATCACCTGCCGGGCATGCCGGAACCATCTCTCAGACTTGCCAGAACCATGTTCCGGACATGCCGGAACCACCTGCCGAGCTCGCCGGAACCACCTGCTGGACACGCCAAAATCACCTGCCGGCTATGCCAGAACCACTCGGCAGACACTCGGGAATCACATGCCAGGCATTCCGGAACCACCTCTCAGAGGTGCCAGAACCAAATGCCGGACACTCCGGTATCACCAGCCGGGCATGCCGGAACCACCTCTCAGAGGTGCCAGAACCACATGCCGGACTCCGGAATCACCTGCCGGGCATGCTGGAACCACGTGCTGGACATGCCGGAACCACCTGCCAGACATGCCGGAACCACCTGCCGGACATTTCGGAACCACCGGCTCGACTCGCCGGAACCATTGCCGGACATGCAAAATCACCTGCCGGCTACGCCAGAACCACTTGGCGAACACTCCAGTATCACCTGCCTGGCATGCCGGAACCACCTCTCAGAGGTGCCAGAACCACATGCCGGACACTCCGGAATCACCTGCCGGGCATGCCGGAACCACCTGCCGGACATACCGGAACCACCGGCTCTACTCGCCGGAACCATTGCCGGACATGCAAAATCACCTGCCGGCTACGGCAGAACCACTCGGCAGACACTCCGTAACCAACTGCCGGGCATTCCGGAACCACCTCTCAGAGGTGCCAGAACTACATGCCGGACACTCCGGAACCACCTGCCGAGCACGTCGAAACCACCTGCTCAACTTGCCTGAACTACCTTCCGGACACGCCAAAATCACCTGCCGGCTACGCCAAAACCACTTGTTGGACCCTCAGGAATCACCTGCCGGGCATGATAGAACCACCTCTCAGACGTGAAGGAACCACGTGCCGGACACGCTGGAACCACATCCCGGACAGACCGGAACCACATGCCTGACATGCCTGAACCAACTGTCGATCATGCTGGAACCACATGCTCGACTCGCTGGAACCACTTGCTGGACATGGCAAAATCACCTGCTGGCTACGCCAGAACCACTTGGCGGAAACTCTGATATCACCTGCCGGGAATGCCAGCACACCCTGTCAGAAGTCACAGAAGCACATGCCGGACAGGCCAGAACCATCTCCCGGACAGACCGGAACAACCGACGGACACGCCAGGACCACCTGATTGACTCGCCAGAACCACCTGCCGGACATGCCAAAATCTCCTGCCGTGTACGCCAGAACCACTTGGCGGAAACTCCGGAATCACATGTCGGGCATGCCGGAACCACCTCTCAGACTTGCCAGGACCATGTTCTGGACACACCGGTACCACCTGCCGAGTATGCCAGAACCACCTGATCCACTACCCAGAACCACATGCCAGACACGCCAACATCACCTGCCGGATACGCCAGAACCACTCGGGAGACACTCCGAAACCACCTCCAGGACAGACCGGAACGACCTGCCAGACACGCCGGGACCACCTGCTTGACTCGCCAGAACCACCTGTCGGACACGCCAAAATCACCATCTGGCTACGCCACAACCACATGTCGGACACTCCGGAACCACCTGCCAAGCACGCCAGAACCTCCTGCTTTACTCACAAGAAACCCCTGCCGGACACACCAAAATCACCTGCTGGGTACGACAGAAACACTTGGACACTCCAGAATCATCTGCCGGACATGCCATAACCAGCTCTCAAACACACCAGAACCACGTGCTGCAGACGCCGGAAGCACCTGCTGAGCATGCCTGAGCCACATGCTCGACTCGCAAGAAACACCTGCCGGTCACGCCAAAATCACCTGCCGGCTACGCCAGAACCACTTGGCGGACACTCCGGAATCACCTGTCGGGCATGCCGGAAACACTTCTCAGACTTGCCAGAACCATGTTCCGGACACGCCAGTACCACCTGTCGTATATGCCAGAACCACCTGATCCACTCCTCAGAACCACCTGCTGGACACGCCAAAATCACCTGCCGGCTATGCCAGAACCATGCGGCAGACACTCCGGAACCACCTCCAGGACAGACCGGAAACACCGACGGACTCGCCGGGACCACCTGCTTGACTCGCCAGAACCACCTGCCGGACACGCCAAAATCACCTGCCGGCTGCGCCAGAACCACTCGGCAGACACTCTGGAACCACCTTCAGGACAGACCGGAACAACCGACGGACACGCCGGGACCACCTGCTTGACTACCCAGAACCACCTGCCGGTAACGCCAACATCACCTGCCAGCTACGCCAGAACGACTTGGCGGACACTTTGGAATCACCTGCCGAGCATGACGGAACCAGCTCTGAGACGTGCCAGAACCATGTGCCGGACACGCTGGAACCACCTGCCGAGGATGCCAGAACCACCTGATCCACTCCCCAGAACCACCTGCTGGACACGACAAAATCACCTGCCAGCTACGCCAGAACCACTCGGGAGACACTCCGGAACCACCTCCAGGACAGACTGGAACGACCTGCCAGACACGCCGGGACCACCTGCTTGACTCCCCAGAACCACCTGCCGGACACGCCAAAATCACCGGCGGGATACGCCAGAACCACTTGGAGGACACTCTGCGATGACCTGCCAGGCATGCTGGAACCACCTCTCGGGCGTGCCAGGACCACGTGGCGGACAGTCCGGAATCACATGTTGGTCATGCGCAATCCCCTCTGAGACCTACCAGAACCACGTGCCATGCACGCCAGAACCACCTACCGGACAGACCGGAATCACCTTTCGGGCATGCCGCAACCACCTGTCAGATGTGCCAGAAACACGTGCCGGAGATGCCGGAAGCACCCGCCGAGCATGTCGGAACCACCTGCTCTACTCGCAGGACCCACGTGCCGGACACGCCAAAATGAACTGCTGGCTACGCCAGAACCACATACCCGATACTCCAGAATCACCTGCCCGGCATGCCAGAATTACCTCTCCGACGTGCCAGAAGCATGTGCTGGACATGCCGGAACGACCTATTGGACACAACGGAACCACCTGCCAGACATGCCGGAACCACCTGCCGAACACGCCACAGCCACCTGCTCGACTCGCCAGAACCACCTGCCAGAGAGGCCAATATCAACTGCTGGCTAGGCCAGAACCACCTGGGGGACAGTCCGGAATCATCAGCCAGCCAAGGCGGAACCACCTCTCAGATGTACCAGAACCACGTGCCGGACAAGCTGGAAACACGTACTGGACAGACTGGAACCACCTACCGGCCATGCCTGAACCACCTGCCGAGCACGACGGAACCACCTACCGGACACGCCAAAATCACCTGCGGGCTACACCAGAACCACTTGGAGGACTCTCTGGAATGACCTGCCAGGCATGATGGAACCATCTCTCAGATGTCCAAGAACCACGTGGCGGACAGTCCGGAATCACCTGTTGGGCATCGCAACCACCTCTGAGATGTACCAGAACCACGTACCGTACAGGCTGGAACCACCTAAAGGACAGACCGGAATCACGTTTCGGGCATGCCGGAACCACCTGTCAGATGTGCCAGAAACACGTGCCGGAGACGCCAGAAGCACCTGCCGAGCACGTCGGAACCACCTGCTCAACTCGCCTGAACAACCTGCCAGACACGCCAAAATCACCTGCCAGCTATGCCAAAACCACTTGGTGGACTCTCTGGAATCACCTGCCGGGCATGATAGAACCACCTCTCACACGTGGCGGAACCACGTGCCGGACACGCCGGAACCACCTACCGGACAGACCGGAACCACCTGCTGGACCTCCCTGAACCAACTGTAGAGCACGCCGGAACCACATGCTCGACTTGCTGGAACCACATGCAGGACATGGCAAAATCACCTGCCGGCTACGCCAGAACCACTTGGCGGACACTCAGGAATCCCCTGCAGGGCATGACAGCACAACCTCTCCGAAGTGCCAGAAGCACGTGCTGGAAAGGCCGGAACCATCTCCCGCACAGACCGGAGACACAGGAAACACTCGCCGGAACCACCTGCTTGAATCACCGATCCCACCTGCCGGACACGCCAAAATCACCTGCCCGCTACAACAGAACCACTTGGGGGACAAGCCGGAATCACGTGAGGGGCATGCCGGCACAGCCTCTCAGACGTGACAGAACCTCGTGGAGGGCACCCCAGAGCCACATGCCGGACAGACCGGAACCACCTGCCGGACCTGCCTGAACCAACTGTCGAGCACGCCGGAACCACCTGCTCGAGCCGCCGGACCCACCGACGGACAAGCAAAATCACCTGCGGGCTACGCCAGAACCACTTGGTGAACACCCCGGAATCACCAGCCGGGCATGCCGGAACCACCTCTCAGACATGCCAGAACCACGTGCCAATGACCCCGGAAGCACCTGCCAAGCACTCCGGAACCACCTGCTCGACTCGCAAGAACCACCTGCCGGACACGCAAAAATAACCTGTCGGCTGTGCCACAACCAGTTGCTTAACACTCCGGAATCACCTGTCAGGCATGCTGGAACCACCTCTCATACGCGCCGGAACCATGTTCCGGACACGCCGGTACCACCTGCCGAGCATGCCGGAACCACATGTTCCAACCTCAGAACCACATGCTGGACAGGCCAAGATCACCTGCCGGCTACGCCACAGCCACTTCTCGGACACTCCGAAATCACCTGCCGGGCATGCTGGAACCACATCTCAGAGGTGCCACAACCACATGCCGGAGACGGCGGAAGCACCTGCCGAGAATGCCGGATGTTCCTGATCCACTCCACAGAACCACCTGCCAGACACGCCAAAATCACCTGCCAGCTACGCCAGAACCACTTGGCGGACACTCCAGAATCACCTACCGGGCATGCCAGCACAACCTCTCAGAAGTGCCAGAAGCATGTGACGGACAGGCCGGAACCATCTCCTGGACAGACTGGAACCACAGGAAACACTTGCAGGAACCACCTGCTTGACTCACCGTTCCCAACTGCTGGACACGCCAAAATCACCTGCTCGCTACACCAGAAGCACTTGGCGGACACTCCAGAATCACCTGCCGGGCATGCAGACACAACCTCTCAGACGTGCCAGAACCTCGTGCCGGACACTCCAAACCACCTGCCGGACAGACCGGAACCACTTGCCGGACACGACGGAAAAACCGTCTTGACCCACCGGAACCACCGCCGGACATGCAAAATCACCTGCCTGGTACGCCAGAACCACTTGGCGAACACTCTGGAATCACCTGCTGGGCATGCCGGAACCACCTCTCAGACATGCCAGAACCACATGCCAATGACACTGGAAGCACCTGCTCGACTTGCCAGAACCACCTGCCGGACACGCCAAAAGCACCTGCCCGCTATGCCACAACCAGTTGGTGGACACTTCGGAATCACCTGCCAGTCTTGCTGGAACCACCTGCCGGTCACGACAACATCACCTGCCAGCTACGCCAGAACCACTTGATGGACACTCCGGAAACACCTGTCGGGCCGGCCGGAACCACCTCTCAGACGTGCCAGAACCAAGAGCCTGACACGCTGGAACCACCTGCCGAGTATGCCGGAACCACTTGATCCACTCCTCAGAACCACCTGCTGGACACGCCAAAATCACCTGCCAGCTACGCCAGAACCATTCGGCAGACACTCCGGAACCACCTCCAGGACAGACCGGACCACCTGCCGGACACGCCGGGACCACCTGCTTGACTCGCCAGAACCACATGCTGGACACGCCAAAATCACCAGCCAGGTATGCCACAACCACTTGTCGGACACTCCAGAATCACCTGCCGGGCATGCTGGAACCACCTATCAGAGGTGCCACAACCACATGCCGGAGACGGCGGAAGCACCTGCCGAGAATGCCGGAAGTTACTGATCCACTCCTCTGAACCACCTGCCGGACATGCCAAAATCACCTGCCGGCTACACCAGAACCACTTGGCGGACACTCCAGAATCACCAGCCGGGCATGCCAGCACAACCTCTCAGACGTGCCCGAAGCACATGCCGGACAGGCCGGAATCATCTCCCGGACAGACAGGAACCACTTTCCGGACACGCCGGAACCACCGGCTCGACTCGCAGGAACCACCGCCTAACATGCAAAATCAACTGCCGGCTATGCCAGAACCACTTGGCGAACACTCCGGAATCACCTGCCGTGCATGCCGGAACCACCTCTCAGACATCCCAGAACCACATGCCAATGACACCAGAAGCAGCTGCTCGACTCGCCAGAACCACCTGCCAGACATGCCAAAAGCACCTTCCGGCTACGCCACAACCAGTTGGTGAACACTTCAGAATCACCTGCCGGGCCTTCTGGAACCACCTACCGGTCACACCAACATCACCTGCCAGCTACGCCAAAGCCACTTGGCGGACACTCCGGAATCACCTGCCGGGCATGCCCGTAAAACCTCTCAGAAGTGCCATAAGCACGTTCCGGACAGACCAGAACCATCTTCCGGATAGACCGGAACCACAGGAAACACTCGCCGGAACCACCTGCTTGCCTCACCGGTCCCACCTGCCGGACATGCCAAAATCACCTGACCACTACACCTGAGCCACTTGGGGGACAAGCCGAAGTCACGTGAAGGGCATGCCGACACAACCTCTCAGACATGCCAGAACCTCGTGCCGGACACCACAGAACCACCAGCCGGACAGACCAGAACCACCTGCCGGACACGCCAGACCCACTGGCTCGACGTGCCGGAACCACAGCCGGACATGCAAAATCACCTGCCGGCTACGCCAGAACCACTTGGCGAACACTCCGGAATCAACTGCCGGGCATGCCGGAACTACCTCTCAGACATGCCAGAACCACATGCCAATGACACCGGAAGCACCTGCCGAGCACGCCGGAACCACCTGCTCGACTCGCCGGAACCACCTACCTGACACACCACAACCAGTTGGTGAACACTTCGGAATCACCGGCCGGGCTTGCTGGAACCACCTGCCAGTCACGCCAACATCACCTGCCAGCTATGCCAGAACCACTTGGCGGACACTCCGGAAACACCTGTCGGGCCGGCCGAAACCACCTCTCAGACGTGCCAGAACCACGTGAGAGAGATGCCGGAAGCACCTGCTGAGCATGCCTGAGCCACCTGCTCGACTCGCAAGAAACATCTGCCGGACATGCCAAAATCACCTGCCGGGTACGCCAGAACGACCTGACGGACACTCCGGAATCAGCTGTCACGCATGCCGGAACCACCTCTCAGACGTTCTGGAAGCACGTGCCGGACAGGCCGGAAACACCTACCGGACAGACCGGAACCACCTGCCAGACATGCCGGAAACACCTGCCGAGCATGCAGGAGACACCTGCTCGACTCGCCAGAACCACCTGCAGGACATGTCAAAATCCACAGCTGGCTATGCGGGAACCACCTGTCAGACAGTCTGGAACCACCTGCCGGGCATGCAGGAACCACCTCTCAGACATACCAGAACCACGTGCTGGACACGCTGGAACCACGTCCTGGACAGACTGGAACCACCTGCCGAACACGCCTGGACCACCTGCCGAGCACGCCGGAACCACCTGCTCGACTCGCAGGACCCATGTGCCGGACACACAAAAAAGAACTGCCGGCTACACCAGAACCACTTACCCAACACTCCGGAATCACATGCCTGGCATGTTAGAACCACCTCTCAGACGTGCCAGAAGCACGTGCCGGACATGCCGGAACAGACTATCGGACAGAATGGAACCACATGCCAGACACGCCGGAACCACCTGCCAAACATGCCACAGCAACCGGCTCAACTCGCTGGAACCACCTGTCATACAGGCCAATATCAACTGCTGGCTATGCCAGAACCACCTGGGGGACAGTCCGGAATCACCTGCCAGCCATGGCGGAACAAACTCTCAGACGTACCAGATCCACTTGCCGTGCACGCCGGAACCACCTACCGGACAGACTGGAATCACCTTTCGGGCATGCCGGAACCACCTGTCAGATGTGCCAGAAACACGTGCCAGAGACGCCGGAACCACCAGCGGAGCACGTCGGAACCACCTGCTCAACTCGCCTGAACCACTTTCCAGACACACCAAAATCACCTGCCGGCAACGCCAAAACCACTTGATGGACTCTCTGGAATCACCTGCCCTGCATGCCAAAATCACTTGCCAACTACACCAGAACCACTCGGCGGACACTGCGGAAACACATGTCGGGCCGGCCGGAACCACATCTCAGACGTGCCAGAACCATGTGCATGAGATGCCGGAACCACACCCCGAACAGAAGGAAACCACATGCCAGAACCGCTTGAACCTCCTTCTGAACAAGCCGGAACCACCTGCTCGACTCGCCGGAACCACCTACCTGACACGCCAAAATCACCTGCCAGCTATGCCAGAACCACTTGGCGGACACTCCGGAATCATCTGCCATACATGCCGGAACCACCTGCCAGACATGCCGGAACCACCTGCCGAGCACGCCGGAGCCAACTGCTCGACTCTCTGGAACCACCTGCCGGACACACCAAAATCACCTGCCAGCTACGCCAGAACCACTTGGCGGACACTCCGTAATCCACTGCCGGGCATGCCAGCACAACCTCTCAGAAGTGCAGGAACCACGTGCCGGACACGCCGGAACCACCTCCTGCACAGACCTGAACGACAGGAAACACTTGCCGGAACCACCTGCTTGACTCACTGGTCCCACCTACCTGACACGCCAAAAACACCTGCCGGGTATGCCAGAACCACTTGGCGGACACTTCAGAATCATCTGCCGGACATGCCGGAACCAGCTCTCAGACACACCAGAACCACGTGCAGGAGACTCTGGAAGCACCTGCCGAGCATGTCAGAACCTACTGCTCCACTCGCAAGAAACACCTGCCAGACATGCCAAAATCAACTGCCGGGTACGCCAGAACCACCTGATGGACACTCAGGAATCACCTGTCGGGCTGGCCGGAACCACCTCTCAGACGTGCCAGAACCATGTGCCTGAGATGCCGGAACCACACCCCGAACACACCGAAACCGCCTGCCAGACCCGCCTGAACCACCTGCCGAGCACGCCGGAACCACCTGCTCGACTCGCCAGATCACCTACCTGACACGCCAAAATCACCTGCCAGGTACGCCAGAACCACTTGGCGGACACTCCAGAATCACCTGCCAGGCATGCCAGCACAACCTCTCAGAAGTGCCAGAAGAACGTGCCGGACAGGTTGGAACCATCTCCCGGACAGACCGGAACCACAGGAAACACTCGCCAGAACCACCTGCTTGACTCACCAGTCCCACCTGCTGGACTCTCCAAAATCACCTGCCCGCTACACCAGAACCACTTGGCGGACAAGCCGGAATCACGTGAAGGGCATGCCGACACAACCTCTAAGACGTGCCAGAACCTCGTGCCAGACACCCCAGAACCACCTGCCCGACAGACCGGAACGACCTGGCTGGCATCCCGGAACCACCTCTCAGACATGCCAGAACCACATGCCAATGACACCGGAAGCAACTGCCGAGCACACCGGAACCACCTGGTCGAGTTGCCAGAACCACCCTCCGGACACGCCAAAATCACCTGCCGGCTACGCCACAACCAGTTGGTGAACACTTCGGAATCACCTGCCGGGCTGGCTGGAACCACCTGCCGGTCACGCCAACATCACCTGCCAGCTACGCCAGAACCACTTGGAGGACACTCCGGAAACACCAGTCGGGCCGGCCGGAACCACCTCTCAGACTTGCCAGAACCATGTGCCTGAGATGCCGGAACCACACCCCGAACAGACAGAAACCACCTGCCAGACCCGCCTGAACCACCTGCCGGATAGGCCAGAAGCACTTGGCAGACACTCCGGAAACACCTGCTGGGAATGCTGGAAACAACTCTCAGACGTGCCTGAAACATGTGCCGGACACGCCGAAACCACTTCCGGACATGCAAAATCACCTGCCGGCTACACCAGAACCACTTGGCGAACACTCCGGGGCATGGCGGAACCACCTCTCAGACATGCCGGAACCACATGCCAATGACACCGGAAGCACCTGCCGAGCACGCCAGAACCACCTGCTCGACTCGCCGAAACCACCTGCCGGCTACGCCACAACCATTTGGTGAACAATTTGGAATCCCCTGCCGGGCTGGCTGGAACCACCTGCCAGTCATGGCAACATCACCTGCCAGCTACGCAAGAATCACTTGGCGGACAATCCGGAAACACCTGCTGAGCATGCCTGAGACACATGCTCGACTTGCAAGAAACACCTGCCAGACACGCCAAAATCACCTGCCGGGTACGCCAGAACCATGAGGCGGACACGCCGGGTTCACATGTCGGGCATGCCGGAACCACCTCTCAGACGTGCCAGAACCTCGTGCCAGACACGCCAGAACCACCTGCCGGACACACCGGAACCACCTGCCAGACACGCCAGAACCACAGGCTCGACTCGCCGGAACCACCGCCGGACATGCAAAATCACCTGCCGGCTACGCCAGAACCACTTGGCGAACACTCTGGAATCACCTGCCGGGCATGCCGGAACCACCTATCAGACTTGCCGGAACCATGTTCCGGACACACCGGTACCACCTGCCGAGTATGCCAGAACCACCTGATCCACTCCCCAGAACCACCTGCTGGACACGCCAGAATCACCTGCCGGCTACGCCAGAACCACTCAGCAGACACTCCGGACCACCTGCCGGGCATGCCGGAACCACCTCTCAGAGGTGCCAGAACCACAAGCCGGACACTCCGGAATCACCTGCCGGATATGCCGGAACCCTCTCTCAGACGTGCCAGAACCATGTTCTGGACACGCCGGTACCACCTGCCGAGCTCGCCGGAACCACCTGCTGGACACGCCAAAATCACCTTCCGGCTACGCAAGAACAACTCGGCAGACACTCCGGAAACACCTGCCGGGCTTGCTGGAACCACCTCTCTGACGTGCCAGAACCATGTGCCTGAGATGCCGGAACCACTCCCCGAACAGACCGAAACCACCTGCCAGACCCGCCTGAACCCCCTGGCGAGCACGCCTGATCCACCTGTTCAACTAACCGGAACCACCATCCTGACGCGCCAAAATCACCTGCCAGGTATACCAGAACCACTTGGTGGACACTCCGGAATCATCTGCCGGACATGCCAGAACCAGCTCTCAGACACACCAGAACCACGTGCCAGAGACGCCGGAAGCACCAGCTGAGCATGCCTGAGCCACCTGCTCGACTCGCAAGATTCACCTGTCGGACATGCCAAAATCACCTGCCGGGTACGCCAGAAACACTTGGCGGACACTCCGGAATCACCTGTCGGCATGCCGGAACGACCTCTCAGACTTGCCAGAACCATGTTCTGTTCACGCCGGTACCACCTGCCGAGTATGCCGGAACCAGCTGATCCACTCCCCAGAACCACCTACTGGACACGCCAAAATCAACTGCCGGCTACGCCAGAACCACTCAGCAGACACTCAGGAATAACATGCCAGGCATTCCGGAACCACCTCTCAGAGGTGCCAGAACCACATGCCGGAGACTCCGGAATCACCTGCTGGGCATGCCGGAACCACCTCTCAGAGGTGCCAGAACCACGTGCCGGACACTCCGGAATCACCTGCCGGGCATCCCGGAACCATCAGTCAGACGTGTCACAACCACGTGCCGGAGAGACCGGAAGCACCTGCCGAGCTCGCCGGAACCACATGCTGGACATGCCGGAACCACCTGCCTCACAGGCCAAAATCATATGCCGGCTATGCCAAAACCACTTGGTGGACACTCCAAAAACACCTTGCGGGCATGCCGGAACCACGTCATGGACAGACGGCAAACACATGCCGGACCTGCCGGAACCACCTGCTGAGCACGCCGGAACCACCTGCTCGACTCAACAGAGCCACCTGCCGGACACACCAGAAACACCTGGGGGGTACGCCAGAACCACATGGAGGACTCTCCGGGATCACCTGCTGGGCATGCCGGAACCACCTCTCAGACGTGCCAGAACCATGTGCCGGACACGCCGAAATCACCTGCCAAGTATGCCGGAACCACCTGCTCCACTCCCCAGAACCACCTGCTGGACACGACAAAATCACCTGTCGGCTACGCCAGAACCACTCGGCAGACACTCCGGAACCACCTCCTGGACAGACCGTAACCACCTGCCGGACACGCCGGGACCACCTGCTTGACTCGCCAAAACCACCTGCCGGACACACCAAAGTCACCTGCCGGGTACGCCACAACCACTTGTCACACACTCCGGAATCAGCTGCCGGGCATGCTGGAACCACCTCTCAGAGGTGCCACAACCACATGCCGGAGACGGCGGAAGCACCTGCCGAGAATGCCGGAAGTTCCTGTTCCACTCCCCAGAATCACCTGCCGGACACGCCAAAATCACCAGCCGGCTACGCCAGAACCCTTTGGCGGACACTCCGGAATCACCTGCTGGGCATGCCAGCACAACCTCTCAGAAGTGCCAGAAGCACGTGCCGGACAGGCCGGAACCATCTCCCGGACAGACCGGAAACACAGGAAACACTCGCCGGAACCACCTGCTTGACTCACCCGTCCCACCTGGCACACACGTCAAAATCAACTGCCCGCTACACCAGAACCACTTGGCGGACAATCCGGAATCACGTGAAGTGCATGCCGAAACAACCTCTCAGACGTGCCAGGACCTCGTGCCAGACAGCCCAGAACCACCTGCTGGACAGACTGGAACCACCTGCCGGACACGCCGGAACCACCGGCTCGACTCGCTGGAACCATTGCCGGACATGCAAAATCACCTGCCGGCTAATCCAGAACCACTTGGCGAACACTCCTGCATCACCTGCCGGGCATGGCGGAACCACCTCTCAGACAAGCCGGAACCACATGACAATGACATCGGAAGCATCTGCCGAGCACGCCAGAACCACCTGCTCGACTCGCCAAAACCACCTGCTGGACACGCCAAAATCACCTGCCGGCTACGCCACAACCATTTGTTGAACACTTCGGAATCACCTGGCGGGCTGGCTGGAACCACCTGCCGGTCACGCCAACATCACCTGCCAGCTATGCCAGAACCACTTGGCGGAAATCATGGAAACACCTGTCGGGCCGGCCGGAACCACCTGTCAGACGTGCCAGAACCATGTGCCTGAGATGCCGGAAACACACCCCGAACAGACCGAAACCACCTGCCAGACCCGCCTGAACCACCTGCCGAGCACGCCGGAAGCACCTACTCAACTCGCCGGAACCACCTACCTGACACGCCAAAATCACCTGCCGGGTATGCCAGATCCACTTGGTGGACACTCCGGAATCATCTGCCTGACATGCCAGATCCAGCTCTCATACACACCAGAACCAGGTGCCGGACACGTCGGAAGCACCTGCTGAGCATGCCTGAGCCACATGATGGACTTGCAAGAAACACCTGCCAGACACGCCAAAATCACCTGCCGGGTACAACAGAACCACGTGGCGGACACTCCGGAATCACCCGTCGGGCATGCCGGAACCACCTCTCAGACGTGCCAGAACCTCGTGACGGACACGCCAGAACCACCTGCCTGACAGACCGGAACCACCTGCCGGACAAGCCGGAACCACCGGCTCGACTCGCCGGAACCACCGCCGGACATGCAAAATGACCAGCCGGCTACGCCAGAACCACTTGGCGAACACTCCGGAATCACCTGCCGGGCATGCCGGAACCAACTCTCAGACTTGCCAGAACCACGTCATGGACAGATGGCAAACACCTGCCGGACCTGCCGGAACCACCTGCCGAGCACGCCGGAACCACCTGATCGATTCACCTGAGTCACCTGCCGGACACACCAGAAACCCCTGCGGGCTACGCCAGAACCACTTGGAGGACTCTCCGGGATCACCTGCCGGGCATGCCGGAACCACCACTCAGACGTGCCAGAACCATGTGCCGGATACGCCGGAACCACCTGCCGAGTATGCCGGAACCACCTGCTCCACTCCCCAGAACCACCTGCTGGACACCCCAAAATCACCTGCCGGCTATGCCAGAACCACTCGGCAGACACTCCGGAACCACCTCCAGGACGGACCGGAACCAGCTGCCGGACTCGCCGGGACCACCTGCTTTACTCGCCAGAACCACCTGCCGGACACGCCAGAATCACAAGCCGGCTACGCCAGAACCACTTGGCGGACACTCCGGAATCACCTGCCGGGCATGCTGGAACCACCTCTCAGAGGTGCCACAACCACATGCCGGAGACGGCAAAAGCACCTGCCGAGAATGCCGGAAGTTCCTGATCCACTCCCCAGAACCACCTGCCGGACATGCCAAAATCACCTGCCGGTTACGCCAGAACCACTTGGCGCACACTCCAGAATCACCTGCCGGGCATGCCAGCAAAACCTCTCCGAAGTGCCGGAAGCACGTGCCGGACAGGCTGGAACCATCTCCCGGACAGACCGGAAACACAGGAAACAGTCCCCGGAAACACCTGCTTGACTCACTGGTCCCACGTGGCAGACACGTCAAAATCACCTGCCCGCTACACCAAAACCACTTGGCGGACAAGCCGGAATCACGTGAAGTGCATGCCGACACAACCTGTCAGACGTGCCAGAACCACGTACCGGACACCCAGTACCACCTGCTGGACAGACCGGAGCCACCTGCCGGACACGCCGGAACCACCGGCTCGACTCGCCGGAACCATTGCCGGACATGCAAAATCACCTGCCGGCTATGCCAGAACCACTCGGCAGTCACTCCGGAATCACATGCCACGCATTCCCGAACCACCTCTCAGAGGTGCCAGAACCACATGCCGGAGACTCCGGAATCACCTGCCGGGCATGCCGGAACCACCTCTCAGAGGTGCCATAACCACATGCCGGACACTCCGGAATCACCTGCCGGGCATGCCGGAACCATCTCTCAGACGTACCACAACTACGTGCCGGAGAGACCGGAAGCACCTGCCGAGCTCGCCGGAACCACCTGCTGGACATGCCGGAACCACCTGCCTCACAGGCCAAAATCATATGCCGGCTACGCCAAAACCACTTGGTGGACACTCCAGAATCACCTTGCTGGCATGCCGGAACCACGTCATGGACAGACGGCAAACACCTGCCGGACCTGCCGGAACCACCTGCCGAGCACACCGGAATCACCTGCTCGACTCACAGAGTCACCTGCTGGACACACCAGAAACACCTGCGGGGTACGCCAGAACCACATGGAGGACTCTCCGGGATCACCTGCCGGGCATGCCGGAACCACCTCTCAGACGTGCCTGAACCATGTGCCGGACACGCCGGAACCACCTGCCGAGTATGCCGGAACGACCTGCTCCACTCCCCAGAACTACCTGCTGGACACGCCAAAATCACCTGCCGGCAACGACAGAACCACTCGGCAGAGACTCTGGAACCACCTCCATGACTGACCGGAACCACCTGACGGACACGCCGGGACCACCTGCTTGACTCGCCGGAACCACCTGCAGGACACGCCAGAATCACCAGCCGGCTACGCCACAACCACTTGTCGGACACTCCGGAATCACCTGCCGGGCATGCTGGAACCACCTCTCAGAGGTGCCACAACCACATGCCGGAGACGGCAGAAGCACCTTCCGAGAATGCCGGAAGTTCCTGATCCACTCCCCAGAACCTCGTGCCGGACACGCCGGAACCACCGGCTGGACTCGCTGGAACCATTGCCGGACATGCAAAATCACCTGCCGGCCAGGCCAGGACCACTTGGCGAACACTCCGGAATCACCTGCCGGGCATGGCGGAACCACCTCTCAGACATGCCGGAACCACATGCCAATGACACCGGAAGCACCTGCCGAGCACGCCAGAACCACCTGCTCGACTCGCCCAAACCACCTGCTGGACACGCCAAAATCACCTTCCGGCTACGCCACAACCATTTGGTGAACACTTCGGAATCACCTGCCGGGCTGTCTGTAACCACCTGCCGATCACGCCAACGTCACCTGCCAGCTATGCCAGAACCACTTGGTGGACACTATGGAATCATCTGCCGGACAACCAGAAGCAGTTCTCAGACACACCAGAAACACGTGACAGAGATGCCGGAATCACCTGCTGAGCATGCCTGAGCCACCTGCTCCACTCACAAGAAAAACCTGCTGGACACGCCATAATCACCTGCCCGCTACCCCAGAACCAGTTGGCAGACAGTCCGGAATGAGCTGTCGGGCATGCCGGAACCACCACTCAGACTTGCCAGAACCATGTTCTGGACAGGCCGGTACCACCTGCCGAGTATCTGGAACCGAGAGATCCACGCCCCAGAATCACCTGCTGGACACGCCAAAATCACCTGCCGGCTAAGCCAGAACCACTTGGCGGACAAGCCGGATTCACGTGAAGGGCATGCCGACACAACCTCTCTGACGTGCCAGAACCTCGTGTCGGACAACCCAGAACCACCTGCCGGAAAGACCGGAGCCACCTGCCGGACACGCCGGAACCACCGGCTCGACTCGCCGGATCCACCGCCGGACATGCAACATCACCTGCCGGCTACGCCAGAACCACTTGGCGAACACTCCAGAATCACATGCCGTGCATGCTGGAACCACGTCTCAGACATGCCAGAACCACATGCCAATGACTCCGGAGCACCTGCCTTGCATGCCAGAACCATCTGCTCGACTCGCCAGAACCACCTGCCGGACATGCCAAAATCACCTGTCGGCTACGCCACAACCAGTTGGTGAACACTTCGGTATCACCTGCCGCGCTTGCTGGAACCACCTGCCGGTCACGCCAACATCACCTGCCACCTACGCCAGAACCACTTGGTGGACACTCCGGAATCATCTGCCAGACATGCCAGAACCACCTCTCAGACACACCAGAAACACGTGCCAGAAGCTCCTGCTGAGCATGTTTGAGCCACCTGCTCGAATCGCAAGAAACACCTGCCGGACACGCTAAAATCACCTGCCAGGTACGCCAGAACCACTTGGCGCCCACTCCGGAACACCTGCCGAACATGCCGGTACCACCTCTCAGACTTGCCAGAACCATGTGCCGGACACGCCGGTACCACCTGCCAAGTATGCCGGAACCACCTGATCCACTCCCCAGAACCACCTGCTGGAGACGCCAAAATCACCTGACGGCTACGCCAGAACCATTCGGCAGACACTGCGGAACCACCTCCAGGACAGACCGGAACCACCTGCCGAACACGCAGGGACCACGTGCTTGACTCGCCTGAACCACCTGCGGGACACGCCAAAATCACCTGCCGGCTACGCCAAAACCACTTGCTGGACACTCTGGAATCACCTGCCGGGCATGATAGAACCACCTCTTAGACGTGCCGGAACCATGTGCCTGAGATGCCGGAACCACTCCCTGAACGGACTGAAACCACCTGCCAGACTCGCCTGAAACCACTGGCGAGCACGCCTGATCCACCTGCTCAACTAGCCGGAACCATCTTCCTGACACGCCAAAATCACCTGCCGGGTATGCCACAACCAATTGGTGGACACTCCGGAATCATCTGCCGGACATGCCAGAACCAGCTCTCAGACACACCAGAACCACGTCCCGGACACGCCGGAAGCACCTGCTGAGCATGCCTGAGCCACATGATCGACTTGCAAGAAACAACTGCCAGACACGCCAAAATCACCTGCCGGGTACACCAGAACCACGTGGCGGACACTCCGGAATCACCCGTCGGGCATGCCCTAACCACCTCTCAGACGTGCCAGAACCTCGTGCCGGAGACTCCGGAATCACCTGCCGGGCATGCCGTAACCACCTCTCAGAGGTGCCAGAACTACATGCCGGAGACTCCGGAATCACCTGCCAGGCATGCTGGAACCTTCTCTAAGACGTGCCAGAACCTCGTGCCAGACATGCCAGAACCACCTGCCGGACATACCGGAACCACCTGCCGGACACGCCGGAACCACCGGCTCTACTCGCCGGAACCACCGCCGGACATGCAAAATCACCTGACGGCTATGCCAGAGCCACTTGGCGAACACTCCGGAATCACCTACCGGGCATGCTGGGACCACCTATCAGAGGTGCCACAACCGCATACTTGAGGCGGCGGAAGCACCTGCTGAGAATGCCAGAAGTTCCTGATCCACTCCCCAGAACCACCTGCCGGACACGCCAAAATCACCTGCCGGCTACGCCAGAAACACTTGGCGGACACTCCGGGATCACCTGTCGGGCATGCCGGAACCACCTCTCAGACTTGCCAGAACCATGTTCTGGACACGCCGGTACCAGCAGCCGAGTATGCCGGAACCAGCTGATCCACTCCCCAGAACCACCTACTGGACACGCCAAAGTCCACTGCCGGCTACGCTAGAACCACTCGGCAGACACTGCGGAACCACCTGCCGGTCATGCCGGAACCATCTCTCAGAGGTGAGAGAACCACATGCCGGAGACTCCGGAATCACCTGCCGGGCATGCCGAAACCACCTATCAGAGGTGCCAGAACCACATGCCGGAGACTCCGGAATCAGCTGCCGGGCATACCGGAACCATCTCTCAGACGTGCCACAACCACATGCCGGAGAGACCGGAAGCACCTGCCGAGCTCCCCGGAACCACCTGTCTTACAGGCCAAAATCATACGCCGGATACGCCAAAACCACTTGGTGGACACTCCAGAATCACCTTGCGGGCATACTGGAACCACGTCATGACAGATGGCAAACACCTGCCGGACCTGCCGGAACCACCTGCCGAGCACGCTGGAACCACCTGCTCGACTCACAAGAGCCACCTGCCGGACACACCAGAAACACCTGCGGGGTACGCCAGAACCACTTGGAGGACTCTCCGGGATCACCTGCCGGGCATGTCGGAACCACCTCTCAGAAATGACAGAACCTTCTGCCGGACACGGTGGAACCACCTGCCGGACACCCCGGGACCATCTGCTTGACTCGCCAGAACCACCTGCTGGACACGCCAGAATCACCAGCCGGCTACGCCAAAACCACTTGTCGGACACTCCGGAATCACCTGCCGGGCATGCTGGAACCACCTCTCAGAGGTGCCACAACCACATGCCGGAGACGGCGGAAGCACCTGCCGAGAATGCCGGAAGTTCCTGATCCACGCCCCAGAACCATCTGCCTCACACGGCAAAATCACCTGCCGCCAACGCCAGAACCACTTGGCGGACACTCCGGAATCACCTGTCAGGCATGCCGGAACCACCTCTCAGACTTGCCAGAACCATGTTCTGGACACGCCGGTACCACCTGCCGAGTATGCCGGAACCAGCTGATCCAATCCCCAGAACCACCTACTGGACACGCCAAAATCAACTGCAGGCTATGCCAGAACCACACGGCAGACACTCCGGAATCACATGCCAGGCATTCCGGAACCACCTCTCAGAGGTGCCAGAACCACATGCCGGAGACTCCGGAATCACCAGCCGGGCATGCCGGAACCACCTATCAAAGGTGCCAGAACCACATGCCGGAGACTCTGGAATCACCTGCCGGGCATGCCGGAACCTTCTCTCAGACGTGCCTCAACCACGTGCCGGAGAGACCGGAAGCACCTGCCGAGCTCTCGGGAACCACCTGCTGGACATGCCGGAACCACCTGCATCACAGGCAAAAATCACATGCCGGCTACGCCAAAACCACTGGGTGGACACTCCAGAATCACCTTGCGGGCATGCCGGAACCACGTCATGGACAGACGGCAAACACCTGCCGGACCTGCCTGAACCACCTGCCGAGCACGCCGGAACCACCTGCTCGACTCACCAGAGCCACCTGCCGGACACACCAGAAACACCTGCGGGGTACGCCAGAACCACTTGGAGGACTCTCCGGGATCACCTGCCGGGCATGCCGGAACCACCTCTCAGACGTGCCAGAACCATGTCCCGGACATGCCGGAACCACATGCCGAGTATGCCGGAACCACCTGCTCCACTTAAAATAACCACCTGCCGGACACGCCAAAATCACCTGCCGGCTATGCCAGAACCACTCGGCAGACACTCCGGAACCACCTCCAGCACAGACTGGAACCAGCTGCCGGACACGCCGGGACCACCTCATTGACTCGCCAGAACCACCTGCCGGACACGCCAGAATCACCAGCCGGCTATGCCACAACCACTTGTCGCACACTCCGGAATCACCTGCCGGGCATGCGGGAATCACCTCTCAGAGGTGCCACAACCACATGCCGGAGACGGCGGAAGCACCTACCGAGAATGCCGGAAGTTCCTGATCCACTCCCCAGAACCGCCTGCCGGTCACGCCACAATCACCTGCCGGCTACGCCAGAACCACTTGGCGGACACTCCAGAATCACCTGCCGGGCATGCCAGCACAACCTCTCAGAAGTGCCAGAAGCACGTGCCGGACAGGCCGGAACCATCTCCCGGACAGACTGGAAACACACGAAACACTCGCCGGAACCACCTGCTTGACTCACCGTTCCCACCTGCCTGACACGCCAAAATCACCTGCCCGCTACACCAGAACCACTTGGTGGACAAGCCGGAATCACATGAAGGGCATGCTGACACAACCTCTCAGACGTGCCAGAACCTCATGCCGGACACCCCAGAACCACCTGCTGGACAGACCGGAACCACCTGCCGGACACGCCAGAACCACTGGCTCGACTCGCCGGAACCATTGCCGGACATGCAAAATCACCTGCCGGATACGCCAGAACCACTTGGCGAACACTCCGGAATCACCAGCCGGGCATGGCGGAACCACCTCTCAGACATGCCGGAACCACATGCCAATGGCACCGGAAGCACCTTAAGAGCACGTCAGAACCACCTGCACGACTCGCCAAAACCACCTGCTGGACACGCCAAAATAACCTGCCGGCTACGCCACAACCATTTGGTGAACACTTCGGAATCACTTGCCGGGCTGGCTGCAACCACCTGCCGGTCACGCCAACATCACCTGCCAGCTATGTCAGAACCACTTGGCGGACACCATGGAAACACCTGTCGGGCCGGCCGGAACCACCTCTCAGACGTGCCAGAACCATGTGCCTGAGATGCCAGAACCACACCTCGAACAGACCGAAACCACCTGCCAGACCCACGTGAACCACCTGCCTAGCACGCCAGAACCACCTACTCGACTTGATGGAACCACCTACCTGACACGCCAAAATCAGCTGCCGGGTATGCCAGAACCACTTGGTGGACACTCCGGAATCATCTGCCGGACATGCTAGAACCAGCTCTCAGACACACCAGAAACACGTGCCGGACACGCCGGAAGCACGTGCTGAGCATGCCTGAGCCACATGTTCGACTTACAAGAAACACCTGCTGGACACGCCAAAATCACCTGCTGGCTACTCCGAAACCACTTGGTGGACTCTCTGGAATCACCTGCCGGGCATGATAGAACAACCTCTCAGATGTGCCGGAACCACATGCCGGACACGCCGGAACCAGCTCCCGGACAGACCGGGACCACCAGCCGGACCTGCCTGAACCATCTGTCGAGCACGCCGGAACCACATGCTCGAATTGCTGGAACCACATGCCGGACATGGCAAAATCACCTGCCGGCTACGCCAGAGCCACTTGGCAGACACTCCGGAATCACCTGCCGGGCATTCCAGCACAACCTCCTAGAAGTGCCAAAGCACGTGCCAGACAGGCCGGAACCATCTCCCGGACAGTCCGGAACCACAGGAAACACTCGCCGGAACCACCTGCTTGACTCACGGGTCCCACCTGCCAGAGACACCAAAATCACCTGCCCGCTACACCAGAACCACTTGGAGGACAAGCCGGAATCACGTGAAGGGCAGGCCGGCGCAACCTTTCAGACGTGGCAGAACCTCGTGTCTGACACCCCAGAACCACCTACCAGACAGACCACAAACATCTGCCGGACACGCCGGTACCACCGGCTCGACTCGCCAGAACCACCTGCTGGACACACAAAAATCACCTGCCGGCTACGCCACAACCAGTTGGTGAACACTTCGGAATCACCTGCCGGGCTTGCTGGAACCACCTGCCGGTCATGCCAAAATCACCTGCCAACTACGCCAGAACCACTTGGTGGACACTGCGGAAACACCTGTCGGGCAGGCCGGAACCACATCTCAGACGGGCCAGAACCATGTTCCGGACACGCCGGTACCACCTGCCGAGCTCTCCGGAACCACCTGCTCGACTCACCAGAGCGACCTGCTGGACACACCAGAAACACCTGCGGGGTATGCCAGAACCACTTGGAGGACTCTCTGGGATCACCTGCCGGGCATGCCGGAACCACCTTTCAGACGTGCCAGAACCGTGTTCCGGACACGCCGGTACCACCTGCCGAGTTCTCCAGAACCACCTGCGGGACACGACAAAATCACCTGCCGGCTACACCAGAACCACTTGGCGGACACTCCACAATCACCTGCCGGGCTTGCTGGAACCACCTGCCGGTCACGCCAACATCACCTGCCAGCTACGCCAGAACCACTTGGCGGACACTCCGGAAAAACCTGTCGGGCCGGCCGCAGCCACCTCTCAGACGTGCCGGAACCATGAGCCTGAGATGCCGGAACCACACCCCGAACAGACCGAAACCACCTGCCAGACCCGCCTGAACCCCCTGGCAAGCACGCCTGATCCACCTGTTCAACTAGCCGGAACCACCTTCCTGACACGCCAAAATCACCTGCCAGGTATACCAGAACCACTTGGTGGACACTCTGGAATCATCTGCCGGACATGCCAGAACCAGCTCTCAGACACACCAGAACCACGTGCCAGAGACGCCGGAAGCACCAGCTGAGCATGCCTGAGCCACCTGCACGACTCGCAAGAAACACCTGTCGGACATGCCAAAATCACCTGCCGGGTACGAAAGAAACACTTGGCGGACACTCCGGAATCACCTGTCAGGCATGCCGGAACCACCTCTCAGACTTGCCAGAACCATGTTCTGGAGACGCCGGTACCACCTGCCGAGTATGCCGGAACCAGCTGATCCACTCCCCAGAACCACCTACTGAACACGCCAAAATCAACTGCCGGCTACGCCAGAACCACACGGCAGACACTCCGGAATCACATGCCAGGCATTCCGGAACCACCTCTCAGAGGTGCCAGAACCACGTGCCGGAGACTCCGGAATCACCTGCCGGGCATGCCGGAACCACCTATCAAAGGTGCCAGAACCACATGCCGGAGACTCTGGAATCAACTGCCGGGCATGCCGGAACCTTCTCTCAGACGTGCCACAACCACGTGCCGGAGAGACCGGAAGCACCTGCCGAGCTCTCCGGAACCACCTGCAGGACATGCCGGATCCACCAGCCTCACAGGCCAAAATCATATGCCGGCTACGCCAAAACCACTGGGTGGACACTCCAGAATCACCTCGCGGGCATGCCGGAACCACGTCATGGACAGACGGCAAACCCCTGCCGGACCTGCCGGAACCACCTGCCGAGCACGCCGGAACCACCTGCTCGACTCAACAGAGCCACCTGCCGGACACACCAGAAACACCTGCTGGCTACGCCAGAACCACTTGGAGGACTCTCTGGAATCACCTGCCGGGCATGATAGAACCACCTCTCAGACGTGACGGAACCACGTGCCAATGACACCGGAAGCACCTCCTGAGCACGCCGGAACCACCTGCTCGACTCGCCAGAACCACCTGCCGGACACGCAGAAATCACCTGCCGGCTACGCCACAACCAGTTGGTGAACACTTCGCAATCACCTGCCGGGATTCCTGGAAACACCTGCTGGTCATGCCAAAATCACCTGCCAACCACGCCAGAACCACTTGGCGGACAGTGCGGAAACACCTGTCGGTCCGGCTGGAACCACATCTCAGACGGCCAGAACCATGTGCATGAGATGCCGGAACCACAGCCTGAACAGACGGAAACCACCTGTCAACCCCGCCTGAAACACTTGCCGAGAACGCCAGAACGACCTGCTCGAATCGCCGGAACCACCGACCTGACACGCCAAAATCACCTGCCAGGTATGCCAGAACCACTTGGCGGACACTCCGGAATCATCTGCCGGACATACCGGAACAAGCTCTCAAACACACCAGTACCACGAGCCGGAGACGCCGGAACCACGGGCTCGACCAGCCGGAACCACCGCCAGACATGCAAAATCACCTGCCGGCTATCTCAGAACCACTGGGCGAACACTCCGGGATCACCTGCCGGGCATGCCGGAACCACCTCTCAGACACACCAGAACCACGTGCCGGAGACCCCAGAAGCATCTGCCGAGCATGCCAGAGCCACCTGCTCAACTCGCCAGAAACACCTCCTGGACATGCTAAAATCACCTGCCGGGTACGCCAGAACCACCTGGCGGACACTCCGGAATCACCTGCCGTGCATGCCGGAACCACCTCTCAGACGTGCTGGAAGCACGTGCTGGACACGCCAGAAACACCTACTGGACAGTCCACAATCACCTGCCGGGCATGCAGGAACCACCTCTCAGACGTAACAGAACCACGGGCCGGACACACTGGAACCATGTCCTGGACAGACTGGAACCACCTGCCGGACACGCCTGGACCACCTGCCGAGCACGCTGGAACCACCTGCTCGACTCGCAGGACCACGGCCCGGATACGCCAAAATGAACTGCCGGCTACACCAGAACCACTTACCCGACACTCCGGAATCACCTGCCCGGCATTCCAAACCACCTGTCAGACGTGCCAGAAGCTCTTGCCGGACATGCCGGAAACACCTACCGGACAGACCGGAACCACCTGCCAGACATGCCGGAACAACCTGCCGAGCACGCCGGAGCCACCTGGTCCACTCGCCGGAACCACCTACCTGACACGCCAAAATCACCTGCCAGCTCCACCAGAACCACTTGGTGGACACTCTGGAATCTCCTGCGGGCATGCAGGAACCACCTCTCAAATTTGCCACAACCACATTCCTGACACCCCGGAACCACCCCCCGAAAACACCAGAAGCACATGCCGAGCACGCCGGAATAACTTGCTCGACTCGCTGGAACCATGTGCTGGACACGCCGTAATCACCTGCTGGCTATGCCAGAACAACATGGCAGACAGTCCGAAATCACCTGCCAGCCATGCCGGAACCGCATCTCAGACTTACCAGAACCACGTGCCGGACACGCAGGAACCATGTCCTGGACAGACTGGAACCACCTGCCGGAAACCTCTGAACCAAGAGCCGAGCACGCCGGAACCACCGGCTCGACTTGCAGGACCCCCCTAACGCACATGCCAAAATCACCTGCGGGCTGCACCAGAACCACTTGTCTGACACTCTGGAATCACCTGCCGGGCATGCTGGAACCACCTCTCAGACATGCCAGAACCACGTGCCGAACACGTCAGAACCATCTCCTGGACAGACCAGAACCAGGTGCTGGACATGCCTGAACCACTTGGTGGACACTCCGGAATCACCTGCCGGACACGCCAAAACCACCTACAGGACAGACCAAAACCACCTGCCGAGCACGCCGAAGCCACCTGCTTGACTTGCAGGAACCACCTGCCAGACATGCCAAAATAACCTGCCGGCTGTGCCAGAACTGCTTGACAGATACTCCGGAACCACCTCCTTGAGAGATCGGAACCACCTGGTGGACCAGCCAGAACCATCTGCCGAGCAAGCCGGAACTACCTGCTCTTGCCGGAACCACCTCCCGGACACGCCAAAATCACCTGCTGGCTATGCCAAACTACTTGGCGGACACGCCGGAACCACCTGCCAAGCACGGCGGAACCACCTGATCAAATCGCCAGAACCACCTGCCGATCACCCCAAAATCAACTGCCCGCTATGCCATAACCAAGTGGCAGACAGTCCGGATCACCTGCCGGGCATGCTGGAACCACTTTTCAGACTTACCAGAACCACGTGCTGGACACGCTGGAACCATGTCCTTGACCGACTGGAACCACCGTCCGGACATGCCTAAACCACGTGCCGAGCACGCCGGAGATACCTGCTCGACTCGCTGGAACCACCTGCCGGACATGCCAAAATCAACTGCCGGCTACGCCAGAACCACTTGCCGGACACTCCGGAATCATCTGCCGGACATGCCGGAACAAGCTCTCAGACAAACCAGAACCACGTGCCGGAGATGCCGGAAGCACATGCCGAGCATGCCGGAGCCACCTGCTCGACACGCCAGAGACAGATACCAGACACGCCAAAATCACCTGCCGGGTATGCCAGAACCAGCTGGCGGACACTACGGAATCACCTGCCGCGCATTCCGGAACCACCTCTCAGACGTGCTGGAAGCAAGTGCCAGACACGCCGGAAACACCTACGGGACAGACCGG
This sequence comes from Equus caballus, assembly GCF_041296265.1. Taxonomy (NCBI): domain Eukaryota; kingdom Metazoa; phylum Chordata; class Mammalia; order Perissodactyla; family Equidae; genus Equus; species Equus caballus. Next base: position 8,442,132 of record NC_091704.1, read on the forward strand.
AACCACCTGCCAGACATGCCGGAATCACCTGCCGAGCACGCCGGAGCCACCTGCTCGACTCGCTGGAACCACCTGCCGGACACGCCAAAATCACCTGCTGGCTACTCCGAAACCAATTGGTGGACTCTCTGGAATCACCTGCCGGGCATGATAGAACAACCTCTCAGATGTGCCGGAACCACATGCCGGACACGCCGGAACCAGCTCCCGGACAGACCGGGACCACCAGCCGGACCTGCCTGAACCAACTGTCGAGCACGCCGGAACCACATGCTCGAATTGCTGGAACCACATGCCGGACATGGCAAAATCACCTGCCGGCTACGCCAGAGCCACTTGGCAGACACTCCGGAATCACCTGCCGGGCATTCCAGCACAACCTCCTAGAAGTGCCAAAGCACGTGCCAGACAGGCCGGAACCATCTCCCGGACAGTCCGGAACCACAGGAAACACTCGCCGGAACCACCTGCTTGACTCACGGGTCCCACCTGCCAGAGACACCAAAATCACCTGCCCGCTACACCAGAACCACTTGGAGGACAAGCCGGAATCACGTGAAGGGCAGGCCGGTGCAACCTTTCAGACGTGGCAGAACCTCGTGTCTGACACCCCAGAACCACCTACCAGACAGACCACAAACATCTGCCGGACACGCCGGTACCACCGGCTCGACTCGCCAGAACCACCTGCCGGACACACAAAAATCACCTGCCGGCTACGCCACAACCAGTTGGTGAACACTTCGGAATCACCTGCCGGGCTTGCTGGAACCACCTGCCGGTCATGCCAAAATCACCTGCCAACTACGCCAGAACCACTTGGCGGACACTGCGGAAACACCTGTCGGGCAGGCCGGAACCACATCTCAGACGGGCCAGAACCATGTTCCGGACACGCCGGTACCACCTGCCGAGCTCTCCGGAACCACCTGCTCGACTCACCAGAGCGACCTGCCGCACACACCAGAAACACCTGCGGGGTACGCCAGAACCACTTGGAGGACTCTCTGGGATCACCTGCCGGGCATGCCGGAACCACCTTTCAGACGTGCCAGAACCATGTTCCGGACACGCCGGTACCACCTGCCGAGTTCTCCAGAACCACCTGCTGGACACGACAAAATCACCTGCCGGCTACACCAGAACCACTTGGCGGACACTCCACAATCACCTGCCGGGCTTGCTGGAACCACCTGCCGGTCACGCCAACATCACCTGCCAGCTACGCCAGAACCACTTGGCGGACACTCCGGAAACACCTGTCGGGCCGGCCGCAACCACCTCTCAGACGTGCCAGAACCATGTGCCTGAGATGCCGGAACCACACCCCGAACAGACCGAAACCACCTGCCAGACCCGCCTGAACCCCCTGGCGAGCACGCCTGATCCACCTGTTCAACTAGCCGGAACCACCTTCCTGACACGCCAAAATCACCTGCCAGGTATACCAGAACCACTTGGTGGACACTCTGGAATCATCTGCCGGACATGCCAGAACCAGCTCTCAGACACACCAGAACCACGTGCCAGAGACGCCGGAAGCACCAGCTGAGCATGCCTGAGCCACCTGCACGACTCGCAAGAAACACCTGTCGGACATGCCAAAATCACCTGCCGGGTACGCCAGAAACACTTGGCGGACACTCCGGAATCACCTGTCGGGCATGCCGGAACCACCTCTCAGACTTGCCAGAACCATGTTCTGGAGACGCCGGTACCAACTGCCGAGTATGCCGGAACCAGCTGATCCACTCCCCAGAACCACCTACTGAACACGCCAAAATCAACTGCCGGCTACGCCAGAACCACACGGCAGACACTCCGGAATCACATGCCAGGCATTCCGGAACCACCTCTCAGAGGTGCCAGAACCACGTGCCGGAGACTCCGGAATCACCTGCCGGGCATGCCGGAACCACCTATCAAAGGTGCCAGAACCACATGCCGGAGACTCTGGAATCAACTGCCGGGCATGCCGGAACCTTCTCTCAGACGTGCCACAACCACGTGCCGGAGAGACCGGAAGCACCTGCCGAGCTCTCCGGAACCACCTGCTGGACATGCCGGATCCACCAGCCTCACAGGCCAAAATCATATGCCGGCTACGCCAAAACCACTGGGTGGACACTCCAGAATCACCTCGCGGGCATGCCAGAACCACGTCATGGACAGACGGCAAACCCCTGCCGGACCTGCCGGAACCACCTGCCGAGCACGCCGGAACCACCTGCTCGACTCAACAGAGCCACCTGCCGGACACACCACAAACACCTGCGGGGTACGCCAGAACCACTTGGAGGACTCTCCGGGATCACCTGCCGGGCATGCCGGAACCACCTCTCAGACGTGCCAGAACCATGTGCCGGACACGCCGGAACCACCTGCCGAGTATGCCGGAACCACCTGCTCCACTCCCCAGAACCACCTGCTGGAAATGCCAAAATCACCTGCTGGCTACGCCAGAACCACTCGGCAGACACTCCGGAACCACCTCCAGGACAGACCGGAACCACCTGCCGGACACGCCGGAACCACCTGCTTGACTCGCCAGAACCACTTGCCGGACACGCCAGAATCACCAGCCAGCTACGCCACAACCACTTGTCGCACACTCCGGAATCAGCTGCCGGGCATGCTGGAACCACCTCTCAGAGGTGACACAACCACATGCCGAAGACGGCGGAAGCACCTGCCGAGAATGCCGGAAGTTCCTGATCCACTCCCCAGAACCACCTGCCGGACACGCCAAAATCACCTGCCGGCTACGCCAGAACCACTTGGCGGACACTCCAGAATCACCTGCCGGGCATGCCAGCACAACCTCTCAGAAGTGCCAGAAGCACGTGCCGGACAGGCCGGAACCATCTCCCGGACAGACCGGAAACACAAGAAACACTCGCCGGAACCACCTGCTTGACTCACCGGTCCCACCTGCCGGACACGCCAAAATCACCTGCCCGCTACACCAGAACCACTTGGTGGACAAGCCGGAATCACGTGAAGGGCATGCCGACACAACCTCTCAGACGTGCCAGAACCTCGTGCCGGACACCCCAGAACCACCTGCTGGACAGACCGGAACCACGTGCCGGACACGCCAGAACCACTTGGTGGACTCTCTGGAATCACCTGCCGGGCATGGTAGAACCACCTCTCAGGTGTGCCGGAACCATGTGCCGGACACGCCGGAACCACCTCCCGGACAGACCGGAACCACCTGCCGGACACGCCAAAATCACCTGCTGGCTACGCCAAAACCACTTGGTGGACTCTCTGGAATCACCTGCCGGGCATGATAGAACCACCTCTCAGACATGCCGGAACCATGTGCCGGACACGCCGGAACCACCATCCGGCCAGACCGGAACCACCTGCCGGACCTGCCTGAACCAACTCTCGAGCACGCCGTAACCACATGCTCGACTTGCTGGAACCACATGCCGGACATGGCAAAATCACCTGCCGGCTACGCCAGAGCCACTTGGCAGACACTCCGGAATCACCTGCCGGGCATTCCAGCACAACCTCCTAGAAGTGCCAAAGCACGTGCCAGACAGGCCGGAACCATCTCCCGGACAGTCCGGAACTACAGGAAACACTCGCCGGAACCACCTGCTTGACTCACGGGTCCCACCTGCCAGAGACGCCAAAATCACCTGCCCGCTACACCAGAACCACTTGGAGGACAAGCCGGAATCACGTGAAGGGCAGGCCGGCGCAACCTTTCAGACGTGGCAGAACCTCGTGTCTGACACCCCAGAACCACCTACCAGACAGACCACAAACATCTGCCGGACATGCCGGTACCACCGGCTCGACTCGCCAGAACCACCTGCCGGACACACAAAAATCACCTGCCGGCTACGCCACAACCAGTTGGTGAACACTTCGGAATCACCTGCCGGGCTTGCTGGAACCACCTGCCGGTCATGCCAAAATCACCTGCCAACTACGCCAGAACCACTTGGTGGACACTGCGGAAACACCTGTCGGGCAGGCCGGAACCACATCTCAGACGGGCCAGAACCATGTTCCGGACACGCCGGTACCACCTGCCGAGCTCTCCGGAACCACCTGCTCGACTCACCAGAGCGACCTGCCGGACACACCAGAAACACCTGCGGGGTACGCCAGAACCACTTGGAGGACTCTCTGGGATCACCTGCCGGGCATCCTGGAACCACCTTTCAGACGTGCCCGAACCATGTTCCGGACACGCCGGTACCACCTGCCGAGTTCTCCAGAACCACCTGCTGGACACGACAAAATCACCTGCCGGCTACACCAGAACCACTTGGCGGACACTCCACAAACACCTGCCGGGCTTGCTGGAACCACCTGCCGGTCACGCCAACATCACCTGCCAGCTACGCCAGAACCACTTGGCGGACACTCCGGAAACACCTGTCGGGCCGGCCGCAACCACCTCTGAGACGTGCCAGAACCATGAGCCTGAGATGCCGGAACCACACCCCGAACAGACCGAAACCACCTGCCAGACCCGCCTGAACCCCCTGGCGAGCACGCCTGATCCACCTGTTCAACTAGCCGGAACCACCTTCCTGACACGCCAAAATCACCTGCCAGGTATACCAGAACCACTTGGTGGACACTCTGGAATCATCTGCCGGACATGCCAGAACCAGCTCTCAGACACACCAGAACCACGTGCCAGAGACGCCGGAAGCACCAGCTGAGCATGCCTGAGCCACCTGCACGACTCGCAAGAAACACCTGTCGGACATGACAAAATCACCTGCCGGGTACGAAAGAAACACTTGGCGGACACTCCGGAATCACCTGTCGGGCATGCCGGAACCACCTCTCAGACTTGCCAGAACCATGTTCTGGAGACGCCGGTACCACCTGCCGAGTATGCCGGAACCAGCTGATCCACTCCCCAGAACCACCTACTGAACACGCCAAAATCAACTGCCGGCTACGCCAGAACCACACGGCAGACACTCCGGAATCACATGCCAGGCATTCCGGAACCACCTCTCAGAGGTGCCAGAACCACGTGCCGGAGACTCCGGAATCACCTGCCGGGCATGCCGGAACCACCTATCAAAGGTGCCAGAACCACATGCCGGAGACTCTGGAATCACCTGCCGGGCATGCCGGAACCTTCTCTCAGACGTGCCACAACCACGTGCCGGAGAGACCGGAAGCACCTGCCGAGCTCTCCGGAACCACCTGCTGGACATGCCGGATCCACCAGCCTCACAGGCCAAAATCATATGCCGGCTACGCCAAAACCACTGGGTGGACACTCCAGAATCACCTCGCGGGCATGCCGGAACCACGTCATGGACAGACGGCAAACCCCTGCCGGACCTGCCGGAACCACCTGCCGAGCACGCCGGAACCACCTGCTCGACTCAACAGAGCCACCTGCCGGACACACCAGAAACACCTGTGGTGTACGCCAGAACCACTTGGAGGACTCTCCGGGATCACCTGCCGGGCATGCCGGAACCACCTCTCAGACGTGCCAGAACCATGTGCCGGACACGCCGGAACCACCTGCCGAGTATGCCGGAACCACCTGCTCCACTCCCCAGAACCACCTGCTGGAAATGCCAAAATCACCTGCCGGCAACGCCAGAACCACTCGGCAGACACTCCGGAACCACCTCCAGGACAGACCGGAACCACCTGCCGGACACGCCGGGACCACCAGCCAGCTACGCCACAACCACTTGTCGCACACTCCGGAATCAGCTGCCGGGCATGCTGGAACCACCTCTCAGAGGTGACACAACCACATGCCGGAGACGGCGGAAGCACCTGCCGAGAATGCCGGAAGTTCCTGATCCACTCCCCAGAACCACCTGCCGGACACGCCAAAATCACCTGCCGGCTACGCCAGAACCACTTGGCGGACACTCCAGAATCACCTGCCGGGCATGCCAGCACAACCTCTCAGAAGTGCCAGAAGCACGTGCCGGACAGGCCGGAACCATCTCCCGGACAGACCGGAAACACAAGAAACACTCGCCGGAACCACCTGCTTGACTCACCGGTCCCACCTGCCGGACACGCCAAAATCACCTGCCCGCTACACCAGAACCACTTGGTGGACAAGCCGGAATCACGTGAAGGGCATGCCGACACAACCTCTCAGACGTGCCAGAACCTCGTGCCGGACACCCCAGAACCACCTGCTGGACAGACCGGAACCACGTGCCGGACACGCCAGAACCACTTGGTGGACTCTCTGGAATCACCTGCCGGGCATGGTAGAACCACCTCTCAGGTGTGCCGGAACCATGTGCCGGACACGCCGGAACCACCTCCCGGACAGACCGGAACCACCTGCCGGACACGCCAAAATCACCTGCTGGCTACGCCAAAACCACTTGGTGGACTCTCTGGAATCACCTGCCGGGCATGATAGAACCACCTCTCAGACATGCCGGAACCATGTGCCGGACACGCCGGAACCACCATCCGGCCAGACCGGAACCACCTGCCGGACCTGCCTGAACCAACTGTCGAGCACGCCGGAACCACATGCTCGACTTGCTGGAACCACATGCCGGACATGGCAAAATCACCTGCCGGCTACGCCAGAGCCACTTGGCAGACACTCCGGAATCACCTGCCGGGCATTCCAGCACAACCTCCTAGAAGTGCCAAAGCACGTGCCAGACAGGCCGGAACCATCTCCAGGACAGTCCGGAACCACAGGAAACACTCGCCGGAACCACCTGCTTGACTCACGGGTCCCACCTGCCAGAGACGCCAAAATCACCTGCCCGCTACACCAGAACCACTTGGAGGACAAGCCGGAATCACGTGAAGGGCAGGCCGGCACAACCTTTCAGACGTGGCAGAACCTCGTGTCTGACACCCCAGAACCACCTACCAGACAGACCACAAACATCTGCCGGACACGCCGGTACCACCGGCTCGACTCGCCAGAACCACCTGCCGGACACACAAAAATCACCTGCCGGCTACGCCACAACCAGTTGGTGAACACTTCGGAATCACCTGCCGGGCTTGCTGGAACCACCTGCCGGTCATGCCAAAATCACCTGCCAACTACGCCAGAACCACTTGGCGGACACTGCGGAAACACCTGTCGGGCAGGCCGGAACCACATCTCAGACGGGCCAGAACCATGTGCATGAGATGCCGTAACCACAGCCCGAACACACGGAAACCACCTGCCAGACCCGCCTGAACCACATGCCGAGCACGCCAGAACCACCTGCTCGACTCGCCTGAACCACCAACCTGACACGCCAAAATCACCTGCTGGGTATGCCAGAACCACTTGGCGGACACTCCGGAATCATCTGCCACACATGCCAGAACGAGCTCTCAGACACAAGAGAACAACGTGCCGGAGGCGCCGGAATCACCTCCCGGACAGACCGGAACCACCTGCCAGACATGCCAGACACACCTATTCCACTCGCCAGAATCACCTGCCGGACACACCAAAATCACCTGCCGGGTACACCAGAACCGCCTGGCGGACACTCCGGAATCACCTGCCGCGCATGCCGGAACCACCTCTCAGACGTGCTGGAAGCACATGCCGGACACGCCGGAAACACCTCCCGGACAGTCCGGAACCACCTCCCAGACATGCCGGAACCACCTGCCAAGCACGCCGGAGCTACCTGCTCGACTCACCAGAGCCACCTGCCGGACACACCAGAAACACCTGTGGGGTACGCCAGAACCACTTGGAGGACTCTCCAGGATCACCTGCCGGGCATGCCGGAACCACCTCTCAGACGTGCCAGAACCATGTGCAGGACACGACGGAACGACCTGCCGAGTATGCTAGAACCACCTGATCCACTCCCCAGAACCACCTGCTGGACACGGCAAAATCACCTGCCCGCTACACCAGAACTACTTGGCAGACAAGCAGGAATCACGTGAAGGGCATGCCGACACAACCTCTCAGACGTGCCAGAACCTCGTGTAGGAGACCCCAGAACCACCTGCCGCACAGACCGGAACCACCTGCCGAACACGCCAGAGCCACCTGCTTGACTCGCCGGAACCACCTGCCGGACAGGCCAAAATCAACAGCTGACTATGCGGGAACCACCTGGCAGAAAGACTGGAATCACCTGCCAGGCTTGCAGGAACCACCTCTCAGACATGCCGGAAGCACGTGCCGGACACGCTGGAGCCACGTCCTGGACAGACTGGAACCACCTGCCGGACACGCCTGGACCACCTGCCGAGCACGCCGGAACCACCTGCTCGACTCGCAGGACCCACGTGCCGGACACGCCTAAATGAACTGCCGGCTAACCAGAACCACTTACCCGACACTCCGGAATCACCTGCCTGGCATGCCAGAACCACCTCTCACACGTGCCAGAAGCACTTGCCGGACAAGCCTGGACGACCTAACGGACAGAACGGAACCACCTGCTCGACTCGCCGGAACTACCTGGTGGACAGGCCAATATCAACTGCTGGCTATGCCAGAACCACATGGGGGACAGTCCGGAATCACCTGCCAGCCATTGCGGAACGACCTCTCAGACCTACCAGAACCACGTGCCGGACAAGCTGGAACCACGTCCTGGACATACTGGAACCACCTGCCGGCTACGCCTGAACCACCTGCCGAGCACGACGGAACCACCTGCCGGACACGCCAAAATCACCTGCGGGCTACGCCAGAACCACTTGGAGGACTCTCCGTTATGACCTACCGGGCATGCTGGAACCACCTCTCAGACGTGCCAGAACCACGTGGCGGACACTCCGGAATCATCTGCCTTAAATGCCGGAACCAGCTGTCAGACAGACCAGAACCACGTGCCGGAGACTCTGGAAGCACATGCCGAGCATGCCGGATCCACCTGCTCGACTCGCCAGAAACACCTGCCGGACACGCCACAATCACCTGCCGGCTACGCCAAAACCACTTGGTGGACTCTCTGGAATCACCTGCCGGGCATGGTAGAACCACCTCTCAGGTGGGCCGGAACCATGTGCCGGACACGCCGGAACCACCTCCCGGACAGACCGGAACCACCTGCCGGACACGCCAAAATCACCTGCTGGCTACGCCAAAACCACTTGGTGGACTCTCTGGAATCACCTGCCGGGCATGATAGAACCACCTCTCAGACGTGACGGAACCACGTGCCAATGACACTGGAAGCACCTCCCGAGCACGCCGGAACCACCTGCTCGACTCGCCAGAACCACCTGCCGGACACGCAGAAATCACCTGCCGGCTACGCCACAACCAGTTGGTGAACACTTCGCAATCACCTGCCGGGATTCCTGGAAACACCTGCTGGTCATGCCAAAATCACCTGCCAACCACGCCAGAACCACTTGGCGGACAGTGCGGAAACACCTGTCGGTCCGGCTGGAACCACATCTCAGACGGCCAGAACCATGTGCATGAGATGCCGGAACCACAGCCTGAACAGACGGAAACCACCTGTCAACCCCGCCTGAAACACTTGCCGAGAACGCCAGAACGACCTGCTCGAATCGCCGGAACCACCGACCTGACACGCCAAAATCACCTGCCAGGTATGCCAGAACCACTTGGTGGACACTCCGGAATCATCTGCCGGACATACCGGAACAAGCTCTCAAACACACCAGTACCACGAGCCGGAGACGCCGGAACCACGGGCTCGACCAGCCGGAACCACCGCCAGACATGCAAAATCACCTGCCGGCTATCTCAGAACCACTGGGCGAACACTCCGGGATCATCTGCCGGGCATGCCGGAACCACCTCTCAGACACACCAGAACCACGTGCCGGAGACCCCAGAAGCATCTGCCGAGCATGCCAGAGCCACCTGCTCAACTCGCCAGAAACACCTCCTGGACATGCTAAAATCACCTGCCGGGTACGCCAGAACCACCTGGCGGACACTCCGGAATCACCTGCCGTGCATGCCGGAACCACCTCTCAGACGTGCTGGAAGCACGTGCTGGACACGCCAGAAACACCTACTGGACAGTCCACAATCACCTGCCGGGCATGCAGGAACCACCTCTCAGACGTAACAGAACCACGGGCCGGACACACTGGAACCATGTCCTGGACAGACTGGAACCACCTGCCGGACACGCCTGGACCACCTGCCGAGCACGCTGGAACCACCTGCTCGACTCGCAGGACCACGGCCCGGATACGCCAAAATGAACTGCCGGCTACACCAGAACCACTTACCCGACACTCCGGAATCACCTGCCCGGCATGCCAAACCACCTGTCAGACGTGCCAGAAGCTCTTGCCGGACATGCCGGAAACACCTACCGGACAGACCGGAACCACCTGCCAGACATGCCGGAACAACCTGCCGAGCACGCCGGAGCCACCTGGTCCACTCGCCGGAACCACCTACCTGACACGCCAAAATCACCTGCCGGCTCCACCAGAACCACTTGGTGGACACTCTGGAATCTCCTGCGGGCATGCAGGAACCACCTCTCAAATTTGCCACAACCACATTCCTGACACCCCGGAACCACCCCCCGAAAACACCAGAAGCACATGCCGAGCACGCCGGAATAACTTGCTCGACTCGCTGGAACCATGTGCTGGACACGCCGTAATCACCTGCTGGCTATGCCAGAACAACATGGCAGACAGTCCGAAATCACCTGCCAGCCATGCCGGAACCGCATCTCAGACTTACCAGAACCACGTGCCGGACACGCAGGAACCATGTCCTGGACAGACTGGAACCACCTGCCGGAAACCTCTGAACCAAGAGCCGAGCACGCCGGAACCACCGGCTCGACTTGCAGGACCCCCCTAACGCACATGCCAAAATCACCTGCGGGCTGCACCAGAACCACTTGTCTGACACTCTGGAATCACCTGCCGGGCATGCTGGAACCACCTCTCAGACATGCCAGAACCACGTGCCGAACACATCAGAACCACCTCCTGGACAGACCAGAACCAGGTGCTGGACATGCCTGAACCACTTGGTGGACACTCCGGAATCACCTGCCGGACACGCCAAAACCACCTACAGGACAGACCAAAACCACCTGCCGAGCACGCCGAAGCCACCTGCTTGACTTGCAGGAACCACCTGCCAGACATGCCAAAATAACCTGCCGGCTGTGCCAGAACTGCTTGACAGATACTCCGGAACCACCTCCTTGAGAGATCGGAACCACCTGATGGACCAGCCAGAACCATCTGCCGAGCAAGCCGGAACTACCTGCTCTTGCCGGAACCACCTCCCGGACACGCCAAAATCACCTGCTGGCTATGCCAAACTACTTGGCGGACACGCCGGAACCACCTGCCAAGCACGGCGGAACCACCTGATCAAATCGCCAGAACCACCTGCCGATCACCCCAAAATCAACTGCCCGCTATTCCATAACCAAGTGGCAGACAGTCCGGATCACCTGCCGGGCATGCTGGAACCACTTTTCAGACTTACCAGAACCACGTGCTGGACACGCTGGAACCATGTCCTTGACCGACTGGAACCACCGTCCGGACATGCCTAAACCACGTGCCGAGCACGCCGGAGATACCTGCTCGACTCGCTGGAACCACCTGCCGGACATGCCAAAATCAACTGCCGGCTACGCCAGAACCACTTGCCGGACACTCCGCAATCATCTGCCGGACATGCCGGAACAAGCTCTCAGACAAACCAGAACCACGTGCCGGAGATGCCGGAAGCACATGCCGAGCATGCCGGAGCCACCTGCTCGACACGCCAGAGACAGATACCAGACACGCCAAAATCACCTGCCGGGTATGCCAGAAGCAGCTGACGGACACTACGGAATCACCTGCCGCGCATTCCGGAACCACCTCTCAGACGTGCTGGAAGCAAGTGCCAGACACGCCGGAAACACCTACCGGACAGACCGGAACCACCTGCCAGACATGCCGGAATCACCTGCCGAGCACGCCGGAGCCACCTGCTCGACTCGCTGGAACCACCTGCCGGACACGCCAAAATCACCTGCTGGCTACTCCGAAACCAATTGGTGGACTCTCTGGAATCACCTGCCGGGCATGATAGAACAACCTCTCAGATGTGCCGGAACCACATGCCGGACACGCCGGAACCAGCTCCCGGACAGACCGGGACCACCAGCCGGACCTGCCTGAACCATCTGTCGAGCACGCCGGAACCACATGCTCGAATTGCTGGAACCACATGCCGGACATGGCAAAATCACCTGCCGGCTACGCCAGAGCCACTTGGCAGACACTCCGGAATCACCTGCCGGGCATTCCAGCACAACCTCCTAGAAGTGCCAAAGCACGTGCCAGACAGGCCGGAACCATCTCCCGGACAGTCCGGAACCACAGGAAACACTCGCCGGAACCACCTGCTTGACTCACTGGTCCCACCTGCCAGAGACACCAAAATCACCTGCCCGCTACACCAGAACCACTTGGAGGACAAGCCGGAATCACGTGAAGGGCAGGCCGGCGCAACCTTTCAGACGTGGCAGAACCTCGTGTCTGACACCCCAGAACCACCTACCAGACAGACCACAAACATCTGCCGGACACGCCGGTACCACCGGCTCGACTCACCAGAACCACCTGCCGGACACACAAAAATCACCTGCCGGCTACGCCACAACCAGTTGGTGAACACTTCGGAATCACCTGCCGGGCTTGCTGGAACCACCTGCCGGTCACGCCAACATCACCTGCCAGCTACGCCAGAACCACTTGGCGGACACTCCGGAAACACCTGTCGGGCCGGCCGCAACCACCTCTGAGACGTGCCAGAACCATGAGCCTGAGATGCCGGAACCACACCCCGAACAGACCGAAACCACCTGCCAGACCCGCCTGAACCCCCTGGCGAGCACGCCTGATCCACCTGTTCAACTAGCCGGAACCACCTTCCTGACACGCCAAAATCACCTGCCAGGTATACCAGAACCACTTGGTGGACACTCTGGAATCATCTGCCGGACATGCCAGAACCAGCTCTCAGACACACCAGAACCACGTGCCAGAGACGCCGGAAGCACCAGCTGAGCATGCCTGAGCCACCTGCACGACTCGCAAGAAACACCTGTCGGACATGACAAAATCACCTGCCGGGTACGAAAGAAACACTTGGCGGACACTCCGGAATCACCTGTCGGGCATGCCGGAACCACCTCTCAGACTTGCCAGAACCATGTTCTGGAGACGCCGGTACCACCTGCCGAGTATGCCGGAACCAGCTGATCCACTCCCCAGAACCACCTACTGAACACGCCAAAATCAACTGCCGGCTACGCCAGAACCACACGGCAGACACTCCGGAATCACATGCCAGGCATTCCGGAACCACCTCTCAGAGGTGCCAGAACCACGTGCCGGAGACTCCGGAATCACCTGCCGGGCATGCCGGAACCACCTATCAAAGGTGCCAGAACCACATGCCGGAGACTCTGGAATCACCTGCCGGGCATGCCGGAACCTTCTCTCAGACGTGCCACAACCACGTGCCGGAGAGACCGGAAGCACCTGCCGAGCTCTCCGGAACCACCTGCTGGACATGCCGGATCCACCAGCCTCACAGGCCAAAATCATATGCCGGCTACGCCAAAACCACTGGGTGGACACTCCAGAATCACCTCGCGGGCATGCCGGAACCACGTCATGGACAGACGGCAAACCCCTGCCGGACCTGCCGGAACCACCTGCCGAGCACGCCGGAACCACCTGCTCGACTCAACAGAGCCACCTGCCGGACACACCAGAAACACCTGTGGTGTACGCCAGAACCACTTGGAGGACTCTCCGGGATCACCTGCCGGGCATGCCGGAACCACCTCTCAGACGTGCCAGAACCATGTGCCGGACACGCCGGAACCACCTGCCGAGTATGCCGGAACCACCTGCTCCACTCCCCAGAACCACCTGCTGGAAATGCCAAAATCACCTGCCGGCAACGCCAGAACCACTCGGCAGACACTCCGGAACCACCTCCAGGACAGACCGGAACCACCTGCCGGACACGCCGGGACCACCAGCCAGCTACGCCACAACCACTTGTCGCACACTCCGGAATCAGCTGCCGGGCATGCTGGAACCACCTCTCAGAGGTGACACAACCACATGCCGGAGACGGCGGAAGCACCTGCCGAGAATGCCGGAAGTTCCTGATCCACTCCCCAGAACCACCTGCCGGACACGCCAAAATCACCTGCCGGCTACGCCAGAACCACTTGGCGGACACTCCAGAATCACCTGCCGGGCATGCCAGCACAACCTCTCAGAAGTGCCAGAAGCACGTGCCGGACAGGCCGGAACCATCTCCCGGACAGACCGGAAACACAAGAAACACTCGCCGGAACCACCTGCTTGACTCACCGGTCCCACCTGCCGGACACGCCAAAATCACCTGCCCGCTACACCAGAACCACTTGGTGGACAAGCCGGAATCACGTGAAGGGCATGCCGACACAACCTCTCAGACGTGCCAGAACCTCGTGCCGGACACCCCAGAACCACCTGCTGGACAGACCGGAACCACGTGCCGGACACGCCAGAACCACTTGGTGGACTCTCTGGAATCACCTGCCGGGCATGGTAGAACCACCTCTCAGGTGTGCCGGAACCATGTGCCGGACACGCCGGAACCACCTCCCGGACAGACCGGAACCACCTGCCGGACACGCCAAAATCACCTGCTGGCTACGCCAAAACCACTTGGTGGACTCTCTGGAATCACCTGCCGGGCATGATAGAACCACCTCTCAGACATGCCGGAACCATGTGCCGGACACGCCGGAACCACCATCCGGCCAGACCGGAACCACCTGCCGGACCTGCCTGAACCAACTGTCGAGCACGCCGGAACCACATGCTCGACTTGCTGGAACCACATGCCGGACATGGCAAAATCACCTGCCGGCTACGCCAGAGCCACTTGGCAGACACTCCGGAATCACCTGCCGGGCATTCCAGCACAACCTCCTAGAAGTGCCAAAGCACGTGCCAGACAGGCCGGAACCATCTCCAGGACAGTCCGGAACCACAGGAAACACTCGCCGGAACCACCTGCTTGACTCACGGGTCCCACCTGCCAGAGACGCCAAAATCACCTGCCCGCTACACCAGAACCACTTGGAGGACAAGCCGGAATCACGTGAAGGGCAGGCCGGCACAACCTTTCAGACGTGGCAGAACCTCGTGTCTGACACCCCAGAACCACCTACCAGACAGACCACAAACATCTGCCGGACACGCCGGTACCACCGGCTCGACTCGCCAGAACCACCTGCCGGACACACAAAAATCACCTGCCGGCTACGCCACAACCAGTTGGTGAACACTTCGGAATCACCTGCCGGGCTTGCTGGAACCACCTGCCGGTCATGCCAAAATCACCTGCCAACTACGCCAGAACCACTTGGCGGACACTGCGGAAACACCTGTCGGGCAGGCCGGAACCACATCTCAGACGGGCCAGAACCATGTGCATGAGATGCCGTAACCACAGCCCGAACACACGGAAACCACCTGCCAGACCCGCCTGAACCACATGCCGAGCACGCCAGAACCACCTGCTCGACTCGCCTGAACCACCAACCTGACACGCCAAAATCACCTGCCGGGTATGCCAGAACCACTTGGCGGACACTCCGGAATCATCTGCCACACATGCCAGAACGAGCTCTCAGACACAAGAGAACAACGTGCCGGAGGCGCCGGAATCACCTCCCGGACAGACCGGAACCACCTGCCAGACATGCCAGACACACCTATTCCACTCGCCAGAATCACCTGCCGGACACACCAAAATCACCTGCCGGGTACACCAGAACCGCCTGGCGGACACTCCGGAATCACCTGCCGCGCATGCCGGAACCACCTCTCAGACGTGCTGGAAGCACATGCCGGACACGCCGGAAACACCTCCCGGACAGTCCGGAACCACCTCCCAGACATGCCGGAACCACCTGCCAAGCACGCCGGAGCTACCTGCTCGACTCACCAGAGCCACCTGCCGGACACACCAGAAACACCTGTGGGGTACGCCAGAACCACTTGGAGGACTCTCCAGGATCACCTGCCGGGCATGCCGGAACCACCTCTCAGACGTGCCAGAACCATGTGCAGGACACGACGGAACGACCTGCCGAGTATGCTGGAACCACCTGATCCACTCCCCAGAACCACCTGCTGGACACGGCAAAATCACCTGCCCGCTACACCAGAACTACTTGGCAGACAAGCAGGAATCACGTGAAGGGCATGCCGACACAACCTCTCAGACGTGCCAGAACCTCGTGTAGGAGACCCCAGAACCACCTGCCGCACAGACCGGAACCACCTGCCGAACACGCCAGAGCCACCTGCTTGACTCGCCGGAACCACCTGCCGGACAGGCCAAAATCAACAGCTGACTATGCGGGAACCACCTGGCAGAAAGACTGGAATCACCTGCCAGGCTTGCAGGAACCACCTCTCAGACATGCCGGAAGCACGTGCCGGACACGCTGGAGCCACGTCCTGGACAGACTGGAACCACCTGCCGGACACGCCTGGACCACCTGCCGAGCACGCCGGAACCACCTGCTCGACTCGCAGGACCCACGTGCCGGACACGCCTAAATGAACTGCCGGCTAACCAGAACCACTTACCCGACACTCCGGAATCACCTGCCTGGCATGCCAGAACCACCTCTCACACGTGCCAGAAGCACTTGCCGGACAAGCCTGGACGACCTAACGGACAGAACGGAACCACCTGCTCGACTCGCCGGAACTACCTGGTGGACAGGCCAATATCAACTGCTGGCTATGCCAGAACCACATGGGGGACAGTCCGGAATCACCTGCCAGCCATTGCGGAACGACCTCTCAGACCTACCAGAACCACGTGCCGGACAAGCTGGAACCACGTCCTGGACATACTGGAACCACCTGCCGGCTACGCCTGAACCACCTGCCGAGCACGACGGAACCACCTGCCGGACACGCCAAAATCACCTGCGGGCTACGCCAGAACCACTTGGAGGACTCTCCGTTATGACCTACCGGGCATGCTGGAACCACCTCTCAGACGTGCCAGAACCACGTGGCGGACACTCCGGAATCATCTGCCTTAAATGCCGGAACCAGCTGTCAGACAGACCAGAACCACGTGCCGGAGACTCTGGAAGCACATGCCGAGCATGCCGGATCCACCTGCTCGACTCGCCAGAAACACCTGCCGGACACGCCACAATCACCTGCCGGCTACGCCAAAACCACTTGGTGGACTCTCTGGAATCACCTGCCGGGCATGGTAGAACCACCTCTCAGGTGGGCCGGAACCATGTGCCGGACACGCCGGAACCACCTCCCGGACAGACCGGAACCACCTGCCGGACACGCCAAAATCACCTGCTGGCTACGCCAAAACCACTTGGTGGACTCTCTGGAATCACCTGCCGGGCATGATAGAACCACCTCTCAGACGTGACGGAACCACGTGCCAATGACACCGGAAGCACCTCCCGAGCACGCCGGAACCACCTGCTCGACTCGCCAGAACCACCTGCCGGACACGCAGAAATCACCTGCCGGCTACGCCACAACCAGTTGGTGAACACTTCGCAATCACCTGCCGGGATTCCTGGAAACACCTGCTGGTCATGCCAAAATCACCTGCCAACCACGCCAGAACCACTTGGCGGACAGTGCGGAAACACCTGTCGGTCCGGCTGGAACCACATCTCAGACGGCCAGAACCATGTGCATGAGATGCCGGAACCACAGCCTGAACAGACGGAAACCACCTGTCAACCCCGCCTGAAACACTTGCCGAGAACGCCAGAACGACCTGC
This sequence comes from Equus caballus, assembly GCF_041296265.1. Classification (NCBI taxonomy): domain Eukaryota; kingdom Metazoa; phylum Chordata; class Mammalia; order Perissodactyla; family Equidae; genus Equus; species Equus caballus. Next base: position 8,459,921 of record NC_091704.1, read on the forward strand.
TCGAATCGCCGGAACCACCGACCTGACACGCCAAAATCACCTGCCAGGTATGCCAGAACCACTTGGTGGACACTCCGGAATCATCTGCCGGACATACCGGAACAAGCTCTCAAACACACCAGTACCACGAGCCGGAGACGCCGGAACCACGGGCTCGACCAGCCGGAACCACCGCCAGACATGCAAAATCACCTGCCGGCTATCTCAGAACCACTGGGCGAACACTCCGGGATCATCTGCCGGGCATGCCGGAACCACCTCTCAGACACACCAGAACCACGTGCCGGAGACCCCAGAAGCATCTGCCGAGCATGCCAGAGCCACCTGCTCAACTCGCCAGAAACACCTCCTGGACATGCTAAAATCACCTGCCGGGTACGCCAGAACCACCTGGCGGACACTCCGGAATCACCTGCCGTGCATGCCGGAACCACCTCTCAGACGTGCTGGAAGCACGTGCTGGACACGCCAGAAACACCTACTGGACAGTCCACAATCACCTGCCGGGCATGCAGGAACCACCTCTCAGACGTAACAGAACCACGGGCCGGACACACTGGAACCATGTCCTGGACAGACTGGAACCACCTGCCGGACACGCCTGGACCACCTGCCGAGCACGCTGGAACCACCTGCTCGACTCGCAGGACCACGGCCCGGATACGCCAAAATGAACTGCCGGCTACACCAGAACCACTTACCCGACACTCCGGAATCACCTGCCCGGCATGCCAAACCACCTGTCAGACGTGCCAGAAGCTCTTGCCGGACATGCCGGAAACACCTACCGGACAGACCGGAACCACCTGCCAGACATGCCGGAACAACCTGCCGAGCACGCCGGAGCCACCTGGTCCACTCGCCGGAACCACCTACCTGACACGCCAAAATCACCTGCCGGCTCCACCAGAACCACTTGGTGGACACTCTGGAATCTCCTGCGGGCATGCAGGAACCACCTCTCAAATTTGCCACAACCACATTCCTGACACCCCGGAACCACCCCCCGAAAACACCAGAAGCACATGCCGAGCACGCCGGAATAACTTGCTCGACTCGCTGGAACCATGTGCTGGACACGCCGTAATCACCTGCTGGCTATGCCAGAACAACATGGCAGACAGTCCGAAATCACCTGCCAGCCATGCCGGAACCGCATCTCAGACTTACCAGAACCACGTGCCGGACACGCAGGAACCATGTCCTGGACAGACTGGAACCACCTGCCGGAAACCTCTGAACCAAGAGCCGAGCACGCCGGAACCACCGGCTCGACTTGCAGGACCCCCCTAACGCACATGCCAAAATCACCTGCGGGCTGCACCAGAACCACTTGTCTGACACTCTGGAATCACCTGCCGGGCATGCTGGAACCACCTCTCAGACATGCCAGAACCACGTGCCGAACACATCAGAACCACCTCCTGGACAGACCAGAACCAGGTGCTGGACATGCCTGAACCACTTGGTGGACACTCCGGAATCACCTGCCGGACACGCCAAAACCACCTACAGGACAGACCAAAACCACCTGCCGAGCACGCCGAAGCCACCTGCTTGACTTGCAGGAACCACCTGCCAGACATGCCAAAATAACCTGCCGGCTGTGCCAGAACTGCTTGACAGATACTCCGGAACCACCTCCTTGAGAGATCGGAACCACCTGATGGACCAGCCAGAACCATCTGCCGAGCAAGCCGGAACTACCTGCTCTTGCCGGAACCACCTCCCGGACACGCCAAAATCACCTGCTGGCTATGCCAAACTACTTGGCGGACACGCCGGAACCACCTGCCAAGCACGGCGGAACCACCTGATCAAATCGCCAGAACCACCTGCCGATCACCCCAAAATCAACTGCCCGCTATTCCATAACCAAGTGGCAGACAGTCCGGATCACCTGCCGGGCATGCTGGAACCACTTTTCAGACTTACCAGAACCACGTGCTGGACACGCTGGAACCATGTCCTTGACCGACTGGAACCACCGTCCGGACATGCCTAAACCACGTGCCGAGCACGCCGGAGATACCTGCTCGACTCGCTGGAACCACCTGCCGGACATGCCAAAATCAACTGCCGGCTACGCCAGAACCACTTGCCGGACACTCCGCAATCATCTGCCGGACATGCCGGAACAAGCTCTCAGACAAACCAGAACCACGTGCCGGAGATGCCGGAAGCACATGCCGAGCATGCCGGAGCCACCTGCTCGACACGCCAGAGACAGATACCAGACACGCCAAAATCACCTGCCGGGTATGCCAGAAGCAGCTGACGGACACTACGGAATCACCTGCCGCGCATTCCGGAACCACCTCTCAGACGTGCTGGAAGCAAGTGCCAGACACGCCGGAAACACCTACCGGACAGACCGGAACCACCTGCCAGACATGCCGGAATCACCTGCCGAGCACGCCGGAGCCACCTGCTCGACTCGCTGGAACCACCTGCCGGACACGCCAAAATCACCTGCTGGCTACTCCGAAACCAATTGGTGGACTCTCTGGAATCACCTGCCGGGCATGATAGAACAACCTCTCAGATGTGCCGGAACCACATGCCGGACACGCCGGAACCAGCTCCCGGACAGACCGGGACCACCAGCCGGACCTGCCTGAACCATCTGTCGAGCACGCCGGAACCACATGCTCGAATTGCTGGAACCACATGCCGGACATGGCAAAATCACCTGCCGGCTACGCCAGAGCCACTTGGCAGACACTCCGGAATCACCTGCCGGGCATTCCAGCACAACCTCCTAGAAGTGCCAAAGCACGTGCCAGACAGGCCGGAACCATCTCCCGGACAGTCCGGAACCACAGGAAACACTCGCCGGAACCACCTGCTTGACTCACTGGTCCCACCTGCCAGAGACACCAAAATCACCTGCCCGCTACACCAGAACCACTTGGAGGACAAGCCGGAATCACGTGAAGGGCAGGCCGGCGCAACCTTTCAGACGTGGCAGAACCTCGTGTCTGACACCCCAGAACCACCTACCAGACAGACCACAAACATCTGCCGGACACGCCGGTACCACCGGCTCGACTCACCAGAACCACCTGCCGGACACACAAAAATCACCTGCCGGCTACGCCACAACCAGTTGGTGAACACTTCGGAATCACCTGCCGGGCTTGCTGGAACCACCTGCCGGTCATGCCAAAATCACCTGCCAACTACGCCAGAACCACTTGGTGGACACTGCGGAAACACCTGTCGGGCAGGCCGGAACCACATCTCAGACGGGCCAGAACCATGTTCCGGACACGCCGGTACCACCTGCCGAGCTCTCCGGAATCACCTGCTCGACTCACCAGAGAGACCTGCCGGACACACCAGAAACACCTGCGGGGTATGCCAGAACCACTTGGAGGACTCTCTGGGATCACCTGCCGGGCATGCCGGAACCACCTTTCAGACGTGCCAGAACCGTGTTCCGGACACGCCGGTACCACCTGCCGAGTTCTCCAGAACCACCTGCTGGACACGACAAAATCACCTGCCGGCTACACCCGAACCACTTGGCGGACACTCCACAATCACCTGCCGGGCTTGCTGGAACCACCTGCCGGTCACGCCAACATCACCTGCCAGCTACGCCAGAACCACTTGGCGGACACTCCGGAAACACCTGTCGGGCCGGCCGCAACCACCTCTGAGACGTGCCAGAACCATGAGCCTGAGATGCCGGAACCACACCCCGAACAGACCGAAACCACCTGCCAGACCCGCCTGAACCCCCTGGCGAGCACGCCTGATCCACCTGTTCAACTAGCCGGAACCACCTTCCTGACACGCCAAAATCACCTGCCAGGTATACCAGAACCACTTGGTGGACACTCTGGAATCATCTGCCGGACATGCCAGAACCAGCTCTCAGACACACCAGAACCACGTGCCAGAGACGCCGGAAGCACCAGCTGAGCATGCCTGAGCCACCTGCACGACTCGCAAGAAACACCTGTCGGACATGCCAAAATCACCTGCCGGGTACGCCAGAAACACTTGGCGGACACTCCGGAATCACCTGTCAGGCATGCCGGAACCACCTCTCAGACTTGCCAGAACCATGTTCTGGAGACGCCGGTACCACCTGCCGAGTATGCCGGAACCAGCTGATCCACTCCCCAGAACCACCTACTGAACACGCCAAAATCAACTGCCGGCTACGCCAGAACCACACGGCAGGCACTCCGGAATCACATGCCAGGCATTCCGGAACCACCTCTCAGAGGTGCCAGAACCACGTGCCGGAGACTCCGGAATCACCTGCCGGGCATGCCGGAACCACCTATCAAAGGTGCCAGAACCACATGCCGGAGACTCTGGAATCAACTGCCGGGCATGCCGGAACCTTCTTTCAGACGTGCCACAACCACGTGCCGGAGAGACCGGAAGCAACTGCCGAGCTCTCCGGAACCACCTGCTGGACATGCCGGATCCACCAGCCTCACAGGCCAAAATCATATGCCGGCTACGCCAAAACCACTGGGTGGACACTCCAGAATCACCTCGCAGGCATGCCGGAACCACGTCATGGACAGACGGCAAACCCCTGCCGGACCTGCCGGAACCACCTGCCGAGCACGCCGGAACCACCTGCTCGACTCAACAGAGCCACCTGCCGGACACACCAGAAACACCTGCTGGCTACGCCAGAACCACTTGGAGGACTCTCTGGAATCACCTGCCGGGCATGATAGAACCACCTCTCAGACGTGACGGAACCACGTGCCAATGACACCGGAAGCCCCTCCCGAGCACGCCGGAACCACCTGCTCGACTCGCCAGAACCACCTGCCGGACACGCAGAAATCACCTGCCGGCTACGCCACAACCAGTTGGTGAACACTTCGCAATCACCTGCCGGGATTCCTGGAAACACCTGCTGGTCATGCCAAAATCACCTGCCAACCACGCCAGAACCACTTGGCGGACAGTGCGGAAACACCTGTCGGTCCGGCTGGAACCACATCTCAGACGGCCAGAACCATGTGCATGAGATGCCGGAACCACAGCCTGAACAGACGGAAACCACCTGTCAACCCCGCCTGAAACACTTGCCGAGAACGCCAGAACGACCTGCTCGAATCGCCGGAACCACCGACCTGACACGCCAAAATCACCTGCCAGGTATGCCAGAACCACTTGGTGGACACTCCGGAATCATCTGCCGGACATACCGGAACAAGCTCTCAAACACACCAGTACCACGAGCCGGAGACGCCGGAACCACGGGCTCGACCAGCCGGAACCACCGCCAGACATGCAAAATCACCTGCCGGCTATCTCAGAACCACTGGGCGAACACTCCGGGATCATCTGCCGGGCATGCCGGAACCACCTCTCAGACACACCAGAACCACGTGCCGGAGACCCCAGAAGCATCTGCCGAGCATGCCAGAGCCACCTGCTCAACTCGCCAGAAACACCTCCTGGACATGCTAAAATCACCTGCCGGGTACGCCAGAACCACCTGGCGGACACTCCGGAATCACCTGCCGTGCATGCCGGAACCACCTCTCAGACGTGCTGGAAGCACGTGCTGGACACGCCAGAAACACCTACTGGACAGTCCACAATCACCTGCCGGGCATGCAGGAACCACCTCTCAGACGTAACAGAACCACGGGCCGGACACACTGGAACCATGTCCTGGACAGACTGGAACCACCTGCCGGACACGCCTGGACCACCTGCCGAGCACGCTGGAACCACCTGCTCGACTCGCAGGACCACGGCCCGGATACGCCAAAATGAACTGCCGGCTACACCAGAACCACTTACCCGACACTCCGGAATCACCTGCCCGGCATGCCAAACCACCTGTCAGACGTGCCAGAAGCTCTTGCCGGACATGCCGGAAACACCTACCGGACAGACCGGAACCACCTGCCAGACATGCCGGAACAACCTGCCGAGCACGCCGGAGCCACCTGGTCCACTCGCCGGAACCACCTACCTGACACGCCAAAATCACCTGCCGGCTCCACCAGAACCACTTGGTGGACACTCTGGAATCTCCTGCGGGCATGCAGGAACCACCTCTCAAATTTGCCACAACCACATTCCTGACACCCCGGAACCACCCCCCGAAAACACCAGAAGCACATGCCGAGCACGCCGGAATAACTTGCTCGACTCGCTGGAACCATGTGCTGGACACGCCGTAATCACCTGCTGGCTATGCCAGAACAACATGGCAGACAGTCCGAAATCACCTGCCAGCCATGCCGGAACCGCATCTCAGACTTACCAGAACCACGTGCCGGACACGCAGGAACCATGTCCTGGACAGACTGGAACCACCTGCCGGAAACCTCTGAACCAAGAGCCGAGCACGCCGGAACCACCGGCTCGACTTGCAGGACCCCCCTAACGCACATGCCAAAATCACCTGCGGGCTGCACCAGAACCACTTGTCTGACACTCTGGAATCACCTGCCGGGCATGCTGGAACCACCTCTCAGACATGCCAGAACCACGTGCCGAACACATCAGAACCACCTCCTGGACAGACCAGAACCAGGTGCTGGACATGCCTGAACCACTTGGTGGACACTCCGGAATCACCTGCCGGACACGCCAAAACCACCTACAGGACAGACCAAAACCACCTGCCGAGCACGCCGAAGCCACCTGCTTGACTTGCAGGAACCACCTGCCAGACATGCCAAAATAACCTGCCGGCTGTGCCAGAACTGCTTGACAGATACTCCGGAACCACCTCCTTGAGAGATCGGAACCACCTGATGGACCAGCCAGAACCATCTGCCGAGCAAGCCGGAACTACCTGCTCTTGCCGGAACCACCTCCCGGACACGCCAAAATCACCTGCTGGCTATGCCAAACTACTTGGCGGACACGCCGGAACCACCTGCCAAGCACGGCGGAACCACCTGATCAAATCGCCAGAACCACCTGCCGATCACCCCAAAATCAACTGCCCGCTATTCCATAACCAAGTGGCAGACAGTCCGGATCACCTGCCGGGCATGCTGGAACCACTTTTCAGACTTACCAGAACCACGTGCTGGACACGCTGGAACCATGTCCTTGACCGACTGGAACCACCGTCCGGACATGCCTAAACCACGTGCCGAGCACGCCGGAGATACCTGCTCGACTCGCTGGAACCACCTGCCGGACATGCCAAAATCAACTGCCGGCTACGCCAGAACCACTTGCCGGACACTCCGCAATCATCTGCCGGACATGCCGGAACAAGCTCTCAGACAAACCAGAACCACGTGCCGGAGATGCCGGAAGCACATGCCGAGCATGCCGGAGCCACCTGCTCGACACGCCAGAGACAGATACCAGACACGCCAAAATCACCTGCCGGGTATGCCAGAAGCAGCTGACGGACACTACGGAATCACCTGCCGCGCATTCCGGAACCACCTCTCAGACGTGCTGGAAGCAAGTGCCAGACACGCCGGAAACACCTACCGGACAGACCGGAACCACCTGCCAGACATGCCGGAATCACCTGCCGAGCACGCCGGAGCCACCTGCTCGACTCGCTGGAACCACCTGCCGGACACGCCAAAATCACCTGCTGGCTACTCCGAAACCACTTGGTGGACTCTCTGGAATCACCTGCCGGGCATGATAGAACAACCTCTCAGATGTGCCGGAACCACATGCCGGACACGCCGGAACCAGCTCCCGGACAGACCGGGACCACCAGCCGGACCTGCCTGAACCATCTGTCGAGCACGCCGGAACCACATGCTCGAATTGCTGGAACCACATGCCGGACATGGCAAAATCACCTGCCGGCTACGCCAGAGCCACTTGGCAGACACTCCGGAATCACCTGCCGGGCATTCCAGCACAACCTCCTAGAAGTGCCAAAGCACGTGCCAGACAGGCCGGAACCATCTCCCGGACAGTCCGGAACCACAGGAAACACTCGCCGGAACCACCTGCTTGACTCACTGGTCCCACCTGCCAGAGACACCAAAATCACCTGCCCGCTACACCAGAACCACTTGGAGGACAAGCCGGAATCACGTGAAGGGCAGGCCGGCGCAACCTTTCAGACGTGGCAGAACCTCGTGTCTGACACCCCAGAACCACCTACCAGACAGACCACAAACATCTGCCGGACACGCCGGTACCACCGGCTCGACTCACCAGAACCACCTGCCGGACACACAAAAATCACCTGCCGGCTACGCCACAACCAGTTGGTGAACACTTCGGAATCACCTGCCGGGCTTGCTGGAACCACCTGCCGGTCATGCCAAAATCACCTGCCAACTACGCCAGAACCACTTGGTGGACACTGCGGAAACACCTGTCGGGCAGGCCGGAACCACATCTCAGACGGGCCAGAACCATGTTCCGGACACGCCGGTACCACCTGCCGAGCTCTCCGGAATCACCTGCTCGACTCACCAGAGAGACCTGCCGGACACACCAGAAACACCTGCGGGGTATGCCAGAACCACTTGGAGGACTCTCTGGGATCACCTGCCGGGCATGCCGGAACCACCTTTCAGACGTGCCAGAACCGTGTTCCGGACACGCCGGTACCACCTGCCGAGTTCTCCAGAACCACCTGCTGGACACGACAAAATCACCTGCCGGCTACACCCGAACCACTTGGCGGACACTCCACAATCACCTGCCGGGCTTGCTGGAACCACCTGCCGGTCACGCCAACATCACCTGCCAGCTACGCCAGAACCACTTGGCGGACACTCCGGAAACACCTGTCGGGCCGGCCGCAACCACCTCTGAGACGTGCCAGAACCATGAGCCTGAGATGCCGGAACCACACCCCGAACAGACCGAAACCACCTGCCAGACCCGCCTGAACCCCCTGGCGAGCACGCCTGATCCACCTGTTCAACTAGCCGGAACCACCTTCCTGACACGCCAAAATCACCTGCCAGGTATACCAGAACCACTTGGTGGACACTCTGGAATCATCTGCCGGACATGCCAGAACCAGCTCTCAGACACACCAGAACCACGTGCCAGAGACGCCGGAAGCACCAGCTGAGCATGCCTGAGCCACCTGCACGACTCGCAAGAAACACCTGTCGGACATGCCAAAATCACCTGCCGGGTACGCCAGAAACACTTGGCGGACACTCCGGAATCACCTGTCAGGCATGCCGGAACCACCTCTCAGACTTGCCAGAACCATGTTCTGGAGACGCCGGTACCACCTGCCGAGTATGCCGGAACCAGCTGATCCACTCCCCAGAACCACCTACTGAACACGCCAAAATCAACTGCCGGCTACGCCAGAACCACACGGCAGACACTCCGGAATCACATGCCAGGCATTCCGGAACCACCTCTCAGAGGTGCCAGAACCACGTGCCGGAGACTCCGGAATCACCTGCCGGGCATGCCGGAACCACCTATCAAAGGTGCCAGAAGCACATGCCGGAGACTCTGGAATCAACTGCCGGGCATGCCGGAACCTTCTTTCAGACGTGCCACAACCACGTGCCGGAGAGACCGGAAGCAACTGCCGAGCTCTCCGGAACCACCTGCTGGACATGCCGGATCCACCAGCCTCACAGGCCAAAATCATATGCCGGCTACGCCAAAACCACTGGGTGGACACTCCAGAATCACCTCGCAGGCATGCCGGAACCACGTCATGGACAGACGGCAAACCCCTGCCGGACCTGCCGGAACCACCTGCCGAGCACGCCGGAACCACCTGCTCGACTCAACAGAGCCACCTGCCGGACACACCAGAAACACCTGCTGGCTACGCCAGAACCACTTGGAGGACTCTCTGGAATCACCTGCCGGGCATGATAGAACCACCTCTCAGACGTGACGGAACCACGTGCCAATGACACCGGAAGCCCCTCCCGAGCACGCCGGAACCACCTGCTCGACTCGCCAGAACCACCTGCCGGACACGCAGAAATCACCTGCCGGCTACGCCACAACCAGTTGGTGAACACTTCGCAATCACCTGCCGGGATTCCTGGAAACACCTGCTGGTCATGCCAAAATCACCTGCCAACCACGCCAGAACCACTTGGCGGACAGTGCGGAAACACCTGTCGGTCCGGCTGGAACCACATCTCAGACGGCCAGAACCATGTGCATGAGATGCCGGAACCACAGCCTGAACAGACGGAAACCACCTGTCAACCCCGCCTGAAACACTTGCCGAGAACGCCAGAACGACCTGCTCGAATCGCCGGAACCACCGACCTGACACGCCAAAATCACCTGCCAGGTATGCCAGAACCACTTGGTGGACACTCCGGAATCATCTGCCGGACATACCGGAACAAGCTCTCAAACACACCAGTACCACGAGCCGGAGACGCCGGAACCACGGGCTCGACCAGCCGGAACCACCGCCAGACATGCAAAATCACCTGCCGGCTATCTCAGAACCACTGGGCGAACACTCCGGGATCATCTGCCGGGCATGCCGGAACCACCTCTCAGACACACCAGAACCACGTGCCGGAGACCCCAGAAGCATCTGCCGAGCATGCCAGAGCCACCTGCTCAACTCGCCAGAAACACCTCCTGGACATGCTAAAATCACCTGCCGGGTACGCCAGAACCACCTGGCGGACACTCCGGAATCACCTGCCGTGCATGCCGGAACCACCTCTCAGACGTGCTGGAAGCACGTGCTGGACACGCCAGAAACACCTACTGGACAGTCCACAATCACCTGCCGGGCATGCAGGAACCACCTCTCAGACGTAACAGAACCACGGGCCGGACACACTGGAACCATGTCCTGGACAGACTGGAACCACCTGCCGGACACGCCTGGACCACCTGCCGAGCACGCTGGAACCACCTGCTCGACTCGCAGGACCACGGCCCGGATACGCCAAAATGAACTGCCGGCTACACCAGAACCACTTACCCGACACTCCGGAATCACCTGCCCGGCATGCCAAACCACCTGTCAGACGTGCCAGAAGCTCTTGCCGGACATGCCGGAAACACCTACCGGACAGACCGGAACCACCTGCCAGACATGCCGGAACAACCTGCCGAGCACGCCGGAGCCACCTGGTCCACTCGCCGGAACCACCTACCTGACACGCCAAAATCACCTGCCGGCTCCACCAGAACCACTTGGTGGACACTCTGGAATCTCCTGCGGGCATGCAGGAACCACCTCTCAAATTTGCCACAACCACATTCCTGACACCCCGGAACCACCCCCCGAAAACACCAGAAGCACATGCCGAGCACGCCGGAATAACTTGCTCGACTCGCTGGAACCATGTGCTGGACACGCCGTAATCACCTGCTGGCTATGCCAGAACAACATGGCAGACAGTCCGAAATCACCTGCCAGCCATGCCGGAACCGCATCTCAGACTTACCAGAACCACGTGCCGGACACGCAGGAACCATGTCCTGGACAGACTGGAACCACCTGCCGGAAACCTCTGAACCAAGAGCCGAGCACGCCGGAACCACCGGCTCGACTTGCAGGACCCCCCTAACGCACATGCCAAAATCACCTGCGGGCTGCACCAGAACCACTTGTCTGACACTCTGGAATCACCTGCCGGGCATGCTGGAACCACCTCTCAGACATGCCAGAACCACGTGCCGAACACATCAGAACCACCTCCTGGACAGACCAGAACCAGGTGCTGGACATGCCTGAACCACTTGGTGGACACTCCGGAATCACCTGCCGGACACGCCAAAACCACCTACAGGACAGACCAAAACCACCTGCCGAGCACGCCGAAGCCACCTGCTTGACTTGCAGGAACCACCTGCCAGACATGCCAAAATAACCTGCCGGCTGTGCCAGAACTGCTTGACAGATACTCCGGAACCACCTCCTTGAGAGATCGGAACCACCTGATGGACCAGCCAGAACCATCTGCCGAGCAAGCCGGAACTACCTGCTCTTGCCGGAACCACCTCCCGGACACGCCAAAATCACCTGCTGGCTATGCCAAACTACTTGGCGGACACGCCGGAACCACCTGCCAAGCACGGCGGAACCACCTGATCAAATCGCCAGAACCACCTGCCGATCACCCCAAAATCAACTGCCCGCTATGCCATAACCAAGTGGCAGACAGTCCGGATCACCTGCCGGGCATGCTGGAACCACTTTTCAGACTTACCAGAACCACGTGCTGGACACGCTGGAACCATGTCCTTGACCGACTGGAACCACCGTCCGGACATGCCTAAACCACGTGCCGAGCACGCCGGAGATACCTGCTCGACTCGCTGGAACCACCTGCCGGACATGCCAAAATCAACTGCCGGCTACGCCAGAACCACTTGCCGGACACTCCGGAATCATCTGCCGGACATGCCGGAACAAGCTCTCAGACAAACCAGAACCACGTGCCGGAGATGCCGGAAGCACATGCCGAGCATGCCGGAGCCACCTGCTCGACACGCCAGAGACAGATACCAGACACGCCAAAATCACCTGCCGGGTATGCCAGAACCAGCTGGCGGACACTACGGAATCACCTGCCGCGCATTCCGGAACCACCTCTCAGACGTGCTGGAAGCAAGTGCCAGACACGCCGGAAACACCTACGGGACAGACCGGAACCACCTGCCAGACATGCCGGAATCACCTGCCGAGCACGCCGGAGCCACCTGCTCGACTCGCTGGAACCACCTGCCGGACACGCCAAAATCACCTGCTGGCTACTCCGAAACCAATTGGTGGACTCTCTGGAATCACCTGCCGGGCATGATAGAACAACCTCTCAGATGTGCCGGAACCACATGCCGGACACGCCGGAACCAGCTCCCGGACAGACCGGGACCACCAGCCGGACCTGCCTGAACCAACTGTCGAGCACGCCGGAACCACATGCTCGAATTGCTGGAACCACATGCCGGACATGGCAAAATCACCTGCCGGCTACGCCAGAGCCACTTGGCAGACACTCCGGAATCACCTGCCGGGCATTCCAGCACAACCTCCTAGAAGTGCCAAAGCACGTGCCAGACAGGCCGGAACCATCTCCCGGACAGTCCGGAACCACAGGAAACACTCGCCGGAACCACCTGCTTGACTCACGGGTCCCACCTGCCAGAGACGCCAAAATCACCTGCCCGCTACACCAGAACCACTTGGAGGACAAGCCGGAATCACGTGAAGGGCAGGCCGGCGCAACCTTTCAGACGTGGCAGAACCTCGTGTCTGACACCCCAGAACCACCTACCAGACAGACCACAAACATCTGCCGGACACGCCGGTACCACCGGCTCGACTCACCAGAACCACCTGCCGGACACACAAAAATCACCTGCCGGCTACGCCACAACCAGTTGGTGAACACTTCGGAATCACCTGCCGGGCTTGCTGGAACCACCTGCCGGTCATGCCAAAATCACCTGCCAACTACGCCAGAACCACTTGGCGGACACTGCGGAAACACCTGTCGGGCAGGCCGGAACCACATCTCAGACGGGCCAGAACCATGTGCATGAGATGCCGGAACCACAGCCCGAACACACGGAAAACACCTGCCAGACCCGCCTGAACCACATGCCGAGCACGCCAGAACCACCTGCTCGACTCGCCTGAACCACCAACCTGACACGCCAAAATCACCTGCCGGGTATGCCAGAACCACTTGGCGGACACTCCGGAATCATCTGCCGCACATGCCAGAACGAGCTCTCAGACACAAGAGAACAACGTGCCGGAGGCGCCGGAAGCACCTCCCGGACAGACCGGAACCACCTGCCAGACATGCCAGACACACCTGTTCCACTCGCTAGAATCACCTGCCGGACACACCAAAATCACCTGCCGGGTACACCAGAACCGCCTGGCGGACACTCCGGAATCACCTGCCGCGCATGCCGGAACCACCTCTCAGACGTGCTGGAAGCACATGCCGGACACGCCGGAAACACCTCCCGGACAGTCCGGAACCACCTCCCAGACATGCCGGAACCACCTGCCAAGCACGCCGGAGCTACCTGCTCGACTCACCAGAGCCACCTGCCGGACACACCAGAAACACCTGTGGGGTACGCCAGAACCACTTGGAGGACTCTCCAGGATCACCTGCCGGGCATGCCGGAACCACCTCTCAGACGTGCCAGAACCATGTGCAGGACACGACGGAACGACCTGCCGAGTATGCTGGAACCACCTGATCCACTCCCCAGAACCACCTGCTGGACACGACAAAATCACCTGCCCGCTACACCAGAACTACTTGGCAGACAAGCAGGAATCACGTGAAGGGCATGCCGACACAACCTCTCAGACGTGCCAGAACCTCGTGTCGGAGACCCCAGAACCACCTGCCGCACAGACCGGAACCACCTGCCGAACACGCCAGAGCCACCTGCTTGACTCGCCGGAACCACCTGCCGGACAGGCCAAAATCAACAGCTGACTATGCGGGAACCACCTGGCAGAAAGACTGGAATCACCTGCCAGGCTTGCAGGAACCACCTCTCAGACATGCCGGAAGCACGTGCCGGACACGCTGGAGCCACGTCCTGGACAGACTGGAACCACCTGCCGGACACGCCTGGACCACCTGCCGAGCACGCCGGAACCACCTGCTCGACTCGCAGGACCCACGTGCCGGACACGCCTAAATGAACTGCCGGCTACACCAGAACCACTTACCCGACACTCCGGAATCACCTGCCTGGCATGCCAGAACCACCTCTCACACGTGCCAGAAGCACGTGCCGGACAAGCCTGAACGACCTAACGGACAGAACGGAACCACCTGCTCGACTCGCCGGAACTACCTGGTGGACAGGCCAATATCAACTGCTGGCTATGCCAGAACCACATGGGGGACAGTCCGGAATCACCTGCCAGCCATTGCGGAACGACCTCTCAGACCTACCAGAACCACGTGCCGGACAAGCTGGAACCACGTCCTGGACATACTGGAACCACCTGCCGGCTACGCCTGAACCACCTGCCGAGCACGACGGAACCACCTGCCGGACACGCCAAAATCACCTGCGGGCTACGCCAGAACCACTTGGAGGACTCTCCGTTATGACCTACCGGGCATGCTGGAACCACCTCTCAGACGTGCCAGAACCACGTGGCGGACACTCCGGAATCATCTGCCTTAAATGCCGGAACCAGCTGTCAGACAGACCAGAACCACGTGCCGGAGACTCTGGAAGCACATGCCGAGCATGCCGGATCCACCTGCTCGACTCGCCAGAAACACCTGCCGGACACGCCAAAATCACCTGCCGGCTACGCCAAAACCACTTGGTGGACTCTCTGGAATCACCTGCCGGGCATGGTAGAACCACCTCTCAGGTGGGCCGGAACCATGTGCCGGACACGCCGGAACCACCTCCCGGACAGACCGGAACCACCTGCCGGACACGCCAAAATCACCTGCTGGCTACGCCAAAACCACTTGGTGGACTCTCTGGAATCACCTGCCGGGCATGATAGAACCACCTCTCAGACGTGACGGAACCACGTGCCAATGACACCGGAAGCACCTCCCGAGCACGCCGGAACCACCTGCTCGACTCGCCAGAACCACCTGCCGGACACGCAGAAATCACCTGCCGGCTACGCCACAACCAGTTGGTGAACACTTCGCAATCACCTGCCGGGATTCCTGGAAACACCTGCTGGTCATGCCAAAATCACCTGCCAACCACGCCAGAACCACTTGGCGGACAGTGCGGAAACACCTGTCGGTCCGGCTGGAACCACATCTCAGACGGCCAGAACCATGTGCATGAGATGCCGGAACCACAGCCTGAACAGACGGAAACCACCTGTCAACCCCGCCTGAAACACTTGCCGAGAACGCCAGAACGACCTGCTCGAATCGCCGGAACCACCGACCTGACACGCCAAAATCACCTGCCAGGTATGCCAGAACCACTTGGTGGACACTCCGGAATCATCTGCCGGACATACCGGAACAAGCTCTCAAACACACCAGTACCACGAGCCGGAGACGCCGGAACCACGGGCTCGACCAGCCGGAACCACCGCCAGACATGCAAAATCACCTGCCGGCTATCTCAGAACCACTGGGCGAACACTCCGGGATCATCTGCCGGGCATGCCGGAACCACCTCTCAGACACACCAGAACCACGTGCCGGAGACCCCAGAAGCATCTGCCGAGCATGCCAGAGCCACCTGCTCAACTCGCCAGAAACACCTCCTGGACATGCTAAAATCACCTGCCGGGTACGCCAGAACCACCTGGCGGACACTCCGGAATCACCTGCCGTGCATGCCGGAACCACCTCTCAGACGTGCTGGAAGCACGTGCTGGACACGCCAGAAACACCTACTGGACAGTCCACAATCACCTGCCGGGCATGCAGGAACCACCTCTCAGACGTAACAGAACCACGGGCCGGACACACTGGAACCATGTCCTGGACAGACTGGAACCACCTGCCGGACACGCCTGGACCACCTGCCGAGCACGCTGGAACCACCTGCTCGACTCGCAGGACCACGGCCCGGATACGCCAAAATGAACTGCCGGCTACACCAGAACCACTTACCCGACACTCCGGAATCACCTGCCCGGCATGCCAAACCACCTGTCAGACGTGCCAGAAGCTCTTGCCGGACATGCCGGAAACACCTACCGGACAGACCGGAACCACCTGCCAGACATGCCGGAACAACCTGCCGAGCACGCCGGAGCCACCTGGTCCACTCGCCGGAACCACCTACCTGACACGCCAAAATCACCTGCCGGCTCCACCAGAACCACTTGGTGGACACTCTGGAATCTCCTGCGGGCATGCAGGAACCACCTCTCAAATTTGCCACAACCACATTCCTGACACCCCGGAACCACCCCCCGAAAACACCAGAAGCACATGCCGAGCACGCCGGAATAACTTGCTCGACTCGCTGGAACCATGTGCTGGACACGCCGTAATCACCTGCTGGCTATGCCAGAACAACATGGCAGACAGTCCGAAATCACCTGCCAGCCATGCCGGAACCGCATCTCAGACTTACCAGAACCACGTGCCGGACACGCAGGAACCATGTCCTGGACAGACTGGAACCACCTGCCGGAAACCTCTGAACCAAGAGCCGAGCACGCCGGAACCACCGGCTCGACTTGCAGGACCCCCCTAACGCACATGCCAAAATCACCTGCGGGCTGCACCAGAACCACTTGTCTGACACTCTGGAATCACCTGCCGGGCATGCTGGAACCACCTCTCAGACATGCCAGAACCACGTGCCGAACACATCAGAACCACCTCCTGGACAGACCAGAACCAGGTGCTGGACATGCCTGAACCACTTGGTGGACACTCCGGAATCACCTGCCGGACACGCCAAAACCACCTACAGGACAGACCAAAACCACCTGCCGAGCACGCCGAAGCCACCTGCTTGACTTGCAGGAACCACCTGCCAGACATGCCAAAATAACCTGCCGGCTGTGCCAGAACTGCTTGACAGATACTCCGGAACCACCTCCTTGAGAGATCGGAACCACCTGATGGACCAGCCAGAACCATCTGCCGAGCAAGCCGGAACTACCTGCTCTTGCCGGAACCACCTCCCGGACACGCCAAAATCACCTGCTGGCTATGCCAAACTACTTGGCGGACACGCCGGAACCACCTGCCAAGCACGGCGGAACCACCTGATCAAATCGCCAGAACCACCTGCCGATCACCCCAAAATCAACTGCCCGCTATGCCATAACCAAGTGGCAGACAGTCCGGATCACCTGCCGGGCATGCTGGAACCACTTTTCAGACTTACCAGAACCACGTGCTGGACACGCTGGAACCATGTCCTTGACCGACTGGAACCACCGTCCGGACATGCCTAAACCACGTGCCGAGCACGCCGGAGATACCTGCTCGACTCGCTGGAACCACCTGCCGGACATGCCAAAATCAACTGCCGGCTACGCCAGAACCACTTGCCGGACACTCCGGAATCATCTGCCGGACATGCCGGAACAAGCTCTCAGAGAAACCAGAACCACGTGCCGGAGATGCCGGAAGCACATGCCGAGCATGCCGGAGCCACCTGCTCGACACGCCAGAGACAGATACCAGACACGCCAAAATCACCTGCCGGGTATGCCAGAACCAGCTGGCGGACACTACGGAATCACCTGCCGCGCATTCCGGAACCACCTCTCAGACGTGCTGGAAGCAAGTGCCAGACACGCCGGAAACACCTACCGGACAGACCGGAACCACCTGCCAGACATGCCGGAATCACCTGCCGAGCACGCCGGAGCCACCTGCTCGACTCGCTGGAACCACCTGCCGGACACGCCAAAATCACCTGCTGGCTACTCCGAAACCACTTGGTGGACTCTCTGGAATCACCTGCCGGGCATGATAGAACAACCTCTCAGATGTGCCGGAACCACATGCCGGACACGCCGGAACCAGCTCCCGGACAGACCGGGACCACCAGCCGGACCTGCCTGAACCAACTGTCGAGCACGCCGGAACCACATGCTCGAATTGCTGGAACCACATGCCGGACATGGCAAAATCACCTGCCGGCTACGCCAGAGCCACTTGGCAGACACTCCGGAATCACCTGCCGGGCATTCCAGCACAACCTCCTAGAAGTGCCAAAGCACGTGCCAGACAGGCCGGAACCATCTCCCGGACAGTCCGGAACCACAGGAAACACTCGCCGGAACCACCTGCTTGACTCACGGGTCCCACCTGCCAGAGACGCCAAAATCACCTGCCCGCTACACCAGAACCACTTGGAGGACAAGCCGGAATCACGTGAAGGGCAGGCCGGCGCAACCTTTCAGACGTGGCAGAACCTCGTGTCTGACACCCCAGAACCACCTACCAGACAGACCACAAACATCTGCCGGACACGCCGGTACCACCGGCTCGACTCACCAGAACCACCTGCCGGACACACAAAAATCACCTGCCGGCTACGCCACAACCAGTTGGTGAACACTTCGGAATCACCTGCCGGGCTTGCTGGAACCACCTGCCGGTCATGCCAAAATCACCTGCCAACTACGCCAGAACCACTTGGCGGACACTGCGGAAACACCTGTCGGGCAGGCCGGAACCACATCTCAGACGGGCCAGAACCATGTGCATGAGATGCCGGAACCACAGCCCGAACACACGGAAAACACCTGCCAGACCCGCCTGAACCACATGCCGAGCACGCCAGAACCACCTGCTCGACTCGCCTGAACCACCAACCTGACACGCCAAAATCACCTGCCGGGTATGCCAGAACCACTTGGCGGACACTCCGGAATCATCTGCCGCACATGCCAGAACGAGCTCTCAGACACAAGAGAACAACGTGCCGGAGGCGCCGGAAGCACCTCCCGGACAGACCGGAACCACCTGCCAGACATGCCAGACACACCTGTTCCACTCGCTAGAATCACCTGCCGGACACACCAAAATCACCTGCCGGGTACACCAGAACCGCCTGGCGGACACTCCGGAATCACCTGCCGCGCATGCCGGAACCACCTCTCAGACGTGCTGGAAGCACATGCCGGACACGCCGGAAACACCTCCCGGACAGTCCGGAACCACCTCCCAGACATGCCGGAACCACCTGCCAAGCACGCCGGAGCTACCTGCTCGACTCACCAGAGCCACCTGCCGGACACACCAGAAACACCTGTGGGGTACGCCAGAACCACTTGGAGGACTCTCCAGGATCACCTGCCGGGCATGCCGGAACCACCTCTCAGACGTGCCAGAACCATGTGCAGGACACGACGGAACGACCTGCCGAGTATGCTGGAACCACCTGATCCACTCCCCAGAACCACCTGCTGGACACGACAAAATCACCTGCCCGCTACACCAGAACTACTTGGCAGACAAGCAGGAATCACGTGAAGGGCATGCCGACACAACCTCTCAGACGTGCCAGAACCTCGTGTCGGAGACCCCAGAACCACCTGCCGCACAGACCGGAACCACCTGCCGAACACGCCAGAGCCACCTGCTTGACTCGCCGGAACCACCTGCCGGACAGGCCAAAATCAACAGCTGACTATGCGGGAACCACCTGGCAGAAAGACTGGAATCACCTGCCAGGCTTGCAGGAACCACCTCTCAGACATGCCGGAAGCACGTGCCGGACACGCTGGAGCCACGTCCTGGACAGACTGGAACCACCTGCCGGACACGCCTGGACCACCTGCCGAGCACGCCGGAACCACCTGCTCGACTCGCAGGACCCACGTGCCGGACACGCCTAAATGAACTGCCGGCTACACCAGAACCACTTACCCGACACTCCGGAATCACCTGCCTGGCATGCCAGAACCACCTCTCACACGTGCCAGAAGCACGTGCCGGACAAGCCTGAACGACCTAACGGACAGAACGGAACCACCTGCTCGACTCGCCGGAACTACCTGGTGGACAGGCCAATATCAACTGCTGGCTATGCCAGAACCACATGGGGGACAGTCCGGAATCACCTGCCAGCCATTGCGGAACGACCTCTCAGACCTACCAGAACCACGTGCCGGACAAGCTGGAACCACGTCCTGGACATACTGGAACCACCTGCCGGCTACGCCTGAACCACCTGCCGAGCACGACGGAACCACCTGCCGGACACGCCAAAATCACCTGCGGGCTACGCCAGAACCACTTGGAGGACTCTCCGTTATGACCTACCGGGCATGCTGGAACCACCTCTCAGACGTGCCAGAACCACGTGGCGGACACTCCGGAATCATCTGCCTTAAATGCCGGAACCAGCTGTCAGACAGACCAGAACCACGTGCCGGAGACTCTGGAAGCACATGCCGAGCATGCCGGATCCACCTGCTCGACTCGCCAGAAACACCTGCCGGACACGCCAAAATCACCTGCCGGCTACGCCAAAACCACTTGGTGGACTCTCTGGAATCACCTGCCGGGCATGGTAGAACCACCTCTCAGGTGGGCCGGAACCATGTGCCGGACACGCCGGAACCACCTCCCGGACAGACCGGAACCACCTGCCGGACACGCCAAAATCACCTGCTGGCTACGCCAAAACCACTTGGTGGACTCTCTGGAATCACCTGCCGGGCATGATAGAACCACCTCTCAGACGTGACGGAACCACGTGCCAATGACACCGGAAGCACCTCCCGAGCACGCCGGAACCACCTGCTCGACTCGCCAGAACCACCTGCCGGACACGCAGAAATCACCTGCCGGCTACGCCACAACCAGTTGGTGAACACTTCGCAATCACCTGCCGGGATTCCTGGAAACACCTGCTGGTCATGCCAAAATCACCTGCCAACCACGCCAGAACCACTTGGCGGACAGTGCGGAAACACCTGTCGGTCCGGCTGGAACCACATCTCAGACGGCCAGAACCATGTGCATGAGATGCCGGAACCACAGCCTGAACAGACGGAAACCACCTGTCAACCCCGCCTGAAACACTTGCCGAGAACGCCAGAACGACCTGCTCGAATCGCCGGAACCACCGACCTGACACGCCAAAATCACCTGCCAGGTATGCCAGAACCACTTGGCGGACACTCCGGAATCATCTGCCGGACATACCGGAACAAGCTCTCAAACACACCAGTACCACGAGCCGGAGACGCCGGAACCACGGGCTCGACCAGCCGGAACCACCGCCAGACATGCAAAATCACCTGCCGGCTATCTCAGAACCACTGGGCGAACACTCCGGGATCACCTGCCGGGCATGCCGGAACCACCTCTCAGACACACCAGAACCACGTGCCGGAGACCCCAGAAGCATCTGCCGAGCATGCCAGAGCCACCTGCTCAACTCGCCAGAAACACCTCCTGGACATGCTAAAATCACCTGCCGGGTACGCCAGAACCACCTGGCGGACACTCCGGAATCACCTGCCGTGCATGCCGGAACCACCTCTCAGACGTGCTGGAAGCACGTGCTGGACACGCCAGAAACACCTACTGGACAGTCCACAATCACCTGCCGGGCATGCAGGAACCACCTCTCAGACGTAACAGAACCACGGGCCGGACACACTGGAACCATGTCCTGGACAGACTGGAACCACCTGCCGGACACGCCTGGACCACCTGCCGAGCACGCTGGAACCACCTGCTCGACTCGCAGGACCACGGCCCGGATACGCCAAAATGAACTGCCGGCTACACCAGAACCACTTACCCGACACTCCGGAATCACCTGCCCGGCATGCCAAACCACCTGTCAGACGTGCCAGAAGCTCTTGCCGGACATGCCGGAAACACCTACCGGACAGACCGGAACCACCTGCCAGACATGCCGGAACAACCTGCCGAGCACGCCGGAGCCACCTGGTCCACTCGCCGGAACCACCTACCTGACACGCCAAAATCACCTGCCGGCTCCACCAGAACCACTTGGTGGACACTCTGGAATCTCCTGCGGGCATGCAGGAACCACCTCTCAAATTTGCCACAACCACATTCCTGACACCCCGGAACCACCCCCCGAAAACACCAGAAGCACATGCCGAGCACGCCGGAATAACTTGCTCGACTCGCTGGAACCATGTGCTGGACACGCCGTAATCACCTGCTGGCTATGCCAGAACAACATGGCAGACAGTCCGAAATCACCTGCCAGCCATGCCGGAACCGCATCTCAGACTTACCAGAACCACGTGCCGGACACGCAGGAACCATGTCCTGGACAGACTGGAACCACCTGCCGGAAACCTCTGAACCAAGAGCCGAGCACGCCGGAACCACCGGCTCGACTTGCAGGACCCCCCTAACGCACATGCCAAAATCACCTGCGGGCTGCACCAGAACCACTTGTCTGACACTCTGGAATCACCTGCCAGGCATGCTGGAACCACCTCTCAGACATGCCAGAACCACGTGCCGAACACATCAGAACCACCTCCTGGACAGACCAGAACCAGGTGCTGGACATGCCTGAACCACTTGGTGGACACTCCGGAATCACCTGCCGGACACGCCAAAACCACCTACAGGACAGACCAAAACCACCTGCCGAGCACGCCGAAGCCACCTGCTTGACTTGCAGGAACCACCTGCCAGACATGCCAAAATAACCTGCCGGCTGTGCCAGAACTGCTTGACAGATACTCCGGAACCACCTCCTTGAGAGATCGGAACCACCTGATGGACCAGCCAGAACCATCTGCCGAGCAAGCCGGAACTACCTGCTCTTGCCGGAACCACCTCCCGGACACGCCAAAATCACCTGCTGGCTATGCCAAACTACTTGGCGGACACGCCGGAACCACCTGCCAAGCACGGCGGAACCACCTGATCAAATCGCCAGAACCACCTGCCGATCACCCCAAAATCAACTGCCCGCTATGCCATAACCAAGTGGCAGACAGTCCGGATCACCTGCCGGGCATGCTGGAACCACTTTTCAGACTTACCAGAACCACGTGCTGGACACGCTGGAACCATGTCCTTGACCGACTGGAACCACCGTCCGGACATGCCTAAACCACGTGCCGAGCACGCCGGAGATACCTGCTCGACTCGCTGGAACCACCTGCCGGACATGCCAAAATCAACTGCCGGCTACGCCAGAACCACTTGCCGGACACTCCGGAATCATCTGCCGGACATGCCGGAACAAGCTCTCAGAGAAACCAGAACCACGTGCCGGAGATGCCGGAAGCACATGCCGAGCATGCCGGAGCCACCTGCTCGACACGCCAGAGACAGATACCAGACACGCCAAAATCACCTGCCGGGTATGCCAGAACCAGCTGGCGGACACTACGGAATCACCTGCCGCGCATTCCGGAACCACCTCTCAGACGTGCTGGAAGCAAGTGCCAGACACGCCGGAAACACCTACCGGACAGACCGGAACCACCTGCCAGACATGCCGGAATCACCTGCCGAGCACGCCGGAGCCACCTGCTCGACTCGCTGGAACCACCTGCCGGACACGCCAAAATCACCTGCTGGCTACTCCGAAACCACTTGGTGGACTCTCTGGAATCACCTGCCGGGCATGATAGAACAACCTCTCAGATGTGCCGGAACCACATGCCGGACACGCCGGAACCAGCTCCCGGACAGACCGGGACCACCAGCCGGACCTGCCTGAACCAACTGTCGAGCACGCCGGAACCACATGCTCGAATTGCTGGAACCACATGCCGGACATGGCAAAATCACCTGCCGGCTACGCCAGAGCCACTTGGCAGACACTCCGGAATCACCTGCCGGGCATTCCAGCACAACCTCCTAGAAGTGCCAAAGCACGTGCCAGACAGGCCGGAACCATCTCCCGGACAGTCCGGAACCACAGGAAACACTCGCCGGAACCACCTGCTTGACTCACGGGTCCCACCTGCCAGAGACGCCAAAATCACCTGCCCGCTACACCAGAACCACTTGGAGGACAAGCCGGAATCACGTGAAGGGCAGGCCGGCGCAACCTTTCAGACGTGGCAGAACCTCGTGTCTGACACCCCAGAACCACCTACCAGACAGACCACAAACATCTGCCGGACACGCCGGTACCACCGGCTCGACTCGCCAGAACCACCTGCCGGACACACAAAAATCACCTGCCGGCTACGCCACAACCAGTTGGTGAACACTTCGGAATCACCTGCCGGGCTTGCTGGAACCACCTGCCGGTCATGCCAAAATCACCTGCCAACTACGCCAGAACCACTTGGCGGACACTGCGGAAACACCTGTCGGGCAGGCCGGAACCACATCTCAGACGGGCCAGAACCATGTGCATGAGATGCCGGAACCACAGCCCGAACACACGGAAAACACCTGCCAGACCCGCCTGAACCACATGCCGAGCACGCCAGAACCACCTGCTCGACTCGCCTGAACCACCAACCTGACACGCCAAAATCACCTGCCGGGTATGCCAGAACCACTTGGCGGACACTCCGGAATCATCTGCCGCACATGCCAGAACGAGCTCTCAGACACAAGAGAACAACGTGCCGGAGGCGCCGGAAGCACCTCCCGGACAGACCGGAACCACCTGCCAGACATGCCAGACACACCTGTTCCACTCGCTAGAATCACCTGCCGGACACACCAAAATCACCTGCCGGGTACACCAGAACCGCCTGGCGGACACTCCGGAATCACCTGCCGCGCATGCCGGAACCACCTCTCAGACGTGCTGGAAGCACATGCCGGACACGCCGGAAACACCTCCCGGACAGTCCGGAACCACCTCCCAGACATGCCGGAACCACCTGCCAAGCACGCCGGAGCTACCTGCTCGACTCACCAGAGCCACCTGCCGGACACACCAGAAACACCTGTGGGGTACGCCAGAACCACTTGGAGGACTCTCCAGGATCACCTGCCGGGCATGCCGGAACCACCTCTCAGACGTGCCAGAACCATGTGCAGGACACGACGGAACGACCTGCCGAGTATGCTGGAACCACCTGATCCACTCCCCAGAACCACCTGCTGGACACGACAAAATCACCTGCCCGCTACACCAGAACTACTTGGCAGACAAGCAGGAATCACGTGAAGGGCATGCCGACACAACCTCTCAGACGTGCCAGAACCTCGTGTCGGAGACCCCAGAACCACCTGCCGCACAGACCGGAACCACCTGCCGAACACGCCAGAGCCACCTGCTTGACTCGCCGGAACCACCTGCCGGACAGGCCAAAATCAACAGCTGACTATGCGGGAACCACCTGGCAGAAAGACTGGAATCACCTGCCAGGCTTGCAGGAACCACCTCTCAGACATGCCGGAAGCACGTGCCGGACACGCTGGAGCCACGTCCTGGACAGACTGGAACCACCTGCCGGACACGCCTGGACCACCTGCCGAGCACGCCGGAACCACCTGCTCGACTCGCAGGACCCACGTGCCGGACACGCCTAAATGAACTGCCGGCTACACCAGAACCACTTACCCGACACTCCGGAATCACCTGCCTGGCATGCCAGAACCACCTCTCACACGTGCCAGAAGCACGTGCCGGACAAGCCTGAACGACCTAACGGACAGAACGGAACCACCTGCTCGACTCGCCGGAACTACCTGGTGGACAGGCCAATATCAACTGCTGGCTATGCCAGAACCACATGGGGGACAGTCCGGAATCACCTGCCAGCCATTGCGGAACGACCTCTCAGACCTACCAGAACCACGTGCCGGACAAGCTGGAACCACGTCCTGGACATACTGGAACCACCTGCCGGCTACGCCTGAACCACCTGCCGAGCACGACGGAACCACCTGCCGGACACGCCAAAATCACCTGCGGGCTACGCCAGAACCACTTGGAGGACTCTCCGTTATGACCTACCGGGCATGCTGGAACCACCTCTCAGACGTGCCAGAACCACGTGGCGGACACTCCGGAATCATCTGCCTTAAATGCCGGAACCAGCTGTCAGACAGACCAGAACCACGTGCCGGAGACTCTGGAAGCACATGCCGAGCATGCCGGATCCACCTGCTCGACTCGCCAGAAACACCTGCCGGACACGCCAAAATCACCTGCCGGCTACGCCAAAACCACTTGGTGGACTCTCTGGAATCACCTGCCGGGCATGGTAGAACCACCTCTCAGGTGGGCCGGAACCATGTGCCGGACACGCCGGAACCACCTCCCGGACAGACCGGAACCACCTGCCGGACACGCCAAAATCACCTGCTGGCTACGCCAAAACCACTTGGTGGACTCTCTGGAATCACCTGCCGGGCATGATAGAACCACCTCTCAGACGTGACGGAACCACGTGCCAATGACACCGGAAGCACCTCCCGAGCACGCCGGAACCACCTGCTCGACTCGCCAGAACCACCTGCCGGACACGCAGAAATCACCTGCCGGCTACGCCACAACCAGTTGGTGAACACTTCGCAATCACCTGCCGGGATTCCTGGAAACACCTGCTGGTCATGCCAAAATCACCTGCCAACCACGCCAGAACCACTTGGCGGACAGTGCGGAAACACCTGTCGGTCCGGCTGGAACCACATCTCAGACGGCCAGAACCATGTGCATGAGATGCCGGAACCACAGCCTGAACAGACGGAAACCACCTGTCAACCCCGCCTGAAACACTTGCCGAGAACGCCAGAACGACCTGCTCGAATCGCCGGAACCACCGACCTGACACGCCAAAATCACCTGCCAGGTATGCCAGAACCACTTGGCGGACACTCCGGAATCATCTGCCGGACATACCGGAACAAGCTCTCAAACACACCAGTACCACGAGCCGGAGACACCGGAACCACGGGCTCGACCAGCCGGAACCACCGCCAGACATGCAAAATCACCTGCCGGCTATCTCAGAACCACTGGGCGAACACTCCGGGATCACCTGCCGGGCATGCCGGAACCACCTCTCAGACACACCAGAACCACGTGCCGGAGACCCCAGAAGCATCTGCCGAGAATGCCAGAGCCACCTGCTCAACTCGCCAGAAACACCTCCTGGACATGCTAAAATCACCTGCCGGGTACGCCAGAACCACCTGGCGGACACTCCGGAATCACCTGCCGTGCATGCCGGAACCACCTCTCAGACGTGCTGGAAGCACGTGCTGGACACGCCAGAAACACCTACTGGACAGTCCACAATCACCTGCCGGGCATGCAGGAACCACCTCTCAGACGTAACAGAACCACGGGCCGGACACACTGGAACCATGTCCTGGACAGACTGGAACCACCTGCCGGACACGCCTGGACCACCTGCCGAGCACGCTGGAACCACCTGCTCGACTCGCAGGACCACGGCCCGGATACGCCAAAATGAACTGCCGGCTACACCAGAACCACTTACCCGACACTCCGGAATCACCTGCCCGGCATGCCAAACCACCTGTCAGACGTGCCAGAAGCTCTTGCCGGACATGCCGGAAACACCTACCGGACAGACCGGAACCACCTGCCAGACATGCCGGAACAACCTGCCGAGCACGCCGGAGCCACCTGGTCCACTCGCCGGAACCACCTACCTGACACGCCAAAATCACCTGCCGGCTCCACCAGAACCACTTGGTGGACACTCTGGAATCTCCTGCGGGCATGCAGGAACCACCTCTCAAATTTGCCACAACCACATTCCTGACACCCCGGAACCACCCCCCGAAAACACCAGAAGCACATGCCGAGCACGCCGGAATAACTTGCTCGACTCGCTGGAACCATGTGCTGGACACGCCGTAATCACCTGCTGGCTATGCCAGAACAACATGGCAGACAGTCCGAAATCACCTGCCAGCCATGCCGGAACCGCATCTCAGACTTACCAGAACCACGTGCCGGACACGCAGGAACCATGTCCTGGACAGACTGGAACCACCTGCCGGAAACCTCTGAACCAAGAGCCGAGCACGCCGGAACCACCGGCTCGACTTGCAGGACCCCCCTAACGCACATGCCAAAATCACCTGCGGGCTGCACCAGAACCACTTGTCTGACACTCTGGAATCACCTGCCGGGCATGCTGGAACCACCTCTCAGACATGCCAGAACCACGTGCCGAACACATCAGAACCACCTCCTGGACAGACCAGAACCAGGTGCTGGACATGCCTGAACCACTTGGTGGACACTCCGGAATCACCTGCCGGACACGCCAAAACCACCTACAGGACAGACCAAAACCACCTGCCGAGCACGCCGAAGCCACCTGCTTGACTTGCAGGAACCACCTGCCAGACATGCCAAAATAACCTGCCGGCTGTGCCAGAACTGCTTGACAGATACTCCGGAACCACCTCCTTGAGAGATCGGAACCACCTGATGGACCAGCCAGAACCATCTGCCGAGCAAGCCGGAACTACCTGCTCTTGCCGGAACCACCTCCCGGACACGCCAAAATCACCTGCTGGCTATGCCAAACTACTTGGCGGACACGCCGGAACCACCTGCCAAGCACGGCGGAACCACCTGATCAAATCGCCAGAACCACCTGCCGATCACCCCAAAATCAACTGCCCGCTATGCCATAACCAAGTGGCAGACAGTCCGGATCACCTGCCGGGCATGCTGGAACCACTTTTCAGACTTACCAGAACCACGTGCTGGACACGCTGGAACCATGTCCTTGACCGACTGGAACCACCGTCCGGACATGCCTAAACCACGTGCCGAGCACGCCGGAGATACCTGCTCGACTCGCTGGAACCACCTGCCGGACATGCCAAAATCAACTGCCGGCTACGCCAGAACCACTTGCCGGACACTCCGGAATCATCTGCCGGACATGCCGGAACAAGCTCTCAGAGAAACCAGAACCACGTGCCGGAGATGCCGGAAGCACATGCCGAGCATGCCGGAGCCACCTGCTCGACACGCCAGAGACAGATACCAGACACGCCAAAATCACCTGCCGGGTATGCCAGAACCAGCTGGCGGACACTACGGAATCACCTGCCGCGCATTCCGGAACCACCTCTCAGACGTGCTGGAAGCAAGTGCCAGACACGCCGGAAACACCTACCGGACAGACCGGAACCACCTGCCAGACATGCCGGAATCACCTGCCGAGCACGCCGGAGCCACCTGCTCGACTCGCTGGAACCACCTGCCGGACACGCCAAAATCACCTGCTGGCTACTCCGAAACCACTTGGTGGACTCTCTGGAATCACCTGCCGGGCATGATAGAACAACCTCTCAGATGTGCCGGAACCACATGCCGGACACGCCGGAACCAGCTCCCGGACAGACCGGGACCACCAGCCGGACCTGCCTGAACCAACTGTCGAGCACGCCGGAACCACATGCTCGAATTGCTGGAACCACATGCCGGACATGGCAAAATCACCTGCCGGCTACGCCAGAGCCACTTGGCAGACACTCCGGAATCACCTGCCGGGCATTCCAGCACAACCTCCTAGAAGTGCCAAAGCACGTGCCAGACAGGCCGGAACCATCTCCCGGACAGTCCGGAACCACAGGAAACACTCGCCGGAACCACCTGCTTGACTCACGGGTCCCACCTGCCAGAGACGCCAAAATCACCTGCCCGCTACACCAGAACCACTTGGAGGACAAGCCGGAATCACGTGAAGGGCAGGCCGGCGCAACCTTTCAGACGTGGCAGAACCTCGTGTCTGACACCCCAGAACCACCTACCAGACAGACCACAAACATCTGCCGGACACGCCGGTACCACCGGCTCGACTCGCCAGAACCACCTGCCGGACACACAAAAATCACCTGCCGGCTACGCCACAACCAGTTGGTGAACACTTCGGAATCACCTGCCGGGCTTGCTGGAACCACCTGCCGGTCATGCCAAAATCACCTGCCAACTACGCCAGAACCACTTGGCGGACACTGCGGAAACACCTGTCGGGCAGGCCGGAACCACATCTCAGACGGGCCAGAACCATGTGCATGAGATGCCGGAACCACAGCCCGAACACACGGAAAACACCTGCCAGACCCGCCTGAACCACATGCCGAGCACGCCAGAACCACCTGCTCGACTCGCCTGAACCACCAACCTGACACGCCAAAATCACCTGCCGGGTATGCCAGAACCACTTGGCGGACACTCCGGAATCATCTGCCGCACATGCCAGAACGAGCTCTCAGACACAAGAGAACAACGTGCCGGAGGCGCCGGAAGCACCTCCCGGACAGACCGGAACCACCTGCCAGACATGCCAGACACACCTGTTCCACTCGCTAGAATCACCTGCCGGACACACCAAAATCACCTGCCGGGTACACCAGAACCGCCTGGCGGACACTCCGGAATCACCTGCCGCGCATGCCGGAACCACCTCTCAGACGTGCTGGAAGCACATGCCGGACACGCCGGAAACACCTCCCGGACAGTCCGGAACCACCTCCCAGACATGCCGGAACCACCTGCCAAGCACGCCGGAGCTACCTGCTCGACTCACCAGAGCCACCTGCCGGACACACCAGAAACACCTGTGGGGTACGCCAGAACCACTTGGAGGACTCTCCAGGATCACCTGCCGGGCATGCCGGAACCACCTCTCAGACGTGCCAGAACCATGTGCAGGACACGACGGAACGACCTGCCGAGTATGCTGGAACCACCTGATCCACTCCCCAGAACCACCTGCTGGACACGACAAAATCACCTGCCCGCTACACCAGAACTACTTGGCAGACAAGCAGGAATCACGTGAAGGGCATGCCGACACAACCTCTCAGACGTGCCAGAACCTCGTGTCGGAGACCCCAGAACCACCTGCCGCACAGACCGGAACCACCTGCCGAACACGCCAGAGCCACCTGCTTGACTCGCCGGAACCACCTGCCGGACAGGCCAAAATCAACAGCTGACTATGCGGGAACCACCTGGCAGAAAGACTGGAATCACCTGCCAGGCTTGCAGGAACCACCTCTCAGACATGCCGGAAGCACGTGCCGGACACGCTGGAGCCACGTCCTGGACAGACTGGAACCACCTGCCGGACACGCCTGGACCACCTGCCGAGCACGCCGGAACCACCTGCTCGACTCGCAGGACCCACGTGCCGGACACGCCTAAATGAACTGCCGGCTACACCAGAACCACTTACCCGACACTCCGGAATCACCTGCCTGGCATGCCAGAACCACCTCTCACACGTGCCAGAAGCACGTGCCGGACAAGCCTGAACGACCTAACGGACAGAACGGAACCACCTGCTCGACTCGCCGGAACTACCTGGTGGACAGGCCAATATCAACTGCTGGCTATGCCAGAACCACATGGGGGACAGTCCGGAATCACCTGCCAGCCATTGCGGAACGACCTCTCAGACCTACCAGAACCACGTGCCGGACAAGCTGGAACCACGTCCTGGACATACTGGAACCACCTGCCGGCTACGCCTGAACCACCTGCCGAGCACGACGGAACCACCTGCCGGACACGCCAAAATCACCTGCGGGCTACGCCAGAACCACTTGGAGGACTCTCCGTTATGACCTACCGGGCATGCTGGAACCACCTCTCAGACGTGCCAGAACCACGTGGCGGACACTCCGGAATCATCTGCCTTAAATGCCGGAACCAGCTGTCAGACAGACCAGAACCACGTGCCGGAGACTCTGGAAGCACATGCCGAGCATGCCGGATCCACCTGCTCGACTCGCCAGAAACACCTGCCGGACACGCCAAAATCACCTGCCGGCTACGCCAAAACCACTTGGTGGACTCTCTGGAATCACCTGCCGGGCATGGTAGAACCACCTCTCAGGTGGGCCGGAACCATGTGCCGGACACGCCGGAACCACCTCCCGGACAGACCGGAACCACCTGCCGGACACGCCAAAATCACCTGCTGGCTACGCCAAAACCACTTGGTGGACTCTCTGGAATCACCTGCCGGGCATGATAGAACCACCTCTCAGACGTGACGGAACCATGTGCCGGACACGCCGGAACCACCATCCGGCCAGACCGGAACCACCTGCCGGACCTGCCTGAACCAACTGTCGAGCACGCCGGAACCACATGCTCGAATTGCTGGAACCACATGCCGGACATGGCAAAATCACCTGCCGGCTACGCCAGAGCCACTTGGCAGACACTCCGGAATCACCTGCCGGGCATTCCAGCACAACCTCCTAGAAGTGCCAAAGCACATGCCAGACAGGCCGGAACCATCTCCCGGACAGTCCGGAACCACAGGAAACACTCGCCGGAACCACCTGCTTGACTCACGGGTCCCACCTGCCAGAGACGCCAAAATCACCTGCCCGCTACACCAGAACCACTTGGAGGACAAGCCGGAATCACGTGAAGGGCAGGCCGGCGCAACCTTTCAGACGTGGCAGAACCTCGTGTCTGACACCCCAGAACCACCTACCAGACAGACCACAAACATCTGCCGGACACGCCGGTACCACCGGCTCGACTCGCCAGAACCACCTGCCGGACACACAAAAATCACCTGCCGGCTACGCCACAACCAGTTGGTGAACACTTCGGAATCACCTGCCGGGCTTGCTGGAACCACCTGCCGGTCATGCCAAAATCACCTGCCAACTACGCCAGAACCACTTGGCGGACACTGCGGAAACACCTGTCGGGCAGGCCGGAACCACATCTCAGACGGGCCAGAACCATGTTCCGGACACGCCGGTACCACCTGCCGAGCTCTCCGGAACCACCTGCTCGACTCACCAGAGCGACCTGCCGCACACACCAGAAACACCTGCGGGGTACGCCAGAACCACTTGGAGGACTCTCTGGGATCACCTGCCGGGCATGCCGGAACCACCTTTCAGACGTGCCAGAACCATGTTCCGGACACGCCGGTACCACCTGCCGAGTTCTCCAGAACCACCTGCTGGACACGACAAAATCACCTGCCGGCTACACCAGAACCACTTGGCGGACACTCCACAATCACCTGCCGGGCTTGCTGGAACCACCTGCCGGTCACGCCAACATCACCTGCCAGCTACGCCAGAACCACTTGGCGGACACTCCGGAAACACCTGTCGGGCCGGCCGCAACCACCTCTCAGACGTGCCAGGACCATGTGCCTGAGATGCCGGAACCACACCCCGAACAGACCGAAACCACCTGCCAGACCCGCCTGAACCCCCTGGCGAGCACGCCTGATCCACCTGTTCAACTAGCCGGAACCACCTTCCTGACACGCCAAAATCACCTGCCAGGTATACCAGAACCACTTGGTGGACACTCTGGAATCATCTGCCGGACATGCCAGAACCAGCTCTCAGACACACCAGAACCACGTGCCAGAGACGCCGGAAGCACCAGCTGAGCATGCCTGAGCCACCTGCACGACTCGCAAGAAACACCTGTCGGACATGCCAAAATCACCTGCCGGGTACGCCAGAAACACTTGGCGGACACTCCGGAATCACCTGTCAGGCATGCCGGAACCACCTCTCAGACTTGCCAGAACCATGTTCTGGAGACGCCGGTACCAACTGCCGAGTATGCCGGAACCAGCTGATCCACTCCCCAGAACCACCTACTGAACACGCCACAATCAACTGCCGGCTACGCCAGAACCACACGGCAGACACTCCGGAATCACATGCCAGGCATTCCAGAACCACCTCTCAGAGGTGCCAGAACCACGTGCCGGAGACTCTGGAATCACCTGCCGGGCATGCCGGAACCTTCTCTCAGACGTGCCACAACCACGTGCCGGAGAGACCGGAAGCACCTGCCGAGCTCTCCGGAACCACCTGCTGGACATGCCGGATCCACCAGCCTCACAGGCCAAAATCATATGCCGGCTACGCCAAAACCACTGGGTGGACACTCCAGAATCACCTCGCGGGCATGCCGGAACCACGTCATGGACAGACGGCAAACCCCTGCCGGACCTGCCGGAACCACCTGCCGAGCACGCCGGAACCACCTGCTCGACTCAACAGAGCCACCTGCCGGACACACCAGAAACACCTGCGGGGTACGCCAGAACCACTTGGAGGACTCTCCGGGATCACCTGCCGGGCATGCCGGAACCACCTCTCAGACGTGCCAGAACCATGTGCCGGACACGCCGGAACCACCTGCCGAGTATGCCGGAACCACCTGCTCCACTCCCCAGAACCACCTGCTGGAAATGCCAAAATCACCTGCCAGCTACGCCAGAACCACTCGGCAGACACTCCGGAACCACCTCCAGGACAGACCGGAACCACCTGCCGGACACGCCGGGACCACCTGCTTGACTCGCCAGAACCACTTGCCGGACACGCCAGAATCACCAGCCAGCTACGCCACAACCACTTGTCGCACACTCCGGAATCAGCTGCCGGGCATGCTGGAACCACCTCTCAGAGGTGACACAACCACATGCCGAAGACGGCGGAAGCACCTGCCGAGAATGCCGGAAGTTCCTGATCCACTCCCCAGAACCACCTGCCGGACACGCCAAAATCACCTGCCGGCTACGCCAGAACCACTTGGCGGACACTCCAGAATCACCTGCCGGGCATGCCAGCACAACCTCTCAGAAGTGCCAGAAGCACGTGCCGGACAGGCCGGAACCATCTCCCGGACAGACCGGAAACACAAGAAACACTCGCCGGAACCACCTGCTTGACTCACCGGTCCCACCTGCCGGACACGTCAAAATCACCTGCCCGCTACACCAGAACCACTTGGTGGACAAGCCGGAATCACGTGAAGGGCATGCCGACACAACCTCTCAGACGTGCCAGAACCTCGTGCCGGACACCCCAGAACCACCTGCTGGACAGACCGGAACCACGTGCCGGACACGCCAGAACCACTTGGTGGACTCTCTGGAATCACCTGCCGGGCATGGTAGAACCACCTCTCAGGTGTGCCGGAACCATGTGCCGGACACGCCGGAACCACCTCCCGGACAGACCGGAACCACCTGCCGGACACGCCAAAATCACCTGCTGGCTACGCCAAAACCACTTGGTGGACTCTCTGGAATCACCTGCCGGGCATGATAGAACCACCTCTCAGACATGCCGGAACCATGTGCCG
Organism: Equus caballus; assembly: GCF_041296265.1. NCBI lineage: Eukaryota > Metazoa > Chordata > Mammalia > Perissodactyla > Equidae > Equus > Equus caballus. The sequence goes on from NC_091704.1 coordinate 8,495,315, forward strand.
GACACGCCGGAACCACCATCCGGCCAGACCGGAACCACCTGCCGGACCTGCCTGAACCAACTGTCGAGCACGCCGGAACCACATGCTCGAATTGCTGGAACCACATGCCGGACATGGCAAAATCACCTGCCGGCTACGCCAGAGCCACTTGGCAGACACTCCGGAATCACCTGCCGGGCATTCCAGCACAACCTCCTAGAAGTGCCAAAGCACGTGCCAGACAGGCCGGAACCATCTCCCGGACAGTCCGGAACCACAGGAAACACTCGCCGGAACCACCTGCTTGACTCACGGGTCCCACCTGCCAGAGACGCCAAAATCACCTGCCCGCTACACCAGAACCACTTGGAGGACAAGCCGGAATCACGTGAAGGGCAGGCCGGCGCAACCTTTCAGACGTGGCAGAACCTCGTGTCTGACACCCCAGAACCACCTACCAGACAGACCACAAACATCTGCCGGACACGCCGGTACCACCGGCTCGACTCGCCAGAACCACCTGCCGGACACACAAAAATCACCTGCCGTCTACGCCACAACCAGTTGGTGAACACTTCGGAATCACCTGCCGGGCTTGCTGGAACCACCTGCCGGTCATGCCAAAATCACCTGCCAACTACGCCAGAACCACTTGGCGGACACTGCGGAAACACCTGTCGGGCAGGCCGGAACCACATCTCAGACGGGCCAGAACCATGTTCCGGACACGCCGGTACCACCTGCCGAGCTCTCCGGAACCACCTGCTCGACTCACCAGAGCGACCTGCCGCACACACCAGAAACACCTGCGGGGTACGCCAGAACCACTTGGAGGACTCTCTGGGATCACCTGCCGGGCATGCCGGAACCACCTTTCAGACGTGCCAGAACCATGTTCCGGACACGCCGGTACCACCTGCCGAGTTCTCCAGAACCACCTGCTGGACACGACAAAATCACCTGCCGGCTACACCAGAACCACTTGGCGGACACTCCACAATCACCTGCCGGGCTTGCTGGAACCACCTGCCGGTCACGCCAACATCACCTGCCAGCTACGCCAGAACCACTTGGCGGACACTCCGGAAACACCTGTCGGGCCGGCCGCAACCACCTCTCAGACGTGCCAGGACCATGTGCCTGAGATGCCGGAACCACACCCCGAACAGACCGAAACCACCTGCCAGACCCGCCTGAACCCCCTGGCGAGCACGCCTGATCCACCTGTTCAACTAGCCGGAACCACCTTCCTGACACGCCAAAATCACCTGCCAGGTATACCAGAACCACTTGGTGGACACTCTGGAATCATCTGCCGGACATGCCAGAACCAGCTCTCAGACACACCAGAACCACGTGCCAGAGACGCCGGAAGCACCAGCTGAGCATGCCTGAGCCACCTGCACGACTCGCAAGAAACACCTGTCGGACATGCCAAAATCACCTGCCGGGTACGCCAGAAACACTTGGCGGACACTCCGGAATCACCTGTCAGGCATGCCGGAACCACCTCTCAGACTTGCCAGAACCATGTTCTGGAGACGCCGGTACCACCTGCCGAGTATGCCGGAACCAGCTGATCCACTCCCCAGAACCACCTACTGAACACGCCAAAATCAACTGCCGGCTACGCCAGAACCACACGGCAGACACTCCGGAATCACATGCCAGGCATTCCAGAACCACCTCTCAGAGGTGCCAGAACCACGTGCCGGAGACTCTGGAATCACCTGCCGGGCATGCCGGAACCTTCTCTCAGACGTGCCACAACCACGTGCCGGAGAGACCGGAAGCACCTGCCGAGCTCTCCGGAACCACCTGCTGGACATGCCGGATCCACCAGCCTCACAGGCCAAAATCATATGCCGGCTACGCCAAAACCACTGGGTGGACACTCCAGAATCACCTCGCGGGCATGCCGGAACCACGTCATGGACAGACGGCAAACCCCTGCCGGACCTGCCGGAACCACCTGCCGAGCACGCCGGAACCACCTGCTCGACTCAACAGAGCCACCTGCCGGACACACCAGAAACACCTGCGGGGTACGCCAGAACCACTTGGAGGACTCTCCGGGATCACCTGCCGGGCATGCCGGAACCACCTCTCAGACGTGCCAGAACCATGTGCCGGACACGCCGGAACCACCTGCCGAGTATGCCGGAACCACCTGCTCCACTCCCCAGAACCACCTGCTGGAAATGCCAAAATCACCTGCCAGCTACGCCAGAACCACTCGGCAGACACTCCGGAACCACCTCCAGGACAGACCGGAACCACCTGCCGGACACGCCGGGACCACCTGCTTGACTCGCCAGAACCACTTGCCGGACACGCCAGAATCACCAGCCAGCTACGCCACAACCACTTGTCGCACACTCCGGAATCAGCTGCCGGGCATGCTGGAACCACCTCTCAGAGGTGACACAACCACATGCCGAAGACGGCGGAAGCACCTGCCGAGAATGCCGGAAGTTCCTGATCCACTCCCCAGAACCACCTGCCGGACACGCCAAAATCACCTGCCGGCTACGCCAGAACCACTTGGCGGACACTCCAGAATCACCTGCCGGGCATGCCAGCACAACCTCTCAGAAGTGCCAGAAGCACGTGCCGGACAGGCCGGAACCATCTCCCGGACAGACCGGAAACACAAGAAACACTCGCCGGAACCACCTGCTTGACTCACCGGTCCCACCTGCCGGACACGTCAAAATCACCTGCCCGCTACACCAGAACCACTTGGTGGACAAGCCGGAATCACGTGAAGGGCATGCCGACACAACCTCTCAGACGTGCCAGAACCTCGTGCCGGACACCCCAGAACCACCTGCTGGACAGACCGGAACCACGTGCCGGACACGCCAGAACCACTTGGTGGACTCTCTGGAATCACCTGCCGGGCATGGTAGAACCACCTCTCAGGTGTGCCGGAACCATGTGCCGGACACGCCGGAACCACCTCCCGGACAGACCGGAACCACCTGCCGGACACGCCAAAATCACCTGCTGGCTACGCCAAAACCACTTGGTGGACTCTCTGGAATCACCTGCCGGGCATGATAGAACCACCTCTCAGACATGCCGGAACCATGTGCCGGACACGCCGGAACCACCATCCGGCCAGACCGGAACCACCTGCCGGACCTGCCTGAACCAACTGTCGAGCACGCCGGAACCACATGCTCGAATTGCTGGAACCACATGCCGGACATGGCAAAATCACCTGCCGGCTACGCCAGAGCCACTTGGCAGACACTCCGGAATCACCTGCCGGGCATTCCAGCACAACCTCCTAGAAGTGCCAAAGCACGTGCCAGACAGGCCGGAACCATCTCCCGGACAGTCCGGAACCACAGGAAACACTCGCCGGAACCACCTGCTTGACTCACGGGTCCCACCTGCCAGAGACGCCAAAATCACCTGCCCGCTACACCAGAACCACTTGGAGGACAAGCCGGAATCACGTGAAGGGCAGGCCGGCGCAACCTTTCAGACATGGCAGAACCTCGTGTCTGACACCCCAGAACCACCTACCAGACAGACCACAAACATCTGCCGGACACGCCGGTACCACCGGCTCGACTCGCCAGAACCACCTGCCGGACACACAAAAATCACCTGCCGGCTACGCCACAACCAGTTGGTGAACACTTCGGAATCACCTGCCGGGCTTGCTGGAACCACCTGCCGGTCATGCCAAAATCACCTGCCAACTACGCCAGAACCACTTGGCGGACACTGCGGAAACACCTGTCGGGCAGGCCGGAACCACATCTCAGACGGGCCAGAACCATGTGCATGAGATGCCGGAACCACAGCCCGAACACACGGAAACCACCTGCCAGACCCGCCTGAACCACATGCCGAGCACGCCAGAACCACCTGCTCGACTCGCCTGAACCACCAACCTGACACGCCAAAATCACCTGCCGGGTATGCCAGAACCACTTGGCGGACACTCCGGAATCATCTGCCGCACATGCCAGAACGAGCTCTCAGACACAAGAGAACAACGTGCCGGAGGCGCCGGAATCACCTCCCGGACAGACCGGAACCACCTGCCAGACATGCCAGACACACCTGTTCCACTCGCCAGAATCACCTGCCGGACACACCAAAATCACCTGCCGGGTACACCAGAACCGCCTGGCGGACACTCCGGAATCACCTGCCGCGCATGCCGGAACCACCTCTCAGACGTGCTGGAAGCACATGCCGGACACGCCGGAAACACCTCCCGGACAGTCCGGAACCACCTCCCAGACATGCCGGAACCACCTGCCAAGCACGCCGGAGCTACCTGCTCGACTCACCAGAGCCACCTGCCGGACACACCAGAAACACCTGTGGGGTACGCCAGAACCACTTGGAGGACTCTCCAGGATCACCTGCCGGGCATGCCGGAACCACCTCTCAGACGTGCCAGAACCATGTGCAGGACACGACGGAACGACCTGCCGAGTATGCTGGAACCACCTGATCCACTCCCCAGAACCACCTGCTGGACACGGCAAAATCACCTGCCCGCTACACCAGAACTACTTGGCAGACAAGCAGGAATCACGTGAAGGGCATGCCGACACAACCTCTCAGACGTGCCAGAACCTCGTGTCGGAGACCCCAGAAACACCTGCCGCACAGACCGGAACCACCTGCCGAACACGCCAGAGCCACCTGCTTGACTCGCCGGAACCACCTGCCGGACAGGCCAAAATCAACAGCTGACTATGTGGGAACCACCTGGCAGAAAGACTGGAATCACCTGCCAGGCTTGCAGGAACCACCTCTCAGACATGCCGGAAGCACGTGCCGGACACGCTGGAGCCACGTCCTGGACAGACTGGAACCACCTGCCGGACATGCCTGGACCACCTGCCGAGCACGCCGGAACCACCTGCTCGACTCGCAGGACCCACGTGCCGGACACGCCTAAATGAACTGCCGGCTACACCAGAACCACTTACCCGACACTCCGGAATCACCTGCCTGGCATGCCAGAACCACCTCTCACACGTGCCAGAAGCACGTGCCGGACAAGCCTGAACGACCTAACGGACAGAACGGAACCACCTGCTCGACTCGCCGGAACTACCTGGTGGACAGGCCAATATCAACTGCTGGCTATGCCAGAACCACATGGGGGACAGTCCGGAATCACCTGCCAGCCATTGCGGAACGACCTCTCAGACCTACCAGAACCACGTGCCGGACAAGCTGGAACCACGTCCTGGACATACTGGAACCACCTGCCGGCTACGCCTGAACCACCTGCCGAGCACGACGGAACCACCTGCCGGACACGCCAAAATCACCTGCGGGCTACGCCAGAACCACTTGGAGGACTCTCCGTTATGACCTACCGGGCATGCTGGAACCACCTCTCAGACGTGCCAGAACCACGTGGCGGACACTCCGGAATCATCTGCCTTAAATGCCGGAACCAGCTGTCAGACAGACCAGAACCACGTGCCGGAGACTCTGGAAGCACATGCCGAGCATGCCGGATCCACCTGCTCGACTCGCCAGAAACACCTGCCGGACACGCCAAAATCACCTGCCGGCTACGCCAAAACCACTTGGTGGACTCTCTGGAATCACCTGCCGGGCATGGTAGAACCACCTCTCAGGTGGGCCGGAACCATGTGCCGGACACGCCGGAACCACCTCCCGGACAGACCGGAACCACCTGCCGGACACGCCAAAATCACCTGCTGGCTACGCCAAAACCACTTGGTGGACTCTCTGGAATCACCTGCCGGGCATGATAGAACCACCTCTCAGACGTGACGGAACCACGTGCCAATGACACCGGAAGCACCTCCCGAGCACGCCGGAACCACCTGCTCGACTCGCCAGAACCACCTGCCGGACACGCAGAAATCACCTGCCGGCTACGCCACAACCAGTTGGTGAACACTTCGCAATCACCTGCCGGGATTCCTGGAAACACCTGCTGGTCATGCCAAAATCACCTGCCAACCACGCCAGAACCACTTGGCGGACAGTGCGGAAACACCTGTCGGTCCGGCTGGAACCACATCTCAGACGGCCAGAACCATGTGCATGAGATGCCGGAACCACAGCCTGAACAGACGGAAACCACCTGTCAACCCCGCCTGAAACACTTGCCGAGAACGCCAGAACGACCTGCTCGAATCGCCGGAACCACCGACCTGACACGCCAAAATCACCTGCCAGGTATGCCAGAACCACTTGGCGGACACTCCGGAATCATCTGCCGGACATACCGGAACAAGCTCTCAAACACACCAGTACCACGAGCCGGAGACGCCGGAACCACGGGCTCGACCAGCCGGAACCACCGCCAGACATGCAAAATCACCTGCCGGCTATCTCAGAACCACTGGGCGAACACTCCGGGATCACCTGCCGGGCATGCCGGAACCACCTCTCAGACACACCAGAACCACGTGCCGGAGACCCCAGAAGCATCTGCCGAGCATGCCAGAGCCACCTGCTCAACTCGCCAGAAACACCTCCTGGACATGCTAAAATCACCTGCCGGGTACGCCAGAACCACCTGGCGGACACTCCGGAATCACCTGCCGTGCATGCCGGAACCACCTCTCAGACGTGCTGGAAGCACGTGCTGGACACGCCAGAAACACCTACTGGACAGTCCACAATCACCTGCCGGGCATGCAGGAACCACCTCTCAGACGTAACAGAACCACGGGCCGGACACACTGGAACCATGTCCTGGACAGACTGGAACCACCTGCCGGACACGCCTGGACCACCTGCCGAGCACGCTGGAACCACCTGCTCGACTCGCAGGACCACGGCCCGGATACGCCAAAATGAACTGCCGGCTACACCAGAACCACTTACCCGACACTCCGGAATCACCTGCCCGGCATGCCAAACCACCTGTCAGACGTGCCAGAAGCTCTTGCCGGACATGCCGGAAACACCTACCGGACAGACCGGAACCACCTGCCAGACATGCCGGAACAACCTGCCGAGCACGCCGGAGCCACCTGGTCCACTCGCCGGAACCACCTACCTGACACGCCAAAATCACCTGCCGGCTCCACCAGAACCACTTGGTGGACACTCTGGAATCTCCTGCGGGCATGCAGGAACCACCTCTCAAATTTGCCACAACCACATTCCTGACACCCCGGAACCACCCCCCGAAAACACCAGAAGCACATGCCGAGCACGCCGGAATAACTTGCTCGACTCGCTGGAACCATGTGCTGGACACGCCGTAATCACCTGCTGGCTATGCCAGAACAACATGGCAGACAGTCCGAAATCACCTGCCAGCCATGCCGGAACCGCATCTCAGACTTACCAGAACCACGTGCCGGACACGCAGGAACCATGTCCTGGACAGACTGGAACCACCTGCCGGAAACCTCTGAACCAAGAGCCGAGCACGCCGGAACCACCGGCTCGACTTGCAGGACCCCCCTAACGCACATGCCAAAATCACCTGCGGGCTGCACCAGAACCACTTGTCTGACACTCTGGAATCACCTGCCGGGCATGCTGGAACCACCTCTCAGACATGCCAGAACCACGTGCTGAACACGTCAGAACCACCTCCTGGACAGACCAGAACCAGGTGCTGGACATGCCTGAACCACTTGGTGGACACTCTGGAATCACCTGCCGGACACGCCAAAACCACCTACAGGACAGACCAAAACCACCTGCCGAGCACGCCGAAGCCACCTGCTTGACTTGCAGGAACCACCTGCCAGACATGCCAAAATAACCTGCCGGCTGTGCCAGAACTGCTTGACAGATACTCCGGAACCACCTCCTTGAGAGATCGGAACCACCTGGTGGACCAGCCAGAACCATCTGCCGAGCAAGCCGGAACTACCTGCTCTTGCCGGAACCACCTCCCGGACACGCCAAAATCACCTGCTGGCTATGCCAAACTACTTGGCGGACACGCCGGAACCACCTGCCAAGCACGGCGGAACCACCTGATCAAATCGCCAGAACCACCTGCCGATCACCCCAAAATCAACTGCCCGCTATGCCATAACCAAGTGGCAGACAGTCCGGATCACCTGCCGGGCATGCTGGAACCACTTTTCAGACTTACCAGAACCACGTGCTGGACACGCTGGAACCATGTCCTTGACCGACTGGAACCACCGTCCGGACATGCCTAAACCACGTGCCGAGCACGCCGGAGATACCTGCTCGACTCGCTGGAACCACCTGCCGGACATGCCAAAATCAACTGCCGGCTACGCCAGAACCACTTGCCGGACACTCCGGAATCATCTGCCGGACATGCCGGAACAAGCTCTCAGACAAACCAGAACCACGTGCCGGAGATGCCGGAAGCACATGCCGAGCATGCCAGAGCCACCTGCTCGACATGCCAGAGACAGATACCAGACACGCCAAAATCACCTGCCGGGTATGCCAGAACCAGCTGGAGGACACTACGGAATCACCTGCCGCGCATTCCGGAACCACCTCTCAGACGTGCTGGAAGCAAGTGCCAGACACGCCGGAAACACCTACCGGACAGACCGGAACCACCTGCCAGACATGCCGGAATCACCTGCCGAGCACGCCGGAGCCACCTGCTCGACTCGCTGGAACCACCTGCCGGACACGCCAAAATCACCTGCTGGCTACTCCGAAACCACTTGGTGGACTCTCTGGAATCACCTGCCGGGCATGATAGAACAACCTCTCAGATGTGCCGGAACCACATGCCGGACACGCCGGAACCAGCTCCCGGACAGACCGGGACCACCAGCCGGACCTGCCTGAACCAACTGTCGAGCACGCCGGAACCACATGCTCGAATTGCTGGAACCACATGCCGGACATGGCAAAATCACCTGCCGGCTACGCCAGAGCCACTTGGCAGACACTCCGGAATCACCTGCCGGGCATTCCAGCACAACCTCCTAGAAGTGCCAAAGCACGTGCCAGACAGGCCGGAACCATCTCCCGGACAGTCCGGAACCACAGGAAACACTTGCCGGAACCACCTGATTGACTCACGGGTCCCACCTGCCAGAGACCCCAAAATCACCTGCCCGCTACACCAGAACCACTTGGAGGACAAGCCGGAATCACGTGAAGGGCAGGCCGGCGCAACCTTTCAGACGTGGCAGAACCTCGTGTCTGACACCCCAGAACCACCTACCAGACAGACCACAAACATCTGCCGGACACGCCGGTACCACCGGCTCGACTCGCCAGAACCACCTGCCGGACACACAAAAATCACCTGCTGGCTACGCCACAACCAGTTGGTGAACACTTCGGAATCACCTGCCGGGCTTGCTGGAACCACCTGCCGGTCATGCCAAAATCACCTGCCAACTACGCCAGAACCACTTGGCGGACACTGCGGAAACACCTGTCGGGCAGGCCGGAACCACATCTCAGACGGGCCAGAACCATGTGCATGAGATGCCGGAACCACAGCCCGAACACACGGAAACCACCTGCCAGACCCGCCTGAACCACATGCCGAGCACGCCAGAACCACCTGCTCGACTCGCCTGAACCACCAACCTGACACGCCAAAATCACCTGCCGGGTATGCCAGAACCACTTGGCGGACACTCCGGAATCATCTGCCGCACATGCCAGAACGAGCTCTCAGACACAAGAGAACAACGTGCCGGAGGCGCCGGAATCACCTCCCGGACAGACCGGAACCACCTGCCAGACATGCCAGACACACCTGTTCCACTCGCCAGAATCACCTGCCGGACACACCAAAATCACCTGCCGGGTACACCAGAACCGCCTGGCGGACACTCCGGAATCACCTGCCGCGCATGCCGGAACCACCTCTCAGACGTGCTGGAAGCACATGCCGGACACGCCGGAAACACCTCCCGGACAGTCCGGAACCACCTCCCAGACATGCCGGAACCACCTGCCAAGCACGCCGGAGCTACCTGCTCGACTCACCAGAGCCACCTGCCGGACACACCAGAAACACCTGTGGGGTACGCCAGAACCACTTGGAGGACTCTCCAGGATCACCTGCCAGGCATGCCGGAACCACCTCTCAGACGTGCCAGAACCATGTGCAGGACACGACGGAACGACCTGCCGAGTATGCTGGAACCACCTGATCCACTCCCCAGAACCACCTGCTGGACACGGCAAAATCACCTGCCCGCTACACCAGAACTACTTGGCAGACAAGCAGGAATCACGTGAAGGGCATGCCGACACAACCTCTCAGACGTGCCAGAACCTCGTGTCGGAGACCCCAGAACCACCTGCCGCACAGACCGGAACCACCTGCCGAACACGCCAGAGCCACCTGCTTGACTCGCCGGAACCACCTGCCGGACAGGCCAAAATCAACAGCTGACTATTCGGGAACCACCTGGCAGAAAGACTGGAATCACCTGTCAGGCTTGCAGGAACCACCTCTCAGACATGCCGGAAGCACGTGCCGGACACGCTGGAGCCACGTCCTGGACAGACTGGAACCACCTGCCGGACACGCCTGGACCACCTGCCGAGCACGCCGGAACCACCTGCTCGACTCGCAGGACCCACGTGCCGGACACGCCAAAATGAACTGCCGGCTACACCAGAACCACTTACCCGACACTCCGGAATCACCTGCCTGGCATGCCAGAACCACCTCTCACACGTGCCAGAAGCACGTGCCGGACAAGCCTGAACGACCTAACGGACAGAACGGAACCACCTGCTCGACTCGCCGGAACTACCTGGTGGACAGGCCAATATCAACTGCTGGCTATGCCAGAACCACATGGGGGACAGTCCGGAATCACCTGCCAGCCATTGCGGAACGACCTCTCAGACCTACCAGAACCACGTGCCGGACAAGCTGGAACCACGTCCTGGACATACTGGAACCACCTGCCGGCTACGCCTGAACCACCTGCCGAGCACGACGGAACCACCTGCCGGACACGCCAAAATCACCTGCGGGCTACGCCAGAACCACTTGGAGGACTCTCCGTTATGACCTACCGGGCATGCTGGAACCACCTCTCAGACGTGCCAGAACCACATGGCGGACACTCCGGAATCATCTGCCTTAAATGCCGGAACCAGCTGTCAGACAGACCAGAACCACGTGCCGGAGACTCTGGAAGCACATGCCGAGCATGCCGGATCCACCTGCTCGACTCGCCAGAAACACCTGCCGGACACGCCAAAATCACCTGCCGGCTACGCCAAAACCACTTGGTGGACTCTCTGGAATCACCTGCCGGGCATGGTAGAACCACCTCTCAGGTGGGCCGGAACCATGTGCCGGACACGCCGGAACCACCTCCCGGACAGACCGGAACCACCTGCCGGACACGCCAAAATCACCTGCTGGCTACGCCAAAACCACTTGGTGGACTCTCTGGAATCACCTGCCGGGCATGATAGAACCACCTCTCAGACGTGACGGAACCACGTGCCAATGACACCGGAAGCACCTCCCGAGCACGCCAGAACCACCTGCTCGACTCGCCAGAACCACCTGCCGGACACGCAGAAATCACCTGCCGGCTACGCCACAACCAGTTGGTGAACACTTCGCAATCACCTGCCGGGATTCCTGGAAACACCTGCTGGTCATGCCAAAATCACCTGCCAACCACGCCAGAACCACTTGGCGGACAGTGCGGAAACACCTGTCGGTCCGGCTGGAACCACATCTCAGACGGCCAGAACCATGTGCATGAGATGCCGGAACCACAGCCTGAACAGACGGAAACCACCTGTCAACCCCGCCTGAAACACTTGCCGAGAACGCCAGAACGACCTGCTCGAATCGCCGGAACCACCGACCTGACACGCCAAAATCACCTGCCAGGTATGCCAGAACCACTTGGCGGACACTCCGGAATCATCTGCCGGACATACCGGAACAAGCTCTCAAACACACCAGTACCACGAGCCGGAGACGCCGGAACCACGGGCTCGACCAGCCGGAACCACCGCCAGACATGCAAAATCACCTGCCGGCTATCTCAGAACCACTGGGCGAACACTCCGGGATCACCTGCCGGGCATGCCGGAACCACCTCTCAGACACACCAGAACCACGTGCCGGAGACCCCAGAAGCATCTGCCGAGCATGCCAGAGCCACCTGCTCAACTCGCCAGAAACACCTCCTGGACATGCTAAAATCACCTGCCGGGTACGCCAGAACCACCTGGCGGACACTCCGGAATCACCTGCCGTGCATGCCGGAACCACCTCTCAGACGTGCTGGAAGCACGTGCTGGACACGCCAGAAACACCTACTGGACAGTCCACAATCACCTGCCGGGCATGCAGGAACCACCTCTCAGACGTAACAGAACCACGGGCCGGACACACTGGAACCATGTCCTGGACAGACTGGAACCACCTGCCGGACACGCCTGGACCACCTGCCGAGCACGCTGGAACCACCTGCTCGACTCGCAGGACCACGGCCCGGATACGCCAAAATGAACTGCCGGCTACACCAGAACCACTTACCCGACACTCCGGAATCACCTGCCCGGCATGCCAAACCACCTGTCAGACGTGCCAGAAGCTCTTGCCGGACATGCCGGAAACACCTACCGGACAGACCGGAACCACCTGCCAGACATGCCGGAACAACCTGCCGAGCACGCCGGAGCCACCTGGTCCACTCGCCGGAACCACCTACCTGACACGCCAAAATCACCTGCCGGCTCCACCAGAACCACTTGGTGGACACTCTGGAATCTCCTGCAGGCATGCAGGAACCACCTCTCAAATTTGCCACAACCACATTCCTGACACCCCGGAACCACCCCCCGAAAACACCAGAAGCACATGCCGAGCACGCCGGAATAACTTGCTCGACTCGCTGGAACCATGTGCTGGACACGCCGTAATCACCTGCTGGCTATGCCAGAACAACATGGCAGACAGTCCGAAATCACCTGCCAGCCATGCCGGAACCGCATCTCAGACTTACCAGAACCACGTGCCGGACACGCAGGAACCATGTCCTGGACAGACTGGAACCACCTGCCGGAAACCTCTGAACCAAGAGCCGAGCACGCCGGAACCACCGGCTCGACTTGCAGGACCCCCCTAACGCACATGCTAAAATCACCTGCGGGCTGCACCAGAACCACTTGTCTGACACTCTGGAATCACCTGCCGGGCATGCTGGAACCACCTCTCAGACATGCCAGAACCACGTGCCGAACACGTCAGAACCACCTCCTGGACAGACCAGAACCAGGTGCTGGACATGCCTGAACCACTTGGTGGACACTCTGGAATCACCTGCCGGACACGCCAAAACCACCTACAGGACAGACCCAAACCACCTGCCGAGCACGCCGAAGCCACCTGCTTGACTTGCAGGAACCACCTGCCAGACATGCCAAAATAACCTGCCGGCTGTGCCAGAACTGCTTGACAGATACTCCGGAACCACCTCCTTGAGAGATCGGAACCACCTGATGGACCAGCCAGAACCATCTGCCGAGCAAGCCGGAACTACCTGCACTTGCCGGAACCACCTCCCGGACACGCCAAAATCACCTGCTGGCTATGCCAAACTACTTGGCGGACACGCCGGAACCACCTGCCAAGCACGGCGGAACCACCTGATCAAATCGCCAGAACCACCTGCCGATCACCCCAAAATCAACTGCCCGCTATGCCATAACCAAGTGGCAGACAGTCCGGATCACCTGCCGGGCATGCTGGAACCACTTTTCAGACTTACCAGAACCACGTGCTGGACACGCTGGAACCATGTCCTTGACCGACTGGAACCACCGTCCGGACATGCCTAAACCACGTGCCGAGCACGCCGGAGATACCTGCTCGACTCGCTGGAACCACCTGCCGGACATGCCAAAATCAACTGCCGGCTACGCCAGAACCACTTGCCGGACACTCCGGAATCACCTGCCGGGCATTCCAGCACAACCTCCTAGAAGTGCCAAAGCACGTGCCAGAGAGGCCGGAACCATCTCCCGGACAGTCCGGAACCACAGGAAACACTCGCCGGAACCACCTGCTTGACTCACGGGTCCCACCTGCCAGAGACGCCAAAATCACCTGCCCGCTACACCAGAACCACTTGGAGGACAAGCCGGAATCACGTGAAGGGCAGGCCGGCGCAACCTTTCAGACGTGGCAGAACCTCGTGTCTGACACCCCAGAACCACCTACCAGACAGACCACAAACATCTGCCGGACACGCCGGTACCACCGGCTCGACTCGCCAGAACCACCTGCCGGACACACAAAAATCACCTGCTGGCTACGCCACAACCAGTAGGTGAACACTTCGGAATCACCTGCCGGGCTTGCTGGAACCACCTGCCGGTCATGCCAAAATCACCTGCCAACTACGCCAGAACCACTTGGCGGACACTGCGGAAACACCTGTCGGGCAGGCCAGAACCACATCTCAGACGGGCCAGAACCATGTGCATGAGATGCCGGAACCACAGCCCGAACACACGGAAACCACCTGCCAGACCCGCCTGAACCACATGCCGAGCACGCCAGAACCACCTGCTCGACTCGCCTGAACCACCAACCTGACACGCCAAAATCACCTGCCGGGTATGCCAGAACCACTTGGCGGACACTCCGGAATCATCTGCCGCACATGCCAGAACGAGCTCTCAGACACAAGAGAACAACGTGCCGGAGGCGCCGGAATCACCTCCCGGACAGACCGGAACCACCTGCCAGACATGCCAGACACACCTGTTCCACTCGCCAGAATCACCTGCCGGACACACCAAAATCACCTGCCGGGTACACCAGAACCGCCTGGCGGACACTCCGGAATCACCTGCCGCGCATGCCGGAACCACCTCTCAGACGTGCTGGAAGCACATGCCGGACACGCCGGAAACACCTCCCGGACAGTCCGGAACCACCTCCCAGACATGCCGGAACCACCTGCCAAGCACGCCGGAGCTACCTGCTCGACTCACCAGAGCCACCTGCCGGACACACCAGAAACACCTGTGGGGTACGCCAGAACCACTTGGAGGACTCTCCAGGATCACCTGCCAGGCATGCCGGAACCACCTCTCAGACGTGCCAGAACCATGTGCAGGACACGACGGAACGACCTGCCGAGTATGCTGGAACCACCTGATCCACTCCCCAGAACCACCTGCTGGACACGGCAAAATCACCTGCCCGCTACACCAGAACTACTTGGCAGACAAGCAGGAATCACGTGAAGGGCATGCCGACACAACCTCTCAGACGTGCCAGAACCTCGTGTCGGAGACCCCAGAAACACCTGCCGCACAGACCGGAACCACCTGCCGAACACGCCAGAGCCACCTGCTTGACTCGCCGGAACCACCTGCCGGACAGGCCAAAATCAACAGCTGACTATTCGGGAACCACCTGGCAGAAAGACTGGAATCACCTGCCAGGCTTGCAGGAACCACCTCTCAGACATGCCAGAAGCACGTGCCGGACACGCTGGAGCCACGTCCTGGACAGACTGGAACCACCTGCCGGACACGCCTGGACCACCTGCCGAGCACGCCGGAACCACCTGCTCGACTCGCAGGACCCACGTGCCGGACATGCCTAAATGAACTGCCGGCTACACCAGAACCACTTACCCGACACTCCGGAATCACCTGCCTGGCATGCCAGAACCACCTCTCACACGTGCCAGAAGCACGTGCCGGACAAGCCTGAACGACCTAACGGACAGAACGGAACCACCTGCTCGACTCGCCGGAACTACCTGGTGGACAGGCCAATATCAACTGCTGGCTATGCCAGAACCACATGGGGGACAGTCCGGAATCACCTGCCAGCCATTGCGGAACGACCTCTCAGACCTACCAGAACCACGTGCCGGACAAGCTGGAACCACGTCCTGGACATACTGGAACCACCTGCCGGCTACGCCTGAACCACCTGCCGAGCACGACGGAACCACCTGCCGGACACGCCAAAATCACCTGCGGGCTACGCCAGAACCACTTGGAGGACTCTCCGTTATGACCTACCGGGCATGCTGGAACCACCTCTCAGACGTGCCAGAACCACGTGGCGGACACTCCGGAATCATCTGCCTTAAATGCCGGAACCAGCTGTCAGACAGACCAGAACCACGTGCCGGAGACTCTGGAAGCACATGCCGAGCATGCCGGATCCACCTGCTCGACTCGCCAGAAACACCTGCCGGACACGCCAAAATCACCTGCCGGCTACGCCAAAACCACTTGGTGGACTCTCTGGAATCACCTGCCGGGCATGGTAGAACCACCTCTCAGGTGGGCCGGAACCATGTGCCGGACACGCCGGAACCACCTCCCGGACAGACCGGAACCACCTGCCGGACACGCCAAAATCACCTGCTGGCTACGCCAAAACCACTTGGTGGACTCTCTGGAATCACCTGCCGGGCATGATAGAACCACCTCTCAGACGTGACGGAACCACGTGCCAATGACACCGGAAGCACCTCCCGAGCACGCCGGAACCACCTGCTCGACTCGCCAGAACCACCTGCCGGACACGCAGAAATCACCTGCCGGCTACGCCACAACCAGTTGGTGAACACTTCGCAATCACCTGCCGGGATTCCTGGAAACACCTGCTGGTCATGCCAAAATCACCTGCCAACCACGCCAGAACCACTTGGCGGACAGTGCGGAAACACCTGTCGGTCCGGCTGGAACCACATCTCAGACGGCCAGAACCATGTGCATGAGATGCCGGAACCACAGCCTGAACAGACGGAAACCACCTGTCAACCCCGCCTGAAACACTTGCCGAGAACGCCAGAACGACCTGCTCGAATCGCCGGAACCACCGACCTGACACGCCAAAATCACCTGCCAGGTATGCCAGAACCACTTGGCGGACACTCCGGAATCATCTGCCGGACATACCGGAACAAGCTCTCAAACACACCAGTACCACGAGCCGGAGACGCCGGAACCACGGGCTCGACCAGCCGGAACCACCGCCAGACATGCAAAATCACCTGCCGGCTATCTCAGAACCACTGGGCGAACACTCCGGGATCACCTGCCGGGCATGCCGGAACCACCTCTCAGACACACCAGAACCACGTGCCGGAGACCCCAGAAGCATCTGCCGAGCATGCCAGAGCCACCTGCTCAACTCGCCAGAAACACCTCCTGGACATGCTAAAATCACCTGCCGGGTACGCCAGAACCACCTGGCGGACACTCCGGAATCACCTGCCGTGCATGCCGGAACCACCTCTCAGACGTGCTGGAAGCACGTGCTGGACACGCCAGAAACACCTACTGGACAGTCCACAATCACCTGCCGGGCATGCAGGAACCACCTCTCAGACGTAACAGAACCACGGGCCGGACACACTGGAACCATGTCCTGGACAGACTGGAACCACCTGCCGGACACGCCTGGACCACCTGCCGAGCACGCTGGAACCACCTGCTCGACTCGCAGGACCACGGCCCGGATACGCCAAAATGAACTGCCGGCTACACCAGAACCACTTACCCGACACTCCGGAATCACCTGCCCGGCATGCCAAACCACCTGTCAGACGTGCCAGAAGCTCTTGCCGGACATGCCGGAAACACCTACCGGACAGACCGGAACCACCTGCCAGACATGCCGGAACAACCTGCCGAGCACGCCGGAGCCACCTGGTCCACTCGCCGGAACCACCTACCTGACACGCCAAAATCACCTGCCGGCTCCACCAGAACCACTTGGTGGACACTCTGGAATCTCCTGCAGGCATGCAGGAACCACCTCTCAAATTTGCCACAACCACATTCCTGACACCCCGGAACCACCCCCCGAAAACACCAGAAGCACATGCCGAGCACGCCGGAATAACTTGCTCGACTCGCTGGAACCATGTGCTGGACACGCCGTAATCACCTGCTGGCTATGCCAGAACAACATGGCAGACAGTCCGAAATCACCTGCCAGCCATGCCGGAACCGCATCTCAGACTTACCAGAACCACGTGCCGGACACGCAGGAACCATGTCCTGGACAGACTGGAACCACCTGCCGGAAACCTCTGAACCAAGAGCCGAGCACGCCGGAACCACCGGCTCGACTTGCAGGACCCCCCTAACGCACATGCTAAAATCACCTGCGGGCTGCACCAGAACCACTTGTCTGACACTCTGGAATCACCTGCCGGGCATGCTGGAACCACCTCTCAGACATGCCAGAACCACGTGCCGAACACGTCAGAACCACCTCCTGGACAGACCAGAACCAGGTGCTGGACATGCCTGAACCACTTGGTGGACACTCTGGAATCACCTGCCGGACACGCCAAAACCACCTACAGGACAGACCAAAACCACCTGCCGAGCACGCCGAAGCCACCTGCTTGACTTGCAGGAACCACCTGCCAGACATGCCAAAATAACCTGCCGGCTGTGCCAGAACTGCTTGACAGATACTCCGGAACCACCTCCTTGAGAGATCGGAACCACCTGATGGACCAGCCAGAACCATCTGCCGAGCAAGCCGGAACTACCTGCTCTTGCCGGAACCACCTCCCGGACACGCCAAAATCACCTGCTGGCTATGCCAAACTACTTGGCGGACACGCCGGAACCACCTGCCAAGCACGGCGGAACCACCTGATCAAATCGCCAGAACCACCTGCCGATCACCCCAAAATCAACTGCCCGCTATGCCATAACCAAGTGGCAGACAGTCCGGATCACCTGCCGGGCATGCTGGAACCACTTTTCAGACTTACCAGAACCACGTGCTGGACACGCTGGAACCATGTCCTTGACCGACTGGAACCACCGTCCGGACATGCCTAAACCACGTGCCGAGCACGCCGGAGATACCTGCTCGACTCGCTGGAACCACCTGCCGGACATGCCAAAATCAACTGCCGGCTACGCCAGAACCACTTGCCGGACACTCCGGAATCACCTGCCGGGCATTCCAGCACAACCTCCTAGAAGTGCCAAAGCACGTGCCAGACAGGCCGGAACCATCTCCCGGACAGTCCGGAACCACAGGAAACACTCGCCGGAACCACCTGCTTGACTCACGGGTCCCACCTGCCAGAGACGCCAAAATCACCTGCCCGCTACACCAGAACCACTTGGAGGACAAGCCGGAATCACGTGAAGGGCAGGCCGGCGCAACCTTTCAGACGTGGCAGAACCTCGTGTCTGACACCCCAGAACCACCTACCAGACAGACCACAAACATCTGCCGGACACGCCGGTACCACCGGCTCGACTCGCCAGAACCACCTGCCGGACACACAAAAATCACCTGCTGGCTACGCCACAACCAGTAGGTGAACACTTCGGAATCACCTGCCGGGCTTGCTGGAACCACCTGCCGGTCATGCCAAAATCACCTGCCAACTACGCCAGAACCACTTGGCGGACACTGCGGAAACACCTGTCGGGCAGGCCGGAACCACATCTCAGACGGGCCAGAACCATGTGCATGAGATGCCGGAACCACAGCCCGAACACACGGAAACCACCTGCCAGACCCGCCTGAACCACATGCCGAGCACGCCAGAACCACCTGCTCGACTCGCCTGAACCACCAACCTGACACGCCAAAATCACCTGCCGGGTATGCCAGAACCACTTGGCGGACACTCCGGAATCATCTGCCGCACATGCCAGAACGAGCTCTCAGACACAAGAGAACAACGTGCCGGAGGCGCCGGAATCACCTCCCGGACAGACCGGAACCACCTGCCAGACATGCCAGACACACCTGTTCCACTCGCCAGAATCACCTGCCGGACACACCAAAATCACCTGCCGGGTACACCAGAACCGCCTGGCGGACACTCCGGAATCACCTGCCGCGCATGCCGGAACCACCTCTCAGACGTGCTGGAAGCACATGCCGGACACGCCGGAAACACCTCCCGGACAGTCCGGAACCACCTCCCAGACATGCCGGAACCACCTGCCAAGCACGCCGGAGCTACCTGCTCGACTCACCAGAGCCACCTGCCGGACACACCAGAAACACCTGTGGGGTACGCCAGAACCACTTGGAGGACTCTCCAGGATCACCTGCCAGGCATGCCGGAACCACCTCTCAGACGTGCCAGAACCATGTGCAGGACACGACGGAACGACCTGCCGAGTATGCTGGAACCACCTGATCCACTCCCCAGAACCACCTGCTGGACACGGCAAAATCACCTGCCCGCTACACCAGAACTACTTGGCAGACAAGCAGGAATCACGTGAAGGGCATGCCGACACAACCTCTCAGACGTGCCAGAACCTCGTGTCGGAGACCCCAGAAACACCTGCCGCACAGACCGGAACCACCTGCCGAACACGCCAGAGCCACCTGCTTGACTCGCCGGAACCACCTGCCGGACAGGCCAAAATCAACAGCTGACTATTCGGGAACCACCTGGCAGAAAGACTGGAATCACCTGCCAGGCTTGCAGGAACCACCTCTCAGACATGCCAGAAGCACGTGCCGGACACGCTGGAGCCACGTCCTGGACAGACTGGAACCACCTGCCGGACACGCCTGGACCACCTGCCGAGCACGCCGGAACCACCTGCTCGACTCGCAGGACCCACGTGCCGGACACGCCTAAATGAACTGCCGGCTACACCAGAACCACTTACCCGACACTCCGGAATCACCTGCCTGGCATGCCAGAACCACCTCTCACACGTGCCAGAAGCACGTGCCGGACAAGCCTGAACGACCTAACGGACAGAACGGAACCACCTGCTCGACTCGCCGGAACTACCTGGTGGACAGGCCAATATCAACTGCTGGCTATGCCAGAACCACATGGGGGACAGTCCGGAATCACCTGCCAGCCATTGCGGAACGACCTCTCAGACCTACCAGAACCACGTGCCGGACAAGCTGGAACCACGTCCTGGACATACTGGAACCACCTGCCGGCTACGCCTGAACCACCTGCCGAGCACGACGGAACCACCTGCCGGACACGCCAAAATCACCTGCGGGCTACGCCAGAACCACTTGGAGGACTCTCCGTTATGACCTACCGGGCATGCTGGAACCACCTCTCAGACGTGCCAGAACCACGTGGCGGACACTCCGGAATCATCTGCCTTAAATGCCGGAACCAGCTGTCAGACAGACCAGAACCACGTGCCGGAGACTCTGGAAGCACATGCCGAGCATGCCGGATCCACCTGCTCGACTCGCCAGAAACACCTGCCGGACACGCCAAAATCACCTGCCGGCTACGCCAAAACCACTTGGTGGACTCTCTGGAATCACCTGCCGGGCATGGTAGAACCACCTCTCAGGTGGGCCGGAACCATGTGCCGGACACGCCGGAACCACCTCCCGGACAGACCGGAACCACCTGCCGGACACGCCAAAATCACCTGCTGGCTACGCCAAAACCACTTGGTGGACTCTCTGGAATCACCTGCCGGGCATGATAGAACCACCTCTCAGACGTGACGGAACCACGTGCCAATGACACCGGAAGCACCTCCCGAGCACGCCGGAACCACCTGCTCGACTCGCCAGAACCACCTGCCGGACACGCAGAAATCACCTGCCGGCTACGCCACAACCAGTTGGTGAACACTTCGCAATCACCTGCCGGGATTCCTGGAAACACCTGCTGGTCATGCCAAAATCACCTGCCAACCACGCCAGAACCACTTGGCGGACAGTGCGGAAACACCTGTCGGTCCGGCTGGAACCACATCTCAGACGGCCAGAACCATGTGCATGAGATGCCGGAACCACAGCCTGAACAGACGGAAACCACCTGTCAACCCCGCCTGAAACACTTGCCGAGAACGCCAGAACGACCTGCTCGAATCGCCGGAACCACCGACCTGACACGCCAAAATCACCTGCCAGGTATGCCAGAACCACTTGGCGGACACTCCGGAATCATCTGCCGGACATACCGGAACAAGCTCTCAAACACACCAGTACCACGAGCCGGAGACGCCGGAACCACGGGCTCGACCAGCCGGAACCACCGCCAGACATGCAAAATCACCTGCCGGCTATCTCAGAACCACTGGGCGAACACTCCGGGATCACCTGCCGGGCATGCCGGAACCACCTCTCAGACACACCAGAACCACGTGCCGGAGACCCCAGAAGCATCTGCCGAGCATGCCAGAGCCACCTGCTCAACTCGCCAGAAACACCTCCTGGACATGCTAAAATCACCTGCCGGGTACGCCAGAACCACCTGGCGGACACTCCGGAATCACCTGCCGTGCATGCCGGAACCACCTCTCAGACGTGCTGGAAGCACGTGCTGGACACGCCAGAAACACCTACTGGACAGTCCACAATCACCTGCCGGGCATGCAGGAACCACCTCTCAGACGTAACAGAACCACGGGCCGGACACACTGGAACCATGTCCTGGACAGACTGGAACCACCTGCCGGACACGCCTGGACCACCTGCCGAGCACGCTGGAACCACCTGCTCGACTCGCAGGACCACGGCCCGGATACGCCAAAATGAACTGCCGGCTACACCAGAACCACTTACCCGACACTCCGGAATCACCTGCCCGGCATGCCAAACCACCTGTCAGACGTGCCAGAAGCTCTTGCCGGACATGCCGGAAACACCTACCGGACAGACCGGAACCACCTGCCAGACATGCCGGAACAACCTGCCGAGCACGCCGGAGCCACCTGGTCCACTCGCCGGAACCACCTACCTGACACGCCAAAATCACCTGCCGGCTCCACCAGAACCACTTGGTGGACACTCTGGAATCTCCTGCAGGCATGCAGGAACCACCTCTCAAATTTGCCACAACCACATTCCTGACACCCCGGAACCACCCCCCGAAAACACCAGAAGCACATGCCGAGCACGCCGGAATAACTTGCTCGACTCGCTGGAACCATGTGCTGGACACGCCGTAATCACCTGCTGGCTATGCCAGAACAACATGGCAGACAGTCCGAAATCACCTGCCAGCCATGCCGGAACCGCATCTCAGACTTACCAGAACCACGTGCCGGACACGCAGGAACCATGTCCTGGACAGACTGGAACCACCTGCCGGAAACCTCTGAACCAAGAGCCGAGCACGCCGGAACCACCGGCTCGACTTGCAGGACCCCCCTAACGCACATGCTAAAATCACCTGCGGGCTGCACCAGAACCACTTGTCTGACACTCTGGAATCACCTGCCGGGCATGCTGGAACCACCTCTCAGACATGCCAGAACCACGTGCCGAACACGTCAGAACCACCTCCTGGACAGACCAGAACCAGGTGCTGGACATGCCTGAACCACTTGGTGGACACTCTGGAATCACCTGCCGGACACGCCAAAACCACCTACAGGACAGACCAAAACCACCTGCCGAGCACGCCGAAGCCACCTGCTTGACTTGCAGGAACCACCTGCCAGACATGCCAAAATAACCTGCCGGCTGTGCCAGAACTGCTTGACAGATACTCCGGAACCACCTCCTTGAGAGATCGGAACCACCTGATGGACCAGCCAGAACCATCTGCCGAGCAAGCCGGAACTACCTGCTCTTGCCGGAACCACCTCCCGGACACGCCAAAATCACCTGCTGGCTATGCCAAACTACTTGGCGGACACGCCGGAACCACCTGCCAAGCACGGCGGAACCACCTGATCAAATCGCCAGAACCACCTGCCGATCACCCCAAAATCAACTGCCCGCTATGCCATAACCAAGTGGCAGACAGTCCGGATCACCTGCCGGGCATGCTGGAACCACTTTTCAGACTTACCAGAACCACGTGCTGGACATGCTGGAACCATGTCCTTGACCGACTGGAACCACCGTCCGGACATGCCTAAACCACGTGCCGAGCACGCCGGAGATACCTGCTCGACTCGCTGGAACCACCTGCCGGACATGCCAAAATCAACTGCCGGCTACGCCAGAACCACTTGCCGGACACTCCGGAATCACCTGCCGGGCATTCCAGCACAACCTCCTAGAAGTGCCAAAGCACGTGCCAGACAGGCCGGAACCATCTCCCGGACAGTCCGGAACCACAGGAAACACTTGCCGGAACCACCTGCTTGACTCACGGGTCCCACCTGCCAGAGACGCCAAAATCACCTGCCCGCTACACCAGAACCACTTGGAGGACAAGCCGGAATCACGTGAAGGGCAGGCCGGCGCAACCTTTCAGACGTGGCAGAACCTCGTGTCTGACACCCCAGAACCACCTACCAGACAGACCACAAACATCTGCCGGACACGCCGGTACCACCGGCTCGACTCGCCAGAACCACCTGCCGGACACACAAAAATCACCTGCTGGCTACGCCACAACCAGTAGGTGAACACTTCGGAATCACCTGCCGGGCTTGCTGGAACCACCTGCCGGTCATGCCAAAATCACCTGCCAACTACGCCAGAACCACTTGGCGGACACTGCGGAAACACCTGTCGGGCAGGCCGGAACCACATCTCAGACGGGCCAGAACCATGTGCATGAGATGCCGGAACCACAGCCCGAACACACGGAAACCACCTGCCAGACCCGCCTGAACCACATGCCGAGCACGCCAGAACCACCTGCTCGACTCGCCTGAACCACCAACCTGACACGCCAAAATCACCTGCCGGGTATGCCAGAACCACTTGGCGGACAATCCGGAATCATCTGCCACACATGCCAGAACGAGCTCTCAGACACAAGAGAACAACGTGCCGGAGGCGCCGGAATCACCTCCCGGACAGACCGGAACCACCTGCCAGACATGCCAGACACACCTGTTCCACTCGCCAGAATCACCTGCCGGACACACCAAAATCACCTGCCGGGTACACCAGAACCGCCTGGCGGACACTCCGGAATCACCTGCCGCGCATGCCAGAACCACCTCTCAGACGTGCTGGAAGCACATGCCGGACACGCCGGAAACACCTCCCGGACAGTCCGGAACCACCTCCCAGACATGCCGGAACCACCTGCCAAGCACGCCGGAGCTACCTGCTCGACTCACCAGAGCCACCTGCCGGACACACCAGAAACACCTGTGGGGTACGCCAGAACCACTTGGAGGACTCTCCAGGATCACCTGCCAGGCATGCCGGAACCACCTCTCAGACGTGCCAGAACCATGTGCAGGACACGACGGAATGACCTGCCGAGTATGCTGGAACCACCTGATCCACTCCCCAGAACCACCTGCTGGACATGGCAAAATCACCTGCCCGCTACACCAGAACTACTTGGCAGACAAGCAGGAATCACGTGAAGGGCATGCCGACACAACCTCTCAGACGTGCCAGAACCTCGTGTCGGAGACCCCAGAACCACCTGCTGCACAGACCGGAACCACCTGCCGAACACGCCAGAGCCACCTGCTTGACTCGCCGGAACCACCTGCCGGACAGGCCAAAATCAACAGCTGACTATTCGGGAACCACCTGGCAGAAAGACTGGAATCACCTGCCAGGCTTGCAGGAACCACCTCTCAGACATGCCAGAAGCACGTGCCGGACACGCTGGAGCCACGTCCTGGACAGACTGGAACCACCTGCCGGACACGCCTGGACCACCTGCCGAGCACGCCGGAACCACCTGCTCGACTCGCAGGACCCACGTGCCGGACACGCCAAAATGAACTGCCGGCTACACCAGAACCACTTACCTGACACTCCGGAATCACCTGCCTGGCATGCCAGAACCACCTCTCACACGTGCCAGAAGCACGTGCCGGACAAGCCTGAACGACCTAACGGACAGAACGGAACCACCTGCTCGACTCGCCGGAACTACCTGGTGGACAGGCCAATATCAACTGCTGGCTATGCCAGAACCACATGGGGGACAGTCCGGAATCACCTGCCAGCCATTGCGGAACGACCTCTCAGACCTACCAGAACCACGTGCCGGACAAGCTGGAACCACGTCCTGGACATACTGGAACCACCTGCCGGCTACGCCTGAACCACCTGCCGAGCACGACGGAACCACCTGCCGGACACGCCAAAATCACCTGCGGGCTATGCCAGAACCACTTGGAGGACTCTCCGTTATGACCTACCGGGCATGCTGGAACCACCTCTCAGACGTGCCAGAACCACGTGGCGGACACTCCGGAATCATCTGCCTTAAATGCCGGAACCAGCTGTCAGACAGACCAGAACCACGTGCCGGAGACTCTGGAAGCACATGCCGAGCATGCCGGATCCACCTGCTCGACTCGCCAGAAACACCTGCCGGACACGCCAAAATCACCTGCCGGCTACGCCAAAACCACTTGGTGGACTCTCTGGAATCACCTGCCGGGCATGGTAGAACCACCTCTCAGGTGGGCCGGAACCATGTGCCGGACACGCCGGAACCACCTCCCGGACAGACCGGAACCACCTGCCGGACACGCCAAAATCACCTGCTGGCTACGCCAAAACCACTTGGTGGACTCTCTGGAATCACCTGCCGGGCATGATAGAACCACCTCTCAGACGTGACGGAACCACGTGCCAATGACACCGGAAGCACCTCCCGAGCACGCCGGAACCACCTGCTCGACTCGCCAGAACCACCTGCCGGACACGCAGAAATCACCTGCCGGCTACGCCACAACCAGTTGGTGAACACTTCGCAATCACCTGCCGGGATTCCTGGAAACACCTGCTGGTCATGCCAAAATCACCTGCCAACCACGCCAGAACCACTTGGCGGACAGTGCGGAAACACCTGTCGGTCCGGCTGGAACCACATCTCAGACGGCCAGAACCATGTGCATGAGATGCCGGAACCACAGCCTGAACAGACGGAAACCACCTGTCAACCCCGCCTGAAACACTTGCCGAGAACGCCAGAACGACCTGCTCGAATCGCCGGAACCACCGACCTGACACGCCAAAATCACCTGCCAGGTATGCCAGAACCACTTGGCGGACACTCCGGAATCATCTGCCGGACATACCGGAACAAGCTCTCAAACACACCAGTACCACGAGCCGGAGACGCCGGAACCACGGGCTCGACCAGCCGGAACCACCGCCAGACATGCAAAATCACCTGCCGGCTATCTCAGAACCACTGGGCGAACACTCCGGGATCACCTGCCGGGCATGCCGGAACCACCTCTCAGACACACCAGAACCACGTGCCGGAGACCCCAGAAGCATCTGCCGAGCATGCCAGAGCCACCTGCTCAACTCGCCAGAAACACCTCCTGGACATGCTAAAATCACCTGCCGGGTACGCCAGAACCACCTGGCGGACACTCCGGAATCACCTGCCGTGCATGCCGGAACCACCTCTCAGACGTGCTGGAAGCACGTGCTGGACACGCCAGAAACACCTACTGGACAGTCCACAATCACCTGCCGGGCATGCAGGAACCACCTCTCAGACGTAACAGAACCACGGGCCGGACACACTGGAACCATGTCCTGGACAGACTGGAACCACCTGCCGGACACGCCTGGACCACCTGCCGAGCACGCTGGAACCACCTGCTCGACTCGCAGGACCACGGCCCGGATACGCCAAAATGAACTGCCGGCTACACCAGAACCACTTACCCGACACTCCGGAATCACCTGCCCGGCATGCCAAACCACCTGTCAGACGTGCCAGAAGCTCTTGCCGGACATGCCGGAAACACCTACCGGACAGACCGGAACCACCTGCCAGACATGCCGGAACAACCTGCCGAGCACGCCGGAGCCACCTGGTCCACTCGCCGGAACCACCTACCTGACACGCCAAAATCACCTGCCGGCTCCACCAGAACCACTTGGTGGACACTCTGGAATCTCCTGCAGGCATGCAGGAACCACCTCTCAAATTTGCCACAACCACATTCCTGACACCCCGGAACCACCCCCCGAAAACACCAGAAGCACATGCCGAGCACGCCGGAATAACTTGCTCGACTCGCTGGAACCATGTGCTGGACACGCCGTAATCACCTGCTGGCTATGCCAGAACAACATGGCAGACAGTCCGAAATCACCTGCCAGCCATGCCGGAACCGCATCTCAGACTTACCAGAACCACGTGCCGGACACGCAGGAACCATGTCCTGGACAGACTGGAACCACCTGCCGGAAACCTCTGAACCAAGAGCCGAGCACGCCGGAACCACCGGCTCGACTTGCAGGACCCCCCTAACGCACATGCTAAAATCACCTGCGGGCTGCACCAGAACCACTTGTCTGACACTCTGGAATCACCTGCCGGGCATGCTGGAACCACCTCTCAGACATGCCAGAACCACGTGCCGAACACGTCAGAACCACCTCCTGGACAGACCAGAACCAGGTGCTGGACATGCCTGAACCACTTGGTGGACACTCTGGAATCACCTGCCGGACACGCCAAAACCACCTACAGGACAGACCAAAACCACCTGCCGAGCACGCCGAAGCCACCTGCTTGACTTGCAGGAACCACCTGCCAGACATGCCAAAATAACCTGCCGGCTGTGCCAGAACTGCTTGACAGATACTCCGGAACCACCTCCTTGAGAGATCGGAACCACCTGATGGACCAGCCAGAACCATCTGCCGAGCAAGCCGGAACTACCTGCTCTTGCCGGAACCACCTCCCGGACACGCCAAAATCACCTGCTGGCTATGCCAAACTACTTGGCGGACACGCCGGAACCACCTGCCAAGCACGGCGGAACCACCTGATCAAATCGCCAGAACCACCTGCCGATCACCCCAAAATCAACTGCCCGCTATGCCATAACCAAGTGGCAGACAGTCCGGATCACCTGCCGGGCATGCTGGAACCACTTTTCAGACTTACCAGAACCACGTGCTGGACACGCTGGAACCATGTCCTTGACCGACTGGAACCACCGTCCGGACATGCCTAAACCACGTGCCGAGCACGCCGGAGATACCTGCTCGACTCGCTGGAACCACCTGCCGGACATGCCAAAATCAACTGCCGGCTACGCCAGAACCACTTGCCGGACACTCCGGAATCATCTGCCGGACATGCCGGAACAAGCTCTCAGACAAACCAGAACCACGTGCCGGAGATGCCGGAAGCACATGCCGAGCATGCCGGAGCCACCTGCTCGACACGCCAGAGACAGATACCAGACACGCCAAAATCACCTGCCGGGTATGCCAGAACCAGCTGGCGGACACTACGGAATCACCTGCTGCGCATTCCGGAACCACCTCTCAGACGTGCTGGAAGCAAGTGCCAGACACGCCGGAAACACCTACCGGACAGACCGGAACCACCTGCCAGACATGCCGGAATCACCTGCCGAGCACGCTGGAGCCACCTGCTCGACTCGCTGGAACCACCTGCCGGACACGCCAAAATCACCTGCTGGCTTCTCCGAAACCACTTGGTGGACTCCCTGGAATCACCTGCCGGGCATGATAGAACAACCTCTCAGATGTGCCGGAACCACATGCCGGACACGCCGGAACCAGCTCCCGGACAGACCGGGACCACCAGCCGGACCTGCCTGAACCAACTGTCGAGCACGCCGGAACCACATGCTCGAATTGCTGGAACCACATGCCGGACATGGCAAAATCACCTGCCGGCTACGCCAGAGCCACTTGGCAGACACTCCGGAATCACCTGCCGGGCATTCCAGCACAACCTCCTAGAAGTGCCAAAGCACGTGCCAGACAGGCCGGAACCATCTCCCGGACAGTCCGGAACCACAGGAAACACTCGCCGGAACCACCTGCTTGACTCACGGGTCCCACCTGCCAGAGACGCCAAAATCACCTGCCCGCTACACCAGAACCACTTGGAGGACAAGCCGGAATCACGTGAAGGGCAGGCCGGCGCAACCTTTCAGACGTGGCAGAACCTCGTGTCTGACACCCCAGAACCACCTACCAGACAGACCACAAACATCTGCCGGACACGCCGGTACCACCGGCTCGACTCGCCAGAACCACCTGCCGGACACACAAAAATCACCTGCCGGCTACGCCACAACCAGTTGGTGAACACTTCGGAATCACCTGCCGGGCTTGCTGGAACCACCTGCCGGTCATGCCAAAATCACCTGCCAACTACGCCAGAACCACTTGGCGGACACTGCGGAAACACCTGTCGGGCAGGCCGGAACCACATCTCAGACGGGCCAGAACCACGTGCATGAGATGCCGGAACCACAGCCCGAACACACGGAAACCACCTGCCAGACCCGCCTGAACCACATGCCGAGCACGCCAGAACCACCTGCTCGACTCGCCTGAACCACCAACCTGACACGCCAAAATCACCTGCCGGGTATGCCAGAACCACTTGGCGGACACTCCGGAATCATCTGCCGCACATGCCGGAACGAGCTCTCAGACACAAGAGAACAACGTGCCGGAGGCGCCGGAATCACCTCCCGGACAGACCGGAACCACCTGCCAGACATGCCAGACACACCTGTTCCACTCGCCAGAATCACCTGCCGGACACACCAAAATCACCTGCCGGGTACACCAGAACCGCCTGGCGGACACTCCGGAATCACCTGCCGCGCATGCCGGAACCACCTCTCAGACGTGCTGGAAGCACATGCCGGACACGCCGGAAACACCTCCCGGACAGTCCGGAACCACCTCCCAGACATGCCGGAACCACCTGCCAAGCACGCCGGAGCTACCTGCTCGACTCACCAGAGCCACCTGCCGGACACACCAGAAACACCTGTGGGGTACACCAGAACCACATGGAGGACTCTCCGGGATCACCTGCCGGGCATGCCGGAACCACCTCTCAGACGTGCCAGAACCATGTGCAGGACACGACGGAACGACCTGCCGAGTATGCTGGAACCACCTGATCCACTCCCCAGAACCACCTGCTGGACACGGCAAAATCACCTGCCCGCTACACCAGAACTACTTGGCAGACAAGGAGGAATCACGTGAAGGGCATGCCGACACAACCTCTCAGACGTGCCAGAACCTCGTGTCGGAGACCCCAGAACCACCTGCCGGACAGACCGGAACCACCTGCCGAACATGCCAGAGCCACCTGCTTGACTCGCCGGAACCACCTGCCGCACCGGCCAAAATCAACAGCTGACTATGCGGGAACCACCTGGCAGAAAGACTGGAATCACCTGCCAGGCTTGCAGGAACCACCTCTCAGACATGCCGGAAGCACGTGCCGGACACGCTGGAGCCACGTCCTGGACAGACTGGAACCACCTGCCGGACACGCCTGGACCACCTGCCGAGCACGCCGGAACCACCTGCTCGACTCGAAGGACCCACGTGCCGGACACGCCAAAATGAACTGCCGGCTACACCAGAACCACTTACCCGACACTCCGGAATCACCTGCCCGGCATGCCAAACCACCTGTCAGACGTTCCAGAAGCTCTTGCCGGACATGCCGGAAACACCTACCGGACAGACCGGAACCACCTGCCAGACATGCCGGAACAACCTGCCGAGCACGCCGGAGCCACCTGGTCCACTCGCCGGAACCACCTACCTGACACGCCAAAATCACCTGCCGGCTCCACCAGAACCACTTGGTGGACACTCTGGAATCTCCTGCGGGCATGCAGGAACCACCTCTCAAATTTGCCACAACCACATTCCTGACACCCCGGAACCACCCCCCGAAAACACCAGAAGCACATGCCGAGCACGCCGGAATAACTTGCTCGACTCGCTGGAACCATGTGCTGGACACGCCGTAATCACCTGCTGGCTATGCCAGAACAACATGGCAGACAGTCCGAAATCACCTGCCAGCCATGCCGGACCCGCATCTCAGACTTACCAGAACCACGTGCCGGACACGCAGGAACCATGTCCTGGACAGACTGGAACCACCTGCCGGACACCCCTGATCCAAGAGCCGAGCACGCCGGAACCACCGGCTCGACTTGCAGGACCCCCCTAACGCACATGCCAAAATCACCTGCGGGCTGCACCAGAACCACTTGTCTGACACTCTGGAACCACCTGCCGGACACGCCTGGACCAACTGCCGAGCACGCCGGAACCACCTGCTCGAGTCGCCAGAACCACCTACCTGACACGCCAAAATCAACTGCTGGGTACGTCAGAGCCACTTGGTGGACACTCCGGAATCATCTGCCAGACATGCCAGAACCAGCTCTCAGACACACCAGAACCACGTTCCGGAGACGCCGGAAGCACCTGCTGAGCATGTCTGAGCCACCTGCTCGACTCGCAAGAAACACCTACCTGACACGCCAAAATCACCTGCCGGGTACGCCAGAACGACTTGGCAGACACTCCATATCACCTGCCGGGCATGCTGGAACCACGTCTCAGAGGTGCCAGAACCACATGCCGGAGACTCCGTAATCACCTGCCGCGCATGCCGGAACCATCTCTGAGACGTGCCATAACCACGTGCCATGGAGACCGGAAGCACCTGCTGAGCTCGCCGGAACCACCTGCTGGACATGCTGGAACCACCTGCCTGACAGGACAAAATCATATGCCGGCTACGCCAAAACCACTTGGTGGTCACTCCAGAATCACCTTGTGGGTATGCCGGAACCACGTCATGGACAGACTGCAAACACCTGCCGGACCTGCCTGAACCACCTGCCGAGTACGCCGGAACCACCTGCTCGACTCACCAGAGCCACCTGTCGGTCACACCAGAAACACCTGTGGGGTATGTCAGAACCACTTGGAGGACTCTCCGGGATCACCTGCTGGGCATGCCGGAACCACCTCTCAGACGTGCCAGAACCATGTGCCAGACACGACGGAACCACCTGCCAAGTATGCCGGAACCACCTGATCCACTCCCCAGGACCACCTGCTGGAAACGCCAAAATCACCTGCCGGCTGCGTCAGAACAACTTGGCACACAGTCCAGAGTCACCTGCCGAGCATGCCTGAGCCACCTGCTCAACTCGCAAGAAACACCTGTCGGACACACCAACGTCACCTGCCGGGTACGCCAGAACCACTTGGCCGACATTTCAGAGTCACCTGCCGCACATGCCGGAACCACCTCTCAGACGTGCTGGAAGCACGTGCCGGACACGCCGGAAACACCTACCTGACACACCGGAACCACCTGCCAGACATGCCGGAACCACCTGTCAAGCACGCTGGAGCCACCTGCTCGACTCACCAGAAACACCTGGCAGACATGCCAAAATCAACTGCCGGGTACGCCAGAACCACCTGGCGGACAGTCTGGAATCACCTGCCGGGCATGCAGGAACCACTTCTCAGACGTAACAGAACCACTTGCCGGACACGCTGGAACCACGTTCTGGACAGACTGGAACCACCTGCCGGACACGCCTGGACCACGTACCGAGCATACCGGAACCACCTGCTGGACTCGCAGGACCTACGTGCCGGACACGCCAAAATGAACTGCCGGATGCACCAGAACCACTTACCTGACACTCCGGAATCACCTGCCCGGCATGCCAGAACCTCCTCTCAGACGTGCCAGAAGCATGTGCCGGACATGCCGGAACGACCTATCGGACAGAACGGAACCACCTGCCAGACACGCCGGAACCACCTGCTGAACACGACACAGCCACCTGCTCCACTCGCCTGAACCACCTGCCGGACAGGCCAATATCAACTGCTGGCTATGCCAGAACCACCTGGGGGACAGTCCGGAATCACCTGCCAGCCATGGCTGAACCAACTCTCAGACGTACCAGAACCACGTGCCGGACAAGCTGGAAACACGCCCTGGACAGACTGGAACCACCTGCCGAGCATGACGGAACCACCTGCCGGACTCGCCAAAATCACCTGCCTGCTACAGCAGAACCACTTGGGGGACAAGCCAGAATCACGTGAAGGGCATGCCGGCACAACCTCTCAGACGTGTCAGAATCATGTGCCAGAAAGGCCGGAACCACATGCCGAGTATACCGGAAGCACCTGATCCACTCCCCAGAACCACCTGCCAGACACCCCCAAATCACATGCCAGCTACGCCAGTACCGCTTGGTGGACTCTCTGCAATCGCCTGCTGGGCATGCCGGAACCACCTCTCAGATGTGCCGCAACCACGTGCCAGACACGCCAGAACCAGCTCACGGAGAGACAGGAATGACCTGCTGGACCAGACTGAACCACCAGACGAGCGTGCCAGAACCACCTCCTCCACTCGCCAGAACCACCTACCGGACACGCCCAAATCACCTGCCTGCTAGGCCAGAACCACTTGTCGGACTTTCCGGGATCACCTGGCGGGTATGCCAGAACCATGTCTCAGACGTGCCGGAACCAA
The DNA here is from genome assembly GCF_041296265.1 of Equus caballus. NCBI lineage: Eukaryota > Metazoa > Chordata > Mammalia > Perissodactyla > Equidae > Equus > Equus caballus. The sequence continues at coordinate 8,529,454 of NC_091704.1, forward strand.
GTGCCGGACACGCCGGAACCAGCTCCCGGACATACCGGAACCACCTGCCGGACCTGCCTGAACCACCTGCAGAGCAGGCTGGAACCACCAACCGAACACGCCAAAATCACCTGCCGGTTATGCCAGAATCACTTGGAGGACTCTCTGGGATCACTGGCCGGGCATGCCGGAACCACCTCTGAGACGTACCAGAACCACATGCCAGACACGCCGGAACCACATCCTGGACAGACTGAAACCACCTGCCGCACATGCCCGAACCTCCTGCAGAGAATGCCAGAAACACCTGCTCGGCTCCCGGGAAAAACCTATGGGGAAACTGTCATAGAAATGAAGGTCAAACGGCCTTTCTTGCCAGACCTTACCTCGCCACTTTAGAACTTCTGCTTCTGCCACAATTCCACCTTGCCAACCCGGCTCAGACGAAATGCCTACATCTTCCCCTTGAGCAATGGGGACGAGGCCCGGATGATTGTGATTCCACATGCTGAGGAGGAGAGAGACAATAGGCTTTTAACCAACCACCAAGTGCAATGGTTGAGAGAGTGTCAGAAAGCACCAATGGCAGAAAGACCCCTTTACTCTCAGCAGTGCCCTCCATTGCTCTAGAGGTGGAAGGCACAAAGCACTGCCTCCATGCTTCAAGTGGAGTCAAGCCACAAACTGTCCTGCTTCCAGCTCTTTAGGAAGCTGGGAAAGCACTCGCATTCCACAGTGCTCTTACAGCGTCCTGGGAGCATTTCATAGAAAGGCAGCTGAACGCCGTGACTTTTCAGCCCTTAACTCGCCAATCTGCAACATCCACTTCTGCCGCATTTCCACCTTGCCCACCCGGCTCAGACGAAATGCCTACATCTTCCCCTTGAGCAATGGGGAAGAGGCCCGGATGATTGTGGTTCCACATGCTGAGGAGGAGACAGACAATAGGCTTTTAACCAACCGCCCTTGAGCAATGGTTGGGGCAGTGTCTGAAAGCACCAATGTCAGAAAGGCCCTTTACTCTCGGTTGTGCCCTCCATTCCTCTAGAGGTAGGAGGCACAAGGCACTGGCACCACCCCTGAAGGGTATCAGAAAGCATGTATGGCAGAAAGCCCCCTTGGCTCTCAGCTAAGCCCTCCATTGCTCTGCAGGTGGAAGGCACAAAGCACTGCCTCCATCCTTCAATGGGAAACAAGCCATAAACTGTCTTGCCTCCAACTCTTTAGGAAGCATACGAACAACTCGCTTACCACTGTCCTGTTACATCATACCAGGAACCTCTCATACAAAGGCAGCTCAAACGCCATTTATTCCCAGCCCTTAACTCTCCGCTTAGGACTTCTGCTTCTGCCGCAATTCCACCTTGCCAACCCGGCTCAGACGAAATGCCTACACCTTCCCCTGAAGCAACTGGGCTGAGTCCCAAATGATTGAGCGTCCACGTTTTTAGGAGACAATGGACTGCACGCCTTTTTCCAACAACCTTTGTGTTTTGGTGGAGAGAGTGTCGGAAAGCAGCTATGTCAGAAAGGCCCCTTTGCTGTCAGCCGTGCCCTCCACTGCTCTAGACGTGAAAGGCACAAGGCACTGGCTCTGGATCCACCCCTCAATGGGAGACAAACCACATCTTGTCCTGCTTCCAGCACTTTAGGAAGCTGAGAAAAAACTCCCTTTCCACAGTGCTCTTACAGCGTCCTGGGAACATCTCATACAAAGGAGGCTGAACGCGGTTTCTTTCCAGCACTTCACTTGCCGGTCTGGAACATCTGCATCCTGCACATTTCCACCTTGTCAACCCGGATCAGAGGAAATGCCTACATCTTCCCCTTGAGCAATGGGGACGAGGCCCGGATGATTGTGGTTCCACATGCTGAGGAGGAGAGAGACAATAGGATTTAACTAACCAATAAGTGCAATGGTTGGGAGAGTGTCAGAAAGCACCAATGGCAGAAAGACCCCTTTACTTTACTCTCAGCCATGCCCTCCATTGCTCTAGAGGTGGAGGGCACAAAGCACTGCCTCCATCCTTAAATGGGAGACAAGCCATAAACTGTCTTGCTTCCAGCTCTTTAGGACGCTGAGAAAGAACTCGCTTTCAACAGTGCTGTTACAGGATACGGGGAAATTCTCATACAAAGGCAGATGAAACGCCCTTTCTTCCCAGGAATTAACTCGCCGCTTTAGGACTTCTGCTTCTGCCACAATTCCACCTTGTCAACCAGGCTGGGATGATATGCCTACATCTTCCCTTGAAGCAACTGGGCTGAGTCCCAAATGATTGAGCGTCCATGTGCTTAGGAGGCGATAGACTGTACGCCTTTTTCCAACCACTACTGTGCACTGGTGGACAGAGCGTTGGAAAGCAGCTATGTCAGAAAGACCCCTTTGCTCTCAGCCGTGCCCAGCATTGCTGTCGACGTGGAATGCACAAGGCACTTGCTCCACCCACACGGGGTGATAAGCCACAGACCATCTTCCTTCCATCTCTTTAGGAAGCTGAGAAAGAACTCGCTTTCAACAGTGCTGTTTCTGTGTCCTGGCAAGATCTCATAAAAAGGCAGCTGATATGCCATTTCTTTTCAGAGATTAACTCGCCGATTTGGAACTTCTGCTTCTGCCAGATTTCCACCTCGCCAACCCGGCTCAGACGAAATGCCTACATCTTCTCCTTCAGGAATGGGGACAAGGCCCAGATGATTGTGCTTCCACATGCTTAACAGGAGCAGACAATAGGCTTTTTACAAACTGCCATTGTGCACTGGTACAGAGAGTGGCAGAATGCACCTATGTCAGAAAGGGCCCTTTGCTCTCAGCCGTGCACTCCATTGCTATAGAGGTGGAAGGCACAAAGCACTGCCTCCATCCTTCAATGGGAGACAAGCCATAAACTGTCTTGCCTCCAGCTCATTAGGAAGCTGACGAACAACTCGCTTTCCACAGTCCTGTTACAGCATACCAGTAACCTCTCATACAAAGGCAGCTCAAACGCCAGTTTTTCCCAGCCCTTAACTCGCAGCTTTAGGACTTCTGCTTCTGCCGCAATTCCACCTTGCCAGCCCGGCTCAGACGAAATGCCTACATCTTCCCCTGAAGCAACTGAGCTGAGTCCCAAATGATTGAGCGTCCACGTGCTTAGGAGGCAATAGACTGCACGCCTTTTTCCAATCACCATTGTGCACTGCTGGAGAGAGTGTCGGAAAGCAGCCATGTCAGAAAGGCCCCTTTGCTCTCAGCCGTGCCCTCCATTGCTCTAGAGGTGGAAGGCACAAGGCACTGGCTCTGGATCCACCCCTCAACGGGAGACAAACCACATCTTGCCCTGCTTCCAGCTCTTTAGGAAGCTGAGAAAAAACTCGCTTTCCACAGTGCTGTCAGAGGATACGAGTAAACTCTCATACAAAGGCAGTTCAAACGCCATTTCTTCCCAGCCCTTAATTCGCCGCTTTAGGACTTCTGCTTCTGCCGCAATTCCACCTTGTCAACCCGCCTCAGAGGAAATGCCTACATCTTCCCCTTGAGCAATGGGGACGAGGCCCGGATGAATGTGGTTCCACATGCTGAGGAGGAGAGAGACAATAGGCTTTTAACTAACCACCAAGTGCAATGGTTGGGAGAGTGTCAGAAAGCACCAATGGCAGAAAGACCCCTTGGCTCTCAGCCATGCCCTCCATTGCTCTGCAGGTGGAAGGCACAAAGCACTGCCTCCATCCTTCGATGGGAAACAAGCCATAAACTGTCTTGCCTCCAACTCTTTAGGAAGCTGACGAACAACTCGCTTTCCACTGTCCTGTTACATCATACCAGGAAACTCTCATACAAAGGCAGCTCGAACGCCATTTCTTCCCAGTGCTTAACTCACCGCTTTAGGACTTCTGCTTTTACCACATTCCACCTTGCCAACCCGGCTCAGACGAAATGCCTACATCTTCCCCTGACCAACTGGGCTGAGTCCCTAATGGTTGAGCGTCAACCTGCTTAGGAGGTGATAGAGTGTACACCTTTTTCCTACCACCATTGTGCACTGGTGGAGAGAGTGTCGGAAAGCAGCTATGTCAGAAAGACCCCTTTGCTCTCAGCCGTGCCCTCCATTGCTCTAGACGTGGAATGCTCAATGAACTTGCTCCAACCCCAAGGTGTGACAAGACACAGACCATCTTCCTTCCATCTCTTTAGGAAGCTGAGAAATAACTCGCTCTCTACAGTGCTCTTTCTGTGTCCTGGCAACATCTAATACAAAGGCACCTGATATCCCATTTGTTTTCTGCACTTAACTCACCGATTTGGAAGTTCTGCTTCTGTCAGATTTGCACCTTGCCAACCAGGCTCAGACGAAATGCCTACATCTTCCCCTTCAGCAACGGGCACAAGGCCAAGATGATTGTGCTTCCACATGTTAGCAGGAGCAGACAATAGTCTTTTTACAAACCGCCATTGTGCACTGGTGCAGAGAGTGCCAGAATGCACCTATGTCAGAAAGGGCCCTTTGCTCTCAGCCGTGCCCTCCATTGCTCTAGTGGTGGAAGGCACAAAGCACTGCCTCCATCCTTCAATTGGAGACAAGTCATAAACTGTCCTGCTTCCAGCTCTTTAGGAAGGTGGGAAAGCACTCGTATTCCACAGTGCTCTTACAGCGTCCTGGGAACATCTCATACAAAGGCAGCTGAACGCCATGTCTTTTCAGCCCTTAACTCGCCAATCTGCAACATCCGCTTCTGCCGCATTTCCACCTTGCCCACCCGGCTCAGACGAAATGCCTACATCTTCCCCTTGAGCAATGGGGAAGAGGCCTGGATGATTGTGGTTCCACATGCTGAGGAGGAGACAGACAATAGGCTTTTAACCAACCGCCCTTGAGCAATGGTTGGGGCAGTGTCAGAAACCACCAATGTCAGAAAGTCCCTTTACTCTCAGTCGTGCCTTCCATATCTCTAGAGGTAGGAGGCACAAGGCACTGGCACCACCCCTGAAGGGTATCAGAAAGCACCAATGGCAGAAAGCCCCGGTGGCTCTCAGCCATGCCCTCCATTGCTCTGCAGGTGGAAGGCACAAAGCACTGCCTCTTTCCTTCAATGGGAGACAAGCCATAAACTGTCTTGCCTCCAGCTCTTTAGGAAGCTGAGAAAGAACTCGCTTTCCACAGTGCTGTACAGCATACGAGGAAACTCTCATACAAAGTCAGCTCAAACTCCATTTCTTCCCAGCGCTTAACTCGCCGCTTCAGGACTTCTGCTTCTGCCGCAATTCTACCTTGCCAACCTTCCTCAGGAGAAATGCCTACATGTTCCCCTGAAGCAACTGGGCTGAGTCCCAAATGATTTAGCATCCACCTGCTCAGGAGGCGATAGACTGTAAGCCTTTTTCCAACCACCATTGTGCACTGGTGGAGAGAGTGTCAGAATGCAGCTATGTCAGAAAGACCCTTTTGCTCTCAGCCATGCCCTCCATTGCTCTAGACCTGGAATTCACAATGCATTGGCTCCACCCCTCAAGGGACCACAAGCCACAGACCATCTTTCTTCCATGTCTTTAGGCAGCTGAGAACAAAGTCACCTGACGTATAAAAAGGAATCATGACGCTTATGTGCCAGAAAACCCCAGGAGACATGCCAAAAACACCCTCCGCACACTCTCAAAGAGCCACACATTCATGCCAGTACGACCCAACAGGCATACCAGAAGCACCCACGTTGCATGCCAGAACCACCTGTAACCACCTGCCGGACACAGTGGAACAACGATTCTGACACTGCAGAACCATCTGTTCAACATGCAAACCGCACACAATGACATGACGGAACCAGATTCCAAACATAGCACAACGACATGCCAGACACATTGTAAACACCTGTTGGATATGCCACAAACAGGTGCCAGAAACACTGAAACCAGCTGAGGAGTATGTAAGAACGGGGGCCAGAAATGCCACAAGCACCTGTCCTAAAATCCAGAGCCACGAGCCCAAAAAGCAGGAAAGACCTGCCGGACACACCAAAATAATCTGCCGGTGATGCCAGAACCACTTGGCGGACACCCAGGAATCACCTGCCGGGCACGCTCAAAACACCTCACTGACGTGCCAGAACCACGTGCCGGCCATGCCGGAACCAGCTCCCAGAAAGACCAGAAGCACCTGCCGGACACGCAAGAACCACTTGCCGGGCATGCTGGAACCACCTGCTCGACACGCAGGACCCACCTGCTGGACACGCCAAAATCACCTGCCGGCTCCACCAGAACCACTTGGTGGACACTCTGGAATCTCCTGCGGGCATGCAGGAACCACCTCTCAAACTTGCCACAACCACATTCCTGACACGCCAGAACCACCCCCCGGAAACACCAGAAGCACATGCCGAGCACACTGGAATAACCTGCTCGACTCACTGGAACCATGTGCCGGACATGCCATAATCACCTGCTGGCTATGCCAGAACAACATGGCAGACAGTCCGAAATCACCTGCCAGCCATGCCGGAACCGCATCTCAGACGTACCAGAACCACATGCCGGACACGCAGGAATCATGTCCTGGACAGACTGGAACCACCTGCCGGACACCCCTGATCCAAGAGCCGAGTAGGCCAGAACCACCGGCTCGACTCACAGGAACCCCTTAACGGACACGCCAAAATCACCTGCTGGCTGCGACAGAACCACTTGTCTGACACTCTGGAATCACCTGCTGGGCATGCCAGAACCACCTCTCAGATGTGCCAGAACAACGTGCCGGACACGTCAGAACCACCTCCTGTACGGACCAGAACCAGGTGTTGGACACGCCTGAACCACTTGGTGGACACTCCGGCACCACCTGCCGGACACGCCAAAACCACCTACAGGACAGACCAAAACCACCTGCCGAGCACGCCGAAGCCACCTGCTTGACTCGCAGGAACCACCTGCCAGACACGCCAAAATAACCTGCCGGCTGTGCCAGAACTGCTTGACAGATACTCCGGAACCACCTCCTTGAGAGATCGGCAGCACCTGATGGACCAGCCACAACCACCTGCCGAGCAAGCCGGAACTACCTGCTCTTGCCGGAACCACCTCCCGGACACGCCAAAATCACCTGCCGGCTACGCCAAACTACTTGGCGGACACGCCGGAACCACCTGCCAAGCACTGCGGAGCCACCTGATAGAATCGCCAGAACCACCAGCCGGACACCCCAAAATCAACTGCCCGCTATTCCAGATCCAAGTGGCAGACAGTCCAGAATCACCAGTCGGGCATGCCAGAACCACCTCTCAGACGACCAGAACGACGTGCCGGAGATGCCCGAAGCAACTCCAAGACAGAGCGGAAGCACCTGATGGACATGCCGGAAGCAGCTGCTCAACTCGCCGGAACAACCTGCCAGACATGCCGGAACCACCTGCCGAGCACGCCGGAGCCACCTGCTAGACTCACCGGAACCACCTGCCTGACAGGCCAAAATCAACAGCTGGCTATGCGAGAACCACCTGGCGGACAGTCCGCAATCAGCTGTCGGGCATTCAGGAACCACCTCTCAGACACAACAGAACCATGTGCCGGACACGCTGAAACCACGTCCTGGACAGACTGCAACCACCTGCCGGACACGCCTGGACCACCTTCTGAGCACGCCGGAACCACCTGCCGGACACGCCAAAATCACCTGCGGGCTACGCCAGAACCACTTGGAGGACTCTCCGGGATGAACTGCCGGGCATGCTGGAACCACCTCTCAGACGTGCCAGAACCACGTGTCACACACACCGGAACCCACTACCGGACAGACTGGAACCACCTGCCAGAAATGACGGAATCACCTGCCAAGAATGCCGGAACCACCTGAACAGCTCGCCAGAAACACCTGACGGACATGTCAAAATCACCTGCTGGACACGCCAAAATCACCTGATGGACACGCCAAAATCATCTGCCGTCTACGCCAAAACCACTTACCGGACACTCCGGAATCACCTGCCAGGCATGCTGGAACCACCTCTCAGACGTGCCAGAACCACGTGCCAGAGACACTGGATGCACCTGCCGAGCATGCCGGAACCTCCTGCTCGACTCGCCGGAACCAACTGCCAGAGACACCAAAATCACCTGCCGGCTAGGCCAGAACCACGTGGTGGACTCTATGGCATCACCCGCCGGGCATGCCGGAACCACCTCTAAGACGTGCCGAAAGCACGTGCCAGACACGCCGGAACCACATACAGGACAGACCGGACCCACCTGCCGGACCCACCAGAACCACCTGCTCAGCACGCCGGAACACTGTGCTCGACTCACTGGAGCCACCTGCTGGAAACGCCAAAATCACCAGCCGGCTATGCCAGAACCACTTGCCGGACACTCTGGAATCACCAGCCGGGCATGCCGGAACCACCTCTCAGACGTGCCACAACCACATGCCGGAGAGACCGTAAGCACCTGCTGAGCTCGCCGGAACCACCTGAACAGCTCGCCAGAAACACCTGCCAGACACTTCAAAATCACCTGCCGGACATGCCAAAATCACTTGCCGGCTACGCCAGAACCTCTTGCCGGACACTCCGGAATCACCTGTCGGGCATGCCGGAACGACCTCTCAGAGGTGCCAGAACCACATGCCGGAGAGTCGTTAATCACCTGCCAGGCATGACGGAACGACCTCTCAGAGGTGCCAGAACCCCATGCCGGAGAATCCGGAATCACCTGCCGAGCATGCCAGAACCACCTGCTGGACATGCCGAAACCATCTGTCTGACAGGCCAAACTCATATGCAGGCTACGGGAAAACACTTGGTGGACATTCCAGAATCACCTTGGGGGCATGTCGGAACCACGTCATGGACAGACTGCAAACACCTGCCAGACCTGCCTGAACCACCTGTCGAGCACGCCGGAATCACCTGCTTGACTCACCAGAGCCACCTGACGGACACACCAGAAACACCTGCGGGGTACACCAGAACCACTTGGAGGACTCTCCGGGATCACCTGCCGGGCATGCCGGAACCACCTCTCAGATGTCCCAGAACCATGTGCCGGACACGCCGGAACCACATGCTGAGTATGCCGGAACCACCTGATCCACTCCCCAGAACCACCTTCCGGACACGGCATAATCACCTGCCGGCTATGCCAGAACCACTTGGCGGACACTCCAGAATCACCTGCTGGGCATGCCAGCACAAACTCTCTGAAGTGCCAGAAGCACGTGTGGGACAGGCCGGAACCATCTCCCGGACAGACCGGAACCACGGGAAACACTCACTGGAACCACCTGCTTGTCTCACCGGTCCCACCTGCCAGACACGCCAAAATCACCTGCCCGCTACACCAGAACCAATTGGCGGACAAGCCAGAATCACGTGAAGGGCATGACGACACAACATCTCAGATGTGCCAGAACCACTTGGCGGACACCCCAGAACCACCTGCCGGACATGCCGGAACCACCGGCTCGACTCGCTGGAACCACCGCCGGACATGCAAAATCACCTGCCAGCTATGCCAGAACCACTTGGCGAACACTCCTGAATCACCTGCCGGGCATGCCGACACAACCTCTCAGACGTGCCAGAAGGTCATGCCGGACACCCCAGAGACACCTACCGGACAGACCGGAACCACCTGCCGGACACGCCGGAACCAGCGGCTGGACTCGCCGGAACCACCGCCGGATATGCCAAAATCACCTGCGGCTATGCCACAGCCAGTTGGTGAACACTTCGGAATCACCTGCCGGGCTGGCTGGAACCACCTGCCAGTCACGCCAACATCAGCTGCCAGCTACGCCAGAACCACATGGCGGACACTCCGGAAACACCTGCCATGCTGGCCGGAACCACCCCTCAGACGTGCCAGAACCATGTGCCTGAGATGCCAGAGCCACACCCCGAACACACCGAAACCACGTGCCAGACCCTCCTGAACCAACTGCCGAGCACGCCGGAACCACCTGCTCGACTCACCGGAACCACCTACCTGACATGCCAAAATCACCTGCCGGGTATGCCAGAACTACTTGGCGGACACTCCAGAATCACCTGCTGGGCAGGCCAGCACAACCTCTCAGAAGTGCCAGAAGCATGTGCCGGACATGCCGGAACGACCTATCGGACAGAATGGAACCACCTGCAAGACACGCCGGAACCACCTGCCGAACACACCACAGCCACCTGCTCGACTCGCTGGAACCACCTGCCGGACAGGCCAATATCAACTGCTGGCTATGCCAGAACCACCTGGGGGACAGTCCGGAATCACCTGCCAGCCATGGCTGAACCAACTCTCAGACGTACCAGAACCACGTGCCGGACAAGCTGGAAACACGCCCTGGACAGACTGGAACCACCTGCCGAGCATGACGGAACCACCTGCCGGACTCGCCAAAATCACCTGCCCGCTACAGCAGAACCACTTGGGGGACAAGCCAGAATCACGTGAAGGGCATGCCGGCACAACCTCTCAGACGTGTCAGAATCATGTGCCAGAAAGGCCGGAACCACATGCCGAGTATACCGGAAGCACCTGATCCACTCCCCAGAACCACCTGCCAGACACCCCCAAATCACATGCCAGCTACGCCAGTACCGCTTGGTGGACTCTCTGCAATCGCCTGCTGGGCATGCCGGAACCACCTCTCAGATGTGCCGCAACCACGTGCCAGACACGCCAGAACCAGCTCACGGAGAGACAGGAATGACCTGCTGGACCAGACTGAACCACCAGACGAGCGTGCCAGAACCACCTCCTCCACTCGCCAGAACCACCTACCGGACACGCCCAAATCACCTGCCTGCTAGGCCAGAACCACTTGTCGGACTTTCCGGGATCACCTGGCGGGTATGCCAGAACCATGTCTCAGACGTGCCGGAACCAAGTGCCGGACACGCCGGAACCAGCTCCCGGACATACCGGAACCACCTGCCGGACCTGCCTGAACCACCTGCCGAGCAGGCTGGAACCACCAACCGAACACGCCAAAATCACCTGCCGGTTATGCCAGAATCACTTGGAGGACTCTCTGGGATCACTGGCCGGGCATGCCGGAACCACCTCTGAGACGTACCAGAACCACATGCCAGACACGCCGGAACCACATCCTGGACAGACTGAAACCACCTGCCGCACATGCCCGAACCTCCTGCAGAGAATGCCAGAAACACCTGCTCGGCTCCCGGGAAAAACCTATGGGGAAACTGTCATAGAAATGAAGGTCAAACGGCCTTTCTTGCCAGACCTTACCTCGCCACTTTAGAACTTCTGCTTCTGCCACAATTCCACCTTGCCAACCCGGCTCAGACGAAATGCCTACATCTTCCCCTTGAGCAATGGGGACGAGGCCCGGATGATTGTGATTCCACATGCTGAGGAGGAGAGAGACAATAGGCTTTTAACCAACCACCAAGTGCAATGGTTGAGAGAGTGTCAGAAAGCACCAATGGCAGAAAGACCCCTTTACTCTCAGCAGTGCCCTCCATTGCTCTAGAGGTGGAAGGCACAAAGCACTGCCTCCATGCTTCAAGTGGAGTCAAGCCACAAACTGTCCTGCTTCCAGCTCTTTAGGAAGCTGGGAAAGCACTCGCATTCCACAGTGCTCTTACAGCGTCCTGGGAACATTTCATAGAAAGGCAGCTGAACGCCGTGACTTTTCAGCCCTTAACTCGCCAATCTGCAACATCCACTTCTGCCGCATTTCCACCTTGCCCACCCGGCTCAGACGAAATGCCTACATCTTCCCCTTGAGCAATGGGGAAGAGGCCCGGATGATTGTGGTTCCACATGCTGAGGAGGAGACAGACAATAGGCTTTTAACCAACCGCCCTTGAGCAATGGTTGGGGCAGTGTCTGAAAGCACCAATGTCAGAAAGGCCCTTTACTCTCGGTTGTGCCCTCCATTCCTCTAGAGGTAGGAGGCACAAGGCACTGGCACCACCCCTGAAGGGTATCAGAAAGCATGTATGGCAGAAAGCCCCCTTGGCTCTCAGCTATGCCCTCCATTGCTCTGCAGGTGGAAGGCACAAAGCACTGCCTCCATCCTTCAATGGGAAACAAGCCATAAACTGTCTTGCCTCCAACTCTTTAGGAAGCGTACGAACAACTCGCTTACCACTGTCCTGTTACATCATACCAGGAACCTCTCATACAAAGGCAGCTCAAACGCCATTTATTCCCAGCCCTTAACTCTCCACTTAGGACTTCTGCTTCTGCCGCAATTCCACCTTGCCAACCCGGCTCAGACGAAATGCCTACACCTTCCCCTGAAGCAACTGGGCTGAGTCCCAAATGATTGAGCGTCCACGTTTTTAGGAGACAATGGACTGCACGCCTTTTTCCAACAACATTTGTGCATTGGTGGAGAGAGTGTCGGAAAGCAGCTATGTCAGAAAGGCCCCTTTGCTGTCAGCCGTGCCCTCCACTGCTCTAGACGTGAAAGGCACAAGGCACTGGCTCTGGATCCACCCCTCAATGGGAGACAAACCACATCTTGTCCTGCTTCCAGCACTTTAGGAAGCTGAGAAAAAACTCCCTTTCCACAGTGCTCTTACAGCGTCCTGGGAACATCTCATACAAAGGAGGCTGAACGCGGTTTCTTTCCAGCACTTCACTTGCCGGTCTGGAACATCTGCATCCTGCACATTTCCACCTTGTCAACCCGGATCAGAGGAAATGCCTACATCTTCCCCTTGAGCAATGGGGACGAGGCCCGGATGATTGTGGTTCCACATGCTGAGGAGGAGAGAGACAATAGGATTTAACTAACCAATAAGTGCAATGGTTGGGAGAGTGTCAGAAAGCACCAATGGCAGAAAGACCCCTTTACTTTACTCTCAGCCATGCCCTCCATTGCTCTAGAGGTGGAGGGCACAAAGCACTGCCTCCATCCTTAAATGGGAGACAAGCCATAAACTGTCTTGCTTCCAGCTCTTTAGGACGCTGAGAAAGAACTCGCTTTCAACAGTGCTGTTACAGGATACGGGGAAATTCTCATACAAAGGCAGATGAAACGCCCTTTCTTCCCAGGAATTAACTCGCCGCTTTAGGACTTCTGCTTCTGCCACAATTCCACCTTGTCAACCAGGCTGGGATGATATGCCTACATCTTCCCTTGAAGCAACTGGGCTGAGTCCCAAATGATTGAGCGTCCACGTGCTTAGGAGGCGATAGACTGTACGCCTTTTTCCAACCACTACTGTGCACTGGTGGACAGAGCGTTGGAAAGCAGCTATGTCAGAAAGACCCCTTTGCTCTCAGCCGTGCCCAGCATTGCTGTCGACGTGGAATGCACAAGGCACTTGCTCCACCCACACGGGGTGATAAGCCACAGACCATCTTCCTTCCATCTCTTTAGGAAGCTGAGAAAGAACTCGCTTTCAACAGTGCTGTTTCTGTGTCCTGGCAAGATCTCATAAAAAGGCAGCTGATATGCCATTTCTTTTCAGAGATTAACTCGCCGATTTGGAACTTCTGCTTCTGCCAGATTTCCACCTCGCCAACCCGGCTCAGACGAAATGCCTACATCTTCTCCTTCAGGAATGGGGACAAGGCCCAGATGATTGTGCTTCCACATGCTTAACAGGAGCAGACAATAGGCTTTTTACAAACTGCCATTGTGCACTGGTACAGAGAGTGGCAGAATGCACCTATGTCAGAAAGGGCCCTTTGCTCTCAGCCGTGCACTCCATTGCTATAGAGGTGGAAGGCACAAAGCACTGCCTCCATCCTTCAATGGGAGACAAGCCATAAACTGTCTTGCCTCCAGCTCATTAGGAAGCTGACGAACAACTCGCTTTCCACAGTCCTGTTACAGCATACCAGTAACCTCTCATACAAAGGCAGCTCAAACGCCAGTTTTTCCCAGCCCTTAACTCGCAGCTTTAGGACTTCTGCTTCTGCCGCAATTCCACCTTGCCAGCCCGGCTCAGACGAAATGCCTACATCTTCCCCTGAAGCAACTGAGCTGAGTCCCAAATGATTGAGCGTCCACGTGCTTAGGAGGCAATAGACTGCACGCCTTTTTCCAATCACCATTGTGCACTGCTGGAGAGAGTGTCGGAAAGCAGCCATGTCAGAAAGGCCCCTTTGCTCTCAGCCGTGCCCTCCATTGCTCTAGAGGTGGAAGGCACAAGGCACTGGCTCTGGATCCACCCCTCAACGGGAGACAAACCACATCTTGCCCTGCTTCCAGCTCTTTAGGAAGCTGAGAAAAAACTCGCTTTCCACAGTGCTGTCAGAGGATACGAGTAAACTCTCATACAAAGGCAGTTCAAACGCCATTTCTTCCCAGCCCTTAATTCGCCGCTTTAGGACTTCTGCTTCTGCCGCAATTCCACCTTGTCAACCCGCCTCAGAGGAAATGCCTACATCTTCCCCTTGAGCAATGGGGACGAGGCCCGGATGAATGTGGTTCCACATGCTGAGGAGGAGAGAGACAATAGGCTTTTAACTAACCACCAAGTGCAATGGTTGGGAGAGTGTCAGAAAGCACCAATGGCAGAAAGACCCCTTGGCTCTCAGCCATGCCCTCCATTGCTCTGCAGGTGGAAGGCACAAAGCACTGCCTCCATCCTTCGATGGGAAACAAGCCATAAACTGTCTTGCCTCCAACTCTTTAGGAAGCTGACGAACAACTCGCTTTCCACTGTCCTGTTACATCATACCAGGAAACTCTCATACAAAGGCAGCTCGAACGCCATTTCTTCCCAGTGCTTAACTCACCGCTTTAGGACTTCTGCTTTTACCACATTCCACCTTGCCAACCCGGCTCAGACGAAATGCCTACATCTTCCCCTGACCAACTGGGCTGAGTCCCTAATGGTTGAGCGTCAACCTGCTTAGGAGGTGATAGAGTGTACACCTTTTTCCTACCACCATTGTGCACTGGTGGAGAGAGTGTCGGAAAGCAGCTATGTCAGAAAGACCCCTTTGCTCTCAGCCGTGCCCTCCATTGCTCTAGACGTGGAATGCTCAATGAACTTGCTCCAACCCCAAGGTGTGACAAGACACAGACCATCTTCCTTCCATCTCTTTAGGAAGCTGAGAAATAACTCGCTCTCTACAGTGCTCTTTCTGTGTCCTGGCAACATCTAATACAAAGGCACCTGATATCCCATTTGTTTTCTGCACTTAACTCACCGATTTGGAAGTTCTGCTTCTGTCAGATTTGCACCTTGCCAACCAGGCTCAGACGAAATGCCTACATCTTCCCCTTCAGCAACGGGCACAAGGCCAAGATGATTGTGCTTCCACATGTTAGCAGGAGCAGACAATAGTCTTTTTACAAACCGCCATTGTGCACTGGTGCAGAGAGTGCCAGAATGCACCTATGTCAGAAAGGGCCCTTTGCTCTCAGCCGTGCCCTCCATTGCTCTAGTGGTGGAAGGCACAAAGCACTGCCTCCATCCTTCAATTGGAGACAAGTCATAAACTGTCCTGCTTCCAGCTCTTTAGGAAGGTGGGAAAGCACTCGTATTCCACAGTGCTCTTACAGCGTCCTGGGAACATCTCATACAAAGGCAGCTGAACGCCATGTCTTTTCAGCCCTTAACTCGCCAATCTGCAACATCCGCTTCTGCCGCATTTCCACCTTGCCCACCCGGCTCAGACGAAATGCCTACATCTTCCCCTTGAGCAATGGGGAAGAGGCCTGGATGATTGTGGTTCCACATGCTGAGGAGGAGACAGACAATAGGCTTTTAACCAACCGCCCTTGAGCAATGGTTGGGGCAGTGTCAGAAACCACCAATGTCAGAAAGTCCCTTTACTCTCAGTCGTGCCTTCCATATCTCTAGAGGTAGGAGGCACAAGGCACTGGCACCACCCCTGAAGGGTATCAGAAAGCACCAATGGCAGAAAGCCCCGGTGGCTCTCAGCCATGCCCTCCATTGCTCTGCAGGTGGAAGGCACAAAGCACTGCCTCTTTCCTTCAATGGGAGACAAGCCATAAACTGTCTTGCCTCCAGCTCTTTAGGAAGCTGAGAAAGAACTCGCTTTCCACAGTGCTGTACAGCATACGAGGAAACTCTCATACAAAGTCAGCTCAAACTCCATTTCTTCCCAGCGCTTAACTCGCCGCTTCAGGACTTCTGCTTCTGCCGCAATTCTACCTTGCCAACCTTCCTCAGGAGAAATGCCTACATGTTCCCCTGAAGCAACTGGGCTGAGTCCCAAATGATTTAGCATCCACCTGCTCAGGAGGCGATAGACTGTAAGCCTTTTTCCAACCACCATTGTGCACTGGTGGAGAGAGTGTCAGAATGCAGCTATGTCAGAAAGACCCTTTTGCTCTCAGCCATGCCCTCCATTGCTCTAGACCTGGAATTCACAATGCATTGGCTCCACCCCTCAAGGGACCACAAGCCACAGACCATCTTTCTTCCATGTCTTTAGGCAGCTGAGAACAAAGTCACCTGACGTATAAAAAGGAATCATGACGCTTATGTGCCAGAAAACCCCAGGAGACATGCCAAAAACACCCTCCGCACACTCTCAAAGAGCCACACATTCATGCCAGTACGACCCAACAGGCATACCAGAAGCACCCACGTTGCATGCCAGAACCACCTGTAACCACCTGCCGGACACAGTGGAACAACGATTCTGACACTGCAGAACCATCTGTTCAACATGCAAACCGCACACAATGACATGACGGAACCAGATTCCAAACATAGCACAACGACATGCCAGACACATTGTAAACACCTGTTGGATATGCCACAAACAGGTGCCAGAAACACTGAAACCAGCTGAGGAGTATGTAAGAACGGGGGCCAGAAATGCCACAAGCACCTGTCCTAAAATCCAGAGCCACGAGCCCAAAAAGCAGGAAAGACCTGCCGGACACACCAAAATAATCTGCCGGTGATGCCAGAACCACTTGGCGGACACCCAGGAATCACCTGCCGGGCACGCTCAAAACACCTCACTGACGTGCCAGAACCACGTGCCGGCCATGCCGGAACCAGCTCCCAGAAAGACCAGAAGCACCTGCCGGACACGCAAGAACCACTTGCCGGGCATGCTGGAACCACCTGCTCGACACGCAGGACCCACCTGCTGGACACGCCAAAATCACCTGCCGGCTCCACCAGAACCACTTGGTGGACACTCTGGAATCTCCTGCGGGCATGCAGGAACCACCTCTCAAACTTGCCACAACCACATTCCTGACACGCCAGAACCACCCCCCGGAAACACCAGAAGCACATGCCGAGCACACTGGAATAACCTGCTCGACTCACTGGAACCATGTGCCGGACATGCCATAATCACCTGCTGGCTATGCCAGAACAACATGGCAGACAGTCCGAAATCACCTGCCAGCCATGCCGGAACCGCATCTCAGACGTACCAGAACCACATGCCGGACACGCAGGAATCATGTCCTGGACAGACTGGAACCACCTGCCGGACACCCCTGATCCAAGAGCCGAGTAGGCCAGAACCACCGGCTCGACTCACAGGAACCCCTTAACGGACACGCCAAAATCACCTGCTGGCTGCGACAGAACCACTTGTCTGACACTCTGGAATCACCTGCTGGGCATGCCAGAACCACCTCTCAGATGTGCCAGAACAACGTGCCGGACACGTCAGAACCACCTCCTGTACGGACCAGAACCAGGTGTTGGACACGCCTGAACCACTTGGTGGACACTCCGGCACCACCTGCCGGACACGCCAAAACCACCTACAGGACAGACCAAAACCACCTGCCGAGCACGCCGAAGCCACCTGCTTGACTCGCAGGAACCACCTGCCAGACACGCCAAAATAACCTGCCGGCTGTGCCAGAACTGCTTGACAGATACTCCGGAACCACCTCCTTGAGAGATCGGCAGCACCTGATGGACCAGCCACAACCACCTGCCGAGCAAGCCGGAACTACCTGCTCTTGCCGGAACCACCTCCCGGACACGCCAAAATCACCTGCCGGCTACGCCAAACTACTTGGCGGACACGCCGGAACCACCTGCCAAGCACTGCGGAGCCACCTGATAGAATCGCCAGAACCACCAGCCGGACACCCCAAAATCAACTGCCCGCTATTCCAGATCCAAGTGGCAGACAGTCCAGAATCACCAGTCGGGCATGCCAGAACCACCTCTCAGACGACCAGAACGACGTGCCGGAGATGCCCGAAGCAACTCCAAGACAGAGCGGAAGCACCTGATGGACATGCCGGAAGCAGCTGCTCAACTCGCCGGAACAACCTGCCAGACATGCCGGAACCACCTGCCGAGCACGCCGGAGCCACCTGCTAGACTCACCGGAACCACCTGCCTGACAGGCCAAAATCAACAGCTGGCTATGCGAGAACCACCTGGCGGACAGTCCGCAATCAGCTGTCGGGCATTCAGGAACCACCTCTCAGACACAACAGAACCATGTGCCGGACACGCTGAAACCACGTCCTGGACAGACTGCAACCACCTGCCGGACACGCCTGGACCACCTTCTGAGCACGCCGGAACCACCTGCCGGACACGCCAAAATCACCTGCGGGCTACGCCAGAACCACTTGGAGGACTCTCCGGGATGAACTGCCGGGCATGCTGGAACCACCTCTCAGACGTGCCAGAACCACGTGTCACACACACCGGAACCCACTACCGGACAGACTGGAACCACCTGCCAGAAATGACGGAATCACCTGCCAAGAATGCCGGAACCACCTGAACAGCTCGCCAGAAACACCTGACGGACATGTCAAAATCACCTGCTGGACACGCCAAAATCACCTGATGGACACGCCAAAATCATCTGCCGTCTACGCCAAAACCACTTACCGGACACTCCGGAATCACCTGCCAGGCATGCTGGAACCACCTCTCAGACGTGCCAGAACCACGTGCCAGAGACACTGGATGCACCTGCCGAGCATGCCGGAACCTCCTGCTCGACTCGCCGGAACCAACTGCCAGAGACACCAAAATCACCTGCCGGCTAGGCCAGAACCACGTGGTGGACTCTATGGCATCACCCGCCGGGCATGCCGGAACCACCTCTAAGACGTGCCGAAAGCACGTGCCAGACACGCCGGAACCACATACAGGACAGACCGGACCCACCTGCCGGACCCACCAGAACCACCTGCTCAGCACGCCGGAACACTGTGCTCGACTCACTGGAGCCACCTGCTGGAAACGCCAAAATCACCAGCCGGCTATGCCAGAACCACTTGCCGGACACTCTGGAATCACCAGCCGGGCATGCCGGAACCACCTCTCAGACGTGCCACAACCACATGCCGGAGAGACCGTAAGCACCTGCTGAGCTCGCCGGAACCACCTGAACAGCTCGCCAGAAACACCTGCCAGACACTTCAAAATCACCTGCCGGACATGCCAAAATCACTTGCCGGCTACGCCAGAACCTCTTGCCGGACACTCCGGAATCACCTGTCGGGCATGCCGGAACGACCTCTCAGAGGTGCCAGAACCACATGCCGGAGAGTCGTTAATCACCTGCCAGGCATGACGGAACGACCTCTCAGAGGTGCCAGAACCCCATGCCGGAGAATCCGGAATCACCTGCCGAGCATGCCAGAACCACCTGCTGGACATGCCGAAACCATCTGTCTGACAGGCCAAACTCATATGCAGGCTACGGGAAAACACTTGGTGGACATTCCAGAATCACCTTGGGGGCATGTCGGAACCACGTCATGGACAGACTGCAAACACCTGCCAGACCTGCCTGAACCACCTGTCGAGCACGCCGGAATCACCTGCTTGACTCACCAGAGCCACCTGACGGACACACCAGAAACACCTGCGGGGTACACCAGAACCACTTGGAGGACTCTCCGGGATCACCTGCCGGGCATGCCGGAACCACCTCTCAGATGTCCCAGAACCATGTGCCGGACACGCCGGAACCACATGCTGAGTATGCCGGAACCACCTGATCCACTCCCCAGAACCACCTTCCGGACACGGCATAATCACCTGCCGGCTATGCCAGAACCACTTGGCGGACACTCCAGAATCACCTGCTGGGCATGCCAGCACAAACTCTCTGAAGTGCCAGAAGCACGTGTGGGACAGGCCGGAACCATCTCCCGGACAGACCGGAACCACGGGAAACACTCACTGGAACCACCTGCTTGTCTCACCGGTCCCACCTGCCAGACACGCCAAAATCACCTGCCCGCTACACCAGAACCAATTGGCGGACAAGCCAGAATCACGTGAAGGGCATGACGACACAACATCTCAGATGTGCCAGAACCACTTGGCGGACACCCCAGAACCACCTGCCGGACATGCCGGAACCACCGGCTCGACTCGCTGGAACCACCGCCGGACATGCAAAATCACCTGCCAGCTATGCCAGAACCACTTGGCGAACACTCCTGAATCACCTGCCGGGCATGCCGACACAACCTCTCAGACGTGCCAGAAGGTCATGCCGGACACCCCAGAGACACCTACCGGACAGACCGGAACCACCTGCCGGACACGCCGGAACCAGCGGCTGGACTCGCCGGAACCACCGCCGGATATGCCAAAATCACCTGCGGCTATGCCACAGCCAGTTGGTGAACACTTCGGAATCACCTGCCGGGCTGGCTGGAACCACCTGCCAGTCACGCCAACATCAGCTGCCAGCTACGCCAGAACCACATGGCGGACACTCCGGAAACACCTGCCATGCTGGCCGGAACCACCCCTCAGACGTGCCAGAACCATGTGCCTGAGATGCCAGAGCCACACCCCGAACACACCGAAACCACGTGCCAGACCCTCCTGAACCAACTGCCGAGCACGCCGGAACCACCTGCTCGACTCACCGGAACCACCTACCTGACATGCCAAAATCACCTGCCGGGTATGCCAGAACTACTTGGCGGACACTCCAGAATCACCTGCTGGGCAGGCCAGCACAACCTCTCAGAAGTGCCAGAAGCATGTGCCGGACATGCCGGAACGACCTATCGGACAGAATGGAACCACCTGCAAGACACGCCGGAACCACCTGCCGAACACACCACAGCCACCTGCTCGACTCGCTGGAACCACCTGCCGGACAGGCCAATATCAACTGCTGGCTATGCCAGAACCACCTGGGGGACAGTCCGGAATCACCTGCCAGCCATGGCTGAACCAACTCTCAGACGTACCAGAACCACGTGCCGGACAAGCTGGAAACACGCCCTGGACAGACTGGAACCACCTGCCGAGCATGACGGAACCACCTGCCGGACTCGCCAAAATCACCTGCCCGCTACAGCAGAACCACTTGGGGGACAAGCCAGAATCACGTGAAGGGCATGCCGGCACAACCTCTCAGACGTGTCAGAATCATGTGCCAGAAAGGCCGGAACCACATGCCGAGTATACCGGAAGCACCTGATCCACTCCCCAGAACCACCTGCCAGACACCCCCAAATCACATGCCAGCTACGCCAGTACCGCTTGGTGGACTCTCTGCAATCGCCTGCTGGGCATGCCGGAACCACCTCTCAGATGTGCCGCAACCACGTGCCAGACACGCCAGAACCAGCTCACGGAGAGACAGGAATGACCTGCTGGACCAGACTGAACCACCAGACGAGCGTGCCAGAACCACCTCCTCCACTCGCCAGAACCACCTACCGGACACGCCCAAATCACCTGCCTGCTAGGCCAGAACCACTTGTCGGACTTTCCGGGATCACCTGGCGGGTATGCCAGAACCATGTCTCAGACGTGCCGGAACCAAGTGCCGGACACGCCGGAACCAGCTCCCGGACATACCGGAACCACCTGCCGGACCTGCCTGAACCACCTGCCGAGCAGGCTGGAACCACCAACCGAACACGCCAAAATCACCTGCCGGTTATGCCAGAATCACTTGGAGGACTCTCTGGGATCACTGGCCGGGCATGCCGGAACCACCTCTGAGACGTACCAGAACCACATGCCAGACACGCCGGAACCACATCCTGGACAGACTGAAACCACCTGCCGCACATGCCCGAACCTCCTGCAGAGAATGCCAGAAACACCTGCTCGGCTCCCGGGAAAAACCTATGGGGAAACTGTCATAGAAATGAAGGTCAAACGGCCTTTCTTGCCAGACCTTACCTCGCCACTTTAGAACTTCTGCTTCTGCCACAATTCCACCTTGCCAACCCGGCTCAGACGAAATGCCTACATCTTCCCCTTGAGCAATGGGGACGAGGCCCGGATGATTGTGATTCCACATGCTGAGGAGGAGAGAGACAATAGGCTTTTAACCAACCACCAAGTGCAATGGTTGAGAGAGTGTCAGAAAGCACCAATGGCAGAAAGACCCCTTTACTCTCAGCAGTGCCCTCCATTGCTCTAGAGGTGGAAGGCACAAAGCACTGCCTCCATGCTTCAAGTGGAGTCAAGCCACAAACTGTCCTGCTTCCAGCTCTTTAGGAAGCTGGGAAAGCACTCGCATTCCACAGTGCTCTTACAGCGTCCTGGGAACATTTCATAGAAAGGCAGCTGAACGCCGTGACTTTTCAGCCCTTAACTCGCCAATCTGCAACATCCACTTCTGCCGCATTTCCACCTTGCCCACCCGGCTCAGACGAAATGCCTACATCTTCCCCTTGAGCAATGGGGAAGAGGCCCGGATGATTGTGGTTCCACATGCTGAGGAGGAGACAGACAATAGGCTTTTAACCAACCGCCCTTGAGCAATGGTTGGGGCAGTGTCTGAAAGCACCAATGTCAGAAAGGCCCTTTACTCTCGGTTGTGCCCTCCATTCCTCTAGAGGTAGGAGGCACAAGGCACTGGCACCACCCCTGAAGGGTATCAGAAAGCATGTATGGCAGAAAGCCCCCTTGGCTCTCAGCTATGCCCTCCATTGCTCTGCAGGTGGAAGGCACAAAGCACTGCCTCCATCCTTCAATGGGAAACAAGCCATAAACTGTCTTGCCTCCAACTCTTTAGGAAGCGTACGAACAACTCGCTTACCACTGTCCTGTTACATCATACCAGGAACCTCTCATACAAAGGCAGCTCAAACGCCATTTATTCCCAGCCCTTAACTCTCCACTTAGGACTTCTGCTTCTGCCGCAATTCCACCTTGCCAACCCGGCTCAGACGAAATGCCTACACCTTCCCCTGAAGCAACTGGGCTGAGTCCCAAATGATTGAGCGTCCACGTTTTTAGGAGACAATGGACTGCACGCCTTTTTCCAACAACATTTGTGCATTGGTGGAGAGAGTGTCGGAAAGCAGCTATGTCAGAAAGGCCCCTTTGCTGTCAGCCGTGCCCTCCACTGCTCTAGACGTGAAAGGCACAAGGCACTGGCTCTGGATCCACCCCTCAATGGGAGACAAACCACATCTTGTCCTGCTTCCAGCACTTTAGGAAGCTGAGAAAAAACTCCCTTTCCACAGTGCTCTTACAGCGTCCTGGGAACATCTCATACAAAGGAGGCTGAACGCGGTTTCTTTCCAGCACTTCACTTGCCGGTCTGGAACATCTGCATCCTGCACATTTCCACCTTGTCAACCCGGATCAGAGGAAATGCCTACATCTTCCCCTTGAGCAATGGGGACGAGGCCCGGATGATTGTGGTTCCACATGCTGAGGAGGAGAGAGACAATAGGATTTAACTAACCAATAAGTGCAATGGTTGGGAGAGTGTCAGAAAGCACCAATGGCAGAAAGACCCCTTTACTTTACTCTCAGCCATGCCCTCCATTGCTCTAGAGGTGGAGGGCACAAAGCACTGCCTCCATCCTTAAATGGGAGACAAGCCATAAACTGTCTTGCTTCCAGCTCTTTAGGACGCTGAGAAAGAACTCGCTTTCAACAGTGCTGTTACAGGATACGGGGAAATTCTCATACAAAGGCAGATGAAACGCCCTTTCTTCCCAGGAATTAACTCGCCGCTTTAGGACTTCTGCTTCTGCCACAATTCCACCTTGTCAACCAGGCTGGGATGATATGCCTACATCTTCCCTTGAAGCAACTGGGCTGAGTCCCAAATGATTGAGCGTCCACGTGCTTAGGAGGCGATAGACTGTACGCCTTTTTCCAACCACTACTGTGCACTGGTGGACAGAGCGTTGGAAAGCAGCTATGTCAGAAAGACCCCTTTGCTCTCAGCCGTGCCCAGCATTGCTGTCGACGTGGAATGCACAAGGCACTTGCTCCACCCACACGGGGTGATAAGCCACAGACCATCTTCCTTCCATCTCTTTAGGAAGCTGAGAAAGAACTCGCTTTCAACAGTGCTGTTTCTGTGTCCTGGCAAGATCTCATAAAAAGGCAGCTGATATGCCATTTCTTTTCAGAGATTAACTCGCCGATTTGGAACTTCTGCTTCTGCCAGATTTCCACCTCGCCAACCCGGCTCAGACGAAATGCCTACATCTTCTCCTTCAGGAATGGGGACAAGGCCCAGATGATTGTGCTTCCACATGCTTAACAGGAGCAGACAATAGGCTTTTTACAAACTGCCATTGTGCACTGGTACAGAGAGTGGCAGAATGCACCTATGTCAGAAAGGGCCCTTTGCTCTCAGCCGTGCACTCCATTGCTATAGAGGTGGAAGGCACAAAGCACTGCCTCCATCCTTCAATGGGAGACAAGCCATAAACTGTCTTGCCTCCAGCTCATTAGGAAGCTGACGAACAACTCGCTTTCCACAGTCCTGTTACAGCATACCAGTAACCTCTCATACAAAGGCAGCTCAAACGCCAGTTTTTCCCAGCCCTTAACTCGCAGCTTTAGGACTTCTGCTTCTGCCGCAATTCCACCTTGCCAGCCCGGCTCAGACGAAATGCCTACATCTTCCCCTGAAGCAACTGAGCTGAGTCCCAAATGATTGAGCGTCCACGTGCTTAGGAGGCAATAGACTGCACGCCTTTTTCCAATCACCATTGTGCACTGCTGGAGAGAGTGTCGGAAAGCAGCCATGTCAGAAAGGCCCCTTTGCTCTCAGCCGTGCCCTCCATTGCTCTAGAGGTGGAAGGCACAAGGCACTGGCTCTGGATCCACCCCTCAACGGGAGACAAACCACATCTTGCCCTGCTTCCAGCTCTTTAGGAAGCTGAGAAAAAACTCGCTTTCCACAGTGCTGTCAGAGGATACGAGTAAACTCTCATACAAAGGCAGTTCAAACGCCATTTCTTCCCAGCCCTTAATTCGCCGCTTTAGGACTTCTGCTTCTGCCGCAATTCCACCTTGTCAACCCGCCTCAGAGGAAATGCCTACATCTTCCCCTTGAGCAATGGGGACGAGGCCCGGATGAATGTGGTTCCACATGCTGAGGAGGAGAGAGACAATAGGCTTTTAACTAACCACCAAGTGCAATGGTTGGGAGAGTGTCAGAAAGCACCAATGGCAGAAAGACCCCTTGGCTCTCAGCCATGCCCTCCATTGCTCTGCAGGTGGAAGGCACAAAGCACTGCCTCCATCCTTCGATGGGAAACAAGCCATAAACTGTCTTGCCTCCAACTCTTTAGGAAGCTGACGAACAACTCGCTTTCCACTGTCCTGTTACATCATACCAGGAAACTCTCATACAAAGGCAGCTCGAACGCCATTTCTTCCCAGTGCTTAACTCACCGCTTTAGGACTTCTGCTTTTACCACATTCCACCTTGCCAACCCGGCTCAGACGAAATGCCTACATCTTCCCCTGACCAACTGGGCTGAGTCCCTAATGGTTGAGCGTCAACCTGCTTAGGAGGTGATAGAGTGTACACCTTTTTCCTACCACCATTGTGCACTGGTGGAGAGAGTGTCGGAAAGCAGCTATGTCAGAAAGACCCCTTTGCTCTCAGCCGTGCCCTCCATTGCTCTAGACGTGGAATGCTCAATGAACTTGCTCCAACCCCAAGGTGTGACAAGACACAGACCATCTTCCTTCCATCTCTTTAGGAAGCTGAGAAATAACTCGCTCTCTACAGTGCTCTTTCTGTGTCCTGGCAACATCTAATACAAAGGCACCTGATATCCCATTTGTTTTCTGCACTTAACTCACCGATTTGGAAGTTCTGCTTCTGTCAGATTTGCACCTTGCCAACCAGGCTCAGACGAAATGCCTACATCTTCCCCTTCAGCAACGGGCACAAGGCCAAGATGATTGTGCTTCCACATGTTAGCAGGAGCAGACAATAGTCTTTTTACAAACCGCCATTGTGCACTGGTGCAGAGAGTGCCAGAATGCACCTATGTCAGAAAGGGCCCTTTGCTCTCAGCCGTGCCCTCCATTGCTCTAGTGGTGGAAGGCACAAAGCACTGCCTCCATCCTTCAATTGGAGACAAGTCATAAACTGTCCTGCTTCCAGCTCTTTAGGAAGGTGGGAAAGCACTCGTATTCCACAGTGCTCTTACAGCGTCCTGGGAACATCTCATACAAAGGCAGCTGAACGCCATGTCTTTTCAGCCCTTAACTCGCCAATCTGCAACATCCGCTTCTGCCGCATTTCCACCTTGCCCACCCGGCTCAGACGAAATGCCTACATCTTCCCCTTGAGCAATGGGGAAGAGGCCTGGATGATTGTGGTTCCACATGCTGAGGAGGAGACAGACAATAGGCTTTTAACCAACCGCCCTTGAGCAATGGTTGGGGCAGTGTCAGAAACCACCAATGTCAGAAAGTCCCTTTACTCTCAGTCGTGCCTTCCATATCTCTAGAGGTAGGAGGCACAAGGCACTGGCACCACCCCTGAAGGGTATCAGAAAGCACCAATGGCAGAAAGCCCCGGTGGCTCTCAGCCATGCCCTCCATTGCTCTGCAGGTGGAAGGCACAAAGCACTGCCTCTTTCCTTCAATGGGAGACAAGCCATAAACTGTCTTGCCTCCAGCTCTTTAGGAAGCTGAGAAAGAACTCGCTTTCCACAGTGCTGTACAGCATACGAGGAAACTCTCATACAAAGTCAGCTCAAACTCCATTTCTTCCCAGCGCTTAACTCGCCGCTTCAGGACTTCTGCTTCTGCCGCAATTCTACCTTGCCAACCTTCCTCAGGAGAAATGCCTACATGTTCCCCTGAAGCAACTGGGCTGAGTCCCAAATGATTTAGCATCCACCTGCTCAGGAGGCGATAGACTGTAAGCCTTTTTCCAACCACCATTGTGCACTGGTGGAGAGAGTGTCAGAATGCAGCTATGTCAGAAAGACCCTTTTGCTCTCAGCCATGCCCTCCATTGCTCTAGACCTGGAATTCACAATGCATTGGCTCCACCCCTCAAGGGACCACAAGCCACAGACCATCTTTCTTCCATGTCTTTAGGCAGCTGAGAACAAAGTCACCTGACGTATAAAAAGGAATCATGACGCTTATGTGCCAGAAAACCCCAGGAGACATGCCAAAAACACCCTCCGCACACTCTCAAAGAGCCACACATTCATGCCAGTACGACCCAACAGGCATACCAGAAGCACCCACGTTGCATGCCAGAACCACCTGTAACCACCTGCCGGACACAGTGGAACAACGATTCTGACACTGCAGAACCATCTGTTCAACATGCAAACCGCACACAATGACATGACGGAACCAGATTCCAAACATAGCACAACGACATGCCAGACACATTGTAAACACCTGTTGGATATGCCACAAACAGGTGCCAGAAACACTGAAACCAGCTGAGGAGTATGTAAGAACGGGGGCCAGAAATGCCACAAGCACCTGTCCTAAAATCCAGAGCCACGAGCCCAAAAAGCAGGAAAGACCTGCCGGACACACCAAAATAATCTGCCGGTGATGCCAGAACCACTTGGCGGACACCCAGGAATCACCTGCCGGGCACGCTCAAAACACCTCACTGACGTGCCAGAACCACGTGCCGGCCATGCCGGAACCAGCTCCCAGAAAGACCAGAAGCACCTGCCGGACACGCAAGAACCACTTGCCGGGCATGCTGGAACCACCTGCTCGACACGCAGGACCCACCTGCTGGACACGCCAAAATCACCTGCCGGCTCCACCAGAACCACTTGGTGGACACTCTGGAATCTCCTGCGGGCATGCAGGAACCACCTCTCAAACTTGCCACAACCACATTCCTGACACGCCAGAACCACCCCCCGGAAACACCAGAAGCACATGCCGAGCACACTGGAATAACCTGCTCGACTCACTGGAACCATGTGCCGGACATGCCATAATCACCTGCTGGCTATGCCAGAACAACATGGCAGACAGTCCGAAATCACCTGCCAGCCATGCCGGAACCGCATCTCAGACGTACCAGAACCACGTGCCGGACACGCAGGAATCATGTCCTGGACAGACTGGAACCACCTGCCGGACACCCCTGATCCAAGAGCCGAGTAGGCCAGAACCACCGGCTCGACTCACAGGAACCCCTTAACGGACACGCCAAAATCACCTGCTGGCTGCGACAGAACCACTTGTCTGACACTCTGGAATCACCTGCTGGGCATGCCAGAACCACCTCTCAGATGTGCCAGAACAACGTGCCGGACACGTCAGAACCACCTCCTGTACGGACCAGAACCAGGTGTTGGACACGCCTGAACCACTTGGTGGACACTCCGGCACCACCTGCCGGACACGCCAAAACCACCTACAGGACAGACCAAAACCACCTGCCGAGCACGCCGAAGCCACCTGCTTGACTCGCAGGAACCACCTGCCAGACACGCCAAAATAACCTGCCGGCTGTGCCAGAACTGCTTGACAGATAGTCCGGAACCACCTCCTTGAGAGATCGGCAGCACCTGATGGACCAGCCACAACCACCTGCCGAGCAAGCCGGAACTACCTGCTCTTGCCGGAACCACCTCCCGGACACGCCAAAATCACCTGCCGGCTACGCCAAACTACTTGGCGGACACGCCGGAACCACCTGCCAAGCACTGCGGAGCCACCTGATAGAATCGCCAGAACCACCAGCCGGACACCCCAAAATCAACTGCCCGCTATTCCAGATCCAAGTGGCAGACAGTCCAGAATCACCAGTCGGGCATGCCAGAACCACCTCTCAGACGACCAGAACGACGTGCCGGAGATGCCCGAAGCAACTCCAAGACAGAGCGGAAGCACCTGATGGACATGCCGGAAGCAGCTGCTCAACTCGCCGGAACAACCTGCCAGACATGCCGGAACCACCTGCCGAGCACGCCGGAGCCACCTGCTAGACTCACCGGAACCACCTGCCTGACAGGCCAAAATCAACAGCTGGCTATGCGAGAACCACCTGGCGGACAGTCCGCAATCAGCTGTCGGGCATTCAGGAACCACCTCTCAGACACAACAGAACCATGTGCCGGACACGCTGAAACCACGTCCTGGACAGACTGCAACCACCTGCCGGACACGCCTGGACCACCTTCTGAGCACGCCGGAACCACCTGCCGGACACGCCAAAATCACCTGCGGGCTACGCCAGAACCACTTGGAGGACTCTCCGGGATGAACTGCCGGGCATGCTGGAACCACCTCTCAGACGTGCCACAACCACGTGCCGGAGAGACCGTAAGCACCTGCTGAGCTCGCCGGAACCACCTGAACAGCTCGCCAGAAACACCTGCCAGACACTTCAAAATCACCTGCCGGACATGCCAAAATCACTTGCCGGCTACGCCAGAACCTCTTGCCGGACACTCCGGAATCACCTGTCGGGCATGCCGGAACGACCTCTCAGAGGTGCCAGAACCACATGCCGGAGAGTCGTTAATCACCTGCCAGGCATGACGGAACGACCTCTCAGAGGTGCCAGAACCACATGCCGGAGAGTCGTTAATCACCTGCCAGGCATGACGGAACGACCTCTCAGAGGTGCCAGAACCCCATGCCGGAGAATCCGGAATCACCTGCCAAGCATGCCAGAACCACCTGCTGGACATGCCGAAACCATCTGTCTGAGAGGCCAAACTCATATGCAGGCT
This sequence comes from Equus caballus, assembly GCF_041296265.1. Taxonomy (NCBI): domain Eukaryota; kingdom Metazoa; phylum Chordata; class Mammalia; order Perissodactyla; family Equidae; genus Equus; species Equus caballus. The sequence continues at coordinate 8,559,249 of NC_091704.1, forward strand.
ACGGGAAAACACTTGGTGGACATTCCAGAATCACCTTGGGGGCATGTCGGAACCACGTCATGGACAGACTGCAAACACCTGCCAGACCTGCCTGAACCACCTGTCGAGCACGCCGGAATCACCTGCTTGACTCACCAGAGCCACCTGCCGGACACACCAGAAACACCTGCGGGGTACACCAGAACCACTTGGAGGACTCTCCGGGATCACCTGCCGGGCATGCCGGAACCACCTCTCAGATGTCCCAGAACCATGTGCCGGACACGCCGGAACCACATGCTGAGTATGCCGGAACCACCTGATCCACTCCCCAGAACCACCTGCTGGACACTCCAAAATCACCTGCCGACTTCACCTGATCCACTCAGCAGACACTCCGGAACCACCCCCAGGACAGACCGGAACCACCTGCCGGACACGCCGGGACCACCTGCTTGACTTGCCAGAACCACCTGCCGGACACGCCAAAATCACCTGCCGGCTACCTCACAACCACTTGTCGGACACTCCGGAATCAGCTGCCGGGCATGCTGGAACCACCTCTCAGAGGTGACACAACCACATGCCGGAGACGACGGAAGCACCTGCTTAGAATGCCGGAAGTTCCTGATCCACTCCACAGAACCACCTGCTGGACACGCCAAAATCACCTGCCGACTACGCCAGAACCACTTGGCGGACACTCCAGAATCACCTACCGGGCATGCCAGCACAACCTCTCCGAAGTGCCAGAAGGTCGTGTCGGACAGGCCGGAACCATCTCCCGGACAGACCGGAACCACGGGAAACACTTGCCGGAACCACCTTCGTGTCTTACCGGTCCCACCTGTCGGAAACGCCAAAATCACCTGCCCGCTACACCAGAACCACTTGGCGGACAAGCAGGAATCACGTGAAGGGCATGCCACCACAACCTCTCAGACGTGCCTGAACCTCGTGCCGGACACCCCACAACCACATGCCGGACATGCCGGAACCACCGGATCGACTCGCCGGCACCACCGCCGGACATGCAAAATCACCTGCCGGCTAAGCCAGAACCACTTGGCGAACACTCCGGAATCACCTGCCGAGCATGCCGGAACCACCTCTCAGACATGCCAGAACCACATGCCAAAGACGTCGGAAGAACCTGCCGAGCACGCCAGAACCACCTGCTCGACTCGCCAGTACCACCTGCCGGACATGCCAAAATCACCTGCCGGCTACGCCACAACCAGTTGGTGAACACTTCGGAATCACCTGCTGGGCTTGCTGGAACCACCTGCCAGTCAGGCTAACATCACCGGCCAGCTACGCCAGACCCACTTGGCGGACACACCAGAATCACCTGCCGGGCATGCTGGAACCACTTTTCAGACTTACGAGAACCACGTGCTGGACACGCTGGAACCACGTCCTTGACCGACTGGAACAACCATCTGGACATGCCTAAACCACGTGCCGAGCATGCCGGAGACACCTGCTCGACTCGCTGGAACCACCTGCCGGACATGACAAAATCAACTGCCGGCTATGCCAGAACCACTTGCCAGACACTCCGTAATCATCTGCTGGACATGCCGGAGCCAGCTCTCAGAAACACCAGACCCACCTGCTGGACACACCGGAACCACCTGCCTGACACACCAAAATTACGTGCTGGCTACGCCAAAACCACCTGGTGGACACTCCAGAATCACCTTCCGGTCATGCCGGAACCACGTCATGGACAGACTGCAAACACTTGCCGGACCTGCCTGAACCACCTTTCGAGCACGCTGGAACCACCTGCTCGACTCACCACAACCACATGCCAGACACACCAAAAACACCTATGGGCTATGCCAGAACCACTTGGAGGACTCTCCAGGATCACCTGCCGGGCATGCTGGAACCACCTCTCAGACGTGCCGGAACCATGTGCTGGAAACGCTGGAACCACCTGTCGAGGATGCCGGAACCACCTGATCCATTCCCCAGAACCACCTGCTGGACACGCCAAAATCACCTGCCGGCTACACCAGAAACACTCAGCAGAAACTCTGGAATCACCTGCTGGGCATGCAGGAAGCACCTCTCAGATGTGCCAGAACCACATGCCGGGTACGCCGGAACCACCTACCGGACACAATGGAATCACCTGCCGGACACGCCTGAACCACCTGCCGAGCATGCAGGAAACAACTGCTGGACTCGCAGGACCCACCTGCCGGACATGCAAAAATCACCTGCTGGCTATGCCAGAACCACTTGCCGGACTTTCTGGAATGACCTGCCAGGAATGCCAGACCCACCTGTCAAATGTGCCAAAATCAAGTGCCGGAGATGCCAGAAGCACCTGCCGAGCTAGCCGGAAGCACCTTCTCGAATTGTCGGAACCACCTGCCAGACTTGCCAAAATCACCTGTGGGCTAGGCCAGAACCACTTGGAGGACTCTCCAGGATCACCTGCCGGGCATGCCGGTACCAACTCTCAGATGCACCAGAACCACGTGGCGGACAGTCCAGAATCACCTGCTGGGCATGCGGGAACCACATCTCAGACGTACCAGAACCACGTGTCACACACGCCGGAACCCACTACCGGACAGACTGGAACCACCTGCCAGAAATGACGGAATCAACTGCCGAGAATGCCGGAACCACCTGAACAGCTCGCCAGAAACACCTGCCGGACATGTCAAAATCACCTGCTGGACACGCCAAAATCACCTGATGGACATGCCAAAATCACCTGCCATTTACGCCAGAACCACTTGCCGGACACTCCGGAATCACCTGCCAGGTATGCTGGAACCACCTCGCAGACGTGCCAGAACCACGTGCCAGAGACACTGGATTCACCTGCCGAGCACGCCGGAACCTCCTGCTCGACTCGCCGGAACCACCTGCCAGAGACACCAAAATCACCTGCCAGCTAGGCCAGAACCACGTGGTGGACTCTATGGAATCACCCGCTGGGCATGCCAGAACCACCTCTAAGACGTGCCGGAAGCACGTGCCAGACACGCCGGAACCACGTACAGGTCAGACCGGAACCACCTGCCGGACCCGCCTGAACCACCTGCTGAGCACCCCAGAACAACCTGCTCGACTCGCTGGAGGCACCTGCTGGACAGGCCAAAATCACCAGCCGGCTACGCCAGAACCACTTGGTGGACACTCCAGAATCACCTTCCGGGCATGCCGGAACCACGTTATGGACAGACTGCAAACACCTGCCGGACCTGCCTGAACCACCTGCCGGACACACCTAAAACACCTGCGGGCTCTGCCAGAACCACTTGGCGGACTCTCCTGGATCACATGCCAGGAATGCCAGAGCCACCTCTCAGACCTGCCAGAACCATGTGCCGGACACGCCGGACCACCTGCCGAGTATGCCGGAACAACGTGATCCACTCCCCAGAACCACCTGCTGGACACGCCAAAATCACCTGCCGCCTACGCCAGAACCACTCAGCAGACACTCAGGGATCACCTGCTGTCATGCCAGAACCACGTGTCAGATGTGCCAGAACCACGTGCTGGAGACGCCGGAACCACCTACCGGACACAACGGAACCACGTGCCAGAACTGCCTGAACCACCTGCCGAGCATGCCGGAACCACCGGCCGGACACGCCAAAAACACCTGCGGGCTACGCCAGAAACACTTGGAGGACTCTCTGGGATCAATTGCTGGGCATGCGGGAACTACCTCGCTGACGTACCAGAAGCACGTGCAGCACACGCCGGAACCCACTACCAGACAGACCAGAGCCACCTGCCGGACACGCCGGAATCACCTGACGAGAACGCCGGATCCACCTGAACAGCTTGCCAGAAACACCTGCCGGACACGTCAAAATCACCTGCCAAACATGCCAAAATCGCCTGCCGGACATGCGAAATCCCCCTCCAGCTATGCCAGAACCACTTGCCGGACACTCCGGAATCAAATGTCAGGCATGCCGGAACCACCTCTCAGACGTGCCAGAACCACATGCTGGACATGCCGGAACCACCTCTGGGACACACAGAACCACTTGCCGGACCCACCTGAACCACCCGCCAAGCACGCTGGAACCACCTGCTCGAGTCGCCGGAACTACCTGCGGGATAAGGCAAAATCACCTGTGGGACATGCCAAAATCACATGCCGGACACGCCAAAATCACCTGTTGGCTACGCCAGAACCACTTGCCTGACACTCCAGAATCACCTGTCGGGCATGCCGGAACCACCTCTCAGACGTGCCAGAACCACGTGCCAGAGACACGGGATGCACCTGCCGAGCACGCCGGAACCTCCTGCTCGACTTGCCAGAACCATGTGCCGGAGATGCAAAAATCACCAGCCGGCTAGGCCAGAACCACGTGGAGGACGCTATGGAATCACCTGCCGGGCATGCCGGAACCACCTCTCAGTCGTGCCGGAAGCAAGTGCTGGACACACCGGAACAACCTACTGGACAGACCGTAACCACGTGCCGGACCCACCTGAACCACCTGCTGAGCACCCTGGAACAACCTGCTCGACTCGCGGGAGCCACCTGCTGGACATGCCAAAATCACCAGCCGGCTACGCCAGAACCACTTGCCGGACACTCCGGAATCACCTGCCAGGCATGCTGGAACCACCTCTCAGACATGCCAGAACCACATGTCGGACACTCCGGAATCACCTTCCGGGCATGCCAGAACCACGTCATGGACAGACTGCAAACACCTGCCGGACCTGCCTGAACCACCTGCCGAGCACACCGGAACCACCTGCTCGACTCGCCACAACCTCCTGCCGGACAGAACAAAAACACCTGCGGGCTATGCCAGAATCACTTGGCGGACTCTCCGGGATCACCTGCCGTGCATGCCGGAGCCACCTCTTAGTCGTGTCAGAACCATGTACTGGACACGCCAGAACCACCTGCCAAGGATGCCGGAACCACCTGATTCACTCCCCAGAACCACCTTCTGGACATGACAAAATCACCTGCCGGCTACACCACAACCACTTGGCAGACACTCTAAAATCACCTGCCGGGCATGCCGGAACCACCTCTCACACGTGCCAGAACCACGTGCCGGACACGCTGGAACCACCTGCTGTGCAGGCCGGAACCACCAGCCTGACATGACAAAAACACCTGTGGGCTACGCCAGAACCACTTGGAGGACTCTCCGGGATCACCTGCAGGTAATGGCGGAACCACCTATCAGACGTGCCACAACCACGTGTCGGAGAGACCGGAAGCACATCCGGGACAACCAGAACCACCTGCCGAACCCACCTGTACCACCTGCCGAGCCCGCTGGAACCACCTGCTCGAGTCGCCGGAACCACCTGGCGAACACAGCAAAATCACCTGTGTGACATGCCAAAATCACCTGCCAGGAACGCCAAAGACACCTGCCGGCTATGCCAGAACCACTTGCCGGACTTTCCGGAATCACCTACCGGGAATGCCGGAACCACCTCTCAAATGGGCCAAAATCAAGTGCCGGAGAAGCCAGAAGCACCTGCCGAGCTAGCCGGAAGCACCTGCTCGAATCCTCTTAAACACCTGTGGGACATGCCAAAATCACCTGCCGGCTACGCCAGAACGATTTGGTGGACAATCCAGAATCACCTGCCGAACATGCCAGAACCACCTGTCAGACGTGCCGGCACCACATGCCGGACATGCCGGAATCACCCACCGGACACAACGGAACCACCTGCCGGACACGCCGGAACCCCCTGCCGAGTATGGCGGAAGCACCTGATCCACTCCCCAGACCACATGCTGGACACACCAAAATCACCTGCCGGCTACGCCAGAAACACTCGGCAGACACTCCGGAATCACCTGCCGGGCATGATGGAACCACCTCTCAGACGTAGCAGAACCACATGTCGGACAGACCGGAATCACCTGCCGGACACGCTGGAATGACCTGTCGAGAACGCCGGAACCACCTGAACAGTACGCTAGAAACACCTGCCGGACACATCAAAATCACCTGCCAGACACGCCAAAATCACCTGCCGGCTAGGCCAGAGCAACTTGGAGGATTCTCCAGGATCACCTGCCGGCCATGCTGGTACCACCTCTCAGATGTGCCAGAACCACATTTCGCACACTCCAGAATCACCTGCTGGGCTTGCCGGAACTACCTCTCAGATGTGCCGAACCACATGTCAGATGCTCCAGAATCACCTGCCGGGCGTGCCGGAACCACCTCTCTGACATGCCAGAAACACGTGCCGCACACCCGGGAAGCACCTCCTGGACTGACCGTAACCAACTGCCGGACATGCCTGAAGCATCTGCTGAGCACGCCGGAACCACCTGCTGAACTCGCCGGAACCATCTGCCGGACTCGCCTCAACCACCAGCCGACTATGTCAGAACTATTTGGCGGACACTCAGGAATCACCAGCTGAGCATCCCAGAACGACCTCTCTGATGTGCTAGAACCACGTGCCGGACACTCCGGAACCGTCTGCTGAGCATGTCGGACCCACCTGCTCAAATCGCCGGAACCACCTGCCGAACACATCAAAATCACCTGTCGACTATGCCAGAACCACGTGACGGACTGCGTGGAAAGACATGCCAAGCATGCCAGAACCACCTCTGAGACGTGCCAAAATCATATTCCGGACACGCCTGAACCAGCTGCCTAGCACACCGGATCCACCTGCTCGACTCACTGGAACCAACTGCCGGACATGCCAAAATCGCATGCCGGCTACACCAGAACCACCTGGCGGACTCTCCGGAATCACCTGCTGGGCATGCCAGAGACACCTCTCAGACGTGCCAGAACCACGTGCTGGACACGTCAGAACGACCTCCCGGAGTGACTGGAACCACGAGAAGGACACGCCTGAACCCCCGGCTGAGCTTGCCGGACCCATCTGCTCGCCTTGCAACAACCACCTGCTAGACATGCCAAAATCACCTGCCGGCTAGGCAAGAACCTCTTGGCGGACACTCAGGATTCACCTGCTGGGCATGCCAGAACCACCTCTCAGACGTGCCAGAACCACGTGCCGGACATGTAAGAACCACCTCCCATACTGACCGGAACCAGCAGCGGGACATGCCTGAACCACCTGCTGAGCACGCCGGAACCACCTGCTCAACTTGCCGGAAGCACCTGCCGGACTCGCCTCAACCACCTGCTGGCTACACCAGAACTACTTGGCGGACACTCAGGAATCACCTGCCGAGCATCCCAGAACCACCTCTCAGATGTGCCTGAACCACGTGCTGGTCACGTCGGAACCCCCTGCTGAGCACGCCAGACCCAGCTGCTCAACTCGCCGGAACCACCTGACAGAGCAGCAAAAATCACCTGCCGGCTATGCCGGAACCAAATGTCGGACACTCCAGAATGACCTGCCGGGCATGCCGGTACCACCTCTCAGATGTGCCAGAAACACGTGCAGTACACACTGGAACCAGCTGCCGGACAGACCGGAACCACATGCCGGACACGCCAGAACCACCTGCCAAGCACCTCAGAACCACCTGCTCGACTCGCCGGAACCACCTGCTGAACATGTCAAAATCACCTGCTGGCTATGCCAGAACCACGTGGCAGACAGTCTGGAAAGACATGCCAGGCATGCCGGAACCACCTGTCAGACGTGCCAGAACCACATGCCAGACACGGCGGAAGCACCTGCCAAGCACGCCGGAACCAACGGCTTGACTGGGCGGAAGCACCAGCCGGAAACGCCAAAATCACCTGCTGGCTACGCCAGAACCACTTGGTGACACTCCAGAATCACCTGCCAGGCGTGTGGGAACCACATCTAAGACGTGCCAGAACAATGTGCCAAACACACAGGAACCACCTCCCAGACAGACCGGAACCAACTGCCAAGTTCGCCAGAAGCACCTGCTCGACTTACCGGAACCACCTGCCGGAAACGTCTGAACCACCTGCCAAGCACGCTGGATCCACCTCCTCTACTCGCCGGAACCACCTGCTGGACACACACAAATCACCAGCGGGCTACGCCAGAACCACTTGGTGGACACTCTGGAATCAAAGGCTGGGCATGCCGGAACCACCACTCAGATGTGCCAGAAGCACATGCTGGAGACAGCGGAAGCACTTGCCGAGCATGCCTGAACAACCAGATCCACTCCCCAGAACCACCTGCCTGATATGCCAAAATCAACTGCTGGCTATGCCAGAACCACTTGGCGGACACTCCGGAATCACCTGCCATGCATGCCGGAACCACCTCTCAGATGTACAAGAACCACATGCCGGAAACGCCAGAACCACATCCTGGATAGACTGGAACCACATGCCTAACACAACTGAACCACCTGCCGAGCACGCCGGAACCACCTGCTCGACTCACCGGAACCACCTGCTGGACACGCCAAAATCAACTGCCGGCTACGCCAGAACCACTTGGTGGACAATCCGGAATCACCTGCCGTGCATGCCGGAACCACATCCTGGACAGACTAGAAACATCTGCTGGACAAGCCTGAAGCACCTGCCGGTAATGCCGGAACCACCTCTCAGACATGCCAGAAACATGTGCCGGACATGCCGGAAGCACCTGTCGGGCATCCCGGATTCACCTTTCAGACGTGCCAGAAACACGTACCCGAGACGCCGGAAGCATCTGCCGAGCACGCCAGAACCACCTGCTCTACTCGCTGGAACCACCTGCCGGACATGTCAAAATCACCTGCCGGGTATGCCAGAACCACTTGGTGGACACTCCGGAATCATCTGCCGGACATGCCATCACCAGCCCTCAGACACACCAGAACCATGTGCCGGAGACGCCGGAAGCACCTGCTGAGCATGCCTGAGCCACCTGCTCGACTCGCAAGAAACACCTGCCAGACACTCCAAAATCACATGCCGGGTACGCCAGAACGACTTGGCGGACAGTCCGGAATCACCTGCCGGACACGCCGGAACCACCTACCGGACACAACGGAACCACAGGCCGGACCTGCCTGAACCACCTGCCGTGCAGGCCGGAAGCACCTGCCGGACATGACAAAAACACCTGGGGGCTACGCCATAACCACTTGGAGGACTCTCCGGGATCACCTGCAGGTCATGCCGGAACCTCCTCTCAGACGTGCCACAACCACGTGTCGGAGAGACCGGAAGCACATCCGGGGCAATCAGAACCACCTGCCGGACCCACCTGTACCACCTGCCGAGCACGCTGGAACAACCTGCTCGAGTCACAGGAACCACCTGCCGAACACAGCAAAATCACCTGCGGGACACGCCAACATCACCTGCTGGGAACACCAAAGACACCTGCCGGCTATGCCAGAACCACTTGCCGGAATTTCCGGAATCACCTACCGGGAAGGCTGGACCCACCTCTCAAATGGGCCAAAATCAAGTGCCGGAGAAGCCAGAAGCACCTGCCGAGCTAGCCGGAAGCACCTGCTCGAATCCTCGGAACCACCTGTGGGACGTGCCAAAATCACCTGCCGGCTATGCCAGAACGACTTGGTGGACAATCCGGAATCACCTGCCGGACATGCCAGAACCACCTGTCAGACGTGCCGGCACCATGTGCCGGACACGCCAGAATCACCTGCTGAGTATGGCGGAACCACCTGATCCAATCCCCAGACTACATGCAGGACACGCCAAAATCACCTGCCGGCTATGCCAGAAACACTCGGCAGACACTCCGGAATCACCTGCCGCGCATGACGGAACCACCTCTCAGACGTACCAGAACCACATATCGGACAGACCGGAATCACCCGCCAGACAAGCCGGAATGACCTGTCGAGAATGCCGGAACCACCTGAACAGTACGCTAGAAACACCTGCCAGACACATCAAAATCACCTGCCCGACACTCCAAAATCACCTGCCGGCTAGGCCAGAGCAACTTGGAGGACTCTCCAGGGTCACCTGCCGGCCATGCCGGTACCCCCTCTCAGATGTGCCAGAACCACATGTCGCACACTCCGGAATCACCTGCCGGGTTTGCCGGAACTACCTCTCAGACGTGCCAAACCACATGTCAGACGCTCCGGAATCACCTGCCAGGCATGCCGGAACCAAGTCTCAGAGGTGCCAGAACCACATGCCGGAGACTCCGGAATCACCTGCCGGGCATGCCGGAACCATGTCTCAGACGTGCCACAACCACGTGCTGGAGAGACCGGAACCACCTGCCTGACAGGCCAAAATCATATGCTGGCTACGCCAAAACCACTTGGTGGACTCTCTGGAATCACCTGCTGGGCATGATAGAACCACCTCTCAGACGTGCTGGAACCACATGTCGGACAAGCAGGAACCAGCTCCAGGACAGACCGGGACCACCTGCCAGACATGCCGGACACACCTGTTCCTCTCGCCAGAAACACATGCCGGACACGCCAAAATCACCTGCCGGGTACACCAGAACCACCTGGCGGACACTGCGGAATCACCTACCGCGCATGCCGGAACCACCTCTCAGATGTGCTGGAAGCACGTGACGGACACGCCAGAAACACCTCCCGGACAGACTGGAACCACCTGCCAGACATGCCGGAACCACCTGCCGAACACGCCGGAGCCACCTGCTCCACTCGCCGGAACCACCTGCTGGACAGGCCAAAATCAACAGCTGGCTATGCGGGAACCACCTTGTGGACAGTCCGGAATCACATGCCAGGCATGCAGGAACCACCTCTCAGACGTAACAGAACCACGTGCCGGACACGCTGTAACCACGTACTATACAGACTGGAACCACCTGCCGGCCACGCCTGAACCACCTGCCGAGCACGACGGAAACACCTGCTCAACTCGCCTGTACCACCTGCCGGACACGCCAAAATCACCTGCAGGGTATGCCAGAACCACTTGGTGGACACTCCGGAATCATCTGCCGGACATGCCAGAACCAGCTCTCAGACACACCAGAACCATGTGCCGGAGACGCCAGAAGCACCTGCTGAGCATGCCTGAGCCATCTGCTCGACTCGCAAGAAACACCTGCCGGACAAGCCAAAATCACCTGCTGGGTACGCCAGAACGACTTGGCAGAGACTCTGGAATCACCTGCCGGGCATGCCGGAACCACCTCTCAGATGTTCCAGAATCACATGCCGGAGACTCCGGAATCACCTGCCGCGCATGCCGGAACCATCTCTCAGACGTGCCAAAACCACGTGCCGGAGAGACCGGAAGCACCTGCCGAGCTCGCTGGAACCACCTGTTTGACTCGCAGGACACACGTGCCGGACAAGCCAAAATGAACTGCCGGCTACACCAGAACCACTTACCCAACACTCCGGAATCATCTGCCTGGCATGCCGGAACATCCTCTCAGAAGTGCAAGAAGCACGTGCCGGACATGCCGGAACGACGTATTGGACAGAATGGAACCACCTGCCAGACACGCTGGAACCACCTGCCGAACACGCCGCAGCCACCAACTCGAATCGCCAGAACCACATGCAGGACACGCCAAAATCACCTGCCGGGTATGCCAGAACCACCTGGCAGACACTCCGGAATCACCTGCTGCGCATGCCGGAACCACCTCTCAGACATGCCGGAAGCACATCCCGGACACGCCGGAACGACCTATCGGACAGAACGGAACCACCTGCAGAACACGCCACAGCCACCTGCTCAACTCGCCGGAACCACGTTCCGGACAGGCCAATATCAACTGCTGGCTATGCCAGAAACACCTGGGGGACAGTCCGGATTCACCTGCCAGCCATGGTGGAACCACCTCTCAGACGTACCAGAACCACACTCCGGACAAGCTGGAAACACGTTCTGCACAGACTGGAACGACCTGCCGGCCACGCCGGAACCACCTGCCGAGCACGACACAACCACCTGCTGGACACGCCAAAATCACCTGCGGGCTACGCCAGAACCACTTGGAGGACTCTAAGGGATGACCTGCTGGGCTTGCTGGAACAACCTCTCAGACGTGCCAGAACCACGTGCCAGACAGTCCGGAATCACCTGTTGGGCATGCACAACCACCTCTGAGACGTACCAGAACCACGTGACATACACGCTGGAACCACCTACCGGACAGACCAGAATCACCTTTCTGGAATGCCAGAACCACCTGTCAGATGTGCCAGAAACACGTGCCGGTGATGCCGGAAACACCTGGTGAGCACGTAGGAACCACCTGCTCAACTCGCCTGAACCACTTGCCGGACACGCCAAAATCACCTGCCGGCTACGCCAAAACCACTTGGTGGAGTCTCTGGAATCACCTGCCGGGCATGATAGAAACACGTCTCAGAGGTGCCTGAACCACGGGCCAGACAGGCCGGAACCACCTCCCGGACAGACCGGAACCACCTGCTGGACATGCCTGGACCACCTGCCAAGCACGCCGGGACTACATGCTCGACTCGCAGGACCCACGTGCAGGACACGCCAAAATGAACTGCCGGCTACACCAGAATCACTTACCCGACACTCTGGCATCACCTGCCTGGCATGCCAGAACCACCTCTCAGAAGTGCCAGAAGCACGTGCCGGACATGCCGGAACGACCTATCGGACAGAATGGAACCACCTGCCAGACACGCCGGAACCACCTACCGGAGAGACCGGAATCACCTTTCGGCCATGCCAGAACCACCTGTCAGATGTGCCATAAACACGTGCCGGAGACGACGGAAACACCTGCCGAGCATGTCGGAACCACCTGCTCAACTCGCCTGAACCACCTGCCGGACACGCCAAAATCAACTGCCGGCTACGCCAAAACCACTTGGTGGACTCTCTGGAATCACCTGCCGGGCATGATAGAACCACCTCTCAGACATGCCAGAACCATGTGCCGGACACGCCGGAACCACCACCCGGCCAGACCGGAACCACCTGCCGGACCTGCCTGAACCAACTCTCGAGCACGCCGTAACCACATGCTCGACTTGCTGGAACCACATGCCGGACATGGCAAAATCACCTGCCGGCTATGCCAGAACCACTTGGCGGAGACTCCGGAATCACCGGCCGGGCATGCCAGCACAACCTCTCAGAAGTGCCAGAAGCACATGCCGGACAGTCCGGAACCATCTCCCGGACAGACCGGAACCACAGGAAACACTTGCCGGAACCACCTGCTTGACTCACCGTTCCCACCTGCCGGACACGCCAAAATCACCTGCCCTCTACACCAGAACCACTTGTGGGACAAGCCAGAATCACGTGAGGGGCATGCCGGCACAGCCTCTCAGACGTGCCAGAACCTCGTCCCGGACATCCCAGAATCACCTGCCGGATAGCCCGGAACCACCTGCCGGACACAATGGAACCACCTGCCGGCCACGCCTGAACCACCTACCGAGCACCGCAAAACCACCTGCTACACTCGCAGGACCCACTGGCCGGACATGCCAAAATCACCTGCCGGCTATGCCAAACTACTTGGCGGACACTCCGGAATCACCTGCTGGGCATGTCGTAAGCACCTCCAGACGTGCCAGAACCACGTGTCAGACACCCCGGAACCACCTGCCAAGTATGCCGGAGCCACCTGCTCGAATCCCCAGAAGCACTTGCTGGGCCCGCCAAAATCAACTGCCCACTATGCCAGAACCAAGTGGCAGAAAGTCCAGAATCACCTGCCGGGCATGCCAGAACCACCTCTCAGATGTACCAGAACCACGTGCCGGAGACGCCAGAAGCAACTCCCAGACAGAGCGGAAGCACCTGATGGACATGCCTGAACCACCTACTGGACTCGCCGGAACCAGCTGCCAGACACAGCAAAACCACCTGCCAGCTACGCCAGAACCACTTGGCATACACTCCAGAATCACCAGCCGGGCAGGCTGGAACCAGCTCTCAGACATACCAGAACCACGTGCTGACGACGCTGGAAGCACCTGCCGAGCATGCCGGAGCCACGGGTTCGACTCACCAGAAAGACTTGCCGGACATGCAAAAATCACCTGCTGGCTACCCCTAAGCCACTTGCCGGACACTCCGGAATCACCTGCCGGGCATGCCAGAACCACCTCTCAGACGTACCGGAACCACGTGCCAGACACGCCGAAACCACCTCCCGGACAGACCGGAACCACCTGCTGGACCAGCCTGAACCACCTGCCCAGCACGCCAGAACCATCTGCCGGACACGCCAAAATCATCTGCCGGCTACACCAGAACCACTTGCCAGACACTCAGGAATCACCTGTCGGGCATGCCAGAACCACCTCTCAGACGTGCCAGAACCACGTGCTGGACATGCTGGAACCACCTCCAGGACAGACCAGAACCACTTGACGGACCCACGTGAACCAAATACCGAGCACGCTGGAACCACCTGCTCGAGTCGCCGGAACCACATGCCGGACACGCCAAAATCACCTGCCGGCTATGCCAAACTACTTGGCGGACATGCCGGAACCACCTGCCAAGCACGGCGGAGCCACCTGCTCAACTCGCCAGAAACACCTGTCGGACACGCAAAAATCACCAGCCGGGTAAGCCAGAACCACTTGGCGGACACTCCGGAATCACCTGCCGGGCATGCCACAACCACATCTCAGACGTGCCAGAAGCACATGCCAGACACACCCGAACCACCTACCGGACAGAATGGTACCACCTGCCACACACGCCGGAATCACGGGCCAAACATGCCGCAGCCACCTAATGTACACGCCTCAACCAACTGGCAGACAGGCCAATATCAACTGCCGGCTAAGCCAGAACCACCTGGGGTATAATGCGGAATAATCTGCCAGCCATGCTGGAACCACCTCTCAGTCGTACCAGAACCACGTGCCTGACAAGGTGGAACCACTTACTGGACAGACTGGAACCACCTGCCGGCCATGCCTGAACCACCTACCTAGCACTGCAAAACCACCTGCTACACTCGCAGGACCCACCTGCCGGACATGCCAAAATCACCTGCCGGCTATGCCAAACTACTTGCCAGACACTCCGGAATCACCTGTCGGGCATGCCAGAAACACCTCTCAGACGTGCCACAACCACGTGCCGGAGAGACCGTAAGCACCTGCCGAGCACGCCGGAACCACCTGAACAGCTATCCAGAAACACCTGCCAGACACTTCAAAATCACCTGCCAGACACGCCAAAATCACCTGCCGGCTATACCAGAACCTCTTGCCGGACACTCCGGAATCACCTGTTGGGCATGCCGGAACCAACTCTCAGACATGCCAGAACCACGTGCTGGACATGCCGGAACCACATCCAGGACAGACCAGAGCCACCTGCCGGACGCATGTGAACCACATACTGTGCACGCATGAACCACCTGCTCGAGTCACTGGAACCACATGCCGGACACGGCAAAATCACCTGTTGGCCACGCCAGAACAACTTGCCGGACACTCCGGAATCACCTGGCAGGCATTTTGGAACCACCTCTCAGACTTGCCAGAACCACGTGCCAGAGACACTGGAAGCACCTGCTGAGCACGGCGGAGCCACCTGCTCGACTCGCCTGAACCACCTGCCGGACACTTCAAAATCACCTGCCGGCTATGCCAAAACCACTTGGTGGACTCTCTGGAATCACCTTCCGGGCATGATAGAACCACCTCTCAGACGTGCCGGAACCACGTGCCGGACACGCCAGAACCACCTGCCGGACACAACGGAACCACATGCCGGACCTGCCTGAACCAACCGTCGAGCACGCCAGAACCACATGCTCGACTCGCTGGAACCACATGCCAGACATGGCCAAGTCACCTGCCGGCTATGCCAGAACCACTTGGCGAACACTCCGTAATCACCTGCTGGGCATGCCGGAACCACCTCGCAGACATGCCAGAACCACAAGCCAATGACAACGGAAGCACCTGCCGAGCAAGCCGGAACCAACTAACTGACATGCCAAAATCACCTGCCGGGTATGCATGAACCACATGGTGGACACTCCGGAATCACCTGCCGGACATGCCAGAACCAGCTCTCAGATACACGAGAACCATGTGCCGGAGACGCCGGAAGCACCTGCTCAGCATGCCTGAGCCACCTGTTCGACTCGCAAGAAACACCAGCCGGACACGCCAAAATCACCTGCCGGGTACGCCAGAACCACTTGGCGGAAACTCCGGAATCACCTTTCGGGCATGCCGGAACCACCTCTCAGACGTGCCAGAACCATGTGCCAGAGACGCCGGAACCACCTGCCTAGTATGCTGGAACCACCTGATCCACTCCCCAGAACCACCTGCTGGACACGCCAAAATCACCTGCTGGCTACGCCAGAAACACTCGGCAGACACTCCGGAATCACCCGTCGGGCATGCTGGAACCACCTCTCAGACGTGCCAGAACCACGTGCCGGACACGCCGGAACCACCTACCGAGCATGCAGGAACCACCTGCTCGACTCGCAGGACCCGCCTGCCGCACACGCAAAAATCACCTACTGGCTATGCCAGAACCATTTGCCGGACTTTCAGGAATCACCTGCCAGGAATGCCGGAGCCACATCTCAAATGTGCTAAAATCAAGTGCCGGAGAAGCCAGAAGCACCTGCCAAGGTAGCCGGAAGCACCTGCTCGAATCACTGGAACCACCTCTGGGACACGCCAAAATCACCTGCCAGCTGCGCCAGGACCACTTGGTGGACAATCTGGAATCACCTGCCGGACATGCCAGAACCACCTGTCAGACGTGCCGGAACTATGTTCCGGACACGCTGGAACCACCTCCCGGACAGACCGGAACCACCTACCGGACCTGCCTGAACCACCTGCCGAGCACGCCAGAACCACCTGCTCGACTCGCCAGAACCACCTGTCGGACACACCAAAAACACCTGCACGCTATGCCACAAACACTTGGAGGACTCTCCAGAATCACCTGCCAGGTATGCCAGAACCACCTCTCAGACGTGCCAGAACCATGGGCCAGAAACGCCGGAACCACCTCCCGAGTATGCCGGAACCACCTGATCCACTCCCCAGAACCACCTGCTGGACATGCCAAAATCACCTGCCGGCTACGCCAGAAACACTCGGCAGGCACTCCGGAATCACCCGTCGGGCATGCCAGAACCACCTCTCAGATGTGCCAGAACCACGTGCCGGACACGCCAGAACCACCTGCCGAGCATGCAGGAACCACCTGCTTGACACGCGGGACGCACCTGCTGGACACGCCAAGATCACCAGCCGGCTCCACCAGAACCACTTGGTGGCCACTCTGGAATCTCCTGAGGGCATGCAGGAACCACCACTCAAACTTGCCACAACCACATTCCTGACACGCCGGAACCACGCCCAGAAAACACCAGAAGCACATGCCAAGCACGCCGGAATAACCTGCTCAACTCGCTGGAACCATGTGCCGGACATGCCATAATCACATGCTGGGTATGCCAGAACAAAATGGCAGACACTCCGAAATCACCTGCCAGCCATGCCAGAACCACATCTCAGATGTACCAGAACCACGTGCCGGACATGCCAGAAACACCTACCGGACAGACCGGAATCACTTTTCGGGAGTGTCGGAACCACCTGTCAGATGTGCCAGAAACACGTGCCGGAGACGCCAAAGCACATGCCGAGCACGTCGGAACCACCTGCTCAACTCGCCTCAACCACCTGCCGGACACGCCAAAATCACCTGCCGGCTATGCCAGAACCACTTGGCGGACACTCCGGAATCACCTGCCGGGCATGCCAGAACCACCTCTCAGACGTGCCAGAATCACGTGCCAGACACATCGGAACCACCTACTGGACGGACCGGAACCACCTGCTGGACCAGCCTGAACCACCTGCCCAGCACGCCAGAACCATCTGCCGGACACGCCAAAATCATCTGCCAGCTACACCAGAACCACTTGCCAGACACTCTGGAATCACCTGTCAGGCATGCCGGAACCACCTCTCAGACGTGCCAGAACCACGTGCTGGACATGCCGGAACCACCTCCAGGACAGACCAGAACCACTTGACGGACCCACGTGAACCAAATACCGAGCACGCTGGAGCCACCTGCTTGAGTCGCCGGAACCACATGCCAGACACGGGAAAATCACCTGCCGGCTATGCCAGAACCACTTGGCGGACACTCTGGAATCACCTGCCAGGCATTTTGGAACCACCTCTCAGACGTGCCACAAACACGTGCCGGAGAGATCAGAAGCACCTGCCGAGCTCGCCAGACCCACCTGCTGGACACACTGGAACCACCTGCCTGACACGCCAAAATTACGTGTCGGCTATGCCAAAACCACCTGGTGGACACTCCAGAATCACCTTCCGGGCATGCCGGGACCACATCATGGACAGACTGCAAACACCTGCCGGACCTGCCTGAACCACCTACTGGACTCGCCGGAACCAGCTGCCAGACACAGCAAAACCACCTGCCAGCTACGCCAGAACCACTTGGCATACACTCCAGAATCACCAGCCGGGCAGGCTGGAACCAGCTCTCAGACATACCAGAACCACGTGCTGACGACGCTGGAAGCACCTGCCGAGCATGCCGGAGCCACGGGTTCGACTCACCAGAAAGACTTGCCGGACATGCAAAAATCACCTGCTGGCTACCCCTAAGCCACTTGCCGGACACTCCGGAATCACCTGCCGGGCATGCCAGAACCACCTCTCAGACGTACCGGAACCACGTGCCAGACACGCCGAAACCACCTCCCGGACAGACCGGAACCACCTGCTGGACCAGCCTGAACCACCTGCCCAGCACGCCAGAACCATCTGCCGGACACGCCAAAATCATCTGCCGGCTACACCAGAACCACTTGCCAGACACTCAGGAATCACCTGTCGGGCATGCCAGAACCACCTCTCAGACGTGCCAGAACCACGTGCTGGACATGCTGGAACCACCTCCAGGACAGACCAGAACCACTTGACGGACCCACGTGAACCAAATACCGAGCACGCTGGAACCACCTGCTCGAGTCGCCGGAACCACATGCCGGACACGCCAAAATCACCTGCCGGCTATGCCAAACTACTTGGCGGACATGCCGGAACCACCTGCCAAGCACGGCGGAGCCACCTGCTCAACTCGCCAGAAACACCTGTCGGACACGCAAAAATCACCAGCCGGGTAAGCCAGAACCACTTGGCGGACACTCCGGAATCACCTGCCGGGCATGCCACAACCACATCTCAGACGTGCCAGAAGCACATGCCAGACACACCCGAACCACCTACCGGACAGAATGGTACCACCTGCCACACACGCCGGAATCACGGGCCAAACATGCCACAGCCACCTAATGTACACGCCTCAACCAACTGGCAGACAGGCCAATATCAACTGCCGGCTAAGCCAGAACCACCTGGGGTATAATGCGGAATAATCTGCCAGCCATGCTGGAACCACCTCTCAGTCGTACCAGAACCACGTGCCTGACAAGGTGGAACCACTTACTGGACAGACTGGAACCACCTGCCGGCCATGCCTGAACCACCTACCTAGCACTGCAAAACCACCTGCTACACTCGCAGGACCCACCTGCCGGACATGCCAAAATCACCTGCCGGCTATGCCAAACTACTTGCCAGACACTCCGGAATCACCTGTCGGGCATGCCAGAAACACCTCTCAGACGTGCCACAACCACGTGCCGGAGAGACCGTAAGCACCTGCCGAGCACGCCGGAACCACCTGAACAGCTATCCAGAAACACCTGCCAGACACTTCAAAATCACCTGCCAGACACGCCAAAATCACCTGCCGGCTATACCAGAACCTCTTGCCGGACACTCCGGAATCACCTGTTGGGCATGCCGGAACCAACTCTCAGACATGCCAGAACCACGTGCTGGACATGCCGGAACCACATCCAGGACAGACCAGAGCCACCTGCCGGACGCATGTGAACCACATACTGTGCACGCATGAACCACCTGCTCGAGTCACTGGAACCACATGCCGGACACGGCAAAATCACCTGTTGGCCACGCCAGAACAACTTGCCGGACACTCCGGAATCACCTGGCAGGCATTTTGGAACCACCTCTCAGACTTGCCAGAACCACGTGCCAGAGACACTGGAAGCACCTGCTGAGCACGGCGGAGCCACCTGCTCGACTCGCCTGAACCACCTGCCGGACACTTCAAAATCACCTGCCGGCTATGCCAAAACCACTTGGTGGACTCTCTGGAATCACCTTCCGGGCATGATAGAACCACCTCTCAGACGTGCCGGAACCACGTGCCGGACACGCCAGAACCACCTGCCGGACACAACGGAACCACATGCCGGACCTGCCTGAACCAACCGTCGAGCACGCCAGAACCACATGCTCGACTCGCTGGAACCACATGCCAGACATGGCCAAGTCACCTGCCGGCTATGCCAGAACCACTTGGCGAACACTCCGTAATCACCTGCTGGGCATGCCGGAACCACCTCGCAGACATGCCAGAACCACAAGCCAATGACAACGGAAGCACCTGCCGAGCAAGCCGGAACCAACTAACTGACATGCCAAAATCACCTGCCGGGTATGCATGAACCACATGGTGGACACTCCGGAATCACCTGCCGGACATGCCAGAACCAGCTCTCAGATACACGAGAACCATGTGCCGGAGACGCCGGAAGCACCTGCTCAGCATGCCTGAGCCACCTGTTCGACTCGCAAGAAACACCAGCCGGACACGCCAAAATCACCTGCCGGGTACGCCAGAACCACTTGGCGGAAACTCCGGAATCACCTTTCGGGCATGCCGGAACCACCTCTCAGACGTGCCAGAACCATGTGCCAGAGACGCCGGAACCACCTGCCTAGTATGCTGGAACCACCTGATCCACTCCCCAGAACCACCTGCTGGACACGCCAAAATCACCTGCTGGCTACGCCAGAAACACTCGGCAGACACTCCGGAATCACCCGTCGGGCATGCTGGAACCACCTCTCAGACGTGCCAGAACCACGTGCCGGACACGCCGGAACCACCTACCGAGCATGCAGGAACCACCTGCTCGACTCGCAGGACCCGCCTGCCGCACACGCAAAAATCACCTACTGGCTATGCCAGAACCATTTGCCGGACTTTCAGGAATCACCTGCCAGGAATGCCGGAGCCACATCTCAAATGTGCTAAAATCAAGTGCCGGAGAAGCCAGAAGCACCTGCCAAGGTAGCCGGAAGCACCTGCTCGAATCACTGGAACCACCTCTGGGACACGCCAAAATCACCTGCCAGCTGCGCCAGGACCACTTGGTGGACAATCTGGAATCACCTGCCGGACATGCCAGAACCACCTGTCAGACGTGCCGGAACTATGTTCCGGACACGCTGGAACCACCTCCCGGACAGACCGGAACCACCTACCGGACCTGCCTGAACCACCTGCCGAGCACGCCAGAACCACCTGCTCGACTCGCCAGAACCACCTGTCGGACACACCAAAAACACCTGCACGCTATGCCACAAACACTTGGAGGACTCTCCAGAATCACCTGCCAGGTATGCCAGAACCACCTCTCAGACGTGCCAGAACCATGGGCCAGAAACGCCGGAACCACCTCCCGAGTATGCCGGAACCACCTGATCCACTCCCCAGAACCACCTGCTGGACATGCCAAAATCACCTGCCGGCTACGCCAGAAACACTCGGCAGGCACTCCGGAATCACCCGTCGGGCATGCCAGAACCACCTCTCAGATGTGCCAGAACCACGTGCCGGACACGCCAGAACCACCTGCCGAGCATGCAGGAACCACCTGCTTGACACGCGGGACGCACCTGCTGGACACGCCAAGATCACCAGCCGGCTCCACCAGAACCACTTGGTGGCCACTCTGGAATCTCCTGAGGGCATGCAGGAACCACCACTCAAACTTGCCACAACCACATTCCTGACACGCCGGAACCACGCCCAGAAAACACCAGAAGCACATGCCAAGCACGCCGGAATAACCTGCTCAACTCGCTGGAACCATGTGCCGGACATGCCATAATCACATGCTGGGTATGCCAGAACAAAATGGCAGACACTCCGAAATCACCTGCCAGCCATGCCAGAACCACATCTCAGATGTACCAGAACCACGTGCCGGACATGCCAGAAACACCTACCGGACAGACCGGAATCACTTTTCGGGAGTGTCGGAACCACCTGTCAGATGTGCCAGAAACACGTACCGGAGACGCCAAAGCACATGCCGAGCACGTCGGAACCACCTGCTCAACTCGCCTCAACCACCTGCCGGACACGCCAAAATCACCTGCCGGCTATGCCAGAACCACTTGGCGGACACTCCGGAATCACCCGCCGGGCATGCCGGAACCACCTCTCAGAGGTGCCAGAACCACATGCCGGACACTCCGGAATCACCTGCCGGGCATGCCAGAACCACCTCTCAGACGTGCCAGAATCACGTGCCAGACACATCGGAACCACCTACTGGACGGACCGGAACCACCTGCTGGACCAGCCTGAACCACCTGCCCAGCACGCCAGAACCATCTGCCGGACACGCCAAAATCATCTGCCGGCTACACCAGAACCACTTGCCAGACACTCTGGAATCACCTGTCGGGCATGCCGGAACCACCTCTCAGACGTGCCAGAACCACGTGCTGGACATGCCGGAACCACCTCCAGGACAGACCAGAACCACTTGACGGACCCACGTGAACCAAATACCGAGCACGCTGGAGCCACCTGCTTGAGTCGCCGGAACCACATGCCAGACACGGGAAAATCACCTGCCGGCTATGCCAGAACCACTTGGCGGACACTCTGGAATCACCTGCCAGGCATTTTGGAACCACCTCTCAGACGTGCCACAAACACGTGCCGGAGAGATCAGAAGCACCTGCCGAGCTCGCCAGACCCACCTGCTGGACACACTGGAACCACCTGCCTGACACGCCAAAATTACGTGTCGGCTATGCCAAAACCACCTGGTGGACACTCCAGAATCACCTTCCGGGCATGCCGGGACCACATCATGGACAGACTGCAAACACCTGCCGGACCTGCCTGAACCACCTACTGGACTCGCCGGAACCAGCTGCCAGACACAGCAAAACCACCTGCCAGCTACGCCAGAACCACTTGGCATACACTCCAGAATCACCAGCCGGGCAGGCTGGAACCAGCTCTCAGACATACCAGAACCACGTGCTGACGACGCTGGAAGCACCTGCCGAGCATGCCGGAGCCACGGGTTCGACTCACCAGAAAGACTTGCCGGACATGCAAAAATCACCTGCTGGCTACCCCTAAGCCACTTGCCGGACACTCCGGAATCACCTGCCGGGCATGCCAGAACCACCTCTCAGACGTACCGGAACCACGTGCCAGACACGCCGAAACCACCTCCCGGACAGACCGGAACCACCTGCTGGACCAGCCTGAACCACCTGCCCAGCACGCCAGAACCATCTGCCGGACACGCCAAAATCATCTGCCGGCTACACCAGAACCACTTGCCAGACACTCAGGAATCACCTGTCGGGCATGCCAGAACCACCTCTCAGACGTGCCAGAACCACGTGCTGGACATGCTGGAACCACCTCCAGGACAGACCAGAACCACTTGACGGACCCACGTGAACCAAATACCGAGCACGCTGGAACCACCTGCTCGAGTCGCCGGAACCACATGCCGGACACGCCAAAATCACCTGCCGGCTATGCCAAACTACTTGGCGGACATGCCGGAACCACCTGCCAAGCACGGCGGAGCCACCTGCTCAACTCGCCAGAAACACCTGTCGGACACGCAAAAATCACCAGCCGGGTAAGCCAGAACCACTTGGCGGACACTCCGGAATCACCTGCCGGGCATGCCACAACCACATCTCAGACGTGCCAGAAGCACATGCCAGACACACCCGAACCACCTACCGGACAGAATGGTACCACCTGCCACACACGCCGGAATCACGGGCCAAACATGCCGCAGCCACCTAATGTACACGCCTCAACCAACTGGCAGACAGGCCAATATCAACTGCCGGCTAAGCCAGAACCACCTGGGGTATAATGCGGAATAATCTGCCAGCCATGCTGGAACCACCTCTCAGTCGTACCAGAACCACGTGCCTGACAAGGTGGAACCACTTACTGGACAGACTGGAACCACCTGCCGGCCATGCCTGAACCACCTACCTAGCACTGCAAAACCACCTGCTACACTCGCAGGACCCACCTGCCGGACATGCCAAAATCACCTGCCGGCTATGCCAAACTACTTGCCAGACACTCCGGAATCACCTGTCGGGCATGCCAGAAACACCTCTCAGACGTGCCACAACCACGTGCCGGAGAGACCGTAAGCACCTGCCGAGCACGCCGGAACCACCTGAACAGCTATCCAGAAACACCTGCCAGACACTTCAAAATCACCTGCCAGACACGCCAAAATCACCTGCCGGCTATACCAGAACCTCTTGCCGGACACTCCGGAATCACCTGTTGGGCATGCCGGAACCAACTCTCAGACATGCCAGAACCACGTGCTGGACATGCCGGAACCACATCCAGGACAGACCAGAGCCACCTGCCGGACGCATGTGAACCACATACTGTGCACGCATGAACCACCTGCTCGAGTCACTGGAACCACATGCCGGACACGGCAAAATCACCTGTTGGCCACGCCAGAACAACTTGCCGGACACTCCGGAATCACCTGGCAGGCATTTTGGAACCACCTCTCAGACTTGCCAGAACCACGTGCCAGAGACACTGGAAGCACCTGCTGAGCACGGCGGAGCCACCTGCTCGACTCGCCTGAACCACCTGCCGGACACTTCAAAATCACCTGCCGGCTATGCCAAAACCACTTGGTGGACTCTCTGGAATCACCTTCCGGGCATGATAGAACCACCTCTCAGACGTGCCGGAACCACGTGCCGGACACGCCAGAACCACCTGCCGGACACAACGGAACCACATGCCGGACCTGCCTGAACCAACCGTCGAGCACGCCAGAACCACATGCTCGACTCGCTGGAACCACATGCCAGACATGGCCAAGTCACCTGCCGGCTATGCCAGAACCACTTGGCGAACACTCCGTAATCACCTGCTGGGCATGCCGGAACCACCTCGCAGACATGCCAGAACCACAAGCCAATGACAACGGAAGCACCTGCCGAGCAAGCCGGAACCAACTAACTGACATGCCAAAATCACCTGCCGGGTATGCATGAACCACATGGTGGACACTCCGGAATCACCTGCCGGACATGCCAGAACCAGCTCTCAGATACACGAGAACCATGTGCCGGAGACGCCGGAAGCACCTGCTCAGCATGCCTGAGCCACCTGTTCGACTCGCAAGAAACACCAGCCGGACACGCCAAAATCACCTGCCGGGTACGCCAGAACCACTTGGCGGAAACTCCGGAATCACCTTTCGGGCATGCCGGAACCACCTCTCAGACGTGCCAGAACCATGTGCCAGAGACGCCGGAACCACCTGCCTAGTATGCTGGAACCACCTGATCCACTCCCCAGAACCACCTGCTGGACACGCCAAAATCACCTGCTGGCTACGCCAGAAACACTCGGCAGACACTCCGGAATCACCCGTCGGGCATGCTGGAACCACCTCTCAGACGTGCCAGAACCACGTGCCGGACACGCCGGAACCACCTACCGAGCATGCAGGAACCACCTGCTCGACTCGCAGGACCCGCCTGCCGCACACGCAAAAATCACCTACTGGCTATGCCAGAACCATTTGCCGGACTTTCAGGAATCACCTGCCAGGAATGCCGGAGCCACATCTCAAATGTGCTAAAATCAAGTGCCGGAGAAGCCAGAAGCACCTGCCAAGGTAGCCGGAAGCACCTGCTCGAATCACTGGAACCACCTCTGGGACACGCCAAAATCACCTGCCAGCTGCGCCAGGACCACTTGGTGGACAATCTGGAATCACCTGCCGGACATGCCAGAACCACCTGTCAGACGTGCCGGAACTATGTTCCGGACACGCTGGAACCACCTCCCGGACAGACCGGAACCACCTACCGGACCTGCCTGAACCACCTGCCGAGCACGCCAGAACCACCTGCTCGACTCGCCAGAACCACCTGTCGGACACACCAAAAACACCTGCACGCTATGCCACAAACACTTGGAGGACTCTCCAGAATCACCTGCCAGGTATGCCAGAACCACCTCTCAGACGTGCCAGAACCATGGGCCAGAAACGCCGGAACCACCTCCCGAGTATGCCGGAAC
Organism: Equus caballus; assembly: GCF_041296265.1. Classification (NCBI taxonomy): domain Eukaryota; kingdom Metazoa; phylum Chordata; class Mammalia; order Perissodactyla; family Equidae; genus Equus; species Equus caballus. The sequence goes on from NC_091704.1 coordinate 8,585,390, forward strand.
CACCTGATCCACTCCCCAGAACCACCTGCTGGACATGCCAAAATCACCTGCCGGCTACGCCAGAAACACTCGGCAGGCACTCCGGAATCACCCGTCGGGCATGCCAGAACCACCTCTCAGATGTGCCAGAACCACGTGCCGGACACGCCAGAACCACCTGCCGAGCATGCAGGAACCACCTGCTTGACACGCGGGACGCACCTGCTGGACACGCCAAGATCACCAGCCGGCTCCACCAGAACCACTTGGTGGCCACTCTGGAATCTCCTGAGGGCATGCAGGAACCACCACTCAAACTTGCCACAACCACATTCCTGACACGCCGGAACCACGCCCAGAAAACACCAGAAGCACATGCCAAGCACGCCGGAATAACCTGCTCAACTCGCTGGAACCATGTGCCGGACATGCCATAATCACATGCTGGGTATGCCAGAACAAAATGGCAGACACTCCGAAATCACCTGCCAGCCATGCCAGAACCACATCTCAGATGTACCAGAACCACGTGCCGGACATGCCAGAAACACCTACCGGACAGACCGGAATCACTTTTCGGGAGTGTCGGAACCACCTGTCAGATGTGCCAGAAACACGTGCCGGAGACGCCAAAGCACATGCCGAGCACGTCGGAACCACCTGCTCAACTCGCCTCAACCACCTGCCGGACACGCCAAAATCACCTGCCGGCTATGCCAGAACCACTTGGCGGACACTCCGGAATCACCCGCCGGGCATGCCGGAACCACCTCTCAGAGGTGCCAGAACCACATGCCGGACACTCCGGAATCACCTGCCGGGCATGCCAGAACCACCTCTCAGACGTGCCAGAATCACGTGCCAGACACATCGGAACCACCTACTGGACGGACCGGAACCACCTGCTGGACCAGCCTGAACCACCTGCCCAGCACGCCAGAACCATCTGCCGGACACGCCAAAATCATCTGCCAGCTACACCAGAACCACTTGCCAGACACTCTGGAATCACCTGTCGGGCATGCCGGAACCACCTCTCAGACGTGCCAGAACCACGTGCTGGACATGCCGGAACCACCTCCAGGACAGACCAGAACCACTTGACGGACCCACGTGAACCAAATACCGAGCACGCTGGAGCCACCTGCTTGAGTCGCCGGAACCACATGCCAGACACGGGAAAATCACCTGCCGGCTATGCCAGAACCACTTGGCGGACACTCTGGAATCACCTGCCAGGCATTTTGGAACCACCTCTCAGACGTGCCACAAACACGTGCCGGAGAGATCAGAAGCACCTGCCGAGCTCGCCAGACCCACCTGCTGGACACACTGGAACCACCTGCCTGACACGCCAAAATTACGTGTCGGCTATGCCAAAACCACCTGGTGGACACTCCAGAATCACCTTCCGGGCATGCCGGGACCACATCATGGACAGACTGCAAACACCTGCCGGACCTGCCTGAACCACCTACTGGACTCGCCGGAACCAGCTGCCAGACACAGCAAAACCACCTGCCAGCTACGCCAGAACCACTTGGCATACACTCCAGAATCACCAGCCGGGCAGGCTGGAACCAGCTCTCAGACATACCAGAACCACGTGCTGACGACGCTGGAAGCACCTGCCGAGCATGCCGGAGCCACGGGTTCGACTCACCAGAAAGACTTGCCGGACATGCAAAAATCACCTGCTGGCTACCCCTAAGCCACTTGCCGGACACTCCGGAATCACCTGCCGGGCATGCCAGAACCACCTCTCAGACGTACCGGAACCACGTGCCAGACACGCCGAAACCACCTCCCGGACAGACCGGAACCACCTGCTGGACCAGCCTGAACCACCTGCCCAGCACGCCAGAACCATCTGCCGGACACGCCAAAATCATCTGCCGGCTACACCAGAACCACTTGCCAGACACTCAGGAATCACCTGTCGGGCATGCCAGAACCACCTCTCAGACGTGCCAGAACCACGTGCTGGACATGCTGGAACCACCTCCAGGACAGACCAGAACCACTTGACGGACCCACGTGAACCAAATACCGAGCACGCTGGAACCACCTGCTCGAGTCGCCGGAACCACATGCCGGACACGCCAAAATCACCTGCCGGCTATGCCAAACTACTTGGCGGACATGCCGGAACCACCTGCCAAGCACGGCGGAGCCACCTGCTCAACTCGCCAGAAACACCTGTCGGACACGCAAAAATCACCAGCCGGGTAAGCCAGAACCACTTGGCGGACACTCCGGAATCACCTGCCGGGCATGCCACAACCACATCTCAGACGTGCCAGAAGCACATGCCAGACACACCCGAACCACCTACCGGACAGAATGGTACCACCTGCCACACACGCCGGAATCACGGGCCAAACATGCCGCAGCCACCTAATGTACACGCCTCAACCAACTGGCAGACAGGCCAATATCAACTGCCGGCTAAGCCAGAACCACCTGGGGTATAATGCGGAATAATCTGCCAGCCATGCTGGAACCACCTCTCAGTCGTACCAGAACCACGTGCCTGACAAGGTGGAACCACTTACTGGACAGACTGGAACCACCTGCCGGCCATGCCTGAACCACCTACCTAGCACTGCAAAACCACCTGCTACACTCGCAGGACCCACCTGCCGGACATGCCAAAATCACCTGCCGGCTATGCCAAACTACTTGCCAGACACTCCGGAATCACCTGTCGGGCATGCCAGAAACACCTCTCAGACGTGCCACAACCACGTGCCGGAGAGACCGTAAGCACCTGCCGAGCACGCCGGAACCACCTGAACAGCTATCCAGAAACACCTGCCAGACACTTCAAAATCACCTGCCAGACACGCCAAAATCACCTGCCGGCTATACCAGAACCTCTTGCCGGACACTCCGGAATCACCTGTTGGGCATGCCGGAACCAACTCTCAGACATGCCAGAACCACGTGCTGGACATGCCGGAACCACATCCAGGACAGACCAGAGCCACCTGCCGGACGCATGTGAACCACATACTGTGCACGCATGAACCACCTGCTCGAGTCACTGGAACCACATGCCGGACACGGCAAAATCACCTGTTGGCCACGCCAGAACAACTTGCCGGACACTCCGGAATCACCTGGCAGGCATTTTGGAACCACCTCTCAGACTTGCCAGAACCACGTGCCAGAGACACTGGAAGCACCTGCTGAGCACGGCGGAGCCACCTGCTCGACTCGCCTGAACCACCTGCCGGACACTTCAAAATCACCTGCCGGCTATGCCAAAACCACTTGGTGGACTCTCTGGAATCACCTTCCGGGCATGATAGAACCACCTCTCAGACGTGCCGGAACCACGTGCCGGACACGCCAGAACCACCTGCCGGACACAACGGAACCACATGCCGGACCTGCCTGAACCAACCGTCGAGCACGCCAGAACCACATGCTCGACTCGCTGGAACCACATGCCAGACATGGCCAAGTCACCTGCCGGCTATGCCAGAACCACTTGGCGAACACTCCGTAATCACCTGCTGGGCATGCCGGAACCACCTCGCAGACATGCCAGAACCACAAGCCAATGACAACGGAAGCACCTGCCGAGCAAGCCGGAACCAACTAACTGACATGCCAAAATCACCTGCCGGGTATGCATGAACCACATGGTGGACACTCCGGAATCACCTGCCGGACATGCCAGAACCAGCTCTCAGATACACGAGAACCATGTGCCGGAGACGCCGGAAGCACCTGCTCAGCATGCCTGAGCCACCTGTTCGACTCGCAAGAAACACCAGCCGGACACGCCAAAATCACCTGCCGGGTACGCCAGAACCACTTGGCGGAAACTCCGGAATCACCTTTCGGGCATGCCGGAACCACCTCTCAGACGTGCCAGAACCATGTGCCAGAGACGCCGGAACCACCTGCCTAGTATGCTGGAACCACCTGATCCACTCCCCAGAACCACCTGCTGGACACGCCAAAATCACCTGCTGGCTACGCCAGAAACACTCGGCAGACACTCCGGAATCACCCGTCGGGCATGCTGGAACCACCTCTCAGACGTGCCAGAACCACGTGCCGGACACGCCGGAACCACCTACCGAGCATGCAGGAACCACCTGCTCGACTCGCAGGACCCGCCTGCCGCACACGCAAAAATCACCTACTGGCTATGCCAGAACCATTTGCCGGACTTTCAGGAATCACCTGCCAGGAATGCCGGAGCCACATCTCAAATGTGCTAAAATCAAGTGCCGGAGAAGCCAGAAGCACCTGCCAAGGTAGCCGGAAGCACCTGCTCGAATCACTGGAACCACCTCTGGGACACGCCAAAATCACCTGCCAGCTGCGCCAGGACCACTTGGTGGACAATCTGGAATCACCTGCCGGACATGCCAGAACCACCTGTCAGACGTGCCGGAACTATGTTCCGGACACGCTGGAACCACCTCCCGGACAGACCGGAACCACCTACCGGACCTGCCTGAACCACCTGCCGAGCACGCCAGAACCACCTGCTCGACTCGCCAGAACCACCTGTCGGACACACCAAAAACACCTGCACGCTATGCCACAAACACTTGGAGGACTCTCCAGAATCACCTGCCAGGTATGCCAGAACCACCTCTCAGACGTGCCAGAACCATGGGCCAGAAACGCCGGAACCACCTCCCGAGTATGCCGGAACCACCTGATCCACTCCCCAGAACCACCTGCTGGACATGCCAAAATCACCTGCCGGCTACGCCAGAAACACTCGGCAGGCACTCCGGAATCACCCGTCGGGCATGCCAGAACCACCTCTCAGATGTGCCAGAACCACGTGCCGGACACGCCAGAACCACCTGCCGAGCATGCAGGAACCACCTGCTTGACACGCGGGACGCACCTGCTGGACACGCCAAGATCACCAGCCGGCTCCACCAGAACCACTTGGTGGCCACTCTGGAATCTCCTGAGGGCATGCAGGAACCACCACTCAAACTTGCCACAACCACATTCCTGACACGCCGGAACCACGCCCAGAAAACACCAGAAGCACATGCCAAGCACGCCGGAATAACCTGCTCAACTCGCTGGAACCATGTGCCGGACATGCCATAATCACATGCTGGGTATGCCAGAACAAAATGGCAGACACTCCGAAATCACCTGCCAGCCATGCCAGAACCACATCTCAGATGTACCAGAACCACGTGCCGGACATGCCAGAAACACCTACCGGACAGACCGGAATCACTTTTCGGGAGTGTCGGAACCACCTGTCAGATGTGCCAGAAACACGTGCCGGAGACGCCAAAGCACATGCCGAGCACGTCGGAACCACCTGCTCAACTCGCCTCAACCACCTGCCGGACACGCCAAAATCACCTGCCGGCTATGCCAGAACCACTTGGCGGACACTCCGGAATCACCTGCCGGGCATGCCAGAACCACCTCTCAGACGTGCCAGAATCACGTGCCAGACACATCGGAACCACCTACTGGACGGACCGGAACCACCTGCTGGACCAGCCTGAACCACCTGCCCAGCACGCCAGAACCATCTGCCGGACACGCCAAAATCATCTGCCAGCTACACCAGAACCACTTGCCAGACACTCTGGAATCACCTGTCGGGCATGCCGGAACCACCTCTCAGACGTGCCAGAACCACGTGCTGGACATGCCGGAACCACCTCCAGGACAGACCAGAACCACTTGACGGACCCACGTGAACCAAATACCGAGCACGCTGGAGCCACCTGCTTGAGTCGCCGGAACCACATGCCAGACACGGGAAAATCACCTGCCGGCTATGCCAGAACCACTTGGCGGACACTCTGGAATCACCTGCCAGGCATTTTGGAACCACCTCTCAGACGTGCCACAAACACGTGCCGGAGAGATCAGAAGCACCTGCCGAGCTCGCCAGACCCACCTGCTGGACACACTGGAACCACCTGCCTGACACGCCAAAATTACGTGTCGGCTATGCCAAAACCACCTGGTGGACACTCCAGAATCACCTTCCGGGCATGCCGGGACCACATCATGGACAGACTGCAAACACCTGCCGGACCTGCCTGAACCACCTACTGGACTCGCCGGAACCAGCTGCCAGACACAGCAAAACCACCTGCCAGCTACGCCAGAACCACTTGGCATACACTCCAGAATCACCAGCCGGGCAGGCTGGAACCAGCTCTCAGACATACCAGAACCACGTGCTGACGACGCTGGAAGCACCTGCCGAGCATGCCGGAGCCACGGGTTCGACTCACCAGAAAGACTTGCCGGACATGCAAAAATCACCTGCTGGCTACCCCTAAGCCACTTGCCGGACACTCCGGAATCACCTGCCGGGCATGCCAGAACCACCTCTCAGACGTACCGGAACCACGTGCCAGACACGCCGAAACCACCTCCCGGACAGACCGGAACCACCTGCTGGACCAGCCTGAACCACCTGCCCAGCACGCCAGAACCATCTGCCGGACACGCCAAAATCATCTGCCGGCTACACCAGAACCACTTGCCAGACACTCAGGAATCACCTGTCGGGCATGCCAGAACCACCTCTCAGACGTGCCAGAACCACGTGCTGGACATGCTGGAACCACCTCCAGGACAGACCAGAACCACTTGACGGACCCACGTGAACCAAATACCGAGCACGCTGGAACCACCTGCTCGAGTCGCCGGAACCACATGCCGGACACACCAAAATCACCTGCCGGCTATGCCAAACTACTTGGCGGACATGCCGGAACCACCTGCCAAGCACGGCGGAGCCACCTGCTCAACTCGCCAGAAACACCTGTCGGACACGCAAAAATCACCAGCCGGGTAAGCCAGAACCACTTGGCGGACACTCCGGAATCACCTGCCGGGCATGCCACAACCACATCTCAGACGTGCCAGAAGCACATGCCAGACACACCCGAACCACCTACCGGACAGAATGGTACCACCTGCCACACACGCCGGAATCACGGGCCAAACATGCCGCAGCCACCTAATGTACACGCCTCAACCAACTCGCAGACAGGCCAATATCAACTGCCGGCTAAGCCAGAACCACCTGGGGTATAATGCGGAATAATCTGCCAGCCATGCTGGAACCACCTCTCAGTCGTACCAGAACCACGTGCCTGACAAGGTGGAACCACTTACTGGACAGACTGGAACCACCTGCCGGCCATGCCTGAACCACCTACCTAGCACTGCAAAACCACCTGCTACACTCGCAGGACCCACCTGCCGGACATGCCAAAATCACCTGCCGGCTATGCCAAACTACTTGCCAGACACTCCGGAATCACCTGTCGGGCATGCCAGAAACACCTCTCAGACGTGCCACAACCACGTGCCGGAGAGACCGTAAGCACCTGCCGAGCACGCCGGAACCACCTGAACAGCTATCCAGAAACACCTGCCAGACACTTCAAAATCACCTGCCAGACACGCCAAAATCACCTGCCGGCTATACCAGAACCTCTTGCCGGACACTCCGGAATCACCTGTTGGGCATGCCGGAACCAACTCTCAGACATGCCAGAACCACGTGCTGGACATGCCGGAACCACATCCAGGACAGACCAGAGCCACCTGCCGGACGCATGTGAACCACATACTGTGCACGCATGAACCACCTGCTCGAGTCACTGGAACCACATGCCGGACACGGCAAAATCACCTGTTGGCCACGCCAGAACAACTTGCCGGACACTCCGGAATCACCTGGCAGGCATTTTGGAACCACCTCTCAGACTTGCCAGAACCACGTGCCAGAGACACTGGAAGCACCTGCTGAGCACGGCGGAGCCACCTGCTCGACTCGCCTGAACCACCTGCCGGACACTTCAAAATCACCTGCCGGCTATGCCAAAACCACTTGGTGGACTCTCTGGAATCACCTTCCGGGCATGATAGAACCACCTCTCAGACGTGCCGGAACCACGTGCCGGACACGCCAGAACCACCTGCCGGACACAACGGAACCACATGCCGGACCTGCCTGAACCAACCGTCGAGCACGCCAGAACCACATGCTCGACTCGCTGGAACCACATGCCAGACATGGCCAAGTCACCTGCCGGCTATGCCAGAACCACTTGGCGAACACTCCGTAATCACCTGCTGGGCATGCCGGAACCACCTCGCAGACATGCCAGAACCACAAGCCAATGACAACGGAAGCACCTGCCGAGCAAGCCGGAACCAACTAACTGACATGCCAAAATCACCTGCCGGGTATGCATGAACCACATGGTGGACACTCCGGAATCACCTGCCGGACATGCCAGAACCAGCTCTCAGATACACGAGAACCATGTGCCGGAGACGCCGGAAGCACCTGCTCAGCATGCCTGAGCCACCTGTTCGACTCGCAAGAAACACCAGCCGGACACGCCAAAATCACCTGCCGGGTACGCCAGAACCACTTGGCGGAAACTCCGGAATCACCTTTCGGGCATGCCGGAACCACCTCTCAGACGTGCCAGAACCATGTGCCAGAGACGCCGGAACCACCTGCCTAGTATGCTGGAACCACCTGATCCACTCCCCAGAACCACCTGCTGGACACGCCAAAATCACCTGCTGGCTACGCCAGAAACACTCGGCAGACACTCCGGAATCACCCGTCGGGCATGCTGGAACCACCTCTCAGACGTGCCAGAACCACGTGCCGGACACGCCGGAACCACCTACCGAGCATGCAGGAACCACCTGCTCGACTCGCAGGACCCGCCTGCCGCACACGCAAAAATCACCTACTGGCTATGCCAGAACCATTTGCCGGACTTTCAGGAATCACCTGCCAGGAATGCCGGAGCCACATCTCAAATGTGCTAAAATCAAGTGCCGGAGAAGCCAGAAGCACCTGCCAAGGTAGCCAGAAGCACCTGCTCGAATCACTGGAACCACCTCTGGGACACGCCAAAATCACCTGCCAGCTGCGCCAGGACCACTTGGTGGACAATCTGGAATCACCTGCCGGACATGCCAGAACCACCTGTCAGACGTGCCGGAACTATGTTCCGGACACGCTGGAACCACCTCCCGGACAGACCGGAACCACCTACCGGACCTGCCTGAACCACCTGCCGAGCACGCCAGAACCACCTGCTCGACTCGCCAGAACCACCTGTCGGACACACCAAAAACACCTGCACGCTATGCCACAAACACTTGGAGGACTCTCCAGAATCACCTGCCAGGTATGCCAGAACCACCTCTCAGACGTGCCAGAACCATGGGCCAGAAACGCCGGAACCACCTCCCGAGTATGCCGGAACCACCTGATCCACTCCCCAGAACCACCTGCTGGACATGCCAAAATCACCTGCCGGCTACGCCAGAAACACTCGGCAGGCACTCCGGAATCACCCGTCGGGCATGCCAGAACCACCTCTCAGATGTGCCAGAACCACGTGCCGGACACGCCAGAACCACCTGCCGAGCATGCAGGAACCACCTGCTTGACACGCGGGACGCACCTGCTGGACACGCCAAGATCACCAGCCGGCTCCACCAGAACCACTTGGTGGCCACTCTGGAATCTCCTGAGGGCATGCAGGAACCACCACTCAAACTTGCCACAACCACATTCCTGACACGCCGGAACCACGCCCAGAAAACACCAGAAGCACATGCCAAGCACGCCGGAATAACCTGCTCAACTCGCTGGAACCATGTGCCGGACATGCCATAATCACATGCTGGGTATGCCAGAACAAAATGGCAGACACTCCGAAATCACCTGCCAGCCATGCCAGAACCACATCTCAGATGTACCAGAACCACGTGCCGGACATGCCAGAAACACCTACCGGACAGACCGGAATCACTTTTCGGGAGTGTCGGAACCACCTGTCAGATGTGCCAGAAACACGTGCCGGAGACGCCAAAGCACATGCCGAGCACGTCGGAACCACCTGCTCAACTCGCCTCAACCACCTGCCGGACACGCCAAAATCACCTGCCGGCTATGCCAGAACCACTTGGCGGACACTCCGGAATCACCTGCCGGGCATGCCAGAACCACCTCTCAGACGTGCCAGAATCACGTGCCAGACACATCGGAACCACCTACTGGACGGACCGGAACCACCTGCTGGACCAGCCTGAACCACCTGCCCAGCACGCCAGAACCATCTGCCGGACACGCCAAAATCATCTGCCAGCTACACCAGAACCACTTGCCAGACACTCTGGAATCACCTGTCGGGCATGCCGGAACCACCTCTCAGACGTGCCAGAACCACGTGCTGGACATGCCGGAACCACCTCCAGGACAGACCAGAACCACTTGACGGACCCACGTGAACCAAATACCGAGCACGCTGGAGCCACCTGCTTGAGTCGCCGGAACCACATGCCAGACACGGGAAAATCACCTGCCGGCTATGCCAGAACCACTTGGCGGACACTCTGGAATCACCTGCCAGGCATTTTGGAACCACCTCTCAGACGTGCCACAAACACGTGCCGGAGAGATCAGAAGCACCTGCCGAGCTCGCCAGACCCACCTGCTGGACACACTGGAACCACCTGCCTGACACGCCAAAATTACGTGTCGGCTATGCCAAAACCACCTGGTGGACACTCCAGAATCACCTTCCGGGCATGCCGGGACCACATCATGGACAGACTGCAAACACCTGCCGGACCTGCCTGAACCACCTGCCGAGCACGCCGGAACCACCTGCTCGACTCACCACAACCACCTGCCGGACACACCAAAAACACCTATGGGCTATGCCAGAACCACTTGCAGGACTTTCCAGGATCACCTGCCGGGCATGCCGGAACCACCTCTCAGACATGCCAGGACCATGTGCCGGAAACGCCGGAACCACCTCCCGAGTATGCCGGAACCACCTGATCCACTCCCCAGAACCACCTGCTGGACACGCCAAAATCACCTGCCGGCTATGCCAGAACCACTCGGCAGACACTCCGGAATCACCTGCCGTGCATGACGGAACCACCTCTCAGACGTACCCGAACCACATGTCGGACAGACGAGAATCACCTGGCGGACACGCCGGAATGACCTGTCGTGAACGCCGGAACCACCTGAACAGTACGCCAGAAACACCTGCGGGACACATCAAAATGACCTGCCGGACACGCCAAAATCACCTGCCGGCTACGCCAGAACAACTTGGATGTTTTTCCAGGATCACCTGCCGCGCATGCCGGTACCAACTCTCAGATGTGCCAGAACCACATGTCGCACACTCCGGAATCACCTGCCGGGCTTACCGGAACCACCTCTCAGACGTGCCAGAACCACATGTCGGAGAGACCGGAAGCACCTGCCGAGCTCACCGGAACCACCTTCTGAACATGCCGAAACCACCTTCCTGACATGCCAAAATCACCTGCCCGCTACGCCAGAACCACTTGTTGGACACTCCAGAATCACCTTCCGGGCATGCCGGAACCACGTCATGGACAGACTGCAAACACCTGCCAGACCTGCCTGAAACACCTGCCGGACACACCTAAAACACCTGCGGGCTCTGCCAGAACCACTTGGCGGACTCTCCTGGATCACATGACAGGAATGCCAGAGCCACCTCTCAGACGTGCCAGAACCATGTGCCGGACACGCCGGAACCACCTGCCGAGTATGCCGGAACCACCTGATCCATTCCCCAAAACCACCTGCTGGACACGCCAAAATCACCTGTCGGCTACGCCAGAAACACTCGGCAGACACTCCGGAACCACCTCCAGGACCGACGTGGAGGATGCTATGGAATCACCTGCTGGCCATGCCGGAACCACCTCTCAGACGTGCCGGAAGCACGTGCCGGACACGACGGAAACACCTCCTGGACATACCGGAACCCCCTGCCAGACATGCCGGAACCAGCTGCCGAACACGCTGGAGCCACCTGCTCGACTCGCCGGAACCACCTGCCGGATAGGCCAAAATCAACAGCTGGCTATGCGGGAACCACCTGGCGGACAGTCCGGAATCACCTGCCGGGCATGTAGGAACCAGCTCTCAGATGTAACAGAACCACGTGCCGGACACGCTGCTACCACGTCCTGGGCAGACTGGAACCACCGGCCAGACAAGCCTGGACCACCTGCCGAGCACACCGTAACCACCAGCTCGACTTGCAGGACCCACGCACCGGACACGCCAAAATGAACTGCCGGCTACACCAGAACAACTTGCCGACACTCCAGAATCACCTGCCTGGCATGCCAAAACCACCTCTCAGACGTGCCAGAAGCACATGCCGGACATGCCAGATCGGCCTATCGGACAGAACGGAACGACCTGACAGACACGCCAGAACCACCTGCCGAACACGCCACAGCCACATGCTCGACTCGCCGGAACCACCTGCCGGACAGGCCAATATCAACTGCTGTCTATGCCAGAACCACCTGGGGGACAGCCCGGAATCAGTTGCCAGCCATGGCGGAACCACCTCTCAGATGTACCAGAACCACGTGTCGGACAAGCTGGAAACACGTACTGGACAGACTGGAACCACCTGCCTGCCACGCCTGAACCACCTGCCAAGCACGATGGAACCACCTGCCGGACACGCCAAAATCACCTGTGGGCTACGCCAGAACCACTTGGAGGACTCTCCGGGATGACCTGTCGGGCCGGCTGGAACCACCTCTCAGACGTGCCAGAACCACGTGGCGGACAGTGCGGAATCACCTGTTGGGCATGTGCAACCACCTCCGAGACGTACCAGAACCACGTGCCATAAACGCCAGAACCACCTACCGGACAGACCGGAATCACCTTTGGGGCATTCCGGAACCACATGTGAGATGTGCCAGAAACACGTGCCGGAGACGCCGGAAGCACCTGCCGAGCTCGTCGGAACCACCTGCTCAACTCGCGTGAACCACCTGCCAGACACGCCAAAATCACCTGCCGGCTACGCCAAAACCACTTGGTGGACTGTCTGGAATCACCTGCCGGGCATGATAGAACCACCTCTCAGGCGTGCCATAACCACGTGCCGGACACGCCGGAACCACCTACCGGACAGACTGGAACCAACTGCCGGACACACCGGAACCATCTGCCGAGCACGCCGGAACCAACTGCTCGACTCACCGTAAGCAGATCCCTGACATGCCAAAATCACCTGCTGTGTATGCCAGAAGCACGTGGCTGACAGTCCGGGTTCAAATGCCGGGCATGCCGGAACCACCTGATCCACTCCCCAGAACCACCTGCCGGACACGCCAAAATCACCTGCCAGCTGCGCCAGAACCACTTGGCACACACTCTGGAATCACATGCCGGTCATGCCAGAACAACATTTCAAACGTGCAAGAACCACATACCGGAGACCCCGGAATCACGTGCCGAGCATGCAAGAAGCACCTGTGCCACTCCACAGAACCAACTGCCGGACACTCCAAAATCACCTGCCGGCTATGCCAGAACCACTTGGCGGACACTCCGGAATCACCTGCCGGGCATGCAGGAATCACCTGTCAGACGTGCCAGCACCACGTGCCGGACACGCGGGAACCACCTACCGGACAGAAGGGAACCATCTGCCAGACACGCCGGAACCAAGCGGCCAAGCACGCCAGAGCCACCTGCTCGACTAGCCAGAAACACCTGCCAGACAAGCCAAAATCACGTTCTGGCTACACCAGAACAACTTGATGGACAATCCGGAATCACCTGCTGGTCATGCCGGAACCACCTCTCAGAGGTGCCAGAACCACGTGCTGAAGATGCTGGAACCACCTACGGGACAGACCTGAACCACCTGCCACACTCGCCAGAAGCACCTGCCGACTACGTCAGAACCACTGTGCGTTCAAGCCAGAATAATGTTTCGGGCATGACGGCACAACCTCTCAGACGTGCCAGAAGCACGTGCCGGACACGTGGGAACCACCCCCAGGACAGACCGTAAACACCTGCCGGCCACGCTGGGACCACCTGCTTGACTCGCCAGAACCACCTGCCGGACACGCAAAAATCACCAGCCGGCTACGCCACAACCACTTGTCGGACACTCCGGAATCACCTGCCGGGCATGCTAGAACCACCTCTCAGAGGTTCCACAACCACATCCCGGAGACGGCGGAAGCACCTGCCGAGAATGCCGGAAGTTCCTGATCCACTCCACAGAACCACGTGCTGGACACACCAAAATCACCTGCCGGACACCCCTGAACCACCTGCCGAGCATGACAGAACCACCTGCCAGACACGCCAAAATCACCTGCGGGCTACGCCAGAACCACTTGGAGGACTCTCTGGGATGACCTGCCTGGCATGCTGGAACCACCTCTCAGACGTGCCAGAACCACGTGGCGGACAGTCCAGAATCACCTGTTGGGCATGCGCAATCACCTCTGAGACGTACCAGAACCACCTGCCGAACACGCCGGAACCACCTACCGGACAGACCGGAATCACCTTTTGGGCATGCCAGAAGCACCTGTCAGATGTGCCAGAAACACGTGCCGGAGACACCGGAAGCACCTGCCGAGCACGGCGGAACCACCTGCTCAACTCGCCTGAACCACCTGCCGGACACGCCAAAATCACCTGCCGGCTACGCCAAAACCACTTGGTGGACTCTCTGGCATCACCTGCCGGGCATGATAGGACCACCTCTCAGACGTGCCGGAACCACGTGCCGGACACACTGGAACCACATCCCGGACAGACCGGAACCACCTGCTGGACCTGCCTGAACCAACTGTTGGGCACGGCGGAATCACATGCTCAACTCGCTGGAATCACATGCTGGACATGGCAAAATCACCTGCCGACTACGCCAGAACCACTTGGCGGACATTCCGGAATCACCTGCCAGGCATGCCGGAACCACCTCTCAGAAGTGACAGAAGCACGTGCCGGACAGGAAGGAACCATCTCGCGGACAGACCAGAACCACAAGAAACACTCGCCAGAACCACCTGCTTGACTCACCGATCCCACCTGCCGGACACGCCAAAATCACCTGCCCGCTACACCAGAACCACTTGGCGGACAAGCCGGAATCACGTGAAGGGCATGACGGCACAACCTCTCAGACATGCCAGAACCTCGTGCCAGACACCCCAGAACCACGTGCCGGACAGACCAGTACCAACTGCCGGACACGCCAGAATCACCGGCTCGACCCGCCAGAACCACTGCCAGACATGCAAAACAGCTGTCGGCTATGCCAGAACCACTTGGTGAACACTGCAGAATCACCTGTTGGATATGCCGGGACCACCTCTCAGACATGCCAGAACCACCTGCCGAGACTGCCGGAGCCACCTGCTCGAGGCGCCAGAAACACCTGCCGGAGAGGCCACACTCAACAGCTGGCTATGCGGGAACCAACTGGCGGACAGTCCGGAATCACCTGCCGGGCATGACAGAACTACCTCTCAGACATAACAGAACCACGTGCCGGACACGCTGGAACCACGTCATGGACAGAGTGGAACCACCTGCCGGACATGCCTGGACTACCTGCCGAGCACGCCGGAACCACCGGCTCGACTCGCCAGAACCACCGCCGGACATGCAAAATCACCTGCCGGCTATGGAGGACCACTTGGCGAACACTCCGGAATCACCTGCCGGGCATGCTGGAACCACCTCTCAGAGATGCCAGAACCACATGCCAATGACACCGGAAGCACCTGCCGAGGACGCCGGAACAACCTGCTCGACTTGCCAGAACCACCTGCCGGACACGCCAAAATCACCTGCCAGCTACGCCACAACCAGTTGGTTAACACTTCGGCATGACCTTTCGGGCTTGCTGGAACCACCTGCCGGTCACGCCAACATCACCTGCCAGCTACGCCAGAACCACTTGGCGGACACTCCGGAAACACCAGTCGGGCCGGCCGCAACCACCTCTCAGACGTGCCAGAACCATGTGCCTGAGATGCCGGAACCACACCCTGAACTGACCGAAACCACCTGCCAGACCCGCCTGAAGCACCTGCCGAGCAAGCCGGAACCACCTGCTCGACTCGCCGGAACCACGTACCTGACACACCAAAATCACCTGCCGGGTATGCCAGAACCACTTGGTGGACACTCCGGAATCATCTGCTGGGCATGCCAGAACCAGCTCTCACACACACCAGAACCACATGCCGGAGACGCCGGAAGCACCCTCTGAGCATGCCTCAGCCACCTGCTCGACTCGAAAGAAACACCTGCCGGTCAGGCCAAGATCACCTGCCAGGTATGCCAGAACCACTTGGCGGACACTCCGGAATCACCTGTCGGGCATGTCGGAACCACCTCTTAGACTTGCCAGAACCATGTTCTGGACACGCCGGTACCACCTGCCGAGTATGCCGGAACCACCTGATCCACTACCCAGAACCACCTGCTGGACACGCCAAAATCACCTGCAGGCTATGCCAGAACCACTGAGCAGACACTCCGGAATCACCTGCCGGGCATGCCGGAACCACATGCTCGACTCGCCGGAACCACCTACAGGACAGACTGGAACCAACTGCTGGACACACCGGAACCATCTGCCGAGCATGCCGGAACCAACTGCTCAACTCACCGTAACCAGCTCCCTGACATGCCAAAATCACCTGCTGTGTATGCCAGAAGCACGTGGCTGACAGTCCGGGTTCAAATGCCGGGCATGCCGGAGCCACCTGATCCACTCCCCAGAACCACCTGCCGGACACGCCAAAATCACCTGCCAGCTGCGCCAGAACCACATGGCACACACTCTGGAATCACCTGCCGGGCTGGCTGGAACCACCTGCCAGCTACGCCAGAAACACTTGGCGGACACTCTGGAAACACCTGTCGGGCCGGCCGGAACCACCTCTCAGACGTGCCAGAACCATGTGCCTGAGATGCCGGAACCACACCCCGAACAGACCGAAACCTCCTGCCAGACCCGCCTGAATCACCTGCCGAGCACGCCGGAACCACCTGCTCGACTCGCCGGAACCACCTACCTGACACACCAAAATCACATGACAGTTATGCCAGAACCAGTTGGTGGACACTCCGGAATCATCTGCCGGACATGCCAGAAACAGCTCTCAGACACACCACAAACACGTGCCGGACACGCCGGAAGCACCTGCCGAGCTCGCCGGACCACCTGCTGGACGTGGCGGAACCACCTGCCTGACAGGCCAAAATCATATGCAGGCTATGCCAAAACCACTTAGTGGACACTCCAGAATCACCTTGCAGGCATGCCGGAACCACGTCATGGACAGACTGCAAACACCTGCCAGACCTGCCTGAACCACCTGCCGAGCACGCCGGAACCACCTGCTCGACTCCCCAGAACCACCTGCCATACACGCCAAAATCACCTGCCAGCTGCGCCAGAACCACTTGGCACACACTCCGGAATCACATGCCGGTCAAGCCGGAACAACCTCTGAAACGTGCAAGAACCACATACCAGAGACCCCGGAAGCCCGTGCCGAGCATGCAAGAACCACCTGTGCCACTCCAGAGAACCACCTGCCGGACACACCAAAATCACCTGCCGGCTATGCCAGAACCACTTGGTGGACACTCCGGAATCATTTGCTGGACATGCCAGAACCAGCTCTCAGACACACCAGAACCACGTGCTGGAGAGGCCAGAAGCACCTGCTGAGCATGCCTGAGCCACCTGCTCGACTCGCAAGAATTACCTGCCGGACACGCCAAAATCACCTGAACGGGTACGCCAGAAGCACTTGGCGCACACTCCGCAATCACCTGTCGGGCATGCCGGAACCACCTCTCAGACTTGACAGAACCGCCCCTTTGCTCAAAGCCATGCCCTCCATTGCTCTGCAGGTGGAAGGCACAAAGCACTGCCTCCATCCTTCAATGGGAGACAAGCCATAAATTGTCTTGCCTGCAGCTCTTTAGGAAGCTGACAATCAACTCGCTTTCCACAGTCCTGTTACAGCATACGAGGAACCTCTCATACAAAGACAGCTCAAACGCCATTTTGTCCCAGCCCTTAACTAGCAGCTATAGGACTTCTGCTTCTGCCGCAATTCTACCTTGCCAACCTTACTCAGACGAAATGCGTACATCTTCCGCTGAAGCAACTGGGCTGAGTCCCAAATGATTTAGCATCCACCTGCTCAGGAGGCGATAGACTGTAAGCCTTTTTCCAACCACCATTGTGCACTGGTGGAGAGAGTGTCAGAATGCAGCTATGTCAGAAAGACCCTTTTGCTCTCAGCCATGCCCTCCATTGCTCTAGATTGGAATGCACAATGCATTGGCTCCACCCCTCAAGGGGCCACAAGCCACAGACCATCTTCCTTCCATCTCTTTAGGAAGCTGAGAACAAACTCACCTGATGTATAAAAAGGAATCATGCCCCTTATGTGCCAGAAAACCCCGGGAGACATGCCAAAAACACCCTCCGCACACTCTCAAAGGGCCACACATTCATGCCAGTATGACCCAACAGGCATACCAGAAGCACCAACGTTGCATGCAAGAACCACCTCTAACCACCTGCCGGACACAGTGGAACAGCGATTCTGACACTGCAGAGCCATCTCTTCAACATGCCAGACGCACACAATGACATGACAAAACCAGATTCCAAACATAGCACAACGACATGCCAGACAATTGTAAACACCTGTAGAATATGCCACAAACAGGTGCGAGAAACACTGAAACCAGCTGAGGAGTATGTAAGAACAGGGGCCAGAAATGCCACAAGCATCTGTCTTACAAGCCAGAGCCACGAGCCCAAAGAGCAGGAAAGACCAGCCGGACACACCAAAATAACCTGCCTGTGATGCCAGAACCGCTTGGCGGACACCCAGGAATCACCTGCCAGGCATGCCGGAACCATCTCTCAGACGTGCCACAACCACGTGCCGGAGAGACCAGAAGCACATGCCGAGCTCGCCGGAACCACGTGCTGGACATGACGGAGACACCTGACTGACAGGCCAAAATCATATGTCGGCTACGCCAGAACATCTTGGCGGACACTCCAGAATCACCTGCCGGGCATGCCGGAACCACCTCTAAGACGTGCCAGAACCATGTTCTGGACACGCCGGTACCAATTGCCGAGAATGCCGGAACCAACTGATCCACTCCCCAGAACCACCTTCTGGACACGCCAAAATCATTTGCCAGCTACGCCAGAACCACTTGGAGGACACTCCAGAATCACCTGCCGGGCATGCCAGCACAACCTCTCAGAAGTGTCAGAAGCACGTGCTGGACAGGCCGGAACCATCTCCCGGACAGACCGGAACCACAGGAAACACTCGCTGGAACCACCTGCATGACTCACCGGTCCCACCTGCCGGACAGGCCAAAATCACCTGCCCGCTACACCAGAACCACTAGGCAGACAAGCCGGAATCACATTAAGGGCATGCCGACACAACCTCTCAGACGTGCCAGAACCTCGTGCCGGACACCAAAGAACCACCGGCCGGACACTAGGGAACAAGTGGCTCGACTCGCCGGAACCACTGCCTGACATGCAAAATCACCTGCCGGCTATGCCAGAACCACGTGGCGAACACTCCGGAATCACCTGCCGGGCATGCCAGCACAAACTCTCAGAAGTGTCAGAAGCACATGCTGGACAGGCCGGGACCATCTCCCGGACAGACCGGAACCACAGGAAACATTCGCCGGAACCACCTGCTTGACTCACCGGTCCCACCTGCCGGACACGCCAAAATCACCTGCCCGCTACACCAGAACCACTTGGCGGACAAGCCGGAATCACGTGAAGGGCATGCCTACACAACCTCTGAGACGTGGCAGAACCTCGTGCCGGACTCCGCAGAACCACCTGCCGGACACTCCGGAACCACAGGCTCGACTCGCAGGAACCACCGCCAGACATGCAAAATCACCTGCCGGCTACGCCAGAACCACTTGGCGAACACTCCGGAATCACCTACCGGGCATGCCGGAACCACCCCTCAGACATGACAGAACCATATGCCAATGACACCAGAAGCAC
This sequence comes from Equus caballus, assembly GCF_041296265.1. NCBI lineage: Eukaryota > Metazoa > Chordata > Mammalia > Perissodactyla > Equidae > Equus > Equus caballus. Next base: position 8,605,324 of record NC_091704.1, read on the forward strand.
CTGCCGAGCACGCCGGAACCGCCTGCTCGACTCGCCAGAACCACCTGCCGGACACGCCAAAATCACCTGCCGGCTACGCCACAACCAGTTGGTGAACACTTTGGAATCTCCTGCCGGGCTGTCTGGAACCACCTGACGGTCACGCCAACATCACCTGCCAGCTACGCCAGAACTACTTGGCGGACACTCCGGAAACACCTGTCGGGCCGGCCGGAAACACCTCTCAGACGTGCCAGAACCATGTGCCTGAGATGCCGTAACCACACCCCGAACTGACTGAAACCACCTGCCAGACACGCCTGAACCACCTGCCGAGAACGCCGGAACAACCTGCTCGACTCGTCAGAACCACCTACCTGACACGCCAAAATCACCTGCCGGGTATGCCAGAACCAATTGGTGGACACTCCGGAATCATCTCCCGGACATTCCCGAACCAGCTCTCAGACACACCAGAACCACGTGCCGGACACACCGGAAGCACCTGCTGAGCATGCCTGAGCCACCTGCTCGACTCGCAAGAAACTCCTGCCGGACACGCCAAAATCACCTGCCGGGTCCGCCAGAAGCACTTGGAGGACTCTCTGGGATCACCTGACAGGCATGCCGGAACCACCTCTCAGACGTGCCAGAACCATGTGCCGGACACGTCGGAACCACCTGCCGAGTATGCCGGCACCACCTGATCCACTCCCCAGAACCACCTGCTGGACATGCCAAATTCACCTGCCGGCTACGCCAGAACCACTCGCCAGACACTCCGGAACCACCTCCAGGACAGACCGGAACCACCTGCCAGACACACTGGGACCACATGCTTGACTCGCCGGAACCATCGTCCGACATGCAAAATCAACTGCCGGCTACGCCACAACCACCTGGAGGACAGTTCAGAATCACCTGCCAGCCATGCCGGAACCACCTCTCAGACGTACCAGAACCACGTGCCGGACAAACTGGAAACATGTACTGCACAGACTGGAACCACAACCCGGCCACGCCTGAACCACCTGCCGAGCACGCGGAACCACCTGCCGGACATGCCAGAATCACCTTCCGGCTATGCCAGAACCACTTAGAGGTCTCTCCGGGATGACCTGCCGCGCATGCCGGAATCACCTCTCAGATGTGCCAGAACCACATGGCGGACAGTCCGGAATCACATGTTGGGCATGTGCAACCACCTCTGAGACTTCCCAGAACCACGTGCCGTACACGCCGGAACCATCTGCCGAGCACGCCGGAACCTACTGCTTGACTCACCGTAACCAGATCCTTGACATGCCAAAATCACCTGCTGTGTATGCCAGAAGCACGTGGCTGACAGTCCGGGTTCAAATGCCGGGCATGCCGGAACCACCTGATCCACTCCCCAGAAACACCTGCCGGACACACCAAAATAACCTGCCAGCTGCGCTAGAACCACTTGGCGCACAATCAGGAATCACATGCCGGTCATGCCGGAACAACCTCTCAAACATGTAAGAATCACATACCGGAGACCCTGGAAGCACGTGCCAAGCATGCAAGAACCACCTGTGCCACTCCACAGAACCACCTGCCGGACACGCCACAATCACTTGCCGGCTATGCCAGAACCACTTGGCGGACACTCCGGAATCACCTGCCGGGCATGCCGGAATCACCTGTCAGACGTGCCAGCACCACGTGCCGGGCACGCGGGAACCACCTACCGGACAGAAGGGAACCATCTGCCGGACACGCCGGAACCAACCGGCTGAGCACGCCAGAGCCACCTGCTCGACTAGCCAGAAACACCTGCCGGACACGCCAAAATCACCTGCCTGCTGCACCAGAACCACTTGGGCGACAGGCCGGAATCACGTGAAGGGCATGCCGGCACAACCTCTCAGACGTGCCAGAACCTCATGCCAGACACAGGAGAACCACCTGCCGGACAGACCGCAACAACCTGCCGGACACGCCGGAACCACCAGCTCGACCCGCCGGAACCACCACCGGACATGCAAAACCACCTGCCGGCTATGCCAGAACCACTTGGCGAACACTCCGGAATCACCTGCCGGGCATGCCGGAACCACCTCTCAGACATGCTAGAACCACGTGCCAATGACACCGCAAGCACCTGCAGAGCACGCCGGAACCACCTGCTCGACTCGCAGGACCCACATGCCAGACACGCCAAAATGAACTGCCGGCTACACCAGAACCACTTGGCGGACACTCCGGAATCACCTGCCTGGCATGCCAGAACCACCTCTCACACATGCCAGAAGTACGTGCCAGACATGCTGGAACGACCTATCGGACAGAACGCAACCACCTGCCAGACACGCCGTAACCACCTGCCGAACACGCCACAGCCAGCTGATCGACTCGACAGAACCACCTGCCGGACACGCCAAAATCAACTGCCGGCTACGCCAAAACCACTTGGTGGACTCTCTGGAATCACCTGCCTGGCATGATAGAACCACCTCTCAGACGTGCCGGAACCACATGCCGCACACGCCGGAACCACCTCCCGGACAGACCAGAACCACCTGCCGGACAAGACTGAACCAACTGTCGAGCACGCCTGAACCGCCTGCTCGACTCGCTGGAACCACATGCAGGACATGGCAAAATCACCTGCCGGCTATGCCAGAACCACTTGGCGGACACTCCGGAATCACCTGCCGTGCGAGCCAGCACAACCTCTCCGAAGTGCCAGAAGCAGGTGCCGGACAGGCCGGAACCACAGGAAACACTTGCCGGAACCACCTGATGGACTCACCGGTCCCACCTGCCAGACATGCCAAAATCACCTGCCCGCTTCACCAGAACCACTTGGGGGACAAGCCAGAATCACATGAAGGGCATGCCGGCACAAACTCTCAGACGTGCCAGAACCTCATGCCGGACACCCCAGAACCACCTGCCCGACAGACCGCAACCACCAGCCGGAAACACCTGAACCACCGGCTCGACCCGCCGGAACCACCGCCGGACATGCAAAATCACCTGCCGGCTACGCCAGAACCACTTGGCGAACACTCCGGAATGCCCTGCCGGGCATGCAGGAACCACCTCTCAGACATGCCAGAACCACATGCCAATGACACCGGAAGCACCTGCCGAGCACGCCGGAACCTCCTGCTCAACTCGACAGAACCACATGCCGGACATGCCAAAATCACCTGCTGGCTACGCCACAACCAGTTGGTGAACACTTTGGAATCACCTGCCGGGCTTGCTGGAACCACCTGCCGGTCACACCAACATCACGTGCCAGCTACGCCAGAACCACTTGGCGGACACTCCGGAAACACCTGTCGGGCCGGCCGGAACCACCTCTCAGACGTGCCAGAACCATGTGCCTGAGATGCCGGAACCACACCCCGAACAGACCGAAACCACCTGCCAGACCCGCTTGAAGCACCTGCCGAGCACGCGGGAACCACCTGCTTGACTCGCTGGAGCCACCTACCTGACACGCCAAAATCAGCCGCCAGGTATGCCAGAACCACTTGTCAGACACGCCGGAATCACCTGCTGGGAATGCTGGAACCACCTCTCAGAGGTGCCACAACCAATTCCTGAGACGGCGGAAGCACCTGCCGAGAATGCCGGAAGTTCCTGATCCACTCCCCAGAACCACCTGCTGGACACGCCAAAATCACCTGCTGGCTACGCCAGAACCACTTGTTGGACACTCCAGAATCACCTGCCGGGCATGCCAGCCCATCCTCTCAGAAGTGCCAGAAGCACGTGCCGGACAGGCCGGAACCATCTCCCGGACAGACCGGAACCACAGGAAACACTAGCTGGAACCACCTGCATGACTCACCGGTCCCACCTGCCGGACAGGCCAAAATCACCAGCCCGCTACACCAGAACCACTAGGCGGACAAGCCGGAATCACATTAAGGGCATGCCGACACAACCTCTCAGACGTGCCAGAACCTCGTGCCGGACACCAAAGAACCACCGGCCGGACACTAGGGAACAAGTGGCTCGACTCGCCGGAACCACCGCCTGACATGCCAAATCACCTGCCGGCTATGCCAGAACCACGAGGCGAACACTCCGGAATCACCTGCCGGGCATGCCAGCACAAACTCTCAGAAGTGTCAGAAGCACGTGCTGGACAGGCCGGGACCATCTCCTGGACAGACCGGAACCACAGGAAACATTCGCCGGAACCACCTGCTTGACTCACCGGTCCCACCTGCCGGACACGCCAAAATCACCTGCCAGCTACACCAGAACCACTTGGCGGACAAGCCGGAATCACATGAAGGGCATGCCTACACAACCTTTGAGACGTGGCAGAACCTCGTGCCGGACTCCGCAGAACCACCTGCCGGACACTCCGGAACCACAGGCTCGACTCGCTGGAACCACCGCGGACATGCAACATCACCTGCCGGGTATGCCAGAACCACTTGGTGGACACTCCGGAATCATCTGCCGGACATGCCAGAACCAGCTCTCAGACACACCAGAACCACGTGTCGGACACACCGGAAGCACCTCCTGAGCATGCCTGAGCCACCTGCTCGACTCGCAAGAAACACCTGCCGGACACGCCAAAATCAACTGTCGGCTACGCCAGAAGCACTTGGCGGACACTCCGCAATCACCAGCCGGTCATGCCGGAACCACCTCTCTGAGGTGCCAGATCCATGTGCCGTAGATGCTGGAACCACCTACGGAACAGACCCGAACCACCTGCCACACTCGCCGGAAGCACCTGCCGACTACATCAGAACCACTTTGTGTACAAACTGGAATAATGTTTTGGGAATGACGGCACAACATCTCAGACGTGCCAAAAGCACATGCTGGACACACGGGAACCACCTGCCGGACACACCGGAACCACCGGCTCGACTCGCCGGAACCACCGCTGGACATGCAAAATCACCTGTAGGCTATGCCAGAACCACTTGGGGAACAATCCGGAATCACCTGCCGGGCATGCCCGAACCACCTCTCAGACATGCCAGAACCACATGCCAATGACACCGGAAGCACCTGCCGAGACGCCAAAATCACCTACCGGCTACGCCACAACCAGTTGGTGAACACTTCGGAATCACCTGCCGGGCTGGCTGGAACCACCTGCCGGTCACACCAACATCACGTGCCAGGTACGCGAGAACCACTTGGCTGACACTCCGGAAACACCTGTCGGGCCGACCGGAACCACCTCTCAGACGTGCCAGAACCATGTGCCTGAGATGCCGGAACCACACCCCGAACAGACCGAAACCACCTACCAGACCCGCCAGAACCACCTGCTCGACTCACCGGAACCACCTACCTGAGATGCCAAAATCAACTGCCGGATATGCCAGAACCACTTGGTGGACCCTCCGGAATCATCTGCCTGACATGTCAGAACCACCTCTCAGAAACACCAGAAGCATGTGCCGGACACGCCGGAAGCACCTGCTGAGGATGCCTGAGCCACCTGCACGACTCACAAGAAACACCTGCCGGACACGCCAAAATCACCTGCCGGGTACGGCAGAACTACTTGGCGGACACTCCGGAATCACCTGTCGGGCATGCCGGAACCACCTCTCAGACTTGACAGAAGCACGTGCCGGACAGGCCGGAACCATCTCCCGGACAGACAGGAACGACTGGAAACACTCGCCGGAACCACCTGCTCGACTCGCCAGAACCACCTGCCAGACATGCCAAAATCACCAGCTGGCTACGCCACAACCACGTGTCGGACACTGCAGAATCACCTGCCAGGCATGCTGGAACCACGTCTCAGAGGTGCCACAACCACATGCCAGAGACAGCGGAAGCACCTGCCGAGAATGCCGGAAGTTCCTGATCCACTCCACAGAACCACCTGCTGGACACGCCAAAATCACCTGCTGGGTATGCCAGAACCACTTGGTGGACACTCCAGAATCATCTGCCGGACATGCCAGAACCAGCTCTCAGACACACCAGAACCACGTGCCGGAGATGCCGGAAGCACCTGCTGAGCATGCCTGAGCCGCCTGCTCGACTCGCAAGAAACACCTGCCGGACACGCCAAAATCACCTGCCGGGTACGCCTGAAGCACTTGGCGGACACTCCGGAATCACCTGCCGAGCATTCTGGAACCACCTCTCAGAGGTGCCACAACCAAATGCCGGAGACGGCGGAAGCACCTGCCGAGAATGCCGGAAGTTCCTGATCCACTCCACAGAATCACCTGCCGGACAAGCCATAATCACCTGCCGGCTACGCCAGAACCACTTGGCGGACACTCCAGAATCACCTCCCGGGCATGCCAGCACAACCTCTCAGAAGTGCCAGAAGCACGTGCCGGACAGGCCGGTACCATCTCCCGGACAGACCGGAAGAACAGGAAAAACTCGCAGGAACCACCTGCTTGACTCACCGGTCCCACCTCCCAGACACGCCAAAATCACCTGCCGGGTACGCCAGAACCACTTGGCGGACACTCTGGAATCACCTGCTGGGCATGCCGGAACCACCTCTCAGAGGTGCCAGAACCACATGCCAGAGACTCCGGAAACACCTGCCGGGCATGCCAGAACCATCTCTCAGACGTGCCACAACCACTTGCTGGAGAGACCAGAAGCACCTGCCCAGCTCGCCGGAACCACCTGCTGGACATGCCGGAACCACCTGCCTGACAAGCCAAAATCATTTGCCGGCTATGCCAAAACCACTTGGTGCACACTCCAGAATCACCTGTCGAGCATGCCGGAAGCACCTCTCAGACTTGCCAGAACCATGTTCCGGACACGCTGGTACCACCTTCCGAGTATGCCGGAACCACCTGATCCACTCCTCAGAACCACCTGCTGCATACGCCAAAATCACCTGCCGGCTACGCCAGAAGCACTCGGCAGACACTCCAGTATCACCTGCCGGGCATGCCGGAACCACCTCTCAGAGGTGCCAGAACCACATGCCGGAGACTCCGGAATCACCTGCTGGGCATGCCGGAACCATCTCACAGACGTGCCACAACCACGTGCTGGAGAGACTGGAAGCACCTGCCGAGCTCGCCGGAACCACCTGCAGGACAGGCCGGAACCACCTACCTGACAGGCCAAAATCATATGCCAGCTATGCCAAAACCACTTGGTGGACACTCCAGAATCACCTTGCGGGCATGCCGGAACCACGTCATGGACAGACGGCAAACACCTGCCGGACCTGCCTGAACCACCTGCCCTACATGCCGGAACCACCTGCTCGACTCGCCAGAACCGCAAGCCGGACATGCCAAAATCACCTGCTAGCTGTGCCTGAACCACTTGGCACACACTCCAAAATCACATGCTGGTCATGCCGGAAGCACCTCTCAAGCGTGCATGAACCACATACCAGAGACGCTGGAAGCACGTGCCGAGCATGCCAGAACCACTTGTGCCACTCCACAGAACCACCTGCTGGACACGCCAAAATCACATGCCGGCTATGCCACAAACACTTGGCGAACACTCCAGAATCACCTGTCGGGCATGCCAGAACCACCTCTCTGACGTGCCAGAACCACGTGCCAGAGACACTGGATGCACCAGCTGAGCACACCGGAACCTCCTGCTCCACTCTCCGAAACCACCTGCCGGACATGCCAAAATCAGCTGCCGGCTATGCCAGAACCACTTGCCGGACACTCCAAAATCACCTGCCTGGCGTGCCGGAACCACCTCTCATACGTACCAGAAGCACGTGCAGGAGACGCCGGAAGCACGTGCCGAGCATGCCAGAACCAACTGATCCACTCCCCAGAACCACCTGCTGGACCCGCCTGAACCACCTGCCGGCTACGCGGGAACCACTTGGCGGACACTCCGGAATCACCTGCCGTGCATGCCGGAACCACCCCTCAGACGTGCCTGAAAAACGTGCCGGACACGCTGGAACCACCTCCCAGAGTAACCGGAACCACCTTTCGGACACGCCTGAACCACCTTACGAGCACGCTGGAACCACCTGCTCGACTCGCTGGAACCATCTGCTGGATACACCAAAATCACCTGCCGGCTACGCCAGAACCACTTGCCGACACTCCGGAATAACCTGCCATTCATCCCGGAACCGCCCCTCAGATGTGCCAGAACCACGTGCTGGACGCCCCAGACCACTTCCGTGAAAGACTGGAACCACCTGCTGAGCATTCTGGAAACACCTGCTCGACTCCCGGGAACCGCCTCTGGGGAAACTGTCATAGAAATGCAGGTAAAACGGCCTTTCTTGCCAGCCCTTAACTCGCCACTTTAGAACTTCTGCTTCTGCCACAATTGCACCTTGCCAACCCGGCTCAGACGAAATGCCTACATCTTCCCCTGAAGCAACTGGGCTGAGTCCCAAATGATTGAGCGTCCACGTGCTTAGGAGGCGATAGACTGCACGCCTTTTTCCAACCACCATTGTGCACTGCTGGAGAGAGTCTCGGAAAGCGGCTATGTCAGAAAGACCCCTTTGCTCTCAGCCGTGCCCTCCATTGCTCTAGACGTGGAATGCACAATGCACTGGCTCCCTCCCTCAAGGGGCGACAAGCCACAGACCACCTTGCTTCCATCTCTTTAGGAAGCTGAGAAGGAACTCGCTTTCAACAGTGATCTTACAGAGTGCAGGGAACATCTCATACAAAGGCAGCTGAAACGCCGTTTCTTTTCAGCCCTTAACTTGCCGATTTGGAACTTCCGTTTCTGCCACATTTCCACCTTGCCATCTGGGCTCCGACGAAATGCCTACATCTTCCCCTTCAGCAACGGGGACGAGGCCCATATGACTGTGCTTCCACATGCTTAAGAGGAGAGAGACAGGCTATTTACAATCAAGATTGTGCACTGGTGGAGAGAGTGTCAGAAAGCACCTATGTCAGAAAGGTCCCTTTGATCTCAGCCATGCCCTAAATTGCTCTAGAGGAGGAAGGCACAATGCACTGCCTCTGGCTCCACCCCTCAATGGCAGACGAACCACACACCTTCTTGCGTCCAGCTGTTTAGGACGCTGAGAAAGAGCTCGCATTCCATAGTGCCCTTAGAGCGTCCAGGGAACATCTCATACAAAGGCAGCTGAACGCTGTTTCTTCCAGCACTTCACTCGCCGATCTGGAACATCTGCATGTGCCACATTTCCACCTTGTCAACCCGGCTCAGACGAAATGCCTACATCTTCCCCTTGGGCAATGGGGACGAGGCCCGGATGATTGTGGTTCCACCTGCTTAGTAGGAGAGAGACAATAGGCTTTTAACTAACCACGAAGTGCAATGGTTGGGAGAGTGTCAGAAAGCACCAATGGCAGAAAGACCCCTTTACTCTCAGCCGTGCCCTCCATTGCTGTAGAGGTGGAAGGCACAAAGCACTGCCTCCATCCTGCAATGGGAGACAAGCCATAAACTGTCTTGCCTTCAGCTCTTTAGGAAGCTGAGAAAGAACTCGCTTTCCACAGTGCTGTTACAGCATACGAGGAAACTCTCATACAAAGGCAGCTCAAACTCCATTTCTTCCCAGCGCTTAACTCGCCACTTTAGGACTTCTGCTTCTGCCGCAGTTCCACCTTGCCAACCCGGCTCAGACGAAATGCCTACATCTTCCCCTGAAGCACCTGGGCTGACTCCCAAATGATTGATCATCCATGTGCTTAGGAGGCGATAGACTGCACGCCTTTTTCCAACCACCATTGTGCACTGCTGGAGAGAGTGTCGGAAAGCGGCTATGTCAAAAAGACCCCTTTGCTCTCAGCCGTGCCCTCCATTGCTCTGGACGTGGAATGCACAATGCACTGGCTACCCCCTCAAGGGGGGACAAGCCACAGACCATCTTACTTCCATCTCTTTAGGAAGCTGAGAAAGAACTCGCTTTCAACAGTGCTCTTTCTGCGTCCTGGCAACATCTCATACAAAGGCAGCTGATATGCCATTTCTTTTCAGCGCTTAACTCGCCGATTTTGAACTTCTGCTTCTGCCAGATTTCCACCTTGCCAACCCGGCTCAGACGAAATGCCTACATCTTCCCCTTCAGCAAGGGGGACGAGGCCCAGAAGATTGTGCTTCCACATGCTTAGCTGGAGCAGACAATAGGCTTTTTACAAACCGCCATTGTGCACTTGGTCAAAGAGTGTCAGAATGCACCTATGTCAGAAAGGGCCCTTTGCTCTCAGCCGTTCCCTCCATTGCTCTAGAGGTGGAAGGCACAAAGCACTGCCTCCATCCTTCAATGGGAGACAAGCCATAAACCGTCTTGCCTCCAGTTCTTTAGGAAGCTGACAAACAACTCGCTTTCCACAGTCCTGTTACAGCAGACCGGGAATTTCTCATACAAAGGCAGCTCAAATGGCATTTCTTCCCAGCCCTTAACTCGCAGCTTTAGAACTTCTGCTTCTGCCGCAATTCCACCTTGCCAATCCAGCTCAGACAAAATGCCTACAACTTCCCCTTAAGCAACTGGGCTGAGACCCAAATGATTGTGCAACCATGTGTTTAGCAGTAGAGAGACAATACGCTTTTCACCAACCACAGTTGACCACTGGTGGAGAGAGTGTCAGAAAACACCTATGTCAGTAAGGCCCCTTTCCTCTCAGTTTTGCCCTCCATTGTTCTAGACGCGGTATGCACAATGCATTGGCTCCAACCCTCAAAGGGCGACAAGCCACAGACCATATTTCTTCCATCTCTTTACGAAGTTGAGAACCAACTCTCCTGACGCATAAAAAGGAATCATGCCCCTCAGATGCCAGAAAACCCCAGGAGACATGCCAAAAAAACCCTCTGCACCCTCTCAAAGAACCACACATTCTTGCCAGAACGACCCAACAGGCACACCAGAAGCACCCACGATGCATGCCAGAACCAACTGTAACCACCTGCTGAACACAGTGGAACAACAATTCTGACACTGCAGAACCATCTCTTCAACATGCCAGCTGCACACAACAGACACGACAGAACCATATTCCAAACGCAGCACAACAACATGCCAGACACATTGGAAACACCTGATGGATATGCCGCAAAGAGGTGCCAGAAACACTGAAACCACCTGCAAAGTATGTCAGAACTGGGGGCCAGAAATGCCACCAACACCTGTATTACAAGCCAGAGCCACGAGCCCAAAAAGCAGGAAAGACCTGCTGGACATGCCAAAATAACTTGCTGGTGATGCCAGAACCACTTGGTGGACACCCAGGAATCAGCTGCCAGGCATGCCTGAAGCACCTCGCAGACGTCCCAGAACCACATTCCGGACATGCCAGAAACACCTCCAGGACAGACCATAACCACCTGCCCAACAAGCTGGAACCACCTCTCAGATGTACCAGAACCACTTGCCGGACAAGCTGGAAACATGTACTGCACAGACTGGAACCACGTGCAGAGCACACCAGAACCACCTCCCGGACACGCCAAAATCACCTGCCGGCTATGCCAGAACCACTCGGCAGACACTCCGGAATCAGCTGCCGGGCATGCCGGAACCATCTCTCAGACGTGCCACAACCACGTGCCAGAGAGACCGGAAGCACCTGCCGAGCTCTCCGGAACCACCTGCTGTACATGCCGGAACCATCTGCCTGACAGGCCAAAATCATATGCCGGCTACGCCAAAACCACTGGGTGGACACTCCAGAATCACCTTGCGGGCATGCCGGAACCACATCATGGACAGACTGCAAACACCTGCCGGACCTGCCTGAACCACCTGCCGACCATGCCAGAGCCACCTGCTCGACTCACCAGAGCCACCTGCCGGACACACCAGAAACACCTGTGGGGTATGCCAGAACCACTTGGAGGACTCTCCGGGATTACCTGCCGGGCAAGACAGAACCACCTCTCAGACATGCCAGAACCATGTGCTGGACATGCAGGAACCACCTGCCGAGTATGCCGGAACCACCTGATCCACTGCCCAGTACCACCTGCTGGACACGCCAAAATCACCTGCCAACTACGCCAGTTCCACTCGGCAGACACTCCAGAACCACCTCCAGGACAGACCGGAACCACCTGCCGGACACGCCGGGATCACCTGCTTGACTCGCCAGAACCACCTGCAGGACACGCCAAAATCACCTGCCGGGTATGCCAGAACCAGCTCTCAGACACACCAGAACCACGTGCCGGAGATGCCCGAAGCACCTGCTGAGCATGCCTGAGCCTCCTGCTCGACTAGCGAGAAACACCTGACGGACACGCCAAAATCACCTGCCGGGTACGCCAGAACCACTTGGCGGACACTCCGGAATCACCTACCGGGCATGGCGGAACCACCTCTCAGAGGTGCGAGAACCACATGCCTGAGACTCCAGAATCACCTGCCAGGTATGCCGGAACCACCTCTCAGACGTGCCAGAACCATGTGCCGGACACGCCAGTACCACCTGCCGAGTAAGCCAGAACCACCTGATCAACTCCCCAGAACCACGTGCTTGACACGCCAAAACCACCTGCCGGCTACGCCAGAACCACTCGGCAGACACTCCACAACCACGTCCAGGACAGACCGGAACAACCCGCTGGACACGCCAAAATCACCAGCCAGCTACGCCACAACCACTTGTTGGACACTCCGGAATCACCTGCCGGGCATGCTGGAACCACCTCTCAGAGGTGCCACAAACACATGTCGGACATGGCGGTAGCACCTGCCGAGAATGCCGGAAGTTCCTGATCCACTCCACAGAACCACCTGCCACACACGCAAAAATCACCTGCCGGCTACGCCAGAATCACTTGGCGGACACTCCAGAATCACCTGCCGGGCATGCCAGCACAACCTCTCAGAAGTGCCAGAAGCACGTACGGGACAAGACGGAACCATCTCCCAGACAGACCGGAAACTCAGGAAACACTTGCCGCAACCACCTGCTTGACTCACCGGTCCCACCTGCCGGACACACCGAAATCACCTACCCGCTACACCAGAACCACTTGGCGGACAAGCAGGAATCACGTGAAGGGCATGCCGACACAACCTCTCAGACGTGCCAGAACCTCGTGTCGGACACCCCAGAACCACCTGCCGGACAGACCGGAACCATCTGCCGGACACTCCGGAACCACCGCCTCGACTCGCCGGAACCACCGCCGGACATGCAAAATTACCTGCCGGCCACGCCAGAATCACTTGGCAAACACTCAGGAATCACCTGCCGGGCATGCCGAGACCACCTCCCAGACGTGCCAGAATCATGTGCCGGACACGCAGGAACCACCTGCCGAGTACGCCGGAACCACCTCATCCACTCCCAAGAACCACCTGCTGGACACGCCAAAATCACCTGCCGGCTACTCCAGAACCACTCGGCAGACACTCCGGAACCACCTCCAGGACAAACCGGAACTACCTGCCAGACACGCTGGGACCACCTGCTTGACTCGCCATAACCACCTGCCGGACACACCAAAATCACCAGCCGGCTATGCCACAACCACTTGTGAGACACTCCGGAATCACCTGCCGGGCATGCTGGAACCACCTCTCAGACGTGCCAGAACCATGTGCCGGACACGCCGGAACCACCTGCCGAGTATGCCGGAACCACCTGATCCACTGCCCAGAACCACCTGCTGGACACACCAAAATCACCTGCCAGCTACGCCAGAACCACTAGGCAGACACTCCGGAACCACCTGCCGGGCATGCCGGAACCACCTCTCAGACTTGACAGAAGCACGTGCCGGACAGGCCGGAACCACCTGCCAGACATGCCGGAACCACCTGCCGAGCACGCCGGAGCTACCTGCCTCACTCGCTGGAACCACCTGCCGGACAGGCCACAATCAACAGCAGGCTATGCGGGAACCACCTGGCGGACAGTCCGGAATCCCCTGCCGGGCTTGCAGGAACCACCTCTCAGACATGCCAGAAGCACATGCCGGACACGCTGGAACCACGTCCTGGACAGACTGGAACCACCTGCCGGACACGCCTGGACCACCTGCTGAGCACACCAGAAACACCTGCCGGACATGCCAAATCACCTGCGGGCTACGCCAGAACCACTTGGAGGACTCTCCGTTATGACCTGCCGGGCATGCTGGAACCACCTCTCAGACGTGCCAGAACCACGTGGTGGACACTCCAGAATCATCTGCCTTAAATGCCGGAACCAGCTGTCAGACACACCAGAACCACGTGCCGGAGACTCCGGAAGCACATGCCGAGCATGCCGAATATACCTGCTCGACTCACCAGAAACACCTGCCGGACTCGCCAAAATCATCTGCTGGCTACGCCAAAACCACTTGGTGGACTCTCTGGAATCACCTGCCGGGCATGATAGAACCACCTCTCAGGCGTGCCGGAACCACGTGCCGGACACGCCGGAACCACCTCCCGGACAGACCGGAACCACCTACCGGACACGCCGGAATCACCGGCTCGACCCGCCAGAACCAATGCCGGACATGCAAAATCACCTGCCGGCTACGCCAGAACCACTTGGCGAACACTCCGGAATCACCTGCCGGACATTCCGGAATCACCTCTCAGACATGCCAGAAACACATGCCAATGACACCGGAAGCACCTGCCGAGCACGACAGAACCACCTGCTCGACTCGCCTGAACCACCTGCCGGACAGGCCAAAATCAAACGCTGGCTATGCGGGAACCACCTGGCGGAAAGTCCGGAATCACATGTCGGGCATGCAGGAACCACCTCTCAGACGTAACAGACCACGTGCCGGACACGCCAAAATCACCTCCCGGGTATGCCAGAACCACCTGGCGGACACTCCAGAATCACCTGCCGCACATGCCGGAACCAGCTCTCAGACGTGCCGGAAGCACGTGCCGGACACGCTGGAAACACCTCTCGGACAGACCGGAACCACCTGCCAGACATGCCGGAACCACCTATTGAACACGCCGGAGCCACCTGCTCAACTCGCTGGAACCACCTGCCGGATAGGCCAAAATCAACAGCTGGCTATGCGGGAACCAGCTGGCGGACAGTCCGGAATCACCTGCCGGGCATGCAGGAACCACCTCTCAGACGTGCCGGAAGCACATGCCGGACACGCCGGAAACAACTACCGGACAGTCCACAATCACCTGCCGGGCATGCAGGAACCACCTCTCAGACGTAACAGAACCACGTGCTGGACACACTGGAACCATGTCCTGGACAGACAGGAACCACCTGCCGTACACGCCTGGACCACCTGCCGAGCACGCTGGAACCACCTGCTCGACTCGCAGGACCACGGGCCGGACACGCCAAAATGAACTGCCGGCTACACCAGAACCACTTACCTGACACTCCGGAATCACCTGCCTGGCATGCCAGAACCACCTCTCAGACGTGCCAGAAGCACGTGCCAGACACGCCGGAAACACCTACCGGACAGACGGGAACCACCTGCCAGACATGCCGGAACCACCTGCCGGACAGGCCAAAATCAAAGCTGGCTATGCGAAAACCACCTGGTGAAGAGTCCGCAATCACCTGCCGGGCATTCAGGAACCACCTCTCAGACACAACAGAACCATGTGCCGGACACGCTGGAACCACACGTGGACAGACTGGAACCACCTGCCGGAAAGGCCTGGACCACCTGCCGAGCACGCCGGAACCACCTGCTCGACTCGCAGGACCCAAGGGGCCAGACACTCCAAAATGAACTGCCGGCTACACCAGAACCACTTACCCGACACTCCGGAATCATCTGCCTGGCATGCCAGAACCAGCTCTCAGACGTGCCAGAAGCACGTGCCTGACATGCCGGAACGACCTATCGGACAGAATGGAACCACCTGCCAGACACACTGCAACCACCTGCTGAACACGCCACAGCCACCTGCTCGACTCGCCGGAGCCACCTGCCGGACAGGCCAATATCAACTGCTGGCTATGCCAGAACCACCTGGGGAACAGTCCAGAATCACCTGCCAGCCATGGCGGAACCACCTCTCAGACGTACCAGAACCACGTGCCAGACACGCCAGAACCACAACCTGGACAGACTGGAACCACCTGCCGGACATGCCCGAACCTCCTGCCGAGAATGCCAGAAACACCTGCTCGGCTCCTGGGAAATTTCTAGGGGGAAACTGTCATAGAAATGAAGGTCAAACGGCCTTTCTTGCCAGACCACCTCGCCACTTTAGAACTTCTGCTTCTGCCACAATTCCACCTTGCCAACCCGGCTCAGACGAAATGCCTACATCTTCCCCTTGAGCAATGGGGGCCAGGCCCGGATGATTGTGGTTCCACATGCTGAGGAGGAGAGAGACAATAGGCTTTTAACTAACCACCAAGTGCAATGGTTGAGAGAGTGTCAGAAAGCACCAATGGCAGAAAGACCCCTTTACTCTCAGCAGTGCCCTCCATTGCTCTAGACGTGGAATGCACAATGCACTGGCTCCAGCCCTCCAGGGGCGACAAGCCACAGACCAGCTTCCTTCCATCTCTTTAGGAAGCTGAGAAAGAACTCGCTTTCAACAGTGCTCTTTCTGTGTCCTGGCAACATATCATACAAAGGCAGCTGATATGCCGTTTCATTTCAGCGCTTAACACGCCGATTTAGAACTTCTGCTTCTGCCAAATTTCCACCTTGCCAACCCGGCTCAGATGAAATGCCTACATCTTGCACTTCAGCAATGGGGACGAGGCCCAGATGAGGGTGCCTCCACATGTTTAGCAAGAGCAGACAATAGGCTTTTTACAAACCGGCATTGTGCACTGGGTCAGAGAGTGTCAGAATGCACCTATGTCAGAAAGGGCCCTTTGCTCTCAGCCGTGCCCTCCGTTGCTCTAGAGGAGGAAGACACAAAGCACTGCCTCCATCCTTCAATTGGAGACAAGTCATAAACAGTCCTGCTTCCAGCTCTTTAGGAAGGTGGGAAAGCACTCGCATTCCACAGTGCTCTTACAGCGTCCTGGGAACATCTCATACAAAGGCAGCTGAACGCCGTGTCTTTTCAGCCCTTAACTCGCCAATCTGCAACATCCGCTTCTGCCGCATTTCCACCTTGCCCACCCGGCTCAGACGATATGCCTACCTCTTCCCCTTGAGCAATGGGGACGAGGCCTGGATCATTGTGGTTCCACATGCTGAGGAGGTGACAGACAATAGGCTTTTAACCAACCGCCCTTGAGCAATGGTTAGGGCAGTGTCAGAAAGCACCAATGACACAAAGGCCCTTTACTCTCGGTTGTGCCCTCCATTCCTCTAGAGGTAGGAGGCACAAGGCACTGGCACCACCCCTGAAGGGTATCAGAAATCACCTATGGCAGAAAGCCCCCTTGGCTATCAGCCATGCCCTCCATTGCTCTGCAGGTGGAAGGCACAAAGCACTGCCTCCATCCTTCAATAGGAAACAAGCCATAAACTGTCTTGCCTCCAACTCTTTAGGAAGCTGACGAACAACTCGCTTACCACTGTCCTGTTACATCATACCAGGAAACACTCATCCAAAGGCAGCTCAAACGCCATTTTGTCCCCGCCCTTAACTCGCAGCTTTAGGACCTGTGCTTCTGCCGCAATTCCACCTTTCCAACCTGGCTCAGACAAAATGCCTACACCTTCCCCTGAAGCAACTGGGCTGAGTCCCAAATGATTGAGCGTCCACGTTTTTAGGAGGCAATGGACTGCACGCCTTTTTCCAACAACCCTGTGCATTGGTGGAGAGAGTGTCGGAAAGCAGCTATGTCAGAAAGGCCCCTTTGCTGTCAGCCGTGCCCTCCACTGCTCTAGAGGTGAAGGGCACAAGGGACTGGCTGTGGATCCACCCCTCAATGGGAGACAAACCACATCTTGTCCTGCTTCCAGCACTTTAGGAAGCTGAGAAAAAACTCCCTTTACACAGTGCTCGTACAGCGTCCTGGGAACATCTCATACAAAGGAGGCTGAACGCCGTTTCTTTCCAGCACTTCACTCTCCGGTCTGGAACATCTGCATCCTGCACATTTCCACCTTGTCAACCCGGCTCAGACGAAATGCCTACATCTTCCTCTTGAGCAACGGGGACGAGCCCTGGATGATTGTGATTCCACATGCTGAGGAGGAGAGAGCCAATAGGCTTTTAAATAACCGCCATGTGCAATGGTTGGGAGAGTGTCAGAAAGCACCAATGGCAGAAAGACCCCTTTACTTTACTCTCAGTCATGCCCTCCATTGCTCTAGAGGTGGAGGGCACAATGCACTGCCTCCATCCTTAAATGGGAGACAAGCCATAAACTGTCTTGCTTCCAGCTCTTTAGGAACTGAGAAAAAACTCGCTTTCCACAGTGCTGTTAGAGCATACGAGGAAACTCTCATGCAAAGGCAGTTGAAACGCCATTTCTTCCCAGCCCTTAATTCGCCGTTTTAGGACTTCTGCTTCTGCCGCAATTCCACCTTGCCAACCCGGCTCATACAAAATACCTATGTCTTCCCCTGAAGCAACTGGGCTGAGTCCAAAATGATTTAGCATCCACCTGCTCAGGAGGCGATAGACTGTAAGCCTTTTTCCAACCACCATTGTGCACTAGTGGAGAGTGTCAGAATGCAGCTCTGTCAGAAAGACCCTTTTGCTCTCAGCCATGCCCTCCATTGCTCTAGACCTGGAATGCACAATGCATTGGCTCCACCCCTCAAGGGGCCACAAGCCGCAGACCATCTTTCTTCCATCTCTTTAGGAAGCTGAGAACAAACTCACCTGACGTATAAAAAGGAATCATGCCTCTTATGTGCCTGAAAACCCTGGGAGACATGCCAAAAACACCCTCTGCACACTCTCAAAGAGCCACACATTCTTGCCAGTATGACCCAACAGGCATACCAGAAGCACCCACGTTGCATGCCAGAACCACCTGTAACCAACTGCCGGACACAGTGGAACAACGATTCTGACACTGCAGAATCATCTCTTCAACATGCCAGCCGCACACAATGACATGACGGAAACAGATTCCAAACATAGCACAACGACATGCCAGACACATTGTAAACACCTGTTGGATATGCCACAAAGAGGTGCCAGAAACACTGAAACCAGCTGACGAGTATGTAAGAACGGGGGCCAGAAAACCGACAAGCACCTGTCTTACAAACCAGAGCCACGAGCCCAAAAAGCAAGAAAGACCTGCCGGACACACCAAAACAACCTGCTGGTGACGCCAGAACCACTTGGCGGACACCCAGGAATCACCTGCCGGGCATGCCCGAAGCACCTCACAGACGTGCCAGAACCACGTGCCGGCCATGCTGGAACCAGCTCCCGGACAGACCAGAAGCACCTGCCGGACATGCCAGAACCACTTGCAGAGCATGTAGGAACCACCTGCTCAACACGCAGGACCCACCTGCTGGACATGCCAAAATTACCTGCTGGCTCCACCAGAGCCACTTGGTGGACACTCTGGAATCTCCTGAGGGCATGCAGGAACCACCTCTCAAACTTGCCACAACCACATTCCTGACACGCCGGAACCACCCCCCGAAAACAACAGAAGCACATGCCGAGCACGCCGGAATAACTTCCTCGACTCGCTGGAACCATGTGCCGGACACGCCGTAATCACCTGCTGGCTATGCCAGAACAACATGGCAGACACTCCGAAATCACCTGCCAGCCATGCCGGAACCGCATCTCAGACGTACCAGAACCACGTGCCAGACACGCAGGAACCATGTCCTGGACAGACTGGAACCACCTGCCGGACACCCATGACCCAAGAGCCGAGCATGCCGGAACCACCGGCTCGACTTGCAGGACCCCGCTAACGCACACGCCAAAATCACGTCCGGCTGCACCAGAACCACTTGTCGGACACTCTGGAATCACCTGCTGGGCATGCCGGAACCACCTCTCAGACATGCCAGAACCACGTGCCGAACACGTCAGAACCACCTCCTGGATGACCAGAACCACGTGCTGGACATGCCTGATCCACTTGGTGGACACTCCGGAATCACCTGCCGGACACGCCAAAACCACCTACAGGACAGACCAAAGCCACCTGCCGAGCACGCCAAAGCCACCTGCTTGACTCGCCGGAACCACCTGCCAGTCATGCCAAAATAACCTGCCGGCTGTGCCAGAACTGCTTGGCAGATCCTCCGGAACCACCTCCTTGAGAGATCAGAACCACCTGATGGACCAGCCAGAGCCACCTGCCGAACAATCCGGAACTACCTGCTCTTGCCGGAACCACCTCCCAGACACGCCAAAATCACCTGCCGGCTATGCCAAACTACTTGGCGGACACGCCAGAACCACCTGCCAAGCACGGAGGAGCCACATGATCAAATCGCCAGAACCACCTGCCGGACACCCCAAAATCAACTGCCCGCTATGGCAGAACCAAGTGGCAGACAGTCCAGAATCACCTGCCGGGCATGCCAGAACCACCTCTCAGACGTACCAGAGCCACATGCCGGAGACGCCGGAAGCAACTCCAAGACAGAGCGGAAGCACCTCACGGACATGCCGGAACCACCTGCTCGACTTGACGCAACCACCTGCTGGACATGGCAAAAACACCAGCCAGCTACGCCAGAACCACTTGGCGGACACTCCAGAATCACCTTCGGGCATGCTGGAACCACTTTTCAGACTTACCAGAACCACGTGCTGGACACGCTGCAACCACGTCCTTGACTGACTGGAACCACCGTCCGGACATGCCTAAACCACGTGCTGAGCACGCCGGAGGCACCTGCTCGACTCGCTGGACCCACCTGCCGGACATGCCAAAATCAACTTCCGGCTATGCCAGAACCACTTGGCGGACACTCCGTAATCATCTGCTGGACATGCCGGAGCCAGCTCTCAGACACACCAGAACCACATTCCGGATACGCCGGAAGCACCTGCCGAGCATTCAGGAGCCACCTGCTCAACTCGCCAGAAACATCTGTCGGACACGCAAAAATCACCAGCCGGGTACGCCAGAACCACTTGGCAGACACTCCGGAATCACCTGCCGGGCATGCCAGAACCACCTCTCAGACGTGCCAGAACCACGTGGCGGACAGTCCGGAATCACCTGTTGGGCATGCGCAACAACCTCTGAGATGTACCATAACCACGTGCCATAGACGCCGGAAGCACCTACCTGACAGACCGGAACCACCTGCTGGACCAGCCTGAACCACCTGCCCGGCATGCCGGAACCATCTGCCAGACACGCAAAAATCATCTGCCGGCTACACCAGAACCACTTGCCAGACAATCTGGAGTCACCTGTCGGGCATGCCGGAACCAACTCTCAGACTTGCCAGAACCACGTGCTGGACATGCCGGAACCAACTCCAGGACAGACCAGAACCACTTGACGGACCCACGTGAACCAAATACCGAGCACGCTGGAACCACCTGCTAGAGTCGCCAGAACCACATGCCAGACACGGGAAAATCACCTGCCAGCTACGCCAGAACCACTTGGCGGACAGCCGGAAACACCTGTCGTGCCGGCCGGAACCACCCCTCAGACGTGCCAGAACCATGTGCCTGAGATGCGGGAACCACACACTGAACACACTGAAACCACGTGCCAGACCCGCCTGAACCACCTGCCGAGCACGCCGGAACCACCTGCTCGACTCGCAAGAACCACCTACCTGAAACGCCAAAATCACCTGCCGGGTATGCCAGAACCACTTGTGGGACACTCCGGAATCATCTGCCAGACATGCCAGAACCAGCTCGCAGACACACCAGAACCATGTGACGGAGACGCCAGAAGCACCTGCTGAGCATGCCGGAGCCACCTGCTCGACTCGCAAGAAACACCTGCCGGACATGCCAAAATCACCTGCCGGCTACGCCAGAACCAATCAGCAGACACTCCGGAACCACCTCCAGGACAGACCGGAACCACCTGCCACACCCGCCTGAACCACCTGCCGATCACACCGGAACCACCTGCTCGACTCGCCGGAACCACCTACCTGACATGCCAAAATCACCTGCCAGGTATTCGAGAGCCACTTGGTGGATGCTGCAAATCATCTGTCAGACATGCCAGAACCAGCTCTCAGACACACCAGAACCACGTGCCGGAGACGCCGGAAGAACCTGCTGAGCATGCCTGAGCCACCTGCTCGAGTCGCAAGAAACACCTGCCGGACACGCCAAAATCACCTGCCTGTTACGCCAGAACCACTTGGCGGACACTCCGGATTCACCTGTCGGGCATGCCAGAACCACCTCTCAGACTTGCCAGAACCATGTTCCGGACACGCCGGTACCACCTACCAAGTATGCCAGAACCACATGATCCACGCCCCAGAACCACCTGCTGGACACGTCAAAATCACCTGCAGGCTACGCAAGAACCACTCGGCAGACATTCTGGAATCACCCGCCGGGCAGGCCGGAACCACCTCTCAGAGGTGCCAGAACCACATGCCTGAGACTCCGGAATCATCTGCTGGGCATGCCGGAGCCATCTCTCAGACGTGCCACAACCACGTGCCACAGAGACCGGAAGCACCTGCCGAGCTCACCGGAACCACCTGCTGGACATGCCGGAACCACCTGCCTGACAGGCCAAAATCATATGCCGGCTACGCCAAAACCACTTGGTGGACACTCCAGAATCACCTTGCGGGCATGCCGGAACCACGTCATGGACAGACGGCAAACACATGCTGGACCTGCCTGAACCAACTTCCGAGCACGTCGGAACCACCTGCTGGACTCACTAGAGACACCTTCCGGACACACCAGATACACCTGCGGGGTACGCCAGAACCACTTGGAGGACTCTCCGGGATCACAGGCCGGGCATGCCGGAACCACCTCTCAGACGTGCCAGAACCCTGTGCCGGACACGCCTGAACCACCTGCCGAGTATGCCGGAACCACCGGATCCACTCCCCAGAACCACCTGCTGGACATGCCAAAATCACCTGCTGGCTACGCCAGAACCAATCGGCAGACACTCCGGAACCACCTCCAGGACAGACTGGAACCAACTGCCGGACACGCCGGGACCACCTGCTTGACTCGCCAGAACCACCTGCCGGACACGCCAAAATCACCACATGGCTACGCCACAACCACTTGTCGGACACTCCGGAATCACCTGCCCGGCATGCTGGAACCACCTCTCAGAGGTGCCACAACCACATGCCGGAGACGACGGAAGCACCTGATGAGAATGCCGGAAGTTGCTGATCCACTCCACAGAACCACCTGCCGGACACGCCAAAATCACCTGGCCAACTACGCCAGAACCACTCGGCAGACACTCCGGAATCACCTGCCGGGCATGACGGAACCACCTGTCAGACGTACCAGAACCACATGTCGGACAGACTGGAATCACCTGCCGGACACGCCGGAATGACCTGCCAAGAACGCTGGAGCCACCTGAACAGTACGCCAGAAGCACCAGCCGGACACATCAAAATCACCTGCCGGACACGCCAAAATCACCTGCCCGACATGCCAAAATCACCTGTGGGGTACGCCAGAACAACTTGGAGGATTCTCCAGGATCACCTGCCGGGCATGCCGGTACCACCTCTCAGATGTGCCAGAACCACATGTCGCACACTCCGTAATCACCTGCCGGGCTTACCGGAACCACCTCTCAGACGTGCCAGAACAACATGTTGGAGAGACCGGAAGCACCTGCCGAGCTCACCGGATCCAACTGCTGGACATACCGAAACCACCTGCCTGACACGCCAAAATCACCTGCCGGCTATGCCAAAACCACTTGGTGGACACTCCAGAATCACCTTCCGGGCATGTCGGAACCACGTTATGGACAGACTGCAAACACCTGCCGGACCTGCCTGAACCATCTGCCGGACACACCTAAAACACCTGCGGGCTATGCCAGAACCACTTGGCGGACTCTCCTGGATCAAATGCCAGGAATGCCAGAGCCACCTCTCAGACTTGCCAGAACCATGTGCCGGACACGCCGGACCACCTGCGGAGTATGCCGGAACCACCTGATCCACTCCCCAGAACCACCTGCTGGACACGCCAAAATCACCTGCCGGCTACGCCAGAACCACTCAGCAGACACTCCGGGATCACCTGCTGTCATACCAGAACCACGTGTCAGATGTGCCAGAACCACATGCCGGAGATGCCGGAACCACCTACCGGACACAACGGAACCACATGCCAGAACTGCCTGAACCACCTGCCGAGCATGCCGGAACCACCGGCCGGAAACGCCAAAAACACCTGCGGGCTACGCCAGAACCACTTGGAGGACTCTCCGGGATCACCTGCAGGTCATGGTGGAACCACCTATCAGACGTGCCACAACCACGTGTCGGAGAGACCGGAAGCACATCCGGGACAACCAGAACCACCTGCCGGAACCATCTGTACCACCTGCCGAGCACGCTGGAGCCACCTGCTCGAGGCACTGGAACCACCTGGCGAACACAGCAAAATCACCTGTGTGACATGCCAAAATCACCTGCCAGGAACGCCAAAGACACCTGCCGGCTATGCCAGAACCACTTGCCGGACTTTCCGGAATCACCTACCGGGAAGGCCGGACCCACCTCTCAAATGGGCCAAAATCAAGTGCCAGAGAAGCCAGAAGCACCTGCCGAGCTAGCCGGAAGCACCTGCTCGAATCCTCGGAACCACCTGTGGGACACCCCAAAATCACCTGCTGGCTACGCCAGAACAATTTGGTGGACAATCCAGAATCACCTGCCGGACATGCCAGAACCACCTGTCAGTCGTGCCGGCACCACATGCCGGACACGCCGGAATCACCTACCGGACACAACGGAACCACCTGCCAGACACGCCGGAACCACCTGCCGAGTATGGCAGAATCACCTGGTCCACTCCCCAGACCACATTCTGGACATGCCAAAATCACCTGCCGGCTACGCCAGAAACACTCGGCAGACACTCTGGAATCACCTGCCGGGCATGACGGAACCAACTCTCAGACGTAGCAGAACCACATGTCGGACAGACCGGAATCACCTGCCAGACACGCCGGAATGACCTGTGGAGAACACCGGAACCACCTGAACAGTACGCCAGAAACACCTGCCGGACACATCAAAATCACCTGCCGGACACGCCAAAATCATATGCCGGCTAGGCCAGAGCAACTTGGAGGACTCTCCAGGATCACCTGCCGGCCATGCCGGTACCACCTATCAGATGTGCCAGAACCACATGTCGCACATTCCGGAATCACCTGCTGGGCTTGCCGGAACTACCTCTCAGACATGCCGAACCACATGTCAGACGCTCCGGAATCACCTGCCGGGCATGCCGGAACCACCTCTCTGACATGCCAGAAACACGTGCCGCACCCGCCGGAAGCACCTCCCGGACTGACCGTGACCAACAGCTGGACACGCCTGAAGCATCTGCTGAGCACGCCAGAACCACCTGCTCAACTCGCCGGAACCATCTGCCGGACTCGCCTCAACCACCAGCCGGCTATGTCAGAACTACTTGGCGGACACTCAGGAATCACCAGCTGAGCATCCCAGAACGACCTCTCTGACGTGCCGGAACCACGTGCCGGACACTCCGGAACCGTCTGCTGAGCATGTCGGACCCACCTGCTCAAATCGCCGGAACCACCTGCCGAACACATAAAAATCGCCTGTCGACTACGCCAGAACCACGTGACGGACTGCGTGGAAAGACATGCCAAGCATGCCAGAACCACCTCTCAGACGTGCCAAAATCATATTCCGGACACGCCTGAACCAGCTGCCTAGCACACCGGATCCACCTGCTCGACTCACTGGAACCAACTGCCGGACATGCCAAAATCACGTGCCGGCTACACCAGAACCACCTGGCGGACTCTCCGGAATCACCTGCTGGGCATGCCAGAGACACCTCTCAGACGTGCCAGAACCACGTGCTGGACACATCAGAACGACCTCCCGGAGTGACCGGAACCATGTGCAGGACACGCCTGAACCCCTGGCTAAGCACGCCGGACCCATCTGCTCACCTTGCAACAACCGCCTGCTAGACATGCCAAAATCACCTGCCGGCTAGGCAAGAACCTCTTGGCGAACACTCAGGATTCACCTGCTGGGCATGCCAGAAATACCTCTCAGACGTGCCAGAACCATGTGCCGGACATGTCAGAACCACCTCCCATACTGACCGGAACCACCTGCGGGACATGCCTGAACCACCTGCTGAGCACGCCGGAACCACCTGCTCAACTTGCCGGAAGCACCTGCCGGACTCGCCTCAACCACCTGCTGGCTACACCAGAACGACTTGGCGGACACTCAGGAATCACCTGCCGAGCATCCCAGAACCACCTCTCAGATGTGCCTGAACCACGTGCTGGTCACGCCGGAAACCCCTGCTGAGCACGCCAGACCCAGCTGCTCAACTCGCCGGAACCACCTGACAGAGCAGCAAAAATCACCTGCCGGCTATGCTGGAACCAAATGTCGGACACTCCGGAATGACCTGCCGGGCATGCCGGTACCACCTCTCAGACGTGCCAGAAACACGTGCAGTACACACTGGAACCAGCTGTCGGACAGACCGGAACCACATGCCGGACACGCCAGAACCACCTGCCAAGCACCTCAGAACCACCTGCTCGACTCGCCGGAAACACCTGCCGAACATGTCAAAATCACCTGCCGGCTATGCCAGAACCACGTGGCAGACAGTCTGGAAAGACTGCCGGGCATGCCGGAACCACCTGTCAGACGTGCCAGAACCACATGCCAGACACGGCGGAAGCACCTGCCAAGCACGCCGGAACCACCGGCTTGACTGGCCGGAAGCACCGGCCGGAAACGCCAAAATCACCTGCCAGCTACGGCAGAACCATTTGGTGACACTCCAGAATAACCTGCCAGGCGTGTCGGAACCACATCTAAGACGTGCCAGAACAATGTGCCAGACACACAGGAGCCACCTCCCAGACAGACCGGAACCAACTGCCAAGCACGCCAGAACCACCTCCTTGACTCACCGGAACCACCTGCCGGAAACGTCTGAACCACCTGCCAAGCACGCCGGATCCACCTCCTCTACTCGCCGGAACCACCTGCTGGACACACACAAATCACCAGCGGGCTACGCCAGAACCACTTGGTGGACACTCTGGAATCAAATGCTGCGCATGCCGGAACCACCACTCAGATGTGCCAGAAGCACATGCTGGAGACAGCGGAAGTACTAGCCAAGCATGCCTGAACAACCAGATCCACTCCCTAGAACCACCTGCCAGATATGCCAAAATCAACTGCTGGCTATGCCAGAACCACTTGGCGGACACTCCGGAATCACCTGCCGTGCATGCCGGAACAACCTCTCAGATGTACAAGAACCACATGCCGGACACGCCAGAACCACATCCTGGATAGACTGGAACCACCTGCCTGACACAACTGAACCACCTGCCGAGCACGCTGGAACCACCTGCTCGACACACCAGAACCACGTGCCGGAGACGCCGGAAGCACCTGCTGAGCATGCCTGAGACACCTGCTCGACTCACAAGAAACACCTGCCAGACACGCGAAAATCACCTGCCGGCTAAGCCAGAACCACTTGGTGGACAATCCGGAATCACCTGCCGTGCATGCCGGAACCACATCCTGGACAGACTAGAAACATCTGCTGGACAAGCCTGAAGCAACTGCTGGTAATGCTGGAACCACCTCTCAGACATGCCAGAAACACGTGCCGGACATGCCGGAAGCACCTGTCGGGCATCCCGGATTCACCTTTCAGAAGTTCCAGAAACACGTACCCGAGACGCCGGAAGCATCTGCCGAGCACGCCAGAACCACCTGCTCTACTGGTCGGAACCACCTGCCGGACATGTCAAAATCACCTGCCAGGCATGCAGGAACCACTTGGTAGACACTCCGGAATCATCTGCCGGACATGCCATCACCAGATCTCAGACACACCAGAACCATGTGCCGGAGATGCCGGACGCACCTGCTGAGCATGCCTGAGCCACCTGCTCAACTTGCAAGAAACACCAGCCGGACACGCCAAAATCACCTGCCGGGTATGCCAGAACCACTTGGCGGACACTCCGGAATCACCTGCCGGGCATGCCGGAACCACCTCTCAGATGTGCCAGAATCACATGCCGGAGACACCAGAATCACCTGCCGGGCATGACGGAACAATCTCTCAGACGTGCCACAACCACGTGCCGGAGAGACCGAAAGCACCTGCCAAGCTCTCCGTAACCACCTGCTGGACATGCGGGAACCACCTGCCTCACAGGCCAAAATCATATGCCGGCTATGCCAAAACTACTTGGTGGACACACCAGAATCACCTTGTGGGCATGCCAGAACCACGTCATGGACAGACTGCAAACACCTGCCGGACCTGCCTGAACCACCTGCCGAGCACGCCGGAACCACCTGCTCGACTCACCAGAGCCACCTGCCGGACACACCAGAAACACCTGCGGGGTACGCCAGAACCACTTGGAGGACTCTCCGGGATAACCTGCCGGGCAAGACGGAACCACCTCTCAGACGTGCCAGAACCATGTGCCGGACACGCCGGAACCACCTGCCGAGTATGCCGGAACCACCTGATCCACTCCCCAGAAGCACCTGCTGGACACGGCAAAATCACCTGCCGGCTACACCAGAACCACTTGGCGGACACTCCAGAATCACCTGCCGGGCATGCCAGCACCACCTCTCAGAAGTGCCAGAAGCACGTGCCGGACAGGCCGGAACCAACTCCTGGACAGACTGGAAACACAGGAAACACTCGCCGCAACCATCTGCTTGACTCACCAGTCCCAACTGCCGGACACGCCAAAATCACCTGCCCGCTACACCAGAACCACTTGGCGGACAAGCCAGACTCACGTGAAGGGCATGCCGACACAACCTCTCAGATGTGCCACAACCTTGTGCCGGACACCACAGAACCACCTGCCGGACACGCCGGCACCACCGGCTCGACTCGCTGGAACC
This sequence comes from Equus caballus, assembly GCF_041296265.1. Taxonomy (NCBI): domain Eukaryota; kingdom Metazoa; phylum Chordata; class Mammalia; order Perissodactyla; family Equidae; genus Equus; species Equus caballus. The sequence goes on from NC_091704.1 coordinate 8,634,175, forward strand.
ACCGCTGGACATGCAAAATCACCTGCCGGCTACGCCAGAACCACTTGACGAACACTCCGGAATCACCTGCCGGGCATGCCGACACAACCTCTCAGACGTGCCAGAAGGTCATGCCGGAGACCCTAGAAACACCTGCCGGACAGACCGGAACCACCTGCCGGACACGCCAGAACCACCGGCTCGACTCGCCGAAACCACCGCCGGACATGCAAATTCACCTGCCGGCTATGCCAGAACCACTTGGCGAACACTCACGGAATCACCTACCAGGCATGCCGGAACCACCTCTCAGACGTGCCAGAACCATGTGACTGAGATGCCGGTACCACACCCTGAACAGACCGAAACCACCTGCCAGACCCGCCTGAACCACCTGCCGAGCACACCAGAACCACCTGCTCGACTCGCAGGAACCACCTACCTGACACGCCAAAATAATCTGCCGGGTATGCCAGAACCACATGGCGGACTCTATGGAATCACCTGCCAGGCATGCTGGAACCACCTCTCAGACGTGCTGGAAGCACGTGCCAGAAACGCCGGAACCACCTACTGGAAAGACCGGAACCACCGCCAGACCCGCCTGAACCAACTGCTGAGCACCCCGGAACAACCTGCTCCACTCGCTGGAGCCACATGCTAGACACGCCAAAATCACCTGCCGTCTACGCCAGAACCACTTGCCGAACACTCCGGAATCACCTGCCAGGCATGCCGGAACCACCTCTCACACGTGCCAGAACCACGTGCCAGAGACACAGGAACCACCTGCTGGACACACCAGAAACACCTGCCTGACACGCCAAAATTAGGTGCCAACTACACCAAAACCACCTGGTGGACACTCCAGGATCACCTTCCGGGCATGCCGGAACCGCGTCATGGACAGACTTCAAACACCTGCTGGACCTGCCTGAACCACCTGCTGAGCACGCCGGAACGACCTGCTCGACTCGCCAGAACCACCTGTCGGACACACCAAAAACACTTGCGGACTACGCCACAAACACTTGGAGGACTCTCCAGTATCACCTGCCAGGCATGCCAGAACCACCTCTCAGACGTGCCAGAACCATGTGCCAGAAACGCTGGAACCACCTGCCGAGTATGCCGGAACCACCTGATCCCCTCCCCACAACCACCTGCTGGACACGCCAAAATCACCTGCCAGCTACGCCAGAAACACTCGGCAGACACTCCGGAATCACCCGTCAGGCATTCCGGAACGACCTCTCAGACGTGCCAGAACCATGTGCCGGACACGCCGAAACCACCTGCTGAGGATGCAGGAACCACCTGCTCGACTCGCAGGACCCACCTGCCGCACACGCACAAATCACCTGCTGGCTATTCCAGAACCACTTGCCGAACTTTCCGGAATCACCTACCGGGAAGGCTGGACCCACTTCTCAAATGTGCCAAAATCAAGTGCCGGAGAAGCCAGAAGCACCTGCCGAGCTAGCCGGAAGCACCTGCTCGAATCCTCGGAAGCACCTGTGGGACACGCCAAAATCACCTGCCGGCTACGCCAGAACGACTTGGTGGACAATCCGGAATCACCTCACAGACACACCGGAACCACCTACCGATTATGGCAGAACCACCTGATCCACTCCCCAGACCACATGCTGGACATGCCAAAATCACCTGCCGGCTACGCCAGAACCACTCGGCAGACACTCCGGAATCACCTGCCGGCATGACGGAACCACCTCTCAGACATACCAGAACCACATGTTGGACAGACCGGAATCACCTGCCGGACAAGCCGGAATGACCTGTCATGAACGCCGGAACCACCTGAACAGTACGCCAGAAACACTTGCCGGACACATCAAAATCACCTGCCCGACACGCCAAATCACCTGCCGCCTATGCCAGAACAACATGGAGGATTCTCCAGGATCACCTGCCGGGCATGCTGGTACCAACTCTCAGATGTGCCAGAACCACATGTCGCACAGTCCGGAATCACCTGCTGGGCTTACCGGCACCACCTCTCAGACGTGCCATAACCACATGTCGGAGAGACCGGAAGCACCTGCCGAGCTCACTGGAACCACCTCTTGGACATGCCAAAACCACCTTCCTGACACGCCAAAATCACCTGCCGGCTACGCCAGAACCACTTGGTGGACACTCCAGAATCACCTTCCTGGCATGCCGGAACCACGTCATGGACAGTCTGCAAACACCTGCCGGACCTGCCTGAACCACCTGCCGAGCACGCCGGAACCACCTGCTCGACTCGCCACAACCTCCTGCCGGACACACCAAAAACACCTGTGGGCTATGCCAGAATCACTTGGCGGACTCTCCGGGATCACCTGCCGGGCATGCCGGAGCCACCTCTTAGTCGTGTCAGAACCATGTACTGGACTCGCCAGAGCCACCTGCCGAGGATGCCGGAACCACCTGATTCACTCCCCAGAACCACCTTCTGGAAATGACAAAATCACCTGCCGGCTACACCACAACCACTCGGCAGACACTCTGAAATCACCTGCCGGGCATGCCGGAACCACCTCTCAGACGTGCCAGAACCACGTGCCGGACACGCCGGCACCACCTACCGGACACAACGGAACCACATGCCGGACCTGCCTGAACCACCTGACGTGCAGGCCGGAACCACCTGCCGGACATGACAAAAACACCTGCGGGTTACGCCATAACCACTTGGAGGACTCTCCGGGATCACCTGCAGGTCATGCCGGAACCACCTCTCAGACGTGCCACAACCACGTGTCGGAGAGACCAGAAGCACATCCGGGACAACCAGAACCACCTGCCGGACCCACCTGTACCACCTGCCGAGCACGCTGGAACCACCTGCTCGAGTTGCCGGAACCACCTGCCGAACACAGCAAAATCACCTGCCGGGAACGCCAAAGACACCTGCCGGCTATGCCAGAACCACTTGCCGGACTTTCCGGAATCACCTACCGGGAAGGCCGGACCCACCTCTCAAATGGGCCAAAATCAAGTGCCGGAGAAGCCAGAAGCACCTGCCGAGCTAGCCGGAAGCACCTGCTCGAATCCTCAGAACCACCTGTGGGACATGCCAAAATCACCTGCCGGCTACGCCAGAACGACTTGGTGGACAATCCGGAATCAACTGCCGGACATGCCAGAACCACCTGTCAGACGTGCCGGCACCACGTGCCAGACACGCCAGAATCACCTACCGGACACAACGGAACCACCTGCCGGACACGCCGGAATCACCTGCTGAGTATGGCGGAACCACCTGATCCACTCCCCAGACCACATGCTGGACACGCCAAAATCACCTTCCGGCTATGCCAGAAACTCTCGGCAGACACTTCGGAATCACCTGCCGGGCATGACGGAACCACCTCTCAGACGTACCAGAACCACATGTTGGACAGACCGGAATCACCGGCCGGACAAGCCAGAATGACCTGTCGAGAACGCCGGAACCACCTGAACAGTATGCCAGAAACAACTGCCAGACACATCAAAATCACCTGCCGCACACGCCAAAATCACCTGCCCGACACGCCAAAATCACCTGCCGGCTAGGCCAGAGCAACTTGGAGGAGGCTCCAGGATCACCTGCCAGCCATGCCGGTACCACATCTCAGATGTGAAAGAACCACATGTCTCACACTCCAGAATCACCTGCCGGGCTTGCCGGAACCACCTCTCAGAGGTGCCAGAACCACGTTGCGGACAGTCCGGAATCACCTGCTGGGCATGCGGGAACCACCTCTCAGACGTACCAGAACCACATGCAGCACACGCCGGAACCCACTACCGGACAGACCGGAACCATCTGCCGGACGCACCGGAATCACCTGCCGAGAATGCCGGAACCACCTGAACAGCCCGCCAGAAACACCTGCCGGACACGTCAAAATCACCTGCCGTACACTCCAAAATCACCTGCTGGCTACCCCAGAATCACTTGTTGGACACTCCGGAACCACTTGTTGGGCATGCTGGAACCACATGTCAGACGTGTCATATCCACGTGCCAGAGACACCGGATGCACCTGCCGAGCACGCCAGAACCTCCTGCTCGACTCGCCGGAACCACCTGCCGGAGATGCCAAAATCACCTGCCGGCTAGCCCAGAACCACGTGGCAGACTCTATGGAATCACCCACCGGGCATTCCAGAACCACTAATCAGACGTGCCGGAAGGACGTGCTGGACACTCCGGAACCACCTACTGGACAGACCGGAACAACCTGCCAGAACCGCCTGAACCACCTGCTGAGCACCCCGGAACAACCTGCTCGACTCGCTGGAGCCACCTGCTAGACACGCCAAAATCACCAGCTGGCTATGCGAACCACTTGCCGGACACTCCGGAATCACCTGCAGGGCATGCCGGAACCACTTCTAAGATGTGCCAGAACCACATGCCGCAGATTCTGGAATCAAATGCCGGGCATGCCGGAACCACATCTCAGACGTGCCAGAACCATGTGCCGGACACGTCAGAACCACCTGCCGAGTATGCCAGAAACACCTGATCCACTCCCCAGAACCACCTGGTGGACACGCCAAAATCACCTGCTGGCTACGCCAGAACCACTCGGCAGACACTCCGGAATCACCTGCCGGGCATGCCGGAAGCACTTCTCAGACGTGCCAGAACCACAGCCGGACATGCCGGAACCACCTACCGGACATGACAGAACCACATGCCGGACACGCCTGAACCACCTGCCAAGCATGCAGGCACCACCTGCTCGACTCGCAGGACCCACCTGCCGGACACGTAAAAATCACCTGCTGGCTATGTCAGAAGCACTTGCCGGACTTTCAGGAATCACCTGCTGGGAATGCCGGACCCACCTCTCAAATGTTCCAAAATCAAGCGCCGGAGACGCCAGAAGCACCTGCCGAGCTAGCTGGAAGCACCTGCTCGAATCCTCGGAACCACCTGTGGGACACACCGTAATCATCTGACAGACATGCCAAAATAACATGCCGCCTACACCAGAGCAACTTGCGGGACACTGCAAAATCACCTGTTGGGCATGCCGGAACCACCTGTCAGATGTGCCAGAAACACGTGTCGGAGATGCCAGAAGCACCTGCTGAGCACACTGGAACCACCTGCTCAACTCGCCTGAACCTCCTGCCGGACACGCCAAAATCACCTGCCGGCTACGCCACAACCACTTGGCGGACTCTCTGGAATCACCTGTCGGGCTTGATAGAACCTCCTCTCAGATGTGCCAGAACCACGTGCTGGACACGCTGGAACCACCTCCCGGACAGACCGGAATCACCTGCGGGACCTGCATGAACCACCTGCCGAGCACGCCGGAACCACCTGCCGGACATGCCAAAATCACCTGACGGCTACACCAGAACCACTTGGAGAACTGTCCAGGATGACCTGCTGGGCATGCCGGAACCGCCTCTCAGACGTGCCACAACAACGTGCCGGAGAGACCAGAAGCACCTGCCGAGCTCGCCGGAACCACCTGCTGGACACGCCAGAACCACCTGCCTGACACGCCAAAATCACGTGCCAGCTACGCCAGAACCACATGGGGGACAGTCTGGGATCACCTGCCGGGCACACCGGAACCAACTCTCAGACATGCCAGAACCATGTGCGGGACACGCCGAAAGCACTTATAGGACATACTGGAACCACCTGCCTAAAACGCCTGAACCACCTGCTGAGCCCTCCAGAACCACCTGCTCGACTCGCAGGACCCACCTGCCGGACATGCAAAAATCACCTGCTGGCTATGCCAGAACTACTTGCCGGACTTTCCGGAATCACCTGCCGGGAATGCCGGACCTACCTCTCAAATGTGCCACAATCAAGTGCTGGAGACGCCAGAAGCACCTGCCGAGCTAGCCGGAAGCACCTGCTCGAATCGTCGGAGCCACCTGTCGGACACACCAAAAGCACCTGTGGGACACACCAAAATCACCTGCCGGCTACGTCTGAACCACTTGCCGGACACGCCGGAACCACATACCGGACACAATGGAACCACCTGTCAGACACGCCTGAACCACCTGCCGAGCATGCAGGAACCACCTGCCGGACACGCCAAAGTCACTTGCGGGCCAAGCCACAACCACTTGGAGAACTCTCTGGGATCACCTGCCAGGCATGCCGGTACCACCTCTCAGACGTGCCAGGACCACGTGCCGGATACTCCGGAACCACCTGCTGGACACAACGGAACCACCTGCCAGACATGCCTGAACCACCTGCCGAGTATGCAGGAACCACCTGCAGGACACAAAGGAACCACCTGCCGGACACACAAAAATCACCTGCTGGCTATGCCAGAACCACTTGCCAGACTTTCCGGAATCATCTGCCAGGCAAGCCGGACCCACCTTGCAAATGTGCCAAAATCAAGTGCCGGAGACGCCAGAAGCACCTGCCGAGCTAGCCAGAAGCACCTGCTCGAATCGTCGGAACAACCTGTGGGACACGCCAAAATCACCTGCCGGCTACACCAGAACCACTTGGTGGACAATCTGGAATCACCTGCCGGACACGCCAGAACCACCTGTCAGACGTGCCGGAAGCACGTGCCGGACACGCCGGAACCACCTCCCAGACAGACCAGAACCATCGACCGCACCTCCCTGGTGCACCTGCAGAGCATGCCGGAACCACCTGCCAGACACGCCAAAATAACCTGCGGGCTAGGCCAGAACCACTTGGAGGACTCTCCGGGATCACCTGCCGGGCAAGCCGGTACCACTCTCAGATGTGGCAGAACCACGTGGTGGACAGTCCGGAGTCACCTGCTGGGCATGCGGGAACCACCTCTCAGACGTACCACAAACACGTGCGGCACACGCCGCAACCCACTACTGGACAGACCTGAACCACCTGCAGGACACGCCGGAATCAGCTGCCGAGAACGCCGGAACCACCTGAACAGCTCGCCAGAAAGACCTGCCGGACACGTCAAAGTCACCTGCCGGACATGCCAAAATCACCTTCCGGCTACACCAGAACCACGTGGTGGACAATGGGATCACCTGACGGTCATGCCAGAACCACCTCTCAGAGGTGCCAGAACCACGTGCCGTACACCCTGGAACCACCTACCGGACAGACCGGAACCACCTGCCAGACTTGCCGACAGCACCTGCCGGCTATGTCAGAACCACTTTGTGTGCAAGCCGGAATAACGTTTCGGGCATGATGGCACAACCTCTCAGATGTGCCAGATCCTTGTGCTCGACACCCTAGAACCAGCTGCCCGACAGACCGGAACCACCTGCCGGACATGCCAGAACCACCGGCTCGACTCACCGGAACCACCGCCGGACATGCAAAATCACCTGCCGGCTACACCAGAACCACTTGGTGAACACTCTGGAATCACCTGCCATGCATGCCAGAACCACCTGCTTGCCTCACCAGAACCACCTGCCAAACACGCCAAAATCACCTGCCTGCTACACCACAACCTGTTGGTGAACACTTCGGAATCACCTGCCAGGCTTGCTGGAACCACCTGCCGGTCATGCAAAAATCACCTGCCAGTTACACCAGAACCACTCTGCGGACACTCCAGAAACACCAGTCGGGCCGGCTGGAACCACCTCTCAGACGTGCCAGAACCATGTGCCTGAGACGCCGGAACCACACGCCGAACAGACCAAAACCACCTGCTAGACACGCCTGAGCCACCTGTCGAGCACGCCGGAACCACCTGCTCGACTCGCCGGAACCACCTACCTGACACGCCAAAATAACCAGCTGAGTATGCCAGAACCACTTGGCAGACACGCCGGAATCATCTGCTGGACATGCTGGAACCAGCTCTCAGACACACCAGAACCACGTGCCGGAGACGCCGGAACCACTTGCCAAGCATGCTGGAGCCACCTGCTCGAATCACAAGAAACAGCTGCCAGACATGCCAAAATCACCTGATGGGTACGCCAGAAACATGTGGGGGACACTCCGGAATCACCTGCTGTGCATGCCGGAACCACCTCTCAGACGTGCCAGAAGCACGTGCCGGACATTCTGGAACCACGTCCCGGACAGACTGGAACCACCTGCCAGACATGCGGGAAACACCTGCCGAGGACGCTGGAACCACATGCTCGACTCGCCAGAACCAGCTGCTGGACACGCCAAAATCAACATCTGGCTATGCGAGAACCACCTGGCGGACAGTCCAGAATCACCTGCCAGGCATGCAGGAACCACCTCTCAGACATACCTGAACCAAGTGCCACACAAGCTGGAAACACGTACTGCACAGACTGGAACCACCTGCCGGCCACGCCTGAACCACCTGCCGAGCACGACGGAACCACCTGTCGGACACGCCAAAATCACCTGCTGGCTACGCCAGAACCACTTGGAGGACTCTCCGGGATCACCTGCTGGGCATGCTGGAACCACCTCGCACACTTGCCAGAACCACGTGGCAGAAAGTCCGGAATCACCTGTTGGACATGAGCAACCACCTCTGAGATGTGCCAGAACCACGTGCCGTACATGCTGGAACCACCTACCGGACAGACCGGAACCACCTGCAGAGCACTCCAGAGCCACCTGCTCGAATAGCCGGAACCACTGCCGTACATGCCAAAATAACCTGCCGGACACGCCAAAATCACCTGCTGGGTAGGCCAGAACCACCTGGCGGACACTCCGGAATCACCTGCTGCACATGCCGGAACCACCTCTCAGAGGTGCCGGAAGCACGTGCTGGACACGCTGGAAACACCTACCAGACAGACCGGAACCACCTGCCGGACCACCTTAAGCACCTGCCGCGCACGCCGGAACCTCCTGCTCGACTCGTTGGAACCACCTGCCGGACACGCCAAAATCACCAGTCGGCTACTCCAGAACCACATGCCGGAGACTCTGGAAGCACCTGCCCAGTATGCCGAAACCACCTAATCCACTCCCCAGAACTACCTGCAGGACACACCAAAATCACATATGGCTATGCCAGAACAAATTGCCGGACTTTCTGGAATCACCTGCCGGGCATAACGGAACCACCTCTCAAATGTGGCAGAACTACGTGCCGGAGACGCCGGAAGCACCTGCAGATCTCACCGGAACCACCTGCTCGAAAAGCCGGAAACACCTGTCAGACACGCCAAAATCGCCTGATGCCTATGCCAGAACCACTTGCTGGAGAATCCGGAATCACCTGCAGGGCATGCCGGAACGACCTCTCAAACGTGCCAGAACCACGTGCCGGAGACGCCAGACGCACCTGCCGAGCATGCCGGAACCTCCTGCTCGACTCGCCGGAACCACCTGCCGGACAAGCCAAAATCACCAGTCGGCTACTCCAGAACCACATGCCGGAGACTCTGGAAGCACCTGCCTAGCATGCCAAAACCACCTAATCCACTCCCCAGAACTACCTGCGGGACACACCAAAATCACCTATGGCTATGCCAGAACCACTTGCCGGACACTTCGGAATCACCTGCCGGGCATGCTAGCACAACGTCTCAGACGTGCCTGAAGCACCCTCCGGACACGCCAGAACCACCTCCCGACAGACTGGAAGCACCTGCCAGACTCGCCAGAACCACCTGCTTGACTCACCAAACCCACCTGCCGGACATGCCAAAATCCCCTGCAGGGTATGCCAGAACCACTGGGCAGACAAGGCGGAATCATGTGCCGGACATGCAGGCAAAACCTCTCAGACGTGCCAGAACCACGTGCTGGACACACTGGGACCACCTCCCGGACAGACCAGAACTATCTGCCGACCACGCTGGAAGCACCTGCTCGACTCGCCAGAACCACCTGCTGGACACGCCAAAATCACCTGCCGGCTGCATCAGAACCATTTGGCACACAGTCCAGAGTCACCTGCCGAGCATGCCTGAGCCACCTGCTCAATTCGCAAGAAACACCTGTCGGACACACCAACGTCACCTGCCGGGTACGCCACAACCACTTGGCTGACATTTCGGAGTCACCTGCCGCGCATGCCGGAACCACCTCTCAGACATGCCGGAAGCACGTGCCGGACACGCTGGAAACACCTACCGGACAAACCGGAACCACCTGCCAGACATGCCGGAACCACCTGCCAAGCACGCCAGAGCCACCTGCTCGACTCACCAGAAACACCTGGCGGACACGCCAAAATCACCTGCTGGGTAAACCAGAACCACCTGGCGGACAGTCTGGAATCACCTGCCGGGCATGCAGGAACCACTGCTCAGACGTAACAGAACCACGTGCTGGACACGCTGGAACCACGTCCTGGACAGACTCGAACCACCTGCTGGACACGCCTGGACCACCTGCCGAGCACGCTGGAACCACCTGCTGGACTCGCAGGACCTACGTGCCGGACACGCCAAAATGAACTGCCGGCTGCACCAGAACCACTTACCTGACATTCCGGAATCACCTGCCCAGCATGCCAGAACCACCTCTCAGACGTGCCAGAAGCATGTGCCGGACATGCCGGAACGACCTATCGGACAGAACGGAACCACCTGCCAGACACGCCGGAACCACCTGCCGAACACGACAGAGACACCTCCTCCACTCGCCGGAACCACCTGCCGGACAGGCCAATATCAACTGTTGGCTATGCCAGAACCACCTGGGGGAGTCTGGAATCACCTGCCAGCCATGGCGGAACCACCTCTCAGACGTACCAGAACCACGTGCCGGACAAGCTGGAAAGATGTCCTGGACAGACTGGAACCACCTGCTCGCCACGCCTGAACCACCTGCCGGACACGCCAAAATCACCTGCCCGCTACAGCAGAACCACTTGGGGGACAAGCCATAATCACGTGAAGGGCATGCCAGCACAACCTCTCAGACGTGTCAGAATCATGTGCCAGAAAGGCCGGAACCACATGCCGAGTATACCGGAAGCACCTGATCAACTCCCCAGAACCACCTGCCAGACACCCCCAAATCACATGCCAGCTACGCCAGTACCGCTTGGTGGACTCTCTGCAATCGCCTGCTGGGCATGCCGGAACCACCTCTCAGATGTGCCGCAACCACGTGCCAGACACGCCAGAACCACCTCACGGAGAGACAGGAATGACCTGCTGGACCAGACTGAACCACCAGACGAGCATGCCAGAACCACCTGCTCCACTGGCCAGAATCACCTACCGGACACGCACAAATCACCTGCCTGCTAGGCCAGAACCACTTGTCGGACTCTCCGGGATCACCTGGCGGGCATGCCAGAACCATGTCTCAGACGTGCCGGAACCAAGTGCCTGACACGCCAGACCACCTCCCGGACATACCAGAACCACCTGCCGGACCTGCCTGAACCACCTGCCAAGCAGGCTGGAACCACCAGCCGAACATGCCAAAATCACCTGCCGGTTATGCCAGAATCACTTGGAGGACTCTCCGGGATCACTGGCCGGGCATGCCGGAACCACCTCTGAGACGTACCAGAACCACGTGCCAGACACGCCGGAACCACATCCTGGACAGACTGAAACCACCTGCCGGACATGCCTGAACCTCCTGCCGAGAATGCCAGAAACACCTCCTCGGCTCCCGGGAAAAACCTATGGGGAAACTGTCATAGAAATGAAGGTCAAACGGCCTTTCTTGCCAGACCTTACCTCGCCACTTTAGAACTTCTGCTTCTGCCACAATTCCACCTTGCCAACCCGGCTCAGACGAAATGCCTACATCTTCCCCTTGAGCAATGGGGACGAGGCGCGGATGATTGTGGTTCCACATGCTGAGGAGGAGACAAACAATAGGCTTTTAACCAACCACCCTTGAGCAATGGTTGGGGCAGTGTCAGAAAGCACCAATGTCAGAAAGGCCCTTTACTCTCGGTTGTGCCCTCCATTCCTCTAGAGGTAGGAGGCACAAGGCACTGGCACCACCCCTGAAGGGTATCAGAAAGCATGTATGGCAGAAAGCCCCCTTGGCTCTCAGCCATGCCCTCCATTGCTCTGCAGGTGGAAGGCACAAAGCACTGCCTCCATCCTTGAATGGGAAACAAGCCATAAACTGTCTTGCCTCCAACTCTTTAGGAAGCGTACGAACAACTCGCTTACCACTGTCCTGTTACATCATACCAGGAAACTCTCATACAACGGCAGCTCAAACGCCATTTATTCCCAGCCCTTAACTCTCCACTAAGGACTTCTGCTTCTGCCAAAATTCCACCTTGCCAACCCGGCTCAGACGAAATGCCTACACCTTCCCCTGAAGCAACTGAGCTGAGTCCCAAATGATTGAGCGTCCACGTTTTTAGGAGGCAATGGACTGCACGCCTTTTTCCAACAACCATTGTGCATTGGTGGAGAGAGTGTTGGAAAGCAGCTATGTCAGAAAGGCCCCTTTGCTGTCAGCCGTGCCCTCCACTGCTCTAGACGTGAAAGGCACAAGGCACTGGCTCTGGATCCACCCCTCAATGGGAGACAAACCACATCTTGTCCTGCTTCCAGCACTTTAGGAAGCTGAGAAAGAACTCGCTTTCCACAGTGCTCTTACAGCGTCCTGGGAACATCTCATACAAAGGAGGCTGAACGCCATTTCTTTCCAGCACTTCACTCTCCGGTCTGGAACATCTGCATCCTGCACATTTCCACCTTGTCAACCCGGCTCAGACGAAATGCCTACATCTTCCCCTTGAGCAATGGGGACTAGGCCCGGATGATTGTGGTTCCACATGCTGAGGAGGAGACAGACAAAAGGCTTTTAACTAACCACCAAGTGCAATGGTTGGGAGAGTGTCAGAAAGCACCAATGCTAGAAAGACCACTTTACTTTACTCTCAGCCATGACCTCCATTGCTGTAGCGGTGGAGGGCACAAAGCACTGCCTCCATCCTTCAATGGGAGACAAGCCATAAACTCTCTTGCTTCCAGCTCTTTAGGAAGCTGAGAAAGAACTCGCTTTCCACAGTGCTGTTAGAGCATAAGAGGAAACTCTCATACAAAGGCAGTTCAAACCCCATTAATTGCCGCTTTAGGACTTCTGCTTCTGCCGCAATTCCACCTTGCCAATCCAACTCAGACAAAATACCTACGTCTTCCCCTGAAGCAAGTGGGCTGAGTCCTAAATGATTGATCGTCCACGTGCTTAGGAGGCGATGGACTGTACGCCTTTTTCCAACCACCATTGTGCACTGGTGGAGATAGTGTCGGAAAGCAGCTATGTCAGAAAGACCCCTTTGCTGTCAGCATTGCCCTCCATCGCTCTAGAGCTGGAAGGCACAAATCACTGACTCCATCCTTCAATGGGAGACAAGCCATAAACTGTCTTGCCTCCAGCTCTTTAGGACGCTGAGAAAGAACTCGCTTTCAACAGTGCTGTTACAGGATATGGGGAAATTCTCATACAAAGGCAGATGAAACACCCTTTCTTCCCAGCAATTAACTCGCCGCTTTAGGACTTCTGCTTCTGCCACAATTCCACCTTGCCAACCTTCCTCAGGCGAAATGCCTACATGTTCCCCTGAAGCAACTGGGCTGAGTCCCAAATGATTTAGCATCCACCTGCTCAGGAGGCGATAGACTGTAAGCCTTTTTCCAACCACCATGGTGCACTAGTGGAGAGAGTGTCAGAATGCAGCTCTGTCAGAAAGACCCTTTTGCTCTCAGCCATGCCCTCCATTGCTCTAGACCTGGAATGCACAATGCATTGGCTCCACCCCTCAAGGGACCACAAGCCACAGACCATCTTTCTTCCATGTCTTTAGGCAGCTGAGAACAAACTCACCTGACGTATAAAAAGGAATCATGCCCCTTATGTGCCAGAAAACCCCGGGAGACATGCCAAAAACACCCTCCGCACACTCTCAAAGAGCCACACATTCTTGCCAGTACGACCCAACAGGCATACCAGAAGCACCCACGTTGCATGCCAGAACCACCTGTAACCACCTGCCGCACACAGTGGAACAACGATTCTGACACTGCAGAACCATCTGTTCAACATTCAAGCCGCACACAATGACATGATGGAACCAGATTCCAAGCATAGCACAACGACATGCCAGACACATTGTAAACACCTGTTGGATATGCCACAAACAGGTGCCAGAAACACTGAAACCAGCTGAGGAGTATGTAAGAATGGGGGCCAGAAATGCCACAAGCACCTGTCCTAAAAGCCAGAGCCACGAGCCGAAAAAGCAAGAAAGACCTGCCGGACACACCAAAATAATCTGCCGGTGACGCCAGAACCACTTGGCGGACACCCAGGAATCACCTGCCGGGCACGCTCAAAACACCTCACTGACGTGCCAGAACCACGTGCCGGCCATGCCGGAACCAGCTCCCGGAAAGACCAGAAGCACCTGCCGCACATGCCAGAACCACGTGCCGAGCATGCTGGAACCACCTGCTCAAAACGCAGGACCCACCTGCTGGACACGCCAAAATCACCTGCCGGCTCCACCAGAACCACTTGGTGGACACTCTGGAATCTCCTGCGGGCATGCAGGAACCACCTCTCAAACTTGCCACAACCACATTCCTGACACGCCGGAACCACCCCCGGAAACACCAGAAGCACATGCTGAGCACACTGGAATAACCTGCTCGACTCACTGGAACCATGTGCCGGACACGCCATAATCACCTGCTGGCTATGCCAGAACAACATGGCAGACAGTCCGAAATCACCTGCCAGCCATGCCGGAACTGCATCTCAGACGTACCAGAACCACGTGCCGGACATGCAGGAATCATGTCCTGGACAGACTGGAACCACCTGCCAGACACCCCTGATCCAAGAGCCGAGTACGCCGGAACCACCGGCTTGACTCACAGGAACCCCCTAACGGACACGTCAAAATCACCCGCGGGCTGCGACAGAACCACTTGTCTGACACTCTGCAATCACCTGCTGGGCATGCCAGAACCACCTCTCAGATGTGCCAGAACAACGTGCCGGACACGTCAGAACCACCTCCTGTACAGACCAGAACCAGGTGTTGGACACGCCTGAACCACTTGGTGGACACTCCGGCACCACCTGCTGGACACGCCAAAACCATCTACAGGACAGACCAAAACCACCTGCCGAGCACGCCAAAGCCACCTGCTTGACTCGCAGGAACCACCTGCCAGACACGCCAAAATAACCTGCCAGCTGTGCCAGAACTGCTTGACAGATAGTCCGGAACCACCTCCTTGAGAGATTGGAAGCACCTGCTGGACCAGCCACAACCACCTGCCGAGCAAGCCGGAACTACCTGCTCTTGCCGGAAGCCCCTCCCGGACACGCAGAAAATCACCTGCCGGCTATGCCAAACTACTTGGCGGACACGCCGGAACCACCTGCCAAGCACGGCGGAGCCACCTGATCGAATCGCCAGAACCACCTGCCGGACACCCCAAAATCAACTGCCCGCTATGCCAGAACCAAGTGGCAGACAGTCCAGAATCACATGCCGGGCATGCCAGAACCACCTCTCAGACGACCAGAACGATGTGCCGGAGATGCCCGAAGCAACTCCAAGACAGAGCGGAAGCACCTGACAGATATGCCGGAAGCAGCTGCTCACCTCGCTGGAACCACCTGCCAGACATGCCGGAACCACCTGCCGAGCACGCCAGAGCCACCTGCTAGACTCACCGGAACCACCTGCCTGACAGGCCAAAATCAACAGCTGGCTATGCGAGAACCACCTGGCGGACAGTCCGCAATCAGATGTTGGGCATGCAGGAACCACCTCTCAGACGTAACAGAAGCAGGTGCCGGACACGCTGCAACCACGTCCTGGACAGACTGCAACCACCTGCCGGACACGCCTGGACCACCTGCCGAGCATGCCGGAATCACCTGCCGGACACGCCAAAATCACCTGAGGGCTACGCCAGAACCACTTGGAGGACTCTCCGGGATGACCCGCCGGGCATGCTGGAACCACCTCTCAGATGTGCCAGAACCACGTGCCAGAGACACTGGATGCACCTGCCGAGCATGCCGGAACCTCCTGCTCGACTCGCCGGAACCACCTGCCAGAGACACCAAAATCACCTGCCGGCTAGGCCAGAACCACGTGGTGGATTCTATGGAATCACCCGCTGGGCATGCCGGAACCACCTCTAAGACGTGCCGGAAGCACGTGCCAGACACGCCGGAACCACGTACAGGACAGACCGGAACCAACTGCCGGACCCACCTGAACCACCTGCTCAGCACGCCGGAACAATGTGCTCGACTCGCTGGAGCCACCTGCTGGACACGCCAAAATCAGCAGCCGGCTAGGCCAGAACCACTTGCCAGACACTCTGGAATCACCAGCCGGGCATGCCGGAACCACCTCTCAGACGTGCCAAAACCACGTGCCGGAGAGACCGTAAGAACCTGCCGAGCTCGCCGGAACCACCTGAACAGCTCACCAGAAACACCTGCCAGACACTTCAAAATCACCTGCCGGACATGCCAAAATCACCTGCCGGCTACGCCAGAACCTCTTGCTGGACACTCCGTAATCACCTGTCGGGCATGCCGGAGCCACCTCTCAGACATGCCAGAACCATGTGCTGGACATGCCAGAACCACATCCAGGACAGACCAGAACCACCTGCCGGACGCACGTGAACCACATACCGTGCACGCTGGAACCACCTGCTCGAGTCACTGGAACCACATGCTGGACAGGGCACAATCAC
The DNA here is from genome assembly GCF_041296265.1 of Equus caballus. NCBI lineage: Eukaryota > Metazoa > Chordata > Mammalia > Perissodactyla > Equidae > Equus > Equus caballus. Next base: position 8,650,780 of record NC_091704.1, read on the forward strand.
CTGCTTGCTACGCCAGAACCACTTAGCGGACACTCCGGAATTACCTGCTGGGCATGCAGGAACCACCTCTCAGATGTGCCAGAACCACGTGCCGGAAACGCTGGAATCACCTACCAGACAGGCCGGAACCGCCAACCGGACACGCCGGAACTACCTGCTGAGCAAGTTGGAGCCACCTCCTCGACTCGCGGGAACCACGTGCCGGACATGCCAAAATCACCTGCTGGCTACGGCAGAACCACGTGGCGGACAGTGTGGAAAGACATGCTGGGCATGCTCAAACCACCTCTCAGACTTTCCAAAACCACATTCCCGAGATGCCTGAACCAGCTGCCGAGCACATTGGAGCCACCTGCTCGACATGCCGGAACCACCTGCCGGATACGCCAAAACCACCTGCTGGCTAGGCCAGAACCACGTGGTGGACACTCCGGAATCACATGCTGAGCACTCCAGAACCACCTGCTCGACTCACCGGAACCGCCTGCCGGAAACGTCTGAACCACCTGCCAAGCACGCCGGATCCACCTCCTCTACTCGCCGGAACCACCTGCTGGACACACACAAATCACCAGCGGGCTACGCCAGAACCACTTGGTGGACACTCTGGAATCAAATGCTGGGCATGCCGGAGCCCCCTCTCAGATGTGCCAGAAGCACATGCTGGAGACAGCAGAAGCGCTTGCCGAGCATGCCTGAACAACCAAATCCACTCCACAGAACCACCTGCCGGATATGCCAAAATCAACTGCTGGCTATGCCAGAACCACTTGGCGGACACTCCGGAATCACCTGCCGTGCATGCCGGAACCACCTCTCAGATGTACAAGAACCACATGCCGGACACGCCAGAACCACATCCTGGATAGACTGGAACCACCTGCCTGACACAACTGAACCACCTGCCGAGCACGCCGGAACCACCTGCTTGACTCGCCAGAACCACCTACCTGACACGCCAAAATCACCTGCCGGGTATGCCAGAACCACTTGGCGGACACTCCGGAATCATCTGCTGGACGTGCCAGAACCAGCTCTCAGACACACCAGAACCACGTGCCGGAGACGCCGGAAGCACCTGCTGAGCATGCCTGAGACACGTGCTCGACTCGCAAGAAACACCTCCTGGACACGCCAAAATCACCTGCCAGGTACGCCGGAACCACTTGGCGGACACTCTGGAATCACCTGTCGCGCATGCCGGAACCACCTCTCAGACTTGCCAGAACCATGTTCCGGACACGCCGGTACCACCTGCCAAGTATGCCAGAACCACCTGATCCACTCCCTGGAACCACCGGCTGGACACGCCAAAATCACCTGCCAGCTACGCCAGAACCACTAGGTGGACAATCCGGAATCACCTGCCATGCATGCCGGAACCACATACTGGACAGACTAGAAACATCTGCTAGACAAGCCTGAAGCACCTGCCGGTAATGACGGAAACACCTCTCAGACATGCCAGAAACACGTGCCGGAGATGCCGGAAGCACCTGTCGGGCATCCCGGATTCACCTTTCAGACGGGCCAGAAACACGTACGAGAGACGCCAGAAGCACCTGCCGAGCACGCCAGAACCACCTGCTCTACTCGCCGGAACCACATGCCGGACATGTCAAAATCACCTGCCGGCTTCGACAGCACCACATGTCGGAGACTCCGGAATCACCTGTCGGGCATGTCGCATCCACATCTCAAACGTGCCACAACTACGTGTCAGAGACTCCGGAAGCACCTGCCGAGCTCACAGGAACCACCTTCTTGACTCGCAGGAACCAACAGATGGACACGCCAAAATCACCTGCCGGCTACGCCACAACCATTTGGTGAACACTTCGGAATCACCTGCCGGGCTTGCTGGAACCACCTGCCGGTCATGCCAAAATCACCTGCCAACCACTCCAGAACCACTTGGCAGAAACTGCGGAAACACCTGTTGGGCCGGCCGGAACCACATCTCAGACGTGGCAGAACCATGTGCATGAGATGCCCGAAGCACACCCCGAACAGATGGAAACCACCTGCCAGACCTGCCTGAACCACCTGCCGAGCACGCCGGAAGCACCTGCTCGACTCGCCGGAACCACCGACCTGAGACGCCAAAATCCCCTGCTGGGTATGCCAGAACCAGTTGGTGGACACACCAGAATCATCTGCCGGAAATGCCAGAACCAGCTCTCAGACACACGAGAACCACGTGCTGGAGACACCGGAAGCACCTGCCGAGCATGCCAGAGCCAGCTGCTCAACTCGCCAGAAACACCTGCCGGACACTCCAAAATCACCTGCCGTGTAGGCCAGAACCACCTGGCAGACACTCCGGACTCACCTGCTGTGCATGCCGGAACCACCTCTCAGATGTGCCGGAAGCACGTGTCGGACACGCCGGAGACACCAACTGGACATACCGGAACCACCGGCCAGACATGCCGGAACCACCTGCCAAGCATGCCGGAGCCACCTGCTCCCCTCGCCGGAACCACCTGCCGGACAGGCGAAAATCAACATCTGGATATGCGAGAAACACCTGCCGGAGAGTCCGCAATCACCTGCCGGGCATGCAGGAACCACCTCTGAGACGTAACAGAACCACGTGCGGGACACGCTGGAACCACGTCCTGGACAGACTGAAATCACATGCCGGACACGCCCGGACCACCTGCCGAGCACGCCGGAACCACCTGCTCGACTCGCAGGAGCCACGTGCCGGACACGCCAAACTGAACTGCCGGCTACAGCAGAACCACTTACCCGACACTCCGGAAAACCTGCCCAGCATGCCAGAACCACCTCTCAGACGTGCCAGAAGCACGTGCCGGACATGTCGGAACGACCTATCGGACAGAACGGAACCACCTGCCAGACACGCTGGAACCACCTGCCGAACACGCCACAGCCACCTGCTCGACTCGCTGGAACCACCTGCCGGCCACGCCAGAACCACCTCCCGAGCACGACGGAACCACCTGCCGGACAGGCCAATATCAACTGCTGGCTATGCCAGAACCACCTGGGGGACAGTCCGGAATCACCTGCCGGGCATGCCAGCACAACCTCTCCGAAGTGCCACAAGCACGTGCCGGCTGTTCCGGAACCATCTCCCGGACAGACCGGAACCACAGGAAACACTCGCCAGAACCACCTGCTTGACTCACCGGTCCCACCTGCCGGACACGCCAAAATCACCTGCCTGCTACACCAGAACCACTTGTCGGACAAGCCGGAATCACGTGAAGGGCATGCCGGTGCAACCTCTCAAATGTGGCAGAACCTCGTGCCTGACACCCCAGAACCTCCTGCCAGACAGACCGCAAACATCTGCCGGACACGCCGGAACCACCGGCTCGACTCGCCAGAACCACCTGCCGGACACGCAAAAATAACCTGCCGGCTACGCCACAACCAGTTGGTGAACACTTCGCAATCACCTGCCGGGCTTGCTGGAACCACCTGCCGGTCATGACAAAATCACCTCCCAACTACGCCAGAATCACTTGGCGGAAACTGCGGAAACACCTGTCGGGCCGGCCGGAATCTCATCTCAGACGGGCCAGAACCATGTGCATGAGATGCCCAAACCACACCCCGAACACACGGAAACCACCGGCCAGACCCGCCTGAACCACCTGCTGAGCACGCCAAAACCACATGCTCGACTCGCCGGAACCACCTACCTGACACGCCAAAATCACCTGCCAGGTAAGCCAGAACCACTTGGCGGACACTCCGGAATCATCTGTCGGACATGCCGGAACGAGCTCTCAGACACAACAGAACCACGTCCCGGAGACGCCGGAAGCACCTCCCGGACAGACTGGAACCACCTGCCAGACATTCCGGACACACCTGTTCCACTTGCCGGAAACACATGCCGGACACGCCAAAATCACCTGCTGGGTACGCCAGAACCACTTGGCGGACACTCCGGAATCACCTGCCGCGCATGCCGGAACCAGCTCTCAGACGTGCTGGAAGCACATGCCGGGCACGCCAGAAACACCTCCCGGACAGTCCGGAGCCACCTGCTGGACATGCCGGAACCACCTGCCGAGCACGCCGGAGCCACCTGCTCCACTTGCCGGAACCACCTGCCGGACAGGCCAAAATCAACAGCTGGCTATGCGGGAACCACCTGGCGGACAGACAGGAATCTCCTGCCGGGCATGCAGGAACCACCTGTCAGACGTATCAGAACCACGTGCCGGACACGCTGGAACCACAGACTGGAACCACCTGCCGGACAAGACTGGACCACCTGCCGAGCACGCCCGAACCAACTGCTCGACTCGCAGGACCCACGCACTGGACACACCAAAATGAACTGCCGGCTACACCAGAACCACTTACCCGACACTCCGGAATCACCTGCCTGGCATGCCAGCACCACCTCTCAGACGTGCCAGAAGCACGTGCCGCACATGCTGGAACGGCCTATCGGACAGAACGGAACCACCTGCCAGACACGCCAGAACCACCTGCCGAACACGCCACAGCCACCTGCTCGACTCGCTGGAACCACCTGCCAGACAGGCCAATATCAACTGCTGTCCATGCCAGAACCACCTGTTTGACAGTCCGGAATCACCTGCCAGCTATTGCGGAACCACCTCTCAGACGTACCAGAACCACGTGTCGGACAAGCTGGAAACACGTACTGGACAGACTGGAACCACCTGCCTGAAACGCCTGAACCACCTGCCGAGCACGACGGAACCACCTGCCGGACACACCAAAATCACCTGCGGGCTATGCCAGAACCACTTGGAGGACTCTCCGGGATGACCTGCCGGGCATGCTGGAACCACCTCTCAGACGTGCCAGGACCACGGGCGGACAGTGCGGAATCACCTGTTGGGCATGCGCAACCACCTCTGAGTCGTACCAGAACCACGTGCCACACACGCCGTAACCACCTACCTTACAGACCGGAATCACCTTTGGGGCATTCCGGAACCACATGTCAGATGTGCCAGAAACACGTGCCGGAGACGCCAGAAGCACCTCCCCGACAGAACGGAACCACCTGCCAGACATGCCAGACACACCTGTTCCACTCGCCAGAAACACCTCCCGGACACGCCAAAATCACCTGCCGGGTACGCCAGAACCACCTGGAGGACACTCCGGAATCACCCGCCGCGCATTCCGGAACCACCTCTCAGACGTCCTGGAAGCACATGCCAGCCACTCCGGAAACACCTCCCAGACAGACCGGAACCACCGGCCAGACATGCTGGAACCACCTGCCGAGCACACCGGAGCCACCTGCTCGACTCGCCGGAAGCACCTGCCGGACAGGCCAAAATCAACAGCTGGCTATGCGGGAACCACCTGGCGGAGAGTCCGGAATCACCTGCCGGGCTTGCAGGAACCACCTCTCAGACATGCCAGAAGCACGTGCCGGACACGCTGGAACCACGTCCTGGACAGACTGGAACCACCTGCCGGACACGCCTGGACCACCTGCCGAGCACGCCGGAAACACCTGCCAGACACACCAAAATCACCTGCGGTCTACGCCAGAACCACTTGGAGGACTCTCCGTTATGACCTGCCGGGCATGCTGGAACCACATCTCAGACGTGCCAGAACCACGTGGTGGACACTCCAGAATCATCTGCCTTAAATGCCAGAACCAGCTGTCAGACACACCAGAATCACGTGCTGGAGACTCCGGAAGCACATGCCGAGCATGCCGGAACCACTTGCTCGACTCACCAGAAACACCTGCCGGACATGCCAAAATCATGTGCCGGCTACGCCAAAACCACTTGGTGGACTCTCTGGAATCACCTGCCGGGCATGATAGAACCACCTCTCAGGCGTGCCGGAACCACGTGCCGGTCACGCCGGAACCACCTCACGGACAGACCGGAACCACCTGCCGGACACGCCGGAATCACCGGCTCGACCCGCCAGAACCACTGCCGGACATGCAAAATCACCTGCCGGCCACGCCAGAACCACTTGGCGAACACTCCGGAATCACCTGCCGGGCATGCCGGAACCACCTCTCAGACATGCCAGAAACACATGCCAATGACACCGGAAGCACCTGCCGAGCATGACGGAACCACCTGCTCGACTCGCCTGAACCACCTGCCGGACAGGCCAAAATCAAACGCTGGCTATGCGGGAACCACCTGGCGGACAGTCCGGAATCACATGTCGGGCATGCAGGAACCACCGCTCAGACGTAACAGAACCACGTGCCGGACACGCCAAAATCACCTGCCGGGTATGCCAGAACCACCTGGCGGACACTCCGGAATCACCTGCCGTGCATGCTGGAACCACCTCTCAGACGTGCCGGAAGCACGTGCCAGACACGCAGTAAACACCTACCGGACAGTCCACAATCACCTGCCGTTCATGAAGGAACCACCTCTCAGTCGTAACAGAACCACGTGCTGGACACACTGGAACCATGTCCTGGACAGACTGGAACCACCAGCCGTACACACCTGGACAACCTGCCGAGCACGCCGGAACCACCTGCTCGACTCGCAGGACCACGGGCTGGACACGCCAAAATGAACTGCCGGCTACACCAGAACCACTTACCTGACACTCCGGAATCACCTGCCCGGCATGCCAGAACCACCTCTCAGACGTGCCAGAAGCACGTGCAAGACACGCCGGAAACACCTACCGGACAGACCGGAACCACCTGCCAGACATGCCGGAACCACCTGCCGAGCACGCCAGAGCCACCTGCTCCACTCGCCGGAACCACCTGCCGGACAGCCCAAAATCAACAGCTGGCTATGCGAAAACCACCTGGCGGAGAGTCCGCAATCACCTGCCAGGCATTCAGGAACCACCTCTCAGACACAACAGAACCATGTGCCGGAAACGCTGGAACCACATCCTGGACAGACTGGAATCACCTGCCGGAAACGCCTGGACCACCTGCCGAGCACGCCGGAACCACCTGCTCGACTCGCAGGACCCACGGGCCGGACACGCCAAAATAAACTGCCGGTTACACCAGAACCACTTACCCGACACTCCAGAATCATCTGCCTGGCATGCCAGAACCACCTCTCAGACGTGCCAGAAGCACGTCCCTGAAATGCCGGAATGACCTATCGGACAGAATGGAACCACCTGCCAGACACGCTGCAACCACCCGCCGAACACGCCACAGCCACCTGCTCGACTCACCATAGCCACCTGCCGGACAGGCCCGAACCTCCTGCCGAGAATGCCAGAAACACCTGCTCGGCTCCTGGGAAATTTCTACAGGGAAACTGTCATAGAAATGACGGTCAAACGGCCTTTCTTGCCAGACCACCTCGCCACTTTAGAACTTGTGCTTCTGCCACAATTCCACCTTGCCCACCCGGCTCATACGAAATGCCTCCATCTGCCCCTTGAGCAATGGGGACGAGGCCTGGATGATTGTGATTCCACATGCTGAGGAGGAGGCGGACAATAGGCTTTTAACCAACCGCCCTTGAGCAATTGTTGGGGCAGTGTCAGAAAGCACCAATGTCAGAAAGGCCCTTTACTCTCGGTTGTGCCCTCCATTCCTCTAGAGGTAGGAGGCACAAGGCATTGGCACCACCCCTGAAGGGTATAAGAAAGCACCCATGGCAGAAAGCCCTCTTGGCTCTCCACCGTGCCCTCCATTGCTCTGCAGGTGGAAGGCACAAAGCACTGCTTCTTTCCTTCAATGGGAGACAAGCCATAAACTGTCTTGCCTCCAGCTCTTTAGGAAGCTGAGAAAGAACTCGCTTTCCACAGTGCTGTTACAGCATACGAGGAAACTCTCATACAAAGTCACCTCAAACGCCATTTCATCCCAGCGCTTAACTCGCCGCTTTAGGACTTCTGCTTCTGCCGCAATTCTACCTTGCCAACCTTCCTCAGACTAAATGACTACATCTTCCCCTGAAGCAACTGGGCTGAGTCCCAAATGATTTAGCATCCACCTGCTCAGGAGGCGATAGACTGTAAGCCTTTTTCCAACCACCATTGTGCACTAGTGGAGAGTGTCAGTATGCAGCTCTGTCAGAAAGACCCTTTTGCTCTCAGCCATGCCCTCCATTGCTCTAGACCTGGAATGCACAATGCATTGGCTCCACCCCTCAAGGGGCCACAAGCCACAGACCATCTTTCTTCCATCTCTTTAGGAAGCTGAGAACAAAGTCACCTGACGTATAAAAAGGAATCATGCCCCTTATGTGCCTGAAAACCCCGGGAGACATGCCAAAAACACCCTCCGCACACTCTCAAAGAGCCACACATTCTTGCCAGTATGACCCAACAGGCATACCAGAAGCACCCACGTTGCCTGCCAGAACCACCTGTAACCACCTGCCGCACACAGTGGAACAACGATTCTGACACTGCAGAACCATCTCTTCAACATGCTAGCCACACACAATGACATGACGGAACCAGATTACAAACATAGCACAACGACATGCCAGACACATTGTAAACACCTGTTGGATATGCCACAAACAGGTGCCAGAAACACTGAAACCAGCTGAGGAGTATGTAAGAACGGGGGCCAGAAAACCCACAAGCACATGTCTTACAAGCCAGAGCCACGAGCCCAAAAAGCAAGAAAGACCTGCCGGACACACCAAAACAACCTGCCGGTGATGCCAGAACCACTTGGCAGACACCCAGGAATCACCTGCCGGGCATGCCCGAAGCACCTCACAGACGTGCCAGAACCATGTGCCGGCCATGCCGGAACCAGCTCCCGGAAAGACCAGTAGCATCTGCCAGACATGCCGGAACCACTTGCCGAGCATACAGGAACCACCTGCTCGACACGCAGGACCCACCTGCTGGACATGCCAAAATCACCTGCCGGCTCCACCAGAACCACTTGGTGGACACTCTGGAATCTCCTGTGGGCATGCAGGAATCACCTCTCAAACATGCCACAACCACATTCCTGACACGCCGGAACCACCCCCTGGAAACACCAGAAGCACATGCTGAGCACGCCGGAATAACTTGCTCGACTCGCTGGAACCATGTGCTGGACACGCCATAATAACCTGCTGGCTATGCCAGAACAACATGGCAGACAGTCCGAAATCACCTGCCAGCCATGCCGGAACCGCATCTCAGACGTACCAGAACCACGTGCCGGACACTCAGGAACCATGTCCTGGACAGACTGGAACCACCTGCCAGACACCCCTGAACCAAGAGCCGAGCACGCCGGAACCACCAGCTTGACTTGCAGGACCCCCCTAATGCACACGCCAAAATCACCTGCGGCTTGCACCAGAACCACTTGTCTGACACTCTGGAATCACCTGCCGGGCATGCCGGAACCACCTCTCAGACATGCCAGAACCACGTGCCGAACACGTCAGAACCACCTCCTGGATGACCAGAACCACATGCTGGACATGCCTGAACCACTTGGTGGACACTCCGGAATCACCTGCCGGACACGCCAAAACCACCTACAGGACAGACCAAAACCACCTGCCGAGCACGCCGAAGCCACCTGCTTGACTCGCCGGAACCACCTGCCAGTCATGCCAAAATAACCTGCCGGCTGTGCCAGAACTGCTTGACAGATACTCCGGAACCACCTCCTTGAGAGATCGGAACCACCTGATGGACCAGCCAGAACCACCTGCCGAGCAAGCCGGAACTACCTGCTCTTGCCGGAACCACCTCCCGGACACGCCAAAATCACCTGCCGGCTATGCCAAACTACTTGGCGGACACGCCGGAACCACCTGCCAAGCACGGCGGAGCCACCTGAGCGAATCGCCAGAACCACCTGCCGGACACCCCAAAATCAACTGCCCGCTATGCCAGAACCAAGTGGCAGACAGTCCGGAATCACCTGCCGGGCATGCCAGAACCACCTCTCAGACGTACCAGAGCCACATGCCGGAGACGCCGGAAGCAACTCCAAGACAGAGCGGAAGCACCTGACGGACATGCCCGAACCACCTGCTCGACTTGCCGCAACCACCTGCTGGACATGGCAGAAACACCAGCCAGCTACGCCAGAACCACTTGGCGGACACTCCAGAATCACCTGCCCGGAATGCTGGAACCACTTTTCAGACTTACCAGAACCACGTGCTGGACAAGCTGGAACCACGTCCTGGACAGACTGGAACCACCTGCCGGACAAGCCTGGACCACCTGCCGAGCACGGCGGAACCACCTGCTCGACTTGCAGGACCCAAGCGCCGGACACGCGAAACTGAACTGCCGGCTACACCATAACCACTTACGCGACACTCCGGAATCACCTGCCTGGCATGCCAGAACCACCTCTGAGACGTGCCAGAAGCACGTGCGGGACATGCCAGAACGGCCTATCGGACAGAACGGAACCACCTGCCAGACACGCCGGAACCACCTGCCGAGCACGACAGAACCACCTGCCAGACACGCCAAAATCACCTGCGTGCTACGCGAGAACCACTTGGAGGACTCTCCGGGATGACCTGCCGGGTATGCTGGAACCAACTCTCAGACGTGCCAGAACCACGTGGCGGACAGTCCGGAATCACCTGTTGGGCATGCGCAACCACCTCTGAGACGTACCAGAACCACTGCCGTAGACGCCGGAACCACCTACCAGACAGACCGTAATCACCTTTCGTGCATGCTGGAACTACCTGTCAGATGTGCCAGAAACACGTGTCGGAGACGCTGGAAGCACCTGCCGAGCACGTCGGAACCACCGGCTCAACTCGCCTGAACCACCTGCCGGACACGCCAAAATCACCTGCCGGCTACGCCAAAACCACTTGGTGGACTCTCTGGAATCACCTGCCGGGCATGACAGAACCGCCTCTCAGACGTGACGGAACCACGTGCCAATGACACCGTAAGCACCTGCTGAGCACGCCGGAACCACCTGCTCAACTCGCCAGAACCACCTGCCGGACATGCAAAAATCACCTGCCGGCTACGCCACAACCAGTTGGTGAATACTTCGGAATCACCTGCCGGGCTTGCTGGAACCACATGCCGGTCATGCCAAAATCACCTGCCAACCACGCCAGAACCACTTGGCGGACAATGCGGTAACACCTGTCGGGCCGGCCGGAACCACCTCTCAGACGTGCCAGAACAATGTGCATGAGATGCCGGAACCACACCCAGAACATAAAGAAACCACCTGCCAGACCCGCCTGAACCACCTGCCGAGCACGCCGGAACCATCTGCTCGATTCCCCGGAACCACCGACCTGACACGCCACAATCACCAGCCTGGTATGACAGAACCACTTGGCAGACACTCCGGAATCATCTGCCAGACATGCCGGAACCAGCTCTCAGACACACCAGAACCACGTTCCGGAGACCCTGGAAGCATCTGCCGAGCATGCCAGAGCCACCTGCTCAACTCGCCAGAAACACCTCCCGGAAACGCTAAAATCACCTGCCGGGTACGCCAGAACCACCTGGCGGACACTCCAGAATCACCTGCCGTGCATGCCGGAACCACCTCTCAGACGTCCCGGACACGCCAGAAACACCTACCGGACAGTCCACAATCACCTGCTGGGCATGCAGGAACCACCACTGAGACGTGACAGAACCACGTGCCGGACACACTGGAACCATGTCCTGGACAGACTGGAACCACCTGCCGGACACGCCTGGACCACCTGCCGAGCACGCCGGAACCACCTGCTCGACTCGCAGGACCACGGGCCGGACACGCCAAAATGAACTGCCGGCTACACCAGAACCACTTACCCGACACTCCGGAATCACCTGCCCGGCATGCCAGAACCACCTCTCAGACGTGCCAGAAGCTCTTGCCGGACACGCCGGAAACACCTACCGGACAGACCGGAACCACCAGCCAGACATGCCGGAACTACCTGCCGAGCACGCCTGAGCCACCTGCTCCACTCGCCGGAACCACCTACCTGACACGCCAAAATGACCTGCCGGCCCCACCAGAACCACTTGGTGGACACTCTGGAATCTCCTGCGGGCATGCAGGAACCACCTCTCAAACTTGCCACAACCACATTCCTGACACGCCGGAACCACGCCCCGAAAACACCAGAAGCACATGCTGAGCACGCCGGAATAACTTGCTCGACTCGCTGGAACCATGTGCCGGACACGCCGTAATCACCTGCTGGCTATGCCAGAACAACATGGCAGACAGTCCGAAATCACCTGCCAGCCATGCCGGAACCGCATCTCAGACGTACCAGAACCACGTGCCGGACACTCAGGAACCATGTCCTGGACAGACTGGAACCACCTGCCAGACACCCCTGAACCAAGAGCCGAGCACGCCGGAACCACCGGCTCGACTTGCAGGACCCCCCTAACGCACACGCCAAAATCACCTGCGGCTTGCACCAGAACCACTTGTCTGACACTCTGGAATCACCTGCCGGGCATGCCGGAACCACCTCTCAGACATGCCAGAACCATGTGCCGAACACGTCAGAACCACCTCCTGGATGACCAGAACCACATGCTGGACATGCCTGAACCACTTGGTGGACACTCCAGAATCACCTGCCGGACACGCCAAAACCACCTACAGGACAGACCAAAACCACCTGCCGAGCACGCCGAAGCCACCTGCTGGACTTGCCAGAACCACCTGCCAGACATGCCAAAATAACCTGCCGGCTGTGCCAGAACTGCTTGGCAGATACTCCAGAACCACCTCCTTGAGAGATTGGAACCACCTGATTGACCAGCCAGAACCACCTGCCGAGCAAGCCGGAACTACCTGCTCTTGCCGGAACCACCTGCCGGACACGCCAAAATCACCTGCCGGCTATGCCAAACTACTTGGCGGACACGCCGGAACCACCTGCCAAGCACGGTGGAACCACCTGATCAAATCGCCAGAACCACCTGCTGGACACCCCAAAATCAACTGCCCGCTATGCCAGAACCAAGTGGCAGACAGTCTGGAATCACCTGCCGGGCATGCTGGAGCCACTTTTCAGACTTACCAGAACCACGTGCTGGACACGCTGGAACCATGTCCTTGACCGACTGGAACCACCGTCTGGACATGCCTAAACCACGTGCCGAGCACGCAGGATATACCTGCTCGACTCGCTGGAACCACCTGACGGACATGCCAAAATCAACTGCCGGCTATGCCAGAACCACTTGCCAGACACTCCAGAATCATCTGCCGGACATGCCGGAACCAGCTCTCAGACACACCAGAACCACGTGCCGGATACGCCGGAAGCACCTGCCGAGCATGCCGGAGCCACCTGCTCGACTCGCCAGAGACACATGCCGGACACGACAAAATCACCTGCCGGGTACGCCAGAACCAGCTGGCGGACATTCCGGAATCACATGCCGCGCATGCCAGAACCACCTCTCAGACGTGGCAGAAGCACGTGCTGGACACACCGGAAACACCTACCGGACAGACCGGAACCACCTGCCAGACATGCCGGAACCACCTGCCGAGCACGCCGGAGCCACCTGCTCGACTCGCCAGAACCACCTGCCAGTGCACGACTGGCGGGAACCACCTGCTGGACAGGCCAATATCAACTGCTGGCTATGCCAGAACCACCTGGGGGACAGTCCGGTATCACCTGCCAGCCATGACGGGACCACCTATCAGACGTACCAGAACCACGTGCCGGACAAGCTGGAAACACATCCTGGACAGACTGCAACCACCTGCTGGCCGCGCCTGAACACCTGCCAAGCATGACGGAACCACCTGCCGGACACGCCAAAATCACCTGCGGGCTACGCCACAACCTCTTGGAGGACTCTCCGGGATGACCTGACAGGCATGCTGGAACCACCTCTCACACGTGCCAGAACCAGGTGGCGGACAGTCCGGAATCACCTGTTGGGCATGGGCAACCAACTCTGACATGGACCAGAACCACGTGCCGTACACGCAGGAATCACCTACCGGACAGACCAGAATCACCTTTCGGGCATGCCAGAACCACCTGTCAGATGTGCCAGAAACACGTGCCGGAGTCGCCGCAAGCACCTGCCGAGCACGGCAGAAACACCTGCTCAACTCGCCTGAACCACCTGACGGACACGCCAAAATCACCTGCCGGCTATGCAAAAACCACTTGTTGGACTCTCTGGAATCACCTGCCGGGCATGCCGCAACCACCTCTCCGACATGCCAGAACCACGTGCGAATGACGCCGGAAGCACCTGCCGAGCACGGCGGAACCACCTGCTGAACTCGCCTGAACCACCTGCCGGACAGGCCAAAATCACCTGCCGGCTACGCCAAAACCACTTGGTGGACTCTCTGGAATCACCTGCCGGGCATGATAGAACCACCTCACAGACGTGCCGGTACCGCGCGCCGGACACGCTGGAACCACCTCCCAGACAGACCGGAACCACCTGCCGGACCTGCTTGAACCAACTGTCAAGCACGCCGAAACCTCATGCTCGACTCGCTGGCACCACATTCCAGACATGGCCAAATCACCTGCCTGCTACACCAGAACCACTTGGCGGACTCTCCGGAATCACCTGCCGGGCATGCCAGCACAACCTCTTAGGAGTGCCAGAAGCACGTGCCGGAACCATCTCCCGGACAGACCGGAACCACAGGATACACTCGCCGGAACCACCTGCGTGACTCACCGGTCCCACCTGCCGGACATGCCAAAATCACCTGCAAGCTACACCAGAACCACTTGCGGGACAAGCCGGAATCACGTGAAGGGCATGCCGGCACAAAATCTCAGACGTGCCAGAACCTCGTGCCGGACACCCCAGAACCACCTGCTGGACAGACCAGAACAACCTGCCGGACATGTTGGAACCACGGGCTTGACTCGCCGGAACCACCGCCGGACATGCAAAATCCCCTGCCGGCTACACCAGAACCACTTGGCGAACACTCCAGGGTCACCTGCCGGGCATGCCGGAACCACCTCTCAGACATGCCAGAACCACGTGCCAGTGACACCGGAAGCAACTGCCGAGCACGCCGGAACCACCTGCTCGACTCGCCAGAACCACCTGCCAGAGACACCAAAATCACCTGCCGGCTAGGCCAGAACCACGTGGTGGACTCTATGGAATCACCCGCCGGCCATGCCAGAACCACCTCTAAGACGTGCTGGAAGCACGTGCCAGACACGCCGGAACCACGTACAGGACAGACCAGAACCACCTGCCGGACCCGCCTGAACCACCTGCCGAGTATGCCAGAACCACCTGCTCGACTCGCCAGAACCACCTGCCGGAAACGCCAAAATCAGCTGCCAGCTGTGCCAGAACCACTTGTCGGACACTCCGGAATCACCTGCCGGGCTGTCTGGAAACACCTGCCGGTCACGACAACATTACCTGCCAGCTACGCCAGAACCACTTGGCGGACACTCTGGAAACACCTGTCGGGGCGGCCGGAACCAACTCTCAGACTTGCCAGAACCACATGCCAGTGAATCCGGAAGCACCTGCCGAGCACGCCGGAACCACCTGCTCGACTCGCCCGAACCACCTACCGGACACGCCAAAATCACCTGCCGGGTACGCCAGAACCACTTGGCCGACACTTCGGAAGCACATGCCGCGCATGCCAGAACCACGTCTCAGACGTGCCGGAAGCACGTGCCGGACACACCGGAAACACCTACCGCACACGCTGGAACCACCTGCCAGACATGCCGGAACCACCTGCCGAGCACACCGGAGCCACCTGCTCCACTCGCCAGAACCACCTGCCGGACACGCCAAAATCAACTGCTGGCTATGCGAGAACCACCTGGCGGACAGTCCGGAATCACCTGCCGGGCATGCAGGAACCACCTCTTCAGACGTACCAGAACCACATGCCGGACACGCTGGAACCACGTCCTGGACAGACTGGAACCTCCTGCCAGACACGTCTGGACCAGCTGCTGAGCACGCCGGAAGCACCTGCTTGACTCGCAGGACCCACCTGCCGGACATGCCAAAATGACTGCTGGCTACACCAGAAGCACTTACCGGACACTCTGGAATCACCTGCCAGGCATGCCAGGACCACATCTCAGACGTGCCAGAAGCATGTGCCAGACATGCCGGAACGACCTACCGGACAGAACAGAACCACCTGCCAGACAGGCCGGAACCACCTGCCGAACAAGCCGGAGCCACCTGCTCGACTCGCCGGAACCACCTGCCGGACAGGTCAAAATCAACTGCCGGCTACGCCACAACCACGTGGAGGACAGTCCGGAATCACCTGCCAGCCATGCCGGAACCACCTCTCAGACGTACCAGAACCATGTGCCGGACAAACTGGAAACATGTACTGCACAGACTGGAACTACAACCCGGCCACGCCTGAACCACCTGCCGAGCACGCGGAACCACCTACCGGACATGCCAGAATCACCTTCCGGCTATGCCAGAATCACTTAGAGTTGTCTCCGGGATGACCTGCCGCGCATGCCGGAATCACCTCTCAGATGTGCCAGAACCACATGGCGGACAGTCTGGAATCACCTGTTGGGCATGTGCAACCATCTCTGAGACGTCCCAGAACCACGTGCCGTACATGCCGGAACCACATAACAGACAGACCGGAACCAACTGCCGGACACACTGGAACCATCTACCGAGCACGCCGGAACCAACTGCTCGACTCACCATAAGCAGATCCCTGACATGCCAAAATCACCTGCTGTGTATGCCAGAAGCACGTGGCTGACAGTCCGGGTTCAAATGCCGGGCATGCCGGAACCACCTGATCCAATCCCCAGAACCACCTGCCGGACTCGCCAAAATCACCTGCTAGCTGCGCCAGAACCACTTGGTGGACACTTCAGAATCACCTGCCGGGCATGCCAGCACAACCTCTAAGAAGTGCCAGAAGCACGTGCCTGACAGGAGGGAACCATCTCCCAGAAAGACCGGAAACAGAGGAAACACTCGTCGGAACCACCTGCTTGACTCACTGGACCCACCTGCCGGACACGCCAAAATCACCTGCCCGCTACCCCAGAACCACTTGGCGGACAAGCCGGAATCACGTGAAGGGCATGCCGACACAACCTCTCAGACGTGCCAGAACCTCGTGCCAGACACCCCAGAACTACCTGCCGGACACGCCGGAACCACCGGCTCGACTCGCCGGAACCACCACCAGACATTCAAAATCACCTGCCGGCTACGCCAGAACCACTTGGTGAACACTCCGGAATCACCTGCCAGGCATGCCGCAACAACCTCTCAGACATGCCAGAACCACATGCCAATGACACCGGAAGCACCTGCCGAGCTCGCCGGAACGACATGCTGGACATGCCGGAACCACCTGCCTCACAGGCCAAAATCATATGACGGCTACGCCAAAACCACTTGGTGGACACTGCAGAATCACCTTGCGGGCATGCCGGAACCACGTCATGGACAGACTGCAAACACCTGCCGCACCTGCCTGAACCACCTGCCGAGCACGCCCGAACCACCTGCTCGACTCACCAGAGCCACCTGCCGGACACACCAGAAACACCTGTGGGGTATGCCAGAACCACTTGCAGCACTCTCCGGGATCACCTGCCGGGCATGCCGGAACCACCTCTCAGAGGTGCCAGAACCATGTGCAGGACACGCCGGAGCCACATGCTCGACTTGCCGTAACCACCTGCCGGACAGGCCAAAATCAACAGCTGGCTATGCGGGAACCTCCTGGGGGACAGTCCGGAATCACCTTCCGGGCATCCAGGAACCACCTCTCAGACGTAACAGAGCCACGTGCCGGACACGCTGGAACCACGTAATGGACAGACTGGAACCACCTGCCGGACATGCCTGGACCATCTGCCGAGCACGGCGGAACCACCTGCTCGACTCGCAGGACCCGCGTGCCGGACACGCCAATATGAACTGCCGGCTGCACCAGAACCACTTACCCGACACTCCGGAATCACCTGCCTGGCATGCCAGAACCACCTCTCAGACGTGCCAGAAGCACGTGCCGGACATGCCGGAACGGCCTATCGGACAGAACGGAACCACGTGCCAGACACGCCGGAACCACATCCTGAACAGACTGGAACCACCTGCCGTACATGCCTGAACCTCCTGCTGAGAATGCCAGAAACACCTGCTCGGCTCCCGGGGAAAACCTATGGGGAAACTGTCATAGAAATGAAGGTCAAACGGCCTTTCTTGCCAGACCTTACCTAGCCAATTTAGAACTTCTGCTTCTGCCACAATTCCACCTTGCCAACCCGGCTCAGATGAAATGCCTACGTCTTCCGCTTGAGCAATGGGGATGACGCCTGGATGATTGTGGTTCCACATGCTGAGGAGGAGAGAGACAATAGGCTTTTAAATAACCACAAAATGCAATGGTTGAGAGATGTCAGAAAGCACCAATGGCAGAAAGACCCCTTTACTCTCAGCAGTGCCCTCCATTGCTCTAGAGCAGGAAGGCACAAAGGACTGCCTCCATCCTTCAATGGGAGACAAGCCATAAACTGTCTTGCTTCCAGTACTTTAGGAAGGTGGGAAAGCACTCGCATTCCACAGTGCTCTTACAGCGTCCTGGGAACATCTCATACAAAGGCAGCTGAACGCCGTGTCTTTTCAGCCCTTAACTCGCCAATCTGCAACATCCGCTTCTGCCGCATTTCCACCTTGCCCACCTGGCTCAGACGAAATGCCTACATCTTCCCCTTGAGCAATGGGGATGAGGCCCGGATGATTGTGGTTCCACATGCTGAGGAGGAGAGAGACAATAGGCTTTTAACTAACCACCAAGTGCATTGGTTGGGAGAGTGTCAGAAAGCACCAATGGCAGAAAGACCCCTTTACTTTACTCTCAGGCGTGCCCTCCATTGCTCTGCAGGTGGAAGGCACAAAGCACTGCCTCCATCCTTCAATGGGAGACAAGCCATAAACTGTCTTGCCTCCAGCTCTTTAGGAAGCTGAGGAACAACTCGCTTTCCACAGTCCTGTTACAGCATACCAGGAACCTCTCATACAAAGACAGCACAAACGCCATTTTGTCCCAGCCCTTAACTCGCCGCTTTGGGACTCCTGCTTCTGCAGCAACCCAGCACCACCTTGCCAACCCAGCTCAGACGAAATGCCTACATCTTCCGCTGAATCAACTGGGCTGAGTACCATATGATTGAGCGTCCACGTGCTTAGGAGGCGATAGAATGCACGCCTTTCTCCAAACACCATTTTGCACTGCTGGAGAGAGTGTTGGAAAGCAGCTATGTCAGAAAGGCCCATTTGAACTCAGCCGTGCTCTCCATTGCTCTGGAGGTGGAATGCACAAGGCACTGGCTCTGGATCCACCCCTCAATGGGAGACAACCCACACCTTGTCCTGCTTCCAGCTCTTTAGGAAGCTGAGAAACAACTCCCTTTCCACAGTGCGCTTACAGTGTCCTGGGAACATCTCATACAAAGGAGGCTGAACGCCGTTTCTTTCCAGTACTTCACTCGCAGGTCTGGAATATCTGCATCCTGAACATTTCCACCTTGCCAACCCGGCTCAGACGAAATGCCTACATCTTCCACTGAGCAATGGGGACGAGGTCCGGATGATTGTGGTTCCACATGCTGAGGAGGAGAGAGACAATAGGCTTTTAAATAACCACCAAGTGCAATGGTTGGGAGAGTGTCAGAAAGCACCAATGGCAGAAAGACCCCTTTACTCTCAGCCGTGCCCTCCATTGCTCTGCATGTGGAAGGCACAAAGCACTGCCTACATCCTTCAATGGGAGACAAGCCATAAAATGTCTTGCTTCCATCTCTCTAGGAAGCTGAGAAAGAACTCGCTTTCCACAGTGCTGTTACAGCATACGAGGAAACTCTCATACAAAGGCAGCTCAAACGCCATTTCTTCCCAGCGCTTAACTCGGCGCTTTAGGACTTCTGCTTTTGCCGCAATTTGACCTTGCCAACCCGGCTCAGACGAAATGCCTACATCTTCCCCTGAAGCAACTGGGCTGAGTCCCAAATGATTGAGCGTCCACCTGCTTAGGAGGTGATAGAGTGTGCAATTTTTCCTACCACCATTGTGCACTGGTGGAGAGACTGTCAGAAAGCAGCTATGTCAGAAAGACCTCTTTGCTCTCAGCCGTGCCCTCCATTGCTGTAGACGTGGAATGCTCAATGCACTTGCTCCACCCCCATGGGGTGACAAGACACAGACCATCTTCCTTCCATCTCTTTAGGAAGCTGAGAAAGAACTCACTCTCTACAGTGCTCTTTCTGTGTCCGGGCAACATCTCATACAAAGGCAGCTGATATGCCGTTTGTTTTCTGCGCATAACTCGCCGATTTGGAAGTTCTGCTTCTGCCAGATTTGCACCTTGCCAACCCGGCTCAGACAAAATGCCTACATCTTCCCCTTCAGCAACGGGAATGAGCCCCAGATGATTGTGCTTCCACATGCTTAGCAGGAGCAGACAATAGGCTTTTCACAAACTGCCATTGTGCACTGGTGCAGAGAGTGTCAGAATGCGCCTATGTCAGAAAGGGCCCTTTGCTCTCAACCGTGCCCTCCATTGCTCTAGAGGTGGAAGGCACAAAGCACTGCCTCCATCCTTCAATTGGAGACAAGCCATAAACTGTCTTGCCTCCAGCTTTTTAGGAAGCTGACAAACAACTCGCTTTCCACAGTCCTGTTACAGCAGACCGGGGAACTTCTCATACAAAGGCAGCTCAAACGGCATTTCTTCCCAGCCTTTCACTCGCAGCTTTAGGACTTCTGCTTCTGCCGAAATTCCACCTTGCCAACCCGGCTCAGACGAAATGCCTACATCTTCCCCTGAAGCAACAGGGCTGAGTCCCAAATGATTGTGCAACCATGTGTTTAGCAGGAGTGAGACAATACGCTTTTCACCAACCACAGTTGACTACTGGTGGACAGAGTGTCAGAAAACACCTATGTCAGAAAGGCCCCTTTCCTCTCAGTTTTGCCCTCCATTGTTCTAGACGCGGAATGCACAATGCATTGGCTCCACCCCTTAAGGGGCGACAAGCCACAGACCATATTTCTTCCATCTCTTTAGGAACTTGAGAACCAACTCTCCTGACGCATAAAAAGGAATCATGCCCCTTAGATGCCAGAAATTCCCGGGAGACATGCCAAAAACATCCTCCACACACTCTCAAAGAACCACACATTCATGCCAGAACGACCCAACAGGCACACCAGAAGCACCCACGTTGCATGCCAGAACCACCTGTAACCACCTGCTGAACACAGTGGAACAACAATTCTGACACTGAAGAACCATCTCTTCAACATGCCAGCTGCACACAACAGACACGACAGAACCAGATTCCAAACGCAGCACAACAACATGCCAGACACATTGGAAACACCTGATGGATATGCCGCAAACAGGTGCCAGAAACAACGAAATCACCTGCGGAGTATGTCAGAACTGGGGGCCAGAAATGCCACCAACACCTGTCTTACAAGCCAGAGCCACGAGCCCAAAAAGCAGGAAAGACCTGCTGGACATGCCTAAATAACCTGCTGGTGATGCCAGAACCACTTGGTGGACACCCAGGAATCACCTGCTAGGCATGCCTGAAGCACGTCACAGACATGCCAGAACCACATTACTGACATGCCAGAAACACCTCCGGGACAGACCGTAACCACCTGCCCAAAAAGCTGGAACCACCTCTCAGACGTACCAGAACCACTTGCCGGACAAGCTGGAAACATGTACTGCACAGACTGGAACCACGTGCTGAGCACGCCGGAACCACCTGCCAGACACGCCAAAATCACCTGCCTGCTACACCAGAACCACTTGGGGGACAAGCCAGAATCACGTGAAGGGCATGCCGGCACAACCTCTCAGACGTGCCAGTACCTTGTGCCGGAAACCCCAGAATCACCTGCCGGACAGATTGCAACCACCTGCCGGACACGTCGGAACCACCGACTCAGCCCACCGGAACCACTGCCGGACATGCAAAATCACCTGCCGGCTATGCCAGAACCACCTGGCGAACACTCCGGAATCACCTGCCGGGCATGCCGGAACCAGCTCTCAGACACACCAGAACCACGTGCCGGAGACACTGGAAGCACCTCCCAAGCATGCCTGAGCCACCTGCTCGACTCGCCAGAAACACCTGCCGGACACACCAAAATCACCTGCCGGGTATGCCAGAACCACCTGGCGGACACTCCGGAATCACCTGCCGCGCATGCCAGAACCACCTCTCAGACATGCCAGAAGCATGTGCCGGACACGCCGGAAACACCTACCAGACAGACCAGAACCACCTGCCAGACATGCCGGCACCAACTGCCGATCACGCCGGAGCCACGTGCTCGACTCGCCAGAACCACCTGCTGAACAGGCCAAAATCAACAGCTGGCTATGCGAGAACCACCTAGGAGACAGTCCGGAATCACCTGCCGGGCAAGCAGGAACCACCTCTCAGACGTAAGAGAACCACGTGCCGGACACTCTGGAACCAATTCCTGGAAAGACTGGAACCACATGCCGGACACGCCTGGACCACCTGCCGAGCATGCAGGAACCTCCTGCTCAACTCGCAGGACCCACCTACCGCACACGCACAAATCACCTGCTGGCTATGCCAGAACCACTTGCCGGACTTTCCGGAATCACCTACTGGGAAGGCCGGACCCACCTCTCAAATGTGCCAAAATCAAGTGCCGTAGAAGCCAGAAGCACCTGCCAAGCTAGCCGGAAGCACCTGCTCGAGTCCTTGGAACCACCTGTGGGACACGCCAAAATTACCTGCCGGCTATGCCAGAACGACTTGGTGGACAATCCGGAATCACCTGCCGGACATGACAGAACCACCTGTCAGACGTGCCGGCACCACATGCCGGACACGCCAGAATCACCTACCGGACACAACGGAACCACCTGCCAGACACGCCGGAACCATCTGCCGAGTATGGCAGAACCACCTGATCCACTCCCCAGACCACATGCTGGACACGCCAAAATCACCTGCCAGGTACGCCAGAAACACTCGGCAGACACTCCCTAATCACCTGCCGGGCATGACGGAACCACCTCTCAGACGTACCAGAACCAGAAGTCGGACAGACCGGAATCACCTGCCGGACACGCCAGAATGACCTGTCGAGAACGCCGGAGCCACCTGAACAGTACGCCAGAAACACCTGCCGGACACGCCAAAATCACCTGCCCGACACGCCAAAATCAACTGCCGGCTAAGTCAGACCAACTTGGAGGACTCTCCAGGATCACCTGCGGGGCATGCCAGTACCACCTCTCAGATGTGCCAGAAGCACATTTCGCACACTCCAGAATCACCTGCCGGGCTTGCCGGAACTACCTCTCAGACGTGCCAAACCACATGTCAGACGCTCCGGAATCACCTGCCAGTCATGCATGAACCACCTCTCAGACGTGCCACAACCACGTGCCAGAGAGACCAGAAGCACCTGCTGAGCTCGCCGGAACCACCTGCTGGACACGCCGAAACCACCTGCCTGACACACCAAAATCACCTGCCGGCTACGCCAGAACCGCTTGGCAGACAATGCGGAAACACCTGTCGGGCCGGCCGGAACCACCTCTCAGATGTACAAGAACCATGTGCATGAGATGCCGGAACCACACCCCGAACAGACGGAAACCACCTGCCACACGTGCCTGAACCACCTGCCGTGCCCGCCGGAACCACATGCTCGACTCACCAGAACCACCTACCTGACATGCAAAAATCCCCTGCCGGGTATCCCAGAACCACTTGGCGGACACTCCGGAATCATTTGCCGGACATGCCGGAACCAGCTCTCAGACACACCAGAACCACGTGCCGGAGACGCTGGAAGCACCTGCAGATCTCACCGGAACCACCTGCTCGAAAAGCCGGAAACACCTGCCAGACACACCAAAATCGCCTGATGGCTACGCCAGAACCACTTGCTGGAGAATCCGGAATCACCTGCAGGGCATGCCGGAACGACCTCTCAAACGTGCCAGAACCATGTGCCGGAGATGCCAGACGCACCTAGCGAGCACGCCGGAACCACCTGCTAGAGTCGCCGGAACCACCTGCCGGACATGGGAAAATCACCTGCTAGCTACACCAGAACCACTTGCCGGACACTCCGGAATCACCTGCCGGGCATGCTAGCACAACGTCTCAGACGTGCCTGAAGCACCCTCCGGACACACCAGAACCACCTCCCGACAGACTGGAAGCACCTGCCAGACTCGCCAGAACCACCTGCTTGACTCACCAAACCCACCTGCCGGACATGCCAAAATCACCTGCAGGGTATGCCAGAACCACTGGGCAGACCAGGCGGAATCATGTGCCGGGCATGCAGGCAAAACCTCTCAGACGTGCCAGAACCACGTGCCGGACACACCGGGACCACCTCCCGGACAGACCAGAACTATCTGCCGACCACGCTGGAAGCACCTGCTCGACTCGCCAGAACCACCTGCTGGACACGCCAAAATCACCTGCCGGCTACGTCAGAACCACTTGGCACACAGTCCAGAATCACCTGCAGGGCATGCCGGAACCACCTCTGAGATGTGCCAGAACCACATGCTGAAGACGCCGGAAGCACCTGCCGAGCATGTCGGAACGACCTGATACAACCCCAGAAGCACCTGCCAGACAGGTGGAAATCACCTGCCGGCTACGCCAGAACCACTTAGTGGACACTCCAGAATTACCTGCTGGGCATGCAGGAACTACCTCTCAGTCGTGCCAGAACCACGTGCCAGAAACGCTGGAATCACCTACCAGACAGGCCGGAACCACCAACTGGACACGCCGGAACTACCTGCTGAGCAAGATGGAGCCACCTGCTAAACTCACTGGAACCACGTGCCAGACATGCCAAAATCACCTGCTGGCTATGGCAGAACCACGTGGCGGACAGTGTGGAAAGACATGCTGGGCATGCCCAAACCACCTCTCAGACTTTCCAAAACCACATTCCGGAGACGCCTGAACCAGCTGCCGAGCATGTTGGAGCCACCTGCTCGACTCTCCGGAACCACCTGCCGGATACGCCAAAACCACCTTCTGGCTAGGCCAGAACCACGTGGTGGACACTCCAGAACCACCTGCTCGACTCGCCAGAACCACATCTCTGACATGCCAGAAACACGTGCCACACACGCCAGAAGCACCTCCCGGACTGACCGTAAGCAACTGCCGGACACGCCTGAAGCATCTGCTGTGCACGCCGGAACCACCTGCTCAACTCGCCGGAACCACCTGCCGGACTCGCCTCAACCACCAGCTTGCTATGTCAGAACTACTTGGCGGACACTCAGGAATCACCAGCCGAGCATCCCAGAACGACCTCTCTGATGTGCCGGAACCACGTGCCAGACACTCCGGAACCGTCTGCTGAGCATGTCGGACCCACCTGCTCAAATCGCCGGAACCACCTGCCGAACACATAAAAATCGCCTGTCGACTACGCCAGAACCACGTGACGGACTGCGTGGAAAGACATGCCAAGCATGCCAGAACCACCTCTCAGACGTGCCAAAATCATATTCCGGACACGCCTGAACCAGCTGCCTAGCACACCGGATCCACCTGCTGGACTCGCTGGAACCAACTGCCGGACATGCCAAAATCACGTGCCGGCTACACCAGAACCACCTGGCGGACTCTCCGGAATCACCTGCTGGGCATGCCAGAGACACCTCTCAGACGTGCCAGAACCACGTGCTGGACACGTCAGAACGACCTCCCGGAGTGACCGGAACCACGTGCAGGACACGCCTGAACCCCCTGCTGAGCACGCCGGACCCATCTGCTCGCCTTGCAACAACCACCTGCTAGACATGTCAAAATCACCTGCCGGCTAGGCAAGAACCTCTTGGCGGACACTCAGGATTCACCTGCTGGGCATGCGAGAACCACCTCTCAGACGTGCCAGAACCACGTGCCGGACATGTCAGAACCACCTCCCATACTGACCGGAACCACCTGCGGGACATGCCTGAACCACCTGCAGAGCACGCCAGAACCAACTGCTCAACTTGCCGGAAGCAACTGCCGGACTCGCCTCAACCACCTGCCGGCTATGCCAGAACTACTTGGCGGACACTCAGGAATCACCTGCCGAGCATCCTGGAACCACCTCTCAGATGTGCCTGAACCACGTGCTGGTCACGCCGGAACCCCCTGCTGAGCACGCCAGACACAGCTGCTCAACTCGCCGGAACCACCTGCCAGAGCAGCAAAAATCACCTGCCGGCTATGCCGGAACCAAATGTCAGACAGTCCGGAATGACCTGCCGGGCATGCCGGTACCACCTCTCAGATGTGCCAGAAACACGTGCAGTACACACTGGAACCAGCTGCCAGACAGACCGGAACCACATGCCAGACACGCCAGAACCACCTGCTGAGCACCTCAGAACCACCTGCTCGACTCTCCGGAAACACCTGCCGAACATGTCAAAATCACCTGCCGGCTATGCCAGAACCACGTGGCAGACAGTCTGGAAAGACATGCCGGGCATGCCGGAACCACCTGTCAGACGTGCCAGAACCACATGCCAGACACGGCGGAAGCACCTGCCAAGCACACCGGAACCACCGGCTTGACTGGCCGGAAACACCGGCCAGAAACGCCAAAATCAACTGCCGGGTACGGCAGAACTTCTTGGTGGACACTCCGGAGTCACCTGCCAGGCGTGTCGGAACCACATCTAAGACGTGCCAGAACAATGTGCCAGACACACAGGAACCACCTCCCGGACAGACCGGAAACAACTGCCAGGATCGCCAGAACCACCTGCTTGACTCACCGGAACCACCTGCTGGAAACGTCTGAACCACCCGCCAAGCACGCCGGATCCACCTCCTCTACTCGCCGGAACCACCTGCTGGACACACACAAATCACCAGCGGGCTATGCCAGAACCACTTCTGGACACTCTGGAATCAAATGCTGGGCATGCCGGAGCCCCCTCTCAGATGTGCCAGAAGCACATGCTGGAGACAGTGGAAGCACTTGCCGAGCATGCCTGAACAACCAGATCCACTCCCCAGAACCACCTGCCTGATATGCCAAAATCAACTGCTGGCTATGCCAGAACCACTTGGCGGACACTCCGGAATCACCTGCCGTGCATGCCGGAACCACCTCTCAGATGTACAAGAACCACATCCCGGACACGCCAGAACCACATCCTGGATAGACTGGAACCACCTGCCTGACACAACTGAACCACCTGCCGAGCACGCCGGAACCACCTGCTCGACTCACCGGAACCACCTGCTGGACACGCCAAAATCACCTGCCGGCTACGCCAGAACCACTTGGTGGACAATCCGGAATCACTTGCCGTGCATGCCGGAACCACATCCTGGACAGACTAGAAACATCTGCTGGACAAGCCTGAAGCACCTGCTGGTAATGCCGGAAACACCTCTCAGACATGCCAGAAACACGTGCCGGAGATGCCGGAATCACCTGTCGGGCATCCTGGATTCACCTTTCAGACGTGCCAGAAGCACGTACCGGAGACGTTGGAAGCACCTGCCGAGCACGCCAGAACCACCTGCTCTACTCGCCGGAACCACCTGCTGGACATGTCAAAATCACCTGCCGGCTTCGCCAGCACCACATGTCGGACACTCCGGAATCACCTGTCGGGCATGTCGCATCCACAACTCAAACATGCCACAGCCACGTGCCGGAGATTCCGGAAGCACCTGCCGAGCTCACAGGAACCACCTTCTTGACTCGCAGGAACCAGCAGACGGACACGCCAAAATCACCTGCAGGCTAAGCCAGAACCACTTGCCGGACACTCAGGAATACCCTGCCGGGCATGCCGGAAGCACCTCTGAGACGAGCCTGAACCACGTGCTGGAGTCGCTGGAAGCACCTGCCGAGCACGCCGGAAGCACCTTCTCGACTCCCAGGACCCACCAGCCGGACACGCCAAAATCACCTACCGGCTATGCCAGAACCACTAGCCGGACACTGCGGAATGACCTATCAGGCATACCGGAGCCACCTCTCAGACGTGCCAGATCCACGTGCCGGACACACCGGAACCAACAACCAGACAGAACGGAACGACGTGCCGGATGCTCCTGAACCACCTGCCGAGCATGCAGGAACCACCTGCTCGACTCGGAGGACCCACCTGCAAGAGACGCCAAAATCAACAGCCGGCTATGGGAGAACCACTGCCCGGACACTCTGGAATCACCTGCCGGGCATGCCGGATGCACCTCTCAAAAGTGCCAGAACCAGGTGTCGGAGACGCTGGAACCACCTCCCGGACAGACCGGAACCAACTACCGGACACGCCGCAACCACCTGCTCGACTCCTCATAACCACCTGCCGGACACGCAAAAATCACCTGCCGGCTACGCCACAACCAGTTGGTGAACACTTCGGAATCACCTGCCGCGCTGGCTGGAACCACCTGCCGGTCATGCCAAAATCACCTGCCAACTACGCCAGAACCACTTGGCGGACACTGCGGAAACACCTGTCGGGCCGGCCGAAACCACATCTCAGACGTGCCAGAACCATGTGCATGAGATGCTGGAACCACACCCCGAACAGACCGAAACCACCTGCCAGACCTGCCTGAACCACCTGCCGAGTACGCCGGAACCACCTGCTCGACTCGCCAGAACCACCTACCTGACACGCCAAAATCACCTGCTGGGTATGCCAGAACCACTTGGCGGACACTCCGGAATCATCTGCCGGACATGCCAGAACCAGCTCTCAGACACACCAGAACCACGTGCCGTAGACGCCGGAAGCAACTGCCGAACATGCCGGAGCCACCTGCTCGACTCACCAGAAACACCTGCCGGACACGCCAAAATCACCTGCCGGGTACGCGAGAACCACCTGGCGGACAGTCCGGAATCACCTGTTGGGCATGCGCAACCACCTCTGAGACGGACCAGAACCACGTGCTGTACACGCCGTAACCACCTACCTGACAGACCGGAATCACCTTTGGGGCATGCCGGAACCACCTGTCAGATGTGCCAGAAACACATGTCGGAGACGCCGGAAGCACCTGCCGAGCACGTTGGAACCACCTGCTCAACTCGCCTGAACCACCTGCCGGACACGCCAAAATCACCTGCTGGCTACGCCAAAACCACTTGGTGGAATCTCCGGGATCACCTGCCGGGCAGACCGGAAACACCTCTCAGACGTGACAGAACCATGCGCCAGACATGCCAGAAACACCTGCCGAGTATACTGGAACCACGTGGCGGACAGTCCAGAATCACCTGCCGGGCATGCCGGAACCACCTCTCAGACGTACCAGAACCACATGCAGGACACGCAGGAACCACGTCCTGGACAGACTGGAACCACCTGCCGGACACGCCTGAACCACCTGCCGAGCACGCCGGAACCACCTGCTCAACTCGCCGTAACCACCTCCCTGACACGCCAAAATCACCTGCTGGTTAAGCCAGAACCACGTGGCGGACAGTCCAGGGTCACCAGCCGGTCATGCTGGAACCACCTCTCAGACTTACCAGAACCATTTGCTGGACACGCTGGAACCACCTGCCGAGTATGCCGGAACCACCTGCTCCACTCCCCAGAACCACCTGCCGGACATGCCCAAATCACATGCCAGCTACCCCAGAACCACTTGACGGACACTCCGAACTCACCTGCCGGTCATGCCGGAGACCTCTCAGAGGTGACAGAACCACGTTCCGAACATGCCGGAACCACCTCCAGTACAGACCGGAATCACCTGCCAGACCCTCCTGAACCACCTGCCGAGCACGTCTGAACCACCTGCTCGACTAGCCAGAACCACCTGCAGGACACGCCAAAATCAACTGCAGGCTACGCCAGAACCACGTGCCAGAGACTCCGGAGGCACCTGCCGAGCATTCTGGAACCACCTGATACACTCTGCAGAACTACCTGCCGGACACGCCAAAAACACCTACGGCTACGCCAGAACCACTTGCCGGACACTCCGTAATCACCTGCCGGACATGCCGGAACCACCTCTCAAACGTGCCAGAACTACTTGCTGGAGACGCCGGAAGCACCTGCCGATATCTCCGGAACCACCCGCTCGACTCACCGGAACCACCAGCCGGACACGCCAAAATCAACTGCAGGCTACGCCAGAACCACGTGCCAGAGACTCTGGAGGCACCTGCCGAGCATTCTGGAACCACCTGATACACTCCGCAGAACTACCTGCCGGACACGCCAAAAACACCTACGGCTACGCCAGAACCACTTGCCGGACACTCCGTAATCACCTGCCGGACATGCCGGAACCACCTCTCAAACGTGCCAGAACTACTTGCTGGAGACGCCGGAAGCACCTGCCGATATCTCCGGAACCACCCGCTCAACTCACCGGAACCACCAGCCGGACACGCCAAAATCACCTGATGGCTACGCCACAACCACTTGCTGGACAATCGGGAATCACCTGCAGGGCATGCCGGAACGACCTCTCAAACGTGCCAGAACCACATGCCAGAGACGCCAGAAGTACCTGCCGAGCACCCCGGAATCACCTGCTAGACTCACCGGAACCACCTGCTGGACTCGGGAAAATCACCTGCCGGCTACACCAGAGCCACTTGCCGGACACTCCAGAATCACCTGCGGGGCATGGCAGCACAACCTCTCAGACGTGCCTGAAGCACCCTCCAGACACACCAGATCCACCTCCCGGAAAGACTGGAACCACCTGCCTGACTCGCCAGAATCACCTGTTTCAGTCGCTAAACCCACCTGCCGGACATGCCAAAATCACCTGCCGGGTACGCCAGAACCACTTGGCAGACAAGGCGGAATCACGTGCCGGGCATGCTGGCAA
Source organism: Equus caballus (assembly GCF_041296265.1). Lineage (NCBI taxonomy): Eukaryota > Metazoa > Chordata > Mammalia > Perissodactyla > Equidae > Equus > Equus caballus. The sequence goes on from NC_091704.1 coordinate 8,681,565, forward strand.
AACCTCTCAGACATGCCAGAACCACGTACCGGACATGCTGGGACCACCTCCTGGACAGACCGGAACCACCTGCCGGACACGCCGGAACCACCTGCTCGACTCGCTGGAACCACCGCCTGACACCCAAAATCACCTGCCGGCTATGCCAGGACCACGTGGTGGACTGTCCGGAATCACCTGCCGGGCATGCTGGAACCACGTCCTGGACAGACTGGAAACACCTGCTGGACACGCCTGAACCACCTGCTGGGCATGACGGAACCACCTCTCACAGGTGCCAGAACCATGTGCCGGACTCGCCAGAAGCACCTGCCGAGCACGCCGGAACCACCTGGTCAACTCGCAGGACCCAACTAACAGACAGGCCAAAATCACCTGCCGGCTGTGTGAGAACCACTTGTCGGACACTCCTGTATCACCTGACGGGCATGCCGGAACCAAGTCTCAGACATGCCAGAACCACGTTCTGGAGATGCCGGAAGCACCTGCTGAGCTCGCCGGAACCACCTGCCGGACATGCCAAAATCACCTTCTGGCTACACCAGAAACTCTTGGAGGACTCTCCGGGATCACCTGTCGGGCATGCCGGAAACACCTCTCAAACGTGGCAGAACCACATGCCGCAGACGCCGGAAGCACCTGCCGAGCTCGCCGGAACCACCTGCATGACTCGCCAGAACCAGCTGCCGGACACGCCAAAATCACCCGTCGGGTAAGCCAGAACCACTTGGTGGACAATCCGGAATCACCTGCCGGGTATGTCGGAACAACCTTTCAGACGTGCCAGGTAGATGTGCTAGAGACGCCAGAAGCATCTGCAGAGCATGACAGAACCACCTGCTTGACCCGTCGGAACCACCTGCCGGACACGCCAAAATCACCTGCTGGCTACGCCAGAACCACTTGTTGGACTCTCCAGGATCACCTGCCTGGCAGACCGGAAACACCTCTCAGACGTGACAGAACCATGTGCCGGACATGCCAGAAACACCTGCCGAGTATACCGGAACCACGTGGCGGACAGTCCAGAATCACCTGCCGGGCATGCCGGAACCACCTCTCAGACGTACCAGAACCACGTGCAGGACACGCAGGAACCACGTCCTGGACAGACTGGAACCACCTGCTGGACACGCCTGAACCACCTGCCAAACACGCTGGAACCACCTGCTCGACTCGCCATAACCACCTCCCTGACACGCCAAAATCACCTGCCGGTTAAGCAAGAACCACGTGGTGGACAGTCCGGGGTCACCAGCCGGGCATGCTGGAACCACCTCTCAGACTTACCAGAACCATTTGCTGGACACCCTGGAACCACCTGCCGAGTACGCCGGACCACCTCTGAGACGTACCACTACCACGTGCTGGACACACCGGAACCACATCCTGGATAGACTGTAACCACCTGCCGGACCCGCCTGAACCACTGACCGAGCACGCCAGAACCACCTGCTCAACTGGCAGGACCCACCTGCTGAAAATGCCAAAATCACCAGCCGGCTATGTCAGAACCACTTGGCGGACACTCCGGAATCACCTGCCTGGCATGCCGGAACCACCTCTCAGACATGTCAGAACCACATGCCAGAGACACTGGATGAACCTGCCGAACACAGCATAACCACCTGCTCAACTCACCAGAACCACCTGATGGACATGCCAAAATCAACTGCCGGCTAGGACAGAACCACGTGGCGGAATCTATGGAATCACTGGCCGGGCATGCCTGAACCACCTGTCAGAAGTGCTGGAAGCAAGTGCCAGGCACGCTGGAACCCCCTCCCAGACAGACCGGAACCACCTGCCGGACCACCTTAAGCACCTGCCGCGCACGCCAGAACCTCCTGCTCGACTCGCCGGAACCACCTGCCGGACACGCCAAAATCACCAGTCGGCTACTCCAGAACCACATGCCGGAGACTCTGGAAGCACCTGCCTAGCATGCCGAAACCACCTAATCCACTCCCCAGAACTACCTGCAGGACACGCCAAAATCACCTATGGCTATGCCAGAACCACTTGCCGGACTCTCCGGAATCACCTGCTGGGCATTACGGAACCACCTCTCAAATGTGCCAGAACTACGTGCCGGAGACGCCGGAAGCACCTGCAGATCTCACCGGAACCACCTGCTCGAAAAGCCGGAAACACCTGCCAGACACGCCAAAATCGCCTGATGGCTATGCCAGAAGAACTTGCTGGAGAATCTGGAATCACCTGCAGGGCATGCCGGAACGACCTCTCAAACGTGCCAGAACCACGTGCCGGAGATGCCAGACGCACCTGCCGAGCATGCCGGAACCACCTGCTAGAGTCGCCGGAACCACGTGTCGGACATGGGAAAATCACCTGCTAGCTACACCAGAACCACTTGCCGGACACTCCGGAATCACCTGCCGGGCATGCTAGCACAACGTCTCAGACGTGCCTGAAGCAACCTCCGGACACGCCAGAACCACCTCCCGACAGACTGGAAGCACCTGCCAGACTCGCCAGAACCACCTGTTTGACTCGCCAAGAACCACCTGTTTCACTCGCCAAACCCACCTGCAGGACATGCCAAAATCACCTGCAGGGGATGCCAGAACCACTGGGCAGACAAGGCGGAATCATGTGCCGGGCATGCAGGCAAAACCTCTCAGACGTGCCAGAACCACGTGCCAGACACACCAGGACCACCTCCCGGACAGACCAGAACTATCTGCCGACCACGCCGGAAGCACCTGCTCGACTCGCCAGAACCACCTGCTGGACACACCAAAATCAGCTGCCGGCTACATCAGAACCACTTGGCACACAGTCGTGAATCACCTGCAGGGCATGCCGGAACCACCTCTCAGATGCGCCAGAACCACATGCAGAAGACACCAGAAGCAACTGCCGAGCATGTCGGAACGACCAGATACAACCCCAGAAGCACCTGCCAGACAGATGGAAATCACCTGCCGGCTACGCCACAACCACTTAGCGGACACTCCGGAATTACCTGCTGGGCATGCAGGAACCACCTCTCAGACGTGCCAGGACACCGTGCCGTATACCCCAGAACCTTCTGCCGGATAGACCGGAACAACCTGCCGCACACGCAGGAACCACCGGCTCGACTCGCCGGAACCACCGCCAGACATGCAAAATCACCTGCCGGCTATGCCAGAACCACTTGGTGAACACTCCGGAATCACCTGCCGGGCATGCCGGAACCACCTCTCAGACATGCCAGAAACATGTTCCGGACACGCCGGTACCACCTGCCGAGTATGCCGGAACCACCTGATCCACACCCCAGAACCACCTGCTGGACACGCCAGAATCACCGGCCGGCTACGTCAGAACTACTCGGCAGACACTCCGGAACCACGTGCCGGGCATGCCTGAACCACCTCTCAGAGGTGCCAGAACCACGTGCCGGACACTCCGGAATCACCTGCCGGGCATGCCAGAACCATCTCTCAGACGTGCCAGAACCATGTTCCGGACACGCCGGTACCACCTGCCGAGCTCGCCGGAACCACCTGCTGGACTCGCCATAATCATCTGCCGGCTACGCCAGAACCACTCAGCAGAGACTCCGGAATCACCTGCCGGGTTTGCTGCAACCACCTGCCGGTCACGCCAACATCACCTGCCAGCTACGCCAGAACCAGTTGCCGAACACTCCGGAATCACCTGCCGGGCATGCCGGAACCACATCTCAGACATGCCAGAACCACATGCCAATGACACCGGAAGTACCTCCCGAGAACGCCGGAACCACCTGCTCGACTCGCCAGAACCACCTACCTGACACGCCAAAATCACCTGCCGGCTACTCCACAACCAGTCGGTGAACACTTCGGAATCACCTGCCGGGCTTGCTGGAACCACATGCCGGTCATGCCAGAATCACCTGCCAGCTACGTCAGCACCACTTGGAAGACAATCCGGAAACACCTGTCGGTTCGTCCGGAACCACCTCTCAGACGTGCCAGAACCATGTGCCTGAGATGCTGGAACCACACCCCGAACAGATCGAAACCTCTTGCCAGACACGCCTGAACCACCTGACCAGCACGCCGGAACCACCTGCTCGACTCGCCAGAACCACCTACCTGACACGCCAAAATCACCTGCCGGGTATGCCAGAACCACTTGGTGCACCCTCCGGAATCACCTGTCGGGCAGGTGGAACCACCTCTCAGACTTGCCAAAATCATGTTCTGGACGTGGCGGTACCACCGGCCGAGTATGCCGGAACCACCTGATCCACTCCCCAGAACCACCCTCTGGACACACCAAAATCACCTGCCAGCTACGCCAGAACCACTTGGTGGGCACTCCGGAATCATGTGCCGGACATGCCAGAACCAGCTCTCAGACACACCAGAACCACGTGCCAGATATGCCGGAAGCACCTGCTGAGCATGCTTGAGCCACGTGCTCGACTAGCAAGAAGCACCTTCCGGATATGCCAAAATCACTTGCCGGCTACGCCACAAGCACTTGATGGACACTCCGGAATCATCTGCCGGACATGCCAGAACCAGCTCTCAGACACACCAGAACCACGTGCTGGAGACGCCGGAATCACGTGCTGAGCATGCCTGAGCCACCTGTCGACTCACAAGAAACACCTGCCGGTCACGCCAAAATCACCTGCCGGCTACGCCACAACCACTTGTTGGACACTCCGCAATCACCTGCCGGTCATGTTGGAAACACCTCTCAGAGGTGCCACAACCACATGCCGGAGACGGCGGAAGCACCTGCTGAGAATGCCGGAAGTTCCTGATCCACTCCACAGAACCACCTGCCGGACACGCCAAAATCACCTGCCGGCTACGCCAGAACCACTTGGCGGACACTCCAGAATCACCAGCCGGGCATGCCAGCACAACCTCTCAGAAGTGCCAGAAGCATGTGCCGGACAGGCCGGAACCATCTCCCGGACAGACCGGAACCACAGGAAACACTCGCCGGAACCACCTGCTTGACTCACCAGTCCCACCTGCCGGACACGCCACAATCACCTGCCCTCTACACCAGAATTACTTGGCGGACAAGGCGGAATCACGTGAAGGGCATGCCGACACAACCTCTCAGTCATGCCAGAACCACATGCCAATGACACCGGAAGCACCTGCCGAGCACGCCGGAACCACCTGCTCGACTCACCAGAACCACCTGACGGACATGCCAAAATCACCTGCCGGCTATGCCACAACCAGTTGGTGAAAACTTTGGAATCACCTGCCAGGCTTGCTGGAACCACATGCCGGTCACGCCAACATCATCTGCCAGCTACGCCAGAACCACTTGGCGGACATTCTGGAAACACCTGTCGGGCCGGCCGTAACCAATTCTCAGACGTGCCAGAACCATGTACCTGAGATGCCGGAACCACACTCCAAACAGACCGAGACCACCTGCCAGACGTGCATGAACCACCTGCCGAGCACGCCGGAACAACCTGCTCGACTCGCCGGAAGCACCTACCTGACAAACCAAAATCACCTGCCGGGTATGCCAGAACCACTTGGTGCAGCCTCCGGAATCACCTGTCGGGCAGGCGGAACCACCTCTCAGACTTGCCAGAATCATGCTCTGGAGACGGCGGTACCACCGGCCGAGTATGGCGGAACCATCTGATCCACTCCCCAGAACCACCCTCTGGACACACCAAAATCTCCTGCCGGCTACGCCAGAACCACTCGGCAGACACTCCGGAACCACCTCCAGGACAGCCCGGAACCACCTGCAGGACACGCCGGGACCACCTGCTTGAGTCGCCAGAACCACCTGCTGGACACGCCAGAATCACCAGCCGGCTACGCCACAACCACTTGTCGGACACTCCGGAATCACCTGCCGGGCATGCTGGAACCACCTCTCAGAGGTGCCACAACCACATGCCGGAGACGCCGGAATCTCCTGCCGAGAATGCAGGAAGTTCCTGATCCACTCCCCAGAACCACCTGCCGGGCACGCCAAAATCACCTGCCGGCTACGCCAGAACCACTTGGCGGACACTCCAGAATCACCTGCCGGGCATGCTAGCACAACCTCCCAGAAGTGCCAGAAGCACGTGCCTGACAGGCCAGAACCATCTCCCGGAAAGACCGGAAACAGAGGAAACACTCGCCGGAACCAACTGCTTGACTCACCGGTCCCACCTGCCAGACACGCCAAAATCACCTGCCCTCTACACCAGAATTACTTGGCGGACAAGTCGGAATCACGAGAACGGCATGCCGCCACAACCTCTCAGACGTGACAGAACCTCGTGCCAGACACCCCAGAACCACATGCCGGACAGACCGGAACCACCTGCCAAACACGCCGGAACCACCGGCTCGACTCGCCGGAACCATTGCCGGACATGCAAAATCACCTGCCGGCTACACCAGAAACACTTGGCGAACACTCCGGAATCACCTGCCGGGCATGCCGGAACCAACTCTCAGACATGCCAGAACCACATGCCAGTGACACCGGAAGCACCTGCCGAGCACACCGGAACCACCTGCTGTACCCGCCAAAAATCACCTTCCGGCTACGCCACAACCAGTTGGTGAACACTTTGGAATCACCTGCCGGGCTTGCTGGAACCACCTGCCGGTCACGCCGACATCACCTGCCAGCTACGCCAGAACCACTTGGCGGACATTCCGGAAACACCTGTTGGGCCGGCCGGAACCACCTCTCAGACGTGCCAGAACCATGTGCCTGAGATGCCCGATCCACACTCCCAACAGACCGAGACCTCCTGCCAGACCCGCGTGAACCAACTGAGGAGCATGCCGGAACCACCTGCTCGACTCGCCGGAACCACATACCTGACACACCAAAATCACCTGCCGGGTATGCCATAACCACTTGGTGCACCCTCCGGAATCACCTGTCGGGCAGGAGGAACCACCTCTCAGACTTGCCAGAACCATGTTCCGGACACGGCGGTACCACCTGCCGAGTATGCCGGAACCACCGGATCCACTCCCCAGAACCACCTGCTGGACACACCAAAATCACCTGCCGGCTACACCTGAACCACTTGGCAGACACGCCGGTATCACCTGCTGGGCATGCCGGAACCACCTCTCAGAGGTGCCAGAACCACATGCCTGAGAGACCGGAGGCAACTGCCGAGCTCGCCGGAATCACCTGCTGGACATGCCGGAACCACCTGCCTGACAGGCCAAAATCATATGCCGGGTATGCCAAAACCACTTGGTGGACACTCCGGAATCACCTGGCGGGCATGCCGGAACCACGTCATGGACAGACTGCAAACACCAGCCGGACACGCCTGCACCACCTGCTTAGAATGCTGGAACCTCCTGATGCACTCCCCAGAACCACCTGCTGGACACGCCAAAATCACCCGCCAGCTACTCCAGAACCACTCGGCAGACACTCCGGAATCACCTGCCGGGCATGCCGGAACCACCTCTCAGAGGTGCCACAACCACGTGCTGGAGAGTCCAGAAGCAACTGCCCAGCACGCCGGGACCACCTGCTTGACTCGCCAGAACACCTGCCGGACACGCCAAAATCACCTGCCAGCTATGCCACAAACAGTTGGTGAACACTTCGGAATCACCTGCCTCGCTTGCTGGAACCACCTGCCGGTCATGCCAAAATCACCTGCCGGCTACGCCAGAACCACTCGGCAGACACTCCGGAACCACCTCCAGGACAGACCGGAATCACCTGCCGGACACGCCGTGACCACCTGCTTGACTCGCCAGAACCACCTGCCGGACACGCCAAAATCACCAGCCGGCTACACCACAACCACTTGTCGGACACTCCGGAATCACCTGAAGGGCATTTTGGAACCACCTCTCAGAGGTGCCGCAACCACATGCCAGAGATGGCGGAAGCACCTGCCGAGAATGCCGGAAGTTCCTGATCCGCTCCCCAGAACCACCTGCTGGACACGCCAAAATGACCTGCCGGCTACACCAGAACCACTTGGCGGACACTCCAGAATCACCTGCGTGGCATGCCAGCACAACCTCTCAGAAGTGCCAGAAGCATGTGCCGGACAGGCCGGAACCATCTCGCGGACAGACCAGAACTACAGGAAACACTCGCTGGAACCACCTGCTTAACTCACCGGTCCCACCTGACGGACACGACAAAAAACCTGCCCACTACACTGGAACCACTTGGCGGACAAGCCGGAATCACGTGAAGGGCATGCCGACTCAACCTCTCAGACATGCCAGAACCTCGTGCTGGACACCCCAGAAACACCTGTCGGACAGACCAGAACCACATGCCGGACATGCCGGAACCACTGGCTCGACTCGCCGGAACCACCGCTGGACGTGCAAAAATCACCTGCCGGCTACACCAGAACCACTTGTTGAACACTCCGGAATCACCTGCCGTGCATGCTGGAACCACCTCCCAGAAGTGCCAGAATGACATGCCATTGACACCGGAAGCACGTGCCGACCACGCCGGAACCACCTGCTCGACTCGCCAGAAGCAACTGCCGGACACACCAAAATCACCTGCTGGCTACGCCACAACGAGTTGGTGAACACTTCAGAATCAACTGCTGGGCTTGCTGGAAGCACCTGCTGGTCACGCCAACATCACCTGCCAGCTATGCCAGAACCACTTGGCGAACATTCCGGAAACACCTGTCGGGCATGCCGGAACCACATCTCAGACGTGCCAGAACCATGTGCCCGAGATGCCGGGACCACACCCCGAACAGACTGAAACCACCAGCCAGACCCGCCTGAACCACCTGCCGAGCACACTGGAACCACCTGCTCGACTCGCCGGAACCACCTACCTGACACACAAAAACCACCGGCCAGGTATGCCAGAATCACTTGGTGGTCACTCCGGAATGATCTGCCGGACATGCCAGAACCAGCTCTCAGACACACCAGAACCACGTTACAGAGACGCCGGAAGCACCAGCTGAGCATGCCTGAGCCACCTGCTCGACTCGCAAGAAACACCTGATGGACACGCCAAAATCACCTGCCGGGTACGCCAGAACCACTTGGCAGACACTCCGGAAACACCTGTCGGACATGCCGGAACCAGCTCTCAGAGTTGCCAGAACCATGTTCTGGACACGCCGGTACCAACTGCCGAGCATGCCAGAACCACCTGATCCACACCTCAGAACCACCTGCTGGACAGGCCAAGATCACCTGCCGGCTACGCCACAGCCACTTGTCGGACACTCCGAAATCACCTGGCAGGCATGCTGGAACCACCTCTCAGAGGTGACACAACCACATGCCGGAGACGGTGGAAGCACCTGCCGAGAATGCCGGAAGATCCTGATCCACTCCACAGAACCCCCTGCCGGACACGCCAAAATCACCTGCCGGCTACGCCAGAACCACTTGGCGGACACTCCAGAATCACCTGCCGGGCATGCCAGCACAACCTCTCAGAAGTGCCAGAAGCACCTGCCGGACAGGCCGGAACCATCTCCCGGACAGACTGGAACCACAGGAAACACTCGCAGGAACCACCTGCTTGACTCCCCATTCCCACATGCCAGACACGCCAAAATCACCAGCCGGCTACACCACAACCACTTGTCAGACACTCCGGAACCACCTGCCAAGCACGCCAGAACCACCTGCTTGACTCGCAACAAACCCCTGCCGGACACGCCAAAATCACCTGCCGGGTACGCCAGAACCACTTGTTGGACACTCCGGAATCATCTGCCAGACATGCCAGAACCAGCTCTCAAACACACCAGAACCACGTGCCGCAGACGCCGGAAGCACCTGCTGAGCATGCCTGAGCCACATGCTCGACTCGCAAGAAACACCTGCCAGTCACGCCAAAATCACCTGCCGGCTACGCCAGAACCACTTGGCGGACACTCCGGAATCACCTGCCGGGCATGCCGGAACCACCTCTCAGAGGTGCCAGAACCACATGCCGGACACTCCGGAATCTCCTGCCGGGCATGCTGGAACCATCTCTCAGACGTGCCACAACCACGTGCCGGACAGACTGGAAGCAACTGCCGAGCTGACCGGAACCACCTGCTGGCCACGCTGGAACCACCTGCCTGACAGGCCAAAATCATATGCCGGCTACGCCAAAACCACTTGGTGGACACTCCAGAATCACCTTGCGGGCATGCCAGAACCACGTCATGGACAGACTGCAAACACCTGCCGGACCTGCCTGAACCACCTGCCGCGCATGCCGGAACCACCTGCTCGACTCAACAGAGCCACCTGCCGGACACACCAGAAACCCCTGCGGGGGTACGCCAGAACCACTTGGAGGACTCTCCAGGATCATCTTCCGGGCTGCCGGAACCACCTCTCACACGTACAAGAACCATGTGCCAGACACGCCGGAATCACCTCCCATGTATGCCGGAACCACCTGATACACTCCCCAGAACCACCTGCTGGACACGCCAAAATCACCTGCTGGCTACGCCAGAACCACTCGGCAGACACTCCGGAACCACCTCCAGGACAGACCGGAACCACCGACCGACACGCCGGGACCACCTGCTTGACTCGCCGAAACCACCTGCCGGAGACGCCAAAATCTCCTGCCGGGTACTCCAGAACCACTTGGCGGACACTCCGGAATCACATGTCGGGCATGCCGGAACCACCTCTCAGACTTGCCAGGACCATGTTCTGGACACGCCGGTACCACCTACCGAGTATGCCGGAACCACCTGATCCACTCCCCAGAACCACCTGCTGGACATGCCAAAATCACCTGCCGGCCACGCCAGAACCACTTGGCGGACACTCCAGAATAACCTGCCGGGCATCCCGGAACCACCTCTCAGAGGTGCCAGAACCACTTGCCGGAGACTCCGGAATCTCCTCCCGGGCATGCCGGAACCATCTCTCAGACGTGCCACAACCACGTGCCGGAGAGACCTGAAGCAACTGCCGAGCTCGCCGGAACCACCTGCAGGCCTTGCTGGAACCACCTGCCTGACAGGCCAAAATCACTAGCCGGCTACGCCACAACCACTTGTCGGACACTCCAGAACCACCTCCAGGACAGACCGGAACGACCTGCCAGACACGCCGGGACCACCTGCTTGACTCCCAAGAACCACCTGCCGGACACGCCAAAATCACCTGCCGGCTACGCCAGAACCACTTGAGGGAAAAGCCGGAATCACGTGAAGGGCATGCGGACACAACCTCTCAGACGTGCCAAAACCTCGTGCTGGACACACCAGAACCACCTGCAGGACAGAATGGAACCACCTGCCGGACACGCCGGAAACACCGGCTCAACTCGCCGGAACCACTGCCGGACATGCAAAATCACCTGCCGGCTACGGCAGAACCACTTGGCGAACAGTCCAGAGTCACCTGCCGGGCATGCCGGAACCACCTCTCAGACATGCCAGAACCACATGCCAATGACCCCGGAAGCACCTGCCGAGTACGCCAGAGCCTCCTGCTCGACTTGCCAGAACCACCTGCCGGACACGCCACAACCAGTTGGTGAACATTTCGGAATCACCTGCCGGGCTTGCTGGAACCACCTGCCGGTCACGCCAACATCACCTGCCAGCTACGCCAGAACCACTTGGTGGACACTCCGGTAACACCTGTCAGGCCGGCCGGAACCACCTCTCAGACGTGCCAGAACCACCTGCCAGAGATGCCGGAAGCACCTGCTGAGCATGCCTGAGCCACCTGCTCAACTCGCGAGAAACACCTGCCGGACATGACAAAATCACCTGCCGGCTACGCCAGAACGACTTGGCGGACACTTCGGAATCACATGTCGGGCATGCCGGAACCACCTCTCAGACTTGCCAGGACCATGTTCCAGACACGGCCGTACCACCTGCCGAGTATGCCGGAACCACCTGATCCACTCCCTAGAACCACCTGCCAGACACGACAAAATCACCTGTCGGTAACGCCAGAACCAGTTGGTCAACACTTCGGAATCACCTGCCTGGCTTGCTGGAACCACCTGCCGGTCACGCCAACATCACCTGCCAGCTACGCCAGAACCACTTGGCGGACACTCTGTAAACACCTGTCGGGCCGGCCGGAAACACCTCTCAGACGTGCCAGAACCATGTGCCTGAGGTGCCAGAACCACACCCCGAACAGACCGAAACCACATGCCATACCCGCCTGAACCACCTACCGAGCACGCCGGAACTACTGGCTCGACCCGCCGGAACCGCCGCCTGACATGCAAAATCAACTGATGGCTTCACCAGAACCACTTGGCGAACACTCCGGAATCACCTGCCGGGCATGCCGGAACCACCTGTCAGACATGCCAGAACCACATGCCAATGACACCGGAAGCACCTGCAGAGCACGCCGGAACCACCTGCTCGACTCGCCAGAACCACCTGCCGGACACGCAAAAATCACCTGCCGGTTACTCCAGAATCACTTGGTGGACTCTCCGGGATCACCGGCCGGGCATGCCGGAACCACCACTGAGACGTACCAGAACCACGTGCCAGACACGCTGGAACCACATCCTGGACACACTGGAACCACCTGCCGGACATGCCCGAACCTGCAGCCGAGAATGCCAGAAACACCTGCTCGGCTCCCGGGAAAAACCTACGGGGAAACTGTCATAGAAATGAACGTCAAACAGCCTTTCTTGCCAGAGCTTACCTCGCCACTTTAGAACTTCTGCTTCTGCCACAATTCCACCTTGCCAACCCGGCTCAGACGAAAGGCCTACATCTTCCCCTTGAGCAGTAGGGACGAGGCCCGGATGATTGTGGTTCCACATGCTGAGGAGGAGACAGACAATAAGCTTTTAACCAACCGCCCTTGAGCAATGACTGGGGGAGTGTCAGAAAGCACCAATGTCAGAAAGGCCCTTTACTCTGGGCCGTGCCCTCCATTCCTCTAGAGGCAGAAGGCACAAGGCACTGGCACCACCCCTGAAGGGTATGAGAAAGCACCTATGACAGAAAGTCCCCTTTGCTCTCTGCCGTGTCCTCCATTGCTCTGCAGGTGGAAGGCTCAAAGCACTGCCTCTGTCCTTCAATGGGAGACATGCCATAAACTGTCTTCCCTCCAGCTCTTTAGAAAGCTGACAAACAACTCGATTTCCACAGTCCTGTTACAGCGTACCAGGAACCTCTCATACAAAGGCAGCTCAAACGCCATTTTTTCCCAGCCCTTAAATCGCCGCTTTAGGACTTCTGCTTCTGCAGCAACCCAGCACCACCTTGCCAACCCAGCTCAGACGAAATGCCTACATCTTCTGCTGAAGCAACTGGGCTGAGTCCCATATGATTGAGCGTCCACGTGCTTAGGAGCTGATAGAATGCACGCCATTCTCCAACCACCATTTTGCACTGCTGGAGAGCGTGTCGGAAAGCAGCTATGTCGGAAAGGCCCATTTGCACTCAGCTGTGCTCTCCATTACTCTGGAGGTGGAAGGCACAAGGCACTGGCTCTGTATCCACCCCTCAATGGGAGACAAACCACATCTTGTCCTGCTTCCAGCTCTTTAGGAAGCTGAGAATAAACTCCCTTTCCACAGTGCTCTTACAGCGTCCTGGGAACATCTCATACAAAGGAGGCTGAACGCCGTTTCTTTCCAGCACTTCACTCTCTGGTCTAGAACATCTGCATCCTGAACATTTCCACCTTGCCAACCAGGCTCAGACGAAATGCCTACATCTTCCACTTGAGCAGTAGGGACGAGGCCCGGATGATTGTGGTTCCACATGCTGAGGAGGAGAGAGACAATAGGCTTTTAACTAACCACGAAGTGCAATGGTTGGGAGAGTGTCAGAAAGCACCAATGGCAGAAAGACCCCTTTACTTTACTCTCAGCCGTGCCCTCCATTGCTCTGCAGGTGGAAGGCACAAAGCACTGCCTCCATCCTTCAATGGGAGAGAAGCCATAAACTGTCTTGCCTCCAGCTCTTTAGGAAGCTCACGAACAACTCGCTTTCCACAGTCCTGTTACAGCATACCAGGAAACTCTCATACAAAGACAGCTCAAACGCCATTTTGTCAGAGCCCTTAATTCGCGGTTTTAGGACTTCTGCTTCTGCCACAATTCCACCTTTCCAACCCAGCTCAGATGAAATGCCTACACCTTCCCCTGAAGCAACTGGGCTGAGTCCCAAATGATTGAGCGTCCACCTGCTTAGGAGGTGATAGAGTGTACACCTTTTTCCTACCACCATTGTGCACTGGTGGAGAGAGTGTTGGAAAGCAGCTATGTCAGAAAGACCCCTTTGCTCTCAGCCGTGCCCTGCATTGCTGTAGACGTGGAATGCTCAATGCACTTGCTCCACCCCCATGGGGTGACAAGACACAGACCATCTTCCTTCCATCTCTTTAGGAAGCTGAGACAGAACTCGCTCTCTACAGTGCTCTTTCTGTGTCCTGGCAACATCTCATACAAAGGCAGCTGATATGCCATTTGTTTTCTGCACTTAGCTCGCCAATTTGGAACTTCTGTTTCTGCCAGATTTGCACCTTGCCAACCCGGCTCAGATGAAATGCCTACATCTTCCCCTCCAGCAACGGGCACGAGGCCCAGATGATTGTGCTTCCACATGCTTAGCAGGAGCAGACAATAGGCTTTTTACAAACTGCCATTGTGCACTGGTGCAGAGAGTGTCAGGATGCGCCTATGTCAGAAAGGGCCCTTTGCTCTCAACCGTGCCCTCCATTGCTCTAGAGGTGGAAGGCACAAAGCACTGCCTCCATCCTTCAATTGGAGACAAGCCATAAACTGTCCTGCTTCCAGCTCTTTAGAAAGCTGGGGAAGCACTCGCATTCCTCAGTGCTCTTACAGCATCCTGGGAACATCTCATACAAAGCAGCTGAATGCCATGTCTTTTCAGCCCTTAACTTGCCAATCTGCAACATCCGCTTCTGCCGCATTACCACCTTGCCAACCCGGCTCAGACAAAATGCCTACATCTTCCCCTTGAGCAATAGGGACGAGGCCCGGATGATTGTGGTTCCACATGCTGAGGAGGAGGCAGACAATAGGCTTTGAACCAACCGCCCATGAGCAGTGGTTGGGGTAGTTTCAGAAAGCACCAATGTCAGAAAGGCCCTTTTTCTCGGCCGTGCCCTCCATTCCTCTCATGGTAGGAGGCACAAGGCACTGGCACCACACCTGAAGGGTATCAGAAAGCACCTATGGCAGAAAGCCCCCTTGGCTCTCAGCCATGCCCTCCATTGCTCTGCAGGTGGAAGGCACAAAGCACTGCCTCCATCCTTCAATGGGAGACAAGCCATAAATTGTCTTGCCTCCAGCTCTTTAGGAAGCTGACGAACAACTCGCTTTCCACAGTCCTGTTACAGCATACCAGGAACCTATCATACAAAGGCAGCTCAAACGCCAATTCTTCACAGTGCTTAACTCGCAGCTTTAAGAATTCTGCTTCTGCCGCAATTCCACCTTGCCAACCCGGCTCAGACGAAATGCCTACATCTTCGCATGAAGCAACTGGGCTGAGTCCCAAATGATTGAGCGTCCACATGCTTAGGAGGCGATAGGCTGCACGCCTTTTTCCAACCACCAATGTGCACTGCTGGAGAGATTTTCATAAAGAAGCTATGTCAGAAAGGCCCCTTTGCTCACAGCCGTGACCTTCATTGCTCTAGAGGTGGAAGGCACAAGGCACTGGCTCTGGATCCACCAGTGAATGGGAGATAACCACATCTTGTCCTGCTTCCAGCACTTTACTAAGCTGAGAAAAAACTCCCTTTAGACAGTGCCCTTACACCGTCCTGGGAACATCTCATACAAAGTAGGCTGAACACCGTTACCTTCAGCAATTCACTCGCCAGTCTGGGACATCTGCATCCTGCACATTTCCACCTTGGCAACCCGGCTCAGACGAAATGCCTACATCTTCCCCTCCAGCAACGGGCACGAGGCCCAGATGATTGTGCTTCCACATGCTTAGCAGGAGCAGACAATAGGCTTTTTACAAACTGCCATTGTGCACTGGTGCAGAGAGTGTCAGGATGCGCCTATGTCAGAAAGGGCCCTTTGCTCTCAACCGTGCCCTCCATTCCTCTCATGGTAGGAGGCACAAGGCACTGGCACCACCCCTGAAGGGTATCAGAAAGCACCAATGGCAGAAAGCCCCCTTGGCTCTCAGCCATGCCCTCCATTGCTCTGCAGGTGGAAGGCACAAAGCACTGCCTCTTTCCTTCAATGGGAGCCATAAACAGTCTTGCCTCCAGCTCTTTAGGAAGCTGAGAAAGAACTCGCTTTCCACAGTGCTATTACAGCATACGAGGAAACTCTCATACAAAATCAGCTCAAACGCCATTTCTTCCCAGCGCTTAACTCGCCTCTTTAGGACTTCTGCTTCTGCCGTAGTTCTACCTTGCCAACCCGGCTCAGACAAAATGCCTACATCTTCCGCTGAAGCAACTGGGCTGAGTCCCAAATGATTTAGCATCCACCTGCTCAGGAGGCGATAGACTGTAAGCCTTTTTCCAAACACCATTGTGCACTGGTGGAGAGAGTGTCAGAATGCAGCTATGTCAGAAAGACCCTTTTGCGCTCAGCCATGCCCTCCATTGCTCTAGATTGGAATGCACAATGCATTGGCTCCACCCCTCAAGGGGCCACAAGCCACAGACCATCTTCCTTCCATCTCTTTAGGAAGCTGAGAACAAACTCACCTGATGTATAAAAAGGAATCATGCCCCTTATGTGCCAGAAAACCCCGGGAGACATGCCAAAAACACCCTCTGCACACTCTCAAAGGGCCACACATTCATGCCAGTATGACCCAACAGGCATACCAGAAGCACCCACGTTGCATGCCAGAACCACCTGTAACCACCTGCCGCACACAGTGGAACAACGATTCTGACACTGCAGAACCATCTCTTCAACATGCCAGCCGCACACAATGACATGACGGAACCAGATTCCAAACATAGCACAACGACATGCCAGACACATTGTAAACACCTGTTGGATATGCCACAAACAGGTGCCAGAAACACTTACACCAGCTGAGGAGTATGAAAGAACGGGGGCCAGAAATGCCACAAGCATCTGTCTTACAAGCCAGAGCCACGAGCCCAAAAAGCAGGAAAGACCTGCCGGACACACCAAAATAACCTGCCGGTGACGCCAGAACCCCTTGTCAGAAACCCAGGAATCACCTGCCGGGCTCACCTGAAGCACCTCACAGATGTGCCAGAACCACGTGCCGGCCATGCCGGAACCAGCTACCTGACAGACCAGAAGCACCTGCCGGACACGCCGGAACCACTTGCCGAGCATGCAGGAACCACCTGCTCGACACGCAGGACCCACCTGCTGGACAAGCCAAAATCACCTGCTGGCTCCACCAGAACCACTTGGTGGACACTCTGGAATCTCCTGCTGGCATGCAGGAACCACCTCTCAAACTTGCCACAACCGCATTCCTGACACGCCGGAACCAACTCCCGAAAACACCAGAAGCACATGCCAAGCACACAGGAATAACCTGCTCGACTCGCTGGAACCATGTTCCGGACACGCCATAATCACCTGCTGGCTATGCCAGAACAACATGGCAGACACTCCGAAATCACCTGCCAGCCATGCCAGAACTGCATCTCAGATGTACCAGAACCACGTGCTGGACACAAAGGAACCACCAGCTCGACACGCAGGAGCCACAGCCGGACATGCAAAACCATCTGCCGGCTACGCCAGAATCACTTGGGGGACAAGCCGGAATCACGTGAAGGGCATACCGGCACAACCTCTCAGACGTGCCAGAAGCACGTGCCGGACATGCTGGAACGACCTATCGGACAGAACGGAACCACCTGCCGGCCACGCCTGAACCACAAGCCGAGAACGACCGAACCACCTGCCGGACACGCCCAAATCACCTGCGGGCTACACCAGAACCACTTGGAGGACACTTCGGGATGACATGCCGGGCATGCTGGAACCACCTCTCAGACGTGCCAGAACCACGTGGCGGACAGTCCAGAATCACCTGTTGGGCATGCGCAACCAACTCTGAGACGTACCAGAACCATGCGCCTTACAGGCCGAAACCACCTACCAGACAGACCGGAATCACCTTTCGGGCATGCCGGAACCACCTGTCAGATGTGCCAGAAACACATGCCGGAGACGCCGGAACCACCTGCCGAGCACGTCGGAACCACCTTCTCATCTCGCCAGAACAACCTGCCGGACACGCCAAAATCACCTGCCGGCTACGCCAAAACCACTTGGGGGACTCTCTGGAATCACCTGCCGGGCATGATAGAACCACCTCTCAGACGTGCCGGAACCACGTGCCGGACACCCCAGAACCATCTGCCAGAAAGACCGCAACCACCTGCTGGACACGCCAGAACCACCGGCTCGATGCTCCGGAACCGCCGCCAGACATCCAAAAGTACCTGCCGGCTACGCCAGAACCATTTGGCGGGCACTCCGGAATCACCTGCCTGGCATGCTGGAACCACCTCTCAGACATGCTAGAAACACGTGCCAATGACACCAGAAGCACTAGCCAAGCATGCCGGAACCACCTGCTCCACTCGCCAGAACCGCCTGCCGGACACGCCAAAATCACCTGCCGTCTACACCAAAACCACTTGCTGGACTCTCTGAATCACCTGCCGGGCTTGATGAACCACATCTCAGACGTGCTGGAACCACGTGCCGGACATGCTGGAACCACCTCCCGGACAGACCGGAACCCTCTGCCGGACCTGCCTGAACCAACTGTCGAGCACGCCGGACCACATGCTCGACTCGCCGGAACCACATGACGGACATGGCAAAATCACCTGCCGGGTATGCCAGAACCACTTGGCGGACACTCCGGAATCACCTGCCAGGCATTCCAGCACAGCCTCTCAGAAGTGCCAGAAGCACGTGCCGGACATGCCGGAACAACCTGACGGAGAGGCCAAAATCAACATCTGGCTATGCGGGATCCACCTGGCGGATAGACCGGAATCACGTGTTGGGCATGCGCAACCCCCTCTGAGACGTACCAGAACCACGTACCGTGCACGCCGGAACCACCTACCGGACAGACCGGAATCACCTTTCGGGCATGCCGGAACCACCTGTCAGATGTGTCAGAAACACGTGCCGAAGATGCTGGAAGCACCTGCCTAGCACGTCGGAATCACCTGCTCAACTCACCTGAACCCCCTGCCGGACACACCAAAATCACCGGCCGGCTACACCAAAACCACTTGGTGGACTCTCTGGAATCACCTGCCGGGCATGATAGAACCACCTCTCCGACGTGCCAGAACCATGTGCCGGACACGCCAAAATCACCTGCCGGTTATGCCACAACCAGTTGGTGTACACTTTTTAATCACCTGCCGCGCTTGCTGGAACCACCTGCCGGTCACACCAAAATCACCTGCCAGCTATGCCAGAGCCACTTGGTGGACACTCTGGAAACAGCTGTCAGTCCGTCCAGAACCACCTCTCAGACGTGCCAGAACGATGGGCCTGAGATGCCGGAACCACACCCCCAACAGACTGAAACCACCTGCCAGACCCACCTGAACCACCTGCCAAGCACGGTGGAACCACCTGCTCGACGCGCCAGAACCACCTACCTGACACACCAAAATTATCTGCTGGGTATGCCAGAACCACTTGGTGGACACTCCGGAATCATCTGCCAGACGTGCCAGAACGAGCTCTCAGACACACAAGTACCACGTGCTGGAGACGCCAGAAGCACCTGCTGAGCATGCCGGAACGACTTGATCCACTCCCCAGAACCGCCTGTTTGACATGCCAAAATCACCTGCCAGATACGCCAGAACCACTTGGCAGACACTCCGGAATCACCAACCGGGCATGCTGAAACCACCTCTCAGAGGTGCCACAACCACATGCCAGAAAGGACGGAAACACCTGCCGAGAATGCCGGAAGTTCCTGATCCACTCCACAGAACCACCTGCCGGACACGCCAAAATCACCTGCCGTCTACACCAGAAACACTCGGCAGACACTCTGGAATCACCTGCGGCGTACGCCAGAACCACTTGGAGGACTCTCCAGGATCACCTGCCTGGCATGCCGGAACCACCTCTGAGACGTGCCAGAACCATATGCTGCACACGCCAGAACCACCTGCCGAGTATGCTGGAACCACCTGATCAACTCCCCAGAACCACCAGCGGGACATGCCAAAACCACCTGCCGGCTACTCCAGAACGACTTGGCAGACACTCCGGAAACACCTGTCGGGCTGGCCGGAAGCACCTCTCAGATGTGCTAGAACCATGTGCCTGAGATGCCGGAACCACACCCGAACAGACCAAAACCACCTGCCAGACCCGCCTGAACCACCTGCGGAGCACGCAGGAACCACCTTCTCAACTCGGCGGAACCACCTACCTGACACGCCAAAAACACCTGCCGGGTATGCCAGAACCACTTGGTGGACACTCCGGAATCATCTGCCGGACATGCCAGAACCAGCTCTCAGACACACCAGAACCATGTGCCGGAGATGCCGGAAGCACCTGCTGAGCATGCCTGAGCCACCTGCTCGACTCGTAAGAAACCCTTGCTGGACATGCCAAAATCAGCTGCCGGCTACGCGAGAACCACTCGGCAGATGCTCCGGAGCCACCTCCAGCACAGACCGGAACCACCTGCCGGACACACCGGGACCGCCTGCTTGACTCGCCAGAACCACGTGCCGGACATGCCAAAATCCCCAGCCGGCTACGCCACAACCACTTTTCGGACATTACGGAATCACCTGCTGGGCATGCTGGAACCACCTCTCAGAGGTGCCACAACCAAATGCTGGAGACGGCGGAAGCACCTGCCGAGAATGCTGGAAGTTCCTGATCCACTCCACAGAACCCCCTGCCAACACGCCAAAATCACCTGCCTTCTACACCAGAACAACTTGGCAGACAACCCGGAATCACGTGAAGGGCATGCCGTCACAATCTCTCAGACGTGCCAGAACCTCGTGCCGGACATCCCAGGATCACCTGCCGGACAGACCGGAACCAACTGCCAGACACGCGGGAACCTCCGGCTTGACCCGCAGGAACCACCACCAGACATGCAAAATCACCTGCCAGCTACGCCAGAACCACTTGGCGAACACTCCGGAATCACCAGCCGTGCATGCCGGAACCACCTCTGAGACATCCCAGAACCACATGTCAATGACACCGGAAGCACCTGCTCGACTCGCCAGAACCACCGGCCAGACATGCCAAAAGCACCTGCCGGCTACGCCACAACCAGTTGGTGAACACTTCGGAATCACCTGCCGGGCTTGCTGGAACCACCTGCTGTTCACACCAACATCACCTGCCAGCTACGCCAAAACCACTTGGCGGACACTCCAGAATCACCTGCCGGGCATGCCCTTAAAACCTCTCAGAAGTGCCAGAAGCACGTTCTGGACACAGCAGAACCATCTCCCGGACAGACCGGAACCACAGGAAACACTCGCCGGAACCACCTGCTTGTCTCACCAGTCCCACCTGCCAGACACGCCAAAATCACCTGCCCGCTACACCAGAGCCACTTGCCGGACAAGCCGGATTCATGTGAAGGGCATGCCGACACAACCTCTCAGACATGCCAGAACCTCGTGCCGGACACCGCAGAACCACCTGCCGGACACGCCGGACCCACCGCCTCGACGTGCCGGAACCACCGCCAGACATGCAAAATCACCTGCCGGCTACGCCAGAACCACTTGGCGAACACTCCAGAATCAACTGCCGCGCATGCCAGAACCACCTCTCAGACATGCCAGAACCACATGCCAATGACACCGGAAGCACCTGCCGAGCACGCTGGAACCACATGCTTGACTTGCCAGAACCACCTACCTGACACACCAAATCACCTGCCGGGTATGCCAGAACCACTTGGTGCACCCTCCGGAATCACCTGTCGGGAAGGCGGAACCACCTGTCAGACTTTCCAGAACCATGTTCCGGACACGGCGGTACCACCTGCCGAGTATGCCAGAATCACCTGATCCACTCCCCAGAACCACCTGCTGGACACGCCAAAATCACCTGCCGGCTATGCCACAACCTCTTGTCGGACACTTCGGAATCACCTGCCGGGCATGCTGGAACCACCTCTCAGAGGTGCCACAACCACATGCCGGAGACGGCGGAAGCACCTGCTGAGAATGCCAGAAGTTCCTGATCCACTCCACAGAACCACCTGCCGGACACACCAAAATCACCTGCCGGGTATGCCAGAACCACTTGGTGGACACTCCGGAATCATCTGCCGGACATGCCAGAACCAGCTCTCAGACACACCAGAAACACGTGCCGGAGACGCCGGAAGCACCTGCTGAGCCTGCCTGAGCCACCTGCTCGACTCGCCGGAACCACCTGCCAGACATGCCAAAAGCACCTGCCGGCTACGCCACTACCAGTTGGTGAACACTTCAGATTCACCAGCTGGCCATGCCCGTAAAACATCTCAAAACTGCCAGAAGCACGTTCCGGACAGACCAGAACCATCTCCCGGACAGACTGGAAACACAGGAAACACTCGCCGGAACCACCTGCTGGTCTCACTGGTCCCACCTGCCAGACATGCCAAAATCACCTTCCCGCTACACCAGAGCCACTTGGCAGACAAGACGGAATCACGTGAAGGGCATGCCGACACAACCTCTCAGACGTGCCAGAACCTCGTGCCGGACACCCCAGAACCACCTGCCGGACACGCTGGACACACCGGCTCAACACGCCAGAACCACCGTCGGACATGCAAATTCACCTGCTGGCTATGCCAGAACCACTTGGTGAACACTGTGGAAACACCTGTCGGGCTGGCCGGAACCACATCTCAGACGTGCCAGAACCATGTGCATGAGATGCCGGAACCACACCCCGAACAGACGGAAACCACCTGCCAGACCGACCTGAACCACCTGCCGAGCACGCCGCAACCACATGCTCGACTCGCCAGAACCACCTACCTGACATGCCAAAATCACCTGCCGGGTATGCAAGAACCACTTGGCGGACACTTTGGAATCATCTGCCGGACACGCCGGAACCACCTGCCAGACATGCCGACACAACCTGCCGGACAGGCCAAAATCAAAATCTGGCTATGCGGGATCCACCTAGTGGACAGTCCGTAATCACCTGTTGGGCATGCGCAACCACCTCTGAGACGTACCAGAAGCATGTGCCGTACACGCTGGAACCACCTACCGGTCAAACAGGAATCACCTTTCGGGCATGCCGCAACCACCTATCAGATGTGCCAGAAACACGTGCCAGAGACACCAGAACCACCTGGCGAGCACGTCGGAACCACCTGCTCAACTCGCCTGAACCACCTGCCGGACATGCCAAAATCACCTGCCGGCTACGCCAAAACCACTTGGTGGACTCTCTGGAATCACCTGCCGGGCATCATAGAACCACCTCTCAGACGTGCCGGAACAACGTGCCAGACATGCCGGATCCCCCTCCCCGTAAGACCAGAACCACCTGCCGGGCACGCCTGGACCACCTGCCAAGCACGCCGGAACCACCTGCTTGACTAGCAGGACCCACATGCCGGACACTCCAAAAGGAACTGCCGGCTATGCCAGAACCACTTACCCGACACTCCGGAATCACCTGCCTGGCATGCCAGAACCACCTCTCACACGTGCCAGAAGCACGTGCCGGACATGCTGGAACGAACTATCGGACAGAACGGAACCACCTGCCAGACACGCCGGAACCACCCGCCGAACACGCCACAGCCACATGCTCGACTCGCCAGAACCACCTGCCAGACAGGCCAATATCAACTGCTGGCTATGCCAGAACCACCTGGGAGACAGTCCGGAATCACCTGCCAGCCATGGCGGAACCACCTCTCAGACGTACCAGAACCACGTGCTGGACAAGCTGGAAACACATCCTGGACAGTCTGGAACCACCTGCCGGCCACGCCTGAACCACCTGCCGAGCACGACAGAACCACCTGCCGGACACGCCAAAATCACCTGCGGGCTACGCCAGAACCACTTGGCGGACACTCTGGAATCATCTGCCGGACACGCCGGAACCACCTGCCAGACATGCCGACACAACCTGCCGGACAGGCCAAAATCAACATCTGGCTATGCGGGATCCACCTAGCGGACAGTCCGGAATCACCTGTTGGGCATGCGCAACCACCTCTGAGACGTACTAGAACCACGTGCCGTACAGGCTGGAACCACCTAAAGGACAGACCGGAATCACCTTTAGGGCATGCCAGAACCACCTGTCAGATGTGCCAGAAACACGTGCCGGAGACGCCGGAAGCACCTGCCGAGCAGGTCGGAACCACCTGCTCAACTCGCCTGAACAACCTGCCGGACACGCCAAAATCACCTGCCGGCTACGCCAAAACCTCTTGGTGGACTCTCTGGAGTCACCTGCCGGGCATGATAGAACCACCTCTCAGACGTGCCGGAACCAAGTGCCGGACACGCCGGAACCACCTCCCGGACAGACCGGAACCACCTGCTGGACCTGCCAGAACCAACTGTCGAGCACGCCGGAACCACATGCTCGACTCGCTGGAACCACATGCAGGACATGGCAAAATCACGTGCCGGCTACGCCAGAACCACTTGGCGGACACTCCAGAATCACCAGCCGGGCATGCCAGCACAACCTCTCAGAAGTGACAAAGCACGTGTCGGAAAGACTGGAACCATCTCCTGGACACACCAGAACCACAGGAAACACTCGGCGGAACCACCTGCTTGACTCACCGGTCCCACCTGCCGGACACGCCAAAATCACCTGACCGCTACACCAGAACCACTTGGGGGACAAGCCGGAATCACGTGAGGAGCATGCCGGCACAGCCTCTCAGACGTGCCAGAAACTCATGCCGGACACCCCAGAACCACATGCCGGACAGACCGGAACCAACTGCCAGACCTGCCTGAACCAACTGTCGAGCACTCCGGAACCACGTGCTCGACCCGCCGGAACCACCGACGGACATGCACAATCACCTGCCGGCTACGCCAGAACCACTTGGCGAACACTCCAGAATCACTGGCCAGGCATGCCGGAACCACCTCTCAGAGATGCCAGAACCACATGCCAATGACCCCGGAAGCACCTGCCGAGCACGCCGGAACCACCTGCTCGACTCGCCAGAACCACCTGCCGGACACGCAAAAATCACCTGCTGGCTGCGCCACAACCAGTAGCTGAACAATTCGGAATCATGTGCCGGGCTTGCTGGAAACACCTGCCGGTCATGCCAAAATCACCTGCCAGCTACGCCAGAACCGCTTGGCGGACACTGCGGAAACACCTGTCGGGCCGGCCGGAACCACATCTCAGACGTGCCAGAACCATGTGCCTGAGATGCCTGAGCCACACCCCAAACAGACGGAAACCACCTGCCAGACCCGCCTGAACCACCTGCCGAGCACGCCGGAACCACCTGCTCGACGCGCCGGAACCACCTACCTGACACGCCAAAATCACCTGCCGGGTATGCCAGAACCACTTGGTGGACACTCCGGAATCATCTGCCGGACATGCCAGAACCAGCTCTCAGACACACCAGAACCACATGCCGGAGACGCCGGAAGAACCTGCTGAGCATGCCTGAGCCACCTGCTCGACTCGCCAGAAACACCTGCCGGAAACCCCAAAATCACCTGCCGGGTACGCCAAAACCACTTTGCTGACACTCCGGAATCACATGTCGGGCATGCCGGAACCACCTCTCAGACTTGGCAGAACCATGTTCCGGACACGCAGGTACCACCTGCCGAGTATGCCGGAACCACCTGATCCACTCCCCACAACCGCCTGCTTGACACGCCAATATCACCTGCCGGCTACACCAGAACCACTCGGCAGACACTCCGGAATCACCTGCCAGGCATGCCGGAACCACCTATCAGAGGTTCCAGAACCACATGCCGGACACTCCGGAATCACCTACCGGGCATGCCGTAACCATGTGTCAGACGTGCCATAACCACATGCCGGAGAGACCGGAAGCAGCTGCCGAGCTCGCCAGAACCACCTGCTGGACATGCCGGAACCACCTGCCTGACAGGCCAACATCATGTACCGGCTACGACAAAGCCACGTGGTGGACACTCCAGAATCACCTTGTGGGCATGCCGGAACCACGTCATGGACAGACTGCAAAATACTGTCGGACCTGCCTGATCCACCTGCTGAGCACGCCGGAAACACCTGCTCGACTCACCAGAGTCAGCTGCCGGACACACCAGAAACACCTGCGGGGTACGCCAAAACCACTTAGAGGACTTTCTGGGATCACGTGCCGGGCATGCCGGAACCACCTCTCAGACGAGCCAGAACCATGTGCCGGACATGCCGGAAGCACCTGCCGAGTATGCTGGAAGCACCTGATCCACCTGCAGGACACGCCAAAATCCCCTGCCGGCTACGCCAGAACCACTCGGCAGACACTCCGGAACTACCTCCAGGACAGACCGGAACCACCTGCTGGACACGCCGGGACAACCTGCTTGACTCGCCAGAACACCTGCAGGACACGCCAAAATCACCACCTGGCTACGCCACAACCACTTATCGGACACTCCGCAATAACCTGCCGGGCATGCTGGAACCACCTCTCAGAGGTGCCACAAACACATGCCGGAGACTGCGGAAGCACCTGCCGAGAATGCCGGAAGTTCCTGATCCACTCCACAGAAACACCTGCCGGACACGGCAAAATCACCTGCCAGCTACACCAGAACGACTTGGCAGACACTCCGGAATCACCTGCCGGGCATGCCGGAACCACCTCTCAGAGGTGCCACAACCACGTGCTGGAGAGTCCAGAAGCACCTGCCGAGCACGCCGGAACCACCTGCTCGACTTGCCAGAACCACCTGCCAGACACGCCAAAATCACCTGCCGGCTACGCCACAACCAGTTGGTGAACACTTCGGAATCACCTGCCGTGCTTGCCCGAACAACCTGCACGTCACGCCAAAATCACCTGCCGGCTACGGCAGAACCACTCGGCAGATACTCCGGAACCACCTCCAGCACAGACCGGAATCACCTGCCGCACACGCCGGGGCCACCTGCTTGACTTGCCAGAACCACCTGATGGGCACACCAAAATCAACAGCCGGCTACGCCACAACCATTTGTTGGACACTCCAGAATCACCTGCCGGGCATGCTGGAACCACCTCTCAGAAGTGCCAGAACCACATGCCATTGACACCGGAAGCACCTGCCAAGCACACGGGAACCACCTGCTCAACCTCTCAGAAGTGCAAGAGCACGTGCCGGACAGGCCGGAACCATCTCCCGGACAGACCGGAACCACAGGAAACACTCGCCGGAACCACCTGCTTGACTCACCGGTCCCACCTGCCGGACACGCCAAAATCACCTGCCCGCTACACCAGAACCACTTGGTGGACAAGCCGGAATCACGTGAAGGGCATGCCGACACAACCTCTCAGACGTGCCAGAACCTCGTGCCAGACACCACAATACCACCTGCCGGACAGACCGGAACGACCTGCCGGACATGCCGGACCCACTGGCTCGACCCAACGGAACCAGCACCGGACATGCAAAATCACCTGCCGGCTACGCCAGAACCACTTGCCGAACACTCTGGAATCACATGCCGGGCATGCCGGAACCACCTCTCAGACATGCCAGAACCACGTGCCAATGACCCCGGAAGCACCTGCTGAGGACGCCGGGCCCACCTGCTCGACTCGCCGGAAACACCTGCCGGACCGGCCAAAATCAACAGCTGGTTATGCGGGAACCACCTGGCAGAAAGTACGGAATCACCTACCGGGCATGCAGGAACCACCTCTCAGATGTAACAGAACCACGTGCCGGACACGCTGGAACCACGTCCTTCACAGACTGGAACCCTCCTGCCGGACACGCCTGGACCACCTGCCGAGCATGCCAGAACCACCTGCTCGATTCACAGGACCCACGTGCCGGACACTCCAAAATGAACTGCTGGCTACAGCAGAACCACTTACCAGACACTCCGGAATCACCTGCCCGGCATGCCAGAACCACCTCTCAGACGTGCCAGAAGCATGTGCCGGACATGCTGGAACGACCTATTGCACAGAACGGAACCACCTGCCGGCCACGCCTGTACCACAAGCTGAGCACGACGGAACCACCTGCCGGACACGCCAAAATCACCTGCGGGATACGCCAGAACA
Organism: Equus caballus; assembly: GCF_041296265.1. Classification (NCBI taxonomy): domain Eukaryota; kingdom Metazoa; phylum Chordata; class Mammalia; order Perissodactyla; family Equidae; genus Equus; species Equus caballus. Next base: position 8,709,745 of record NC_091704.1, read on the forward strand.
ACTTGGAGGACACTCCGGGATGACCTGCCGTGCCTGCTGGAAACACCTCTCAGACGTGCCAGAACCACGTGCGGGACACGCCAGAAAAACCTACCGGACAGACTGGAACCACCTGCCGAGCACGCTGGAGCCACCTGTTCGACTTGCCGGAACCACCTGCCGGACAGGCCAAAATCAGAACTGGCTATGTGGGAACAACCTGGGCGACAGTCCGGAATCACCTGCCGGGCATGCAGGAACCACCTCTCAGACGTAACACATCCACATGCCGGACACACTGCAACCATGTCCTGGAGACACTGGAACCACCTGCCGGACACACCTGGACCAGCTGCCGGGCACGCCGGTACCACCTGCTCTACTCGCAGGACCCACGTGCCGGACACGCCAAAATGAACTGCTGGCTGCACCAGAACCACTTACCCGACACTCCGGAATCACCTGCCCAGCATGCCAGAACCACCTCTCAGACGTGCCAGAAGCACGTGCCGGACATGCCGGAACGACCTATCGGACACAACGGAACCACCTGCCAGACACGCCGGAACCACGTGGTGAACACGCCACAGCCACCTGCACGACTCGCCGGAACAACCTGCCAGACAGGCCAATATCAACTGCTGGCTATGCCAGAACCACCTGGGGGACAGTCCGGAATCACCTGCCAACCATGGCGGAACCACCTCTCAGACGTACCAGAACCACGTGCCGGACAAGCTGGAAACACGTACTGGACAGACTGGAACCACATGCCAGCCATGCCTGATCCACCTGCCGAGCACGACGGAACCACCTGCCGAACACGCCAAAATCACCTGCGGGCTACGCCAGAACCACTTGGAGGACTCTCTGGAATGACCTGCCAGGCATGCTGGAACCATCTCTCAGACGTCCCAGAAGCACGTGGCGGACAGTCCGGAATCACCTGTTGGGCATGCGCAACCACCTCTGAGACGTACCAGAACCATGTGCCGTACAGGCTGGAACCACCTAAAGGACAGACCGGAATCACCTTTAGGGCATGCCAGAACCACCTGTCAGATGTGCCAGAAACACGTGCCGGAGACGCCGGAAGCACCTGCCGAGCACTTCGGAACCACCTGCTCAACTCGCCTGAACAACCTGCCGGGCACGCCAAAATCACCTGCCGGCTACGCCAAAACCACTTGGTGGACTCTCTGGAATCACCTGCCGGGCATGATAGAACCACCTCTCAGACGTGCCAGAACCACCTGCCGGACATGCCGGAACCACCTCCCGGACAGACCGGAACCACCTGCCGGACCTGCCTGAACCAACTGTCGAGCTCGCCGGAACCACATGCTCGACTCGCTGGAACCACATGCAGGACATGGCAAAATCACCTGTCGGCTACGCCAGAACCACTTGGCGGACACTCCGGAATCACCAGCCGGGCATGCCAGCACAACCTCTCTGAAGTGCCAGAAGCACGTGCCGGAAAGGCCGGAACCATCTCCTGGACACACCGGAACCACAGGAAACACTCGGCGGAAACACCTCTTTGACTCACCGGTCCCACCTGCCGGACACGCCAAAATCACCTGACCGCTACACCAGAACCACTTGGGGGACAAGCCGGAATCACGTGAGGGGCATGCCGGCACAGCCTCTCAGACGTGCCAGAAACTCGTGCCGGACACCCCAGAACCACCTGCCGGACAGACCGGAACCACCTGCCTTACATGCCGGAACCACTGGCTCGACTCGCCGGAACCACCGCTGGACATGCAAAATCACCATCCGGCTACGCCAGAAACACTTGCCGAACACTCCGGAATCACCTGCTGGGCATGCCGGAACCACCTCTCAGACATGCCAGAACCACATGCCAATGACACCGGAAGCACCTGCCGAGCACACCGGAACCACCTGCTCGACTCGCCAGAACCACCTGCTGGACACGCCAAAATCACCTGCCGGCTACGCCACAACCAGTTGGTGAACACTTTGGAATCACCTGCCGGGCTTGCTGGAACCACCTGCCGGTCACGCCAACATCACCTGCCAGCTACGCCAGAACCGCTTGGCGGACACTGCGGAAACACCTGTCGGGCCGGCCGGAACCACCTCTCAGACGTGCCAGAACCATGTGGCTGAGATGCCGGAACCACACTCCAAACAGTCCGAGACCACCTGCCAGACCCGCATGAACCACCTGCCTAGCACGCCGGAACCACCTGCCGGACACGCCAAAATCCCCTGCCCGCTACACCAGAACCACTTGGGGGACAAGCCGGAATCACGTGAAGGGCATGCTGGCACAACGTCTCAGACGTGCCAGAACCTCGTGCCTGACACCCCAGAACCATCTGCCGGACACGCAAAAATCACATGCCGGTTACGCCACAATCACATGGTGGACTCTCCGGGATCACCGGCCGGGCATGCCGGAACCACCTCTGAGACATACCAGAACCACGTGCCAGACACGCCGGAACCACATCCTGGACAGACTGGAACCACCTGCCGTACATGCCTGAACCTCCTGCCAAGAATGCCAGAAACACCTGCTCGGCTCCCGGAAAAATCCTATGGGCAAACTGTCATAGAAATGAAGGTCAAACGGCCTTTCTTGCAAGACCTTACCTCGCCACTTTAAAACTTCTGCTTCTGCCACAATTCCACCTTGCCAACCCAGCTCAGACGAAAGGCCTACATCTTCCCCTTGAGCAATGGGGACGAGGCCCGGATGATTGTGGTTCCACATGCTGAGGAGGAGAGAGACAATAGGCTTTTAACTAACCACCGAGTGCAATGGTTGGGAGAGTGTCAGAAAGCACCAATGGCAGAAAGACCCCTTTACTCTCAGCAGTGCCCTCCATTGCTCTAGAGCAGGAGGGCACAAAGGACTGCCTCAATCCTTCAATGGGAAACAAGCCATAAACTGTCTTGCTTCCAGCTCTTTAGGAAGCTGAGCAAGAACTCGTTTTCCACAGTGCTGTTAAAGCATACGAGGAAACACTCATACAAAGGCAGCTCAAACGCCATTTCTTCCCAGTGCTTAACTCGCCGCTTTAGGATTTCTGCTTCTGCCGCAATTCCACCCTGCCAACCCAGCGAGACGAAAAGCCTACATCTTCCCCTGAAGCAACTGGGTTGTGGCCCAAATGATTGAACGTCCACGTGCTTAGGAGGTGATAGACTGCACGCCTTTTTCCAACCACCATTGTGCACTGGGGGAGAGAGTGTTGGAAAGCAGCTATGTCAGAAAGACCCCTTTGCTCTCAGCTCTGCCTTCCATTGCTCAAGACGTGGAATGCACAATGCAGTGGCTCCACACCTCAAGGGGTGACAAGCCACAGACCATCTTCCTTCCATCTGTTTAGGAGGCTGAGAAAGAACTCGCTTTAAACAGTGCTCTTTCTGTGTCCTGGCAACATCTCATACAAAGGCAGCTGATATGCCGTTTCTTTTCAGCGCTTAACTCGCCGATTTAGAACTTCTGCTTCTGCAAGATTTCCACCTTGCCAACCCCACTCAGACGAAATGCCTACATCTTCCCCTGCAGCAACGGGGACGAGGCCCAGATGATTGTGCCTCCACATGTTTATCAAGAGCAGACAATAGGCTTTTTACAAACTGCCATTGTGCACTGGTGCAGAGCGTGGCAGAATGCACCAATGGCAGGAAGACCCCTTTACTCTCAGCCGTGCCCTCCATTGCTCTGCAGGTGGAAGGCACAAAGCACTGCCTACATCCTTCAATGGGAGACAAGCCATAAATTGTCTTGCCTCCAGCTCTTTAGGAAGCTCAAGAACAACTCGCATTCCACAGTCCTGTTACAGCATACCGGGAACCTCTCATACAAAGACAGCTCAAACGCCATTTTGTCCCAGCCCTTAACTCGCAGCTTTAGGACTTCTGCTACTGCCACAATTCCACCTTTCCAACCCGGCTCAGACGAAATGCATACACCTTCCCCTGAAGCAACTGGGCTGAGGCCCAAATGATTGAGCGTCCACGTTTTTAGGAGGCAATGGACTGCACGCCTTTTACCAACCACCATTGTGCACTGCTGGAGAGAGTGTCAGAAAGCAGCTATGTCAGAATGGCCCCTTTGCTGTCAGCCATGCCCTCCATTGCTCTGGAGGTGAAAGGCACAAGGCACTGGCTCTGGATCCACCCCTCAATGGGAGACAAACCACATCTTGTCCTGCTTCCAGCACTTCAGGAAGCTGAGAAAAAACTCCCTTTCCACAGTGCTCTTACAGCGTCCTGGGAACATCTCATACAAAGGAGGCTGAACGCCGTTTCTTTCCAGCACTTCACTCTCCGTTTGGGAACATCTGCATCCTGCACATTTCCACCTTGTCAACCTGGCTCAGACGAAATACCTACATCTTGCCCAAGAGCAATTGGGACGAGGCCCGGATGATTGTGGTTCCACATGCTGAGGAGGAGAGAGACAATAGGCATTTATCTAACCACCAAGTGCAATGGTTGGGAGACTGTCAGAAAGCACCAATGGCAGAAAGACCCCTTTACTCTCAGCCGTGCCGTCCATTGCACTAGAGCTGGCAGGCGCAAAGCACTGCCTCCATCCTTCAATGGGAGACAAGCCATAAATTGTCTTGCCTCCAGCTCTTTAGGAAGCTGACGAACAACTCACTTTCCACAGTCCTCTTACAGCATACCAGGAACCTCTCATACAAAGGCAGCTCAAACGCCATTTCTTCCCAGTGCTTACTTGCAGCTTTAGGACTTCTGCTTCTGCCGCAATTCCACCTTGCCAACCCGGCTCAGAAGAAATGCCTACATCTTCCGCTGAAGCAACTGGGCTGAGTCCCATATGATTGAGCGTCCACGTGCTTAGGAGCTGATAGAATGCACGCCTTCTCCAACCACCATTTTGCACTGCTGGGGAGAGTTTCGGAAAGCAGCTATGTCAGAAAGGCCCATTTGCACTCAGCCGTGCTCTCCATTGCTCTGGAGGTGGAAGGCACAAGGCACTGGCTCTGTATCCACCCCTCAATGGGAGACAAACCACATCTTGTCCTGCTTCCAGCTCTTTAGGAAGCTGAGAAAAAACTCCCTTTCCACAGTGCTCTTACAGCGTCCTGGGAACATCTCATACAAAGGAGGCTGAATGCCGATTCTTTCCAGCACTTCACTCTCCGGTCTGGAACATCTGCATCCTGCACATTTCCACCCTGCCAACCCGGCTCAGACGAAATGCCTACATCTTCCCCTTGAGCAGTAGGGACGAGGCCCGGATGATAGTGGTTCCACATGCTGAGGAGGGGAGAGACAATAGGCTTTTAACTAACCACCAAGAGCAATGGTTGGGAGAGTGTCAGAAAGCACCAATGGCAGAAAGACCCATTTATTTACTCTCAGCCGTGCCCTCCATTGCTCTGCAGGTGGAAGGCACAAAGCACTGCCTCCATCCTTCAATGGGAGACAAGCCATAAACTGTCTTGCCTCCAGCTCTTTAGGAAGCTGACGAAAAACTCGCTTTCCACAGTCCTGTTACAGCATACCAGGAACCTCTCATACAAAGACAGCTCAAACGCCATTTTGTCCCAGCCCTTAACTCGCATCTTTAGGACTTCTGCTTCTGCCACAAATCCACCTTTCCAAACCGGCTCAGATGAAATGGCTACACCTTCCCCTGAAGCAACTGGGCTGAGTCCCAAATGATTGAGCGTCCACGTTTTTAGGAGGCAATGGACTGCACGCCTTTTTCCAACCACCATTGTGCACTGCTGGAGAGAGTGTCAGAAAGCAGCTATGTCAGAAAGGCCCCTTTGTTCTCAGCCGTGCCCTACATTGCTTTAGACGTGGAATGCTCAAGGCACTTGCTCCACCCCCAAGGGGTGACAAGACACAGACCATCTTCCTTCCATCTCTTTAGGAAGCTGAGAAATAACTCGCTCTCTACAGTGCTCTTTCTGTGTCCTGGCAACATCTCATACAAAGGCAGCTGATATGCCGTTTGTTTTCTGCACTTAACTCGCCGATTTGGAAGTTCTGCTTCTGCCAGATTTGCACCTTGCCAACCTGGCTCAGACGAAATGCCTACATCTTCCCCTCCAGTCACGGGAACGAGCCCCAGATGATTGTGCTTCCACATACTTAGTAGGAGCAGACAATAGGCTTTTTACAAACTGCCATTGTGCACTGGTGCAGAGAGTGTCAGAATGCGCCTATGTCAGAAAGGGCCCTTTGCTCTCAGCCGTGCCCTCCATTGCTCTAGAGGTGGAAGGCACAAAGCACTGCCTCCATCCTTGAATTGGAGACAAGCCATAAACTGTCCTGCTTCCAGCTCTTTAGAAAGCTCGGGAAGCACTCGCATTCCTCAGTGCTCTTACAGCATCCTGGGAACATCTCATACAAAGCAGCTGAATGCCATGTCTTTTCAGCCCTTAACTTGCCAATATGCAACATCTGCTTCTGCCGCATTTCCACCTTGCCAACCCGGCTCAGACGAAATGCCTACATCTTCCCCTTGAGCAATGGGGACGAGGCCCAGATGATTGTGGTTCCACATGCTGAGGAGGAGACAGACAATAGGCTTTTAACCAACCGCCCATGAGCAGTGGTTTGGGTAGTGTCAGAAAGCACCAATGTCAGAAATGCCCTTTACTCTCGGCCGTGCCCTCCATTGCTGTAGACGTGGAATGCTCAAGGCACTTGCTCCACCCACAAGGGGTGACAAGCCACAGACCATCTTCCTTCCATCTCTTTAGGAAGCTGAGAACAAAGTCACCTGACGTATAAAAAGGAATCATGCCCCTTATGTGCCAGAAAACCCCGAGAGACATGCCAAAAACACCCTCCGCACACTCTCAAAGGGCCACACATTCATGCCAGTATGACCCAACAGGCATATCAGAAGCACCCACGTTGCATGCCAGAACCACCTGTAACCACCTGCCGCACACAGTGGAACAGCGATTCTGACACTGCAGAACCATCTCTTCAACATGCCAGCCACACACAATGACATGACGGAACCAAATCCGAAACATAGCACAGCGACATGCCAGACACATTGTAAACACCTGTTGGATATTCCACAAACAGGTGCCAGAAACACTTACACCAGCTGAGGAGTATGAAAGAACGGGGGCCAGAAATGCCACAAGCATCTGTCTTACAAGCCAGAGCCACAAGCCCAAAAAGCAAGAAAGACCTGCCGGACACACCAAAATAACCAGCCGGTGACGCCAGAACCACTTGGCGGACACCCAGGAATCACCTTCCAGGCACGCCCGAAGCACCTCACAGACGTGCCAGAACCACGTGCCGGCCATGCCGGAACCAGCTCCCGGACAGACCAGAAGCACCTGCCAGACACGCTGGAACCACTTGCCAAGCATGCAGGAACCACCTGCTCGACACGCAAGACCCACCTGATGGACACGCTAAAATCACCTGCCGGCTCCACCAGAACCACTTGGTGGACACTCTGGAATCTCCTGCGGGCATGCAGGAACCACCTCTCAAACTTGCCACAACCACATTCCTGACACGCTGGAACCAACTCCTGAAAACACCAGGAGCACATGCCAAGCACGCAGGAATAAGCTGCTCGACTCACTGGAGCCATGTGCCGGACACGCCATAATCACCTGCTGGCTATGCCAGAACAACATGGCAGACACTCCGAAATCACCTGCCAGCCATGCCGGAACCGCATCTCAGACGTACCAGAACCACGTGCTGGACACGAAGGAACCACCTGCTCAACACGCCAGAACCACCTGCCAGACACGCCAAAATCTCCTGCCCGGTAAGCCAGAACCACTTGGCGGACACTCCAGAATCACCTGTTGGGCAGGCGGAACCATCCCTCAGACTTGCCAGAACCATGTTCTGGACACGGCGGTACCACCTGCCGAGTATGCCGGAACCACCTGATCCACTCCCCAGAACCACCTGCTGGACATGGCAAAATCACCTGCCGACTACGCCAGAACCACTCGGCAGACACTCCGGTATCACCTGCCGGGCATGCCGGAACCACCTCTCCGAGGTGCCAGAACCACATGCCGGAGAGACCGGAAGCAACTGCAGCGCTCGCCGGAAACACCTACTGGACATGCCGGAACCACCTGCCTGACAGGCCAAAATCAAATGCCGGCTACACCAAAACCACGTGGTGGACACTCCAGAATCATCTGGCGGGCATGCCGGAACCACGCCATGGACAATCTGCAAACACCTGACGGACACACCGGAACCACCTGCTGAGTATGCCGGAACCACCTGATCCACTCCTCAGAACCACATGCTGGACACGCCAAGATCACACACCAGCTACGCCCAAACCACTCGGCAGACACTCCGAAATCACCTGCCGGGCATGCCGGAACCACCTCTCAGAGGTGCCACAACCACGTGCTGGAGAGTCCAGAAGCACCAGCCGAACACGCCGGAACCAACTGCTCGACTCGCCAGAACCACCTGCCGGACACGCCAAAATCACCTGCTGGCTACGCCACAACCAGTTGGTGAACACTTCGGAATCACCTGCCGCGCTTGCCAGAACCACCTGCCGGTCATGCCAAAATCACCTGCTGGCTACGCCAGAACCACTCGGCAGGGACTCCGGAACCACCTCCAGGACATACCGGAATCACCTGCCGGACATGCCAGGACGACTTGCTTGACTCACCAGAACCACCTGCTGGACCTGCCAAAATCACCATCCGGCTACGCCACAACCACTTGTCGGACACTCCGGAATCACCTGCCGGGCATGTTGGAACCACATCTCAGAGGTGCCACAACAACATGCCGGAGACGGCGGAAGCACCTGCCGAGAATGCTGTAAGTTCCTGATAAACTCCACAGAACCACGTGCTGGACACGCCAATATCACCTGCTGGCTACGCCACAACCAGTTGGTGAACACTTCAGAATCAACTGCCGGGCTTGCTGGAATCACCTGCCGGTCACGCCAATATCACCTGCCAGGTACGCCAGAACCACTTGTCAGACAGTCCGGAAACACCTGTCGGGCCTGCCGGAACCACATCGCAGATGTGCCAGAACCATGTGCCCAAGATGCCGGAACCACACACCGAACAGACTGAAACCACCTGCCAGAGCCGCCTGAACCACCTGCCGAGCACACTGGAACCACCTGCTCGACTCGCCGGAACCACCTACCTGACACACAAAAACCACCAGCCGGGTATGCCAGAACCACTTGGTGGTCACTCCGGAATCATCTGCCGGACATGCCAGAACCAGCTCTCAGACACACCAGAACAACCTGCCGGAGACGCCAGAAGCACCTGCTGAGCATGCCTGAGCCACCTGCTCGACTCGCTAGAAACACCTGCCAGACACGCCAAAATCACCTGCCTGCTACACCAGAACCACTTGGCAGACAAGCCGGAATCACGTGAAGGGCATGCCGTCACAATCTCTCAGACGTGCCAGAACCTCGTGCCGGACACCTCAGAACAACCTGCCGGACTGACTGGAACCACCTGTCGGACACGCCGGAACCACCGGCGCGAATCGCCGGAACCACCGCCGGACATGCAAAATCACCTGCCGGCTATGCCACAACCACTTGTCGGACACTCCGGAATCACCTGCCGGGAAGGCTGGAACTACCTCTCAGAGGTGCCACGACCACATGCCGGAGACGGTGGAAGCACCTGCCGAGAATGCCGGAAGTTCCTGATCCACTCCACAGAACACCTGCCGGACACACAAAAATCACCTGCCGGGTATGCCAGAACCACTTGGTGGACACTCCGGAAGCATCTGCCTGACATGCCAGAACCAGCTCTCAGACACACCAGAAACACGTGCCGGAGACGCCGGAAGCACCTGCTGAGCCTGCCTGAGCCACCTGCTCGACTCGCCAGAACCACATGCCAATGACACCGGAAGCACCTGCTCGACTCGCCAGAACCACCTGCCAGACATGCCAAAAGCTCCTGCCGGCTACGCCACTACCAGTTGGTGAACACTTCAGAATCACGAGCCGGGCATGCCCGTAAAACATCTCAAAAGTGACAGAAGCACATTCCGGACAGAGCAGAACCATCTCCCGGACAGACCGGAAACACAGGAAACACTCGCTGGAACCACCTGTTTGTCTCACCGGTCCCACCTGCTGGACACGCCAAAATCACCTGCCGGCTACACCAGAGCCACTTGGCGGACAAGACAGAATCACGTGAAGGGCATGCCGACACAACCTCTCAGACGTGCCAGAACCTTGTGCCGGACACCCCAGAACCACCTGCCGGACAGACCGGAACCACCTGTCGGACACGCCAGACAGACTGGCTCGACACGCCAGAACCACCGCCGGACATGCAAAATCACCTGTCGGCTACGCCAGAACCACTTGGCGAACACTGCGGAAACACCTGTCGGGCTGGCCGGAACCACATCTCAGACGTGCCAGAACCATGTGCATGAGATGCCAGAACCACACCCCGAACAGACGGAAACCACCTGCCAGACCCGCCTGAACCACCTGCCGAGCACGCCGCAACCACCTGCTCGACTCGCCAGAACCACCTACCTGACATGCCAAAATCACCTGCCGGGTATGCAAGAACCACTTGGCGGACACTCCAGAATCATCTGCGGGACACGCCGGAACCACCTGCCAGACATACTGACACAACCTGCCGGAAAGGCAAAAATCAACATCTGGCTATGCGGGATCCACCTAGCAGACAGTCCGTAATCACCTGTTGTGCATGCGCAAGCATCTCTGAGACGTACCAGAACCATGTGCCGTACACACTGGAGCCACCTACCGGACAGACGAGAATCACCTTTCGGGCATGCCGGAACCACCTGTCAGAAGTGCCAGAAACACGTGCCAGAGACGCCGGAACCACCTGGCGAGCACGTCGGAACCACCTGCTCAACTCGCCTAAACCACCTGCCGGACATGCCAAAATCACCTGCCGGCTATGCCAAAACCACTTGGTGGACTCTCTGGAATCACCTGCCGGGCATCCTAGAACCACCTCTCAGACGTGCCAGAACAACATGCCGGACACGCCGGATCCCACTCCCCATAAGACCAGAACCACTTACCCGACACTCCGGAATCACCTGCCTGGCATGCCAGAACCACCTCTCACACGTGCCAGAAGCACGTGCTGGACATGCCAGAACGAACTATCGGACAGAACTGAACCACCTGCCAGACACGCCGGAACCACCTGCCGAACATGCCACAGCCACCTGCTCGACTCCCCGGAACCACCTGCCGGACAGGCCAATATCAACTGCTGGCTATGCCAGAACCACCTGGGAGACAGTCCGGAATCACCTGCCAGCCATGGCGGAACCACCTCTCAGACGTACCAGAACCACGTGCCGGACAATCTGGAAACACGTACTGGACAGACTGGAACCACCTGCCGGCCACCCCTGAACCACCTGCCAAGCACGACGGGACCACCTGCCAGACACGCCAAAATCACCTGCGGGCTATGCCAGAACCACTTGGAGGACTCTCCGGGATGACCTGCCGGGCATGCTGGAGCCACCTCTCAGACGTGCCAGAACCACGTGGCGGACAGTCTGAAATCACCTGTTGGGCATGCGCAACCACCTCTGAGACGTACTAGAACCACGTGCCGTACACGCCGGAACCACCCACCGGACAGACCGGAATCACCTTTCGGGCATGCCGGTACCACATGTCACATGTGCCAGAAACACGTGCCGGAGACGCCGGAAGCACCTGCCGAGCACGTCGGAACCACGTGCTCAACTCGCCTGAACCACCTGCGGGACACGCCAAAATCACCTGCTGGCTACGCCAAAACCACTTGGTGGACTCTCTGAAATCACCTGCCTGGCATGATAGAACCACCTCTCAAACGTGCCGGAACCACGTGCTGGACACGCCGGAACCACCTCCCGGACAGACCGGAACCACCTGCCGGACCTGCCTGAAGCAACTGTCGAGCATGCTGGAACAACATGCTCGACTCGCTGCAACCACATGCAGGACAAGGCAAAATCACCTGCCGGCTACGCCAGAACCACTTGGCGGACACTCCAGAATCACCAGCCGGGCATGCCAGCACAACCTCTCAGAAGTGCCAGAAGCACGTTCCGGACCGACCAGAACCACCTCCCGGACAATCTGAAACCACAGGAAACACTCGCCGGAACCACCTGCTTGTCTCACCGGTCCCACCTGATGGACACGCCAAAATCACCTGCCTGCTACACTAGAGCCACTTGGCGGACAAGCCGGAATCACCTGAAGGGCATGCAGACACTACCTCTGAGCCGTGCCACAACCTCGTTCCGGACTCCCCAGAACCACATGCCGGACAGACCGGAACCACCTGCTGGACACGCCGGTCCCACCGGCTCGACGCGCCGTTACCACTGCCGGACATGCAAAATCACATGCCGGCTACGGCAGAACCACTTGGCGAACACTCCGGAGTCACCTGCCAGGCAAGCCGGAACCACCTCTCAGACATGCCAGAACCACATGCCAATGACATCGGAAGCACCTGCCGAGCACGCCGGAACCACCTGCTTGACTCGCCAGAATCACCTGCCGGACACGACAAAATCACCTGCCGGCTACGCCGCAACCAGCTGGTGAACACTTCGGAATCACCTGCCGCGCTTGCTGGAACCACCTGCCTGTCATGCCAACATCACCTGCCAGCTACACCAGAACCACTTGGCGGACAATCCGGAAACAGCGGTCGGGCCGGCCGGAACCACCTCTCAGACATGCCAGAATGATGGGCCTGAGATGCCGGAACCACACCCCGAACAGACCGAAACCACCTGCCAGACCAACCTGAACCACCTGCCGAGCATGCCGGAACCACCTGCTCGACACGCCGGAACCACATACCTGACATGCCAAAATCATCTGCCGGGTATGCCAGAACCACTTGGTGGACAGTCCGGAATCGTCTGCCAGACATGCCAGAACGAGCTCTCAGACACACAAGAACCACGTGCTGGAGATGCCGGAAGCACATGCTGAGCATGCCGGAATGACCTGATCCACTCCCCAGGACCACCTGCTTGACATGCCAAAATCACCTGCCGGATACGCCAGAAACACTTGGCAGACACTCCAGAATCACCTTCTGGGCATGCTGAAACCATCTCTCAGAGGTGCCACAACCACATGCCGGAAAGGGTGGAAGCACCTGCCGAGAATGCCAGAAGTTCCTGATCCACTCCACAGAACCACCTGCCGTACACGCCAAAATCACCTGCCGTCAATGCCAGAACCACTCGGCAGACACTCCGGAAACACCTGACGGGCATGCCGGAACCACGTCTCAGAGGTGCCAAAACCACGTGCTCGAGAGTCCAGAAACACCTGCCGAACATGCAGGAACCACCTCCTCGACTCGCCAGAACCACCTGCCAGACACGCCAAAATCACCTGCCGGCTATGCCACAACCAGTTGGTGAACACTTCGGAATCACCTGCCGCGTTTCCCCAAACAACCTGCCGGTCACGCCAAAATCACCGGCCGGCTACGCCAGAACCACTCGGCAGATACTCCAGAACCACCTGCAGGACAGACTGGAATCACATGCCGCACACGCCGGGACCACCTGCTTGACTCGCCAGAACCACCTGCCGGGCACGCCAAAATCACCTGCCCGGTACACCAGAACCACTTCGGGGACAAGCCGGAATCACATGAGGGGCATGCCGGCAGAGCCTCTCAGACGTGCCAGAACCTCGTGGCGGACACCACAATACCACCTGCCGGACAGACCGGAACCACCTGCCGGACACGCCGGAACCACCGGCTCGACCCAACGAAACCACCACCGGACATGCAAAATCACCTGCCGGCTACACCAGAACCACTTGGCGAACACTCTGGAATCACCTGCCGGGCATGCCGGAACCACCTCTCAGACATGCCAGAACCACGTGCCAATGACCCTGGAAGCACCTGCTGAGGACCCTGGAGCCACCTGCTCGACTCGCTGGAAACACCTGCCATACCGGCCAAAATCAACAGCTGGTTATGTGGGAACCACCTGGCGGAAAGTACGGAATCACCTGCCGGGCATGCAGGAACCACCTCTCAGATGTAACAGAACCACGTGCCGGACACGCTGGAACCACGTCCTGGACAGACTGGAACCCTCCTGCCGGACACGCCTGGACCACCTGCCGAGCATGCCGGAACCACCTGCTCGATTCACAGGGCCCATGTGCCGGACACACCAAAATGAACTGCTTGCTACACCAGAACCACTTACCCGATACTCCGGAATCACCTGCCTGGCATGTAAGAACCACCTCTCAGACATGCCAGAAGCACGTGCCGGACATGCTGGAACGACCTATCGGACAGAACGGAACCACCTGCCGGCCACGCCTGAACCAAAAGCCGAGCACGACGGAACCACCTGATGGACACGCCAAAATCACCTGCGGGATACGCCAAAACCACTTGGAGGACACTCCGGGAGGACCTGCCGGGCATGCTGGAAACACCTCTCAGACGTGCCAGAACCACGTGCCGGACACGCCAGAAAAACCTACCGGACAGACTGGAACCACCTGCCGAGCACGCTGGAGCCACCTGTTCGACTTGCCGGAACCACCTGCCGGACAGGCCGAAATCAAAAACTGGCTATGTGGGAACCACCTGGCGGACAGTCCGGAATCACCTGCCGGGCATGCAGGAACCACCTCTCAGACGTAACACAACCACGTGCCGGACACGCTGCAACCACGTCCTGGACACACTGGAACCACCTGCCGGACACGCCTGGACCAGCTGCCGAGCACGCCAGTAACACCTGCTCTACTAGCAGGACCCACATGCCGGACACGCCAAAGTGAACTGCTGGCTACACCAGAACCACTTACCCGACACTCCGGAATCACCTGCCTGGCATGCCAGAACCACCTCTCAGACGTGCCAGAAGCACGTGTCGGACATGCCGGAACGACCTATCGGACACAACAGAACCACCTGCCAGACACGCCGGAACCACCTGCTAAACACGCCACAGCCACCTGCACGACTCGCCAGAACGACCTGCCAGACAGGCCAATATCAACTGCTGGCTATGCCAGAACCACCTGGGGGACAGTCCGGAATCACCTGCCAACCATGCCGGAACCACCTCTCATACGTACCAGAACCACGTGCCGGACAAGCTGTAAACACGTACTGGACAGACTGGAACCACCTGCCGTCCATGCCTGAACCACCTGCCGAGCACGACGGAACCACCTGCCGGACACGCCAAAATCACCTGTGGGCTACGCCAGAACCACTTGGCGGACTCTCTGGAATGACCGGCCGGGCATGCTGGAACCATCTCTCAGACGTCCCAGAAGCACGTGGCGGACAGTCCAGAATCACCTGTTGGGCATGCGCAACCACCTCTGAGACGTACCAGAACCACGTGCCGTACAGGCTGGAACCACCTAAAGGACAGACCGGAATCACCTTTCGGGCATGCCAGAACCACCTGTCAGATGTGCCAGAAACACGTGCCGGAGACGCCGGAAGCACCTGCCGAGCACTTCGGAACCACCTGCTCAACTCGCCTGAACAACCTGCCGGACACGCCAAAATCACCTGCCGGCTACGCCAAAACCACTTGGTGGACTCTGTGGAATCACCTGCCGGGCATGATAGAACCACCTCTCAGACGTGCCGGAACCACGTGACGGACACGCCGGAACCACCTCCCGGACAGACCGGAACCACCTGACGGACCTGCCTGAACCAACTGTCAAGCACGCCGGAACCACGTGTTCGACCCGCCGGAACCACCGATGGACATGCACAATCACCTGCCGGATACGCCAGAACCACTTGGCGAACACTTCAGAATCACTGGCCGGGCATGCCGGAACCACCTCTCAGACATGCCAGAAGCATGTGCCGGACACGCCGGAAACACCTACCGGACAGACCAGGACCACCTGACATACACGCCGGAACCACCTGCCGAGCATGCCGTAGTGACCTGCCCGACTCGCCGGAACCACCTGCCGGACACGCCAACATCCACAGCTGGCTAAGCGGGAACCACCTGGCGGACAGTCTGGAATCACCTGCCGGGCATGCAGGAACCACATCTCAGACGTGCCAGAACCTCATGCCGGATAACCCAGAACCACCTGCCGGACAGACCACAACCACCTGCCGGACAAGCTGAGAACGACGGGCTCGACCCGCATGAACCACCGCCGGACATGCAAAATCACATGCCGGTTATGCCAGAACCACTTGAGGAACACTCCGGAATCACCTGCCGGACATGCCGGAATGATCTCTCAGACACACCAGAACCACGTGCTGGACACGCCGGAAGCACCTGCCCAGCATGCCGGAGACACCTGCTCAACTCGCCAGAAACACCTGCCGGACACGCCAAAATCACCAGCCGGCTACACGACAACCACTTGTCGGACATTCCGGAATCACCTGCCGTGTATGCTGGAACCACCTCTCAGAGGTGCCACAACCACATGCCGGAGATGGCAGAAGCACCTGTCGAGAATGCCGGAAGTTCCTGCTCTACTCCACAGAACCACGTGCCGGACACGCCAAAATCAGCTGCCGGTTACGCCACAACCAGCTGGTGAAAACTTCGGAATCACCTGCCGGGCTTGCTGGAACCACCTGCCGGTCACGCCAACATCACCTGCCAGCTACACCAGAACCACTTGGCGGACACTCCGGAAATACCTGTCGGGCCGGCCAGAAACACGTCTCAGACGTGCCAGAACAATGTGCCTGAGGTGACGGAACCACACCCCGAACAGACCGAAACCACCTGCCAGACACGCCAGAACCACCTGCTGAGTATGCCGGAACCAACTGATCCACTCCCCAGAACCACCTGCTGGACACGCCAAAATCACACGCCGGCTACGCCCGAACCACTCGGCAGACACTCCGGAATCACCCACCGGGCATGCCGGAACCACCTCTCACAGGTGCCACAACCACGTGCTGGAGAGTCCAGAAGCACATGCCGAAAACGCCGGAACCACCTGCTCGACTCGCCAGAACCACCTGCCAGACACGCCAAAATCACCTGCCGGCTACGCCACAACCAGTGGTGACCACTTCGGAATCACCTGCCGCGCTTGCCCGAACAACCTGCCGGTCACGCCAAAATCACCCACCGGCTACGCCAGAACCACTCAGCAGATACTCCGGAACCACCTCCAGGACAGACCGGAATCACCTGCCGCACACGCCGGGACCACCTGCTTGACTCGCCAGAACCACCTGCCGGGCACGCCAAAATCACCCGCCGGCTACGCCAGAACCACTCGGCAGACACTCCGGAATCACCTGCCGGTCATGCCGGAACCACGACTCAGAGGTGCCACAACCAAATGCCGGAGACGGCGCAAGCACCTGCCGAGAATGCTGGAAGTTCCTGATCCACTCCACAGAACGCCCTGCCGGACACGCCAAAATCAACAGCCGGCTACGCCACAACCATTTGTCGCACACTCCAGAATCACCTGCCGGGCATGCCAGCACAACCTCTCAGAAGTGCCAGAACCACATGCCATTGACACCGGAAGCACCTGCCAAGCAAACCGGAACCACCTGCTCAACCTCACAGAAGTGCCAGAGCACACGCCGGACAGGCCGGAACCATCTCCCGGACAGACCGGAACCACAGGAAACACTCACCGGAACCACCTGCTTGACTCACCGGTCCCACCTGCCGGACACGCCAAAATCACCTGCCCGCTACACCAGAACCACTTCGCGGACAAGCTGGAATCACGTGAGGGGCATGCCGGCACAGCCTCTCAGACGTGCCAGAACCTCGTGCCGGACACCCCAGAACCACCTGCCGGACAGACCGGAACCACATGACGGACACGCCAGAACCACCTGCTTGACTCGCCAGAACCACCTGCCGGACACGCCAAAATCACCTGCCAGCTATCCCAGAACCACACGGCAGACACTCCGGAACCACCTCCAGGACAGACCGGAACCATCTGCAGGACACGCCAGGACCACCTGCTTGACTCGCCAGAACCACCTTCCAGACACGCCAAAATCACCTGCCGGCTACGCCACAACCAGTTGGTGAACACTTTGGAATCACCTGCCGGGCTTGCTGGAACCACCTGCCGGTCACGCCAGCATCACCTGCCAGCTATGCCAGAACCACTTGGCGGACACTCCAGAATCACCTGCCGGGCATGCCAGCTCAACGTCTCAGAAGTGCCAGAGCACGTGACGGGCAGGCCGGAACCATCTCCCAGACAGACTGGACCCACAGGAAACACTCGCCGGAACCACCTGCTTGACTCACCGGTCCCATCTTCCGGGCACGCCAAAACCACCTTCCCACTCCACCAGAGCCTATTGCCTGAGAAGCCGGAATCCCGTGAAGGGCATGCCAACACAACCTCTCAGACGTGCCAGAACCTCGTGCCGGACAGACCGGAACCACCTGCCAGACATGCCGGAACCACCGCCGGACATGCAAAATCACCAGCCGGCTATGCCACAACCACTTGGCGAACACTCCAGAATCACCTGCCGTGCATGCCGGAACCACCTCTCAGACATGCCAGGAACACATGCCAATGACACTGGAAGCACCTGCCAGGCACGCCGGAACCACCTGCTTGACTCGCCAGAACCACCTGCCGGACACGCCAAAATCAACTGCCGGCTATGCCACAACTAGTTGGTGAACACTTCTGAATCACCTGCTGGGCTTGCTGGAACCACCTCTCGCTCACGCCAACATCAGTTGCCAGCTACGCCAGAACCACTTGCCGGACACTCCGGAAACACCTGTAGGGCCAAGCGGAACCACCTCTCAGACGTGCCAGAACCAAGTGCCTGAGATGCAGGAACCACACCACAAACAGACCGAAACCACCTGCCAGACACGCCGGAAACACCTGCTCGACTCGCCGGAACCACCTACCTGACATGCCAAAATCACCTGCCGGGTATTCCAGAACCACTTGGTGGACACTCCGGAATCATCTGCCGGACATGCCAGAACCAGCTCTCAGACACACCAGAACCATGTGCCGGAGACGCCGGAAGAAGCTGCTGAGCATGCGTGAGCCATCTGCTCGACTCGCCAGAAACACCTGCCGGACACGCCAAAATCACCTGCCTGGTATGCCAGAACCACTTGGCAGACACTCCGGAACTACCTCCAGGACAGACCAGAACCACGTGCCGGACACGCCGGGACAACCTGCTTGACTCGCCAGAAACACCTGCCGGACACGCCAAAATCACCACCTGGCTACGCCACAACCACTTATCGGACACTCCGGAATCACCTGCCGGGCATGCTGGAACCACCTCTCAGAGGTGCCACAAACACATGCTGGAGACAGCGGAAGCACCTGCAGAGAATGCAGGAAGTTCCTGATCCACTCCACAGAACCACCTGCCGGACACGCCAAAATGACCTGCCGGCTACGCCAGAACCACTCGGCAGACACTCCGGAATCACCTGCCGTGCATGCCGGAACCACCTCTCAGAGGTGCCACAACCACGTGCTGGAGAGTCCAGAAGCACCTGCCGAACACGCCGGAACCACCTGCTCGACTCGCCAGAACCACCTGCCGGGCATCCCAAAATCACCCGCCGGCTACGCCAGAACCACTCGGCAGACACTCCGGAATCACCTGCCGGTCATGCCGGAACCACATCTCAGAGGTGCCACAACCAAATGCCGGAGACGACGCAAGCACCTGCCGAGAATGCTGGAAGTTCCTGATCCACTCCACAGAACGCCCTGCCGGACACGCCAAAATCAACAGCCGGCTACGCCACAACCATTTGTCCGATACTCCAGAATCACCTGCCGGGCATGCTGGAACCACCTCTCAGAAGTGCCAGAACCACATGCCATTGACACCGGAAGCACCTGCCAAGCACACCGGAACCACCTGCTCAACCTCTCAGAAGTGCCAGAGCACACGCCGGACAGGCCGGAACCATCTCCCGGACAGACCGGAACCACAGGAAACACTCACCGGAACCACCTGCTTGACTCACTGGTCCCACCTGCCGGACACGCCAAAATCACCTGCCTGCTACACCAGAACCACTTCAGGGACAAGCCGGAATCACGTGAGGGGCATGCCGGCAGAGCCTCTCAGACGTGCCAGAACCTCGTGCCGGACACCACAATATCACCTGCCGGACAGACCGGAACCACCTGCAGGTCACGCCGGAACCACCGGCTCGACCCGCCGGAACCACCACCGGACATGCAAAATCACCTGCCGAACACGCCAGAACCACTTGGCGAACACACTGGAATCACCTGCCGGGCATGCCGGAGCACCTCTGAGACACGTCAGAACCACATGCCAATGACACCGGAAGCACCTGCCGAGCACACCGGAACCACCTGCTCGACTCGCCAGAACCACCTGCCGGACACACCAAAATCAACTGCCGGCTATGCCACAACTAGTTGGTGTACACTTCGGAATCACATGCTGGGCTTGCTGGAACACCCTCCGCTCACGCCAACATCAGTTGCCAGCTACGCCTGAGCCACTTGGCGGACACTCCGGAAACACCTGTTGGGCCGGCCGGAACCACCTCTCAGGCGTGCCAGAACCAACAGCCTGAGAAGCAGGAACCACACCATGAACAGACCGAAACCACCTGCCAGACACGCCTAAAACACCTGCCGAGCACGCTGGAAACACCTGCTCGACTCGCCTGAACCTCCTACCTGACACGCCAAAATCACCTGCCGGGTATGCCAGAACCACTTGGTGGACACTCCGGAATCATCTGCCAGACATGGCAGAACCAGCTCTCAGACACACCAGAACCACGTGCCTGAGACGCCGGAAGAACCTGCTGAGCATGCGTGAGCCACCTGCTCAACTCACCAGAAACACCTGCCGGACACACCAAAATCACCTGCAAGCTACACCAGAACCACTTTGCGGACACTCCGGAATCACCTGTCGGGCATGCCGGAACCACCTCTCAGACTTGCCAGAATCATGTTCCGGACATGCCGGTACCACCTGCCGAGTATGCTGGAACCACCTGATCCACTCCCCAGAACCACCTTCCGGACATGCCCCAACCACCGGCTCGACACGCCGGAACCACCGCCGGACATGCAAAATCACCTGCCGGATACGCCAGAACCACTTGGCGAACACTCTGGAATCACCTGCCGGGCATGCCAGAACCGCCTCTCAGACATGCCAGAAACACGTGCCAATGACACCAGAAGCATCTGCCGAGGACTTAGGAACAACCTGCTCGACTCGCCAGAACCACCTGCCGTAAAGGCCAAAATCAACAGCTGGCTATGTGGGAACCACCTGGCGGACTCTCCGGAATCACCGGACGTGCATGCAGGAGCCACCTCTCAGACGTAACAGAACCATGTGCCGGAAACGCTGGAACCACGTCCTGGACAGACTGGAACCACCTGCCGGACACGCCTGGACCACCTGCCGAGCACGCCGGAACCACCTGCTCGACTCGCCAGAACCACCTGCCAGACACGCCAAAATCACCTGCCGGTTACGCCACAACCAGTCGGTGAACACTTCGGAATCATCTGCCACGCTTGCCCGAACAACCTGCCGGTCACGCCAAAATCACCTGCCGGCTACGCCAGAACCACTCGGCAGATACTCCGGAACCACCTCCAGGACAGACCGGAATCACCTGCCGCACACGCCGGGACCACCTGCTTGACTCGCCAGAACCACCTGCCGGGCACGCCAAAATCACCCGCCGGCTACGCCAGAAACACTCGGCAGACACTCCGGAATCACCTGCCGGTCATGCCGGAACCACGTCTCAGAGGTGCCACAACCAAATGCCGGAGACGACGCAAGCACCTGCCGAGAATGCTGGAAGTTCCTGATCCACTCCACAGGACCCCCTGCCGGACACGCCAAAATCAACAGGCGGCTACGCCACAACCATTTGTCGGACACTCCAGAATCACCTGCCGGGCATGCCGGACCACCTCTGAGACACGTCAGAACCACATGCCAATGACACCGGAAGCACCTGCCGAGCACGCCAGAACCACCTGCCGGACACGCCAACATCACCTGCCAGCTACGCCACATCGAGTTGGTGAACACTTTGGAATCACCTGCCGGGCTTGCTGGAACCACCTGCCGGTCATGCCAACATCACCTGCCAGCTACACCAGAACCACTTGGCGGACACTCCGGAAACCGCTGTCGGGCAGGTCGGAACCACCTCTCAGACGTGCCAGAACCATGTGCCTGAGATGCCGGAACCACACCCCGAACAGACCGAAACCACCTGCCAGACCCGCCTGAACCACCTGCTGAGCACGCCAGAACCACCTGCTCGACTCGCCGGAACCACCTACCTGACACGCCAAAATCACCTGCCGGGTATGCCAGAACCACATGCCGGAGACTCCGGTGTCACCTGCTGGGCATGCCGGAACCATGTCTCAGACGTGCCACAACCACGTGCCAGAGAGACTGGAAGCACCTGCCGAGCTCGCAGGAACCACCTGCTGGACATGCCGGAACCACCTGCCTGATAGGCCAACATCATATGCCAGCTACGCCAAAACCACTTGGTGGACATTCCAGAATCACCTTGCGGGAATGCCGGAACCACGTCATGGACCGACTGCAAACACCTGCCCGACCTGCCTGAACCACCTGCCAAGCACGCCGGAACCACCTTCTCGACTCACCAGAGCCACCTGCCGGACACACGAGAAACACCTGCGGGGTACGCCAGAACCAATTGGACGACTCTCCGGGATCACCTGCTGGGCATGCCGGAACCACCTCTCAGATGTGCCAGACCATGTGCTGGACACGCCAGAACCACCTGCCGAGTATGCCGGAACCACCTGATCCACTCCTCAGAACCACCTGCTGGACATGCCAAAATCACATGCCGGCTACGCCACAACCAGTTGGTGAACACTTCGGAATCACCTGCCGGGCTTGCTGGAACCACCTGCCCGTCACGCCAGCATCACCTGCCAGCTATGCCAGAACCACTTGGCGGACAATCCAGAATCACCTGCCGGGCATGCCAGCTCAACGTCTCAGAAGTGCCAGAGCACGTGACGGGCAGGCCGGAACCATCTCCCAGACAGACTGGAACCACAGGAAACACTCGCTGGAACCACTTGCTTGACTCACCGGTCCCACCTGCCGGGCACGCCAAAACCACCTTCCCACTCCACCAGAGCCTATTGGCTGACAAGCCGGAATCATGTGAAGGGCATGCCGACACAACCTCTCAGACATGCCAGAACCTCGAGCTGGACACCTCAGAACCACCTGCCGGACAGAGCAGAACCACCTGCCAGACACGCCAGAACCACCGCCGGACATGCAAAATGACCTGCCGGCTATGCCAGAACCACTTGGTGAACACTCCGGAATCACCTGCCGGGCATGCCGGATCCACCACTCAGACATGCCAGAACCACATGCCAATGACACTGGAAGCACCTGCCAAGCACGCCGGAACCACCTGCCGGACAAGCCAAAATCACCTGCCGGCTATGCCACAACTAGTTGGTGAACACTTCGGAATCACCTGCTGGGCTTGCTGGAACCACCTCCCGCTCACGCCAACATCAGCTGCCAGCTATGCCAGAACCACTTGGCGGAACTCCGGAAACACCTGTCGGGCTGGCCGGAACCACCTCTCAGACGTGCCAGAACCAAGTGCCTGAGATGCAGGAACCACACCACGAAAAGACTGAAACCACCTGCCAGACACGCCTGAAACACCTGCCGAGCACGCCGGAAACACCTGCTCGACTCGCCGGAACCACCTACCTGACACGCCAAAATCACCTGCCGGGTATGCCAGAACCACTTGGTGGACACTCCGGAATCACCTGCCGGGCATGCCAGCACAACCTCTCTGAAGTGCCAGAAGCACGTGCCGGAAAGGCCGGAACCATCTCCTGGACAGACCAGAACCACAGGAAACACTCGCTGGAACCACCTGCTTGACTCACCGGTCCCACCTGCCGGACACGCCAAAATCACCTGACCGCTACACCAGAACCACATGGGGGACAAGCCGGAATCACGTGAGGGGCATGCCGGCACAGCCTCTCAGACGTGCCAGAAACTCGTGCCGGACACCCCAGAACCACCTACCAGACACACCGGAACGACCTGCCGGACCTGCCTGAACCAACTGTTGAGCACGCCGGAACCACGTGCTCGACCCGCCGGAACCACCGACGGACATGCACAATCACCTGCCGGCTACGCCAGAACCACTTGGCGAACACTGCAGAATCAGTGGCCGGGCATGCCGGAACCACCTCTCAGACATGCCAGAAGCATGTGCCGGACATGCAGGAAACACCTACCGGACAGACCGGAACCACCTGACAGACATGCCAGAACCACCTTCCGAGCATGCCCTAGTGACCTGCCCGACTCGCCGGTACCACCTGCCGGACACGCCAACATCCACAGCTGGCTAAGCGGGAACCACCTGGCGGACAGTCTGGAATCACCTGCCGGGCATGCAGGAACCACCTCTCAGACGTGCCAGAACCTCGTGCCGGACAACTCAGAACCACATGCCGGACAGACCCCAACCACCTTCCGGACAAGCTGAGAACCACCGGCTCGACCCGCATGAACCACCGCCGGACATGCAAAATCACATGCCGGCTATGCCAGAACCACTTGGGGAACACTCCGGAATCACATGCCAGACATGCCGGAACGATCTCTCAGACACACCAGAACCACGAGCCGGAGACGCCGGAAGAACCTGCTGAGCATGCGTGAGCCACCTGCTCGACTCGCCAGAAACACCTGCCGGACATACCAAAATCACCTGCCGGGTACGCCAGAACCGCTTTGCAGACACTCCGGAATCACCTGTCGGGCATGCCGGAACCACGTCATGGACAGACTGCAAAATCCTGTCGGACCTGCCTGAACCACCTGCCGAGCACGCCGGAAACACCTGCTCGACTCACCAGAGCCAGCTGCCGGACACACCAGAAACACCTGCGGGGTACGCCAAAACCACTTGGAGGACTCTCCGGGATCACCTGCCGTGCATGCCGGAACCACCTCTCAGATGTGCCAGAACCATGTGCAAGACACTCCAGAACCACCTGCCGAGTATGCCGGAACCACCTGATCCACCTGCTGGACATGCCAAAATCCCCTGCCGGCTATGCCAGAACCACTCGGCAGACACTCCGGAACTACCTCCAGGACAGACCGGAACCACCTGCTGGACACGCCGGGACAAGCTGTTTGACTCGCCAGAAACACCTGCAGGACACGCCAAAATCACCACCTGGCTACGCCACAACCACTTATCGGACACTCCGCAATAACCTGCCGGGCATGCTGGAACCACCTCTCAGAGGTGCCACAAACAAATGCCGGAGACTGCGGAAGCACCTGCCGAGAATGCCGGAAGTTCCTGATCCACTCCACAGAACCACCTGCCGGACACGCCAAAATCACCTGCCGGCTACGCCAGAACCACTTGGCAGACACTCTGGAATCACCTGCCGGGCATGCCGGAACCACCTCTCAGAGCTGCCACAACCACGTGCTGGAGAGTCCAGAAGCACCTGCCGAACACGCCAGAACCACCTGCTCGACTCGCCAGAGCCACCTGCCGGACACGCCAAAATCACCTGCCGGCTACGCCACAACCAGTTGGTGAACACTTCGGAATCACCTGCCTCGCTTGCTGTAACCACCTGCCGGTCACGCCAAAATCACCTGCGGGCTACGCCAGAACCACTCGGCAGACACTCCGGAATCACCTGCTGGTCATGCCGGAACCACGTCTCAGAGGTGCCACAACCAAATGCCGGAGACGGCGCAAGCACCTGCCGAGAATGCTGGAAGTTCCTGATCCACTCCACAGAACGCCCTGCCGGACACGCCAAAATCAACAGCCGGCTACGCCACAACCATTTGTCGCACACTCCAGAATCACCTGCCGGGCATGCTGGAACCACCTCTCAGAAGTGCCAGAACCACATGCCATTGACACCGGAAGCACCTGCCAAGCACACCGGAACCACCTGCTCAACCTCTCAGAAGTGCCAGAGCACGTGCCGGACAGGCCAGAACCATCTCCCGGACAGACCGGAACCACAGGAAACACTCACCGGAACCACCTGCTTGACTCACTGGTCCCACCTGCCGGACACGCCAAAATCACCTGCCCGCTACACCTGAACCACTTCGGGGACAAGCCAGAATCACGTGAGGGGCACGCTGGCAGAGCCTCTCAGACGTGCCAGAACCACATGCCGGACACTCCGGAATCACCTGCCAGGCATGCCGGAACCACCTCTCAGACATGCCAGAACCACGTGGCAATGACCCCGGATGCACCTGCCGAGGACGCTGGAGCCACCTGCTCGACTCGCTGGAAACACCTGCCGGACGGGCCAAAATCAACAGCTGGTTATGCGGGAACCACCTGGTGGAAAGTACGGAATCACCTGCCGGCATGCAGGAACCACCTCTCAGATGTAACAGAACCACGTGCCGGACACGCTTGAACCACGTCCTGGACAGACTGGAACCCTCCTGCCGGACACGCCTGGACCACCTGCCGAGCATGCCGGAACCACCTGCTCGATTCACAGGACCCACGTGCCGGACACGCCAAAATGAACTGCTGGCTACACCAGAACCACTTACCCGACACTCCGGAATCACCTGCCCGGCATGCCAGAACCACCTCTCAGACATGCCAGAAGCACGTGCCGGACATGCTGGAATGACCTATCGGACAGAACGGAATCACCTCCCGGCCACGCCTGAACCACAAGCCAAGCACAACGGAACCACCTGCCGGACACGCCAAAATCACCTGCGGGATACGCCAGAACCACTTGGATGACACTCCAGGATGACCTGCTGGGCATGCTGGAAACACCTCTCTGACGTGCCAGTACCACGTGCGGGACACGCCAGTAAAACCTACCGGACAGACTGGAACCACCTGACGAGCACGCTGGAGCCACCTGTTCGACTTGCCGGAACCACCTGCCGGACAGGCTGAAATCAAAAACTGGCTATGTGGGAACCACCTGGCGGACAGTCCGGAATCACCTGCCGGGCATGCAGGAACCACCTCTCAGACGTAACACAACCACGTGCCGGACACGCTGCAACCACGTCCTGGACACACTGGAACCACCTGCCGGACACTCCTGGACCAGGTGCCGAGCACGCCGGTACCACCTGCTCTACTCGCAGGACCCACGTGCCAGACATGCCAAAATGAACTGCGGGCTACGCCAGAACCACTTGGAGGACTCTCTGGAATGACCTGCCAGGCATGCTGGAACCATCTCTCAGACATCCCAGAAGCACGTTGCGGAAAGTCCGGAATCACCTGTTGGGCATGCGCAACCACCTCTGAGACGTACCAGAAACACGTGCCGTACAGGCTGGAACCACCTAAAGTACAGACCGGAATCACCTTTCGGGCATGCCAGAACCACCTGTCAGATGTGCCAGAAACACGTGCCGGAGACGCCAGAAGCACCTGCCGAGCACGTCGGAACCACCTGCTCAACTCGCCTGAACCACCTGCCGGACACGCCAAAATCACTTGCCGGCTACGCCAAAACCACTTGGTGGACTCTGTGGAATCACCTGCCGGGCATGATAGAACCACCTCTCAAACGTGCCGGAACCACATGCCGGACACGCCGGAACCACCTCCCAGACAGACCGGAACCACCTGCCGGACCTGCCAGAACCAACTGTCGAGCACGCCGGAACCACATGCTCGACTCGCTGGAACCACATGCAGGACATGGCAAAATCACCTGCCGGCTACGCCAGAACCACTTGGCGGACACTCCGGAATCACCTGCCGGGCATGCCAGCATAACCTCTCCGAAGTGCCAGAAGCACGTGCCGGAAAGGCCGGAACCATCTCCAGGACAGACCGGAACCACAGGAAACACTCGCCGTAACCACCTGCTTGACTCACCGGTCCCACCTGCCGGACACGCCAAAATCACCTGCTGGCTATGCCATTACCACTTGGCGGACACTCCAGAATCACCTGCCGGGCATGCAGGAATCACCTCTGAGACGTGCCAGCACCACCTGCCGGACAAGCAGGAACCTCCTACAGGACAGAAGGGAACCACATGCCGGATACGCCGGAACCAACCGGCCGAGCACACCAGAGCCACCTGCTCGACTAGCCAGAAACACCTGCCGGACACGCCAAAATCACCTTCTGGCTACACCAGAACTACTTCTTGGACAATCCGGAATCACCTGCCGGTCATGCCGGAACCACCTCTCAGAAGTGCCAGAACCACGTGCCATAGACGCTGGAACCACCTACCGGACAGGCCGGAACCACCTGCCAGACTCGCCGGAAGCACCGGCCGGCTACGTCAGAACCACTTTGCGTACAAGCTGGAATAATGTTTCGGGCATGACGGCACAACCTCTCAGACGTGTCAGAAGCACGTGGCGGACACGCGGGAACCACCTCCAGGTCAGACGGGAACCATCTGCCAGACACGCCGGAACCACCGGCTCCACTCGCTGGAATCACCGCCGGACAGGCAAAATCACCTGCCGGCTACGCCAGAACCACTTGGCGAACACTCTGGAATCACCTGCCGGGCATGCCGGAACCACCTCTCAGACATTCCAGAACCACATGCCAATGACACCGGAAGAAACCTGCCAAGCACGCCGGAATCACCTGCTCGACTTGCCAGAACCACCTGGCAGACACGTCAAAATCACCTTCCGGCTAAGTCACAACCAGTTGGTGAACACTTTGGAATCACCTGCCGGGCTTGCTGGAACCATCTGCCGGTCACGCCAAAATCCCCTGCCAACTACGCCAGAACCACTTGGCGGACACTCCGGAAACACCTGTCGGGCTGGCCGAAACCACATCTCACACGTGCCAGAACCATGTGCCTGAGATGCCAGAACCACAACCCGAACAGACCGAAATCACCTGCCTAACCTGCCTGAACCACCTGCCGTGCACGCCGGAACCACCTGCTCGACTCGCCGGAACCACTTACCTGACACGCCAAAATCACCTGCCAACTATGCCAGAACCACTTGTCGGACACTCCGGGATCATCTGCTGGACATGCCGGAACCAGCTCTCAGACACACCAGAACAACGTGCCGGAGACGCTGGAAGCACCTGCCGAGCATGACTGAGCCACATGCTCGACTCGCAAGAAACACCTGCCGGACTCACCAAAATCACCTGCCAGCTACGCCAGAACCACTTGGCCGACACTTCAGAATAACCTGCCGCGCATGCCAGAACCACATCTCAGACATGCCGGAACCACCTGCCTGACATGCCAAAATCACTTGACGGCTACGCCAAAACCACTTGGTGGACACTCCAGAATCACCTTCCGATCATGCCGGCACCACGTAATGGACAGACTGCAAACACCTGCCAGACCTGCCAGAACCACCTGCAGAGCACGCCGGAACCACCGGCTCGACTCGCCAGAACCACCTGCCGGACACCAAATACACCTGCGGGCTACGCCAGAAGCACTTGGAGGACTCTCTGGGATCACCTGCCGGGCATGACGGAACCACCTCTCAGACGTGCCAGAACCATGTGCCGGACACGCCGGAACAACCTGCCGAGTATGCCGGAACCACCTGATCAACTCCCCAGAACCACCTGCTGGACACGCCAAAATCACCTGCCAGCTACGCCACAACCACTTGTCGGACACTCCGGAATCACCTGCCGGGCATGCTGGAACCACTTCTCAGAGGTGCCACAAACACATGCCGGAGACGGCGGAAGCACCTGCCGAGAATGCCGGAAGTTCCTGATCCACTCCACAGAACCACCTGCCGGACACGCCAAAATCACCTGCCGGCTACGCAAGAACCACTCAGCAAACACTCCCGAAACACCTGCCAGGCATGCTGGAACCACCTCTCAGACGTGCCAGAACCACGTGCCGGACACGCCGGAACCACCTACCAGACACAACGGAACCACCTGCTGGACACGCCTGGACCAGATGCCGAGCACGCCGGAAGCACCTGCTTGACTCGCAGGACCTACCTGCCGGACACGCCAAAATTAACCGCCGGCTACAAGAGAACCACTTACCGGACACTCCGGAATCACCTGCCAGGCATGCCACAACAACCTCTCACACGTGCGAGAAGCACATGCCGGACATGCCGGAATGACCTACCGGACAGAACGGAACCACATGCCAGACAAGCTGGAACCACTTGCCAGACAAGCCAAAATCAACTGCCGGCTATGCCACAACCACCTGGGGGACAGTCTGGTATCACCTGCCAGCCATGCCGGAACCACCTCTCAGACGTACCAGAACCACGTGCTGGACAAGCTGGAAACATGTACTGCATAGACTGGAATCACCTCCCGGCCACGCCTGAACCACCTCCCGAACACGCTGGAACCACCTGCCGGCCACGCCAAAATCACCTGCCAGCTACGCCAGAACCACTTGGAGGTCTCTCCGGGATGACATGCCGGGCATGCCAGAATCACCTCTCAGACGTGCCAGAACCACGTGGCGGACAGTCCGGAATCACCTGTTGGGCATGCGCAACCGCCTCTGAGACGTCCCAGAACCACGTGTCGCACACGCCGGAACCACCTACCGGACAGACCGGAACCACCTGCCGGACACACCGGAACCATGTGCTGAGCACGCCGGAACCACCTGCTCGACTCCAGGACCCACCTGCCGGACTCGCAAAAATCACCTGCTGGCTATGCCAGAACCACTTGCCGGACTTTCCGGAATCACCTGCCGGGAATGCTGGACCCACCTCTCAAATGTGCCAAAATCAAGTGCCCTAGACACCAGAAGCACCTGCCGAGCTAGCCGGAAGCACCTGCTTGAATCGTAGGAACCACCTGTGGGACACGCCAAAATCACCTGCCAGCAACACCAGAACCACTTGGTGGACAATCCGGAATCACCTGCCAGACATGCCAGAAAAACCTGTCAGACGTGGTGGAAGCACGTGCCGAAAACGCCGGAACCACCTCCCGGACAGACCGGAACCACCTACCTGACCGGCCTGAACCACATGCCGAGCATGCCGGAACCACCTGCCTGACAGGCCAAAATCACCTGCCGGAAACACCAAAATAACCTGATGGATATGCCAGAACCACTTGCCGGACACTCCAGAATCACCAGTCGGGCATGCCGGAACCACCTCTCAGTCGTGACAGTACCATGTGCCAGAGACACCGGATGCACCTGCCGAGCACGCCGGAACCTCCTGCTCGACTTGCCTGAACCACCTGCTGTAGATTCCAAAATCACCTGCCGGCTAGGCCAGAACCATGTCGCGGACTCTATGGAATAACCCGCCGGGCATGCTGGAACCACCTCTCAGACATGCCGGAAGCACGTGCCGGACACGCCAGAACCACCTACTGGACAGACCGGAACCACCTGCCGGACCCGCCTGAACCAGCTGCTGAGCACGCTGGAACAACCTGCTCGACTCGCTGCAGCCACCTGCTGGACACGCCAAAATCACCAGCCGGCTATGCCAGAACCACGTGCCAGACACTCTGGAATCACCTGCAGGGCATGCCGGAACCACCTCTCAGATGGGCCAGAACCACATGCAGCAGACTCCAGAATCACCTGCCGGGCATTCCAGAACCACCTCTCAGATGTGCCAGAACCACATGTCGGATACTCCGGAATCACCTGCCGGGCATGCCGGAACCACCTCTCAGACATGCCAGAACCACGTGCCGGACATGCCAGAACCACCTACAGGACACAATGGTACCACATGCCGGACACGCCTGAACCACCTGCCGAGCATGCAGGAATCACCTGCTCAACTCCAGGACCCACCTGCCAGACATGCAAAAATCACCTGCTGGATATGCCAGAACCACTTGCCGGACTTTCCGGAATCAGCTGCCGGGAATGCCGGACCCACCTCTCAAATGTGCCAAAATCAAGTGCCGGAGACGCCAGAAGCACCTGCCGAGCTAGCTGGAAGCACCTGCTCGAATCGTCGGAACCACCTGTGGGACACGCCAAAATCACCAGCCAGCTACGCCAGAAACACTTGGTGGACAATCCGGAATCAACTGCAGGACATGTCAGAAAAACCTGTCAGACGCGGTGGAACCACGTGCCGGGCACGGCGGAACCACCTCCCGCACAGACCGGAACCACCTACCAGACCTGCCTGAATCACCTGCTGAGCACGCTGGAACCACCTGCCGGACACGCCAAAATCACCTGCGGGCTAGGCCAGAACCACTTGGAGGACTCTCCGGGATCACCTGACGTGCATGCCAGTAACAGCTCTCAGACGTACCAGAACCACATGCGGGACACGCCGGAACCCACTACCGGACATACCGGAACCACCTGCTGGACACGCCGGAATCACCTGCCGAGAACGCCGGAATCACCTGAACAGCTCGCCAGAAACACCTGCTGGACACGTCAAAATCACCTGCCGGACACTCCAAAATCAACTGCCGGCTACGACAGAACCACATGGCGGACACTCCGGAAACACCTGTCGGGCAGGCCAGAACCAGCTCTCAGACATGCCAGAACCATGTGCCTGAGATGCCGGAACGACACCCTGAACAGACCGAAACCACCTGCCAGACCTGCCTGAACCACCTGCCGGGCACGCCGGAACCACCTGCTCGACTCGCTGGAACCACCTACCTGACACGCCAAAACACCTGCTGGGTATGCCAGAAGCACGTGGCTGACAGTCCCGTTTCAAATGCCAGGCATGCCAGAACCACCTGATCCACTCGCCAGAACCACCTGTCTGACATGCCATAATCACCTGGCAGCTGCGCCAGAACCACTTGGCACACACTCCGGAATCATATGTCGATCATGCCGGAACCACCTCTCAAACGTGCAAGAACCACATACCGGAGACGCCAGAAGCACGTGCTGAGCATGCCAGAACCACCTGTGCCACTCCACAGAACCACCTGCCGGACACGCCAAAATCACCTGCCGGCTATGCGAGAACCACTTGCCGGACACTCCAAAATCACCTGCCTGGGGCGCCGGAACCACCTCTCATACGTACCAGAACCACGTGCAGGAGACGCCGGAAGCACCTGCCGAGCATGCCAGAACCACCTGATCCGCTCCCCAGAACCACCTGCTGGACCCGCCTGAACCACCTGCCGGCTACGCGGGAACCACTTGGCGGACACTCCGGAATCACCAGCCGTGCATGCCGGAACCACCCCTCAGACGTGCCTGAAAAACGTGCCGGACACGTTGGAACCACCTCCCGGAATAACCGGAACCACCTTTCGGACATGCCTGAACCACCTTACGAGCACGCTGGAACCACCTGCTCGACTTGCTGGAACCATCTGCTGGATACACTAAAATCACCTGCCGGCTACGCCAGAACCACTTGCCGACACTCCGGAATAACCTGCCATTCATCCCGGAACCGCCCCTCAGATGTTCCAGAACCACGTGCTGGACGCCCCGGACCACTTCCGTGAAAGACTGGAACCACCAGCTGAGCATTCCGGAAACACCTGCTCGACTCCCGGGAACCGCCTCTGGGGAAACTGTCATAGAAATGCAGGTAAAACGGCCTTTCTTGCCAGCCCTTAACTCGCCACTTTAGAACTTCTGCTTCTGCCACAATTGCACCTTGCCAACCCGGCTCAGACGAAATGCCTACATCTTCCCCTGAAGCAACTGGGCTGAGTCCCAAATGATTGAGCGTCCACGTGCTTAGGAGGTGACAGACTGCACGCCTTTTTCCAACCACCATTGTGCACTGCTGGAGAGAGTGTCGGAAAGCAGCTATGTCAGAAAGACCCCTTTGCTCTCAGCCGTGCCCTCCATTGCTCTAGACGTGGAATGCACAATGCACTGGCTCCACCCCTCAAGGGGCGACAAGCCACAGACCACCTTGCTTCCATCTCTTTAGGAAGCTGAGAAGGAACTCGCTTTCAACAGTGATCTTACAGAGTCCAGGGAACATCTCATACAAAGGCAGCTGAAACGCCGTTTCTTTTCAGCCCTTAACTTGCCGATTTGGAACTTCTGTTTCTGCCACATTTCCACCTTGCCAACCGGGCTCCGACGAAATGCCTACATCTTTCCCTTCAGCAATGGGGACGAGGCCCATGTGACTGTGCTTCCACATGCTTAAGAGGAGAGAGACAGGTTTTTACAATCACGATTGTGCACTGGTGGAGAGAGTGTCAGAAAGCACCTATGTCAGAAAGGTCCCTTTGATCTCAGCCATGCCCTGAATTGCTCTAGAGGAGGAAGGCACAATGCACTGCCTCTGGCTCCACCCCTCAATGGCAGACGAACCACACACCTTCTTGCGTCCAGCTCTTTAGGACGCTGAGAAAGAGCTCACATTCCATAGTGCTCTTAGAGCGTCCAGGGAACATCTCATACAAAGGCAGCGGAACGCTGTTTCTTCCAGCACTTCACTCGCCGATCTGGAACATCTGCATGTGCCACATTTCCACCTTGTCAACCCGGTTCAGACGAAATGCGTACAACTTCCCCTTAAGCAAGGGGACGAGGCCCGAATGATTGTGGTTCCACCTGCTTAGTAGGAGAGAGACAATAGGCTTTTAACCAACCGCCCTTGAGCAATGGTTGGGGGAGTGTCAGAAAGCACCCATGTCAGACAGAGCCCTTTGCTCTCAGCCGTGCCCTCCATTGCTCTAGAGGTGGAAGGCACAAAGTACTGCCTTCATCCTTCAATGGGAGACAAGCCATAAACAGTCTTGCCTCCAGCTCTTTAGGAAGCTGACAAACAACTCGTTTTCCACAGTCCTGTTACAGCAGACCGGGAACTTCTCATACAAAGGCAGCTCAAATGGCATTTCTTCCCAGCCCTTAACTCGCAGCTTTAGAACTTCTGCTTCTGCCACAATTCCACCTTGCCAACCCAGCTCAGACAAAATGCCTACATCTTCCCCTTAAGCAACTGGGCTCAGTCCCAAATGATTGTGCAACCATGTGTTTAGCAGGAGAGAGACAATACGCTTTTCACCAACCACAGTTGACCACTGGTGGAGAGAGTGTCAGAAAACACCTATGTCAGAAAGGCCCCTTTGCTCTCAGCCATGCCCTCCATTGCTCTAGAGGTGGAAGGCACAAGGCACTGGCTCTGGATCCACCCCTCAATGGGAGACAAACCACATCTTGTCCTGCTTCCAGCTCTTTAGGATGGTGAGAAAAATCTCCCTTTCCACAGTGTTCTTCCAGCGTCCTGGGAACATCTCATACAAAGGAGGCTGAACGCTGTTTCTTATCAGCACTTCACTTGCCGGTCTGGGACATCTGCATCCTGCACCTTTCCACCTTGCCAACCCGGCTCAGACGAAATGCCTACATCTTCCCCTTGAGCAATGGGGACGAGCCCCGGATGATTGTGGTTCCACGTGCTGAGGAGGAGAGAGACAATAGGCTTTTAACTAACCACCAAGTGCAATGGTTGAGAGAGTGTCAGAAAGCACCAATGGCAGAAAGACCCCTTTACTCTCAGCAGTGCCCTCCATTGCTCTAGAGCAGGAAGGCACAAAGGACTTCCTCAATCCTTCAATAGGAAACAAGCCATAAACTGTCTTGCTTCCAGCTCTTTAGGAAGCTGAGCAAGAACTCGCTTTCCACAGTGCTTTTAAATCATACGAGGAAACACTTGTACAAAGGCAGCTCAAACGCCATTTCTTCCCAGTGCTTAACTCGCCGCTTTAGGAATTGTGCTTCTGCCGCAATTCCACCTTGCCAACACGGCTAGACGAAATGCCTACATCTTCCCCTGAAGCAACTGGGCTGTGTCCCAAATGATTGAGCATCCATGAGCTTAGGAGGTGATAGACTGCACGCCTTTTTCCAACCACGATTGTCCACTGGTGGAGAGAGTGTTGGAAAGCAGCTATGTCAGAAAGACCCCTTTGCTCTCAGCTCTGCCCTCCATTGCTCTAGACGTGGAATGCACAATGCACTGGCTCCACCCCTCAAGGGGTGACAAGCCACAGACCATCTTCCTTCCATCTCTTTAGGAAGCTGAGAAAGAACTCGCTTTCAACAGTGCTCTTTCTGTGTCCTGGCAACATCTCATACAAAGGCAGCTGATATGCCGTTTCTTTTCAGCGCTTAACTCGCCGATTTAGAACTTCTGCTTCTGCCAGATTTCCACCTTGCCAACCCCGCTCAGATGAAATGCCTACATCTTCCCCTGCAGCAACGGGGACGAGGCCCAGATGATTGTGCCTCCACATGTTTAGCAAGAGGAGACAATAGGCTTTTTACAAACTGCCATTGTGCACTGGTGCAGAGAGTGTCAGAATGCACCTATGTCAGAACGGGCACTTTGCTCTCAGCTGTGCCCTCCATTGCTCTAGAGGTGGAAGGCACAAAGCTCTGCCTCCATCCTTCAATTGGAGACAAGCCATAAACTGTCTTGCCTCCAGCTCTTTAGGAAGCTGAGAAAGAACTCGCTTTCCACAGTGCTGTACAGCATACGAGGAAACTCTCATACAAAGTCAGCTCAAACGCCATTTCTTCCCAGCGCTTAACTCTTCGCTTTAGGACTTCTGCTTCTGCCCCACTTCTACCTTGCCAACCTTGCTCAGACGAAATGCCTACATCTTCCCCTGAAGCAACTGGGCTGAGTCCCAAATGATTTAGCATCCACCTCTCAGGTGGCGATAGACTGTAAGCCTTTTTCCAAACACCATTGTGCACTGATGGAGAGAGTGTCAGAATGCTGCTATGTCAGAAAGACCCTTTTGCTCTCAGCCATGCCCTCCATTGCTCTAGATTTGAATGCACAATGCATTGGCTCCACCCCTCAAGGGGCCACAAGCCACAGACCATCTTCCTTCCATCTCTTTAGGAAGCTGAGAACAAAGTCACCTGACGTATAAAAAGGAATCATGCCCCTTATGTGCCAGAAAACCCCGGGAGACATGCCAAAAACACCCTCCGCACGCTCTCAAAGGGCCACACATTCATGCCAGTATGACCCAACAGGCATACCAGAAGCACCCACGTTGCATGCCAGAACCACCTGTAACCACCTGCCGGACACAGTGGAACAGCGATTCTGACACTGCAGAACCATCTCTTCAACATGCCAGCTGCACACAATGACATGACGGAACCAGATTCCAAACATAGCACAGCGACATGCCAGACACATTGTAAACACCTGTTGGATATGCCACAATCAGGAGCCAGAAACACTGAAACCAGCTGAGGAGTATGAAAGAACGGGGGCCAGAAATGCCACAAGCATCTGTCTTACAAGCCAAAGCCACGAGACCAAAAAACAAGAAAGACCTGCCGGACACACCAAAATAACCTGCCGGTGACGCCAGAACCACTTGGCGGACACCCAGGAATCACCTGCAGGAAACGCCTGAAGCACCTCACAGACGTGCCAGAACCACATGCCAGCCATGGCGGAATCAGCTCCCGGACAGACCAGAAGCACCTGCCGGACACGCTGGAACCACCTGCCGTGCATGCCGGAACCACCTCTCACACATGCCAGAACCATGTGCCAATGACCCCGGAAGCACCTGCCGAGCACGCCAGAACCACCTGCTCGACTCGCCAGAACCACCTGTCAGACACGCAAAAATCACCTGCCGGCTACGCAACAACCAGTTGGTGGACTCTCTGGAACTACCTGCCAGGCATGATAGAACCACCTCTCAGACGTGCCGGAACCACGTACCGGACACGCCGGAACCACCTCCCGGACAGACCGGAACCACCTGCCTGACATGCCTGAACCAACTGTCGAGCACGCCGGAACCACATGCTTGACTCTCTGCAACCACATGCCGGACATGGCAAAATCACCTGCCAGCTACGCCAGAACCACTTGGCGGACACTCCGGAATCACGTGCTGGGCATGCCAGCACAACCTCTCAGAAGTGTCAGAAGCATGTGCCGGGCAGGCCGGAACCATCTCCCGGACAGACCGGAACCACAGGAAACACTCGCCGGAACCACCTGCTTGACTCACCGGTCCCACCTGCCGCACACGCCAAAATCACCTGCCAGTTATGCCAGAACCACTTGGCGGACACTCCGGAATCATCTGCCGGACATGCCGGAACCAGCTCTCAGACACACCAGAACCACGTGCCGGAGGCGCCGCAAGCACCTGCCGAGCATGCCGGAGCCACCTGATCGACTCGCCATAAACACCTGCCGGACTCACCAAAATCACCTGCCAGCTACACCAGAACCACCTGGCGGACACTCTGGAATCACCTGCTGCGCATGCCGGAACCATCTCTCAGACGTGCCGGAAGCACGTGCTGGACACGCGGGAAACACCTTCCGGACAGACCGGAAGCACCTGCCGAGCACGCCGGAGCCACCTATTTGTCTCACCGGAATCACCTGATGGACAGTCCAAAATCAACATCTGGCTATGCGGGAACCACCTGGCGGACAGTCCTGAATCACCTGCCGGGCATGCAGAAACCACCTGTCAGATGTGCCAGAAACACGTGCCGGAGACGCCGGAAGCACCTGCCGAGCCTGTCGGAACCACCTGCCCAACTAGCCTGAACCACCTGCCGGACACGCCAAAATCTCCTGCCGGCTATGCCAAAACCACTTGGTGGACTCTCTGGAATCACCTGCCGGGCATGAAAGAACCACCTCTCAGACGTGCCAGAACCACATGCCGGACACGCCAGAACCACCTCCCGGACAGACTGGAACCACCTGCCGGACCTGCCTGAACCAACAGTCGAGCACACCAGAACCACATGCTCGACTCGCTGGAACCACATGTAGGACATGGCAAAATCACCTGCCAGCTACGCCAGAACCACTTGGCGGACACTCCAGAATCACCTGCCGGGCATGCCAGCACAACCTCTCCGAAGTGCCAGAAGCACGTGCCGGAGGGGCCGGAACCATCTCCTGGACAGACAGGAACCACAGGAAACACTCGCCGGAACCACCTACCTGACACGCCAAAATCACCCGCCGGGTATGCCAGAACCACTTGGCGAACACTCCAGAATCACTGGCCGGGCATGCCGGAACCACCTCTTAGACATGCCAGAAACAGGTGTCAATGAGCCCGGAAGCACCTGCCGAGCACGCCGGAACCACCTGCTCGACTCGCCAGAACCACCTGCCGGACATGCAAAAATCACCTGCCGGCTGCGCCACAACCAGTAGCAGAACACTTCGGAATAATGTGCCGGGCTTGCTGGAAACACCTGCCGGTCATGCCAAAATAACCTGCCAGCTACGCCAGAACCGCTTGGCGGACACTGCGGAAACACCTGTCGGGCCGGCCGGAACCACTTCTCAGACGTGCCAGAACCATGTGCATGAGATGCTGGAGCCACACCCCAAACAGACAAAAACCACCTGCCAGACCCGCCTGAACCACCTGCCAAGCACACCGGAACCACCAGCTCGACGCGCCGGAAACACCTACCTGACACGCCAAAATCACCTGCCGGGTATCCCAGAACCACTTGGCGGACACTCCGGAATCGTCTGCCGGACATGCCGGAACCAGGTCTCAGACACACCAGAACCATGCGCCGGAGACGCCGGAAGCACCTGCCCAGCATGCCGGAGACACCTGCTCGACTCGCCAGAAACACCTGCCGGAAACGCCAAAATCACCAGCTGGGTATGCCAGAACCACCTGGTGGACACTCCAGAATCATCTGCCGCGCATGCCGGAACCACCTCTCACACATGCCGGAAGCATGTGCCGGACACGCCGGAAACACCTACCGGACAGACCCGAACCACTGACAGACATGCCGGAACCACCTGCCGAGCATGCCATAGCGACCTGCCCGACTCGCCGGAACCACCTGCAAGACACGCCAAAATCCACAGCTGGCTAAGCGGGAACCACCTGGCGGACAGTCCGGAATCACCTGCCGGGCATGCAGGAACCACCTCTCAGACGTGCCAGAACCTCGTGCTGGACAACCCAGAACCACCTGCCGGACAGACCACAACCACCTGCCGGACACGCTGAGAACCACCAGCTCGACCCACGTGAACCACCGCTGGACATGCAAAATCACCTGCCGGCTACGCCAGAATCACTTGGGAAACACTCCGGAATCACCAGCCGGGCATGCCGGAACGATCTCTCAGACACACCAGAACCACATGCTGGACACGCCGGAAGCACCTGCCCAGCATGCCGGAGACACCGGCTCCACTCGCCAGAAACACCTGCCGGACACGCCAAAATCACCAGCCGGCTACGCCACAACCACTTGTCGGTCATTCCGGAATCACCTGCCGTGTATGCTGGAACCACCTCTCAGAGGTGCCACAACCACATGCCGGAGATGGCAGAAGCACCTGTCGAGAATGCCGGAAGTTCCTGATCTACTCCAGAGAACCACCTGCCGGACACGCCAACATCACCTGCCGGCTATGCCACACCCAGTTGGTGAACATTTTGGAATCACCTGCCGGGCTTGCTGGAACCACCTGCCGGTCATGCCAACATCACCTGCCAGCTACGCCAGAACCACTTGGCGGACACTCCGGAAACCGCTGTCGGGCAGGTCGGAACCACCTCTCAGACGTGCCAGAACCATGTGCCTCAGATGCCGGAACCACACCCTGAACAAACTGAAAACACCTGCCAGACCCGCCTGGACCACCTGCCGAGCACGCCAGAACCACCTGCTCGACTCGCCGGAACCACCTGCCGGACACGCCAAAATCACCTGCCGGCTATGCCACAACTAGTTGGTGAACACTTCGGAATCACCTGCTGGGCTTGCTGGAACCACCTCCCGCTCACGCCAACATCACCTGCCAGCTATGCCAGAACCACTTGGCAGACACCATGGAAACACCTGTCGGGCCGGCCGGAACCACCTCTCAGACGTGCCAGAACCAAGTGCCTGAGATGCAGGAACCACACCACGAACAGACCGAAACCACCTGCCAGACACGCCTGAAACACCTGCCGAGCACGCCGGAAACACCTGCTCGACTCGCCGGAACCACCTACCTGACACGCCAAAATCACCTGCCGGGTATGCCAGAACCACTTGGTGGACACTCCGGAATCATCTGCCGGACATGCCAGAACCAGCTCTCAGACACACCAGAACCACGTGCCGGAGACGCCGGAAGAACCTGCTGAGCATGCGTGAGCCACCTGCTCGACTCGCCAGAAACACCTGCCGGACACGCCAAAATCACCTGCTGTGTACGCCAGAACCACTTTGCGGACACTCTGGAATCACTTGTCGGGCATGCCGGAACCACCTCTCAGACTTGCCAGAACCATGTTCCGGACATGCCGGTACCACCTGCCGAGTATGCTGGAACCACCTGATCCATTCCCCAGAACCACCTTCCGGACATGCCCCAACCACCGGCTCGACACGCCGGAACCACCGCTGGACATGCAAAATCACCTGCCCGATACGCCAGAACCACGTGGCGAACACTCCGGAATCACCAGCTGGGCATGCCGGAACCACCTCTCAGACATGCCAGAAACACGTGCCAATGACACCGGAAGCACCTGCCGAGGACGTTGGAACCACCTGCTCGACTCGCCAGAACCACCTGCCGTAAAGGCCAAAATCAACAGCTGGCTATGTGGGAACCACGTGGCGGACTGTCTGGAATCACCGGCCGTACATGCAGGAGCCACCTCTCAGACGTAACAGAACCGTGTGCCGGAGACGCTGGAACAACGTCCTGGACAGACTGGAACCACCTGCCGGACACACCTGGACCACCTGCCGAGCACGCCGGAACCACCTGCTCGACTCGCAGGACCCACGTGCCGTACATGCCAAAATGAACTGCCGGCTACACCAGAACCACTTACCCGACACTCAGGAATCACTTTGCGGGCATGCCGGAACCACCTCTCAGACACACCAGAACCACGTGCCGGAGACGCCGGAAGCGCCTGTTGAGTATGCGTGAGCCACCTTCTCGACTCGCAAGAAACTCCTGCCGGACATGCCAAAATCTCCTGCCAGGTACCCCATAACCACTTTGCGGACACTCCGGAATCACCTGTCTGGCATGCCGGAACCACCTCTCAGAGGTGCCAAAACCACATGCCGGAGACTCTGGAATCACCGGCCTGGCATGCCGGAACAATCTCTCAGACGTGCCACAACCACGTGCCGGAGAGACCGGAAGCACCTTCCGAGCTCGCCGGAACCACCTGCCTGACAGGCCAAAATCATATGCCGGCTACGCCACAACCAGTTGGTGAACACTTCAGAGTCACCTGCAGGGCTTGCTGGAACCACCTGTCGGTCACGCAAACATCACCTGCCAGCTACACCAGAACCACTTGCCGGACACTCCGGAAACACCTGTCGGTCCGCTCGGAACCACCTCTCAGACGTGCCAGAACCATGTGCCTGAGCTGCCGGAACCACGCCCTGAACAGACTGAAACCACCTGCCAGACATGCCTGAACCACCTGCCCAGCACGCTGGAACCACCTGCTCGACTCGCCGGAACCACCTACCGACATGCCAAAATCACCTGCCGGGTATGCCAGAACCACTTGGTGGACACTCCGGAATCATCTGCCGGACATGCCAGAACCACGTGCCGGAGACGCCGGAAGAACCTGCTGAGCATGCGTGAGCCACCTGCTCGACTCGCCAGAAACAGCTGCCGGACACACCAAAATCACCTGCCAGGTATGCCAAAACCACTTTGCTGACACTCCGGAATCACCTCTCGGGCATGCCGGAACCACCTCTCAGACTTGCCAGAACCATGTTCCGGACACGCCGGTACCACCTGCTGAGTATGCCGGAACCACCTGATCCACTCCCCAGAACCACCTGCTTGACACGCCAATATCACCTGCCGGCTACACCAGAACCACTCGGCAGACACTCCGGAATCACCTGCCGGGCATGCCGTAACCATGTGTCTTACGTGCCATAACCACGTGCCGGAGAGACCGGAAGCACCTGCCGAGCTCACCGGAACCACCTGCTGGACATGCCGGAACCACCTGCCTGACAGGCCAAGATCATGTACCGGCTACGTCAAAACCACTTGGTGGACACTCCAGAATCACCTTGTGGGCATGAGAGAACCACGTCATGGACAGACTGCAAAATCCTGTCGGACCTGCCTGAACCACCTGCCGAGCACGCCGGAAACACCTGCTCGACTCACCAGAGCCAGCTGCCGGACACACCAGAAACACCTGCGGGGTACGCCAAAACCACTTGGAGGACTCTCTGGGATCACCTGCCGGGCATGCCGGAACCACCCCTCAGACCTGCCAGAATCATGTGCTGTACACGCCGGAACCACCTGCCGAGTATGCTGGAACCACCTGATCCACCTGCTGGACACGACAAAATCCCCTGCTGGCTACACCAGAACCACTCGGCATACACTCCGGAATCACCTGCCGGGCATTCCGGAACCACCTCTCAGAGGTGCCACAACCACGTGCTGGAGAGTCCAGAAGCATCTGCCGAACACGCCGGAACCACCTGCTCGACTCGCCAGAACCACCTGCCAGACACGCCAAAATCACCTGCCAGCTACGCCACAACCAGTTGGTGACCATTTCGGAATCACCTGCAGCGCTTGCCCGAACAACCTGCCGGTCACGCCAAAATCACCTGCCGGCTATGCCAGAACCACTCGGCAGATACTCCGGAACCACCTCCAGGACAGACCGGAATCACCTGCCACACACTCCGGGACCACCTGCTTGACTCGACAGAACCACCTGCCGGGCACGCCAAAATCACCCGCCAGATACACCCGAACCACTCGGCAGACACTCCGGAATCACCTGCCGGTCATGCCGGAACCACGTCTCAGAGATGCCACAACCAAATGCCAGAGACGGCGCAAGCACCTGCCGAGAATGCTGGAAGTTCCTGATCCACTCCACAGAACCCCCTGCCGGACACGCCAAAATCAACAGGCGGCTACGCCACAACCATTTGTCGGACACTCCAGAATCACCTGCCGGGCATGCCAGAACCACCGCTCAGACGTGCCAGAAGCACGTGCCGGACATGCTGGAACGACCTATCGGACAGAACGGAACCACCTGCCGGCCACGCCTGAACCACAAGCCGAGCACGACAGAACCACCTGCCGGACACGCCAAAATC
Source organism: Equus caballus (assembly GCF_041296265.1). Lineage (NCBI taxonomy): Eukaryota > Metazoa > Chordata > Mammalia > Perissodactyla > Equidae > Equus > Equus caballus. The sequence continues at coordinate 8,753,918 of NC_091704.1, forward strand.
ACGTGCGGGATACGCCAGAACCACTTGGAGGACACTCCGGGATGACCTGCCGGGCATGCTGGAAACACCTCTCAGACGTGCCAGAACCACGTGCCGGACACGCCAGAAAAACCTACCGGACAGACTGGAACCACCTGACGAGCACGCTGGAGCCACCTGTTTGACTTGCCGGAACCACCTGCCGGACAGGGCAAAATCAAAAACTGGCTATGTGGGAACCACCTGGGCGAAAGTCCGGAATCACCTGCCGGGCATGCAGGAACCACCTCTCAGACGTAACACAACCACGTGCCAGACACGCTGCAACCACGTCCTGGACACACTGGAACCACCTGCCGGACACGCCTGGACCAGCTGCCGAGCACGCCGGTACCACCTGCTCTACTCGCAGGACCCACGTGCCAGACATGCCAAAATGAACTGCCGGCTACACCAGAACCACTTACCCGACACTCCGGAATCACCTGCCTGGCATGCCAGAACCACCTCTCAGACGCGCCAGAAGCACGTGCCGGACATGCTGGAAAGACCTATCAGACACAACGGAACCACCTGCCAGACACGCCAGAACCACCTGCTGAACACGCCACAGCCACCTGCACGACTCGCCGGAACGACATGCCAGACAGGCCAATATCAACTGCTGGCTATGCCAGAACCACCTGGGGGACAGTCCGGAATCACCTGCCAACCATGGCGGAACCACCACTCAGACGTACCAGAACCACGTGCCAGACAAGCTGGAAACACGTACTGGACACACTGGAGCCACCTGCCGGACACGCCAAAATCACCTTTGGGCTATGCCAGAACCACTTGGAGGACTCTCTGGAATGACCTGCTAGGCATGCTGGAACCATCTCTCAGACGTCCCAGAAGCACGTGGCGGACAGTCCGGAATCACCTGTTGGGCATGCGCAACCACCTTTGAGACGTACCAGAAACACTTGCCGTACAGGCTGGAACCACCTAAAGGACAGAGTGGAATCACCTTTCGGGCATGCCAGAACCACCTATCAGATGTGCCAGAAACACGTGCCGGAGACGCCGAAAGCACCTGCCGAGCACGCCGGAACCACCTGCTCAACTCGCCTGAACAACCTGCCGGACACGCCAAAATCACCTGCCGGCTATGCTAAAACCACTTGGTGGACTCTGTGGAATCACCTGCCAGGCATGATAGAATCACCTCTCAGACATGCCGGAACCACGTGCCGGAAACGCTGGAACCACCTCCTGGACAGACGGGAACCACCTGCCAGACCTGCCAGAACCAACTGTCGAGCACGCCGGAACCACATGCTCGACTCGCTGGAACCACGTGCAGGACATGGCAAAATCACCTGCCGGCTACGCCAGAACCACTTGGCGGAGAGTCCGGAATCACGTGCCGGGCATGCCAGCACAACCTCTCAGAAGTGTCAGAAGCACGTGCCGGACAGGCCGGAGCCATCTCCCGGACAGACCGGAACCACAGGAAACACTCGCAGGAAACACCTGCTTGACTCACCGGTCCCACCTGCCGGATGCGCCAAAATCACCTGCCGGGTACGCCAGAACCACTCGGCGGACACTCCGGAATCACGTGAGGGGCATGCCGGCACAGCCTCTCAGACGTGCCAGAACCTCGTGCCGGACACCCCAGAAACACCTGCCGGACAGACCGGAACCACCTGCCAGACACGCCGGAACCACAGGCTCGACACGCCAGAACCACTGCTGGACATGCAAAATCACCTGCCGGCTACGCCAGAAACACTTGGCCAACACTCCGGAATCACCTGCCGGGCATGCCGGAACCACCTCTCAGACATGCCAGAACCACATGCCAATGACACTGGAAGCACCTGAAGAGCACGCCGGAACCATCTGCTCGACTCACCAGAACCACCTGCCGGACACGCCAAAATCACCTGTCGGCTACGCCACAACCAGTTGGTGAACACTTTGGAATCACCTGCCAGGCTTGCTGGAACCACCTGGCGGTCACGCCAACATCACCTGCCAGCTACGCCAGAACCACTTGGCGGACATTCCGGAAACACCTGTCGGGCCGGCCGGAACCACCTCTCAGACGTGCCAGAACCATGTGCCTGAGATGCCGGAACCACACTACAAACAGACCGAGACCACCTGCCAGACCCGCGTGAACCACCTGCCGAGCACGCCGGAGCCACCTGCTCGACTCGCCAGAACCACCTACCTGACACGCCAAAATCACCTGCTGGGTATGCCAGAGCCACTTGGTGCACCCTCGGGAATCACCTGTCGGGCAGGCGGAACCACCTCTCAGACTTGCCAGAACCATGTTCCGGACACGGCGGTACCACCTGCCGAGTGTGCCGGAACCACCGGATTCACTCCCCAGAACCACCTGCTGGACACACCAAAATCACCTGCCGGCTACGCCAGAACCACTCTGCAGACACTCCGGAACCATCTCCAGGACAGCCAGGAGCCAACTGCCGGACACGCCGGCACCACCTGCTTGACTCGCCAGAACCTCCTGCCAGACATGCCAAAATCATCAGCCGGCTATGCCACAACCACTTGTCGGACACTCCGGAAACACCTGCCGAGCACGCCAGAACCACCTGCTTGACCCGCAAGAAACCCCTGCCAGACACGCCAAAATCACCTGCCGGGTACGCCAGAACCACTAGTTGGACACTCCGGAATCATCTGCCAGACATGCCAGAACCAGCTCTCAACCACACCAGAACCACGTGCCGCAGACGCCAGAAGCACCTGCTGAGGATGCCTGAGCCACATGCTCGACTCGCAAGAAACACCTGCCGGCCACGCCAAAATCACCTGCCTGCTACACCAGAACCACTCGGCAGACACTCCGGAACCACCTCCAGGAGAGACCGGAACAACCGACGGACACGCCGGGACCACCAGCTTGACTCGCCAGAACCACATGACGGACATGCCAAAATCTCCTGCCGGGTACGCCAGAACCACTTGGCGGACACTCCGGAATCACATTTCGGGCATGCCGGAACCACCTCTCAGACTTGCCAGGACCATGTTCTGGACACGCCGGTACCACCTGCCGAGTATCCCGGAACCACCTGATCCACTCCCCAGAACCACCTGCCGGACATGCAAACATCACCTGCCGGGTATGACAGAACCACTTGGCGGACACTCCGGAATCACCTGTCGGGCAGGCGGAACCACCTCTCAGACTTGCCAGAACCATGTTCCGGACACGGCGGTACCACCTGCCGAGTATGACGGAACCACCTGATTCACTCCCCAGAAACACCTGCTGGACACGCCAAAATCACCTGCCGGCTACGCCAGAACCACTCGGCAAACACTCTGGAATCACCTGCCGGGCATGCCGGAACCACCTCTCAGAGGTGTCAGAATCACATGCCAGAGAGACCGGAAGCAAATGCCGAGCTTGCCGGAAACACCTGCTGGACATGCCGGAACCACCTGACAGACAGGCCAAAATCATATGCCGGCTACAACAAAACCACTTGGTGGACAGTCCGGAATCACCTGGCGGGCATGCCGGAACCACATCATGGACACACTGCAAACACCTGCCGGACACGCCGGAACCACCTGCCGAGTATGCCGGAACCACCTGATCCACTCCCCTGAACCACCTGCTTGACACGCCAAAATCACCCGCCGGCTATGCCAGAACCACTCGGCAGACACTCCGGAATCACCTGCCAGGCATGCTGGAACCACCTCTCAGAGGTGCCACCACCACGTGCTGGAGAGTCCAGAAGCAACTGCCGAGCACGCCGGAACCACCTGCTCGACTCGCCAGAACCACCTGCCGGACACGCCAAAATCACCTGCCGGCTACGCCAGAACCACTCGGCAGACACTCCAGAACCACCTCCAGGACAGCCCGGAACCACCTGCCGACACGCCGGGACCACCTGCTTGACTCGCCAGAACCACCTGCCAGACACGCCAAAATCACCAGCTGGCTACGCCACAACCAGGTGGTGAACACCCCGGAAACACCTCTTGGGCCGGCGAGAACCACCTCTCAGACGTGCCAGAACCATGTGCCTGAGATGCCGGAACCACACGCCGAACAGACCGAAACCACCTGCCAGACCCGCCTGAACCACCTGCCGAGCATGCCAGAACCACCTGCTCGACTCACTGGAACCACTTACCTGACATGATAAACTCACCTGCCGGGTATGCCAGAACCACTTGGTGGACACTCCGGAATATTCTGCTGGACATGCCAGAAACAGCTCTCAGACACACCAGAACCACGTGCCGGACACGCTGGAAGCACCTGCTGAACATGCCTGAGCCACCTGCTCGACTCGCAAGATACACCTCCCGGACACGCCAAAATCACCTCTGGCTACGCCGGAACCACTTGGCGGACACTCCGGAATCACCTGCCGCGCATGCCGGAACCACCTCTCAGAGGTGCCAGAAACACATGCCGGAGATGACGGAAGCACCTGTCTAGAATGCCGGAAGTTCCTGATCCACAACCGACAGCCACCTGCCGGACATGCCAAAATCAGCTGCCGGCTACACCAGAACCACTCGGCAGACACTCCGGAACCACCTCCAGGACAGACCGGAACCAGCTGACGGACACGCCGGGACCACCTGCTTGACTCGCCAGAACCACCTGCCGGACCTGCCACAATCACCAGCCGGCTACGCCACAACCACTTGTCGGACACTCCGAAATCACCTGCGGGCATGCTGGAACCAACTCTCAGAGGTGTCACAAACACATGCCGGAGATGGCGGAAGCACCTGCCGAGAATGCTGGAAGTTCCTGATCCACTCCACAGAACCACATGCTGCACACGCCAAAGTCACAAGCCGGGTACGCCACAACCACTTGGCGGACACTCCAGAATCACCTGCCGGGCATGCCAGCACAACCTCTCAGAAGTGCCAGAAGCACGTGCCGGGCAGGCCGGAACCATCTCCCGGACAGACCGGAAACACAGAAAACACTCGCTGGAACCACCTGCTTGACTCACCGGTCCCACCTGCCGAACACGCCAAAATCACCTGCCCGCTACACCAGAACCACCTGGTGGACAAGCCCGAATCACGTGAAGGGCATGCCGACACAACCTCTCAGACGTGCCAGAAACTCGTGCAGGACACCCCAGAACCACCTGCCGGACAGACCGGAACCACCTGCCGGACACGCCGGAACAACCGACTCTAGTCGCCGGAACCACCAGCGGACATGCACAATCACTTGCCGGCTACGCCAGAACCACTTGGCGAACACTCCGGAATCACCTGCCGGGCATGCCGGAACCACCTCTCAGACATGCCAGAACCACATGTCAATGACACCGGAAGCACCTGCCAAGCACGCCACAAACCACCTGCTCGACTTGCCAGAACCACCTGATGGACATGCCAAAATCACCTGCTGGCTATGTCCGAACCACTTGTCGGACACTCCGGAATCACCTGCCGGGCATGCAGGAATCACCTCTCAGACATGCCAGCAACATGTGCCGGACATGCGGGAACCACCTACCGGACAGAAGGGAACCACCTGCCGGACACGCCGGAAGCACCTGCCCGCTAAGTCAGAACCACTTTGCGTACAAGCCGTAATAATGTTTCAGGCATGATGGCACAACCTCTCAGACGTGCCAGAAGCACGTGCCGGACACGCGGAAACCACCTCCAGGACAGACCGGAACCACCTGCCACGCATGCCGGAACCACCTCTCAGACGTGCCGGAAGCAGGTGCCGGACACGCAGGAAACACCTACCACACAGACCGAAACCACATGCCAGACATGCCGAACCATCTGCCGAGCACGCCGGAGCCACCTGCTCGACTCGCCGGAACCACCTGCCAGACAGGCCAAAATCAACTGCCGGCTATGCCACAATCACCTGGGGGACAGTCTGGTATCACCTGCCAGCCATGCCGGAACCACCTCTCAGACGTACCAGAACCACGTGCCGGACAAGCTGGAAACATGTACTGCACAGACTGGAACCACCACCCGGCCACGCCTGAACCACCTGCCGAGCACGCCGGAACCAACTGCCGGACATGCCAAAATCACCTGCCGGCTGCACCAGAACCACTTGGCACACAATCTGGAATCACATGCCGGTCATGCCGGAACCACCTCTCAAACGTGCAAGAACCACATAACGGAGACGCCGGAAGCACGTGCCGAGCATGCCAGAACCATCTGTGCCACTCCAGAGAACCACCTGCTGGACACGCGAAAATCACCTGCCCGCAATGCCAGAACCACTTGGCGGACACTACGGCATCACCTGCCGGGCATGCCGGAATCACCTCTGAGACGTGCCAGCACCAAGTGCCGGACACACGGTTACCACCTACCGGACAGAAGGGAAGCAACTGCCGGACACGCCGGAACCAACCGGCCGAGCACGCCAGAGCCACCTGCTCGACTAGCCAGAAACACCTGCCGGACACACCAAAATCACCTTCCGGCTACACCAGAACCACTTGGTGGACAATCCGGAATCACCAGCCGGTCATGCCGGAACCAGCACTCAGAGGCACCAGAACCACGTGCCGTAGACGCTGGAACCACCTACCGGACAGACCGGAACCACCTGCCAGACTCGCAGGAAGCACCTGCCGGCTATGTCAGAACCACTTTGCATACAAGCTGGAATAATGTTTCGGGCATGATGGCACAAACTCTCAGACGTGCCAGAAGCAAGTGCCGGACACACGGGAAACACCTCCAGGACAGACCGGAACCACCTGCCTGACACGCTGGAACCACCGGCTCCACTCGCTGGAACCACCGCCGGACATGCAAAATCACCTACCGGCTACGCCAGAACCACTTGGCGAACACTCCGGAATCACCTGCCGGGCATGCCGGAACCACCCCTCAGACATGCCAGAACCACATGCCAATGACACAGGAAGCACCTGCCAAGCACGCCGGAACCTCCTGCTCGACTCGCCTCAACCACCAGCCGTAGATTCCAAAATCACCTGCCGGCTAGGCCAGAACCACGTGGCGGACTCTATGGAATAACCCACCGGGCATGCCAGAACCACCACTCAGACGTGCCAGAAGCATGTGCCGTAAACGACAGAACCACCTACTGGACAGACTGGAACCACCTGCCGGACCCGCCTGAACCACCAGCTGAGCACGCCGGAACAACCTGCTCACCACGCTGCAGCAACCTGCTGGACACGCCAAAATCACCAGCCGGCTATGCCAGAACCACTTGCCAGACACTCTGGAATCACCTGCAGGGCATGCCTGAACAACCTCTCAGATGGGCCAGAACCACATGCAGCAGACGCCAGAATCACCTGCCGGGCATTCCGGAACCACCTCTCAGACGTGCCAGAACCACATGTCGGACACTCCGGAATCACCTGCCGGGCATGCCGGAACCACCTCTCAGACGTGCCACAACCACATGCCGGAGAGACAGGAAGCACATGCCGAGCTTGCCGGAAACAGCTGCTGGACACGCCGGAACCACCTGCCTGACACACCAAAATCACTTGATGGCTATGCAAAAACCACTTGGTGGACACTCCAGAATCACCTTCCGAGCATGCCGGAACCATGTCATGGACAGACTGCAAACACCTGCCAGACCTGCCTGAACCACCTGCAGAACACGCCGGAACCACCTGCTCGACTCGCCAGAACCACCTGCCTGACACACCAAATACACCTGCGGGCTACGCCAGAAGCACTTGGAGGACTCTCCGGGATCACCTGCCGGGCATGCCAGAACCACCTCTCAGACGTGCCAGAACCATGTGCCGGACACGCCGGAACCACCTGCCAAGTATGCCGGAACCACCGGCTCCACTCCCCAGAACCACCTGCTGGACATGCCAATATCACCTGCCTTCTATGCCAGAACCACTCGGCAGAAAGTCCGGAATCACCTGCCGGCATGCCGGAACCACCTCTCAGACGTGCCAGAACCACGTGCCGGACATGCCGGAACCACCTACCGGACACAACGGTACCACCTGCTGGACATGCCTGAGCCACCTGCAGAGCATGCAGGAACCACCTGCTCGACTGGCACGACCCACCTGCCGGACACGCAAAAATCACCTGCTGGCTATGCCAGAACCACTTGCCAGACTTTCCAGAATCACCTGCCGGCAATGCCGGACCCACCTCTCAAATGTGCCAAAATCAAGTGCCGGAGATGACAGAAGCACCTGCCGAGCTAGCTGGAAGCACCTGCTCGAATCGTCGGAACCACCTGTGGGACACGCCAAAATCACCAGCCAGCTACGCCAGAAACACTTGGTGGACAATCCGGAATCAACTGCAGGACATGTCAGAAAAACCTGTCAGACGTGGTGGAACCACGTGCCGGGCACGGCGGAACCACCTCCCGCACAGACCGGAACCACCTACCGGACCTGCCTGAATCACCTGCTGAGCACGCCGGAACCACCTGCCGGACACGCCAAAATCACCTGCGGGCTAGGCCAGAACCACTTGGAGGACTCTCCGGGATCACCTGACATGCATGCCAGTAACACCTCTCAGACGTACCAGAACCACGTGCGGGACACGCCGGAAAACCACTACCGGACAGACTGGAACCACCTGCCGGACACGCCAGAATCACCTGCCGAGAACGCCGGAATCACCTGAACAGCTCGTCAGAAACACCTGCTGGACACGTCAAAATCACCTGCCGGACATGCCAAAATCACCTGCCAGCTACGCCAGAACTACTTGCCGGACACTCCAGAATCCCCTGTCGGGCATGCCAGAACCACCTCTCAGACGTGCCAGAACCACGTGCCAGAGACACTGGATGCACCAGCTGAGCACGCCGGAACCTCCTGCTCGACTCGCCAAAACCACCTGCCGGAGATGGCAAAATCACCTGCCGGCTAGGCCAGAACCACGTGGCGGACACTATGGAATCACCTGCAGGGCATGCCGTAACCACCTCTCAGACATGCCAGAACCACATGCCGGACACTCCGGAATCACCTGCCGGGCATGCAGGAACCACCTCTCAGACGTGCAACAACCACGTGCCGGAGAGACTGGAAGCACCTGCTGAGCTCACCGGAACCACGTGCTGGAAACGCCGGAACCACCTGCCTGACACGCCAAAATCACGTGACGGCTACACCAAAACCACTTGGTGGACACTCCAGAATCACCTTCCGAGCATGCCGGAACCATGTCATGGACAGACTGCAAACACCTGCCAGACCTGCCTGAACCACCTGCAGAGCACGCCGGAACCACCTGATCCACTCCCCAGAACCACCTGACGGACATGCCAAAATCACCTGCCGGCTGCGCCAGAACCACTTGGCACACACTCCAGAATCATATGCCGGTCATGCCGGAACCACCTCTCAAACGTGCAAGAACCACATACCGGAGACGCCGGAAGCACGTGCTGAGCATGCCAAACCACCTGTGCCACTCCACAGAACCACCTGCCGGACACGCCAAAATCACCTGCCGGCTATGATATAACCACTTGGAGGACACTCCGGAATCACCTGCCGGGCATGCAGGAATCACCTCTGAGACGGGCCAGCACCACCTGCCGGACAAGCGGGAACCTCCTACAGGACAGAAGGGAACCACCTGCCGGACACGCCGGAACCAACTGGCCGAGCACACCAGAGCCACCTGCTCGACTAGCCAGAAACACCTGCCGGACATGCCAAAATCACCTTCCAGCTACACCAGAACCACTTCGTGGACAATCCGGAATCACATGCCGGTCATGCCGGAACCACCTCTCAGAAGTGCCAGAACCACATGCCATAGACGCTGGAACCACCTACCAGACAGACCGGAACCACCTGCCAGACTCGCCGGAAGCACCGGCCGGCTACGTCAGAACCACTTTGCGTACAAGCTGGAATAATTATTCGGGCATGACGGCACAACCTCTCAGACGTGTCAGAAGCACGTGGCGGACACGTGGGAACCACCTCCAGGACAGACCGGAACCACCTACCTGACACACCAAAATCACCTGCCAGGTATGCCAGAACCACTTGGTGGACACTCCGGAATCATCTACAGGACATGCCAGAACCAGCTGTCAGACACACCAGAACCACGTGCTGGAGACGCCGGAAGAACCTGCTGAGCATGCCTGAGCCACCTGCTCGACTCGCAAGAAACACTCGCCGGACACGCCAAAATCACCTGTCGGGCATGCCGGAACCACCTCTCAGAGGTGCCAGAACCACATGCCGGAGACTCCAGAATCACCTGCCGGGCATGCCGGAACCATCTCTCAGACGTGCCACAACCACGTGCCGGAGAGACCAGAAGCACCTGCCGAGCTCGCCGGAACCACCTGCTGCACATGCCGGATCCACCTGCCTGAAAGGCCATAATTATATGCCAGCTACGCCAAAACCACTTGGTGGACACTCCAGAATCACCTTGCGGGCATGCCGGAACCACGTCATGGACAGACTGCAAACACCTGCCGGACCTGCCTGAAGCACCTGCCGAGCACACCGGAACAACCTGCTCGACTCGCCGGAACCACCTACCTGACACGCCAAAATCACCTGCCAACTATGCCAGAACCACTTGGCGGACACTCTGGAATCATCTGCTGGACATGCCGGAACCAGCTCTCAGACACACCAGAACCACGTGCCGGAGACGCTGGAAGCACCTGCCGAGCATGACTGAGCCGCCTGCTCGACTCGCAAGAAACACCTGCCAGACTCACCAAAATCACCTGCCAGCTATGCCAGAACCACTTGGCCGACACTTTGGAATCACCTGCCGCGCATGCCAGAACCACATCTCAGACATGCCGGAACCACCTGCCTGACATGCCAAAATCACTTGACGGCTACGCCAAAACCACTTGGTGGACACTCCAGAATCACATTCCGATCATGCCGGAACCACGTAATGGACAGACTGCAAACACCTGCCAGACCTGCCTGAACCACCTGCAGAGCACGCCAGAACCACCTGCTCGACTCGCCAGAACCACCTGCCGGACACACCAAATACACCTGCGGGCTACGCCAGAAGCACTTGGAGGACTCTCCGGGATCACCTGCCGGGCATGCCGGAACCAGCTCTCAGACGTGCCAGAACCATGTGCCGGACACGCCGGAACCACCTGCCGAGTATGCCGGAACCACCGGCTCCACTCGCCAGAACCACCTGCTGGACACGCCAAAATCACCTGCCGGCTACGCCAGAAGCATTCGGCAGACACTCCGGAACCACCTCCAGGACAACCCGGAACCAGCTGCCGGACACGCCAGAATCACCAGCCGGCTACGCCACAACCACTTGTCGGACACTCCGGAATCACCTGCCGGGCATGCTGCAACCACCTCTCAGAGGTGCCACAAACACATGCCGGAGACGGCGGAAGCACCGGCTGAGAATGCCGGAAGTTCCTGATCCACTCCACAGAAACACCTGCAGTACACGCCAAAATCACCTGCCGGCTACGCCAGAACCACTTGGCGGACACTACAGAATCACCTGCCGGGCATGCCGGAATCACCTCTCAGACATGCCAGAACCACATGCCAATGACACCGGAAGCACCTGCTGAGCACGCCGGAACCACCTGCTCGACTCGCCAGAACCACCTTCCGGACACGCCAAAATCACCTGCTGGCTATGCCACAACCAGTTGGTGAACACTTCGGAATCACCTGCCGGGCTTGCTGGAACCACCTGCCGGTCACGCCAACATCACCTGCCAGCTATGCCAGAACCACTTTGCGGACACTCCGGAAACACCTGTCGGGCTGGCCAGAACCACCTCTCAGACGTGCCAGAACCATGTGCCTGACATGCCGGAACCACACCCCGAACAGACCGAAACCACCTGCCAGACCCGCCTGAACCAGCTGCCGAGGACGCCGAATCCACCTGCTCGACTCGCCGGAACGACCTACCTGACACGCCAAAATCACCTTCCGGTTATGCCAGAACCACTTGGTGGACAATCCGGAATCACCTGCCGGGCATGCCGGAACCTCCTCTCAGAGGTGCCAGAACCACATGCCGGAGACTCCGGAATCTCCTGCCGGGCATGCTGGAACGAACTCTCAGAGGTGCCACAACCTCATGCCGGAGACGGCGGAAGCACCTGCCGAGAATGCCGGAAGTTCCTGATCCACTCCACAGAACCACCTGATTGACATGCCAAAATCACCTGTCCGCTACGCCAGAACCACTTGGCGGACACTCCAGAATCTCCTGCCGGGCATGCCAGCACAACCTCTCAGAAGTGCCAGAAGCACGTGCCGGACAGGCCGGAACCATCTCCCGGAGAGCCAGGAAACACTCGCCGGAACCACCTGCTTGACTCACCGGGCCCACCTGCCAGACACGCCAAAATCACCTGCCCGCTACACCAGAACCACTCGGCAGACACTCCGGAATCATCAGCCGGGCATGCCGGAACCACCTCTCAGAGATGCCAGAACCACATGCCGGAGACTCCAGAATCACCTGCCGGGCATGCAGGAACCATCTCTCTGAAGTGCCACAACCACGTGCCGGAGAGACCGGAAGCACCTGCCAAACTCGTCGGAACCACCTGCTGGACATGCCGGAACCACCTGCCTGACAGGCCAAAATCATATGCCGGCGACACCAAAACCACTTGGCGGACACTCCAGAATCTCCTGCCGGGCATGCCAGCACAACCTCTCAGAAGTGCCAGAAGCACGTGCCGGACAGTCCGGAACCATCTCCCGGACAGACCGGAACCACAGGAAACACTTGCCGCAAGCACCTGCTTGACTCACCGGTCCCACCTGCCGGACATGCCAAAATCACCTGCCCGCTATACCAGAACCACTTGGTGGACAAGCCGGAGTCACGTGAAGGGCATGCCGACACAAGATATCAGACGTGCCAGAACCTCGTGCCGGACATCCCAGAACCACCTGCTGGATAGACTGGAACCACCTGCTCGACTTGCCAGAACCACCTGCCGGACACGCCAAAATCACCTACCGGCTACGCCACAACCAGTTGGTGAACACTTCGGAATCACCTGCCGGCCTTGCTGGAACCACCTGCCGGACACGCCTGGACCACCTGCCGAGCACGCCGGAAGCACCTGCTTGACTCGCAGGACCCACCTGGCAGACACACCAATATGAACGGCCGGCTACACCAGAACCACTTACCGGACACTCCGGAATCACCTGCCGGGCATGCCAGAAACACCTCTCAGACAAGCCAGAAGCACGTGCCGGACATGCCGGAACGACCTACCAGACAGAACGGAACCACCTGCCAGGCACGCCAGAACCACCTGCCAAACAAGCTGGAGCCACCTGCTCGACTCGCCGGAACCACCTGCCGGACAGGCCAAAATCAACTGCCGGCTATGCCACAACCACCTGGGGGACAGTCCGGAATCACCTGCCAGCCATGCCGGAACCACCTCTCAGACATACCAGAAGCACGTGCCGGACAAGCTGGAAACACGTACTGCACAGACTGGAACCACCTCCCAGCCACGCCTGAACCACCTGCCGAGCACGCCGGAACCACCTGCCGGACACGCCAAAATCACCTGCCGGCTACGCCAGAACCACTTGGAGGTCTCTCCGGGATGACCTGCCGGGCTTGCCAGAATCACCTCTCAGACGTGCCAGAACCACGTGGCGGACAGTCCGGAATCACCTGTTGGGCATGCGCAACCACCTCTGAGACGTCCCAGAACCATGTGTCGTACACACCGGAACCACCTACCGGACAGACCAGACACACCGGAACCATGTGCCGAGCACGGTGGAACCAACGGCTCGACTCACCGTAACCAGATCCCTGACATGTCAAAATCTCCTGCTGGGTATGCCAGAAGAACGTGGCTGACAGTCCGGGTTCAAATGCCAGGCATGCCGGAACCACCTGCTCCACTCCCCTGAACCACCTGCCGGTCATGCCAAAATCACCTGCCGGCTGCGCCAGAACCACTTGGCGGACACTCCAGAATCTCCTGCCGGGCATGCCAGCACAACCTCTCAGAAGTGCCAGAAGCACGTGCCGGACAGGCCGGAACCATCTCCCGGAGAGCCAGGAAACACTCGCCGGAACCACCTGCTTGACTCACCGGGCCCACCTGCCAGACACGCCAAAATCACCTGCCCGCTACACCAGAACCACTCGGCAGACACTCCGGAATCATCAGCCGGGCATGCCGGAACCACCTCTCAGAGATGCCAGAACCACATGCCGGAGACTCCAGAATCACCTGCCGGGCATGCAGGAACCATCTCTCTGAAGTGCCACAACCACGTGCCGGAGAGACCGGAAGCACCTGCCAAACTCGTCGGAACCACCTGCTGGACATGCCGGAACCACCTGCCTGACAGGCCAAAATCATATGCCGGCGACACCAAAACCACTTGGCGGACACTCCAGAATCTCCTGCCGGGCATGCCAGCACAACCTCTCAGAAGTGCCAGAAGCACGTGCCGGACAGTCCGGAACCATCTCCCGGACAGACCGGAACCACAGGAAACACTTGCCGCAAGCACCTGCTTGACTCACCGGTCCCACCTGCCGGACATGCCAAAATCACCTGCCCGCTATACCAGAACCACTTGGTGGACAAGCCGGAGTCACGTGAAGGGCATGCCGACACAAGATATCAGACGTGCCAGAACCTCGTGCCGGACATCCCAGAACCACCTGCTGGATAGACTGGAACCACCTGCTCGACTTGCCAGAACCACCTGCCGGACACGCCAAAATCACCTACCGGCTACGCCACAACCAGTTGGTGAACACTTCGGAATCACCTGCCGGCCTTGCTGGAACCACCTGCCGGACACGCCTGGACCACCTGCCGAGCACGCCGGAAGCACCTGCTTGACTCGCAGGACCCACCTGGCAGACACACCAATATGAACGGCCGGCTACACCAGAACCACTTACCGGACACTCCGGAATCACCTGCCGGGCATGCCAGAAACACCTCTCAGACAAGCCAGAAGCACGTGCCGGACATGCCGGAACGACCTACCAGACAGAACGGAACCACCTGCCAGGCACGCCAGAACCACCTGCCAAACAAGCTGGAGCCACCTGCTCGACTCGCCGGAACCACCTGCCGGACAGGCCAAAATCAACTGCCGGCTATGCCACAACCACCTGGGGGACAGTCCGGAATCACCTGCCAGCCATGCCGGAACCACCTCTCAGACATACCAGAAGCACGTGCCGGACAAGCTGGAAACACGTACTGCACAGACTGGAACCACCTCCCAGCCACGCCTGAACCACCTGCCGAGCACGCCGGAACCACCTGCCGGACATGCCAAAATCACCTGCCGGCTACGCCAGAACCACTTGGAGGTCTCTCCGGGATGACCTGCCGGGCTTGCCAGAATCACCTCTCAGACGTGCCAGAACCACGTGGCGGACAGTCCGGAATCACCTGTTGGGCATGCGCAACCACCTCTGAGACGTCCCAGAACCATGTGTCGTACACACCGGAACCACCTACCGGACAGACCAGACACACCGGAACCATGTGCCGAGCACGGTGGAACCAACGGCTCGACTCACCGTAACCAGATCCCTGACATGTCAAAATCTCCTGCTGGGTATGCCAGAAGAACGTGGCTGACAGTCCGGGTTCAAATGCCAGGCATGCCGGAACCACCTGCTCCACTCCCCTGAACCACCTGCCGGACATGCCAAAATCACCTGCCAGCTGCGCCAGAACCACTTGGCGGACAAGCCGGCATCACGTGAAGGGCATGCCGGCACAACCTCTCAGACATGACTGAACCTCGTGCCGGACACCCCAGAAACACCTGCCGGACAGACCAGAACCACCTGCCGGTCACGCCGGAACCACAGGCTCGACTCACCGGAACCACCACCAGACATGCAAAATCACCTGCCGGCTACGCCAGAACCACTTGGCGAACACTCCGGAATCACCTGCTGGGCATGCAGGAACCACGTCTCAGACATACCAGAGCCACATGCTGGACACGCTGGAACCACGTCCTGGACAGGTTGGAACCACCTGCTGGACACGCCTGGACCAGATGCCGAGCACGCCGGAAGCACCTGCTTGACTCGCAGGACCTACCTGCCGGACACGCCAAAATTAACCGCCGGCTACAAGAGAACCACTTACCGGACACTCTGGAATCACCTGCCAGGCATGCCAGAACCACCTCTCACACGTGCGAGAAGCACATGCCGGACATGCCGGAATGACCTACCGGACAGAACGGAACCACATGCCAGACACGCTGGAACCACTTGCCGGACAGGCCAAAATCAACTGCCGGCTATGCCACAACCACCTGGGGGACAGTCTGGAATCACCTGCCAGCCATGCCGGAACCACCTCTCAGACGTACCAGAACCACGTGCCGGACAAGCTGGAAACATGTACTGCATAGACTGGAATCACCTCCCGGCCACGCCTGAACCACCTCCCGAGCACGCTGGAACCACTTGCCGGACACGCCAAAATCACCTGCCGGCTACGCCAGAACCACTTGGAGGTCTCTGAAGGATGACCTGCCGGGCATGCCAGAATCACCTCTCAGACGTGCCAGAACCACGTGGCGGACAGTCCGGAATCACCTGTTGGGCATGCGCAACCGCCTCTGAGACGTCCCAGAACCACGTGTCGCACACGCCGGAACCACCTACCGGACAGACCGGAACCACCTGCCGGACACACCAGAACCATGTGCCGAGCACGCCGGAACCACCTGCTCGACTCCAGGACCCACCTGCCGGACTCGCAAAAATCACCTGCTGGCTATGCCAGAACCACTTGCCGGACTTTCCGGAATCACCTGCCGGGAATGCCGGACCCACCTCTCAAATGTGCCAAAATCAAGTGCTGGAGACACCAGAAGCACCTGCCGAGCTACCCGGAAGCACCTGCTTGAATTGTAGGAACCACCTGTGGGACACGCCAAAATCACCTGCCAGCAACACCAGAACCACTTGGTGGGCAATCCGGAATCACCTGCCAGACATGCCAGAAAAACCTGTCAGACGTGGTGGAAGCACGTGCCGAACACGCCGGGACCACCTCCCGGACTGACCGGAACCACCTACCTGACCGGCCTGAACCACATGCCAAGCATGCCGGAACCACCTGCCGGACACACCAAAATAACCTGATGGATATGGCAGAACCACTTACCGGACACTCCGGAATCACCAGTCGGGCATGCCGGAACCACCTCTCAGTCGTGCCAGTACCATGTGCCAGAGACACCGGATGCACCTGCCGAGCACGCCGGAACCTCCTGCTCGACTTGCCTGAACCACCTGCCATAGATTCCAAAATCACCTGCCGGCTAGGCCAGAACCACGTGGCGGACTCTATGGAATAACCCGCCAGGCATGCCGGGACCACCTCTCAGACGTGCCGGAAGCACGTGCCGGACACGCCAGAACCACCTACTGGACAGACCGGAACCACCTGCCGGACCCGCCTGAACCACCTGCTGAGCACGCCGGAACAACCTGCTCGACTCGCTGCAGCCACCTGCTGGACACGCCAAAATCACCAGCTGGCTATGCCAGAACCACGTGCCGGACACTCTGGAATCACCTGCAGGGCATGCTGGAACCACCTCTCAGATGGGCCAGAACCACATGCAGCAGACTCCAGAATCACCTGCCAGGCATTCCAGAACCACCTCTCAGATGTGCCAGAACCACATGTCGGATACTCTGGAATCACCTGCCGGGCATGCCAGAACCACCTCTCAGTCGTGCCACAACCACATTCCGTAGAGACTGGAAGCACCTGCCGAGCTCGCCGGAACCACCTGCCTGACACGCCAAAATCACGTGACGGCTACGCCAAAACCACTTGGTGGACACTCCAGAACCACCTTCCGAGCATGCCGGAACCACGTCATGGACAGACTGCAAACACCTGCCAGACCTGCCTGAACCACCTGCAGAGCACGCCAGAACCACCGGCTCGACTCGCCAGAACCACCTGCCGGACACACCAAATACACCTGCGGGCTATGCCAGAACCACTTGGAGGACTCTCTGGGATCACCTGCCGGGCATGCCAGAACCACCTCTCAGAGGTGCCAGAACCATGTGCCGGACACGCCGGAACCACCTGCCAAGTATGCCGGAACCACCTGATCCACTCCCCAGAACCAACTGCTGGACACGCCAAAATCACCTGCCGGCGACGCCACAACCACTCGTCGGACACTCCAGAATCACCTGCCGGGCATGCCGGAACTACCTCTCAGAGGTGCCAGAACCACGTGCCGTAGACTCTGGAACCACCTAGCGGACAGACCGGAACCACCTGCCAGACTCGCCAGCAGCACCTGCCGGCTACGTCAGAGCCACTTTGCGTACAAGCCGGAATAATGTTTCGGGCATGACGGCACAACCTCTCAGACGTGCCAGAAGCACGTGCCGGACACACGGGAACCACCTCCAGGACAGACCGGAACCACCTGCCAGACACGCTGGGACCACCTGCTTCACTCGCCAGAACCACCTGCCGGACACGCCAAAATCACCAGCCAGCTGCGCCACAACCACTTGTCAGACACTCCGGAGTCACCTGCCGGGCATGCCGGAATCACCTCTCAGACATGCCACAACCACGTGCCGGAGAGAGTGGAAGCACCTGCCAAGCTCGCCGGAACCACCTGATGGACACGCCAGAACCACCTGCCTGACACGCCAAAATCACATGACGGCTATGCCAAAACCACTTGGTGGACACTCCAGAATCACCTTCCGAGCATGCCGGAACCATGTCATGGACAGACTGCAAACACCTGCCACACCTGCCTCAACCACCTGCAGAGCACGCCGGAACCACCTGATCCACTCCCCAGAACCACCTCCCAGACATGCCAAAATCACCTGCCGGCTGCGCCAGAACCACTTGGCACACACTCTGGAATCACATGCCCGTCATGCCGGAACCACATCTCAAACGTGCAAGAACCACATACCGGAGACGCCGGAAGCACGTGCTGAGCATGCCAGAACCACCTGTGCCACTCCAAAGAACCACCTGCCGGACACGCCAAAATCACCTGCCGGCTAAGCCACAACCACTTGTCGGACACTCTGGAATCACCTGCCAGGCATGCTGGAACCACCTCTCAGAGGTGCCACAACCACATGCCGAAGACGGCGGAAGCACCTGCCGAGAATGCCGGAAGTTCCTGATCCACTCTACAGAACCACCTGCTGGACACGCCAAAATCACCTGCTGGCTAAGCAAGAACCACTCGGCAGACACTCCGGAAACACCTGCCGGGCATGCCGGAACCACCTCTCAGACCTGCCAGAACCACGTGCCGGACACGCCGGAACCACCTACAGGACACAACGGAACCACCTGCCGGACACGCCTGAACCATGTGCCGTGCATGCAGGAACCTCCTGCTCGACTCGCAGGACCCACCTGCCGGACATGCAAAAATCACCTGCTGGCTATGCCAGAACCACTTGCTGGACTTGCTGGAATCAGCTGCCGGGAATGCCGGACCCACCTCTCAACTGTGCCAAAATCAAGTGCCAGAGGCGCCAGAAGCACCTGCCGAGCTAGCCGGAAGCACCTGCTCGAATCATCGGAACCACCTGTGGGACACGCCAAAATCACCTGCCGGCTACCCAAGAACCACTTGGTGGACAACCCGGAATCACCTGCCGGCCATGCCTGAACCACCTGTCAGACGTGCCGGAACCACGTGCCAGACACACCGGAACCATCTCGAGGACATACCGGAACCACCTACCGGACCTGCATGAACCACCTGACGAGCATGCCAGATCAACCTGCTGGACATGCCAAAATGACCTGCGGGCTAGGCCAGAACCACATGGAGGATTCTCCGGGATCACCTGCCGGGCATGCCAGTACCACCACTCAGATGTGCCAGAACCACGTGGCGGAGAGTCGGGAATCACCTGCTGGGCATGCGGGCCCCACCTCTCAGACATAGCAGAACCACGTGCGGCACACGCCGGGACCCAGTACCGGACAGACCAGAACCACTGGCCGGACACGCCGGAATCACCTGCCGAGAACACCGGAACCACCTGTTCAGCTCACCTGAAACACCTGCCGGTCACATCAAAATCACCTGCCGGACACACCAAAATCACCTGCCGGACACGCCAAAATCACCTGCTGGCTATGCCAGAACCACTTGCCGGACACTCCAGGATCACCTGTCGGGCATGCCGGAACCACCTCTCAGACGTGCCAGAACCACGTGCCAGAGACACCGGATGCACCTGCCGAGCACGCCGGAACCTCCTGCTCGACTTGCACGAACCACCTGCCGTAGATGACAAAATCACCTGCCGGATAGGCCAGAACCACGTGGCGGACTCTATAGAATCACCCGCCAGGCATGCCAGAACCCCCTCTCAGACGTGCCGGAAGCACGTGCCGGACACGCCAGAACCACCTACTGGACAGACCGGAACCACCTGCTGGACCCGCCGGAACCACCTGCTGAGCATGCCGGAACAACCTGCTCGACTTGCTGGAGCCACCTGCCAGACATGCCAAAATCAGCTGCCGGCTATGCCAGAACCACTTGCCGGACACTCCAAAATCACCTGCCTGGCGTGCCGGAACCACCTCTCATACGTACCAGAACCACATGCAGGAGACGCCAGAAGCACCTGCCGAGCATGCCAGAACCACCTGATCCACTCCCCAGAACCACCTGCTGGACCCGCCTGAACCACTTGCCGGCTACGCGGGAACCACTTGGTGGACACTCCGGAATCACCTGCCGTGCATGCCGGAACCACCCCTCAGACGTGCCTGAAAAACGTGCCGGACACGCCGGAACCACCTCCCGGACTAACCGGAACCACCTTTCGGACATGCCTGAACCACCTTACGAGCACGCTGGAACCACCTGCTCGACTTGCTGGAACCATCTGCTGGATACACCAAAATCACCTGCCGGCTACGCCAGAACCACTTGCTGACACTCCGGAATAACCTGCCATTCATCCCGGAACCGCCCCTCAGATGTTCCAGAACCACGTGCTGGACGCCCCGGACCACTTCCGTGAAAGACTGGAACCACCAGCTGAGCATTCCGGAAACACCTGCTCGACTCCCGGGAACCGCCTCTGGTGAAACTGTCATAGAAATGCAGGTAAAATGGCCTTTCTTGCCAGCCCTTATCTCGCCACTTTAGAACTTCTGCTTCTGCCACAATTGCACCTTGCCAACCCGGCTCAGACGAAATACCTACATCTTCCCCTGAAGCAACTGGGCTGTCTCCCAAATGATTGAGCGTCCACGTGCTTAGGAGGCGACAGACTGAACGCCTTTTTCCAACCACCATTGTGCACTGCTGGAGAGAGTGTCGGAAAGCAGCTATGTCAGAAAGACCCCTTTGCTCTCGGCCGTGCCCTCCATTGCTCTAGACGTGGAATGCACAATGCACTGGCTCCACCCCTCAAGGGGCGACAAGCCACAGACCACCTTGCTTCCATCTCTTTAGGAAGCTGAGAAGGAACTCGCTTTCAACAGTGATCTTACAGAGTCCAGGGAACATCTCATACAAAGGCAGCTGAAACACCGTTTCTTTTCAGCCCTTAACTTGCCGATTTGGAACTTCTGTTTCTGCCACATTTCCACCTTGCCAACCGGGCTCCGACGAAATGCCTACATCTTTCCCTTCAGCAATGGGGACGAGGCCCATGTGACTGTGCTTCCACATGCTTAAGAGGAGAGAGACAGGTTTTTACAATCACGATTGTGCACTGGTGGAGAGAGTGTCAGAAAGCACCTATGTCAGAAAGGTCCCTTTGATCTCAGCCATGCCCTGAATTGCTCTAGAGGAGGAAGGCACAATGCACTGCCTCTGGCTCCACCCCTCAATGGCAGACGAACCACACACCTTCTTGCGTCCAGCTCTTTAGGACGCTGAGAAAGAGCTCACATTCCATAGTGCTCTTAGAGCGTCCAGGGAACATCTCATACAAAGGCAGCGGAACGCTGTTTCTTCCAGCACTTCACTCGCCGATCTGGAACATCTGCATGTGCCACATTTCCACCTTGTCAACCCGGTTCAGACGAAATGCGTACAACTTCCCCTTAAGCAAGGGGACGAGGCCCGAATGATTGTGGTTCCACCTGCTTAGTAGGAGAGAGACAATAGGCTTTTAACCAACCGCCCTTGAGCAATGGTTGGGGGAGTGTCAGAAAGCACCCATGTCAGACAGAGCCCTTTGCTCTCAGCCGTGCCTTCCATTGCTCTAGAGGTGGAAGGCACAAAGTACTGCCTCCATCCTTAAATGGGAGACAAGCCATAAACTGTCTTGCCTCCAGCTCTTTAGGAAGCTGACAAACAACTCGCTTTCCACAGTCCTGTTACAGCAGACCGGGAACTTCTCATACAAAGGCAGCTCAAATGGCATTTCTTCCCAGCCCTTAACTCGCAGCTTTAGAACTTCTGCTTCTGCCACAATTCCACCTTGCCAACCCAGCTCAGACAAAATGCCTACATCTTCCCCTTAAGCAACTGGGCTCAGTCCCAAATGATTGTGCAACCATGTGTTTAGCAGGAGAGAGACAATACGCTTTTCACCAACCACAGTTGACCACTGGTGGAGAGAGTGTCAGAAAACACCTATGTCAGAAAGGCCCCTTTCCTCTCAGTTTTGCCCTCCATTGTTCTAGACACGGAATGCACAATGCATTGGCTCCACCCCTTAAGGGGCGACAAGCCACAGACCATCATTCTTCCATCTCTTTAGGAAGTTGAGATCCAACTCACCTGACGCATAAAAAGGAATCATGCCCCTTAGATGCCCCAAAACCCCGGGAGACATGCCAAAAACACCCTCAGCACACTCTCAAAGAACCACACATTCTTGCCAGAACAAACCAACAGGCACACCAGACGTACCCACGTTGCATGCCAGAACCACCTGTAACCACCTGCTAAACACAGTGGAACAGCAATTCTGACACTGCAGAACCATCTCTTCAACATGCCAGCTGCACACAACAGACACGACGGAACCAGATTCCAAACGCAGCACAACGACATGCCAGACACATTGGAAACACCTGACGGATATGACGCAAACAGGTGCCAGAAACACTGAAACCTCTTGCGGAGTATTTCAGAACCAGGGCCCAGAAATGCCACCAACACCTGTCTTACAAGCCAGAGCCACGAGCCCAAAAAGCAGGAAAGACCTGCTGGACATGCCAAAATAACCTGCTGGTGATGCCAGACCCACCTGGTGGACACCCAGGAATCACCTGCCAGGCATGCCCGAAGCACCTCGCAGACGTGCCAGAACCACGTTCCGGACATGCCAGAAACACCTCTGGGACAGACTGGAACCACCTGCCGGACAAGCCGGAACCACCTGCTCGACTCGCCGGAATCACCTACCTGACACGCCAAAATCACCTGCCGGCTATGCCATAAACAGTTGGTGAACACTTCGGAATCACCTGCCGCGCTTGCTGGAACCACCTGCCAGTCACGCCAACATCACCTGCCATCTACGCCAGAACCACTTGGCGGACACTCCGGAAACACCTGTCGGGCCGGCCGGAACCACCTCTCAGACGTGCCAGAACCATGTGCCTGAGATGCCGGAACCACACCCCGAACAGACCGAAACCACCTGCCAGACCCGCCTGAACCACCTGACGAGCACGCCGGAACCATCTGCTTCACTCACCAGAAGCACATGCTGGACACGCCAAAATCACCAGCTGGCTACACCACAACCACTTGTGGAACACTCCGGAATCACCTTCCGGGCATGCCAGGACCACCTCTCAAACGTGCCAGAACCATGTGCCGGACACGCCGGAACCACCTGATCCACTCCCCAGAACTACGTGCTGGACATGCCAAAATCACCTGCCGGCTATGCCAGAGCAGCTCGGCAGACACTCCAGAACCACCTCCAGGACAGACCGGAACCACCGGCTGGACACGCCGTGACCACCTGCTTGACTCGCCAGAACCACCTGCCGTACACGCCAAAATCAATAGCCGGCTACACCACAACCACTTGTCGGACACTCCGGAATCGCCTGCCATGCATGCTGGAACCACCTCTCAGAGGTGCCACAACCACATGCCAGAGACGGCGGAAGCACCTGCCGAGAATGCCGGAAGTTCCTGATCCACTCCACAGAATCACCTGCAGAACATGCCAAAATCACCTGACGGCTACACCAGAACCACTTGGCGGACACTCCAGAATCACCTGCCGCCCATGCCAGAACCACCTCTCAGACTTGCCAGAAACATGTGCTGGACACGCCAGTACCACCAGCCGAGTATGCCGGAACCACCGGATCCACACCCCAGAATCACCTGCTGGTCACGCCAAAATCACCTGCCGGCTATGCCAGAACCACTCAGCAGACACTCCGGAGTCACCTGCCGGGCATGCCGGAGCCACCTCTCAGACGTGCCACAACCACGTGCCGGAGAGACCGGAAGCACCTGCCGAGCTCGCCGGAACCACCTGCTGGACATGCCGGAACCACCTGCCTCACAGGCCAAAATCATGATGGCTACGCCAAAACCACTTGGTGGACACTCCAGAATCACCTTGCGGGCATGCCGGAACCACGTCATGGACAGACTGCAAACACCTGCCGCACCTGCCTGAACCACCTGCCGAGCACGCCGGAACGACCTGCTCGACTCACCAGAGCCACCTGCCAGACACACCAGAAACATCTGCAGGGTACGCCAGAACCACTTGGAGGACACTCAGGGATCACCTGCCGGGCATGCCGGAACCACCTCTCAGACGTGCCAGAACCATGTGCCGGACACGCCGGAACCACCTGCCGAGTATGCCGGAACCACCTGATCCATTCTCCAGAACCACCTGCTGGACACGCCAAAATCACCTGCCGGCTATGCCAGAACCACTCGGCAGACACTCTGGAACCACCTCCAGGACAGACCGGAACCACCTGACGGACACGCCGGGACCACCTGCTTGACTCGCCAGAACCACCTGCCGGACACGCCAGAATCACCAGCCGGCTACGCCACAACCACTTGTCGGACACTCCGGAATCAGCTGCCGGGCATGCTGGAACCACCTCTCAGAGGTGCCAAAACCACATGCCGGAGACGGTGGAAGCATCTGCCGAGAATGCCGGAAGTTCCTGATCCACTCCACAGAACCACCTGCCGGACACGCCAAAATCACCTGACGGCTACGCCAGAACCATTTGGCGGACACTCCAGAATCACCTACCGGGCATGCCAGCACAACCTCTCAGAAGTGCCAGAAGCCTGTGCCAGACAGGCCGGAAACATCTACCGGACAGACCGGAAACACAAGAAACACTTGCCGGAACCACCTGCTTGACTCACTGGTCCCTCCTGCCGGACACGCCAAAATCACCTGCCCGCTACACCAGAACCACTTGGCGGACAAGCCGGAATCACGTGAAGGGCATGCTGACACAACCTCTCAGAAGTGCCAGAACCTCGTGCCGGACAGCCCTGAACCAACTGATGGACAGACCGGAACCACCTGACGGACACGCCAGAAACACTTGGCGAACACTCCGGAATCACCTGCCAGGAATGCCGGAACCACCTCTCAGACATGCCAGAACCACATGCCAATGACACCGGAAGCACCTGCCACGCACACCGGAACCACCTGCTCGACTCGCCAGAACCACCTGCCGGACACGCCAAAATCACCTGCCGGCTACGCCACAACCACTTGGTGAACACTTCAGAATCACCTACCGGGCTGGCTGGAACCACCGGCCGGTCACACCAACATCACCTGCCAGCTACCCCAGAACCACTTGGCGGACACTCTGGAAACACCTATCGGGCCGGCCGGAACCATCTCTCAGACGTGCCACAACCATGTGCCTGAGATGCCGGAACCACACCCCGAACAGACCGAAAACACCTGCCAGACCCTCCTGAACCACCTGCCGAGCACGCCGGATCCACCTGCTCGACTCGCCGGAACCACCTTCCTGACATGCCAAAATCACATGACAGGTTTACCAGAACCTCTTGGTGGACACTCCGGAATCATCTGCCGGACATGCCAGAACCAGCTCTCAGACACACCAGAACCACGTGCCGGACACGCCGGAAGCACCTGCTGAGAATGCCTGAGCCACCTGCTCGACTCGCAAGAAACACCTGTCGGACACGCCCAAATCACCTGCCGGGTACGCCAGAACCACTTGGCGGACACTCCGGAATCACCTGTCGGGCATGCGGGAAGCACCTCTCAGATTGCCAGAACCATGTTCCGGACACGCCGGTACCACCTGCCGAGTATGCCGGAACCACCTGATCCACTCCCCAGAACCACCTGCTGGACACGCCAAAATCACCTGCCGGTTATGCCAGAACCACTCGGCAGACACTCCGGAATCACCTGCCGGGCATGCCGGAACCACCTCTCAGAGGTGCCAGAACCACATGCCGGAGACTCCGGAATCTCCTGCCGGGCATGTTGGAACCATCTCTCAGACGTGCCACAACCACGTGCCGGAGAGACCGGAAGCACCTGCCGAGCTCGCCGGAACCACCTGCTGGACATGCCGGAACCACCTGCCTCACAGGCCAAAATCATATGCCGGCTACGCCAAAACCACTTGGTGGACACTCCAGAATCACCTTGCGGGCATGCCGGAACCACGTCATTGACAGACTGCATACACCTGCCAGACCTGCCTGAACCACCTGCCGAGCACGCCGGAACCACCTGCTCGACTCACCAGAGCCACCTGCCGGACACACCAGAAACCCCTGCGGGGTACGCCAGAACCACTTGGAGGACTCTCCGGGATCACCTGCCGGGCATGCTGGAACCACCTCTCAGACGTGCCAGAACCATGTGCCGGACACACTGGAACCACCTGCCGAGTATGCCAGAACCACCTGATCCACTCCCCAGAACCACCTGCTGGACACGCCAAAATCACCTGCCGGCTACACCAGAACCACTAGGCAGACACTCCGGAACCACCTCCAGGACAGACTGGAACCACCTGCCAGACACGCCTGGACCACCTGCTGAGCACGCCGGAATTACGTGCTTGACTCGCAGGATCCACCTGTCGGACACGCCAAAATGAACTGCCGGCTACACCAGAACCACTTACTGGACACTCTGGAATCACCTGCCGCGCATGCCGGAACCACCTCTCAGACGTGCCGGAAGCACGTGCCGGACACGACGGAAACACCTACTGGACAGACCGGAACCACCTGCCGGACCCGCCTGAACCACCAGCTGAGCACGCCGGAACAACCTGCTCAACTCGCTGCAGCCACCTGCTGGACACGCCAAAATCACCAGCCGGCTATGCCAGAACCACTTGCCGGACACTCTGGAATCACCTGCAGGGCATGCCGGAACCACATCTCAGATGGGCCAGAACCACATGCAGCAGACTCCAGAATCACCTGCCGGGCATTCCGGAACCACCTCTCAGACCATGGCATTTTTCTTTCTTTTCAGGTAGAAGCGATATCTCCTACCATTGCTCAGTGTGAATCAGCTGCCAGTGCTCTAGATCCCTCTTTGATTCATGCTTGATAATCCAGGATTACTTTTTCTTACAACTAATTTACTCAAGTTAATTCCATACTAGAAACTGTACATATTTAAAATGTACAATTTAATTAATTAAAGAAGGCATAAAATTATACAATATAAAATATACTGTATCTTTCAATTTGTGTATAATTCAAGAAAGTACTCAGTAAGCTTTAGTGGCTTTATTTTTGGTAATTGTTAAAACTTCAATCTCCCTGAGAATCACTTTCCTTGTTTCTGAGGGTAATGTGGGATGGTAAACATAACTTCAGGTGAATGTCACAAAATATAAATGAAATATGTCACTATGATTGTTCAGTCTAAAAGAGATGCTCAAAATTAAAGTTGGGTGTATATTTGTGTGTCTTTGTATTTGTATACATTCTTATTTCAGACAAATATACTCACACATATATGTACACATTATTTAATAATTAAATTTAATAATTTAACAATACTTAATGAAACACTTATAATCATATTTTATGTGTGAATAAAATGAGAAAAAGTTGGAGGAAATGAAAAAGAAAAGAATGAATGTTTGAATTAATATGAAATTAAAAGAATTTAGACACAAACATTCAAAGAAAATGTAATACATAAATTTAAGTGACGAATTACTTTTCCTACCTTAGTGCCTCAAAAGTGTCAAAGTCTGAAGCACATTTACAATTGTGCATGAGAAATTCTCTACCAGCTAAATAGGATGAATATCTTCAAAATGACTTTAAATTTCTTCTTCTACATCACATGGTATTACACAAAATACCCTTACCCAGTGGAAGATAAATGATTGAATTGAGAAACTTAATTTCAGTTTCCTAAACAAAATTTAATTGCATAAATGCATTTACTTCTTATTGCTAAAGTAAAATTACCACACTAGTAATTTAAAACAAATATAATTTTACTCTTACACTTCTGGAGGTCAGGAGCCTGAAGTGGGCT
Organism: Equus caballus; assembly: GCF_041296265.1. Taxonomy (NCBI): domain Eukaryota; kingdom Metazoa; phylum Chordata; class Mammalia; order Perissodactyla; family Equidae; genus Equus; species Equus caballus. Next base: position 8,782,451 of record NC_091704.1, read on the forward strand.
AGAATCAAGATTTTTTTAGGTTTGGGTTCCTTCTGGATGTTATGGGGAAAATCTATTTATTTGCTTATTCCAAATTCAGATTACAGTGCAAAAATGTAAATCTATCTCTTATAATTAATAAATATTTCATAATTATGGACTAAATGACAGCTCTTACCTTGTATTATAAGCATGAAATTGCTAATCTGTTTTGACAAATGTATTGAGGAAAAGTATGTAGTGCCCAAGGTTTATATCAAAGGAGTTAAATTCTTCCCCTTGATGAAGAAGAGTATAGCCTTATTCTGTAGATATCAGGGGCTGTGTCTCTGCTACAAGTCAATATTTCAAAGATTCAATGTTTCTAGTCCAGACAGGATATGTAGCCTTAAATTTGGAGAAAAATTTTTTATTGAGTTCATAATAGTTTACAACATTGTGAAATTTCAGTTTTACATATTCCTTGTCTGTCACCACACAAGTGCTCCCCTCACCCCCTGTGCCTACCACCCACCCCCTACCCCTGGTAACCATAGAACTGTTTTCTTCATCCATGTGTTTGTTTATATTCCACATATAAGTGAAATCATAAGGTGTTTGTCTTTCTCCATCTGGTTTATTTCACTTAGTGTAATACCCTCCAGATCCATCCATGTTGTTACAAATGGGATGATTTTGTCTTTTTTAATGGCTGATACAGATGGCTAACATACACATGAAAAGATGCCCAACATCACTAATTATTAGGGAAATGCAAATCAAAACTACAATGAGATAGCACCTTACACCAGTCAGAATGGCTATAGTTACCAAGACAAAAACAACAAATGTTGTAGCAGATGTGGAGAAAAGGGAACACTCATACACTGCTGGTAGGGGTGCAAACTGGTGCATGTCCAAAGTAGTGTCCACAGGGAGTAACGTGAGGGAAATGTGCCTAATAAGCAGACACAGGGAGCCGTAAATATCTCCTCTGTTGTAGTACCTCAGCATGTGCAAATTTGGGCTGGACAAGGCATTGTTGCTATTTTTGGAGTCTTATGTTTGGCTAGGAGACTAATGCTAAGCACCTTCCTGTGCCTTCTGTGAGTGGAGAGTTTCAGTCCCCATCATTAAGCATCAGGAGGAAGTTGACTTCCACAGGGAGATCTTCCTCTCAGAATTCACAGCCGTGTGAGTCTGAGAGCCAAGTAGATGTTGCTGGAAAGTGTCAGAGAGAATCAAAGTTGAGCGCATATATCTGAGGTCACCTGAGAGCCACCAGCCTAGGCCAGAGCCAAGAGATTGCTATGGTTGTTTGCTTGACTGTTGAACTAATTTATGAATTTATTTATCACGCTACAAAGAGAAGTGAACTTTGAACTCAACAATGGATGGGTGATTGTTGACAGTTAAGGGATGGAAGCCCAATTAGAGGAGGTAATGGGAGGCATAAAATGCTTCCAGTAAAATTAGAATATATCAAAGGAGTTTTGCAGTTAAAGGGAGTAGGAAAATATGATATTATGTGTGAACGCATGTCCAGGGAGGTGAGGGTATTTCCTTTTATTTCTAAAGTGGGGCATACTCAAAGTTGTTTTCATATTGATGAAAAAGGTCCAGACCAATGTATTGCTTGCAAATATAACTTTGCAACAATTTATGAGAAATTTATTTCAAAGTATCTTCTTTAATTCTGGGTATTCACATTAAAATTTTATTTAATGAGTAAAAAAGGATGTGCTAAATAGCTTTACTTTACAATTGTTTTATTGCCTATGAAGTTGAATATATTTGTGGGTGAGTTATTTGTTTTCTCCATTGCAAATTGTCTGTACAAGTACTTTACAATTGTATAATGGGGTCAGAGTGTTTTTATTCCTGTTTTTGATTGCATTCTTTCAATCAAGGAATTGAAGTTTTTTTTCACCAACTTTGCTGTTTCTCATTGAGTTCTTTTATGTATGTGTAGATGTGTATGTGGAGAATTCTGAGTGTTTCTTAATACTACGGGGTCAGATCCATCTCTAGTCATATTGAGTTCTCTCCATTGCTTTTCTATTTTTTATTTTTCTTCCTGAAAGAATTTAGCTCTTATATTCTTCACTTGCAAATCCTTGCTAAAAACAGAAATGAAAGTGACTGTTCTTCTGTATACTTCGTGCTAACAAATCACTCTTTATACAGATTACCAAATTGTTTTAACATCTCTGTTATTTCTTATTGGTTCTTTTACCTTTTGTGATTAGATCTATTTCAAAAAGTTGCATCGTCTTCAATATTCATCTAGAAGGCATTCTTATTTACACATGACTAAAGCTCGATCACCTTTACCTTCCATATTTGAAGCATATTTGAATCTATATATCTTTATATAGGATAAAATTAAAACATATATACTGACTCCTCCCAATTTTAAATACCCTTCTATTGTATTCTTTATTTCCAAGTATTTTGAAATTTTATCTGGAATTAATGACCTATTTTGATATCACTAAGTTAATATTATTTTGTGTCATTATAAAGTTTAGATTGTCATTCCATTTTGTTTTATATAATTGTTTTGAAAACATTATATTTAACCTAATTTTATCCTTCCTGACAACCTTTATTCCATATGTTTTAGTTTCTTTTAAAACTTGTCTTCCTATGTTATGCACACACACATGTTCAGACACTTGTATACAAATGTATGAATAGTATTTTGTGCTCACTATAACTATTGTTTATGTTTTAGTGTAGTTTTCTTTTTGTCTATGTCCACTCTTCTTTCAATCCTATAACACATCATAGACTTACCTCCAATCATCTAGTACAATGCTGACTTATTATTTCGATGTCTGCATAACATTTCATGGTGTGGTTATGCTATCCACACTTTGAAAGCCTTACATATTCTTTCTCAAATATTGCTATTTTAAGATATATATATAGAAATATTTTGAGATTATCTTAAAAATCTGGTTCTACACCAGAGGCAATATTGTTATTCCTGGGAACGTTGAGCAACGTCCAAAGACAAATTTGGCTGTCACAAGGGGAGTTGTCAGTAGAGACCAGGGACACTCTAAACGTCCTACAATGCACAAGACAGATCCCACCACAAAAAAAAAATGATCTGGTCCAGAATGTCAACTGTTATTTAAAAAGTTTTAACTTTTATATAGTTCAGCATGTCTATCTTCTTACTTCTGATTTTTTTGTCTTAATTATGATGGATTTGCCAGCTTAAATCTTTATATGTAGTTTTTTCTTTTACACAGTCACCTAGAATGTACTCTTTCCCTTTACACTGAGGGCTTAAATCCCTCTGAATTTTGAAAGATGTGTGACATATGAACATGCTTAATTTTCTTCCAGATGGATAGCCATTTATGCCAGGTTCCATGAAATAATCAACCTTTACCCTCTAAACTGAGATACACCTTGGCATATATTAAATGTCTATATGTACTGAGACCTAATTTCTGATTAATTCAACCAATAGTAACAGAGCATCTGCTACATGCCAGAGAGTTATAGGTACATTCGATGTTATATTCTCTGATGTCAAGGTGTTTGCTAAATTAATTATCGATCCATGTTAATATTGCTCAATTACTGTAATTTTAGTTAGTTTTTGATGCTCCATTCAATTCTGTATAATACATTTGCATGAAACCACTCTATTTAATTGGTTTCATTATCTCTGCCACACCTTTTTTTGGGTGAGGAAGATTGTCCCTGAGCTAACCTCTATGCCAATCTTCCTCTATTTTATGTGGGATATCACCACAGTGTGGCTTGATGAGTGGTACTAGGTCCATGCCCTGGATCCGAACCTGTGAACTCTAGGCCTTTGAAGCAGAGCACGCAAACTTAACCACTATGCCACTGGGCCAGCCCCCTCTCTGCCCAATACTTTTATTCATGTCTCCTCATTTTCCTAAATTTCTCACTGTATAAGTGTACATATATTCACATACTATTTTTTTAAAAAACTACAGTGAACAATGAAAGTGATGGCCTTGCTCCTTTGGAACTTACGTTATAAAGGTGAAGTCACAGTACAGTAACATAAATGTGTATATGACATATGTACTCAAGCATAAAACTTATGAAGAAAGTTAATCAGAGTCATAGGATGAACTGCCTTGGCATGTGCAGAATTTTAGAGAGTATGGTCTGAACAGGACCTAGCATGCTATACAAAGACCAGAATCAGGACTAGACTGTGTCCATTGCATTTGTCAAAAAATGACCAAAACCCGAAGCCTAGGAAAAACAAGAAAAGATACCAAATAAGAAAAGTAAAAATGAATTTCCTCACATCCTATAAGATCATATAAGTTCCAATTGGTCAAATAAATATGGAATAGTCACAGATAAACAACTCTTCTGCTTCATATGTAGCAAACCCAATTTCTGTTGTACTTTGTGTATTTCTTTTGGTGAAGTGTTGGTTTATTCTGTAGCAATTTTTTTTCTTGGAGAGTTCATAATAATGTCACTACTTTTGTCCTCTGGCCAAATTTATTTTTGCTCTCTTAGCATTTTTGCTGAGCATCAGGGAGATATAATGAGTTGGAATGTTGCAAGAACCAAGGATGATTTTCTTCCTCATGGTCTCTCAGCACCACCTGAACTATTAGATCTTTTTTCCCACTTACATACATTTCATCTCCCTCTCTTAGCTCTCTCTCTTCTTCTGTTTATTGAACAGATTATTTACTTTTTAAAAAATATTGAGCAGAAAATGAGAATACCAAACTGTTCTCAATTTTATTTGTCCATGGGAAGATTACTAATAATAATTTCAGATACCATTTCTACATTCTTAGTAAAATGATAATTTATCTGGCCATCTTGAGTTATATCAACTCCTAGCCTATTCCCTGAGAATGAAGGTGATAGTCATGGTGAGAACACAGTCCAGGAAGAAATGGTCTGGTATGTGCATGTGTTTGTGTGTGCATGTGTGTGTGTTTGTACCTTGTGGAATGAGGACAGTCCTCAGAGCAGGAGTACATGGTCTTATATATTCCAAGGTGAGTCTTACAATGGAGAGGGCAGAATTCAATCAACATATGATATTAAGGAGATCTATTTCAATTTAAAGGGTGTCTTTGCAACCAGATTTATAAAGTTTAAGGGGCACATAGTTTGGATGAGAAAATTCCTTTGTCTTGAAGTTTAATGAGCGGGGAGGCCACCTGCTCCTTTGAAATCGTCTGACACCATCTCTGATCACTCTCTCTCTTGCATATTCCCCTTCTCACATTGTCTTCCTTTTTTAGACGTGAACAGCTGAAAGTGGTATAATCTTTATTACCTTTGCAATGACTGTTCACTCTGCCAAGCAAACACTACCTTACATATATTCCTGGTTCCTGCCCTCTCTTACATGAGGTTTCTGTTCAATGTCATCTTGTTTACTGGTCTTCTCTGAACACCAATTTAAAAATAACACGTCTTATCCACTCTTTCCTGTATACCTCCTTTTGTTTTCTTCATAGCACATCACCATCAGACATATTATATAACATTTTTATTTGCTTATGTTATTTCATTGTCATTGGATTGTAGCAGCTTTTGTTTTTCAGTACTCTATACTCATCATTGCCTAGACAGTGCCTGGGGCATGGTCAACACTCAATACATATTCATCAAATGCATGAAAGATATCCTCAATAAAACAATAGAATGCATAACTTCTTTGGGAAAATACTGAAAATGGAACAAAAATGCATAATCAGAAATGAACAGGGAATCTCTTAAAGACGACAGATCCATACACAAAATAGTGAAATTAATTTCTTGACTGCAACATATAAATTGTAGCTTTCCAATTATGTGAGTAATGTCATTTATGTGAAAAGTAGTGCTATCTTCTTCCTCTTTCCTGGTAGTCAATCCAACCACATGAAACAAGAGAATAATACATGGATTTCAGGGTTTCTTCTTCTGTGATTTTCAGCGGAATCAGACCTGCAGCTTCTCATATTTGGGTTTTTTTCTGTTCATGTATCTGATCACTTTGTTTGGAAATCTGCTCATCATATTGGCCATCTGCTCTGACACTGACCTCCACACACCCATGTACTTCTTCCTCTCAATCTTTCCCTTGTGGATATCTGTTTTACCTCCACTACCATCCCAAAGATGTGAAACATTAGATGCAGAACAAAGTTATAACTTATGCAGATGGCATCACCTAGATTTTTTCCATAATTTTTCAGGGCCAGACATCTATCTCTTGGGCTGTGATGGACATGTGCCACCCCTTGAACTACATGGTCAACATAAACTGTTAGCTCAGTGGACTCTTGCATCTGATGTCCTGGATCATGAGTGTCTCAATTCCTTGTCAGAAACCTTAATGGTAGTGCAATCGTTCTTCTGTACATATATGGAAATACTCCACTTCTTTTGTGAACTTAACCAGATGGTCCAACTTGCCTATTCTGACACTTTTCTTCACAACGTGGTGATGTATTTTATATCCATGCTGTTAGGTAGTGGTCCCTGCATTGGTATATTTTATTCTTACTGTAAGATAGTTTCCTGCATATGTGGAATCTCATCTGCTGAAAGAAAGTATAAAGCATGTTGCACTTGTGAATCTCCTTTCACTTATCTCCCTATTTTTTAGCATGAGCCTAATAGTGTACCTTAGCTCAGCTGCTACCCACAGTTTACACTTGAGTGCAACAAATTCAGTGATGTACTCCATGTTCACATCCATGCTGAATCCTTTCATCTATAGTCTGGGGAACAAAGTCATAAAGAGGGCTCTGAAAATATTCTTTGGAATGGCAAGTATAAAAGGGCCAATTTTCATAAGGCTGAAGAAGTGCCTATGATTGCAGGGCTCAATGCCTTAGGGATGGTAGTTGTGATTTTTTCATCAGATTATGGAAGTAGAACTTGGACCTTTAATTTATTTCTTGGAATGTTTATTTTGTCAACTTCTCTGTACAATTTAGTTATTCACTTTATTAATCTTTCCTCTCTTTTTGCTATCCAACAGCTATTTCCTTAATTTTCTCCATTTTTCCTAATTTATTTTTATAATTCATTCCTAAACTTTGACATGAAAAAAATCAGAAATTCCAATTTATCTATAGAAAAGTTTGATCATTGTTTCTGTTAGCAATTACTGCATAACTAGCAAACCTATAATAAAATGGCTTAACATAATGTATTTATTATCACATATGATGGTATGGTGGGGAGTTGTTCTGATGTCTGTGGGCTCCTCATAAGTATATTATCAGCTAGGAGTCTCTACATTGTGTTTCTAAGACTAACTCATGAATCTCTGCATGGCTGTAATTGTCTTCTGTCTTAAACCAAATTGTGGTCATTTTATTAATTAATATACACAGGTTTATCTAATTTATAGAAAGAAATAAATTACAAAATGAAAATTGCCTTAATTTAATTTCACTGCACCTATAACCATATATAACACCTTGCTTTCTTTCTAATTAGAAGACATATCACCCACTCTTGCTCAGTGTGACTCTGTGACCTGTGTTCTAGATTCTATGCTGAGTCATGCATCTCCAGATTTTTCCTTTCCACCAAGTTATTTCAGAATAACAACATAAAATAAACTGTGTATATTTAAAATGTGCAGGCAATAGAGCGAAGAGAGGCATTTTCCTAGGGTTATATCAACAAGATGACAGTATAGGAATTTCTAGCACCTGTCCCCTACCAAAATATCAAATCGAATAGGTATCTATTCACCTAAATACCTTCACAGGATCTAAGGATTCCAGATAAGGAGTTATATTACTTTGGTAGAGTAAAACAATAAAAAATACACATTTAAGAGAGTAGGAAGGAAAATTTCACATTACCCATGTCACCCTCACCCCAAGACTGAACAGTCCTCTGCAGAGAGAGACACTCTCTAAGTGGGGAAAGTGAAGTGAGCACCCAACTTCACCTCAATGCCGATACCAGTACCAGGCTAGCTCCTGTGAGCCTAGAATCCAAGCAGGTCGTGCACACTTAAGCTCTCAGCCTGCTCCAGCATCAGGTCAGAAATCATGGCCTCAGGCTACAGGCAGGATCCCACAAACATAGGCTCCTGGAGCACCCAAACAACAGGCTGGACTCTGATACTCAACTTACAAGACTTGGCCCAGCAATATGTGTCACCATCCTCCAGGACAACACTCATAAACTAAAGAACCCAGCCCTCCCCAGGACTAGATAACCTCCATGGACTGAAATGTCAAGTCCATTCCAGGGTTCTTTGGCATCTGTTTGCCACTCTGGACCCAGGATTCAGGCCTGACCACACAGAAGAAGGTCTCATGCCCATTTGTGCAGTCTCAAGAGTTAATACTCTCCCAGTGATTCCAGGCTCCAGCTGCCACCCCTTATGTTGTCAGATGCCAGACTGGACTCCAGGGATCCCAGCACCAAGCCTGCCACCTGCTGATCCAGGCATGAAGCCTGTACACTAAATGACTACAGAAGCACCTCATCTGCACATAGCACCAGGTAGCCCACCCAGAAACTCTGACAGGCTGACTACTGAAGGTCTTTGCCTGCCAAAAGTAGTCTACAAAGACTAGAAGAGGTAATTTCTTCCTCAAATGCACAGACATCAATGCAAGGCCACAGGATCATGAGTATTCAAGAGACTATGAAACAATCAAAGGAAACTAAAAAAGCTCAAATGACTAACCCAAAAGAAATACAGATATATAAATAACCTACAATTACACTTTAAAGAATTGGAAGCAGATGACAATTAAGCCCAAATTTATCAGAAATAAGGAAATAACAAAGATAAGAACAGACATAAATATAATAGAGAACAGAAAAACAAACAAAAAAGCAACAACATTAAGAGCTGTCTTTTTGAAAAGATGAACAAAGTTGACAAACCTTTAGCTAGACTAACAAATAAAAAATAGAGATGACTGAAATACATAAAATCAGAAATAAAAGAGGAGACATTACAGCTGATATGAAAAAAATACAAAGGATCAAAAAGGCTACTATGAACAATTATACAAAAACAAATTGGACAGCCTAGAAGAAATAAATAAATTTCAAGAAAAGTACAACCTACCAAGACTGTGTCTTAAAGATATAGAAAATCTGAACCAAACAATAAAGATTGAGGAGGACAAATGAGTAAAACAAAATCTCAAGAAAGAAAACCCAAGGACCAAATGATTTCACTGGTGAATTCTACTAGACTTTTAAAGAAGAATTAATGTCAATCCCTCCCAAACTCTGCCAAATAATTTAAGAGAAGGGAACACTCCAAAATTCAATTTATAAGGCCACCGTTGCCCTGATACCAAAGCCAGATAAGGATGCTACAAGTAAAGAAAAGTATGGCTGGCCCAGTGGCACAGCGGTTAAGTGCACACTTTCTGCTTCAGCTGCCAGGGGTTTGCCAGTTCGGATTCTGGGTGCAAACATGTCACTTCTTGGAAAGCCATGCTATGGCAGGCATCCCACATATAGGGTAGAGGAACATAGGCATGGATCTTAGCTCATGGCCAGTCTTCCTCAGCAAAAAGAGGAGGATCAGCAGCAGTTAGCTCAGGGCTAATCTTCCTCAAAAAAGAGAGAAAAGAAATGAAAAGAAAACTACATGACACTAGCCCCAATTAGCATAGATGCAAAAATTATCAATAAAATACTACTAAGCCAAAATTAACAGCACAATGAAAGTATCACATATCATAATTAGTGGTATTTATTTCTAGAATGCAAGGATTTTTACCTATAAGCAAAAAGAAAAATAGAGAGAGAACATCATGTTGAAAAAATTAAAGGTAAAAAAACATTTCAATTGATGCAGAAAATGATTTTAAGAAATCCAAAATCCAATATCCCTACATGATACAAATGCTGAAAGAATTTGGTATAGAAGGGTGATACCTCAAGATAATAAAGACCATATATGACAACTCACAGATAACATCATACTCAACAGTGAAAGGTTTGAAGCTTTCTCTCTATGATCAGGAACAAGATAAAGCTGCCATTCTCACCACTCCTGTTCAACATAGTTCTAGAAGTCCTATTCAGAGAAATTGGACAAGAAAAGAAAGAAAAGGCATCCAAAATGGAAAGAGGTAGAATGCTCTCTGTTTCAAGGTAATGTTATCTTAAATATAGATTCTCTAAAGACTGCACCAAAAACTGTTAGAAATAATAAACAAATTCAGTTAAGTTTCAGGATACAAAGTGAATTTAGAAAAATCAGTTACATTTCCATACATGAGCAATGAACCATATTTCTGTAAAAATAGAGAAAATACCCCATTTACAATAGTACCACAAACAATAAAATACTTAATAAATTTAACCAAGGAAGTGAAAGATTTATTAAAAAAAAACCTATAAGATATTAATGAAAGAAATTGAAGGATACACATGTAATGGAAATGGACTTGGAAACATATTCCATGTTCATGTATTGGAAGATTTAATATTGTTTGAATGCCCATACTTATTAAAGTCATCTATAGATTGTATGCAATCCATATCAAAATTCCAATGCCATTTTCACAGAAATATAAAGAACAATTCTAAAATTTGTATGAAATCACAAAAGAACCCAAATTGCCAATGGAACCTGAGAAAGAAGAGCAAAGCTGGAGACATCAGGCTTCCTGATTTCAAATTTTCTTACAGAGCTATGGTAATTAAGACAATATAGTACTGTCATTCTAAGAGCCACATAGATGAATGGAACAGATTCATGAACCCTGAAATAAACCTATGCATACAAGCACAGCTAATATTTAATAGCAGAGTCCAGAATAATCAATTAGGAAAGGATATTCTCTTCAATAAATGGTTCTTAGAAAATAATAACCACATATAAAAGTATAAAATTGGACCTCTATCTTACACCACTCACAAAAGTTTGCTCAAAATAGATTAAAGGATTAAACATAAGATGTGAAATCACAATACTCTTAGAACAAAATATAGGGAAAAATCTCCTAGACCTTGGTCCTGGCAATGATTTTTTAAACATGACAGCAAAAGAAGAAGCAACAGAAGTAAAATAAACAAGTGGGATGACATCAAACTAAAAAGCACCGCATAGCAAAAGAAACCATTAACAGAATGAATAGGTGACATTTGGATTGAGAGAAAACATTTTCAAACTCTGTAGCTGATAAAGGGTTAATATCCAAAATATGTAAGGAACTCAGTCAACTGTATAGCAAAATACAAATGATCCAATTAGAACATGGGCAGTTATTTTTCTAAAAAGATGTACAAATTGTCACCAATTACCTGAACAAATGCTCAACATTACTAACCATCAGGGAAATGAAAACCGGAACCATGTAAGCTATCACCTCACATTTGTTAGAATGAGTGCTATAAAAAAGACAAGAGTTAACTTGCGTTAGTGAGGATGTGGAGAAAAGGGAACCTCTGTGCACTGTTGGTGGTAATGTAAATTAATACAGCCATTATGTGAAACAGTGTGAGGTTCCTCAATTAAAAATAAAACAACCTTGTGATCCTGCAATCCCCTTCTCTGTATATATCCAAAGGATATGAATCACTATCTTGAAGACAGGGCTGTACCCCCGTCTTTCTTGCAGCATTATTCACAATATCCAAAGCATGGAAACAACCTAAGTGTTCACCTTTGTATGAATGGACAAGGGATATGTATAGACAGTGGAATACTATTCAGCCACAAAAAGAAGAAAATTCTGTCACTTGCAACAACATAGAGGACATTGCGGGCATCATGCTAAGTGAAAAAGTCAGATGGTGAAAGACAAACATTGTATGATCTCACTTATATGTGGAATCTAAAAGGCCAAACAAATAAAAATACAAAGCACGATAGTGGTTGCAAGAGGCTGAGAGATGGGGAAAACGAAGAGACATTGGTCAGCGGATACAATCTTCCAGTTATACGATGAATAACTTTTGAGGATCTAATGTACAGCATGATTACTCTAATGAACAATACTGTATTTCCGGGAGAGTAGCTAACAGAGTACATCTTAAATGTTCTCACCACTGGGGAAAAGAAGGGCAATTATGGGAGTTCTTAGAGGTACTAACTCACCTTATTGTGGCAATCATTTTGCAATACAGACACATATCAAATCATTACACTGTACGTCTTATAGAATGCTATATGTCAATTCTATCTTGCTAAAGCTGGAGAAACATAAAATGTATAATTTGTAGAATTGAAGGAGCCATACAAAAATTGAGAGTATATACTACCAATTTTGTTTATATATATATTCAAGAGTGTGAAAAATAGCTTTTCAATATTTTGTTATATGATTATAAAAATTTCAAAATCAGTAAATCTCAGTTTATTTCTGAATGTAACATGAGATAAACAACATCATGTGGGTGTTTAAAAAAATCAATGAAATATTTGGAAATACTATGTTGAGTTCACAGAAAATGTTCAAGGCGTGTCTGTGTGTATAGGTGTGTGTGTTTATATACGTTCTCTTTCAAATAACCACACTCCCACACTTATATGTACATACTCAGATGCATTTATAATTGGATATTTTAGGTTTACTGGAAACTTGAAAGAAAGTTAGAGAGTACAGAAATGAAAAGAGGTTTTAAATTAACATGATATTAAAAATGTAGAAATGTAAAAACAAGATTTAAAGTAAAATGGGGGGCCAGCCCAGTGGTGCAGTGGTTAAGTTTGCACATTCTGCTTCTCGGTGGCCCGGGGTTCGCCAGTTTGGATCCCGGGTGTGAACATGGCACAGCTTGGCAAAAGCCATGCTGTGGTAGGCATCCCATGTATAAAGTAGAGGAAGATGGACATGGATGTTATCTCAGGGCCAGTCTTCCTCAGCAAAAATAGGAGGACTGGCAGTAGTTAGCTCAGGGCTAATCTTCCTCAAAAGAAAAAAAAAGTAAAATGGGTGACCTTAAGTATAATACTGAGTTACATTTTCTACCTTGTGCCTCAAAGGCCTCAAAGTCAGAACCACGTTTACATTTCTACAATGAGAAATTATCTGTATCAGCTAATGGGGCTAAATATCTCCAAAATGACTTTATATTTCTACTTCTACATAAGATGGGATACCATCACAAAATGACTTTACCCAAGGAAAGCTAAATAAATGTATTATTAGGTTTGTTTTTTTTTTAAAGATTGGTGCCTGAGCTAGCATCTGTTGCCAATCTTCTTTCATTTTTCTCTTCTTCTCCTCAAAGCCCCCCAGCACGTAGTTGTATATTCTAGTTGCAGGTCCTTATGATTGTGTTATGTGGGATGCCACCTCAGCATGGCCAGATGAGTGGTGCCATATCCAAGCCCAGGATCCTAACTGGTGAAAGCCTGGGCCACTGAAGCTGAGCACACAAACTGAACCACTGGGCCATAGGGCCAGCCCCTATATTATTAGGTTTAAATTCCATTTCCTCCAACAAAATTTTATTATGCAAATATCTGTATCAGATTCTCATTGCTGCTACAACAAATTACCCCACTAATCAATTAAAACTATGAAAAATTATGATCTTATAGTTCTGGATGTCAGAAGCCTGAAGTGTGTCTTATTGGGTAAAACAATGAGGTCTGCATGCTCAGGTTCCTTCTGGAGGCTCCAAATGAGAATCTGATTGGTTTACTGTTCCAGTCTCGGGGGCCACCTGCATTCCATGGCTCATGGCTCTTCCCCTAACTTTACAGCAGCAGCTAAACATTTTCAAATCTCTCTCTCACTCCAACTCAGAATGCCCATTTCTTCCAGATTTAGAAAACCATGTGACTAAATTATTCTCACTTGGATAATCATGGCTAATCTTATTAAGTTCAGTTTACTGGGAACCTCATTCCACTTGAAACTTTTAACACTGTTGCTATACAAAATGACATATTCAAAGGCTCTTGTGGTTAGGATGTGAATATTATTTGGAGGTCTTTATTCTGCCTCCTACAAAGTAATTTTCAGAAGTATACTATTTAGTGTCACTCAAGGCCCCTTAGATGAAGAAACAAACAAAATTTCTCACAGAATCAGGAGTGAGAGGTCACACTTTGTTTTTACCCAAAATTATGTGCAGAAATGATTTTGGGTGGGAAAATGTTAAAAATACTTACACTTGAGTCTAATACAGGAGCACAGACTTTTTACTCAAAAAGTGGTCCACAGATTAGGACCTGTGCATCAATATCACCAGGGATCTTGTTAGAAATGTGGAGTCTCTGGGACCAGAAGAGACCTGCTGAATCACAATCTGCATTGGAGCTAGAATCCCTGATGAGTCACTTGAAGTTGGAGAAGTGCTGGTCCTCGATAGTGTTTTCTCATCTTCTTATTACTGACATTTGGGGCTAGACAATTATTTGTGTTGTGTGTTGTTCTGTGCATTTTATGTCATTAGCAGCATTCTTTCAGACATCACCAAGTGTACCAGGAAAACAAACTCTCTGATTGAGAACTACTGGCCCACTATTTCAGAACTTAAAGCATTTTGAGAGAATTCCAATCAAGATCCCATGCCATACTTAATTTATAACTTTGGACAGATCACTAAGCCCCTTGGAGCCCTATTTCTGCAAGGTAGAATGGAGTTCATAAATAAATTACGTCATAGAATGGACTCTAGTAAAAATTAAATCAGGTAATCTCTATACTTTGCTAAGTTCAAGACATTTGGCATAAAAAGATCCACATAGATCTCTTGTAATTAACAGATATTCCACAATAATTGATGAAATTATAGTCTGAACTTGTCATACAAGTATGAAATTCCCCATTGCTTTGAAAATGTGTCATGGTGACAAGAAATTTAGTGCCCAAGATTTTAAATCAATGGAACACAGTTTTCCCTCACGTTGAATATCTGAAAAGCAATTTTCTGGAGATGTCAGGGGCTGTATACCCATCAAAAGCCAATGCTTTGAGGATACAAGAGACCTAATTCACAGGATACTCTGTCTTAGCCATTGAACAAAACTAAAGCTGAGATATGTGATAAGATACTAGGAGGCAGATGTCTGAAAGCCAGGAAAGTTAAGGAGGAGTAAGAAAAACTAGATTTTACTGACCTCTAACCTGGTCTCCAAGGAACAGAGGATTAGTGGGAAAAATTTCCTTTCTGACCACATCAGTGTTCCAAAGGGGAATTATGTTCTTGGAGGTTTGAGTAACAAGAGGGACATATACTTAAGGAGCAGATACAGGGAGCTGTAAATATCTCTTCTGTTGCAGTCCCTCATCATTGCAACATTGGACTAAACTTCAGTAATGGTTGTTTTTAGAGCCCTAGGTCTGGTTTATGACCAGTGTTTCACTCCTTCCTGCTGTCTTGTCTGGAGATAGAGCTTCAATTGACCATCAATCATCCAAGAAGGAGTTCATATTTCTACTCTGAGATCCTCCTCTCACAGACCCCATCTAGATGAGTGAGTGAGCCCTGGAGACACTGTAGGAAAGGGTCAGAGAGAATGAAAGCCAAGAATATTTACATGAGCTCACCTGAGAGCCAGTCTTGTCAAGCCCAGAGGACAGAGATCATTGTTTTTGTTTGCTTTCTTGATTAATTCATTAATGTAGACACTTATGATGCCAAGATAGAAAGCGAATGTTGAATTCAGCAACACAGAGATTGATGTTGATAATTAATTATATTAATGGAAGCTCAATTAGAAAAGTGAATAGGAGGTGTAAAGTCCTTCCAGTAAAAGTAGAACGTAAGTCCAAGGATCTTTGCAACTAACAGCACTGGATAAATAGTGTAGTCACTGAGGAGGGATACACATTGAAGTGAGGGCATTTTTTTTTAAGATTTGGCATATTTGACTATTTTTACCTATAGATGAGAAAGCTACAGAACAAGGGATGCTTGAAAATATTATCTTTTATCAGCACTTCATGAGGCATAGCTATCATGGTGTCTTCTCACTGTGAGTATTCACATGATGAAAAAGTATATAATATGTGAAAAGGGATACACTAACAAGCTTTACTTTTGGGTTATTTCATTACCTGTGAGGCATAATGTGTTTGTGGTTTGTTAGCCATATACGTTATCTATTGTAAATTGTCTGTGGGAATCCTTTACTTTTGTATAGTGAGGTCACAATGATTTTGTTCTCTTTTTTTTTTTTTGCATTTACTCAAAAAAGAATAGGAGGTTTTTGTTTTCACCAACTGGCTGTTTTCCTTTTGGTTCATTTACACATGTATAGATCTGTTAGGAGAATGTGTGGAAGTTTATCAATTTTGTGTGCTCAGTCCGTCATATTGTGTGACTTATTTGCTTTCTTTTAACTGAGAGAATTTAGCTGTTGGTTTAATATTCTTCACTCGTGAATTCTTGCTTCAAACAAAAATAAAAGTGAAGGTTCTTCTCATACTTTGTGCTAATAAATCACTCCTTATACCTATTTGCAACTTGATTTCACATCTCTGTTAATCCTTACTCATTCTTTTGGTGTCCGTGATTAAATATATTGCTAAAAGTTGCATCGCCTTTGTCCATCACCAGAAGACACTCTTCTTTACATTTGATTAAAAACTATCTGTATCTTCATAAGCATATTCAAACCTGTATATCTTTATACAAGATGAAATTATAACTTTAAATATTACTTCCTCTCTGCATTTTAAAAGCATTTTTGTTTTCCATCCATTACCATACACATGTGCCTCCTACCCTTTTTACCCTCCCCTTACCCCTTGTCATCTGGTAACCACCAATATTTTCTCCTTAACTGTGTGTTTGTTTATCTTCCACATATGAGTAAAATCATATGGTATTTGTCTTTTTCTGACATATTTTGCTTAGCGTAATAGCCTAAAGGTCCAGCCGTGTCATCACAAATGGCACACTTTTGTCTTTTTATGGCTAAGTAGTACTCCATTATGTCTATATGTATACCACATCTTCTTTATTCATTCCTCCATTGGTGTGCACCTGGGTTGCTTCTAACTCTTGGCTATTGTGAATGATGCTGCACTGAACAACACGGTACATATATCTTTTAAGATCAATGTTTTCATGTTCTTTGGATGAATACCCAGAAGTGGAATAGCTGGATCATATGGTGTTTCTATTTTCAATTTTTTGAGAAATCTCCATAATGTTTTCCATGGTGGCTGCACCAGTTTGCATTCCCACCAGCAGTGTAGGAGTGTTCTCTTTTTTCCACATCCTCTCCAACACTTGTTATTTCTTGCCTTTTTAATTACACCCTTTTTGACTAGTGTGAGGTGCTAAGACATAGCATTTCCCTAATAAATAGTAAGGTCAAACATCTTTTCATGTGTCACTTAGCCACCTGCATATCTTCTTTGGAAACATGTCTATTGCTATCCTCTGCACATTTTTTATTGTGTTGCCTAATTTTTGTTGTTGAGTTGTAGGAATTCTTTATATATTTTGGAAATTAACCCTTTATTAGATATATGATTTGCAAATAATTTCTTCTATTTGATAGGTTGTCCTTTCAATTTGTTGATCGCTTCTTTTGCCATGCAGAAGCAGTGTATCTTGATGTAGTCCCATTTGTTCATTTTTCTTTTATTTATTTTGCCTGAGGAGACATGGTGTTGAAAAAAATAATGCCAAAACCTATGCCAAAGATTGTACTGCCTATCTTTTCTTCTAGGAGTTTTATTATTTCACTACTTGCATTTAAACCTTTAAACCATTTTGAGTGAATTTTTGTGTATGGTGTAATATAATGTCTACTTTCATTCATTTGGATGTGTCTGTACAGTTTTCCCAACACCGTTCATTAAAGAGACTTTCCCTTCTCCACTGTATCTTCTTGGGTCCTCTGTTGAAGATTAGCTGTCCATAGATGTCTGGTTTTATTTCTGGGCTCCTGATTCTGTTCTGTTGATCTGTGTGTCTGTATTTGTGCCAGGACCATGCATGTTGACTAGAATAGCTTTGTAGTATATTTTGAAATCAGGGAATGTGATACTCCAACCTGTGTTCTTTTCTCTCAGGATTGCTTTGGCTATTCAAGGTCTTTTGTTGTTCCATATAAATTGTAGGATCCTTTGTTCCATTTCTGTGAAAAAAAATTTCATTCTGATTCTGATTGGAATCGTGTTGAATCTTCAGATTGCTTTAGATAATGTGGCCATTTTAATTATGTTTATTCTTGCAGTCCATGAGCATGGAATATCTTTCTATTTCTCTATGACTTCTTCAATGTGTTTCAATAATGCCTTATAGTTTTAAATGTATAGATCTTTCATCTCCTTGGTTAAATTTATTCCTAAGCAGTTTGTTCTATTTGTTGTAATTTTAAATAGGATTGTATTCTTGATTTATCTTTGTGCTAGTTTGTTGTTAGTGTATAATAAGGTGATTGATTTTTGTATATTGACTCTGTACCCTGAAACTTTACTGTGTTTGTTAATTATTTCTAAAAGTCTTTTGGTGAATATTTGGAGTTTTCTATATATAGAATCATGTCATCTGCAAATAGTGACAGGTTCAATCCCTCCTTTCCAATTTGGATGCCTTATATTTCTTTTTCTTGCCTTGTTGATCTGGCTAAGGACTTCTAATATTATGTTGAATAAGAGTGGTGAGAGTGGGCATGCTTGTCTTCTTCCTGTTCTTAGAGGAATAGTTTTCAGTTTTTCACCATTGAGTATGATATTGGCTCTGGGTTTGTCATATAGGGCCTTTATTATGCTGAGATATTTTCCTTCTATACCTGTTTAATTGAGAGTTTTTATCATAAATGGATATTGACTCTTGTCAAATGCTTCCTCGGCCTCTATTGAGATTATCATTTGATTTTTAACCTTCATTTTGTTGATGTGATATATCACATGGATTGATTTGTGGATATTAAACCATCTCTGCATCCCTGGAATAAATCCCACTCGATTGTGGTATACGCTTTGTTGAGGACTTTTGCATCTATGTTCATCAGCAATATTGGCTTGCAATTTTCCTTTTTTGTATTACGCTGGTCTGATTTTGGTATCAGGGTAATGTTGGCCTGGTGAAATGAGTTAGGAAGCATGCTGTCCTTTGCTATCTTTGGGAAGAGATTGAGAAGGATAGGTATTAACTCTTTTTTGGTGTTTGGTAGAATTCACCAGAGAAAACGTCTGGTCCTGGACTTTTCTTTTTTGGGAGATTTTGATTACTGTTTCAATCCCTTTACTTGTGATTGGTCTGTTCATATTCTCTATTTCTTTTTGATTCAGTTTGTGGATGTCTATGATACTAAGAATTAAACTATTAATTCTTGGTTTTCCATTTTGTTGAGATATAGCTTTCATAATATTCTCCTAGAATCCTTTGTATTTCTGTGGTATCTGTTGTAATTTCTTCTCTTTCACTTCTGATTTTGTTTATTGAGACTGTTCTCTTGTTTTCTTAGTGAATATAAAGGTTTGTCAGTTTTGACTATCTTTTCAAAGCATCATCTCTTAGTTTCATCGATTTTTTCTATTGTATTTTGTATCTATTTCATATTTTTCTGATCTGAATTTTATTATTTCTTTCCTTCTATTGACTTCAGAATTTTTTCATCTTTTTCGAGTTCTTTCAGCTATAGTGTCAGGCCGTTATTTGAGATTTTTCTTGTTTCTCGAGACAATACTGTATTGTAATGAACATCCCTTTAAGCACCACTTTTGGTACCTCTCATAAGTTATGGCATGTTGTTTTTTCATTTTCACTTTTCTCTAAGTATTTTTTAAAATTCTCCTTTGATTTCTTATTTGATGCAATAGTTGTTCAGTAGTATAGTGTTTGGTCTCCACATATTTGTGACTTTTCCAACTCTTCTCTTTTAGCTGATTTCTAGTTCCACACCATTGTGGTCAGAAAAGATGCTAAATATAATGGTAGTCTTTATTGAGACTTGTTTTGTTTCCAAGCACATCATCTACCTTTGAGAATGTTCCATATGCACTTGAGAAGAATATGTATTCTGCTGCTTTGGATGGAATGTTCTCTAAAAGTTAATCTGGTCTAGTGTTTCATTTAAGGTCAATGTTTCCTTGTTGACTTTCTGTCTGGATTGTTTATCCATTGATGTAAGTGGACAGTTAATGTCCCCAACTATTATTGTGTTGCAATGAATTTCTTCCCTTACATCTATTAATAGTTGCTTTATACACTTTGGTGCTCCTATGTTAAGTGAGCATATGTCAATGTGTTTCTGTTTCTTGATGGAATGTCCCTTTTAAAATTATATGATGTCCCTATCCATCTATTGTTACAACCACAGAGATAAGGAGAACAGATTGGTGGTTACCAGAGGGGAAGAAGGTAGAGGAGGGAAAAAAGGGTAAAGGAATAGATATGTATGATTATGGATGGAAAATAGACTTTTGGTGGTGAACATGTTACAGTCTACACAGAAGCCAAAATATAATGATGTACAACTGAAATCTGTAGTACGTTGTAAGTCAATGTGACCTCAATAAAATAATAAAAATGGTAAAAAATGCAAGTCTTTCTGTTACACTTATTTTACCCTCAAGTCTTTGGCAATTTAATCATGAATTAGTGACCCATGTTTATATGTTTAAATTATTAATATTTTTTATTTATAGAAAGTTAGTTTCAGATTTTTGACCTATTTTTTCTTACAATTGTTTTGAAATGCTTAAACTAAATCTAATTTCATTCTTATTGTTATTCTTTCTTCGTTAACCTCAACATTTCTTTTAAAAGTTTTCTTTTCATGTTATATGCACATGCATCTTCACATACTTTTAATTCAAATGATAGGAGCTCTTTATGTTTTAGGACAATCTTTTTCTCCAACTTGCCACCTTCTTTACTTCCTACACAATAATACCTTGTGTTGTCCCTCTAATCAATGAGCATCAACTTGATTCATTATTTTGATTTACCCATAATACTTTATAGTATGGCTCTGCCATATTTTAGATATTCTTTCATAGTCTATGCCAAAATTGCTACCACACGATATAACAAAGCATATTTTGAGATGGTTAAGTGAAAACTTTGGTTTTTAATGGGCAATATTTTCCCAAAGGGTATATTGAGCAATGCCCTGTGATGCTGGAGAGGGATGGGTGAATGCCTTGGGTGCTTAAGCTATCCTACAATGCACACATCAGATCCAACTACAAATGATGATCTGTCCCAAGATGCTGATTTAGAAACCTTGAGGGAAAGAATATCTGTATTTTTAATATTTATAGCTGAGCTATAACATACTACATACTTCTCACATCCACTCCATGATGTAGATGAAATTTCCTGAGTTTATAGAAAAATAGTCAAATGCCTAAAAGTTTCATTTTCTGTCATGAGGGAAATAAGAGGCATGTATAAACTTGTGTGTGCAGAAGCTGAAATACTGAGTCCAACATTTGACCTCATAAGGTCACATCTAAGGTTTTTGGAAGGGTTCCTGGTGAAGAAGTCCTCGGAATACCTACATCTGTCTCTAACACTGGACTCTAACGTTGATAATCAGATTGGTCCACAAACCAGGACCTGTGGCATCAACATCAACTAGAAGCTAGTTAGAAATTCAGAATCTCTAGATGGCACTTCCTGAGTCAGGATCTGCATTGGAACAAAATCCACAAGTGACTCAAATGCACAGTGATTTTGTAGAATAGTACTTCTCAATCATCTCATTGCTGACATTTGTGCTGGGTAATTCTTTGTGTGGGTATAGATGTGCATTGTAGGATGTTGAGCAGCATCCCTGGTCTCAACACACTATGTAGCAGTAGTTATTTCCAACTTGTGACAACTATTAATGTCTTCCGACAATGCCAAGTGTCCCTGCAGGCTAAATCACGGCTGGTTGAGAACCATTGTCCTAGAGAATGAAAACTGGAAATAGCGTGGAGTTACAATAAAAGCTTATGCCTTACTCAGTCATAACTTGGGATAGATCATTTTACCCTTCTGAGCCATATTTCTGCAAATATGGAGTGAGGTTCATGATAGTATTGACCACATGGAATGGACTTTTGTAGAAATTAAATGAGGCAATCAATATAATAATCTAAGCTCAATCCATGGTCATAAAAATATCTAGATGTGTCTTATAATGAACTAACATTTTTTTTAAATCAAGGACTAAATGATAGCTCCTTATTTATGTTGAAAACATGAAACTTCTAATTTATTTATTAAAAGCAACATGAAGCCAAAATTATAATACCCATTGTTTTATGGCAAATAAACACACCTCTCTCCCTTGGTAAAGGAGGAAATAGAAATTTTCTAGAGATATTAGGAGATGTTCCCAACACAGGTCAGTACTTTGGAGACCCGTGACACTTAGTCAAGACAGGTTCATCAGTCTTAGATCTGGAAAAAATATTAATGAAATCTTGTAATTAGTTGCAGCAGGTTAAGCCTCTGGAAGACGGTTGATTACATGCATAAAGAGTAATAAAACGTGGATTCACCTGACCTTTAATATGATCTCATGAGACCAGAGAATCAGAAAAAATAACAGTCTTTGTGTGTAGACCAGATTCCCACAAGGGAATGATGTGCTCAGAGGCTCAAGTAACAATGGAATGAGAAATAAAGAGCTGTACTATCCTCTCTGCTACAGCACCTTAGCATGTGCAATCTTAAGCTGGCCTGGACATTGTTGTTTCTTTGGGTTCCTAAGTCTTGCTGGGAGACTGATTCTTGACTCCTTCTTGCTGTCCTGTCAGCAAACAGAATTTCGTTCTCCATCATCAACTCTCCAGGAAGAACTTTGGACTTCCACCTGCAGACCTTTCTCTCAGAGATCTCATCCAGGTGTATTTGAGAGTTTACTAGATGCTCAGAAGAGTGTAAGATAGAATGGAACCTAAGAATGTATACATGGCGAGGCAATAATACACAAATTTCAGAATATCTTCTGGGACTTTCATGGAAACCAGAATAGCAGCCCCTTATATTTGGGCTTTTTCTCTGCATGTACCTGATCATTGTGTTTGAAAACCTGATCATCATCCTGGCTGTCAGCTCAGACTCCCACCTCCACACGGTTATGCACTTCTTCCTCTCTAACCTATCCTTTCCAGAGATCTGTTTTACCTCCACCACTATCCCCCAAATGCTATGGAACATCCAGAAACAGCAAAATTATAACCTACAAAACCTTCATCATACAGATGTATTTTTTCATGCTCTTTACATTGTTGTACATCTGATGGCTTATGACTGGTTTGTGGCCGTCTGCCGCCCCTTGCACCACAGAGTCATCATGAAGTCCCAGCTCTGTGGTCTGCCCATTCTGGCATCCTAGATCATGAGTAGTCTGAATTCCTTGTTACAAGCTTGATGGCATTGCAGCTTTCTCTCTGCACCAACTTGGAAATTTCCCAATATTTTTGTGAACTCAATCAGATGGTCTAACTTGCCTGTTCTGAAACTTTTCATAATAATGTGGTGATGTGTTTTACTGCTATCCTGCGGGGTGGTGATTCTTTTGCTTGTATTCTTTACTCATACTCTGAGATAGTTTTTTTGCATGCATGGAAATTCATCAGCTCAGGGGAAGTATAAAACATTTTCTACCTGTATGTCTCACCTGTCAGTCGTCTCCTTATTCTATTGTATAGTCCTAGGAGTGTACCTTAGCTCATCTGCTATCCACAACACACACTCAAGCGCGACGGCCTCAGTGATGTACATGATGATCACACTCATGCTCAATCCTAGCATCTATAGCCTGAGAAATAATGATATAAAGAAAGCTCTGAAAATTGTCTTTGTGAGGGAAACTATAAAAGGTCCAACTGTCCTAGGACTGAAGAAGTGCTCTTGAGTGCAGAGGTTAAATCTGTCTTAGAGTCAGGAATTTTGATTATTTGATCATACTATGAAAGTGATGTTGAACTTTCTATTTACTTTTGGGAATTACTATTTCTTTGACATCAAATTTTCATTTTATTTTAAGTAACTAACTTTATTATGCTTTTTCTCTCTGATATCTGACAGTTTTTCCCTTTATTGTGCTCCTACTTTCCCAAATTTATTCCAAGTATAGATTAAAAATATTGGCAAATTCTGAATCACTTAATTAAATAACATGGATTTTCTTTAGAATGTTTTTCTCAAATGACATATCATACCAAATACTTCTGTTTTACTGAAAGAATTATCGTAGTTGTACTACTCCTATGGGAAAAAAATTACATTTGAATACCAATGCAATTTTTATAATTTTATACTACAGGAAAATCTGAGATCACAATTTTTAATTTTATTTCCAACATTCCTTTGTACAACATTACCTTAACTACTCTTCTTGATAATGTAAACTCTAATATACTTTTGTGATTTGAGGCTGGTCACTGGGTTTTATTCTCCTCACTATGATCCTGTTCTCTTTCAGCTTGGTGTGAGCAATGCCTACCATAGTCACTAGCAAAATGATTATCAAATGCATGTTTCTTTTCTTTCTTTCTTTCTTTTCCTTTATTAATTGCATAACATTGGATTATAACATTATATAGCTTTCAGATGTACATCATAATATATTTTGAATTCTGTGTAGATTACATCATGTCCTGACCCAAGAAGTAATTATACTCCATGACCTCACATGTGACCCTAATCGCCCATTTTTCCCTACTTCCCTTCCCCTATAACTGCAAATCCAATGTCTGTTGCTATGTGTTTGTTTGTCATTTTTATCTTCTACTAATATGTGAGATCATACAGTATTTGACTTTCTCACTCTGACTTATTTCACTCAGGATAATACACTCAAGGACCATACATGTTGTCACAAATGGCTGGATTTCATCATTTCTTACAGCTGAGTAGTATTCCATTGTGTATATATGTGCCACATCTTCTTTATCCGTTTGTCCCTTGATGGGCACTTAGGTTGCTTCCAAGTCTTGGCTATTGTGTATAATGCTGTAATGAACATAGAGATACAGGTATCTTTATGCCTTTGCATTATCAATTTATTTGGATAAATACCCAGCAATGGGATAGCTGGATCAAATGGTAGATCTATTCTTAACTTTCTGAGGATACTCCATATTGCTTTCCATAGTGGCTGCACAAGTTTGCACTCCTACCAGCAGTGTACAAGGGTTCCCTTCTCTCCACATCCTCTCCAACACTTATTTCCTGTCTTGTTGATTATAGCCATTCTGACCACAGTGAGGTGATACCTCATTGTAGCTTGATTTGCATTTCCCTGATAGCTAATGATGTTGAGCATCTTTTCATATGCCTGTTGGCCATCTGTTTATCTTCTTTGGAGAAATCTCTGTTTAGATCTTTCCCCCATTTTTTAATGGGACTGTTGTTTTTTTGTTGTTGACATGTATGAGTTCTTTGTATATTTTGGATATTAACCCCATATCTAATATATGGTTTGCAAATTTCTTCTCCCAATTGTTGGTTGTCTTTTTGTTTTGTTTATGGTTTCCTTTACTGTGCAGAAGCTTTTTAGTTTGATGTAGTCCCATTTGTTCATGTTTTATTTTGTTTTCCTTGCCTGGTCAGACATGATCCATGAAAGTATGCTGCTAAGGCCTACGTCAAAGAGCGTACAGCCTATGTTTTCTTCTAGACGTTTCATGGTTTCGGGTCTTACATCCAAGTCTTTAATCTATTTTGAGTTGATTTTTGTGCATGGTGAAAAGGAATGGTCTACTTTCACTCTTTTGCATGTGGCTGTCCAGTTTCCCCAACACAATTTATTGAAGAAAATGTCCGTTCTCCATCATATGCTTTTGGCTCCCTTGCCAAATATTAGCTGTCCATAAATGTGTGGGTTTATTTCTGGGCTCTTGATTCCATTCCATTGATCTGTGTGTCTGTTTTTGTGCCAGTACCATGCTGTTTTGGTTACTATGGCTTTGTAGAAGATTTTGAAATCAAGGCGTGTGACATCTCCAGCTTTGTTCTTTTTTCTCAGGAATCCTTTGACTCTTGGGGTCTTTTGTTGTTCCATATCAACTTTAAGATTCTTGATTCTATTTTGGTGAAAAATGCTGTGGAACTTTCATAGGGATTGTACTGAATCTATAGATTGCTTTAGGAAGTATGGACATTTTAGCTATGTCAATTTTTCCAATCCAAGAGCACAGGATATCTTTCCATTTCTTTGTTTCTTCTTCGATTTCTGTCAACAACGATTTGTAGTTTTTGGTGTACAGATCTTTCACCTCTTTGGTAAAGTTTATTTCTAGGTATTTTATTCCTTTTGTTGCATTTGCAAATGTGACTGCATTCTTAATTTATCTTTCTGCTACTTTGTTGTTAGTCTATAGAAATGCAACCAATTTTTGTATGTTGATTTTGTATCCAGCGAGTGGACTGTATTAATTTATTGTTTCTAAAAGTTTTTTTAGTGGATTCTTTAGCGTTTTCTACACATAAAATCATGTTATCTGCAAAGAGTGTCAGTTTCACTTCCTTTCCGATATGGATCCCTTGTATTTCTTTTTCTTGCTTAATTGCTCTGGCTAGGACTTCCAATACTCTGTTAAATAAGCGTGGTGACAGTGGGCATCCTTGTCTCATTCCTGGTCTTAGAGGGATAGCTGTCAGCTTTTCTCTGTTGGGAATGATATTTGCTGTGGGTTTGTCATAAGTGACCTTTATTATGTTGAGGTATTCTCCTTCTATACCCATTTTATTTAGAGTTTTTACCATAAATGTATGCTGTATCTTGTCAAATGCTTTATCTGCATCTATTGAGATGATCATGTGATTTTTATCTTCATTTTGTTAATGTGGTGTATCACTTTGATAGATTTGCAGATGTGGAACCATCCCTGCATCCCTGGAATGAAACCCACTTTATCATGATGTATGATCCTTTTCATGTATTGTTGTATTCGATTTGCTAGTACTTTGTTGAGGATTTTTGCATCGATGTTTTATCAGTGATATTGGTCAGTAATTTTCTTTTATTTGTGTTGTCCTTGTCTGGTCTTGGTATCAGGATAATGTTGGCTTCATAGAAGGAGATAGAAAGCCTCCCTTCCTTTTCAATTTTTTGGAAGAGTTTGAGAAGGATAGGTATTAAGTCTTCTTTCAATGTTTTGTAGAATTCACCAGGGAAGCCATCTGGTCCTGGACTTATATTTTTGGGGAGGTTTTTGATTGCTGTTTCGTTCTCCTTACTGGTGATTAGTCTATTCAAATTGCTACTTCTTCTTGGTCCAGTTTTGGAAGGTTGTATCTTTCTAAGAATTTATCCATTTCTACTAGATTATCCAATTTTTTGGTGTATAGCTTTTCACAGTATTCTCTTATCTTTTGTATTTCTGAGGTGTCCAATGTAATTTCTCAGCTTTAATTTCTGATTTTATTTATTTGAGCCTTCTCTCTTTTTTTCTTGGTGAGTCCAGCTAAGGGTTTGTCAATTTTGTTTATCTTTTCAAAGAACGAGCTCTTTGTTTCATTAATTTTTTCTATTTTTTTTTTAGTCTCTATTTCTTTTATTTCTGCTCTGATTTTTATTATTTCCTTCCTTCTGCTGATTTTGGGCTTTATTTGCTGTTCTTTTTCCAGTACTGTTAGATTGGTTATTGGGGATTTTTCTTGTTTCGTGATGTAAGCCTGAATTGCTATAAAGTTTCCTCTTAGAACTGCTTTTGCTGAATCCCATAGATTTCGGCATGTGGTATTTTCATTTTCATTTGTTTCCAGGATTTTTTTGATTTTTTCATTGACCCAATCGTTGTTCAGTAGCATTTTGTTTACTCTCCACCTGTTTGTGGCTTTTCTGATTTTCTTCCTGTAGTTGATTTCTAGTTTCATACCTTTGTACTCAGAAAAGATGCATGGTATTATTTCGATCTTCTTAAATTTATTGAGACTTGTTTTGTGGCCTAATATCTGAACAATCCTGGAGAATGTACCATGTGCATTTGAAAAGAATGTGTATTCTGTGGTTTTTGGATGGAATGTTCTATATATATCTAAGTCCATCTGGTCTAATGTGTCCTTTAAGGCCAGTGTTTCCATATTGATCTTCTGTTTGGATGATCTATCCATTGGTGTAAGTGGAGGGTTAAAGATCCCTACTATTATTGCATTACTGTCTATTTCTCCTTTTATGTCTGTTAATAATTGCTTTATATATTTAGGTGCTCCTGTCTTGGGTGCATAGCAATTTACAAGTGTTATATTTTCTTGTTGGATTGTTCCCTTTATCACTATGTAGTTTTCTTCTTTATCTCTTCTTATAGTTTTTTAAAGTCTATTTTGTCTGATATAAGTATTGCTACCACTTGCTTTCTTTTCTTTGCCACTTCCATGGCATATCTTTTTCCACGCTTTCACTTTCAGGTTGTGAGGGTCTTTCGGTCTGAAGTACGTCTCTTGTATGCAGCATATACATGGATCTTGTTTTTTATGCAATTGCCCACCCTATGCCTTTTTTTTCTTTTTCTTTTATTAATGTTATGATAGATTACAACCTTGTGAGATTTCAGTTGTACATTTTTGTTAGTCATGTTGTGGGTACACCACTTCCCCCTTTGTGCCCTTCCCTCACCCCCCCTTTTCCCTGGTAACCACCGATCAGATCACCTTATCAATATACTAACTTCCACCTATGAGTGGAGTCATATAGAGTTCGTCTTTCTCTGACTGGCTTATTTAGCTTAACATAATACCCTCAAGGTCCATCCACGTTGCTGTGAATGGGCCAATTTTGTCTTTTTTATGGCTGAGTAGTATTCCATTGTGTATATATACCACATCTTCTTTATCCAATCATCAGTTTCTGGGCATGTAGGTTGGTTCAACGTCTTGGCTATTGTAAATAATGCTGCAATGAACATAGGGGTGCAACGGACTCTTGAGATTTCTGACGTCAGGTTCTTAGGATAGATACCCAGTAATGGGATGGCTGGGTCATAGGGTATTTCTATTTTTAACTTTTTGAGAAATCTCCATACTGTTTTCCATAGTGGCTGTACCAGTTTGCATTCCCACCAACAGTGTATGAGGGTTCCTTTTTCTCCACAACCTCTCCAGCATTTGTTGATCTTGGTTTTGGATGTTTTTGCCAATCTAACGGGTGTAAGGTGATATCTTAGTGTAGTTTTGATTTGCATTTTCCTGATGATTAGCGATGATGAACATCTTTTCATGTGTCTATTGGCCATATTCATATCTTCTTTTGAGAAATGTCTGTTCATGTCCTCTGCCCATTTGTTGATCTGGTTGTTTGTTTTTTTGTTGTTAAGCAGTGTGAGTTCTTTGTGTATTATGGAGATTAACCCTTTGTCGGATAAGTGGCTTGTAAATATTTTTTCCCAATTAGTGAGCTGTTTTTTTGTTTCAATCCTGTTTTCCCTTGCCTTGAAGAAGCTCTTTAGTCTGATGAAGTCCCATTTGTTTATTCTTTCTATTGTTTCCCTCAACTGGGGAGTTACAGTGTCCGAAAAGATTCTTTTGAAACTGATGTCAAAGAGTGTACTGCCTATATTCTCTTCCAAAAGACTTATTGTCTCAGGCCTAATCTTTAGGTCTTTGATCCATTTTGAGTTTATTTTGGTGTGTGGTGAAAAAGAATGGTGAATTTTCAATCTTTTGCATGTGGCTGCCCAGTTTTCCCAGCACCATTTGTTGAAGAGACTTTCTTTTCTCCATTGTAGGCCCTCTGCTCCTTTGTCGAAGATTAGCTGTCCATAGATGTGTGGTTTTATCTCTGGGCTTTCAATTCTGTTCCATTGATCTGTGGACCTGTTTTTGTACCAGTACCATGCTGTTTTGATCACTGTAGCTTTGTAGTATGTTTTGAAATCAGGGATTGTGATTCCTCCAGCTTTGTTTTTCTTGCTCAGGATTGCTTTAGCAATTCGCTGTCTTTTGTTGCCCCATATGAATTTTAGGATTGTTTGTTCAATTTCTGTGAAGAATGTTCTTGGGATTCTGATTGGGATAGCATTGAATCTGTAGATTGCTGTAGGTAGTATGGACATTTTAACTATGTTTATTCTTCCAATCCATGTGCATGGAATGTCTTTCCATCTCTTTATGTCATCGTCAATTTCTTTCAAGAAAGTCTTGTAGTTTTCATTGTATAGATCCTTCACTTCCTTGGTTAAGTTTATCCCAAGGTATTTTATTCTTTTCGTTGCGATTGTGAATGGGATTGAGTTCTTGAGTTCTTTTTCTGTTAGTTCATTGTTAGTGTATAGAAATGCTAATGATTTATGCACGTTAATTTTATACCCTGCTAGTTTGCTGTAGTTGTTGATTATTTCTAATAGTTTTTCTGTGGATTCTTTGGGGTTTTCTATATATAAGATCATGTCGTCTGCAAACAGCGAGAGTTTTACTTCTTCGTTACCTATTTGGA
Source organism: Equus caballus (assembly GCF_041296265.1). NCBI lineage: Eukaryota > Metazoa > Chordata > Mammalia > Perissodactyla > Equidae > Equus > Equus caballus. Next base: position 8,812,680 of record NC_091704.1, read on the forward strand.
TTCCTTTTATTTCTTTTTCCTGCCGAATTGCTCTGGCCAGCACCTCCAGTACTATGTTGAATAGGAGTGGTGAAAGTGGGCACCCTTGTCTTGTTCCTGTCCTCAGAGGGACGGCTTTCAGTTCTTGTCCATTGAGTATGATGTTGGCTGTGGGTCTGTCATATATGGCCTTTATTATGTTGAGGTACTTTCCTTCTATACCCATTTTATTGAGGGTTTTTATCATAAGTGGGTGTTGGATCTTGTCGAATGCTTTCTCTGCATCTATTGAGATGATCATGGGGTTTTTGTTTTTCATTTTGTTGATGTAGTGTATCACGTTGATTGACTTGCAGATGTTGAACCATCCCTGTGTCCCTGGTATAAATCCCACTTGATCATGGTGTATAATCTTTTTGATGTATTGCTGTATTCGGTTTGCCAAAATTTTGTTGAGGATTTTTGCATCTATGTTCATCAGTGATATTGGCTTGTAGTTCTCCTTCTTTGTGTTGTCCTTGTCAGGTTTGGGGATCAGAGTGATGTAGGCTTCATAGAATGTGTTAGGGAGTTCTCCATCTTTCTCAATTTTCTGGAACAGTTTGAGGAGAATAGGTATTAAGTCTTCTTTGAATGTTTGGTAGAATTCTCCAGAGAAGCCGTCTGGTCCTGGACTCTAATTTTTGGGAAGGTTTTTGATTACCGTTTCTATTTCCTTACTTGTGATTGGCCTTTTCAGATTCTCCATTTCTTCCTGATTCAGTTTGGAGAGATTGTAGGAGTCTAGGAATTTGTCCATTTCTTCCAGGTTGTTCAATTTGTTGGCATATAGTTTTTCATAGTATTCTCTTATGATCTCTTGTATTTCATTGGTATCTGTTGTGATTTCTCCTCTCTCATTCCTCATTTTATTAATTTGTGATTTCTCTCTTCTTTTCTTGGTGAGTCTGGCTAGGGGTTTGTCAATTTTGTTAATTCTTTCGAAGAACCAACTCTTTGTTTCATTGATCCTTTCTATTGTCTTTTTTGTTTCAACATCGTTTATTTCTGCTCTTATTTTTATTATTTCCCTCCTTCTACTGCCTCTGGGCTTTGTTTGTTCTTCTTTTTCTAGTTCTGTTAGGTGTCGTTTGAGGTTGCTTATGTTAGCTTTTTCTTGTTTAGTGAGGTGAGCCTGTATTGCGATGAATTTCCCTCTTAGGACTGCTTTTGCTGCATCCCAGATGATTTGGTATGTCATGTTCTCATTTTCATTTGTCTCCAGATAATATGTGATTTCTTCTTTAATTTCTTCAATGATCCGTTGTTTGTTCAGAAGCGTGTTGTTTAGTCTCCACATTTTTGCACCTTTCTCTGCTTTTTTCTTGTAGTTGATTTCTAGCTTAATAGCATTATGATCAGAAAAGATGCTTGATATTATTTCAACTCTCTTGTATTTATTGATTTTTGCTTTGTTTCCCAAAATATGGTCAATCCTTGAGAATGTTCCATGTGCACTTGAGAAGAATGTGTAGCCTGCTGTTTTTGGATGAAGTGTTTTATATATATCTATTAAGTCCATCTGGTCTAATTTTTCATTTAATTCTATTATTTCCTTGTTGATTTTCTGTCTGGATGTTCTGTCCATTGGTGTTAACAGTGTGTTGAGGTCCCCTACTATTATGGTATTGTTGTTGATGTCTTCTTTTAGTTCTATTAAGAGTTGCTTTACAATTTTTGGTGCTCCTGTGTTGGGTGCGTATATATTTATAAGTGCTATATCTTCTGGGTGGAGAGTCCCTTTTATCATTATATACTCTCCCTCTTTGTCTTTCTTTATCTGTTTTGCTTTGAAGTCTACCTTGTCTGATATTAGTATAGCGACACCTGCTTTCTTTTGTTCATTATTAGCTTGGAGTATTGTTCTCCATCCCTTCACTCTGAGTTTGTGTTTGTCTTTGGGGCTGAGGTGTGTTTCCTGGAGGCAGCATATTGGTGGATCTTGTTCTTTGATCCATCCTGCCACTCTGTGTCTTTTGATTGGGGAGTTCAATCCATTTACATTTAGAGTGATTATTGAGATGTGGGGGCCTACCACTACCATTTTGCGTCTTGTTTTCCAGTTTTCTTCAATTTCCTTTGTTTCTCGTCCCATGGTTTAATCTGTTCTGATGAAGAGCTGCTACTCTCTGTTGTTGTCCTTCTACTTATCTCCTCTGCTCTTGGTTTTGTAGCCCCTTTCCTTTTTTGGATTTTTCAGGAATGAGGGTTTTCCTGAGGATTTCCTGAAGAGGAGGTTTTGTGGCAATGAACTCACTTAATTTTTGTTTATCTGGGAAAGTTTTTATTTCTCCATCATATTTGAAGGATATTTTCGCTGGGTAGAGAATTCTTGGCTGTAGATTTTTGTCCTTCAGATTTTTGAATATATCATTCCACTCTCTTCTAGCCTGTAAAGTTTCTGCTGAGAAATCTGCTGATAGCTTTATGGGGGTTCCTTTGTAGGTTAGTTTCTTTTGCCTGGCTGTCCTTTGTATTTTCTCCTTGTCATTGACTTTTGCTAGCTTCACTACTATATGCCGTGGAGTTGGTCTTCTTGCATTGATAAAGTTTGGAGATCTATTGGCTTCTGTCACCTGAAGATCCATCTCTCTCACCAGATTTGGGAAGTTCTCAGCCATTGTTTCTTTGAATAGGCTTTCTGCCCCTTTCTCCTTCTCTTCTCCCTCTGGTATACCTATAATCCTTACGTTGCATCTCCTAATTGTGTCTGATAATTCTCGGAGAGTTTCTTCATTTCTTTTTAGTCTTACTTCTCTCTCCTCCTCTGCCTGCAGCATTTCTATATTGCCATCTTCCAAATTGCTAATTCTTTCCTCCATATTATCGGCCCTACTGTTCAGTGCATCTAGATTTCTCTTAATCTCCTCTATTGTGTTCTTCACTTCCAATATTTCTGTTTGGTTCTTCTTTATCGTATCAAACTCTTTTGTGACATAGCTCCTGAACTTGTTGAGTTGTCGGTCAGAATTCTCTCTTAACTCATTGAGTATTTTAATGATGGCTGTTTTGAAGTCATCATCATTTAGGTTATATATCTCATTTTCTTTGGGATTGATTTCTGTGTATTTGTCATTTTCCTTCTGTTCTGGAGATTTAATGTATTTTTTCATATTGCTTGATGTTGTTGATTTGTACCTCCGCATAGAGATAGAGTTTAGTTGCTCCTTCCACTTGTTTCTGCTGCTGTGGTGGGGGAGCAGCTGTTTATACTGCACCAACCAGGAACCCTATCCGCAGTCGCTAACTGGGCCTGGGCCCCTCCTCGTAGTCACAGTGGTCCTTTGGATTCCCTCCTCTGCCTTTGGGGCCATCACAGGGGGGCTTCAGGCTGCTGGTGCCTACTGTTGCAGTCCACCTAGACGTGCCCCCTCCTTGGGGTCTGCAACAGTGCTATGGGCTTTTCCAGCGGCCAGGGGTGGGATCACTTATATTTGTCGCGCCGTCACTGTCGGCACCCACAAAATCTCACTTGTCCACTATGGGTCGCAGGAGAGCTATTGGCATCTTCTACAGTCTGTGGTTAGTTCACCTAGCTATGCTACTTTTGTCCCGGGGTCTTCCAGCCTTGTGGCTGCCGGATGGGTGCTTTCTACTAGTGCTGTGCAGAGGCTTTCCCTGAGGCTGCTGTGAGCCTGTAGGGTTTCCCCCTAGGCTACAGAGCTGGGTCGCTGGAACTCCACCCAGCCCCAGTCCTGTTCCCCAGGAACATGGGGAGCCCTTTGCCCTGTCTTGGGGGATAGCCAGAGATCCTGATTTCAGTGGTAGCTGGTCAGCTGCTGCCCTGCCTGATATTCTCCTCTCTGGGACCCTCCCGGTATTGTGGATGCTGGGCGTCGTCCCTCCGCTAATAGCAGACAGAGAGTTTTGTCTGCTGCCCAGGCAGAACTCTGGAGCTTCCCCTCCGGGCCACGGAGCCGGCCTCTGGAGCTTCACCCATCCCCAGTCCTCTCCGAGATCTCCAAGATCTCCAGCAATCCCTAGCCCCACGGGGCGGGCAACGGCAGCTTGGGGTCACCTCGTCCTCTGGGGTTCTCTCTGGGACTTTCCCGGAGTTGAATGCTGGGCGTGGCCCCTCCACTAATGGCAGACAGAGAGTTTTGTCTGCTGCCCGGGCAGAACTCTGGAGTCTCACCCAGCCCCGTCCTCTCCGAGATCTCCGAGATCTCCAGCAATCCCAACCCCACCGTGCAGGCAGTGGCAGCTGGGGGACCTCCGTACCCTCAGCGATTCTCTCTGGGACCCTCCGGGCACCATGAACACTAGGTGGGATCTCCCTGCCCATGGCGGGGAGAGACTCTCCCCGCGGGCTCAGGTGTGTAACTCTAGAGTTTCCCTCTGCATTTAGGAGTAATTGCGGGGGGTTTAGGTAGGGTTCTGGTCACCTGTTTCCACCGTCGCTCCTCTGTTGTGTGCTCGCTCCTGACCTAGATGTGTGTTGATCTTCTGGGGGCGTCCGTTGGAAGAAAGCCGCTTGCAGGTACTAGGCTGTTCGGTCGGGGTCGGAGAGTTTTCACCTATTTCCACATCCTCCCAGAGGAAAGTCCGTCCGCCTTCCAATGTATAGTCACGTGGGCCTCTCAGACGTCCTGAGAGGCTGTCTGTATGTCCTTTGTTAAGCGATAAGTGTCCAAATAATTGTAGACTCCAACGGGGAGAGACAAAGAGGACTACTCACGGCACCATCTTGGATCCTCCTCCCTTAGCTGTCACTTTTATATTCTTACTTGTGAATCTTTGCTGTGAGCAAAAGTGAGAGTGAATGTTCTTCTGTATATTTGCTAAGTATACTTGCTATGAAATCACCCTTTACGCATATTAACAACTAGTTTTCACATCTCTGTTATTCAGAATTGTTCCTTTTGGCCTTTTCTGATTAGATCTATTTCTAAAAATTGTATTATGTTGGACCATCATCTGGAAGTCATTTTTCTTTACTTCTGAGTAAAGATCATCTTTACCTTCCATGAATATATTTCAATCCATATATCTTGATATAAGAAGAAATTATAATTTACATTCTGCTTCTTCCACATTTTTTAAAACCCTTCTATTATATCCTTCTATTTCTAAGTCTTTGATAATTTAATCTCGAAGTAGTGATCCGTGTTGATATCACTAAATTTGTATCATTTTATATCTTTATGTAAGTTATAGATTGTCATTCAATTTTGTTTCATGCAATTGTTTTGAAGCTACTATACTTAATCTAATTTCATTCATCCTGACAAGCTTTATTCCATAAATTCTTAGCTTCTTTTAAAACATTTCTTCCTATGTTATGCACACATATATATTTATACACTTTATACAAAAGTATGAATATTATCATGTGCCCATCATAAATGCTCTTTATGTTTTAGTGCAGTCTTTCTTTGTATGTGTCTGCTCTTCCTCTTTACTCAATACCTCATAGACTTATCTCCAATTAACTAGTGCAATGCTGATTCATTATTTCAATATCTGCATATCTCATTGTGTGGCTGTAATAATCACTCTTTGAAAGCCTTACATATTCTTTCTGAATACATTGCTATGATAACAATTATGCAAAAATATTTTTAGATTGTTATGTACTATTTTGACCTTCCATCTGCCCATGACTGATGCAGAGTTGGAAAATATTAGAATTCTGCACTGTACATCTTGTTTTTAAGAAAACTCATGACATAAAGCTTGAATTAAATCAATATTTTATGAAATATTTGTACTAAGTGAGTTCACTTTAGTTGAACTTCTTCATGTTTATTTATCCTCCAGTAGTAAGAACACTTTTAATTTAAAAAACCCTCTTGTTCTCCACCAGAGGCAATATCATTCCCCCAAATGATCTTGATCAATATCCAAAGAAACGTTTGGCTGTCACATGGGGAGTTGTCAGTAGAGGCCAGGGATGCTCTAAACATCCTATAGTGCACAGGACAGACCCCACAAAAAAAGAGCTATCCAGCTCAGATTGTCAATAGAGTAGAGACTGAGAAAACTTGATTTAAAAAATATCTGTATTTTAATATTTTTGGTATCTTCAGGTTGTTTCTCCAATGTGTAACACATTTTTGCCAGCAAAATTAGACAACACTCTCTTGTTACCTGTTTAAAACTTCCAACCCCAATCAATGTGAGAGATCTTTAAGTTGTCTCATGGGCTGATGGATGGGAAAGAGATTTCTTGTTGTTTTCTAAAAGTATTACTCAATTTGAGCAAATATCCATATACTTGACCCCTATGTTCATTATCACATGCCTATTATTGTTTTACATCCAGAAATTATATGTCTATTATTCAACAGTTAGCAGGATTTCAAATGATTTTTGCAGATTGTTTATTGATGTTTTGTTGGATATATTGTGCAAAAAGTTTTAAATTTTATATAGTTAAATATAACTATCTTTTACTTCTGATTTTCTTGCCTTACTTACAATGGTTTTGCTCACTTGTAGCTTTTATATGTAGCTTTTTTGCACTTTAAATGTACTGTGTCCCTTTACATTGATGTCTTTAATCCTGAATTTTTTAAGATGTTTGAGATAGGGAACCATTTAGTTTTCTTCCAGATGGACAGCCATTTATACCAAAGATGATTGGAACGATCATCTTGTACCACCTTAACTGAAATACACTTTGTCATATATTAAATGCCCATATGTACTGAGATCTAATTCCTGATTTATTCAATAAATTATAACACAGTATCTGCACGTGGCAGAAAGCTCTAGGTACATTTTGTGTTACATTTTATTCTGTCAAGATCTTTGCTAAATTAATTATTGATTCATGTTAATATTGTTCAATTACTGTTGTTTTACAACATACTTCAGTTAGTGTTCAATGCTCCATTCAATTTTGAATAATACACTTGCATGAAATCACTCTATTTTACTGGTTTTATCTCTGCTAATCATTTTATTTCATAAATCCTCATCTTAAATTTATTTCTATGTAAGTTTACATATATTCACATATCACTTGAAAAGCTACAGTGAACAATGAAGTTGAAGGTCCTGCTCTTTTGGTACTGACATTATAATTATGAAGTGACAGTACAGTGACAAATATGTGGGTGATGTAATATCTTCAGGCATAAAACTTATGAAGATTGTTATTTGGAGTCAGAGGATACATTGCCATGGAATGAGCAAAATTTTATAGAGTATGGTATGAAGAGGCCTTAGCATGTTATTCAAAGGCCAGAATCAGGACTGGAGAGTGCCCATTGTATTTGTGAAAATGGAGATGAAAACTCAAAGCCCAGGAAAAACAAATAAAAGATATCACATTAGAAGAGTGAAAGGGATTTTTCTCATCCCCTATAAGATCCTAGAAAATCTAATTGGTCAAATAAATGTGGAATAGGCACAGAAAAAACAACTCTTCTACTGCTTCATGTATAATAAGCTCAGCCTTTGATATTCTTTGAATATTTTCTTTGGTGAAGTGTTGGTTTATTTCCTTAGTACATTTTTCTCTTGGAGTGTTTAGTCTGTAAGGTGGTTGACATCATAAAGATATCACTACTTTTGTCTTCTGGCCAAATTTATTTTTGCTCCCTTATTTTTATTTTATTTTTTTTTGTTAAGCATCAAGGAGATATAACAAGAGTTGGAATGTCATTAGAACCAAGGATGATTTTTCTTCTTTATGGTCTCTCAGAGACCACCTGAACTGTTTGGTCTTTTCTCCATGCATGTCCATTTCATTTCTCTCTCATTCTCTCTTGTCTCTATCTCTCTTTTAGTTTACTGAAAAAAATGCTTAAGTTTCTTTAAATACAGGGTAGAAATTGAGTTTACTAATCTGGATTGTCAATTTTATTTGTCCACAGGAAGCGACTAACTGGAATTTCAGGTACCACTTCTACATTCTTTAGGGGAGTTATAATTGATCTGGCCAGTTTAATTTATACCTACTCTTCAATTAATCATTAGGGCTCAAGGCATGGTAAGAACACAGCCCGACAAGCAAAGGTCTGGTGTTTGTGTGTATGTGTGTTTGTGCCTTGTAGAGTGAGATCCATCCTCAAAGCAGGAATACATAGTCCCATATATTCCATGGTGACTCTTACAATACAGAGGCCATAACTCAAACAATAGAGGGTATTAAGGGGGAATGTATTTCAATTTACAAGGTGCCTTTGCCACCATATTTATAAAGTACAAAAGTATATAGTATGGACAGTGATTCCTTTGTCTTGAACTTTAACCAGCAGCGAGATTAACTGTTTCCTTGAAATCGTCTGATACCATCTGTGATTACTCTATTTCATGCTTATTTCCTTTATCACAGTTGCTTCCTTTTTTGGACTTGAATTGCTGAAAGTGGTATAATCCTCAGGGCCTTTGCAGTGGCCATTTCCTCTGCCAGCCACATATTTCCAAGTATGCTTGTGACTCCTGCCCTCTCTTCCTTGAGGTCTTGATTGAAAGGTCAACTTTTGTACTGGTCTTGCCTAAACATCAAGAAAAAATAAAACTCCTATCCACTCTCTTCTTTATACCTCCTTTATAATGCTTGTGATCATCTGACATACTACATAATATTTTTATTTGTTTATATTCTTTCACCATCATTGGATTGCAGTGGCTTTTGATATTCAGTACACTATCTTCATTGCCTACACAGGGCTTGAAACATGGATAACTCTCAATACATACCCCATAAATGCATGAAAGATAGTCTCAATAAAACAGTAGAATGATTCACATCTTGGGGAAAATACTAAGAATGGGACACAAATGCCTATTCAGAGATGAAACACAGAATCTCTTAAAGGGGACAGATTCATACACAAAATACCAAAATTAATTTATTGACTGAAAAATTTTTAAAATGTAGCATTCCAACTATGAGAGTAACACCATTTGTGTGAAAATTAGTGATGCCTTTTCCCTCTTTTCTGGCAGTCAATCCAACCACATGGAGAGAGGCAATGATACATGGATTTCAGGATTTCTTTTTCTGGGAATTTCAGAGAAACCACAACTGCAGTCCCTCATATTTGGGCTTTTCCTTTCCATGTATCTGATCACTGTGTTTGGAAACCTGCTCATCATCTTGGCCAACAGTTCAGACTCCCCTATTCACACATCCATGTACTTCTTTTTCTCTAACCTGTCCCTTGTAGGCATCTGTTTCACCTCCACCACCACCCGAAAGATGCTAATGAATATACAGAATCAAAACAATGTTATGTCCTGTGAAGGCTACATCAGCCAGATGTATTTTTACATGCACAATATGGTGTTGGATTAATTTTTCTCAGCATAATGGCCTACAACCACTTTGCAGCCATCTAAAAGCCCCTGGACTACAGAGTCATCATGAAACCTTGGCTCTGAGGCTGCTGTTTCTGGGGTCTTGGATCATTAGTGTCCTGTATTCCTTGTTACAAAGTTTAATGTGCTGTGGCTGTCATTCTGTGCACAGGAAGAAATCTCCCACTTTTTCTGTGAAACCAGTCAGTTATTCCAGCTTGCCTGTTCTGATGACCTCATCTATGACACATTCATATATTTTGCATCAGTGCTGCTGGGTGGTGGTTCCCTTACTAGTTTCTCTTACTCTTACTCTAAAATAATTTCCTCCATATGTGGAATCTCATCAGTTCAGGGGAAGCATAAAGCATTCTCCTCTGTGCATCTCACACTCTATTGTCTCCTCACTTTATTGTACAGGCCCAGGAATTTACCTTAGCTTTGCTGCTACGCACAGCTCACACTCAGGTGCAAGCACCTTGGCAATGTACGCCATGGTCATACCAGTGCTGAACCCCTCCCCTTCCTCTACAGTCTAAGAAATACAGACATAAAGGGGGCCCTGAAAAGTTTTCTGTGATAGGAGGTATACAAGAAACAATTTTCTTTGAGCTGAGGAAGAGCCCATAATTGCAGAGCTCAAAGCCTTGGAGCCAGTAATTGCTATTCTTTTCTTAGATTGTGTCTGTAAAACATGTTCCTTTTTTATTTCCTGTGATTTCCATATGTATGAATTCAACTTCTTTATACAATATAGGTGACCACTTTATTAGGCTTTCTGCTCTGTCTGTTGTATAGACAATTTTCCACTTTTCCTTTTTCCCACTTTCACAAAATTTTTCCCAAACTTGATGAGTAATATTTGGAAATTGCCATTTATTTCATGGACAACCTGGGTGTGATAAGAATAATTTCTTCTCAAATGGCAAATATCATTTTAAGTAATTTGTTCTTGTTTTATGGGTAGAATAGTCCTGAGTTGTATTACTCATATAGAAAAAGCTACACTTTGCTCTTATGCTCATTTATATAATTTCATTCCAGGGGAAAATCTGAAACCACAGTTTTTGCTTTTGTGTCCCTCATTATTTCTATATCAATACCTTACCTATTATTCCTGCTTATGAAGAGTTTATTATGACTCTGCTTAAGTCTCAGCCTCTTTATAGTGAACTATAGGCTAGGGATGCCCGGGACACTCACGTAGGCTCATACTACCTGTTACTCCAATCAAAGCCAACACTGTGGCTGGACTGGATCTTGTCCTTCTTAATGCAATTTCAACAACCATCAGGAAACTTTGGAAAAATAATGTTTATTACTCACAAATCTTGGGCAGTACACAGTACACTCGAGGGCCACACAGAGAGGTTTTGAGGAGGGAAAGAGAGAAAGCATGGACTGAGGACTCTGCCTTTAATGGGATCCAAGGTCAGGATGGCTATGGTTTCTCAGATGCAGTCTTTATTCGTGAATTTAAAACATCAGAGTGAGAACGATGGAGGGGAAGGGGAAAAAGCATGGTCAGTCATGTGGTAAATTATCTAGGTCACCAAGGGCTTTCTAAAGGGGGAAATTTGTGGGTCAAGGTGACATGGCTACTTATATCATAACTCTGTCATAAAGCTGGCAAAATGTTTATTTGATATAGATGTCTTTAAAATGAATGCTTCAGAAATCAAAAGCTCATATCATGCACATTTAGTAAAATAAAAATCTTAATGTCAGACACACCACAAGCATGCTACTATGTATCATATATATCCGGTTTCCTAGTTTTATTGTCTTATTCAGCTCAGTTTGCAGAATACCTACCATAGTCACTGGAAAATGATAATTATCAAATATATGTACCACAGTGGAGTTTACATGGAAAGGCAAGGTTTTTTAATAAATATGTTAAACCAGTATGGACTCACAGTAAGAGGTGACTAAATATGAGGTAGAAAAACTGCTAATCACTCATTTTAATACTATACAAAATGTTTCCTTTTTTTAAAAGATATTTTATTTTTCCTTTTTCTCCCCAAAGCCCTCCAGTACACAGTTGTATATTCTTCGTTGTGAGTCCTTCTAGCTGCAGCATGTGGGATGCTGTCTCAGCGTGGCTTGATGAGCAGTGCCATGATCGCACCCAGGATTCGAACCAATGAAACAATGGGCCACCTGCAGCGGAGTGCGCGAACTTAACCACTGGGCAACAGGGCCAGCCTCCCAAAATATTTCCTTTTTTATGCACAGCATAAAAAAGTCTTGAAGTGTGGAAGATTGGCATCCACATGTGAGGGGGGTTATACACTGGGTGAATAATTTCTCATTGTATTTCATCTTTTTAATGGATTATTTTTCTGCTTCTTCTTGAAAATTTTAGTGCTGCCTACAATTATGACTCCCTCTATTGCTCTAAAGAACTCCTCTTTTCTAAATTTTATGATAACCATTAAATGGACAGTGAATATTAAGCCCTTCCATTCTGTATTTCTTTCATGTTCAGAAATCTCTTCTTTGTGATCAAAGTATGACAAAAAACATTTGAATTCCTGCCCTGAGATGCAGTTCAGTGTCACTAGTTTCTGTGCACAAATATCCATGTCCTTCCAACCTCTCCCAGTCCCCTGGAACAGAAACTCAGTATAATCACTTGTTGATTCACTTATCTGAAATAGACTTGAGTAAGAAAATTATCATAAATGCTGTCTTCAATTATAAGAATTTATGCCAAAATTTGAAAGAAGCAGATTATTGTAATTGCCTTCAGTGTTGTTTGGTTTTATTATTATATCAATTAACCATTGCTGAATAACAATCATAAATCAAATGGTTTATTATGTTTTATTATCAAATGGGTTTATATAATGGAGAGCTGCCCTGATCTCTGCTTGGACACGCATGATACTGCAGTCAGCTGTGAGTCTCTACGTTGTGTTTCTAAGGGTCATCTAAGATGTTGAGTGAGGTTGTAATGAACCCCTATCTTCAAACAAATAATGGCAGTTTACTCTATATATGTAGGTATAGCTTCTAGTTTAGAAAATTGAGTTTATCAAATGTGAATGGGCTTAACTTAATCCCACTATTTTTTAGTCCTATATGGCACCTTTGCTTTCTACCCCATTAGAAGACATATCTCCAACTCGTGATAAAATGTTTCTCAGCTCCCTATGTTCTAGATCCTACCTTGAGACATGGATCATGACACATTTTACTTTTGTATAATTTATTGGAGTATAGTGACATACAACAAACTGCACTTTTTTTTTATTGAGGCAACATTGGTTTACAACGTTATACATTTCAGGTGCACATCATTATATTTCGATTTCTGTGTAGGTTGCATCATGTTCACCACCCAAAGACTAATTACCATCCATCACTATCCACTGGTATCCTATTATCCCTTTATCCCTCTACCCTCCCCACTTCTGCTCTGGTAACCACCAATCTATTGTCTGTGTCAATGTGTTTGCTTCTTATAACTTTATTTTATCCTCCACTAATGAGTAAAATCATACAGTATTTGAATTTCTCCATCTGACATATTTTGCTTAGCATAATGTCCTCAATGTCCATCCATGTTGTCATAGATGGTAAGATTTCATCATCGTATGGATGAGTAGTTTTCAATTATGTGTATCACCATATCTTCTTTATATATGCATTCGTTGTTGGTTACTTAGGTTGTTTTCAAGTCTTGGCTATTGTGAATAATGCTTCAATGAACATATATCAAATATCTTTTTGACTTAATGTTTTGTGTTCTTGGATAAATACCCAGAAATAGAATAGCTGGATCCTACGGTAGTAAGACTCAATATTTTGAGGAATCTCCATATTGTTTTCCATAGTAGCTGCAACAGTTTACATGCCATCAGTAGTGTATGAGTATTCCCCTTTCTCCACATCCTCTCCAATACATTATTTCTTCTCTTGCTAATTAGAGCAATTCTGATGGACATGAGGTTGTATCTCATTGTAGGTTTGATTTGCATTTCCCTAATAATTAATGATATTGAACATCTTTTCGTTTGACTGTTGGCCATCTGTATATCTTCTTTGGAATCATGTCTGTTCAGATACTTTGTACATTTTTAATTGGGTTATCTTTTTATTGTTGTTGAGTCGTATGAGTTATTTACATATGTTATATATCAACCCCTTATCAGATATATGGTTTGAAAATATATTCTCCCAATTCGTAAGTTGTCATTTTGTTTTGTCGATTGTTTTTCTGCCTTGCAGAAGATTTTTAGTTTGCTATAGGCCTGTTTTTTTATTTTTCTTTTGTTTCCCTTGCCTGAGTAGACACGAGATTCAAAAAGATACTACTAAGACCAATGTCAAAGACCATAGTGCCTATATTTCTTCTAGATGTTTTATGGTTTCAGGTCTCACATTCAAATCTGTAATCCATTTTGAGTTAATTTTTGTGTATGATGTAAGATAGTGGTCTACTTTCATTATTTTGCCTGTGTCTGCCCAGTTTCCCAATTCCATTTATTGAAGAGACTTTCCTTTCTCCATCCTTTGTTTGTGGACCCTTTGTCAAAAATTAGCTGTCCGTAGATGTGTGGGTTTATTTCATTTCTGTGGGCCCTCAATTCTGTTTCAGCCATTTGTGTGTCTGTTTTTGTGCAAGTACCATGCTGTTTTGATTACTATAGTTTTGTAGTATATTTTGAAGTCAGAGAGTGTGATACCTCCAACTTTGTTATTTTTCCTCAGGATTGCTTTGGCTATCTGGGTTCTTTTGTTGTTCCCTATAAATTTTAGGTGTCTTTGTTTTATTTCTTCAAAAAATATCATTGGGACTTTGGTAAGGATTGCATTGAATCTGTAGATTGCTTTATGAGGCATGAAAATTCAACTATAGTAATTCTTCCAACCCATGAGCACAAAATATCTTTCCATTTTCTTGTGTCTTCTTTGATTTCTTTCAACCATGTTTTCTAGTTTTCAATGTAAAGGTATTTCTCCTGTTTAGTTAAATTTATCTCTAGCTATTTTATTCATTTTGTTGCAATTGTAAATGGAACTATATTCTTTATTTCTCTTTCTGATATTTCATTTCTAGTGTATAGAAATTCAGTGCACCTTTGTATGTTGATTTTGTACCCTACAATGCTACTGTATTTATTTATTATTTCTACTAATTTTTTGGTGGATTCTTTAGGGTTTTCTATATTTATAATTGTCATCCACAAATAGTGAAAATTTCACTACTTTTCCAATTGGATCTCTTTTATTTCTTCCTTGATTGCTCTGGCTAAGTGGCAGAAGTGGGCATCCCTGTCTTGTTCCTATTCTTAGAAGGATAGCTTTCAGTTTTTCACCATTGAGTATGATGTTAACTTGAGTTTGTCATATATGGCCTTTATTATGTTGATTTACTTTCTGTCTATACTCATTTTATTCAGTGTTTATCATTAATGGATGTTGTATCTTGTTAATGCTGTCTCGACATCTAATTAAATGTTTGAGTGATGTTTATTCTTCATTTTGATAATGTAGTGCATCACATTGATAGATTTGTGATATTGAACCATAGTTTCATACTTGGAATAAGTCCCACTTCGAGATGCTGTATGGTCTCTTTATAGTACTGTTGTATTTATTTGCTACTATTTTGTTGTAGATTTTTGAATCTATGTTCATCAGTAATATTGGCCTGTCATTTTCTTTTTTGTGTTGTCCTTATCTGGTTTTGATCACAGAGTAACTTTGGCCTTCTAGAATGAGTTAGGAAGCTTCTGTCCTCTTCAGTTGTTTGGAAGAGTTTGAGGAGGAAAGGTGTTAAGTCGTTGTTGAATTTTTGGTAGAATTCACTGGGAAACCCGTGTGGTCTTGGACTTTAGTTTATTTGGAGCTTTTTTATTACTTTTTTGATCTCTTTATTAGTTATAAATTTGTTAAGATTCTCTATTTCTTATTGATTCAGTTGTGGAAGGTTGTGTGATTCCAAGAATTTATCCATTTCTTCTAGCTTATCCAATTTGTTGACAAATAGCTTTTCATATTATTCTCTTATGATCCTTTGTATTTCTGTGGGTTCTAATTTCTCCCTTTCCATTTCTGATTCTATTTATTTTGGCCTTCTCCTTTTTTTTTCTTGATGAGTCTATCTACAGTTTTGTCTATTTTGTTAGTCATTTCAAAGAATCAGCTCATAGTTTCATTAATTTTTTCTATTACCTTTTAAATCTCTATTTCATTTATTTCTCTTCCTATTTCTATTACTTAATTCCTTCTATTGATTTTGGAATGTATTTGGTTTTTTTTCTTGTTCATTCAGGTGTATTTTAGATTGTTGATTAGAGTTTTTTCTTGTTTTTTGAGGTTGGCTTTCACTACTATAAACTTCCCTGTTAGTATTAATTTTGTTGTACCCCATAAATTTTGGCACATCATATTTTCATTTTAATTTGTCTTCAGGTATTTTTTTTAATTGTTTTGATTTCATCATTGACTCAATAGGTGTTCCATAGCATTTTGTTTAATCTCCACATACTTGTGGCTTTTCCTGTTTTCTTCTTGTGGTTGATTTCTAGTTATATATTGTGGTCAGAAAATGTACTTGTATTTATATAAACTTTTTAAGTTTTTTGAGACATGTTTTGGGGTCTAATATGTGATTGAACCAGGAGAATGTCGCAAGTGATTTGAAAACAATGTGCATTCTCTAATTTTTGGATGGAATGTTCTGTATACATCTACTAAGTACATCTGATCTAATGCGTCATTTAAGGCCAATGTTTCCTTATTGATCTTCTGTTAGGATGATTTATCCATTGATGTAAGTGGAGATTTAAATTCTCCTATTATTATTGTGTTACACTTTCGCATTTTATGTCTGTTAATAATTGTTTTACATATTTAGGTTCTCCTATGTTGGGTAAATAGATATTTACAGGTGTTATGTTGTCTTGTTGGATTCTTCCTTTTGTTATTATGTAGTGTCCTTCTTTGTCTCTTGTTATAATTTTTGTTTTAAAGCCTATATTTTATGAAAGAAATATTGCTACCTCACTTTTTTTTATTCAATTTGCACCGAGTATCTTTTTCCAACCCCTCACTTTCAGTTTGTGAGGGTCTTTAGGTCTAAAGGATATTTCTTGTATGCAGTATGAATATATATATATATATATATATATATATATATATATATATATATGATTCTTATGTGTTTTTATCCATTCACCTATGCTATGTCTTTTGATTGCAGCATTTAGTCTATTGCCGTTTAAAGTAGTTATTTGTAACTATGTACTTATTGTCATTTTGTTCCTTTTTCATTGGTGTTGTAGTAGTTCTTCACTTTTCCTTTTTTCTTCTCTTGCTCACTTCCCTTGTGATTTGATGGCTTTCTTTAGAAATATCTTTGGGTTCTTTTCTCTTTATTTTTTGTGTATTTATTACAGGTTTCTGGCTTCTTATTACTGTGAGGTTCATATATAATAACCCATGTAACAATCTATATTAAGTTGATGATCTCTTAAGTTTGACCTCTTACTAAAAGCCCTACACTGTTACTCTTCTTCCCCAACGTGTTGTGTTTTTGATATCATATTTAACCTCATTTTTGTATATATGTATCCCTTAACCTCTTTTTATGGAGATAGATATTTTTAATACTTTTCTAATTTGACATTCATACTAGCTTTCTAGTTGGTTGGTCCACTACATTTACTGTATGTTTGCCTTAACTAGTGATTTTTTATTCGATATTTTTCTTATCCCTGTGTATCGTTTTTTCTTTCCACTTAAATAAGAGCATTTAACATTTCCTGTAAGCCTATTTTAGTGGTGATAAATTCCTGTAGCTTTTGCTTTCCTGGAAAACTCTTTATCTCTCCTTGCATTCTGAATGATATCTTTACTGGGCAGAAATTTCTTGGCGATAGTTTTTTTCCTTGTGTCAGTTTGAATATATCATACCACTCCCTTCTAGCCTGTAAGGTTTCTGCAGAGATGTCAATTGATAGCCTTATGGAGTTTCCTTTGTATGAACATGTTGCCTTTCTCCTGTAGCTTTTAGGATTCTCTCTTTATCTTTAATTCTTGATATTTTAATTATAATGTATCTGGGTGTGGGCTTCTTTAGGTTCATTTTGTTTGGTGTTCTCTGTGCTTCCTGTATCTGGATGTGTGTTTCTGTCCTCCAGCTAGGGAAGTTTTCATCTATCATTTCTTCAAATAGGGTCTCTGCCCCTTTGTTTCTCTCTTCTCCTTCTGGGTCACCTATAATAAGGATTTTATTGTACTTGATGTTGTCCAAAATGTTCCTTAGACTGTCCTCATTCTTTTTAGTTCTTTTTTATGTTCATCTTGAGTGATTCCCTCTACTCTTTCATCCAGATCACTCATCCATTCTTCTGTGGCATCTACTCTGCTGTTGCATACCTCCAGTGAATTTTTCATTTCTATTATTGTTCTCTTCAGTTGTGATTCGTTCTTTTTTATATTTTCCATTTCTTTTTGAAGTTGCCACTCTCTTCCTCTATTTTTCTCCCAAGATCAGTGAGCACCCTTATGACTGTTATTCTGTACTCTTTCTCAGGTAGATTGCTTTCTCTGTTTGTTTACTTCTTTTTCTGAGGATATGTTTTGTTCCCTTATTTGAAATATATTCCTTTGTCTCCTCTTTTTGCCAACTTCTTTCTGCTTATATCTATGTATTAGGTAGGCCAGCTATTTCTCCTGATCTTAGAAATGTGGCTTTCTGTAACAGAGGCCTTATGGGGTGTGGCAATATTATTCCCTCTCTTCACCTTTGTCAAATATTCCAGGAGTCTTCCCTCTGTGAGATATTCATGCCCTTCTGTTGCCATGGGGTTGCTCTTGCTGTGGGCACAAGGGTAGGCTAGGTGCGCTTGCCCCCATGCCAGCTTGTTATAAAGCTCAGCCATATGCAGCTGCTATGCTCATTTTATTAAGTGGGGCAAGACCCAACATGGCTGACTGCAAGGTCTAATAGCACACAACTACTGCTGTTTTGCTGTTAATTGAGTCAGGCGCCTAGTGTGACTGGCTGCTAGGCTTGAGGATTCACAATTACTGCAGGCCTCCATTGTGGCTCCCTACAGAGCACAGCTATTGTTAATTCTCTCAGGGGAGCAGATGGATGGGGCCAACCCCAGGTGTGGCAGCATGCAATCTTTTCAGGCATTGAAAGGCAGGTCAGATGCCCTGTGTGGCTGTTTGACATGGCCAACAGCTCAAGTCTTCTGTGGCCAAAATGCCCCACTGCCTATGAGCCTACACACCCTGCCAACACAGGCCACTCCATGTAAATACCCACCCACCTTGCTGCAGAGGCCCCCCACACCCCACCTGTGTGGGCCCACAAGTTTGCTGTGGCCTGCTGGTGGGCATGGCCAGACACTTGGGTGGGGTGCCTGGCCTAGCTCTGCTGTCTTGAATCAGTGCTCTAATGGGTGAGGCAAACCCATGAACTCACCAGCTAGAGGAAGGAATTCAATGGCATCTGCCAGCATCTGTGTCAGTATAAGTGAACTAGGTCACAATAATGGCTGCCACCACTTTCTTGGTCCCTGGGGTGAATGGGGCCCACAGCCTCTTGTGTCTCTGATATAAACTCAGAACTTATAAAGGGAATCTCTTTCACCAAAAGACTATTCACTTTTCTTAAATTTTGTGTTGGTTCCAAAAGTAGGTGAATTTGTGCATGTGACCTTTAAGAGCAGGTTTTTCTTTCTGTGAAGTTTGATAGTTTTTCTGGGGGGTATTCCCCATTGGTTTTCAAAGCCAGTAAAGCCAGCTATTATAGAATCTTGTCATGGTTGTGCTGAATCTTAACACTGCAATTCCTATTGTGGCATAGATCCCCAGCTCAGATATCCCACTCCTCTGGGAAAAGATGTGTACCTTTGAGATTGCTCCTAACCAAGAAGTGCTACAGGTAGGATGTACTTTTTTTCCTCAGTAAGGGATATGTCTGCATCTTCCACCATGTCAGTGTTGTCCCTTGTTGTGAGGGTTCTTTTTATCCAGTTTGAGGATCTCTCTCAGAGGAAATTTTTCTATAGTAGTTATAGATTTGTTGTGTCCATGGGACAAAGTGAGTTCAGAGTCCTCCTATGCCACCATCTTCCCAGAATCTATGCTAATGTTGATCTTGATATAAGACGATTAGCCTGGATCATCTGGGTTTGACTAATGTAATCACAGGGTCCTCTAAATGTGGAAAGAGAGAAAGAAACATTGGAGTCTGGTAGACATTTGAAAATGTTATGTAGCTGGATTTGAAGATCGAGGAAGTGCCATGAGCCAAGGAATGCAGGTGGCTACTGGTGAAAGAGGAAATCAAATAAGAAAGGGAATGCATTCTGTCCTGTAGAATCCAGAAGGATCACAGTCATGAAGACATCTTGATTTTAGCACAAGGAGGCCCATTTTAGTCATCTGACCATCTAGAATTTTTAAATAGAAATTTGTTCGTTTGAAGCCACTAGAGTGGTAATTTGGTACTGCACAATAGGAATCTAATACAGACATTTTCCCGTGAAATATTGTCTGTAGGAACTGATTTAAATTCATTCAGAGACCTTTCCTTGTGTAAAGGACGTTTGTGTTGAAAACCCGCCTTATGTAAAAGAAGAAATTTAAAGTCAATTTAAGACATATTTGGCCCTGTAATCTGGTAGAGTTTCCCATTATAAAAATGTAAATGTGGTTCTGATATTGAGGCCTTTGAGAATTTAATATAGAAAAAGTAATTCCTTATTAAAGTTAAAGTCACCCATTCTACTTTAAATATTTGTGTCAAAATTTCTTCATTATTTCTGTTCTATGTTAATGCAAATGTTCTTTCTTTTCATTTCTATCCCCTCCAACTTTCTCTAAGATTTTCTTTCAACATAATAGATGGGATTTAAGTGAGTTTAGGTGTGTGTACATATACAAGTGTGTATTTCTATTTAAATGTGTAAAAATATATTCATGCATATACATACACATTCTCCTAAAGTTGAACATTTTCCTTACACTCAACAGAGTATTTCTACATCTTTTATTTATTCTTCATAACACTCATCTGAAGTTAGAGTAAATGATCTCACATTAATTTCAGAGATAAGGAAATTGAGGCTCAGGTGAGTAAATTTTGTAATGATGACCTGACAAAACAGTTAAAACATATACACATTTTGGAGGCAGACCCCATGGCCCAGTCCTTAAGTTTGTGTGCTCCACTTTGGTGGCCTGGAGTTTCCCCAGTTCAGATCCTGGGCACGGAAAATATTACCACCCCCTCAAGCCATGCTGAGGTGGTGTCCCACATACCACAACCCAGAGGCACACAGAACTAGAATACACAGCTATGTACTGAGGGGCTTTAGGGAGAAGAAGAAGGAAAAAAAAGAAGATTGGTAACAGATGTTAGGTCAGGTGTCAATCTTTAAAAAAAAAAAACATGTTGTACACCTTTTTAAATTATACATAAATGGAACCATGTAGTATATACTCTTAATTCTTATATGGTCCTTTGATTTTTTAAAAAGTGTATGATTTGAATATGTGAAGTTTATTTTATGTAATTAAACTTCAGTGCATTAGTTAAGAATTAAAAATTTTTGGTGGTGCATGGCTCAAAAAAGGATTTAGAGCACATGTAGCTGAATCACACCTAAAGTGGTGGAAAATATGTCTTCTAACTTGGACGAAGTCAAAGTGTCATATATGAATATGAGAACAGTGGAATTAAAATAAGTAATTAACGTTTGATAAACCCATTTTTTCCATAAGCTAAAGACTGATCTTCACATATAAAAGGAGTAAACTTAACTAAAATTGTTCACGACAGACGAGCACTACAATTGCACACATTATGTATTCACCCAACCACAGTATAGAGACTGACAGCTGACAATAGGTCCATTAGTGGGTGACCAGAGCTCAGAACAACTCTCCTCAATATAACCCAACTTGATAATAAGTGCATTATATTAATCCTTTTGCTTTTAGAATGACTTGTTATGCAGCAACAGCTGATACAATAGCCACAGTGAACAGAACCAAAGGAAATTATAATAATCTGTCACTTCTCATTCTAGGCATTTGTTCTGATATTTGAAGATATCATTCATGATTACTCTGTTATTCAAGATTACTTCATCTAACTCTATTAAAAATTGACTCCATTGAGGTTCCTAACAGAGAACCAAAGAATTTGAAATGATGTGCGTGTTTGTGCAAAACTTGTGTGACTCTGATTCATAGGACTGGACAAGAATTCAAGCTCTCTAGTGAGTCACCCTTTGAACATTTATATACAATATATAATAATTAGCATATATTATATTATATAGAGAACATATAATGGATGATATTGATATTGTCCATTCAGTACACTTTTAGTAATTTTGACAAAATTTAGAAAACGGGGAGATATTCATTTAGAGCAATGGAAGTAATCATATCTGTAGGCAGTAATGGAGGTTCTCAAGCATAAGTAAGAAGGTAATTCAATAGAAAATATAATTACACCAAACAATCCTCCACTTCAATGATAAACTACTTTACACATGGACATCAATCTTAGCTACATTAATTAGCAAATGTAAGCCACAAAATGTAGTTTGCATAGTCATACATTTATAACTTAAAATTTTGCCTTATCATAATTAACATCATCTCTGACTCTCTCATCTTATTAATTTAAATTATTTATTGAAATGTATGTTTCTGCAAAGACTACAATTGGAGACGTATTTAATTATCAGTTTTATGTGACTATGTTAGCCAATGTGGACACCAAGTTAAATAAGAGAACAGTACCCTGTTGTTGGAATGACATCCAATGACCTATTATAACACACTACATATTAAAGTCTACATTTTCAAGAAGAACAGCTAAATAGAAGGAATAAATTCTCCTGTCACGATCTGATCAAAGAGTCACAATATCTGGCTCTGATGTTTTAAGCCTTGCTATCACGTGCATCTGTCCAAGGACAATAGGTTATTTTATAATTTCCTTCTCAAAGAATCTTTTCAGAGCCCTTTTTATGTTTTTATTCCTCAAAGTGTAGATGAAAGGGTTCAACAAGGGTGTGATCACAGTGCACATCACAGAAGCTATTGCATTTGAGTTTGAGCTGTGGGTAGCAGGAGAGCTAAGGTACAATCCTAGGTTAGTACAATAAAATAAGGAGGCAGCTGAGAAGTGAAATGCACATGTGGAAAATGCTTTATGCTTCCCCTGAGCTCATGAGATTCCACATACTGAAGAAACTGTTTAGAGCAAGAATAAATTATACCAGCGAGGAGACCACCATCCAGCAGCCCAGTTCACGTTATTAAGAAAGATGTCAGAACAGGCAAGTTAGACCACCTGTTTGATTTCATGCAAAAGGGGAAGGAATTCCATGTCTATACACAAGGATAGTCGCAACACCATTAAGCATTGTAACAAGGAATGAAAACTACTCATGATCCAGGACACCAGAAAGTCCACACAGTTGTTGTTTCATGAGGACCATGTAGTGCAGTGGATAACAAATGGTAAAAAATTGGTCATAGGCTATCACAGTCAAAATGAGGTGGTTCAATCCTTCAACGAGTAAGAAAAATACATCTGAGTGGTGCAGCCTGGATAGGTCATGACTTTGTTTTCTGTCTCTATAGTTACAAGCATCTTTGTGATGGTGATGGAGGTGAAACAAATGTCTACAATGGAGAGGTTGGAGAGGAAGAAGTACACAGATGTGTGAAGATGTGATGAGATGACCTGGATGAGGTGTAGGCAAATGGCTCAGATGATGAGCAGATTTCCAAACACATTGATCAGGTACGTGGAGAAGGAAAGCCCAAATATGAGGTATTGAAATTTTGGTTTCTCTGAAAATCCCAGAAGAAGAAATTCTGAAACTCCTGTAAGTTTCCTTGATTCCATATGTTGGAGGTGACTACCAGTACGGAGAAATAAATGAGTAATTTTCACACAAGTGAGCATTGGTAAGCTAGCATAAATGCTACTGTTTATATTTTAGAGTCAAGAAATTCATTTTAATATATGTGTATGGACGGGTCACCTTTTGGAAACACCTAGCACCATTTCTCATTAGAAATTTCTTTTCCACTCTCAGACTGTTCCTCAAGCATAATGCATACTATGTTTTATTAAGAATACATTTTATTTATTTGAAGAATTCACAGTGAGTGTTGACAATCTACCAGGAACTGTATAGGCAATGAACATAGGGTTATGAAAAACAAAAAGTCCCTACAATCCAATGATGGAGAAAAAAATATAAGCAAATAAAATATTTTAACAATCATGTCATACAGTGACAGGAGCTATGAAGAATAATCAAGCAGGTTTAAAGGAGAGAGAGGTTGGGGTGTTATTTTTTACTGGAAGTTCAGGCAAGACTTGCAGAGAAAGTGACATTTGAACAGAGAAGTCAAGGAAGATAGCTGGGAGATTGATGTTATCCAGGGAAGTGTGTGCCCTGCAGGGGGAACAGCCATTGCAAAGGTCCAAAGGAAGGTGATTGTTTCAGACAGTCAAATCTCAAAAGGAAACCAGTGTGTCAAGGACAATGAACAAGGAAGGGAGTGATGAGAGACAGTGTCAGAGAAGCTTGAGGAATGAAGAGAATGCCCTATTTCAGCTGAAACTACAGGACACAGGGATCCCCCACCCATGAACTGTTTGTAGGTCTTTGTTCATTTTGTTATAATGGTGTCCCTTGAATTGAAATTGACAACCCCCTTTAGTTACTTCTGTTGATTGATTCTGGCCTCTAAATTATGAGTCACCTTGGGATACCTGAGCCCAGAAACCCTGCTCTGAGGACTGCTCTCACTCAACAAAGAGCACACACACATGACATGTGCACATACATGCACACACCACAAACACCGTGGCCTCCTGGGTCACTTACTACCTTGCCTTTCTTGCCCTCAGTCATACTAATTCAGCCAGTAGTGGATACACCTCAAGGTGCCCCAATCATGTTATCTTTCCCCTAAAGAATGTAAAAATGGTACCAGAAATTCAAGTTTGTAAGCTTCCTATGGACAGATCGACTTGGGGATCCCTATTGGCATACTCATTTTCCACCTTACTTTACAGAAACATAAGCCATCTGTTCAATAAAGACAGAGAAGAGAGAAATGAAGTGAACATGAGGAGAAAAAGATCTAATATCTCAGATGATCCCTGAGAGACCATGAGAAAGTAAAGGTATCCCTGTTCTGCTGGCATTCCAATTCTCATTATATCCCCTGATGTCCAGCAGAAAATAAGAGAACAAAAACAGTGTTCAAAAGGCAAAAGTACTGACATCTTTACATTGTGAAACACATTATGATTGAACTCTTCAAGCACAAAAGGAACAAAAGGAAAACATGAAGATTTCACAAAAGGAAATATAAAAAGTACAACAAAAGTTGGGCTTTTAAAAAAATATTTATTTATTTATTTTTGAGGAAGATTAGCCCTGAGTTAACATCAGCCACCCATCCTCCTCTTTTTGCTGAGGAAGATTGGCCCTGAGCTGACATCCGTGCCCATCTTCCTCTATTTTATGTGGGATGCCTGCCACAGCATGGCTTGACAAGTGGTGTGTAGGTCCACACACGGGATCCAAACCAGTGAATCTCAGGTTACCAAAGTGCAACATGTGAACTTAACCACTGCAGCACTGGGCCGGCCCCAAAAGTTGGGCTTTGTAAATATCAAAGAGTAGAAGAATTGTGTTTCCTGGGTCTGTTCCATATTTATTTGACAGTTTTTTTTTAATATAGTATGATAACATAGGAGGCAAGCCCTCCTATTTTTCCTTTGTTATTCTTAGACTTTGGGTTTGATCTCTTCTTTGACAAGTCCAATGGGCACACCCTAGTGTTGGTTCTGGTCTTTATCCAACATGCAAACTCCTTCCCAGACTGTACTCCTACCCCAGATCACTTTATTCATATGACTTCTTCTATAGAGATACTATGTCATACACACATTTTTTATTGTACTCTGTACTTTGCCATATAATGAAATTAGCAATGGAACAGGGACTTACCCGCATTGTTCACCTTTGTTTTTCCAAAAGTATGTGAATATACGTGCAGTTATATAGAATCAAATTTAAGCAAGTGAGAAGTTATGAGATAAAAAGAATGGAAAAGAGCATGAAACCAGTTAAGTAGGCTGATTTCATACAATGGTGTGAAACAAATTTGAATGGGACATCAAAAAATAACTAAAATATGATATACAATAACAGTAAATGAATAACATCAACATGGAATCATAATTGAATTAGCAAAGACCTGGACATAAGAGAATATAGCATTAAATCTATCTAGAACTTTCTGGTGTATAGCGTATATTTAATTATTATTTGTTGAGTGAATCAGGAGTTAAGTTTCAGTAGATATGGACATTTACTATATGGAAAGGCTGTATTTCAACTTAGTTGGAAAAAACTGGATCGTTGAATAAAATCTAGCATAAATGGCAATCTGGAAGAAAGTTTAGTGGTTCTTTATATCACACATCTTTAAAGACCAGAGAGATTAAAATCTCCAGTGTAAACAGTACATTTTAGATGAACATACAAAATCTACATATCAAATCTAATAGTGGACAAAACTGTCGAAATTAAGGTTAGAAAATCAGAAATAAGAACATAGATATATTGAAAAATGTAAAACTTAAAATTATTTTGTGGTAAAACATATCCACCCAAAAGTCGTATGAGTAGAAATAATTTGTAAAATATATTTGAAATGTAGCTGTGTAAAAATAAGCTTAAAATATATGGACACATAGTAATAATAGGCAAATGTCTTGGTGATCAAATATATGAATCTTTGTTCAAACAATGAAATAATTGAAAAATACAAGAAAAGATCTCTTCCACACTCATCAGCCTGGGGGAAGATCTCTCATGTTGATTGGAGTTAGAACTTTTAAACAGGTAGCAAAAGAGGTACTCTCTAATTTTGCTGGAAGAAACG
Source organism: Equus caballus (assembly GCF_041296265.1). NCBI lineage: Eukaryota > Metazoa > Chordata > Mammalia > Perissodactyla > Equidae > Equus > Equus caballus. Next base: position 8,838,927 of record NC_091704.1, read on the forward strand.
TGAAGTCTTACAATGTTGGGGAAATCATCTGAAGACAGCTATAAATATTAAAAATATGGATATTCTTTAACTCAGGGTTTCTTACTCTTAGCATTATTGACATTCTGTGCAGATCATTCTCTGCGAAGGGCTCTGTCCTGTGCATTGCAGGGTGTTTAGCAGCATCCTTGGACTCTACCCACCCCTCCTCAATGTGACAGCCAAAAATATCTCAAGATATTGTTCAGTGTGCCCTGGGAACAAAATTGCCACAGATAGACATGCACAGTTTTAACCTAACAACCCCCAAATATTTTTGTGGCAGTAATAGCAATTTTTTGAGAAAGAATATGAAAGACCACCAAATGTGTAGTACAGCCACACCAGGAATCTTACACAGCCTTTGAACTGAGTCATTATTATATTAGTTGATTGGAGGCATGTCTGTAAAGCATTATTAAGAAAGAAGAAAAAGTACGCACAAGGTAGAAAAAAGGTCTGCACTAAATCATAAAAAGCATCAATGATGTTAGTAGGGCTCTTTTCACCACCTGTAGAAAGTGTATTCATATGTATTTGTGCACAATATAGAAAGATAAATTTTTTAAAAAGCTAAGAATTTATGGAACAAACAAGGGCAGTGAAAATAAAGTTAGGTTAAGAATACTGTTTTCTAAACAACTATATGTAAAAAACTTGAAGGAAAATGTACAATTAATTTATAAAACTACATAAAAGAGTAATAGCTTAATGATACTAATCACTAATTAGTGCCTAAGTCACTAATCCAAGATGAAATTCCCAAAGACTTGGACAGAAAAGAATGTAACAGAAGGACTTTAAAATAGGAGAAGCAGCAGTATCTAAGGTAGAATTTCATGTTGTATAAAGATACATGAATTCAAATATGCTTAAAAATACAAAGGTGATGTTTAGTCAAATGGTAAAGAGCAATACCTCCCAAATGATGGCCCACATAATGCGACTTTTAGAACTAGATCTATGGGGCCGACCGGTGGCGCAGCGGTTAAGTTTGCACGTTCCACGTCTCGGCGGCCTGGGGTTTGCCGGCCCAGATCCTGGGTGCGGACATGGCACTGCTTGGCACGCCATGCTGTGGTAGGCGTCCCATGTATAAAGTAAAGGAACATGGGCATAATGTTAGCTCAGGGCCAGGCTTCCTCAGCAAAAAAGAGGAGGACTGGCAGTAGTTAGCTCAGGGCTAATCTTCCTCAAAAAAAAAAAAAAAAAAGCACTAGATCTAGTCACAAAAGGTCAAAAGATAAAATGAGTAATGGAGATGTGAAAACAAATTGGAAAAGTATAAAAGGTGATATATTACCACTGGATGCAGGAAAATTTCCAATTTTATTTTTGTTTGTAACAAAGATTCACAAGTGAAGAATATTAAAGTGACTGCTCAGGTTTTTGGTAAGAATAATAAAAGAAAAAAAGCAATGGAGAGCATACTGATAGATTCGACTACACCGAATTTGTAAACTCTCACACATTCCCCACAAATGCATCGGTACATACATAAAAGTACAAAATGGTAGTCATTTTGTGTATAATTCAAGAAAGTGCACAATAAATTTTAATGACTTTTTAATGAAATTGTTACTAATTTAATCTCCCTCAGATCCAGCTTCCTTGTTTCTGAAAATAATTTGGGAAAGCAAATGTAACATCAGAGAAATGTTGCAACAAATAAGTAAAATGTGTGGCCATATACTGTTGAGTCCAAAGAAAATGATCAAAAGTAAAACTCACATGTATGTATATGTGTGTATACATTTTTATTTCAAATAAATATACACACACATATAGGTACACAAGCACAAACTCATGTTTTATGTTGGAAGGAAACAAGAGAAAATTGAAGAGTATAGATATGAAAAGAAGAAATGTTTGGATTAATATGATAATTAAAAGAATGTGGAAATTTAAACAGAAAGATTTAAATTTAGGGGCCAGCCCCGTGGCTGAATGGTTAAGTTCATTCACTCCACTTCGGTGGCCCAAGGTTTCACCAGTTCCAATCCTGGGCGTGGACAGGGCCCCACTCCTCAGGCCATGCAGGGGTGACATCCCACATAGCACAACCAGCAGGACCACAACTACGATATACAAGTATGTACTGGGGGGCTTGGGGAGGAAAAAAATGAAAAGAAGATTGACAATGGATGTTATCTCAGATGCCAACCTTTAAAAAAAAGATTTAAATTTAGACAAATTTAAATTATGAATTATTTTTCTATTTTTAACATCTCAAAGGGTTCAAAATCTGAAGCAAATTTACATTTATGCAATGAGAAATTCTCTACCATATAAAGAGGGTGAATATCTCCACAGTGATTTCAAATTTCTTCTTCTACTTTAGGTTGAATTACAACAGAAAATGCCTTTACCCAGGCAAAACTAAATGAAGGATTTGAGAAGCTTAATCTGTCTCCGGAACAAGATTTTATTTGATAATTGTATCTGTTAAATTCCTAATGTGTCCTTACCCTCCCATCTCATCACCAGTGGCCCATGGCATCCTAACCCACCTCTCTCATCAACAGGGTTAGGCTTAGAGTTAGGGCTAAGGCTAGGACTAGGGCTACAGATAAGGTTAGGGTGCCCACAGCACAGCATCCTAACTTTCGAATCCCATTGTCAGGTTCCCAGGGCGTCCTAACCCTCCTGTCTCATCATCAGGCAAGTTACAGGTTCATTATATATTATACTCACCTTAAATCCAAACCTGAAAATACATAACCATGCCCATGTCCAAATGCAAATCTAAATGTAAACCTACTCCTGTACCTACGTTTGTATCTATCTAAATGTACACCCATGTCTATCTACCTGAAAGGCAGACAGCTTCATTTGGGGGAATCTCTCCCAAGGACAGCTGTCAAATGAGATTTTCAGGCAGTGCACGTGGGTCCAAGTTGTGGCCCCATTACTTGTGTTCTGTATAACAGTTGAGGTGAAATTTAAGAGCAAAATGCTGCAAATATCTCGACGTTCCTCTAAAGCTGTATTCCCTGGGAACCTTCCTCATGCACGCTGGGCATACTTGGAAGTTCCTCTTCCTACGTAATGATCAGGAAGCAGTAACTTGCCACACCTGACTCAGGAGAAGCAGGGAAAGAGTGGACCTCCAGAGAGGCAGACAAATTCCATGGTTGGAATAAAACGCCCTGGTCCCCCAGAATGTTTTGACATGACCATCATCATAAAGCAAAATAAATGAAATAAAAATAAGACCACCACTAAGATACTGAGCTTTCAATAACTGCACAGAGAGGGACAGACGGATCTCTTAGGACCCAAAGGAGAGGAATCGCAGATGCTGGATGTGGGAAAGGAAACACACTGTGGGGATGCAGCATTGCTCCCCTGGGAAAACTAGTAGGACAAGAAGAGGCTCATGGTCATGTGGGGCCTGACATTTACCTAATGAACACACAGTGGGTCTGCTCCCTGAAAGGACTCACATGGGGTTGAATTGTCTTTCCATTGTGCTGTTTCATTTTGAAGCTAGAGTTTAGAATGCTGAGGTGTTGTCACCTTCATCTGACCTGAGGTCACCAGTTGAGAGTGGCTCAGGGGATGTGGTTGGCTCGCCCCACCAGCCTTTGCTGCTCCTGGGCTGTGCCAACCTACTGCAGCCACACTGTGGGCTAAGTAATGGTGAAGAGACAAGGAGGAGTCCACGCTGTCCAGTGATCTGAGGTTCCCCTGAAATTTCCAGGAGTACTGGCTACCCACGGGCTGAATTTCAACTTTTTGTATGATTCAAAGAAACAACCCAGTTCTCAAAAACACCATTGACCACAGTTTGAATCACCATTGACAAAACTAGGCGCCAAAATGAACATGCAAATTTGACGCCACATCTGAGTCTAAATAAGTGAACCGGAACACCCCCAAAACCATTATTGCACTTGTTACCTCTTACCTTTTTGTCTGGAAGCAATCTCAAGCTTAGAGAAGATTTAAAGAGAGTAGAAAGAATGCCAGGGCACCTCACCCAAATTCTTTGTCAGCAAATGAGGTGAGGAGAGATGGTTTGGCATTTAGGTAGACAACCACTTTAACATAAGGTGCAGATAACACTTCTCCTCACCCCTAAAACTTCAGAGCGTATTTCCTAAGAAGAGAGACATTGTTTTCTGGAGCCACACACAGTACCAACCTCAGAAAACTCAACATTCACACACTTCCTTTCTCTAATCCACTATCGACACCAAGTGCCCTTCGCATCGTGTTTTTCTCCCTTGGAGGATCAAGCCCAGGATCTCGTGCTGCCCTGAGCTTCCATCTCCCTTCACTTTTCAGTCTGGAAGAGGTCCTCAGTCTGTTTCTTTCGTGACATTTCCACTTTTGTAGAACAAAATACTCTTCCAGTTTTTCATAGAATGTTCCTCCTTTGTGCCAGATGTTTCCTTATAATTGGATTCTGGTTATCCTTTCCATAAAGAATACCGTGTCCTTCCCACAGCACCACCTCTGGACACTCCAACCTCTGCCCTCTCTATCCCGAGTCTTCTCCACTAGATGGTGGGCATTTCCCTCAGCACCAATAACCCCGTGCAGGTGTCCCCCGTCTGTCCCTGCCTTGGCACCCCCACTCGGGAGCAACAAGGCTATGCGAGTTGCTGCCCCACCACAGGTGACTCTTGATATTTTTACTATTTCATTGTTTTTAAACTGTGTGGTTGTGTCACCCGTTCAAAAATTAAAGAAAAGGAGCCAGTTGTCAGGGCTCAAAGCAAATACCACATACTCTCTCAAGAACACAGAGGTTTGCTGTCTGGGAACCAATGATGTCAGGCACCGTGGGAGATGCATGTATGTGTTTTATGTGGCAACATTTGGAGAGAGCCAACCACACACCACCAGAGTAGTATCTGAGGGCGGTAACCATTGCTGCAAAATCACTCTTTCTCCTCAACTGCAATTGTGCAATTAAAGTATTTGTTAATGAATAGTATTTCCTGCTTTTAGTTAATAATATAAAAAAGAGAATCATGAGTAGACTGGATAGAGAAAATAACGAGCTATTTTATGTTTCTTTCCCCTGTTTACTTTTAAAATAATTTTCAGATGAATTAGAGACTTTAAAGACACCAGGCAGCACATATAACCGAACAGACCTTTTATCTTACTTTTGTATTTTTAATCTATAATGTAAGAGTGGCAAATATCCAGTCAACCCTCTTGAGATGTTAGGAATTTTGGTTGAGAACTAGGGAAAAGCAAACAAAAGAAGAAGAAGAAAGAAAAAGATGATGTGATTTGCATGCATTAATAATGGTCGACCTGTTTCTACCCTGAAAATAACTCAAAAAGGATAAACTGAGCTAGCATCTACTTAGTATGTTATCACCTCCTTTAAAAAATCAAACATGCTTAGACACCAGTGCCCCCTGATACTCAAGGACCTGCAGGTGGTTGACGGACCTCAGACACGAATGAGGACAAGCAGCCGCCTCAGGCTGTGAGAGCTGACATCACCATTTCTTCTCCTCCTCTCTGTTTATCCTCTTTCTGTGTGCCCCTACCTTCTCCCTTCTCATTGCGGGAGGGAACACTGCTGCATGTCACCGACGTCTTAACTGGGAGTCGCAACCCTAGGAGATCTGGACAGACGCTCTGCGCGTAGATTTCTATATCTGAAAGTGTCGCCATTTCTCCCCGAATCGTCTCTCTGTCGCTGTCGGAAGTCAGCCGCCACTCTCTGTGGGGGGTCTGTGTGTGGACCTTCAATTCTCTTTTGCCCTGTGTGTCTACCCACTTGCCGATACCACACATACAGATTCTTGTAGCTTTATCCTAAGTTTTGAAATCAGGTAGGGTCACTCTTACTTCCTTCTCCTTTTTGAAAATCATTTTGGCTTTTCTAGGTTCTTTGCTTTGTTGTATAAATTTAGGTGAACTTGTCAATTTCTACAAGAAAATCCTACTCTTATGTTTATGGTGATTGTGCTGACTCCATACATCAATTTGGAGAGAATTGATGTTTTCAATGTATGGCAACTTTCAATCCATGAACAAAATATTTTTTCCCTTTATTTAGGTTTTGTTTGTTATCCCTTAGCAGTATTTTGCAGTTTTTGGCATACAGATCTTATACATACTTTTATTAACATTTATACCTAAGTATTTCAAGGTATTTTTGGTACTATTGAAAATCATATGCTTAAATTTCAATTTCACATTGTTCGTTGATACCATATAGAATTACAGTTAATTTTTCTATCTCCACTTTGTATCCTGAAAACTCGCCAGAATCACTTGTTGGTTCTACTGCTAATTTAGTATTTCCAACCTAGACAATCATGTTGTCTGCAAGTATAGATAATTTTGATTTTCCCCTTCCAATCCGAATGCCTGCTATTCCTTTTTCTTGCCGTGTTGTACTGGCTAGAACCTCATGGTACAATGCTTGGTAGGAAGAGTGAGACAGACGTCCTTTGTGGTCCTGGTTTTACACCACAGCACATGAGGTCAGCTGTGGGACTTCATGGATGCCCTTCCTCAGGTTAAGAAACTTCCCTTTTCTTTCTAGTTTGCATGTTTTTGTCATAAACGGATATTGAATTTTTTCAAATGCTTTTTCTTTACATTTCAAAATAGCCACGTTATTTTTCTTCTTTAATCTATTAATATGATGAATTAAAAAACAACCTTACATTCTCAGTATCAACCTCATTTGGTCATAGGTTTCTTATATATTATCAGGTTTTGTTTAATAATATTTCATTAAAGATTTTGCAATTGTCTTTATGAGGACATATGTCTGTAATTTTCTTATAATGTGTTTGTCTGTTTTTTTTTTTTTAATCAGGGTAATTCTGGCCCCATAAGTTATTGGGAAGCATTCCTGTCTCTTCTGTTTTCTGGAAGAATTTCTCAAGCACTGATTTTCTTTCTTCTATGATTATTTATTAGAATTTTCCAGTGAAACCAGATTGACCATGAGCATCTTAGTTGAAAGGATTTTAAGCACAAACTCAGTTCCTCTAACAGATATGAGAGATGTTTCTTTGTAAGTGGACTTTGGAAAGTTTTGTCTTTCAGGGAATTTGTATGTTTTGTCTAAATCACCACATGTATTAGCATAAAGTTTTCATAATATAAACTTACTGTCCTTTAAATGTCCATAGTATGTACAGTTGCAAGACTTAGTATAATAATAATAATAATAATAATAATGATGATCGAACTTCAGATACAAAAACAAGTACTTTGTCAGTGTGAGTTTGTCCCATATGTATTGTAATTTGAAGTTAAAATTTACCTGGGTGTGCCCTATTTCATCTGAAAACCCCTGTTAAGACATCTAGTAAAACCTCTTCTTTCAATCTTGATATTGTTAATTTGTCCCTTCTCTCGTATATTTTCATTATCAGTCTGGCTAGACATTTTTCAGCTCCATGGATCTTTATAAAAAAATCAGCTTTCTGTTTCACTAATTTTCTCTAGTACCTTTCTGTGTCAATTTAATTGATTTCTGTTCTTCTCTCTGTTAACTTCTTCTTTCTGGTACTTTGGGTTTAATTTCTTCTCTTCTACTAGTGCAGAGAGTGGAATCTTCAAGAACTGATTTTGCAAGTTTTCCACTGTAAGCAGTGGGTGCAGACATGGTCCTCTGAGCAGCGAGGCACCTGTGTCCTCAGGTTTCCTCCTCTGAGATGCTCTCTATTCCCTCTCACTTCCTCTTTGACTCATGGATTATTGAGAACAGGGTCATTTAATTTTGAAACATTTGAGGATTTTACAGATATCTTTCTGTTACCAGTTTCTGGTTTAATTCCGTCCTGATTAGAGAACATACTTGGTATGATTTCAACTTTGTAAAATTTGCTGAGTTTTGTTTTATGGCATTGAAGGTGGTGTATCCTGGGAGTAGATCCAGTGCACTTAGAGGAAGTGCTGTTGTTGGTGGGTTGTTCTGGAAAAGTCCTTCAGATGAGGAGGTCCAGTTGGCTGATGGTGTTCCTCACTTATTCTCCATCCCTGATGGTTTTCTATCCAGTTGGTGCATTGATTGGCAATAGGGCGCTAAGAGCTCCAACTGTAACTGATTCGCCTCTCTCTCCATCAGTCCTTGTTTTTGCTCCATGCTGTCAGAAGCTCTGTCGTTACACACATGCATTTGGAATTAATATCCTTAGGGAACTGACCCATTGGTGTCAGGTAACAGCTTTCTTTCTCTCTTTCTCTAGCAGATGTCCCTACAGGAGAGGGGGTGGGGTGGGGCATTAGGCCTCTTGCCAGTGGAGGTGCCTCCAGCCCCACGTGCCCCAAGGTGGTACAGGCTCCTTTGAGTCTTGGTAGAAGAGCCCAAAGTGGCTGCACACCCCCCCATGTGTGGCCCCCAGGGTTTGTAAAGCCTCTCCTGGGCCCATGTGGTCTGTGGCCAGGGGTCAAACATTTCAGCTCATCTTCTCACCACTTCCAAGATGTGCGTGTGCCTTCACCCTCCTGGAGGGCCAACCTTTCTCAGATCTCTGGCCATCTGCTTTCCTTGTCACCTTGGGTCTTGAGTGGACTCGGGTGACTCTAGTTTATCCACCGTGGCTGCTGTCAGGATGGGAGCAAAGCCCTTCCCTTCTCTCTGCAAGCAGAGGCAAGTGGAATTCCTCTCTGCCTTATTTCTACAAGAGTAAACCACTTACCATGACACATAAAGCCCTCCTGGCATTTTAGCCACAAGCATGAGAGTTCTCAGACAGAGACTTTGTAATCTATTATCCTTCCTGGTAGCTAAATGCTTTCATTGCCTATATTGATTGAAGTCATATTCCTCAGAGACATATGGTGATTTAAAGAACTATGCTGAACTTCAGAAGAGTTTTTATTTGTTGGTTTGAATTGATTCTTCTTTTATATGAATGGCTTCACCTGTCATCAACTGAAGTATCATGAAAAGGATTTGCTTACATAGAATTTAATAACTGGAATGTGTAGGAGGAAATAAACTTGGATCCACATGGGCCAAATAGTTAAATAGGCAAATTCAGTCCTAATTTTATAAAAGGAAAAATGCCCAATTTTTGAAATGATAGCTTTCACCTGTGTCATGTGATGAGGTGGGTCTTCCTTCCATGAGTAGACATCCCTGCCCACAGGCCTCTGCTTCAGATCTGAGCACAACAGCTCCTCCCCTGATGAAGTAAGCACTATTTGTTCCCACACATCACTGCGCAAGCCCCCTGCATGCCCTAACTCACCCACCACTGCGTGAACAATTGTTGAATAAGATAAACACACACTCTCCAAATATCATCCCACAGGTGATATTTACCATGCATATTTATTATATGCATATAATCAATGTATATTTATTATTGCCTACTAATTTCAGAGTCAAAGGCACTTGGAAGCAGATAAAACCTGGAAGACACCACTCTAACCAAATGTGCAACATCAGCACCACCTCTGAGGGAATCCCATCCTGTTGTTCCCTGGTGCCTGAGGAGAACTCAAGACTGCTTCTGCAGTGTTCCTGCCCCAACTGTTTACTTGGACTCTCACCAGGAAGAAGCACACAATCACTCGAAATTGAGGGGAATTACACAAAACAACCATCCTCGACTTTTCAGAAATGTCAATGTAATGAAAGAGGACACGGCAGGACTCATCAGGTTGAGGACCACAGGGACGGGAGGCTGAACTTGACACCAGGTCTGGGATGGATCCTGGAGAAGAGAAGGTGCCCAGAGGAGCTGGGACACATAGGAGGACGTCCTGGTTACTAGGAGATATGTGCTGGAGCATTTAGGGGAATTGTCTTAATGTCTACAAATAATGCTCAAATTACTCAGCAAAAATCTTTCAAAATGTGTAGATAGATTAGGAGGTGAGGGAATGAGAAATCAAGAAAATGTGGTAAAATATTAACAATTTGTGAGTCTAAGTGATGGGCAAAGGGGCGTTCTGTGTACAATTGCGACAAAGTTCTGAAGTTTGAATTTGTTCTACATAAGACATCAGAAACAAGTTAATTCAAATAAACAGAAAAACATGAAAGGACTGACTTCCTTCACACCAGGTGTTTTTGATGGAAGGAATGGATCTTTATGCTGGAAATATGTAGCTTGAATTGAACTGATAGGTATATCCATGGGTATAGTGAAGAATGTTTTAAACACAAAAGCCTACAACCACACAAATTTAATTCTGCGTTATTGGAGAAGGCTGGTTCTAAAAAGCAGGAAGATTGCTTTCATTTTGAGAGGAGGGCGTTAACCTGTGAAAGGCTATGGCTCAGCTGGGAGTTAGAACCTGCATTTCCTCACAGATCTGAATTTGGTGATTTAGATCAATCTCAATTTTGTGCCCTTGGATCTAGCTTTTCAGGCACAGGTGAAAAATATTTTATTACTTTGAAAATATAAAGGAGATTTCATTTCTTAAAAGCAAAACATGCTGTCTTTCAATTCAGAAAGGCCGGATCATAAATTAATCCCTACTGATGAGGAAGCAGAGAATTGTTTCCAGAGAATAATTATTAATTACATTAACAGGGAATAACCAATAATTAGATACTCACTAAATGCCAATATTATCCAAGTTTTCTGCAGAAGAGCAGATTCGCTCTCAGGAATGGCTCCCCTTGCCAATGTCAGGAATGAACTCACTCCCATCACTCTCAGCATGAGTACCAATGCCATTCGTGTCAGGAACAAGTACTACTCCCATGGTACACAGGAAGGCACCTGCTTCTGTCAATCTCAGAAATGGCTCCCATGGAGACACTTCATCTCAACAAAATAAAACAAGCCTCAAAAGGAACTCGTTATGGGAGCAAGCATACACCTCTCCCAACAGCAGACACATAAGGTGCTTCCACCAAAAATTTTCAGGGGGCAAGTCAAATAACCTACATATATAAAATATATAAAATAATGATAGGCTGAATTCACAGCCTGGGGAAGCTCACGGGCAGCAATGCTGGCTGACAGATGTCCCTGCTCTACAGCTGAAGAGGTGGGCGGATGTGTGCAAACATGTTTAATGCAGCCAGATTCTGCTCTATTTATCAGAAGATGTGCGATTTTGCTTCCTCAACTTTTCCCTAACATCTGTAATTAGTTGGCATTTGAAGAACATGCCACTGGAAGGATTTAATTTTTTCCAATGTTACAATTTCTTACTTGTTACAGCTTTTTTCCCCCTTCCTGTTACATGATCAATTAAAAATAGTCCTTCACAGCCAAGAGTCTGAAAACAACTCTTGTAGCCAAACCCTCTCTCTTCCTTTCTCTCTCTTTGAACAGGCTACGAGGATAGAAACAGTCATGGATGTTCATTCCTCCAAGTGTTTACTGCCTTGTCCCTGAAACTTCCTTTCTTCCTTCTGGAGAACTGGCACCTTCCTGTTCAGAACCGCTGGCTCTGACTGATAGCATGAATCTTTACATGTGTAGAAACTAAAGATGAACATTTGGCTGTCAACCTGCCTTCTTCCATGAATATGTTTGCTTAACAAAATTGATGAAAGTTAAAATATGTTAACTAATGATGTTAAATAAAATGTAATCAAGGGAAGATAAAATTGAATTAAAAAATAAAATAATGCCAGCCTAGGATCTTAGGGAAGCCTCAGTCAAAAGTCCATTTGTAGATGAGGATTGTGTGAAAAATATCAAAGGAAAATAACAATGATTGACTTTGTTTATAGTTTGGGAAGGGGGTTGGCCAGGATGGGGAACAGAGGTGGGTGAGGAAGCTCTGTGACCCTCCACTGCCCCTGCTCCCTGGGAGTCTCTTCATTCCTCTCTCTCTCTTGTTCTGGGCTCACTTACAAACTAGTTCTAGGTGAGGAAGTTATAGGTTCAAGACTGGAGATTTGCGTAAATCTTTCTGATGTTAGAACATTTTTCTCATGGACACGAGTGTTGAGTCCTCATGTTTTTGAGGTCATAACACAAAGAAGTTGGTCTTTGTAGTATATTTTGATGTCAAGGATTGTGATGCCTCCAGCTTTGTTCTTTTTCTCAGGAGTGCTTTGACTTTTCAGTATCTTTTGTTGTACCATATATATTTTAGGATTCTTTGTTCTATTTATGGGAAGAATGTCATTGTGATTCTTATTGGGATTGCATTGAATCTGTAGATTGCTTTAGGGAATGTGGACATTTTATCTATGTATATTCTATAAATCCATGAACATAGAATACCTTTCCATTTCTTTGTGTCTTCTTTGATTTCTTTCAATAATGTCTTATAATATTCATTGTATAGATTTTCATCTCCTTGGTTAAATTTATTCCTAGATATTTAATTCTTTTTGTTGCAATTGTGAATGGGATTATATTCTTGACTTCTCTTTCTGCTGGTTCATTATTAGAGTGTAGAAATGCAACTGATTTTTGTAAGTTGATTTTGCACCCTGCAACATTCCTGTAATTGTTGGTTATTTCTAACCATCTTTTGGTGGATTCTTTAGGGTATTCTATTTGTAGAATCATGCCATCTGCAAACTGCGAGGGTTTTACTTGTTAATTTCCAATTCAGATTCTTTTTATTTCTTGCCTAATTGCTCTGGCTGAAACTTTCAGTACTATGTTGAATAAGATTGGTGAGAGTGGCCAGCCTTGTCTTGTTCCTGTTCTTAGAGGAATGGCCTTCAGTTTTTCACTGTTGAGTGTGATATTGGTTGTGGGTTTGTTATATATGACCTTTGTTATGTACTTTCCTTCTATACCCATTTTATTGAGAGATTTCATCATAAATTTATGTTGGACCTTGTCAAATTCTTTCTCTGCATTTATTAAGGCAAATCAAAACTACCATGAGATATCACCTCACACCCATCAGAGTGGCCATAATGAACAAAACAAAACAAGAAATAACAAATGTTGGAGAGGATGTGGAGAAAAGGGAACCCTCATACACTGCTGGTGGGAATGCAAACTGGTGAACCCACTATGGAAAACAGTATGGAGATTTCTCAAAAAATTAAAAATAGAAATATCATATTATCTGGCTATCCCACTACTGGGTATTTATCCAAAGAACATGAAATCAACAATTCAAAGAGATTTACACATCCACAGCATTATTCACAATAGCCAAAACATGGAAGCAATTCAAGTACCCATCAATGGATGAATGGATAAAGAAGATGTGTGTGTGTACATATATGTAAACACACACATATATATGTATACGTATGTGTGCGTATATCTATATATACACACACACACAATAGAATACTACTCAACCATAAAAAGACAAAACCGCGCCACTTGTGACAGCATGGATAGACTTTGAGGACATTATGCTAAGAAAAATAAGTCAGACAGAGAAAGACAAATACTCTATGATTTCGCTCATATGTGGACAATAAACAAACACATAGAAAAGGAGAACAGATTCGTGGTTACCAGAGGAGAAGGGGGTGAAGGGAGGGTGAAGGGGATAAAAGGGAACATATGTATGGTGAAAGATAAAAAATAGGCTATTGGTGATGAACACAAGTCAGTCTATACAGAAACTGACATATAATAATATACTCCTGAAATTACACAATGTTATAAACCAACGTGTTCTCAATAACATAGTGAAATAAATAAATAAGTAAAGCAGTTGGTTTTCTTTTCCTTAATCCTAACTAAACTGTAATGAGCCCCCACCTGTAGTAGGCACCATGTTAAGTGGGTGCACATTTTATTTAATGCTAACAACTCTAAGGGAGCCTATTTCACCCCATGCTTCATAGATGAGGAATTGAGGAAAAGCATAGTTACATGATCCATTAGTTAGTTTATTCCAGATGGCAAACCAGTCCAAAAATTAGTGATTTAAAACTCCTTTTTATTTAGCTCTTGATTCTGTTGTTGGACAAGTTGACCTGAGGTCTGCAGGGCTTCTTCCTGTGTCTATGGAGAAAGAGGTAGGGGAGAGGGAGGGGGTACAGAGAGATATTGACAAGCTTAAATAGAAAGATTGGTGAACACTCAGAGATACCTTTGAGATGTGATTTTAAGGCTTGTTTTTCAATACAATTTGCAAATTCAAATTGAATTAACAGAAAAAATAAAATGAAATAATTCTGAAAAAGAAAATTGGTGACATTCTGATAAAAACCATCTACCCTAATACCCTAATAGGTATTATTTCTTGAAAGGTCTCACTATAGTTAAGAAAATATACTGCAAAATATTAAGTGATTAGAGCTGTTTTCTTCAAATGATTCTCATTTTGAAAGTGCCTATTGATTATTTTCTGTAACAGGTGAGGACATTAAAAAGCAACCCCCACAAAACCTTTATTTCCTTTTCTGATTTGTGCATTTGGCATTTTTATTTTTGCATTTCAAGATGCTTCTCATTTTCATTTTTATCCTGCACTGATTATTCATACAGTTTAGTCTTAGTGTACTTTAAATTACTTCACAGTGATGGGTGCACGTTTGTTTGCAATTATTTTACATGATTTCACTATTCTTTAGTTATTATTTTATTTATTACATAATTTTTTAGAGTAATTTTAGCAAAGATTCTCAGGTTTGTATAGCTTGAATCTAATTCCTCTATAATTTAGGGAAACTTGAGTGTGTCTAAAATGCTCTCATTTCTTCTGTCATGGATGCTGCAGGGATGTCTAGACTTGCCAGGGATTCCCATTTGCATGTTGAGTTCTAAATTTATTTTACAATTATTTCCCCACTTAATTCAGCCACACATCCAGGTTGTTGTTGGGTTGAAAGTGTTGTATGGCTTGTTTCCTGGGAAGAGGTATGCCCTTTTGACTTGGAGACATAATTTAGTTCACAAAACATTTATTCAATGAAATCGTTAAATATTGTTTTCTACTCCATGTTTTTCAGAAACATCAACAATCTTTTTTATAATCATTAAATCATAATCAATAAATGCAGCGTTTTCCTCTGCAGCTTCTGTTTGTCTCCCACTCTTTCCTGAGGTCTGTGGGCTCCCGTTTCATCTCTTTCTATGGTTCTATAAGCTTGTCTTTCAATGCATATGGTTCTTTTTGATCAGTACTTAGAGACACTATTGTGTGAGACTGTTGGGAGCTGGTCCCCGGATGCTTCACCTGGTGTCTCCCTGGAAGATGTTCTTTACCTCCCTGCGTTCTGCCCCTCCGTTGGTGTTGAGGCTAGTTATGCAGAGATCCACTGCTGTTGAGTTATCTGTTACTTTCACCTAATTCTCTTTTATTGTCTGCTAGTGTTTAGAGTGGTGTGTGGGGTATGGAGGTGGCAGTGTCAAGTCCATCACTCAGGCTTCTGTTTGGGTTCGTTTTATTTTAAGCCCCTCCCCGAGCCTGTGCGACCTCTGCCTCAGGGCGTCTGTTCACGTTGCACCTTTGCTAGTGGTTCTTCATGGCATATCATGCACAGAATGCACATGGCCATTTCTTTATTTCCTTGAAAATAGTATTTTCTTCCATTCTTTTTCTTTTCTTTTGTTCAGAGAATGAAACAGATTGTTTGAAATTCTCTCTTAAAAATATAATATTAAAAAAAGTGTTATGTTAGCTCCACATATCATGGCAAGGTGATTCCTAGGCAGGACTCCTGATTTCCCCTAGAATGGAGTGAGATTATTTCACTGACAATGGATTACGTTGTCCTTCCAGACTCCTCTGATTAAAGAGAGAAAAGTGGCTGTGTGACCATCGGCAGGTGAGAGGGAGCTCTGAGTCCACATGATGCTGCACGGCATCCTGCCGGAAACTTGCAGACTGTGGGTCAGATATACACCAACACTCTTCATACTGGAGCTCATTTGCTATCAAAATGTGTTTTAATTTCCGCTCTACCCTTTTTGTCTAAGACTGTCAATCATGAATAGAGAAAGAAGATTCGGTTTGTGTGGACAAAGGAAGTCTGCTGGAGCCTATTTGTATTGTCCTTGCTTCCACTGGTGAAAGTAGCATCTGTCTCAAAGTCATTTCAACAAAGCTGCCTTCAAAGCTTAGATCTGTTTAAATTAATGTCGGGGCTGGTTTGCAAAGGAGATTTGCAATGAAAACAAAGACCCATCTAAAGGGTCTACTTTCATTGTCAGAAATTTAAATGCCCTTACATTTTTATAGACTTACCTGCCTTTCTTTGGAAGATGCAAATGTACATCCTCTAATCCATTCCATACCCTGGAACAAGTTAACATGTGTGTAGCTATAGAAATTTGTAACTTATTTTATTTTATTTTATTTTCCTGAGGAAGATTTGCCCTGAGCTAACACCCATGCCAATCTCCCTCCATCTTTTAGTACACATGTTGCCAGCATAGCATGGCTGCTAACAGAGCAGTGTAGGTCCACACCTGGGAACCAAATCCAGGCCACCAAAGTGGATCACACTGAACTTAACCACTAGGCCACGGGGGCTGGCCCTGGAACTTATTTTGTACTTTTCATGGTTGAATAGTAACAAAGAATATCATTAGCATGATCATTTTACCCCTGTATAAATTCCCAACACTCAACAAAAATAATAACAGCAAATAAAGCCAACAAACTTTTCTCTCTAGAATACAGCACTTACATATTTACTCCCTTTCCTGTTAGTATTTTACTTTCTTGGAGGATCACTGTAAAACAGCTTTCTTTAAGGTGGCTTCATCAATGAAAAGCATCAGTGACAGTTACCTGGCTGGTAGGAGTGTCTTCAAGCCCGTGTGTCAGCCATATGATGATTCTTTTGTCCCCAAGCACTTGGCTTTTCCAATACCGGAATGATCAGTGCAGGGCATTTTTGGGAATCCTACACTTCATTGACTCTGGGTCATTCTGAGATGGATCACCAATTGCTGGGCCAGCTGAAGAACCATATCAACTTACAATTACTGACTTCACTCTGTGTAACTCACCCTTGGAACATACTGAATGAGATCCTGGGATTGACCTGTTCCCATCTCAGTACTTGAGATCTAGGGAACTCACTTTAGGCAAAATCTGACATCACTGGCTCTCTCCATTCGAACAGAAATTTTGGAGATTTTTGAGTACTAGGAAAATTTTAGAATATACGAGAATACTGGGTTGAACCCAGGACCTCAGAAATCTCTCTTACTAACAGGTGTTGGTTTTCCAACATCAATTAGTGTTGCTAACATTTGTGTAGTTGTTATTTGATCAGGAGCCCTCCTATGGTAAGTTTATTAAGTAAATCTTATGAATGGTATAAATTCCTCAAGCATTAATAATGATGTAAGCATTCAATAAAATAAGCTTTAATGAACCTGCCTTTTGTGGCAAATTCTGTTATGTGTGGGGCACAGAATGATCATTTTTGTTCCCTCATCCCTTGACTTACTCAGAGTGTGGTAAATGTTCCATCAACATTGAGGAATCTCAGGGTTGAATAAGTAGCTTCCTCAAACATAACAATGTGGCATCAATATCCTTGTTATAGTTCCTCAGTTTAGGGACTGACATTATCTTGATTCTGGAGAGACAGCAGCATCTAGGAAGTGAAAGCAATCTTGCACTGGGCTGAAATCTGAGGGGTTAGAACTTAAAGAAGGGATGATCCATGAGGATGTGGATCTTGTTCTGAAGACGGTTAGAGCAAAGGAAAGTCAACCTGAAGCCCAGCCAGGAAACATGCGAGAAGGTGTTTAATCACTTGGAGCAGATTTTGTGGAGGTACTATTTTCATTCATTTTATACTAAAACTCTATTGAAAAATCAAAACTGAAAAAGAAGATAAGGGAATTTTTTAGCCAAAGTATTTTCTCTTTTCTATACTCCTTGGTTACTGTCCCCAAAACTGAAAGTGACATGTGACTCCAATAGCCAAGACTGGCCCCTGCCATTGCCTGGAAGTATGATGGAGTTTGTTTTCTGGTGGCAAACAGTTGCAGCTGTGATTCACAAAGGGCTATTTCTATTACCGACAGAGAAAGGAGCAGAGATGGTAGTTAACCATCTTTTATTTCAGTTTGTTTCCTTCATATTTTTATTGAATTAAAATCTACATACAACAAATTACACAACTTGATATATTTGATGAGTTTGGGAAAACGTATACACTCATTTAATCAGCACCACAATCAAGATACATAATGTCTCACTACCCTAAAAAGTTTTGTTTTGGCTTTTCCCAGAAAACACAACTCTCAGTGTTAATCCTTGTTCTCAATGTATCACTGTAGATTCATTTGCCTGCTTTGAGATTTCATATGGATGGAATGTGTTTGCGTGTGTTCACATCTATGTGCATGCTCGTGGGTGTGCGTGTGAGTGTGTGAGTATGTGTATGTGCGTTTGCATGTTTTAACTTTATAGTATTGGGTACTTTCCTACATGTTTCATGGTTATTGACTCATAGGAATTCCTTTATAGTCAGAGAGCATACAATGTACTTCTCCAGCCTTTTCAAATTTACTGAGACATTTTATTGCCCAGCACATGGTCTATTTGGGGAACATTCCATTTTTACTTTAATAGAATGAGTATTCTACAGTTTTGCATGAGATGTTCTAAATATTTCAATTAGGTCAAGGTGATTGATAGTCTTGTTCATGTATTTTGTGCCCTCACTGAATTTTGTCTGTGTGTTCCATTAATTACTGAGACAGGGCTGTTGGCATTGCCCTCTGTGACATGTATTTGTCTATTTCAACCTTTGTCATGACAGTTTTTGCATCACATATGTTGAAGCTCTATTAGTAGGTGCACACACACGTTTAAGATTTGTATGTTTTCCTGGTGAATTGATGGTTCATCATCATTAGATATGTCTCTGTCTCCAGTAATACTCTTGTGTTGAAGTCTGTTTTGTCTGATATCGACACTGCTGACCAGCTTTCTTGTGCCTACTGTGTGCCCGGTGTATCTGTCCCATTCTCTCTTTTTCAACCTTTGTCTTAGTATTTAAAATTGGTAGGATATAGTTGTGTCTTTCTTTTCTGTTCCTTCTCACAATATAGCTCTTAATTAAAGAGATTATACCATTTACTTTAAATGAATTATTGATATGACTGGACTAGTTTGTTATGTGTTACAATTCAACACATCTAATTTTTTTTCCACTTCTCTTTCTTAGCATTTTGGGTATTTTTTAAAAATTCTGTTTCAGTTCCTCCAAAACCTATTACCTACAACCTTTTAAATTGTGTTTGCTACCTAGAGTTATTAATATACTATTCAATGTAAACTTAAGAATTTTGCAATGGTGAATTCTATTTGTTCTGTGCTATAGTTGTCATCTGTTCTATATATGCATATGTTATAAATCGTGTGATATGATTATATTTGCATAAACAGAAATTTGACTTTAAAGAAATTAAGAGAATGTTTATTTATATGTTTTCTATATTTAACATTTGGGTGCTTCTCTTTCCTACTTGCAGATCCCAGTTTCCACTGGGATTCATTTCCCTTAAGCCTTCTTCTAGAATGCACACAGAATTTTTACTGGATACAGAATTTCACATTTTCAATTTTGCTTTTATTTTCTTTCATCACTTGAACGTGTGCTCCTTTGCCATCTGCTGTCATCATGGTTCTTGTTTGTGATGGTCTTTTTATTCCATCAGCTTTCATATGCCCCCTTTTTATCTGATTTTCCACTACTTGACTACCATGTGCCAGGCATGCTGTTCTATTTATTAAACCTGCATGGGTTTTGCTGAGGAGTTTCTGGAATCTATAAGTTGATATTTTTCACTGAAACTGGAAAATGTTCAAACATTATTTAAAAAAAATTATTTGCCCAAATCTCTCTTCTCTTCTGGAACTCCAAGAATATGCATGGCAACCACATGATAGTGTCCTACAGGTCACTCATGCTCTGCTTGTGATTCTTCCTTGCTCTGTCTTCTTCAGGTTGTATAATTTCTCTTGATCTGCTTCAATTCACTGTCAATTTCACCTGTCACCTCCAAGTGGTTTTTGAGTTTGTAATTTTTTTTTTAATTTGTTATATGCAACTTTTTTCTAAAATCTCCATTGGGTTGTTTATTAATTTTTTTATTTCTGTGCTGAGATTCCTCATCTGAGCATTCATCATGACATCTTGTCTGTTAAGTCCTTTAAAATACTTGGAATAGCCGCTTAGCCTTAGTACATGCTAACTGCAGATCAGAGACATCTCATGGCTTGTTTTACTTGACCATTTTTTCTCTTGACATGGGCCATTTTTTCCCTGTGTCTATTTATGTCTAACAATTGTTTTTACTGTAAGTTAACCATTGTGGATGGTTTGATGAAGAAACTGAATTTTGTTATCTCCCTGAGAAGAGCGATGAGGCATTGTTTTATTATAGCTGGCACTTAAGTTTCTGGCTGATCACCTTGGACTTAAAAAAGATAAGGATCATTTTTTTCTTGAATTTTAGCTTCATGCTCCTCAGTTCCATCAGTGTTTCATCCAAAGCTGGGTTGTTACTCACCATTCTAACTTGGCAGGATTCAAACTCCAATTTCCACCCTTCTGTGGTGGGCACCAGCTGAAATCTCAGCTCAGATGGCCTAGGCCTCCAGATCTTGCTTTGCACCCAGGTTTCAGACTCAGCCTCATGTGTTTAAAGTTCAGAGGTCAGCTAAGGATTTGTGGGAAGCCTATAGAAAATTTGAAGCCCCCAAATATGGTTTTCCTTTTCCCCCTCAGGTTCCAGCCACTCTAGCAAGTCAAAACTTCATTCTCAGACATCTCCAGGTGAGAAAACTGGGTTTTGCTCATGTTCTGGCTACTCCACACCTTAAAACTTTGGAGGAATCTAAGAGGAAGCCACCTAAAGGGACACCTGCCCCACGTGGCCTTCTTCTTCCGCAGGGTGACACTCTAGCTTCTGCCTGCTTTTGTCCTCATCTGCCTGCAAATTGTTCTCTTAAAAATATTTTCCAGAATTTATAATTATTCTCTTGGGGATGCATGTCATTGCCTGAGCTGCAGTTCAACCTTATTCTAAGCAGTAGCATTGCTTCTCGCCTCTCCTGTGCTTGATAAGACCTGGTTTCCCAGGCTGATTAACAGCAAGGGAGCATCTCCTGTGTGCTTCCAATTAATGTGAGGAGAGCCTCCACATGCTGGACTATTCGGATGTGCAGATGACCCTTAGGCTACTCTTGGTGTGCTGATTATTAAATAACTGTGCGGTCTTAGTCGAATTTCTCTTCTCACTTCAAATGGCCTAAGCTACAACATTTAAATGATTGAACCAGTACTGCAGTAAGCACTGAGATTTGGCTTCACTGCAGATGCTTCAGCCATGTGTCACGGTGGCTGATGCTCCTTTCACTCTATAAGGTCTCCTCACTCCTCATGTCATCCACTCAGCCCTTAAACATATTTAATGATGGTTTGCATCCCCAGATGGCAATAAATAGACAGAACAAGAAGCAAAGTTCCTGTCCTCCTGCACTCTAGTGAATTCAAGAGGCTGTCAATAAATAAATAAACACAGAAAGACAATAATGGGAAAAATAGTCTGGCTTGATGGAGAGTAACTGGTAGAAGGCCTTGTAGTTTAAAAGAGGGACTTGCAAAGTTTTCTAAACAGAGAGAAAAACAATTTTAAATATCAGCTATTGGAGCTGGCCCCATTGCCTAGTGGTTAACTTCAGCACACTGCTTCAGTGGCTGGTTTTCGTTTCCCAGCCTGAACCTATACCACTTGTCAGCAGCCATGCTGTGGCAGTGACCCACATACAAACTAGAGGAAGATTGGTACAGATGTTAAGTCAGGGGGAATCTTCCTCAGGAAAAAAAAATCAGCTTTCCATTTTTATTTAAACAAAGTTGTTTAAGTGAGAATGAACTGAAATGGATACCTTCTTAGAATTATTTGAAACATACACAGGAATGAAAAGCTGATGTTGAGACATCAGTTGTGTCACCACCAAACTTGGCAACAAAATAAGAATGTCCATTATTATCCCTGTTATGAAATAGCTTGTGGGAGATCTAGCCAATGACATTAGAAAAAACATTTAAAATGATAATAAACATTGCAAAGGAAGAAGCAAAACTATACTTATTAGCAGAAAATATCACTGTTTACCCAGAAATTCAGTGAAACTAAAGTGATACAGTGAACTGTCTCTTTCACACATCAGCTCCGCAAAGGCCACACACCTCAACACAGCATTGTGTGGGTGAACCCTATGGGCTGACTTGTGCCCCTCAGTTTCATGTGTGGAAGTCATAGCCCCAAGGACCTCAGAATGTGACCTTATTGGGATGCAAGGTCATTGCAGATGTAATTAGTTAAGATGAGATCATCCAGTCTCATCTAACATGACAGATGTCCTTATAAAAAGGCAAACTTGTGCACAAACGCACAAGGGGAGGGAATGCCACTTGAAGCCAAAGAGCACACTGAGGGTACTCAGCCACTCTGAAACCCACTAGACAGACTTACCCCATGACCCTGAGAATGTGTTCTGGACAGTCCCACAGAGAGACTCGTAAGAGAAGCCAACCTGCACAAGGGTGTTGGGTGTTGGGTCCTTTTGTCTCTCACAGCCTGGGACTCATGTCCTCACACACATGCAGCCTTTGTAGACTCCCTGGTAACTCCATGACCTACAGGCCAACCTCAGACTTCCAAGGGACCCCAAAGCACAAAGTCATCACCACGTTTGTTAGAGGTCAGTTATTGGATACACCACCACACTTCCCTGCCTCACCTGGCCTTTATGCCACAGAAACAGGACCATGATCAATAATACCTCCTCCTAAATATTTATGAAACTCAGGAGCCCATGCAACTGACATTCCTCAAAGAAGTCATTCAACCCAAAGTGAATTTAAAGCCGTATCTCTGGTGAGTAGGAACTCCTGGAAACTGTTGAAATACAACTTCCCTTCCCCTCTGTAATCCTAAAGCTTTCTTTCAGCTCACTTAACAGTAGGCCTACATTGTCTGCTTGTTATGGATGATTTTCTATGAATTCATTTTTCATTAGTGCTAAGCTCTGTCTATTTCCGTGAGCATTTGTGCTCTTTAAACTCAAAAGCAAGTTGAGTTTACCAGAAGAGAAAGGTAAGCAGATAGATTGCATACTGTTCAAACTAGTAGTTTTTAATCGACATAAGTCTAGTCATCTTGACAAAGAATTGACCCTTCATAAGTTTCTCTTCTGAGTGTAGGATTGGGACATACCCACTGGGAAGGAGGCTGGGTGCTGGGAAGCTGTCTTTCCTTCTTTCTGAAGGGGCATCTCTGGTCAGGCCACAGACTTGCTGCCTCTAACTCTTATTTCCTTCTGTTGTCAAGCAGCATTTGGTGAAAACTGCAAATTCAGAGAACTAGCCTTGTCCCAGGCTGCTGTTGGGTTGGCCTGCTTTTCTATGCAGTGTATCAGATACAAGGATTAACTGGTGGGGGTTGCAACTGATGGCATTTTCAGGAATCTCCAGGAAATACAACTCTACAACATGCAGATAGGGTGTATTTGAGAGGGTTGCTATAATTACAGAATTTTAATGCAACTCTGCTAGGATCCTGAGCTATTTTTCATGCACTTGTGGAGATCAGCCCCATCCAGGGTGTAAATCTTCTCAGAGACACCTCCTCCAAGTCAGAGACTCTCCAGATGTCCCTTTAAGGATTCATCAGACCTTACATTACACCCCTGATCTGGATTTACTGAAAATCTGCTTCACCTACATGGGGTGCTGCACATCAGTTCATGGACAGGTTGCAAATTTATGGAGCAACTGTGGCCAAGTGGCTGCCTCCTGACTCCTGCGGCTGCTGGAGATTAACTGCTCTCCTCTGTCAGGCAGAAAGGAGTTATGGTCAGTCCACAGGGCCTCCATAATTTTCCCCATATAGGATTGAATCTCAGTTAGGAAAAGTGGCAGCCATACCACCATTTCTTGTAACAAAAGGGGTTGGGAGAACTTTGATGTTGCCATGACAGTTGGATGTGATGCAGAATCCAGAGATGACTGTCACTGTCTGTTCTCTGAACAGACACATCACTTGTCATTTTAGACCTGCTGTCAGTGTGACATGTACCTGGCCTGGCCTCAGGCTGAGTGTAACATCCCACAGAGCTTCCTGGTACCCCATGGATGGGAGCCTCTGCTTCCACGAAGAGGGAGGAGATGGTCATGGTTTATAAATGGAGGCTACCATCTCCTACCAAGTGCCCCAACAAAATCTGGGATGTGGGTGAGCCCACACATGAGCTCATTGTGTGACTTTTACAGTTGCCCTGAGACAGAAAGAAGGATCAGAGCTCAGGGTCTGCTGTTGATGAACCAAAGTTAAACATCAGGTCAATGGAAGCAGCTCTGAAGCTTCTCTGAGACCTGCAGCTGCTGCTAAGGGCAGAGCAGGCACTGGATTTCAGATCACCAGAGACTGCCTTCCTGTTGGAGGACATCTGGATCTTGGGTGAGAGGAAACAAAGCTGAGACACAAGGGGGTGGCAAAGCGGATCTAACACACACATCAGTGAGTGTCCACCGTGCCTGCTGTGTGGGAATAAATGGCTCCTGAAAGAGTGTAGTTTGACAAATGTGCTCCACACAGCCTCACAGTTCACAAGCATCTGGGTGCCTTGTCAGGCCCTAAAGCAGGCCTAGTATATTCTGCTGTAGGTCCCGATTTGCAGAGGAAGGACCTTCACAGAGTGGCCTGCAGAGATCCAGGGTTTTCTAAGAAAATTTAGGTGAGACACTTTTTCTCAGGCATGGTGTCCACCACCACCTTGTCTTCTCTCTGCCACCTGCACTTTGTCAACAAGGAAACTTAGCTAATGAATTTTAAATAGCCTTTTAAACTCCCCCATCCTTTCTCCTTGTGAAATGTGGTATTAATTTTTAGACCTGAAAACCCCTGTAAGCAGATTTGTTTTACGAGTCATCTGTGGTAAAGATTTGACACTGTGAAGTCAGGGGGACTTGAACTGTGAAATATTGATCTGGTTTCCATGACCCTTGGAGCACTGTGCCTGATGCACATGGAGAAGTGAGTAGATGTTTGATTAATTCAGGGAAAGTCATAACTATCGATCTGACCATGGTCAAGACTGCAGGTTCAATTGCTAAATCACCAAGCTCATCAGAGGAATACACAACATCACCTCCTAGGATTTTAAGGCTGATTCCAAACCTAACCATCATGCAAAGAGAAAGGAGGATAGAGGCCTTTCAGAGGTTGATCATAGCAGAATGTATTGCAAGAAAGGCAAAATGCTGAAGCACAGGAAAATAAAGAAGAATGAAAGAATGGGAGGACATGGTAATAAAACCCTAAAATGCGCATTTTTCTTAAATTCTTTATAGCATAATACTTTGGATATAAAAGAAAACAATCGGGACTAGAATCCCCAGATTATTTCAAAATGGTAAATAATGTGGAGTCAAATCATGCAGAAGTGATTCTGTAGCTCAGGGGATATAGTGGCAATTACCCAATCTTGGTTGTGAAGGATATTTGTTTACAATATACCTGGTTTTAGACACTTAGAATAACCAGAGGAAGAAAAAGCCTGGAATGTACACATTTCAACCACAAGAGAAACAGAAACACATGGAACAACACCAAGGAGAAACAAGACCTTGGTCAAGTCACCTCAAGAGGAAAAAGAGAAGCAAAGAGAAGGGACAAACAGACCTAGCAAATGGAACAAGTGTTTGATTAGGAATTAGGACCAAGAAACTGACTGAAGGGACATGGGAACGTTATCCAGGAAATTGAAAGTTAAATTCTTTCTGTTGTTGTTGCTGTTGAGGAAGATTGGCCCTGGGCTAACACCCGGGCCAATCTTCCTCTGTTTTTCATGTGTGCCGCTGCCACAACATGGCTTGATGACTGGTGTGTAGGTGTGTAGGTCTGCACCTGGGATTCAAACCCATGAACCCTGAGCTGCCAAAGCTGAGCATGTGAACTCAACCACTATGCCACCGGGTTGCCCCTTAAATTGTTTTTAAAGAAAAATAAAATAGACACACTTTCACTAAGAAGTGGCACAAAGGATTAATATTTAGATGTTCAAAAAATCTTTGTATTTCAATAAGAAACACACAAGCATTCCAAGAGGAAATTGAATAAAGTATATTTTTGTGTAACTCAGAGTAAAGGGAATAGAAATGTCCAATTAACGTGTGAAGGGGCTCAGCCTCACTAATCAATTTATAAACAATGATAAAAGAGATATAGT
Source organism: Equus caballus (assembly GCF_041296265.1). Lineage (NCBI taxonomy): Eukaryota > Metazoa > Chordata > Mammalia > Perissodactyla > Equidae > Equus > Equus caballus. Next base: position 8,865,006 of record NC_091704.1, read on the forward strand.
TTCTCATTTCATATTAAAACATCACAAATGTATAGGAAATGCATGTGCTCATATTTTTTGACTGGACTATGGATTGTTTTAAACTGTTTTGGAAGACAACTGGTGATATTGGTCAAAATCTGAAGTGGCCTTTTTCATTATACACCAAAATACGGGCCAGCCTGTGAACTCCCGAGGAAGTCTGTGATGTCCTCCACATTTGTAAAACCTCAGAAAGGCAGGATGCACAGGGATCAGGGCAGTCTTAGACCACAGTGACCTCCAGCTGTATCTACACATGAAATTTAAGAAATGATCCTTAACAAATACAACTTGAAAATGCAGCCAGATATGCACCTCATCGACTGTGACCCATCCTCGTGCAGGTAGAACATCCTTAAACAGGCACCAGCTGTGATGTCTGGAACATGTCTGAGCAAGTTTCATGGCCCTTGAGAAGAAGACTGAGTGGGTCCTCAGCAGGGAGTGGGGATGGCAGACTGGAGGCTGGGAATGTGCCGGGCAGACCCAGGCTGATGTCACACACTCAACACCAGAAGGAGACTGTGTCAAGAGTCTTCACTGAGGAAACAACAGAGCCCAGGGCTCTGTCTTGCATTTTTTCAAACGCAGCTAACCTGGGGGCATCACACCACATGTGTGCTCTCCATCAGCTTTTCTTAGGAAACAAGAAGAATTGTGGTGGAGGAAGCTCTCTGAACCTCTGCTTCTCCCCTCTGGCACACCCTCTCTGCCCCTCCCAGTGATCAAGTGGCCTCAGCTGGGTAGGGCCTCAAATGCAGGCTCATCTCTCTCTGTCGAACAGAGTGGACACATTGTCTGCAGAGGACACTCACTGTCCAGCAAGTCCGTCAGCCTCAGGATATGCTGGGTAATGCATCTGTAGTAGTCAGGCCTTTCAACCTTGACCCCGTGACCCTGGGCTGCAGGTACACAATGGGGGTTGTCGGAGGGCCCCAAGGAGGGAACCTGGTGCCAGCTCACATGAGTGCAATGGTCTGTGGGGCAGCAAGATGCTGGGTTGAAGTCTTGCAGAGCCCGTGGTGGCCAAGGCTCTGCAGCAGCTGTGGGCAGCTGTTCCTGGTGTTTTGAGTCTCTGTACTGACACCAGGGAGGGAAACTGAGTCACGGTGGGGCCCAGAGCAGAGGAGGGCCAGGGAGGGTGGCCCCGAGGACAGCAAGGGAAGGATTTTGGAGGACTCCCTGGGCCTCGGTGGCCTCACATTAACACCTGGATTGTGGAGTTGTCTGCTTTACACGGAAATCCTACTGCCTTCTTAGAACTTTCCAGAACCCTCTGAAAGCATCAGATGGCCCCTCCACCAGAGTACTTTCTCTGGAGATGCCTTGATCCTACGTTATCCCCATTTCTGGTTCAGTCCCAGGACTTTCACACTGACCATGACCTCAGGCTCAGAATGAACAATAAACTATTTTTAGAAGTTGCAGATTTTTTAAATAAAAAATAGCATATGCTTATTGCAAGAAAACTGGAAAAATTTTTAAAAATCAACATAATCCTCCCATTACCCACTAGACACATTTTTCCGTGTCTCCCAGAATTTTCTACATTTAATAAACATTCATAAATACACATAGACATAGACTTATGTTTAGATAAATACATATTCAAATTTTCTTAATTGAAATATTGATTTTCCTGATCTTACTTTTATCAATTAGGAACAGTCTGAAAAGCTTTTATAATTGATGATTTTTTACTTCAATTCAAGTATTTTAGAGCATGAAGCAGCCATAGACTCCATCAGCAGCCCCAGTGAGTCCCACCACTGGCCCAGACCTACAGGACGGTGAACAGGACCTCCCGTGCCCAGAACCACCTGTGTTCAGGTAAGTGGTTGGGAAACTTGCCCAGGTGCTGATGACGATTTATTAAAAAGAAGTTAAAGTTGAAAACAAGTGTTTCATTTCATGTCCAGTAAAAACTAATTGAGAATCTATATATGAAGCTTTACTTCCTAAAGATGCCAACACTTTTATTTAATTTTTACCTTTTACTAAATTTGCCCCAACTATAATACACCAGATTATCTTTTTAATATTCTCAAATGAAACTGTAAATACTGAGTATTAATAGATCTTTTATCACTATCATTAAACACCAATGAATATAACTTCAAATTAATTACCTATTAACTCTTAATTATTTCATTTCTAGAGAAATTAACATAGTTTCAAATTAAGCTGATAGTACTCAGGAGGAACTCAAATTGTATTATTTTGTAAAATCTAGTTTTTGTGAATTGAGGCCTTCCAAATTTTTCATTTTTTACTTATCTAGTCTTGCAGAAATGCACATATATGGCTAAATAAATTAGATGAAACTAAAAGAAGTCAAGTTGTTTAATAAGTTTTTGCAACTACAGAGGTAATTTATACTTGAAAGAATAAAGAATTCAATATACAAATGCACATTTTTGAAGGATGTCAAAGTTCATTTACAAAGCTTGTGCAAAGCTTATGGCAATTCTTCAATCTATATTACAATTGGACAAGGTCTAAAGCAAAAATTTGAAACTGGAAACTTGCTGATCAGGTGTGAGCTTGTGGAAAGTGGCCTCCTGAGAACTGGATAGAACTGGCTTGCGTCTCCTCCAGCCCGTCCTGGGTCAGCCTTGCAGCCTGAGGGTAGCTGCTCTGTGAATCACACGTTTTCTTTTCACACGTTCATCAGCATCAGGATAATAAAGGTCCAGTTCTTGTCCACAGATGTGCAGTGGGGACCGTCACTGCAGCAAAAACCTGGAAAACTGAAATGCACGAGAAATTTCCAGTCTTGCAGCTCCATTTCACCACCAGTGGCCATCTCTGCAGGTGTTGACCCTGGTTTTATTAACCTCCTTCTGTATCCTCTGGTTAATGAATGAAAAGGGAGTCCACAATCAACCCATTAAAGATGAAGCATAATGGGTTTTGGGCATGAATCACAGATGCAGAGGAAGGACACACTTCCTCCTTTCCACAAGGCAGGTGCATCATGCCGTGCTTCCTACAGCTCTCTCTGTGGCTAGCAGATGCTGGGGAGATGCCAATGGGCTCATCTTTTACACAAGAAAAGGGATCACTACCACTTTGTGCCCCTAGGTATCCAGGTTGGAAGAGCTTCACATTTTATTTTCTTTTTCTGACTCACCCAGGTTATTCTACTTATGGTAGAAAGTCTGAACATAATTTGAAAAAAGAAATATTTGATGGTTTTGAGAGCTACTTTGGCAGCAAGAGCCTCTAGGTCAGCACCTGGGGAGGAGAGCAGCCAAGCCATGGGCCTGGAGATGGATCCACATTTGCCTTTTGGTAGCAGCTAGTTCTGAAAGGACCATCTGAGAAGCCTTCTTGTGAGTTTGGCAGGGGGCGTCCATCAGAGGGAAGGTCTTGAGAGCACCTGAAGCTTTCATGGGGACCCTGACATCCTACAAGTAATTGTCCCAGAAATAAGCCAGTTCCAATAGGGGTGGGACCATTAAGTCACACCATCAGAATACCTTGTTGGTTTAATATTTGCCTACCACAGGCAAGGAAACCCTGGGGGAAGACGAGACTTTCCTGGAGCCTCACATTTTTCCTTACGTTTTCACCACAGTGCCCTGCACTCATCAAAAATAACCAGGTGAACAAAGAAAAAGAATTGTACAAAAACAAAGACAAGAAAAAAAAGCTAGAGTAGATCTAGATATTACATTTACAAGTCGTTATAAGACACTGGTTTTAAAATAATTACAACTTATTTGTTCAAGGAATTAACTTTTTTGAGAATTTTGTCAGACAATTTTGGAAACTATGAAAAATAATTTGGAAACTATGAAAAATTCTAAGAGAATTTAGAACAAAATATATTAACTGGAAATAGGAACATGATAGGTGGATTGTAAAACAAATTCTGTGCATCTGAAGAGATAATTAGTGAACAGGAAAACAGAGCAGAGGAAATACTGAGACTGATGCATGAGAAACCCAAGGATGGGTGGTGATGGAAAGAGCCTCCCACACATAGGGCATGAGGGAATATCAGGGGTGGTGTAACTGGATCCCCAGAAAAAGGAGAGAGAGGAAACAGGCCACATGTCAGAAGAAGCCTTGAATGTTCTCAAACAAGAAAAAAAACACCAAGTGAATGATTTCAGAAGCATTAAGAACATGACACAGGATGGATCCAAAGAAAGGCCCATCAACTACCTCAGTGCTTTGAAACACAAAGATAAATCTTAGAGCATGATGAGAGCAGAGACAATTCGTGTCAAAGAACAGAAGTTGACGACCCCCAACTTCTTACCAAGTAGAATGAAGCGCAGAAGAAAATGTACACAAAAGTGCTGACACTGGGAACTGCCAACCTGGACTACTGTCTCCACGCAGATAACTAAGAGAATTTGTCACCTGAGTACCAACAACAAAAGGCAGATGTTGACCACAGGTGGCAGCTCAGTGTTGCCAGTAGAGCACAGACTGAAGGAAAAGATAAATATGAGGGCACATCTAAATACCTATTGAAAGTATAAAGCAATATGGTAATGCTTTGGGGGTTTATGCTCATATGAAATTTAAAAAGACATCAATAATAACACCAATGGCAGGAAAAATAAAGGGGCTTCTAAGGTCCACACATTGTCCATGAAGGGGTCCAAGGAAAATGATATGGACTTTATAAAACAAGAGAGCATGCTATAAAGGCTGCATAAACAGTGAAAGAATATTAATCAGATGCTCATGAGGGAGGGGGGAGGAAGAGAATCATTATGGATGAATAAACCCAAAGAAGGCAACAAGGAAGCACAGAACAGGCAGAATAAAGAGCAAACAGTGGCAAACAGTGATAATGGTGCCTAGATGTCCAATATCAGTGATTTTGTGACATGTAAATGGAATAAATACTCCATTAGAAGGCAAAGTTTCTTAGAATAAAAATAAAATCAAAATATGCGCTCTTAGGTTGATCTTAAAGTATCCGTACAAGTTGAAAGGATAATGTATACGTTGTATAAGTAATGCTAAAAAGAAAACTCGAGTAGTACACCAATTTCAGACAACGCTGGCTGACGGGAGAAAAATTCGATGGGAACAAGGACATTGCGGAGTGATAAATGGGCCACTCCACCAGCAGGATGTAAGGATCCTAAACTTGTGTGCAGAGAACTGGGGAGAGATTCTTGGGAAGTGGCCCAGGACAGGTATTTGTACCTGTGCTATTAGTTAAATAGTCTAATTTAACAAAACATTAGTGATGGTTCCTATCACATGGCTTTACATTCTCAGTCGCCACTATCAAGTGTTAGGGATCTAACATCTTGTATTTTAACTGGGTCCTATTTACATGTGTTCTGGAAATTACTACATGTTTATTTACCCTTGGGAAACTGGCCATCAGTAGATGGTAAAAACTCTGTCCCCAGAGACCTTATTGGTGGTGGCAGGGGTATGTCTACACTTTTAGATAAGGCAGAACGTGACTGACATGTTTACACAACATAAGAATGGTCTTTGGTTCATCTAAAGACACTCACAAACACTGTCTGTATAGGTAAATTTGGTTAAATCATCTTGAAGCCCTTAATTTAGAGAAGCTAACAAGTGAAACATTTGCTCTCCTCTCCAGGTTAAGAGCACACAATTTTCAAGAGTGACTAATTTGTACTTACTATCATGGTTAATGTTTCCCTTCTCCTCATTCTCCCTTAAATGATCATTTCCTTGCAAACTTTGATTTACTTAAAAACAAAATTCTTTAGAGATGGACATGACATTTGAATTGAAACTATGGAAGGATGTTAATGCAATAGCCCAACATATTTTTGTTGAGCAATTAATAATTTCATTAATTGACCAAGTAAACAAATAGTTCTTTGAAGAAAATAGCAATCACAAAAGTTTTTTTTTTATAATTTGTTTTATAAACATTGCTGTAATATCAAAGGTAATAATATTAATATCAGGCAGTGAGTAAGCTCATTTCCAGTGTTTAAATATAACAAATGGTTGACAATTATTTATTTATGCTGTTTTCATTGATTCAAGAATCAGTATTTTAAAATAATCTTTATTTACCATTCATTAGGAAAATGTGCAGCACTATCTGTGCAGATGTTACAGAAGAGACTAAGAATATCAATATTAAATAAAAAATAACATAGAGATTAGTTGAAATATATAAAGAGAATGTTTCACTATCGTATACACAGTTAAAGTGGACGACTTTAGAGGTATATCTATAGGACTGGATTCCTTCTTTTCCAATTGTATGTAAAGATGGTTCAGTCTCACTAACCGAACTTTCTGAATATTGCTCAATGTCTGCTAGTTTGCCATTCCTGATATACTTGAATTATTAATAAAACCCCACATTAGCTAACATATTAACCATTTCAAATAAGACACATGTGTGATGGTCAAATATATCAGGTATACTGAACAAGGCTAAATAATGAGTTAAAAAAGATAACAGCTTTAAATTTGTATTCTTTGTGGGGCTGGCCCAGTGGCACAGTAGTTAAGTTCACACGTTCTGTTTTGACGGCTCGGGGTTCGCTGGTTTGAATCCTGGGTGCAGACCCAACGTCGCTTTGCAAGCCGTGTAGTGGTATGCGCCCCACATATAAAAGTAGAGGAAGATGTGCAAGGGTGTAAGTTCAGGGCCAGTCTTCCTCAGCAAAAAGAGGAGGATTGGCAGCAGATGTTGGCTCAGGACTAATCTTCCTCAAAAAAATAAAAATTGTGTTCTTTGATTTCTGCCAACTATCATTTGATGTCCAAAGGATAATTGAAATTAAATTGTTCTATTATAGATCCAAAATAAAGGATTCACAGTACCTGTGTTTATTGGCATCAGCTTTAGATAACTCAATACATTCATCACTTACAGGATATTAATAAAGAGGACACATAGCCTCTAGTATTTAAAGACGAAGGATTTATACATAAAGGTATATACCCAAACTAAAAATAAAGTGCTGGATTATGGGTTATTCTTATAAATAGTGGCTTGATCATTCTGTCAAGATTGAGCATTAAAGCAGTTAAATATATTGTATGTAAATAGATTAATATGCAATAAATAGTTCCTTAGTAAATAATCAGTGACTGATATTTAAAACAAATTTGTCACAAATGTAGTAATATTAAATATCACTGTATTTATTAAATATTGCTCACCCATATTTATTTGTCACCTATATTAATAATCTAGCTATCAGCCTTTGCTAAAATTTCTCAATATGTATAGAAAATAGTTTTTACCTTAACGTTTATATAGCTTTTTTACTCATAATTTATAAGAAATATAATTTACTCTCACTTGAATATTAGTCTGCTCCCTTGCCAATGTAAAAAATGATGTTACTTCTTATGAATCAAATGCTGTCTAACCACACTATGACTAGCAGTTTTGTGTTGTGGCACTGAGCAAATTGAGGAATACAAAATAAATCAATTAATCTTACTTTTTGTTCTAGCATCCTTATTTTTTTCAATCCCTTTCGCATTTTTATACCAAACAATAAACACACATGTACCATTTTACTTAGAGTAATATAGTTATAGAGAGGTGATGAGAGATAGATAGGTAGATAGAGCTATAAATATAAATATAAATATATGAGTATCTGTAATAATTTAAGTACATGCAAATATGAATGTTTAACTTTAGGAAGTAGATTTAGAATTCAATGATATAACTAAGTTTACTTCAACGTTTCCCAAAGGTTTTATAAATAACACTTGGATAACATTTTTAAGGCGTAATATGATTTTGAAAGTAAATTATAATTTGTAATCCCGCAACTAAAACAATTATTTTCAATTTTTAAGAGATGCATATTTTCTTTTTTTAAAACAATTGGCAGCATAATATAAAGTAAGTAACCCACCTATCTTATGAGTCTTTCATTTCTAGTTAATGTTTTATTTGTAATTCCATAATATTTTTCACTTGTAAATTTTCCAATAGGGATTTGTCATATCTTACATCTGAGGTGGTTTGAGATTAGACTCACTCCAAAAATTTTATAGTAAAAACTTTTCAAAAATGTGTCAGCCATATTTATGTGTTCGTTTGTTTTAAAGAACACCTGGGTTTATTCAGAAATAACTTTTCTAAAATTTGCAGAAGCGGTCTTCATTTCTAACTAAGAATCAAGTGGTCTTATCTATGTTTGTTTACTTCCAGTACATGACTGTGGTTTAAACTCCATAATTAAAATTTCCTTATAAGAAAATTCTCTTGTCTTATAAATTCCTTATAAGACTTGTACATTAAGAAAAAACAAATTAAAAAAGAAAATTTCAAAATTATAATTTCATCACATAAAGGGAAGAGTCTATTTATCTAGTTCAATCAACACAAACCAGCTAGTGCAAACTTTACTAAGTTATTTTGGAGATACCAAACAAGTAGGTAGTTTAGTATGAAAAAAGATAAGGTGTCTCAAGTGTTAAGACACCTTCTGATTTTTAATACCACGTCTTATCTTTCCATCTAATATTTGGAGAAAGAGATAAGTATTACAGATTTCTCTCTTCTAATTTATTTTAAGACAAATTACTTTCTGGACTCTCTATTTGTTTGTATTTTTATGTAATGAGATGTTTCCTCACTGGAATCAGACACCAAAAAAAGCAATATTGCTTTCTTTCACTAAAACCCCAGTGCCTGGTATAGCTTATGGGTGATTAACTTTTGATGACAATCAGACCAAATGAATTATGATTTGAAAAACTACCATTGGGTATGGTCGTATAATAATGGTAAAAACAATTATGTTCACGCATTAGAAAAAATGAAATCAAACACCAACTTAAAGATTAAGAAGTGAAAAGATCATTTGTTAGGGAGAAGTAGAGGTGAATAATAAATCAGTTGTGCTTAGCAGGTAAAACTCAGTTTGTTGTCTTCTGGGAGGTAAATTTTTGAGTGTAAACATTTATTTGAAAGATTAAATAAGACTTTAGCACGTACCAGTCACATGTTGGAGAAAGGTAATTTATGACAGAAACAGTGTAGCCAATTTTTTTTTCCAGGTAATTTTATTGGGATTATAGTGATTTGTAACTGTGCAACTTCAGGTGTACCTTGTTGTTTATCAATTCCTGAATACTCTCCATCATACTCACGCCCAGTAGTCCAGTTTTTCTCCATCACCACACATATGTGTCCCTTTATCCCTTTCGTCCACCCCCCAACCCCCTTCTACTCTGGTAACCACTAATCTATTCTCTTTATCCATGTATTTCTTATCTTCTACATACTCGTGAAATCATGCAGTGTTTGTCTTTCTCTGTCTGGCTTATTTCCCTTAACATCATACCCTCAAATTCCATCAATGTTGTTGCAAATAGGATGATTTTGTCTTTTTTATGGCTGAGTAGTATACCAGTGTATATATATACCACATTTTCTTTATCCATTCATCTATAGATGGGAAGTTGTGTTGCTTTCACACCTTAGCTATTGTGAATAATGCTTCAATGAATATAGTAGTGTATAAGTCTCTTTGGATCTTTGATTTCCAGTTCTTTGGATAAATACCCAGTAGTAGGATAGATGGATCATATGCTATTTCTATTTTTAATTTTTTGAGAAATCTCCATACTGTTTTCCATAGTAGCTGCACCAGTTTGCATTCCCACCAGCAGTGTATGCAACGTTCCCCTTTCTCCACATGCTCTACAACATTTGCTGTTTTTTACCTTGGTAATTTTAGCCACTCTGATCAGTGGAATGTGATATCTCATTGTAGTTTTGATTTGCATTTCCCTAATAATTAGTGATGTTGAGCATCATTTCATCTGTCTGTTGGCCATCTATCTATCTTCCTTGAAAAAATGTCTGTTCATATCCTCTCTCCATTTTTTGATTGGGTTGTTTGGGGGTTTTTTTTGTTGAGTTGCATGACTTCTTTATATATTTTGGAGATCAACCCCTTGTCTGATAAATTATTTGCAAATATTTTCTCTCAGTTGATGGGTTGTCTTTCCATTTTGTTCCTGATTTTCTTTGCTTTGAAGAAGCTTTTTAGTCTGATGTAGTCCCATTTGTTAACCTCTTCTTTTGTTTCCCTTGGCTGAGTAGACATGGTATTTGAAAAGATGAGTCTGAGACAAATGCCAAAGACTGTTTTGCCTATATTTTATTCTAGGAGTTTTATGGTTTCAGGTCTTACATTCAAACCTTTAATACATTTAGAATTAATTTTTGTGTATGGTGCAAGATAATGGTCTACTTTCATTCTTTTGCATGTAGCTGTCCAGTTTTCCCAAAACCATTTATTGAAGAGACTTTATTATCTCCATTGTATGTTCTTGGCTCATTTGTCAAAGATTAATTGTCCATAGATGTGTGATTTTATTTCTGGGTTTCCCATTCTTATCCATTGATCTGTTTGTTTGTTTTGAATACTACAGCTTTGTAGTATGTTTTGAAGTCAGGGGTTGTGATGCCTCCAGCTATTTTCTTTTTTCTCAGGATTGCTTTGGCTATTTGGAGTCTTCTGTTGTTCCCTATAAATTTTTGGATTTTTTTGTACTATTTCTGTGAAGAATGTCAATGGGATTTTGATTGGGATTGCATTGAATCTGTAGGTTGCTTTAGGTAGTATGGACATTTAACTATGTTTATTCTTTTGACCCATGAACATGGCATATCTTTCCATTTCTTTATATCTTCTATAATTTCTATAATTTCTTCCAATAATGTCTTATAGTTTTCACTGTACACTTTACCTCTTTGATTAAGTTTATTCATAGGTCTTTTATTCTTTTTGTTGTAATTTTCAATGGGATTGTATTCTTGATTTCTCTTTCTGCTAGTTCACTGTTAATGTATAGGAATGCAACTGATTTTTTAAAATTGATTTTGTACCTTGCAACTTTGCTGTAGTTATTTATAATAGTTTTCTGGTGGATATTTTAGGGTTTTCTATATATAGGATAATATAATCTGCAAATAACAAAAGTTTCACTTTTTCCTTTCCAATCTGGATTCTTTTTATTTATTTTTCTTGCCTAATTGCTCTGGCCAATACTTCCGGTAGTATGTTGAATAAGAGTGGCAAGAGTGGCACCTTGTCTTGTTCCTGTTCTCAGAGCGATGGCTTTCAGTTTTTCACCATTAAGGATTATGTTGGCTGTGGGTTTATCATATATGGCCTTTATTATGTTGTACTTTCCTCCTATACTCATTTTATTGATAGTTTTTTAATCATAAATGGATGTTGGATCTTGTCAAATGCTTTCTGTGAATTTATTGCAATGATCATGTGATTCTTATTCCTCATTTTGTTAATGTGGTGTATTACATTGATTGATTTGGAGATGTTGAACCATCCTAGCAGCCCTGGAATAAATCCCACTTGATCATGGTGTACGATCCTTGTTATTTATTGCTGTATTGGGTTTGCCAATATTTTGTTGAGGATTTTTGCATTTATGTTCATCAGCAATATTGGCCTGTAGTTCTCCTTCTTTGTGTTGCCATTGTCTGCTTTTGGTATCAGGGCGATTTTGGCCTCGTAGAATGTGTTAGGAAGCATTCCATCTTCTTCAATTTTTTTCAATAGTTTGAGAGGGAGAGATACGAACCTTCTTTGAATGTTTGGTAGAATTCTCCAGAGAAGTCATCTGGCCCTGGACTCCTGTTTTGTGGGAAGTTTTCAATTACTGCTTCAACCTCTGTACTTGTGATCGGTTTACTCAGATACCCTATTTCTTCTTGATTCAGTTTTGGGAGTGTGTATGAGTGTAGGAATTCATCCATTTCTTTTACATTATCGAACTTGTGGGCATATACTTTTTCATAGTATCCTCTTATAATCCTTTGTATTTCTACAATATCTGTTGTAGTTTCCCCTCTTTAATTTCATATTTTATTTATTTGGCCTTCTCTCTTTTTGTTTGGTGTGTCTGGCTAAGAGTTTGTCAATTTTGTTTATCTTCTCAAAGAACCATCTCAGTTTCAGTCATCATTTCTATCCTTTTTTTTGGTCTCTATTTCATTTTTTCTGCTCTGATTTTTATTATTTCCCTACTTTTTCTGACTTTGACCTTCATCTATTCTTCTTTTTCTAGCTCTGTTAGGCGCATTTTAGATTACTTATTTGAGATTTTTCTTGTTTGTTGTGGTGGGCCTGTACTGGTATGAATTTCCCTCTTATGACTGCATTTATTGCATCCCATAAGAGTTAGTATGTTGTATTTTCATTTTTGTTTGCCTCTAATCATTTTGTAATTTCCCCTTTGACTTATTCAGTGATCCAATAGTTGTTAAATAGCATATTGTTTAGTCTCCAGATATTTCTGACTTTCTCACTTTTGTTCGTATGGTTGATGTCCAGCTTCATAGTACTGTGATTGGAAAAGATGGTTAGCATGATTTCAATCTCCTTAAATTTACTGAGGCTTGCCCTTTGTCCAAGCATATACTCTATCTTTGATAATGTTCCATGTGTACTTGAGATGAATGTGTATTCTGCTGTTTGAGGATGGGATGTTCTCTCTATATATATCTATTAAGCCTATCTGCTCAAGTGTTTCATTGAAATCCACTATTTCCTTGTGGACCTTCTGTCTGGATGGTCTATCTATTGATGTAAGTGGGGTGTTGATGGCCCCCACTATGATCGTGTTGCTGTGAATTTCTCCCTTAAGGTCTGTTCATCATTGCTTTATGTACTTTGGCATCTCGGTGTTAAGTGCATATATATTAATGTGTTATGTCCTCTTAGCAGAAAATCCCTTTTATCATTGTCTCCTGCCCCTCTTTGTCTCTCCTTGTCTTTTTTATCTTGAAGTCTGCTTTGTCTGATATAAGTATGGCAACACTTGCTTCCTTTTATTTGCTGTTTGCTTGGAGTATTGTCTTCCATTCCTTTTCGCTAAGCCTGTGTTTGTCTTTAGAGCTGAGATGTGTTTCCTGGAGGCAGCATATTGTTGGGTCTTCTTTTTTAATCCACTAAGCTGCTCTGTGTCTTTTGATCGGAGAATTCCATCCATTGACATTTAGAGTTATTATTGATATTTGAAAGCTTAATGCTTTCATTTTATCTCTTGTTTTCCAGCTGTTCTATGTTTCCACTGTTTTCATTCCCTTGTACGTCTGACTGCCATTTCACTTTGGAGGTTTTCTTTGGTGGTTTTGCAGATTTTCTTTTTATTTATGAATTGTGGCTCTGCTCTGATTTTTTGTTTAGTCGTTACTGTTACATTTGCATAAAAGATCTCATAGATGAGATTCTCTATTTTCTCACAGCCTCTTTTCTCCATTAGCCTAAGTAGGTTCCATCCCTTTCCTCCAGCCTATCCTGTTTTTCATACACTATTGTTTCTTAGTTAGTAAGTTCTTTCTTGCATTGAGTGGAAGTGTACTTTCTTACTTCTCCTACCCATCCTGTCTTTTGGAGACACAAGTAGAGTCTGGATCCCAGTTCCATGGAACATCCTTAGAAAAATGGGAAGATGGTCAAGTATTCTCAGACTTTTTGAGTTGAAGCATCTCCAGTTCATCAGCCATCCCTTAAAAAACATGGTTTCATGTCAGGTCACCACATTGGTAGTTTCTTTTGTTTCAATTAATTTTTAAACAGTAGGATTTGGAAGGGAATGCACTACTCTAGGCATGGCTTGATTAGCAAAAGATAGATTCCCATGTCTCATATTAGAGCACTTTTCTGCTATCAGTATAGGTAAGAATATTCCCTTTCTTCTTGTACATACTGTATATGATTATGAACTCTATCCTTTTGATGACCACATCATACAGTGATGACTACATCATACATTGAGTTAAAGAAAAAAGAAAAACATTAGATCTGTCTAACTATACATTCATCCTGTTTTTATGCATTAGTTTTGGGGCTAACCCTGGGAAGTTATGTTTATCCTGTTAGGTTTCTTTTGATTGGGTTACTACAATCCTAATTTTGGTTGACTCTAAGGCTTCTAGCTTAAAAAAATGAGTAGATGATTATGCCATCAACTGAGATCAAAAATACAGGAGAAACGTGTGTGTGTACATGCATGCATGCATTAAAGGAGGACTTAGGATGGAAGCCTGAGGAATCCCAATGTTAAGAGGCAGCTGGGAGAAAGGAGGCAACAGAAGACACCAAGAAGGGGTGGGCCATAGTGTGTTGTGAAAAGGAGAGGAGTATCTTGGAAGGTGGACTGACTGTGTATTCAGGATATGGTAGACACCTGAATACATAATGAAAAGGACATGATCTCTGCCTCTGCTCCTGTTTTGATTTGCTCCATGGTTCAGCTCTTCATTTAATGGCACTACCTAGTCCATCGTGCCTGAAAACTTGTAGTCATCTTTTATTTGTCCTTCATAATCTCGCATATATTGGGTTAACCACGTTTTACTGACAAAACATAGTTTTGAATTATAGCATACTTACTGGGAAAAGCACACAAATCTTTAGTATCTAGCTCAATGACTTTCTTTAACAATGTAAATACACTATAATAGCCACCCCCTAGATCAAGACATTCACTACTCTGGCTCTCCAGAAGCCTCTATCATGCCCCTTTGCAGAAATTACTCCCACCCAAGGTAACCACTACTCTGACTTCTATCTCTGTAGCTTAGTTTTTCCAGTTTTTGAATTCATGTAAATAGAATTATACTCTATGTACTCCTTTCTACCAGGCTCCTTTTATTAAACATCCTGTCTGAGATTAATCCATGTTGTTGCAGGTAATTTGTTGGCTTTTATATAGCTCTGTAGATACGATTATTTATTATTGCATAACACATTAGTTTTGGTTATTGATAACTGTGTAACATGGAACTCCAAATTAGTGGAGTGAAACAGTAAACATTTTATTAGTCAGATTCCGTGGGTTAGAAATTTATGAGGGAGACATTTCCCTGTTCTCTTATGGTTAGGGTCTAGAATCATTTAGAGGCTCTTTCACTCACATGAAGGTACCTTGGCTGGGATGTCTTGAAGACCAAAATCCTCTGGGATCATTCACAAGGGCACCTACATTTCTTGTTTTGAAAAGTGGCTGTTTTATTTTTCCAATGGTACATCTCAAGTGCAATTTCAATGGAGATGGAAACTTCTACTTGAAAGTTGTTCTCCTTCTTTGCTACTTTTGGGTCCCAAGTGACTTGATCAAATAGTGTTCAGATATTGCTGATACAAAGGCTGTACTGGGGTTGGTGATCATATATGACCAGAGGAAACTTAATGTAGGTATCTAGAAGCAGAGATTCCTTTGAGGAAGGGAGGAGGTTTAGGAAATGCTTGGTGAGCATAGTCTGTCTGGTGTTGGATAAAATCACAAGAATTTGGGGATGAACTCCTGCCTCCTCATCCTGGCCCCTGGTCTTGAGATACCAAGTATAAATGGACATGGTGTGTGTCAGGGCTTGTGTTGGTGGTCTATTTTCTCAGTGCATATGGTTCATCTTCTGTTTGGGAACTAAGTCTTATCACCTGATTGCCAGCATAGCAGTTGCTATGAAGGTGGCTGTGCCCTGGTTGCAGATTCTCCATGAGGAGATTCTCCGTGAGGTCTTAGCTCTTCACAGCTTGTTGGCTGGGTTCCCTGAGCAAGCTTCCTGAGAGTGGCACATCCTTGGGAGTCACATAACACCACTTCCACAGAACAACACTTCTATTCTGTTGATTGAAGTAGATAAACACCTGCTTAGATTCAAGAGGAGGGAACCTAAACCTCACATATTTATGGCATGTGTCTCCAAGAATTTGTGGCCAATTTTTAAAACCACCATGAAGTAGATACCAGAATTGATTTATCCATTCTATTGTAGATCGATATTTGGGTACTTTCTACTATGGAGGAATAAGGAGAATGATGCTCTAATCATTCTTGCTCCTTTCTCTTGGTTCACATGTTTGCATTTTAGTTGACTGCATATCTAAGAGTACAATTGCTGGTCACCTTGTATGTATATTTCTGCTTCACTAGATAGATCCTGCCAAACAGTTTTCCAAAGTGGTTGTACAAATTCATAGTCTTACCAGCAATGTGTGAGAATTCCACTTGCTCTGCAGCCTCACCTCCTCTTGCTGCCATAGTTCAACTTTTAATACCTGGTTTTAACCCTTCTGTGGTTGTGTATGAGATCTCAGTGTGGTTGTATTGCCCTTTCCCTGATAACTAGTGTTGAGCACCTTTACATAGGCTTGTTAGACTTACATATGCTTGTTAGACATTGGGACACGCTGTGTTGTGATGTGCCTATTCAAGTCTTTTGCCCATTTTTAACAAATTGGGTTGTTTCCCTTTTTTCTTATTGTAATGATGAAGTTTGTATGTATTCTGCATGTGAATCCTGTTTTGACTACTAGAATTGGAAACATCTCTTCCCATCCTGCAACTTGCCAATTGCCTCTTGTAATGTGTCTTTTCACGAACTGCAATTCTAAATTTTAATGAATTCCAGTTTACCAATCTTTTTTTTTTTTTAGAGAGAGAGTGTTTGTGTGTGTATGTGTGTGGGGGTCTTCTTTAAGAAGTTTTTGCTACCCTGTCATCCTGAAGATGTTTTCTTATGTTGTCTTCTCGATGCTTTATTATTTTACCTTTCACCTTTAGGTGAAAGTGTCCAGGAATTGAGTTTTGTGTGTTGTGAGGGTAGGGGTCAAAGTTTCTTCTATATCCACATGCTTATCTCTATGAGTAATAACAGGCAGCATTGGGACAGGGGGACACAAGCCTGGGAGTTAGGGGTCATGTATTCTCAGGCTTAACCAACAGTTAAAGCACCCTCTGAACTTGGGCATGTTATTTTCCCAGTTCTCCCTCCTCTCAGACTCCTTCCTTCCTCCCTTCCTTCCTTCCTCCCTTTCTCGCTCCCTCCATCCATTCTTTCCTTCCTTCCTTCCATCTAGCCATCCAACCATCTGTCCAGATATCAATGTATCCAACTGTCCTTCTGCGTGTTCACCTGTTTATCCTTCTCCTCTCCTTCCATACTCTTTCCTCCCATAGCTCCAACTTCTCTTCCTTGTCTTTATTCTTCCTGCTTTCCCTTTGACCCTCCATTTGTCCACTCTTCCTCTGTCCATCCAAGTATCCTTTCTGTCTGTGCCTCTACCTATCTCTTTTTTCCGTCTCTCTCTTCAACCACACTCACTCTCTTAGGTTCATCTCATTCACAGTCTTGCTCTTCCCTCTACTCACACAATCACTCCTTCTGTCACTCATGTTTATGGCTCACCTGTGAATGATTGTCCTGGAACAGCCACTAGTGGAACACAGAGGAGCCTGGGGGGCTTCTTCACTCTGTGTGGAGCCCTGGCCCCCCACCCTTGATGACAGTTGTTTCCACAGCTTCTGAGCCTGGCACCATGTTCCTGCCTACTTCCTCATGACCAGACCCACCACAAGCCACCACAAGTATATGGGGCCCCTCTTCCTTCCTAAGAGAAGCCCTCTAGCCCCACACATCCACCAGTCAATTATTACTCGGGAGCTGGGAAGCCAAGGTATGGAATTCTGGTTTTAGGGCCGTCCTACTGATCACAAAGATTATACCAATAATTCAATCTGATGCCAGTCCTTGAGCCCCTAGTCTTGTCAAATTAAGAAACAAATATAACATAAGGGGGGATGCTTTGAGGAGAGGCATCTGGCAACATTTGAAGGGGATGGACTTTCTGCAGAAAGTTTTGCCTAATTTGGATCTTTAATAATGAGTAAGAGTTACCGAGGAAAATAAGGTATGGTAAGTGTTCCTGGCAGAGGGAATTCCATGAGGAAAGGCCCAGTATCCAAAAACAGCATAGTGTATGGAAGAATTGATAGGAATTTGGTTTGCCTGAAGCACAAAGCCAAACTCAGAGTGAATGAATCAATGAGGCTGAAGAGTCAGCAGGAGCCAGATTTGGAAGGGCCTTGAGTTCCAGGTCAAGAAACGTGAACTTAATTCTGAAGACCTTAGAGAGCATGGGTGTTACTAGAGCAGGAGTGCTCCTAGTGAGATTTTCATTTCAAATTTTTTTTCTAATGTTCAAGGCAGAGAACATCCTTTAGACAGAGCATCCAATGAGTCTGTTAAGGTGTTGTTTCTGGTGAGAAAAGACAAGACAGGGCTGGGACATGGATGGAGAGAAGAAATGTAATGAGGACCATTCTGCAAGTGGAATTGGTGTTACTAGGAAGTGAGGGAGAAAGATCTGAGCAGAAATGCTGGCTTCAACATGGATGACCACATCAGTGGGTGGTGGTACCACTGGGAGAGAGGATAAATGATTATAATGAATGTGGGCCTCTGATCTGGCCGCAGGCCAGCTCTCAGTGATGGCCATATCTCCCCCCCCCACTTACTGCAGCTGAGGCACGACCTGAAGACCCTCACCCTCAACTTCAGCATCTCCAACCTCCAGTATTCAACAGACATGAGCAAGGGCTCAGGCACGTTCAACTCCACTGGGAGAGTCCTGCAGCACCTGATGAGACCCTGGTGCCTGCAGCTCCTGGTAAGATGAGCCCCAGCCAGCCACTCCCCAAGTACTGTCTCTCCTGCTCCTCCTCCTCCTCCTCCTTTCTCCACAGCTTTGATCCTTGTTCAAGAAGAGTAGCCTGGTCCCCTTGTACATGGATTTTGGACTGATTTACCTCAGGTAATTTTCTTTTCATAGAATTTGCCAGTCATGACCACTTTTGGTGACCACCCCAATTTTCAATCTTCACACTGACTGCCAATTTGCTCCTCCCTCACTCTGGCCCCCATTATCAGAGGTTTCAGGACATCTCTCTACAGTCCCCCTCTCCCTGGGCCTCAGAAGGATGGGGCAGCCACTGGTGTGGATTCTGTCTGCACCTACCATGCTCACTCCATGGCTCATGACAGAGGCCACGTGTGACCAAGAGCAGCATTCCTGGGAGCTGAAACAGCTGACCCACCATGTCACCCCAAGGGACCTCTACCACCTGATCAGGGACAGCCTTTTTGTCAGTGGTAAGTGTTCATGCAGAGCTTAGAATTACAATGATCATTACTTATAGTGTTCTATTTTATTTCCTCTTTAACAATCAGCCCAAGTTCTGGTTGGGGGACACCTTCCTCAAACCTCCAAAGGGAGACTCTCTCTTGTTATTTTAGATCTGATTCATATACTATGTGTTTGCATTTCTTAGGGTTTTCTCTATAAATTATCAAGTCATCTGCAAAAGGAAATAATTTTACATATTCCTTTCGAATTTAGATGCCTTTTTAAAATTTGTCTTGCCTAAGTGCCCTCATTAGAACCTCTAGTTCAAGGTGAATAACACATAAAACGAGGGCCAAGAACATTGTTTCATCCCTGGTCTTAGGGGGAAATTATCAGTCTTTCACCACCGACTGTGATATTACCTGTCGGTTTTCAAGGATTTTACTTATTAGATTGATAAAGTTCCTTTCTGTTCCTAATGTGTTGAGTGTTATTTGTTTTTCTTTTTTAATTATTAAGGATGTTGTATTTTGTGAAATTCTCTTTTGTATGTCTGTATCACGGTCAAGTGGCATTTTTCCTTTATTCTATTAATATGGCCAGTTACATGAATCAATTTTCCAGATAGGAAGCCACACTATCAGCTAGAGGTGAGAGACTGAGACTTTCTCTAGTCTTTCCTGGGCATGCACAGAGCCCTGCACACTTGTGGCCTTCTAGATCCTCACCAATACATTGGAGCTTTTCAGAGCCCTCATACACATGTCATTCTCCTAATTTTTCTTTTCAGTTTTTCGCTCACCTCTCACTTGCCTCAACTAGTATAGCTCGCTCAGGTAGCTACAATAGCAAATAATTACCACTGATTGTTCTGGTAAGCATGCTAGGGGAGGTTCTCCTCACTGAGCAAGCTCTGAGTCAACTCAAGAGAAGCCCCTAAAATTGGACATTTACAAGGAGCTGACAGGTAGGTCAGATGGTGAAATTCAATGGGGATGGGTCTTTGTGAACTCCAAACTCATTATGCCTTCTAGGCTGCTGGTTTTTACATCTACCATGGTTCTGAGACTGATGGTTTTCCAAGTTACTAAGGCTATGATCAGAGTAGGATGGGAACAGCACAAATTTTAATGCCACTGAGATTATTCCCTTTACCAAGATTCCACTGTCTTTCTTAACTAGACACTCCTCAGATTGTGGCAAGCATTTGGTTAACTTCTAGACTTCTGCAAAAGTTGATTTTTACCATTTTCACCAGTGTCCTCATTGTTTGCATGGATTTTCAGAAGTCCTTACTCCAACATTTCAGAAATGTTCTCCCTGTGGCTATTTATTTATAAATTAATTACGTTAAATTACATGACATGAGAAATTTAGTTCTTCGCTCACACACATTAGCCACATTTTAAGTGCTCAAAAACCACATGGGGCTAATAATGATTCTATTGGATAGTGCGGACACAAATGTTAACATCCTTGCTGAAAGTTCTCTTAAACAGGGCCTAGAAGCAGGGCATCTAGAATCAGGGTAGAACTCCAGACAATCTTGTTCACCCCTTGTGCCCTTCCAGCTCTGTCCCCTGCAGTAACCACAATAGGGCGGCCTCCCTGTGTAACTTCTCACCATTGGGACACAGAATGGATAGAGTTGTGATCTGTGAGGAATTCTTGTATCTTGCCCAGAATGGTACCCAGCTGCTGAGCCTTTCCCTGGACAAGAACAGTGTCCTCATGGATGGTAAGACTCCCTCCACATTGGGGTGGAGTGTGGTTTCCAACTTCCACACCTGGGGTCCTTGCTGGGAATCTGGATGCCTGGGGATGGGACAGCATTTGACTTTCTCAGACGGGCAGAAGATGACATAGTCCCCCAGGCTTTGCCCACCATTGAGGGAGAGAAAAGGACTCCCAGTGGGATATAGCAGGCACTTGCCTTCTCTCAGATGGCTCTGTGGCCTCAGGATAGTCACTTCCCCTGTCAGGACACCTGCTACATTATCTCTGCATTGAATACACTTGGTCAGATGATCATTGAGGACCTTCAGCTGTGTGTGAATGAGCCTTGGCAGATGTGACAAGATGGGCCTGTTTTCTTATCCATGGGCTGTATGAAAATAGGTAAGGGCTTGATGGCTCATAGGCTATATTCTGCCAAGTCCTGCTATAGATCAGAAGGATGCACTAGAACTTTCTGTAATGATGGAAATGTTCTATATCTGTGCTATCCAGTACAAAGCCACATGTGGATACCGAGTAATTGAAGGGTGGCATCGTGACTGGTTTATATCAATACTGTTTTTAATGTTACTAAGGTAACTGACTTTTAATTTTGTTTAATTAAAATTAATTTTTATTTAAAAAGGCACTTGATACTCCATATTGGACAACACATCACTAAGAAGTTGCCTGGAGAGAGGTTGCACATGCAGTGAGATTTGTAACCCTCCTCAGTGCCCAGTGAGTGCTCTGTGTCCCTAACCTGTGGAGTTGATGGTGTAGCTGGCAATAACAAGAATAGGTGACTGAAATTATAAATGATATGATGTGAACCAGTCCATACTTGGGAGCTGTAATAGAGAAGGTTTCCTAAAGGAAATTCCATTGTAGGTGAATCCTGGCATATGAATATAAAACAACTTGGTAAAGGAGAAGGCAACGAATGTGTTTCTATGCAGAGAAGAAATCATTTGAATGGGAATTTACAAATTTACACAGGTCCCATGGGCTTGCCAACTAATGACGTGTGCTCTGCTCCCCCCCCACATCATAAGATGGCTTGGCAGAATTTCAGTCCTCTGTGCCCAGAGGTATAAATTTAATTTAATTTGTTACACTCCTGTAGTGTGATAATGGCCTTGGACTATGTAGCAAAGTGTCCAAATTTTTCAGACATGCAAACTGAAATGGGGTGAAACATCAGGATGTCTACTTGCCTTTAATATTTTAGTGAGGAGTTGGTGTCAAGATAGCAGCATAGGAAGACTCTGAACTCACCTCCTACCATGAAAACAACCAAGCTACAACCATTTTTTGAACAATTACGCCTGAGAGAGAAGTGGAAACTGGATAAAAAGGATCCCCAAAACAGGGGAGAGTTCTGACCAAGGTAGAAGAGGGAGGAACTCCTTCTGGATATAAAAATGTCACCTTCATGAACCATGGAGCTTCACATCTGGGTGAGAAAAACCCTAAGTTACACAGCCTTCCCTGGAGGAGTGGGGGATCTGAACTGGGAAGCATTACTGTGATAAGCACCCATCAGACTCCGTATAACTGAAGTGAGTCTCAGAATATCTGGCTTTGCTGGCTAGTAAATGGAATTGGGAACACCCCTAGGAAAGCTATTGGACATAAGCTGAAAAAGCCCTCTTAAAGGGCCCACACACACATTCACAGGTTTCAGAAAGCAACCTAAAATCAACAGAAAGAAAGGTGCAAAGTCCTTTGATGAAGAAAGACTCACTTGATAAGCTCTGGGTGCATCTCTCTGAGATGTGAGAGCTCTCCAAGGACTGAGAAATTGGTGGGATCTGTTATCATGACCTAGTACAGGAGTGCAGACACAGATGTTGGCTGATGCCATTGGAGTTCTTCCTCTGGCCTGTTAGTCTTGGAGTCTGCCCCACCCATTACAGCAAGTATTTAATCCAACTCAGACAGGGCAGACAGCCCACCCTAGGGACTGGCCCCAACCAACAGCAAGCCCTCAAGCAACCTTTGACTTGCATAGGCTGTGTGCCAGGATCTGCTGCAGGCAGGAAAGTGGCTCTGCCTCTGCAGGGCAGGACGTGTGAGGATCATTGGAGTGGGTTGGGCATTGGGCACAGCATGTGTGGAGCCTCTGCAGTGTGGTGACTGGGTCTGCTCCAGGGAGCAGGGATGTGTTCACAGGCCAGGACTGTACTGACAGTGTGTGTGGACCTGTGGGCCATGGGGCTTATCAGCAACAGAAGACCTGTGCTTTGCAAAAAGTCACATATGGGATCAGCCCCTCCTTCCCAAGCCTGAAACAATTGGGTGCTCTGGTTCCTGGGGCCAGCCCCACTCAGCTGCAAACCTGAGAGAGCTGACAACAGTCTTGCAGGCTGGAATCCTACAGCAATTGTAACCCCTTGAGCCTAGCAACCAGTCACACTGGAGTCCTGTTCACTTAACAGAAAAACTGCAACAGGAATGTGCTCTTAGATATTACAGCCAGTGGTGCTGCCTGTCCCCAAATGCAACAAAGTGACTGAAGTGTCCAGAACAGCAGCACACAGAGCTGAGAATTACAACCAGCCAACCAGGGGGACAGCATGGACTCCTTGGGAACCTGCAGTAAAAGCAACCTTGCAACAAGGGAAGGACACATGTGGCCAACACAGGAGTCACTCCTTGAACATTTGGAACTAGTGATGAGAGGGAAGCACACTGCTGAGCCTCAAAAGGCATGTCCTACATAAAGCCACTTCTCCATGATCAGGAGACATAGCTGACCCACCTAATACATAGATATAAGGACAGAGAAAGTGGCAAAATGAGGAGGCAAAGGAATACATTCCAAGCAAGGGAACAGGGAAAACCCCAGAAAAAGAACTAAATGAAGTGGAAATAAGCAATCTACGTGACAAAGACTTCAAAGAAAAAGTCATAACGATGCTCACTGATGTTGGGATAAGATTTGATGAACCCAGTGAGAACGTCAACCAAGAATTGGAAAATATAAAAAAAAATGAAAGGAAGAATACAGTAGTAGAAATGAAAAATTCACTAGAGGAACTCAATAGCAGAGTAGATGATACAGAAGAATGGATCAGCCAGCTGGACAAAAGAGTAGGGGAAATCACCCAAGCTGAACAGATAAAAGAAAAAGGAACTAAAAAGAACCAACAATCTAAGTTAATTCTGAGACATCATTAAGCCCATTATCATTCATATTATAGGTGTCCCAGAAGGAGAAGAGAAAGACAAAGGGGTGAGAGAATCTATTCAAAGAAATGATAGCTGAAAACTTTCCTAACCTAAGGAAAGAGACATCCAAGCACAGCAAGCACAGAGATCACCAAACAAGATAATCCCAAAGAGGCCCACACCAAGACACATTGTAATTGAAACGTCAAAAATTAAAGATAAAGAGAGAATCCTAAAAGCCACAAGAGAAAGGCAACAAGTGACATACAAAGGAAAGCCCATAAGGCTGTCAGCTGACTTCTCAGCTGAAACCTTGCAGGTTAGAAGAGAGTGGCAGGATATATTTCAAGTGCTGAAAGGAAAAAACCTACAGCCAAAAATACTCTACACAGCAAGGTTTTCACTCAGAATGGAAGGAGAGAGAAAGAGTTCCCCAGACGAGCAAAAATTAAAGGAGTTTATCCCCAAGAAGCCAGTTTTACAGGAAATGCTAAAGGAACTTATTTAAGTGGGAAAGAGAAGATAAAAAGAAGGGATAAGAAATTACAATAAAATAAAAAGACAATACAATCACTGTTAAAGGCAAAAATACAGTAAATGTAGCAGAGCAACCACACATGAAGATAATATGGAAGTCAAAATACAAAAGAACTAAAATTACCTATTTCAATGATAATAGGATAATGGATACTCACACACAAAATTAGAGGTTAGATTTGATATCAAAAGCACAAAATGTGGGAGGAGGGGTGTAAAAGAGTCAAGTTTTTAACAAGAAGTCAAACTAGAGAGATCAGCAACTCAATGTAGATTGCTATATATGTAGATTATTACATACGAACCTCATAGTATTCACAAACCAGAAACCTGTAATAAATATATAAATAATTCAGAGAAAGGAACCCAAACATGATATTAAAGAAAGTCCCCAAACACAAGAGAATAGAGCAAGAGAAGAAGGAAGGAATAGAGAAGAACTATTAAAACACCCAGAAAAAATAACAAAATAGGAGTAAATACATATTTACCAATAGCTACTTTAAACGTCAATGGACTAAATGCTCCCATCAAAAGGCATAGGGTGGAAGATTGGATTAAAAAAAAACAAGACTCATGCATATGTTGTATACAAGAGACACACTTCAGACCTAAAGACACTCACAACCTGAAAGTTAAGGGATGGGAAAAAATACTCCATGCAAATGACAAAGAAAAGAAAGCTAGGGTGGCAATACTTATATCAGACAAAATACACTTTAAAACAAAAACTGTAACAAGAGACAAAAAGGGTACTACATAATGATAAAGGGAACAATCCAACAAGAGGATATAGCACTTGTAAATATCTTTGCACCTCACATAGGAGCACCCTTATATATAAAGCAATTATTAACAGACATAAGAGGAGAAATAGAGACTAACACAATAATAGTAAGGGACTTTAACACTCCACTTACACCAATGGATAGATCATGCAAATGGAAAATCAAAAAGGAAATATCAGCCTTAAATGACACTTTAGATCAGATGGACTTAGTAGATATATAGAGAAAATTCCATCCAGAAACCATAGAATACAGATTCTTTTCAAATGCACATGGAACATTCTCCAGGATTGCTCACATATTAGGCCACAAAAGAAGTCTTATTAAATTTAATAAGATTGAAACAATACCAGGCATCTTCTCTGACCACAAAGGTATGAAACTAAAAATCAACTACAGGAAGAAAATCAGAAAAGCCACAAATATGTGGAGATTAAACAAAATGCAACTGTACGACAATCGGGTCAATGAAAAAATCAAAGGAGAAATAAAAAATTGCCTGGAAACAAATAAAAATGAAAATATGACATGCCAAAATCTATGGGATACAGCAAAAGCAATTCTAAGAAGGAAGTTTATAGCAATTCAGGTCTATGTCAACAAACAAGAAAAACAAATAAAGCCCAATATCAGTAGAAGGAGGGAAATAAAAATCAGAGCAAAAGTAAATGAAATAGAGACTAAAATACAACAGAAAAAAATCAATGGATCCAAGAGCTGATTCTTTGAAAGGATAAACAAAATTGGCAAACCTTTACTTAGACTCACAAAGAAAAAAGAGAGCAGGCTCAAATAACATCAGAAATGAAAAAGGAGAAATTGCAATGGACACCTCACACATGCAAAATATTACAAGAGAATACCATGAAAAGCTATATGCCAACAAATTGGATAATATAGAAGAACTGGATAAATCCTTAGAAACATACCACCTTCAAACTGAATCAAGAAGAACTAGAGAATTTTAATAGAGCAATCACCAGTATGTAGAACGAAACAGTAATGAAAAACTTCCCAAAAAATAAAAGCCCAAGACCAGACGGCTTCCCTGGTGAATTCTACCAAACATTCAAAGACTTAATACCTATCCTTCTCGAAATTTTACAAAACCTTGAAGAGGTGGAGAAGCTACCTAACTCATTCTACAAAACCAATAGAACCCTGATACCAAAACCAGACAAGGATATCACAGAAAAGGAAAATTATAGGCCGGTATCACTGATGAACATCGATGCAAAACTCTGCAACAAAATACTAGCAAATGAAATACAACAATACATTAAAAAGATCATACACCATGGCCAAGTGGGATTCACTCCAGGGATGCAGGGATAGTTCAACATCTGCAAATCAATCAACGTGATACACCACATTAATAAAGTGAAGAATAAAAAGCACACGATCATCTCAATATATGCAGAAACAGCATTTGGCATGATATAGCATCCATTTCTGATAAAAACTCTGAAGAAAAATGGGTAGAAAAGGAAAGTACCTCAAAATAATAAAGGCCATATATGACAAACTCACAGCTAATATAATTCTCGATGGAGAAAAATTGCATGCTGTCCCTCTAAGAACAGGAACCAGACAAGAATACCCACGTTCACCACTCTTATTACCATAGTATTGGTAGTCTTAACCTGAGTAATCAAGCAAGATAAAGGAATAAAAAGGATCCGAATTGGAAAGGAAGAAGTGAAACTGTCACTATTTGAAGATGACATGATTTCATATGTAGAAAACCCTAAGGAATCCACCCAAAAACTTTTAGAAATAATAAATGAATATGGCCAAGTTGCAGGATGCAAAATCAACATCCAAAAATTAGTTGACTTTGTATACACTAACAACGAAGTAGCCAAAAGAGAAATTAAGAATGCAATCCCATTTACAGTTGCATCACAAAGAATAAAATATCTAGGATTAAACAATAAAAGAGGAGGAAGGGCAGTATGATGAAAAATATAAAACATTGTTGAAAGAAATTGAAGATGACACAAGAAGTGGAAAGATATTCCGTGCTCTTGGATTGGAAGAATTAACATAGTTAAAATGTTCATACTTCCTCAAGCAATCTACAGATTCACTGAAATCTCTATCAAAGTTCTAACAACATTTTTCAGATAAATAGAATGGAGAATCCTAATGCTTATATGGAACAACAAAAGACCCCGAATAGCCACAGGAATCCTGAAAAAAAGAGAACAAAAATGGACGTATCAGACTCCGTGATGTCAAAATATACTACAAAGCTATAGTAAGCTAAATGGCATGGTACTGGCACAAAAACAGATATACAGTTCAATGGAAGAGGATCGAGAGCCAAGAAATAAATCCACACATCTGTGGACAGCTAATTTTCAAGAAGGGTGCCAACAACATACAATGGAGAAAGGAAAGTCTCTTCAATAAGTGGTGTTTGGAAAATTGGACAGCCACATGCAAATGAATGAATGTAGGTCATTATCTTACACCACATAGAAAAATTAACTCAAAGTCAAGTAAAGACTTGAAGGTAAGTCCCAGAACCATTAAACTTCTAGAAGAAAACATAGGCAGTCCACTCTTTGACATCAGTCTTAGCAGCATATTTTGAAGTACCATGTCTGACAGGGCAAGGGAAACAATAGAAAAAATAAACAAACGGGACTATATGAAACTAAAAATCTTCTGCACAGCAAAGGAAACCATCAACAAGACGAAAAGACATTCTAACAATTGGAAGAAGATATTTGCAAATCATATATCTGATAAGGGGTTAATATCCAAAATATACACAGAACTCATATATCTCAACAACAAAAAACTAACAACCTAATTTAAAAAATGGGCAAAAGATCTGAACAGGCAATTCTCCAAAGAAAATATAAATATGTCCAACCTGCACATGAAAAGGTGTTCAACATCATCAACCATCAAGGAAATGTAAATCAAAACTACAAAGAGATATCACCTCACTCCCATCCCAATGGCTATAATTAAGAAGACAGGAAACGATAAGTGTTGGAGAAGATGTGGAGAGAAGGGAACCATCATACACTGCTGGTGGGAGTGCAAACTAGTGCAGTCACTATGGAAAACAGTATGGAGATTCCTCAAAAAATTATGAACAGATCTACCATATGATTCAGCTATTCCATTGCTCGGTATTTATCCAAAAAGCATGAAAAGACAAATGCAGAAAGGTACATACATCTCCATGTTCATCACAGCGCTATTCACAATAGCCAAGACTTGGAAGCAACTGAGATGACATCAAGAGACGAATGGATAAAGAAGATATAGTATATATATATATATATATATATACACACACAATGGAATACTAGTTGGCCACAAGAAATGGTGAAACCCTGCCATTTGTGACATCATGGTTGGAACTTAAGGGTATTACACTAAGTGAAATATTTCAGAGGGAGAAAGTCAAATACAGTATGATTTTACTCATAAGTGGAATGTAAAACCAATGACAAACAAACGCATAGAGGCAGAGATTGGATTGGTAGTTACCAGAGGCGAAGGGGGGAGGCAGGAGGAGGAAAGGAGTGATTAGGCACATGTGTGTGGTAATGGATTGTAATTAGTCTTTGGGTGCTGAACATGATGAATCTACACAGAAATGGAAACACCTAAAGTGGTGCACCTGAAATTTACATAATGTTATAAACCAATGTGACCAAAATAAAAGAAAATGATAAAAACAAAGGCTGGCAGAGGATATGAACACACATTTTTCCAAAGAAGATATATAGATGGCCAATAGGCACATGAAAAGATGTTCAGTGTCACGAATTATTAGGGAATTGCAAATCAAAACTACGAGATATCATCTTACACCTGTCAGAATGGCCACAATTAACAAGACAAAAATAGCAAATGTTGGAGAGGATGGGGAGAAAAGAGAACCCTCAGACACTGCTGCTGGGAATGGAAACTGATGCAGCCACTATGGAAAACAGTAGGAGATTTCCCCAAAAGTTAAAAATAGAAATACCACATAGAGCTATCCCACTACTGAATATTTATCCAAGGAACATAAAATAACAATTCAGAGATTTATTAATTATTCACAATTGCCAACATGTGGAAGCAACCCAAATGCCCATTAACAGATGAATGGATAAAGACGATGTTGTAGATACATAGATAGATAGATAGATAGATAGATAGATGCCCACACTATGGTGTACAACTCAGCCATAAAAAGAGACAAAATTGTGCTTTTGCAACAACATGGATGGAGCTTGAGTGTATTATGCTAATTGAAATAAGCCAGAGAAAGACATACACGTTATGATTTCACCAATATGTGGAATATAAACACATAGAAAAGGAAAACAGATTGGTGGTTACCAGAGGGGAAGGACTTGGAAGAGGCAAAAAGGGGCAAAGGAGTACATATCTATGGTGATGGAAAAAAACTAGACTATTAGTGGTGAGTATTGTATCTATACAGAAACTGATATATAACAATGTACACCTGAAATTACACGATGTTATAAGCTAATATGACCTCAATAAAATAATTAAATAAAAAACATTTTTAAAGGAAAATATGGGAGAAAGCAAAGGTGGCAAGTGTGGGTAATTTACACATTGGATGGAATACTGTTTTAATTGGATGAAGTTTACATTGTTAAATCTAGTCAATCGATGTTTCCAATACTGTTCTACTTTCCTGTGTTTTTGCAAACTTTTATTTAAAAAAGTAAAGCACGTTCACATGTATTCCATTTTATTGACTTCCAGGGTACTCTCCCAACAGAAACAATGCCTTGACTGATAACTCTGGTAAGCGTCAAGGAAGCCCTAGTCCAGGGTGGGGAGGGAATATCTTGATGCTGTGCCTCAAAGAGAACCGTGCACACTGGGTCTTGGATGATGATGAATGCTGGCCAACACATGTCAAGGACCGTGAGACAGTGTGGGGACAGCAGAAGCCTTGGGGAAATGACAGGAGCTGGGTCAGCCCAGCGCTTATCTCCCTAGACTTCCCCTTCTGGGCCATCATCCTCATCTACTTGGCAGGGCTCCTGGTGCTCATCACACGCCTGCTCTGCGGTCTCCTGGTAAGCAGGGTAGTGTCGTTTGGCTTCTTTCTGTTGGGTTGTAAGAGCTCTTGCTATATTATAAATATATGTGCTTTACTAGGGATATGTTTTGCAAATAGTGTCTCTCATTGGCGACTTGATGTTGGTAGCTCCTTTAGAGCTTGAATCAGTAGTGGCATTATCATCCGTCCAACTCTGAGGGGCTGACTCCCCTGTCCCAGGTGTTTCCATCAACCCAAAGGATCATGTTCAATAATGAATAATTCAGAAACATATTAACCCGCCAAAAATCTCTGATGACTAGATTTTACCCACACTCTCATACCATAGATACCCGTTCCTCAAGATCGGAAGTGATGCCACATCACCATGCCCTCAGCTTAATTTCTCTTCTCCTATCCTACCGTTCCTGGAATCCATGGACGGTGACCTCAGTAATTCGCTTGGAACCATCCAAATATTCTTACTGCTCATCATAGCTGCCTTGTAAAACTTCAACCTGAGAAGATCTGATTATTTCCCATGCCTTAGCTGCTGATGGTATTATGATTTTATGACAAAACAGGATATTTTGGGGGCTGGCCCTGTGGCACAGTGGTTAAGTTCATGTGCTCCACTTCGGCGGTCCGGGGTTTCACTGCTTCAGATCCCAGGCATGGACATGGCACTGCTCGTCAGGCCATGCTGAGGCGGTGTCCCACACAGCACGACCAGAGGTGCTCAAAACTAGAGTATACACCTAGGTACTGTGGGTCTTTGGTGAGGAGGAAAAAAACCCAGGATATTTTGGCACCACTGTAAATCTAAAATCAGGATCAGACTGCAGACCCTGTGAGCTGCAGCCATTAGGACAAGCACTTGGGTTTGCTGACAGAGAGAAGAGAACCTTTAGTGGGTGTGGGTACTAGGGTTCAAGAAGCCTCCATGACTCCTGGATAGAATCAAAGAAGGGGCCAGCCCGATGGAGCAGCGGTTAAGTTCACACGTTCCACTTCTCAGTGTCCCGGTGTTCACTGGTTCAGATTTCGGGTGCGGACATGGCACCGCTTGGCACGCCATGCTGTGGTAGGGGTCCCACATATAAAGGAGAAGAAGATGGGCACAGATGTTAGCTCAGGGCCAGTCTTCCTCAGCAAAAAGAGGAGGACTGGCAGTAGTTAGCTGAGGGCTAATCTTCCTCAAAAAAAAAAAAAAAGAATCAAAGAAGACGATGCAGGACAGAGGAGTGATGCTTGGGTGTGACTATGCTTGGGAATGTCCATAGGAAGATGTATGTGTCATTGGTAATGCCTTCAACAGTGCTGTTCATTCATTGATTCATCCTATATCATGGACTGCTTTCTACGTCCACCCAGGCACTATTCTCCCCTCTGGATCTTACACTGTCAGAAGAATTAATTTTCATTTATAATATATAGGTACAGTGCTTGTAATGTGCTACGTGTTCCAAGCATTTTTCAAACATCAAGTCCTTTAATTCTCTCCACGTCCTTACAAATTAGGTACACTTATCATTCTTGCCAACAACAGATAAAGAAACTGAGGCCCCGACGAGATAAGTATCCTGCCAACTACCAATATCTACGAAGTGATTGAGCTGGAATCGGAACATAAGATGTTGGCTTCATATTCTCTGCTCTTAACCATGATATTTCCTCTCTAAGTCTTCACACCATGAAAACATTGGATCAGTGTATCCATTTCCTTGTTACACCCAGTAGCCCCACTCTTTGATCTCTGTCTGAAAAAGATATTATTTACATCAAAACTGTTGCATATATACACCAAAATGACTTCTACCAATATCCCATGTCCTGGAAAATACATAGAGAACATTTCAGAACCTTTCTTGCCCAGGCTGGGAGTGCTTCTGGGAAATCCCACTAAGAAAATCCTAAGAAATCCCACTAAGGAAATCCTCTAAGAAGCCAAGGGCAGGCTGGGAGCTGGGTCTCAGGGGAAAGGTGAGCTCAGGGGTTACCGTGGAATTACAGAATGGATGGGAGGCCTCAGCAGGAACTGACTTCAGGATCTGGTGGTGTTTGAAACTGGGTGCTAATTTTCTGGCAGTGGGAGTAGGGGCTGATGCTGCATTACAGGAATAGGGAATGGCTCCTGGTGTTCTTGGGGAAACTAGACTCAGGAAATAGGGAATGAAGTTTACTTTCACAATGGATTTGTGACGGGAGGCACTCTGTACCTGATTTGTGGTGGGAATTTCCCTATAGCCAAGTCTAGGCATTCCCCCGAGACCTTCTGT
Organism: Equus caballus; assembly: GCF_041296265.1. NCBI lineage: Eukaryota > Metazoa > Chordata > Mammalia > Perissodactyla > Equidae > Equus > Equus caballus. The sequence goes on from NC_091704.1 coordinate 8,897,452, forward strand.
CCTGTCCCTGGGGCAATGTCTTTGCAGAGCTGCACACAGGAGATGGCCAAAGAGATGGCAGATGGCTTCAGTTTCTCCATCTCCCTGGACAGAGAGCAGATGCAACAGGCCACCAACAATGACCAGGGCTGGTCTGAGGTGACTGGGCACAGAAGGGTCTCCTAATCCAGGACCCTGAGATGGTGCCACTGACAGTATGTCCCTTCTGGTCCCAGTCAGCCTGAAGATGAGTCCACTTTTTATCCAAACGAGGCCTGCAGGATACATGCTCTCCAGGTAGCTGTGATAGAGAAGCTGTCAGAGTCCATGGTCCCAGCCTTCCTGGGTAGAATCATCTGCAACATCACCACCTTCGTGTGCAACTACTCGGCCTTCAGCACATTCCACCAGGTCCTGGACCAGCTGTTTACTAAGTGAGTGCCCGCCTCATCCTCAGCACTGTGGTGACTCTGCCCATTGCCAGCTGTAAGTTTTGGGAATGTCAGCACATCTCTCTGAGCCTCAGTTTGGTCTTGTGAAAAGTGGGGTGGGAGACAATGAACATCATACGGTTCTCCCAGGAATGAATGAAATCAGCCATGGCAAGTGGTTCCTGGTGCCTGGCTTTACAGAGAGGGCTGTGGGACAGGCTGTGGTTGCTCATGGTGATTAACTTCTCTGTCTCCCATAAAACTTACTCTTCCTCTTTCATCACTGACTTGTGGCCTTTCTGAGTTTGATAAAGCACCTGGAGAGCACACTGTCAAGGAGTTTGAGATTCCATCCAGCTGGTCCTGGTCCTTGCCCTTCACGTAGCCAATGAGGGATTTCTGAGGCAGCAAAGGGGCCCCAGGACCACTCAGATACCTGGGATGGTTACAGTTGGAGTTCACTCAACAATGTGCATTAAACACATACTCCATATTAAACTTCTGGAGACACTAAGCGTAACTCAGTGAATGAAGCAGACACCCTGTCTGGGCCTCAATTCTAGTCAGAGAGAGTCACTCTTGACATCATTAATAGGTCCCTTCCACCATACATCCTGTGTGACGTCCTCATATGCTCTTGGGCATCTGGAGGCATCTTCCCCCATTGTGAGTGGGATGGACCGCAGACCGACCTAAATAAGTGAGTGGTCTATGGGTCCAGAAGGAGGGTTTCCTGTCTCTAGCAGAGAGGGTAGGGGAAGAACATGGGGGCCGTGGCTCTGCCAGGCCTGGAAGAACACTGTGTCTCAATTATATTTTGATTCCCCTGGGAGGGTTAAGTTCTGGTAGCTTCTTCTCAAAGAGGACAGGAGTATAAGAGAGCTTTGTATGGGTCTCAGGCCCCCTGAGAACCAGAAGGGAGTCTGGGCTGAGTTGTCCCCTAGAGACCCATCACCACCAGAGTCCCAGCTCCTTTGGCCACCCTTTCTCCAAATCCACCCCTTGTGACCACCACCATCAGGTCCAGAGCAGATGGTGCGTGAGCAAGCTGCTTACAAATCTGCCTGACTCTTCATTCCATTAACCCACATGCATGGAGAGCTGGGGTGGACGTTGAGCCCTTTGGGAGAAGAGTATCAGTGGGAACAAGAGACTGCCACAGACTCTGTGTTAAACCTGCTGCAGGAGCAGGCCTGCCACTGCCAGGACAGCCAGGCAGGGTGCAAGGCTGGGATGGGGCTTTCCCCTGGAAGGGATGGAGCAGGCACAAGGGTCCCAGTCCAAATGAGAGTGCCTTAGGACAGCAATGTGGAAGGAAAGGCCAGGCCTCTGACCCTATGGTCCATCTGCCTTCCCCCAGTGCTATCTATTTGATGTTGGGAAGCTGGCTGGACCAAGGGCAGGATTGCAGGGAGCCCCTGCAGTTTCCCTGTTTGACAGTGAAGCTGGCCACTGTTCACATCATATTTGGTGGCTCAGACCTGGAGGGCCATGCTTGCCTTCTGCCAGACCACCTGGAGCATCTCAAGGCCATTGAGGCCGAACAGAAAGGTGAGGGGACTGCTTTCTGGGAAAACTGCCTGTGCTGAGGTTCATGGGCTGGAGTTCTCTTAAAGGCAGTGGAGTCTTTCCTGTTTTGGGAAAGGCACAGGAACTGTCAAGTGTGTGGGTGAAACTTACTCTTTATCCTGCTCCAGAGCCAGCTCCAAAGCTCCTGTCACTTCCAGAGCCAGAGCCAGTGCCAGTCCCCGAGCTAGAGCCAGCTGAATCTCCAGTCTCGCCACCCCTGGTAGAGCTGGAGCCAGCATCCCCTGAATTGGCTGCTCCAGGACGAGAGCAAGGGCCACCATTAAAGGCAGCCCCAGCACCAGCTCCTGCTCTGGAGCCCACTGGACGCTGCGCTCTACTGAGACTTCCAGTTCCATCTGCACCAGTCACAAGCCCACCAGATCCAGCCCCAGAGCCCACCTGCCCCTGGGCCATGACCACCAAGGACCAGCTGTGGGAAGAGAAGCCGAACCTCTTGGACCACCTTCCTCAGCTTGTGGCAGAGAAGCTGACAAGTATGGCTGCAGTGAGCAGCGGGGCTCACAGGGCGGGTGGTCCCTGCCTTCCTGGTGCCATGAACCACCCCACACCTGCCATTCCCTGCTCACGATTCCCATGATCTGGGTCCAAATCCCTGCTCCCTCCCTTACCAACAATGTGACCTGGGCAGCTTTCTTTCCCCCCAAGCCTTCGCTGTCCCCTAGCGAACAGGGGACAGTAGAGATGGGCACTCAGAGCACCTGCTGCACAGGGTGGCTGTGCCGATGAATGAGGTGGGAGAGAGTGGAAGGTGGGCAGAGTCTCGCCCTTTGGTGGGGGATGGGAACTCAGTGAGATGCTGCCAGGTCCTTGGGTGGATCCCCCATCTGCGCAGGTGGCCTGGACAACCTCAGCACTTATCAGGCAGGTGATGTGTATTGACTCCAGCGGAGAGAGTCTAACAAAGCTGCTGGTTGTCCCTGCCTCGGGGGAATGTGCATGGGAATGGGGAGTGGGACCCTAGGGGGCTGAGATGGGTGGATGATGGCCCTTCTGGTGGGCTTCGTTCTGGAGCTTAGAGGAAGTGAGACAAGGCTGGGAGCAAATGTCCCCTCCCTTCCCCATAGTACTGTGTCTGGGGTCATCCTGGACTCGGTGCATTCAGTGAACACAGCCAAACCCAGGGACTCCCATAAGCCTCAAGCCACATGCTCTGCTTCCTGAGCTCCAGCTCTGATCTCACCCTGCCTGGGCCTATGGGGGACTGTGGACTCCAAGCTGGGGTGCAGCAGGGCTGGGTGATACTCCGAATCTTCTTCAGGAGCTGTTTAAGACGTTGGTGCCCGCCCACTGCCTCGGCTCCATCTGGTCTGAGTGCGACAACAGGGAACTCGAGTACCTCGCACCCACTGTCCGTGACACTGTGATGCATGACAACACCGTGGCCAATTGCATCCTCCTCACTTGCCTTGGGGACCCGAGCATGACAGCGCAGGACAGGGCCAGGGTGGTGGAGCTCTGGGTCTGGGTGGCTGAGGTAAGTCATGGCAGGCCATGTCTGGAGGCATGGGAATTGCCTCTTGTTTCTCAGCTCTCAGGATTGAAGCCTGGGGTCTGAGTCCTTGGACTGTCCCTTGGCCCTCCTCCCAGGGCCACACTGACTTTGACTTGAGGTCCCAGTGTGGACAAGCTCACTTCCTTCCTTGTGTTGAGCTACAAATCCTTGTGCCTGGCAGTGTTACTCATCAGGTGCCATGTGTGCCTACCCTGGCTTCCCTGGGCATCTGTCTCCTCCAGGACAGGAGAAGTCTGTGAGGGGACAGAAGCCAGAGGTAGCAGAGCTCCAGCTCCCCCTCATGGCTCCATCTCTTCCCTTTCCCAGGAGTGCCGAGACCTGGGAAACTTCTCTTCCCTCCACACCATCCTTTCTGCCCTGCAGAGCCCTGCCATTACCCATCTCCAAGAGACCTGGGGACAAGTTTCCAGGTGGCTAGGCTGCTGTCCAGCCAGGCACCATGAGGGCGAGGTGGACCAGGCAGCCTGCTTTGGGCTGGCATGTCCCCCAAATTCAGCTGAGACCACCTGGGAGCCAGCGAACACCGGGCACAGGGACTGACCTGGGTGCTGGGTCTCTGAGTCTCTCAGGGCCCTTAGGCCAGCAGTTCTGCCCCAAAGATTCATTTCCTTCAAGACCACATCCTGGCTTGAGCCCAGGTGGAGATTTTCAAGTGTTTCCTTTGCAGCAACAGAAGTCTCTATGCAGCTGAAACCAACACTGTTCCAAAGAGATCTGTTTGGGACATATGGGAATGCAGGCCTCAGGGGACAAGAGGAGAGGCCCCTCCACAGTCCCATGGGGACCTTAGAGCTCAGAGCACCCCAGTGAATTCCTCATCCAGGCCCCAGGCAGTTTAGATCTGCTGGGTTCTCAAATAAAAGGGATTACCCTTCAGCCATCCCAGTTTTTCTTTCTTTCTTTCTTTCTTTCCCAACCCCACGAGGAGAGTTCTCGAACCTGGAAGAAGTGGTGCAGAGAAGCGCGTGAGCAGGGAGCTGCTCCTGCAGGTAACCTGGAGGCTGGAGATCTGGAAGGAGGCCAGAAGGAGAGGGGAGGGGAACATCCTGAGGGGATCCTAGGAGGTGAGGCTATGGCAAGGCTCTGCCCAGGCTGGGGGGCAGGCCGGAGCCACTTGGCCAGGCCCCTCAAGACACCCTGGCCTCTCCCTCCCTGTCTGTTCAGCTGGGGTCTGGACAAACCCTGGGAGTCCAGAGGTCGGGGTCTTCATCAGATTTGGAGCTGGGGGTGGGGTGAAGGCAGCGGGGACAGGGCCTCTGGCTGGGATGAGGGGCAGCCTCTCCTCAGTGGGTCCTTGGGCCAGTCACTGCACCTCTGGGGGCCTGGGTCTCCTCCTTTGGGAAGTGGAGGGAAATGATCAGTGGTGTGGGCCTCCTAGCGGGGTGATACTGTCCAAGGGAGGACAGGAATGTGAGGAGATTTGTGCTGGCTCCTCCTTCAGAGGTGAGGGGAGAACAGAGATGACACGCAGATGACCCTGAATCCTCAGGAGACTCCTGGAAGCAGGTGACATTCTCTTCACATTTTTCAGATGAGGAAAGATGTCCAGGGAGGCCTGGGCAGGCCCAAGGTCACACAGGAGTGAGTCCTGGAGCCGGGACTGGTCTAGAATCAGAGCACCCTGGAGGAGGGAGCAGCAGAGGCAGCAGGGCACTGGAGCCGATGGCCAAGGTCTGAGGTCAGGGGCCTTGGGGGACATGTGGAGGGGAGTATGGGCACACTGACCATGTCCTCGGCCCCAACAGGAGCCGACCTCCATGTTAGTGACTGCAGAGAGGGCCCTCCAGGGAGTCCAGGAGAGGCAGGGGCAGCAGGTGAGGGTGCCTGTGGGGTAGGGTCCCAGGAGTCAGAGGAGAGGGGGCTCCCCCTCCAGCTGGAGACCTCCCTCAGGAGAGGGGTCTTCCTCCTCCATTGCATCTGCTCTGGCCATGGAGCGTGACCTGCCTGCAATAGCAGTGAGCAGGAGGAGGCCTGGAAGCACTGGCAACAGGACAGATTTGGGGTGGGGAGGGGCAGGGACCACACCCCCTGGGATGGGCCAACAGCCAGCCCTGGGACTAGACTGGTGGAGTTTGGTGCTCCTGGAGGGGAGGGGAGGAGGGAATTGTGTGTGTTGGGGTGTCCCGAGGATCCTAGGCTGCTCTGTGTGGGAGTGTGGGGTGGGCAGGGGGCTGGGGTGTGGGGTTTCAGAGGAGGGTTCATGGGGGCACCTGAGAGCTGGAGCCCACCCCGATGGCTGCACAGGGTGTCGTCCCCTCCCTGGTGACATTCTTCAGTTCCCTGGAGCTGCTGGACGCTATGATGCAGGATTATGTGGAGATGAGTGAGCCTGGAGTTGGGTCCGGGGGCTCAGTCTCCTGAGGGTTGGGAGTAGAGAGTCCTTCCCTGAGCCCTGAGCTCTCTGCATTTGGCAAAGGTCCTCTCAGCAGAGCCTCCAACCTTGTGTGAGAGTCGGGGCGTCAGGCCCATCTCCCCAGTGAGTAATGCAGGCTCTGCAGAAGCCACCGTCCAGGTTCCCTGGGCTGCTGAGGCTCAGAGCTGCCTGACTGCATGGCCGCAGGAGGTGGTGTCTGTGCTGGACTCAGCCTCTCCCTCTGGCTCTGCCAATTAGGGAAGAGAAGTTGGGCCCCTCCCAGTCAGGAAGCACATCAATGGCTGAGCTGTCCCTTCCTGCCTGAGGCCTCAGTCTCCCCATGTCTCATCAGAGAGGGTTGGGTTACAAGGTCTCTTGCCTCAGTTGCTCTGTGCCCCTGCTCTAGAGCCCAGAGACTGGCCCAGGTCCAAGTCCTGTCTCTGGAAGGGCCTGCCCACTGGCAGCAGTGCAACATTGGAAGAGGTGTGGACAGGGGCTAGTGCTGGTGTAAGGGGGCTGTTTCTGATGGACTGTGGCTGTCTGCCTTCCAGGGGATGTGCTGAACTGTCAGAAATGGAATGAGGTAAGCGGCTGCAGCCTCACAGTGGGGAGGCTGGGGGTGTGGAAATCAGAGACACCCCCCCGTGGGCAGGACCCCCTCTGGCCCAATCCCCAGGGTCACACATTTATTTGTAGAGTTTGATATACAGAGCTGGGGATCCTATGGCATTGGTGGGTGGGGGTAGGGCTGGCATCAAAGACACCTTCCTGGATGAGGAGCTATTTCGGGCCAAGTGTGAGAGCAGGCAAGTCCTGACTGGAATTGCAGGGAGGCAGGGTTCCCAAGTGGGCAAAGGCCCCAGACTGGCTCCTTGTCCCCCTCGTCACCCCCTCCAAGAGCCCTGCAGGAACCCCGACTCAGGTCCTGTGTGCATCCTGTGCTTGCTTTGTCCTAGCAATTCAAACTGATGGAGGAGATCGAGCTGCTCCAGGAGGCTGCAAATCTGTACACCGTGCAGCCTGACAAGCACTTTGGGGCCTGGTTCCAGGCCATGGAGCCCCTGAGTGAGGAGGAGAGGGGAGGGAGGTCAGAAGTTGGGAGAGGGCAGGGCAGACTCTCTCTGCTGACCAGCTCCAGAGCCCATGGCCCTGGCTCCCTTGTCAGCCTCAGATCTAGTTGCATGGCCAACCCTGGGACCCTTGGACTCCAGCTGCTGGCAGGGTCCAGGATGCACATGTGATGTGTGGCTCCTGAGAGCTTCCAGCTCTACTCTGTCCTGTAGCTACAGCCTGTCCTGCCAGCTGGAGCCCAGATACCACTGGGCCAGAAAGATTCGACTCTTCTTCAAAGACAAGAAGAACAGCTCAGGGAAGAGTGTGTATCTGCACCGGCAGTGGCTGAATCCACAGGCTCAGGAAACATTCAGGCTGAGCATGGGCCTGGGGAGGCAGACAGCTGGCCCTGGGTCCCAACTCCACTGCTGAGCAGTCCTGTCCTGGCCAATTGCACTCATGTTTCTCGGACTGGTTTCCTCCTCTGTGAAATGGGTGATGTTAAATATCAGCCCCTGTGTCAGGGACAGATGGGGTCCTGTTGGCTGTCTGACCACTCAGCAAAGGGCTGGAGCACAGAGCACAGTGGGGGCAGGGAGGGGGTGTGTGCTGTGGGTCCAGGGCAGGCCCCTCAGGAAATGCCTCTCTTTCTCCAGACACCAGACCCCCAACCAAGGGCCCAGTGGTGGTGGTCCATGACCCTCCTGAGACCAGCTGAGCTACAGTGGGTACACAGTGGGGACACTCAGGGTGCACAGGGTCATCTCCTCAGATTCTGATGAGAACTTTGTGATCCGTTTCCTGGGGTCCCCTGGAGACCACAATGGAAGGCACCAACCCCTCTTCTCCCTCCCCCCTTTTCCCCAGCACCTATCTCCCTATTTGGAGGGGCCATGTTTTGTTGTCAATGGTAAATGCTGCATTTGAGTATAACATTAAATTGTTGCTTCTTTCTAATCCTGGGAGTGGAGGTGTGTGCCTTTCACTCCCTGCACTCATGGAAACCAGATCCAGAAACTCACATTCCTTCTCGAATTTAGAAACCTCACAGAGTCATCAGCTCAGTTTATGTGGAGACTGGAGAAGTGCCAGTCCCCTCCCTGGCTACTGAAGGACATGCCCAAGTCCCCCTTCCTCCAAGGACAGGATCATTGCAGTGGGGCTCACCCTGTCCAGGAGAAGAGATGGCCCCTCCGACCTCTTGGGACTAAGAGATTGAAGGCATTTTCTCAGGCAGAACGACAACCACTGAGCTGGGTGTGTCTTTCAAACTAGCACATGCCTGTCCCTAGCACATGTCCTGCCCAGGACAGTGGCTGCATTTCTACACTCTGCCAGAAGAGGGAACATTTTCCTGGTTTCTCTGGCACACAGATTAGGACCTTGTTTTCTGATTCAGTCTTTGGAATGTCTTCAGCTCAAACTGGGGAAAATACCGTCAAAAGCTCAAAATGTGCCTGTGAAGAGGACAAGGCCAGAGGAAGGTCCTGTGCAGATGGACCATGGGCAGGCAGGACTCTGCCTTCTCGGGCCCACTGAGGGGCTCCCTGTTCACTGTTGACCTAGGCTGGATCTTCCTGGGCTTCTGGTCCCTAACCCTGAATACCATTTCCTGCTTGTTGTCTATCTAAGGGGAAAGCTGTGGGATGCAGCTTTTAGGGCCTCAGCCTGGTATCCCTCCATAAACCCAGTGCTCCTTGTGAGCTAGGATTTTCAGTGTCTCTGCACTCCTGCATACAATTGTATCTTAGGGCAGAAATTCCCTAGATGCCCCCAGCCTTTCTGCCAGATCCATCATGGCCACTCCTCCCAGACTGGGCCTGATGGATCCCAGGTGAGCTCTGCTTTCCCAGGAGGATAGATGATCATCCTGACCAGGAATGACCCCACAGTCTCCCTACTGCCGAGGGTGACTTCTGGGCCTGTGTGCTTCTCAGGCCCGTGGTGTCGGACAGTCCCAAATTTACACAATCTGGAGTATTTTTAGTGACTTTTCCTAAAGTCATTGCTGTGCCTGAGCCCAGCAAGCGTGTAGCCCCTCTGCTGGCTGTGTTCTTTCCACAGTCTTGTGCTGTGGTTCTGTCATGGGGATGTGTGCCTTTCCTGTGGGGGGTGTGAAAGAGGAGGCCTAAGAAGGGTGTGAGTCAGGGGTCCTGCAGGGAATGAGAGCAACCTGATGATCTGTGGATGTGCGTGGACACAGCCTTACCGAGGGAAATGTTGAAATGCTTCCCATCTGGGTACTAAACAGACACTGCTCTGAGCTCAACCAGAGCACCAGCTCCAGAACTAGGAGGGAAAGCCTGACCACCCAGCCTTTGCAATCTCGTCCCTTGGAAACAGCCTGAAAGACAAGGGCTGGGTGAATCGCTTGGCACTTCTGACTCATCCTCTCCTTCCTGGTGGCTGCAAGTGTCACTCAGACACACGGCAGGCTGGGCTCTGCCAGGGAGGCCATCTCAGCACAGCGGGAAGCTGAGGATCAATCCTGGTCCCCGGCAGCCCAGGTCTTTGCTGATGCAGCACAGCCACCCAGGAAAGAGACTTGCCAGAGGAAGGTGGGGAAGGCTGTGCTGTCCCTCCAAGGAGAAAGAGTTGTGGCAGGTCCCAGGGCTAGTCCAGGGCCAGGATGATGTCATGGGTGTCCCAAGAGTGTCTCCTCCAGGACTGGGGTGCTCCTGAGAGCCTACCCGGCACGTAGAAACATTTAGTTTGTTGTGGGAGTACAGCTGTGGACACAGGAGGCACATTTATCCCATCTTTGGGTTTCCAAATTCGACGTAGATTGTGGAAGTCCACGAGGAAAGAAATTAGCAAATATGGATGAAATGTTTCTTGTTCAAGGCACACAGAAGTTACCAAAACTGGCTTCCTAAGAGCTGACTTAGGAGAAGAGAATCTAATAATGTGAGTCCCTTGAAATGCCTCAGGTGAATATGGTGTTGGAAGGAAATGCTCAAAATGTTTGAGGAACTGGTAAGTCGGGTGCCATTTAAACTATTCCAGGTCCAAGGTGGGGACGGATGCTTGCATCTTGGCTTCCAGTGCAAGCGAAAACAAGATCATGGTGGAATTCAACTCAGTCTCTCCAAAGTGGTCGATGAGACGGCGTTTGTACTCCTCACTCATGGACCTCGAAAATATCTTGCTGTGTGGTCCATGCATGGATGCATCTTCCATTTGTGGAAGCTAACAAAAAATCTGTCCAGTTGACAGCCACACCATCCAGCTCAATGCCATCTCCTCCCACTCACAGTGCCCTGCAAACCCATCTTGCTGATTTGGACACGATTTGCCTCATCACAGTGAGAGAGCCATACCAGGGTGTCCCAGAGCGCTGGGAACCATGTTCACACCACCTCCATCTGCCAAGACAGGAGCATCTCTGGACGGGTAACCTGAGTCCAGAACCCGACCTTTCCCTTGGCCTGGCTTAGGATTTGTCCCTGAATGACATGACTCGACCATTCTCCCGAATGCTGCCCCTGGGCTTAGGTGTGTCTGGAAGAATTACCAGCATGGGCTGGCCTCTCCTTCACCCTTGAGGAGACCAAAGAGAATGCCCCTCGACTCGCCAACCTGCCCCTGGGTTTTGATGTCTACCAGGCCTGTCCCCATGACCCCAAGACTTTGGAGAGCACCCTGTTCTGGCTCTCTGGAGGGAATCAGATTCTCCCTAACTACAAGCACCCGACTACGCAAATCTGTGGCTACCATTACAGGAACCACTTCAGCACGGTCAGCTGAGGTCAGAATCCTTCTGGGGCTCACCAGAAGCCCCCAGGGAAGAGGGTCTGAATCCTGGAGAGAGAGACTCTGGTCTTCCCCAATGCCTTTCTCTCATCCAATCACAGGGAAAGGCAGAGCTCTACGTAAGTCCTCCCAGGGACTTCCTCAGATCGGGAGATTATTAGCTGGGTTGGGAAGGAAGAGCATGGTGAAGGAGCAGTGCCATTGAAACATTGAGACTCAGCCCAGACTCATGCTCAAGGCCAAGGCATCCACCCCACAGCTCCTGGGAATATTGGCTGAGGACAGCTCACAGCTCTTTCCCTCACAGGACATCCCCACAGCATAGGGAACCACCTAACCCGAGGATACAGCCCTCTCCAGGGACAGCCAGGGCCCCATGTCTGGCAGATAAGGGAGTAAGAAGCCTGGTTCCCTTGTCTCAATTTTGGACAACACCAAAGGGCCGTCCCAGCTCCAGAGATCCCTGAGGGTTGGCTGAGACCCAGTGGCAACGAGCTTGTGCTTCAGCTTCTCCTGCGACCATCTCTGCTTTGCTAACTTCCCATAGGGATATCTCTCCAGAACACTTCCATACACTTTCCACATGCAATACTCCCTATCAGACTCAGAGTCTCTTGGTGGGGCCCCGATCTGTGACAAGCAGCCGTCAGGAGACATGACATCTGACCATAGCAACATGAGATTCGGCCAATTCTGCTCTGGGAGAATCACCTTTTAGACAATCTGAGAGGGTAGGTCATTATAATCTTCAGGACAACAGCTCTGGTAAGAAATTAAATGCAACAATTAAGAAATCCATGACTCAAGATGTATTTCTTCTCAGATTTACATCAAACATTGGTCGTTGGGGTGAAAGGACCCCTGCTTCCCAAGTCTTGTTGGGCAAGTCTGATGGAGACCCCATGACCTTGTTGCTACACCATCTGAAACTCACACCTTCTTCCATTGCTGCTGAAGGACACAAAGAGCACCTGGGGCCTTACACACCCTCATTTCTCCTTTGGCCGAAAAGTGATGCTGTTGGGCAGAAGTAGCCATACGTCCATTCAAAAACCAAGAGGGCTAGGAAACCTAGTCTTCTGTGTGCCAGAATGAAAGGAGAACTGGATGCAGTCTGCCACGCTCTTTCTCTACACCAAAGCAGACAGTCGCTCTCCCTGTCACATACAGTGTTCCCTCGCCCTGTTTCCCCAGGAGGACATCCGAAGACCCATTGAACTCAGGATCTCTAGAAGATCCTTAGGCTAACAGATCCAAGTGTTCAGTGGCCACACATGACAAACACTACAGAACTTTCAGGGTTGGATCAGAGTATCCCCTAAAGAAACTATCACCATCGATTGCAGTCAGCATCCCCCAGAAATGCTGGGGAGGGGGAGAACATGATTTTCCTAGTTGTCATGTCATAATATTCCAAATGGTAAGTTTTCTGCCAAAAGTTCCAAGGCATACAAAGAGACAAAGAAGGATGGCTCCTACCTGGGAAAAATCCAAAAACAGAATAGGCCCCTGAGGAAGTTCTCAGGGGCGAGCACACAAAGCTTTCTCTGGTTGTTGCTGTTCAGATTCCTGTGTCGAGCCTCTGTCTTCGTAAGCAGCAATATGCTGAAAACCTCTGTTTCAGGGTCAAGACAGAGTCAGAGGCCATGGATGACAGAAATGGATTTGTGTCTTTTCTTCAGTCTTTGCCCATGACTATATCTACTGCCTCATCTCGATTTACAGGGAAAACTGGGAAACCTACCCAAATAAGTGTGTTTTGGTTCCTGTTGGAAGAATACGGAAAATATGCAGTTATTTTTGTGACAAAACTCAAGTTCATGGAGTCACTTTCCACCTCAAGGTGAATTTTGTGTAGAAAAAAAATTAAACATAGAATTATCATATGACCCAGAATGTTTATTTCAGATTTTCTGGCCTGATGGTTGCAGCATCTGATCTGAAGGTGCAACTGTGGACCACATTTCCCAAAGGCCTAAGGTCAGACTCACAGCTCATAGGTTTCCAGTAAAAAAAGACTCCATTTCCCATCAGGCAGTGGGCGGGAGGAGCATGGCTCCTGGCTTTTCTCACCAGGCAGGTGGCCGGTGTGGGCCCCGCCCCCACGGGGGTGATCCTGTTGGCCAGGAATCCTCACACTCTCAGCCAGCGCACTTGCCTGACTCTCTTGCTCACGCGGTTACTCCCGCTCCCGCTGTCTCCCCACGCAGGGCTGCTTTCCGCTGCCCCGCCTCCTCTGTGGCCCCGCCCCTCCCTGCTCGCCACACCCCAACTTGCCCCGCCTCCCTCTTAGGCCTGTCACTCAGACTCATGCTCTTTGGCCTCCCCACACTGTGGGGGCGCACTGCAGCCCTGGCTTCTCTGTCTCCCGGCGTCCCTGCTTGCCCTGCCTCCTCGCTAGCCCAGCACGTCACTGGCCCACCCCTGGGCTCCCTACACCCCTCCCGCTGGACCTGCCTCCTCTCTCACTCCGCCCCCCTGCTCGCCCCAGCCTATAGGGAGGCGCCAAACATCCTCAGGCGGGGCGTGCCCTGGCGTGGAGCTGGGGGAAAGTGAGGTCGGGCAGGTTCTGACCCACGTGCGGCTCGCCTGAGACGACCGGCGGGAAACCCTGGGCCGCGCAGCTGTCCCCTCCTACCCGGTCCCCTTTAGCCCAGTGCACCTGGGGGATGCCCTGGCCAGACCTCATCGATGCAAGGACAGCGGGCAGGGCCACAGCTGAGCGGGAGGGCGGCTCGGAGGGGAGACGTACCCTGAGCCCGGGCTCGGGTCCCAGACAGCCTTCCGGGAGGTGGCGCGGCCCTGGCCCGCCTTGTCCGCTGAGCCCTGCGGGGCGCTGTACTGGAGGGCTGGGGCGCTGGGCTCGCGGGCTGCACGGGGCTCCTCGGTGCCTCCGTCCCCTCTATCCCCGCTCCCCAGCAACGCGGGCCATCCTGGCGGCTGTCTCAGGCTCAGAGAGGCTGCCTGCTGTGCACACCACGTGCGTCTGAGCTACCCGCTGTCAGGGGTTTGGGAGAGGAACAGCCGGCCGGTCCCGGGTCGAGGGGGGGAGGGACAGCCGGCAGAGTTCCCGGTCTGATGGAGGGGGGAGGCCGCTCCGTTCTCTACCTGCCTCCTCTCAACTCCCCTGTTTTTGTCTTGCCTGGTGTGGACGCCTCCTGTCTCTCCCCATCTCCCTTTCCTGGAACAGCCTGGACTTACCCGTTTGCTGTGGGAGGATGGTGGGTTTAGGGGACTGTCGAAGAGCCTCTTGAGTTCTTTTTCCTTTTCTCCTTTGTACTGGAATTGCCTATCTGTAGAGCCTGAAATTTGCAACCATCAAAGGAAATGCAGGGCAGCATTTCTTTGTAAGAGTTCTGAACAAAGGCACCTTACTTTTTATGACATGCAGAGCAGGATCATTTGGGGAAGAATTTGATCTACAATCCTAAAGTAATTTCAGAGAGAAGCTAGGGTGTTTCTGCTCCTGTTTATTGCTGTTGCAACCAGCGTGTTGTGATTGGCATTAAGTTTCTGGGTAGATAAGGTGATGTTCATCTGCTCCCTGTAGAAGGGAAGTTCGCTTAAGAGGTCATTTAATGGCTTTCTCTGCCAAAGCGTCCACTGATGGTGTTCTCTGCCTCGTGATGGTGCCGATCAGATTCTGGGTTGGCAAAGTGACCAAACTTTTGGACTTAATGACAGTACACTGTGTGAGGCGTTACTGTCACTTTAGCGCTATCGTCTGTATTGATGATCTGCACTAATATTTACAGGATGACGGCTTGCTGTTGCGTTCAGTGCTGCAGCAGTTGTTAAGCCTATGAGCTGATGCGGGGACGTGTCAAGCATAGAACCTGGTGGACAGCAAGTGAGAAAGTGCCCAGGACGTGGTCAGACAGAAAGCTTATGCTCAGTTGTCTGGCAGGATGCAAGTATGTGTTCTGAAAGTCACAGTAATGCTTTCAAAATGTTGGGAGGCCTTCAAATTAGATTTCTTGAATAGGCCAGCGTTTTCTTCTTTTTTTTGTATTGAAGAACTAGTGTGAAATAATAATTATAAAAATGACTGTCGCAGATATCTAGAAAAGAAAAAATATTTTTATTTTGACAGCTGTATATATTTTTTCTTAAAGCCATCTTTAATAAACTATAATGTACTTTGAATGGAATTTTGATTTGAAAAATGAAACTTACTGGAAATGAAGCCAGACCTTCAGGCAGCAGCTTTTAAAGTATGCAAATGTATACAGTCATGTGGTACCATAATCAAAAACATTACTGTTGTCCAGAGCAGTTGATCTGGAAGTGTCCCTTTGGCTACAGTTCGAAAAATCAGGGTTCCAGATGAGTGTATATGCTCCATTATGGGAACTGTGATGAGCTATAGCAAGAACAAAGAGCATAAAAATTGTGTCCCCCAAGAGCACCTCTGTAGCATCTATGTGTCTGAAACCTGAAACCTGCCTCTCAGGCCAATGCTCCAGAACAAATAAATAGTTCTTTTTCCCAGGAAGACTGGGGACTTTTTTCAGTCTGCTGCCTATGAAGTGCCATGGGAATGGTAGCCTTCCAAGGTGTGTCCATTTATTTCAGTCCTGTGGGCCCAGAAAGGCAAGCCACCAGAGCCAGGAGCTCAAGAGGCATCCCATGTATGGACTGCATGCACCTGCTGGCTTTAGCAAGACCATGGGAGAACATGAGGGTGGTGTGTGCCCACTCACTTTATCAAGGCCATGGGAGAGCGCAAGAGTGGAGTATGTCTGCCAGCTTTAGAGGAGTCATGAGAGAGTATGGGGGCAGGTTGCATCCAATGAATTTACAAGACTGTAGAGAGCATGGGTGTGGAGTGTGCCTGCCAGCTTGATCATGGCAGCAAGAGACTGTTGTGACTGAATGTGCCTACTGGCATTAATAAGGTAGTGTGAGAGTGTAAAAATGTCACTCACCAGTGTCTGTGCTAGAAATTTAGAAGGAGTAAAAAAATGGTGTTCGCCAGTGCTTCTGTCCCTGGAGAGAGTCCAAAGTGGCCCTGATCCTCTAGCAAATGCTTTAAGGTAAACAAATGAATCTCCTTCACATATGGTCTAGGTACTATTCAAACTATGCTTTCGTGCTGGGTCCTGGGGTGACTGAGTCTGTGCATGGACCTTTAAGAGTGGATTCTCAGTTCCCTATGGCCCTTAGGGTCTCCTGGACATAAGCCCCACTGGTTTTTCAAAATGTGATGTTTTGGGGGCTCATCTCTTTAGTGCAGTTCACAAGGTTTGGGGTGCCTACTGTAGGGCACAAAGCCCTTGCTTCTCAGGGAGAGGATTTGGAGATGTGAGATATATCCCAATTATGGGTTGCTGTGCTGAGGATGGGGGTTTTGGCAAGACCACATCTCTGCCTCACCTACTCATCTCAATTTAGCCCTTTCATCCTTTGTTGTGGAGGTGCTATTTAGCTAATTTTCAGGTCTTTTTAACAGGAAATTGTTTTATATGTAAATTTTTTTCTGTGTGAGGAGTTGAGCTCAGGGTCTTCCTATGCCACCATCTTGAGCTGCCTCTCCCTTCTCTTTCTTTCATTCTTCTTTCTTTTTGAGGAAGATTAGCCCTGAGCTAACATCTCCTGCCAATCCTCTTTTTTGCTGAGGAAGACTGGCCACGAGCTAACATTTGTGCCCATCTTCCTCTAATTTTTATATGTGGGATGCCTACCACAGCATGGCTTGCCAAGCAGTGCCATGTCCTCATCCAGCATCCAAACCAGCAAAGCAAGGGCCGCCAAAGTGGAATGTGTGAACTTAACCACTGCACCACTGTGCCAGCCCTGAAGATCCTGTTATTTTAAGTGATTCATAGTTGACCCAATATTTCAAATTGCCTTCATTCACTTTTTATCAGTGTCTTTGAAATGATCCAAGTGATTTTTGATAACTTTTATATACAGTGTCCATCAACCTAATTTCAAGATAAAATTGAATGCTAGTCAATTTTATTGACTAAATAGCATAATCTCACCTCATTTCTCAGAAAATGGCTCAGTTGACATCTAAAAATGGTGTAAATCATTGTGTTGATAATTGTAAACATATTCCATTTTCTCATGCTTTACTGAAATCATATTAAATTCCTGATGTTCTTCTTTCCTGGGGAATTCGACAGTGTTGATAGACTTAGTAATATTTCACAGTTATCTCCAATCATGTATTTCCTTACCCTGAATCCTTTTTCTGTGATGAAAATCCCACTGGAGATGATTCAAAATGATTCAATGATCAAGAAAGAATTAAATTCGCATGTTTACACACCCTCTAGTTTAAATTATTTTGTTTAGTGTTTATTTCCTGCCATTTCCAAGCAAATACATGCAGAAAATATCCCTTATTTAAAGGTATTACTATTTATTTATCTTAAACATTCCACTTGTGACCCAGTGACGTAGACCAAGATTGTACTTGGTTAGTTTCCTAGTCTTTGTGAACAAACAATTAATCACGAGGAAAACAAGTAACTAGAAAATACGATATTTCTGCGCACATGATTTCAAATTTATGATTATGGAACATCTCAATGTGTAAATTCTAGACATTCATCACTGACTGAGGTGTGAGTGAATCTTCTGCTACTAATATCTTGCAGATAATTCTATTTTGTTGCATGAACAAAGCATCTTTCTAACTTGACTGTAGCTACAAAAGGCTACAAAATAATTACTTTAATGGCATTACCACAATTTCAGTGAAGAAATAAATTCAGCATTATTTCTAATTTTTATTTGTTTTCTGCTTTTTACATTTTTTTTATAAATGAGTAATTTCCAACAAATAATAATACAGTGATAGCATCTTGACTGTGAAAGGCTAATCATAAATGTGGATAGTTGTTATCTAGAAATTCCCATAAAACAATCATTGTATGAATGGTAATGCCAAATTACTGTCAAATCAAATATACATTGTTTTATTTTATATATACTTGTGAAAGAAACCTATTATGCACTCTTTCTATTAACAGTTTGCATTTTGCTTAGTTTTTATCTTTCTAAGTTCAATCATTTTCTTTTGAAATCCTCAGCTGCACTTCATAAAGTCTCTTTTTTATATCTTCTTACATTAATACCAAAATACTACCATCTGCATTCATAGTTAATCATTTCAATGTACCAGGGAAAGTATCTTGGTATTCAGTAGATAAATCAGCAAGAAACTTTTTATAGTTTTCTTATCTTAAATTTTCTCACACCATGTGAAGAAGGCAGGATAAGGAGTGTCTTTATTTTAAGTTTATAAAGGCTGCTTTGCTTACGTAAAAGCATATTCCTAGAAATATGTAAATATTTAAATTCAATCTAGCACTGTTGAAGACACAATGAAATGGAAAGAGAGAGGAAAGAAGTTAGAGTGAAAGAAAGAAAAGAAGGAAGGAAAGAGTGGGAGAGAGGGAAGAGAAAAGTAAAAAACAAAGAAAATAGTACTGAAAAAACTAGCCGGAAGTTTGGAATGGGTAAAGAAGGCAGCTGGGAAGCATATCAATATTTATTAGTATTAGCTTTGTTCTATCCATTGTCCTAAAAAAACTTCATATATAAATGTGTTTTTTTTCTTTCCAAGTGAGGATCATAATCCCATTTTGTGGATAAGTAAAGCAAGCCTCCAGAACATTAACTTGCCTAAAATCATCAGCCTATAACTGGCAGAGTGAGATTACAAACATAAATCTCTCTAACCCAAAACCCAATATTCTGTTAATGATTTTCTCTTTACACTTATAGTAGCTAACACTTTATGCTTATAATGCAAACATCCTGAACAGTAAAGAACATGTATTCTAACGCTACATATTCCTAGTGGCATAAAAAGATGATGATGAAAGTGATGGGAACATTAAAATATTCACCACCTCTACAAAGACATTGCTCATTAGAGCAAATAATATGAAATGGAATGGGTTTGGTCTCAAGAAGTAAGAAGTATTAGAAAGAAAAGATAATTCAAATCTATTGGTCATATAATTATTTGCAAAGAGTAATCATCCACTCTTGATAGCATCATAATGGCCATTCAGAGAAAGAAGTTCAATTATAGAATTTGCAAAATGTGGGGAAACCTAATGCGCAGTTATTTTCAAAGCAATTTAATTTTCCTAGTTACAGGTGGAACTGATCAATTTGCCTGTTTTCTCACAAGAAAAAATTGAATTTTAATAATATTGATGGATGAAGTTGTATCCAACAATTTAAAATGTATATATTGCTATATAACACATTTCATGTGTAAAAGAACTTTGAGAGAGATTATAATCTCAGCTTTGAAAATGATGAAAGTGAGACAAAGTGAGTTAAGTATTTCATCCCGAGATATTCAGCTAATAAATGCAGGACATAAAACCTAGGTACTGAATGTGAACTCCAATTCCTATTCACTCTGCACGAAAATTCAATTATCAATATGTTTAACTATGTCTGATTTCTATGAGTGAATAAATAGAAATATTACAAAAATTCACTTTTACAGATTTTGTACTACAGAAAGAAATCAGCAGTTAATAATAATCAAGGAATAAAATGCAATAAGGCAGTAAATATTTTAAGGGCCATCATAATAAGAGACCATATTGCTATGAATATAAAGAAGGATGACTTTACAGGGACTTGAGTGGCCAGCATGGCATAAGAAAGTGGTTGAACTAGAACTTGTGCTTACAGCTTTAGAAGGATTTGCATAAATTTTTTTTTATCAAATAATAAAGCAGGAAAAACTCAGGGATCCAAGTGGGAAAAGTGTGAGCAAAGATATATTTATGAAAATATTCAGACATTTGTCCTACAACACGAAAATTGTAACATGAATTATTTACTTAAAAGTATTGTTTGCGTCATGTGAACTATTTATTTTAATTCCAATTAAGCAGAAATTGCAATACTCACTAAGGAAGAAGCTGTTGGATATGAATAAGAGGACATCTCACTGTTTTATTTTGAGTAGATACTTAGCTGTTTCGCATAATATTAATAAACTGCTATTTTTATTTTTCTGTTTATAATAATGATGATGATATCTAATAATCTATTCTACTGTTCAATAATGTTTTTATTTGCTTTTGTCTGTTTTCATCACCCAGTGTATTTTGTAAACTGTTTTAATGCAAATACGCTTAAATTATGAAACACATATTGTTGAAACTTTGACATGAAAATATACTTGTAATTCAGTATCCACTAACAACTATCATCGTTCCCACTATATAAACATGAGAACACAGTTTTGTAATGTGAGTTTTATGATATACAAATAACTGAAAACCTGATTATTGCGTTAAGCCACAAAGTAATGTAAACATTATGTAAGAGACAATAATCTGACTAATTTAACTAAATGATGCCTTGCCCTAATAATAAGGGATTTAATGCTTTGATAGGATTTTTTTTTGTTTTACTATACTTTTCAAGAGAAAGATTGAGACTATTACTTGAAGGAATGTTCTTGTGAGACTGAAGAATTTGGAACTTATTAGAGGATGAGGTGTTGTTGCATATTTGAACCAAGGCTTTCCTGTGTTGAAATGATGATGACATTGCTATGTGAGACTGTATCAGGCAGAAGATTTCTAAAGTGAACATTTGCTACTGGGATCCAGTGAGTACTTTCTTCATCACCAAGATTAAATAACTACATGGATATTCTCCATATCCATTTTTGTCCTTGAAAGTTGGGTGAATGGTCCAAAGAATGAATGATAATATTTGAGGGGAAACTATCTGTGAAATGCTCATTATATCTAGAAAACTCTAGCTATCTGAAGTGAGGAAAAATATACCAAATCAATTTAGGAGAATTAGATTCTACCAACCAACGTAGAATCCGTATGTATTTATGTCTGTAGTGTTTGATATTTCCATGCTTTTCATTTCTAACAGACATGCTTACAGAACTTTGCTTTGTTCTAGAGATCAGAGTTCTGAAGCCAAGGTGTACTTACAGAGGTGGGACAAAGGAAGTCAATCTGATTAATTGTATTCTCCTGGAGAGCCATCACTGAAAGTGCAGGTAAACCACTAATAAAAAAACCTTTTAATTCAACATATTTTAGACTGAAAAAGCCTGGATCCAAATATATTTAAAAGATGAAAGTATCCATCTAACTTAATGTTTCACATCATGTAGCACCAAATCAAACAAGACAAATGTCATTAGACCAATTTAGGTCTACTGAATTTACCAGTTTTTTCCAGATTCCTTAGGTAATATTAACAATGTTTTTGCTGGGTTAATTTCTATGTAGCCCATTATTGATTGTGAAATAATTTCCACATTATCTGCTTTACCTTTTATCTCTGTGGAGATTCAAAGGTTGACATATTTGGAAAACCACACAATCACTGAATTTATTCTGCTGGCTCTGCTGCAATGCACTTCAACTCACTTCTGTCTCTTGCACTTGTCACCATGATATCCCCACACTAACTGGAAAGAGCATACTAATTCTGCTGATCTGGATACGCCCGCATCTTCACATTCCTGTGTGTTTTTTCTTTGGCAGCTCTCTTATTGATGTCTTCACATTTTCTCTTGCCCCCAAGATGATAACTGACTAGCTTCTGCATAAGGCAGTCATCTCTCTTTTGGACTGAGGCACCCAGATCTTCTTGCTGTTGGCCCTGGGTGGAACTGAATGCATTCTCTTGGGCCTCATGTCCTATAACCAATAGTTTGCCCTCTACAAGCCTCTATACTATCTATTCCTCATGAACTCGCCCCTCTGTAGGCAGATGGCTGTTAGCTTATGAACCAGTGGTGTTTTCAGCGTCTTGATATATCCTCTCTTCACCATGAGATTCCCCCTCTGTGGATCCAGGAAAAAAACATCATTTCTACTGTAAACTTCCAGGTCTTGCATGTCTCCTGTGAGGCTATCTTGATCTGCCAGGTTTTGATCAGCACTACTATTCCTCTTCTTATTCCATTCAGTCATCCTTGCCTCCTCCACACTCAGCCTGGTCACCATCATCCAAATGGCCTCCACTGATGGACAGAGGAAAGCATTCTCCACCTGTTCATCTCACCTGACCGTGGTCAGCCTACAGTATAGTACCATTATTTTTATGTATATTTGGCCAGTCTTCCCATACTTCAGACAAAGATAAGGTAGTATCTGTCTTCTTCACCATTCTGACACCCATATTCAACCCTGTGAGGCATAGTCTAAATAAAAATTCTAAATAAGGATGTGATGGGAACCCTGGGAAGAATTTTATGGAAGTTTTCATTATATTCTAAAATGTAAATATAAAGGCTCAGTGGACATTGTCTGTTATTGGGTATAAATGTTTACATTGTGTGATGCACTTTAGACTTTCTGACAACAATCATCTATCAGTCTATTGGATATAGAGTTGCATTCTATCTATTAGTATAAACAATGTATTCTCAGATAGATCTAAATACAGAGCCATACTATAAGATGAACATGCCTTGCTAATTGCATTGACAATGCAATTCAAAATAATAAGTTCCTAAGCTAGAACACCAACTGAGGAAGAGGTTTGGAATCCATAATAATTCACCAGGCAATGATCAGAAACATGAACTCTGGATTCTTGTGCAAAGAGACAGAAAACAGGGCAGAATGGTTAGAAGGTTTGCCCTGCCATCTTAGGCCTCATGTTGGTATCATCTAGAGGTATATTATGCCTCTAAAACTCAACTTTTGAGGTATTACAGGAGAAATCATGTGCCTCCTGCTTTTTCTCCTCTGCTGTCTTAGAAATCATCCTTTTAGAACCTGTTAACAAGAAGAGAATCCCTGAGACTTGATGCCTCCTTCAGTGTATCAGAGCCCTGAGTAGCTCTCTCATTACTGGTATTGGATTGTTGCTAAATGAATAATGTGAACTGGAAAATGACCACCAGTTGGCCTTGTAACTGTTTGATTGAAAATTCTGCATAAACCAATATCCGTCATGTTTCTGTCTTAGTTTAATACCATTTTAGCATCTAAAGGCAGATGAAGGGATACTGAAAAGCCATGGTATTTAAGGCAAGCAAGAAATAAAGAATTCCACATTCCTTCTCCAAGCTGCATGTTAGGAATGCAAGATCTGAAATAAATATTAATTAGTTTCAAGGATATTTGGACTGGAGAGCAGCCAGCAGCTCAAGTGGAAGGACTTGAAAGCCATGCCTCTAACCCTGCATTCTTTGTCTGAGACTTTCAAGTTCATGACACAAAGCCTTTACCATCGCAGGTCAAACAGGACCTAGGACAGAAATGTCAATATTCTTAAGTCCCTGCTGTCCCTGATTATTGCCTCTACTGGAAGTTCTAATAGATTTAGTGACTATGAAGAAGCAAGTTCAAAGAGTATTAGGTCAGTAGTGTAAAACCTTCTGGGTGGATGATAGTGGTATCAGTTAGCAGAAGTTTGCAATCAATAAAAATAACTTTGTCTAAAAATGGATATTTGTGACTTCTCTCACACTCTTCACTCTCTCTGTGAACCCAAGTTTATATTTTTATTGACATTTACAGATGCATTAGACTCTCACCTGGAGACAAGTCATTCTACACCTAAACAAAGGAACAAAATTGAATAAAAGAAACACCTAGATTCAGTGCCACCCCTCCTTTTACTTACATACAACATCATTTTTTACTATTAGCAACTCTGTTCATTTAGTCTATTTGTTTTTATTATATGAAGAATATGTACCAAAGACAGTGCTTAAGAAATATCCATGTGATCTTCCATATTTGCTAACCCGTGGAATTTCACTCGTAGCCACATGATTATTTCTGTGCAAAAGATAATGAGCATGAGTAAAATGTGTCATTTCTAGCCATCCATCTCTGACTTCTCCAGCCATGGAGATATTGGCCATCACATGATCCAGAAGGGCATGGCAGTGAAAGAAGGTAACCCCACTCTCATCAGACTGCAGCATCAAAGACAGTCCAACTCTGCAATCTTAACACACTGAAGTTGCTTATTTCTATAGCCAACATTGATTGTCCTAATACAATGTAACATACTATCAGAATTTCTCCTAATAATTTATTAAATTATTATAGGAGTGATTCACCATAGTGCCAAGTTCTATGATACACTTAAAGAAAATGTTTGCAGTTGTTAATGTTTGCTTCCTCTTCTAATTGTAAAAATCTTATATGCAGCATCCTACATATATGTTTAGAAAATCGTGAAAAATTGATCAAATCAAGTTCTTTCTAAAATATATATATATAACTTCCTAAGTAATTTGAATTCTCTTTACAATTAAGTACTTAATATGTATAATAATTATATAATTCTAATATAATAATTCCAATATATAATATAACATAGAATAAGTAAATAATTTTAATACTTAAAAATTAATGTGATTTGTACAGATTTTCCTGTGAAAATATAACGTGGAATTTGAAAATTATGAAAGAATGACTAAAATTACACATCTGTGAAGAGATGCAATATTTTTATATTTTGATTCTACCATCTGGAAATTACAGAGGCAGTCAAAGGCTTAGTGAGTGTTATGATTATCCAGGTTTTATCTTGCATTTTCTTCATTCTGATTTTATTTGTATTTCATTTCTTGTGTTTCACTACTCTCATACACTGAAATACTAGTTGACTTTTCTATAATTAAATTCACCTAAGCTTATGAGAACCTATTTTTTTATTTACTGAAGAAAAAATTAAAACAGTAAATTTGCCCTTAAGGGACTGGAGCATGCGTAGATTTACTATTGGTCAGTCCGAGGTTTATACTCTGCTGAATCAAGATTCTTCTGCCTTCTCTTTTTCCCCTTTCTTCCTGTGTGGATTCAGGTGTGGACTGTGTGGAGGATGTCATGATTATAACTGCATTTTCTCTTCTTGGAGAAAGGTTTTCTGGTCTAAGACCTTCCCCTGGTTCTCACCAGCTTCCTTAGGTGTATTTATCCTAACTGTGAACATGAGTCTGACTTTGATGCATCCCTGTTTTGTTCTCATGTAACTCATAGTTAGATCTCCAGGCACAGGCCACATACTGTGGAGAATATGGAGGAAGGTCTTGCCTCCCCCCCATTTGCTGGCGTGGTTCCACCTCGCCCTTCACTGGCACCAAGTGCCCTCCAAGCTCAGCCTCATCCTCCATCCACTGGCTGCTCCAGCTGCAGCCCAGGCCTGTGCCATGCCCTGTGCCATGCTTAAGGCTGTGGTGATAACTGAGGACACACAGCCATCCTGGCCTGTACATTCTCCTGTAGCTGCCCCATGCACTCACCACTGTTGTCCTTTGAGAATGATTCTGCCCTGAATCCAGACCACAGCCTTCCTCAGTTTTTCATACCCAAGTCCATCCAGGGTATGGTACTTACTGAAGATCCTCCATACCTACATTTGTGACCACCAAGAGATATTGTGAAGCAGAGTCTAAGATGTCTTACTTCCCAGTGGAAATTCTTTTTAACTTCCCTCCAAGGGTCAAATAAAGATTCTTGACAATTCTTTCATCACAGACATCTTCATGTCCTTAAAGAAGATAAAATAAACATTGAGCTCTGCAGTTTCAAGGCTTTGCTTTTAATGTGGAAAACCGAGTGCTTAATTTCCACATAAGAATGTTTTTTCCCAAGAACTTGGAATTGCAAATTCAATGCACTTTGTCATTAGGATAATTTACTTCACTAGGAAATTTTAAACGTTTTCTTCTAAAATCTCTTTGTGCTGGATCCATATTTGTCATGAGTTATCTTATTGGAGACATATAAACATTGAGAAGAAGTAGGTATTATCAGAGGAAGAATTGTATTAATGCACATTTTCAAAATATCACAAACTACAATGAGTAATACTTCACCTGTGGTAATATCTAGCATTTCCAACAGTGAAAAAGAATGTAGAAATGTGTAATCCTTTTACTAAAATTTTAAAAACTATATCATCCAAGCTGTGTAGAAGATTAGCAATTAAAAGAGTAAACTTTCAGCCAAATAAATTATACATATAGCATAATATAAAACAATACATTTAATACAATTAGGTATATACATATATATGTATATATAATTTCATATATATGTAAAACTGTGTCTCTTTAATTGAATACATTCCATTTTATTTTAATAGATGTGTTGGTCAATTTTGTAAATCTATCAAATTAATTAGTATGTGTGAGCACATTATAACTATGTACTTACTGGGTCTTAGTATATAAAATATAGAAAACTTCAATAAAATTATTTTTGGAGTCCAATTAAATAATAATAATTGTTTTTTTTTCTTCCCATGAACTGGCAGAGACAAAGTTTCTGAAACTACCTGGGAGGTTTTTATGAGCTCTTTCTCCTGGGGGGCCTGAGGCTGTCCTGCATTCTTGGTTACTCTTTCTACATTGTCCTAGTTTCAGGGACATTGTTAAATGAACACAAACAAAACAACACATGTTAGAATTAACCTCTAAGTAGAGAAGACTAAAGTCATGGTTGCAGATGTGTCTCTGATCCTGAGCCTGAAGTGAGTTCACTGACCCGTTGCACAGCAAGCCAATCTCTGACACCGGGTATGGTGGAAGAAAGTAGGAATTTTATTGCACAGCGCTGAGCAAAGAGAGAGGTCAGCTAACACTGAAATCCAAACTCCCCAAAAGCTAAAAGGAAGGGTCTTTTTGGGGGGTTTTAGGTAGAGGACGGGGAGCATATGGCCCTGCTGGTCAGAGCTTTCCCACCAGCCTGTGTTGGGCCTTGAGACACTTGCAGAGAGGAGGGAGCACCTGACCTTGCTGGTCAGCAGCTTTCCCACCAGCCTACGTCTCCTTGGCAGGGAAGAGATAGTGAATCCAGGTGCTTGTCTTTGGCTGTGTCTGTCTCCAGGGAGGATAGTGGATTCTGGAGCCAGGAAGACAGAGAATAAGCAGGGAATGTGTGTTTTGGTTTTAAACCATATGCTGGGTTTAATGTAGGGAAACTCTTATCAGGGTTGGTATCAATTCCCCCCCATTTTATGTCCATCCTTAAATCTTGAGGGATTTGGGATGATGACACATCGAGCTACTTCCTGCTGAAATGGGGCATAGGTTGTTTCATCTCATTAAACTAGTATTTTAATAAAGTGGTGATGCAGGTGGGCTCCCGAAGTTAGGCCTGTATCATGTAAGTAAGTAACCAGGTATTTAATAAGAAGTTTTTCTAGAGAAACAAAAAGAGAAAAACAAGGTTAATGCTGGGAGCAAAGTATAAACCAGTTCCTGAGCTCAAGGGGCAGCCAATCAAGATTCCTAGAAGTCAATGTTGAAGCATCTTTTGCAGTTTCAAATATCTCTGATGGCATCTTCAAGCACTCAGGTAGCTTTTTGAGACAGCAGTAGACATGAATCTCTCTTAAGTTTATATTAAGTCCTCCAGCCTCAGTTTCCAAGGCTTTAGAAAAAAGGGCAGATATAGTTGCCAATGACTCCAAATGAAAATGATGGAGAAAAACCCTGAAAATGTTAATTTGGAGGTTTGTAGCCAGATATTTCAGGAGACTAAAAGAATTCAATATCCAATCCAGTTAACTGATGTAACAAAAATCTTAAATACAACTGACACAACAAAAATCCAATATCCACAAATGTGTATTATAGTTTCTATTGAAACACAATCTTTCTCTCTAAAATAACCCTCAATTCCACAAGATACAGCCAAATTAAGGCTAACTGGTTTGTAAAATAAGTCTAGTTTTAATAAATTTGGCATAATTGTTTACATAAGTGCAGTAAGAATAGTAATTGATTATATAGGCCCTTTTAAATCTTCTTTACTGGAACCTTATAGGGAATCTCACGTTGAACTTTAAAGGCCTCTCAAGGAAAGCCAAGCAAAGGACCTGTCCTCAGATTCTGCCTGCAGTACCTACAGATTTGGGAGAATACCTCTCTTTGTGAGGTTCCCCAAAATATTGAGGTTCCTTGTGTCTGCCAGAGGGAGTGACATTCTTTGCTCAAACTTAACAGGTAACTGAACCTATAGGCCAATATTTCAAAGTGGCTTTATTCCAGAATGTCAACCTTTGTTCCTCAAAAGCTGTCTTGTTATATCCAAGCCCGTATTTTTTTTCAAATATGATGTTCTAGTCAAAGCCTTGGTAATATAACCAGTGTTTGTAATTGTGTCCTGTTATAAGAAGAACAGATTCTTCTTGGACTCATGCAAACAGCCATATTCCCATGAGAATAAGAATACGTACTCATCAGGAGATTTTACATTTTGGAGGGCTCAGATAGGGATAAAAAGATGAATGCTTCAATTTTGTTTACATTTGCTATAAATCATAGTTCCTTAAGAGAACAGAGAAAAAGGTTTTCTTAAAACCAGAAAAAGCAAAACATCAAAAATCAGCAGTGTCTCAATGAAAAAGGCATAAAAATTATAATCATCCCTATTGGTTTATTCAGTCCTGTATGATTGGCTCTTGATCTTAATCTTGTTAGCAGTTTGCAAAGTCATCAGTTTCTCTGGTAGAGTTCTGTATTTTTTACCCAGTTTAGTTTTATAATCTCAAATTTTATTGGAAACCTGTATGCTAGAGTGTCAGAGTCCTTTCTATGAATTTCACTGAAGATGAAACATATTTGTAAAAACATCAAAGTAAAACAGCAACTGACTGTAAATAACAAAACCTTCAAAAATGGTAATTGACAAAGGCATTTGACCACCTCTGTGATATACAACATTTTGGGATAATAACCAGAATTATGGTTGACAATAAAAACAGATCAGGTAATTTTTAAAATATTTATGTCAATAACACTCATTCACATAATGCCATTTAAGAAAGTTTATTGTTACTTATTTGACAATGCTTCTCATGTAATTTAACATACAAAATGAGCCTAATTAGTTTAGCATGTTTGTTATAGAAAGAGAGCAAATCTCTCTGAGAATTACCAGGGGCCCTCTGAAAATCCCAAGAGAAACTCTCTCTCCTCTTCTAGGTCAAAAGACAGCTGTTAGTCAGGACTTGAATATTTGTCTGTGTGTGGGAGCTTGTCAAAAACATTAAAAGCTTTAAAACATTTGTTCAGATAGGAGACAAAGCTCACTGCAAAGCCATGTTTCAGGTATCTACTTGAAGTGACTACAGAAACAATCAAGGTGAAATAGCTAAAATAGTCAAAAAAAGCCTTTTTATAATCTTTTTATCAAAAGCATATTAAAAGTTTAGGAAAGGACCTTTTTAGGAAAGAGGAAACCAACTTTTAACCTTGTACCAGCTTACTTTTGATATATAAATTTATTTGCATAATTGAATTTACTTTAATCTTAGCCAACTTGACCATACATGAAACTCTTTAGGGCTTTACTTTTACAAACCTTTGGTTACTTTTTTTTTGCATTCAGAATTTGTCCCAGTACTTTAGGGCAGATTTACCTTTCTCAACTCAAGAAACAAAAATATTTCCATTCTTTATAACTTTTTACTGAAAACATATATTTTACTTTCCTTGTATACAGACCTTTTAGGAATATACGTCTTCTTATAGAAAGTTCCTCAGCATACATAAAACATGTTTATCAATAAACCTAAGCACTTTTCAGTTTCTTTGATATAATACACGAAAGGCAGACAAATACATACTTAGTACTTAACCTTTAGTATTGTATCTTATTTGGAAATGACCTAGATACCCAATAAACTGTTATTATTTAACTTAACTTAGTAAAGTTATAAAGTTTATTCCAAAAAGATTTTTGAAGCTGTTTTTAAGTATGCAGACTATAAAACATAACAATTGTACCTAAATCTCTTACCCAGTTTTAACAATTACTCTTAAAAATTTCACGTGACATTACAGCAGTTAGCTATCATCTTCAGTTCTTTCAAGTACATACATCATAATACATACAATTATTGTTTAAAAGTTTTTCCCAAAACTTTTATCTTTTTACATTTATTTAGTTTACCTGTTCTTAACAATTATATTTAGATCATCTACAAAAACCTCATGAGACATTAAACAAAATTAGCTATTATACTGCATTATTAGTTTTGCTGATAAATTTTGTAGCAGAGATGACATGAGCTCATTTGACCAATAAACCTAGGCTGTATGTCTGCATCATAGCCAATGCTAACAACTTTGAGGGCTGCTCTATTTTAAATCAAACCAGCAAACTTAAACAGGCTTTCATTCATCAAAGATCATTTTATATTATGTTAAATAACTTTGTCTCTTAGAAGCTTTTGCATATTCATTAAAGACTGCATTCCATTATGAGAGATTTTGAATCCTCTTCTGAAACAGGTCTCCAGAATGGCCATTACAATTCCAAATTATCTCAAAAGTTTACTTATTTTTACTTGTTCAATTTTAGATCAGGAATTGTGGGGGAGTTAAAGTGAAGCTCAGCTTGCTGGAAAGCTCAGCAAGAGTGTAGACAAAAGCAGCAGATTTGGGTTTGGCTGTTTGCATGTTTAATTATTTAATTATTTTCTCTTAAAGAGGCAGTAAGTATTTCTGATTTTATTTAGAAGCCTCAAACAGGCTTCCCATTTTTGTATCTGGCTTTCCCAATTGCATACATCAGTTTGGGTGAACTGAAATTGGCCCTTTTAAGTACATCAATTTTTACAAAACTTTATCTTAGTTTTACTAACTCGTATACTTTTAATTAAAACTTACATTAGAATTCCATTAACAAGTTTTGGTATTACAATATTGGGTAGGGGAAGCCTTCCCAGTTACACATAACGTTTATTCCCAAAGCAAATATCCAGGCAAAGCTGACATAACCTCTTCATATAATGTTAGCTTAAACACTTTGATCTTTATAGTCTTATTAATCTTAGTAGCCTAACTGTTGCCCCAAACAACTGTTGGTCAGGTTTCTTACTCTGATTTCTGCCTCCTGACCTTTTAAATTTTTCTGACTGGGCTAAATAGAACATATTTGTCTGATGTCCTTTAATGTTGGATAGCCAATAGCGGGGTCCCTTTATCCCATCCAACCTTAGGCAGTATTTTATGAAAAGCTTTGTTTTAACCTTATTTATATCTGTTCTATTTATCTAATTTTTTCTTTTAATAACTAGTTAAAGACTTTTATCCCATTGGGATGAGTCCTGTGACTCTTCCCTTTCTGATTTCTCTTTGTAAACTTAATATTTTCATTAGCATCTATAAGACTATGAGAAACTGGTGCCCCCAGTTTGATTAAGTTCTTAAGATGAGTTATAGTTTCATTTTAATTTGGTATTTTCATAGGTACCAATAAAAGAGCTGTTTATCTTGAGAACTCTCTAATATTTTTCCCAACTTAAGGATCCATTGCTTGACCTTTTTTTTTTTTTCTGGAGTCTAAAGAATATTGTGGCCATGTGGTGTTACAAAAGAAAATGATCCCTCTTTAGACATTGCCTTATAGCTATAGGTCGACCAGTCAGCCAAAGTTTCTCCCAAGTGGTTCTTAGGTGGAGTAGATGCGGCACCTTCCATGTTAACACTTTTAAAAGGAAAGACAAATAGACAAACAACAAAAAATACCAAAGAAGTGCACTTTCCCAAAAACCCTCAGCCACAACTGGAAGCCAGAATGAAGGCCAAAACCAAAACCAAAACCAAAGTGCTTCCAGTCCAAGCTTAGTCCATGTCCTATACTTGGGGGGCACCCAACAAATGAAGTTCTGCTATGCAGATCTTCCCAAATGAGCAAGGACAAGGGACCTTGCTTGTGCATTCCCAGTGGACTTACCAAAATTTTGCTGGGGGTTGGCAACTTCAAAACACCTGGAGCCTGGTTGGCTGCCAGGTACCCATTATTTCTGGCCAGTCCTGTTGGAAAAGGTTAAGACAAGAGCAAAAACAAAAACTACCAGCTACTTACAAGAGATGTTTTCCTAAACCCTGAACCTGGTTTCCTCCACCACTAAAACAAAAGCACCAAGGTCCAATGATGTTTTGTTAGCAGCACGTTGCTTGGGACTGTCCCTGAGACAAGTGGCTCAGGCAGCTGCAGGACATCTTCCTTTAGCCAGAGGCCAGGTTTGCCTCAGGTGAGATGTCCTCTTGAAACAGGGTCACATCTGGGTCACCAAATTGATAGTGAACCTGAAGTGAGTTCGCTCGCTCATTGCACAGAAAGCCAATTTCTGACACGGGTATAGTGGAAGAAAGTAGGAAGTTTATCATTGCACAGCACTGAGTAAGGAGAGAGGGCAGCTAATGCTGAAATCCCCAAATCCCCAAAAGCTAAAAGGAAGGGTTTTTATTTGGGATTTTAGGTAGGGGAGGGAAAGCATATGGCCTTGCTGGTCAGAGCTTTCCCACCAGCCTGTCTTTGGCCTTGAGACACTTGCATAGAGGAAGGAGCCCCTGACCTTGCTGGTCAGCAGCTTTCCCACAAGCCTATATCTCTTTGCAGGGAAGAGATAATGAATCCAGGTGCTTGTCCTTGGCTGTGTCTGTTTCCGTGGAGGATAGTGGATTCTGGAGCCAGGAAGCCAGGGAGTAAGCAGGGAATGAGTGCTTTGGTTTTAACCCCATATATGCTGGGTTTAATGTAGGGAAACTGATATCAGGGTCGGTATCATCTCCACAGATATAGCGGAAATATCAAGTACAGTATTGAGGGTGAGTTTGTAGTCTTCTACACAAAATACTCATGGGAGTTTGCTCAGATGATGCACACGGCACTACCCAGAAGTTAAAAAGACAGTGAGCTACCAATTCTAACAAGTGTTTTTAAGGAGGAATATGCAAATACTTTAGGAGCACTTTGATTACAATTAATAAAGAATTGCTCTTTGTTAAGTACTGAGATAAGTGACTAAGTCCACATCTCATTAACTTGAAGAATTCAGAAACAAAATTATATTTGGGTCCTAATGTGCATAAAATTACTATATGCATAGGTTAAAAAAATTAAAATAAAATAACTGGTTGGCTACTTGTGAATTTTTTAAGCTATACAGTTCTATATACGACCAAAACATGGTATCTTCAATTCTGGGAAGAACTTTTGTGATAACAAATAATCCACTCTAGAAGGAAGTTGAAAAGTAGTGAAGTGGTTGATGTTGTATATGAACTTCTTACATGTATTATGGGGAACAAGACACAGTACTACTGTCAAGGCTGCCACTTTCATGAGATATAGGCACTTGAAACATGATGATAACAGGTAATGGATGCTAAAATAAAATCATAGTTGAACTAAGACGGAAACACAAGTAGCAGAATAATGTATTTGTCCTGAGTTATGATGTAATTTGAGGATAATTAAAATTAGAGGATTCAATAGGTTGGCTGATACAGGAAAGGGAACTCCAGAACTAGAAGAAAGGGATTTCTTAGTGGTGTAATGTAGCTAAAGCATGCTGCAGAATCTCTGAGCTAGAGTGGAAGGTGACAGCAAAGGTGAGAATGTTTGTAACGTGGTGTTTTCATGTGGACTTTATACCTTAAGCAGTAGAGACGTTTCCATTAGGCAAATCATAGTATCATATACATTTTAGCTCCATTTTAAGCTATCCTTTGGCCAATGTGGTTAAGTATCTGGAAGGAAATGATGCTGCCATTCCGGTTGTCAATTAGAAGACAAGTAGATTTCAGAATTAGATGAGAGGAGGAGTGTTGACTGCTACTTATACAGCAGTGTTAGGCAGAGTGCCTGGAGGACAAAGACAACAGTTTGGGGGTTGTTTTGTTTGCTTTCCAAGCTAATTTATAGACATGGTTTCTGAATTGGAAGAGGGATGAGGGTCAGGCTGAGACCTGTTGGAATGGGCTTATGCAGGGTCTACTTACGTGAGAACTGAAGTCGACTGGGATGCACAGACTATCCAGGGAATCAAGATAACTCCTGGAGTCAAGTCCTCGATAAAGATCCTGGTGAGTGTTGTTTCCTGTGTGTCACTTTAGCAGTGAGGGGGTAGTGGTTACATGGTGGCTTTGGCTTTATCTTAAGCACTCAGTAAGCCTTTACTAAAATTGGTACAATGATAATAACACAGGCAACCTGGCTGTCTCATGTGAGATTCAAATGGGAGTATAAAGAAAAAAAGTGGAAAAACTTTATCATTGTTTAATCTTAGTAGATGATGAGTGTGCAAATGAAGATAAAGTTGGGAAGAAGAAGATCAAAGCTACCATTAATTTCGATTACCTTAACATCAGCAAAATTAACATTTTGGACCAGATAGTTCTTTTTCCTGTGGGTAAATGTCCTGTGCTTTGTAGAATATTTACTGCATCCACTAGATGCCAGTAGCACTTCCCAGGAGTGCCAACCAGCAACATCTCTAGATATTGCCCAGTGTCCCCCAAGGATGGGGCAGATTCACCCCCAGTTAAGAACAACTGCATTAACTGATAACATATGTCAGATGTGCTAAGCACTCACTATGTATCATCTCATTTAACTTTTTATACCTGTTTAATTTGCAAACTACAAGCTCATAGAGTTAACTTCACCAGATCAATGTCACATTCTTAATAAGAGGCAGTAATAGAGATAAATCTAAGGTTTGGCACCAAATTTTGCAAAATTTACTTGTGAAATGTAGCAGTATCAGCCCATCCTGAAACAATGCAAAGGAAGCTTACATCCTATGCATGTTCTGCATGTGTGTGCACATGTGTGTATAACTTTTCTATTTTATCAAGTTTTATAGAAACACATGCACAAATATAAATTTTCATTTTTTACCCTAGTTAGCAAAAATGAAATTTGTTTAAACGTTAAGTGATATGCCTAAATATTTAAATCATTCAAGTAATACACACTATTAAACTATTAAGCTCCCTCTGCTTCTCCTATCTTGGGAGTGGTTGCATTAAGCTTTAGTGGAAGGAGGGACCTTATACAGGATTGCATCCATGGATGCAGAATTAGACACTGTAAGGGAAGTAGGATAATTAGCATATATAAGTGAGCTTTGGATGGTTAGGTTCCATGAAGGATTTCTTAAAACTTAAATGATTTATCTTTGCTATAATAGGCTAATTTCTGGTAACAATTATTGCTGGTTTGAAAAGTCATTGTAGAAAAGCAGGGAAGGAGAATTTTGAAATTGTTTTCACTTGGAGATAGACCTCTGAATAGTAAATAAAAAACATGAATTCTAGACCCAGTTATACATGGCTCACTGTATGGTCTTGAATAAATAACTGTAAATCTTTTGGCCTTAGTTTTTTATGTGTATAACAGTGGGAGTACATTTTAAATATCTGTAACAACAATATATAACTCAAAAATGGAGTAAAAATTTACAATATATTACAAACTTCTGAAGAAAAGGACAGAAAATGAATTTATGCAAGGAAAGAAGTTACATAAATGTAACATCTGAGTCACTTTCAAACTTGTGAAAAACTGGAGAATACAATTTGCACATCTGCAATCTGATGTACAGAGATAACGTGGGCATTCTTTGGTAAACATATCTTTCTAGAAATACTTTTTGACTGAAAGCAACATATGACTTACACTTCATTTAGAGTCCATGAGATATTATTTATCTGTAAATGATATTGTGAGGCCTCCTTTCTACCAGTTACTAGAGGATGGATGTGAACTGTTGGATTCTTGCAGGGAATCAATGAGAATACAGTAAACTCAGGAGACCTTAGGAAGCAAGTCTCTAAGGAGAAGATGTGAAATGTGTAAGTAAACTTTAAAACAATTTTATTTGGGCGTAAAATAACTTAAATGCATTTTCCATCATCTACGGCCTAGTAGGAAGAGATAGTTCCTGTTTAAAATAGCTACTTTAAAGGAAGTTTTGGGTGGCTAAACCCGTGAGCCACCCTTATTTCTGATTCATTGCTTCTCATAAAGTGATGGATAAGGATATCCTTTTAGCTCACGACATAGAGAGTCACTTGAATTCAATGACTGTCAGTTCTTTTACAAATGTGGATGGTGATACCAACCGCAGAAGCTTGTTCTCAAGTTGGCACAATTCCTGACACCTGTCCAAGGTGCCAGTGGAGATGGTCAATAAAGTTTACACCTGTCTTCCCTTCCACATACAGAAGTGGCCCAGGAGCAAGGCTTTATTTCCCTCACCCAGTGTGTAACTTTCGATGGATGCTATCAGTTTTCTCATAAGCATAGTGAAATTAATGCTAATGCTCAAGTGTCTAAGTTTTTAAGGGGATTGAAAGAAATTAGTACAGGTGAGAGTTTATGTAAATAGACCAGACAGGTTAGTTATTGTTATTTCAGTGGCTAGAAGCAGAAGAAATGGGTAAAAATAATCTAATAGAAGTTTTTTTACACACTCAAAAAACATTTTATTCTCTTCAAATATTAAAATAAACGTTTAGTGGGTATGATTAAATCCTT
Organism: Equus caballus; assembly: GCF_041296265.1. NCBI lineage: Eukaryota > Metazoa > Chordata > Mammalia > Perissodactyla > Equidae > Equus > Equus caballus. The sequence goes on from NC_091704.1 coordinate 8,933,404, forward strand.
GCTAGGAAGACAATTCATTTTAATGGAGTCGTAGTCTAAGTGGTTCACCTAAAAATGACACATTGGGATCCAGCACCAGGCCTGATGGGCCATCTATTTCATGACCCTCTTCAAATCCCTTTATCCTCTTCTTTTTCATCATGTATAAAACTAGGTTAATATTAAATACCTGTCAGAGATTTTCCCATGGAAATCCTCTTACAAAATAAACGATAGCCAGAGATAGTAAAAGTATTTCAAATACTATCTTGGCAAAAGTATTAATAATTCAGACTAATGTAAATTATGTATTTTGATATCAACTTTCTATGCTATGCTTATAGTGAAAACCAAAGGAGATTTTAAGAAAAAAGTTTGCTTTCCTCAATTACTATATCAGAAGTTATCAGCGTGGTTTTCATTTATTTTGCCGGACCTTTTCAATGCTGATACAATGGTGACTCATATTGGTCAGTTCTGAGATATACTTTGACAATTTTATCTCCTTTATTTTTTCCTATACACTTCTAGGAGCTACCGTAATCATACATAACTTCTTACATCAATTTTCTAATTTCCTTTCTCTTATTTCTTACTGTCTCCGCCTTTTTTCTGTATTTATGCTGTCTATTGTTTATTTTACTTTTGTCCAAGATCAAGTGTATTATACTTACTGGAAGATTTTCTGATATTTGACTTTCAAAATTTTGAATGAGTCATTTATACTGGCTAATATATATAATATATATTTATTTAGTTAGCTTTCAAGAACTCTTCTTATCTTTGTGGGTTTAATATATTATAGATCTGTGAAGATGTTAATTTTTATTTAAAATATTTTTCTATGTATATTTTCTCTTTTTCTTCTCAGTTTTCTCTCCATGTATATTTTAATCTTGCCCTCATTCATGGTGACTTCCTCAAAGATCTAGTAATCTCCAGCTTAAGAAATTTATATGACTCATCCAGTAACTAGCTGGACGAAGTTTGTACAGGAGTTTCCTGATGTTAAAACTGAAAACCTCATGTTCCAGTTGGGCAGATCAGAATGGTTGGCAGCCCACTGATGGGTGGTATCAGAGTTTGTCTGCCAATAGACTTTCCCTTGGAATACAATTTCCTCCCACCCCCATGGATTCTTAGGGTATCAAAACCTTTTCCCCATTAATTGAATAACCATTGCTTCATCTAAATCTCATCATCTAAAATGTGCTGAAATCTTCCATCAGATACTTATTACTTTATGTAATTTTTAAAAATCTTGTAATAACTAACGTTTTTTATTTCATTATCATTATTTCAGTTGTATTTCAGAGGGAGAGGTGATAAATATTTTTGATCAGACTACTATTTTTAACTCTACTAATACAGGCTTTAGATATAAGACATTACTTGATGAGAGAGAGAGGAGCAAGAGAAAGAGGCTTAAGACATTTTCAAATTTCACTCTAATATTTGTGGATTTCTGAGCAGAGTAATGGGGACTGCAGTGCATGCAATGAGGGCTTATAGATTTGGAGAAATGTCTGCCTTATACTAGAGAGCAAACAATTGAGCTAGAAGGTTGAAAATGATGATAATAAAGGAATTTAAAAATCAAAACTATTGTTTTGGGGCCCTCCCCATGGCTGAGTGGTTAAGTTCACACACTTTACTTCAGCAGCCTGGGGTTTGCCAGTTCAGATCCTGGGCGTGGACCTACACACAGCTCACCAAGCCATGCTGTGTGGCATCCCAAGTAGAAGAACTAGAATGACTTACAACTAGGAAATACAACTATGTACTGGGGCATTGGAGGGTAAAAACTATTAAGTTTTACTTGTTGGTATTAGGCAATAAACACTTGTATTTTTCTGAGCCCATGTTACTTACTGATAACTGACTTTCAGGAAGGTTCAGCAATGTTGGACAGAGTGACATCAAGAAGCAAATCTAGCTTCTCAACATTAGAAAAAAAGCTACAGTTATTTATATGTATCATAAAGGATAAGCAAGGAGTATAATCCTAAATACAGTCATGTGTTGCTTAATGACAAAGATACGTTCTGAGAAATGAATCATTAGGCAATTTTTTCATTGTGTGAACATCATAAAGTGTATTTGCAGAAACCTATATGATATGTCCTACTACACCTTAGGCTATATGATACTAATCTTGTGGGACCACAGGCATATATGCAGTGTGTCATTGACTGAAACATCATTATGCAGCACATGACTGTATAGAAGAAAAACCACCTCCTGTGTATCACTAAGTTTATTCACATGATAATCCAAACCTATATCCATTTGAACTGATATTCCATTTGTGCTCAATACTAGCAAGAAGAGTTATGTAAATGTTTAATTAAAATCTTTGATATTTTTTGATATGTAAATTTATGAAGGGCAGACAATCATCCATATCTTATCCAAGTAGGTATAGATATTTTCCTTTTATTGTTTAATGAATCCTTTACAAAAGATTTTGAATGTCAATCCTTACCAATTTACCTTGTGACTTTTGGTAACAGAATGAGATTTCTTTTTTCAAAATAAGAAACTTTTATTACTCATTTAAGTAACTGGGCATTTTCTGAGGAAATCATGGCTAGACTAAAAAAATAAAAAATAAGTAACTAAACAGTTCAGTTTTCTTTATTTACCACGCATGCTTTTGTCTCTTCCTTCAGGAAAAACAGTGAATTCTAATGGAGAATTAAAACAAAACCTTAACTGATTTTTATCATTTTGGAGATTTTTTTCACCATCAGAAATTGGCTTGTTCTTCATTCTCATTGTTCTCATTTTCCTAAGGGCTCTGTTTGGCAACCAGTCCATAATCCTCCTCATCTTCATGAACACCCATTCCCACGCACCCATGTATTTCCTACTTAGCTCTCCTTCATGGAACTGAACATCATCTCTACCATTGTCCCAAAAATGGCTTCTAATTATCCATTTGGAAACAATTCTATCTGCGTCACCAGGAGTGAGGTTTAGATCTTCTTGACTTTAGCATTTACTGCAGCACTGCTCTTGACATCTATGACATATGATCATTATGTGACTACTTGCTTTTCTCCCCTCTGTCCCATCCATAGAAGAAAATAAGTGTGTGCTGGTAATAATAAGATCTTGGATAATGGGCTTTATCACTCCTGTGCCCACATTGTATATGCCCTCATACTCCTTATTGCTGGTTCTGGACCATCAACCATTTCTTCTCTAATGACCCAGCCATGTTGACTCAGGTCTGCATTGACACCTTGGTCTATGAGTACACAGTGTTTGTGAGCATCACCCTATTTCTTGATTCCTTGTGTTGCCTTTCATTGGCATAGCATATTCATATGGCCAGGTTCTCCTTGTTGCCTACCGCATGCACTCAGAAGAGGGGAAAAGGAAAGCCTATTCAAGTTAGAGAACTCACCTCGCTGTGGTGGCTTTCTACTATGTGCTCTTTGCTTACACTTGTCTATGCCCAAGATCCCTCCAGTCCCTGACAGAGGACAACACAAGATAGTTTGGGCTGTCTTCAACACCATCTTAAACCTAATGCTCAACCTTGTCAGCTACAGCCTGAGGAACAAGGAGGTGATGGTGCCCTGAGAAGTGTGACTCATAGAATTCACTCTGTGAAAATGTACACAAAGATTTCATTAGTACTGTAGTCTCAGCAATGGATCAAGTTAACATCACATTCTCATTAGGAATAATATTATTTTGAGATTGAAGACAGGGACTAAAATTAATCTAGAGAGTAAAATAATTGAGATTTGACAAAAATAGTTTTATATTCCCAACCAAATTTGGGGGTATTTTTGTGATATTTTTTCAATAAATATAAAGGGCATATATTTTCTTCTAACGTGGGCAATAATTATTTTTGCTAATATATAGAAATAAAAATAAAAACTACTCAACTTGATGTTATCATTCTGTGTAACAGTTGTGCTACGTACTTGCATTACTTAACAAATCCCACTTAGTCATGCTGTGTAATCCACCCTTTTAATGCTGAACATGATTTTTTAGTATTTTGTTGAAGATTTTGAATCAATATTCATAAGGGTTATTAGTTTGTAGGGTTTTTCCAGCATCTTTGTCTTGCTTTGGTAGCAGGGTGATATGCTGAGCTCACAAAATAAATTTGGAAGTTTCCCCCCTCTTCATTTTGCCGGAAGAGTTCTAGGATGATTGATGTTAATTCTGTCATAAATATTTGACATAATTCACCTGTAAGGCCAATTTGCCCTGGGAATATTGGTTGAGGGGTTTTCAATGACTGATTCAATCTCCTTAACAGTTATTGTTCTGTTCAGATTTTCTATTTCTTAAATATTCCATCTTGGTAGATTTAGGTTTCTAGGAATTTTTCCATTTGACTTTAGATTATCCAATTTGTTGGTGTACAATTGTTCATAGTAATTTCTTCTAATAATTTTTATTTTTATTGATTGGTAGTAATGTCCATACTTTCATTTATGATATTAGTAATTTTAATCTTTACTCTTTTTGTCTTGGTTAATTTGGTAGAGAATTGTCAATTTTGTTAATCTTTTAAAAGAACCAATTCTTGATTTTGTTGATTTTCTCTATTGTTTTTCTATTATCTATTTTATTTATATCTCCTCTAATCTTTATTTTCTTTCTTGTGCTAGTTTTTAATTGTAATAGTTCTAATGTAGATAATTATATCTATAAATTTCCCTCTTAGCACTGCTTGTACTACATTCTATATATTTTAGTTTGCTGTGTTTACATTTTTATTTGTCTAAATATATTTTATACCATCCTTTATGATTTGGTCTTTGATCCATTGGTTGTTTACACTGTGCTGTTTAATTTTCATATATTTATGAATTTTTCAGTTTTCCTTCTGCTGTTGATTTTCAATTTCATTTTAAAGTGGCCAGAAAAGATACTTTGAATAATTTCAATGTTTCTAAATTTATTAAGACTTGTTTTGTGGCCTAATATGCAGTCTATCTTGGAGAATATTTCATGTGCACTTGATAAAATTGTGTATTTGTCTTTTGTTGGGTGGAGTGTTCTAGTAGGTCCACAAGGTTTAGAATGTTTTCCAAGTCCTCTAATTCCTCATTGAAATTCTTTCTGGTTATTCTAAACATTATTAAAAATGGGGTATTGGGGCTGGCCTGGTGGTGCAGTTGTTAGGATCGTGTGCTCTGCTTCAAGGCCCAGGGTTCGCTGGTTTGGGTCCTGGGTGCAGACCTACACACAGCTTATCAAGCCATGTTGTGTCACGTGTCCCACACATAAAATAGAGGAAAATGGGCACAGATGTTAGCTCAGGGCTAATCTTCCTAAGAAAAAGAAAAGAGGGGTTCAGAAGTCTCCTACCATTATTGTAGCCTTTCTTATGTCTTCATTCAATTCTGTCAATGTTTGCTTTGTATATTTTGGAGTTCTGATGTTTGCTGCATATGCAGTAATTGTTATATCTCTTGGTGAATTGATTCTTTTATCAGTATATAATGTCCTTCTTTGATCTTTATAACTTTTTTGTTTAAAGGCTATTTTAACTGATAACAGCATAGTCATCATTACTCACTTTTGGTTTCTATTTGCATGCACTATCTTTTTTCTTTTCAGTCTTTTCTTATTCAACTTGATTTTGTCCTCAGCTCTAAAGTAGACAGCATATAGTTGGATAATTTTTAAACATTATTTCTCGGGGCTGGCCCTGTGACCAAGTGGTTAAGTTCATGCGCTCTGCTGCAGGCAGCCCAATGTTTCGTTGATTCGAATCCTGGGTGCAGACATGGCACTGCTCATCAAACCATGCTGAGGCAGTGTCCCACATGCCACAACTAGCAGGACCAACAAGGAAGAATATACAACTATGTACTGGGGGGCTTTGGGGAGAAAAAGGGAAAAAAACAAAAGCTTTGAAAAAAATTATTTCTCCCATTCTTTGCCATTTGATTCGGGAGTTTAATCCACTTACATTTAAGATAATTATTTATAGAGGAGTTACTTTTGTCATTTTCTTGTTTCTTTTATCTTATTGTCCCTGTTTCAAACTTCAATTCCTTTTTTTTGTGCTTAGTTGATATTTTTGTAGTGAACCATTTTGATTCCTTCTTTTTTCCTTTTTTGTATACTTTATACATATTTCCTTTGAAGTTACCATATGGATTATGTATGAAATCATAAAGTTATAACAATCTATTTCAAATTAATATTAACTTAAGTTCAATTGCATATTAAAACTCTATTCCTTTACAACTCTATGTGATCATGTCATCAGTGTCACTACTATATCTTTATAATATATTATCAGTTATCAATGTCACTATTTTATGTTATCAATGTCACAGATTATATCTTTAGCTATTGTGTACCTACTGTAAATTTAAAATTACTTTTGTCTATATTTTAAATATAAAATTGATATTTTATTTATATTTTAGCTATTTTTCAAATTATGTAGAAAAAATTGAAACGGAAATGCAATCCAAAATCACAATAATATTGTTTTTTATATTTGACCATGTATTTACCTTTACCAGAGAGGTTCATATTTTTGTACATTATCTGGTTACCATCTAGCATCCTCTTATTTCAACCTGAAGGTCTCCTGTTAGCATTATTTGTGGGACAGGTCTAGTGGAAATGAATTCTGTCAGCTTTTGATTATACGCAAATATCTTAATTTCCACCTCACTTTTAAAGGACAGTTTTGCTGAATAGAAAATTCATGGTTGGGGCCAGCCCTGTGGACAAGTGGTTAAATTCACGCACTCCACTTCCAGCCTGGGGCTTCACTGCTATGGATCCTGTGCTCAGACTTGGCACCGCTCATCAGGCCACATTGAGGTGGTGTCCCACATGCCACAACTACAAGAATCCACAACTAAAATATATAACTATATACTGGGGGATTTTTGGAGAAAAAGCAGAAAAAAATGATTGGCAACTGTTGTTAGCTCAGGTGCCAATCTTTAAAAAAAATTCATGGTTAACAGCTTTTTTGTTTTACTTTTTCTTTCAGCAATTTACATATATCATCTTGTTACCTTATGGCCTCCAAAGTTCTTGTGGAAAAGTCGATTCATAATCTTAATGGCATCCTTTGTATGTGACTTTTTTTAATGTCAAAATTTTGTCATTTTCTTTCAATAGTTTGATTATAATGTGTCTTGTTGATCTCTTTGGGTTTATCTTACTTGAAGTTCATTGAGCTTCTTGGATTTGTAGATCCATGTATTTTCTCAAATTTGGAAAGTTTTTGTCCATTGCTTGTTCAGATAATCTGTTTGCCCTTTTCTCTATTAACCTTCTGAGGTTTCCATAATGCATATTTTTGTCCTTTTGATGGTCTGCCATAAGTCCTTTGGCCTCTGGTAACTTTTTGTTCTTTTTGTTCCTCAGATTCCATAATTTCACAAATCTAACTTTCAGTTCTCTGATTCTTCTTTCTGCTCAAGTCAGCCACTGAAAGCTTATACTCAATTTTTCAATTTGCTCCTTGTATTTTTCAGCTCCAAATATTGTTTCATTATTTATTATAATTTCTATCTATATTATATGATCATTTTGTTCATTTGCTGTTCTTCTGATTTCCTTTAGTTCTTTGTTTTCTGAGCTTATTAAGCATTTGTAAGACAGTTGTTTAAAGTCTTTATCTAATAGATTTACACTTATGTTTCTTCAGGGATGGTTTTTGGACATTTTTTGTTTTGAATGAGTCATGTTTCTCTGTTTTGCATGCTTTGTGATTATTTTTATAAAAAAACGGACCTTCAAAATACACCCATCCCTCCAAGTATTTGAAGAATGGCTCTGTGCCAGGGAAGTCCTTCACTAATTAGCTGAGCCTTGGTTCTGGTCCTTAGAATCAGCCTGAGAGAAAGCTTAATGTCCTCTCAATCTTTTTTCAGCATGCATCTTATCTGGACTTGTGTGTTGCTCTTTAGATTTTCCCATATGCACAAATTCTTTTTTATTTTTTTTTGGAGGAAGATTAATCCTGAGCTAACATCTGCCACCAATCCTTTTTTTTTTTTTTTTTTTTGCTGAGGAAGACTGGCCTGAGCTGACATCCATGCCCATGTTTCTCTGTTTTATGTGGGATGCCTGCCACAGCATGGCTTGACAAGCAGCGTGTAGGACTGTACCCGAGATTTAAACCAGCAAACCCAAGGCTGCTGAAGTGGAATGTGTGAACTTAACTGTTGTGCCACCAGGCTGGCCCCCACAACTTCTTTTAAATGTCTTAATTTTCCAAAGAGTTTTCTTCTTTAGGCCTTTGGTAGTCTGCTGTATGTCTCCTCTCATAATCACTTGCTTCAGGCATCTGTGGTTCAGTCTCTGTGCAACATTTTGAGTAGTGCCTGCTGCTTTTTCCTAACTGATATCCCAGTTAGGTAAAACAGACCAGCACTTCAGGTAGCCCCTGACAGTTTAGAATATTGAAATAATGTCGTCTTCACTGCTTCCAGAACACAGGAGGAAATTGGAAATGGGACTGCTGCCCTAGCTGGTCTATTGTAAGTTTCCTCCCATAATCTTTTGCCCCAAGTGTTTGCAGATGTGTCTACCATCAAGTTTTATAAGGAGGGTGAGCTATTTCTTCCTGCCGGAGATCTGAGTTACATGAAACAGAGACCAGTCCTTCAGGCAGCACCCACACAAGTTAGAATGTGGAGAATGAGGTCTGATTGCTTTCTCTGGTTTGAGAGTGGGAACTGGGAATGGGGCTGCTGCCTCTTCTACACCAAGGCCATCCCACTTAGGGAGGGTGTGGGCCAGGGATAAACAATAATGCCATGGAATTTCTGACCATTTTGAATGTGGCTAGATTGGATATTTGCTTGCTGCTTATACACCTTTGGCTAGTTTCCAGACCTCCAAATTTTTGGTTGATTTTGATGTAATCATGGGGAATCAAGACCCTGGCACTTCCTAGTCTGCCATTTTTCTAGTGTCATTGCAAACTAATCACTTTTTTAAAAAATTAAGAGATAATTAAAACTATATCTCTCTAGCAGACATGAGGGCTAGATGATTTACAATGTGTTCTTAACAAAAATGAAATAAATATTCTCTAGATAAATTTATGTTTTTTGAAGGGTAGCAAGAGATGCAAAGAATACCATTTAATTCATTTATTAGATCTATAATAATCTTAGTATAAAATTATCCAATAATACTATAAGAATATTATAAATACATATCATTATGAATATATGTGCAAAAATCCATAAAAAATAACAAGTAGTATTCAGCCATACAATAATAAAATAAACAAAATCCCTGTCATAACAAGTTAAAGTTTTTAACAAGTCATTTCAGTGTCAGAAATTCTTTTAAAAACTGTTTATTTCTCAGATTTTCCTTGAATTTCCACAGCTGTATACACTTGTATAACCAGCACCATAAGAAAATACACACTATTACCATTGCCCCAGAACATTGTCTAATATCCCTACCTAGTCCTCCACCCATTTTCCTCTGATAAATTAATAAATATAGCTTTACATATTATAATACTTACATTATTATATAATGCAATATTATTTATGTATTGTGTAAATTACTACTTCTATTTTATATAATATAAAGAATATACATAATTTATATAGGTGTACATGTATGTGTATGTGTGCATATATATGTATGTTATGGACATTTTGGTTAGATTTCCTATGAATATGGCTGCTTATGAACATTCTTGTATAAATCCTTTTGTATACATATGCTTATATTTGTCTTGGGTAAATACCTATAAATGGAATTGGTGGATAATAGGAGGGTTGCATAAACCACATGAGTGTTTCACTTGTTCTATATCCTTGTAAATATTTAAATTCTCCCATAATTTTTACTTTTAGATATTCTAGGGCATGAGGAAGGTAATATTCACTTTTGAATGGCTAATTCTCTTGAACATCTCTTCATGTACTTCTTGGCCATCCATATATGTGTTTTCTTTTGTAATGCTCAAACCTTTGCTCATTTTTTAATTAAATTATCTTTTTATTATCAGTTTTTAGGGATTCTTTATATAATTTGCATAATTGAGAGTTCTTTGTCACATATATGTACTTATATGTGAGTACTTTCTCAGACTACTGATGGCCTATTCATTTATTTCATGAAGTATTTTAAACTTTTATTAATTTCATTTATTATTATTTTTTCTTTTATTATTAGTTTTTTTGGTGTCATATCTAAGGAATATTTTCCTACTTCAATTTTGTGATTTATTTTCTAGAAGTCATCATTTTAGCTTTTAGATTTAGATATATAATCCATCATGAAATAATTTTCACATGTGGAGTATGGTGACATTCAAGGTTTATTTTTTTAATATGGCCATTCCATTTTTTCATTGAATTCAAAGAGCCTCAGAATTCCTTTTAATATAATACATCATATTTCCAGATTATCTGAGAGAAGCATACAGGGCAGAAAAATGTGTTCACCAAACTTCAACTCTACTTTATGAAATTAAAAAACAACTCTTAGCAAAGTAAGAGAAGTAAACTTCCTTAAACTACTAAAAAATTCATGTATACATATATATGTAAATATATATAAGATATATGATATAAAAATAATAGGTAATATAAAATGACATGTAATATAAAAATGATATATAATATAAACATGATATGTACTCTAAACATTATATACCATTTCTAAGTTTTAAATAATTTAAAATCAGAATCAAGACACTTATTTGACTTGGATATTTTTATCTAACATTGTAATGAGATGCTAAACAATGCAGTACAAGAATAAATATGATGTACAATATTTGAAAAATTTAAAAAGTCCCATAGTTTCTTGAAGAGGACATGATTATCTACATAAAGAATGCAACAGGGGCTGTCCTGGGGGTGTCGTGGTTAAGTTTGCCTGCTGTGCTTTGGTGGCCTGTGGTGCACGCATTTGGATTCCCGGTGCAGAGCTAGGCACTGCTAATCAAACCATGCTGTGCTAGGCATCCCACATATAAAGTAGAGGAAGATGGGCACAAATGTTAGCTCTGGGCCAAACTTCCTCTGCATAAAGAGGTTTGGCAGCAGATGTTAGCTCAGGGCTAATCTTCCTCAAAAAAAAATCAAGAGCCCAGAAATGAACCAACATATTTATGGACAGCTAATATTCAACAAGGGAGCCAAGAGCATATAATGGAGAAAGGAGAGTCTCTTCAGTAAAGGGTGTGGGAAAACTGGACAGCCACATGCAAAAGAATGAAAGTGGGCCATTCCCTTACACCATGCACAAAAATCAACTCAAAATGGATTAAAGACTTGAATGTAAGACCCAAAACCATGAAACCTCTAGAAGAAAACATAGGCAGTATGCTCTTTGACATCGGTCTGAGAAGCATATTTTCAAGTACGATGTCTGACCAGGCAAGGGAAACAAAAGAAAACATGAACAAATGGGACTGCATCAAACTAAAAAGCTTCTGCACAGCAAAGCAAGCCACCAACAAAACAAAAAGACAACCTAACAGTTGGGAGAAGATATTTTCAAACCATATATCAGATAAGGTGTTAATACCCAAAATATACAAAGAACTCACACATCTCAACAACAACAACAAAAAAAACCAACAATCCCAGTAAAAATGGGTAAAAGATCTGAACAGAGATTTCTCCAAAGATTATATACAGATGGCGAACAGGCACATGCAAAGATGTTCAACATTGTTAGCTATCAGGAAAATGCAAATCAAAACTACAATGAGATATCACCTCACTCCAGTCAGAATGGCTATAATTAACAAGACAGGAAACAACAAGTCTTGGAAAGGATGTGGTGAAAAGGGAACCCTCGTACACTGCTGGTGGGAGTGAAAACTGGTGCAGCTACTACGGAAAGCAGTATGGAATCTCCTGCAAAAATTAAGAGTAGATCTACCATATGATCCAGCTATTCCACTGCTGAGTATTTATCCAAAGAACTTGAAAACACAGATGCATAAAGATACTTTCACCCCTATGTTAATTGCAGCATTATACGCAATAGGCAAGACTTGGAAGCAACCTAGGTGCCCATCAAGGGACGAATGGATAAAGAAGATGTGGTATTTATACACGATGGAATACTACTCAGTCATAAGAAATTATGCAATCCGGCCATTTGTGACAACATAGATGGACCTTGAGGGTATTATGCTGAGTGAAATAAGTCAGAGGGAGAAAGTCAAATACCATATGATCTCATTCATATGTAGAAGATAAAAACAATGATAAACAAACAAATGGCAACAGAGATTGGATTGGTGGTTATCATAGGGGAAGGGAGGAGGGGGAGGGCAAAAGGGGTGATCAGGCTCACATATGAGTGGATGGAATATAATTAGTTTTTGGGTGGGGAACATGATGCAATCTACACAGAATTCAAAATATATTATGATGTTCATCTGAAAGCTATATAATGTTATAATCCAATGTTACTGCAATTAAAACATAAATAAAAATTTTAAAAAACAAAACTGCTTTGCAAAAAGTAATGTGAAGAGAGTAAGACAACACACAGACTGGGAGATAATATTTGCAAAAGTTACATTTTAAAAAGAACTGTTATTAAAAATATACAAAGAATTCTTAAAAATCAATAATAAGAAAATAAACAACCTATTTTAAAAATGGGCCAAAAACCTTAATAAGCACCTCATCAAAGAAATATATAAATTGCAAATAATCATATGAAAAGGTGTTATACATCATATATTATCAGGAAAATGCAAGCTAAAATGATAAGACACTAATACACCCTAATTAGAATGGCCCAAATATGCAACTTTGACAACACCAGTTTCTTGCAAGGATGTGGAGCAACAGTAAATCTTATTCTTTGTGGGTGGGAATGCAAAGTGGTACAGCCACTATGGAATATATTTTAACAGTTTGATTCTAAATTAAACATACACTTACCATGTTTTCCAGCACTCAAGTTCTTTAAAATTTCCTCTCAGGTTGGTCTCCAGCACAGAGATACCCAACATCAACAAGAACAAATAATAACGGCAAACAATGGAGAAAGGAGGTAATATGATTTCCATAGTTGCCACATTATAACATTCAAATATCCAGTTTTCAGAACCACCACCAACAAAATATACAAGATGTGAAAAGTAACAGAAAAGTATCACTCATTCAAAGGAACAAAATAAATAATCAGAAAATCTGAGGAAAACCCAATGTTGGATTTACTAGATAAAGATTTTAAAACAACTTCTTAAAGATGCTGAATAAGCTAAAGGAAGACATAAACAGAGAAAGAAAAATAATTTATAGACAGAATTAGAATATCAAGAAAAGATAAAATGTAAAAATACATCAGAAAAAATGTCTAGCCTAAAAATACAATAACTGAAATGAAAATTTCACTAGAGGGATTCAACAGTAATTTGTGCAGTCAAAAGAAAAACAGAGAAGTCAAGATGGGATAATTAAAATTATTTAGTCTGAGGAGCAGAAAGTAAAAAATATTTTAAAAAATGTGAACAGAGCCTGAGCAAGCTGTGAACTCCATCAAGGAGAACAACACACACATTGTGGGTCCCAAGATTACTCAATTGTGAAAACACACCCATTTCAATAAATAGGGCTGGGAAAACTGGATGCCTCCATGCGAAAAATAAAGTTGGTCCCTTACCTTACAGGATACACCAAAAACAAAAATCTCAAATGGACCAAAGAGCTGAATTTAAGAGCTAAAAATATAAAACTCTTAAAAGAAAATATTGGAGAAAAACTTTCAACATTCCATTTGGCAACCATTTCATGGATATGATACCAAAAGCACAAGCAACAACAACAACAACAAAAAACAGAACAAATGGATTCAATCAAACTTAAGAACTTTTGTGCATCAAAGTACACGATCAAGAATACAAAGACAGCTTACTAAATGGAAGAAAATATTTGCAAATCATATGTTTGTTCAGGGATTAATATATAGGATATATAAATAACTTCTACAACTATATATCTAAAAGATTTCATAGCACAAACATGGACAAATATCTGTATCCCAAAATTTATAGCAGCATTATTCACAATAGCAAAAATGTGGAAGCAACTCAAGTGACCATCGACAGATGAGTAAATGAAAGAAATGTAATCAATAAAATACTCTTCAGCCATGAGAAGGAAGGAAATTGTGATTATGTTACCACATGAACAGATATTGAAAACATTATGCTTAGTGAAATAAGCATAAGGAAGTAAGGACAAGTATTATATGATTCATCTTATATGAAGTACATAGTTTAAGCAAATTCATAGAGACAGAAAGTAGAATAGAATCCACCAGAGGCTGGGGATAGTGAAAGTGGTAGTTATTATTTAACAGATACAGAGTTGGGTGGTAATGAAAAATTTTGGGTACAGATAGTGGTGATTATTAGATGACATTATACACTTTCAAATCATAAAATGAATAAATGTGATATGTATATTTTTCTACAATAGAAAATTAAATCTGTTATAACAGTTTGACATATATTCAAAGAGTTAAGTAGAGAAGTGGAAGAGAAAATTGCCCTTAGTGGTAGTATGAGTGATAAAAGTACAATTTGTGAGATGAAGACTAGATGGTAGGGGATTAGACTTTCAGAAGAATTGATTACTGACTTTGAAGACACAGCAATGGAAACTATCCAAAATGAAACTCAGAAACAAAAAGGAATTAAAAAAGTAGTGAACTGAGAATATATTTGAACAGTAATCTATATAGGTAATTGTATCTGAAACAGAAAAGTGTGAGCAGAAAAAAGATTCAAATGAAAATGGCCAACATTTTTCCACTTTGATTTGAAAAGTTTAATCAAAAACTTTAAAGCCACAGACACAAAAAGCTCAACAAAGCCAAAGCATAAAAAGTATGGAAAGAACTACACCAAAGCACATCAGTTTTAATGCTCAAACCATTGATAAGAAGAAAATCCTGAGATCCACAAGAGGGAGGAAATTACTGAAAGAATAAAGATATTATGCCAGTAGAGAGTTATATATCCAATTAAATTACTTTAAAAAATGATAGTAAAACAAAGACTTTCACAGGAAAAAAAGCTCAAAGTAAAGGACACATACTACAACAAATGTTAAAGTAAATCTGTCAGTTTGAAATTACTGATTTACACAAAGGAAAACTGAGCATCATCAAAATAAAAATGATATATATATCTGACTTAGTATATACGATTTAATTTTTATGGTTAAAAGATTTTTAAAAATGTAATGAACTATTTAGAAATAATAACAATGTATTGTAGACTTTATAATACATCTATTAGTATGACTAAAATAGGCAAAGGTCAGGAGGTGAGAAATGGAAGTATATTGTTATAAGCTCCTTTTACTATGTATAGTGTTATCAAATGAAGTTTGCCAGAGAGAATTCAAACGTGTCCTATAAATGTTAAAGTGACAAGTAGCATAATAATTGCAGAATTATAGCTCACAAACAAACAGAAAAAAATACTTAATCCAAATAAAGGCTGACACAAGGAGACAGGGAACAAATAACACACCAGACCAAAAGAAAGCATATAGCTCTATGATATAAGTAAAGTTAACAATATCAATAATTTCAATTTTTCTATCTATACAAACACCACAATCAAAAATCAGAGATTCTTTGATAGGATTACAAAGCAAGATCCAACTCAATGATGCCTTCAGAAAATAAAACTAAAATATAAAGAAACAAATAGGCTCAAAGCAAAAAGATAGATAAAGATATACATGCTCATGTTAAGAAGGAGAAAGCTACAGTGGCAATGTATCATACAAAATAGAATTTAGAGAAAAGACTGTTATAAGACCAAAAAAAGGCCTTATTATAGTGGTAAATGCATCAAATAACTAAGACGAAATTAAATTCTAAATATTTATGCGCCAAATAGCAGGGTTTCAAAATAAATAAAGCAAAATTGATTGATCTGCCTGGAGAAATAGATAAGCAATTATAGACAGAGATTTTTATACCTCCCTTTATTTGTTGATTCTTGAGGTCAAAGTTTGTATTCTCTATCGTTTCAGTCTTTCAAACTTTGTGGAGACCTTCTTAATCACAAAATATGATATATTTATGTGTGTGCACAATGCACATTTGAAAAAATTTTAATCTGCAGTTTCAGTGCATACCATCCTACAATTGTCAATGTGGTCAAGTTCGTAAATCTTATATCTATCTTATTTTTTATTTTTATTGCTATGTTCTATAAGTTTTTGTAAGCTACATCTTAAAATATTTAAGTATGAAAGCACATTTTCTTTTAATTTTCTTCTTTGCTCTGTATATCATGATGACATATTAATATGTGTAAAAAACATTATGCCATTTTATTTGAATGAATATTTCAAAATTAACTTTATAAATTGTAAGGGTAAGATAATTTCTTTCATTCAGGAATTGGTTTCTAAATTAGATTACCTACATGGCAAACTCTTTTGTCATCGAATGGAAAATATAGTGTCTGCCTCAAGAATTACCATGGGCTTTAAGGGTCCAAATATATGCAAAACTATACAAAATTCCCAATAAATATTTTCCTCATTGTACCTTTTTGATATGTTAAAATGATTCATCAAAAGCGTTATATGATGAAAAAGAAAAGTATACCTTATTTGGTCTTGGCATGGAGATTGTAACTGCTAATAATAAGGGTATCACTTGTTAAACTCACTGATGATTTACATTTTAAATATAATTTTTTTAGCTTGAGTAAAAATGATACTCATTTAAAATTTATTCTTTTACATTATGACAAAAATGGTAAGGTCTGATTGATCTCTTTTACTGGTCATATCTTCCATAGATAATTTGGAAAAACAATAATAAACTTCATTTTTATAACAGTTTTAATTTATAGAAAATTAAGCAGAAAATTCTATGTCTCCTTGCCAAACACACACAGTTTTCTCTATTATTATTTTCTATAATTTTCCATTAGTGTGATACATTTGTTACAATTGAAAAATATTGAAATGTTAATAAAAAGTTCATAGTTTACATTAGTTTTGACCTTTGTGTTGTGCAGTTTTGTGGGTTTTGGCAAATGCATTATGCCATACAGCCACCATTACTTTATTACATAGAATAGGTTTAGCACCCTAAAAGTTTCCTGTGTTCCATTTATTCATCTTTTTTACTAAGAAAATAATATTTTAGTATTTTTTTCATGATTGACTTTCAGATGTCATTATACACATTTTAGGTTATTTTAAATATGACTGAAAATGATTTCCTCTCATAAGTGCACAAAAAGATTAAAGATAGTATATAACATTTATTCTAGGACTCTTTAAACTTAAAGGATAATAGATATATATTTAGTAAAATATTTGTCTTTACCAGCTATGCTTCAAACATCAGAAAATGTGTATTTCATGGAAGGAAAACCTTCAAAATTAAGTTTATGGTTTGTTTATGCTGACATATGATTTTCACTTCAAAATAATGCCAGATGCTTAAAAGTTCAAAATAGGCAAGAAAATTATTTTGAAGCATTTTTAAAATTATTTTACCTAAGTGGGAGTTTTTAAAAATAACAATCTTATCCTTTTTCTGGATGAAATATTCTCATAATTTTCTTTCCTGTGTCATTATTTCTTATTTCTAAAACTGTAGATAATAAAATTCAAGAAAGTAGGGATTATAGAGTAGAAGGTAGAAATGATCATCTCCTGAATGGTGGATGAGATGGAGGTGGTCTGCAAATACACAGCAGTGGCTGAGCTGACAAAGACTGTCACCATAAGGATGTGAGGAATACAAGTGGAAAAAGCTCTTTCTTTCTCTTTTCTGATCGAAAACCTGAGCACACTAACAAATGCACAAATGTAAGACATGGTGATGAAGGGAAAATAGCTACCACCAGTCATCACTATGGAGACAAAAATTGCAATTTGATTGTTTAAGATATCAGAGCAGAAGAGCTTCAGCAGAGAAGGGATGTCACAGAAGAACTGATTTACCACGTTGGACTGACACAAGGACAGCCAAAATTTGTTGTCAGCTTCAAAACCTGAATAAACAACACCACTGAGTATGGAGGCCATTGTCATGTGGATACAAAGCCAAGGGCTTATGATTACAGTCTAGTGGAGGGGCTGGGAGATGGCCACATAGCGGTCCTATGCCATGACAGTGAAGAACATGTAGCTATTGAGAGTTTGAACATATAATGAAAATTTATTGTTCTATATCTCCCAATCAATTTTCAGTTCTAGATTGAGTTTCCATGTAGCAGCACAGTAGAGCTGAAGCAGGGGCAGGTATGCTTTCTATCCTGACTGCCATTCACTTGCTTTATATAGTTATGATAAGCCTCTTAAATAGTTTAAACCTCAGGGGGTGGTCTAGTGTAGTAGCAGTTAAATTCTCACGCTCTGCTTTGATGGCCCTGGGTTCACCAGTTAGGATTCTGGGCATGGAACTATGCACTACTTATCAACCCATACTGTGGCAACCATCTTACATATAAAAATAGAGCGAGGCAGTCATGGATGTTAGCTCAGGGCCAATCTTCCTCAGCAAAAAGAGGAGGATTGGTGGCAGATGTTAGCTCAGGGCTAATCTTCCTCAGAAAAGGTTAAACCTCAGTTGCCTTATTTATAATATTTTAATAACATCTACCTCAAGCATTTGATATTTCTAAAATAATTTAAATAGAAGAAGTACTCAAAATGGGGACTATGTTGAAGAAAAATAAATAAATATGAATTACACGTCACTGACAAGATGATGAAGCAGGTGATCCCCTCAGCACTTACATTTCTTTCATCTTAATAGCATTAATCTTTGTTTTTAAATAACACAAAAAGTTAAAAGGAAAGAACACATTTTCGATGAAATTTTTAAAATTGCTATATTTCTACACAGACAAATATAGAAAAATGAGAGATGACACAAATTAACAATATCAGGAATAAAGAAGGATAATTTGGTAAATGTTCTAAAGATATTTTAAGGATAAATGAAAATATTAATAATTTTATGTAAATAAGGATACTGAGTTAAAATGGAAAATTCTTTGAAAGGCACCAAATACAAAAACTTACTCAACACTATAAAATAAACTTATTTTGTAGACTTAAAACCCTTAAAGAGAATTCCAGATGCCTATGTTTTATAAAACATTTAATGAAGAAATAATAGCAAATTTAAGGAAAGTCTTCCTGAAATTTGAAGAGGGTGAAGTTCTTCAAATGTTACTATATAAAGCCATTACCACTCTGAGTGCACAAAAATAAAGTCATTGTAATGAAAGAAATTATAAAATTACTATCACTCATGAATAAACAAGTAAAAATTATTTTTAATATTTAAAAAATTAAATGAAATAGTATATACATGGAATATTATATTTCTTGGGAATTAGAATAGAAATATATGCTTGGCTTAACATTCAAAATCATTCTTTGTAATTTAACATATTATATAAATAATAACATTTATATGATTATCAGCATGGTGCAGAAAAAAGTGACAATATCTGATTTCCATTTTTTTAAATAAAAGTCAATAGAATAGAGATATAAAGAAAATTCTACAACCTATTGGAGAGACTTTACGAAAATCTTACAAATAATATCATATTTAATGATAAAAGTATGAATGCTTTCCCTCTAAAATTAGGAAAAGACCAAAGATTTTCTCTGTCGTCAATTCTATTGAATTGTCCTGGAGACTCCAACAAGTGCTGGCCTGCTGGTGCAGTGGCTAAGTTCGCATGTCTGCTTCAGTGGCCCGGGGTTCACCAGTTTGGAGCCCAGGTGTGGATATGGCACCTCTTGGTAAGCCATGCTGTGGTAGGCATCCCACCTATAAAGTAGAGGAAGATGGGCATGGATGTTAGCTCAGGGCTAGTCTTCCCCCCCCAAAAAAATCAGAGTTTGATTTCCAGTCTGGCAATAAAAAGCTTGGATTTTATCTCTTTTGTCCACACCACAGAAAGAAAAGTTGAATAAAGTGAAAATAAAAAACTCTTATTACACATTTGTGAAAACTAATGTCATAAAACAAACAGCTGCCCCAAATTTCAAAGGACAAAAAGGTAGATACAGAGAATATGAACCTACAAGAACAGAAGCCAAGGATCAGAAAAATCTGTGGGAACAAGTAGTAAAGAAGGAATATAAACTGATGAATTCCTGGAGGCTCACAGACGAGTTTGAGAGAGTAAATCTCCAGTGAGGATCTGTGTTAGGGGAACCCCACATTTTAGGGTTTTACTTCCAGGAGTCTTCTCACATCTCACAGTGAAGATTTGAGCATATCCTCTTGTGCTTTTGGCATGAAGAGCTATAAAGTAGCCATTTTTAGGTATATTAGTCTTGTCAAGGCTTGCAGGCAATAGAAAAAAAAATTACCATATAAAGAACTTTCTCAGGAA
The DNA here is from genome assembly GCF_041296265.1 of Equus caballus. NCBI lineage: Eukaryota > Metazoa > Chordata > Mammalia > Perissodactyla > Equidae > Equus > Equus caballus. Next base: position 8,953,760 of record NC_091704.1, read on the forward strand.
ACCCAAAGACAAGAGAGGAGACATAAAATATTGTAGGCAGAAAAGTTCAATCTCTCACACCTACCACTGCAGCAAACAGTAAAAGCAGCATGACCTCTCACAAGAAAAATCAGTAACCATCATACTAACATTCTATTTACCTCAGTTACGTTTATACTGAAAACTATGTTCAAGTTAAAACAAAAAATTGTAAGGTACACACACACAAAAAAATGAGATAGAGAGAACATCAGAATCAGAATCAGATATGGTAAAACTGTTGGAATGATCAGATCTACAATTTAAAATAACTGTGTTTGTTAGGTTTTCCAGAAAAACAGAACCAAAAGGATATTTTATATATACATATGTAATTTATAATGATGAACAATTTAAATTACAAATAGTAACTATAAACGTATACATTTATAATGTTTAATACATATGTATATATTATATTATTATTACAGTTATATTTATATACAAATAATTTAGCTAATACTGACAAATATACGATCATGGAGGCTGAGAGGCACTGTAATCTGCCATCTGCAAGTTAGAAAACCAGGAAACTTAGTAGTATAGTTCACTCTTAGTCTGAAGGTCTGCAATCTGGATGTGACTGATGTAAAAGCCAGAGTCTGAAGGTCAGAGAACCAGAAACTCTGAAGTCCATGGCCAGAGAGGTATAGACGTTTCAGCTCAAAAAGAGAGAAGGAATATGACCTTTCTTTGTCTTTGTTCTATTTGGCCCTCAACTATTTCTCTCCACATTGTTGATTGTGGGTGTTCTTTACCAGGTCTACTGAATCAAATGTCAATCTCCTCCAGCATATCATTATAAAGCCACTCAGAAATAAGGTTTTACTGGTTATTTGGGCCTCCCTTAACCCAGTCAAGTTAACACATAAAATTAACCATCACAGCAACCATGATTATTATGCTAAGAACTCTAATGAAAAATGAACAACATGAGAGACCACATGTATAATCTATGCAAATTGATGGGAACTGTAAGAAAGTACTAAAGGAAGAGCTACAAGTCAAAAATATAACAGAAAAAAATGCCTTTGATAGGCCCATCAACAGAACAGACAGTTCCAAAGAAAGACTCAGACAGTTTGAAGAAATGTCAATAAAAACATAAAAAACTAATATTCAAAGAAAATAGAATGGAAAAGACAGACGAGAATATCTAAGAACTGTGGGACAATTACAAAATAACATATCATATACAAAAGAAGAACACAAGAATTAGAAATAAAAAAACAGAAAAACTATTCAAAGTAATAATGACTGAGAATTTTCCTATATTAATGATAGAAACCTAACCCCAGATCCAAGAGGCTCAGAAAACACTGAATAAAATATATAACAAAAAATCAACACCTAATCATATTCAAATTGAAGATAATGAAACACAAAGAATGAATCTTGAAATAAGCCAGTGGGAAAAAGTACCCTACTTATAAAGAGGCAGTGGTTAGAATAACATCAATCATCTCTTCTGAAACTATGCAAGAAAGAAGCAATGGAGTGAAATCTTATCATTAAAAAAAGAAACACAATGGGGCTGGCCTGGTGGCACAGTGGTTAAGTTCGCATGTTCCACTTCAGTGGCCCAGGGTTTGCTGGTTTGGATCCTAGGTGTGGACATGGCACCGCTTGGCAAGCCATGCTGTGGCAGGCATCCCACATATAAAAAAGTAGAGGAAGATGGGCACAGATGTTAGCTCAGGGCTAGTCTTCCTCAGCAAAAAGCGGAGGATTGGCAGCAGATTAATGCTCAGGGCTAATCTTCCTCAAAAAAATTTAATAAAATAAAAAGCAAACAAACAAAAAACTGTTAAAAAAAGAAACACAAACCTAGAATGTTGTACTTAGCAAAATTCTTCTTCAAAAGCAAGTGATATCAGCAAGAATGTGGAATAGGTGGTTCCATGCCCCACTTTCCCCAGAAATGCTTATTTTCTACCATCTACAAATGAAAATAAATTCATGAGTTATCCACAGGTCAGGTAAGAAGTTACAACAACCAACTTCATATGACAGTGATGAGACACATTGCAGAGGGTAAGAAGAACAGTATCACTTTACTGACATCACCCCTCCATCAATGTGGCACAGCTCAGTGCTGAGAGAGACCTTTTGGCCATCAAATTCTCTGGGAGACAAGAGAGACCAAAATGAATATCTGATTTCCCCAGTCTTTAAAGAAGCTAACTGAGAGGCTCACTCCTGTTGAGTCTCACCTCAAACTCTGAGGGTATTGGCATGGCTAGATTTCCAGGGGGCCATTAAGAACAAAGAAAAGAGACATGGCTCTAAAAAATCTGCATATAGATCTCAATAGCTGACCCAGAACCCATGGTAGTGGCCCCTCCCACAGTCCTTGAAGCAGGTCTGCAGACACTCCACTCATGAGCAATGTCAGCTGACTGACCAAGAATCTCTGCTGGGTTGACTGTTGAAGAGCTTTACTTGACATGTCTATTATGTACACATTGGAATAAGTGATTTCTTTTTCAAAAGCACAGACAAAAACACAAGGCAATAAAGATAATAAAGAACCATGAAAACATGACACTATCAAAGGAATAAAATAAATATCCCATACCAAAAGTAAAGAAATGGAGGCCTAATAGTAGCCCAACAAATAATTCAAAATGTTCACTTTAAATAAGTTCAAAGAGCTATAAGAGAACACCAGGAGACATCTAAAAACAATCAGGAAAATAAAACTTTAATAAAATGAGAAGTTCAAAAAAGAGATTGAAACCATAATAAATAACCAAACAAATTCTGCAGCTGAAAAATACAGTGAATGAAACAAAAGATTCAACAAAGAGCTTTAACAACACACTTGCTCCAGCAGAAGAAAGAATCAGCAACCTTGAAGACCAGTCATTGAAAATTATTCAGTCAGAAGAACAATTAAAAAAGAAAAAGTAAAGAAAGCCTATATGATATGGGACATCATCAAAAGAATCAGCATATGCATTATGGGATTCCCAGTAGGAAGAAAAAGAGAAGGTTAATTAAAAAATAGATATTTTTCAAAATTGGATACAAATGGAAATCAAATTTATGAAGACAAAATGATCCTACATGCATCAAAGCTAAAGAAGTTTACATAAAAATATTTATAATTCAGTTGTCAAACTTTTAAAATGGAGAAAGAATTCTGAAAGTAGCAACAGAAAAGTGATTCTACACATACCAAGAAACATCAATAAGCCTACAAGTATATTTTTCAAAAGAAACTTGGCAATCAGGAATAATTGATACAATCAAATCTGAAAATATGATGGAAAGTATATCATACACACAAAAAAGTCTGAACCAACATTTTTCCAAAGATATACAGAGGGTCAATGGACACATGAAAAGATTTTAGACATCATTAATTATTAGAGAAATGCAAATCAGAACCTCAATAAGATATCACCTCACACCCACCAGAATGACTGTAATTAACAAACAGGAAACAAGTGTTGGAGAGGATGTAGAGAGAAGGTAAATATCATACACTACTGGCGAGAATGTAAACTTGTGCAGCCACTATGGAAAACAGTATAAAGATTTCTCAAAAAATTAAAAATAGAACTACCATATGATTCCACTATTCTACTTCTGAGTATTTATCCAAAAAACATGAAAACATGAATGTGAAAAGATATTTGCACTCCTATGTTCATTCTAGTATTATTCACAATAGCTAAGACTTAGAAACAACCTAAGTGCCCATCAATGGATGAAGAGATAAAGAAGATGTGGTACATATATACACAATGGACTACTACTCAGCTATAAAAAAAAGATAAAGTCTTGCTATTTGTGACAAGATGGATGGAGCTTGAGATCCATGGATGGACACTCCAAGGGGTAAGGACATGTGCATGGGCCAGGACTGTGTTGACAGTGTGTGTGCACCTGTGGGCCATGGGGCTTATCAGTGGCAGAAGACCTGTGCTTTGCAAACAGTCACATAGGCGATCAGGCCCACGTTCCAAAGCCTGAAACAATTCGATACTCCTGTGCCTGGGTCCAACCTCACTCAGCTACAATCCTGAAAGAACTGACAAGAGCCTTTCAGGCCCAAGGTCCACAGCAACTGCAAGCCCCTGAGCCTAGCAACCAGGCACACTGGGGGCATACTTACTTAACAAAAAAACTGCAACAAGAATGTGCTATTAGACATTGCAACCAACTGTGCTGGGGCTCCCCAAACTCAATAAACTGACTGAAGGGGCATATCAGCCACACACATCTGAACATTACAACCAGCTGGGCAAGGGAGACAACATAGTTGCCCTGGGCACCTGCAGCAAAAGCAGACCTGCCACACACAAGGACATATGTAGTCTACATAGGGGAGACTCCTGAAGTGTTTGGAACTGGTTATGAGAGGGAAGGGCACTGTTGGGCCTCAAAAAGTGTCTCTCACATAAGGCCACTTCTCCAAGATCAGGAGACATAGCTGATCCATCTGATACATATACATAAGCACAAAGAAAGAGGCAAAAGAGGAGAAAAAGGAATGTGTTCCAAACAAGGGAACAGAACAAAACCCCAGAAAAAAGAACTAAATGAAATAGAAATAAACAATGTCCCTGACAAAGAGATAAAACAGAAAGTCATAATGATGCTCACTAATCTTGGGAGAAGAATGGATGAATGCAGTGAGATCATCCACAAAGAATTGGAAAATTTAAAAAAAGAACCAATCCAAAATAACAAATACAATAGTGGAAAAGAAAAATTCACTAGAGGGATTCAATAGCAGATCACAGGATACAGAAGAATGGATCAGTGAGCTGGATGAAAGATTAGAGGAAATTATCCAAGGTGAACAGATAAAAGAAAAAAGAATTAAAAAAATGAGAACAGTCTAAGGCAACTCAGGGCAATATCAAGCACACTAACACTTGTATTATACGTGTCCAGAAGGAGAAGAGAAAGGCAAAGGGGCAGAGAATCTATTCAAAGAAATAACAGCCGAAAACTTTCCTAACCTGAGGAAGGAAACAGACATCCAAGTACAGGAAGCCCAGAGAGCACCAAGGAAGATAAACCCAAAGAGGCCCACACCAAGATGTGTTATAAACAAAATGTCCAAAATTAAAGATAAAGAGAGAATCTTAAAAGCCACAAGACAAAGGCAACAAGTGACATAAAAACGAAACCCCATAAGCCTATTGGCTGGCTTCTCAACAGAAACTTTACAGGCTAGAATGGAGTGTTACAATATATTTAAATTGCTGAAAGAAGAAAACCTACCCCCAAGAATACCCTATCCAGCAAGGTTATCACTCAGAATGGAAGGAGAGATAAAGAATTTTCCAACAAACAAAAAGTAAAGAAGTTTATTGCCAAGAAACCAGTTTTACAAGAAATGTTAAAAAGACTTATTTAAAGGGAAAAGAGAAGACTAAAAATGGAAATAAGAAAATTATTTTACAAAAAGGCAATAAAATCACTGGTAAAGACAAAAATACAGTAAAGGTAGCAAATCAAACACCTATGAAGATAATATGGAGGTTAAAAGACAAAAAAAATAAAACAAACTTTTTGAATGATGAGGGGGGAATGGATACTCATGCACAAAAAGAGAGGTTAGATATGATATCAAAAAAGTAAAATATGGGAGGAGGGGAGGAAAAGAGTAGAGCTTTTAGAAAGAAGTCAAACAAAACAGACCATCAACTCAATATATATTGCTTTATATGTAGATTATTATATATGAACTTCATGGTAATCACAAACCAGAAACCTATAATAAATACACAAATAATTAAGAGAAAGGAACCCAAAGTTATAAATAAAGCCACCAAATCTCTTCCTCATCAAGGGAAGAGAGCAAGAGAAGAAAGGAACAGAGAAGAACTATAAAGACACCCATAAAAAATGTAACAAAAGGACAATAAGTAGTTTCTTATTGACAGCTACATTAAATTTCAATGGACTAAATGATCCTATCAAAAGGCATAGGCTGGTCTATTGGATAAAAAAATGAGACCATATATATGCTGCATACAAGACAGACTTCAGGCCTAAAGACACTCAAAAATTGAAAGTGAAGGGCTGGAAAAAGACACTCCATGCAGATGGCAATGAAAAGAAAGCTGGGGTAACAATACTTATATCAGGCAAAATGCACTTTAAAAGAAAAACTGTAACAAAAGACAAAGAATGGCACTACATAATGAGAAAGAGAATAATCCTATAAGAGGATATAACACTTGTAAATATCTATGCACCCAACATAGGACCACCTAAACATATAAAGCGATTGTTAACAAATGTAAAAGAAAAAATAGACAGTAAGACAATAATAGTAGGGGACTTTAACACTCCACTTACACCAATAGATGGATCATCCAGACAAAAGATCAATAAGGAAATATTGGCCTTAAATGACACATTAGACCAGATGGACTTAGTAGATATATACAGAACATTCCATCCAAAATCCACAGAGTAAACATGGAACATTCTCCAGGATTGATCACCTGTTCAACAACAAAGCAAGTCTCAATAAATTTAAGAAGATCAAAATAATACCAAGCATCTTTTCTGATGACAATTGTGTGAAACTAGAAGTCAACTACAGGAAGAAAATCAGAAAAGCCACCAATATGTGGAGATTAAACAAATTGCTACTGAACAATGATTGGGTCAATGAAGAAATCAAAGGAGAAATAAAAAGTACATGGAAAGAAATTAAAATGAATATATGACATGCCAAAATCTATGGGATACAGCAAAATTGTTCCTGAGAGGGAAATTTTATAGCAATTCAGGCCTACCTCAACAAACAAGAAAAATTCCAGATGACAATCTAACAGTACACCTAAAGGAACTGGAAAAAGAACAAACAAAGCCCAAAATAAGCAGAAGGAAAGAAATAATAAAATTTAGAGCAGAAATAAATGAAACAGAGGCTAAAAAAGCAAAAGAAAAAATCAAGGAAATGAAGAGCTGGTTCTTTGAAACATTAACAAAATTGACAAACTTTTACCTAGACTCACCAGGAAAAAAAAGAGAGAAGATTCAAATAAATAAAATCAGAAGTGAAGGAAGAGAAATTACAACAGACACCTCAGAAATACAAAAGATTCTAAGAGAATACTATGAAAAACTATATGCCAACAATTGGATAATCTAGGAGAAATGCGTAAATTGTTAGAATCATACAACCTTCCAAAAGTGAATGAAGAAGAAATTGAAAGTTTGAATAGACCAATCACCGGTAAAGAGATCAAAACAGTAGTAAAAAAAAAACCTCCTAAAAAATAAAAGCCCAGGATCAGATGGCTCCCTTGGTGAATTCTACCACACATTCAAAGAAGACTTAATACCTCTCCTTCTCAAACGCTTCCAAAAAATTGAAGCAGAGGGCAGGCTTCCTAACTCATTCTACAAAGCTAATATTACCCTGATACCAAAACCAAACAAGGACAACACAAAAGAAAAAAATTACAGGCCACTATCACTGATGAACTATTTATACAAAAATCCTCAACAAAATACTAGCAAATCAAATACAGCAATATATTAAAAAGATCAGACACCATTACAAGTGGGATTTATTGCAGGAACGCAGGTATGGTTTAACATCCACAAATCAAACAATATGATACAACACAGTAACAAAATGAAGAATAAAAATCACATGATCATCTCAATAGACACAGAGAAAGAATTTGACAAGATACAGCATCCATTTATGATGGAAAAAAACTCTGAATCAAATGGGCATAGAAGGAAACTATCACAACAAAATAAATGCATGTGTGACAATCTCACAGATAATGTCATTATCAATGGAGAAAAGCTGATAGCTGTCCCTCTAAGAACAGGAACAAGACAAAGATGTGCACTTTTGCCACTCTTATTTAACATAGCTTTGGAAGTCTTAGCTACAGAAATTAGGAAACGAAAAGAAATAAAAGGGATCCAAATTGGAAAGGTAGAAGAGAAACTGTCACTATTTACAGATGACATTATTTATATATAGAAAACCATAAACTCTCCCCTAAAAACTTTTAAAAGCAATAAATGAATGCAGTAAATTTGTGGGAAACAAGATCAATGTACAAAAAATTTAATTGCATTTCTATACACTAAAAATGAATAACAGAAAGAGAAATTAAGAATACAATCCCAAAACACATAGCATTGGAGATTGGATTGATGGTTACCATAAGGGAAGGGGAGAGGGCAAAAGGGGTGATTAAGCTCACATGGGAGGGGATGGACTATAATTAGTTTTTGGGTGGTGAGCACGATGTAATCTACACAGAATTCAAAATATATTATGATGTACATCCGAAAACTATATTATGTTATAACCCAATGTTACTGCAATTAAAAAAAAGAATACAATCCCATTTACAGTTGTAACAAAAACAATAAAATATCTAGGAATAAACTTAACAAAGGAGGTGAAAGATCTGTACACTGAGAACTATGAAACATTATTGAAAGAAATTGGAGAAGACACCAGAAACGGAGTGATATTCCATGCACTTGTATTGGAAGAATTAACATTGTTAAAATGTCCATACTTCCTAAAGCAATCTATAGATTCAATGCAAACACTATCAAAGTTTCAACCACATTTTCACAGAAATAGAACAAAGAATCCTAAAATTTATATGGAACAACAAAAGACCCTGGATAGACAAAGGAATCCTGAGAAAAAAGAACAAAGCTGGTGGTATCACATTCCCTGATCTCAAAATATACTATAAAGTTATAGCAACCAAAACAGCATGGTACCAGCACAAAAACAGACACACAGATCAGCAGAACACAACCAATAGCCCAGAGTTAAACCCACACATTTATGGACAGCTAATTTTTGACAAGGTAGCCAAGAACATACAATGGAAAAAGGAAAGTCTCTTCAATAAATGGTGTTGGGAAAACTGGACAGCCACATGCAGAAAAATGAAAGTAGACTATTATCTTATACCATGTACAAAAATTAACTCAAGATGGATTAAAGACTTGAATGTAAGACCTGGAACCATTAAACTTCCAAAAGAAAACACAGGCAGTATGCTCTTCAACATTGGTCTTAGGAGCATATTTTCGAGTACCATGACTGACTGGGCAAGGTAAACAATAGAAAAAATAAACAAATGGGACTACATCAAACTAAAAATCTTCTGCACAACAAAGGAAACTACAACACAAAAAGGCAACCTAACATTTGGGAGAAGATATTTGCAAACAGTGTATCTGATAAAGGATTAATATCCAAAATATACAAAGAACTCATAGATCTCAACAACAAAAGAACTAACAATCCAATTAAATAATGGGCAAAAGATCTGGACAGACCTTTCTCCAAAGAAGATATACAGCTGGCCAATAGGCACATGAAAAGATTTTCAACATCATTAACTATTGGGTAAATGCAAATCAAAACTACAATGAGCTATCACCTCACTCCAGTCAGCATGGCTATAATTAACAAGAAAGGAAGCAATAAGTATTAAAGAGGTTGTGGAGAGAAGGGAACCCTCATACACTGCTGGTGGGAATGTAAACTTGTACAGCCACTATGGAAAACAGTATGGAGATCCCTCAAAAAATTAAGAATAGAACTACCATATGATCCAGCAATTCATTCCACTGCTCGAAATTTATCCAAAGAACACAAAAACATGAATGCATAAAGATACATGCACCCCTATGTTCATTGTAGCATTATTCACAGTAGCCAAGACTTGGAAGCAACCTAGGTGTTCATCAAGGAACAGATGAATAAAGGAGATGTCGTATAGATACACAATGGAATACTACTGAGCCATAAGAAATGATGATATCCAGCTATTTGTGACAACACGGATGGACCTTGAGGCTATAATGCTAAAAGAAATGTCAAAGGGAGAAAGTCAAATACCATATGATCTTACTCATAAGTACAGGATGAAAACAACAGAAAAAACAAACACATAGAGACAGAGATTGGACTGGTGGTTACCAGAGGGAAAGTGGGAACAAGGAGGACAAAAGGGGTGATTAGGGACAGGTGTGTGGTGATGGATGGAAATTAGTGTTTGTGTGGTGAATATGATATAATCTACACAGAACTTGAAATATATTATGATGTACACCTGAAATCTATTTAATGCCTTAACCAATGTTACTTCTGTGAAAACAAAAAACAAGATCATGCTGAGGAAGACAAATCTATTTAAAAAAAGAGACTATAAACAGATACCAACACCCAATAACACAGATGTGAGACATATCTGAAAAGTAATTATGAATGTACTTGAAAAAAAATTTAAAAATACAATGTTTCAGCCAAAGAACAGAAAGTCTTAGCAATGAAATAGAAAATATAAACAAGTGTAGAATTAAAAAATACAATACAGGGGCTGGCCCAGTGCATAGTGGTTACATTTGGTGCACTCCCTTTCAGCGTCCTGGGGTTCACAAGTTTGGATCCCAGGTGCAGACCTACACCACTCATCAAGCCATGCTGTGACAGCGCCCTCCATACAAAATAAAGGAAGATTGGCACAGATGTTAGCTCCGGGGCAAACTTCCTCAAGCAAAAAGAGGAGGATTGGCAACATGATATAGCTCAGGACTGATCTTCCTTGCCAAAAAAAAAAAGAGAAAAAAATACCACAATAGCCAAACCAACCAAACAACAAAAGTTGTGTCCCACAAGACGTATAATGAGCTTAGACGTCATCACTCCATTCCAACAACAAAAAAACCCTAAACAAACTGAAAATAATAGTTTTTCTTATGTCCTTGAGAAAATTGAGGTCACAGGGCAAAGCACTGTCCCTATAATTGGAGAGACACGCAGGTAGATAGAGAGATTCTAAACTTTCCAGAGCAGAAGCACACAGGCAGAAACCTCCTCAGGAAGCAGTTCCAGGATAGGAAAACCTGAACTGTAGCTGACAAATTACTGAAGCTTCAGTTAAAAACTCCAGGTGAACCAATGTGAGGTGGGGTATCAGGTTCTCCCAGTGAAGACTGGAGAACAATCCTCTAGGCCTTCCAGCAGATGGAGGGGAAAAGTACTTGTTTTAAATACACCAAGAGCACTCAGGATTTTTTTAACAAGGTCTGCCCTCAATGGAATCTATTTTCTCAACTAGGTTTTACCAGAATCTAATTGACCTGGCAGAAGAGAAATCCCAACTCCTGCTGCCCCCTGGTGGGAGGGGGCAGGAAGTGAGAACCACTGTGAAGGTCGTTGCCCCAGGGCACAGGCTCCTAAAAGACTGACCTGATAAGGGGACTTCCCTTCCCCAACAATTTCAGCACTTAGATAGGGCTCTTGTATAACAACAGGGAAGTAAAATTGAAAGAACTGCACATCCCCCTGATTTTATTTAAAAGGAGAGAACCCAGAGAAAACAGATGACACAAGGAAATCAGATGAAAACTTATTCACTGAAAACTCCAGATATGGCAAGCAGTAAACACAGCCTAAGAAATTAAACAAATGGTCTCAGCAGCAGCATTCAGGGTACACAGGAAAGATTCAGTAAACCTGAAGATAGAACATATACATTTCCCAATCAGAACAATAGAGAAGGAACACACTGAAAAAACAAATGAAGCATCAGGGACATGTGGAGCAATAACAGCAGAGGTACTATCCACGTTAATGAGTTGTGTCCCTCAGAGACAAAGAAAGAGGGTAGACTTGAAAATGAATTTAAAGAAATAACGAAATTTTTGAATTAAAATTTATGAATGAAAACTTCATAAACTTTGCATAAAAGCTTAAATCTAGTGATTCAAGAAGTCTAGTGACTCACAAACTGTATATATCCGATGAAATTCACAGTAAGGAACATCATAGACAAATTTCTGAAAAATAGACTAAAGAACAAAATACTGAAAGACCAGTAAGAAATGATGCTTTAACCATGAAGGACAAGTAATTTAAGACAGTGTATTTCTTTTCTTTCTTTCTTTCTTTTTTTTTTTTTTGCTGAGGAAGATTCTCCCTGAGCTAACATCCATGCTCATCCTCCTCTATTTTGTATGGAGCATGGCTGATGAGTGGTGCAACTCTGTGCCTGGGATCCAAATCCAAGCACCTAGGCTACCAACGTGGAGTACATTGACTCCACTGCTAGGCCTCAGGGAGAGCCCCTCAAGAAACAGTATATTTCTTATCACAAGCTATAGAGTCCAGTAGTAAGAAACACAATTTTTAAGTGCTGAAGAAAAAAACTATGAACCCAGAATACTTTTATTCAGCAAAAAGATTCTTCAGGAATGAAGGAGAAATCAAGACATTCTCAGATGGAGGAAAACTGAGATAATTCATGACCAGTAGATCTAGATGAATGACTTAAAAAGTTTTCTAAACAGACACTTAAGGAAGTTTTCTAAACAGAAAGGTAATGAAAAAAGGAAACTTGGAAGAAAGAACAAAAGAAGAGAAAAATATGGGTAAATACAGTAGACTCCTTCTGTTAATTTTGAAATTTTTGTTTGAGAGTAGAATCAAAAATTATAGTTACTCTCAAATGTAGCTCTCAATGTAGGTAGGAAAAATATTTAAGACAATTATAAATGGTGTGGATCAAAGTGACATGAAGAAGGTAAACTTTCTATCTCACTTAGTGAAATATCAACATATCAATACATTATAACATTTATTATATAATATACATATATACACATCATGCATTATTATATTTTCATATATATGGAAATATGAAATATTTCCATTTATATAAAAAAGGAAATAAAAAATAAAGTAGAATCGTAGTTGCCTAAGCTTGGTTGCAGAAGTAGGGATCCAATGCAATCTACCATGAGAAATACTTTTGGGGTTATGGAAATGTTTTAAAATTGTGTATGTATTTTCAAATATATCTACCTCTTATTGGTATAGATCAATCCTGCTATTTCTTTTAATCTCCTTTTTATATAAAATTGATTTGATCATGAATCTAGGCTTCTCTACAGAGTAGAATTTTTATTTCTTTATTTCTTTCTCCTACCCGTTATTGACATACCTAGTATGAGTGATATTTTTATTATCTACATTTTTATGTATTAGTTTTCTTTTTATTGTAACTTTCTAATATTTCTGAATGCATTGAGTGTACATAATTCATTTCTCCCTTTGCTGTGATGGTTTGACAATGTTTCATTTTATTTTTTAATTAATGCATTAGCTGACATTTTAAGTAGTAATATTTGAACATATATTTCCCTATTAATGACAAATATCAAATACTCTTCCACTCTCTGCCAGATATTAAACATAATCTAAAACTTTTATAATTAAAATAGAGTGACACAGGCATATAAGTTGATAGACTCAACAATGATAGCAGATTAAAAATTAATAAATAGACACAGTTCATATAAAATTTTAGAATATATCAAAGGCAGCTTCTTAAAAGAAGGGCTTTTTAGTAAATGTTATTGGGATAGCTGGATAGCTGTATGAAAAACCTGCAGTTGAGTTCATTTTTCACACCATATGCCCTGTCTTTGTGGCTGCACCCTCCCTCAGCAGAATGCCTGGATAAAGGAGCCATCCCATTGGAACAAGGGGATTTGCATGGTAGTAAGAGTGTATTGTGACTCATACACCACAGACTCCTACCACAAACTGTGGCCATTTTTAGTCAGACCCAGAGTTTTCATTGAATAAGTGTTTATCCATTTTCCAGAAACTTTTAGGACAATTTCCAGAGGCTTTTAGTGGTTAATTATTTAATTTTCATCAGATTAAATGGTTGTTTCACAGGAGTAGGGTCCATCAAATGGTTCACACCAAATTTCTGGAATTCTACTCTCTGAATTGATCTTTTACAAATGTTTTTAAAAGCAATTCAATGAAGAAAGATGGCTTTTTTCAATAAACGGTACTGGAGAATTTAAAAATCCAAAAGCATAAAACAAACCTCAATTAAACAGCACACCTTATACAAAACTTAATTCAAAGTAGAATGGACTTAAATGTAAGATGAAAAATTATAATTTCCAGGCAAAAAAAAAAACATAGGGGGAAACTAATTGGGACCTAGGAATAGAAGAAGAGCTTCTAGGCTTCGCATCAAAAGCATAATCAATAAAAGTAAAAATTCACAAACTGGACTTCGTTAAAATTAAAAACTTTTCTCTTTGAAAAATCCTGGTAAGTTTTGGGGGAAGCAAGATAAAAATTCAGAGAAAATATTTGCAAAGCTAATATTGGGCAAAGTACTAGAATATATCAATAACTCTCAAAACTCAATGATAAAAAACTCAAAAACCAACTAAGAAATGAGTAGAAGACATGAACTTGTAATTCACTGGATAGTCAGAGGACAAATAATGACTTGAAAAGATGTTCAGCATCATTAGCCATCATGGAAATACAAATTAAAACTGTAATGAGATATCACTACACACTAATCAAAATGATTAAAATGAAAAACTTACAACAGAAAATGATGGGAAAAAGGCAGAAAACTTGATCATTATATGCTTTTAGAGGGAAGGAAAAGTGGTACAAGCCTCCTGGAAAACTCTTTGAACAGTTTTCTATGAAGCTAAACATACAATTCCTATATGACCCAACGATTGTACTCTTCAAAACTTATGGTAATATAAAACCCATACACACAAGTTCATAGACTTTGATGGTCTGAAAGTTTGTGTCTTCCCCAAATTTGCATGTTGGAATCCTAATGTCCAGTGTGTTGGTATAGAAGGTGGGGCCTTTGGAGGATGATTAGGTCAGAAGGGTGGAGTCCTCATGAATGGGATTGGTGCTTTTATAAATGGGATCTCATATGTCTCCCCAGCCCCTTCCACCATGTGAAGACACAGCAAGAAGGTGCTGGCTATGAACCAGAAAGAGGGCTCTAACCAAAGCATGACCATGCTGGTACTTTGATCTTGGTCTTCCATCTTCCACAACTGTGAGAGGTAAATATATGCTCTTTATGAGACACCCAACCTCTGGCATTTTTGTATAGCAGCCCACATGGAATAAGACATAGCAGTTTTATTTGTATCAGCCAAAATTGGAAACAGCACAGATGCTGTTCAAAGGGTGACTGGTTAAGCAAACTGTGCTGTATATATATTATGGGTTGCTATTATATAAGGAATAAAAAAGAAATAAACTATTGATACATATAACAGCTTAGATGGGTCTCGGAATTATGCTGGGTGAAAAAAGCAAATCTCAAAAGCCTACATGATTCTTTCTATATAACATTTTTGAAATGACAATATTTTAGAAATAATGAACAGATGAGTAGTTGTTAGGTGCTGGGGGGCGGGGGAGCAGGAGGTCTCTGAATATGATCCTAAAGGGCCAATAAGGGATGCTTGAGGTGGTGAAACTGTTCAGTGTCTTGCCAGCAGTGGTGGATACACAAGTCTGCATATGTGATAAAATCATAGAGAACAAAACACACACAGACTAGTGCATGTAAAACTAAGGAAATCTATGTAACTTTGATAAACTATATCAATGTCAATATCTGGTTGTGATATTATACTGTACTTTTCCAAGTTAACTTCATTTGGAGAAAGTGGGAAAAATGCCAAGGGATTTGTCTGCATTACTTTTATGTTCTGTGTAAATCTACAATTATCACAAAACACAAAGCTTCATTAAAAGGAAAATACACTGTTTCAATTTTTCATCTCTAATGTTGGCCAAATTCTAAACGTTTGATGAGATAATGGCTGCAAGGTTGTTGGGGAACAGACGCTCTCATTTGTTGCATGAGGAGATAAAAACCAGTAAAACTTCTACGGAGGGAATTAGAAAATGACTAACAATATTTCATATTAATTTACCTGCTCAAATAATGTCACATCTCCATGAATATAAAAAAGTACATGAAACAGGACTGTACATGGGAGTCTGATTTTATACTCTACAAAGTCTCCCAATAACCCACACGTCCATCAGTATCTTTCTGGTTGGATGAACTTAGGGAATCCATACAATAAAGTGCTATGCAACTGTAAAAGTTATGAGAACAATCTCAGTATATGGATATGGAGTGATCACTGGGATGTGTTTTTAAGTTAGAAAGACACAGTGCTTACTAATGTGTTCGTATACTGCCTTAGGAAGGAGGGAGATCAAAATAGTTTCAAGAACTCTCACTTTGCTATGGCTCTACTCCCATTGATGGCTCTTACTCTCAGTCAAGGAACCAATGTCAGAGCTCTGCCAGCTGCTAAATATATTCACTCTACAAGTCTGCTGAAGGAATAGAGAAATAACCATAGAGTGGATTTATAGGCCCAATAAATCCTCAGTAGCCTCTGGGTCTGAGGCCTTCTCAATTCTAGAAACTTGACAAGGCATCTTTATTTTATATTGGGGCAGCTGATATCACATATCCATGCTCTGTGTTCTATCGTAGCAGATTTAACTAAGTCTGTGTTAAGACAGTGAAGGGAATTGGAATTTCCACACCTACCACCAGGTGAAATGAACCACTTATGTTCATTCTTTCAGGTTGAAATCAAGAATAACAATTTGACATATCCACGGATGAATAAAAAGTGTTTGATACTCTGTAGATTTATTCTAGCAACTATACATTACTTGGAAAAGCAGCTGCATTTGGTATTACGGTATGATTGAGTTTACAGTTGTCCACAATCAATCTCTAAGACCTACCCAGGTTTTATCGACAACATAATCACAAATCCTGCAAACTCCAAGGCTAGTCTTTCAAAACATTCAAGGACTAATTTCTGTAAATTTCCAACAAATGTAGTATTGCTGTCGGTTTTCTATGTTCCTTGGAATGGTGTGGTAGATTCAATTATTGTTGCCAACATAAATCTTTCTAAATTGGCCCATGCAGGTAATGTAAAGGAAAATCTTCCCAGAGGATAGAACAAAGAGCTGTAGAGAATAATGACATGATGAGGTTCTTCCAAGTAGCAGGACTGTAATATAATCAGGGGCCATTTCCTATAAAGCTCTCACTCTTGCTTCTTGTTGGACAGACTGTACTTCCCCCCACTCTTTGACCATGAGTGTGGCTGTGTGTCTTCCCTTGGCCAATGATATATCAGTAGCCATAGTGCAAGTAGAGCTCTGAAGTGTCCTTAAGTAGTTATGCTTGCCTCTTGAGCTTCTGCCAATGCCATTTGAAGAGTATGTCCTAGGAAGCCAATTAGTCACAGGAAAAAGAAAGCACATGGAACAAACTTAAACCCAACCTAAGGCCTGGACACAACCCAGTTTAGCCCAGTCCAGATCAGCTGAACTACAAAAATGCTTGAGTGAAGGATAAATCCTATCATATTATTCAGCAACATTTCTGATAGTTCCAGTAGAAGGTAATGGATATAGAGGAGTAGTTTCAAACATAATATCACTCACTCTACTTGTCTGGAGTCAGTATGAAGATCTTGCCTGTCACTGAGGTGTCTAATCCAACTATCTGGTCCATACCTGAAAAAAAAATTCCCATGAGGTGAATTTGTGGGAAAACATCAAACCACCATAAAAAGATTCTGTACAAAAATCCACCTAAATTTACTAATAGGTGGAAATTAAACAAAACA
This sequence comes from Equus caballus, assembly GCF_041296265.1. Taxonomy (NCBI): domain Eukaryota; kingdom Metazoa; phylum Chordata; class Mammalia; order Perissodactyla; family Equidae; genus Equus; species Equus caballus. Next base: position 8,971,292 of record NC_091704.1, read on the forward strand.
CTATTAAATAACCAATTAGCCATAGAAGAAGTAACAAGGGTAATTAGACTACACTTGGAGACAAATAAAAACAAACAACAATAAACACCCTACCATAAATTATGGGAAGCAACAAAAGCCCTGCTTGGAGGAAAATTTATAGCCAAGGATGCTTACCTTAAAAGAGACAAGAAAAAAAAAGAGCTCAATTCAATAACCTGATTTTACACTATAAGAAACTAGAAAAAAAGAATGAACTAAACTTAAAGCTAGTATAAGAAATGAAATAATAAAGTGAAATAAAAATAGAAAAAATAATAGAGAAAATCAATAAAACAAAAAGTTGATTGAAATGATCAGTAGAATTGTAAACCTTTAGACTGACTAAGAAAAAAGTAGAGATGACTCAATTTACTAAAATCAGAAAAAGTGGGGACATTATGACTGACATTATAGAAATAAAAAGGATTATAAGAGAATACTATGAACAACTGTAAGGCAACAAATTAGATAACTCTGATGAATTGGACAAATTTCTAGAGACACAAGATACCAAAACTAACTCTAGGAGAAGTAGAAAATATAATAGACCTATAACAACTACAGAGAATGAGTCAGTAATTACAACTCTGATTAAAACTTAGGGTGATGATGGAAATGGTACAGTAGGGAGCTCCAATGGCCCAACTTTCCACAGAAACATCAAAAAAAAAATCTGTCAGAATGAACCTTGTCAGAAAATTGGAAAATAGTCGACATTTTAAGCAACTGGTGAACACTAAATCAAGAAAAATATTATTTATGAATAGTAAAACAGCTTTGTGGCATTTAGCTTGGACTCGATCTGCCTCCCTTCCCAGTGGTGGTCATAAAGTGGAAACCTGCATTCCTGGTGTGGGGACCTGGTTCTGGGGAAGTAGAATGAACCTTGACTCCACAAAGGTCTGAGACAAGGCACTAGCCCTTATTGAGTGTAATCCTAAATCTCTCAGGGTGGAATGGTGGCTAAGTGGAGGCTGTTCCTTAAAAACTTTGAAAGACAAATGAACAAGCCACTCCCACCTGGGGCAAAAGAGTATGAAATTAGGTGTAACAATGAACATGCAGATAGCCCAGGAGGAAAAGCTGAAGACAGAATTATTTTGGGGAACAGTGTTTGGAAAAACTCTCATGTGTTACAATATAACAGAGAATCTGGATAAATAGATACACGCCCAGGGCAGAATATGTGATCACAAAAGAACTTAAGTCTCTAAACATTTACTTTTGGCTGATCTTAAGGCTCAGCATAAACAGGGAGTGAAGCTAAGGCAGACTCCAATGGATTCGCTAAAAATTGAAGAGCTGTCTCTACTCAAAGCCTATCTGTAAATGCCAGGAGAATATTTTTTCTTTTCTTTTTCTTCTTTTTCTTTGTATTTACTTATTTGAAAAAGAGGACAAAGTGGGAGGACTCACACATTGCAATTTCAAAGCTACTCTAAAACTACATTAATAAAAATAGTGTGGTATTAGCATAAAGATAGACACAGAGCATTGCAATAGAATTGAGAGTTCAGAAATATGTTTTCAGGGAATTGATTTTTGACAAAGGTGCCAAGAACATTCAATGGGAGATAAAACAGTCTTTTCAACAAATGATGCTGAGACTATTGTATTTGTACATGCTAAATTATCAATTGTACCCCATCTCATATGATATATAATAAAAGACTCAAAGTATATCAAATACTTCAATATAAGAGTTAAAACTATAAAAATCTTAGAAGAAAACCACGGGTAAGTGATCTTCGATGTACAATGGAATCTAAGCATCAACAACTACAACCAAAAGATAAATTGGGCATCATCAAAATTTAAAACTTTGTACATCAGATGATGCTATATTGAGGTAGAATACCACATCAAGAATCTCAGGCATTTGTACAAATTAAGCTGGATCCAATTTTGCATTTCTTCCTTCTTGAATTAAACTGAAAATCCAGACCCACACGTGTGCCCAGGTGCCTAGCAGTACAACCTGACAAATTATGTAACTCCTTCAGTTTGTGCACTTCCCCTCTTGGGCAGACACTGCAAATCTCCCCCTTGGCTAGGCTGGGATTTTAAATTATTAAAAACTTAGAGGCAGTATGAGATGGTGGCATTGAGTCTTGAAGAGAATTGGTATCCACTTGCAAGGTACCTGCCTCCTGTCACACCGTTATAGAAACGTTAAGCAAGACTTGGTGGTCTCCTTAATTAGAAGAGTAAGGTTGGCTTACCTTGGCAAATGTGCTTCAAGTTATATTAGACTGAAAATTCTTGGCTGCATCCTATGACACTTGCATGTTCCTATCCAAGGTTCAAGGTCCATTTCTTTCTCCACCAGTTCCCTAAACCTTATCTTCAACTATGTAGTCATGCAGCCACAAGACCAAAAGAAATATATTTTAACACAACCATACAAGCTTTCTATACGCTACCTATGTGCTGTTTAAACTTTTCTTTTAATAAACCCTCCAGTGATCATAAGTACCTATCTACTGCACAGTGGTTGTAAACTGTGTCACTGCTGTACAGCAGTGTAGAAGCTAATACTGACTCCCCCAGATCCTGTACAATAGGCATTTTATCCTAAATGAATAAAAATGATAGTTAAATTTAGAGATGAATTTTTCTATTTATTAATAATGTTTCACTTTCCCAAATAAAAGAAGTAATGCAATCTCATAATACTATCTTTGAGAATATACTTCCTACTATCTCTCCTTATACCAAGAGATGCACTAGCCATTTCAAATATTTACAATGGAAGTAATTCAATTAAAAATGGCAAGATGGCAGAAGATCTGATAGCTAAACTGGAGATGATTTCTGCCAGTTTCTCATTAGTTGCTCCTATTTGCTGACCCCAACCAGATCCCAGCACAATTGGGCCTGAAAACACCTGTTAGCAGCAGACCTTGTGATATAGAGTAATGCAAGGAAGAGCTGGATATGGACCTGAACACATAAAGAACCAAGATCTGCAGACTTGTGACAGATTTTCTAATATGCAATTGGATTGTCTCCACTAATACATTATTCAATGTTTTAGCATCAATTTCCATAAGTAATATCCATGTGCATTTTTGTGTGCTCTGTCAGTTTATTATAGCAATATCATGCTTCAGGAAAATGATCGAGTGTGCCTAAGAATACTTGAAGTAGCATTGGTACGATCTGATATGAGGATGGGTAAAAAAATCTCCTGTAAAACAAAAATATTGACGTGATTTTTGGCCAGGGGACTCTGTCAAATCTTGATGTATTTATTCTGTGGAAATCAAACATTTGAATAATCTTTCTATATCAGAATAAGTTTGGATAAATTACATTTATGTAGAATATTAACAATTCCATTTTGGTTTTTAAAAAAATTTATTAGAGTTTTATGAAGTAGTTTATTATAATTTTAACACCTGCTGTTTTCTTTTTCATTTCTTATATTTGTGATATTTCATGTATCTTTTTCCATTTTATTGAGAAATAAATGACATATATCACTGTATAAGTTTCAAGTGTACAAAAAGATGGTATTGTAAAATGCTTACCACAATAGGTTTACCTGGCATCCATCTTCTCATAGATACAATAAAAATAAAGGAAATTTCAAAAGGGAAAACAAATTCTCCTTGTGATGAGAAGTCTTAGGTTTTACTCTCTTAACAACTATCTTTGACACAGCAATGTTAGCTAAAGAAATCGTGTTATACATCACATCCCTGGTACTTTATCTCATACCTGGAAGGTTGTATCTTTTGACCACCCTCCTCTGGCTTCCCTTTTCCCCGCTCTCCCCCTCTGGTGACCACAGTCTGAGCTCTGCTTCTATGAGATTTTATTTGTTTGTTTAGATTCTACATGTTAGTGAGATCATAGAGTATTTTTCTTTCTCTGTCTGACATTTCACCAAACGTAATGCCTGTAAGGGCCATCCATATAGTCACAAATGGTAGGATTTTCCTATTGTTTTATGGCTGAATAATACTATATTGCATATATGTATACCATACCATCTTTATCTACTCATCTATTGATGGACACTCAGGTTGTTTCCATGTCTTGGCTATTGTAAATAATGCTACTATGAACACAGTTAGTGTTTTCATTTCCTTTGGATATTTTCCCAGAAGTAGAATGCTGGATCATATGGTGGTTCTATTATTAATTCTGGGGGGATTCTCTATACTGTTTTCCATAATGACTCTACCAATTTACATTGCCACCAATAGTGTACAAGAATCCCCTTTTCTATGCATCCACAACAGCATTTATCTGTTTTCTTCTTGGTGATGACCATTCTAAGAGGCAGGAGGTGATATTTCAGTGTGGATTTAGTTTGCATTTCCCTAATTACTATTAATGTTTAACAACTTTGCATCCACTTCTTGGCCTTTTGTATATCTTCTTTGGAGAAATGTCTATTCAGATTCTTTGCCTATTTTTTTTTCAACTGGGTTATTTATTATTTGCTTTGAGTTGTATGAGTTCTTTATACATTTTGGATATTAACATCATGAGTTATAGGGTTTGCATCCTTTTCATCATTCTGTAGGTTGTCTTTTCACTTTGTTAATGGTTTCTTTTGCTGTGTAGAAGCTTTTTAGTTTGAATTGGTCCTACTTATTTATTTTTAATTTTCTCGCTCATGCTGTAGGTGTCATATGCAAAAAATCATTAATAAGACCCATGTCAAGGAGCTTCACTCCTACGTTTTATTCTAGGATTTTTATGGTTTCAATCTTACATTTAAATCTATAATCCATTTTAAGTTATTTTTTCTGGGTGATCTAAGATATGGATCCAGTTTCATTCTTTTACATGTGAATATCCAATTATCCCAGAACCATTCATTGAGGATATGTCTTTTCTCCATTCAGTATTCTTGGCTCCCTTGTCAAATATCAGTGGGCCATATATGACTGGGTTTGTTTCTGGACTCTTAATTCTGTTCTATTTGTTTATTTGTCTGTAGTTCTGCCAGTACCATACTGATTTAATGACCTTCTTTCTCAGGATTTCTTGGGCTATTTGGGATCTTTTATCATTTCATATACATTTTAGGAGTGCTTTTTCTATTTCTATGAAAAATGCCCTTGGAATTTTGATAGAGATTGCATTGATACTATAGATGGCTTGTGATACTATTGACATTTTAACAGCATTAATTCTTCCAAAACATGAACATGGGATTCCGTTCCACTTATTTGTATCTTCTGTGATGTCTTTCATTATTGTCTTGCAGTTTTTGGAGTAGAGATCTGTCACCTCCTTGGTTAAATTTATTCCTGAGTATTTTAGATGCTATTGTAAATGGGATAAATTTGTTTATTTTTTCAGAATATCTGTTGCGGGGCCGGCCCAGTGGCACAGCAGTTAAGTTTGCACATTTGCTTCAGCGGCCCAGTATTCACTGGTTCAGATCCTGGGTGTGGACGTGGCACCGCTTGGCAAGTCATGCTGTGGTAGGCATCCCACATATAAAGTGGAGGAAGATGGGCATGGATTTTAGCTCAGGGCCAGTCTTCCTCAGCAAAAAAAGAGGAGGATTGGCAGCAGATTGCCGGAGTCCTGCTCCAACAGAGTCCAGGTTCCTGAGGAGGGTCGGAGTTGGTACAGTGAGGGAAGAGACATGAGACTTGAGTCGGTGTAATCAAGTCTAACTTTACTGTGCACAAGTGTCGTTTTTATATTTTTCAGGATTAGTAAAGAAATAGCTCTACAAATATTCTCAGAGAGATAAGGAAGCAAAAAATGAGCACAAGAATATTTACTAGCATCCCATTCTATAGAGCATAAGGTTAATGATCATCTTCTCCACAATTAACTATTGTTTATTGTCTCTAAGCTAAAAGAGATAGGTACCTTGACATCTGTTGTAATTCATGGTAAAGTTAAATCAAAGAGAGAAGGTCCAGACCTCCGGACAGGACAGCATTCTGTCTGTTTACGTTCTGGGGGAGCCATCCCTGCCTCCCTCAATCATCCACTCCATTAGTGTAGATGGTTAATGGAAACAAAAGGCAACTCCCAGGTATCTTATCCCCAGGGCTATGTGTATTCTCAGCTGGTAGTTAAAATTCTTTACATTCCCACGCCCCTCAGGGGGTGAAACCATTCCTTTGTCTTTCAGGAGTTAGGGCTAATTGTCCCTTGAGCACACTACCTGGAGAAAATATCATTTTGCTAGTAAGGTATCAGGCTGAAAAGCTAAGTTAAATTATATATCTTCAAGAATAAAAAGCAGGAACAAGTATAATCATAACCTTGATAGAAATCATGCATACATTTCAGAAAATATCAGGGGTGTCGGCAGGCCATTCTTCACCGAGGGATGTCCCCGCACCCCTTGGCCCTTCTCAGCCCAGACCCTGTCAGACAGCTGTATAGGCTTCGGTAACATGGCTCCCTGCATTTCCTCCTTTTCTATTTTTTAAGGCCAAGAGATGCAATTCCACAGAATCTCGAGAGATGTATATTATTTTGATGAAGACTGGAAAAAGACAAAGACATATAAGTAAGGCACCAATAGTAATGGTGACATTAGTAATAAAGGATAACCAATCTTGTCTGCCTATGTAGGAGGTGAGAGAGGTAAGGAAATCGGAAGCCATTTAAGAGGAGGAAAAGGACTTTTCAGCCTGATTAATTTCTTGCATCTGTTCATGTAACTCATTGAGGTCCAAACTGAGGTCGGAATGATTCCATATTCCCTGGATGTGATTCTTAATCCTCTCCCAAGAGTGTAAGGATTGATTTACTTGAAGATGAGTTACACAAATCCATCTATAGGACACATAGCAATGAAGAGCTAGCCTAACTTTGAGGTTTGTGAGTTCCTGACCGATCTGTAACATTGCCTCTTCAAGAGCATTTACTTTTGCTTCTAGTTTTCTATCTATTGTCTCTTGTGTGGCCAAGCTAAAGTTATACTTTTAGATAGATCATCAACATAGGAAGCAGTGTGTATTTGTTTTGTTAAGGCAATAGCAGAAACAGTGAGTGAGGTGGCCAACACTATTACAGCGGAGATGCCTAAGATGAGAGCAGTAACAAATTGGTGCAGTCACTGTAAAAGGTCTGTAGCGTGCTTCAAGGTGAGCAAACCAGCATCATTGTACCAAGGTTCAGGTAAGTTTACAGGCAACATAAGATAAGGAGGTTGTTACAGAATCATAACAGTCTCAACATCCATAACAGGAGACAAGCAGTTTGTTAAAATACAATTGAGACAGGTAATATTGTATATGGAATTATTCCTGGTGGGTGGTAGAATAGCCATAGCATGACTGTAGGTAGGGGCAGCAAGGAAAACACAGGGAGCTGGAACACAGGCCTTAACTTTGTAAGTATCATGTCCTGTTGGTCTATGTAGCATGATGGGATTTAAAGCAACAACTGCCTGCCACAAGTGAGGCTGGATTTTACCAGAGTCAGAAGAAAGAATAGGAGGAACCCAGCCATTCATATGCTGAGTTACTCCTAGATCAGAGGGAATGTAGTGATCAGATCATTGATACCTTTCAGCCTTATGTAAATAATCTCTATAATCTTTTGTGGGGTCCTGGAAGATCCAATCAAATACCTCTCCCGCAAAGGGGGGTATATCTATTATGATTTTTGAGGGATACATACATTCTCTCCACTTGGGGAACCCGACCCATTTGTCTATGAATATCCAATCATTATGTGTTGGCAATTTTTCAGGGGGTGACCCTGGACAAGTATGATATCCTTGAGGGTGGGCAGTAGACCTTTGAATTCTAAGATCTATACCTCTGGGTAAGAGAAGTTGTAACGACCACAAATCTCTCCAGATACCATTAGGAGAGTCAATGAGAAGCCCTTTTATGGAGGTACGAATGCAACCATGTATCTCTGTTAAGGGTAATTGGGCTGTCACACAGAATGAGGGATTAACGTCAAAACATATGGGGGGGGGGCTAGTGGAAGTACCCAGGAAAGAAAAATTTCTGTTAAAGCTATGTTTAACTTGGTATCCAGCAATGCCTCCAAGTAATTGAGGGTTGTCGTTTGTTATGGGTATTTGTCTCTCATAGCAGGTTATGGGGTGGAACAGAGACGGTTTAGGAACATAGGCCCAATATTGTGTAGAGGAAGAGGAGACCATTTGTACCTGGCACGCAATGAGAGCCAACATAGCTACAAATAGGGTAGAGGGGGTAACCAAGCTTCCCTGTCCCAGGATGAGCTGTTCAGCCTCCTGGGTAAGATGTCTAAGTTGGCCCCAGGTCGGTATCGATGCTGCAAGAGTTGATTGAGCACGTTGATAGGAGGGCGGAGGTGAGCGTGGATGGGGAGCTGAACGTTTAAAAGGTTTCTCACGGAGTGAAAGTGGTCTCATCTGGGTTATGGGGGAGATTCATCACCCATCTTGACTCGGAAGCTGGGGCTCATCCGCCTTGGTGGAGGTGGGGGCGGAGGCTGCTTGCGGTACATGCCGAATCAGACGATCGGGAATCCACAAAGGAGATGAAACGTCCTGTGGAAATATGCAAGCATATCCTCGACCGCTAGTTAAGAGAATATCAGGACCTTTCCACTGTCCTGTAAGCAAGTCCTTCCACTTAACCTGTGGTAAAATTTTCTGTTTATCATTACTCCAATGTCTCATCATGGGTAACTCACCATGAAAGTCTAAATTGAGAAAATTTATTACAAATAGAGCATGACTTAGTAAATGATGAGGAGAGCTATATTTGAGCTCTCCTCCTTGTAATTTTTCCAATTGTTTCAGGGTCTCATGGGCTCTCTCAACAATGGGTTGACCCTGAGGATTATACAGAATACATGTGCAATGTTTAATTTGAAAGGTTTTGCATAAATCTCGAAAAGCCTTAGAGGTATATGCAGGTGCATTGTCTGTTTTTAGCTCTAAAGCCTGTCCCATATAAGCAAAGCAGACAAACAAGCATTGAATCACATCTTCAAAGGCTTATCTTGTTCTGGCAGTAGCCATAATAACGTGAGAAAAAGTGTCTACACACACATGTACAAAGGACAGTTTTCCAAATTAAGGAACATGAGTTACATCCATCTGCCACAGACAATTAGAGCGAAGACCTGGGGGATTTACTCCCATGGGCAGGCTGGGCATAGTAGCGGGACAGGCAGTGCAATTTCTCACTATCTGTCTCATGGCTTCTCTAGAAATTTGAAATTGATAACGATAACTTATTAGACAGTTCTCTAAATGCTGTAATTACAGCAATCAACTCAGCACTTTGAGCAGTGGTTTCATTAGTCTGTTGTGTTTTACAATTGTCCCCTATGACCAAGGCTGCCCTCCCATTAGAGGAGCCATCTGTAAATACTAACGTTGCTCCACCTATGGGCCCCTTCTGACATCTAGTGGGAAAGATAAAGGGATGTCTCTTGATAAATTGTAGTATGGGGCGTTTAGGAAGGTGAAAAGACATAGCACCTGAGTAACCTGCAGAAGAGATCTGCCATTCATCATTTGTTTTGAAACAGGTAATCACATTGATCTTTAGTATAAGGAATCGTTATGTTAACAGGTTCCTTTCCAAATAACTCTATGCTTCTTTTTCTCCCCTTTGCTATCCATTGAGCACATAAGGCTGGATAAGAAACAATAATCTTTTTGGGAGTGGCAGGAAGGTGTAACCATTCGAGAGGCCCTAATTGCCATTAACAGCCTGTGGGGGTGACAGGTGTAGGGAGGACTAGAAGATTCCAGGGCATCAAATAATCTATTCGATGTAATTGGTGTTGTGTTAAGGCCTCCTCTACCTTTCATAGGGCTAAAGTTCCTTCCAGTGTTAGAGTTCTTTCTGAGGTGGGGTCACTATTCCTCCTGAGCATTTCAAACAGGGGTTGTAACTCGGCCGTTGTGAGTTTCAGAAAGGGCCAATTCCAATTTCTATCCCCCAAGAGCCTTTGAAAGTCATTTAAAGTTTTCAAGGAATCTGTTCGTAATTGGATGTTTTGGGGAGTCACTAGATCAGTGTGAATGACTCGACCAAAATAATTAATGGGTGGATTAGTCTGTATTTTTTCAGGTTCCACTTGTAGGCCATAAAGAGTCAAAGCCTTAACTGTTTCTTGTAATACTTGCTGTAAATAACTTCTATCTTGATGTGCCAGCAATGTCATCCATGTAATGGATCAGGTAGATAGAAGGATATTTTTGTCTGACCTGTATCAAAGCCATTTCAACAAATTTTTGGCACAATGTTGGACTGTTTTTCATTCCTCGTGGCAACACTTTCCATTGAAATCTCTGATAAGGTCTTCTCAAGTTTTCTGAAGGTAAGCTAAAGGCAAATCGGGGCCTGTCCTTAGGGTCTAAGGGGATGTTGAAAAAACAGTCTTGTAAGTCTATAACCACAACAGCAGCCTGAACTGGGACTGCTGCAGGAGAAGTCAGTCCCTGTTGTAGGACCCCCATATCTTGCATGGTCTCACTAATGGCTCTCAGATCTTGTAACAATCTCCATTTTCCAGATTTCTTTTTGATAATGAAAATGGGAGAGTTCCAAGGACTATTAGAAGTTTCTATATGTCCCAACTCTAGTTGAGCTTTAACTAATGCTTGGGTTGCTTTCAATTTTTCAAATGGAAGAGGCCACTGTTCTACCCACACTGGAATATCAGACTTCCACGTTATGGAGTCTGCAGCCCTTTCAACAGTGGCCCCTAAGACAAATTTGATAGTTCACAGTCGGGCTCATATCCAAATCCTCTTCTGTCTTTATTAGGTTGTAAAGAAATTGGGAGTTGAACTCCTTGTTCAGCTTTGCCCAAACTCTTTTGAGGGTTATATTTCATTTTTAACATCTGAGCAGTGACCTTATCATCAGGACTGAATAATAATATTCCCATTTGAGCCAGGACATCTCTCCCCCATAGAATAAAGGGAATAGCTGGAATTACATAAGGTTGAAGAATTCTGGTATTGTTTTGTCCATCTGACCAATGGAGAATTTTGCTACTCTTGTCAGCCTGTGAGGCTTTTCCACTTCATACTAAGGTGATTGGTGTCACTTGAATTGGCAATGAAGAAGGCCAATCTTTTCCAGCAATGCAAGAGACATCTGCTCAAGTGTCTAAGAGCCCCTCTATGGCTATCCCTTCCACTATAAGTTGCTTCATAGGTCTATTAGATGTAATGTCCTGCAACCAAAAGGCCATGTCACTAGAAGCAAAGCCACCCTCGCCTTGCGGGGCTGAGGTTATTGTTTTCCCTAAGGAATAATATGGTAACAGTAACAATTGAGCTATTCTTTGACCCTTAGTTATGAAGTGAGTTTTTGTGGAGGTGTCAATCATAACCTTTATTTCCTCCTCATAATCTGAATCAGTTACCAGAGGAATAACTGACAAGCCTTGTATGGAAAGGGAACTTCGTCCTAAAATTAGCCCCACGATTCCTTCTGGCAGAGGTCCCTTAATTCCTGTTGGGATAAGAGTGACTGGTACATCTGGAGTTAGTATTGTTGTGGTGGAGGAAGAGAGGTCCAGTCCTGCACTCCCTGGAGTGGCTCGGAGGAGGCTTGAGAGGAGACAAAGGGAATAAAAGGGTTCAGAATGCTGACCCCCATCATTGTCGGGGCCTGGGGGAGTCCCCGCTGCCCATTTTCCTGAACTGGAGGATTAGCTGTAGGGGTCAGCACGGGGCATTGTGAGATTGGTGTCGGTAACGTCACTTGAGGTTGTCCCAGAAACTGGCCATATTTATGAAATTTAGATCTGCACTCTTTAGCCCAATGAAAACCTTTTTGACAACGAGGGCATAAAGACTCTGGAGCTCCTTTCATATTTTGTGGTTGATCTTGGAAAATCTGAGGTGTTGGCTTTCTAGCTTGCCCTGGGGCTTTATTGGGGCATTGTCTACTAAAGTGTCCCTGTTGTCCACAAGAAAATCAGGCTCTTCCACCATCTGCTCTCACAGTTCTATTTCCTTTCTGAGTCATAGTTTGCATACAACAGAGAGGGCTTTCCCCTTTTAAGGCAGCTGCTATGGCAACTCCTTGCATGAAGGTTTGTGTAAAGTCAGCACATTGTTTAATGTAGGCTGTATAGGCGTCGGTAACATGGCTCCCGGCAGCAGATGTTAGCTCAGGATTAATCTTCCTAAAGAAAAAAGGATATTTGTTGTTAGTGTATAGAAATATTACTGATTTTTATGTTAATTTTATATCCTACAACTTTTCTGAATTCATTGATTAAATGTAACACTTTTTGTTTAAGTCTTTCAGATTTTCTACATATAAAATAATGTTATCTGCAAATAGAGACAATTTTACTTCTTCCTTTCCAATTTGATACATTTTTTTTTCTTGCTCAATGCTGTAGCTAGTACTTGTAGTGCTATATCAGATAGGAACCTTTGTCTTGTTCCTGATCTTAGAGAAAAAGCTTTCAACCTTTCACCACTGCATATGTTGTTAGCTGTGGGCTTGTCATATGTAACTTTCATTATGCTAAGATATTTTCCTTCTATGCCTAATTTCTTAAGGGTTTGTATCATTAATAAATTTTTAATTTTGTGAAATGCTTTTTCTGTTTCTGTTGAGATGATTGCATGATTCTTTTCTTTCATTCTGTTAATATGAGGTATCACTTTGATTTTGTATGTTGGAACATCTTTATATTCCACAGATAAATCTCACTTGATCATGGTGAATGATACTTTTAATGTGCTGCTGAATTGGGTTTGCTAGCATTTTAATGACTTTTTTTGCATCTATATTTACCAGGAATGTTGTCCTGTATTTTTCTTTTCCAGTAATGCCTTTTACTGGACTTGGAACCATGATAATGCTGGCCTTGTATTATGAATTTGGGAGTGTTCTCACTTCAATTTTTTGGAAGAATTTGAGAAGGATTGGTGTTAATTCTTACTTAAATCTTTGTTAAAATTCACCAGTGAAGCCATCTGACCCTGACCTTTTCTTCATTGGGAGCCTTTGATTACTGAATCAAACTTCTTCTAGTAATTAGTCTATTCAGATTTTGTATTTATTCCTGATTCAGTCTTGGTGAGTTGTATGTTTCTAAGATTTTACCATTTTTTTCTAGGTTGGCCAATTTGTTAGGGTATAATTGTTCGTAGAAGCCTTTTGTGATCTTGTGAATGTTTGTGGTATCAGTTGTCTCCTTTTTTCACTTGTAATTTTATTGATTTGTGTCTTTTCCCTCTTTCCTTGGTTAGTATAGCTAAAGATTTGTTAATTTTGTTTATATTTTTAGAGAACAATGTGTTTGTTTGATTAATCTTTTCTATGGTTTTTCTGTTCTCTAACTCATTTGTTTCTTCTCCAATCTTTCTTGTTTCCTTTTTCCCACTAGCTTTGGGTCCAGTTTGTTCTTTTTTATTTCTCTGATAGCTTCTTCAGGAACAGCATTGGGTTCTTTATTTGGAATGTTTCTTGCTTCTTAGTGTAGGCATTTTTTTATCGTGAGTTTTCCTTTCAGAACTACTCTTGCTGTATTCCACAATTTCTGGTAAGTTGTATTTCCACTTTTGTTTGTCACAAGAAACTTTATTTTTCCTTTAATTTCCTCTTTTAATCATTGGATGTTCAGGAGATTGTTCTTTAGTTTCTATGTGTTTGGAAATTTTCCAGTTTTTCTCTTATTATTGATTTCTAGTTTCATGCTCTTGTGCGCAGAGAAGATACTTAGCAAAATTTCAATCTTCTTGAATTCACTCAGGCTTGCTTTGTGACCTAACGTATGTTCTATCCTATAAAATGCTTCCTGTGTACTGGAGAAGAGTGTGTATTTTACTGTTGTTGGATAGAGTGTTCTGTGTATGTCTATTAGGTCTAAGTGTATGTTGTTGTTCAAATCAGCTGTTTCCTCATTGACTCTCTGTCTGGATGATCTATTCATTGTTGAGAGTGGAGTATTAAAGTCCTCAGTATTGTATTACTGTTTATTTTTCGTTTTAGCTCTGCTAATTTTTGCTTTACATATTTAGGGACTCTAATGTTAGGTGAAAAATGTTTACAATGTTTATATCTTCTTGAATATTGATCCCTTTATCATTATAAAATGATTTTCCTTGTCTCTTTGTAACCTTTTTAGTTTAAAGTTTTTTGGTATGATATAAGAGTAGCCATCCTTGCCTTTATTTTTGGTTACCACTTGCTTAAAATGTCTTTCCATTTCTTCACTGTCAGTCTACTTGTGTCTTTAAGGCTAAAGTGAGTCTCTTGTGGCCATAAAATCATTGAATCTTGTTTTTATTCATTCAGGCATTCCATATCTTTTGACTGGAGAATTTAATTTAATCCATTTATATTTAAAGTAATTATTGATAGATAAGGACTTGCGTTTGCCATTTTGTTGTTTTCTGGCTGTTTTGTAGATCTATTTATCCTGTTTCTTATCCTGCTGTCTTTTTTAGTGTTTTGATGTATTTTGGTATCAGTATGAGTTGACTTCTTTATTGTGTTTTTTACTGTATAATTCTATGGGATTTTCACTTGTGATTACCATGAGGCTTACATAAATATCTTAAACCTATAATAGCCTCTTTTAAACTGATAGTAAGTTAACTTCAGTAGAATTCATAAACTTTACACTTTTACTTTTCTTCCCCTCACAATTTAGATTATTGCCGTTCCAGTGTATGTTTTTTAATATTGTGTGACTAAGATATTACTGTAGTTAAGTTTATTTTTACTGTTTAATCCTTTTGTTTTTCTACTTTTAGCTAGGGTTTAAGTGAATTATGCAGCACTATTGCCATGTTGCAGAATCTAACTATAACTGTATATTTACCATTACCTGTGAGATTTACACTACCCTTTTATGTTTTTATGATCTTAATTAGTGTTCTTTTACTTCCAATCAAATCATTTCTTGTAAGGCAGGTATGGTGGTAACGATCTCCTTTATGTTTTGTTTGTTTGGGACAGCTGTTATCCCTCCTTTGTTTCTGAAGGACAGCTTCACGGGGTATAGAATTCTTAGTCAATAGTTATTTTCTTTCAATATTTGAATATATCATCCCATTCTTGCTTGGCTTAAAAAGATTTTGTTGAGAAATTTGCTGATTGTGTTATAGGGGTTCCATTTGTATGTAGCTGCTATCTTTTCTGCTATTGCTCTTAAAGTTTTTTCTTTGTCTTAGATGTTTGACAATTTAATGATAATCTATACCTGTGTAGCCCTATTTAAATTCAACCTATTTAGTGTCCTTTGGGCCTCATGGATCTGGATGTCTATTTCTCTTCCCAGGTTCAGGAAGTTTTCAGCCATTATTGCTTTTAATATACTTTCCATCCCTTTCTCTTTCTCTTTTTCAGGAATTCTCATAATGCAAATACTGATTCTTTTCTTTATTTCCTATAATTTCCATAGAATTTCTTCACTCTTTTTATTATTTTTTTCTTTTTGCTCCTCTGAATCTGTAATTTCTAGTGTCTTATCCTGCAATTTGCTAACGCTTTCTTCTGCATGGTTCAGTCTACTTTTGAAACTCTCTATTGAATTCTTCAATTTAGTTATTGTATTTTTAAACAGTTTGTTTGTTTGGATTTTTTTTTTTTGATGGTTGCTATTTCTTTGTCAAACTTCTCATTCTGTTCATGCATTGTTTTCATTTTCTTTGGTGGTCTGTCTGTGTTTTCTTGTAGTTCTCCTTCCTTCCTTAAGAGGATTAATCTGAATTCTTTGTCTGACGGTCCAAAGATTTCCATTTGTTTAGGTTCAGGTATGGGAGCTTTATTAGTTTTCTTTGGTGGTGTCATACTTACCTGATTTTTCATGATCCTTGATTCCTTATGTTTATATCTATACATTTGAGTAATCAGGCTCCTCTTGTAGACTTCACAGGTTTGCTTTGGCAGAGACAGTTCCTCATTGGTCAACTCAGTTTGGGCTACTGGATGTGTCTACTGGTAAAGTCCTTGAGCAGGTGGGGTCTGCTATTATGGTGTGTTTCGGGGCAAGGCAACTGTTTGAGCTCTGAGGATGGGGATGGGATTGTGCCCTTCCTGAGAAGAGTTGAATAGTACTGCTGGCTTAGTCCCTTATACAAATGAGGCTGGAGGATGAGCTCTGTGATTGCCTGGATTCTCTAGCCAGGCTTCCTAGACAGTTGGGACCTGGAATCATATTCTGTAGTAAATGGGGCTATGAATTAGCTTTTCTGTCCTGGCAGGGAAGCAGGATGTGACCCAGAGCCTGTACAGTTTGGTGTTTCATGACTCAAATCATTCCAGAGTGTGCACTGAATTACCTGGTCAGGTGTGGTCACCAGTTTTGCTCTGCAGATGGTTGAAGCTATGGGTTGTGTTATCTGTTTAAATATCATTGTATGTAGGGCTGGTGAAAGAGCTATTCAACTTCTTATATGCTCTGGTTATGCTCCCTGGTTGGACAGACTGAAGGTTGTATTCAACAATGAGCAGTGTTATGAATTAGATTCCCTGCCTGGGTACAGTGGGAGAAGCAGCTCTAAAGCCAGAAAAATTGTTGTCCTAACTCATGCAAACTCACACCCCAAGTTCTGACTGTACGACTGAATAGGGCCACTGGTTTTGCTCTGCAGACTCTCAGCTCTGCCCACTTCCTAATTTTAGTGCCACTGGGCTGCACTATTTCCAGGGGTTGTCTTCAGCCCTTTTGGTAAGATGGGGCCAGAAGACACCCCCAGTGGGTGGGGCTATGTTTCAGCTCTCTTGTCTGGGTGTGAGAAGGTGGGATTGCTCCAGGAGACTATCAATTTCACAAACAGGCTTTCTGATTAGGAGGCCTGGAAGATACCCTCAGCCTTGGCTGTGAATTAATGCCTCTGCCTGTACATATCATGGGAGCACTCCACACTTGATACTGGTTCACTTTGTAGGCAATCAGCTCTTCCCACCCAATTCTTAGCTCAAATGCTGCTGGGCCAACACAACTTCCATGAGTTGCCTGTAGCTCTTCTGCTCAGAAGGGGCCAGGAGACACTCTCCATAGCAAGTGGGGCTGTGATTCAGCTCCTTGCCTGGGCATGGGAAAATCAGACTCTAGGGCTATAAAAAACTCCTCTTCTGGGGATCCAAATCTGGCAGATCTATACTCTGCTAAGTTCACTGGTGAGAGTGTACCCCCAACTTGGGTCTGCAAATGATCAAAGTCTCTGATTAGAATTACTGCTTTGGCACTGCAGTTACAAACTCTATCAGGCAAGATCTGTGTGCTAGTTATGCAAGCCTATCCCCTTTTCCATCAGTCATATTCCTGAGGGTTGAGACACAGAGATTCCTTTGCTATTCCTATGATGGGAGGTGACAGTGGGGGCACTTACAAAGCAACCTACAATGCTAGGGGTTGTCTGGTTGTCCCCTTAGGTTATCTTTTCACACTGGAGAAATCAGAGGCTCAGAGGAGACCTCTCCATGATGCCACACTGGCCTGGATAAATAAAATCTTATATCACAAGATTAGCATGTTTTAAAGTTAAAACAATTAATTTTTAAGCACTGTATAGGTAAGGAGGAGAAGCATTGGGAATTCTCACACTGACAGGTAGAGAGAAAAGTGGTATGAACACTTTGGAGAAGAGTGGAATGAAATTTAAAATACTCGTACCAGTTGACCTAATACTTCTTCTAGCTTTATGACTTAAATGGATTCTTGCATGTGTGTATCAATAGTCATACATGATAAATATTCTAGACTAAACTTAGTAAAAATAAAAAAGGGAATAAAACCTATTAATTCCTATCAATATGCCATGAATAAAGTATTGTTAATTAGGAAAATGAAATGAATGTATCAATATATTTGAATGTCACAAACATAATATTCATTTTTATAAAGTAAATAGAAAAACTACTTCACTATGATGTTTTTATAGTTTGATTTTTAAAAATTTAGGCTAAGAATCAGGTTTGTTAAGGAAGTTTATTTTGCCAAGAAATTCCAGGAAAAAGAGTAGAAGGGCTAGTAAAAGTGGAATAGAGAGAGAAGAAGAAAAATCAATCGAACTGTATGTTATCAAGTTGGCTACCATTTTAGACCACTTAGCCTCAATCACTCTGTGAGAGCTCTGAAAAAATATACAGACTATGCTTTGAGATTGTCTCTCTATCTCTGTGACACAGAAGAACAAAATATTCATCTACCAACTCCCCTACCACACAAGTCAGTCCCATCTCTAGGTTGCGCATGTCCCAGCCCGGCCAGATGAGGTTTCATTTGCACTATACTTAGCACTGACAAACACTTACCGAGTCATAAAAATAAGTCATTAAATGAGAGATAAAGATATTTGGTAAGCTTAGCTTACATGTCAAGATAAATCTAGTAGCTGGTGCATTCAGCAAGGTACCATTCATATAAATTATAGAAATATGCAATCATTGCCATGTATTGTTAAAGAGCATATAATTATGTGGTGCCTATATTAAAAAAAATAATTCTCTTGAAAAATACCCAATTCAGGTTTGGTTAATCCTCAGAAAATAAAGAGGGAAGAGATGCATCAGAGTACACAATAGGCCACAGTTGTCTTATCATGTAATGTTTTACACTTTTTTATGTCTGATATAGTTTCTAACAAGTAAAAATTTTAGACAAGGAGAAAGACTATAAATGGAAAGAAAAATGAAAACAAAAAATAATCTTCCTTCTGAAATTGTATCTATAAATTGAAATCTCCAAATTGGTTTTAAAAAAAGCTTTAAAATGTGAAATAATCCAATCAGGAATACTTCCAGAAATGATGTATGTGTATATTTTGTAACATATATGGTTACAGAATTTTATCCATAGAATTTTTCAGGGGACATGTGGGAGAATATCCATGATGACGTAATACTGTGAGTGAATTCAGGGAACTAGATGCAACCAAGGTAACCATAAGAAGAAAATTGAAATTATCCAGAGGACAAAAGAGAATGAAAAGAGTGAAGAATGTGTATGTGAACTGTTGGATACCATTCAGGTAAAGAATCTATTCATTATTGGAGTCCAGAAGCAGAAGAGAGAGGGAAAGCACAAAAATATTATTTAAAGAAACAAAGGATGAGAATGTTTCAAATATAGGTAGAGATTTTATATCCAAGCACATGAAGCTCATGTTTCCCCAAAATGTCAACCTAAAACCATCTTCTCCAAGTCACATTATAATAAAACTGTCCAGTCAAAGACACAGAATTTTAAAAGAAATACAAGAAAATAATTTCTCACATAAAATGAATCTCCATAAATCTGTCAGATTTTTCAGTAGAAACTTTGCAGGCCAAGGAATTTATATTCTAAGTGTTGAAAGAAGAAAAAGCCAACCAAAAATAGAAAAACTCTCTTCAGTATTTCTTTTAATGCAATTTTAGTGGTGATGAACTCACTCAGCTTTCATTTGGGAAAGTCTTTATATCTCCTTCATTTCTGAAAAATAATTTTGCTAGGTTAAAAATAGCCTTTTATCTATATGATGTTTTAGGTAAGCCCAATGGTAACCACAAAGCAAAAACCTACAGGAGATACACAAAGGCTAAAGGAAAGGTAACCAAAGAATTCCACTACAGAAAACCACTAATTCATGAAAGAAGATGCAAAGAGAGGGACAGAAAAACAAGAGAATTACAAAATAGATAATATCTTTCTGCTCGCTTGTTTTTAATTGAAATATGTTTGACATATAACTGAGCAAATTTAAGACGTACAACTTTTTGATTTTGTACTTTATAAATTATAATATAAACACTATTCTAGTGATAATTAGCATCTCTATCATATTGCAATAATTATTTCTGTTTAGCCATAAAAATAATTAAGTTGTAGTCTCTTAGTAACTTTTATGATTGTGATATTATCATTTTACATATTTACTATACTGTGCACTAGATCTCTAGGACTTATTTACTACTCGTTGCAAGTGTGCACGCCTAAACTACAGCTGTCCATCCTCCTACCCCATATCCCTGGTAACCACCAATCTACTCTGTTTTTAAAAGCTTGGCTTTTTTAGATTCTCCAAATAAGTAATATCAGACAGCATTTGTCTTTCTCTGTATCACTTAACTCATCATAATATCGACAAGGTCCATCCATGTTGTTGCAAATGACAGGATGTCTTTACTCACAGGTGAATAATATTCCATTGCCTGTATATACCACTTCTACTTTATCCTATCATTCACTCATGGACACTTAGGTTGTTTCCACATCTTGACTATTGTGAATAATGCTGCAATAATCATGAGAGTGCATATATCTCTTCAATATCTTGTTTTCACTTACTTTGGGTATAGGCCCAGAAGTGGAATTGCTGGATCACATGGCAGATCTATTTTTACTGTTTTTGGGAATCTCCATATTATTTTCTATAGTGATTAAATGATTAAAGTCCCATCAACAGTGTACAAGGGTTATCCTTCATCCACATACTCACCAAAATTTATCACTTGTGTTCTTGATGATAGCCATTCTAACAGGTCTGAGGTAATTTGTGGTTTGGATTTGCATTTCCTTGATGAATAATGAGGTTGAGCAGCTTTTCATGTACCTGCTGGCAGTTTGGATTTCTTCTTTGGAAAAATGTTTATGCAGATCCTCTGCTTAATTTTTTAAATTAAATTGTTTGCTTTTTTATTGGTCATGTGATTTCTTTACGTATTTTGGATATTAACATCTTATCTGATATATGGTTAGCAAAAGTTCTGTCCCATTCTGTAGGTTGCCTTTTTATTTTGTTGACTGTTTCTTTTGCTGCACAGCTTTTAACTTTGATGGAGTCCCATTTGTTGATTTTTGCTGGGATGGTATTAGCTACCTCATGGAATCTTTGTCATTATTGGCCCTATATAAAATTCAAATGATAAAATAATGTTAATTTCATTGTTAAATACAAATCTTACATTTTCAATATCATCACTATTGAAGCTACTAATATGAAATACATTTTATGATAGTCTTGTATGCTTGTCTCATGTTGAATCTAAACGCCAATTGATAAAAAGAAATTTGCTCTTCCCATTTTCCTCTGCATATTGTAAGCAACTGCACAATAACTGCAAATCTATTACTCTGCATAGGCCCAGGAACCAGCCTTAGTTTTCTTACAAATTATTTGGAGAGTCACATAAGCAATAACTAGAGTACCTGCAAATTATTGTGTGAAGCATTTTGTATTTCACTTTAATATTTTACTCAAATAATGAATGAAAATGGTATCAAAATCCACAGGGTAAAAGGGTGGTCTCCATAACCCACTCCTTCTGACCCCCAAGGCAAATAACGTCAAATTATTTTACAATTTTCCCTATATTTCCCTCATATTATAAACATTATGCTTATCTTCTAATGCTTGATTCCTAAATCCTAAATACCAGGCTGTGTTTTGTGATTCAAGATACTGTTGATATGGAGCTGCCCCTCCTTCCACTGCCACCTTCGCCAATTCCCATCCACTCATGCTCTCAACATAGTTACATCCCACTTTATCTGGGGACATGGCTTGATGGCCTTCTTCCATCTTCTAAAATTAGTGGTTGTAAGTGAAAAATATAATATTATTTTGAAAATTTATACTATTTTATTGGACATTAATGCATACAATTCTCATTATGTTACTATAATTCCTCTGAAGGTTTTAGGATTTTCTTTTTATAGCAAATATTGAGAATTGTCAAGAAATCATTTTTGACATGTTTAGAGGGGCTGCCCCGGTGGCACAGTGATTAAGTTTGCACGTTCTGCTTCTGCGGCCTGGGGTTTGCCAGTTCGGATCCCAGGTGCGGACATGGCACCCACCACTGGTCAAGCCATGCTGTGGTAGGCATCCCACATATAAAGTAGAGGAAGATGGGCATGGATGTTAGCTCAGGGCCAGTCTCCTCAGCAAAAAGAGGAGGATTGACAGCAGTTAGCTCTGGGCTAATCTTCCTCAAAAAAAAAAACAACAAAGATGTTTAGAGTTTTTAAGAAAATGTGCTTTCATACATTAGTTCCCACTTATTTTTCTGTGTTCTTCCCATGCTATTTGAATACTAAAAATGAGTAAGACATAAAAGTTATGGAATAGCTCACATATAACACTTCTGAGAAAAATGTTTTATTTGATAATATGCACTCTATAAGTATTATGTCATATGCATTTTTAGGAATGCCCATAAGTATGTATTGTATTGTCTTATATTAATTCTATAATTCTATTGTTTCTAAATGTCAGACTTTTGTTTGGTGGTGGTTGTTTTCTTTCTGATCCATTTTCTCCAATTTATCTTTTGAAGCCTTTATTGAATCTGTTACATTAATTATTGTATCTGTAATTTTTAGAACTCCTTTATTGTTACCTGACATTTCCTCTAATATTACTCCTGATATTTGTACTGTGGATTTAACAACTTCTCATATTTCTCTGAATTTGAAATTGTTTTGTAAAGATTTCTTGCATTTTTCCCAACCATTTTTTAACTCAGGATGTGTGCCTGTGCGTCTGCTTGTGTGTATCTCCTTCTTTCATTTGGAGACTTCCTCAAAAGTCTGATGACCTTTGGTCTTAGAGCAGTATTATAAGACTGAAGACTTAAAGCCCCTTTGTGGGCACAGCATGCTGAGCTTGCTCACTGATGATATTCTCTTTGAAAGAGAATTCCCCCACTCATTCCCACTAAGAAGGTTCTCAGGATGCCATCTCCCCTTCTCCATTTAAGAGATTGAATTTTTCTCAAAATTCTTTCTTCCAAAAGGTCCTAAACACTTTCATCCCTGAGCCCCCTCCTTTGCTTTCATCCCCACTTTCTTTAAATTATAACACTTATCTTTTTATTATCATATTAGTTGAGTTTTATGGCAGAGAGGTGATAAATAGATATGTTTATACTTCCATACTCATTTACAAATAGAGTTTTAAATAAACAAAAACAAAAGGGAAAAATGAATAAGAAAAGATTTCATAATGTATAATGTTATATAAGCATTGAGAAGCAGATGGACAGAACGCATATCTTTTGGGAGACCTTGAGCAGAGTCATGGAAGCTCAATGAAATTGGAGTATAGCTTCTCACGGAAAGGGTCTATTTTAACTTGAGCAGATGGAGGTTGAGTGAGGAGGCAGAATAAAATTACTTCGCATGAATGGTATTTGGCAATAAAGAGTCATTGTAGATTTCCAAAAGGAAGAAGCAAATAATGAAATGATATCTAAGCAGCTTGATTTGGCAAACTTCTTGAGGAGAATTCAAAAAATGAGTTTAGGTCTGCAACATGAGCTGGTAGGCAACTGTAGTCTGAGAGGTATTAGGGCTTCACTATAAAATAAAAACTCATTCACTAAGGGTAATAAAAATGTATTCAAATATCGGTCTATATTTTATGCATTTACATTGAATTTTTTTGGATACACTTAAAGTATAAGGTCTGAAATTAGTAATGCTGGGATTATCTTGGGGAATATATCTACATCCTAATAAAGTCATTAAAGGAATACGTTTTTTCTTATAAATTCACAGATGTCTATAAAATATTTTGGCCTCAGATGTTTGTCTCATCAAGCTTTTATCTGTGAGGCAAAACTGTAGATTTGTTTTTTTCAAAATAGGTAATTTTGTTCTGCATTTAAGAGCTGCAAGTTTTCATGAATAAATCACAGTATGACTAACATTATAAATTAAAAATACCTTATTACTCTATCCTAACAATTTTCTGTCTGTCTTTAGGAAAAAATTAATGAAAACCCTATGGAAAACTGTCAATTATTGAGGTTATTCCACCATAAAGAATTGGCCTGTTCCTGATTTTCATTGTTCTCCTTTTTGTAATGGCTCTATTTAGAAATCTGTCCATGATCCTCCTTATCCT
This sequence comes from Equus caballus, assembly GCF_041296265.1. NCBI lineage: Eukaryota > Metazoa > Chordata > Mammalia > Perissodactyla > Equidae > Equus > Equus caballus. Next base: position 8,995,086 of record NC_091704.1, read on the forward strand.
CCTGAACACCCATCTCCACACAGCCGTGTATTTCCTACGTAGGCAGCTCTCCTTCATGGACCTGAACTACATATCCACCGTTGTCCCCAAAATGGCTTCCAATCTTCTGTTATGAAATAAGAATATTCTTTCATTGAGTATTAAATTCAGAGCTTCTTCTTGACTTTAGCAAGAGCATAACCTGGCTCTCTATCACACGTAATTAGCAGAAGGGAGGAAGAAGTCCTATTCAAACTGCAGCACCCAACTCACTGTGATGACTTCCTAATATGTGCCTTTTGCTTACACTTCCTATGCCTGAGATCCCTCCAGTCTCCTAGAGAGGTCACTATTCTGGCTGTCTTCCACTCCATCCTGACCCCAAGTCTCAACCCCATCATCTACAGCATGAAAAACGAAGAGGTGATGGGGGCCCTGAGAAGAATGATTTAGAGAATCCACTCATTGAAAAGGTAGACAAACCATCTATCTTAGTCTCCAAGCCTGCGTTACACATCAATTCAGCTGTGTCCAGTCATGAAGAAAAATGATATTCCATGCCTAGAGTGAAGGAACTAAACTTAATCTAGAAGATGAAAAAATTAAGGTTTCACATGATAATTGTATATTTTAAGGCGTCAATTTTGTTTTCTTTTGTGAACCTCTTTTTTAAGCAATATGAAAGGAATATATTTTCCTCTAACTCATGGGCAAAGAGGCTTAACTAACATGTATAAATGAAAATGGAAAATGCATAAACAGGATGTCATTCAGTATACCAGTTCTACAATCCTTTATCTCTCAAAATTAGTAAATTAAGACCAAAGAACAATAAATGACTTAGGATGGACTTGATCTAACTGGAACCAAATATTTTACTTACTTGTACAATAATTTACATTTTTTCACCCTTATTGAATATAATTCACTAATAAAATTGTATAGTTTTAAGTTGTGCGGTATGATGATTTGATATACATATACATCGTGAAACCATCACAACAATCAAGCTAATTGACATATCCACAACCTTACATAGTTAATTTTTGTTGATGTTGAGAACAGTTAAGACCTAATTTCTTAGCAAATTTCAGGTATTTAATACAGCGCAATTAACTATAGTCACCTTATTCTACATTAGAGCTCCAGAACATTTTTATCCTGCATATCTGAAGCTACGTATCCTTTGAATAAAATTTACCCATTTCCCCTATTATCCATCCTCTGGTAACCATTTTACTCTCTGCTTCTAAGAGTTCAACTTTCTTATATTTCACATATAAGTGAGAACATGCAGTATTTTTCTTTCTGTGTCTGGCTTATATCACTTAGGATAACATCCTTCATGTTCATTGATGTTGTCACAGTGAGTGATAAGGTTTCTTTCTTTTCTAAGGCTGAACAATATTTCATTGCGTATATATTTACCACATTTTCTTCATCCAGTCATCCATCAATAACCACTTAGACTGTTTCCATGTCTTGGTTATTATGAATAATGGTTCAATCAACATGGGAATGTAAATACCTCTTCAAGACAATGATTTCATTTCCTTTGGATATACACACAAAAGTGAAATTGCTGGATCATGCGGTGGTTCTACTTTTAATCTTTTGTGGAACCTCAATACCGATTTTCATAATGACTGTGACAATTTGCATTCCATCAACAGTGGGAGAGATTTTAATAGATGATATAATTTTTGACATTTTATATGCATGTCCATTAAGCGTTTAGAGTTTACTAAAATACTAAATTATTAAAAGCTTGACTTATAGAGTAGTAATTGGTTATAACTTGCTTCTCACCAAATTTAAATTAGGTGGAATTTTTTCTTCACAAGGAACAGGATGAAAATGTCATAATAAGGTGAAAAAAATGTCATGATTGTTGTTGAAAGATTTACTTCATCCAACTTAACTACATGCATCTAGAATTTGTGGAAATTTGAAAAATATTTAAAATACTTAAAGATATACCAAAATATTAAAAAGACAATTGTTGCTTAAGACCAAGGACCAAATAATTACGAAGCACTTCCCACACTGTGAGTGACATAAAGACATAGTTCATACAAAATGATGAGCCAATGGCAATTGCAAAGTACCATAAACCTTTTGTTCTTTCATTACAATAAACCAGTCATAAAATTTTCTAAATGTTTTCCACTTGAACATTTTTAAGATCTCTCTTCCTCAATTCCTGTAATCACTGCCTTACTCCAGGTCCTCATTCTCTCTTTACTAGAATATCTTTTAGCAAGATTTTCTAACTGAATTAAATTGGAGTTTGGAATCAAATATTATTAGCTAGGATTCTTAAGTGGAAAAAGAGAAATAAATTCAGTCCAATATAAACTGATAATATAATACTGAAAATAAGAAAGACTTATAGAATCTCCAGAAGTAGAGGTGAATCTTGTCTGAAGACTACAACCATGAAGAACGCCTAATATGAGCCTGAGGATGAGTCCTGCAATGATACATCTGTTGCCCCATCTGAATGTCATTTATAGCCTCAGAAACATGTGGCAAGCTCCTCTAGAAACTTCATGAGTTTATTTCTGTTGCATCCATATTCCCTTAGAGGTTGTGCACTCTCCCTGGTTCTTTGAGTGATCCACTCCCAAATTAAATCCTGCAAATAGAGAATCTAATGCATAGTGTAGACACGTGTCTTGGCCATAGCTGTAAGTCAGGCAGGGAAGTCAGCATTTAGGTTCTATCATAGATATGAAGATGCTTGTTTTGTAAGACATCTCAAACGAGTTCAGATAAAACATAATGATAAATGATTTCTAGACTTTCTGCTTAACCAGAAGCCCTGTGGCCTTTCGTTTATCTATTTACATGAGCCATGACAAGTGAGATATGGGGATATGTGAGGACTTTGTTTTAGTTACAATGTCTCAGGAAATAGATATCACAAATTGAAAAAATAGAAAGGATTCAGTCTCCTTGATTAATTCACAGAGACTTCCTATGACTCTTTTTGGATAGATACAGAGAATGGAAGCAGAGAAATAGCACCTATCAGGAAGTTTGTAAAATTAATGTGTGAATATTGGTGCCTCTAAAGACTAGTGATCCTATTTTCAGTAGTGAATCTAATATGGTGGCAACAATACAGGAAGGTCTCTTACTTCCCTTGGTATCTCAAAGGTCCTTCATCTTTCAAATTTTCCAGAATGGTGCCTTCATGGGGAGGATCACCACAGCCATTCTCATGAGCTAAGAGAATATAGAGGTGATTGTGTTATTATGACTGCAGTCTCCTAGCACATCTGTTTCTCTTCTATCTTCCTTTAAATTCTGACTGGTTTGAATTTCTCCTGGAATTTCTTAGCTACAATATATATTGATCATGTTAATTTCCTTAGTATGGTAAGTAATTATCTCCTTTAGCTTGTACATCCCTACATTTGCAGGATCATACAGTACAATGCCCTACCTAAAACTTTATGTTCTCTTCATGCTAAATTGAATGCAGTTCTCTGAAATCTTTTGACAAGTCAGAATTGTATCAGGTATACAATGGCCTGTATCTTCAATATATTATCCACTATCCTCACATAAAGTTCTTTGACTGGATAATTCATATTTCTCATTGATCTCAAGTTTCAGATCAAGAGTCATTTACACAAGGAAGCTGTATCCTGCCTCTCTGCTTGCATAGATCCCAATATCCCTACTAATAAAACATGTTATCACCATATTGTAATAATCTTTTTCACTATTATTCCATGGATCATTATCTGTTTTGTTCTTCTTTAAAATATGATTTAAAAACAATTGATAGATTTTCACAATTTGAAACCACTGCAACTGGCATCCTGACTGGTGAGCAGACATGTCCAGAACCTCACAAGCTACCTCTGTGCTCTCTTTCATTATGTATCACCCAAAAAGTTGTCTCTTTTGCAACTTTTGATAGCATAGATTAATTTTGTCATTTAAGTGTTTTATTTGTACATCATGTGCCTTTTTTCTTTCTGGCTTCTTTTCCTTCACATTATGACTGTTAAATTCATTCCAGTCATTTGTGTATTTATGGGTCATTAATTCACATTTCTACTGAATACTCCATTTAGTACCTATCCTCTATTTACTTACCCAGTTTTGTTAACAGACATATGTGAATATTGTAGGATTTAACTATTACAAATGTTGCTGCTATGAATATTTTGTACATGTCTTTTGGAGACATTACTAAAAATTTCTGTTGGAAAAGACTCAGGAGTGGAAATTCTCAGTCATTGGACATGCTTATATTCATCTTTTTTATCAGCTTTATTAAAGTACATTGGCAAATAAAAATTGTATATATTTATGATGTAAAACATGATTTGATATATATGAACCATTAACTGTTAATCATCAATGGCTTGTTTTTTCTTTTCCATATGCCCAGATCTTGCTTATTAAATATTTGTTCTACCTCCAAAATATTTGCACATCAAAGCATATCTTAGTTATTGTTAGCGCAATACATTTCCACATATTTACCAGAATTAGTTAATAAAATTTCCACCAAAAAATTGGGATTTTGAGTGAGATTACATACCATTTGGACGATAATTTGTGGAAGGAAAAAATCTTTTTCAAGTTGACTCTTGATTTATTAAAATAACATATCTCACCACATATATGTCAATTTATCAAGGCTAGAAACACATCCATATTCTTTTAAATTAGTATAGAAATATGTTTTTTTTATGATTTTGTAGATATTTTCAAAAAATTTTATGAAAATATTTGTCATCTGAATCTTGCATTTTTCAGAATGGGGCTTCTTTTTCAAAATATATAAATGTGATTATATGTTTAAGAGCTGGGTGACTTTATGAATAATTTAACTGGAATGAACACAGAAAATTTAAAAAAAGAGCTCAGGAGTTTATTTAAGTTTCATACTCTTCTTTCTTCTCTTAACATAAACCAGATGCCATGGCCACATACCATGCTTGGTTTGTGGTTTCTCCTTAAGAGGTATTCAGCACTGAATCCCCATTTCCTTCCACTCCTTCCACTGCACTCTTGGGGAGTGCACAAGTATTTCAGGATCACTTCATTTCCTGGGTTTCTTGGGCCATGTTTGGGCTGTGAGGGACTCACTCAATGATTCTGTGATGGAGCACAGAGTTATCTTGACCTGGTCACACATGGTTATTGAGTCAGGAAAATGGTGGAATAGGGGTTTCTAGCCCACATCTCTTCACAGAGACATGGATATATATAATTATCCATGTATGAACATACCTTCATGAAAGCTTTGAATTCTAGATAAGAGATTATAACACTTTGGTGTAGCACAGAAGTGGGAAAAGCCACAATGAAGTGGGTAGAAAAGACAGTTTCATTTATCTGAGTCATCTTCCCCCTATACAATGCAACAGAGAGTAGAGGGAGATCTTCCTTGCTTTAGAGATCTCCCATGGGGAAAGGAGAGTCAAGTGAGCATCCAATATCACTGTGGATCCAGGCATCAAGCCCACTCACCCATGAACCCTGTGAACAGGCCCACCCAAAGTATCTGCTTACTGGCATGCCCAAAATCTCTGGCTGGGCTGACTGGTGAAAGGCTTTTTCAATCAATTCCAGTCTATAAAAATTTGAAAAGTGACCATTTCTTCAAATATGCAAACACAAATACAAGGGTACAAAATTCACAAAGGGTCAGAGAAACCTAACACTACCAAAGGTATGAAATAAAGCACAAGCAGGTGGCCCTAAAAAAAAATGGAGATCTAAAATCCACCTGACATAGAATTCAGAATATTTACCTTAAAGACACTTAGTGAGCTAAAAGAGAACACAAGTAGATAACTAAATAAAATGAGGAAAACAATATTTGAAGAAAATGAGAAGTTCAACAAAGAGATCAAAATCTAAAAAAAGTAGAGAAATTTACCAAATAGAAATTCTAGAACTGAAGAACCAATGACTGAGCTGAAAAAAATCAATAAAGAGTCTGAACAGCAGGCTTAATCAAGCAGAAGACAGAATCAGTGAGCTCAAAGACAGATCATTTGAAACTACCCAGTCAGTAGAACAAAAATTTAAAAAAGTGAAAAAAGGCTACAGAACTTACAGGATTCCACAAGTGCACCAATATATGCATGGTGCAAATCCAAGAAGGGACAGATGAAGAGAAAGGGGCAGAAAGCTTATTTAAAGATATAATGACAAAAAACTTTCCAAATCTGAAGAGGGAAAAGAACATCCAGATCAATGAAGCCCAAAAAACTCAAAATAGAATAAACATACAGAAGTCTTCACTTAGACACATTATAATCAAAACTTCAAGTATTTTAAAAACATTTTTAAACAATTTTAGACAGACCAATATTACCCCTTCACAAGTAAAAGATGAAATTAATTTGGTTACTGGAAACCATGAGAAATATGAAGAACAATTAGGCTATTTTCTGCAATAGCATTGCATTGTTAAATATTTTGCAAATATAATTGTACCAAAGTGAGTATTATCATTATTTTCATTATTTAGTTTAATAAGTGAAAATTGTTTATAGTTTAATGGGTTTTACCAACAGAAATAATTTGAAAATATGTACTAACGAAAATAAATTAAAGATAACTCCCATATATGTGATACAAGCAGAATTTCTGTGTATACATTTTTATTAAACTAACCACCTTCCATTTAATTAATAAATTTGTAGGCCAATATAATCAAAACTTTGAAATAATATATGCAAGTACATCATTACTGTGCACTTACTGAACAATATATGAAATATCTGATCCATAAAACTTTAGAGACGTAATAACATTGGAAGAATCTGAACAAATATATTTGTTTCTTTCCCCTGAATTGACCCTTAACACACCTGTGGAAACATTGAAAGGAATTATTAGAACTCCTGACCCAAACCTGGCTTGTGGCCATCTTGGGCTATTAGTGATTTAACCTACATTTTCCAAGACTCAGAGAAGATTCCTGAGTGAATACAAAGAAAAAAGAATATGATCATTAGACTAAATCTCCAGGTAAAAATGGGCTAGAATCATTGCTGCTGCTAAGTTTCTTTGGAGGTGTCTAAAATTTCAAGTAGAGAGGTGAAAGTTTAATATGTATGTTTGTTTGGTAAATATTCAAGGAAATTTACAGAATTATGATGACAGTTGGACCACTGCCAGCTGAGCAAGCCAGTGAGTTTGTGAAAGTGTGGAGATAAGTAAAGGTAGTAGTAATCTTAACTGTATTTTTATTTTTATTAGCCACTTAAGAAGAACTCTTCAGTAAGTGCCTAAGAAAACTTTATTCATGATTAAGTACTTCTGTTTATAATAAGCAATGGATACATTCAGACATCCCATAAACCAGGGCACTCCGAAAGAAAATTTCATTTCACTATCGTGGGTTTGAATAAGATACATAAATATTTTATCCTTAAAAATAAGAAATGGCTAATTGAACACTTGTTCATATTTTTTCAGATATGAGTTCTTTATAAACCTATAATGTAATATTAGACAATTCTGAGAACTGACTTGTGAATAATTGGTTATGAAATAAAATATAATAAAATTAATAAAAAAAGCAGATGAAAATATTGTCTATGAACTACTGTTCTGGAAATATGGTGAATAATATGTGGGCCTAGACTCAACTATACCATATTCTGAAATAAAATTGAAAATAATTGTGATACTTTATGATAAAATATATAATAAATATTTATATAAATTTAAATGATACTTCAAATATGAGAAGAATTTATTTGGCCATAATTGGCCCAAGACATTTATAGAAAAAATGGATTTGAAGGATAAACAATATTCCTTGAAGAAGAGAGGGCGCATTGTATCCACAACCCATGATGTATACTCTGGAAACAGGGAAGACTGAAGCCTAGAAAAAAACACTTGACAAGAGCATAGGTAACATGAATTACATTCTTCAGATGTAGAGGTGTTTTCATTCAAGGAGATGATGTGATCACAAAAGTTTTGACTTCACTGTTAACCACTTTGGCAGTGTTGGTTACTATTAGTATTGAAATCATTCAGGATTTAAGGTGATCAGTTTAGAAAATGAGTGATGTAATCTATGTAAGAGTTAGTTAAGAAATAAAAGAGCTGACATGCAGTTTGAGGTTGAGCGAGTGGCTGCACATTTTCAGTGCTGTTCAGGAGGAATTGTAGAGTATGAAATCGACAACAGAAAGCGGTTTTGGAGCTGATTCATAAATGCGCTCTCTAGATGGGAAGTGAGATGAGGGTCACGGGAAGAGGTAGGGCCTAATCACATTGGAGTGTGCTTTGGATGTGCTCGAGTGAAATTTGAATAATGAACCTAACAGTTAAAGGTCCAAATACTTAATAAGGATTGTAATGCTCAGCCTTTCTTAGTTCCTGCTGGGTGATTATATTTTGTTTCCCATGAAAGAAGAGTGGTTACATGGCACCCACGGTAATGTTAATGTTGCTTCCTACTTGCTCCTTTACTCTACATGAATCCACTCTTGTTAAATTTTAATTTTTAAATTAATTTTTCTGTTGCTGTTGAGTTGTAGGAGTTACTTACATATTCCCTGTATCAATCCCTTACCTGATATATATTTTGCAAATATTTTTCCATTCTGTGGGGTGATTTACTCTGCTGATAAAGTTCTTTGAGTCATAGGAGTTTTCAATTTTGATGAAGTCCAGTTTATCTATATTTTTATTCTTGTACATGCTTTGGTGTCATATTCAATAAAGCACAGCTAAATCCAATATCACGAAATGTTTTCTCTATGTTTTCTTCTAAGAGTTTATAGTTTTAGCTCTATTTAGCTCTCCCATCCATTTAGTTTTTGTGCATAGTGTAAAGTAATGGTGCAATTTCATTATGTGCTTCTAGATATCCAGTTTTCTCACCACCATTTGTTGAAAAGACATCCCCATTGAATGGTTTTGAAATCCTTGTTAAAAATCATTTGACCACACATGTGAGGGTATTTTTTTCTGGTATCTCTATTTTATTGGCTTATGCTTGTCTTTATGCCAATACTACACTATTTTTTTCATAATAGCTTTTCAGTAAGTTTTGAATCAGAAAAAATGACTTCAATTCTTTTTTATGATCATTTTGGCTATTCAGAGTACCTTGAGATTTCATATGAATTTCAGCATGTATTTTTCCACTTCTGCAGATAATCTCATTGGGATTATGATAGGTATTTCATTGGACCTGAAGTTGCTTATGGTAGTATGACATCTTAATAATATTAAGTTTTCCAATTCATGAACTCAGAGTGCATTTCTATTTATTTGTCTCTTGTTCAATTTCTTTCTGCATGTTTTGTGATTTTCAGTGCACGCATTTTTTGCTTTCCTTGTTAAGTTTATTTCTAAGTATTTTATTCTTTTTGATGATATAAATGTAATTGTTTTCTTACATTCTTCTTAGGGTTGTACGTTATTAGGAAATACAACTGATTTTGTATCTTGCAACTTTGCTGAACTTATTAGTTCCACAGATTTTTGTCTGTGGACAGTTTAGAATGGAAACCCTCCCGCTCTACATACCACAACTTCCACCCCCTTTTCTGTGTCCCATCCTTTGAACATGGTCACATCCTACTTTGGGTCTGTGGGGGCAAGGTTGACAGCATTGTTTCATTATCCAATATATATTACTAAAATAAGAAAACATAAACTATAGTAAAATCTAATGATAATTTAATTACTATTTATATATATATAGTTCTTTTCATTATTATGAGTATTTACTCTGTCAAAGGCATTTTTCAGGTCATAAATTTATTAGCAATATTGACAATTTTCAGAAAGTGTTTTCAAGAAGACATTTAGAATTTTCAAGAAAATACCTTTCAATAAAATATTTCTCATTTACTTTTCTGTGTTCTGTTCATTGTGTTTGAATATGGTGGATCATATATATCAATTCTGAAAAAATTTTTTTGATAATATTAACTCCATTATTATTTGGCAATATGCATTTCTAGGAATAACAAGCATACACTGGTTTCCCTACTTTAATTCTCTAATTCTCCTAACTTTTCAAAATGACAATCTTTTTATGTTGCTGTTGCTATTGTTTTCTTTTAAATCCAGGAGATTTTTCACTTTGTCTTTGAAAATTTCACTTAATCACTTTATCAATTATTATATATTTTAATTTGTAAAACCCTTTCTTATTATCTGACAGGTTTTAAATAAATCTAATAATATATTGTGTAACAATAATGTTTCATACTTCTTTGAATATATGAATCCTAATTTTTAAAAGCGCATTCTCTTTCTGCATTTTCCCAATGATGTAGAGCTCACTTTATATTTGTTTGGGGTGTGTTTTAATACATATGTGTGTGTATGTGTGCACATTTGTGCATCTTCCTCTTTCATGTTAGGAACTTCCTTAAAAGTCTGGGAACATTGAGCTCTAAAATAATATTTAAGACTAAAACATCACACACTATGTGGAGCTTGTTCACTTCCGACATCTCTGGAGGAGAATCCTCCTCTTGCCTCCATGAAGACTGTCAAGGTGCCAAGTCCTTTTTCTCCATTTAAGTAACTGAACAGTTCTCTATCCAATTTCTTTCTTTCAAAGAATCCTGAACTGTTTCATTTCTCATTGTGCCTTTTTCTTACCTGCTGTCTTTTAATTTATGACACATCTATTTCTTTATCATCATAATATTTGGGCTTTGAAAGAGAGAAATGATAAGTATATATGCTTAAATTCACACACTCATCTAAAAGTTGAGATAACTTTTAATACAAAAAATGGAAAAATGAATGAGTAAGAGAAAGTGTCATAAAGTGATGTATAATGTTATAAACGAGTTAGAGAAGCAGAGAGACAGAAAACATGCTATTTGGGAGATCTTGATCAGAGTCATGAACGCTACAATAAGTGTGTGTAGATGGTCAAGTAAAGGGTTTTCTTTAACTGCAGCATTCAGAACCTGAGTGAGGAGGCAGAAGAGGATGACGTTTTGTAAGTGGAACTTGACAATAAGGGTTCATTCTATATTTCAGAACAAATGAAACAAACGATAATACCTGACTTCAGGAAAACTTGATTTGACGTTATTGTGAAAAGAAGATTTAAGAAAGAAAGAAAGCTCCTCAAAGATAAGCTGATAGGCTACTGCAATTTTAGAGGTAAGTTTTGGGGCAAAATATGAAAGGAAAATCATCCCTTAAGGGTGATAGACATTTATTGATGGTAGAACTCAATGAAATATTGGTTTACATAAATTTTATATGCAGGCATTTTGAATATAGAATATATTTTAATGATACCTCAGTTTGTGTAAGGCAGTAAAACATATTTATCCTAATTAAGTCAAAACAGAAATGTTGTTTTTAAAATAATTTTAGCATTTTCTTACAAAATATTTTGGCCACAAATGTTCGCATATTCACATTTTAATCTCTGGATCAGAAAATGAGGTTTATTTTTCGCAAAATAGAGAAGTTCAGTTCTTCATTTAAGAGCTGTAAAATTTTAGGGGCTGGCCCCATGGCCGAGTGGTTAAGTTCGCAAGCTCCGCTGCAGGCTGCCCAGTGTTTCATTGATTTGTATCCTGGGTGCGGACATGGCACTGCTCATCAAACCACGCTGAGGCAGCATTCCCCCATGCCACAACTAGAAGGACCCACAACAAAGAATATACAACTATGTACTGGGGGCTTTGGGGAGAAAAAGGAAAAAAATAAAATCTTTAAAAAAAAGAGCTGTAAAATTTTAAATGATACACAGTCTAAAATAATAAGTTAAAAAGAGCTTATAGTTTTATACTTAACTCACTCTTGTGTCTGCCTCTAGGAAAAATCATATTAATGCCCTATGGAAAATTATAATCAAACATCAACTGATTTCATTTTATTGAGGTTGTTTCCACCATCAAAAATTGGTCTGTTCTTCTTCATTTTCATTGTTCTCATTTTCCTAATGGCTCTGGCAACTTGTCCATAATGCTTCTCATCTTCCTGGACACCCATCTCCACACACCCATGTATTTTTTACTTAGTCAGCTCTCCATCATTGACTTGAATCACATCTCCACCATTGTCCCCAAAATGGTTTCTAATTTTCTTTTTGGAAACAAATGTATCTCTCTTATTGGATGTGGGGCTCAGAACTTCTTTTTCTTGACTTTAGGAGGTGCAGAAGCACTGCTCTTGACATCTATGACCTATGATCATTATATTGCTATTTGCTTTCCCCTCCACTATTCCATTTGTATGAGCAAAAGAGTGTGTGTGCCGATGATAATAGGATCTTGGATAATGGGCTTTGTAAACTCTTGCGCCCACACCACATATGCCTTCCATATCCCTTACTGTCAATCCAGAGCCATCAACCATTTCTTCTGTGATGTCCCAGCCATGTTGACTGGCCTGCATGGATACCTGGGTTTATGAGTACACAGAGTTTATGAGCACAATCCTCTTCCTTGTGTTTCATTTCATTGGTGTTGCATGTTCCTATGGCCGGGTTGTCCTTGCTGTCTACCACATGCACTCAGCAGAAGGGAGGAAGAAGGTCTATTCCACCTGCAGCACCCACCTGACTGTGGTGTCTTTCTACTATGTTCCACTTTTTTACACTTATCTACATCCAAGATCCCTCAGATCTCCAACAGAGGACAAGGTTCTGGCTGTCTTCTACCCCATCCTGACCCCAATACTAAACCCCATCATCTACAGCCTGAGAAACAGAGAGGTGATGGGGGCCCTAAGAAGAGTGATTCAGAGAATCTGCACTGAAAAAATGTAGACAAAGCTTTTTGTGTGTGTACCCAGGACTTGGTTATAAGTTCATTCATCCTTGTACAGAATTAAAAATATTATGTTATGCTTAGAATGCAAGGACTACAATTAATGTAGAGAGGAGGAATATCACTTAGGTCTGGACAAAATTATCTTGTAAATATACAAACATGTGAGTATATATATACATATATAAAATTCTAAGCCTTATCTTTTTTCTTCATGGTGCTTTTTCCCATCAATTTCAAATTAATTTTCAAATTCATGTACTTTTTGCTGATATGATGCCCATGATAATCATTGTCATGTAGAAATTAAAGCAGAAACTAACTGCAGTTGTCATTCAGCATAGCAGTTCTACTATTTTCAAATATATCTAAAACAAAAAAATTTTCCCTGAATGTCAAGATCTAATTGAGTCAGAAGACTTCTTGTTATTCTCATAGTAAACCTGTAATTTACCTGTGCCAGTTAGTCTTTCTTTTAATTTAAAAAATTTATCATTACAGGTATTTAGCTGAGACTTCAAGACTTCACTGCGGATTTGGAACTCCTAATACTACTCTGAATGGAATATGAGAGGTTTATGTCTCTATTAGGGTGATGAATGCTAAGGAAATGATTTAATTTCAGTTAGACCTCAGGACAACAATAAAAACTTGGAGGTGCTAACAGGGGTCAAGGAAACTGTGAAGTTAATTATAAGAGGAGTGGGTCAAAGATTTAGTCAAATTAGTGGGAATTAATTAGTCAAAGACATTCCCACACCCATCCCTGGCATTCTACATAAACTAAGTTTACTTCCCAAGTAATGTTAAAAAACAAATTCAACTGAGTAAATTTTGAAGGGTATATTGATTTTATTGAATGAATCAGGCAGCATCTCATCTAACAAATAGAAAAGTGCTCTGAAGAGCTTTACAAGGAGCTCCTGTAAAGAGGTGGAACAAGAAAGTCATTCTTGCAAAGAGCTGATTGTTTCAGGCAAGGTCACCTTCCCTTAGGGGATGGCAGGGATCTGTGAGGTGAGTTATCTCACTGGTGCTGACAGGTAATTCCAGATTGACTGTTTGAGACTCCAGCCCTGGGGAAGGTTGACACTGTAATTGAGTTAGGTATTAAGTCTCCGTTTTGTGATTTGGGCTTAGCACAAGGGACTCCATTATGGATCTGTTGTCTCTTTTTTAATAGTAGCCACTGCTACTCTTAGCATTAGATAATATCTCTCAGGTGAGATTTTATTCTCTACTACTGCATCTCATAGTTCTACTGAAATATGTTGAGACAAGCCAACATCTATGGATCAATTTTACTCATTGATATTATGGCTCAGTCACTATCACAAATAGACGTCACCATTACATCCAATAAAAATCCATCCGCTCAAGGAAACTCCCTGGGTGAAGTGCTGCCACTGCCATCAGTGATAAGTGTAGAAATGCTCTTTACCCTCTCAGGTATGGCAGGGAGGGGAAGGGTCATACTCTACCGAATTTGAAGGGCATAGCACAAAATGAAAATATGAGGCCTCATTCAAAAGCAAGAAAGACTACCATTATTGGTGCTAAGTATAAAGTTTTCCTTCAAAATCAGTTTATTAGCTATAAAATGAAATACAAATTACAAACAATATTTTTGTATCATAATTTTATATATAATCAATAATAATACTTTATTATGTAATATCTTTATCAGTCATAAGATTTTTCTGGCTCACTTTTCTTCGAACTTATTTTCCTTAAAATTTGTATTTTTAGGAACTTCATTTATTATCAATATAATTGAAAATATTGTCATTCACTGGCGGTAAATACTAAGATGCAGTTAAGTTTTGGTGATTTTTAATTTTGAGAATAATCTGCTTAAGTTACTGGAGATATTAAGAGTGCTCGTAGGTCGTGAAAATTTAGACTGAATTTCTGATACCTTATATCAAAATATAAATTACAGTACAGGTAGAACTAATGATTATCAAGGAGAATTTTTTTCTAAAAAAGGTTTCTCTTATGAATAAATTTCAACCTATCCATATAAATCAATTTCATGTAAATCTGAATTTAATTTTAAATATAAATCTAACAAATGGCATTTTAGTAATTCCTCTCAAATTTCTGGTGACTTACAGACTTTGTATAATAAAGCAAAAGTGGCTTCATTTTTCAAATGCTTATTTATTCATTTTATCATTATATTTTCAATTACAGGTTAAATCGATGCTATTTTTATTCTTTTTGTTAATAATTGATTTCTGAAACTTCATATAAAAAGACTTTTCTATTCCATGAATAATCTTTCATATTAAATTTTTAATCTTCAAATTATCTTTAAATTTTATTTCTATTTCTGATCCTGTGGATATTTGTTTTGCAATCTTGCAGCAGCTTTGAAAACTTCGGATTCTGGACTCTGATGATTTCTAATAACTCCCTCACATGCATTAGTGCAATGACCATGTGTACACTTTCATTTAAAATATTTTACTGACAAAGTTTACTTCCTAAGCTCCCTAGCATTTCCTGTCCTGACACTCAGGTGACATAGTTAATAATTTTTTAGTGGACACAGTGAAGGGCTCCGGGACTGAAGGGTAAGTCAGCCCCTGACCCCATCATGGGCCATTGCTGCAGCCAGGCAGAGATTCTTCTCTTTAGTGGGCAGTAGCCAGCTCCACCATTGCTGCTTCATCTGCAGCTGCTGCTGTCATCACTGCCACCCAGCACTTCACCCTGGGAGTTTCCTTGAGCTGATGGATTTTTATTGGATGCAATGGTGGCATCTATTTGTGATAGTGACTGAGCCATAATATCAACGAGTAAAATTGATCCATAGATATTGGCTTGTCTCAACATATTTCAGTAGAACTATGAGATGCAGTAGTAGAGAATAAAATCTCATCTGAGAGATACTATCTAATGCTAAGAGTAGCAGTGGCTATTATTAAAAAAGAGACAACAGATCCATAATGGAGTTCCGTGTGCTAAGCCCAAATCACAACCCAGCCACTCCACTGGGGTCCTGTAGTATTTTGAACATTTTTGTGTGTGCGCATGGATAGCCCAGGCCAATTGCTCCTTGTGCATGCTGCCTGAGCCCACTTGTGCAACTATTGTTGCTGGACCAAAGCTGCATGCTAACACTGTTGGCCAGCATAGCTGTTGTGCTCACATGCATTCTCAGAGATAAAATTATTAAGAATTGTAAGATTTCAACAACAGAGTATCAAGCAAAGCAAGGATCCTCTGAGTATGAGATTCTAGCAAGCACACAAGCCACATGTCCATGAGGCCAGCCCTAAGAAGAGTAGAATGAGTGAGTAGGAAGGGAATGGTGTCATGACAATCAGGAAAATTATGAAAATGTCTGCTGTTTTCATTAGAAATAATCTTAGGGAGTGTGGAATTGAGCAAAGGTACCCATTTCAGACTTCTTACTCATTTCAGGTAGTGAATTATGGCGATAATCAAGAGATCTGTATCTATTTTTGGCCCTGGCACACCACAGCCTAGGGGAAACCACACCACATCTTTGGATTTAGTTTGCTGAAAAGCAAGTTGGAGGCATTTTACCATATAGCATTAGTAAATAGTGTAGGAGAGGAAAAATAATTTGTCCTGTGTCCTAGATTTTTGACCTACACACCTACTGTATAATGAAAGTCAGATTAACGGGAAAAAAACAAAGTTTCACAACATGTATACTCCTACCTACATGGGAGAGACCAAGGAAAATCAACTCCCTGAAACGGCCCAAGTCTTCACCTTAAATATCATCGTCATCTAAAGACAAAAGTGTTAGGGGGAAGGGGAAAACCGTAATTGGAGGTTACCAGGAAAGGCACAGTAAATTAGGACATGGTTGTAATACAGGTTTAAGTTGCTGCCTTCCCCATTGATGAGAGTTTCTAGAGATTTGGTCATTCTCCACTTCCTGGTACAGAGAGGGAGACACCCTTACAAATGAAAATTTCCTTGATAAATACAAATGTCTCTTACACAAGGGTAACTTCTACTCCAGTTTTCAGAACTTGTCCTATGTCTATTGATTCTTAAAAATAACCAGCATAGGGGCTGGCCCCGTGGCCGACTGGTTAAGTCTATGCGCTCTGCTGCAGGCGGCCCAGTGTTTCGTTGGTTCAAATCCTGGGCACGGACATGGCACTGCTCATTAAACCATGCTGAGGCAGCATCCCACATGCTACAACTAGGAGGACCCACAATGAAGAATATACAACTATGTACTGGGGGGCTTTGGGGAGAAAAAGGAAAAAATAAAACCTTTAAATAAAATAACCAGCATAAAATAATATTTATGTTAAAGAGGCATATTTTGGTGTGGAAAATTCTGCTCCCCTTTAATGGCATCATTGAAATCCCTTTTAATGAAATTCCAACAAAAGCAAGAATAATTCAATTTTTCGTGCCAAAAACTCTGAAAATGGAGAAAAAGAGATCACCAACAAATACTGAGAACTCCAACTACAAGAAATGACATTCTTGAAATCTTTTATTCCAGTAGTCTTATGGCTCAGGAAAGCAGGAAGCTAATTTCTACTGATAGTGTCTCACCCACAGGCCAAAAAAGCTCTTAATGACATTAGGAAAAGCAATATAGAAAGAAGACAGAGTTTTAAAATATTCTCCAATTTTCTCCATTGTTTATGAGCATCTACTTCAGATAATTTTGAAAATTGGACAATGATGACTATGAGGCTAATATTACCCTAGTTTTCTTCCTCTCACAGGGTACCTGCTCCCTTTTCATTATGTTGCCTTTTAGCCATTCTTATTATCATCCAGTTATCAACTAATAATTATTATCTTGCACTTCTCATTCATTCTTTAATTGTTTCATGGTGTTGGGACTGGCATTGGCCACACCAAGATATGTCTCTTTGGCATGATTATTATCTGGGGCTGGTTACTTTGCAGACAGGAAAGCAACTGAAAAGTAGAGTTTACTTACCCTTTGTTAGGAGACATTTACACTGTAAAGGAAATCTCCATCTGTAAATATGCCTCCTCTCTGTACCAAGAAGAAGGGGGGGATGATCTTATCTCTAGAAAATCTTAATCAATGCCAAAGGCAAGGACTTAAATCTGTATAATAATCTTATTCCTGTTTCTGGTAACCTCCTGTAACTGACTCCCCCCATCCCCAACATCCTGCTTTGTCTTTAGCTGGATATGATATTTAAGGTGGGGGCTTCAGCCATTTTGGTGAGTTGCTCAGCTTTCCTGAGCCTCTCCCATGTATACATGTTATAAACTTTCTTTAATTTTCTCCTGCTATTCTGTATCGTGTGAATTTAGTTTTTTTTCTGGCCAAAAGAACCCAGAGAGGGTAGTGGAAATGTCTTCTTCCCCTACAATGGCAAGAAGATGAAATTTTTAAAGCACATGGTCTCTATTTGGATGCTTTTATAATGCACACTGTGTTCCTTTAGTGTTTTATTATATAGTAAATTATCAAAGTTTGATTTACAGAAAGGAAAAGGAATATTTCATTTCCCCTTCCTATTTTGAGGGGTGAGTATCTTTCCCACACAATGGAGTGTAGGCCAATTTGTGTGATAAATTGCCCTTACATTCCATCGTTTTCTATTTAAGTCCAAACTGGCATTTGGAGTCTGATTCTATCAGCTAGGGTTCTAAATTGAAAGCGAAAGAAAAAAAATGTATCCCAACTGAAACAAAAAAGAAATATATTAAAAAAGATTCGGTGGCTTACAAAATCTTCAGAAACACAGAAGAGTTAGACTTGGCGCATGCATATCATACACAACACCCAATAAGTGCCTGAAAATGAATTCTGTGAAGACACACCTAGGACAAAGTATGAATAAAGGGTATTATCTCCCCACTGAGGATTATCAGATTCAGTGACCTTATATCCATATGCATGGTTTAAAGGAAGCCTTGCAAGGAGACAGGCTTGAGAATTAGGTCCAGGAAAGAACTAGGCACGTGACTGATGCCTCAGAACTGGCCAGAGGGAAATACATTGGAAAAGATGAGAATGTTTTCCATAGTGGCTGCAACAGTTTGCACTCCCTCCAACAGTGTATGAGAGTTCCCTTCTCTCCACATCCTTTCCAACACTGTTTCCTGTCTTGTTAGTTATAGCCATTTGATGGGTGTAAGGAAATATCTCATTGAAGTTTTGACTTGCATTTCCCTGATAATTAGTGAGGTTGAACATTTTTCATGAGTGTGCCTATTGGCCACCTATATATTTTCCTTGGAGAAATTTCTGTTCAGATCTTTTGCCCATTTTTTAATTGGGTTGTTAGACTTTTTGGTGATGAGATGTATGAGTTCTTTATCTATTTTGGATGTTAACCCCTTATCTGATATATGGTTTGCAAATATCTTCTCCCAGTTGGTAGGTTGTCTTTCCATTTTGTTGATGGTTTCCTTTGCTGTGCAGAAGCTTTTTAGTTGCCTGTAGTCCCGTTTGTTTATTGTTTCCATTGCCCGGCCAGACATACTTGAAAATACTCTGCTAAGATCTATGTCAAACAGTGTACTGGCTAAGTTTTTCTTCTAGAAGCTTAATGGTTTCAGATTTACACTCAAGTCTGTAATCCATTTTGAGATGATTGTTGTGCATGGTGTAAGATAGTAGTCTAGTTTCATTCCTTTGCATGTAGCTGTCCAGTTTCCCCAACACCATTTATTGAAGAGATTTCCCTTTCTCTGTTGTATGTTCTTGGTTCCCTTGTCAAAAATTAGCTGTCCATAGATGTGTGGCTTTATTTCTGGGCTCTCGATTCTGTTCCATTGATGTGTGTGTGTCTGTTTTTGTGTCAGTACCTTGCTGTTTTGGTCCCTATGGCTTTGTAGTATATTTTGAAATCAGGGAGTGTGATACTTCCAGCTTTGTTCTTTTTTTTAGAATTTCTTTGGCTATTCAAGGTTTTTTGTTGTTCCATATAAATTTTAGGATTCTTCATTCTATTTCTGTGAAAAATGTCATTGGAACTTTGATACGGATTGCAGTGAATCTGTAGATTGCCTTAGGAAGCATGGACATTTTAACTAAGTTAATTATTCCAATCCAAGGGCATGGAATATCTTTCCACTTCTTTGTTTCTTCTTCAATTTCTTTCAACAATGTTTTATAATTTTCAGTGAACAGATCTTTCACCTCTCTGGTTAAGTTTATTCCTAGATATTTTATTCTTTTTGTTGCAATTGTAAATGGGATTGTATTCTTAATTTCTCTTTCTGTTACTTCATTGTTAGTGTATAGAAATGCAACTTATTTTTGTATGTTGATTTTCTATCCCGTGACACGACTGTATTCATTTATTGTATTTAAAAGTTTTTTTAGTGGATTCTTTAGGGTTTTCTATAGATAAAATCATGTCATTTGCAAATAGTGACAGTTTCACTTCTTCCTTTCCAATACAGATCTATTTTATTTCTTTTTCTTGACTCTGGCTTAGCTCTGGCTATGACTTCTAATACTATGTTAAATAACCATGGTGAAACTATGGTGATTCCTCAAAAAATTAAAAATAGATCTATCATATGATTCATCTATTCCACTGCTGGGTATTTATCCAAAGAACATGATAACATGAATGCATAAAGATATACACGTCCCTATGTACATTGCAGCATTATTCACAATAGCCAAGACTTGGCAGCAACCTAGGTACACATCAACGGATTAATGGATAAAGAAAATGTGGTATTTACACACAGTGGAATACTACTCAGCCATAAGAAGTGATGAAATCTGGCCATTTGTGACAACATGGATAGAACTTGATGGCATTGTGCTAAGTGAAATAAGTCAGAGGGAGGAAGTCAAATATCATATGATCTCATTCATAAGTAGAAGGTTAAAACCATGACAAACAAACACATAGAAACAGAGATTGGATTGGTGGCTACCCGAGGGGAAGGGGGGAGGGAGGAGGGTGAAAGGTGTTTAGACACATGTGTATGGTGTTTGATTGTAATTTAGTCTTTGAGTGGTGAACATTACTCAGAAATCATATGCTTTTGTCAGCTGTCATGGTTTGGGGGAACTTTGTGATATCTTTCTTAGTGGGTAGATGAATATAATTTCCTTGGTAAGAAGAAGTTTTCATACAGATAATTGGTACCAGAATGGTTCAGTGTCACACACTGTGGCAACGACCACTTTGATTTACCAACAATTAAGAATCCTATTTATAGAAGTGAGAACTGTTATTGAAAAAGTTGATTAATCAGGGAGACCAATTTCAACCCTTACTTTCAGAGTGGATGTGTGAACCCTTCCTTCCCCCACACCAGATTGCCAGGACTCTAGAATAAAATTCAATTCCTTTCTTTGGCCCACAAGAGAAAACCTGAGCAATATAGGACTACGTTAAGAAACAAAATTTCACAGAATTTTTGTCTTTACAAGTAGTGGCTGAGTTTCTTTCAATACACATTATAAATTTCAAAATTTTTGTCTATCTGGTGAAGTTAGAAGTGACAACTACAAAGCTGCAATGATATTTCTCTGGCGTTAAAACTTAATTCATGAAAATAGCAACCAAAAATTAGATGTCAAGTATTGATTAAAGAATCTTCACTGAAAGTAAATGAATTCAAAGACCTATAATTTTCAGAAGAAATCATTAAGCTCTGAAGAAGAGGAAGTGCTTACTTTCTCACAGAGAAAACTGACTATTTGATGCTCATTTAAAATGCAAGTAGAAATTTAACTATGCTACTAATTTTTAAGTATTTGGAGTTTATGCTCTGATTAATATCTCATAAGTTTTGTATGGTCTAGACCTATTTTCCCTGGACATAATGTCTTTCCAATGTGCAGTTTTACAATAAAATAATTTTTTGAGTATATGAATATCATGTTATGTCAGAAATGTTTACTTTTATATGTTGTCTACTTTACATCTTATCTGCCTCTAATAAATTATATTATCAAAAGTGTAGTTGCATTGTATTTTTCCAGGTAGTCTTGGTTGACTGCCTCTTAATTAGTGAGTTTGTGTTACTAGAAAGATTGTTGCATATCATTTCTTTAATTCCAAAAAATATCACAAGCATAATGGAAAATGGTGATGCAATTCTTTCTTTATAGTAATCTTTGGATACATTTTTCTTTAATTTCTAAATTATTCTTTCATTTTATTTTGTTAATAGTGTTGAAATTGTAATAGAGAAAAAAAGCGGGGTAAATAATTCTGAACTTACAAACATTCGTGTTGTACTACTGTAGGGTATTTTGAAAATATACATGTTTGGGACCTAAATCCAAGTTTTCTGATTCAGTTTGCTGATGCAAATAATCCATAATCAACCTATAAATCAAAAATTGGGGTAAGTTTATTATGAGCCAGGGTGAGGATTATAACCCAGGAAGGCCTTAGAATTTCTTCCAGAGAAGCATCAGTTTCAGGACAGTCATATATCTTTTTAGAACAAAGAAAGTACATTAAACACATGCTGAATACATTTTCAAAGAGGTATTCATTTGCAAATTATCAGGTTAACATGACCATGATGTCAGGAAAGAGACTAATCTGGGTGTTTCCAACAGGGTGTTCACCAATAGGGTGTAGGAAGGGAAGTATGCATTCTTTATCTCACAAAGTGCATTCTTTACTTTAATGGATAAGCAGATGTACAATGTATGTTTGATAGGCCATAAGTCAGGCTTTCTAGTTCAAGCTGTATCAATTTTGAACTTGAAAAGTTGCCCTATGTACCTCAGTATGTAAAAGTCTCCTGTCATTTTCCCCTTTTGATCAATATTCTTTCAATAGAAAGCATTGCTGAACAAAATATTGTCCCCTGGTGCCAGAGTGGTTGCTGCCTGCCCTGGGTCCATCATGTATCTTGGTGCTAGGCTTTTATTTGACTGATTTGCTCAGTTATCCACAGTGGGGGAAAGAGTCAGATATAGTGGACAAGTATAGAGGTATATATTAACAGGAGAAGTGTTTCATAGACTATGTAACTTTATTTTTAGATTATCACACAAACATTACACATGTGTTTTTACATGACTTTCTATAGTTACATTGTTTATAACAATCATAGAACAGGTAATCCAATACTTGAAATGATTAGCTTAAACTTCAATTCTTAGGCTTAGCCTTAATAAAAGGAGATTTGCTCAGGGTTGTAGGACTCATCAACCATCTCAAGTTGCTGAGAAATCATTACTCTAGCTTGCATGCCAGTCATACAACACTGAGGAGATAGTAATTAGTGTGAATATTATGACTAATACAAGAATTCCAAGGAATAGTAGAAATAGGAATTGCAATCCAGGTAGCAAATGGAAACCAATACTGGAAGGGAGCCAACCAAACAAATCAAAACAAGGTATAAGATTGCTTAAGGCATTCACCTTCTTTTTTTTATGTGCTTTAGCAGAGATGACATATTGGAAGATTTCTGAGGTATAAAAACAATATTTAGTTTGAACGACTTATGTGCACCACCGTGGATGCTGTAAGAATATCTAAAGCCATTCTATTTTGAAGGACAACCTTTCTCATTAAAGCCATTTCAGTATCTAATAAGGCTATTCCTGCATGACTACTGCTAAGGGCTTCTGTATGTGCTATGACATCCTCTAGCCCCAAAGGAGGAACAACTATAGCTTGCTTCTCAGTGGTCACACCAGTGAAATGTTGAATGAGCCCATCTGGCCTTAAAGAGAGGGAGATTGACAACAGGTGTTAGCTCAGTGTGAATCCTTCCTTGCATCTAAGGGAAACTCAGGGTGCAGTGTTTTAGCCATCCAGGCAGTAGCCAAGGCCAGAGACTTGTTCCATGTAACTATTGAGTTCCATTATGAGCCACCCAATAAATACCTGGCCTTCAAGACCAGTCTGTTCCAAATCAGTCTCTTTCTTTAAGTATGATAGTATTTTGAAACTTTAAATAGAACAGTTATAAAGTAGGTATTACAGTTTAAGCATAGGAAAGGTCTAAATGTGGAGACACAAGACTGGGAATGCAGGCTTGGTTTGGGGTCTTGGCACAGCTGTCTACAACAGATGCTGTCTTCTTCACATCCTGGCATGGTTCTTTCCAACAGGCTGCAAAGAGTCTTTTATTTGATGTCTCCTTTGATAAATAAATTCTCCAGGTTATAGTCCATTATCCTTAAGGTCTGGGAGCTCTGTGGAAAGAATCAGATCAGGCCTTTCATTTAAGTATCTCAATGGGACTCTGATAGCAATGTAACATCTCCCTTAAGCAAGGTTGGTTTATATATTTCCTCATCTAATTGCATAAGACATCCAGTTATTATCTCGAAAGGAGAGAGCCAATGCTTACCAAAGGATGTAGATCTAAGATTGAAGAGCTTTTGGACATGAGAGACTAAATGCTTCTGAAAGCATTGCCAATTAAGTTTTGATTATGCTGTTAGTCCTTTCCCCCAATACTGAGGGTCAGGGATAGTAAGTGCAGTGAAAATGCTGCATTTTTGGCCAAATGTTACAAACAGATTTAAATATTTATCTGGTGAAATGAGTTCTGTGGTCAGCGTTTAACTCAGTAGGAATTCCTCAAATAGGAAATATCCTTTTCAATAATAATTTGCCTAAAGCCACCACTCTTCTGAAGGAAAAGCCATAAAACATCATGAGAACATACAGATCACTACAAGATATTTATCCTTGAGATGATAGCATTTGGACAAAGTCCAATTGCCATACTTCAAAGGGACCCTTACAAAGGGGAAAGTGGCCTTGTGACTCATGAGATAGTTTTCCTCGATTACATTTTGATCATATAGCACAATGAGTATAGGTTTTATGAGCTGCTGTGGGTGAAATTTTCCAAAAGTATTGTTTTGTCCCTTTTGTCGCCACCTTTACTTTTCTTCTGTGGTGATTTCTTGAGCCTATAGGAGGAAATCTTTTAGAGTGCTAGCAGAGTAAATAGAAAGTAGCAGTCATTCTTGAGGCTAGACAGCAAATCCAGCTTGATAACATCCTTGGTTATAGTTTAAGTAAGAGCTATCTGTAAACCAATTAAATAATGGCATGCAGTTGTGGTTTATTCCCCTTGTGATGTTGGAAGCAAGTTAACAAGGTTAAAATAGTGAATAATCTTTGCCTACAAATATAACCTAAGAAGGTTTATAATCATTTACTTGACAATGCTTCCCATGCAATTTAGCATACCAAAAAAGCCTAATTAGTATGACTTCCTTTATAGGAAGAGAGAACAAATTTCTTTGAGGAGAAGTCTCAGGGGCTTCCTGAAAATCCTCAGAGAAATTCTTTCTTCTTGGTCAAAAGAAAGCCTTTGTTCAGGATTTGAAGATTTTGGGGGGGAAAGAGGAGGAGCTGGTCAAAAATATCAAAAGATTTTAAAACACTTGCTCAAACAAGGTCAAGTGTCTGCTGATCTTGTCGCTGTGAAACAGTCAAGGGAAAACAGAGCATATCCCTTTTGAGAGAGAAAGCCAAATTCTAATTCTTGTACCAGCTTACTTTTTATATTAAAACTCATTTACTTAATTGGATTTACTTTAATTTTAGCCAACTTGTCTAGGCATAAAACTCTCAGACTTTCTCTTTCACAAACATTCTATAACTTTCTTTTTACATTCAGAATTTTTTCCATGCATTTATCCGTCCCTTCTAGTACTTTATGACAATTTTTTCTTAACCTAACAAACAAAAATACTTCCATTTTTTATACCTTCTTTACTGAAAATAAATTTTACTTTCCTTGTATGCAGAGCTGTTTTCCTTATTAATTTTTAGTAGCTTTAATTATGTATATCACTTAGAACTTTTAACCCTTACAGACATTAATTTCTAAGTAAAAACTAAATAAGCAATTATAAACTAATTTTTACATTAGGATTTTGGGGCAAATTTAAAAATACATTTTATAATTTCTAGAAACATGTTGCCTTTGTAGTACAATCTTTCAGTAAAATACAAAATATATTTAGTAGTAGACCCAAACACTCCTTAGTTTCTCTGTAATAAGAAACCAAAAGAAGACAACCTTGGATACATTTAGTAATAATGTTTCAGTATTTTATCTTGTTTGAAAATAACCCAGATACTCAAGTTTTTATCATTTAACTTAATTTAGCAAAACTCTAAAGTTTTCTTACCAAAAAGAATTTGAGAGCTGTTTTTGTCAAGCATTCAGACCACAAAACATAATTTTTGTACCCACAAATTCTTATCCATGTTTATCTAAATCATTTGTTTCCAACAATTATGTTCAGATTACCCACAAAAACTTCATGAGACATTAGACAAAATTAGCTATCTTTTAAAGCTATTATTTTGCTGATGAATTTGTAACAGATAACAAGATTTTATTTGACTACTAAAGCCAGGCTGCATGCCTGCATCATATTCAAATACTGATAATTATAAGGACATACCTATTTCAATCAAAACAACCTACTTAAGCAAGCTTTTGTTTACCAAAGATTAATTTGTCTCAAGTTAACTTTAAAGACATTGAGTTAATTTCTATTACATTTAGAATTTATGTAAGCACTTGCTTTAAGTCAATTAAACAGAGTTCTTGATTTTGGCCATACCATCCAGAGGTAAAATATCACACGTATATAACATACATATACACACATACACGGAATCTCCACAGCTATTCTTTTAAAATTACTGCCATGAATCAGGTACAGTAATAGAAAGCTCCCTATTCCAAATTTTGTTTTAAGCTGTTTTACTAAAATCTGTGGAGAAGACACTAAGGATGCTAGATTTGGGGCAAGGCAACTCTTATGGTCATTTTTCTGGCCTTTTCCTTTTTTTTTCAATTCAGTTTTAGGAATTGGTGATGAGACAGATAGTTCCCACAGAGGCAAGGCCATAATCCTTTTTAAGATAAAGGAACTGAGTGGAATCTGAACTGCCTCTAGAACTGCTTTTCCAGTCTTACAGCGATTTGTAAGTCGAGGACACCTGCCCAACCCCATCACCCTAATTTCTCTTTTTCCCTCTGGGTGCTTAATTTTAATTTGACTTAAGGAGGAAGGCCTGGGAAGAAAATTCCTATCAGACTCTAAATATCAGCTTCCAGTTTGGCCAAATCTCTGATCTTAATTTGCTTAAATCCTTTTGAAGACCTTGTCAATTTCAGCCAGCAGAAATAACAACTACCTGGCAGTATTGAATAGTTCCAGCAATCTTTAGTGTAGGAGTTTCCCAGAGAATCTCTCAGAGTCTCATTTACTCAAAGATTATGGAGGTGTCTGTAAAGTCATGCCTCAATATGCTCCCTTAATTACTATTTATAACAATTTTCTATGAGCTTTCTGAACAAAACTTTCAAGATTATTTTGGAATATTGAAGTTTTTGCTTTTTAAGTGCACTTTTAAATAATCTTATCTAATCTGAGTGTTCCTTCTAATGGCAAATGGAATTCCCCTGAGGCTGGCAGCAGTTTGGTAGGACCCATAGCCACAAATGGAGTGCAACCCACATTACTCTCTGACTATCTCTGACTATAAAATGGATTGCGACTGCATTTTGTCTGACCATTTTTAGGGACCTCTAACCTGACGTTTATTAAGCCAAGCCCTCAGGACATTAAACGAACTTGGTAAAATCTTTTTTTTGCTGTTCTTTGTAAATATTTATAGCTTCCAGAACCTTTAGCTTTTGAGCAATTGTGCTGGAAGTTGGCGAGCTCAACTCTTTAAAAATTTCTTTGTTACCTATCTCTGAGAAAGCAACTCCACTGTGGCCACTGTAATTTCAAATTATCCTGGGTTATCTTGCTAGCCATTAACAGCTATCCTTATTTTGTTAAGCACTTTCAAGTCACAGCATGAAGCCAGCCAGAGTTTGGAGATGAGGCTGCCCATTTCAGAACTGGTCATCTTTTAGAAGCTTGCTTTCCCAGTTTTCTTTTAGTTTTGTTTTGCTATAAAATCTGAACAATTCCTAGGGACAGTACAGTGGGTCAGAAATGTGCTGCTTGTGAGTGTTACTCCCTAAAGAAAGGTTGTAAACACTCTCTTACATGCCTTGGTTTCTCCCACTGGCAGCCTAAAACTGCCATGTGGGTTCAGAGCTTGCTTGACCAACCCTCATATAAGCTTCCCTGGATGGGTCTTTAATTAATTAACATGAGTGACAGCAGAGTTCCCTATGGGACCAATACACGTTGTGAGGATTTGACCCTCCAACACTCCTGCTAAGGTTCTCAGTCACCTGAGAATGCCTTTCAGCCAGGAGGAGCAACATCCCTTTTCTTCGGAACTGAACACATTCAGTATCTCATTTCTCCATCAAGCAGTTTGTCCAGATTTACTTTATATAAAGAAAATTATTTACAATTTAAAGTTAAATTAAAAAGATTAGCCTTCAACATTCACTCCAAAGTTCCCTCTAGGCTCCCTTGGCCTAGGAAATTCCTCCCAGGTTTTCTCTTTCCTGGTAATTCCCCCTAGGTTCCTCTTACCTAGGGCATGTACTTGTACCCCCTTGAGACACCAAGTCTTAAGGTTTGAAACTGCTCATATAAACTCTGGAACATTGACTTAAAATGAGGTGGTTCAGGTTTCAGGAGAACTCAACAGGGTCACCTGAAGAATGCAATGATCTGGGGGGCTCAATGGGCTCCTATTTGTACCCAATGATAGTTCACTGTAGATTCCAGGTGGGCTCTCGTTGTTTTCTCTGAATTTCTGCTGCAACTATGCCAAGAAGTGTTGACACAAATAATCTATAACCAACTTATAAATCAAAATTTTCAGGAGTTTATTATGAGCCAGAGTGAAGATTATGACCCAGGAAGGCCTTAGAAGGCATTCCAGAGAAGCATGGGTTTCAGCACAGTCTTTCATCTTTTATAAAAAAGAAGATACATTAAACACACCCAGGATATATTTTCAAAGAGGTATTCAGTTGCAAATTGGCAGGTCAACATGACCATGATGTCAGGAAAGAGACTAATCTGGGCACTAACATTAGGGTGTTGTTACCAATAGGGTGTAGGAAGGGAAGTATGCATTCCTTATCTCAAGAGAGTGCATTCTTTACTTTAATGGATAAGCAGATGTACAACATACGTTTAATAGGCCACAAGTCAGTCTTTCTAGTTCAAGTCAAATCAGTTTTGAACTTGAATGGTTACCCCATGTGCCTCAATATGTAAAAATTTCTTGTTAAGTTTAATTTGGATGTGTCTTTTCATTATGTTTAAGTTTTAATTGATTAGTTGAGTAGTTATAAATAATATATGAAAATAATATAAGCATTATATTATAAAAATATTTAGAATTTGAACTAATTCTCTCTCTAACTTAAAAAAAAGTTTCCCTCTACCCTTCTAAGTTCTCAACTGAGAACCCTGTAACAAAAACTCCTGGGCATGTGGCTGGTGGCTTAGAAGTGACCAGGTGCAAATTATAAACATGTTAGAAAGGATGAGGATGTAGTAATGAGTAAGCCCCTTAAAGAGATTAACAAGAAAAAATAAACAGAAGTTTATTAACATGTGTACCTCATGTATACATGGGAGATAGGGATAAATTAGTTGTTTTCAGAGGTGGCTTAGAATTCCATCTTAAATACCAACATCAACTGACGAAAGAAAAGAGAAGGGTATAGGGGAGGCAAGATCTAGGAAGATGACCAGGAAAATAATAGTAAACAAAAGTAAAGTTTGTCGGGAAGATTTCAATCTGTGCTTATCCCACTAAGAGTTTCTCATGATTTGGTCATCTTTCTCATTTTGCTATATAGAGGGAGACACCTTTACAAATGGAGAGTTCCTTTATAAATATAAATTTCCCTTACAAAATGGTAACTTCTCTGTTTACAGAGCTTCTTCTGTACCTTCTCTTTCTCAAAATAATCAGTTACAAGTTATCCTTTGCCAAAGAGGCATGTTTATGGGTTGACAGCATAGGTTAATCTTGACTACTGATTCTGCTGTGTATGCCTTCTTATTTTTTAGTTTTGTATATTTATGACTCATTTATGTTTTCATCTTTCATTTTATTGACATAGAACATTTCTGTCTATGACCTTACCACAATGTATTTACCCACTTTGAGTCTATTACATCTAATGCTGCAATGGGGAGTGCAATACTAACCCACAGGTCCTCTTGTGCAAGAGCTCTGATTAATTTTACACCCAGCGATGGAATTACGGGATTGCAGGACAAGTGTTATCTCACAGTTTTATAGATAATACCAAAATAATGCCAAAGATGACCAATACTATCATCTGCATTTATTGTTGTGTGTATTTTATTTTTTAATTGTAGCAATGTTAGCACATGTAGTAGTAGTAGTAAATGATAGTATTCCTTTATATTTCTCTGATTATCATCATGGTATTTAATTTTTCATTTATATTAACATATCACAATCTATCCATTCTAATGTTGATGCACAATTGGATGTTTTTTCACTTTTGATTATTTTGAATAATGCTTCTATGAACTTTCTTCTACATGCCTTTTGGTACACATATTTCAACATTGTTGTTTCTTAAAAAGTTATGAGTAAAATTATAGGTTTCCAGGGAATAAATACATTCAAATTCTGTAAATAGTGAGAGATAGTTTAACAAAATGTTTGAGTCGATTCATATGGTTAAAACTAGTGTATAAGACTTCAGCTGTTCCATATATTTGCCAATACTTCTTGTTAGCAGTCTTTTTAATTTTAGGCATGCTGTTAGATTATATGACAGAATTTATTTTGGTCTGAATTTCCATTTCCCTGATTAGTAATTAGTTGATATTTATATTATATATGTACCATATATATATATAGTAATTATGTATATGTATCAAGTAATTACTATTATTTGATATTAATTACTATTAGTTGGTATACAATATTGTATATTAATATTATTTTTATTAAAAAAGAGATGACAGGTATAAACTGGAGTCACTTTTGCTAAGCCACACATCAGCAAACCAAGACTAATTGCAGTTTCAGCCTCTCATAGAAATGTAATCTTAAACTAGTCAGTCTGGAATCTTCTGGTCAGCAACAGTGAAGTATTCTGCCTCATAAACTTTCGTGCCGACTTCTCCCTATCAAAGCCTCACTTTTTGTACAGCTCTTGGAGGTCTTTTCTATTTCCAAATGGGACGTTTCCCAATTCATGAATCATTGAATAGAGACAATTAGATCTTTAAATTTACTCGGTTGTGTTGTTTTAAACAGATTTGGTTGTAGTTGTGGAATCAAAGGACATTTCTGACGACTTTGGGGACAAGAAGAAGCACAAATATGGTACCCATGAACCCTTTTGAGTTCTCTGTATGTCTCACCGTTTCTCAGGGCAATGAGTAAGTTCCTCTTGGTTCTGAGCTCCACTCTATTTTCATTGAGCTCCCAATCTAATTGGCTTTCCAGTACAGGGCAGATCAACTCTCCTGGAGCCATATCTTTTATTTCAGACCACAATTTTTATTTGATTGATGGAAATCTCCTGGCCCTGATTCTGTCCTAAGATCCACACGGGAACTGTTTTTGGCATTTTGCAGTTACTCATTTATGTGGAGTCCCAAATTTGTAGCCCCCATTTGTTGAAATCTGCTGGTTCAATCCTTTCTCCAGTCCAAGGTTCCCCAGTGGGAATTGTTTGCAGTGTTTACAGGGCCTTCTCTTGGACGGGACACACTAACATCTCCTGACTACTGCCAATATATTAAGGCACACATGCTTGTTTGTCTTGTTTTGTGTAGATAATAGATACCGCTAATGGGAATCTCAGAGGCCAAAGAGCTGCAAAAATTAGTAGGCACAGGTTGAGCACTTAAAAGCTGCTAGAACAATCACCACCTAACTCTAAGACTCCATGTTGGGATGAGCTAGTCATGGAATGGGTTGGATTGACACTAGGTCACTTGCCAACTTCAAGAAAATTTCCATGCAAAGAGGTACATTGTAAAACACCACACAATCTTCAAACTGGCAGTATTTCCCAATTAGGTATTAGTTTGGCTTCAAGATGCCCAAAGCTTTGCTAAAAAAATAAATAATAACAAAAATGGGATCCTTGATATAGAAGAGGAAGAATTTCAGCAAAAGATCCCTAATATAATTGAGGTGCTCAAAAATCTATGGGCAACTTCTCATATTGACATTGGGAGAGTAAAAAGAACAGAACCTATAAAAACTCAGACATAATCAAACTTCTTCCTCAATTGCCTGAATAGCCGTTAAAGTAAAGCTGAAGGCCATATAACACCTCACACCCCTAGTCAAAGAACTGGTCACCCAGAGGCTAATCGTGCCCTGTACCAGCCCACATAAAATGCAGATCATGCCTGTCAAGAAACCTAATGGGTAAGGATGGTAATTCGTCCAGGATTTGCGAGATGTTAACAAGAAAGTTATTCCCCATTTCCACGTTATTCCAAAACCAAACACCCTTTTGTCACAAGTTCTATCAGAATTAGGATGGTTGACTGCTGTAGACCTCTGTTCGGCCTTTTTCAGCATTCCTATAGACCACAACAGCCAGTATCTATTTCCCTTTACTGAGAAGAGTCAACAATATACGTGGACAGTAATGCATCAAGAGTTCACTGAATCCTCTTCTTATTTCTCTCCAAGTACTCCACCAAGATTCAAGCACCCTCCAGTTCCCTGGGAAATTGACCCTTCAAATATGTAGATGATCTCCTTCTGTGCTTAGTTACCAAAGGGGCATCCATGAAGGATTCCATTTATTTGCTACAACAGTTAGTTGAAAAAGGACATAAAGTCTCTAGGGAAAAATTGCAATCA
Organism: Equus caballus; assembly: GCF_041296265.1. Classification (NCBI taxonomy): domain Eukaryota; kingdom Metazoa; phylum Chordata; class Mammalia; order Perissodactyla; family Equidae; genus Equus; species Equus caballus. Next base: position 9,027,556 of record NC_091704.1, read on the forward strand.
TCTACAGACACTATTTATTACCTAAACATAATGTAAGTGCTGACAAACTCCAGTTATCCCCAAAAAGAATTAAGCTAATCCAAGAATTCCCTAAGCCAAAAACTAAGGAATAGTTTTGTGGATTCCTAGACCTGGCTGGCTATTTTAGACTATTTATTTCTAATTTTTCTTGATTGGCTTGTCTACTCTATGAACTTACTAAAATTTTAGTCTTTGAACCATTTTCTTGGGAAGATAAACATAAACAGGCTTTCATAAGACTAAAACAAGTGCGACAAGAACCACCTTGCTTACAGCTACTTAACTATTGAAAAATCTTGCAAGTTTTGCATGAAAGAGAAAACCAAGTCCTGGGAATACTTATGCATGCACATGCTAATAAACATAGGCCTATCGCTTATTATAGCATACAGCTTGATTCAATTGTTCATGCCAGTTCCAACTTTCTTAAGGCTGTAGCCTCAGCTGCAAAGCTGGTAGAAGTCTCAGCTGATTTAAACTGAGGAAATGGCATTTATTTACAAACTCCATATACAGCCTGAAGTCTTCTTAATTCTGAATTGACCCAACTTTTCTGTGCAAGCAGGCTAAACCCCTGTGAGATCCTTCTGTTTTCACCTCCTAATCAATATCTTAAACTTTGCAACACTCTCAACCCTACTACCTTACTATCTCTACCTGATGAACGTAACTGCAGGGCAATAACATCCTATTTTGTGAGACTGAGTGCTGATTTACAAAGCACCCCTTTGACTAATTATGATCTAATTTTGTTTGTTGATGAGTGATAATGTAAAATAAAAAAGAATTTTCAAGGCTGTCACTGCCCTATATAAATTACTTGAGAGGGGAAATGTCGCAGGAGCTAAAGTAACCCAACAAGCAGAGCTCTATGTCCTTACCAGAGCATACCAGTTATTTAAAAAGGCAACTTGTTAATACTTATACTGAACAGCTGGCATGCTTTCAGGGTCATCCATGATTTAGGGATATTGTGGAAACAAGGGGTTTTTCTCACATCCACTGAGAGCCCAATCAAAAGTGGACAAGTAAATTATCTTCTTACTGCTACTCTCTTACTTTCTAAAATTTCTGTCACCAAAATTGAAGCCCAAACTAAAAAGACTGAATCTGAGTGTCAGGAAAATGCCTTAGTTGTCTTTCATGCTAAGGCAGCAGCAACAGGATCTGTAGCACACGTTGATGAATTTCATTCTAGTCCTGCAAAAAATGACCCCTTGTTACCAGGCTTTTGCCATCTTGTGTCCTTGCAATATGAAAACAGTCTGTTCCTGAACCACAGAATCAAGGCATGCAAGCAATGGTTGTAAACTAAAAAATAAACAGGCAGGGCTATAGGAAACCCAAGATGGCTGTTTGATTCTTCCTGGCTCACTGGCAAACCCTATTTTTTGGTTTTTACATTTCTGCATCAATGATGATTCATTTAAGATCATAAAAATTATGTATAAATACAGATGGAGAGACTTCTATAAAATTGCAAAAACATTTTACCACAAATGCCTGACCTGCCAGGTCTATAATCCAGGGAAAAAAAAAATTTGTTTTCAGATGCCTCAGATCTTCTCCCTCTGGCCCCTTTGAACGTCTTCAGCTGGACTTCATTCAACTGTCACTTAGAATTGGTAATATTTATGTCCTTGTAGTTGTATGCATGTTTTCTTGATCGGTTGAAGTTTTCCCCTCCTGCAAGGCTGATGCCCTCAGAATGAAAAAGAAGTTGTTGGATAGCATGTTTCCCATTTGGGGTATACCTTCAACAATCTCCAGTGATTGAGGCACCCTCTTCACATAATAAATCATACAAGCCTTAACAAAATCCTTGCAAATTTATTGAAATTATCACTGTCTTTATCACCCTCAATCATCAAGTAAGTTCAAGATATCTAATGGGATCCTCACACTTAAATTCTTTGAACTTTCTGAAACTGCTGGACTCTCTTGGCCTATGGTATTTCCTCTAGTCTTGCTAACTATTTGCAGTACCCCTTTTGGAAAACATAAATTAATTCCACATGAGGTAGTCAACAGTAGACCAATGTTTATAGATATACAATTTTTTGATTATCCCTTGTTGTCTCATGCTAGTATGATCAGTTACTGTTGGTCTTTAATGTCTTATGCTAAAGGATATCATCAACAAGTTAAAGAAACATTCCTAGATCCCAATTCAAAGGATCTCATTGGTCACAGGAAGAAGCCTGGTGACTATGTATTCTAGAAACATCTTCATAAGAAAATTCTCAAAACCTATTGGAAGGGACCTTACCAAATATTCCTGACCACTGACACTGCTGTAAAATTATAAGGCATTGAGTTTGGGTACACATCTCAGAGCTAAAGAAGGATTTGCTTCACATCTTGTCCTGTGCAGATGCTAGAGATCTCTGAATCAAATTGATGAGGAAGAAAAATAGCTGACATTAAGGTAGACTGCTTCTGCTCAAGACATCATAGCAAGACTTTATACTTGAACTAAACATGAAACACTTACTTATGTTTATTTCCTTTACTCTGGCATTGACCTGAAAGATAACACCATCATCTGCATCTCCTAGGCCATTGCTAAGCAGGGTAACCTTTCAGACTGCTGGGATTGTCATCAAAGAATTCAATCTATCCATGATGCTAGAGAACCTCTGGTCCTCCTTGTGGCCAATTTATTTTCTATTCCCAATGTCACCACCAACTATTATAAACTCCCCTTAGCTGTCTCTTATGGAGTTCAACTCTTATGGTCAGAGCATCCAGGCTTTTTATTTATTTATTTATTTATTTTTTATTAATGTTATGATAGATTAGGACCTTGTGAGATTTCAGTTGTACATTATTGTTAGTCATGTTGTGGGTACACCTCTTCTCCCTTTGTGCCCTCCCCCCACACCCCCCTTTTCCCTGGTAACCACCGATCAGATCTCCTTGTCAATATGTTAACTTCCACCTATGAGTGGAGTCATATAGAGTTCGTCTTTGTCTGACTGGCTTATTTCGTTGAACATAATACCCTCGAGGTCCATCCACGTTGCTGCGAATGGGCCAATTTTGTCCTTTTTTATGGCTGAGTAGTATTCCATTGTGTATATATACCATATCTTCTTTATCCAATCATCAGTTTCTGGGCATGTAGGTAGGTTCCACGTCTTGGCTATTGTAAATAATGCTGAGATGAACATAGGGGTGCAAGGGACTCTTGGGATTTCTGATTTCAGGTTCTTAGGATAGATACCCAGTAATGGGATGGCTGGGTCATAGGGTATTTCTATTTTTAACTTTTTGAGAAATGTCCATACTGTTTTCCACAGTGGCTGTACCAGTTTGCATTCCCACCAACAGTGTATGAGGGTTCCTTTTTCTCCACAACCTCTCCAACATTTGTCGCTCTTGGTTTTGGATGTTTTTGCCAATCTAACGGGTGTAAGGTGGTATCTTAGTGTAGTTTTGATTTGCATTTCCCTGATGATTAGCGATGATGAACATCTTTTCATGTGTCTATTGGCCATATTCATATCTTCTTTTGAGAAATGTCTGTTCATGTCCTCTGCCCATTGTTTGATCTGGTTGTTTGTTTTTTTGTTGTTAAGCCGTGTGAGTTCTTTATATATTATGGAGATTAACCCTTTGTCGGATAAGTGGCTTGTAAATATTTTTCCCAATTAGTGAGCTGTTTTTTTTGTTTCAATCCTGTTTTCCCTTGCCTTAAAGAAGCTCTTTAGTCTGATGAAGTCCCATTTGTTTATTCTTTCTATTGTTTCCCTCAACTGAGGAGTTATAGTGTCCGAAAAGATTCTTTTGAAACTGATGTCAAAGAGTGCACTGCCTGTATTCTCTTCTGGAAGACTTATTGTTTCAGGCCTAATCTTTAGGTATTTGATCCATTTTGAGTTTATTTTGTCGTGTGGTGAAAAAGAATGGTGAATTTTCAATCTTTTGCATGTGGCTGTCCAGTTTTCCCAGCACCATTTGTTGAAGAGACTTTCAGGCTTTGTTTTTTACCTTCCTCTGATTACAACTGTACTTCCACAATTAAATACAAATACATATGTAAATATTTGTATATTTCCATCCCCACAACCACATGATTATCTATATCAGATCTATTCCAATCATGAAAAGATCTCACCAGGAGCATCCATTTTTGCAAGGTAGTTAGAACAACCCTTTATTTCAGGCTGGGAGATTTACTCCCTGAATTCACTGAATAACTGACCCCCAGCTTGAACAGACAAATGCAACAACCCCTGAAAATGAATCCATTTACAGTACTATCCTAATGAAAGTATTTGTGCCCCAAAAGGATTCATCTCTATCTGTGGTGGCTATTATTCTCCTTGGGCTCATGAAGGCCTAGATGGCTAGTGCATAGCTAGGCAATAACTCCTGGGTTACCTAACTGTGTCCCTAACTATTCACCAATGAACTAAGATACCTCATTGGTCAACTTCCCTGAATTTACATCACTGAGTTAAAAAGGACCTACCAGGAGGCGTTCATGATTCAATATTCACTTCCTTTGGCAGGACACTACTTCCTTGGTTAGTAGTTAATGTTGAGAATATGATCAGGAACTTCTTACCTCTTGAAAATATAGCAGAATCTGCTGCTAGGTCAATAGCTGCTCCAAAAATTCCTTAGACTCTTAGGCCAATGTTGTTCATGATGATAGGATGCCTTTGATTTTCATTTTGCTGAGCAAGGAGGTATCTGTGCTGTGGCAGCACCACTTGCTACCTGTGGATTAACACTTCTGGAAAAGTTGAATCTCTGTTAAATAAGATCACTAAACAAGCCACTTGGCTCAAAAAGGTAATTCTTTCAACAAGGTGTTTCTTTTACATTTGATTTTGATTGATTTGGGTCGTGGAGACCATACCTCCAAAGGGCACTCCAAACGTTGGGAAATATCCTACTTATAATAATTATGGTAGTCTCCCTGACATGTTTTCTTATCTTAAAACCTTCAAATGCATGTTTGCAGTTGCTAAGTGCCAAGGAAGGCATTTCCCTAAGACTGCAACATCAGAAAAGGAACAAAGAGAATGATTAAATTTAAAGAGAGTGAACCTGAAGATTTGACCTGTCAATATCATAAGAGATTTAGCAAAAACATTATGACAGGAGAATACCACACAGAGAAGCAGAAAAAACTGTGAGAACTTTGGAATAGTAGCTAGCATTGGTGCCAGTGTCTTAATTTTTTGTTTTAATTGAGCTGGCATCCTTCATAATATTATATGTTCATCTGTACACTATAATTTGGCTTCTGTATGCACTACAGGGTTCTCACCACCAAAATCTAATTTCCATCCATCACCATACAGTTGACCCCCTTTACCCATTTTGCTCTCCCTTTACCTCCCTTCCCCTCTGGTAACCACCAATCTGATCTTTGCAGTCATGTTCTAGTTTTTGTATTGTTTTGTTTGTTTATTTTATATTCCACAAATGAGTGAAATCTTATGGTTTTTTGTCTTTCTCTGTCTGACATTTCATTTAGCATTGTTGATGCAAAACAACCAAAAACAACTCTACAGATAAGAGAGGTAAGTGAGTTTTACTTGAGCCAAAGAGAGGATTGTAACCTGGGAAGGCCCTTCCCAGAAAAGAAGAAAGCATTCCGGAGAAGCATGGTTCTCAGTACAGTCTTATATATTTTCAGAAGAAACAACATACATTAAACACACCCAAGCTACATGTTCAATCAAAGTTTCAAAGGGATGGTCAGTTGAAAATTAGCAGGTCAACATGACCTTCATGTCTGGAAAAGAACTAATGCTGGAGTTACCAATGGGGCATTACCAACAGGGCATAGCAGGGGAAGTATGCATTCTTATCTTAAGAAAGTGCATTCTTTACTTTAATAGTTAAAGCAGATGTACAATGCATGTTTGATAGGCCACAAGTCAGACTCTTTAGTTCAAGGTGAATCTGTTTAGAACCCAAATAGTTACCACATATACCTCAATATGTGACAATCTCTTGTCACATATTACCCTCAAGGTGCATCCATGAATGGCAGCATTTCGTCTTTTTCATGGCTAAGTGTTATATATACTGTGCGTATATACATACATAACATGTCTTCTTTATTCATTCATGCATCCATGGACTCTTAGGTTGTATCTCGGCTTTTGTAAATAAGGCTTCAGTTAATGAAGTGTTACATATGTCTTTTCGAATTAGCGTTTTTGTATTCTTTGTAAAGATACCCAGAAGTCGGAAAGCTGGATCATATGGTAGTTTTATTGCTATTTTTTAAAAATGAATCTCCACACTGTTTTCCATAGTGACTGCACTAACTTACATTTTGACCAGCAGTGTATGAAGGTTCCCTTTTCTACACATGCTCTCCAACACTTATTTCTTGTCTTTTTGACAACAGCCATTCTAACAGGCATGAGATGACATCTCACTGTGGTTAGATTTGCCTTGTTAAAAATAATTAGTGATGTTGAATATATTTTTATGTGCCTATAGGACAGCTGTATATCTTCTTTGGAAAAATGTCTATTTATGTTCTCTGTCCATTTTTTAGTCAGGTTTTTTTTGTTGTTGTTGAGTTGTATGTATTCTTTTTTATTTTGGATATTAACTCCTTATTTCATATAAAATTTGAAATATTTTCTTCTATTCAGTAGGTTGTCTTTTCATTTTGTTGAGAGTTTCCTTTGCTGTGCAGAAGATTTTGAGTTTGATGCAGTCCCATTTGTTTATTTTTGCTTTTGTTTCCCTTGCCTGTGGAGACATGATATTCCAAAAGGTACTGCTAAGACCAGTGTCAAAGAGCATACTGCCTCTGTTTTCTTCTAGGAGTTTTATGATTTCAGGTCTCACCTTCAAATCTTTAATGCAGTTTGATTTAATTTTTTGTATGCTGTATCATAGTGGCCTGGTTTCATTCTTTTGCATGTGGTTGCCTAGTTTTTCCAACACCATTTATTGAAGAGACTTTCCTTTCTCTATTGTATGCTCTTGCCTCCTTTGGCATAGATTAATTGTCCTTATATGTCTGGGTTTAATTCTGGGTTCTCAAATCTGTTCTATTGAACCATGTGTCTGTTTTTCTCCCAATAACCTGCCGTTTTGATTGTTAAAGCTTTGTAGTATGCTTTGAAATCAGGGAGTGTTGAGCATAGAATTTCAACCTGTGCAAAGTTTTGTTTGTGTTTTACATGTTATAGCTGAAACCGGAAGCTTCCGTTTTTACTTCATAAGTCACATACTGTAGCTACCTAGTCATTTGTCTCCATGCCTTTAGGTAAATTGTTTATTTATTCATTTTTTTGAGGAAGACTGGCCCTGAGCTAACATCCCTGCCCATCTTCCTCTACTTTATATGTAGGGCACCTACCACAGCATGGCTTTTGCCAAGCGGTGCCACATCCACACCCGGGATCCAAACCGGTGAACCCCAGGCTGCCAAGAAGCTGAAGGTGCAAATTTAACCACTGCACCACCGGGCCAGCTCTAACTTGTTTCTTTAAATACAAATAAATTCTTTAAGTTCATTTGAGTATACAATTTTCTCAACTTAAATGTAGAACAGATGGCCAATTATTCTCACATCCTTTGCAGGTCACTTAATATTTTTGTTGAAATCAGAAAAACTCTAAATCAAATAAGCCCCCTCAAAATAGTTTTATAAGCGGATGTTAGGATAGGATGGATTTCAGATTCAATTTCAATCAGGATAAAGCAGAATAGGTAAGCAGACTTATAAACATCATGTTTGCTTGTTTTGTTTGTTACTTCACATTTCACTGTCTATATTTTATATATCACAAAAATATTTTGCATATAAAATATATATAATTTTAAAAACACTTTATTGGGGGGCCGGCCTGGTGGCGCAGCAGTTAAGTTTGCTCATTCTGCTTCATGGGTCTGGGGTTTGCCACTTTGGATCCCGGCTTCAGACATGGCACCTCTTGGCAAACCATGCTGTGGTAGGCATCCCACATAGAAAGTAGAGGAAGATGGGCACAGATGTTAGCTCAGGGCCAGTATTCCTCAGCAAAAAGAGGAGGATTGGTGACAGATGTTAGCTCAGGGTTAATCTTCCTCAAAAAAAAAAAAAGAAACCACTTTATTGGATGCTCTAAGGCCATGCTATCCAAGTAGTAGCTATTGGCACCATGTTGCAACCGGGCACTAGAAACGTGTAGTCAAAGTGGACAGGTGCTCTAAGTATAAAATACACACAACATTATGAAGACTTAGATCGAAAACAATGTAAAAGATCACATTAACAATTTTGTGTTGCTTACACATTGAAATGATAATATGTCAATACAAATATAAATAGCATATCACGAATAATATATGTCCGAACATATATGTAATATATTTTTCAGTCTGTAGATAATGGGACTGAGCATGGGGTTGAGGATGATGTTGAAGGCTGCCAAAATCTCATCTTTTGCTGTCAGTAGAGATTTTGGGCCAAATATAGGTATAGACAAAAGTTGCATAGTAAAAGATAATTATAGTTAAATATTTTCAACAGGTGGTGAAGACCTTTGTCTTCTGTCTTTTGAATGCATATGGTAGACACCAAAAGAGACCTGGCCTTAGAAAAAACACTTAGAAAGTGATGCCAAGAAAAGGAAAGAGGGAAAAAGAGGCTTGTGCTCTAAAAATCCATGTCATCATAGAGCCAGGTGTCCATACATGCCAGAGGCAATGGACCTGGGACTTCACAGAAGAGTTGATCAATAGCCATGGACTGTCAGTAAGGAATGTAGAGGCTGTATATTGGGTGTGCCAAAGAGTTGATTGACACCAAAATCCGAGATCCTATGATCATCTCTACACTCATTCTTTTACTCATGCAGACAGGATAATGGAGGAGGTGGCAAATGGTCATGTAAAATCGTATATCCTGGAGGCCAGTAGTAAGGCTTCAGAATATACCATGATCAAGAAGAAACTTTGCACCCCACAACTCAGGCAGGATATGCCTCTCTGGCAAGAGAGGAAGTTAAATGGCATTTTGGAGATGGTGATTGAGATGTACATCAGGTCCATGAGGGAGAACTGGCTGAGGAGAAAGTACATCCTCGCATGGAGTTGGGGATCCAAGCATATGAGGCAAATCATGGCTGAGGACCCAGAAAGGTGAGAAAGAATATGAGGATGATGGCAACAAGAGAAGAAGGTCAGTTAGATTTGTGGGAAATAACGCCAGCAAAATGAAATCATTTGAAGACGGATTCCATTTCTGCAGGAAAACTCAGTGCTTTATCTTAATTGAAAGAAAAATAAAAACATAAACAAAACACAGAACATGAAATGAAACAAAACAGAAGCATGAACAGGAATTCTGACTTTATTAATGTTTGTTGAGGATGACTTGTTTTTCCTTCGATACTTCACCTTTTGTTCAATTGATTTCAATTTCTGAGTTGAAGCTTCCCTTCCAATTTTGCCGATAAGCATTTCAGCAAATGATCTTTAAGGATAAAGTCTCATATTATACCGAGCAAAGATAATCAAGATAAAGATAACATTCCTCTTCTCATAACTCCTGGCCAGGCACATAGCTCACAATTTATCAACAAGTCACAGGAATCCCTGTATTCCCTAACATCTGTCAATTTAATATGGTATATTGACAGCGGTAACTGGCTTACACGACTCAGAAACGTTTTGCATGCTTAAATTCTAAGTCTTTTGTTACCTAGCCGACTTCTACATCTTTAATTTCTGGTCTTCCTGCCCCACTACCACTACTCCAGCCAGACAAACCTTAATTCTCTGCCTCTTACTTTCTTTATCACTTCTGTGGCTTTCCTAAATATATGCCTATCATCCAAAATCAGTGTCTTGAATTATAAAGGTATTTATTGCATGCCTTACAAGATCTACCTTAATTATAAAATATTATTTCAATATTTTCTCTTATATAATGATGTTTCAATTTTCTGAAGCCATACAGAACTCAAAATCAAATGGACAAATTTTTATACACAAATTTCTTTTCATTAGGTAAAATAAATATGATAAACTTCACAGATTATATAATATATATTTTTGCATTCCATTTTCCACTACTTCAAGGAATAATTAGTATGATAATGAAAATATAACAAAGGTATCACAATTGTTGTTACCCTGCATATCTACTCTCTACCTGTACCTCTATCTATGTATATATCTATATTTATTTATCCCACTTCTATATCTTTGAGATGCTATACAATATGTGAAATTTCATTCACATTTCATCATGTATTATAATTCTCCCCCAAGCAAAATTCTGTCCATTTATGCATGAATATATCCATTATTCCAATATGAAAAGTAGAATTCATAGATGGGAAGAATAATCTTCTCAAATGCAGTTAGTGATGTAATCAGATTTTGAGCCTGTGTGACTGCTACAAATTTCTAGTTATTTCAATATTGCATGTTTCCTAATTGTTTTGTAAATGCTTTGCTCTGTGTAGAATATCTTAGTCAAATCAAATAGTGTAACTGTTACTCTTTTTCAAAAGATCATGTTTAATTCCACATTTCAGAGTAGATCAAAGCATACTGAGATTAGAGAGGATGTTTATTTCCCCCCTCTGTAGTTTAGTTTTTTGTTTTTGTTTTTCCCAGTAGATGGCAGCAGAATCAAGCAGTTGCACATTTGTTCTCAGAAAAGCTGATATGAGCAGGAAGAGGATCTGGATTTGCAGCTGATGTGCCTGTACTTACCTTCTTCAGACTTAATTGATTACGTAGAGCAGTAAAATTAAAATTGTGTACTAAATTTAGAGTAAAAAATCAAGAAGGGGTAAAAATGAATAACTTTTCCTTTCTGGAGAATTTTTCTAGTTTTTTATGCTTGTACCTTTCCTTGGAAATTTTTATATGTAACAATTTTTAGCCCTCTTCTCTTTATGTTACCTCAGTTCTGGAAATTTTTTGTTCCTTTCACTGTCTCCACAGCATGCAAAAACTGTGACTGTTGCACTTCGTACATTTCTAGTAGATGTTTGATTTATTCATTTACCTCATCTCTATGTGAGATTTCCTGCTTTCCATGTGTTTGTCTCTCTAAGGGAAAAACCTGATGCCACATTACATCCAAGATATTGATTTGGGTAATAATTTTAGGTTACTTATTTTTCAACAATAAGTAACAATTTATAGTTTGTTGCAATTATTCACATTTAATGACAAATCAACTGTTACTTCATATAACTTTGGTGAACATGAATAAAATTTTGAAAAAGAATTTGTCATAGAGAAATAAAAATTCATTTTTATAACTGTTTAGTTGACCGATGCTAACAACGAACAGTGCATAGTCAGAAGTATAACAGGTGCACAATATCGCTGTACATCAATGCTAGATGGGATTGTAGACATCCTCTGCTTTTTATAGCTTTCTAGAAATGAAAACGAACGACCTAACAGATGGAGATAAAACATACCGTCACCATAATTATAATACAATCATTCTCTCAAATGATATTCACTAAAGTTCTATTGAATGGCAGAACTGCTAGGTACTGAAATGCTTTGATGATTAAAACACGAGATTCAACAACCACGTAGTTAAAGTTTAGTGAATGTACAGTCAATAGACCCACAAACTCTAACTTGCAATCTGATGCTGTATACTTATTAGTACATTAAAGATAAAGTAGACTAAAGGGATAAATACAGATAGACAAGAGCACTCAAAAAAAACCACTATGTTGATGCAATATTCAAGCAGGCCTGGTTAAAGAATTTTCAATTCAGAGTGAAAAGAACATAAACAGTGAAACCTATTTAGTTTCTCAGGACAATAACAATGAGGCCAGGGTTTGTGAGGCACATGGCATTACGGCATTTGTGTAAGAAATGCCAGACCATGATAAGAACTTGGATTTAGTTCTGGGTATGATGGGAAGCCAGTGAGAGTACTACAATTTTAGGTACATTTCTGGAACTTACATGAGATGTTCTGGGTGAGTAGAGAGTTGTCAGGAGGGCTGTCTGTAGGAGACTAGTTAGGAAGGCATCAAAACAGCTCTGGAAAGAGACTACAGCAGTGTTTCTAGGTGGGGGCATCAGAGTTATTCATGGTTGGGGGCAGGGGTCTAGACTCTGTGCACATTTAATATTGATGTTTCTTTTTGTGGGAATTAAGTTCAATAATAAATGCACATCCCTTGGCATAGACCAAGTGAAGGATGCCTGGCAATCATTATCCTAACCTATTATGACCTTTACCAGGGTGCTGATATGGCAACATCAGTGAAATGGTTGCCTATCTCATCGTTTGTTCATGTCTGGCTCTCTCACCCAATTTTCAAGCTTGTTCCTTTTTGCCAGTAATTGTCCTGATTTTAAAACAGAAGGCCCTAAGGACTAGGCAAATCAGAACAGTTGGTGCCTCATTCAGGGATTGGGTGGTACCTGAGGAACCATTCTTTCTCTGTGGCCTCTTGCAGTGACTCTGACATGGTGGCTCTCAGCACTTTATGTGCCTGATAAAATAAACCAAAGTTTTGCCTTAAAATTAAATCAATATGATAGTTCATAATGATAAAATGTGGCCAGTTTAGTTTAAAAATCATTCTTTAGTATGCGTGTCCTGGAAATATGAGAAAAGAGCCTCTTGGGTAGTTTTCTTCGTTCTTCTGTTTAATCTAGGTTTAAATTTAGGGGAAGAAAGATTCCAACCATTCCACACAGGAGGGGTGTTTCCAACGGCAAGTGCTCAACAGACACAGCTGGCACTGTCTCTGTGTTCCATGTTTAGAAGGGAGACAAGTTCACCTTTCCCTTTGCTCATCCAGGGACCACTTATGTCCTGGTATTTTAATGAGTACTGAAATTTAGAAGAGAAAATAGTGTTCAAGTATTATTTTATTTCTCTATTTCGTTGAGTACAAATTTTCACAAAGGTTCATATAATTTCAGTAGGTTTATCCTAATTTATATAAATAGGGTTATATTAATGTATAAATCAATGAGCCAATTTGAGACATGATTAGATGAATGTTCTGCAAAAGTATAATTTCTCAAAAGTTAAATATGTGACTCTCACATAAATATGGGATGAATGAACATATATCAAATGTTTATTTAAATCATCCATGAGCAAGCAAACAGGTGTCAGAAATGGTTCAAAAAGCATTTGTGTTGATCAGTACATTTTATAAACCTCTGAGAAAGACACACTGAAATATATGCTATTGATTTTTATTTTGACGTTTGCTATTTGTTGCTTTATGAAAAGTATTTGGGCTGGAGTTGTGCTGTCTTGAGTTAGGTATTTCAATTTTCCAGGTAAGGGAGGCTCTGATAATACCACACCTGGTTAGGTTCTGGTTAATAGTTTGCCCCGAGGGCAAGCTTGTTAAGAAGAACAGAATGCTCTGATGCATTTCAAAGCTGTTTTATTTCCTGTCCAGCTGGAGGCCTGAGAAGAAACCACACAATTGATGTCAGGAGAAAAAAAATACTTCTGATTGCTTGGGTTTTTGTTTTCAGTTTACAGTAAAATTAGTTGATTTCTTGATTCATTACTGGGCACAAATATATGTGTTAACATGCAACTTCACAGATTAAGGACCCTGATTAGTAGTAAATAGTAAGTCAAACACAGATGCATTCACCTCAAAGCCAAATAACCTTTGAGCGGGCCTGTTAAACAATGCTACAGTATAACATTGAAAGGAAATAATGCTCTTCCTTTGCTGTTTTAGGTAATTTTTCTTTACACTTAGGCGAGAACCAGCATAGACTCTGAGGTAGACATTTTTTTTTTTCCATTGGAAACGATCATGATGATGATAATGTAGGGGATCAAAATCGGCCACCTCAAAATGTGTCTAACTGGCTTAATTTTAAAGCTAAAGACTCTGAAAGAATCTTTCACCATTCCCTTAACTGCCTAAAGGAATTTAAGTTAGAAGACCTGTCCGCAGGACAAGCCATCACCATAGATAATTCTCGGTATCCATAGACCGTGAGGGTCCTTGCTAAACCCATCCTTATCAAAGTTCTATCTACTGAGTGCTTGCCTTTCCATTTTCAAGTGAATTGTCTTCCTCCCCTTTGAAGCCCCAAAACACTATCCCTAATCTCTTCCTTTGTCTTTAGCTGAAGATGATATTTAAGTTGACAGCTTCAGCCATTCTGCTTGAGTCACTCAGTTTTCCTGGGTTTCTTCCATGCATACATGTTATAAACCTTTGACTTTCTCCTGTTAGTCTGTCTCATGTCACTTTAAATCTCAGACCAGCCAGAAGGACGTAGAGGGTAGAGGAATTGTCTTCCTCCCCTACAATAACAGTGAGCATTTATACAGCATTTACAATGGGCCAGATACTCTTCCAGATACTTTACAAATATTTCACTTAATCCTTCCAGTAATGTTACAAAGTGAATAATGTTATTATTCACATATGATAGAAGAGGAACATGAAGCTTATTTATAATTGTCATACAAGATCACAAAATGGGTGAGGAATACAAACAGGATTAAAATATACACAAACAAAATTGGGAATTCAAGAGTTTATAGGCTATCAAAGCACTGACACCCAGTTCTTGCTGCAGTAAAAGTTCACCTTCAGATGATTCATTTAAAGAAGTATTCTTCAAAGTGTAATTAGCAAGCCCTTTGGGTGATTCAGATGTTCCCTAAAGTTTGAGAACCTTAAATCTAAGGTGATTTAGATGTACATTCTTCCACTGTGCTACCACAGGATAAAAATATTCCTTTAAAACACTAACATTGTTTGCATTCTTGTAGAACGTAAAAATTCGTAGATGGATGGGCTGTTTTGAAGATTAAGTATGATGCATGTAAGTTTATTTAGAATGCTGAGCATACTTGCTAGCATGTAGAAATGCTTAATAAATAAAATCTATTATTATTATCATCACACTAAGAAAAAATGATAATCTGTCTATTTCAGGCAATTAAGTTACATTTGTACAGTTCAAGAAGTGGAACTCCAGATATTACCTCCAATAAGTCTGTGCATTGCTGTTGTCCTTAACAGTGACACATTTCTTCACCTTCCTATTCAGGGTTCTTTTGCTTTTAGCAAAACCTAGGAGGTAAATAAATTAATGGCCCCATTTACTCTTTAAGAAATACTTAAATCTGTGTTCCTTTGCCAAAGGTGATTTGCCTTTGAAAGTGTCATTGCACTGGGAAAGGTATTTTGTAGTTGTGGGAAACTTTAAGTGGTCTTATAGGACTTCAAAATAAAAATGACATGAGGCCAGGAGCAGAAAGAAGTACACTCAACACTGATGTAAGCAAACATTTGTAGTCAAATTGTCAGAAAGTACCATCTACACGCCTCATGGATGAGGACTCTCTACTAAGGAGGTGAGTTTAATTTGTTTCGGAATTATTTTTCATTATGCTAGGAAGTCATTTGAATTGATTTATATTTATCATGTGTTTGGTATTTTAAACTTAATCTTGAGTTTCAGAATAACTTTTGTAAAACTGTTTACTCTTCTCACTTACTGTTAGGAAGAAAAAAAAGGAACATAATTGCTAAGATTCTGTCAATTACTCTATCAGAAATGTTTTCTTCTTTTAAAGGGATAAATTGTCACAGGTAAATGCAGTCATAGAGATTTAATTACTCCAACTCTTCCATATTTTTGTATTTGTTCCTTATACATTCCTATTCTATATTATATTTCATTGTATTGATAGACTGCATGTATTTATTAACTCTGCTTTTGATGAGCATTTGGATTGTTTTCAGTTCAGGTCTACGGTGAATTAAACTGCTATAAACATTTCCATAATTGTCATTTAATGGACTGAGCTTATGTTTCTGCTTGGTAAGTAGACCACAGTGGAATTATTGGTTCATAAATTATAAGAATGTTGAGCTGTACTAAATAACACAAAAATTTTTTCCAAGTTTTTTATGCCAACTTATACCCTATTGGCAATTTTCAATTGAGAATTGAGAGTTCCAGTTCTTCAAAACCTTGCAAACACTGGTATTGTTAGTCTTTTTAATTTGAGCCATTGCAATGAGTTTTCCATTGTAGTTTTTTTTTTACTATTTTGTTGAGATCATAATAGTTTATAACATCGTGATATTTCAGTTGTACATTATTATTTGTCTATCACCATATATATGTGCTCCTTTACCCCTTTGTCCAATCAGCAAACCCTTTCCCCTCTGGTAACTGCTAATCTGTTCTCTTTGTCCATGTGTTTGGTTACCTTCCACATATGAGTGAAGTCATATGGTGTTTTCCTTTCTCTGTCTGGATTAATTCACTTAACCCTCAAAGTCCATCCATGTAGTTACAAATGGGATGATTTTGTCTTATTTTTATGGCTGAGTAGTGTTCCATTGTATATATATACACCATATCTTTTTTATTCATTCATCAGTTGATGGGCACCTGAGTCACTTCCACATCTTGGCTATTGTGAATAATGCTTCAATGAACATAGAGATGCATAAGTCTCTTTGGATTGTTGATTTCCAGTTCTTTGGATAAATACCAAGTAGTGGGATAACTGGGTCATACGGCATTTCAATTTTGAATTTTTTGCGAAATCTCCATACTGTTTTCCATAGTGGCTGCACCAGTTTGCATTCCTACCAACAGTGTATGAAGGTTACTTTTCTCCATATCCTCTCCAACATTTGATATTTTTTGTCTTGGTAATTATAGCCATTCTAACAGGTGTAAGGTGATATCTCGCGGTAGTTTTGATTTGCATTTCTTTAGTAATTAGTGATATTGAACAACTTTCCATGTGGCCTTGCTATCTGTATATCTCCTTTGGAAAAATATCTGTTCATATCCTCTGCCCATTCTTTTATGGGGTTATTTGTTTTGTTATTGTTGAGTTGTATGAGTTCCTCATATATTTTATATATATATATAAACATACATTATACATATTATATATCTCTAGATATATCTCTCCATATATCTATATATCTATATATCTATAGATATATATATACTTCTTGTCAATATGTGATTTGCAAATATCTTCTCCCAGTTGGTGGGTTGTCTTTTTGTTTTGTTTCTGGTTTCTTATGCCTTGCAGAAGTACTTTAGTCTGATGAAGTCCCATTTGTTTATTTTTATTTTTGTTTCCTTGCCTGAGTAGACATGGTATTCAAAAAGATACTTCTAAAACTGATGTCAAAGTGCATACTACCTGTATTTTCTTCTGAGTTTTATAGTTTCACGTCTCACTTTCAAATTTTTAATGCATTTTGAGTTAATTTCTGTGTATGGTGAGAGACAATGGTCTACTTTCATTCCTTTGCATGTGGCTGTCCAGTCTTCCCAACACTATTTATTGAAGAATCTTTCCTTTATCTATTGTATGTTCTTAGCTCCTTTGTCAAAGATTAGCTGTCTGTAGATGTGTGGTTTTATTTCTGGCCTTTCAGTTCTGTTGCATTGATCCATGTGTATGCTTTTGTTCTAGTACCATGCTCTTTTGATTACTATAGTTTTCTAGTATACTTTGAAGTCAGAGATTGTGATACCTCTAGATTTGTTCTTTATTCTCAAGATTGCTTTAGCTATTCAGAGTCCTTTGTTGTCCCCTATGAATTTTAGGATTCTTTGTTCTATTTCCATGAAGAATGTCATTGAGATTGTGATGAATCCATAGATTACTTTAAGTAGTATGGACATTTAAACTTTGTTATTCTTCCAATCCATGTTTATAGAATATCATTCAATTTCTTTGTGTCACTGTTGATTTTTTAATGTCTTATAATTTTCATTGCATAGGTATGTCACATCCTGGCTTACATTTATTCATAGATATTTTAATCTTTTTGTTGAGATTGTAAGTGGGATTGTATTCTTGAGTTCTCTTTCTTTAGATTTGTTAATGAAGTATAGAAACACAATTGATTTTTGTAACTTGATGTTGTACCTTTCAACTTTGCTGTAGTTGTTGATTATTTCCAATATTTTTCCAATGGATTCTTTCAGATTTTCTATACATAAAATCATGTCATCTGCAAGTAGTGAGAATTTCACTTCTTACATGCCACTTGGATGCCATTTATTTCTTTTTCTTGCCTAATTGCTTTGGCCAAAACTTCCAGTGTTGTGTTGAATAAAAGTGGTGAGAGTGAACACCCTTGTCTTGTTCTTGTTCTCAGATTGATGGCTTTCAGTGTTTCCTCATTGAGTATGATGTTTGTTCCCTTAATAGAGAAACCTCAGTCCTTTTGAACACAGACATAGATATTTTAACAGACATAGATATTCTGTTCTAAAGGTAAACTTATCAAAGTTAAAGAAAAACCTTGTATAACCTCTTTATCAAGAGCAGACTAACACTCCAGGAAAATTGTCCATTTAAGAGAGGTAGAAAACCAAATTTTAATTTTTGCATCAGCTTATTTTTGACATTAAAATTCATTTACTTGGGGTCAAGACAATGTATGAAGAATTTAAAGAAAATGAGAAAATGCTAAATTCTTGGGTTTGAAACTACTGGTCTGTGAAAATGTGTCTATGTATGTGGAAGTGTGTGTGTGTGCATACAGTATGTCCCATAATTATGCCTTTGTGAAGCTTTTCTAACTTTACAAATGTAAATGCTACTAATATAAAACACATTATTTGGAGATTTAATTATATTTTCATTGTAATTATTTTAAATAATAGTAAATGGTTAGTTTGAATTTTTGTGTCACTCGTTCTGAGTGAAAATGCCAAAGATTGATGGAAACAATAAAAACTTAAATATTCAAAATTAAATAAGTATAAAATAAAGTTATACTTCTGTATAGATGAAAGTAGAAAACTTATTATGGGGGACGGCCTATTGGCAGACTGTTTAAGTTTGCATGCTCCATTTTAGTGGCCGAGGGTTCACAGGTTCAGATCCCAGGTGTGGCCCTAGCACTGCTCATCAAACCACACTGTGGCAGCATCCTACATAAAATAGAGAAAGATTGGCACAAATATTAGTTCAGTGACAATCTTCCTCAAGCAAAAGGAGGAAGATTGGCAATGGAAGTTAGCACAGGGCCAATATCCCTTAGAAAAAGAAAAGTTATTATGTGGAAAAATGAAGCAGAGATTTGCACAACATGGATGAAGCTGAAGGGCATTATTCTCAACGAAATAAACCAGAGAGAGAAAGACAAACACTGCATGATATCACTTATATGTGAAATCTAAAAAAAAAAAAAGGTGAAACTTATATAAACAGAAAGTAGAAAGGTGGTTGCCAGGGGCTATGAGGTGGGGGGGAAAGGGCGAAACATGTAAAAGGGGACAAACTTTCAACTCTAATATCAAGAGCTTCTGAGGATCTAACGTGGTGACTAGAGTTGAGAACACTGAATTGTACAATTGAAATCAGCTAAGAGAGAAGTACTTCAATGTTCTCACACACACAAAGTCAATACGTGAGGTGAAAAAATATTGGAGGTTAGTACAGAGGAGAATCAGGGCACGAATCCCTGGGAACAAGCCCAAATTTCCAGGAGAACTTCAGACTTTCAAAGGCCATGAGATAGGTGGGTTGAAAGCAAGAATCCAGGAGACGCAAGGAACCGGGTGACATCTGGCTTCCAGGTGGAAGGAATAGAAAACTACCCAAGGTCTAGAAGGCCCAGGAGGGTGGAGGGAGACAGTTGTAGGCCAGTTGGTGGGGGAGGGGCTGTGGTCCAATCTGCTTCCCTGCTGTCCCCTCCCCCCCTCAGGAGCCCTTGTGACACCACCACAGTTCCATGATGAGGGCGTGGGGTTCTAATCTCCAAGTCAATCCCAGTCCTCAGTTGCTTGAGAGTAGAACTGTATTTGAGATATGGAAACTCCTATCTTATATATAAAAAGCATTGTTGTTACCTGGCTGAGCTCCAGTTCTGCTTCCTGGGTGATTGCGACCATCCTCCACATCCTGTATGGACTGGGGCTCTTCCTCCTGTTCCTCCCCTCCCTCCAGAGGAATTTGCCCTTACAACCACCTTACAGAAGGAGAAACGTCAGGAAGGTAAGAAATCCTGGACCGAGACCCACCAGAAGATGAGTCTCCCTTCTTTTTTACTATGATTTCCCCTTCTCTGAATCAACTAGAGGGACTCTGGGGATGGGAAACAATAGAACATCATCCTTCTAGGGACAAGCCAGGTTGGGTGGGCAATGGTGAGAGTGGGCACAAGGATTTCCATCTGAAGATGTCAGAGCAGGAGTGCTGGTGTGGCAGAGGGCTCCAGAGAAAGTCCCCAGGCCAGTGAAAAGTGGCCAAGGATGGGATGCTGTGTGGGATCTGTGGGAAGGCAGGCCCTGAGCACTTGTTCCCCAGCCACCTTCCTGGGGCAGGTGTCTTGACCAGGCCTTTCCTCTGTAGTGGCTGGTCTGAGGGCAGAGCTGAGCCCCTGACAGCCTCTGAGCAGGACCTGGAGTGGGGCTGTGGCCTCAGGAAACAAAGTCCTCCCTGAGGAAGCTCATAAGATTCTGTACATCTGAGAATGTATGCGTTTCTTGAGCAGAGAAACAGTGACAGAAGATCCATGCTGGTCCCACATGGGGACCTTCTTATGATCCTCAAAGTAGGAAGACAGCAAATATCCATTTTGTGTTCAATTCTCCACTTCAAAAGTAAGGAAAAGGGAAGACACACCCGAGAGCCCACGGAGTTCAGTGTAGACAGTCATCTTGCTCATGAATGCTGGGTGTCTGCAGCGGGTCCAGAGAGAGGAGAGGGAGCCTTGGGTCTCAGACCCCAAAGTTTCTTGTTTTTTCTCTCCTCTCAGTGTCAAGTGGAGCCAAGAGGGAGGAGCATCAGGAGCAGGAAGAAAAGGGGAGCTTTGAAAGGTAAGCTTCTGCCATTCAGCCCTGGGCTCCAGAGCTGGCCTCCATATCCTGTCCCTGAGCACACAGCTCCATGGGCTCAAGGATGCCAGGGGCAGAGCCTGTCCCTCAGGAAACAGTGTCCTCTGGGAGGCACCCAGGAAGGAGACAAAAACCCAGATACTTGCCAGATTCTGTGCTAGAAACCAAGGCCCAGGCCAGCAGGCATCTGGAAATGGTTGTTGCCCAGCAGGGGCATGTGGGCTGTGGTGGAGGTGGAAGCACTTGGTCAATGACAAACCTCAACCAATCAGCAGCTGTGCCAGCCCCGTCAGGGATCCCGTGGCCTTAGACACTAGTGCCTGGGCTCCAGAGTCTGACCTCAAACACTCTCCCCTAAAGGCACATTGCACGCAGCCTCCTCTAAGAGCCCTAGGCCCCTGTCTTCAGCTCTGTGACACAGTCTCTGATTTCTAGCTTACAGAGCTGGCCAGAAAGACCTGACAGAAGTGCGGGGCCAGATGTCCCTTTCGCAAAGGTCAGAAATCTTGCCCTTCTCTCCTGGACTTCTTGTTCCCAGGGTCGCTGATGTGCCCCAGGGCTTCAGGAAGTTTGGGGCTGAGCTGGGAGGGGAGCCATGGGGACAGGGTTGGCAAAAGGCCTGGGGTGAGGGACAGCAGGAAATTCAGTGAAGTGGAGGTGGGGCCAGGGAGGGCCATGTGTCTCAAGGGGCCACCCCCACCTGGTCTGCCCTGCTGTCCCAGGGCCTCGGGCTCCTGGCTGCAGCTTGTGCCTCCTGTCTCCCGCAGCTCCCTGGGGTGGCTGTCTTCTAAAGGATGTTTCCATCACTTGTCATCTCAAGACTCCCCAGGGGAGGCCTGCAAGACAGCTTCTGCCAGAGTCTGCCAACCATGCGGGAAGCCTGTGGAAGGTGTTCCTCTCACCACGACTCCAGCCCTTTTCCTTGCTCCTCTGACCCAGCCCACTCTACCTTTGGCCTCCACTCTGCCAGCAGAACCTCCATCTGACTTCACCAGAATCCCGCTAGGCCCTGTTGCCACGAGCTCAGCTCCAGCTCACTCCTGTTGGCCATTTCCCAACTCAGGCCTCGGCCACATGAGCTGTCGCATTGAGTTCCTCTCCTGGTGGAACATAATCAAGGTCTTGTTCTTCCCCATGTCATCATACTTCGAGTCCCAGCAAGGGCACCTGTCCTGCCACCGACCAGTGCCCTCATTCTGGGGAGGCCCCACAAATAGGGAGGGAGAGACTGATAGCCCCTAGGTTGCCAACCCTGATGTCCAGAAGCTGCTCGAGACAGAAATCACAGAAAGAATACAAACGAAGTTCTGGGGAAAAGAAGAACAAGATGATCCACACACTCCTCAGATGCTCGAAGCACACAGTATCATGTCTGGGCTGAATTTCCGCTGGGGCCTACCCCTCCTGTCTTTGGAGCCTGCAGATCTGAAAGCATGTGAGGCTCAATACTC
The DNA here is from genome assembly GCF_041296265.1 of Equus caballus. NCBI lineage: Eukaryota > Metazoa > Chordata > Mammalia > Perissodactyla > Equidae > Equus > Equus caballus. Next base: position 9,049,836 of record NC_091704.1, read on the forward strand.
GGCCCTTCCACGGTCCCCTTTTAACCCTGCAGCCACCTGTGATTCTGGGGCCCACTTGAAAGCTGACTTTGCACAGTTCATGGGAAAACCTCTTGAGTCTCCTCCAGGTGACAAAGTCTTAACTTTGACAACAAAAGCATCAGTTCCCAGCCTGGCCCATCCCCTCCCTGCTCCCTCACCTGTGTGTGAGGAAAATCAGAATGCCCTGGGAGGGACCTTACCTGGCGATGGCAGTGAGCCCTCAGAAGCCCCTCTCTTGGGGCAGGAGGGCTGGCTGACTTCTCCAACCTTCACATTCAGCCTCTCAGAGAGAAAAGGGCAGAGTGGGACCATCGTGGGGGCCGAGCAAGGCCATCTAGAGCTGAGTTCAGGGTGCCCAGTGGCCAGGAATGAGCCTCGGGAAGAGAGTAGAGGTGGGGCCTCACCAGAGCCCTGCCATGGGGTGGCAACACTGGAGGGGGAGTCAGGGTCCCAGTCTTGGACCCAGGTCAGGGGAATAGGAGACACCCTCGGGACCAAACCCTTCCAGCCCCTGCCTGAAAAGGAAGAGGTTTATCACAGCAGCCCTTTCAGAAAAATGTTGAGATGCCTCCTGCCCTGCCTGAGGCCCAACAAGGAGGAAGCACTAAAGGACCACCTTGCAAAGGCAAGCCCGCATCAACCACCACCCAGAGCCAGGCACAGGTCACACACAGCTCGGCGTTGGATGGCAGGGCTGTTCAGGCGCCATCGACAGTGACATCATTTGTCCGGGTCCTGGGAGAAAACTGAGGCTTGCAGAGAACTTCTGGCCTCCCAGTCGAAGCATCTTAAAAACCATTTCAGGCCTGGGAAGCTGGACATGCCTGTTACCAAGACGTTGCCTCCTCCCCAGAGCAGAGAATAACAATGACAGAGGACAGTCCCCAACCTACCTCCAGGGACCACAACTCTCCAAATACGAGGGAATGGATCAAAACAGGCATGGCAACTGGACCTTGCCATCCAGGCAGCCATGGTCCCCAGCCAAACCCTGCCAGCCTGGGCTGAGTGTGGCAGCTGCCTCAGCCAATCCATTACCTGCCATGTTGTCTTCAGATATGTGTTTCTTGGGATGAGTAGACTGTGCCTGACACACCTTTCCTCATTGGAATGCTTATCTCCCCAGACAGGGAAGTGGAGGAACAGAAAACCTGGTTTTACTCCTGAGTCCGTCCTCTGTGCTAATGATGTCTTCCAACCCCAATTTTCCCCAAATATGTTTTTTCTCCTTAGAGGTCATGGCTTCTGTTTGTGCTCTGCTAGTGGTAAAAACGTGGTCAGGCTCTCCCCTTCCTAAGTGTCTCCTTTGGCTTCCAGAAGGGACAGGGCCATGGGGGGAGGCTGACTGCAGTGAGGCTCACCTTCCCTCATCCCTACTCCCTCATTGCACCTGAAGTCCACATCAAGCCATCCTTACAAAAACAAATGGAAGGTTTAGGATATTTCCAGATGAGCCAAACCTCTAAACGCCAGCCCAACATGGACCCCGCCGGTCCTCTCCTGCGTTCTCTGGCCCTTGAACTTGTGGGGCTGTAGGGAGGGGGTTTGCAGAGGCTCCAGGAAGTGTAGAGACAGGTTAACAAGACACAGAGTGGGGAGGGGAGTTTGGGGCAGTGCTGGCTTTGAGTCCAGAGGGGGAGGAAGCTTGTCCTGCACCCCGAGCTCTTGGTGGGAATAGATGACGCTGCCCAGGGAGCTTCTTCTCTCCCTGCTGAAGCTGCCATGGAGATGGACCTGCACATCGCTCTCGGCCCAGCGTCACCCTCCCTCTGTCACAGTATGGAGCAGCAGCGATGAAGAGGACTGTGCTGTCGGCTATGAGGGCAGGCGGGTGGGGAGCATGGACGCTGCTCTGGGCCTGTCCCCTCTGCCCAGAGGAGTGCAGGGCCCTGCTCTCCTGCACCTGCCTTCTCCTCCTGGGGAACGGAGTTGGGGGTGACTGTGTGGCGTCACCATCTGATGGTGGGACACTATGCGCCTGGAGTGGGACTTGGGGGAAGGAAACAAAGTGCCACCAGAGTTTAACCACTTACTTACTGAATGACATCTTTTGCTTTTTATAATTTTACCCGTTATAAATAAAGCTGCTATGAACTTCTTTGTGAAGGTTTTTGTGTGAACTTAAATTTTTCTGCACAGTAAATATCAATGGCAATGAGTAACGAAGGTTTGAAAATGGGCCTGCCTCCAGGATCTTAGAAGGAAATGCAACATGTGTTAGAGGTTGAAAGGTTGAAACAGGGCAGAGAGAGTAACTCCAACATCATATCTTGGATTTGAGCCATTTCCTGAGGAAAAGTCCATTACCTGACGCACGACACAGATGCCGAGGAGGTGGGAGGGACAGGTATCTCCACATTTACTAAAACACTGTCAGAACGTATTTGGGGAGGAGACCCTTGACCTTTAACCTGTCAGAAGCTCTTTGTTCTTGGTCTCCAGAGAACATTAATTAGACAGAGATCCACACCTATGGAGGAGGTCCTCTGAATGGACTGGATTTCCACTTGAGTTAAGAAGAAACTGATGGTTGCTGTGGACTCAAATTACTTGTCAGTGAACAGATAATTTCAGTTTCTCATTTGAATATAGCACAGAATCACAAAATTAAATGATAACGGAATCCCCTGAATCCGAACAGAGCAAGAAAATGTCAGTGTGTTCCCGGCCTTCCTTTCGTTTCTCCAGGTCCTACTGAAATAATGAATATTCAATAGAACAGAAAAGGGAAACTTTCTGAAACTCGTCTTAATATCGGAGCCACAGACACTTCCCGTGCTTATGTCTTCTCTTATGAACAGAGAGGGGAATCATCATGTATGTCAGGGAAGTAATCCAATGATCCTAAATTTGGGGTGGACGGTCTTTATTTAATACCAGGGGTTCCTCTCTACTATACAAACTGTTCCAGCTGGATTAGATTTTCTGGAAGAGTTTTATCATTGATTTACATTTTAATACACATTCCCTCCTCATCCTTTCTCTGATCTGGGAGGCAGGCCAATTCAGGGAACACGCATGAGGCCTGAGTCAAGTCAGTCCCTGCTCTGGGCAGCTGGCTGCGAGGAGGCCCTGAGTCCAGAACTCTTGTGTGCGAGAGCCTGAATGTGGGACTCTGATCACAGTCATGCCCTAGCCAAGGGTCCCAATTAGGAGGAATGGCTCCCCGTCCGCTCTGCAGATCCCAGGAGGCAGCTGCTGTTTTGGGTGCAGCTCCACCTGTGGGATGAGCCCACCAGGAAGTCACAAAGCAGACCACTCCTCTGAGTAGCTGCCGCCCACCCGAGTGGTGTTCCTTTCGTTTCTGCTTTCCTTAGCGGTAACATGAGGTCCCAGGCTGCATCATAGAGACATTCCAACAGCTGGCCTCCCTGGGAATTGCTAATTTTGGCACCATCTCCTTACATTCTTCCCTGGAAAGTAGTGAATTTGTAGTCACCCAGAGGATCTTCAGGGACTCTTTGGCGGGGTGTCTTTAAAACGAGCCCTAATGTCTTTACAAGAAATGGACATGGAGGTCTAGAACAAGTACCGAACAGGGTTAGGTTTTAAACTTCATGGAAAGTGAGAAAATCAGCTTGGGATTGTCAAGAATATGATGCAATGGGAAAATAAGTCATCTAAAATACTGAATTGCACCAACTTTTTCTTCATTGACTGAGATGATCATTGGATATCTCTCCATCATTCTGTTAATGTGATCCATTATGATGATTAATTTTTTTGAATATGAAAACAACCTTGCCTTCAGGAACTCAACTCTCTTTAAAGGTTTTTGTGTCTATTTGCATTTTCCCAAGAATTTTCATTTCTTTATCTGAAGCGCTGATGGATTTCCCTCATCCTCTTTCATTCCCTCCACCTTGCTGGAGTTTACCACGTGTTCCCATGCAGACATCAGCATTGTCCTTCCTAGCAGAGGAGTCTGGGATCAAAGAAACAGGCAAACTGGGAGACTGAGTTGGAGGACGTGGCGTAGCTGTTAACGAGACCAGGAACCTCACGTTTCAGGAAAGCCACAATCTCCTTCATGAATAGAGATGCACAACTGGTAAACGAATCGTAAGCAGAATGTAGCACAGTGAAGATGAGAAGATTTGTGATACTAAAGTGAACACATGCATTGTGTCCAGATCCAACGACAACGCATATCATTTGCAGTTCAGAAATGAGGAAAAGTAGTAGGATATTTCTTCAAAATGGTACTTTATTATCAGGATGAAGGCTAAAAATTTCAGTTTGGTGGCCTATTAATGAACACAGGATGATTCTTTTGCGTTTCCCTTATTTCTTTCGCAGTCCTATGTTGCTGCACTAGGCATATCTGAGTGCCCAGTATCTACTTATTGGCTTATCAGAAGGCCATCCTTATGATATAAACACAATCAGGTCAAAATTGTGTTGACCTCTGTGGGGTCAAGAACACAAGACTGAGAGTCAAGGGACTGTGTGATAGGCCTACCTCTGCCACAAACTAGACATATGACCTTAGGCAAGTAAGTCATGTGGCTCTGACCATCCCTAGGTCTTGTGTGGAAGTGGTGTTCCTGGGCCCACAGAATCTCAACATTCCTCCAAGATGCTTGAACCTGTCCAAAATACTTGCTCTCCAAAAATCTGCTATCCAGGAGAAAAGTCAGACACATCCATAGATGATTGTGCTATCAAGCAAATGCTAAAAGTGGTTTAATAGAAGTGGAATGAAGTATGTGGAGATATGGACTTTGCAAGTTTCTCTGAAATGCTCTTAAAGGAGGCAATTATTGAATTTTACTTTCAATCACAGTTCAGATGTTACAGAACTGTGGGGAAGGTGTAGAGTGAAGGGAAACCTTGATCAGAGCAGGAAAGTAGGGTTGAAAGGCTTAGCATCTTCAGAAGCCGTGAGTCCACAGACTGTATTGGTGGGGAGTAACCCACTGGGAATGTGCTGGTAAGAATTCCCAGACAGAATGCAGAGCTACGGGTTGCCCCACTGCTCACAGTAATTCCATGTTCAGAGATACCTGCAATGCTCTTTCTTGCATCAGATCCTAGAGATAAGTATTATTTCTGCCGCACACGAACTATTAAACCATTCAATGGTCTATATTTTAAGTGGAACCATGCCTGACACTTCATAAGTTCTACATAAGTGTTTTTACACCGAAAGTAAATAGAATAACTTCCCAGAAAGCCCACTCCCTTGCTTGATGTGCTCTGTGTGTTTCTTAATTTGTCCCAACATCATTTCGTGACAGGAGGCAATAAAGTAGCAGACTGGAGTTGCAGTCCCAGCTCCAGAAAAAGGTCTTTGTTGGACTTAAGAAGAATGAAGTTGTTTTAACTGTTGAGAAAGACATTAAAGATCATTTTGGTGCCTGCTAAGAGAGTTACTCTGTTGCAAATTCTTCTTTGATCACACATATTCATAAATCGGGAACATATTTATTAGATTAAGCTAGGAAGAACAACTTGTACCTTAATTCTTTTGGTATAAGTAAGATTAACTTATTATCAAGTAAAAGAATCTCTCTCCATAGATGTGTGTATGTGTAGTTGTGTAATAACTATAAAATTGGATATCTAAGCACTACCTGTCCAAGTCAAAAAAATTAACATGTTGATCAAAAAATACAATCCCTAAGTGAACCCCCAGTTCTCACTGAAAAAGGGATGTCTGATGATGTCACCAGGGAATTCCTCTAGGACTCAAAGGGCCCTCTTTTTCCAGGTTCAGGCAAGACTTGAGTCTCCAGTGGCCCGGAGCAGGCAGGAGGGGGAAGGCAAGGCCAACTCTGAGAAAGAGAACACGTGGAGGGCAAACCAGGGAGACCAGAAAGGGCTGCTAAAGACTGGACTCAAACCCAGGCCATGGACCCAGCCCCAACGTCCGCTCTGAAGAGCAGCACTTTAGCTCATTTGAACCGTGCCTGGCTTCAGGGTGGGCCACACAGCCGTCTAAACTCTGGAAACTGAAGACTGTCTATTTTAGGCAGAATAAGAAGAAATAGGGTCAAGACAACATAAGAGAGTAAAGAAAATGGGAATATGCTTAATTCTCTGGTTTGAAAATACTGAATTGGTCTGTGCAAATGTGTCCATGCCTGTGTATGTGTGGGCGTGTGTGTGTGTCTGTGTGTGTGTGTCCAGCATGTCCCATAAATCTTGGTAAAGGCTTTCTAACTTCAGAAGTAGAAATGCTACTAACATAAAACACATTATTGGGAGGTTTAATTACTTAAATTTTTATTATGCTTATGTTAAATAAATGAATAGTTTGAATTTTTGGGTGAGTCGTTCTGAGTGAAGATGGCAGAGGTTGATGGAAATAATAACAACAGTAATATTCAAAAAGATGTAAGTATAAAATAAAGTGGGACTTCCAGATTTACGAAACTAAAAACTTGTTATGTGGACAAATGGAGTTGAGATTTGCACAACATGGATGAACCTGGAGGGCGTTATGCTCAATCAAACAAGCTGGACAGAGAAACACAGATACTGCCCGGGGTCACTTACATATGAACTGTAAAACAATAAAAGAAAGGTCAATTCACAGAAACAGAGAGAAGAAAAGTGGTGGCCAGTGGCTGTGGAGTGGGAGGAAGAGGGAGAGACAGGTAAAAGGGGACAAACTTTCAGCTCTGAGATCAAGAAGCTCTGAGGATCTCATGTCTGACGTGGTGACTAGAGTCGAGAACACTGAATTGTATAATTGAGATCAGCTAAGAGAACAGCACTTCAGTCTCCTCACACACACACAGTCAATAAGTGAGGTGAAATCCACAATCAGAGTTGAGGACAGAGGAGAATCAGGGTATGAATCCCTGGGAACAAGCCCAAATTGCCAGGAGAACTTCAGACTTTCAAAGGCCATGAGATAGGTGGGTTGAAAGCAAGAATCCAGGAGACGCAAGGAACCGGGTGACATCTGGCTTCCAGGTGGAAGGAATAGAAAACTACCCAAGGTCTAGAAGGCCCAGGAGGGTGGAGGGAGGCAGTTGTAGGCCAGTTGGTGGGGGAGGGGCTGTGGTCCAATCTGCTTCCCTGCTGTCCCCTCCCCCCCTCAGGAGCCCTTGTGACACCGCCACAGTTCCATGATAAGGGCATGGGGTTCTAATCTCCAAGCCACTCCCAGTCCTCAGTTGCCTGAGAGCAGAACTGTATTTGAGATATGGAAACTCGTATCTTATATCTAAAAACCATTGTTGCTACCTGGTTGAGCTCCAGTTCTGCTTCCTGGGTGATTGGGATCATCCTCTGCATCCTGTATGGACTGGGGCTCTTCTTCCTGTTCTTCCCCTCCCCCAGAAGGAATTTGCCCTCACAACCAACTTAAAAAAGGAGAAACGTCAGGAAGGTAAGAAATCCTGGACCGAGACCCACCAGAAGATGAGTCTCCCTTCTTTTTTACTATGATTTCCCCTTCTCTGAATCAACTAAAGGGACTCCAGGGATGGGAAAGAATAGAACATCATCCTTCTAGGGACAAGCCAGGCTAGGTTGGCAGGGGTGAGGGTGGGCACAAAGATTTCCATCCAAAGATCTCGGAGCAGGAGTCCAGGTGTGGCAGAGGGCTCCAGGGAAAGTCCCCAGGCCAGTGACCAGTGGCCAAGGATGGGATGCTGATTAGGATCTGTGGGAGGACAGGCCCTGAGCACTTGTTCCCCAGCTACCTTCCTGGTGCAGGTGTCTCAGGCGGGCCTTTCCTCTATTGTGGCTGATCTGAGGGCAGTGCTGAGCCCCTGAGAGCCTCTGAGCAGGACCTGGAGTGGGGCTGTGGCCTCAGGAAACAAAGTCCTCATGAGGAACCTCATAACATTTCATACATCTGAGAATGTGCACGTTTCTTAACAGAGAAACAGTGAGAGAAGATCCATGCTGGTCCCACATGGGGACCTTCTTATGATCCCCAAAGAAGGAAGACAGCAAATGTCCATTTTGTGTTCAATTATCCACTTCAAAAGTAAGTAAAAGGGAAGAAACACCCCAGAGCCCCAGGACTTCAGTGTAGACAGTCATCTTCCTCACAAACGCTGTACGTCTGCAGCTGGTCCAGAGACAGAAGAGGGAGCCTTGGGTCTCTGCCCCCACAGTTTCTTGTTTTTTTCTCTCATTTCAGCGTCAAGTGAAGCTGAGAAGGAGGAGCAGCAGGAGCAGGAAGGAAAGGGGAGCTTTGAACGGTAAGCTTCTGCCATTCAGCACTGTGCCCCAGAGCTGGCCTCCATCTCCTGTCCCTGAGCACCCAGCTCCATGGGCTCGAGGATGCCAGGGGCAGAGCCTGTCCCTCAGGAAACAGAGCCCTCAGGGAAGCTCCCAGGAAGGAGATGAAAACCTGAGTACTTGCCAGATTCTATGCTGGAAACTAAGGCCCAGGCCAGCAGGCATCTGGAATAGGGTGTTGCTCAGCGGGGCATGTGGGCTGTGGTGGAGGTTGAAGCACTTGGTCAGTGACAAACCTCAACCCTCCAGCAGCCTTGCCATCCCCATCAGGGATCCCGTGGCCTTAGACACTAGTGCCTGGGCTCCAGAGTCTGACCTCAAACACTCTCCCCTAAAGGCACATTGCACGCAGCCTCCTGTAAGAGCCTTAGGCCCCTGCCTTCATCGCTGTGACCCAGTGTCCTAATCTCTAGCTTACAGAGCTGGCCGGAAGGACCTGGCAGAAGTGGGGGGCCTGATGTCCCTTTTGCAAAGGTAAGGAATCTTGCCCTTCTCTCCTGTGCTTCTTCCTCGCAGAGTCTCTGATGTACCCCAGGGCTGCAGGAAGTTTGGGGCTGAGCTGGGAGGGGAGCCATGGGGCAGGGGCTGGCAAGAGGCCTGGGGTGAGGGACAGCAGGAGAATTCGGTGAAGTGAAGGTAAGGCCAGGGAGGGCCATGGGTCTCAAGGGGCCTCCCCCCCGGCCAACGCTGCAGTCCCAGGGCCCTCTGCTCATGGCTACAGCTTGTGCATCTTGTTTCCCACAGCTCCCCGGGGAGGCTGTCTTGTAAGGAATGCTTCCATCGCTTGTCATCTCAAGATTCTCCTGGGGAGGCATGCAAGACAGCATCTGCTAGAGTTCACCAGCCATGCGGGAAGCCTGTGGAAGGTGTTCCTCTCACCATGAATCCAGCACTTCCCCTGGCTCTTCTGACCCAGCCCACTCTACCTTTGGCCTCCACTCTGCCAGCAGAACCTCCATCTGCCTTGACCAAAACTCCACTAGGCCCTTTTGCCACGAGCTCAGCTCTAGCTCACTCCTGTTTCCCATCTACCAACTCAGGCCACAGCCGCACGAGCTGTAGCATTGTGTTCCTCAGCAAATCTATGAATTATCCTTTTGTTGGTTTGAGTCAAGGGTGGAGGAAATGTCCTGTAGAAAGTTCCAACCATGCCAGGTCTTCGTTTTCTTACTGGACATGGGCTAGTTTAGGAGCATCATGTGATGGAGCATAAAGGGTGGACTTTGAGGACAACCGGGTCTGGGGTTGAACGCAAGCTTAGCCATTCATGAACTGCCTGATCTAAGACATGTTCTTAACCATTCTGAATTTCAGTTTCTCAATCCGGGTAAAGAGAATAATAAGATTTACCAGTAGGAGTTATAGGACTTAGTTTCTTTTCTGGTTCTCTTATCTACTCTGTAATTTTGGCAAGTCATGTGACCTCTTCAGGCTTACCTATCTTTGAGCGAAAATGAAGGTCTTAGTGGTTCTCCAAAGGAATATGATTTTGTCCCACCCGGGGGCATCTGAAAGTGTGTGTGGTGTTTTTTGATTGTCATGAAACTAAGGGAATCAAGAACGTAAAGTGCTCTGTAAGGGGGAGGACAGTCCCATACAACAGAGAATTGTTCCATCAGAAAATCAACGTAGCCCTGTTGTGAAACCCAATTAGAACATCTCTGAAGTCTTTGTCACCTTAACATTTCATCATTTTACTCTATGTCATTGTTTCCTTACAATTATGATGGATGAACTAGATAATTAAATGCTATGAGCCACCCTGCCACACATGAGCATGTTTATCAAAATGAAGGATGGTGGAATAAAGAACTGGCTCTTTTTGGGTTGGAGTAAAGGGTTCAAGGCAAGTCTCAGAGAGTGTGAGACAGAAGCTTCCCTGGAAATAGTTCCTAAAGTGCTCACTATGGAAAGTAAAGGAAACCTATATTTCATGAGCAGAGTTGCAGGTAATCTGACATGGGTTATCCCACTAATCCACACAGCAATCCTATGTGATGTGTCCTATTTTCCTCGTTTTACAGATGAAATCTACTCATAGCTCCAGCGATTTTTTTTCCAATCTGGGTGACTTGAATTGTGTGTGTGTGTGTGTGTGTGTGTGTGTGTATTTCAAAAGACATGGAAAAGTACAACATAGAGAATAGATTAAAATGCTACACATTGTTCTGGGTGCCCCCAATCTGCCTTTATGTCACAGGGCCCAGCACCCCTCACCACCACATGTGGGTTCTGAACACCTCCACTTGTCAGCATCCAGGCCTAACTGACCTGAGGCCTTGGAGAAAAGAGAACATCTTTCCTCTGCCTCTGCTAAGAGCCACCTCTTATGCTCCCACCTCCCTCCCTGGGACTGACCTCTTTCCAGGACGACTGGTGGTCAGACTGTCCATTCCTTTTAGGGGAAACTACAACCTCCACCCCCCAGGAGTGTAGTTTTGTTCTTTTCCCCAAAAGATGTCAGAACACATTTCTATATCAGCAGGTTTGCCAAGTAGGTTATTCAATCTTTAATAACACCATGTGGGGTCAGCCACAATCCCATCCATGTCCCTTTGCTCCAAGCAAAGTTCCTTGGCTCTGTCTCTGCTCCAGCATAAGGAAAGAGAAGATCGTGGCTTGTGTATATTCCCAGACTCTTTGGGATCTCTGCTCCTGACCTGGGAGCAAGAATACATATTGTTCCAGTGTTTGGAGCAGTGACATGCAAAACATCATGGCCCAGATGTGGACCTAGAAAAGCCCCACTGAAACAAAGATAATGGGTGGTAAGGCAGCTCTGCCCACAGTGATGGTCCTTGTGTACATAATTAGACAAATGGTTCAGTTTATAACTCTCCATTCCAGAAGAGGGTCTTCGCTCCACCTTTCTTTACTAAAGCCTGTTGTGACTAGTTCCCCCAGAACAAAGGAACAGCCAACTCAACAAATTAAAACTCAGGAGACTGAAAACAACAAGTTTTTCGAGTTTCAGCTCACCAAGTGTTCAAATTTTGGAGTATAATATCAGTCAAGATCATTTGTTACAATCCCACAAACACACACTGATTGCCTGTTAAGTGCCAGGTACAATGCCAAGTCTTAAAAGACAAAAATAATTATGAAAAAAGGACTCCAGACTCAGGAATAAACATGTATAGAAACTCAGTCACAAGATCCTGATAAACACACTCTAGCAACAAACCTTTACTGCTATATACCTCTTTGTCAAGCCCAGGAGTGCTGATCCCAGTAAACCCAAGCCATGCCTGATAGGCATACTTAGAAAAAGAGGAATGGGGTGGAAGTGGGATAGTTGAAAATAGAAAATGAAGGTAAATTGTAGAGCATTTCTGCAATGAAGCCTCAGGAAGATAAAGGAAGCTGAGAGAAGGCTACTTCCTTAGGATTGTACTCTGGGATCGTACAGAAGCAAGGGACTGAGACATCCATAAGAAGGCTTGACAGCCAGGGCTGAGCAGAGACACAAGGTGCCCTGGGGAGGCCGACAGTGTAGCACTTCTTCAAACCAATGTTATTTTTAAAAATGTCTCAACATGTATTTAGTGAAGTTAGGGTTAGGGGCTTTTTATTAGTTAAAGTGCATATAATTCCTCCTCCTCCTCAAACTCCTCCTACTACTCTTTCTTCTGCTTTCCTTGTCAAATAATTCAGTCCTAAAGCTATCTGGTGAGGCAGGACAAGGTAGGCTTCCTCACCATTGGGGGGAAGAGCCATAATAGCCCCAAGCAGGGTATCAGAGCTCACAAGGAGAACACAGTGTCACACATGGGGACAGCCCAGTAGCACACATCAGAGCTCTAGCATGAGGAGGAGGGCGCCCCCACAGGGGAGGCCCCAGGTAGGGCATTGGGGCAAGGGTGAGAGGATGTCTTTGTGGAAAGGCAGCCTGGCAAGGGCTGTCAGCACTCTGGGACTAAGGAGGGCATCTGGGCAGAGGAAAGGATGGCAGCAGAGATGCTAGATTGGTTACATACAAGAGGGTTGATCAAAAGAGGAAATAAAATAAAGATAATGGAGCCAGGCTTCTCATGCAGAAGAGAGGTACACATATGGGAAGTAATGCCTGAACCCTATAGTGATGGATTGGTATTGGAAGTATTGGTGTGAAGTCATGGTTCTCAATAGATATAGGTAGAGAAATATAGACATAAGTCTGTTTGTATACATACATATATCAAGAGGGAGAGAATCCATCCACCAAAAAGGCCTGGGAGCAACAATACACCAGTAGCAATGAGCACACATGGCACCCAGATCTTGAGTCCTAAACACCATTCTCCACTCAAAGAAACCAGGGCTCCTTGAGAGGAAATGACTGACTCCACCCTGGGGCAGGGAATGTAAAGATGAGCCTGGACCATGTTATGCCAGAAAACAAGAAGTGCTCACAGAGTGAGGGACATGCCAAAAGGACACAGAAGCCAGCCTGAACGGGGGCCAAAAACAAGAACAATTTATCAAGATAAATTATGGTAGTAATCAATTATTACCCAAACACAAGAGCCCATATTCATATTGAGAAAACAATCAATAAATTGTAAGATGAAGATACGCACATAGTTTCAGAGTCTCTCCCCACAAAATACTTTCTAATTACAAAGGGGAAAAGACAAGTCTCAGAGGTGAAAAAGTTCTCTGTGTTGTACTTGCAATTTTTCTGTGTGATTGTTTCAAAATTATATATGTATTTTAAAATTTCTTGTAGAAATAACTAATTCTGATTGAAACAGAGTCAGTTGTCTGAAAAAATTCAAAAAATCATTTCCAGCTTTTCTTGTAGCTCTTTCTTTTTGGAATATTCTAATCCTGGCCAATTATTGGGAGGGGTATTCAATAATAAAAGAAATCCATCATTTATTCCCTCCACAGGAAGGTCCCTGTGCCAGGCTTCACTCAGTTTCAGAATTCCAGTTGCCTGGGACTGCTGACTTTCAACCTGGATGAGACTGCATATGGGCATTGAAAAAATATTTGGAAAACAAGGCTTGGCACACAAGTTACTTTATTTCTCCTCAAGGGTGCTGTCTGTGGGCAGAACCAATCTACCATTGTACTGCTGTATTCCTCTGCTGCTTAAGCCCCAGATCCCTGCTCCCACCATCCCTCCCCAGGCTCTGTTGCGGGCATCATAATTGGAACTATGCGTGAGTGTGAGAAATGACTCAACAGTCCTGACTCGCAGACCATTTGAATAGACACACAGACTCAGAGGAAGGAAAATGTCTCTTACTGTACACGCTATCTCAGCAAAGCCAAACAAATTTGCATGCATATTGTTGCAAGTGCAGAGGAGAGAGACCTGAAAATGTTTCTATCAAGCAAGGGGTTGCCCATTAAAATTGTTTGTAGCAGGGGCCAACCCTGTGGCACAGAGGTTAAGTTCACACGTTCTGCTTCAGTGGCCTGGGGCTCGCTGGTTTGGATCCTGGATGTGGACCTACACACTACTTGTCAAACCATGCTATTCCAGGCATCCCACATATAAACTAGAGGAAGACTGGTACGGATGTTAGCTCAGGGCTAATCTTCCTCAAAATAAATAAATAAATAAATTCTTTGTAGCATATTCATATTACTATATTAAGATGTGTACAATGCCATGGATAATCCCTCTCAGAGCCGCCATGTATGGTTGGGCAGGTTGTGTCCTGTGCAAGGGCACCTGGCTGATTAAGGCTGTGTCCACCCAGAGAAAGAGCTGTATTTTAAATTTTGCACGGAGGAACTGTATGGCCAGCTGCAGCCCTGAACGTATTACCTGTACTGCTCTAAATTAGTGAACAACAAAAACATTTTATAAGAACCTTGATCACTTCTGACTCCACTCCTTCAACTCTTTAAAATCTTGTTTTTCACCCAGAAATTCTCCTTCCCTGTAGGGTGTCAGCAACCTCATCCTTGCAATCTTGGAAGACTGAGAAACAGTACAACATGATACTTGCAGAGTTAAGCCTGTACAGAGAACTAGGTGACTAGAAAAGAATAGGCAAGAAGATTGGCTTAAATTTCTAAATGGCAGTGACTTTAAACTTGTCTGTAACATTTTGCATAAGGCAGAAGTGTAGAACTGGTGAAGGTGGATTCTCTTACCATTATTTGGATGAGTCATATTCAATATCACCACAGTGAAGAGATAATTCTGTACTCATTATAAAAATTTTACCCAGCTTATGTTTCCATCTAGTTCCACAGAGGAAATGAGTATCTGTTGCGTAAGTCCCTGGGGAAAAAAATTCTGGAACAATGACTTTCTCCTGCTAAAGCAAGTTCATGCTGGAGGTGTCATACTACAGAGGTTTTTAGTAAGAATTACTGTTGGTGGAAAATTCCCCTTAGCCCCTTTTCAAGTGGAATTTTGTAAAAAAGAAAGCAAGAGACAATATTCTCAGTGACAAGCCTGTTCAGAAAGACAAGTAGACAAATTACTAATTACATAATAATTAGTGAGTTGAAGTAGGCATGCCAAATCAATTTTTAAGTCAAGGTACAGTGTTGAAAAACTGTAAATCGCTCGTTGGCTCACCATGTGGTTTGACTCAATAACAAGACCAGTTCGAATTTCTTTTTAATGTTATATTATTTTTTAAAAGTTGCTTTTAAACAGTAATCCAAATAACTCCATTATGTCTTATGCTGAGATTTTTAATCAATTATTGCTTTATTATTAATATTTCAAAATCATATGAAAGAGTATAGAGAATGACATAATAAACACACAATCGCTCTCACTCAGCTGTAACAAATATTTTCATTTTGCCATATTCACTTCAGTTTTTTTGTTAAAGAAGTGAAATTTACCAATGTGGCCACTGTCCTTTACATGGCCTCATCTAATGCCATTCCCTCGCTCTGACCCAGAGGAAACCACTATTCTGAAGCTGGAGTCTTTTCATTCCAAGCATGTTTTTATACTTTTGCCTGCTATGTACATAAACAACATAATTCTATAACTTGGGTTTTTTTCACTTAACATTATATTTTTAATATTTTTCTATATCGATATACATACTTCTAAGTCATTCATGCTGATTACTGTAGGGTATATCAATACTTTACCTACCCATTCTGCTACTGAGGGAAATTTTAGGTTTTTGCAGTTTTTCACCATTACAAACAAGACTGTGATGAATATTCTCATGCATTTTTCCTGGAGCACAGGTATGAGAGTTTTTCCAGAGAGAGCTATCCATTCCGTTTGCTCTTCTATGAATCTTGCTTAAGTATGACAGATTTGTATAGCTGTAGCTAGCGTCAGAGGTTGCTGAGAAATTCTTCTCGTTGTGGAGGAAAATGTAACTGTCGGGAAGGGGTCTCGGGGTGAGCTGGGCCTCCACCACGTGCACCGGCTCTTATAGAAGCCCGCCTCACTTGGGGGAACAGCACATACCTTCCAGCCCCATCCTCCTCCACAAGGAGAGCTAATACATGCAGGGCATGCAGCTCTCACCCTGCAGATACCCAGGCGTGTGCTTATAAAATCTGGAACAGACTGATGAGAGCATTGTGGAAAGGATACATGCATATAACAAACAGCCAAAGCTGTTCGGAGGTTTAAAGGTGAACGTGACAGCTGTGGTGCCTTGCTTAGTGGCCCCAGAAAGATTTCCACGTCTAATCCTTGAGACCTGTGAATATGTTTCCTCACATGGCAGAAGGGACTTTGCAGTTATGATTAAATTAAGAACCTTGAGACGAGGTGATTAGCCTGGATTATCTGGAAGAGGAGTGGGGTCCAATGCAATTACAAGGGCCCTCATAAGAGGGAGGCAGGAGGATCAGAGTTACAGAGACACCAGAAGAGGCTAGGCTGCTGCCTTTGAAGCTGGAGGAAGGGGCCATGAACCAAGGAGTGCAGGCGGCCTCTAGAAGCTGGAAAGGGATGTTCCCCTAGAGCCTCCAGAAGGAACACAGCCTTTCCAACACCCAGGGAGACCCATTTTTGACTTCTGAGCCTCCCAAACTGTGAGATAATAAACTCACACTGTTTTAAGTCACTGAGTTTGTGGTAATTTGTTACAACAGGAGTATGAAATGAACAATGCCAAAGGTGGATGAAGACCCACCTTGTGGATAATCACAAAGTGGAGGTATAGCACTCTTTATGGATCCTGAGAAGAAAGCTGGCTGACATGAAGCCTGACCTGAAGAAGACTGCCGTCAGAGCTGAAGCCCTTGGCACCTCAAGGCCTCCCTGGCTTAGCACTATTTGGGATTTGTCAACCCATTCCTGCAAGAAGTCAATGATGACCTTTAGAATATGTGGGTATAGTTGGTTGAAGTAAATCAATGTGTTGTTTGTGTTGACTTTCCCTTCTGGGAATTGGAGGAAATTCCTTCTGGCATCACCTGGCTGCCTAGTCAATCCCTGATTTTAGAATCCGAGACATTGTTCTCTGTCTCCCTGTTCTGTGTCTGAGGACAGCTCCCTGACCTCCATCCAGCTGGGATCCTACACTCCAGCCCGAGTAGGTACGTGCAAACCTCACTTTGGGCTGGACATCCTCCTGCTTAGACCCCTGTCTGTGCCCTCTCACTTTGATTGAACCTCTGGATGTTGACCCCTGGCCTGTTCCATCTGAGCATGTGTGTGCTTTATAACAAATCTAGATCTTGCTGCCCCAATTGCCTGGACTTCTGACCTGGTTTTATTTGTCCTCCAGTTTGCCCTGACCTCTGAGACCTACATCTTGACCTGACAGTCAAGCCTTTTCTAATTCTGTGACTTTTATACAAAGCACACTTTCTAGCTAGTTCTTCCACCTGCTTAATTTAGCATCCCTACATTAAAAGGAAGGTCTTTCTTTTCTGCAACCTGAATAGATGAGAAGCCACCATGAATCAACCACCTGTTCCAGAGCCAGGAACTGTGTTGGCAAGCTCTATACACATATGCCATTCGATCCTAAAAGATCCCAGGGTATATCAGAGCTCAGAATATCAGTGCCCCAGGAATCTACTTCTGGGAAATACACCTTGTTTCTTTCAGAGAACTGCTCCCCACCACCCCATTAAGACTATATTGATATGGCGGATGTGGCTAATCATAGTTGTCCACTCTCCCGGCCACAGTAGTGGCAGTGAGCTGAGGTGGTTAGAAAACCCCACCCACCAGCCCACCAAGATTGAGTAGATGACCTCATCAAGTCAGGGGCTAATCATAGTTCTTCTCCAAAATGGTTTTCATAAAACATTAAGGGGCAGGAGCACTTTCCTGGGAAGCAGGTGAGGGGAGAAGCTAAGAGGTGGGAGCCAGGTCTCTACTCTCATGGGGGAGAGTTGGCTGAAGAGAATGAAATAGACCCAAGGACACAAGAGTCACACAGAGAAAAAAAACTTTGACAGCATTTAAGTCCCAGGAGACACACAGTGCATAGATGTTTCAGGTGTGGACTTGGAGTCAGACTGCTTAGCTAACCTTTGGAAACAGCCTCTCTCGAGTTTCCACTTTGGTAAAAAGAAGATACTAATAGTACTTAACTCATGGGGCTGTTGTAATTGAACAAATTAATACATGTGAAGCACGCTGAACAATGCCTGGCACATGGTTGTCTCACAATAAATATTAACTATTATAAGCTACTCCAGTTGTCCAGGAGGCTCTCTCCACCCTTGGCCCGCCTTTGATTTGGTCACCCGAGCAAACGGTTTCCTCTTTTTGCCTAACTAGTGTTGGGTCTCTATGACTTGCAACCTGGAGAGTCCTGAAGAATGTAGTCATTATTTCCCTAAATTCCTGAATTCCATGAGATACTCCAGGAGTAAAAGTTACCATAAATAATTTTGGGCAACTCTTGGATATTCATTGTGTTTTAATTTATATATTGCTCCCCTCTTTGATAGTCTCATTACATTTTAATATATTAAAGGCTCTGAGCAACCCAACAATTAAAAAGGCAGCTGAACTTTATTCAACCTAGCACTTCCCAAACTTATTTAACTTCAGTTCTCTTTTTTTTTTTTCCTGTGATCTTTCTTTCCTATTCTACAAAACTAGCGTTCCACAGAACACACTTTGGAGTGATAACATAGACATGAGAAAACTGAAGAATCTGCTGAGTAACAAGTTGGATCAAGATCTATTTGAATCTAAAACGTAGGTTCTTTCCACATTCCATACACATATACACAAACACAACACTGGTATCATTAATCTTTTGGATGGTTAGACTTACTGATCTTGAGTTTGCTTTTCCATTTTAATTGTTACTTTCCTGGAGAACAAAGTTTTAAGTGCTTGTTCTTGCAGATTCATATATACCAGGCAAAATTAAGTAGAATTAAATTATTTTTAAGACAATTTGGAATAAAAAGTATCAGACATGCAATGGCCTCGTCTTTGAAAAATTACAAGAAATATGGCCTTTCTTTTATGGTTGCCAGAGTCGATTGTGGAACAAGTTTGGGAGATGTTTTCTTTCTAATTCACACTGTCAGGTAGCTTAGTCTCCTTTTGTAGGATGGCCAAATTATTGCACAAGTACTCACATGTCCCCCCCGGGCCAAATTCCAGCTTCTGATTATTCAAAGCTGTGTGTCTTGAACTGTAGGTCTAATCTCGAAAATGAATATTATTATTGTTATTATTATTATACATTAATATTAATCGTTGGGCCCTAAGAATTGTCAGAGGGGACATTTGGACCAAGGAAGAGACCTGGTTCCCTCTGGCAGCCTTACAATCTAAATTAGACTGAGTTGTATAACAGTTTTAGGCATCTGCTATGGGACTTTCCAAATTTCATGGCTTCAGGCACGCGGAATTCACATCCCTTTTCCAGGGATGCTAAATATTTTTCCAAATCAGTAGATAAAACAAACTCCCTGACCTCAACTTACTTCCTGGTGCCTGGAGTCCTGAGTAGCTGATGAAGAGTGTCTGTCTGCTATCAAGTGACAGGACACATTCAGACTGGCTCCTGTGCTCAGGACCATGTGGTACCTGATCCTCTCTCCATCCTCAGAGCTAAGATTTTGGCCACAACTTAAAGATCTAAGTCCAGAGGGCAGTGGTCCAGGGTTAGATACCATTAAATGCCATTGAATCAGCCTTGAAGGGCAAGTGTGGCTTCTTAGAGCATGAGGCAATGTGGTGCGGCTGGAGGCCAGTGAAAGCCGGTGATCACAGACCCCAGGCAAATCACGTCTTGAATGTCATGTCTGAAATGGAGAGGTGGCTACATCTCTGTCTTCAGTAAATACTATGCACAGATTTTAGACCTTACAGAGCCAACCAAGTAGGGAGTAAATCCATCAAAGGGAACGTGAAGCTTCTGACCTAAGGGCTTCTTTGGATGGACACCTTAACTAATCGACAGTGACATCTACTGACTGTGTTAGACACTGCCACCTTATAGATAAAATAAGAATCAGCTAAGCTTTGAAGACTCAAGGGAATGTTAAATGGGGGGTGTGGGGGCGGCAGGGAATTCCCATAGATGGGAGAGGGAGAGATTAATAGCAAAATGGAGATCACAAGGATTGAAAAGCATTATTGAGTGTTATGGACAATAAAAATGTATTTCATAATGTCACAAAGTCCTCTGAGTCTCTTCTGGGATAGGTATTCTGTATCTACTGGGTACTGTGTTAGAGCCTTTCTATATTCTTCAGCTCATTCCGATGGCATTTACCTTGAGGTCTTCTCTTTCCAGTCAATTCCATTTGCCTTTTAAACTCTTCTGTATTTGCACTGATGTGCGTACACATGCTTTTATCCCCCATTTCTCCTGTCCCTGCCGCATCCTCCTGCAAATAAGCCATATTTGATTGAGAAGCCTGGGTTCCTACCTCTTCTTATTGAGTCATCTAAATAGCTTTCCTTCTGGCATCTCCTACTGAACCCGGAGAGTTATGCAGCTGCATTCTCCCTTCACATCCTACTTCGTATAGCTGTGAATCAGTCAGTGGCTCAGGTCCTAAAAGACAGACAACCCCACTTTGCCCCAAACTGCTCTAAACCTCGCAGCCACCCTTCTCCCCACCCAGGCCATCAAGCTGGCTGTGCTACTGAAGTGGGCTCCTTGAGGGAACCATTTACCCCCCATGGGTCCTGATTGCAAACCCTCAGAAGGCAAGGAGGGCATCACTTTCCCCTTCTCCATCCCTCAAGAACTGCCTGGTGTGCTGCTATGTATACAGGTGGCCCTTAATAAATGCTTGCTGTATCAGTGAATGATTGAGAGGCTTGTTTTAATTCAAGGACATCAGTGGATTGAAAAGGTTTTACTCATGGGTATGGCCATGACCAAATATTCAAAATTGGAATCCTGGAAATTAAACATTTTCAAGGTAAAAATTGAATCTGTCTTCCTGGCCTTTTCTATCATTGGCTGTTTTAAAATAAAATCCTTTTGAATATTTGTCTCAACTAAGATCAGAACACCAGTGCTCTAATTTTCTGTAATTTTCTCTTTAAGGAACAGGGATTAAGTTCTTCAAGGGAATGCTCAAAGAATCCTGTACACTGAGAGTCAGGAGCTGAATGTGGAATTGGCATCATCTGTCATATCTCACACGGGGGACTTGCTCTGAAGAGCGATGGCAGAAGGCTGAGAATTACAGGTTCAACTGATTTAGGAAAACAAATGAAACCTTGGTTTTTGCTGCTAAAATTCTCGTTTGCTAGACTAAAACATTTTCTATCAACTTTTTATTTGGTAGATAAAATGCACATATGAAAAACAGTACTTTTTAAATGTCATCTTAAAGATTAGATGCTCATAGGTGTAAATAGAGGTTTCAGTCCTTTCATCGTTGTTGTGCAAGTATGGGGAAGCCTAGAGGGATTTCAGGATGGGTTTTCATTTTGTCTGATGTTGGTTAGTAACTGTGAAAAAGTAACCCTCCAAGCAAGATCTGATATAATTATGTGGTCTGAACCCTTTTGACATCTTTAGTGGGGGCACTGGATGTCTGTCATTTGGAGGGATGGATGATGCAAGAGTGAACAGAGGGAATAAAGAAGAGATCATCTAGGACCCA
This sequence comes from Equus caballus, assembly GCF_041296265.1. Lineage (NCBI taxonomy): Eukaryota > Metazoa > Chordata > Mammalia > Perissodactyla > Equidae > Equus > Equus caballus. Next base: position 9,071,046 of record NC_091704.1, read on the forward strand.
GATAGAAAGATGACGTGTAAGCAATTTATCCCACAAAGGGTGCCTAGCACATGTTGGTTCTTAATCTGGAGAGCTGGGAAGATAAAGATGACTTACCCATGGATACAAAGGGGTGACAACTCCCAGCAAATGGCCATCCTGTTACAAAATGTTGAGGGGCATTCCTTTGGTTATCATGTTGGGGTTCTGCCTCCATGACTTCCTCTACAGACTGGTGGTCACTGCTCAGGTAACCAGCTAGGGGGAAAATGGGAAATAGGAATTCTCTCTTGGGACAGAACTTGGAAGGTTTAGGCAGCTTTAATGCCCCAGGAAGTAGGGAGCAAGGTAGCTCCTCCAGTGGACCACAAATGAGGAAGATTTAGCCAAAGCATCATTGTGCTTCCTATTGCAGTCAGTACTTCTCAGCCTTTTGTCACTTCCTAGCTCTTAGAAAAGCTCCTCTTAGATGATGTAACCTTGGCTTGGCTGTGCTATAGGGCAGGAGTGGAAGAGTCATACTTCCGATTTAGGCAAGTATTGTTAAAAGGAAAGTGCTACTCCCCACTCCCACGCCTATCCCACCAAGGATGGAGGTGATGGCAGGGATACATAGGAGAGATCTCCCACAGGACAGTAGAACATGGGGGACAGACAATAAGACTGTAGGATCCAGCTGCTTCTCCTATCCAGGAAATTCTCATTCCAGTGTTAACCTGGAAGGATCTAATTATTGTTTTTTGACAAATTTGGGGGTAGGGGACAATTACCTACAGGCTCTACTATTTCCTAGATGAAATTATCTATCTGATATGTAAAATAGAAGAAGTTGTTATGGACTGAATTGTCTCCCACACCGAATTCATATGTTGAATCCCTAACCACCAATGTGACTGTATTTTGAGACAGAACCTTTAAAGAGGTGATTTAAGTTAAATGAGGTTATAAGGATGGGGCCCTAATCTTATAGGACTGGTGTCCTTATAAGAAGAAGAAGAGACACCAAAGATCTCTCTCTCCTTCAGCACACAGGGAAGAGGCCATCTGAGGACACAACCAGAAGGAGGCCCTCTACAAGCCAGGAAGAGAGCCCTCCCCAGAAGTCAACCTGATGGCACCTTGACCTTTGACTTCAAGCCTCCAGAACTCTGAGAAAATACATTTCTGTTGCTTGAACCACCTGGTCTGTGGTATTTCATTATGGCAGCCCAAGCAGAGTAATACAGAAGGCCAGGCCCCTAGATCCTGGAAAAGTCTTGCTCTTTGCTGAGGTGCCTGTTAAAATTTAACGTATTCATGAGCTAATTCAAGTTCTCCAAGGGCTGACCACCCTGGGGAAAGACACATCTCAACAAACTCGCTGATGGTTTGAACAAAATGCAGTATATGCTCCAAGGCTCCAAGGGGAAAGGCACTCCTTGATCTAAAGAGGATAGCATCTCTGTGGTTCAACATTTCCTTTCCAGAAAACATCCGCATTCTGAGAGAATTTAATTCTTGTATCTGTAAACACCTTGGAGGTATTTTACTGTACTACTCAGTAAGCTATGTATTCCTGTTTTCATCCTGTAGTGACTTTCAAATGCTTAGCATGTTGTCTAGAACACACTAGGCCCTTGGATATTATTTGTCAACTTCAAGTGAACTTCAGAAGGAAAGACCAATGACTGCATTTCTGATTTTCACTCCTCCTCAAGAAGTAATAGCAGTAGACAGACAGCCCACAAGGCATAGAAGGATGCTTAGAGAGGAAAATAGATCAAAGGAAGAATTGCTTTTCCATCACACACTCCACCTGGACAGGCTGCTTTGGTTTCCTAGAGCTTGGCAGTGCTTGTGCTTCTATCAAAGCACTTGGAACAGAAGCTCTTTCTCTACAGCACCCTTCTGCTCCTAAAATATGACCTAAACCTCTCCTCTCAAACCCTTCTGGAAGGTTATAAAACAAATTCCAAACAACAAGGACTGGAAGGACAAGCTCGTGAACACTACTGCATATGGGAATACTGCTCGTTACACCACATAATGGACTAGTTTGATTAGCTACCTGTCTTACTGTATTGTCTTTAGCTCCCAAACAGAAAAAAGCAAGAATAATCCCTTATACAGAGTTTATTATACATGCTCACATATGATAAAACATTCGTTTCACTTCAGCAATACTATTACTAATATCATCCCCTTTCCACAGATGAGAAATTCAGGCTCTGAGAAGTTAAGCAACTTGATAAAGGCCCCACTGCTGTTACAGTGCAAAATTGGGGTTCTGTGTCTGATGTAGATAAATGAGCCAATTAATTGTGGCATCGGCCTTTGGGGGAGAAGTCAACTTTTATTCTGCAAGATCAATCTGCAGGGAGACAGGGGGCATGTGCCCTCAGATCTGTCTCCCCAGCTGAGGATTTGGGGCAAAATTTAAGAGGTTAGGGAAAACAGGCTGGCATGCAGAAATGCTGGTGGGATAGGCTTTGATTGGTAGGCTTCAAACATTTATGGTAAGGTTCTACACATTTATGACAGTTTGGGGGAGGAATTTTAACATTGGATCTTCCTGAATGAGGGACCCCTCATTTCTGATAAGAGTCTAACATTCAGGTTCTGATCATGTTTGCGTCCCAGGTTTCCATGGGAGGAAGATCTTTAGTTCTGTGGTCATTTCAGGTCACAATTTCTTTCATGGGTACTCTGGCTACATGACTTTGCAGTTTTTCTGAAAGACAATTCTTAATAACTTTCTGGATAAGAGATGGGGTCACTTGAACTGATCCTGGAGGCCTGTGGTTTACAAATCTCCCCTTTTTGTTCTTCATTCCTCAATCTTGAAGGACATAGGGAGATGACTGCTTCAGCTTCTTCCTACTGATAAAAGGTGTAGGTTGATACATCTCATTAATCCACTCTCTTAGTAAGATGGTGATGCAGGTGGCTTTTATTTTGTTGTACTTTCCTTCTATACCCATTTTATTGAGAGTTTTTTCATAAAATGTTGAATCTTTCAAATTTTTTCTCTGCATCTATTGAAATGATCATGTAGTTTTCATTCCTCATTTTGTTAATGTGGTGTATTACATTATTGATTTTGCAGATGTTGAGCCATCCCTGCATCCCTGGTATAAATCCCTCTTGATCATGTCCTATGATCCTTTTAATGTACTACTGTATTTGGTTTGCCAATACTATGTTGAGGATTTGTGCATCTATATTCATCAGCTATATTGGCCTGTAATTTTCTTTCTTTTGTCCTTCTCTGGCTTTGGGATCAGGGCCACATTGGCCTCATCAAACGTGTTAGGAAGTGTTCCATCTTCAATTTTTTGTAATACTTTGAGAAGGATAGGCAATAAATCTTTGAATGGTCAAATTCTCCAGAGAAGCCATCTGGTCTTCAACTTTTATTTTTTGGAAAGCTTTTGATTACTATTTCAATCTATTTACTTGTGATTGGTCTATTCAGATTCTCTGTTTCTTCTTTATTCAGTTTTAGGAGGTTCTATGAATCTAAGAATGTATCCATTTCTTCTACATTGTCCAATTTGTAGGCATGTAGTTTTTCAGAGTATTCTCTTATGAGCCCTTGCATTTCTGTGGTATCTGTTGCAATTCCTCCTCTTTCATTTCTAATTTTATTTATTTGAGACTTCCCTCTTTGTTTCTTGGTGAGTCTGGCTAAGGGTTTGTAAATTCTGTTTATCTTCTCAAAGAGCCACCTCTTAGTTTCACTGATCCTTTCTACTGTTTTTTTAGTTTGTTTCTATTTCATTTATTTCTGTTCTAATTTTTATTTCCCTCCTTCTGCTGACTTTTGACTTTAATATTTTTTCTATTTCTTTTAGGTGTAGGGTAAAATTTTTCAGATTTTTCTTCTTTAAGGTTAGCCTGTATTGCTATGAGTTTCCCTCTTAGGACCATTTTTGCTACATCCCATATGAGTTGGTATGGTGTGTTTTCATTTTCATTCATCTCCGGGTATCTTTTGATTTCTCCTTTAATTTCTTCATTGATCCATTGGTTCTTCAGTAGAGTGCTCTGTAGTCTCCACATATTTGTCACTTTCTCAGCTTTTTTCTTGCTGTTTATTTCTAGTTTCATAGCATTATAATCAGAAGAGATGCTTCATGTGGTTTCAATCTTCTTAAATTTATCAAGACCTGCGTTGTCTCCCAACATATTGTCTATCTGCTTTTGGTGTCATATCCAAAAATTTATTGCCAAGAACAATGTCAAAGTTAATTTTCCCTATATTGTCATCTAGGACATTCATGGTTTCAGGTGTTACATTGAAGTCTTTAATCAATTCCAGTTAATTTTTGAGTGGTGTAAGATAGGGGTTCAATTTTATTCAATTGTGTGTGAATAGCCAGTACTCCAAACACCATTTATTGAAAAGACTATCTTTTCCTCATTAGGTATTCTTGGCTCCCTTGTCAAATATTGGTTTACCATATATGCATGGATTTATTTCTGGGCTTTCAATTCTGTTTCATTGATCTCTGCACTTATTTTTTTGTCAGAAACATCCCATTTTGATTACCACATGTTTGTATTATAGTTTTAAATCAGGGAGTGTAACACTTCCAGCTACGTTATTTCTCAAGATTGCTTTGGATATTCAAGGGCTTTTGTGATTCTTATAAATTTTAGAATGTTTCTTCTATTTCTATGAATAGTAACACTTGAATTTTGATAGTATTGAATATATAGATGACTTTGGATAGTATTGACATTTTAGCAATATTAACTCTTCTGATCCATAAACATAGAACATCTTTCCACTTTTTCTTGTCTTCTTGAATTTCTTTCATCAATGTTTTATAGTTTTCAGTGTATATACCTTTCCTCTCCTTGGTTAAATTTATTCCTAAATATTTTATTGTTATTAATGGTATTGTAAGTGTGTTATTTTCTTTTTTTACATTTTTCAGATAATTTTGGGTTAGTGCATAAAAATAAAACAGATTTTTTATATGTCAATTGATTTTGTATCTTGAAATTTTACCAAATTTATTTATTAATTCTAAGAGTTTTTTGGTTGGGTCTTTAGGATTTTTATATATAATATGTCATCTGTAAACACAAAATTTTACTTTTCATTTCTGAGTTAGATGACTTTTTTCTTTTTCTTACATAATTTTCCTGCCTAGGACTTCCAGTACTATTTTGAATAGGAGTGATGAAAGTGGACATCCTTTAATTGCTCCTACTTTTAGAGAAAATGCTCTCAAATGTTCACTACTGAGTATAATAGCTGTGGGCTTGACATACATGGCCTCTATTATATTCAGGTATATTATATCTTTGTCCATTTTGTTGAGTTATTATCATGAAAGCATGTTATTTTTTAAAACATTTTTTTCTCTACCTAATGAGAAGAGCATAGGATTTTTATCCTATGATTCTTCAGTAGCATGTTGCTAAGTCCCCAGATATTTGTGACTTTCTCAACCTTTTTCTCAACCTTTTCTCAACCTTGCTTTTCTCAAACAACCTTTGTACTTGTTTCTAGTTTCATAGCATTATTTCCAGAAAAGGTGCTTTATATGATTTCAATCTTCTTCAATTTATTGATGCTTGCTTTGTTTCCCAACATATGGTCATCTTTGAGAATATATCACATGCACGTGAGAAGAATGTGTATTTTGCTGTTTTTGGATGGAATGGTCTATATATATCTATTAAGTCCATCTACTTTAGTGTTTCATTTAAGGCCACTGTTCCCTTGTTGACTTTCTGTCTAGATGATGTATCCATTGATATAAGAGGGATGTTAATGTCCCCTACTATTATTTCATTGCTGTTAGTTTCTCCATTTAGGTCTGTTAGTATTTGCTTTATATACTTTGTTGCTCCTGTGTTTGGTGCATATGTATTAATAAGTATTATGTCTTCTTGAAGAATGTAACTTTTATCATTATATAATGACCATCATTGTCTCTCATTATCTTTTTATGTCCAAGTCCACATTGTCTGATATAAGTATGGCTACACCCACTTTCTCTTGCTTGCCATTTGCCTGAGGTATCATGTTCTATCGCGTCACTCTGAGCCAATACTATACTTGTCAAAGCTGTCTTTCAGAGATGAAGGAGACATAAAGTCATTCCCAAATGCACTAAAGCTGGGGAATTCATTAGTAGTAGACCTGCCTTACAAAAAAATGCTAAAGAAAGTTCTCCAAAGTAAAATGAAAAGACCCTAATTAACAATATAAAGTCATATGAATGTGTCAACCTCACTGGTAAAAGTAAGTATATAGTCAAAGTCAGATTCATGAATATATTATTCTTCATTGACCTTTCTTTTTTCTTTCAGCGTTTTGAATATATCATCATACTCTACCCTGACCTGCAGAATTTCTCCTGAGAAACTGCTGATAGGTTTCTTGATGATCCATTGAATATGACAAGTTGATTTTCTGTTGTTGCTTTTAAAATACTCTACTTGTCTTTGACTATTGATAATTTAACTATAATGTATGTCTGTATAGCTCTTTTTGGGTTCAACATATTTAGGAACTTTTGGTCCTCATGAATCTGAATGTCCCTTTCTCTCTCTTCTCTTTCTGAGTTTCCCATAATATGAATGTTGCTTTGCATGAAAGGGTCATATAAGTCCTGTAGGCATTGTTCACTTTGCTTTATTCTTTTTTTCTTGTTGCTGCTCTGATTATATAATTTTAAATGCTTTTTTCCCAAGTTCACTGATTTTTCTTCTGCTTGTTGAAGAATGCTATTTGAAGCTCTATATTGAGTTTTTCAGCTCAGTCATTGTATTATTTAGCTCTAGAATTGTTTGATTTTTTGATGGTTTATATTTCTTTGTTGAAGTTCTCATTTTGTTCATGCATTTCTTTCCTAATTTTGTTCAATTGTTTATCAATTCATTCTTGTATTTCACTGAGCTTCTTTAAGAGGATTATTCTGATTCTTTACCAGATAATTCATAGATCTATATTTCTTTAGGGTCAGTTATTGGAGCTCATTATTTTCCTTTGTCAGTATCACATTTACCTGAATCTTTCTCATACTTGTATTGTTGCATTGATATCAGCACATTTGAATAAGTTGTCTTAATTTGCATACCTTACAGATGTGCTTCAGCAGAAAAAGACCTTACTGTTCTGGTAAATTTGGTCTTCTAAAAAGTTCTTCTGGTGACATCCACAGGAATGTAGGGCATACTGCTGGGGTCTTTAGTTGAATAAGTTCTCTGCCTGTTCTCTGAGGTCAGAGGAAGGACTGTTGACTGGGCTCTACGTTCAAGCAGGACTTGAATGGATGGCTGTGCTCTATGTTGAGTTGGGCCTGCTGGCTGTGCTTCAAGGTCAAATGGGGCCACAAGGTATGCTCTCAATTACCTCTAGTCAGACAGGGTAGCACACTGTTTTCCATGGCAAAGTAGTGCTCTGGTTGGACTACATGATTGGTCATGACTACAAGCAAGGGTCCCAAAAGAGACAATGCTGCTGAGTGAACATCCTGGTCAGAGGGACAACAAGCTTGGCTCTGTAAGTGAGCATAGCTGCTGGTTGAGATTTCTGCTCCAGCACCCCACCGGCAGGAATTCAGCCTGCCAATATCTGTATGTTTGTTGCTGTAAGCCCCCTACTCTCTCTCTTTATCTGACCCCTTGTGGTCCAGCCCTGCTGATACTCCAGCAATCTTTGTGAGGCAAGATCCAAGTAGGCTTTCTGATAAGTGTTTCACAACTCTTGGGATGCTGGATGTTCATTTTTAGCTCTCTTTTTCTCAGTAGAGAAACTGTAGAACCCTTACATGATAGGCTCTGCTGGCCTGGGGAAGGCACAAAATAGTCAAGCTGAAATTGTTTTTCTTACCTTTTCAAAGTGGTAATTCTCTGTTTCTGTGGTCTAAGGTGTTTCTTGAACCTCACCCCAGGTTCTGGGATTTTCACAAAGTTTTTTGTTTTTTTTATGGATAGTTGCTAGTCTTTTTGTGATGGGGAATGAAGTCAGGAGCCACTTATTCTACAATCTTGATGATAAAATTTTACAGTCTGCTGGTAACTTCACTCACAAAATTGTTCTGAGATTATTTTATTGATATTTCAGTAGATTTTTACATCAGTTTAGGGAGGAATGCCACTTTATTTGTAATATTTTTTTAATTTTCTTACTATAAATTTATATTGATGTGCATTTGTGGTTGAATCACATGCAGTTGCAAAAATAGTACAAAGTGTTCCTATGTGCCCTTCACTGAGCTTCTCTGAATGATTATATGTTATATAACCACAGTGCATTATCAAAACCAGTAAAGAGACTTTGGTAAAGTACTATTGACTTAGGTACAGACCTCATTTGAATATTAGCAGTTTTTATATAAATTTATGTGTGTGTTTGAGTATAGAGTTCTATGAATTTTTACCACATGTCTAAATTTATGTAAACATCACTACAATTATAATACTGACTTTCATCACCATGAAGAAACTTCTTTGTCTTATTTCTTAGTAGCCGCACCCTCTCCCCAATGCTAAACCTTACAGGTTTCTGAACTATTCTCCATCAATACAATATCATCAATTTGAATACATATATATAGTGCATATTTTTCTGATTGGCTTTTTTAACTCAGCATAATTTTCTTGAGATCTATCCAGTTGTTGTAAATATCAAAAATATGTTCCTTTTTATTGGTGAGTAGTGTTGTATGGATGTGTCAAAGTTTTTTTATATATGAACATTCTATCATTGTTGAATATCCTGCTAATAATAATCATTGTCATCATCATCACTATAACATATATCACTTTTGATGTATGTTTAGCTTAGCTTTTAATGTCTATAAAGCAGTTTGGTATTGTGTTACTTTAATAATCTCATTTTGTCTTTTGCTTAAACTTTTTATCCCCTGTATCCATTTCTCCCTCCTCCCATCCCCCACCTTGGCAACCACCAATTTGTTCTCTGTATCTATAAACTTTATTTATTTATTTTTGGATTTCACAAAGAAGAGAGTTCACACATTATTTGTCTTTTTGTGACTGACATATTTCACTTAGCATAATGCCCTTGATGTCCATCCACGTTGTCATAAAAGGCAAGACTTTCATTGTATGACAATGATAGCCATTCTGTATGGTGTATACTGAAATGATTGAAAAGACTTATGGGCAGATTATTCTAAACAGCTTCTTGCAATGTGGCTTCTGTAGATTGTTCTTCATTTCCATGAAAGTGATAGTTATTCTGTACTACACATAGTGAAATGTTTGAAAAGATATATGAAAATATTCCTAAAGAGCTACTTGCAAACAGGATTCAGCACAGTGCTCTTTCTTTATACAACAGTGATAGCCACACTGTATGACTTATACAAAATATCTGAAATGATGTATATGAGGATTTTCCTAAGTGGCTATTTCCGTGCTGAGTTCAGCACAGTCTTATTTCATTGCATGAATGTGTTACCTATTGTTTATGGCATATAGTCAAATGTTTGAAAAGACTTGCCCTGAAGATATTCCTAAACAGCATCTTGCAAACCGGATTCAGCACGGTGATCTTTCACTGTATGAAAGTGATAACCATTCTCAATGGCATATACTAAAATGTTTGAAAAGGCTCATAGGAAGGTGTTCCTAAACACCTATAGGCAATGCTGGGTTCAATAGTGTGTTTTTAAATTCTGTGAATGTGACAACCATTCTGTACAGCTTATGCTGAAATGTCTTTAAAGAACTACATGAAGCTGTTTCTAAACAACCACTTGCAAGCTGTTTCAGCACAGTTTTATTCTATTATGAAAATAATATCCATTCTTTATAGGATTTAGGAAAAATTGAGAAAAGGCATGCAATGAAGATGTTCCTAAACAGCATCTGCAAACTGGGTTGAGCACAGTGATCTCCATTGTATGAATGTGCCAGCCCTTATGTATGGCTTATAGTGAAATATTTGAAATGACTTACATGAGGTTGTTCCTAAACAACTATTTGCAAGCTGAGTTCAGCACAGAGCTTTTTCATTTAATGAAAGTGATAACCATTCTGTACAGCATGTGCTGAAATGATTAAAAGATTTATATGAAGATGATGCTAACAGCTACTTGCAGCTGTGTGTAGCACAGCATTTTCATTGTATGAAAGTGACAGCTGTTCTGAATGGCTTAGGTGAAATGTGTAAAAAGAATTACATGAAGATGTTCCTAAGAAGCTACTTGAAAGATTGATTCAGCAGGGTTCTCTTTAAGTGAATGAAAATGATAGGCTTTCTAGAGAGCATATACTGAAATGCTTGAAGAAACTTATATGAGGTATTTTAAAACCACTATTTGAAAGCCAGGTCCAGCACAGCACTCTTGTATGAAAGTGATAGCAATTCTGGACAGCTTATAGTGAAATGTTTGAAAAGACTTACATGAAGATGATCTTAAGAAGCTAGCTTCCAGTTTTTTTCAGCAGAATGTTCTTTCATTATGTGAGACTGATTGGCATTCTCTACAACTTATAGTGAAATATTGAATAGAAATTTATGACACTCTTCTTAAACATCTTCTTGCAAGTGTGGTTCAGCACAGTGTTCTTTAAGTGAATGAAAGTGATAACCATTCTGTACAGCATATACTATAATCTCTGTAAGGACTCATATGAAGATGTTTCTAAACAGCTGCATGCAAGCTGGGTTCAGTAGATTTGTTTTATTGAATGAAAGTAATAGCCATTCTTTATGACATAGTTAAACATGTGAAAAGACTTGTATGAAGATGTTCCTAACAGCTGCATGCAAGCTGAGTTCAGTAGAGTATTTTTTACATTGGATGAAAGTGACGACCATTCCAAATCATGTATAGGGAAACATTTGGAAAGCCTGTATTAAATTTTCCTAAACAGCTAATTTCAAACTGGATTCCAGCACAGTGTTATATAACTGAATGAAAGTGAGAGACATTCTTTCATGATCATAGTGAAATGTTTGAAAAGCTTTGTTGAAGCTGTTGCCAAAACTACTCGCAAGCTGTGTTCAGAACAGTGTTCTTTCATTATAAGAAAGTGATAGGCATTCCATACATTGTATATTGAAATGATTGATAAGAATTATATGGAGATATTCCTAAACAGATACTTGCAAGTTGGGTTCAGCACAGTGTCTTTACAGTGAAATGTTTGAAAAAGCATATGAAGATGTTCCTAAGTGGGTGTTATAAAGTTGAGTTCAGCACAGTTTTCTTTCAGTGTATAAAAGTGACAGCTATTCTGTATGGCTTATATTGAACTTTTTAAAAGAGTTATATGAAGATATTCTTAGCAACTTCGTGCAAGCTGTGTAAGCAGTTTTTTTTTTTTCATTGTGTGAAAGTGATAGCCAATCTCACTGGTGCATAGTGAAATGTTTGAAAAGACTTTTATGAAGATGTTCCTAAACATCTGCCTGCAAGCTGAGTACAGCACAGTGTTCTATCATTGTAGGAAAGTGATGGACATGTTGTATAGCATATACTAGCATGTTTGAAAAGACACAAATGTAGATGTTACTAAACAGGTACTTACAAGCTAAGTTTAGCACGTGCTCCTTCATTGTATGATAGTGATAGGAATTCTCTGCAGCATATAGCAAAATGTTTGAAAAGACATATGAAGGCCTTTCTAAACAGCTACTGCAAGATGGGTTCAGCACGGTGTTCTGTAAGTGAATGAACGTGATAGATATTCTGTGATGCCAGCACTGAAATATTTCAAAAGACATGTATGAAGATGTTCCTAAACAGCTACTTGTAATATAGGTTCAGCACAGTGTTATTTCACTTTATGAAAGTGATAGCCATTCTGTGCTGCCTCCACTGAAATGTTTGAAAAGACTTGTATGAAGATGTTCCTAAACATCTAGAGTGTTCTTTCATCCTATGAAATGACAGACAAAGACATAAAGAGGGCTCAGAAAACATTCTTTGGGATAGCAGGTATATGAGGACCAATTGCCCTAGTGTTTAAGAAGTGCCTGTGATTGCAGGGTTCAAAGCTCAGAGCCAGAAACTGTGATTCCTAGCTCATTGTGGAAGTAGAACACACCATTTTCACTTTTTCCTGGAATTTTTATTTCTTTGATTTCAACATCTCTGTACAATGTATTTAACTATATTATTAAGATTCATGATCTCCCTGATATCCAGGAGTTTTTCCTTTCATCATTTTCCTACTCTCCCAGTGTTATTCCTAACATTGAGTGTGAAATATTTGGAAATTTCCATTTATTTCAAGGGACTACATGAATCACTTAAAAGAAATTTCTTCTGAAATAAAATATATCATACTGAGTATTGTTTCTTTTGTTTAACTAAGACGGGTTTTGCTATTCCTACGGAGAAAACTACTCTTGGCAACAACAGGTATTTATATAAGTTTAAAAAGAGGAAAGTCTTTGACAACTGTTTTTGACTTTTGTGAACATCATTCCTTTGCATTTCACTACATTAACTGATCTTCTTCATAGTGCAGACTCAACATCCTGCTTATTAAAATGACCGTGCATTTTTAATACTCATTAGGATCCTTTTTTTGTTATTCACATCACTGTCTATCATGCCTACCTTAGTCACTAGCGAAACTTGAAAATGAAATACAGGTCTCCAAGTGCAAGCTACTTGGATAGACAAACATGAATAGCAATAAGTAGATTTACACAATATCGCTTTAGAGTCAGAGTTCATCTTAAGTATGATGAGGCAAAATATTAAATCATATGTTACCAGACAAAAAATGGGTGTGTATATGTGTGTATTTGTATACATTTTTGTTTCAAAGAACCACATTATTTCGCATATATGTACACGCATATATAATCATTCATAATCCCATCTATTACATTGAACGAACCTTTAGAGAAAGTTGGAAGATAAAGAAATGAAAAGAGTGAACATTAGAATTCACATGAAATTCAAGGAATGTAGAAATTTGGACCGAAATACTTAAGGTAGAATGGGTGACCTAAATTTTAATGATGTTATTTTTTCTATCTTAATGCTTCAAATTCAGAACCATAGTTACACTTATGAAATGGGGAATTCACTGTATTAGCTGATGGAACCAAAAATCTCCAAATTGACACTAAATTTCTTCTTCTAATGACAAATATAAATGGCAAGCAATAGGAGTATATGAGGAAGACATTTGGTGTAAACTTAATTCAGCCTGACTTTATTTTTCCAAAAGGGCCCGACATGGCCATTGAGCATGCATTGTATATGTGCTTTAAACACTTCCTATGGCAAGAACAAATGCCCTTAAGATAAAGGTGCAACGTCCCCCTCACATTGGCATTTCCTTAAGGATAAGCATCTTTCCTTAGACCAGGAACTGATTGCTCTGCTCACCCGTGACCACCCAGCTCGAGACAACAGACCTGCCACCCTGCTGTGCCCACTGAGACAGCAGAGCTACCTGCTGTGTCCACCAATCTCTGGTTTGACAGAGCAGTCTCATGACTATTGTAAAAGGGACATTTCAATCCTATGTGAAACATCCTCTTTGAGGGTATATAACCACTCTGTACACCCCCCTTCTTTGGTGTTCTTTTTTCCTTCTGGAAGAAAGGCTCAGGGCTATGGTCCTCATGTTTTGGCTCAGAATAAACTCACCCAAATTTTCGTTTATAGATTGGTTATGGATTATTTTCATTGACACTATTAAGGTGGTATTTCAACACAAAATATTTTTAGCCAAGGGAAACCAGAAGAATTTATTCAGAGTTTTAAACTCAGTTCTCACAAACAAAATGTTGTTGGGTAAATGTCTGAAATGGATTCCTATTATTGCTGTAACAAGTTACCATTTTAGGCTTAAGAAATGATAAATTTTATCTTAAATTTCTGGAGATATGAAGTCAAAATGGGTCTCATTAAGAGAAAATCAAGATATCTGGAGGGCTGCGTTCCATCTGGACTTTCCAGGGGAGAATGCATTTCACTCTTAAATCACTTTCAAGAGGCCACCTGCATCCTTTGTTTTATTCCCTCCCTCTCTCTTCAAGGTGAGCAGCATAGCATTTTCAATGGTCTCTCTGACTCCAATTTGCTTCCTCTCTTTCCATATTTAAAGGAGCATTGCCATTGTCAATATATTACATCAACCTGGATAATCCAGGCTAACCTTAAGATCAGTGATTAGCAATCTTATGTCATCTGTAGCTCAATGCCTCTTTCCTCTGTAAAGTGCCATATTCAACTTTTCTTGGTCTTAGGATGAGCACTTTTTTTGAAGGCTCTTATTCTGCCTACTACAGTCTTTTTCAGATGTACACTAGTTGATGACACTTAAGTGCCCTTAAATGAAAGAATCAAACACAAAAGTTATCTCAGTCTCTGCAATGAGTGGAACACTTTTCTTTTAAATTTATATGCCAAACCAATTTTTACTGGACAAGACCTAAAACTATCTATAAATGTATCTAACACAGGACATACCTTCCTATTCAAGGTATGATCCACAGACCAGAATCTGCAGCATGAATGCCACCTGGGAGCTTTTTATAAATGCAGAGTCCTTGGGGCCACTTGCTGAATCAGGATTTACATTTCAACTAAAATCCTTAAGGATTTGTATGCATAATGAGGTTGGAAAATTCTGATGTAGAATAAGTTTTCTCACTTCATTAGTCTTAACATTTGGAGCTAGATAAATCTTTCTGCTGGGTTTGCACCTGTGCATTGTAGCTATTTGGCAGGATCCCTTTAGTCTTTATCAAATATCCCCATGGGCAAAATCATCTCTGTCTCAGAGTTTGCAAACATGAAGCATTCTAGCAGAATTCCCACCAAGGCGCCATCCTGTACTCAGTTTATAACTTTGAGCAGAACATTAAATCCCTCTGAGTCCTATTCCTGAGAATGGAGTACATAATAGTACTACAGCCTAGAACAAATATTTCTTAAAATTAAATCAGGCAAGCTCTAAAATGTTCTAAGTGAAACCGGCAAACAGCCATTGATGATTAAGTATCTAGGTACTAAAGTTTTCTCCTTTTTGCAATTACTGATTATAGCTTTTAGCTGTTTAACTCACCCATTGTTAACTGTGCTGCTTGGGTAATATGCTATCTGACTCCCGCTGGGGTCCTATAGATAACATCTCCCTGGAGTCTGGGTCACCATGGTAATGGGGTTGTGAGCTGTTTTTCAGGAATTAGAACTCTTTGTCCACTTCAGGCCAGTTGAGACCACCAACTCAACAACCAGGCCCTTACAGATGTCTGATAGGTGACTGTTTGATGTCAAGAGGCTAAAAACTCCACCCTCATATCATGTTAATGCTACCATTTTATGAACATGGTCCTGTGAAGAGGCATGGAGTCTGACTATGCTTGCACAGATCATCAATTAACTCACCTCCAACCACCTCTTTCCACATTTCAGACCACCTTGCCCCCATCCCATAAATATCTCTGAGTCCCTATTTTTAGGGAGGTGAATTTGAGGCTCATGCTCTTGTTTCCTTACGTGGCTGCCTTGTGAGCAAATCCTCTCTTTGCTGCAATCTCGTCGTCTCAGTGTTTGGGTTTCTGGGCAGTGGGCAAAAACGAACTTGGTTCAGTAACATAAGCTACATTATAGTGCATAAAAAGATCTAAATATATATTGTATAATTAACAAATATTTTATAATGAGGCTTTTAACCTGAGATATAATGGTGAAATTTCTGATAGTTTTTGCAAAAGGGTCAGGAAGTCAAGAAAAATAGTGCCTAAAGTTTATATTAAACGAAAATTTGACCCTTTTATAAGAGAGGAATGTTAATTTTCTAAGGATATCATGGGTTCTGTTCCCATCACCAGTAAATGCATTGATGATCCAAGGGCCTCATCAAGACAGATTCCTCACTCTTAGACTTTGGAGAAAACTTTACTTCAGGGTTGGGAAAGTGTGCTAAGAGTTTTAAATTGTTGGAAGGATAGTGAGTTAATAGGGAAGGTGCAATAAATACTGAATTCACCTGGCATATAGCCTCCTCTCCTAGTTACAGAGAATCAGTAGGAAAAATTTGCTTTCTGTCCAAACCACTGTCATGCAGGAAAATTATGTACTTAGAAGTGGTAGTAACAAGAGTAAATGTGTCTAATGAGCATATATTGGAAGCTGTAAATATTTCCTCTGCTGCAGCCTTCAGTGTGTGTGACCTTAGGCTAGAAGGGACATAATTGTTTCTTTTGAGCTCAGTCTGGTTCAGGGACTGGTGCTTCACTCTTTCCTGCTGTCTTGTCTGGGATCAGAACTTCAGTCTCCATTATCAACAATCCAGGAAGGAATTTGGACTTCCACATGGAGACCTCCCACTCAGAGTTCCCATCCAGGTGAGTCTGAGAAACTAACAGACACTGAATGAGGGGATCAAGAAAATGGGAGCAAAAACTTTTACATGAAGTCAACTGAGAGAAAACCCAGGTTAGTCCACATATCAGAGGCCTCCACAAATGTTTGCTGGCTAATCAATAAACTAGACTACTTATCAAAGATGTTAACACAAAAGTGAACATATCACTGTGCACTGGAAGTGCCCATGTTGACAATTAGGTGATATTAATGAAGACCCAACTTGAAGAGAAAATAAGAAGTGTAAAGTGCTTCCAGGTGTCACTGCAAATGATCCATAACGAATATATAAATCAAAATTGGGGTGAGTTTATTATGAGCTAGGTCTGAGGACTATAACCAGGGGCCTTCCCTCCCCAGGGAAGGAAAGGCACCAAAGAAGTGGGGTGTACAGGGTGGTTATAGACCATCTTGGAGCAAAGAGCCTACATCGCATAAGACAGGAATATCTCTTTTACTACTGTCATGAGATGCTTAAATCAATGATGATTTTCCCCTTGAGATACTTGACAATATCTTAATGAGTGCTGCTAATCACCTAAAATGCACAAGACAACACACAACTCAAATACTTATCCAGTCCCAAATGCCAATGGTGGAGGTGAGAAAATCTATTCAAGACCAGCACTTCTCTAACTTCACATGAATCACCAGGGATTCTAGTTCAAATGCAGATTCTGATTCAATGGGTCTCCTGTGGTCCCAGAGACTCTGAATTTCTAACAAGCATCTAGGTGATGTTGATGCTGGAGATCCTAATCTGTGCACCAGTATTTGAGTAAAATTGCCATGGTCTTGTATGAGAGTAAGGTGTAAGTAGTTTTAGGAGTTTCCCATGAAAAAGCATTTCTGCAAGTAATTTTTAAAGAAAGATGTATTCATGCACTCCTCAGTTTGTGATAAAATCTCTATATGTTTCTTTATACAAGAAAATTTGAGTTACACCAATTCTGAAAATTACTTTGCAGGAGGCAGTATAAGGGTCACCAAAAGATGCCCACATTCGAATCTCAAGAACTTTTGAGGTCACACATCACAGTTAAGTGAGATTTATTCTAGGAATGCAGTGACAGTTGTACATCTACAAATCAATCAATGTGATGCACCACATTAGCAAAATAGAGAAAACAATTGCATGATCATCTCAATAGATGCAGAAAATATATTTGATAAGATTAAATATCCATTTATGCTAAAAATTCTTTTGAAAATAGCTATAGAAGGAGAGTACTTCAACGTAATACAGGTCATATAAGACAAATCCACAGCTAACATTCTAATTAAAAATAAAAAATTGAAAGCTATCCCTCTAAGAACAGGAACAAGACAAGGATGCCCACTCTTGCCATTCTTACTCCACATAGTATTGGAAGTTCCAGACAGAGCAATTAAGCAAGAAAAAAACAAAAAGTATCCAAATTGGAGAAGAAGTAGATCTATCACTATTTGCAGATGACATGATTATATATATAGAAAACATTAAGAATCCACAAAAAAACTGTTAGAAATAATTAATGAATAAAGTTTCAAGGTAAAAAATCAACATAGAAAAGTCAGTTGTGTTTCTGCACACTAACAAAAACTAGCAGGAGGACAAATCAAGAATACAATCCCATTACATAGGAAATAGAGCAGTCAATCAGTTCATGTAAGTGTATGTTCATGCATATGGTCAGTGACCTCAGGGTCAAAGAGGGAGGCTAAGAGTGACTCCCAGGTGTTGAATTTGGAGAGCACTGGGTGGACTTGACATCATATAACTGGAACAGAAGCTGAAGAGCAGAGTCAGGAAAATTTGGGGATCTGCTTTCTGTAAACTGCAAGGCACCATGTCAGCAGCACCTCCTACCTGGGCAAAGGTTGTCTCACTGCCAGAATGTGTGTGTCTGGGGAAGTGTATCTATTACTCACAGTTCCCAAGAGGAGGGGCTTGCCAGGCCTCTCAGGACTGCACAGAGAAATGCCAATGTCATAAAGGAGAGGAGGTGATGGGGAAAAAGGAAGATGATAACATTTACAGTTACAATTAAAAAATAAAATATCTGGGAATAAATTTAATCAATGATGTGAAAGCCTGTACACTAAAAACTATAAGGCACTGTTGAATGAAATTGAAGAAGAGATAAAGAAATGGAAATATATTCTAAGTTCATGGTTTGGCAGAACTAACATAGTTAAAATGTCCATATTACATAAAGCAATCTACAGGTTCAATGAAACCCCAAGAAGAATCCCAACAACATTTTTCATGGAAATAAAACAAAGAATCTTAAAATTTATATGGAACAAGAAAAGACCCTGAAATCCCAAAGCAATCCTAAGAAAAAAGAACAAAGCTGGAGGTATCATCCTCCCTGATTTCAAAACATACGACAAAGCTATAGTTATCAAAACAGCATGGAACTGGCCCAAAACCAGACACAGATTTATGGAACAGAATTGAGAGCCCAGAAATTAACCCACACATCTGTGGACAGCACATTTCAACAAAGGAGCCGAGGATATGCAATGGAGAGAGGAAAGTCTTTCCAAGAACTTTTGATCTTTGAATACCTTATTTTATAGCAAAGAGAGTTTAAGGTAGCAAGTGGGATAAGGTTGCTAATAAACTGACCTTAAAAATATTAGCATTGCTTTGCAGGTGGAACTAACTTAGTCACACGGTTCTTTAAATACAGAAGAGAGAGACAGAAGAATTAAAGAGAGAGAGAGACTTGAAATTGTTAAGCTGCTGGTTTTAAAGTTAAGGGAAGAGCCATGAGCCAGGGCATGCAGGTGCCCCCTCGACCTGGAACAGGAGAGTAGTCTGATTCTCACCTGGAGCCTGCAGAAGGAACCAGGATGTGCGGAACTCGTTGTTTTACCCCAATAAGACTCCTTTCAGGCTTCTGACAACCAGGATTGTAAAACGAAATTTTGTTGTTGTTGTTAAATTGACTAGTGTGGTAATTTTTTATAGCAGCAAAATAAATCTAAAAAGTTCATTTATCTGATGAAATTTTGTTTAAGTAACCTGAATTTAAGCCTCTCAATTCATTTAGCCTCCTTTGGGTAAATCATTTCGTGTTGGTTTTCCTCCTCAAGTAGAAGTAGAAATCTAAAGTCAATTTGGAGATATTGATCCTCACTATCTGATTCAGAGAATTTTATATTTTAGAAATGGAAACGTGGTTCTGACTTTGAGGTTTGTGAGATACTAAGATAGAAAAAGTAATTCATTTTTAAATTTGGGGTCACATAGTCTGCTTTAAATCCTGGATCTAAATTTCTACATTTCTTTAATGTCATGTTAATTTGAATGTTCATCCTTTCATTCCTATACCCTCCAATTTTCTTTCAAGTTGCCAGTAAACATTAAAGAAAGGATAATAAATGCACTTGGGTATGTACATACATGTGCATGTGGTTATTTGAAAGACAACATATACAAGCACACCCCTACATGAGGACACATCTTCCTCTTGAACATTTTCTTGGGACTCAACAAAGTATTTCCACACATTTCATTTATTTCTTTAAACCTTTATCTAAAGTTATATTTATTATCTCATATTACATTCAGAAAAGAGCAAATTGAAGCTTAGGGATTTTAAAATTTTAGGAATTACATAACAACATTGAAAGCTTACTGTGCATGTTCTTGAATATATGCAAAAAGAGTCAGGCACTATGTGCTCTCCTCTTTTGTATGGCTCCTTCAAATCTGCAAATTACACATTTTATTTAATTTTATCTTTATTCAGCTCTGTTGAGATATAATTGACATATAACATTGAGTAGGGGTACAACGTTATGATTTGATATAGACATATTATGCAAAGTAATTGTCACAATAAGGTGAGCTAACACCTCCATCACCTCAGGGACTCAGTCTTTTCTCTATGGGTTAGAACATTTAGGATATATTCTCTTCACAACTTTCAGGTGTGTAATACACCTTGGCTCACTATAGCCTCGATGCTGTAAATTAGATCCTTAAAATGTATTCATACTATAACTGGAAGTTTGAGCATGAGTATTCTACTTATTTGCATTTGTTTAATTTTTTAGATTCCACATATATGTGATATCATACAGTATTTTCTTTTGCTGCCTGACATTTCACATAGCATAATATCCTCAATGTGTCTCTATGTTGTTGCAAATGGCAGGATTGTCTATTTGTGGCTGAATAATTTTCCATTATATATATTTATACACAGACACATATAAATGTATATATACATATATCACATTTTCCTTATTTATTCATCCAATGATGGACACTTAGGTTTTTTCTATGTTGTAGATATTGTGAATAATGCTTCACTAAACATGGGGGAGGAGACATCTCTTTGGGATTGCAATTTAGTTTCCTTTGGATATGTACCTAGAAGTGGGATTGCAGCATCACAAGGTAGTTCTACTTTTATTTTTTATTTTTTTGAGAAATCTCATACTGCTTCACGTAGTGGCTGTATCAATTTACCTTCTAACAAACAGTACACAAAATGCTTACTTTTCTCCACATCCTCGCCAACAGTATTTATCTTGAGGATTTTGGATAATAGACATTCTAACAGGTGTGAAGTAATAGCTCATTGTGGTTTTGATTTGCATTTCCATGATGATTACTGACGTTGAGCATCTTTTCATGTAACTTCCACATTTATATGTCTTTTGAGGAAAATGTCCATTCAGTTCCTCTGAGCGTTTTCTAATTGGACTATTTGTGTTTTGTTATTAATTTATATGTTTCTTATATGTTTTGGTTATTAACCCCTTATCAGATCCAAAGTTTGAAAATATTTTCCCCCAGTCCATATGCTACCTTTTCATTTTGTTGATTGTTACTTTTGCTGTGTGAAAGATTTTTAGTTTGATGTTGTTCCACTTGTTTATATTAACTTCTGCTGCTTGTGTTTTTGGTGTCATATCCAAAAACCATGGCTCGAACCAGTGTCAAGGATATTTTTTCCCTATATTTTGTTCTAAAAGTTTTATGGTTTCAGATCTTATGTTAGACTTTTAAATCTATTTGGAGCTAGTATTTGTGAGAGGTGTCACATAGGAGTCCAATTTTATTCTTTTGCATGTGACTATCCAGTTTTACCAGCACCATTTATTGAAGAGACAGTCCTTTCCTCATTGATTATTCTGGTTCTCTTATAAATGTAGTGGCCCATATACACACGTGTTTATTTCTGGGCTCACAATTCGGTTCTATTTGTCTATGTTGCTCTTTTTATGTCAGTACTATACTGTTTTTCTTTTTACTAATAATTTTTATTGAGTTTATGATAGTTTACAATCTTGTAAAATTTTAGTTGTACATTATTGTTTGTCAGTCATGTTGTAGCTGCATCCTTTCACCGTTTGTGCCAACCCCTCCTTTCCTCTGGTAGCCACTAATCTGTTCTCTTTGTCTAAATGTTTAAATTCCTCATATGAGTGGAGTTATAGAGAGATTGTCCTTCTCTATCTGGCTTATTTCACTTAACATAATTCCCTCAAGGTCTATCCTTGTTGTTATGAGTGGGTCAATTTTATTCTTTTTTATGGCTGAGTAGGATTCCACTGTATATATATACCATATATTCTTTATCCAGTCATCAGTTGATGGGAACTTAGGTTGCTTCCACGTCTTAGCTATTGTAAATAATGCTGCAATGAACATCGGGGTGCATGGGACTTTTGGAATTGCTGACTTCAAGTTCTTTGCATAGATACCCAGTAGTGAGTTGGTTGGGTCATATGGTATTTCTATTTTTAATTTTTTGAGAAATCTCCATACTGTTTTCCATAGTGGCTGCACCAGTTTGCACTCCCACAAGCAGTGTATGAGGGATCATTTTTCTAACGGGTGTAAGGTGATATCTTAGTGTAGTTTTGATTTGCTTTTCCCTGATGATCAGAGATGGTGAACATCTTTTCATGAGCCTATTGGCCATCCATATATCTTCTTTGGAGAAATGTCTGTTCATGTCTACTGCCCAATTTTTGATCGGGTTTTTGGATTTTTTGTTGTTGAGTTGTGTAAGTTCTTTCTATATTATGGAGATTAACCCTTTGTTGGATATATGATATGCAAACATTTTTCCCAATTAGTGGGTTGTTTTTTGTTTCAATCCTGTTTTCCCTTGCCTTGAAGAAGCATTTTAGGTTGATGAGGTCCCATTTATTTATTCTTTCTACTGTTACCCTTGTCTGAGAAGACATGGTGTCCGAAAATATCCTTTTAATACTGATGTCAAACAGTGTACTGCCTACATTTTCCTTTAGAAGCCTAGTGGTTTAAGGTCTTACCTTTAGGTCTTTGATCCATTTAGAGTTTATTTTTGCGAATGGTGAAAAAGAACGGTCAATTGTCATTCTTTTACTTGTGGCTTTCCAATTTCCCCAGCACCATTTGTTGAAAAGACTTTCTTTTCTCCATTGTAGGCCCTCAACCCCTTTGTCAAAGATTAGCTTTCTGGGCTTTCAATTCTGTTCCATTGATCTGTGCACCTGTTTTTATACCAGTACCATGCTGTTTTGACTACTGTAGCTTTGTAGCATGTTTTGAAGTCAGGGATTGTGATGCCTCCAGCTTTGTTCTTTTTTCTCAGGATTGCTTTAGTAATTTTGGGTTTTTTGTTGCCCCATATGAATTTCAGCATTCTTTGTTGTATTTCTGTAAAAAATCTCATTGGGATTCTGATTGGGATTGCATTGAATCTATAGATTGCTTTAGGTAGTATGGACATTTTATTCTTCCAACCCATGTACGTGGAAGGTCTTTCCATCTCTTCATGTCGTCCTCCATTTCTTTCAGGAAAGCCTGGTAGTTTTTGTTGTATAGGTCCTTCACTTCCTTAGTTAAATTCACCCTGAGGTATTTTATTCTTTTTGTTGAAATTGTGAATGGTATTGTGTTCTGGAGTTCTTTTTCTGTTAGTTCATTATTAGAGTATAGAAATGCTACTGATTTATGTAAGTTGATTTTATATCCTGCAACTTTGCTGTAGTTGTTGATTATTTCTAAAAGTTTTCCAATGGATTCTTTGGGGTTTTCTATTTGTAAGATCATGTCATCTGCATACAGCGAGAGTTTCACTTCTTCCCTCCCTATTTGGATTCCTTTGATTCCTTTCTCTTGACTAATTCTTATGGCCAAAACCTCCAGTACCATGTTGAATAAGAGTGGTGGTAGAGGACATATTTGTCTTATTCCTGTTTTCAGGGCGATGGTGCTCTGTTTTTGCCCATTGAGTATGATGTTGGCTGTGGGTTTGTCATATGTGACCATTATTATGTGTGGGTAATTTCCTTCTATCCCCATTTTGTTCACAATTTTTATCATAAATTGCTGTTGGATTTTGTCAAATGCTTTCTCTGCATCTATTGAGATGATCATGTGGTTTTTATTTCTGAATTTGTTGATGTGGTGTATCATATTGTTTGATTTGTGGAAGTTGAACCATCCCTGAGTCCCTAATATGAATCCCACTTGATCCTGATGTATGATCCTTTTTGATGTATTGCTGAATTCAAGTTGCCAAAATTTTGTTGAGAATTTTTGCATCTATGTTCATCAGTGATATTGGCCTGTAGTTCTCCTTTCTTGTGCTGTCCTTATCAGGCTTTGGTATCAACATGATGTTGGCCTCGTAGAATGTGTTAGGAAGTGTTCCATCCTCCCTAATTTTTTGGAATAACTTGAAAAGAATAGATATTAAATCCTCTTTGAAAGTTTGGCAGAATTCATCAGGAAAGCCATCTGGACCTGGGGTTTTATTCTTTGGGATGCTTTCGATTGCTGTTTCAATCTCCTTCTTTGTGATTGGTCTGTTCAGACTGTCTGCTTCTTCTTGACTTAGCTTTGGGAGATTGTAAAAGTGTAAGAATTTATCCATTTCCTCTAGGTTATCCATTTTGTTGGCATATAGTTTTTCATAGTATTCTCTTAAAATCAGTTGTATTTCTGTGGAATCTGTTGTTATTTCTCCTCTTTCATTTCTGATTTTGTTTATTTGAGCTTTCTCTCTTTCTTTCTTTTTGAGTCTGGCTAGGGGCTTGTCAATTTTATTTATCTTCTCAAAGAATCAGCTCTTTGTTTCATTGATCCTTTCTACTGCCTTTTTTGCTTCAATAGCATTTATTTCTGCTCTGATTTTTATTATTTTTCTCCTTCTGCTGACTTTGGGCTTTGTTTGTTCTTTCTCTAATTCAGTTAGGTATAATTTGAGGCTACTTATTTGGGATTTTTCTTGTTTGTTAACGTGTGCTTGTATTGTGTTGAGTTTCCCTCTTAATACAGCTTTTGCTGTATCCCATATGAGTTGGTATGGCATTTTATCATTTTAATTTTTCTCCGGATATTTTTTGACTTCTTCCTTAATTTCTTCAATGATCCATTGCTTGTTCAATAGCATATTGTTTGGTCTCCACATCTTTGTCCCTTTCTCAGCTTTTTTCTTATAATTAATGTCTAGCTTCATAGCATTATGATCAGAGAAGATGCTTGTTATTATTTCGATTTTTTTTAAGTTTATAGAGGCTTGCCTTGTTTCCCAACATATGGTCTATCCTTGAGAATGTTCCGTGTGCACTTGAGAAGAATGTGTATTCTGCTGTTTTTGGATGGAGTGTTCTATATATGTCTATTAATTCCAGCTGTTTTAGCTTTTCATTTAACTCTGTTTCCTTGTTGATTTTCTGTCTGGATGATCTGTCCAATGATGTGAGGTCCCCTACTATTATTGTGTTACTTTTAATATCTTCTTTTAGGTTTGTTAATACTTGCTTTATGAACTTTGGTGCTCCTGTGTTGGGTGCATAGATATTTATAAGCATTATTTCTTCTTGATGTAGTGTTCCTTTGATCATTATATACTGACCTTCTATGTCTCTCTTTACCTGCCTTATCTTGAAATCTACTTTGTCTGATGTAAGTATTGCAACACCTGCTTTCTATTGTTTGCCATTATCTTGGATTATCATCTTCCACCCCTTCACTCTGAGCCTGTATTTGTCATTGGAGCTGAAGTGTGAATCCTGGAGGCCACAGATTGTTGGATCTTGTTCTTTAATCCATCTTGCCACTCTGTGTCTTTTTATTAGAGAGTTCAATCCGTTTACATTGAGGGTGATTATTGATGCATGAGGGCTAAATGCTGTCATTCTGTCACTCGTTTTCCAGTTTTCCTGCATTACCTTTGTTTCTTGTCCTGTGTGTTTTGGACTACCTACTGACATCTGGAGTTTCTTATTTCCTTAATTATTTTTTGTGTCTCTGTTCTGTTTTTAAGTTTAGTGGCTAGGCTGAAGTTTGTATTCAGAATCTCATGCATAATATAGTCCATTTTCTGGTGGCCTCTTATTTCCTTAACCTAAACTGATTCAGTCCCTTTCCTCCTTCCCTCTTAATTTATTATTGTCATCTCTTCTTCCAACTTGTGTTGTCTTTGTGGTTAAAGTGATAAGATTGTGTTTCTTTTTGGTGTTTCCCTTCCCTTTATCCTATTGCTATAGTTGTATATTTGCTATCCTATTTTGATGCTGTCTATTTGTCTCCTTACCTGGTGTTTTGTGATTCCTTTCTGCCGTTTTTTCTTTTTTCAGGTATGAGGGCCTTCTTGAGGATTTCTTGTAAGGGGGTCTTGTGGCTATGAAGTCCCTTAGCTTTTGTTTGTCTGGGAAAAATTTAGTTTCTCCCTCATATCTGAAGGATTTTTTTGCTGGATAGAGTATTCTTGACTGAAGATTATCTTTTAAAGTTTTGAATATGTCATTCCAATCTCTCCTAGCTTGTAAGGTTTCTGTGGAGAAATCTCCTGAAAGTCTGATAGGGTTCCTTTGTAGGTTGTTTTCTGCTGCCTTTCTGCCCTGAGTATTCTTTCTTTGTCTTTAACTTTTGCCAGCTTTACTACTATATGCCTTGCAGTAGGTCTTTTTGCATTGACATATCTAGGAGAGCTGAAAGCTTCCTCCACAAATATTTCTCTCTCATTCTCTAGATTTTGGATGTTCTCTGCTATTATCCCTTTGAGCACATTTTCTGCTCCATTCTCCTTTTTGTAGCCCTTGGGGATTCCAATTATTCTTGTATTGCATTTCCTCATTGAGTCAGCTATTCCTTTGAGATAGTCTTCATTCTTTTTTATTCTTAAGTCTTTCTTTTTTTCTTCTGCTTTATTTTCCAAACCACCCCAGTGCATAGTTGTACATCTTAGTTGCAGGTCTTTCTAGTTGTGGGATGTGGGATGCCTTCTAAATATGGCCTGATGAGCAGTGCCATGTCCGAGCCCAGGATCTGAAGCCTGGGCCGCCGCAGTGAAGCACGTGAACTTAACCACTCAGCCACGGAGCTGGCCCCTTAAGTCTCTCTTTTATTCTGTCTGGAGCCATTCAACCTGTCTATCTTCGATTATGCTGATTTGCTCCTCTATGGCATCCACACGGGGATTCAGGGATTCAGTGTTATGTTTTATTTCTTCCATTGTATTTTTCATCTCTAGTATTTCTGATTGATTTTTCTCTATAGTTTCAATCTCTTTGGTGAAGTAACTCTAGAACTCGTTGATTTGTTTCTCATTGTTTTCCTTTACCTCATTGAGATCTTTGATGATAGTTATTCTGAATTAATTGTCGTTTAGTTTACTTATTTCTGAGTCCTCAGGGCATAATTCTGGATGCTTGTTTTCCCTGTGGTCTGGAGATTTGATGAATTGATATATGCTGGAAGAAGCATGGGTCTTCCCCATGGTGATATTATTCGGTTGCAGTTACAGCATGTCGCCACTAGATGGGGGTTGAGAGCTGTGTATTGTGAGCCCTCTGCCTTCAGCTGATGGTGGCACACAGCGTGGGTTAAGGGAGGAGGGGCACTTTCTCTCATGCACAGACCAAGTTTCCGGATCAGCTCTTGCTATCTGGTCTCCTGGGGTTTTGGCTTGATGAGGTCACTCCATGTGAAAGCTTTCACCCCATTAGAGGGCTTCCCTGTAGGCTGCATGGCATGGGACTCCTGAGTGATCTTGTGGACTTGCAGCCCCTCCACTGCTCCTTCCCTCATGGAGCCTCCAGCGACTGCGGTCCCAGTCTTTAATGGAGGTAGTGAAGTTCTCTCTTACCCTATTCCAGCTCCTCCGAGTGGGGCTCCAGCCTCTCCGCCCTCCATCGTTTGGCTTCTGTGGGTCTCTGAGTATTCCTGTACTATTAGAATTTTTTTGTTCGAGTGTGGTTACTCCTTTTTGTTGTATGTTGGAGGGGAGAGAGTCCCGGGTGAGGTTACTCTGCCATAATGCTGATGTCAGTCAGTACTATACTGTTATAATTAGCTTGATAAGAAAATTCAAAATTGAGAAAGGTGATGCCTACAGCTTTGTTCTTTCTCAGGATTATCTAGGATATTCAGGATCTTTTCTGATTCCATACAAATTTTAGAATCATTTTGTATATTTCTGTGAAAAATGGCTTTGGAATTTTGATATGGATTGCTTCCAACCTATAGATGACTTTCAGTATTCAGGCATTTTAATATTAAATCTGCTAATCCATGAACATGGGACAGTTTTTATTTCTTTCCATCACTCATGTATGCTTCAATGCCTTTCATCAATATCTTATAGTTTTATGTGTATAGATCTTTCACTTCCTTGGTTATATTAATGTTTAAGTATTTTATTGCTTTTGATACTACTGTAAATGAATTTTTTCATTATCTTTTTCAGAAATATTGTTCATTGTTGGTGTATAGAAATTCAACTGATTTTTGGATTTAGACTTTCTATCGTGAAACTTAAGTGATTTTATTTATTATTTCCAAAGATTTTTCGTGAAGTCTTTAGCCATCTATACACAAGATACTATCATCTTCAAACAGAAACAACTTTACTTTTTCATTTCTCTTTTGCACCCTTTTCTTCTTTTTTTTAAATCTAACTTGTCTAATAGTACGTTGAATAGGAGAGGCAGGACTGGCATACTTGTCATGTTCCTGATCTTAGAAGCTTTAAACCTTTCGCTGTTAAATTAGATGTGACTTGGCATATATGTTTTCCATTATTTTGAGGTATCATCCTTCTATACCAAATTTGTTGAGAGTTTCTATCATGTAGGGATGTTGAGTTTCCCAAAAGCATTTTCTGCATCTATTGAGATTATCATTTATATATATGTATATATATATATATATACACATACATTTACCTTTAATTTTATCAATGTGATATGTCACATTTATCTGTTTGCTTACAGGGAAAAACTTTGCATTCTATAAATAAACTCCTCTGATCATAATGTATGATCTTTTCATTGTGTTGTTCACTTCAGTTTGTGAGTATTTTCTTGCTAATTTTTGCATATATATTAATCAGGACTATTGACACATAGTTAGTTTTCTTTTCTTGTAGTGTCCTTGTCTGGGTTTGGAATCAGGGTAACGCTCGCCTCATAAAATAAATTTTGGAATGATCCCTTCTGTTAAATTATCTGGCAGAGTTTGAGAGGATTTGTGTTAATTCTTTTTAAAAGTTTTGGTAAGTTTCACCAGTGAAATCATCTGATCTTTATGTTTTCTTTGTCTGGAAGTTGTGGGTTACTCATTCAACCTCCTTACTCTTCATTTGTTTGTTGAGTTTTTAAAAAATATTTCTTTTATGATTCAATCTTAGTAAGTTGCATTTTTTCATGAATTTTATCCATTTTTCTAGGTTTTCCAATTTATTTTATGTAATTGTAGTAGTTTCTTTGATTTTTTGTTTTTCTATTGTATCCATTGTAATGTCTTTTCTTTCATTTCCAATTTTATGTATTTGAGTTATCTCTTTTTTTTTCTTGGTTAGTCTAGCTAAAGCTTTGTCAACTTTATCTTTTCAATGAGCCAGCTCTTTTTTTTGTTGATATTTTCAATTGTTTTTCTATTTTATTTATTTCTGCTCTGATATTTATCTCCTTATTTCTGCAAAATTTGGACTTTGTTATTTTTTTTAACTCTTGGAAGAGCAATGTTAGGTTGTTTATAGATCTCTATTTCTCTTGGGTCTTAGAACTTTTTTATTTGGGAGGGTGGTTTCATATTCCTTGAATATTCATGATGCTTGTCTCCTTGATCTTCTGTCTGCACATTTTAGGAAAAAGACATCTCCAGTTTTGGCAGATTAGCTGTGGCAGGCAAAGCCCTTCAACAGTCAGCCTGTGAAAGATTCTGCATGGGCTCTCTGGTGATGTGTGCAGGCAAGGGTGCTTCTGGAGAGTTCTAGTATGCAGGCTTGGTGCCTTAGTCAGGCAGTGGCAGACCTGGTGCTTGGATTACTGGGGTCCAGTTTGGCACCTGATATCACTAGGGGTGGAGTCGGGAGCCTGGAGTCACTGGGACATTTCTTGCTCTTGAATCTGCAATGAAGGGTGTGGGGCCTTGGTCTGTGTGGTCAGGAGTGGATTCTGTGTCCAAAGTAGCCAACCAAGTGTCAGGGAACCTGGGAATGGACTTGACAATCCAGTCCGTGGGGATGGCCTGGACCTGGGGGCAGAATCTTCAGTTCATGGGAGCTGGCTAGAGGCTGGAGACACATATGTCAGCCTGGTGCCAGGTGGAGCCAGAAAGTTGGGCACCAGAGTCCAGCCTGGGTTTGAGTGGGCTAGGAGCCTGGACTGGTGGAGCCAGCCTGTGGCCTGAGATCATGAGTCCCAGCTTGGTGCTGGAGCAGACCAGGAACTGAATGTGCAGGACTTGGTCTGGAGTCTGGACTCAGAGGGTTTAGCCAGGCACTGGGGTAGGTCTTGCATCGGGGTCTGAGGTGAAGTCAGGTGCTCACTTCACTGTACTGTCCTCACTTAGAGAGTGTCTCTCTCCACAGCGGGCCACACAGGCTTGGGGTAGGCATGAGAGGGGTTACATAATAATGTCCTTTTCACTCTCTTAAATGTGTCTTTTTTTATTAATTTGATCCACCAGGGTGCTGTAGTCACTCATCTGGGATCCTTGACTCCTGCAAAGGTATTCTGGTGGATGGATAGCTGTTTAATGTGATGTTTCTGGGAGCAGACAGGTACTAGAAAATGTTATACTGCCATCTTGTTGGTGTCACTCAGGAAAGCCTCTCTACTCCCTCTATTGTCTGAACTTTTTAAATATGTGCAGTTTATATTAAGTCATTATACTCTCATAAATTAGTTAAAAGGAAAATTTCTACTGACACGTGACTCAGGGTAGGGTCTAGGGCACAGGTAGCTGAGTCACTCTGAAGAAGCATGTTTGATACATCAAACTGGGAAGAAAGAAAAGTGTTACATATGGCTATCATGCAGTGGAATTAATTTGATAATTATTTTTTCTGTAAACTAGATTAACCTAGATCTAAGAATGAATGAAATAATCTTAACTTGGTTTAAAAACAACACTACAGCAACGCAGAGATTCATGGATGAGCCTTAGAAACACAGCATAGAGTATCACACCTAGTTAAAGACTTATGAGGCACCACAGAGCTCAGAACAACTCCCCACCATACCATTCAATGTGATAATATATACATAATATTAAACCATTTTATTTTGTGTTGAGTAGTTATGCAGCAACAGCTAACACATACAATAATCAAGTTATTCCATGAAATAAATTGAAATTTCCAATTGTTTTCATATCAAAGGTTGGGAATAAATTAGGAAAATAGGAAAAAAAGGAGGAAAAAACCTGTTAGATATCAGAGAGAGAGAAAAGCATAATAAAGTAACTAAATTGTACAAAGAAGTTGAAAAAATGATAATTCCAGGAAATAAATAAAAAGGGCGGGTTCTACTTCTGCAATGTGATTAAAAAAGCACAATTCTGACTCTGAGGCTTTGAGTCCTGCAATCCTGGGCATTTCTTCTGCCCAAGTATAACTGGCCGTTTTGTACTTGCCATCCTGAAGAATCTTTTCAGAGCCCCTTTTATTTCTTTATTCCTCAGACTGTAGACGAAGGGATTCAGCATGGGTGTGACAATGGTGTACATCACTGAGGCTATTGCACTTGAGTGTGAGCTCTGGCTAGCAGCAGAGCTGAGGTACACTCCTGGGCTTGTACAAAAAAATAAGGAGACAACTGAGAGGTGAGATGCACAGGTGGAAAATGCTTTATACTTCCCTTGAGCTGACGAGATTCCACATATACAGCAAACTATCTTAAAGTAAGAATAAATTATACCAGCGAGGGGACCACCACACAGCAGCATAGCTGTAAAATACATAACCATATTATTAAGAAAGGTATCAGAACATGCAAGTTGGATCATCTGATTGAGTTCACAGAAAATGTGGGGGATTTCCACATGTGTACAGAATGAGAGCTGCAACACCATTGAGGTTTGTAAGAAAGAATGCAAGACACTTGTGATCCAACACACTAGAAGCAAGATTCAACAGAGCTGATGGTTCATGCTGACCATGTAGTACTGGGGGTGACAGATGGCCACAAATCGATCATAGGCCATCACGGCCAGAGGATAGATGCCCAGCCCCGAGAAGATTACAAAAAAGTACAGCTGGGTGATGCAACCTGCATAGGTTATGACTTTGCTCTGCATCTGGATGTTCACCAACATCTTTGGGATGGTGGTGGAGGTAAACAGATGTCTACAAATGACAAGTTGGAAAGAAAGAAGTACATGGGTGTGTGGAGGTGGGAGTCAGAGCTGACAGCCAAGATGATGAGCAGGTTTCCAAGCACAGTGATCAGATACATGGAGAGAAAAAGCCCAAATGTGAAGGACTGCAATTCTAATTCCTCTGAAAATCCCAGAAGAAGAAATCCTGAAATCCCTGTTTCATTGCCTGGTTCCATGTGGCTGGATTGACTACCAGGAAAGAGGAAAATGACATTACATATTTCACACAAATGGTATTACTCCCATAGTTGGAATGCTACGATTTCTGTATTTTGCATTTAAAAAATTAATGTCAGTATTTTATGCATGGATTTGTTCTCTTTAAGTGATTCCCTGTTAATCTCTGATTGGGCATTTTTGACCCATTCTCAGTATTTTCCCCAAGAGCTCATGCATTATACTGTTTTACTGAGTATACCTTTCATGCATTTGAGAAATATCTATTAAGTTTTGAACATGTTCCAAGCACTTTACAGGCAATGAGTATAGAGTGCTGAAAGACAGAAGCCACCACAATCTAATGATGGTGAAATAATAAAAACAAATAAAAATAGTATATAATACACCGGATGATGACAAGTACTGTGAAGAAAAGAAAAGCCAGTATAAAGTAGAGAATAGGTAGGAGTTTTATTTTTTCATTGGTGTTCAGTAAACACCAGTAAATAAGGTGACTTTTGAACAGAGAACTCAAGGAAGAGAAGGCAGGAGCCAAGAGCATACCTGGGGAAGTGTGTGCCTGGCAGAGGGAACAACTACTGCAAAGGCCCTGAGGAGTATACAACTTCATTTATTTATCAAAAAGAGGAAGCAAGTCTGATAAGGGGAATAATAAAGAAAACGTGATAGAGATGTTTCATACAATTTTGAAGAGACAGGTGGCCTCTGTGATGGTTAAACTTCAAGACAAAAGGACTCACTCATCCACACTGTATATCCTCATGTGCTTTATAAATCTGGTTGAAAAGTCATCCTGTAAATTGAAATAGATCCCCTCCTTAACACCATCTGTTGAGTTCTGGCCTCTGCATTGTAAGTGTCACCTTGGAATATGTGAGACTGTACCCCTGTTCTGATAATGGCTCACATTCCACAAGGCACACACATACATGTCAGATCAATGTTTCCTGGACTGTGTTCTTACCATGACTTTTTCACCTGCAGCCCCAATAATAAGCTAGAAGTACATATAACTTAATCTGGCCACATCAATTGCTATTACCCTAAATAATGTAGAAACAGTATTTGAAATTCCAATAGTGAGCCCCCTATGGAGAAATAAAACTGAGAATCCAGGTTGGATAAGCTCATTTTCTGCCCTGTAGTTAAAGAAACATAAATAACCTATTCAATAAACAGAGGGAACATATGTGAGAGAGGGAGAGAGACAGTGACAGACAGAGAGAGAGAGAGAGAGATGGGCATGAGGGGTAAAAAAGATCTAATAGTTCAGATGGTACCTGAGAATTTACAAAGAAGAAAAATTATCCTTTGTTTTGGCAACAATCCAACACTTGTTAGATTTCCTTGATGCCCAGAAAATTGATAAAGGAGTAAACATATTTTTGGCCAGAAGACAAAAGTAGTGATATCTATATGGTGTCAATCACCTTACAGATTAAATACTCCAAAGAAAAGAAGTTTGATAGGGAATCAATCAACACTTCACAAATGAAAATATGCAAAGAAAAACAAAAGTTGGACATTTTATATATGAAGCAGTAGAAGACTTGTTTCTATATTTATTTGATCAGCTGGATTTTATATGATCTCTTGGGAGGTGAGGCAAGTCACTTGCACTTTTCTTTTCTTTTTTTTTAAAGATTGGCACCTGAGCTAACAACTGTTGCCAATCTTCTTTTTTTTTAATCTGCTTTATCTTCCAAAAACCCCCTGTACATAGTTGTATATCTTAGTTGCAGGTCCTTCTAGTTGTGGGATGCAGGACGCCACCTCAATGTAGCCTGATGAGCGGTGCCATGTCCGCGCCCAGGATCCGAACCCTGGGCTGCCGCAGTGGAGCACACGAAGTTAACCACTCGGCCACGGAGCCGGCACCGCACTTTTCTTATGTGCATCTTTTCTTTGTTTTTCTTGATCTTTAGGTTTTAATCTCTTTTTTGACAAATGTAATGGGCATACTCTAGTCCTGATTCTGGCCTTTGTACAACATGCTAAGGCCTCTTCAGACTATACTCTACGATATTCTGTACATGTCGTGCCAATCCATCCTCTGACTTTGAATAACTGTCTTCATAAGATTTATGCCTCAAGACCCTATGTCATACACACATTTATGTCATTGTATTGTGACTTCACCTTTCTAATGTGAGTTCCAAATGAGCAAGGCCTCCACTTGAATTTTCTATTGTAGTTTGTCAAAATGGTATATGAATATATGTGTTTCTTATATAGAAACAAATTTATGAAAATGAAGTTATGAAATAAAGGGATTTGCAGAGATAATGAAGCCAGTTAAATAGAGTTGTTTCATACAACTCTATTACACAACATATAATGGGACATCAAAAACAAATTGAAATGGGACATAAAATAACAGTAATTGAACAATATCAACATGGATCAATAATTCATTTAGCAAAGCCCTTGACATAACAGACTACAACATAAAATGTACTTAGAACTCTCTGGCATGTAGCAGATGCTCTGTTATTATTTATTGAATGAATCAGAAATTATTTCTTAGTACATATGGACATTTAATATATGACAAGGTGTACTTCAGTTTAGATAGTGAAGGTGTATTATTTCATAAAAGCTGGCATAAATGGCTGTCCGTCTAGAAGAAAATGAAGTGCCTATCTCACACATCTTAAAATATCAGAGGGATTAAAGACCTCAATATAAAGGGAAATAGTACATTTCAGGGGAACATGTAGATAAAAAATAGGTGAACATGTAAAATAAACTACAAATAAAAGCTACAAGTAGGCAAACCCATAATTAAGGCAAGAAAATCTAAAGTAAGAAGATAGAGATTTTTAACTATATAAAATTTAAAACTTTTTATAGACAGTAAATCCAACCAAAAACAATAATCTGTAAAAAAAAAAAAAAACAATCAATAAACAATAATCTGTCAAAAATATTTGAAATGCTGGGGCTGGCCCCATGGCCGAGTGGTTAAGTTTGCGCGCTCCGCTGCAGGCGGCCCAGTGTTTCATTGGTTCGAATCCTGGGTGCGGACACGGCACTGCTCATCAGACCACGCTGAGGCAGCGTCCCACATGCCACAACTAGAAGGACCCACAACGAAGAATATACAACTATGTACTGGGGGGCTTTGGGGAGAAAAAGGAAAAAATAAAATCTTTAAAAAAAAATAAAAAAAGATAAACTTTAAAAAGAATATTTGAAATGCTGCTAACTGTAGAATAATAGAAACATAACTCATGGACATATAATAATAATAGGTATATAATAATGACCATGGGGATCAAGTATATGAATATTTGCTTAAATTGAATAATAGTCTCAAAAAAAAAAGAAATCTCTTTCACATTCCTCAACCTGTGAGGTCCTCAAGTTTTAAAGATCTCTCACGTTGATTGGAGTTGGAATTTATAAACAGGTAGAAAATAGAATTCTCTAATTTTGCTGGCAAAAGTGTGAAGTGTTACATGTTGGGAAAACAACCTGAAGACAGCTATAAGTATCAAAATATAGATTTTTTTTAACTCATGATTTCTCACTCTTGGCACTATTTACATTCTGGGCTAGGTCATTCTTTGTTGTGGGGTCTGTCCCGTGCATTGTAGGATGCTGAGGATGCATCCTCAGCCTCTACTGACAGCCCCTCATGTGACGCCAAATATGTCTTTGCCTGTTCCTCAGTGTCCTCTGGATGTTCCTGTCTTTGGGGGAACAATATTGCCTCTGGTGGAGAAGCAGAGTTTTAATATAACAATCTCAAAATACTTTTGTATAATTGTTATAATAGTAATGTATTGAGAGAGAATATGTAAGTGTGAATAGCACAGCCATAACATTTTGCAGACATTTAAATAATTAATTGGCTTTGCACTAATTATTGGATATAGGCCCATGAGCTATTAATGAGTAAGAAGGAAGAGTGGACACAGAAAACAAGATTTCACTAAGACATAAAGAGGATTTATTATGGGCACAAGATGCTACTCATGATTTTGTTAAAAGAGTATGAATATGTATGTGTGCATAGCATAGAAAGATAATTTTAAAAGAAACTAAGAACTTATGGAATAAATATTGTCAAGAGGAATAAAATTAGGTTAAGTGCAGTGGTTTCAAAACAGCTGTATGAGGCAAAATTGAATAAGAATATAAAACTAACATATATAAACATAAAATAATAATAATTTACTAATATCAACATGGGTTAGTAATTCCAGATTAAATTTCCAAAGACGTGGAAGTAAAAGAATAAAATAGAATGGCTTTTAAACTTTGCGAAGAACAGTATCTAAGTTATAATTTCTTCTTATATAAAGATATGTGGATTCAAATATAGTTATGGAAGTTGAAGTTAACCTTTAATCAAGTGTAAAAACGAATGTCTTTCAGTTGATGGTCAAAGATAATGCGACTCTTAGAAATAGATCTAACTGAAAAAGGGCCAAAGGGAACAAGAGGGAATGAAAAGGATGTAAAAACTAGTTGGTAATATGTATAAAGGGTGACATTAGCATTAAGTGTACAGAAGAAAATTTACTTTGACTTTTGTTTATAGCAAATATTCACAAGTGAAGAATATAAAAGTGAGAGCTAAATACTTTCGGGAAGAAAAATAAAATCTAAAAAAGCAATAGAAAGAACGCAATATGACTGAGTGATAAATTTGACCCCACATTACTAATAAACATGATTCCCCACATATTCATCTATACATAAAATAATTCAATGACAAAGAACAAAATTAGTGAAAAAAACTCTAATTCCTTGTTTAGAAGAATGCAATCAAAAACAAGTATAAAATCACTCTGACCTCATTTCACAAATGTATAAAGTACTTGTACAATTTAGAATAGAGAAAACAGTTGAATAACTAACCCACAAGTATATTCAGCTCATGCATATGAAATAATTGCAGGGTAAAGTTATTTAGCATGCCCCTTTTTATTTATCAAGTCAAAGCATTGTCGTTTTTTTTTAATGTGAATACCCAGAGGGAAAGAAGATACTATGAAATGAATGTCTTATGAACTGTTGTTGCAAGGAAATATTTGCAAGTAACACATTAGTCTGGGTCTTTCTCATCAATATGAAGACACAGTTGAATATGCCCCATTAAAAAAAAAAAAGGAGATGCTCTGACTTCACTGGACATCCTTCCTCGCATGACACCATATTTTCCTACACCCTTTGACTGCAAAACTTCTTGGATATGTTCTATTCTATTGGAGGCACTTTATGCCTTTCCTTCCCTTCTCTAATTGTGGTGTATCACTTAATTGTGAACAATCACCCATGCATTGCTGAGTTCAATACTCATTTCTATTTTTAGCGTGATAAATAAATTGATTAATTCGTTAATCAGGTGAGCAAACAACTGTAGCAGTGTCTTGGCTCTGGCCTAGGCTGGTGGCTCTCAACAGACCTCAGGTGTGTGTGCTTGCTTTGATTCTCGCCTTTTCCAACAGTACCCAATGGGCTCTCAGACTCTCCTGGTTAGGAACTCAGAGGAGAAGCTTGCCGAGTGGAAGTCCAAATTCCTCGTGGATGTTTGATGATGGAGATTGAAGCTCTGTCTCTACGTAAGGCAGCAGGAAGGAGTCAAGCATTAGTCTCCCAGCCAAACTTAAGATTCCAAAAACAACAACCACTTCCCATCCAGCCCAAGCTTGCAGAAGGGACGAGCAGAGGAGCTATTTACAACTCCCTGTGTCTGCTCATTAGGCACATTTCACTCTTGTTCCTCAAAGCTCGAAGCACTGATTTCCCTGTGGGACATTAGTCTGGACAGAAAGAAATGTTTTCCTGCAGATTCTATGCTCCTAATAGATCAGGTTAGAATCCAGTGAATGCAGTTTTTATTAGTCCCCGCTCATGATCTCTGCCAGATTTCAGAGGTCTAACTTCCCAGCACCTTATCCCAACACTGATTTTAAATTTTCTACAAATTCGGGACTGAGGATACTGTCTAGATTAGATGCCTTAAATCTTCAACATATTGACTTGTGGTGGAAAATCAGCCTTTAATATCTGTGGAAAACAGCTATTCTCTTCATAAAGAGGGAGAACTTTACTTTCCTCAATATAAACCTTGGGCA
The DNA here is from genome assembly GCF_041296265.1 of Equus caballus. Classification (NCBI taxonomy): domain Eukaryota; kingdom Metazoa; phylum Chordata; class Mammalia; order Perissodactyla; family Equidae; genus Equus; species Equus caballus. The sequence continues at coordinate 9,109,223 of NC_091704.1, forward strand.
CTACACACTTATGTTTCAACACACTTGCCAAAAACAATTATGAATTTCATACTTTTATCACAAGTTAAGAGCTGTCACATATGAAATATTTGTTAGTTATAAGACATATATTTGTACTTTTTGCACTATAATCTCAGTTAGAATAGGAAAGTAAACAGTATTCCTTGAAGCCTCTGACAAACATCTTGATTTTAGCCCAGTGAGACTTATTTCAGACTTCTGACCTTCAGAACTGTAAGAGGATAAATGTGTTTGTTTTAAATCACTAGTGTGGTAATTTTTTATTAACATTAGGAATTAAATACAAACATTTACCAAATAACATTTTTTTTCAGGAAACTGAGATTATGCTTCTTGATGAACTCATTTAGTTTCTCCTGTGCAAAGGTGTTTTGCATAATCTCACTTAAAGTAGAAGAAGAAATGTAGAATCTATTCAGATATATTCAGCCTCTTTAGCTGGTGCAGATTTTCCCTTTGCTTAAGAGAAAGTGTAATTCAGTCTTTGATGACTTTGAGACATTAAGATATGAAAAACAATTCATCATTTAAATTTATGTATAGCATTTTCTTTAAATCTTTCTGTCTAAATTTCTACATCCTTTTAATTTTGTGTTAATTCAAACATTCATTCTTTTCATTTCTATCTTCTCCAACTTTCTCTCATTTCCTTTCAACATAAAATATGACTAGAAATGAACCTGTGTTTGTGTGCATATATTCATTTGAAATATAAATGTGTACAAATGCATACACGTGTGTACACACATACAACTTTATCTTTGAACATATTTTCAGACTCAACAAAATATGTACATATATTTCATTTACATCTTGTAACATACATCTAAAGTTATGTTTACTGTCCCAGATTATCTTCAGAAACAAGGAAGGTGAGGCTCAGGGACATTAGATTTTTAACAATTGCATAAAATACCGTTAAAGTATATTGTGTACTTCTATGAGTGATACACAAATGGAAACATACAGCACTTATTGTAATTTTTGTATGCCTTCTTTCATCAAAGTGTGCTTTTTAAATATATGCAGGATGTAGTATGTGATTATCTTCAATAAATTAGTCATAAGTAAACAATCTAGGGTGCATGGATCAAAGAGGAATCTAGAGCACTGGTAGCCAATTCACAGTGAGCAGTGGTAGGAGATATCTCTTCTACCTGGGAAAAAGAAGAGTATCCTAGATGAATATAGACATAATAATAGTAAATTAAAGCAATTCACACTTGATACTCTTTTTTTGTTGGTAAAACAGAAGATAAAAGCTGATACAGAAATAGAGTAAACTGATCATATATTGGTTCAAGTGAGAAGAGCACCATGGCCACACATCAAGGAAGAGCCTTAGAAGCATACTGGATAGACTCACAGTTGACTATAGACTCATGCGGGGACCAGCAGAGCTCAGAGGCCTACCATATAATCCCTTCATTTGCTTTTAGGATGGCATTTCATGCAACAATGGCTAGCCAATGCAATAATCAAAGCTAACAGAAGTGAGGACAATTATAATAATAATCAGCTGCTGCTTATCTTTGGCATTGGTTCTTATATTTGAAGACAGCATTCATGGTCTGTTATTTCAGACAATTATTTTAAAAAGTGTTTCATCAGGGTTCTCTCTAGGTAACCAAGAGAGGTTGAAACTACTTGCATAGTTGTATAGAAAAACTGGTAATCCTGATTCACAAAATTGGGCAAGACTTAAAGGTCTCTCTTGAGTCATTCTTTGACAATAAAGGTAAATAGATTCTTGAGCATAATGGAGCTATATAGTGGGTGATAATGTTAATGATCATTCACCACCCCGTTAGTGATTATGAAAAACATTTAGAAGCAGAAGATTTTTTGTTTAGAGCAATGCAAGGAGTCATCTTATCTGTGGCACTGGAAGTTTTCTAGCAGAAACAGGAAGCTAATTGAATAAAAATGTTTCAAAAAGACAATCAACTCTTCACTCATATGTCTAAACTCCTTTACACATGGACACCAATCCTCTATGCTCTAATGAGTAGATGTACAGCATGAAAAAGAAATAGTTTTGCATAGTAATACTTTGTATGACTTTAAATTTTGCTCCATCATATATAAGGTCAACTCTAACTCTAAGGTCACATAGGTCAATCTATTTATTAAAATTTGTCTTTCAATGAAGCCTCCTCCTGCAGACATATGTTTGATGATCAGTTTTCCATAGGGACTATGGTTGGCATTGTTGACACTGTATAAGAGAGCTGAATAAGAGAGCAAATTCCTAATAAGGAGAATAAAACCCAATGATCAGGGGCCAGCCCGGAGGCTCCACAGTTAAGTGTGAAGGCTCCACTTTGGCAGCCTGGGTACACTAGTTCCGATCCCAGGTGTGGACATGGCACCACTTGGCAAGCCATGCTATGGTAGGCATCCCACATATAAAGTAGAGGAAGATGGGCATGGATGTTAGCTCAGGGCCAGTCTTCCTCAGCAAAAAGAGGAGTATTGCCAGCAGATGTTAGCTCAGGCTAATCTTCCTCAAAAAAAAAAAACCCCAATGATCAGATATTAAATACATTATATGCTAATGTCTACATTTTCAGAAGAGCCGTTAAGGTAGTAATATACAAAGGATTAATGTACGCATAAGTGAAAAACTGTGGTCTTAGATTTCCTTCTACTTTAAAATTTTATAAATGACCTTAGTTGCCAAATGTAGTTTTTTCCATAGCAGGAGTGCAACTCATGACTGTTGTTTTAGTAAAACAAACAAACAAAATTATTTGGTATGATATATGTCATTTGAGAAAAAATTGTTGTTAAAAATCCACATTGTGCTTGGCAGGCAGGTGGGGCTTCCTTGTTGGGACCCGAGCTAGAGCTGCTTGTAGGCACCCCACGGGAACAATGAGCTCCCTCTACCCACCAGGTTCAAGGCTGCTGGGACTCTCTCCACAGCCACCCAGGACCCGATCACTCTTCCAGGGCTCAGCAGTCCTATGAATGCTCTCTCTGGCCTGGAGAGTGGCTGCCCCACTGGGTAGATCTGTTTATGGTCCCTGGTGCAAAATTGTCCCATTCGCAACAATATGGATGAATCTGGAGGGTCTGATGTTAAGCAAAATAAGCCAGACAGAGAAATACAAATACTGCATGATTTCATTCATATGTGGAAGATGACAAATACATGGATAAAGAGAACAGATTAGTGGTTACCAAAGGGGAAGACGGTTGGGGGCTGGGCAAAAGTGACAAAGGGGCACATATGCATGGTGATGGATAGAAATTAGACTACTTGGGGTGAGCACAATGAAGTTATTCAGGAAGTGATAAACAATAATGTACACCTGAAATTACACAATGTTACAAACCATTATAATCCCAATAAAATTACTTCAATAAAAAGAAAAAAAAAGCCATGTTGTCTTACTGGGTGAATGGATATTTCCATAAATTTATAACTTAAGGTTAGGAATAAATTTTGTGAAGTAGGAAAAGAACACGGGAAAAAATGGTAGATATCAGAGAGACCAGAAATCTTAATAAAGTGAGTTACTTAATTTGAATAGCTAAGTTGAAAAAAAAAAAACTTAAGGAAACACTTAAAAGGAGTAAGTTCTACTCTCAATGTCTGATCAAAGAATTACAATTTCTGACTTGGAGGCCTTGACTTCTGCAATCATAGGCACTTCTTCAGTTGTAGGACAATTGGCCCTTTTAGAAAAGTTTTCTTAACAAAGCGTGCTTTCAGAAGAAAAGGATCACCATGCAGCAGCACAGCTGCAAAATACAGCACTCTGTCATTTAAAAAAGGTGTCAAAACAAGCAAGTTGGTCCATCTGCTTGAGTTCACAGAAAAAGTGGGGGATTTCCGAGTTTGTGCATAAGGACAGTCTCAACAGCATTCTTGTGAAACACGGAATTCAAGAGCACATGATCCAGGTAACCAGAACGAAGAGCAGTCCATGCAGCCAAATGATCATGATGACTGTGTGTTGCAGTGGATGGCAGGTGGCCATGAAGCAGTTGTAGTCAAGAGAAAGATGTCTGAAACTGCAAAAAGAATGAAAAAATACATCTGTACAATGCAGGCTTCATAGCTTATAATTTTTCACTGGGTCTGGATGTTCACCAACCACTTTTGGATAGTTATAGAGAGGAAATAGATGTCTGCAAAGGAGAGGTTGGAGAGAAAGAAGTACATGGATGTGTGGAGGTGGTAGTCTAGGTTGACAGCCAGGAAAACGTGCAAATTTCCAAACACAGTGATCAGGTACCTGGAGAGGAAAAATCTATAAAATGAGTGACTGAAATTCTGGTTCCTCAAAATTCAAGAAGAAATTCTGAAATTTGTGTATTATTTCTTGGTTCCATGTGTTAGACATGACTACCAGGAAAGAAAAAATGCCCTGAATAATTTTCACACCAATGGGCATTACTAACGCAGTTCAAATGTTAGAATTTACATTTTATATGCAATAAATTAATATCTTTAATTTTTGCATGGAATTTTTCCTTTTTATGGAACCTCCCATGCCATCTTTGATTAGTAATTCCTATCCTACCCTCAGCTTTTCCCCAAAGTGGTCATATATGCTTTTAATGAGAAATTCTGTCATGCCTTTGGGGAATATAAATTGAGGACTGATCATCTCCAATGCAAAGAGTATAGAGTTCTGAGTAACAAATATCTCTACAGTCTATGATGGAGAAAGAACACAAGAAAAAACAAAAATTGCATATTATCAGATATTGACAGGTGCTATGAAAAAGAGCCAGTACAGAAAGGGTGGATTTGGGTGTTATTTTTAACTGGATGTTCAGGCACAGCTGGCAAGCAGGTAACATTTGAACAGAGACTGCAATAGGAGAGGTTGAGTGAGGTGAGGTTATCTGGGGAAGTAAGCCCTGTAGGGGAATTGGTCACTGCAAAGACCCTGAGAAAGGCATTTGTTTCAGAAAATCAAAGCTCAAAAGGTAGTAATATGTAAGGAGAATGTACTGAACAGAGAGTGATGAGAGATAGTGTCAGAGGATGTTGAGGACTGAGATGGCTTCCCCGCTACAGCCGAAACTCAAGATACAGGGAGACTTTCCTTCACATGTTGTTCCTCTCACTTGATTAATATTGTTCTCAAAGAATCTTGTGCCTAGAAATAGATCTCCACTTTATTTTCATCAGTTGATTAATATTCTTCAATTTGTATTTGGGGAGTTACATTTTGGAGTATATCAACTCAGGTATCCCCACTCTAAAGATGCTCATAATTCACAACACACACATGCGCACAAAGTGCACTATGACTTCCGCAGGCCATTTTACAATCAGGCTCTTCTCATCTCCAGCCACAATAATTAGGAAAGAAATGATACAAGATAAGCTGTGAACATCAGATTATCTTTCCCCTAAATAAGTAGAAATACGATTCAAATTCCAGTTGATAAGCCTGCCATGGACATGTACACAAGGGGCTCCATTTTAGTATACCCATTTTGTGTGCTGTAGTTGAAGATATATATATATTTTCTGTTAAAGAACCTACAGAGTGAGGAAAGTAATGGACATGAGGGGAACAAAAGATCTAGTGAGCTCATGTGACCCCTGAGAGATTGGGATGTGGAGGAAGATTCCTTGGTTCTGACAGCAATTCAACCCCAGCTATATTCCCATGGAGACAAGAAAGCTAATGAAGCAGCAAAAAATAATTCACCCCAAAGAGAAAAGATTAGTAATTTTTATGATGTCAAGACAACTTACAGATTGATCATTCCATTAGAAAAATTAGCAACGAAAGTAAACCCACAATTTACATCAGCAAAGATACAATGTACAATAGTGGGGGATTTTAAAGATGAAATACTAGAAGTCTTTTCTAACTGACATTAAATGCCAAACTTTTGGAATCAGAAAACCAACTTTTGAATGTTGAATCTACGGCTGTTTGAACTTGGAGAGCCAAATAAATCTTTCTAAATGCTAATATCTTCACTCAAGCACAGGGAAAAGCCCTATCCATTCTCTTAAGGTGGTTGGCAGAGATAATAATACACACAAAAATCTTGGCATAGTTCCTTCACCTTAGTAAACAGATATCATTCGTGAGGAGATTTGGCTGATTTTTTTATTCTACTTCTATAACTTCCTTAATGCTTCCTCACCTCTCAGTTCCCAATTCTACAAACTTATTTTAGGTCCTTGTCATCTCTGCTATGTATCACAGGATGACACCCCTCTACTTGATATTCACATTGACCTGGAAAGATATTTCTACAAAGCTGATCATGAAACTGTCGACTGACATCAGTGACACTCCTGAAAAATGTAGCCAAAATTCTGTAGCTTCAAACATGAGGTTTGGCTCTCGGTGATGTTTCTGCCAGCTTCACCGTCTTCCTGACCTACCCTTGCCACATTGATCTTCTAAGCATTAAACTTGACTAGCAGCTTCACTTGACAGCACAGGTTTAATGCTTGCTATCTTTATACACCACTTTCCTTTGCTTAGAGTCTCACCCACTGGTCTATTTGGAAGTTTTCACTCCCTCTCCATCTCCAAAGCTCCATCTCATTTTTAGACTATGTAGATCATCTCCTTAGTTAACTTTTTAAAAAATATTCCCACAGAAAAAAGGCTCTTCTTCATGCACTTAATTTAGCTGTAAAGGCCATCCTTCATTAATTTTTATAAATTTTGTGTCTTTTTTCCTGTCAGACTGTGAGAACCTTGAGGCATGTAACAATGTTAGATACACGTATCACTCTTCCATCCCCAACTAGACTTAGTTCAGTTGTCAGTAATCACTCAACAAATACATATTGCATGAAGAAATGAGAGAATGTGTTCTCAGAGAAATTGCTGATGATGGGAGAAAGAACAGAAACATGGGAATGCTGATATGGAGGACAAGAGAGGAATGTTTCCCATATTCTGAGATCTGGACCGAGTTAGGTGTCAGACTATGTTTTTAAAGAATTAAATACAATAGAATAAACAAAGCACAAAAGAAAATATCAAAGTATATCAAACATATAAAAGTACATGCCAAATTATTTCATGATTCTTTTTGTTCAGTTGAGTGTGTGTATGTGTGCATATGTGTTTATTTCTGTTTGTATGTGCACATATGCTGGATCATAATGTAAAAGACATGCCTTATTTGGGACACAGGGAAAAAGTTTCTTATCCACTGCAGAAAATGCAACAATACTTTTAAAAGAACACAAGTACCTGCTAGTGAGAGAAAGACAATATGAATGAAGAGCCCAGCAGAAGAGCTGGGTCCAGAGAGAACAGGCACCCAGAGTGGGTGCTGAAGTTCCCCAGAGTCAAGGGGCTGTAACCTTATTGTTCCACTTGCTTCATCCTGGCATCCACCTCTGATGGCCCCTGATCTAATAGTTATCCCTGTACCTATCTCATGTGTATCTGGCCACACTTGATTTTATATGGTGTGACAGTGGATAAGACTGGCCTTTCTCTCATTTTTTTGTGGCATTCTTCCTTTGTTATTGTTTGGCTTTAAGGTTTGATCTGTTTTATGACACATCCAACGAATAGACTAGTCCTGGTTCTCTTCCTAGTCCAGTAGGCAAAGGCTTCCCTAGATATAGCATAGAATCCTACTCGTGCCACAGCTATTTATCCTCCTTCTTCATGTACTTAACCCTGAGATCACTACATCATACCACATTTATTTCATCGTACTAGGCCTTCTTCATTATGATGTAAAATATACATTTGTAGGACTTCATTTATTTTATTATCTTTTGTGGTTTCATAAATTTGTGCATTTATATAGAAAAACATGTTAAGAAATGCAGAATTTGTAAAATAAAAACAATGGCAGGGAAATAAAGACCAGGCTAAATCGAATGGAGTCAAATAACAGTCTTAAGCAAAACTGAATTAAACTTTAAGAGTAACTTCTAAAACAAAAGCTGCAAAATACAATACTTTGATCACATCGACCTGGGTCTCTAAGTTAAGATAAGGGGGCAAGGTCCTGGAAATGAAAATATAAAAGATAATTTTTGAAAAGTAGTGGAAGAAGCAATATATAAAGTTGTAATTCCTATCCATATAAACAGATAGATTTAAATATGCTTATGAACATGATAGAGGTGATTATTAGTTGTATGCAAAAGAATGTCTTTCACAAGCTAGAGAAGATACAGAACTTTCTACATTTAAAAAGTAATGAAGGGTGGCACAATATGAAAGACGGATAGATTTGACCACACAAAATTTATAAATTGTCATAATTCCCCCAAGTGTATCTGTACATATGTAAAGAAATTCAACGCCAAACAGCAAAATTGATGGAAAAATTCCAATTTTTGTTTGAAAGTATGCAATCAAAACCAACAATAAACACAGACCCCAGTCTATAAACTGTGCAAAGAACTGACACATTCAATTTTCAACAAAATGAAAGTCTGATAAACACAAAATATATATGCATCCCCAGTAGTAATAACATAATTGCAAAGCAAAACTCTTTAGCACTCTTCTTCATGTGTTAAATAATATTTTTGTGAGTACTCACTGTGAAAGAAGATTCTCTGAAATGTAAGTCTCATAAACTGCTGTTGCAAGGTAATATCAACCGCCACTGATCTAGATCTTTTTAATGAATACAAAACATATTTAAATAAACTACATCTTAAAATTTTTTTAAAGACTCTCACTTTACTGAAAATCCCTCCACACCTACCTTTTGATTTTCTTACACACTTTGCTGCAAAACTCCTCAGATATGTTCTAATTTTACTGGAACCAATTTATGCCTCACATTCTTTCTTCAGTCTCACCTAAATGGACTTCCATGCCCATCACTTTATCAACAATGGTTCTTGTATTGCTGAGCCCAACAGTCATTTCTCTCTTTAAATATTATATAATTTCATTATAAATTAATCATTTAATCAAGCAAACAAACATGGAAGTCTCTTGTCTCTGGGCTAGAATGTTCAGGTGACATCAGGTAAAAATTCTCATTTTCTGTTCTCTCTCAATCTTTGCAGTACCTTCTGTGCTCTCAAACTCCCCTGGGCGCAGTCTCTGAGAGGGAGCAGTCTGTGTGGAAGTCCAAATTTCTCTCTGGACAGTTGATTTTGGAGACTGAAGTCCTGTCCTCCCACAAGATAGGAAGGAGTTAAACATTGGTCTCTGAGCCATATTTAGGACTCCAAAAGAAACAGACATGCCCTGCCCAGCCCAAGGATGCATACATGAGGGACTACAGCAAAAGAGATATTTACAGCTCCCTATATCTGCTCATTAGACACTGTTTTCATTGTTACTTACACCTAGGAACACACGATTTCCCTGTGGGACACTGGTCTGGACAGAAAGGAAATTTTTCCTGCTGATTCTCTCTTCAGTAGTAATCATGTTAGAAATTAAGTGAATCCTGATTTTGTTACTCCTTCTTCATGAACTCTCCTGCCTTTCAGAGGTCTAATCTCCCAGCATCCTACCTCAACCCTGAGTTCAAGTTCCTCAGATTCTAGATTGAGGAAACAACTGCCTGGATTAGGGACTCGGATCTTCAAAGTGTGGATTTATGGTGGGCCACAACTCCTGATATTTTCAGGAAGTCATTATTTCCCTCAACTAGGGAGAGAACTGTGTTGCTTTAAAGCTCTGGGCACTATACTCCTTGGTTTCATGACATATTTGTGAAATGAATGAAGAATTCCATACTTATAAGATAAGAACTGTCTTTAGACCCACATTATGAAAACTTTGTGAATTATGAGATGTATTTATAAAATAGTATGCTATATAATCTGAACATAGCACCTTATAAACATTGTCTAATTTAATTTTTGGAAAATCCATTCTGTGAAGAAGGACTATTATGAATTCCATTCCCTGTTACAGGAATGGAACTTGTAGGAGTTTAGTGATCTGTCCAAAATTATAAGCAGAATAAGGGATAAGCATTGATTGGAATTCTGGCAGAATGCTTTTGATTTTCAAACTCTGAGACAATGGTTCTCAAACAGAGATGGTTTTGCCTCTGGTGATTTATGGCAGTGTCTGAAGGGATGCTGCTAAATACCTACAATACACAGAACAGCATCCAACACAAATAATTATCTTTTCCCAAATGTTAAAGTGAGAATGTGAGAAAATCTATTCTAGGCCAGCACTTCTCCAATTTACATATAAGTAACCCAGAATTCTAGCTCAAATGCAGATTCTCATTCAGCAGGTCCTGGAGGGCAAAGGGATTCTGCATTTCTAGCAAGCTCCTGGGTGATGTTGATGCTGCAAGTCCCGGTCTGTGGACCAGTATTTGAGCAGCAATGCTGTGGTCTTGTGTTACAGTCAGGTGTAGATAGTTTTAAATCTTCTGAATCAAATATTGTATCCATATGTAATTTTGAAAGTATATTGTATTCGATAATTCCAAAGGCTGTGATAAAGTCTGTGTTTGATTTTTTATATAAGGATCCTTGAGTGACACCAAGTAACATATTTTTAAAAAATATATACTTCAGGTAGAATAACAGCCTCCTAAATATGTCCACATCTTAATCCCCAGAATCTTTGAATAGGATGGTTAATGTAACAGATAGAATTAAGATTGCTAATCAGATGACCTTAACATAAGAACATTCATCATGGGGTTCATGTCAAGATTGTGGTGTAGGCAGACTCTGAACTCATCTCCATCCATGAACACAACAAAGTTACAACTGTTCTTGGAGCAATTACCCCTGAGAGAGAACTGAAAACTGGATAAAAAGTACCCCTGCAACAAGATACAGTCCTGACTGAGGTGGAAGAGGCCTTCACAAGCCACAGTGCTTCACAGCTGGCCAGGAGCAACCCTAAGGTACGCAGCTTTCCCTGGAGGAGTGGGCGACATGAGGGGAGAAGGTTACCACTATAAGCATCCTTTGGACTCAACACAACTGAGACAAGTCTCACAATAACTGGCTTTTCTGGTTATTAACTACAATGGGGGAATCCCTCTAGAAAACCTGTTGGACATAAGTGGAAAGAATCCAGCTCTTAAAGAGCCCATGAACAAATTAACCCATTTCAGAAAGCAACCTAAAGTCACCAGAAATAATGGTGCACAGTCCTTTGGCAAAAAGAGACTCACATGATAGACTTTGGTTGCATCTCAGTGAGAGGTGAGATCTCTCCAGGGACTGAGAAATTGGTGGTAACCATTGTTGTGACCCAGTAAATGTGTGCTGACACAGATGATAACAGAAGTCATTGGAGTAAGAACTCCAGTCAGCCCAGGATCTGCCCCACCTATTATAACACCAATTTAATCCATCTCAGCCAGGTCAAGCAGCCCACCCTAGAGAGCAACCCCACCCAACAGCAAGCCCTTGGGCAACTTGTAAGCCTGCATATGCTGGGTTCCTGGATCCTCTGCAGGCAGGAGAGTGCGTCTTCTTCTGTGTGGCAGGGCATGTGCCAGGAGTGGGCAGAGTGTGTGGGGCATTGGGGGAGTGTGTGCGGCCTCTGCAGTCGTGTGAGTGGGTCTGCTTCAGGGGGTCAGGACATACATACAGGGCAGGACTGTGTTGATGGTTTGTGTGCCCCTGTGGACCTTATCAGCTGCAGATGACTTGTGCTTCTTAAACAGCTACATAGAGAATTGGCTCCACTTTCCAAAGCCTGAAACAATCAGGTGCTCCCATGCCTGGACCAGCCCCACTAAGCTGCAATCCTGAGAGAGCTGATGACAGACTTTCAGGACAGAGGCCTACAGCAATTGAAAGCCCCTGAGCATAACAACTAGCCACACTGTGGGTCTACTCACTTAACAAAAAACGTACAGAAGGAATGTGTCTTTAGACTTTGCATCCAACTGTGCTGGGGCTCTCCATGCCTTATAAACTGACTGGAGGGTCCATAGTAGGCACATGCAGCTGAGCATTACAACCAACCAGCCAAGGGGACAGCCTGGCCTCCCTGCAGCAAAAGAAAACATGCCAAAATAGAAGGAAGCATGTAGCCAATGGAGGTCACCACTGGAACATTTGGAACTGGTGACAGGAGAAGCACACTGCTGGGCCTCATAAGGCATCACTTATCCAAGGCTACCTCTCCAAGATCAGGAGATGTAGCTGACCTACCTAATACATAGATATAAGCACAAAGACGTAAAATGAGGACAGAACACGTAAGAGAACAGAACAAAATCCCAGAAAAAGAACTAAATGAAACAGAAGTAAACAACTACCTGACAAAGAGTTCAAACAAAAGTCATATGGATGCTTACTGGTCTTCAGGAAAGAATGGATTGGTTCAGTGAGATCTTCAAAAAAGAATTGGAAAATATGAAAAAGAACCAATCAGGAATGAAGAATACAATAATGGAAATGAAAAATTGCCTAGAGGGACACATAGTAGAGTAGATGATATAGAAGAATGGATCAGCGAGCTGTATGAAAGACTAGAGGAAATCACCCAAGCTGAACAGATAAAAGAAAAAAGAATTAAAATGAACAAAAACAGTCTAAGGGACCTCTGGGACAAAAATCAAGCACACTAACATTGTATTATATGGGTCCCAGAAGGAGAAGAGAGAGAGAAAGGAGTAGAGAATATATTTGAAGAAATAACAGTTGAAAACTTTGCTAACCTAAGGAAGGAAATAGACATCCAAGTAGAGGAAGCACTGAGAGCATCAAACAAGATGAATTCAAAGAGACCCACACCAAAATACATTATAATTAAAATGTCCAAAATTAAAGTTAAAGAGAGAATCCTAAAAAGTGCAAGAGAAATGCAACCAGTGATATACAAAGGAAAGTCCATAAGGCTGTCAACTGATGTCTCAGCCAAAACTCTACAGACTAGAAGGTAGTGGCATGATATATTTAAAGTGGTGAAAGGAAAAAAACCTACAGCGAAGAATACTCTATGCAGCAAGGTTATCATTCAGAATGGAAGGAGAGAAAAGTAGTTTCCCAGTCAAGCAAAAATTAAGGAGATTTTCACCAAGAAACCAGTCTTTCGAGAAATGTTAAAGGAACATATTAGGTGGGAAGGAGAAAACCACAAATAGCAATAAGAAAATTATCAAAAATAAAAAGGCAATAAAATCACTGGTGAAGGCAATGATAGGGTAAAAGTAGCAGATCAACCAGCTATTGAAGATCTGAAGTTAAAAGGCAAAACTACTAAAATTACCTACTTCCATGATAAGAAGGTAATGGATACACATACAAAAAGAGGTTACATATGATATCAAAAACATAAATCTGGGAGGATTGTCTAATAGAGTAGAGATTTTAGCAAAAGTTCCAACTAAACAGACCATCAAATTAATATAGATTGCTATATACGTAGATTAGCATATATGGATCTCATTGCAATCACAAACCAGAAACCTATAATAAATGCAGAAAAAAATAACAGAAAGGGACCCAAACATAACACTAAAGAAACACATCAAACCACAAAGGGAGAGAACAAGTGAAGAAGGAAGGAACAGAGAAGACCTACTAAAACACCCAGAAAAAAGGTAACAAAATTGCAATAAATACATAACTATCAATAGCTACTTTAAATGTCAATGGAGTAAATGCTCCTTCAAAAGACATAGCATGGCTGATTGGATAAAAAACTAGACCCACGTAAATGCTGCATATAAGAGACACATTTCAGACCTAAAGACACTCTAAAAACGAAAGTGAAGGGATGGAAAAAGATACTCCATGCAAATGACAAAGAAAAGAAAGTTAGGGTAGCAATATTTATAGCAGACAAAATAGACTTAAAACAAAAACTTTAATAAGAGACAAAGAAGGGCACTATATAATGAAAGAAACAATAAAAGAGGATATAACACTTGTAAATAAGTGTGCAGCCAACATAGCAGCAATTAAATATATACAGCAATTATTAACAGAAATAAAAGGAGAAACAGACAGTAACACAAGAATAGTAGGAGACTTTAACACTCCAATTTCACCAATGGATAGATAATCCAAACAGCAGATCAATAAGGAAACATTGGCCTTAAATGACACATTAGATAAGATGCACTTAGTAGATGTATATTGATCATTCTATCCCAAAACTGAAGAATTTGAGTTGGCCTGGTGGAGCCGTGGTTAAGTTCACATATTCTGCTTCAGCGGCACAGGATTTGCCGGTTCGGATCCCAGATGTGGACCTGTGCACTTCTTGTCAAGCTGTGCTGAAGCAGGCATCACAAATATAAAGTAGAGGAAGATGGGCATGGGTGGTAGCTCAGGGCCAGTCTTCCTCAGCAAAAAAGAGGAAGATTGGTGGCAGATGTTAGTTCAGGGTTATTGTTCCTAAAAAAACAAGTGAAGAATACACATTTTTTTCAAATGCTCATGGGAAAGTCTCCAGGATCTATCACATATTCAGCCTCTAAACAAGTCTATACAAATTTAAGATTGAAATAATAGCAAGCATCTTTTCTGACCACAGCAGTGTGAAACTAGAAGTCAACTACAGGAAGACACTTGGAAAAGAAACAAATATGTAGAGATTAAACAAAATGATACTGAACACTGATTGGGTAGATGAAGAAATCAAAGGAGAAATCAAAAAATACTTGGAGACAAATGAAAATGAAAATGCAACATGCCAAATTCTATAGGATGCAGGAAAAGTGGTTCTAAGAGGGAAGTTTAGAGAAATACAGGCTTACTTCAACAAACAAGAAAAATCTCAAATAAACCATCTAACAGTGCACCTAAAGGAACTGGAAAAAGAAGAACAAACAAAGCCCCAAATCAGTAGAAGGAAGAATATAATAAAATCAGAGCAGAAATAAAGAGATAAAAAATAGGAAAAATCAATGAAACCAAGAACTAGTTCTTTGAAAAAATAAAGAAAATTGACTAGCCTTTAGATAGACTAACCAAGAAAAAAAGAGAGCTTAAATAAATAAAATCAGAAATGAAAGAGGAGACAATACAATGGACACCTCAGAAATACAAAAGATCATAAGAGAACAATATGAAAAGCTCTACACCAACAAATTGGATAATTGTGAACAAATAGGTAAATTCTTAGAATCATACAGCCTTTCATTACTGAATCATGAAAAAATAGAGAATTTGAATAGACCAGTCACCAGTAAGGAGATCAAAACAATAATCAAAAAGTTCCCCAAAAATAAAAATGCAGGAACAGATGGCTTCCCTGGTGAATTCTACCAAACATTCAAAGAAGACTCAATACCTATCCTTCTCAAATTCTTTCAAAAAATTGCAGAGGAGAGGGAGCTTCTTAACTCCTTCCTTGAAGCCAAAATTAGCCTGATACCAAAACCAGAAAAGGACAACACAAGAAAATAAAATTACAGGCCAATATCAGTGATGGACATCGATGCAAAAAGTCTCAACAAAATACTAACAAATCTAATACAACAATACATTAAAAACATCAAACACCGTGATCAAGTGAGATTTATCCCAGGGATACAGGGATGGTTCAACATCCGCAAATCTATGTGATACAGCACATTAACAAAATGAAGAAAACAAGTCACTTGATCATCTCAATGGATGCATAGAAAGCATTTGACAAGACATAGCATCCATTTATGATAAAATCTCTGAAGAAAATGAATATAGAAGGAAAGAGCCTCAATATAATAAAGGCCATATATAACAAACCAATAGCTAATATCATTCTCATTAGAGAAAAACTGAAAGACATCCCTCTAAGAACAGGAACCAGACAAGGATGCCTACTTTCACCATTCTTATTTAAGATAGTATTGGAAATCTTAGCCAAAGCAATCAGGCAAGAAAAAGAAATAAAACAGAACCAAATTGTAAAGGAAGAGGTGAAACAGTCATTATTTGCAGATGACATGATTTTATGTATAGAAAACCCTAAAGAATCCACCAAAAATACTTTTAGAAGTAATGAATATGGGCAAGTTGCAGGATACTAAATCAACATTAAAAAATCAGTTGTATTTCTATACACTAACAATGAAGTAGCAGAAAGAGAAATTAAGAATATAATCCCATTTACACTTGCAAAAAAAGACTAAAATACCTAGGAATAAACTTAACCAAAGAGGTGAAAGATCTGTACTGTGAAAACTATAAAACATTGTTGAGAGAAATTGAGGAAGAGAAAAAGAAGTGGAAAGATATCCCAGGCTCTTAGATTAGAAGAATTAACATAATTAAAATGTCCTTAAATCCTAAAGCAATCTACAGATTCAGTGCAATCCTTATCAAAGTTCCAACAACATTTTTCATAGAAATAGAATAAAGAACACTAAAATTTGTATGGAACAACAAAAGACCCCAAGTAGCCAAAAGAATCCTGAGGAAAAAGAACAAAGCTAGAGGTAGCACACTCCCTAATTGCAAAATATGTTACAGAGCCATAGTAACCAAAACAGCACTGTACTGTCACAAAAAGACAGAGACTCACATCAATGGAACAGAATTGAGATCCTGGATATAAGCCCACAGATCCATGGACAGATAATTTTCAACAAGGTATCCAAGAACATACAATGGACAAAGGAAAGTCTCTTCAGTAAATGGCATTGGGAAAACTGGACAGCCACATGCAAAAGAATGAAAGTAGACCATGATCTTACACCATACACAAAAATCAACTTAAAGTGGATTAAAGAATTGATTGTAAGACCTGAAACCATGAAGTTTCTTGAAGAAAACACAGGAAGTACACTCTTAGACACTGGTTTTAGCAGTTATTTTCAAGTACCATGTCTGACCAGGCAAGGGAAACGATAGAAAAAAGAAACAAATAGGACTACATTAAACTAAAATCTTCTGTACAGCAAAGAAAATTATCAACAAAATGAAAAGACAACCTAACAATTGGGAGAAGATATTGGCAAACCGTATATCGGATTAGGGGTTAATATCCAAAATATACAAAGAACTCATACGTTTCAGCAGCTCAAAAGCTCACAACCCAGTTAAAAAATGGGCAAAATATCTCAACAGAAATTTCTCCAAAGAAGATATACAAATGGCAAACAGACATATGAAAAGATGTTCAACATCATTAACTATCAGAGAAATGCAAATTAAATGTATGATGAGATACCACCTCACTCCCATCAGAATGGCTGTAATTAACAAGATGGGAAACAACAAGTGTTGAAGAGGATGTGGAGAGCAGGCAACCCGCATGCACTGCTGGTGCAAGTACAAACTGGTGCAGCCACAATGGAAAACAGTGTGGAGATCCCTCAAAAAATTAGGAATAGAACCACCATACGATTCAGCTACTCCACTGCTGAGTGTTTATCCAAAGAACATGATAACATGAAGGCGTAAAGATACAGGCACCTTTATGTTCGTTTCAGCATTATTCACAATATCCAAGGATCAGAAGCAACCCAAGTGCCAGTCAATGGACAAATGGATAAAGAAGGTATGGTATATATACACAATGGAATACTATTCAGCCATAAGAAATGATGAAATCCAGCCACTTGTGACCATATGGATGAACCACAAAGGTATTCTGCTAAGTGAAATAAGTCAGAGGGAGAAAGTCAGATACCATATGATCTCACTCATAAGTAGAAGTTAAAAACAACAACAAACAATCACATAGAGACAGAGATTGGATTGGTGGTTACCAGAGGGGAAGAGAAGAGGCAGGACAGTGAAAGGGGTGATCAGACAGGTGTGTGTACTGATGGATTGTAATTAGTCTTTGGGTGATGAACGTGATATAAACTACAAAGAAATTCAAGTATCATGATGTACACCCTAAATTTATATAATGTTATAAGTCAATGTTACTGCACTAAGAAAATAAAATAATATTTTGAAAATAAGGGATCACAAATAAGGGATTGAAATTCTGTCAGGATACTTGCAGTTCTCAAATATGGGACAACAGTTCTCAACAAGAGGTAATTTTGCCCCTGGGCATATTTGGCAATGTCTGAACAAATCCATGTCTTGTAATCCACAGGACAGCACCCTGCACAAATACTTATCCAGCCCCAAAGGTGAACAGTGAGAAGGTGAGAAAGCCTTCTCTATCCAGCAGTTCTCTCATGTCATTGTGCGTACAGATCACTAAGGTTTGTACTTCAAATGTAATTTCTGACTCATCAGGTCTCCACTGGGCTCAAGGACTGCATTTTCTAGCAAGCTTCCAGGTGTTCTTGATGCTGCAGGTCCTGGTCTGTGGACTCCACTTTAAGTAGCAAGACTGTTCTGTGTTAGAGTCAGGTGTAGGTAGATTTAGGTTTTATCCGTCAAGAATCTCTTTTGCATGAAATTTTGAGAGTTAATTTCTCACTCACTCTAGAGGGTTTGAGAAATTCTATATTCATTTTTTAAAAATATAAGGTCTCTTGAATGACATAAAATAAGATGCCCTTGAAAAAAACTTGTAGTAGGCAGGATTAAGACCTCCAAAGGATGTCCACATCCGAATCTGAAGAGTTTTGGATATCAATGTTTTTCTCTAGAATTCTGTCAGGAAAAATAATAAATAATTGAATTCATACTGCTTCATAGATAGTAAATTTAATTTTAATAGCAAATCAGGCTTTCCAACCCATGACTATTTGATCCTTGCATCAAAGGCTGAAGGTCAGTATAGTATAGAAGAAGGTTAAGAAGACTAGATGATAAAATTGGGATCCAAGTTTGGTAGCTGCAATAAATACATGGACTTGAACAGTGAGTACAATCTCACTTCTGATGTGAAGAGAATCAGACTTACTCCAAATATTTCAGATGAAGAAAATAAAGCTAAGGGTTCTGCTTCAATAATACCTATATGTGTATGCATCTATTCTTGGGTAGACATAGAAATATATGAGGAGGATACAGAAGTGAAAGAGAGATTGTGCACAATATCCAGGAACCCACACTCTACCTGTAGAGAAAGCCATGTAAATATATAAACTGATAATTACATCACACTGTGACCCAAGCAATAACTAAACAAAGGATGATTCACAGAAATTGTGACTTTCAAAGAATAATAACTTTTGTCTGGAATAGTTAGAAAGGTTTCATGGAAGGGTTCATAACTTAGAAGTGCTTTGTGGATGAATGAGATACGTGGTAAGTTAAGGGTATCCAGATTGATGAGACATTGCATAAATAAGCAGATATACAAAACAGCATAAATATAGATGGATAGATGTATAGATGATAGATATAAATAAATATAGATGCAGACGCTTATAGAGACTGAAATTTGTACTTAAAGTGTGAGGTGGATAAGTGTAGCAGAGAAAACCTGGGAGGAAATTTTAGGAACTTGGATATGTACTTATAAGTGACTATGAATCACTCATATTTACAATCCTACAACTGACTTGCTCATTATAGTTTTCACTTATTTATTTTAATTTAGTTTATTCTTAATGTATTTTTTTGGAATAGTCGATATATTCCCATGGTTCACTTCTTTCCCCTCAGCCAGTGAAAAATACCTAATATACACTTCCAGAGATATTTTATGCATATTCAACAAAATGTCTGAATATCAGTTAAGTTCATTTGAAAACAGTTATTTTAGTGGCAGTGTGGCAGACAGAAGATGGTGAATCTATAGGCGTAAAGACCAATCTGGAGGCTATTGAACAGTAAGTGTGAAATAATAAAAATGTAACCTAAAGAAATGTCAATGATGATAGATGTTACCAAGCAAGGGCTTGCCACCTGATGCACACAGAATCTGAAACTGTGGTATATCAGTCTTTGAAAGAAGAAAGGCTTTGTTGTGCAATTAATTGGTAAGAAGACAAGAGGCCAGGCTCTCAAATCTGTCTCACCTGTCCAAGGTATGGAGTAAGGTTTAAGGG
Source organism: Equus caballus (assembly GCF_041296265.1). Lineage (NCBI taxonomy): Eukaryota > Metazoa > Chordata > Mammalia > Perissodactyla > Equidae > Equus > Equus caballus. Next base: position 9,129,017 of record NC_091704.1, read on the forward strand.
ATCAGGGAGGACTGGCTGGTATGCAGAAATGCTGGCAGGATACGTTTCCACTGGAAGATCAAAATTTCCTCTTCTGTGCATGATCCTGGCTTCCTATCTTGCCCCTGAAAAATAGCTTTACCACCCTGTTGTGGAGATAGGGTCAGTTACAGGAGGTTACTAGGAAAAGAACAGTAAACCAGGGTAAAGTTGTTATACAGCTAAAGCTATCTCCACTAATAAGAGTTTCTAGAGATTTAGAGTCATCCTTCTCTTCTTGGCACAGAGCGGGAGGCACCCTTACAAGTGGTGATTTCTCTTATAAATTTCCCTTACAAAAGGGTAACTTCTACTAGGTTTTCAGAGCTTTCCCTGCACCTGCTATTTTTTACTAACCGTCAGCCCAAAATAGCCCTTATGTCAAAGAGGCATATTTTGGGGTGGCAAATTCTTTTCCTGTCCTGTCATTATATAGAAAGGAGAGAATCAAAAGTTTTGTGGAAATGTGGTATTTTAATTGAAATCAAATATGTTATCATGCTGTGAATACACTATATTATTTATCAGGTATCCAGGATGTTTGCAATAACTTTAGAAACGCTAATATACTGGTTCTAGCCAGACATAGCTTCCTTGTGAGACAACGAGAAACCCAATTCTTACCTGTAGTCCTATGATTGGTATACATGAGCAGATGCCTTGTCCCTATTACCCTTGGAAGGAACATAATAAAGTAGCTGAGGGTCATGAGCAGGATCATCCCACTCCCTCAGTGCGGTTAGGTAAGCAGGAGCAGTAATGATTAACAGAGCCCAGGGACATGGTAGATACTTAAGAAATATTCTTGAAAGACAAATACTGCATGGTTCACTTATTTGTGGAATCCAAAACAGTCAAATTCACAGAAGGAGAAAGTAGAATTGTGGTTGCCAGGGACTGAGGAGGGGGAAATGGAGAGATGTTGGTCAAGGGGTACAAAGTTTCAGCTATACAGCTGACTGCATTCTGAATATCTAATATACAGAAATGTGACTATATTTAATAATACTGTGTCACATACTTGAAATTTGCTAAGAGGTTAGAACTTGTGTTCTCACCAGAAAAAAATAGAAAGGTCATTTGAAGTGATGATAGGTTAATTAGCTTGACTGTGGTGATTGTTTCTCAAGGCATATGTATATCAGAGCACTAGGTGGTACTCCTTAAATATATTTATTTGTCAATTATACCTCATAAAGATAGAAAAAACTTAAAGAGAATAAAACAATGTACTAAAAAGAGAGCCATGTTTGTTGAGTAAATAAAAAAGATAACTTCTACTATGACTTTTTATTATACAGAAATTTGAATTTGAGGAGACTATGAGAATGATCATGGTGCATGAGGAGAAGACATTTAAACTTTCAGTTAATTTTTATATAAAATGTTTCTAAAGCTGCTGTTGTTTTTATTCAGATTTTCAAGAAACCAGAATTACATCAGAAAACAATAATTTTAATTGCTTGATTTAAGTCCTCTGCAAAATAAGGCAAGCAACGATCTCTAGGGTCCTAGGGGTACAAGGAGTGGAAGTAGATATGAATCTTAGCATCTCCCCTAGGCTAGCTCTCCAGAGGCAAGAGAGGGCCTGCCTTTTCCACTAGCAGGTTTGTAGCTCTGAGAAATATGGATGTTCTTTTTTCATTTAAGGTATATAGAAGATGCCTTAGGTTCAGTCAGTTCTTCATGGGAAAAATCATTAGGGGAAATTTTGAGCCGCTGTAAACATTAAGTCTCTGGAATAGGAAGGGCCCTCTTGCTACAGAGCTTTGTACAGATGGTCTGGCTTAGCTGAGCTCCTACACAGCAGTGTTTGTACAACTTTTTCCCGGGAGTGGGAGAATGGAAGGACCTTGAGAGCTTTCAAGTGTATGTCTGTGATCTTCTGTGACATTCTTTTGGAAGAGTTGTACAAGGGAGAATAGGCAAATGTTAAATACAGTTGAACTGAAAGATATAAATTGAAGCTTCTGGGAAATGTAATAAACAGAACCTACTGTAAATAACATTGTAAAGTGTGGTAAAAAATTATATTGGCTCACAAGAGAAAAAAAACGGAAGAAATACTTAGAAAGAAGATTTTAAATATCATACTTCCCAGACTCAAAGACACAATTATACAATAATACAAATTGTATACAAAGATTCAATAATACAAATTGTTTAATCCATATAGTAACATCATTTGGGAAATAAGAAACAATCATATTTAATTTGAAAATTAGTTTTCAGTTGAATTCAAACAGAAGACAGGTGAAAATTTACCAGATAAGGCAATAGTTCTTAACTACGGATGATCATATATCCATCTCCTCTCCGAAAGGGACATTTGACAATGTCTGGAGACATTGTAGATTGTCACAATGGAGGGAACAGTGGTTTGGGTGATATTGTCATCGAGTTAGAGGCTAGAGATGCTGCTACACATGGTGTAATGCATAGGGTAGGCAGTTCAATAGACATTCTTTATTAAAAAAACATAAATCACTATTTACTTTGATATCTGAAGTAGTTAGTCACAAAGAGGAATGATAGTTAAAGTGCTAAACTGATATTTCAAATACAGATATAATTAAGTAAACAGACTATTTCTTCATATCACAATATATGCACATATTTTTATAGAAATTAGTTCCAATTATAGACGTTATTTCAAGTGTTTGCTTTTCGTTAGTAACTGTAGGAATGAAAAAAAATTTTTTCATTTTGCTAGACCTTTCTTTGCAGAATTCATGAATTCAATAAGAACAGAATGCCTTACATGAGGATTTGATTACATGTTACCATTTAACTTATTTTTTATTTTTTAAAGATTGGCACCTGAGCTAACATCTGTTGCCAATCTTTTTTTTTTTTTAATTCTTCTTCTCCCAAAGGGCCCCCAGTACATAGTTGTATACTCAAGTTCTATGTCCTTCTGGTTGTGCTATGTGGGATGCCACCTCAGCATGACCTGATGAGCAGTGCTAGATTTGCACCCAGGATCTGAATTGGCAAAACTCTGGGCCACCAAAGTGGAGAGCGCGAACTTAACCACTTGGGCACAGGGTGGCCCCACTATTTAAATTCTTGAGTTCATAATTACATTCTTAAGTCTTAGAATTATATTTCAGAACATGAATAGAGTTGTTTTATAATTTTTGAAAAAGTAAAATTAACTAGGAATTCTTTTCTGAATCATTAGGTATTCCTGTCTTGGATACTTAACACCTATCAGAATTATTATTATTTTTTTATTTTTATTTTTTTTTAAAGATTTTATTTTTTCCTTTTTCTCCCCAAAGCCCCCCGGTACATAGTTGTATATTCTTTGCTGTGGGTCCCTCTAGTTGTGGCATGTGGGACGCTGCCTCAGCGTGGTTTGATGAGCAGTGTCATGTCCGCGCCCAGGATTCGAACCAACGAAACACTGGGCCGCCTGCAGCGGAGCGCGCGAACTTAACCGCTCGGCCACGGGGCCAGCCCCAACACCTATCAGAATTATAACACATCTATTCTGTCTCACCTTATGTTCTACACAGAGGAAAGTTAAGCATGCTTCACGTGCCAATTGTTCTCCATAATATATTATTTCTAAGACTGATTTTCAGATCCTACCATCAGGAAAAATATTTGCAACAGAGAAATATAACTGCTGGGGTCATATTCTCCCTCTTGGGCTTCTCATATTTCCCAAAACTGCTAACCCCCCTCTTTGTGATGTTTCTGGTCATTTACAGCTTCAGTGTGGTAGGAAATCTTCGAATGATGGTGATTATCAAAACTAACCCTAAACTACACATCCCCAAGTACTTTTTTCTAAGCTATTTCTCATTTGTGGATTTCCGCTATTCCTCCATCATTACACCCAAGATGCTGGTGAACCTACTTGCAGAAGACAGAACCATTTTGTTTTCAGGATATATGGGGCAATTCTTTTTCTTTTGCACCTTTGTGATGACTGAATTAATTCCATTTGCTGTGATGGCCTATGACCACTTTGTGGCCATTTGAACCCTCTGTGCCATGTCACAGAAACTCTGTGCTGTGCTAGTACTTGTAGCATATGCATGGGTCATAGCATGTTCTTTGCTACTCACATGTTCTGCTAAGTTATCTTTTCAAGGTGTCAATATAATCAATCACTTCTGTGAGCTGTCCTCCTTGTTTTTCCTTTCTTGCTCGGATTCTTATCTCAGCCAATTGTGTCTTTATTGTAGCCACCTTTAATGAGGTGAGTACATTGCTCATCATTCTCATGTCTTATGTGTTCATTGTCGTGACCCTGAAGATGCATTCAGTTGATAGATGCTGCAAAGTCTCTTCCACCTGTGCTTCACACCGGACCATCATCACCATCTTCCATGTTGCCATTCTCTTCCTCCGTTATGTACCAACTCCAATAACTCCTGGTACACAGTCAAAATGGCCTCTGTGTTTTACACAAAGTAGCGATCCTCATGTTGAATCCTCTGATTTAGAGTCTGAGAAATAAAAAAGTCAAGGAGACCATCAGCAACATAATGAAAACATTTTTTTCGTATCAAATGCATATACTGGTAAATATTTACTTCAGTTTTTGCAGAACATCTTTCTGATTTTGTAATGAACTTTGTATCAAGAGTTGACTTTCAAAAACCGCTTTAGATTTTCAAAAAGAAAGAACATTTACAATGAAAAGACAATGAATTTTAGGTTAAAGAGACCAAATCTGATGGTATAAATCAGAGGAGATCAATTGCCCTGACTTCATCTTTAGTTAAAAAAAAATGATGTAATATGACTTAGCTCATAAAGTGGTATGTGGAACAAAATAAATCGTAGACCACATATCTGGTATATAGTATATGTACAATAAATGTTAGTTCTGTTATTTCTTCCTTGATAATTGAAAAGTTATAGGTGCTAAATAGGAAAACAATTTTGTGGTTTAAATTTAGTGACATAGATGACAGGAAAAGATGTACTCTCACTTTCAAGAACATCACAATCCAGAGTTGTTGGTAAATATAATAAAAGTGTTGGTGGGAAGAGAGAGTGTAAAATAATTTGTGGCTGTGAGAGGGATTGTTTCATAATTGCATGCCTCCTTTACCTGACTCTGAAGGATAAGCAAGTTATTAAAAGAAACAAAGGAGAAAGATACTAGTTTTATCCAGGAGTAAAGAGCGTGAACTATGTTCAAGAGATAAGTACATATAACAATCTCAATTACTAAACAAATATTTTGAGCTACTATTGTATGCTTTATGCATACAGGGTATATTGTTAGGTGCTTAAAGGAATGAAAATTTGCATAACTTTTAGCTACTGTTCTAAATGATCTCTAAAAGTGTTCCAGTGTATAGGATGAAAAGATTTATATAAGCTTGCTTCTTGAAATAGAACAAAAAGAGAAAATATATTCATGTTCCATATTATATGCTTCCTTTATATCACCTACCAATCAGTGTAAATATATTATTATTATTATTATTATGGCAGCTTGACCATGGGTATATCTTAGTTTTCTTCATCAGGAATCTCTAGGCAGTCTTCATAAAATAATTCAACGGATTTGTTGTAAGTTTTGAGAGCTGTTTGCTTTCCTGGAATGTGAATGTTGCTTTAAATTAACTATAATTTTTAATTATAATCTAAGCAAAGAAAAAATAAAATCCAGATTATTGTGTATATGAGGGAGGATTAATTTTCCCAGTAACAGTGCAATATTTATTATAAGATGCCATCATAGACACAGGCATCCAATGTGGACACTTTATTACATCACTTTGATCTTTTCTTTTATCTCTTCTATCATCAGTTTTGCTTGAAATTTTTTTTAAAGATTTTATTTTTTCCTTTTTCTGCCCAAAGACCCCCGGTACATAGTTGTATATTCTTGTTGTGGGTCCTTCTACCTGTGGCATGTGGGATGCTACCTCAGCATGGTTTGATGAGCAGTGCCATGTCCATGCCCAGGATTCGAACCAATGAAACACTCAGCCGCCTGCAGTGGAGTGCGTGAGCCCAACCACTCGGCCACGGGGCCAGACCCTTCCTTGAAATTTTTATACATCAGTTTTCCCTTTTATACTTTTTCTGTCTGAATAAAATTCCAAATTTAGTCAGTAATATATTGAAAGAAGAAATTCTAGTAGTTTTTATAAGGGTAAAATAAAAACGAGGCAACAATTTTATGTTGGTTCAATGAAATAATTTGATATTATTGTAAGATTTTAAACTTAAAATGATAAATTAATATCACCATTTTTTACCCTTTTTCTCCCCAAAGCCCCCCAGTACATAGTTGTATATTCTTTGTTGTGGGTCCTTCTAATTGTGGCATGTGGGACGCTGCCTCAGCATGGCTTGATGAGGAGTGCCATGTCCGCCCCCAGGATTCAAACCAATGAAATACTGGGCAGTCTGCAGCAGAGCACGCAAATTTAACCACTCAGCCACGGGGCCAGCCCCCAATATCACCTTTTTATTGTTAATATTTAGAGAAGAAATAACCAACATTGTTTTCTGTATTCACAAGTAAACTGTCTTCTTCTATACATTGTCACTTATTTGATATTTAAATAAACTAGAACAATGATGGCTACATAGCAGAAAAGTTGTACAAATGTTGGGAATCAATGATGAACAATCCATTTTCAGAGAATAAATCTTTTCTATCTTGGCAAAAAATGACTAAATTTGTGTGAAGTCAGAGACACAATCCCCTTACTTTTATTCTGAGGAAATGGAGATATATATTGTTTAAGTGCTCTGACAACTGTTTTAAAATTAATAGTTGACACAGTCAAGACACTAATTTGGGACTTCAACCCTACAGGCCTTAATACATTTCATTAAATACCGATATAAAATTTCGTATGGTTTCATTTTCTAACTTTAAATTTCAAATTATCTTTGGTAACTTCTACAGCTGCTATAGAGCTAGATTTTTATTAGTTTTATTCAACTTTTTTTTAACTCATGTGCTTCTTAAATAAATTAATTTTTAAAATTTACAAATCTGTTAGAATTTTCAAATGACTTCAAAAATAACTTATAGTAACTTTAAGTGAAAAAGAAAAATCTAATGTCCAATGCATACTGTTGTTATGTTATGTTCATAATAATTAATCTGAAATATACAGATCATCAGATTTCCTGTCATTTCTTTTGTCCGGGAATCATGTTTAAATCCACCTACTCTCCAGAATTGTATCCTTTAATAATCACACTAGCATATTACTTTGCACCCAAAATATATGTATATTGACCATTTATTTACTTTGTTAATAAAGTTATAAGTGGTTTTTGTCTACACAGACCTATCATTATAATGATCATTATATTGGTCCTATTCAATAACTTAACTATATTACAAATTTTTGTAAAATTTTCAAAAGTAAAATATAAAATGTCCCTGGAAATGCATCTCTTAATGGTATTGATTGAGATGAATTTTATTTTTTATTTCAATTTGAAACTATCCATGAATGAGTATTTTTACTACTAAAATAATACAGATTTCAGTATACTTAAATTTGATCATCTTACAAAAAGAAGGATGGGAACACAGCTGTGGTTTCTTGAGTAATAGGGCTGTCACTCCATATCTTTTAACATCACACACATATTAAGTCAAAAGACCTCTAAACCCTTACCATTAATGATTATTTTAACCATTTACTAAATATAATTATATACATTTCATTTGTCATTTAAGGTGCATCTGTTAATATTCTAGTTTTGAAATGGAATTGTGCAATCATTAGAGAGATTCACTTGTTTAGTTTTTTAGAAATTTATGAAAAAGTCTTTAGTATGATTTATTAAATAACAAATTTAAAAAGCATGTTACTGTTTCACTTAGTTGAATTTTTCTTAAATCAATATGATTAGGCTTTTGGCTTAAGTGTAGGAGGTAGAAAGCCAGAAAGAGATTTGCTTTCAATATTACAGTACAAAAAGCTAGATATTCTGCAAATTGAAAACATTTTTGAAACCCATTGGATAGCTTGGGTCACTGTGCAACTAACCAACACAACCGTAGAGTTACCAGCAACAGCATTCCATTGCTAGGGAAGGGGAAAATATCAGGAGACGCTCTGGGATATATGTGCAAAGAGAAGGCTTACAGCTTAAACTTAATTAGATATTAAACATATCTTGTAGGCCAAGCCCCATCCTAAGTATAAGGTAACACTAGAGGAATTTGGATATTTTGGTACATTGAGGTAGCCATCGTATCAACAACACTGAAGCCCAGCTCAACTCCCACACTTAATGTTATGCAAAAAGTGAGTTAATTTCCAGGCTTAAATATCGTTTACTTCAGTATCTATTGTTCTAAAAACCATATCCATTCTTAAGCAAAAATTATCTGGCACACAAATAAGTGGAAGAAAATAACTCACTACAAAAAGACACAGATATTAACAGAATTAGATTCAGCTATGACCTAGACATTAGAAATAACAGACAGGCAATCTAAAATAAATATGACTGCTGTTGGCTCTGGTTGAAAGGTAGACAACACAAATGGATAGACGGGTATTTCAGCAACATCATGGAACTATGAAACTGAAACAAATAAAAGTGCTAGAAAAAAATAAAAAATAACAGAGATAAAGGATTTTTTAAAACTTTTTATTGATATTCTGATAGCATACAAGCTTGTGAAGTTTCAGTTGGACATTATTGTTTCTCAGTCATGTTTTAGGTGCACCACATCACCCTTTGTGCCCATCCTGCACCCCGCTATCCTCTGGTAACCACTTATCTCTTCTCTTTGTGTACTTGTTTAATTTCACTTATGAGTGGAGTCATACAGAGACTGTCTTTCTCTATCTGGCCTATTTCACTTAACATAAGACCCTTAAGTTCCATCCATGTTGTTGCAAATAGGACAATTGCATCCCTTTTCATGGCTGAGTAGTATTCCATTGTGTACATATACCATATCTTCTTTATCCAATCATCACTTGATGGGCACTTAGGTTGCTTCCATGTCTAGGCTATTGTAAATAACACTGCCATGAACATAGGGGTAGATGGGACTTTTGGCATTGCTGATTTCAAGTTCTTTGGATAGATAACCAGTAGTGGGATGGCTGGGTCTTATGGTATTTCTATTTTTACTTTTTTGAGAAATCTTCATAATGTTTTCTATCGTGGCTTCACCAGTTTGCATTCCCATCAGCAGTGTAGGAAGGTTCAATAAAGTGTATTTTTAAGGGGCACAAAAACAGCTTCAACCTAGATGAGGAAAGAACTAGTGAAATTAAAGGTAGGCTAATAGAAAACACAAAAAATTACATGCAAAGAATAAAAAGGATCAAAGAAAACATCAAGGAGTTGGATACCAATATCAAATAGTAAAAAAATACTATAATTTGAAACTCAGAAGCAAAAGAGATGGAGGTTAAGGCAGAAGAAATATGTGTAGAGATAATGGCTAAGAACATTCCAAAATTAACAAAAGACACCCAACACAAATCAAGAAAGCTCAGAAAATACAAAGCAGAAAGAAAACACACATACACACACAATAAAACACAAAAGAACAAAAGTAAAAGAAAAAATATTGAATACAAGAATCACTATATATTGAACAGAGCCTTTCAACCTCAGAAATATTGGCATTTTGCACAGGGTGATTTTTGTTGTGAGGCACATTCCTGTGCATTGTATGCTGCTTAGCAGTGTCTGTGACCTCTTCACAATAGATGCCAGCAGTACTCCCTTGCAGTTGGGAAAATTAAAGACATTTCATGTGTTGTCAAATGTCCTCTTTGTGCTTGTTGGGATGGGGAGGATGGAATTGGGTATAAAACCAATTCTACTTTAGAACAGCTAATCTAAAGGAAAAAGTTAAGCATTATAGCACATTTCATTGCAGAAAATGTGAAAGTCAGACTAAATGGACAGAAAGTTGAAAATGCTAAAGGGGAAACAACAAAAATTCTGTCACTCCCAAAAGGCATACACGTGAAAATATCTTTCACAAATGGAAGACAAAACAACTTTTTTCGAGACTAACAGAAACTGACAGAATTTATTACCTGTAGGCATGTATTACTAGAAATATTAAAATAAGTTATTCAGGGAGAAGGAAAATACTACCAGACAGAAAATTCAAGCTACACAGGGAAATGAACACTGGTAATTGCACAATGAATAAATGTATTTTTTTCATATTTTCATTGTTCTAAAAGACATCTGATTGTCTGAAGGGAAAAAGTAGCATAAAATGACATTTACAGAGTCTGTATAAGTAAAATATATAATAGTAGCATGATAAGAGAACTTAGAAGTTTACTGTTTTTTAAGTCCATAGAAGACCTATAATTTATTTTAAAAAGGTCTTTGTAAACTCTTAGAAAACCATTTTGACTTTAAAGAAATAAAAATATGAAGTCAATAGAGGTGGGAAAATAAGGGGAATCATAGAAAAATTCTTTCCAAAGAAGACAAAAATGAAAGACACAGGATAGGTTAAACAAGTAGAGATATGGTATAAAGATGGTAGATTTAATTCAGCCATATAAGTAATTACATTAACCATAATAGACTAGACACCCAATTTAAAGATGGAGGTTGTCATACTGGCGACATAACAAAAAACTCCGGACTATCTAAATAAATCTTCTTAGTTGTAAAGACATATTGTGTTAACTATAAAAAGATATAAAATATCTCATTCATGAATATATTAATATAAAACAAAGTAGACTTTAGAACAAGAAATATTACTAAGGATAAGGAGGCCATAAAATAAGGAAGAAGTCAATTCACCATTATTCATAGCAATCTTAAATGTATTGACTGAAAGAGTACATATTGTTAAGATAGTAAGACTCCCTAAATTGATTAATAGACTCAATGAAATACCAGCCAAGATCTCATAAGACTTTTTTTATTAATTGACCAGCTAATTCTGATTTATATACAGTCAAAAGTAGAAAAAACAAAAAATATTGAAGTTCACAAAATCATTGAAAGAATCTCACTACCTGATTTCTTAATTTTTTAAAAATTTTTTTATTTTATTTTTTTCTCCCCAAAGCCCCATGGTACATAGTTGTATATCTTAGTTGCAGGTCCTTCTAGGTGTCGCATGTGGTATGTCGCCTCAACGTGGCCTGATGAGCAGGGCCATGTCTGCACCCAGAATCCGAACTGGTGACACCCTGGGCTGCCGAAGCAGAGCACACAAACTTAACCCCTTGGCCACGGGGCCGGCCCCTCACTACCTGATTTCTATACTTACTATAAAACAAAGTAACTAAGGCAATGTGGTATTCAAAGTATAAACATATAGACAAATGGAACAGAGCAGCGGATCCAAATACAGACACACATCTAAATGATCAGATCATTTTCCACAGATACAAAGTGCGTACAATGGAGAAAAACAGTCTTTTAACAAAAGATGCTAGATCCCTTAAATATCCATGTGCAAAAGATGGGCTTCAGTTGATAAATCATATCACATAAAATAATTAACTCAAATGGTCGTAGAACTAAATGTTAAATCAAATTTTAAAGCTTCCAGAAGAAAACATAAGAAAAATTCCTTGCAATTTTACATTAGACAAACATTTCTTAGATATAAATCCCAAATCATAATCGATAAAAGAAAAATGGTAAGTGAGATGACATCAAAATTGAAAACTTTGCTCCTCAAAAGCCACTGTTGAAAGAATGGAAAAGTTAGACATACAATAGAAGAACTTCTTTCCAAGCACACATCTGATAAACAATTTGTATGCAGAATATAGACAAGACTCTCAAAATTAAACAACACACTTCTGAATAAGCCAAAGGTCAAACAAAAGAAATTGTAGAAAATTTTGAATTGAATGAAAATAAAAACACAGTGTATAAAATTTTAAAAGATATTTCTAAAGTACTTAGAGGGAAATCTAGGGCTTAAATACCTATATTATAAAAGAAGAAATATCTCAAAACTAGAACCTTAGCTTCCACATTTAGAAGCTAGAAAAAGGAATGATGAATAAAAAACAAACAAACAAAAAGGAAAAGGAAGCATATTATAAAGTCTGGCACATGCACCAATAATAGAAAGATGAAAAACAATGGAGAAAATCAAAGAGTTTGAACTTGAAAAGTTCAGTAAAATTTATAAAATTTTATCTAGAATTTAAGAAAAAGCAGATAAGATACAAATTAATATAATCAGGAGGCATATTGACCTTGTAGAAATTAAAACGACTATAGCAAATATTGTAAACATCATATGCAAATGCATTAGTCAACTTAGATGATAAGGACAAATTCCTAAAAAGGAAAAATTACCAAAATTGACAAAAGAAGAAATAGAAATCTGAATAGACATATAAAAATAAATAAATTGAATTTGTAATTAAAATATTCTTCCCTCCTACCAATATCTAGACACAGATGGCTTCACTACCTAATTTTACTAAACATCTATATGAAACTAATAGCAACTATTGAATAACTCATGTTAAAAATAGACTAAGAGATCTTCTTTTCAATTTATCTATTAAGCCAGTATTACCCTGATAACAAAGTCAAAAAAGAAACATGAGGAAGGAAAACACAATACGATATCTCTCACAGTTGTAGATACAAATATTCTCAGCAAAAATATTAGCAAAATAAATCCAATAATGCGCTTAAAGAGTAATAAATCACAAGCAAGTAAGATCTATCCCAGGAATGCAAGGTGGGTTTGACAAATGAAAAGCATTAGTGTAACACATCAATTCTGTAAAATAAAACACTAAAACAACATATAGCCACCTCAATAATTGCAGAAAAACTGTTTCAGACAATCCAACACTGATTTAAGATAAAAAAAAGTCTGAGCAAAGAAGAAATAGAGAAAGTTACTTTCAACCTACCAAACATTCTTCTAGCACCACACTTAATATTTAAGGAGTGAGTGATTTCCCCATAAAGTAAAAAAATAATGCTTGATGCTCACTCTCAGTATTGATGATAGATAGATATTTAGAAAGGTAGATAGATACATAGATGACATATAGATGGATAGATAGATGATAGATTAATAAATCAGTCATCTGAATTTGAAGTAAAACTGATTTTATTCACAGACTTCATGATCTTATAAGTAGAAAATCGTAAGCATTCCACATACACACACAAAAACCACTAGAATAACTGAGTTCATCACAGTCACGAGATACAAAATCATTGTACAAAAACAATTTTATTTCTAGATAGTATCAAAATAATATCTGAATGTGAAATTAAGAAAAGGATGTGATTCATGATAACATAAAAATATTTAGAATTGAATTTAATGAAAGAACAGTACTTAATCCTGAAAATTACAAAACATGTTAATTGGTACTGGTATAATGCAGACAAATATATCAATTTAATAGAATCAGTGATCCAATAATAAACACATAATGGCTGATTGCTTTTTGTCAAAGCTACCAAGGCTATTTATTGGGGAAGGATACTCTTCACAATAAATAGTAAAAAGTAATTGACTACTCACATGAAAAATATGAACTAAAACCCACACTTCACATCAAACACAACATTAACTCAAAATGGATCATATACCTAAATTTACAAACAAAAGTACAAATTATATATCTGATGATAGTTTTACATCAATAATATATAAAGAATACTTACAACTAAGGTACAGTCATGCACTGCCTAATAATGTTTCAGTCAATGATGGACCACATATTCATTAGACAGTGGTCCCATAATATTTGCACGATGAAGACTAGGTATGCAGTAGGCTGTACCATCTAGGTTTGTGTAAGTACATTCTATGATGTTTGCACAATGACCAATTGCCTAGTGATGCATTTCTCAGAATTTATCCCCTTCATTAAGTGTTGCATGACTGTATAGAAAAGCAAATACAATCATTAAAATAGACAAAATACTTGAATACACATTTTAACAGAGAAGATATAATCTAAAAGGAATATTATGACTTGGAAAGAGGCAGAATGATGTGCTATGAGTTTGAGGTTCCTTGTTTAAGGCATAAAAAAATCAAAGCCTTAAGAACAAAAATATTCTAAGTTTAACCTTCTTATGATATTGATAGGTTTCTAATCCTAATTTTTAAGTCCTGTCTACTTGTCACCCTAATGCTGAGAGTTGAATCAATATATCTGTGAGCTGATCCTGGGGAATCAAGACAGTGAACTATCTCTGCTCAGTATATAAGGTGATACTTTTGGATTTGTTTTGGGTTTACCATAAATTAGTTCTTATTATCAGCCTAGAACATTAGGAAGAGAATTTTCCTGTTTTAACTCTGAAGTAGGTAAATAACTCAGTTTTTTTTTGTTCTGGTCAGGTAATACAAAAACAGTAAGTTCATGAAAGTGATATTTTGACTTAAAAATTAGTTCAAGAAATGGAGAAAACATCGGATTATGTTTCCAGTCTAGACTCTCTTCACTCAGCGTCATTGTATGTGAGTATCTGAAGGTGTGTTTATATTCCTCCTGATGTCCTGGAAGGAGGGCAGAGAATAAAATTCCTCAACTTCCATCTTCCTTTTCTTTAGGGACAGGCCTGAAAGGAAGACCCCACTTAGATGAAATACACAGCATAACCACTTTCTCCAACCAACAACTTGAGCTAACTTGGGAAATGTTTTCGCTTACCTCCTTTTGATTCTGCTTTCATTCTGGCTTAGCCCTCAACTTTGAGAATCTGTGTTGCTGTCTCTCCAGTGTTTTAAACCACTCTGTCCTTGGATCTGTATTGTGAAAACAGAGTTTTCTGGTATAGCTCTGGGAACTCTTCTTTTGAAAAACTGCCTTCATGGACAACACACTGATTTAGACCTAACTCTTCTTTTTCCTTTGTCACACTACTCTAGGCCTTGGGGAGCTAGACTAGACAGATGTATGGTTATAAAGCAATGTTTCTACCCACCACTGTAGCTGTACTATTTTCATCATTATCATGTTAATCTAATTCCAGAGTTGGCAAAAGAAACAACTACTTTGAAAAAGTACTGTAAACTTTATGTGGTATATAGTACCAATAGGTTTCACAGCTATCACTTAATGTACATCTGAAAACAATATTTAAAAATTATGATTGGGGCTGACCCCATAGCTGAGTGGTTAAGTTTGTGCACTCTGCTTTGGCAACCCAGGGTTTTTCTGGTTTGGATCCTGGGCACAGACATGGCACCACTCATCAAGCCATCCTGAGGTAGTGTGTCACATAGCACAACTGGAGGCACTCACAACTAGAATATACAACTATGTACTAGCGGGATTGGGGAGAAGAAGAAGGAAAAAACGAGAAGAAGGTTGGGAACAGATGATAGTGCAGGTGCCAATCTTTAAAAAAATTACAATCGCTATGAATGGTAGATTGCTTTAAAAATATTATAATGAAAAATGTAAGAGTCAGATAATTACCCACCTAAATGTTTAATTTATACATCCAAATATCCAGACTACATATTAAGTTTGTTATCAAAGATACAAATTCATAAGTGGTTGGCTTTTATTTTTCTCTTTTCATGGCATTTTGTCTTCATGTAGACTTAAGGAAGGACTTAAAAATTAAAGATGAGTGCTATAACTTAACTGATGTTTGGTTAAGTTATGTGAAATAATTGGGTTGTTGGCAAGGTCTGCTAATGGTGGTGAAATACCCTGAGGTCTAATTAGCCATAGCTAAGAAACTTCACAGAATTTACCTACTAATAGGACATATGTTAGCTCTTGTAAGGCTGAAGAGAAGGGCCGTATCCAGAGGTGCCATTTATAAATCAACAAAGATGCTTATTTTAGCTCAGCTAGTTGGCATTTCATTTATTTATTTATTTTTAAAGATTGGCATCTGTGCTATCATCTGTTGCCAATCTTCTTTATTTTTTTTATTATTCTCCCCAAAGCCCCCCCCCCCGTACATAGTTGTATATTCTAGTTGTAAGTGCCTCTGGTTTTGCTATGTGGAACATGGCCTCAGCATGGCCTGATGAGCAGTGCCATGTCCACACCCAGGATCCAAACCAGCCACAAAACACTTGGCCGCTGAAGTGGAGTGTCTCAACTTAACCACTTAGCCATGGGGCCGGCCCCTAATTGGCATTTTAATCTTACAGCTTTACTTTGTTCTTCTTGAAGTAACAGCTCCCTGGGGCCCTGGCCATGAAGCTACATCAGACAAGTTCATAGTGAGGTTATTTTTTCCAGGAAGTCATTTAATTATAGAATCTGAGATTTCAATGGATTTTACAAGTCATATAACTACTGCTCACCCCCACCAATCTGAGGTTTAAATCTCTTCTTCAGCATGGCAGGTATCAAGAAAGATAGAATAAATGACAGTACTACCAACTTAGGAGTAAAAATATTTTGAGGTCTTTTGTGCTTATTGATATATATTTAAAATAGTTAGAATCATATTACCCATTCAAGTTTGCATCCAAGTTTTTCCCCACTTAATATTACAATATAAAAATTTTGCTGTGATATCTCATAATTAAAAAAAATCCCTCTTGAAAACTACACATTATTCAAATATATTCACTATATTTTACTTATCCATTTCTCTAATGTTGGAATTTCCATGTAGTTTCTCATTTTCCACAGCTTTTAATCATTGTATTTAAAATATTTATACATAATTTTTTCTCTTTTAAAAATATTTTACTTTAAGGTTTATTCCTAGAAAGGTTATTGTGGAGTCAAAGAAAAAGGAGAAAGTAATTTGTATTTCTTCGTAGTTATTTCTAAATCACTTTTATTAATTATATCTTATTTTTAATTTATGTCACTGTACTCTTTCTGATCTGTTGGAGAGTTCACCTCAGAATAAGAAAATGCAGCAAAGCTATGCACTTTGTTCTCACATATGTACAAGATCTCTATTTTGGATAATTAAATAGTAATATTCTTTATCCACTATCTTTGAAAGGAAATGATACATTTTTGCAGAGTACAATTTCTTATATTTGTGTCTCCTCTTTTCCTTCCTTTGGGAAATTTATATCCCCAAATCTCCTCATTCTATTAGTAAAGTAATTTCCTATAACCAGGAACCATGGATGATGGATGTTATGGAGGATGGGAGAAGATGATGTGAGAATGCATATGGCAGACACACAAAGGAGTGAGAGGATCACATGGATGGACAACCTGATGCCATTTGTAATAAAATGTTGGGGGAGGGATTTCCAAAGGTATTTAACAGGAACACTTTTTAACACTTTGTGTGGAAAAATATATGTTAATATACATAGCAAGTGTCCAATAAATTGACTGAGTGGACGTGTAATAGGTACTTATGGTAAGTAATAGATTTTAAATGTGTTTGTGTGTATATATGTAGAGAACTTTATTTAGCAGACTCTTTCTTTCTGTTCTCCACACTAAGTTTCTATTTTTACAGGTTTAAAAATAAGGGTTTCCTTTGCTTGACAGATGCTTATGTATTGAACACCTATCCAAGAATTTTTTTTAATCCCTGTCTACTGAAGCTGGAAATTACCTGAATGTGACTATGTTAAATTGGATTTGGAACAGAGTTTTGAAGAATAAAAACTATTAATAAACACCATAGTTATCTTAAAAGTAAAATGACCCAATAACATACTCTTTTCTTAAGGCAATTAATATTTTCCTACTTACCCTATAAAGTATGTCAGAAACTATTAAACTGGAAGGCAACTTCCTTTCAAAAGTTTGTTTCTCATAAAGAAGAGAGTAGTGATAAATAGAGTGGGAGGATGAGAAGGCTGGGATTCCTAGGTTTATTGCTGGAGAAGAGTGCATATTTTTACAAATTAAGATATAGGAAGTGTGATAATTCACCCAGCATTTATTCATCACCCAACAGGTGCCAGGCATTGCAGATGTTATGCCAGGCACTGTGGTATGCACAGCAAGAAAAGACACGTGAATAGCATAGTGTTTTGGTAGGTGCCAGGGAGTGTGTGTCACCCATGACTTGTTTGTTTCCCTGATCTGTCTACTTATGACAAATAGTTATTGACCACGTCTTTCTTTCCACAGTTAGAGCCGTGGGTTCAAATGTAAATTCTCCTGGAAGAGGGAATGGAATGACTTTTACCTTACAAAATAATCTGAGAGTTGCAATTTGTAAGCTCACAGACACAGAGGATGTTTTGGAAGCACAGGGCATCGAAATAACTAAGAAAAGTCACAAAGTTGGAGGGGGCCAGCCCCATAGCCAAGTGGTTAAAATTCCACGCATTCTACTTTGGAGGCCTGGGTTCTCAGGTTCAGATCCCAAGTGTGGAGGTATTCCATTCATTGCCCATGCTCTGGAGGCACCATGCATACATAATAGAGGAAGATCAGCACAGATGTTCACTCAGGGCTAATCTTCCTCAAGGGGGAAAAAAATAGAGGAGAATTCACAACGGTTGTTAGCTCAGGGCAAAACTTCCTCACACAAAAAAGTCATAGAGTTGGAACCAGGAGAATCTAGATGTCAGCTATATAGTATTTTCTAAGTAAACTACACATCAAATGTTGCCCTATAGAGGTTTTGTAGGTGACAGGTACTAGGTGTCTGAAGAGATTGAAAGCATCATGGAGGTAATGAGGAAGAAGTGAAACAATTCCTGGGGCAAAGAGTGCCAAGGACATGCTCCATGTTTACAGTGACTACTCTATTTTTGTACTATGAAATACAGACTACAACCCCTTCATGATTATTAGGTAGGTTTTTTTTCTTATCCCTTTGTAGGTAATGTAGGCCGCAGGAAGGTGTTACTTGCTGAATGGATCACCTCACATCTCCCAACAATATGATGGAATTTATTCTCTTGGGACTCACACAGAATCCAGACTTGCAGAAAATACACTTCATTGTCTTTTTGTTCATTTTTCTATTTAGCGTGCTGGCCCATTTTCTCATTGTCATCACCATCTCCCTCAGCCTCACACTCTCAGCTCCCATGTACTTCTATCTTACTTACTTGTCCTTTGTAGATGCCTCCTATCCCTCTGTCACCACTCCCAAGATGAACATCCACCAGCTGTGCCAGAGAAGAACCATGTTCCTCAGGGGCTGCCTGATTCAGCTCTTTGTAGAGCACTTTCTCAGAGGATCAGAGATCATTCTCCTCATTGTCGTGGTCTGTGATAGCCATGTGGCCATCTGCAGGCCTCTGTACCACATGACCTCATGCAACAGGGGCTCTGCCACCTCCTGGTGGTAGTGGCCTAGATCAGGGGGATCCTGCACCCTACTGTGCAGATTCTTTTCATGCTCGACTTGCCCTTCTGTGGTCCCAATGTCATTGACCACTTAGTGTGCAATCTCTTCCCGCTGCTGAAACTTGCCTCTGGGGACTCCTACCTGCTCGGAATGGTGGTGGCAGCCAACAGTGGGGCCATGTGCTTGCTTATTTTTTCCATGCTGCTCATCTCCTTCATAGTCATCCTGACCTCCCTCAGGTCCTATGGCTCCAAAGGGATGACTCAAATACCTCCTAACTTGTGGCTCCCACTTCACTGTAGCTGTACTCTTTTTGTGCCTTGGATATTCACCTGCATGTGTCCTGTGGCCACCTACCCTGTGGTCAAGTTAGTGACTGTATTCTTTGCAATCCTCATTCCTGTATTAAATCCTATCATTTACAGAATGAGAAACATGGAAGTAAAACATGACATAAGGGGAGACAAGTACCATATGATTACACTCACTTGTGGAAGGTAATCAAACACATACATACCAAGAACAGATTAGTGATTACTAGAGGAGGGGGTGATGAGGGAGGGTGAAATGGGTAAAGGGGCACACATGTATGGTGATGTATAAAAACTAGACTATTGGTGGTGAATATGATGCAGCCAATAAAGACAATGAAATATAATAATGTACACCTGTAATTTACATAATGTTATAAGCCAATATATCCCAAACAAAATAATTTTAAAAAAAAGAGAGAGGCAAAGGGAGAATTGATGATAGAAGGAAAAAGCAATGTCACAACAGCAGCAGAAGGAGAACACGTGATGCGATGCTGGGCTATGAGCCAAGAATGTAGGTGGCCTTTAAAAGTTGGAAAAGGTAAGGAAAGGAATTCTTTCCCTGAGGCTTCAGAATAATCAGCTCTGTCAATGTCTTGATTTTAGCCCCATAAGACTCATTTCTGATTTCTGAAGAGAACTATAAGAGAATAAATTTGTATTGTTTTAAGGCAAAAAAAATGCCCCAAGGATTTTGTTGAAGATGAGAATAACTTAGGCTGTTCAAGCTGAGAAGGTGATGATGTATATAAATAGGGAGGATTATATCTGTCATGAAATGTGCAAGAACATCAACAAATTTTAAAGATCACTGACAGAAAAAGAAGTCCCAGATGGTAATGTTTATTGAGTAATTAATAGTGGCCAAGCCCTCTGACAGGTGCTTTAATATACGTTACCATGGCACCAATGCTCATGTGCATAGGTTCAGGCGATGTAACAGAAGAACAACCATAAACACATAGTGTGATGATCCTTGAGGATGGTTCCTCCAGGCTCGCTGCTCCTTTACTGAATGTTCACATGTATGTGACTGGGATGGAATTGGCTTTTCCATAGAATCTTGATCTCAAAACTTCTTTTCTTTTGGCTTAGCCTTTGGTAAAGCAAAAGAGAGGATAGATATTCTTTGACAGATGTACGGGGCAGGGACTGCTGGGGAGTGAAAGAATCACTGATTTTTTTTTGACACTACAAATTTATCAAAAGCAAAAAGAGGGCCGCACAAAAGGAAGAAGGATAATTTATAATGGATCTCTAATATTTTTCCTTGGCACAAAAATTAAGCCAGAAATTTTGAAATTACTCTTAATTTGGTCTTATTTTGTTAAATATCCTATGGCTCACATTTTTTCTTGAATATAAAAGATGTTTTTTTCCCTTACCAAGACTTGAGAAGCCATTTGAAGCAACAAAGGTAAACATTCTTTTACTTAATCTGAGCAAAAAGGCATATGGCCAGGATCCAAAGCTATTGCTTTGTAGGTGCGACACATATATTTACATTAAATGTGCACTTTATTATCTATCAGCCATATTCACTTCGTTTAGGTGACTTATACATGTAGTAAATTGGTAGTCCCATTATTACTATCCCCATTTTACAGAGTAGCAAATTGAAGTCTAGAGAGATTTACTAATTTACTTGCCTCAAGTCACACATCCAAGAGTTTCAACTACAAAATTTGAACCCAAGTCTTCTAAATCTCAGTCCTACTTTCTTTCACATAAAGCACAGTCATCTGTGGTATGTTGCTGTATATAGGAAAGGAAGTTTTCTGCAGTCTTAATGATTCACTTTATCCTTCAAGAAAGATGGTGTTAAGTTTGCTGTAGCCTTATGTCAAAAGTAGCGATATCTTTAAGTGGTAATGCTGCTCTATGCATGTGGAACATATCAGGTCATTCTACTTGACTATATAACATTTTATAAAGCAAAGCTTCTATAACTATAACACTCCAACTTGCGTTAGTTCTCACAAATGTCCCTTTTTCAAATTCACTAGTCATATGGAGCTATGTAATTTGACTATACAGTGATGCCAGCGCATGGTATACCTGTTCTTTGGGGTGATTGTGTGTTCTAACTTATACCTGACTGTCTAAAGTTCATAAGGTATAGAACATTTTCTCACAAAGTCTGAGCCTGGAAGATAATATAAACAGGACTTAATCTATTAAAAATGATCAACTTTGCAATTGCTGATCAAAATTAAACATTTCAACAGAACCCAGATTAAATGATGTGGTTCATTTTTACTGTCAGGAGATGAGTGTAAGCCAGGTGTAAGGATAGGAAAAAGTGTCATTTCTCCTCTAAGACAAAAGAGATGACTTGAAGAGGGAAACTAAGGCCAGTGATTTGTCTTAGGCGTGACCATGAGTGCTCAGTGGAGGGGTGACAAGATTAACAAGACACAAATTATAAATTTCAAGGCAAACCCAGAAGATGTAAGAACTGAAGGAGGAAATGTGAGGCAATTTTATATTCTCAGTAGGTGGAATCTTGCTGGTTTGTGAACAATTATAAGGAATGTTAAGCTGTTTCTTTGCACTTATCCTCAGGACTCTCTCATGAAAGCCAACTGCTATCTGATTTTTTTCTGATACTTAAAACAACATATGAGGAAATGAGTATATTTAATCCAAAAATAATAAGATAAATAATATTTAGATCTGTTGTATAAGGATACTTTGGTTTTTATGACATTTTCAGTCAGTGAAAATATTAGGCATTAAGGGAGGGGAGTGAGCTAATGCTTGTTGAAGGCCAGCTATGAGGTACACATTTTGATAGATTCTCTACATGCTTTAACACTCTTAGTGTAGCAACAAGTTTTATTAGAAAGCAAAAGGCTTTACTTTCTTTATTAGAAAGGATTTTACTCCATTTTATACAAGAAGAAAATGAAAGTTAATGAGGTTAAGCAACAATATCAAATATTTTAGACTCTGCCTTCTCTACTCTTCTCACTTCGCAATACTCCTTGCTAGCATGATGTGAAAATATCAAAACACAGAACCGATCCTTGGCCACATTGTACAGACTGCCTTTGAGGCATTCTTCCCTCATTTTGGGGAACCACTTTCTTTGCTTGATCTGTCCCTTGACTTCTGCTTCCCAGGTTACTTGCACTCTCTTGATTCTTCTTATGCCAGAAAAAAGCCATCTGATGATCTCATTTCCACAGGTGTATTCCCTTTTATGTGCATCATGAAAAGTGTGATGTAATGAGCTAAAGAAATGAAATGCAAATGGGTGAATTTCAAAGAAAGTGACACATGAGTGAGAGAGATGTTTGGGGAAACAATAAACAGCTTAGTCACTCAGGAGAGTGATACTCTGTTTGGGCAGGAGAGTAGCACCCTAAAGAGCTAAACGTTGTTTCTATAGGGCTTTTCCCATTGTTTTCCCATAGTGTTAATATTTATTACTTGAAAACTGGCTCCGCAGTCATTTAAGTTCAGGAAATTTTTACTGATTTCATTTATCCAAAAAATATTGTTCAATTCCTACAATGTACTAGAGAGTTCTGGGGACTGGGAATACAATGTTGAATACTACAGACTAGGGTTGTATTTGTATGAAACTTAAATTCCAGTAGGGAATACGTGGATAATAAATAGGGTGACAAAGGAAAAATGTGATTGTGTTGCTAATAAGGATGATAAACACGTTTTATCAAGGGGGTGATGCAAAAGAGAAGAATTGTGTAGTTGTTTGAAGTACAGCTAGAATTTTAGTTAGGCCCAAGTTTATATAACTTCATTGTTTACCCTCCTTTCTTTTTATAAGTAAGTTATTCTAACACATGCATTTGCAATAGGGGTGCTATCTCTTCCTGCTTGGTAAAAACAGTTTCTCGAGAGATGAAAATATCACACTTTTTAATATATAAATCACAGAAATACATTAACTACATAAATAATATATCTATGATATTAAAACTTTAGGGTGGGTGATTACAGGAATTAAATGTCTAAAAAAGAGGCTTAAGGTAGAAATAATGCCAAAAAAATATTGAGGAGCACTGCCTAGCCCATGGTTAGATAAGAACATGGAGTGATGTCAGCACTTTGGTAAAGACAATCCAAGCAAAGATATTGGACCATCACCTGTGAGGATCATATCTGGGAAAATTGAGAGGCTTTTTTCTTCTCAGGAGACTTCCCAGGTAAATGGTGAAATATGTTAATGAACCAGTTATAATCTCCAAAATACATTGCATATGTAGGATATTGATATTTTTTACTATTAAAGGTGGAAAAAGAAATGAAGACTATAACCCCAAACGTTTCTGAATTGAAAACTTGTCATTTGAGAAAATTAATTGTTAAGGAATGAGAAAAAATTTTGTCCTAATTTTTTCTGGCTGAAGTGCATTTTTTAATCCTTAGTAATAGCAACTGTCCTTCAGTTAGATGTGACACAATTTTAATAATACTCTCAAAAGATGAAAGAGCTTGGGGCCGGCCCCGTGGCCGAGTGGTTAAGTTTGCGCGCTCTGCTTCTGAGGCACAGGGTTTCACCGGTTCGGATCCTGGTGGCAGATATGGCACTGCTCATGAGGCTGTGTGTTGGTGGTGTCCCACATGCCACAACTAGAAGGACCCACAACTAAAAATGTACGACTATGTACTGGGGGGCTTTGGGGAGACAAAAGAAGGAAAAAAAGGAACATTGGCAACAGTTGTTAGCTCAGGTACCAATGTTTAGGAAAAAAAAAAAGATGAGAGAGTCTCCGACTAGTTGATAGAAAAATTTGGACATGGTACTTGCTAGGTCGCTAAGAATAAATTCTATTGACTTTTCTTCATTTATATTATCAGGGCAGTTGGATCATTGTGTGGCCATTCTGTTATTGAAGGATAGAGCTTAGTTGTGGAGCAAATAATTGAATGGTTAATACCATGATCTGGTTTTGTGTTTGTGGTGCATCACCTTGGCCAGGCTCCAGTGATGTTCTGTGCCTGGGAAAAGCGGATCATTGCAGGGGTAGATGGGAATTCACTGGTATGGTGATTAGCTTACCTCAGTCAGTAGAGACACAGCCTCAGAAGGATGCAGTTGGAATGATGCAAGTGATCAAAATGATGCACACTTTGAAATTCTGTCATTTGAAAATGGCACTCTGTCCTCTTTTGGCTCAGATCTATTACTCAAAGGGGAATGCCTTATTATTTTTATTCTAAAATGTGGATTGGAAAATATTTACAAATTAAGCTCCAAGTGCAGCCAAATGGCAGACACCATTCTGTGAATGATTTTGTAAACAGCTTAGTGCTTGTCTTTTTTAGCAACCTTTCTTATTTTGATGACATTTAAATTCCTTTGCCAACTACAAGGGTTGTTTTCTATTTAAGTCCTTGAATACTTAGAGCATGTGTTTTAAATCTCTCTTTAAAATCAATAGAAACTCCAGTCCTATTAAAATTATTTCCCAGTGACTGGTTGGATGATTTCTTTCCAGTGCAGGTGTTCTTGCCTCCACACTTGGATTTGCTATGTTGAAACTCTATCGTGTCGTGATTTCCTGCTCTTTTGAAGATAAAAGTCCATGTGAGTACATCTTGGATGGGGCCAGAGCTTTTGGTGGCCCTGCTGATCCCAGAAACTTTACTTACACAATATCCACCTTCTACTTCCTGGGACCATCAGGTAACCAGCTTTTGGAGGTCACAGAGAAGTATTCAGACTGAGTTTTGCAGGTGACTTTAAAAACTTGAGTATTAAACATGTTCTTTTAATTTAAACTACTATTTTGGAATCATTGAAAAAATTGAATCACCTACATGTGCATAATTATATTATACCTAAAATGTGTCAGTAGTTCACCTATTTTATCTATTTACACAAATTATGTTCTCAGAATGGAGAGCTTTGAGATAACAACAACTTTTAGCATCTTTTCCTTTAATTTCTTTTGAGAAATTATCCAAATGTAGGTGTCTACCTTTTGGCCTCTCTCCACATCATGAGATTTGCAAATAAAACAACGTGTTTATGTTTCAGAGATGTTCCCTTAGGATGGGAGGAACAGGACTCACTGGCGTGTCTAGGACAGCTTCAGAGAGATTTCTATGTCCCTTATTTCATGCAACATTTGTGTGTGTGTGTGTGTGTGTGTGTGTTATACATATGCATTGCATCTATATATTTCTGCTTTCCTCTTGTACTAGTTTCCTTTAACATTTATTTTTCTACTAATCACTTTTGGGAAAAAAAAGTATGCAGTATTTTCTCTCTGTGTTCATTAGTTAATGATACTTCATATTTCCCCAGACAAAAGCACAAACATTATTAGTGCATGGCTCTGCCCACAAGGATGGTTTTGGTGCTGGTGCTGAGGGTGACACTGATGATGTGCTCAAGGATGGGGAGGTAAAATCAAGAAAGGTTGCTCAGGGATTAAGCCTTCTCTCTCCAGAAGCATTCTAAGAACATGATGTTGTTGTTGTTTTTTTTTTAATCTACAATGATATAGCAATTTTGACCCTAAAAAAGTGCTACTACAGATAATTCTGTATCCACATATCTCTCAAGGAAAGCCAAGTGAATTAGGAAGGCTACCAACAGAAAAAGTCCTTTAAGAGCCTTTAATTAGAGATGTACACTACTGATGATGTGTGTGCCCAGGACACAGATCTTCTGAAGAGCACAGGGCCACTGAAGGTTCAGTAAAAATACTGACCCATAGGAGCTCACTGGAAACACTGCTATCACTTCTTGTTATCCAGGATTTTATTGAGGAAATTATTTTCTTGGTAAGAAATTCAGACACAAGAAACACCTATCAGCTGTAAAGTCAGCTTCTTGGATTCAAATTCAGGCTCTATCAATTACTAACTGTATAGGATTCAGAAAATTAAATATTCTGCTTTTTCTCAGCCATAAAAGGTGTGCAAACATAGCCAGATGTGAAGATTAAATGAGACAACATGTATAAAGTACTAATAAAGTTACTGGTAGAGAGCATATACTAAATTATTAATTATTATTATTAGTTAGATATGGAAATCCATGCATAGACTATATAGATATTACATTGCATTTAATTTAGCTTTATTGGATACTGATAATGTCTTTATTGCTTATGCTGTCAATAAAACTATCGATGGAAATGAGACTGTTCAGGATTTTGAGAGACTAATGTTACAGAATCTACCAAAGTTAAACATATGCATGTCTTTTGACGTGATGGTGACATAAATTTCTTCAACAGAAATATTCAAACCAGTAAGTAAAGAGTCTATAAGTGATGTTCATTGCAGCATTGTGAGTAAGGCAGAATATTAGAAATAATATAAATTTCAGGCAAAAATGGGCTGATTAAAGGAATTATGGTGTAACCATAAAATGAAATAATATATAGAAACTAAAATGAAGGAAAATTCATAGATAACTGGCACAATGCGCATACAAACCAAGTTAAAATTCTATTATATTATCATACTATTATATACTTTTATCTAGAGTAAAACAAATACACGACTGTGCATACACAGCATACCTACCTACAGGTGCACATATGAAAACCATGTACTAACTTGTTATTGGAGGTCGAGTGAGTACTTGTGGTTGGCAGTGATCCTGTGACATTAAACTTTCTATCACTCTATCTGCCTATACATAATATTTTCCAAGGGCCATGTTTAACTTTTATATTTTATAAAAATAAATTATTTTTGTTTAAACTGTTCTGTGTTTGGTAAGAACTGCAGACTTTTAGAAAATGGTTTTGGGAGACATTTCTTTTAATGTCAATGCAAAAACTTATATCCCGCCTAGTGTTGAGGAGTCCTTGAGCTGATTTCCTGCCTGCCTACTGAGGATTTATAGAAGCTAATGCAAACACACATGTGTTGAAAATAAAAAGGCAGAGAATCTATTTTACAATGATTTGTGGTCAGTGTCATTTTATTCATCCTGGGAAAGAAATGGGGATGCTCATCTAAGCCCTCTATGTTGTAAAATCCTTTAACCTTTACAACAAACCTTTGGGATGGGTAACATCACTTTCCTCTTTTATAGAGGATGAAACTGAGGCACAGAAAGGTTGTCTGGCATGTTATAGGAACTCAGAAGGAACAATTAACCATACATAGAAAATCAGGAATTTTATGTGTGTTTCTTTAATCTTGTAGCTCTTACTACTCAATTCCCAATTAAACTCCAGTCCACCTAAGCACCTATGTTCAAGGAACCTTGTGCCTTGTGATAGTCAAGGTGAATAAGTTTTATGAGGCACACAACCAAACCAGGCATTATAATGTTTACTAAACATTTAAACTATAATTTAAGTTAATATTTCTATCACATTTTAATGTTTATAAGTTAAAAAATTTAAATTTAAATTATAATACTAGGAACTTAATATGTTTAATACAACAACTCTGCAAAAAGCACCTGAGATTCGGGGCTGGCCCTTGGCCGAGTGGTTAAGTTCGCGTGCTCTGCTGAAGGCAGCCCAGTGTTTCATTGGTTCGAATCCTGGGCACGGACATGGCACTGCTCATCAGACCACGCTGAGGCAGCATCCCACATGCCACAACTAGAAGAACCCACAACAAAGAATATACAACTATGTACCGGGGGGCTTTGGGGAGAAAAAGGAAATAATAAAATCTTTAAAAAAAAAAAAAGCACCTGAGATTTAGAGAGAATATATAACTTCTGGTTAATTACACCCCTGAAAGGTCCATAACAAAATCCAGTTTTTGTGATGTCAAAGTCCATATATTTCAACTCTGTAAATTATGTTTTTCTTTTCTTTCTTTAGGTCTTGCTCATGCTGATGTCATTCTTGTGCACTTTCTAAATTACAAGTTTATAAATTTAGAATTTTCTAAATTCTCATGTCAAGGACTATCTCATTTCATCATCTTTGAACTCTATAGATTGTACTATACTGATATTTTCTCTCCAGAACTTATACCCACATGCATTGTTTCATGAGTGCTCATTCTTTTCCCTCTTTATAGGTAGGGTATTTCCTGTATCCCTCAGACTAAGGGATATGCTATTACATGAGAAATATGTACTATGTAGGCAATAATTAGATAATTGAAGAAATGTAATTTCTCACTTCTTTATATGAACAATCTCTTGAGTGATGGTATTTCACAGGAATACTGGAAAGAAAAAGATATTATTACAAAAAGGATCTGATGGGAGTGATTCATACTGAACTGGAAGTCCAAGGTGTGGTTCAGCTCTTGGGTTTGGCTAAAGCATGTCTAGGAGTAGAAATGATAAAGATGAAAGATCATAAATGGGATATTTGATCATAAATGCCAAAGGAATAGCAGCCAGGCTCTGACAACAACGTTCTCTCATTTCTGGAGGCAGAGACTGGCACCAGCATTGCTTGGCCCCCATGGTTCAATGCAGTTTTCTTTGGCTGAATTCACTATCATGGATTTAATTAAATTTAATTCAATGACAAGAGTGTACACAGCACAGCATTAGAAATTTGGTGGAAAGAGAATAAATTAGCTATCCTTAAGCATCCACGTAAGGAGATGAAACCAACATAAAATTTTTAAAAAACTTATAAGATAATTGAATTATTGCTGATATGCAACCTATTAAAATGTATGTAACAAATATTCAGGATGACAGTGGTGAAGGGAGCATTGGGGAGGAAGAGAGGTATGAAGGAGAAGTGGTAATGGATTTTTTGATATCAGACAACATAGACAGAGGTAGGAAAAAATCAGAAGCTTATAGGAATGAAAAATAATCAAGATGGATATTTGAATAGTACTCCCCAAACATTCTCCTGCCTGTTACTTCCTTTGATCTTCGTGGAAGTGTTGTGAGGCAGGACATACGATTCTTAGAGGGGTTGTAGAACATAGTGGTTATATGTATGAACCACCGTGCTATTAACTCGATCACATACACACCAAAAGGCTTTGAGCAACTTGCACAAGTTCTCTAAACCTTATGCACTGCTTCAGAAAATCAGGATAATACTTGTTCCCCTCTCATATGGCTTTTGTTAGAAGACAAAATCATGCAGCTCTTAACACAGTACCCTCAAATAATAACTATTTGAAACATATTGAATTTAATTTCTTTTGCATTGTTTTATTTTTGCATATTTGAAGGTTATGTCATCAGTCAGTGGCCTGACTAAGATGGAGAACTAAAACTGCTCATTCTAAACCCATGGCCTTTCCTACTGTACTAAACAGAGTGAGATGTGTGTTCTGGCAGTAAGAGGCAGATTTGTCTGCAGTGGAAAGGAGACATAAAATTATGAAGTTTATTACATGGGGCAGGGTCTCAAATATCAGATTGAGAAGTTGAGAAGTGTACTAGTAGTCAAAAGAAATTTGTGATGAATTCACAGATTTTAAGACAGAAGGGCATTATCCTTCCTAGTGCATTTGGTTTTGGAATATTTTAAGTCATGAGATGGTTCAAAGGAAATCTTACTTGGAAGTGTAAGCATTTAATCTAGATAAGAGTCATGTTGCTGCGTTTGAAAGGGACAGAGTCCCTGATATGGCTTCTTTGAAGCCCTAGCATTTTTCTCATTTATTACAACTGTTTCATTCTCCAGATGAGGAAACTGAGATCCAGAGTGTGAGCAATGTAACAGCATCTCCTGGCATTTAGAGGGAAACCTGGAGTAAAACCTAGTTATTTTGATATCTAAGAACATCTTCCTTCTCCTTCATTAGTGCTATTAAAGAACTTTTGAAGTTCTTGGGCTAGAGATTGGAGAGAGGGTTAGTCCATATGGTAGATTTGCAAAGAGTGTCTGGCAGCTGTAGACTTCACTTAGTAAGAAGGATAATTCTAAGAATGGGTCTTTGCATATTTAGATGAGTCTTAGAGAATGCATAGTTTGCATCCCCATTTGAAGCGATAGCCTCTAATATATTCTCACCAAGTGACAGACAACCTCTGCTTAAGTACCCCTATGCTCCTGAAGCAGTTCTTTTACCATGTCATTTGGTGGCAGCAACAATTGTGTTTAGCTAGTGTTGATGAAAATAATCCATAACCAATCTATAAATGAAAATTTGGGTGAGTTTATTCTGAGCTTAAATCTGAGGATTATAACCCGGGGCCTTTCTTCCCGAAGGAAGGAAGGGCACCAAAGAAGCGGGGTGCACAGAGTGGTTATATACCCCCAGAGAGGATGTTTCACATAGGATTGAAATGTCCCTTTTACAATAGTCGTGAGACTGCTCTGTTGGCACAGTGATTGATGGACACAGCAGGTAGATCTGCTGTCTCAGTGAACACAGCAGGGTGGCAGTCTGTTGTCTCCAGCTGACTGGTCACAGGTGAGCTGGGTGGTCAAAAGTGAGTGCAGCAATCAGTTCCTAGCCTAAGGAAAGATGCTTATCCCTAAGGAAATGCCAATGTGGGGGTAAGTTGCACCTTTATCTCAAGGGTCTTTGTTCTGGCCATAGGACATGTCTAATCAGATATACAATGCGTGCTCAACAGCCACAGTTAGGCCCTTTTGGAAAAAACAGAGTCAGGCCGAATTAGGTTTATACCAAATGGCTTCCTCATATACTCCAATATATTCTATTGCTTGCCATTTTTATTTGTCACTAGTGAAGCCACTGTTCACATCTTCAGTGGTATAGTGTAATGGGTAAGAACTCATGTTATGAAATGAGATTACCTGGATTCCTAATCCCCAATTATTTTAGATGAGATGTTTAATGTCTCCAAGTCTCAGTTTCCTCATCCTCAAGATAGCGTTTGTGATAGTACATATCTCATGTGATATGAAAAATAAATGCAATCATGCATGCAACGTACCTAGCACCTTGATGGTACACAGTGTAAACTAACTGAGTTGTTTTATTGATATTTTGATTATTCTTTAGAATTCTTTGTTTCATCTGTGAGCACCCCTTCACAAGGAAAAATGGAATAAAGGATTTACTCTAATTCAGACTCATGCGCAGAGACTCTGTCAGCTAAGTTGGATCTTTGTCTTCCTGGAGCAAAGAGACTTAAGGTTTTATTTTCCTTAATCAGCATATATGAAAAATGATAGAACCTTAGAAGCTTAGTTAATGCTTGTAACTTCTGGGTTCAGATTGGATTTTATATATATGTATATATAACTGGAACATCCACTTTATTGTGGAATTGTTCTTGAATTTTATTGTAGAGTTGTTTAGTGAAATGACCACAGAAAGCATAAATATATCTCAAGGGATTGTTATAAAAATGAAATTGTCACGAGTCACAGTGTCTCTTTCATATTGAATACTTGATATTGTCAACAGAAAAGTAATATAGTTTGTTATTGGTATTGAATTCTGAATCAGAAAAAGCTAGATTTGAATTTGGCTTCAATGTTTACTAGTCATGAGAACTTAGTGTCATTTTTTTCATTCCTTTAAGCCTCAGGATCTTATCTCTAAAATAAAGAAAATATCTCATACGATAATCCACTGGCTGAGACAGTAGGGAGTTACTGAATATTAGCAATATGTAACGACGATAATAATCCAGCTTAAGAAGGAAGAGGAATAGATGGAAAGAGTATAGTTGTTAATAAATGGAGAGTCCTTGGGACATGACCTGTCTTACAGGCTCTTCAACTAGCAGGTGCTCAACAAGTATGTGGACTACATTAATGAGAATTTACTCAAAATATCCCAGGTTCTTTGTTCTTGGGTGGGCCCAGTGATAAGTGGAGGTAGGCTTCCTAGCCTGAGGTTTCCAGAAAGCAGAGGGTAAGAGAAGGGCTTGTGTGTAGGTACTTTATTTTGGAAAACATACGGGAGGCAGTAAATGGGGAGAGTGAAACAGGGCAGGAAAGAAAGTTAATCCAAGATTGTGTTAAGCTGACCATCATTTATCCACTGGCTTCTATCTACTAATGATCCAAGGTTTCTTTAAGGTAGGTTAATTCCTTCATCTTTCCAGGTGTATGTACACATCAGAATCTAATGAAGCAGCAGGGCCTTCTAAGTGTCTAAGGCAGCAAGTATCAGGAGAGAAAGCAAGAGACACACTGGTGTGAAGAGGTGTTTTGAGGGGATCAGTAGGATCAAGTTGTCAGGCTATAATTGTTAGCAGCTGGTTGCTGTATCAATGGCTGGAGAAAAAGGTAGGTTAAATGGGTGTGATAGGGGCTGGCCTGGTGGCATAGTGGTTAAGTTCATGTGCTCCACTTTGGTGGCCTGAGGTTTACAGGTTCAGTTCCTGGGCACAGACCTAGCACTGCTTGTCAAGCCACCCTGTGGTGATATCCCACATAACATAGAGGAAGATCAGCACAGATGTCAGCTCCACAACAATCTTCCTCAAACAAAAAGAGGAAGATTGGCAACAGATATTAGCTCAGGGCCAATCTTCCTCATACAAACAAAAAAGGGGTGTGACAAAGAGTGCAAAAATGTGCAACACACTCAGTGACTACTAATTAAAGATATGATTCTTTTGTAGATTTTCAAGCTCAGAGCAATGTGCTTGTATAAGCCCACAATAAATGGAGAATCCTAATAATGTGACAGAATTCATTCTTTTGCACATTACAAAGAATCCAGAGCTGCAGAATATACTCTGTTGTGCTTCTCATCGTGTGCGTCCACAGTTTTGGAAAACCTATACATTCTGGTCACCATGGTCACAAGTCAGAGTCTGAGATCACCTATGAATTTTTCCTTACTTCCTTGTCCCTCATGGATGCCACCTCCTCTTCTGTCATTGCCCCCAAAATGATTGTATACTCCTTCTCTGAGGGCACTACCATCTCCCTCAAAGGCTGCATGGCCCAGCTCTTTGCAGACCATTTCTTTGGTGGTGTGGGAATCACCCTTCTCATTGTGATGGCCTGGGACCACTATGTGGCCATCTGTAGGCCCCTGCACTACAGTCCATCATTAGCTCTCGGGTGTGCTGCCTGCTCCTGGGAGGGGCCTTGGTAGGATGATCCATGCACAGAGAGATACAGCTTTTCTTCATGTACCAAACAAATTCTGTGGCCCCAATATCATTGCTCACTTTATGTGGGATTTGTTTCCATTATTGAAACTGGCCTGCATAAACACCCACATCCTATGCCTCTTAGTCATCCTCAAGAGTGGGGTGATGTGTGAGACCATCTTCCTTGTCCTCATCACTTCCTTTGTGGTCATCCTCTGCCCCCTGGATTCTTGGAGTTCTAAATGGTGGCATAAAGTTCTCTCTACCTGTGGCTCCCACCTCGCAGTGGTTGCCTTGTTATTTGTGTTGTGCATTGCCATGTACATGGGGCCTGTGGCCCCTTACCCCATAGAAAAGACAATGGCTGAGTCCATTTCCATCATCATGCCCGAGTTAAATCCTTGGATCTATACCTTGAGGAACAGAGAGATGAAAAATTTCATGAGAAACTGTGGATAAAACTAGGGACCCTGGGCAGTCACTAGCTTATATGCTAAGGACAAGCTTTCCAACAAGGGCAATGAGGTCTTATTCCCCACATTCATTGAACCCAATGGGCACACAGCTTCCAGGTGCATGTTTTAAGCATGCAAATCAGGTTAAGATACAACAGTCAGGTGGCTTCCCACCTCTCCAGTGCATTTTGTACTCCGTCTTTTTCTCACAAGGCTCTAGCCACTCTGTCTCTCTTTAAACTGTCTTTTGAATAATTCAAGCCTTCCCAGCTTTTGTTCTTTCTCTGATCTCTGCTGGAATTCTCTTTCCCAGAGATTTTGCTTGGCTGGCTCCACTTCAATTTTTCCATTTTCAGATGAACTCCCACCTCCTTAGACAAGTCCTTCCTGTTGACTCTTTCTAATCATCCCCTCAGTTATTCTCTAGTCCTTCAACCAGTTATATCCGTAATATCAATGATCACAAAGTGTACTTTAATAAATTATTTCTTGACTTTTATTTTGTCTATTTTCCTTATAAGATTGTAATTCCTGTAAGGGCAAAGATTGTGTTTATTCACTCATGCTGTTGGTAGAACGCTGCCAGTGATCTAGTAGGCACTTATAAATATTGTTGAATGAATATAAGTTTAAAAGAGACTTTTTTATATTTGCAATTTCATAGGCTGGGTAACAAGGTAGAGGAGAATAAATAGAAACAATTTAGGAGGTAAAATTTTCCCAGTTTGTCTGCTGTCAAAATTCTACTTGGAAGCAAGTACAATCTCAGATAAGTAATTTGCTATTTAATATGGAGGCCCCCATTTTACCAAAATTCTCCACTATCTATTTTATCCTTTTCTGAAGCAGAATAAGAATTTCTCATGCTGGAGTCAAGATACTTTAGAAGCCGGTGTCTATATCTTGACATGATATATTCTTTATAAAAAAAAGAGCAACTCTATAGATCTATTTTTTTTTAACTGTGGGAGAATGGTTCTCACTGTTACATTATGGTTATGGATTTCTAAATCCAAAGGGTATTTACTTCCTCCCAGTTCCATGATTCTTGCTGTTACATTATAGATTTTGGTTTCTGAATCCAAAGGATATTCATTTTCTCCCCGATCCTTTTGTTGCTGTCACTAGAGAGAAACTAATGCCTTTTTTTTATTAATGTTATGATAGATTACAACCTTGTGAGATTTCAGTTGTACATTATTGTTAGTCATGCTGTGGGTACACCACTTCCCCCTTTGTGCCCTCCCCCCACCCTCCCCTTTTCCCTGGTAACCACCGATCAGATCTACTTGTCAATATATTAACTTCCACCTATGAGTGGAGTCATATAGAGTTCGTCTTTCTCTGGCTTATTTCGCTTAACATAATACCCTCGAGGTCCATCCACGTTGCTGCGAATGGGGCAATTTTGTCTTTTTTTATGGCTGAGTAGTATTCCATTGTGTATATATACCATATCTTCTTTATCCAATCATCAGTTTCTGGGCATGTAGGTTGGTTCCACTTCTTGGCTATTGTAAATAATGCTGCAATGGACATAGGGGTGCAACAGACTGTTGGGATTTCTGATTTCAGGTTCTTAGGATAGATACCCAGTAATGGGATGGCTGGGTCATAGGGTATTTCTATTTTTAACTTTTTGAGAAATCTCCATACTGTTTTCCATAGTGGCTGTACCAGTTTGCATTCTCACCAACAGTGTATGAGGGTTCCTTTTTCTCCACAACCTCTCCAACATTTGTCGCTCTTGGTTTTGCATGTTTTTGCCAATCTAACGGGGGTAAGGTGATATCTTAGTGTAGTTTTGATTTGCATTTCCCTGATAATTAGCGATGATGAACATCTTTTCATGTGTCTATTGACCATATTCATATCTTCTTTTGAGAAGTGTCTGTTCATGTCCTCTGCCCATTTTTTGATCGGGTTGTTTGTTTTTTTGTTGTTAAGCCGTGTGAGTTCTTTGTATATTATGGAGATTAACCCTTTGTTGGATAAGTGGCTTGTAAATAATTTTTCCCAATTAGTGAGTTGTTTTTTTGTTTCTATCCTGTTTTCCCTTGCCTTAAAGAAGCTCTTTAGTCTGATGAAGTCCCATTCGTTTATTCTTTCTTTTGTTTCCCTCAACTGAGGAGTTATAGTGTCTGAAAAGATTCTTTTGAAACTGATGTCAAAGAGTGTACTGCCTATATTCTCTTCCAAAAGACTTATTGTTTCAGGCCTAATCTTTAGGTCTTTGATCCATTTTGAGTTTATTTTGGTGTGTGCTGAAAAAGAATGGTCAATTTTCAATCTTTTGCATGTGGCTGTCCAGTTTTCCCAGCACCATTTGTTGAGGAGACTTTCTTTTCTCCATTGTAGGCCCTCTGCTCCTTTGTCGAAGATTAGCTGTCCGTAGATGTGTGGTTTTATCTCTGGGCTTTCAATTCTGTTCCATTGATCTGTGGACCTGTTTTTGTACCAGTACCATGCTGTTTTGATCACTGTAGCTTTGTAGTATGTTTTGAAATCGGGGATTGTGATTCTGCTGGCTTTGTTTTTCTTGCTTAGGATTGCTTTAGCAATTCGCGTTCTTTTGTTGCCCCCTATGAATTTTAGGATTCTTTGTTCAATTTCTGTGAAGACTGTTCTTGGGGTTCTGATTGGGATAGCATTGAATCTGTAGATTGCTTTAGGTAGTATGGACATTTTAACTATGTTTATTCTTCCAATCCATGTGCATGGACTGTCTTTCCATCTCTTTATGTCATCGTCAATTTCTTTCAAGAAAGTCTTGTAGTTTTCATTGTATAGATCCTTCACTTCCTTGGTTAAGTTTATCCCAAGGTATTTTATTCTTTTTGTTGTGATTGTGAATGGGATTGAGTTCTTGATTTCTTTTTCTGTTACTTCATTTTTAGTGTATAGAAATGCTACTGATTTATGTATGTTGATTTTATACCCTGCTACTTTGCTGTAGTTGTTGATTATTTCTAATATTTTTTTCTATGGATTCTTTGGGGTTTTCTATATATAAGATCATGTTGTCTGCAAACAACGAGAGTTTTACTTCTTCATTACCTATTTGGATTCCTTTTATTTCTTTTTCCTGCCGAATTGCTCTGGCCAACACCTCCAGTACTATGTTGAATAGGAGTGGTGAAAGTGGGCACCCTTGTCTTGTTCCCGTCTTCAGAGGGATGGCTTTCAGCTTTTGTCCATTGAGTATGATGTTGGCTGTGGGTCTGTCATATATGGTCTTTATTATGTTGAGGTACTTTCCTTCTATACCCATTTTATTGAGGGTTTTTATCATAAATCGGTGTTGGATCTTGTCGAATGCTTTCTCTGCATCTATTGAGATGATCATGTGGCTTTTGTTTTTCATTTTGTTGATGTAGTGTATCACGTTGATTGACTTGCGGATGTTGAACCATCCCTGTGTCCCTGGTATAAATCCCACTTGATCATGGTGTATAATCTTTTTGATGTATTGCTGTATTCGGTTTGCCAGAATTTTGTTGAGGATTTTTGCATCTATGTTCATCAGTGATATCAGACTGTAGTTCTCCTTCTTTGTGTTGTCCTTGTCAGGTTTGGGGATCAGAGTGATGTTGGCTTCATAGAATGTGTTAGGGAGTACTCCATGTTCCTCAATTTTCTGGAATAGTTTGAGAAGAATAGGTATTAAGTCTTCCTTGAATGTTTGGTAGAATTCTCCAGAGAAGCCGTCTGGTCCTGGACTCTTATTTTTGGGGAGGTTTTTGATTGCCATTTCTATTTCCTTACTTGTGATTGGCCTATTCAGATTCTCCATTTCTTCCTGATTCAGTTTGGGGAGGTTGTAGGAGTCTAGGAAGTTGTCCATTTCTTCCAGGTTGTTCAATTTGTTGGCATATAGTTTTTCATAGTATTCTCTTATGATCCCTTGTATTTCATTGGTATCTGTTGTGATTTCTCCTCTCTCCTTCCTAATTTTATATATTTGCGATTTCGCTCTTCTTTTCTTGGTGAGTCTGGCTAAAGGTCTGTCAATTTTGTTAATTTTTTCGAAGAACCAACTCTTTGTTTCATTGATCCTTTCTATTGTCTTTTTGTTTCAATATCGTTTATTTCTGCTCTTATTTTTATTTCCCTCCTTCTACTGACTCTGGGCTTTGTTTGTTCTTCTTTTTCTAATTCTGTTAGGTGTTGTTTGAGGTTGCTTATTTGAGCTTTTTCTTGTTTAGTGAGGTGAGCCTGTATTGCGATGAATTTCCCTCTTAGGACTGCTTTTGCTGCATCCCAGATGATTTGGTATGTCGTGTTCTCATTTTCATTTGTCTCCAGATAATATTTGATTTCTTATTTAATTTCTTCAGTGATCCATTGTTTGTTCAGAAGCGTGTTGTTTAGTCTCCACATTTTTGCACCTTTCTCTGCTTTGTTCTTGTAGTTGATTTCTAGTTTCATAGCATTATGATCAGAAAAGGTGCTTGATATTATTTCAACTCTCTTGTATTTATTGATGTTTGCTTTGTTTCCCAAAATATGGTCAATCCTTGAGAATGTTCCATGTGCGCTTGAGAAGAATGTGTAACCTGCTGTTTTTGGATGAAGTGTTCTATATATATCTATTAAGTCCATCTTGTCTAAGTTTTCGTTTAATTCTATTATTTCCTTGTTGATTTTCTGTCTGGATGTTCTGTCCATTGGTGTTAATGGTGTGTTGAGGT
Organism: Equus caballus; assembly: GCF_041296265.1. Taxonomy (NCBI): domain Eukaryota; kingdom Metazoa; phylum Chordata; class Mammalia; order Perissodactyla; family Equidae; genus Equus; species Equus caballus. Next base: position 9,167,580 of record NC_091704.1, read on the forward strand.
CCCCTACTATTATTGTATTGTTGTTGATGTCTTCTTTTAGTTCTATTAAGAGTTGCTTTACAAATTTTGGTGCTCCTGTGTTGGGTGCGTATATATTTATAAGTGTTATGTCTTCTTGGTGGAGAGTCCCTTTTATCATTATATACTGTCCCTCTTTGTCTTTCTTTATCTGTTTTGCTTTGAAGTCTACCTTGTCTGATATTAATATAGTGACACCTGCTTTCTTTTGTTCATTATTAGCTTGGAGTATTGTTCTCCATCCCTTCACTCTGAGTCTGTGTTTGTCTTTGGGGCTCAGGTGTGTTTTCTGGAGGCAGCATATTGTTGGGTCTTGTTCTTTGATCCATCCTGCCACTCTGTGTCTTTTGATTGGGGAGTTCAATCCATTTACATTTAAAGTGATTATTGAGATGTGGGGGCCTACCACTACCATTTTATGTCTTGTTTTCTGGTTTTCTTCAATTTCCTTTGTTTCTCGTCCCATGGTTTAATCTGTTCTGATGAAGAGCTGCTACTCTCTGTTGTTGTCCTTCTACTTATCTCCTCTGCTCTTGGTTTTGTAGCCCCTTTCCTTTTTTTGATTTTTCAGGAATAAGGGTTTTCCTGAGGATTTCCTGAAGAGGAGGTTTTGTGGCAATGAACTCCCTTAATTTTTGTTTATCTGGGAAAGTTTTTATTTCTCCATTGTACTTGAAGGATATTTTCGCTGGGTAGAGAATTCTTGGCTGTAGGTTTTTGTCCTTCAGATTTTTGAATATGTCATTCCACTCTCTTCTAGCCTGTAAAGTTTCTGCTGATAAATCTGCTGATAGCCTGATGGGGGTTCCTTTGTAGGTTAGTTTCTTTTGCCTGGCTGTCCTTAGTATTTTCTCCTTGTCGTTGACTTTTGCTAGCTTCACTCCTATATGCCGTGGGGTTGGTCTTCTTGCATTGATAAATTTGGAAATCTATTGGCTTCTGTCACCTGAAGATCCATCTCTCTCACCAGATTTGGGAAGTTCTCAGCCATTATTTCTTTGAATAGGCTTTCTGCCCCTTTCTCCTTCTCTTCTCCCGCTGGTATACATATCATCCTTACATTGCATCTCCTAATTGTGGCTGATATTTCTTGGAGTGTTTCTTCATTTCTTTTTAGTCTTACTTCTCTCTCCTCCTCTGCCTGCAGCATTTCTATATTCCCATCTTCCAAATTGCTTATTCTTTCCTCCATATTATTGGCCCTACTGTTCAGTGCATCTAGATTTTTCTTAATCTCCTCTATTGCATTCTTCATTTCCAGTATTTCTCTTTGGTTCTTCTTTATCGTATCAAACTCTTTTGTGACATAGCTCCTGAACTCGTTGAGTTGTCTATCTGAGTTCTCTCTTAACTCATTGAGTATTTTAATGATGGCTGTTTTGAAGTCATCATCATTTAGGTTATATATCTCATTTTCTTTGGGATTGTTTTCTGTGTATTTGTTATTTTCCTTCTGTTCTGGAGATTTAATGTATTTTTTCATATTGCTTGATGTTGTAGTTTTGTGCCTCCACATAGAGATAGAGTTTAGTTGCTCCTTCCACTTGTTTCTGCTGGTGTGGTGGGGGAGCAGCTGTTTATACTGCACCAACCAGGAACCCTATCTGCAGTCGCTAACTGGGCCTGGGCCCCTCCTCGTAGTCACAGTGGTCCTTTGGCTTCCTTCTTCTGCCATGGGGGCCATCACAGGGTGGCTTCAGGCTGCCGGTGCCTACTGTTGCAGCCCGCCTAGACGTGCTCCCTCCTTGGGGTCTGCAACAGTGTTATGGGCTTTTCCAGCGTCCAGGGGTAGGATCACTTATATTTGCTGCTCTGTCACTGAAGGCACCCACAAAATCTCACTTGTCCACTATGGGTCGCAGCAGAGATATTGGCATCTTCTACAGTCTGTTGTTAGCTCACCTAGCTATGCTACTTTTGTCCCGGGGTCTTCCAGCTTTGTGGCTCCCAGATGGGTGCTCTCTACTAGTGCTGTGCAGAGGCTTTCCCTGAGGCTGCTGTGAGCCTGTAGGGTTTCCCCCTAGGCTACGGAGCTGGGTCGCTGGAACTCCACCCAGCCAGTCCTGTTCCCCAGGAACTCGGGGAGCCCTTTGCCCTGTCTGGGGGATAGCCTGAGATCCTGATTTCAGTGGTAGCTGGTCAGCTGCTGCCCTATCTGATATTCTCCTGTTTGGGACCCTCCGGGCACTGTGAACACCAGGCAGGATCTCCCCGTCAATGACGGGGTGAGACTCTCCCCACGGGCTCAGGTGTGCAACTCTAGAGTTTCTCTCTGCATTTAGGAGTAATTGCGGGGGGTTTAGGCAGGGTTCTGGTCACCTATTTCCACCGTCGCTCCTCTGGTGTGTGCTCGCTCCTGCCCTAGGTGTGTGTTGATCTTCTGGGGGCGTCCATTGGAAGAAAGCCTTTTGCATGTACTAGGTTGTTCGGTTGGGGTTGGAGAGTTTTCATCTATCTCCACATCCTCCCAGAGGGAAGTCCGTCTGCCTTCCAATGTATAGTCACGTGGGTCTCTCAGACGTCCTGAGATGCCACGTGGACACCCCCTGTCAAGCGATGAGTGTCCAAATAATTGTAGACTCAAAGGGGGAGAGACAAAGAGGACTACTCACGGTTCCATCTTGGATCCTCTCCTCTCAAAACTAATGCCTTTTTAAACTGCCTCCCTTGACTAGGTATATGGGAAGCCTAATGTCATAGCATGATTCAGCATTCTGTTATGGTTTTCTTATTTTTAAAAATATGATATATATTATGGCAATAATTAAAATATTAGTTACAGTATTTCAAACAAACTATTTAAATCAATATTTTTATTTATTTATTTACCTACAGGGAAAGATTCACCCTGACCTAACATCTGTTCCCAGTATTCCTCTTTTTGTTTTCCTCTCCAGAGCCCCCGTGTATGGTTGCATATCCTAGTTGTAAATTGTTCTAGTTCTTCTATATGGGCCACCACCACAGCAGGGAAGGTGACAGACGGGTAGTGTGGTTCCACAACTGGGAAACAAACCTGGGCTGCTGAAGTGGTGAGCACTGAATGTTAACCACGAGGCCACCAGGGCTGGCTCCAATATCTTTACTTTTAAATGAAAAATGTATATGTGCAATATAAATCTAGCATTAATTACCACCAGCTGTTTTCATTAAGTATGAGGATCATCATTGAAAAATATTTGCTGAGTTTTACAAAGTGTCAGATACTCTTCTAGGATCTGGGTATACAGTGATGACTAGGAAAATAAGTTTCCCTTTTGTCTTGTAGCTTACATTCTAAGGCAGAAGATAAACAATATATACAAATGGAAATAAAGTCATAGAGTGATAACTGATTCCAAGAAAATTGTAATAGAGGGGTGCATATGTGACAAGGTAACTCTAGTTAGGTGACATGGAGGCTTTTCTGAGAAGTGATTTCTGAATGATGAGATAGAATGATCCTTAAGCATATCAATAGAAAGGAGATCTAAGGCAAAAGAGAAAAGCTTGTGCAGAAACACCAAGGTAGGATGTAGTCTCAAGTGAAGAAGGCCAGGGTAATCAGTGCATGGTGGACTGGGCGAACGTGGTCCAAGTAGAGATGTGGAAGATAGGCAGGGTCTTGATCAGGGAACGCTATATTTTTAAACACTCAAGTTCCAAAAGAACATGGACATCAAAATGACTCTATTAATATAACAATTAGAAATCAAATCCTTCATGAACTTTTAGATGAGAAAGCAATTTGGCATCAAAATCCCTGACATAACTTCCATTTAACTTTTGCTATGTTGATATTAGTAGAACACAATGTCTACTGCTTACTTACAGTAATTTATAATTAAAATTCTGAATTCACGACACAATTCTTCACCCTCCCTCATGTCAAAGAAGAAGAAAACATTTATGACAGTGTAGTAACATTGATCTCTGTAAGAAGTTTCTAATGATTATTTTGTATTTTAATTATAGAGTTAAAGAACTAGAAGGATCATAATGAGATCCCTAACCTTAAATATTTGTAATATTTTGGGTAACTTTCCTAGTGTCAAAGTAGGTCCAGAACCTGCATCTTCCATTGCATAGGGAAGAGCTGCTCTGATAATCCATGGTGAAATTATAACCTGTCAGCTAGATTCCACAAATTTCTCCTGTGGCAAGAACCTCAGTTCTAGTAGGGCAGTGTGTCAAGCAAATGGCTTTCACAGGTTGGTGCATTATTTCTTTTGTACTCTTGTACTAAGTTGATTACTAGAATGGTGTCTACGTGCTGATTTTGAGAGACACTGAACAAGTTCAAGACATGGGCTATAAATGGCCCCTTGCTGACCCTTGGCTTGGGCCAGGGGTGTAGGCCATTCTCAGCTCACATTTGTGCATGGCCTGCCTGCACTGCAAAATCTATAGAACTGACAATGGTGGAGGTGGTGGCAGGCATTCTATATTCTGCCTTCCCTCCTGCTAACACCCAAGGAAGTCACTAGAGCCCTTCCACAGGCTCTATGCCATGTGTCAGACAGTTCTTCAGAGGTGAATATACTTATCTCCTTCAAGGTCTTTTAAAACCTTTGCTCCTCAATCCCAACTGGCCCTTCTGATTAATGCTGTCTCTTGACTCCCCTGGATGTGGTAGCATTGTACTCTCCAGTCTTAAAACACGTGTAATGAGGGCCTAACTTGCATGAACAGGACCACTTTTCTTTGTCTGGGCTCAGGTCTTTCATCTCTTCTCCTAGCTGGTGGTGGTGTGTGCAAGGCAGGGCTGTGGGACATCACATTCCTGAAATGCCTTGAATATGGCCTAAAGAGCTCTTGGAAAGACACTATTGGAAGGTAACTAGTTTTAAACGTACAGTACAAAATTCCAATCAATTTAACATGACTGGGGAATCAATTATTGTTCACATCTTCTTGCAAACTCTGCTAATCATATTTGTATTTGCACTCATTATCAAGGAACCATTGAGAGAGATTGGAAGACAGTATTCACAGACAGTCTGATAAATGATGCAGCATCATTAGTTATGATGTAAAACAACATTAAATAGATGGTATCAAATAACATTAGAGGCATTTTTCCAATATAGAAAGGTTCTGAATTGAACAAGAAGAGATGGATTCTGGGCCAGGACAGGAAGAGAGATGCTTGGACACTGGGAAGAATCTTTCTGTGCTCTGACTGGACAATAAACAAATATGTAAGTACCTGCTGTCTAACTGTGATCCTAAATCTCCACTAATAAAGCACTATATCTTACACTGAGTCATGAATTTTGTAATATACTCTCTAGTCACGTTGTTTATAATTATTAATTCTTTTTACATCAAACTATTTGTATAGTTAGAGATTCTGTAAAAAATATTTGGGTGGTTCTGCACACCCTAGGGAGAGGACTTGCTTTTAGAGACATCAATTTTGTGATGATTTAATAACACCTTCCCCCAATGACAAAGCATATTTTCATGGAAATTGATAAACTAGTTCTAAAGTTTATATGGATGTGTGCCTGAGTTTCAATAGCGTTGGTAATATAAACAAAGTGAGAAGAACAGAGATAGGTGATTGTATCTACTAGATGTAAGAACATAACATAAAGCTCTGGTTTGTAAACACTTTGTTATATGCCCAGGAATAAAGAATTCTAAAGAAGAGAAGAAATGGCCTCGAAATAGAATCATCTATCTTTAGAGATACAGTATAAAATTTATAATTTGCTAAATGATGAAGGTGAAGTTTTAAATCTGTGGTGAAGAATGGATTATTGGGTAAATTCCAGAAGGACAAATTGCTATTTCTCTCCCTCGTGCTCATCCCCCCATTTCACACATTTCTTTGTGCCTGTCTCTGTCTCTGTCCTTCTCTCTCTTTTCTGATTTGTAAACTTTTTTGAATTCACCCAACTTTTGCACAAATAACGTGCTTGTTATATTATCTGTTGCACTCCATCTTCACACTATTATTTTAGTGTTATCCCTCTCACTTCCTCTAATGGAAGCAAATAATAAAGGATTAAGCAAAGCAGGGCATGGAATAAAGTACAAGATGCTAAGTGTGGTCTAAAGTAGGAACCAGGGTTCCGGGACTCATTCCTGGAGTCCTGCTGCTGAGCCATATTTTAATAATATCATCCCCTCCAGGAATGTGATCCATGTCAGATGGTGCTTCTGGGTCAGGAAACTGTCTAAAATTTCAATAGAAAACCGAAAATAACCCTCCACCCCCCAAAAAGAAGATAACACTTGTCCTTTAATACCATAGGCAATTGAAGTGAAGGTACTTTGGGCCTTCACTTTCTGATGAGTCACTTCACTTCTGCTTATTTCTGTGAGGGCTGATAGACATAAAAATAGGTTGGATACAAGAGTGTATAGACCAACAGATTCCTCAGTATGGATCCTCTCTGAAGGGATGTTATGAGCTTACATTCAAGTTTTCCCTCATGCTTCCATCCCAATCCACATTCCAGCAAAGAGACCTGACATTCCTTGTTTTCAAAAAAAGAGAAAGTAAAAAACCCTTTATAATGAGAAATTGTGCTTTTGGTTTTAAAGTCATGGCATATCAAGATCAGTTACTGAGAGGAAAAAATAACATTTTAGATTAATCTGTACATCTTTGTACATTTACAAATAAAATTTGTTATTCATTAACAAGCAATTATTGCTACTCTAGTCCCCCAAAATTCTATGTCCTTATGGATTGATGCTGTGCCTGATTCCAGCATTAGGCTCATGGATTTAAGGCATTTACCCAAAACCTGCCCAGAGACACTACATTCCATCTGAGTACCCACAGTGTTCTTCTCCTGAATATGAAGGGAAATGAAAGCATCTTCAAATAGAAACCCAGAAGCAGTTAAAAAGGAGAAAAAATTAGAAGAACCTCTAATTGGTTGGGGACAAACACTTGAGTGAGTCAAACCACAGATAACTGTGTCTTGGAAAGTCATACTGATGGGAAATTTCCAAATCCTGAGGGGGAACTGAGAGGCAATTCTACAGGCTCATGACCTCTCAGAGAAACCTCTTTAAATTCCAGTTGGAAATCAAGGAGGAAACTTTTGCTTCTTTATTTTTTTTCCCCTGAGACTGTGTTGGCGACAGTACTTGAGGACGAGTGGGCAACGTTCTCTACCTCATCTGCTAGAGATGCTCTTCCTCTCTCCTTTAGATGTAGAAATAAGAGTTGGAAACGTATGTCACACTTTGGCCCACCACTGAATGCACTGTTCTCCCTTAAGAATAGAAGATTGTCATCACCAGAATTTTCAAGGAACTAACACATGGTGAGATTTGTAATTCACATTTCTGCATTTGCAGAGAGGATTTTAAATTGTGATATTGTATGTAAAAGTATGGGTGTTTTTGTGGGGGCTATCAAGTTTAATACGATGCATGGGTCTATCACTTAACTGTGTACACCTGAGCAAGTACATAACCTTTCTGGCCTCATAATCTTCATTTTTAATGGAAATTATAATATTATCAAGTTCAAAGGATTTGGAAACTTAATAAATGTAGAGTCAATAGGACAGACCTTGACACATAATATGTGCTCCACGAATAACAGCTATTAGAAGGTAAACTTTTTTGGATGAGTTAGGAGTCCCTATTATTTCAAGTCTAATTAAATTAGACCTATCTTCAGTTTTTCATCTCTGAGTTAAATCTAAATAACTATGAAATGCAATGGGTGCACATTTTTGTCTTTGCTCTCCAATAGCGTTTCATTTATTCTTTCTATATATATTCTAACTTATCATTCATCCTCTGATGCTGTACCCTTCCTGATGTTTTATATTAAAAAGGGGAGTTTTTGAGGCTGTATACAGAATACTGAGGTAGGAGCAGGGTAATTCAAGTGCTGTTTACCTTTACAGAGCTATTGATATATAGTATAGCAGTTAATATTCCCACCACAAAGCCCCAACAAATGGCACAGGGAAGGACATTCAAGGTAAGAAAGAGTGACTTAAGTCACAGACCAGAGTCTTCTAATTTTAAATGCTGGTTAAAGTCAATTTAATTTTCTCTGAGTATATTTGATGTCATAGATGGTTTTAGATATCTACATCAGAATTGTTCAGAATATTTGAATGGCCAAAATTCTGGACTGGTTTAGTGCTGGTTGTTGGGGCTTTACCTCTCTCTTAAGATGAGTTAAATAGCTAGGAGGACAGGCAAGAGAAGGTCAGGCATCTATCAGGAGTGGCACAAGTGGAGAGAAAGGTTATTTTTCCCCCAATTCCAGAAATACTAAGAGTATAAAACTTAAGATATTTAGGGATATCAGCGAGTAATATTGAGGGGAGAGAAGACGATGTGAAAACTGAAGAGAACATATTTTCCAGATTGTCATGGAAATAAACATGTTTAACTAGATAGACATAGAAAAAAACTTTTATTTTGCAGTTAAATAATAATCCTAGATCTAAAATGTAGTACACTGAATAACTTAACAAGGAGCGTAATTAAGAATGGCATTTTAGGGCCGGCCTCTGGCCGAGTGGTTAAATTCATGTGCTCCACTTCAGTGGCCCAGGGTTTTGCTGGTTCAGATCCTGGGCATGGACCTGACACCACTCATCAAGCCATGCTGAGGTGGCATCCCACACAGCAGAACTAGAAGGACCTACAACTTCAATATACAGCTATGTACTGGGGGGCTTTGGGGAGAAGAGAAATAGATTGACAACAGGTGGCTCAGGGCCAATCTTAAAAAAAAAAGTAAAACCAAAACCAAAAAATGGCTGATTTATATATAAAAAAAGAAAGAATGAGATTTTAATGTATTCTTTTAATTTTTAATAAATATATTTATGAAACTATATGCAGATGTGACTGTTATGTGGAGATAGGTACATATAGATGCATCTAAAATTTACTGTGTGAAATATAACTACAAAACACTAGTTAATAATCTTACAACTAATTCCTCATATAGGTTTGAATGTTATACATACTCCAAAGTTGAAATTCCTATTATTTTCAGAAGGATAGATACTAGAATTACTTTGTTACCAAAATGAATAGGAAGGAAATAGTGGACATTGTGGATATTAGGGAGACAAAATTGCCAAGGTCACAGCCCCACAGGATGGCCCAGAGCCCATAGTTCAGGCTGTGAGGGGTCCTGAGCAATCTTTGCTGCAGCTTCAGCATATTAAAGAGTAAGCTATCAAGAGAGGAAAGACCACAGAATCTTCCAGGAGAAATGTGAACAGAATCAGTTTCTTCCTATCGGAGTATATGCCATTAAAACTGATCAAAGTGAGAGATGGGAAGACTGGGTCCATGATACGACTACTTATGGAAGGTTTACAATAGTTTAACATTTTAGTACAAGATTCTACGTTATGTTAGGATATTCCTCCTATGCCAGTTAATTATACAAGATAGATAATAAAATTATCCTCAAACCCCATCTCCTTTTTCTGATCAGTTCAGATGATGGAAACTACAATGTTGTTGGTTTTAAATGTTAAAAGATTTCAATCTTAAATCTTGTAATTATATCAAGGTACGAATTGAAAATAAAGTCTCTACCATTTTCATATATTCTGTTCTTAATTTTAAAATTATACAAAATGTTCAAATGGATAGAGTTATCACAATTTTTCTTGTTTTTCTCATTTACCATATTGTAAAATTGCTTTACCATCTATGTCCTCATATTATTAATTAGTATTTTGTTCAAAGAACAGTGCTATTAATTTGTAGTAGTCCAATTCACATAAACACCTTTCTATTATTGAACATTTTAGATATTTCTAAATTTTCACTATTATAAATGACATTTATCATCTCTCATTATAAAACTTACACCTTACTCCACCTTTAGAACGATTTTTAAGATTGGGATTACTAGTATAAGGAGTGTAAACATGTTTATGATTCAGGAAATATTTGCTAAAATGTTTTCCAAAAGAATTACATGCATGAAGCAGTTTCATTGCAATTTTAGGATTGATATAATTTTAAAAAACATGATTTTAAAAATATGTATTCTATTTTTAAGATGGATTTAATATTCTAGCTCACTTTGTGTGTGTAGACACTGTTTAAAAATAATGCTGAAATCAATATTTCAAATTTTCCTTTTGAATTATACATCGCAGAGCATATTCATAACTGTCTTATTGACTCCTAAGGGCCGGGCAGCTTGGACAAGTGTTACTGCGTCTATCTTGTGGGAGAGAACTCGGAGGCTAGCAATCTCTTCAATGACACATGTCTGTTAAGTGATGAAGATGGGATTGCTAGCATTTTTATAGCAGAAACTGAACAATTATTGTATTATTTTTCATTAAATTTTTATTTTGGACTAATTTTAGGCTAATAGGAAAATTACCAAGATAGTACAGAGAATTCTTGTATACTCTTCCCTTTACTTCCCTTAATATTATCATCTTACATCACCATGACTATATTTGTCAAAACTATATAATGCACATTGATATATTACTCTTAATGAAACATGAGATTTTATTCATATTTTATTAATTTTCCCACTACTACCCTTTTCCTGTTTTATGGTTCAATCCAGCACAACGCGTTCCATTTAGGATAATTACCTTTTAAATGATGCAAAGTTATAAATTTGTGATCATAAACTATCAGGACACTGTACTCTCCATTGTCAAAGTTTTAACATTAATTTTGGAAATTTATTTTATCAGAAAAAAGAGAGAGTTGATTTGTTTATATCTAATAAACATTTTAATTCTGAAGTGGTACTACTGTTGGAAACTCTTCAGAAAAGGAAAGCAGAGAGCCTAAGAATTATTTTATTATTAGATTAATTTAGAACTTTGGTCTTCCTGTCCATCTCGCTACCCAACTTGGCTTTCTTTGTACAATGAAGCTACCTGAAGAAGAAGTAGACACATGTGGGCCTGAGGGCTCCAATAATTTATTCAGGGATTATTAAGGACATTTACAAGTGTTGCATATTTAAACAACACTGTATCTGCACCGTGACCATAAAATATTTTATATTTGTGAATAAATAAAAGGATTGTTAAAAAAAAGTATCAACATCAGTCATGGTAGAGGAGGAATTAGTAGTGAAAACATTGTCATTTCTGCTCTATGTCAATGGCTCTGTGGGCTGTTCTCACTGTCTATAGTGATGTTCTCCTGTGCTTCTAACTGCATAAACATTTTTATGAGCATTGCCATATCTGATTCTCACAAGAACCCTCTCAATAGACATTATTATTTTTACCCATTTACAGAAGTAGAATCTGAGTTTTTGAGAATTTTAAGTTACTTTTAGAAGAGCTTGGATTTGAACCTTGTTCTGTATGAGTCTGGAGCTAATGTTCCTACTCATTTCATTTGGTTGTCTTTTCTGCTTTGACCCTAGGATAAGCTAATAACTGCTAGATCATTTATTGTATTCTTTACTTTTTAATAAATGGTTGTTGATTGATTCCTGACCTTATGGGGTTTGTTTTATGCTCTTGTTTTCTTGATGGCAGCTTGTAGCTGGACGTGAGGTTTATAGTGCTGGCACTGTTTAAGAATGTCTGCTACCCTGGAAACATAATGGAAATGGTTATTTTAAGGTAAGCAAATCGATAGATGTTAGTACATGCAATTGTATTTTTGTTAGTTTTATTAACATTGAAAATTGTTTTTGTTAGCTCTAGGTGGCATTTATAAAAATCAACTTACTTTTAATTCTCACAGTAAGCCTCATTATGCTTTCATTCACCTATTTAACAAATAATAATTACATATACATGTACACACACAGACAAGCACTGTCTGGCTGATGTTTCTGTTATATACATGTAGGTGAGGACACAATCATTCTCTGAAGTTGTGTCTTGCTATGGAAAATGAAGTCAAAGGTTGAAGTAATTGTCTGGATGACTCATGGAAAAACTTTCTGTGGGTAAGGTGGCTGGCTTTTTAAGTGAGAGTGTAGTTACCACAATTTGTAAAACCATTTTATCAAAAGCGATTTTTTTGCATTTTCCAATTTGACCCTCATTATGATCCTGTGAGATAAGTGGATAGGCTACACATGAACATCCCTACTTTACAATATAGTCACAAATTCAAAACAGATATACTTTGGCAAGTTGTACTTGATCAATTGGACCACATTGTATACATAATTAGCAAGTAATTAATAAAGCCTCAAGACTCTGACTATATGTGACACACTGTTTCTATTTCTTACCTGTGTGATTGTTGACAATCTGTCATTTGCTCTCTGACTTTCATTAAGGGGCTGCATTTAAACATGAACAAAGGACTCAGAAGGCTTTACCATCTATAGGTGGATGGAGACTGTAGAAAGGCCAATCCTGCTCTAAAGTTCTTGTTATAAAAGAAAAATCTTTGCTTCTTTCACTGTTGATCCAGTGGGAGGGACTTGGGTGTTGAAACCAGCCTGCGTTACAATTCCAGATGCAGCATCTATTACTTGTTTGGCATTATCTCTTTAAGCATGAGTTACCTCCCAGTAAAATAGGGATAATAAGACCTACCATGGGCTGTTTCCCATGCACTAAGCCATGAATAATTTCTTTCCTCGTACTATTGAACTTAGTCATAATGATAACACTCTTCGTTAGGTATTGTTATTTTTTTATAAACCTCTGTTCTTATTTTTAAATGACGAATGAAGAAAAACACCAACTCAACACATGTGTACTTGTTATCTGTTAGTATTGAGGTAGGCCCCTTACCATAGAGCTTTCTCTTTTATAAAAAAACAAATTAATTAATCTTAAAGGCCCAATTCAGTTCAGACATTTAAAGAAATAATTAGGAGAATAGTCATGATTTTCAATTGCTTCTTTAACTGGGCATTATTTCTTCTTCTATTTGTAGATACGAGTCTCCTGATCAGGGATGGTGTGCCAGTCATTGTGCTCCAACTCCATGCAATGAAAGGCACCACTAATAAACTGGCAGCCCTCTTTTCTTCAGAACTTGCATACGACTTTATAATCCTTCTCAACAATTCACTCCAGGAAACCACTATTAAGTGATCAGAGTTGGTGGTTGAGATGAAAACTATTTCTCATCTCTTCCACATGTGAATACCTCCATTCCCCCAAACTGAAACTCTGGCTATTTTAATGTATTTAATAATTTATCTCCACCTCAATTCTGCCTAACTTCCCAAACCACCTTCCACAATTTTATAATTTTGTTTTCTCAATGATGACAGAAGCACATAAGATAATTTTTCATATGGATGCCTCCACTTGTAGATGACTACGATACCATAAACTGGTCTGAAATAACTTTCTCTTCATTTGTGGTATCTTTCAACTTTCCCTTGGAAATCATGCAAAACCAAAGCTTTGTAACTGAGTTTGTCCTCCTGGGGCTTTCAAAGAATCCAAATGTTCAGAAAATAGTATTTGTTGTATTTTCATTGGGCTACATTGCAACTGTCGGGGACAACTTGCTAATTGTGGGTGACTGTCATGATCAGCCTGGTACTCCTGGGCTCCCCTATGTACTTCTTCTTGGCTTTCCTATCCTTCCTGGATGCGTGTTTCTCCTCTGCCATTGCCCCAAAGATGATTGTGGACTCTGTCTGTGAGAGGAAAACCATCTTGTTTGAAGGCTGCATGACCCAGCTTTTTGCTGAGCATTTTTTTTGCTGGGGTGGAGGTCATTGTCCTCACTGCCATGGCCTATGACCGCTATGTGGCTATCTGCAAACCCTTGCATTATTCTTCTATCATGAACTGGAGGCTCTGTGGTATGTTAATGGGGGTAGCCTGGATAGGGGGCTTCCTGCATTCCATGATGCAAATTCTCTTTACTTTCCAGATGCCCTTCTGTGGCCCCAATGTCATCGATCATTTCATGTGTGACTTGTACCCATTACTGGAGCTTGCCTGCACTGACACTTACATCTTTGGTCTTTTGGTGGCTGCCAACAGTGGGTTTATCTGCATAATAATCTTCTCCTTATTGCTTCTTTCCTATGGTGTCATCTTGCTCTCTCTGAGAACCCATAGTACTGAAGGGCAGGGGAAGGCTCTTTCCACCTGTGGATCTCATACAGCTGTTATGGTTTTGTTCTTTGTCCCATGCATATTTGTGTATGCACGACCTCCAACTGCTTTCTCCTTTGACAAAATGGGGGCAATATTTTACACCATCCTAACTCCCTTGCTCAATCCTTTGATTTATACTTTCAGGAATAAGGAAGTGAAAAATGCCATGAGGAAAGTGTGGTACAGAATAACGATGTTTTCCAATGAAAAATAAAACATTTAACTTTGAAAAAATTTTTAGTTAAGAGTAAAAAAGTCAAATTTTCTTATACAAAAACTTTCTGTGAATAGGTCTTTTTGATAGGAGGTAATGTAATGAAATTAAAAAAGCACTAACATGAGAGTCAAGAAATAAGGTTTTCATCCGTAGATCACTTATCAACTCTAATTTCGTTACTCAGTATCCTCATATGTAAACTAAAAAGAGTTGAATTTTATGCTTACTTAGAATCCAATAACCAAAAAATAATGAAAAGAGAAATCAGACTGCTTGCCATTCACTTCATGCTTTAAAAAAACCTTATGGAAGGAAGACAAAAATATCTTAGAGATTAGGAACAGACACTCAAACTATTTCAAGTGAAAAGAAGTTTATATTTATGACACTGATGTCTGTGACTGATGAAAAACAATCGGGACTCAGGAAGGGCAGAGAGTGGAGCATTCTCAGAACCTAACTGTAGGTGTACCTGTATCACATGACCCCGTCATTTGACATGGTCCATAACCATCTGCTACAGAATTTGCATCATTTGGTGAATTTATTGAGAGACAAAACCTGATTATCCCAGGCTTGCCTATGGATGAGTTTCTCTTGGGTCAGGTGACCACCCCATACCTATCAGCTATGGGAGAGGAAGAGGAGCCAGATTCCATAAGGAAGTCAGCAATGAGCATCTCTTACACAAGTACAATCAAAGGTCACTCTTGAGGGAACCTGTTATGAGTGAAACCAGTACTAAAGCTGCATATACAGTGAGCTGACTTTCCTCCCCTACAGGAGGATCAGAAACCAGAGACATTTGAGGGTCAACAATAGGTTTCAAGAGAGGATACTACTTTGATTTACTTGGTTATTTGAATTTTCTTGCCTTTGTCTTCTACCTAGGTCAAAATAATTCTATTTGAATAACAACCAATAAAAAAATCATTCAAATTCAGACACATCTTTCATGTCATTCCCATAATTAAGGTTTGTTTGTCTCAGATCCCCAAATGGCCTCTGGAATAAATTATTTACAGAAAATATTTCAGTCCTCAACACATTAACACTAATAAAATGCTTATTTACTGAGTATTATAGACAAAAATACTAAATAATCATTTTTTTCTTTGCTTAATCTTCCATTTCAGACCCAAAGAAGAATATATGATATTAATTTTCTGCCAATCTCTGAATTATTCACTGGAACCCTTATCTTAGTAAGATGCAACTTTAAATGAGCAGAGTTTAAATTAAGGTCCTAATTCATCCTAAAACTACAGGTGAGACAGAGGTGGGTCCAACTTAAAATAATACAAACCTCAGTTATCATCTCATCCCATTTCGACAGTCTCCATGAATGAATGACTGTAGTCAACTGCCTTCAGTAAAACCCTGGCATTTATTTGACAGAAGATGGAGTCCAGTTAGGTAATCCAGTCATTCAGGGTACAGTGAATTTTAATGAGCACTCAGGGTCAGTTCACTTCATAGCTGGAAGGAACATCAAGAGATCATTGACTCAGCGTCTTGCCTTTGGCCAGTTTAATTGTCTCCTTTGAAACTAGCTCCTGCAAAGTGTTTGCACCAGAACCGGGAAGCCTAATTATTCCCTCAAACATAGGGAGTTGATTTAGGGCTTTTTGACTGGGAAGTTTAATGCATGGACTCATTCATTGGCTGTTCTTGTTTTCCAGGCCAAGAAATCTTGTGGCATTACTGTATATCTTATTAAAATAAAAAGTGATTTGGACTTGTACTTAAGAGATTTGGATTCTAGGCTCAGTTCTGTTACTTATTAGCAAGATGACCTTAGGTGAGTTATTTCATTTCTTTAGTCTTCAGCTTCTTGTGTCTAAGGAAGGTTAACAAAAGCACAAATATTTCCTCTGCACTTTCTCTGAGTCAGGGATTCTTTCCTTTCATATGTTACATATTTTAGTATTTATAGTCTTTTTTAAAGTAGGTCTTCATGGTCAGCCCCAATGGCCTAGTGGTTCAGTTCAGTGCACTCCACTTCAGTGGCCGAGGTTCAGTTCTGAGGTGTAGGCCTACACCACTCATCTATCAGTGGCCATGCTGCGATGGTGCCTCACCTATAAAATAGAGGAAGACTGCAACTCATGTTATCTCAGGGCAAATCTTCCTCAGCAATATGTATATATATTTAATTTATTAATTGATGGAGAATCTGAGGCTCAAAGACTTTAAGCAACATCCTAAAAACCTTCTTCAGGATTCTTCTAGTCCATTTGTAACTAAAAAGGCCAGATGTTGGGATGTGATTTTCTCTGAGACACATGGGCTTGTTGGTTGCCACTAGACACTTCAGCAAAGTGCAGACCAAGGTATAATCTATTCATGGCATTCTTCCACCTCAATGTCCATCGCCCATCTTTCTCCTTCCATGCCCACTCTGGACCTCTCACTTCATCCTCATTTAAGGCACCTAGCTTGTAATGTCATATCTTGCAGGTAATTCTTACACCAGAGGGCTGGGTAGTAACATGGTTTTCCAGGTAACAAAGTAATTTTGTAATGTAATCCATCCAATCTTTAATAGGTTGCAACAATTTAAAAGCAAACACATGTCTTCCCTGTAAGTGGAAGGGCATACATCTTTAAAAAGAAAAAGAAAAAACATAAGAAGTATTCAAGAATTACTTTCCCCTTTCCTTCTTTCCTTTCTTCTTCTGTACACTGATTCATAAACATAAATAGGATTAAAAATGGGAGAACATAACATTAAAAATGTTAAAATAAATAAAGATTATTATTTGTAGCCTTTTATAAAGCGAAAACATGAATTTAAAGAGGTTGAGAAACACAAATTCACATAGCAGATAAGTAGTGAGACTCAGACTCATGTCTACTTTACATATTTCATTTATCTAGCCATACCTTACCTCAGGGACTTCCATGCCTCTAGAAGAGATGGGCTGAGCAAATCACATGAAGAAGGGAACAGAGGTTCCTCATCTGCAAGTCATAGTGAGTTGAAGTTTAACTAATTGTTCCCAAAGTCTACTTTTGCCCTTGGACTGTCTGAGCTAAATATCTCATCGGACATCCTTTGGGACAAAGTTGGGAGTAATGGTTTCCTTGGAGCTCCTGAGGCTAAAAGCCTGCCTTAGACATTTGCAAACTTTTGTGGGAATTACTATAAATATCCAGTGCAGTATAACAAAAACACTTAACTGATGTTTTTCCAAAAGAGAAACTGTGGGAAGCTACCTCTTCAGAGGCATTTCTCTCTCAAAGCGCAAGAACAGTTTTCTCCAAAACTTTCCAAGAACCAAATTAAGCAACTTCCCCTGTTTTTCACGATGCTCTCCCCTGGTCCAGTAGAAGTGTGGTTTTGTCTAACCCAGTGCATCTGCTCAGGAATCATGTGAAGCACAGCCACGTGCAGCAGCCCATTTCTCCATAAACTCCCTACACCCCATAACCTCTAGGATAGAAAGCATTGTAAATCCCAATAAAGTATAGGTTGCATGTTTTATTCAGGCTTCATATAATTCACCGTCTAAGTAAATTAAAGTGGGAGATATGAAAAATATACTTTATTGCAAGTCATCTATTTGCTTATAAGAAAAGAGGTGAGTTTTTCATCCATCTGAAATATTTTCTTTACGTGCTTCCTTTAGACTAACCTTATGGAATCTATTCTAAGTGTGTCTTCCAAAAAATGATGGGGTACCGGAGAGTCTTTCCCCCAATGAAGTGTTATCATGGTCCAGGGCTCCTAATCCTTCCCTGGCCTCAGCACAAAGCTACACTACCTCTCAAAAGCATCTCTGCTCACAAAGGTTGCACCAAACAGCACCATGGCCCTGAGGACCGGATGGCAGAAGTTTCCTTCTCGGGGGGTCTGCTGATTTGAAGAGTTTTAGGTCAGTGCTGATATTTGTGGGACAGAGCACAACATAGGGCTGCACTTCATATACACCTGGGCTTTCAAGATCCTTGACAATGCTTTCTTGTGACCCACAACTGCACCCCCTCTCTGGTTTGGGGGCAAGTGATAGTGCAGTGTTAAGGAAGAAAGAAGCTGAATTCTGGGATGAAAGCTTGGGTCAAACTAAGTTTTCTAATATTTTTATTAAAAATAATAACTCCAATTCTCTCTGCTCTATATGGCTATCTATTTACCTGACTCTTCTCTCTCTGCTGTCTGCTCACTATGACTCTCCTCTCTCCTACTCTGACTTCATTCAGTCTCTGCTCTTTCCTCCTCTTCATTATTATTCACTTAGGTTTCTAGTTTTCTGCTTTGATATTTGTCTCATCATGAAGTTTACAGAACTTGATTTGGAGTCAGAACAGGGAGTTAAGGTATCATTTGGCATCTTTCTCTGATGGCTCGGAATTTGTCTTTTCTGGGATACAATCTACATGATGACTGGGATTTGATGTTTTATATGACATAGAAGGTGAATGCTAGAGAGAGATTCTATCCAGTAGCATCTCACTCTAGTTGTAGCCTAACTGTACCAGGTAAAACTTTCCATATCAGAGCTCAAACTCTGTACACAGAAAAAAACAAGGCAAATGGCCACACTTATTTTGTGAGAAAACGCACAGATCAAATGAAATTAAAAAAATGAAAATTTGTTTAAAAGATTAGATTATAGAACAAGAACAATATATAATCTAGGGTTGTCTTTTTGAATTAAATGTGTATGTTTAATAAAGCATATAGCAGTATAGGAGCATAGGAGATAGAACCAGACATCTATTTATGAGAAAAGAAAGAGAAGAATTGTGGTACAAAATATAAGAGAACTGGTTAACATTTCAGAAGGTAAAAGAAAAAAATAAGCAATAAAGCAGGGAAAACAGAATGCTCCACTACTGTGAGGACCCCAAAATCAGAGAGGTAGGCTTGTCCAGGAGTGTTAGGAAATAGTAACTGAATTGAATGATCAGATTCTGAGGTGGAGTTGATCTGACTTAATGCATACACTTTGTCAAGTGCTGCTTCTCTGTACTCATGTCCCCAAATGCTTTCTCTTTATTTACTTAAAATAAAACAAAATAGAATTACGTAACATCACTTTCATGTTTGTCCATTATCTGCCCACAAATATACCTCCTACAACTTTAATTTAATGGGAGTGGAGTTTTACAGAGATCATCTTTATGTTTACCTGAAGCAATGACTGCTTCTCCCCTTCTTATGATTTTTTTTACTCAATCTTCTCACCCAATTTCTCCTCTCTTAAGAACAAAAACCTCCCTCTCTTTTGTCTTTAACCCCCTGTATGAACCTAATATATTGAAACTAAGTAGTCATTAATTCATTTTCCCTTTCATAGTTGTGAGAGATGATTGGAACTGCCCATCAGAGCTTGTAGTTTTATAACGTCTCTAGTTTATCACACCAAAGTAATTTTATTTTCGCTGAACTGCGAAGAAACTTAAAGTTTTATTCAGATGCTTGTGTTTATTAGAAGTAAATGGACAATTGGAATTTCTAACATTGAAAATCTAATATTGAAAAATACTATTGAAATTATACATAAAGAAACCTAGTTTAAGTATATTGAATACTTGAGTTTCAGAGAAACTCATTGGAATCTACAGTTTAACACATTTGAAGCCATAACTCCACTTCTTTCTCATTTTTGAATCTTCACTGACCAATCTGGTTATTCTCTAGGGATCTTTCTACCTTTGGAATCAAAACCGATTTGGTATTATCACATACAGTTGTGTGTAATTCTTATGTAAGTAATTATCTTATCTAGAGGCATGTTACTCTTCCAACTTGAATGTAAAGAGGTTGAGGACATCTTTCAATGCCACACTACAGTGACTGCAGATGTGAGTAGGTTCTTAGTACATATATGATGACTTGATGGTGTTACTAATTCATTGATGGATTGGTGATTAATGAGAAGGAGGAAGAGTTTCTCAGAATGCATGCTAAAATAAATTCTAGATCATTTGTCGTTAATATTTTAAAAAATCATAGAAATATTATGAGACAGAGTAAAGATGATAACTCCCCAACTGAAGTAATAGACTAAACTGGAAAGGAGAGAAAACTTGATAGATTGACTATATAAAAATGAAACAAAAACTAAAGAGCTCAACATTTAAAAATATCAAAAACTTAACTACAGGGGCTTGCCCCATGGCATAGTAGTTGGGTTCGGAGCACTCCACTTTGCCAGCCCAGGTTCGTGTTTTCAGATCCCTGGTGCAGACCTACGCCACTCATCAGGCATGCTGTGGCAGCAACCTGCATACAAAAAATAGAAGATTGGCACAGATGTTAGCCCAAGGACAATCTCCTAAAGCAAAAAGAGGAAGATTGGCAACAGATGCTAGCTCAGGTTGACTCTTCCTTGGAAAAAAAAGAAAATAAAACTACAAAAGATATATATAATCCAGAAAATATGAAATACAAGAAATAAAAATATATAAAGTGTTATACCATATCATTAATCAAAGAAATATGTAGCATAATATTAATGCTATTAACCAAGTAAATAAGATAATGCCCCAAGTCAAATTTTTATTAGGAATCTGTTCCATATTTCTATAATGTTAGAAATAAAGGAAAATGATCCAGTCTTTACATAAGAGGGGATAATCAACCAGACCAGTATAACACTGAGCAACCTGGAAGAATGGGTAAGAAAGTAAGTTAATTGTGAAGTGTGGGATTGGTTAATTATACATTTTTCAAGGGTACTTTTTTTACCCTGTAATCTACTGTTAACTTTGGATAATTTGTTATGAAAATATTTTTGTTTTATAATTAAACTTTCTCTAATAAATATTGAAACAATCAAATAAAAAGGCCATTAATAATTATGAAAATTTTCATATTTCATGTCAGCAACCTCCTGGAAATTTAATCTGAAAAAAATATTAAAAATAAGCAAAGGCTATAAGTGAGAAGAGGCTTATTCAAAAGCTTTTTATTAGAGTGAACATTTTAAAAGAAGTAACATAAAAATAAATTATAATATTTATATTATGAAATGTTGATATGTTAACTTACAGTTGCTAAAATGGACAATTGTGTTATAGATACTCTTTAACTGCATGCAGAAAGACTTTCAACAATCAAAAATGAAAATAAAAAGTATAATATTACAGGACGATTGAAATTCTATAGATATATATGTATATAAACAAAGAATACCATAGAATAATGGGAAATATCTGTGTGTTAAAATTTTGAAACAGTTTTTGAATTATGTTTTCAGAGAGATAAAAATTGGAAGAATACAAATCTCTGAAATATAGTGGTAGGAGAATCATATATGAGTAAAGACATTGTTCAATTTATAGAAATATAACAAGTGGCACATCACTTTGGATCCGTGGGATGTGGAACTTGATACCATGCATCCTATACGAGTAATACATTATATCAAATATATAGTAATTTTCCTCAATAATGCCAATCTCAGTGATTTACTCAAATATCTTATGTGCCATGACTGACACTGAAGGTAAAATTATAGCCACTAAAAGCCTAAAATTGGAGGAATAATTTCCTCTTAAAGAATAATCCACCCAAGGTATTTAAGAGTCAGGAATAGTGGATGCAAACTGGTGTCCAAATCAAGAAATGTGTTTTCTCAAGAGGCATTCTCTAAATGAATTATGTAAAAAATATATAGGGATGTTATTTTTCAGTAATTGAGATGTGTATATATATATACTACATGCACATATACATCATATACATATACTTAATAAAACATCAATTAGAATTTCTAATTTTCATATGAAGAAAAATTTTAAGACATTAAAGTGATTTGATCAAGATCATGCAGCACAGTCATTAGTCCTCAGACCTTGGCAGAGGGCACAATCACTTGAAGGCTTATTATTTTCCCCCAAAATCATGATCCACATAGGAAAACCTTGAATAAATACCCATGGTTAAAGCATGGACAATAGCATTAAAAAGAAAAGTTTCCCAAGCAATTATAATACATGAAAAACTTTGAGGACCACTGAGTTATATTTGTTAATGGAATTAGAACTGTAAAGTTGGAATTCAGAGTCCAAGTCCATTGCTATTGCTAAGTCACCATTTTGCTCATGTTCTTTGCAGATGAACAATTTCTCATCTGCGTCCTTTCTATGTTCACTGTAACCATGGAGCTGAAATAGTCTGAATGAGTTCATTCTGCTTGGGTTAACACAGGAGGTACTAAAGGAGAAAATAGCGTTTGGAGTCTTCTTGTTTCCCTACCTCACAATTCCGTCAGTCAATTTATTTACTGTGATGACCAAGACATCGCCAGATGCTTGGAAGCCCCATGTACTTCTTCCTTTTCTACTTATCCTTTGAATGTGTTTCCTACCAACTGCTGCTCCTAGGCTGCTTATAGATTCTGTGTCTGAGAAGGAAGTCATCTCCTGCAATGAGTCCATGACCCAGATCTTTGCAGTTCACTTCTTTGGGTGCATGGAGATCTTGGTGCTCATCTTCATGTCCTTTGATTACTATGTGGCTATTTCTAAGCCCTGCGATACACAACAATCATGAACCAGCGTGTCTGTGGTGCATTGGTGAACCTGGCACGGGTGGGGTCTTGTATCCATTCCTTACCACAGAGTCTCTTGGCTTGGAAATTACCCATCTGTGGCCCCAATGTTACAATCGGTATTTCTGTGATATGCAACATATGTTGAAAGTTGTATGTCATCAATCAACATAGTGTTTAATAGTGTTGCTATATGCATGGTGACTTTTGTGATCCTACTTATCTCTTATATTTATATGTTATATTCTCTGAGTAACCACAGTGCATACAGAAGAGGAAAGCCCACTCCACTTGCACCTACCACATTATTGTTGTCATCTTGTTCTTCACTCCATGTATATTCACATACTCTCACCCTCTAACCACATTTCCAGTGGAAAAAGTGGTGGCTGTGCTTTACACTATTGGGGCATCTTTGCTGAAGCCCCTCATTTACATTCTGAGGAATGAAGAAGTTAAAAATGCCAAGAGAAAGTTATGGTTCAAAAGCTGACTCGAGGTGGCAAAAACAGAAGACTCCAATTGCCTATTATGTAAAAGTTTAAATAAAGTTGGATTAATAGAAAAGAGAAAATGTTGTCATTCCAACGTGGGCAATCTAATCCTCTTCCAGGGGGGTGTTTGGAGAAATATGAAAAATGGTTACAGAGCACAGACACATTTCATTTTGAGTCAATATCGCAGAGTGTCAGTATATTGAGAACAGCAGTATTTGTGGGAGGATCAACCCACTCCTCACTTCTGCTCTCAAGCTTATGAACCAGATCCTGTTGTATCTATGGCTTTACCTCCCTCTGTACATTATTCTAGTTTGTGTTTCTTTTCTCCGTGTTTCTGATCTAAGTTGAAAAATTGGTCCCAATTTTGACTCATTCATTTTGTTGGCGGATCAGTTCCAGATTCTACTAAATCTGGATCTTATCTTTTCCAGCTCAACAGTGAATAGCCCAGAAACTTATGATCCCAAGGGAGCATATATATCAGCTAATTAAGTCCCTAATTGATGCTTGTCTTCCCTCTGTAACAGCCGTAAAAGCTGGCCTTTCCTTTGCCTGTTGAACACGTATGAGGAGATAATTCAATAAGGATAATTCTAGTTATAACAAATATATGCATTGTATTGATTCATGATTTTTCGTCATGTACTGTAACAAATTTTCTGTTTATCATGTTACTTATTTTTTGTGCATACTATTTAGTTTTATATACATACCTATTTTTGTAATTTAAGTCTGTGGAAACTTCCTTAATCTTTGATTGATGGACTGGCGACAATTTGAGAATTATCTATCCAAAATCTCATGGATGAGATCATGTATATATAAAAAAGGCAACAACTGACATAAAAAATAGAGCTAATGACATAATAATCCATCCAAAAGGAGAAGAAGTCCACAGAATTGAGTTTTCCAGCTTGGATATACAGAGAACAATATATTAAGGAAGCAAAATCCCTCATTAGGTATCAGGTATAGTCCTAGTGCAGAGAAGTGTTTCACTGACTTGTGTGTAAGACTTGCCAGTTGCCCGGCAGGTACACTTCTGGGTTAGAAGAAATGTCTCAGGCTACAGCTTCTTGAGTTCTAGCTTTATCAAGCAAACTTTGTATGTCAACTGGGCTTCCTATGGAGATTTTCCTTCCTGGAGAGAAAGATATTGACCAGTGACTTGGATAAGCACTTTGGTGTTTTGATTTATACTTTTTAATGTATCTCATTAAATTTACATTCCTGTTCAGGTTCTGTTAACCAATGAGTATGGAGAAGAGGAGCCTGAGGGAGTGACTAATGGATCTATCGCTGAGAATAAATATAATCAAGACTATTTTTGTACAGATCTGAAGACTGGACCCTAAATTGTGGCAAATGAACTCATATAATGCCTCTCTGAGAAATTTTGTATGAGCACCTCTCCTGGGGATAATGACATAGATGGATCTTCACACTCTGATAATACAAGTTTGGAAGATTTATTTATATCTCTTACTCTTTACTGGAGACTCTCTCAAGTATAAGTCCTGCAAATGATGAGGCAGGATTTTCCTGAATTGTAACATAAGGCACTTATAAATCAGCTACTTGCCTTGCCAGTTTTGTCACAAATTTAGCATTGCTATTAATTGCTATTGTTTAACATTATATAAACAGAAAAGAAGAAAAGAGAAAAGGAGAAAGGGAAACAGTAATTGAGATGAGGTTATGGAGGGGAGAAAGCTTTTCATCTTGAGTTTTGCCCAAATACTCTGGGTAAAAGTGTTTGTGGAAGGTCATTGGTTATGAGGAAGATCTTTTCTTTTTCCATTAATTGTGATTCGCTGAGATTTCTCTGAAGATGCATGTGTTTAGGACACCAAAGTTCAAAGAAGTTTCATTAAAATGTTATATTAAAACTCTAAAATAAAATCAAGGGTTGTTGTGACTTTAAATAACATCTTTATGCTGATGACTTTCACATTTATATCTCCATCTCACACTTCTCACTTGAATGCCAGACTTGGATACTCAACTACTTTCTCGACATCTTTCTCTATATATCTAATAGATATTTCCACATTTAATGACTGTTTTCACCCTAAATATATTCTACCTGTAGCCTTCCCCAGGAAATTCCATCTTTCCAGTTTCCCAGGCCAAGAACATGGAGTCACAAAAGTTGATATCAGAGCTCACACCTAACCTATTAGAAAAAAATTTGCCTTTTAACTATTTGCAGTATGTGATATATTTTCCCATTAATTCTCCTGTCATCCTGGCCTGAGCGGCCACTCTCTCTCACTGAGACCACAGCCATAAACTCTAAGAATGCTGACTGCTTCTACTCTTGTTCTGCTGAGTCCACATCCAGGACAGCAGACTGACACTCCTTTTGAAACTAGAGGCAACTCAGGACTTCTCTGCTTAACACTCTGCAATGGTCCCATTTCACTCAGAGAAAAAGGAAAAATCTTTGCAATTGTTTAGCCTTCTCTTGCCTCCTTGGCCCCTTCTGGTACTTCCACAGTTGCTCCCTTGGTTCCAGCCACCCTGGCTACCTTGCAACCTTGACCACAGCAGGCAGGTTTCACTTTGGGGCATTTGCCTCAGCTGTTTTCTTTGTTTAGAATTCTTTTCCAGTAAGATGCTTGGTGAACAGCTTCACTTGCTTATGGCATTATTCTAGTCTCTCCTCCATAAGGCTTCCATTATGCCATATTAAATACAGCACTCCCATCAGTGCTCCTGATCACTTATCTTACTCTATTTTTTCCTTCTTAATAGCATTTGCCATCTAACATACTACTTAATTCACTTATTGTATTTATTGTCTCTTGTCTGTCCCCACTAGAATGTAAGCTCCAAGAAGGCATGGGTTTTTTGTCCATTTTATCAGGATTATATACCAAGCCAGTTGTAGAGTGCTTTCATCATAGCAGAAATTCATTAAGTATTTGTGGTAGTTGTTGTAAATGAGTGCTTAGAACTTGATGAGTTTAAACCAGAGATCCTAATACTAAGAATTGCTGGTTTCTATAAGAATGCTTCACTTTGTGTTTTCATTTAAATGATAATTTTGAAACTCATATGAGTATACTCTGGGTCATCTTATGACCAACTTATATACAGTTGTAACCACACAATTTCCATGCCAGAGTGTGATTACTGTTATGGTGGCTCCAAATACTGCTACATTGTGACTGAAGGCTAAGAAGTGAGCAGAGGTGAGCTTGAGGAAATTCTTAAACTCACATTCTGGTTTACATCACAAGTGCTCTTGTGTTTGGTCAAAATGAGCCAGTTCATGAAAACCTGCCCATCTCTGGGTATTAACAGAGTTCAGTGTTGCCTGTAAGTCTAAAAGTCAGACCCTGACTAATAGCTGCTCCAGAGTAGGGTGATGGATGTGTTAACTGACTTTGTGGTATATATTTCATAATATATACATGGATCCAATCATCACATTGTACACTTTAAACTTACACAATGTTATATGTCAAGTATATATCTCAATAATGCTGGAACAACAACAAGAAAAGAAAATGCAACCCTAGCGGGTAATCTTTGAGATTTTCTTCCTATATATTGAATAAGGATAGATTTCTATAAAAGAGAGACCCAGTGCTTTAAAATATAGGAAGTTTATTCTATTTGATATAACAATTGCAGGTAGATGGTCCAGGTTGCCAGGGGGGTGCATCTCCTCCATTTTATTCAGGAAGTCAGGTTCCTCCCAAGCAGCTGATTGGTCATCTCCTAAGGTCTTCATGTTCAAAATATGATGCAAATATTAGTATCACTGGCATCACTGAGAGCTTGTTAGAAATGCAGAATCCTAAAGTTCATCCTACACCTAATGAACCATGCTTTCAATTTAACTCTAGGAGTTTCATATGCAGATTATAGTTTGAGAAGTATTGCTATAGAGCACTGTTACCTACAGTTGTGACACCACCAGCTTAGTTTCACATGTCAAAAAGGGGAAATCTACTTGAGGAGTACAGTCCAATATTTAGATTTCTGCCTAGAAATTAACATATTCCTTCTCCTTGCATCCAACTGACAAAAATGTAGTCACAGAGCTGCACCTAGATGCAAAGGGGCTGGAGAATGTCAGCCGTGCTCAGGTCGCCATGAACACAGGTGCCCTCTGTTACTGCAGAAGAAGGGAGAATGGGTTTTGGTGGACAACTAGCAGCCTCTACCACGGGCACTTGGCACCTGGCACATCCACAGAAACATTTTTTACTGAAAATTTAATTTGATGTGACAAATATTTTTTGACTTATTATTATTGCCCAGTACTACTCTAGGTAGCAGTGAAAAAGATAAATCCCCTGTCTTCACAGCGCATGTTCTTGTGGATTATGCTATTTCAAAAAGCCCAATAGCAAGTCCAGGAGTCTTGAGTTCACAGGATTTGAAGAGATTGCATGAATGCTTCTTAAACTAAAGACTGGTGATTTTTTAATGATAATGTTTAAAATTTACATTTTAAATCTCTTACAGCACTATAGACTCCCTTTTTAGAACAAAACTCACATAACACTGAATCCCCTTTCATTAAATCTTCTGTATGTTAGGTAAACAACAAGCAGAATCTCCTACACGTTCCATCTCTTATGCATTTTCTTGCTTTCCTAGTGCTTCTCTCTTTATGCATTTCCACTTAAGTAAAAATTGTTTCTTTTCTCATATCTCTCCTGTCAAAGGCCTGGAGATGAGATTTTGTTATGAGTACCTCTCATTGTTACTTCTAGTTTCTACCCCCTCTTTACTCCATGATTATCCTTAGCTTTCAGTCTACATCAGATGATGCTACAAGCCACTTTTTTTTATAAAAGTCATCTACTGCTTCTAGGGTCTTTGCACCAACACCCACAAAGATGATCTTTCCAATATGCTGGCTTCTAAACCTATAAATTGATCATTTTTTTCCCCAGGAATCTTGTCCTTTAATGTATCTCAGTTGTTCACGCTCATAGTCATACCTTAGACTCTGTAATTACCAATAATTCAAAACCTTCTAAAATCTCAATTTCGACTCACAAATTTTCAAACCATCTTATTTTTATTTCCATCTTCTATTTCTTGCTCTTTCTTTCTTTTTTTTTTTTTTGCTGAAGAAGATTCACCTTGAGCTAACATCTGTGCCAATCTCCCTCTATTTTTTATGTGGGTCATTAACATAGCATGGCTGCTGATGAGTGGCATAGGAACTGAGCCTGGGCCGCCAAAGTGGAGCATCCCAAACTTAAACACTAGGCCATGGGGCCAGGCCTTCCAGCTTATTTCTAATCACAAATTTTAACAATCCCTTGACCCCACTGTAACGCATATACCTTTGTTCCTGCCAAATTTTTGCATGACATCAGGTATACTCCTGCCTAAGGACCTTCATACAGGTTGTTTCCTGTGTCTTAATTATTCTTCATTCAGATATATGCATGGTTTACCCCCTCAATTCCTTTGGTTTATTATTAAAATGTGTCTTCTCAATAATGACTTTTCTGACTACTTCATAGAAATGCAACTCTCACCAACATTCTGTATTTCCTATTCTTACATTTCTGCTTAATTTTGCTCCTTAGCAATTATCATTCTCTGACATGTCATACAGTTTAGTTATCTATTTAGTTTTGTATATATACTAGAATACAATTTATATAAGGGTAGGGATTTGTGTCTTTTTAAAGATATTTTACTGTTAAATCCCCAGTGCCTAGAATAGCACCTGGCACTTAGTAAGTGGTGTTGAAATCAGAAGTAGCAAAATGAAAACCACCAAATCAATAAATAGTATTAGTAAGAGTTTATTTTGCATATAAGACAGTTCACAAACTGGGCGATTCCAAATTCAGAGTGATATGAAGCTCAGGAGCATGAAGTTATAGGATGGCTTATAAAGTGAAAATTGGGAAGTTGTCAACCTTTGCAATGACTGGTTATTACAATACATGCTTCCAGATGGCAGGAGATTGATTAAAAGTGATTATGTCATATCACTCTCAGAAAGATGACTTAAGTTTCTTTTATGAATTTCAGAAGCGCTTACAAGAAATCACCTAAGTTAAGCTTCACTTACATTCATGAAATAAGCTAGACTTAGTCTTGCTTATGTGGCTTAAATGGTATTGTCTGCTCAGGGAATTCTCAATTGCTGTATCCATTTTGTGCTTACTTTTAACAAATTCCTTCTTTTGGCTATTGTCTCAGCAAGCTGAGAGTGTGACCAAATAGTATACTGTTACCCTGGGTTACCACTGTTGATGTAGCCAGGCTGAAGAATCACATCCTTGTTGTTTCTGCTAGTTGATTAGTCAGGAGGGATGGTCAGGAGGTGACTGTTATCAACAGCTGTATCGTCATCATGGACATGGGTGGTCAGAGCATTGACTTCTTTAAATTGTCTAATCCTGATGGACATCAATTGATGTGTGAGTGGCTACAAAAGGCATTTAAAACCCTTGTGAGGATACAATGCACTAGAGAGATTAATATGATGACTATAAGGAGAAAAACAATCAAGGATTGAAAAATTTACCAGAGCAGAGACTCCTGGAAGCCAACATTTAACCAAATAAATAACTTAATTGGGTTATAATCAGATTCAGGTTTCACCTTTTGTATAATAAGTCTTTTATTAAGGCCAGACCAATAATCTAAGAAATTTTGTGCTTTTAACAGAAAATTAAACTCTAATTTTCTATCAGTATATTATTGAGCTCATTTAAAAACCCTCCTAAAAAATCTATTCAATTTTACCCATTGTTGACCTCATAATACAGAATTTCTTTTCCTCAAACCTCCTCTACTTTCTGTATCTATTTAGGTTTTCTCTTATTCTTTTTCCTTTCTTATTCTGGAACAACTGCTCATTTTATTTTAGACAACTTTACTTTCTTTTCTTAAAAAAATCGCATCCTATGTTCCTTGTATACTCTTCATATAAAAATACATACCATTTTCTTCCCATACTTTTTATATGAAGTTGTTTCCTTTCCTTCATATTATTTCAAGTAGTTCTATTTTTACATATTGATTATAAATTTTCACTATTAGTAATCTTTACTTTCCAGTGAAAACTAAGAAGCAGGCAATTGTAAACTGTGTATCACATATTAGCATTCTGTAGTATAAAGGTAAGTTTATAAGTATATAATTATAAAACACTATTTTTAGAGACAAGTTTTTCATAGTTCAATACTTTAATGTGGTGAAATACATATTTATTAATAGACCCAAATATCTTTTGTCTCTCTATAAAAAATTAAGAAGCCAAAAGTATATAAATTTAAACTTATGGTTAGCAATCAATATGTCAGTATATTATTTTATTTGAAAATTATCTAGATATTCAGTGAGTATCCCTTATTTAAACTTCATATAAAGTTTTAACTTATTTATATTTACTTAAATTGTTTATTTTTATCGAGTATGCTTAGATTAAGCATCAAATATCTAACCAGCACCTTAAGATATTTTTCTTGGTGACACATTTTGTAACATAGAGATAGCATGAGCTTATTTGTCTGGTAAGCACAGGTAGGTAAAGTAATATGTTTGCATCACATCTAATATTAACAATTCTGAAGATATACTTGATTTTATTAAACTAACAAACTTAAACTAGCTTTTATTTATCAAAGATTATCCTGATCATATGAACTTGAGAAACATTGGGTTTGATTATATATTTCTGAAAGTTTTAGGAATACTTAATTTATATAAGTACTTTTTTCTTTAAGCCAATTAAGTAGAACTGTTATAAAATATCACATATGCATACTATGCATAAATACATAGATATACACAAACACATAGACACAAATAGCCATCTTATAGCTTTTATTTTAGAATTTTAGCCATGTCTAGGTTATAATAATATGAAACTCAAAAGAATAGCTGGGACCAAATTTTGTTTCTGGCAGGTAGACTAATTAAGGTCACTACCTCAGATGGCCCAAGTTTTTAAGATTTTTCATTTGTGCTCTATAAGGATTCCTTTAAAGAAGCTATTTTTGGATTCATTCAGTCTTTTAGAAGCTTCTGCATACCCATCAAAGAATGCATTCTGTTGTCTCCAAGGAATTTAAGATCCTCTTTTCAGGGATGCCCTTTAAGTTAGACTACCTTATCTAAATAAAAGTTCCCTAAGTGGCTCCTACAATTCCAAATTATCCAAAAGTTCCCTCATTTTTTTAGAGAGGAAAATGATCCTGGTCCACAGTGGGTATACACATAAGAGGCAGGAGTAATTAGGGGATAAGGAAAAAGAGATTTTGACTAGGTGGAACACATATCAGCCTTTAGATTCCCTGAAAATAATCTATGGAGAGCCCAATAACTCTACTCCTGCCTAATACCCAGGGAATCATGAGTCTCTCCCCTTACAGATAGAAGGGTGACCTAACAAGACACTTTATCAAACAAAATACAGGGATGCACAAAAAAGTCAGGGAGTTCAAAATGCAAGGATAGCAGAGCTTGGATCCAAGAGAGACTTACTCTCAAACTCTAAAGTCACTGAGAAAGCAGTGAGCTCAAAGGGCTCTGAGGGCCCCAGTACCTGGTTCCTTACTGGGCTCAGAGACCTTGAGGTTCTTCTTCAGATTCCACTTCTGATGCGGTGAACTGTCAAAAATTCAGAAAGAGCAAAATTAAAACCATCAAATCAATAGGTAATATTTAGTAAGAATTTCCTGTGCATATAAGACAGTTTGCAAACTGGGAGCTTCATATCAGTCTTTGAAAGGAGAGTGGATCTGTTTGAAGTACAATTTACATGTTGCAAACACTCTGCACCTGATTCATCTTCAAAGTAAATCAGAATTGAAAGAGCAAAAACCATGAGGTCTCTTTTGGATATCTTCTCTTTTTTACAAGAAAAAAGGTAAGTTTTCAAGCCCCGCTGAACTGTCTTCTTTTTCTTTCCTCTCTCTTGGGACTGGATTTTAGGACAGTTGCTCTCATCCAGTCTGTCTCCTAAGAAACCTTAAATTCCAGGAACATACTTCCCACAGTGATGAACAGATTCTGAGGTTTCAGAGTTCACAGCTTTTCCTGAACTCTGCTTGACACAGCCGCTTTTCAGGAACAATTCTTATCAAAAATGAGGGTACATTGAAGGGAGCAAGGATATAGGATCCTATACCTGCAGATTTCTCATTAGCAAAGCTTAAGGGCAGGAGAAGGATATGGATGCATACTGATGATATAATGCTTCTATGATACTGATGGTCCTGAAGTTAACAATGCTAATGTTGGCTGTCCAGGACCTACTGTCACCCATGCTAACAACAAACATTAAATTCTGTTTCTGGGGTTGGAGTAAGGGATAATATGAGGAGCAGAGGAGAGAGAAGCAAAACTCCCTTGTGAAATCCTCAGACAAACTACTCTTTATCCCTTACACGGCCCTTTGCTCACCCTTACACTGTGGTTTTTCCCTCTCTCATCCCTTGATTCTTCTTCCTATCTGGATTTTCCTCAAAATCAAATTTTTCCCTTTGGCTATGAAACCTGCCATGATTCCCTAACTTCTCTATCTTCTCCTCTTCATTATTATTTTTCAAAAATACATGTAAAATCCCGATCTCTTCATTTGACCCATCCTGAAGTTTGCATCCATTTGATAGTCAGAACCTATACTGAACATGTCAGTGTCTCCTATTTTCTCTATTTATGGTTTCTTGGCATTATGCTGGCTCTGCCCAGATGGTTGGAGACTGATGCTTCGCATGACACTGTCGGCTCGAGCTTTAGAGAGAGATCACCATGGAGCACGAAGGCTTGGGTTCTGCTTCTGGTTCCTCTATGACTACTTTCTGTTAAACTTTGCCTCCCAGCTTTGACTGAAGTGCACAAAATATAACAACAAGAACTTGCCTTATGAGATATCAAATGAACAAAATCAAATGGACAAAATCTAGTAAAGCAAAATGAGAGAAGTCTATAATTAGGGATTGCATGGTTCAATATACACACGTGTGTGCACACACATGCACTCTTTAACTATGAAAGCCCATTAGCAAGAAAGTTATTTGGCTGGGAAAACATGAAAAGCTTTGCTGAGGAGACAGCATTTGAACTGGATACTCTATACACAGGTAGAAATGGATACCAGAGGAAGGTCATTTAGCCACTAAAAAATATGGGAAATTCAAAGAATGAGATGGTCTGGGTTCATTTATGAGGGACAATAGTGTAAGGCTTGGTTGGAACATGCATAAGCAGAATCACTGGGAAGAAAACGTGAAAAACAAAATGATGACACAGAATTAGAAGACTTTGGAAGCCAAGGTGAGTATTTCAAAAGTTACGTTTGAAAACCGTCATAAGCATTTTATTATATTTATGATTCATCATATTTTTAAAATGGCTACTTTTCCTTTTCAAGTGCTAGCAAGGAGGTAACACGAGAGAGAAAACACAGAAAGAGTGAGAAGAGGGAATATCTGAAATTTTGTCTTTCCTTTCTCTTTAGAAACATAGAATAGGCCTGTGGGAATCCACATTAAGAATTCTAGGATTGAGCATTTGTAATACTGATGTTTATGAAGTATCAGCCTGATGTTGCGGTATGTATGAAATAATAATTCTTACAATGAAAACTCACATTTGTATCTCAAAGTGTTATTAATTTAAAAATTACTTTATTGAGGTCATATTGGCTTAAAATATTGTGCAAATTTCAGGTGCATATTATTACTTATCAGTTTCTGTTCAGCTTGCTTTGTTTTCACACCAATAGTCTAGTTTTTATTTGTCACCATATGTATGTGCCCATTTACCCCTTATGCCCACTTCTCAATCCTCTTTGCCTCTGGTAACCACTAATTTGTTCTCCTTATCCATGTGTTTATCTTCCACATATGAGTGAAATCATATGGGATTTGTCTTTTTCTGTCTGGCTTATTTTACTTAGCATATTACCCTCAAGTTCCATCCATGTTGTTGCAAAGAACACAATTTTTTTCTTTTTTATGGCTGAGTAGCATTTCATGGTATAGATATACAATGTCTTCCTAATCCCTTCATGAGTTGGTGGACATTTGCTTTGCTTCCACATCTTGGCTATTGTGAATAGTACTGCAACGAACAAAGGGGTGCATAACCTCTTTGAATTGTTCATTTCATGTTCTTTGGACAAATATCCAGCAGTGATATAGCTACATCATATGATATTTCTAATTTTATGAGGAATCTCCAAATTGTTTTCCATAGTGGCTGTACCAGTTTGCATTCCCACCAGCAGTGTATGAGGGTTCCCTTTTATCTACATCCTTTCCAACATTTGTTATTTTTGTCTTGTTAATTATAGCCATTTTGATGGGTTTAAGGTGATATCTCATTGTAGTTTTATTTGCATTTCCCTAGTAATTGATGATGTTGAACATCTTCTCATGTACCTGTTGGCCATCTGTATATCTGTATATCTAAATATCTGGAAAAGTGTCTATTGATATCCTCTGCCCAGGTTTTATTTGGATTGTCTGTTTTTCTGCTGTTGAGTTGCATGAATTATTTATACTTGTCTGATATATGATTTGCAAATATTTTCTCCCATTTGGTGGGTTGTCTTTTTGTTTTCTTCATGGTTTCATTTGCCTTGCAGAAGCTTTTTAGTGTCATGTAGGCCCTTTTGTCTGCATTTGTTTCCCTTGCCTGAGTAGACATGGTATTTGAAAAGATGCTGCTAAGATCAACGTCAAAGAGCATAATGCCTATATTTTATTCTAAGAGTTTTATGGTTTCAGGTCTTACATTTAAGTCTTTAATCAATTTTGAGTTAATTTTTGTGTGTGGTTTAAGATAATGGTCTATTTTCATTCTTTTGTATGTGGCTGTCCTGTTGTGTAGTTAGCTGTCCATTGATGTGTGGTTTTACTTCTGGGCTTTCAATTCTATTCCTTTGATCTGCGTGTGTGGTTTTCTGTGAGTGCCATGCTGTTTGGATTACTATAGCTTTGAGGTATATTGTGAAGTCAGGGATTGTCATAACTCCAGCATTGTTCTTTTTTCTCAGGACATCTTTTGTTATTCAGGGTCTTTTGTCATTCCATACAGATTTTAGTATTCTTTGTTGTATGTCCATGAAGAATGTCATTGTAAATCTGATTGGGATTGCATTGAATCTCTAGATTGTTTTAGTTAATAAGAATATTTTAACTATGTTTATTCTTCTAATCTGTGAGTGTAGAATATCATTCCATTTCTTTGCATCTTCTTTGATTTTTTTCAGTGATGTGTTATAGTTTTCAGTGTGTGGGTATTTCATCTCCTTGGTTAAATTTATTCCTATGTATTCTATTTTTGTGTGTGTGTGATTACAAATGGCATTGCATTCTTGACGTCTCTTCCTGCTAGTTCATTATTTGTGTATAGAAATACAACTGATTTTTGTATGTTGATTGTTGTACCCTGCAACTTTGCTGTACTTGTTGATGATTTCTCATAGTTTTCTGGTGTCTTTAACAGAATTTTCTAGGTATAGAATCATGTCACCTGCAACAGTGTTAATTTTACTTCTTCCTTTCCAGTTTGGATCCCTTTTATTTCACTTCTTGCCTAAGAGCTCTGGCCAAACTTCCAGTGCTATTTTGAATAAGAGTGGCAAGAGAGGACACACTTGTCTTATTCCTGTGCTCAGAGGAATGGCTTTCAGTTTTTCACAGTTAACTATGATGTTGGCTGTGGGTTTGTCATATATGGGCTTTATTATGTTGAAATAATTTCCTTCTATACCCATTTTGTTTAGAGTTTTGTCAAAAATTCACGTTGGATCTTGTCAAATGCTTTCTCTGCATCTATTAAGATAGTCATGTGATTTTTGTTACACATTTTGTTAATGTGGTCCATCACATTGATTGGTTTGTGAATGTAGACCCATCCCTGCATCCCTGGAATATTCCCTCCTTGATCATGCTGTATGATCCTTTTAATGTATTGCTGTATTCAGTTTGTTAATATTTTGTTGAGAATTTTTGAATCTATGTTCAACAGTGATATTGTCCTGCAATTTTTTCTTTTTTGCATTGTCGTTGTCTGGTTTTGGTATCAGGGTAATGTTGGCTTCATGGTATGAGTTACAAAGCAGCTCGTCTTCTTCAACATTTCAGAATATTCCAAGAAGGATAGGTATTAAATCTTCTTTGAATCTTTGGTAGAATTCACCAGAAAAGCCATCTGGCCCTGGACTTCTGTTGTTTGGGAGTTTTTTTAATTACTGTTTCAATTTCTTGTGATTCATTTATTCAGATTCTCTACTTTTTGTTTATTCAGTTTTGGGAGGTTGTATGATTCTAAGAATTTATCCATTTCTTCTAGGTTATCTAATTTGTTGGCATATAGCTTCTCATAGTATTCTCCTATAATCCTATGCATTTCTCTGGTATTCAGTTTAATTTCTCCTCTTTCATTTCTAATTTTATTTATTTGAGTCTTCTGTCTTTTTTTCTTAGTGAGTCTGGCTAACAGTTCGTCAATTTGTTTATCTTCTCTAAGAACCAGCTCTTAGTTTCATTGATCATTCTTGCTGTTTTTTTAGTCTTTATTTCTTTTATATCTGCTCTGATTTTTACTATTTTCCTCTTTCTACTGACTTTGGGTTTTGTCCTTTTCATAGTTCTCTTAAGTCTAGTTTAAGATTACTTATTTGGGATTTTTAATTTGGTTGAAGTAGGTCTTTATTGCTATACACTTCCCTCTTAGTACTACTATTGCTACCTCCCATAATACTTGGTATGTTTCCACGTAGTTTTTCATCTCTCCTTTGATTTCTTCATTGATCCAATTGTTGTTCAGTAGCATGTTACTTGATTTCTACATGTTTCTGAATTTCTCAGCTGTTTTCTTGTAGTTGATTTCCAGTTTCAAAGCATGCGGTCAGTCAGAAAACATGCTTGAAGTGATTTCAGTCTTCTTAAATTTACTGGAGCTTGCCTTGTTTTCAAACATATGATCTGTCTTTAAGAATGTTCTATGTGCACTTGAGAAGAATGTTTGTTCTGCTGGTGTGAGATAGAATAGTGTGTATATACCTAGTAAGTCCACCTGGTCCACTGTTTCTCTTAAGGTCACTGTTTCCTTGTTGATATTCTGTCTCAAAGACTTATCCATTGATGTAAGTGAGATGTTGAAGTCCACTACTATTATTGTGTTGCTGCCAATTTCTCCCTTTATTTCTTTACTAGTTAATAGTTGCTTTCTATAATTTTTGTGCCCCTGTGTTAGGTGCACATACATTCATAAGCATTATGTCATTTTAGGTGAATGTCCCTTTTATCATTATATACTGCCCGTTCTTATCTCTCATTAACTTTTTTATCTCAAAGACTGTTCTGTCTGATATAAGTATGGCTACATCTGCTTTTTTGCTTGCCTGTTTCTTGGAGTATTGTCTTTCAGCCCTTCACTCTGAGCCTATGTTTGTCTTTAGAGTGGAGATATGTTTCCTGGAGGAAGCATATTGTTGAATCTTATATCTAAGCCATCCAGCCATTAATGTATTTTGATTGGTGAATTCAGTTCATTTATATTTGCATTGATTAGTGATATATGAAGGCTCATACGCCATTTTTCTCTTGTGTTCTGTTTTTTCTATAATTACATTCTATTTTTCCCTTGTATTTCTGACTGCCATTTCAGTTTAGTGGTTTTCTGTGATGGTTTTCTCAATTTTCTCTTTATTTCTGATTTGTGACTCTGCTCTGATATTTTGTTTTATGGTTACCATGAGGTAACCACATGAGATCATTTTTATAAATGATCTCATAGATGAGATAGTACTTTTTACTGATAGCCTCTTACCTCCTTTAGCCTAAGTGGGTTACATCCCTCTCCTCTTCCCTTTCTGTGATTTTGTTGTCACAAGTTATTCTTTGTTGTGTTGTGAGTTTGTAACTAAATTAAAGCATCTGTAGTTATTTTTGGTGATTTCATTACCTTTATATTTTGCTGTAATTCAATGTTCACTAGCCTATTCTGATAGAGAGCTTCCATTTTCTGATTTTGTCCATCTAGTTATCTCCTTGCTCGAAGTTTTGTAAACCTTTGCCTTTTTGTCTCAAGTAGAGGAAGTTTCTTCATCATGTCTTATAAGGCCATTCTAGGGGTAATGAACTCCCTGAGCTTTTGTTTATCTAGTAAAGCTTTTATTTCTCGATCATATCTGAAGGATGATTTCACTGGATAGAGTATTCTTGCCTGATAGGTTTCATCTTTCAATATTTCGAATATTTCATTCCATTATTTCCCAGCCTGTAATGTTTTTGTTGAGAAAGTCTGAAAGTCTGATGGTGATTCCTTTGTAGATTACCTTCTTCTCTCTTGTTGCCTTTAATATTTTTTATTTGTCATTGACTTCTGATGGTTTTAATATTATATGGCTTGGATATCTTTTTGCATTGAGGTAAATTAGAGTTTTATTACCTTTATGCTGTTGTACGTCCAGTTGTTTCCCTAGGTTTGGGAACTTCTCAGCTATTATTTCTTTGAACAAGCTCTCTGTGCCTCTCCTCTGCTCTTCTCACTCTGGCATACCTATAATCCTTATATTGCTTTTCATAATAGAGTTGGATATTTCTCAAAGAATTTCTTCATTTAAAAAAAAAACTCTTAGCTCTCCATGGGGCAGGCCCCATGGCTGAATGGTTAAGTTTGTGCGCTACACTGCTGGTGGCCCAGTGTTTCATTGGTTCGAATCCTGGGTACAGACATGACACTGTTCATCAAACCACACTGAGGCAGCATCTCACATGCCACAACTAGAAGGACCCACAATGAAGAATATGCAACTATGTACTGGGGGACTTTGGGGAGAAAAAGGAAAAAAATAAAATCTTTAAAAAAATCTTAGCTCTCTCTCCTGCTCCACCTGAAGCATTTCTAGGTTTCTCTCTTTGGGACCACTAATTCTCTGCTCCATAAGATCTACTATATGTTTTGTTCCTTTTACATTATTTTTTATCTCATTAACTGTATTCTTCTTATACAGAATTTCTGTTTAGATTGTTTTATGGAGCTTCAATCTCTGGTGAAATATTCCTTCTGGTCACTAATTTTATTCTTGAGCTCATTGAACTGTCTTTCTATGTTTTTATATATATATATATA
Organism: Equus caballus; assembly: GCF_041296265.1. Lineage (NCBI taxonomy): Eukaryota > Metazoa > Chordata > Mammalia > Perissodactyla > Equidae > Equus > Equus caballus. The sequence goes on from NC_091704.1 coordinate 9,206,926, forward strand.
TATAGCTAGTTGAGTTTCTTTATGAGAGCTATTTTGAATTCTCTGTCAGTTAGATTGTAGTCTCTGTGACATCAGGTTTGGTTTATGGAGAGTTTTCATTTTCCTTCTCTTCCACAGTGTTACTGTAATTCTTCATGGTGTTTGATGAATTGATCCTTTGCTGGTGCATTTTGGTAGTAATCACCTTTTCTTACTTGGGTACAGCTTTTGTTACTTTGGTTCTGGTCACCTGGGTCTCATGTTCCTCCACTGGCTCTCTGTGGGCTCAGATGCTGCTGTAACGTGCACCACCTGCACTACTGTTCTTGGGTTGTCTTGGGGTGCTGGTTGCACTGATACCAGTAATGTCAGCCTCAGGGGTGTCACTGTCACTAGTGGGGGGTTTGGAACCCGGGGACTTGTATACAGTCCTGCTGCTGGTGGAGCTGGTATCAGAGGTGCCACTACTGTGTGCTGGGTAACTGGTTCTTCTGTGGTTCCTGTTGCTTCTGGTCACAAATCCCTCCTGCCACTGTTGGGAGGGACAGGAGTTGTTTTTTCTGTTCCCATACAACTGCTCATAGTTTTGCTGGTCGTCACTCTGTGTTCATGTGGGCTGGGCCACCATGCTCAGCAAGTGAGCTGTACTTGCATGAGCAGGGCTTCCACACCGGCAGGGCACATTCATGTGAGCTGAGCTGCCACCACTTGATGTGGAGCTTTGCACAGGTGGGGCCACTGCTGCATGATGGGTGCCCCTGCAGGCCTAGCTACCTTCACTCTTCAAGCATTCATATGGGCCAGACTTCCCTGCCTCCACTAACAGTTATGCTGGCCATACTGTGAGGATCCATGGCCTGGACTGCTGCCACTGGAGACAGGGAGGATGCCACTCCCCTAGTTCCACAGCTTGCCAGGAGTCCAGTCCACTCCTTCAGATGTATAGATTCATAGATCTCTCAGGTGTCCTGTTGTGCTGTGTAGGGAATCCTCTGCTGGTTTATGGATGTCCATTTAGCTGTAACTTAGATGGGAGAGACAAAGGAAATAACTCACTCTGCCATTATGCTGATGTCACTCCAAAGTCTTATTTTTCTTCCACTAAATTGTGTGAGACATTCTATTTACAATTTAATGAGCATTAAATACTGTGTAAAAGAAATTATTACATTGTATATTTTGGTTATATAAAAATGAGGCCGTTCTTAGGACAGTGAAAATACTCTGTGTGATATTATAATGATAGATATGTTTCATTACACATTTATCCAAACCAATAGAATCTACACCACCAAGAGTGAACCCTCAGGTAAACTGAGGACTTTGGGTGATTCTGATGTGTCAATATAGGTTAATCAATTATAACAAATGCAGCACATTGGGGTGGGGGTAATGTTGATAATGGGAGTGGTTATGCATGTGTAAGGGTAGGGATATGTGGGAAATCTCTGTACCTGTCTGTTAATTTTGCTACAAATCTAAAACTCCCCCCCCAAAAGTTTTAAAAACAACCACAATAACAAATGATCCTGTTAAAGCTGAGGAGATTTACTTAATTTTGCTATTTTTCCCAGAGTCTAATTGAGAGTGAACACTTATAATCTTCTCTAATAAAGGAAATAACAACTCTGAAGTCATCACTGAGTCATAGGATGCCTGCAAGCCCAGTCTTCATTTGATTGGGGCCACGGTGAATCCACTTGTATGCTATCCACTGTGTTTCTAAGTGTAGAGAATAGAAAGACAGTGTCTGTAGTGGAATTCTGACAGTATGAAGGCGGTAGGTAGGCTCTTCATTACAGACATCCTCAAAGTTCAATTAGAATAAATTTATTAAAAAAAGACTACATTTTGTTAAACTGCGTTGAGTGATTTTTGTTCAAAGGTACTGAAGAAATATTAATAAAAGTTATTCTCATGGTTTTATGCATCCAAATTTTATATTTCACCAATAACATTATATTAAAACTTCATAACCCAGTTATTATGGTCTTCAGCCAGGAGGCCAACGTACTTTTACAAGCTTTTCTATTATGAGTTTTTAGTCTGTCTGAACTAGAAGTTTCATATTGATCTTCTCTTTATTAGCCTGATAAAGCATTTTCCCCGTATTCTCCATTAAATCTTTGATTTTATTTCTCTCACCGAAAATGTCCTCACTCCTCTGATTTTAATATATCTGGGTACCACACTTTTTCACAGCCATGGACCTATTTTATTTCTACTTTCCTCTCATCATGAACTCCATATTTTAAGCTGTTATACACTTTTGATTTACTTTTAAATATTATTAAAGATATTTGGAATTGTCATTCCTAGCTTCTGATCACCATGAGAAAACTAATATGATCCACAGTGCTGGTAAAATTTCAGCCACTCAGCAAAGGAACCTAAGGTGTTGAAACAGCTGTGCCACCTTATTACAGATAAATGAACAATTTAAATTAATATTTTTCAAAAATAAAATGTACTTCTTGAAAAGGCAATACTAATAATCATAATGAAAGTAACCACTCCAAGTGCAGGTGCTGCACATCCGCATCTTCTAGATGCTTTGTACGTAATGAATTCTATAACCTTCAAAGCAACTCTAAAAGGTACATTATTTTATTATGTATGTTTACAAGTGAAGAAAATGATGCACAAAGATGTCAAAGGACTTATTGAATATCACACTCTGATGGGCAGTTGGGTGTGTGTGAATCTAGTCAGTGTAGCTTCCAATTTTATGCACTAATCTCTGTGCCAACCCACCTTTCAGCTCTGCTTGTGAATATTTGCATCTCAAAGAACCTAGTTTGGAACCTGCCTCTTCAGTTACCTTTATATTTCAACTCTTAATATAATTCTGAATTTTTCATCACTACCTATCTTTTAGGAATGTTTATTCCTCTCTGAAGACAGTTTATACTCATCTACTACCAATCACATGGTGACATATAATCAATGATCTTATCTGCATTCATCTTAAAACTCATATTACATTGTTAAGAATAGGAAGTGTTTTCCTCATTCCTCACAATAACTCCAGATAACTTTGATTCAATATTTAAAATGAAAGATAATTATGGAATTATGAAGGAGAGATAAATAAATACCATGACTAACATATTTTCAGACTAAATTAAAATGGGGAAATTCATAACTTGGAGTATGTAAAATTGAAAAAAGTTTGTGGAAATAACAAAGACTGAAGCTTGCATAGTTCTTAATTATTATCAGACAAATCTTTTCTAATTTTATCTGAGTAGTAACCGTGATTATGTCTAAAGTGATTTTCCCAAGACATTGCAGTTAGTAACTACTGGAACTGGGATTTGAACTCAGGCCATCTGACTCCCACAACTGTATTCTTTTTTTGTGTGAGGAAGATTGGCCCTGAGCTAACATCTGTGCCAATCTATTTTGTATATGGGACGCCACAACAGCATGGTTTCATGAGCAGGGTGTAGGTCCATGCCTGGTAACTAAAGCTGTGAAATCCAGGCCTCTGAAGCAAGGTACACAAATTTAACCACTATGACACCAGGCTGGCCCCGACAACTTTATTCTTAGCCAAGAGATGTAATTATCTTGCTATATTAAAATCCATCTTGGATAAAATACCAACATTCCAAAATATGAGCTGATAGGTAAAAGATTCTCAGAAGGGAAATATTTTAATTAAAAATGTAGTAAAAATGTGAAACGTGCTTGGTAATAAAATCTTATATGCATATAATAAAAATACAATTTTTCCTATTAACTAAATGAGATAATAAGATAATGTCTTAAGATAATCTTTGTTTGTTTGTTTGAATCTTCTTCAGGCTTTTCTACAAAATCATCAACCTTGATATACTGGTGAAAAAATCGATATAGAGATACACACATATGCAAACATACTTATAGAACATTTCTGGAAGGACATACAAGAAACTAAAAGTAGGGGGCCAGCCACATGACCAAGTGGTTATGTTTGTGCACTCTGCTTTGGCAGCCCAAGTTTTCACTAGTTTGGCAGTTTGGATACTGGACGCAGACATGGCACCACTCATCAAGGCACACTGAGGTGGCGTCCCACATATCACAACTAGAAGGACCCACAAGTAAAAATATACAACTATGTACTGGGAAGCTTTGGGGAGAAAAAGGAAAAATAAAATCTTTAAAAAAAGAAAGTAAAAGTAGTTATTTCTACAGAGTAGAATTATAGATTCAAAGAATTGGGACAGATATTTTAATTTTACTTGTCACAACCTTCTGTTTACTTTGAATATTGGATGATGATCGTGATGCATTCTATAATAAAAATATAGTCAATAAAAGGGTACAAATATTGAAAAACCTTTTAATACCTATCACTTACAATGGTAATCTCCAGCATTTGGTGCAGCAATATTGCCCTTTAGAAATTATTCCAAAGTTATATGTAGAATTATTATTTATGAGAATGAAAATTGGAAGAGTATATCTCAATGGTCAAATGGCTAAATAAATACTTTTTATAAAAATGTATACATTATTAGACCAGTCAATTGATAATTAAACTATTTAAAGTATAACAGGAGAACTACTACAAGAATTCTAAGTCAAAATCAGAACACAAAATGATATCACATGATGATTTCAGTCACATAAACTATATATGCTATGAACAAGGATGTGAAATAGAAAATTGATAAAAGTATACTTTGGAATTATGGGATGTTTTAGAAGAAGTATCTTGGAGAATTTAGGGTAAAGAAGGATATATATGAGAAAAGACACTACTTACATTATAGACATAGAAATTTCATACCAGGTCCAATTCATAGGTGAGAGGCTCAATCTTCTAATGGGATAAGCTGAAGAGTACAGTAAAGACATAAAAAGTAGTTTCTCAAATTATGACAAACTCCATATGTTATCCAGATATTTGTTATATCATGACCATCAGTGAAGCTGGCATCTTAAACAAAAGAGGCATAGGTAAAGCATTGTCAAATCAAAGCATATTTCACCCAAGGGATAATGGACACAAAAATAAATAAACTGAACTGAGAATATTTTCTTCAGGTCAGATTCTCCAACAATATTAGTGTTTAATTATATTACAATAGTGTTGTTCATATTTCAAAGCACACAGATGAGATGCATAATACATGAATTATATGTGTGTTTGTGCGTGTGACTCTGTTGGGGAACTTTCTCATTGTAGTGACTATTAGAGCAAGCAGGGCCCTTAGGAGTGTCATGTACTTCTTCCTATCTCTCTGTCCTTTGGTGACGCCTCCTTTTCTACAACCACAGCTCCCAGATTGATTGTGGATGCCCTTTCTTAGAAGACCATTTCCTACAAGGAGCACATGACTCAGTTCTTTGGAGCACATTTCTTTGGTTACATGGGAATCTTTGTGCTCAGCCTCATGGCCTTAGGTCTCATGGCAATTTGTAAGCCCTTGTCAGATGCAACCATCATGAGCTGGTGAGTCTATGGTGTATTGGTGATCTGGTCTGGGCAGGATCTTGTATCCACTGTTCAGCACATATTTTCCTGGCTTTGAGATTGGCCTTCTGTGACCCTAATGTGATGGACCACTATTTCTGTGGCTTGCAGCCCTTTTTGAAACTTGCCTGCATGGACACTTATGTGATAAGTTTACTAGTTTCTAATAGCGGGGCCATATGCACGACTAGTTTCACAATTCTGCTTATCTCTTATGTTGTCATCTTATACTTTCTGATAAATCATAGTGCAGAGGGAAAGTGAAAGCCCTTTCCACATGCACCTCCCATTTTGTTGTTGTTGTTCTCATATTTTTGGTCCATGTATGTTCAGATACATATGACCACCAACCACATTTCCAATAGACAAAATGGTGGCTGTGTTTTATACAATTGGGAGACCCTTGCTCAATCATCGAATCCATTTACTGAGGACTGCAGAAGTGAAAAATGCCATGAAAAAGTTATAGTGTAGCACAGTATGACTTCAGTTGATAAATAGGGATTCTAATGTACACTTTCTTAACACTTAATTTTGTTTCATGGGCAGAAAAGATAAAATATTCTTGTTGGGAGTCAAATAATGAATAAATCTGGGTGTATATAAATATATATTATAAATATATATGTATAATATACATTATCCTTATTCTGAGGTGATTGCATTAGAATATGATTACTTAAAGTCCATAATCATTTTGAACAACCTATGATGATCCTTACTTGAAATCTATCAACATTTGGCCATATTCACATGGTACTATATCTTGCTGTACATATTTTTCTTCAGAAAGAAATGCAATAACAAATGACAGAATGTGAGTGTGTGTGCACCCACATCAATTATTTTTTTAGATTTTATTCTAGCTCTTATGAATGTGGTCATAAGAGCTAACCCATATGGCTCTGGACACTTACAGAATCAAGATTGCTGTCTTCACAACCTGAACATGAGAGAAGGTGCTCTGAGAAAATGCTGCTCTATAAATGTGTGCCCAAGCCTGCCTCACTGGGGGGATCTAGACTGATGGACACTCAAACTCCAATAAAAGCTGGAAATATTCATGAAAACCCAGACTTTCACTGGAAAACCTGTCCAAAATTCTCTGAATAGTGAGGGAGGAAAGAGTCTCATGTTTGGTTGTGATCGGCAATGTCACCAAACAGTTGGGATCTTTCACAGTGCTCTTAACAAAGGAGAGGGAAGAGGCTGTAAGAGATTTTGGCAGCAGATGTACACAGCAGAGGGGATAAAGGGAAGAAAGGAGAATAGATAATGCATGATGAAGAGAGAGAAAAGATAGAAGAAAAGTGGTAATTTTACTCATTTGGGATGGAAGGAGCTTTATCTTCATTATATTTTGAGATTAACTTTTGGGTATATGAATATTTGCAGAAACAAATGAAGTTTCAATGATATTCCTATATCATTGAAATAGTATGGCTTAGCTTCCTTGGCTGTTATGTTTATTTGGGTATTAGCAAAGAAGCATATATATTTTTTGTTGTTCCTAATAGTATCTCGAAGCTCAAAATTCATTTATCTTGGGAGAAAAGTCAGCTCTAGTGCTTCTCAAGTTTGGTCTTTTAGTTTTATATGGTAATACTTTAAAATGTAGAATTCCATTTTGAAGATAATTTAATCTATATGTGTAATGCACACCCACTGCTACTACCACCACTTCAAAATATCACAATCAAGTACTGTAATGCTGTTTCAGTATCTAAGCTTATAATTCCCATCAAACTGGCAGCAAGAAGCATTACTTTAAGTCTTGTAGGCTACTGAGAAAAGAATACAACAAACTTCATAAATATGTGAAACATTTCTATTAACTGAAGACAAAATGTTATTATGTCACATTGAAGATTCCCAATAGCTCCAATATAATCAAGTGGTGGCAGAATAAATGTTTAAATCTCAAAGAAGACATTTTCCAGAGCTCTCAGTACCCTATTCACAAGTGGTAGTTTTGTTTTACATTCCCTCCAAATAAACACTCCTAATTTTAGACCTTACACTTCTATTTTTAAAGCATTTGAATCTAGTCCCATGAAGATTACAAAATAAAGTATAATTGGCTCTTAAGTTCCCAAAACATAATCAAAATAAAACTTTAATTCTTATCTCTTGTTTCTCCTTCAAATTTAATACAGTGGGAGAAAAATCTGTTTTGTACTGAATGAAAACTCAGAAAGTTTCATGAATTTTCTTTTGATTTTTAGATAGTACAGAGCCCACATTCCCTTAGATTTTAGATAAGAGCTCAATTAGAGAAGATGAGAGAAGCTGTCAGGGAACAGAAAGGTCTTAGTTGACCTGATGTCTTAACAAGCCGGCTTACTGTCTCTCAGCTTGACAGGGTTTTTATTTTGCTTCCTTTTGAGGTCTTTGTAGGCCCCCTAATTCTAGCATCTTTGATGTGGGAGGAAATGTCTATGCCTTGTGTCCAGTGGCAACTGCTTATTTAGACCTCAGAAAGCCAGTGGTTACCTTAAAAATTGTGTAACCTTCCGACTGACCTTATTGGAATGGCCCCTAGAAAATTATCTTATGGCTTTTCTGTGGCTGTCCATGGAGAAACATCTATGAATCTCTGCCCCTCAGAAATGTTATTAATGTAGAAACACTGTTAATGTGGGCTGATCTTGACCAGGCACCCTTGCTGACTCCACCAGTAAGTCAGCTAGTCTCTCTTCTTGCCTGGACTTTCTGATCTCAGTCCCTTGAGCCTGTCAATATAGATGGTCTCATTCCAAGTTCTCAGAATAATGCTCTGAAGTCCCCCTCCATTATGGACACACACACACACACACACACAGACACATTAATTTGGGGTGTGGTGCAGGCATATCTCTACAGTAATTTCCACAAAACTGTTCTCACAAAACACTCTCCCACTTTATACTCTGACCAGGTTTATATCCTTTATCTAGCTGTGTAAGACTTACCTTTATCATTTCCTTTGGTTTAGAGTTAGGCATAGGTGATTCAGACAAACTTTGTCATCTCACATCTGTTGTGCCTGGTCAAAATTTCAGTTTTAACAACTTGTTACATAAGAAATGTTAATTCATAAATAATTTGTATTAACACTGGACTTCAACAGAATCTATTTTCATTTAGAAAGGGATGGTACATTATTCCAATTTGAGAAACATGTTCCTGCACTCACATAAGAGAGAAATTTTATGGAGAAAAGTTTGTACCAGTAAACTCAATCTGTAAACAGAGCAAATTTCAAAGGGAATTAGGCAGAGACTGACTTTAGGAAGGAGTGCTGACAAAAAGGGAAAGGAAGAGGAAGGAAAGGAAGTGTGAAAATTAAACTTTGGTTCAGGAAAAATATTACAAAGTAACTTCATAAAAGATCTAAGAAAACCTTCTAAAATAATTTTGTGATTTCTGCAGTGAAGGGAGCCATTTTCAGTTCTTCTATCTTTGTATTGAGGTGTGAGGCTTCTTATACAGGAGAACCTCTAGGATCCTAAAGAAAATCATCATTAGGGTGTCAAAAGACAATGGGGTTAGTGTTGAAGTAATTTTGGCACCAGTCACTTCAAATAGCTGGCTGACTAAGAGACTGTGTAGGACCCTAGCAGATGAAGCCAATAATAGATTCTGTGGGATACTGCAGAGATCTCTCTCCTTCCTCCTTTCTGCATCCCACCCCAATGGCAGAAACTAGAATGGTGGTGTTCATATAAGTACAGCCTAGCTAAGGAATAGTAGTAGTGTCTTGTGTCCTAAGTGTACCCTGGTCCTCTAACCTGACATGAAGTATTAAAACGGCATTTCCTTGTCTTAATTTGCATTAATTAATTATTATTGAGGTTAATTTTAAAATGTTTGAAAATGATTTTTAAAATGTTTATTGACCATTTATATATCTCTCAATTGATTTTGTGTCCTTTGACCATTTTTCTATTCGAGTGTTCTTTTTATTGATTTGTAAAAACTCTTTATATATTATCACTATCACATTATAAATAACTCTTTAATTCCTTAAAAAGATAAAAAATTAAAACTCCTACTTAATAACTCCATCAGGAAAGAAAGGACGTTTTACCCAGCAATTCCAACAAAAGTACATACTGAGATTGCATTCTATTTGGATAAAGTTCCCCTCCCTGAAACCATTGCTCTTGTCAAAAAACCAATTCTTTGAAGACTGCTGGATTTTTTTCTCTGCATAGCTCCTTCTGCTCCAGTGCTCTCCTTCACAGATAACAGCCTTTTAAGTCACCCTGAACTCTGATCTTCATCTTCATCTCAGTGAGAACTGTGGGTGCCTTGCTGGGAGTCTCCTTTCCTGCTCCTTGGTGCGGAACGATATCTAGCAGAAGACTGTGTTTACCCTAGAGCCCACTGGATTTGTTTCCTTTCCCTAAGGGATCCCAGTACTATATTGCCTGTTGGCCAATATTGGAAAGCATTGTTTCACATATTTTGTCAAGATTTTAGTTACTTACAGCAATAGGAAAATCCAGTTACTCCGTTATGTCCAGAAATGTTAAGCACTATGTTTCTTCAAATACATGTATATCGTCTATTTTATATTATTTAGAAATGTTAATTAATTACAGAAATGAAAATTAATGCACTTTCCTTACTTAAAAAGTGAAAACATTACAAGTGAGTACATAATCAACTTTAAACGTCACTTCTACTTGCATCACCATCTCCTCTGTCCCTACTCTCATTTTAATTGGATTTTAGAGATAGTTTTAGCTTATTCTGCATCCTTTCTCTCTTTGTTTTTCATGTATCCCATACGCATAAAATTCTGTCACAAAATGTTTTTCTATCAACTTTGTGAGATAGATTCCAAGATTTTTTCAAATTGATAGCCATTTATTGTAATAAATTTTATTTGCATATAGACAAATCTTCCAGATTCCTCTTATATTAAATTGCCAAATATATGTGGCTGAATTTCTAGGCTCAATACTCTGTTGTATTAACATATTTGCCTATTCTGTGGGTATACCCTGTTTTAAAATTACTATGGCTTTATGATGTATTTGTTCCTGCTTCTTCTTCCTCCTCCTCCAAAAATGAAAGAAGAGGCTTTCATTATTCACGTATACATATTCAACTATGTGGAGTTTAGAATCATTTTCTCAGTTTCCATGAAAAAAAATCTTGTTGAAATTTTGATTGTGATTTCACTCAATTTGTTTATTAATTGGGAAAGCTAACAACTTTAAAATATGGTATCTTTCCATGATGAATTCTATAAGTCTTTAAGTTGTGTGTCTTTTGTGAAGATGTTTAGTATTCCTCCTAAAGACTGTACACGTTTTTTTATGTTCTTTATAGTTATATTGTTACTATGGAGCAGATATTGTATTTCATAATTATTTATTGTAATTATATTTGAAAGTGTTATTATGCCAATTTTTGACTAAATTTTTTAAATAAACATTAAAATTCATCAATTGATTGTCTTGGTTTTTCTAAGAATATGAACATGTCAGCCAATACTACATTGTTATTTCATTTTCAGTTTTGATTATTATTTCTTTTTATCAAAATTTCATTGCTTGACAAAGAATTTCCAAACAGACAACCCCTGGACCAAACTGAGCTGGAAACTTATAAGTTTGTTTGATCTAAAACTTGTACTTAACATAGCATTTTAAAAATATAATTAGATATCAACACATTAAAAGCATTAAATTTCATATAAAATATGGATGCTGACTTCTCTTGAAATCTGAGTTAAATTTGGACACACTCCCAAAAAGGCGAGAAGAGACTAGAGCTACATCATGGCACAGCCTTTTGGGGGCAGGGTTTGCTTCTTTTCCAGAGGTTGAAAATCTCTTAAATGTTTTGCACAATTTGGCTTTTATCATTTATTTTGTCTTTCTTGCCACAGTAGTTACATGAGATTGAGAACTCTGCATTACGACCATCAGTGAAATATATAATGATAGCAGAATAAAAAGTGGCCTTGTCTTATTGCTGAATTTAATGTAAAATTAATCCAGAAATTTCCAAGTCAGTTAATTTAATTCAGTTAATTTACAAGTAGGTTTCTGGAACATATCTTTTGACCAAGTTAAAAAATTAAATAATTTCACTTTACTTTTAGTTTGCTGCATTTTAATCATAGTTAAAACTAAATTTTATCAAATCTGATTTTAGTGTCTTAGGAAATATCCTTTTATTAAAACAATATAATTTTATTAAAAGAAAGTCCTAGTAGCATAAAGCAGTGAGCCAAAGGTTGTTTCAGAAAACAGTATATAAAAAATTGGCAGGCCTTTCTTGACAAAATTCATTTAATGAGAAATAAAGACACCCTATTTTATGAGAACTAATTTTAGTCATCTATAAAAAAAAGATGCAAAGAAACTAAGTGACCCTAAATTACAGGATGATATACTCACAAAATAATCTCATCAATATGATACAAAACATAAAACTAAAGCTAGAATTACACTCTTTCTTTGATTGACATTCATCAAATTATTAAACCTCATATATCACACAAATACATAATGAAGAACCTCACTTCAAGGTCATTCCCCATATTTGCTCCACATGATATAAAGACCATCTTGGGCCAGGTCCATGTCTGAGTGGTTCATTTTGGGCCCTCCACTTATGTAGCACAGGATTTTGCCAGCTCATATCCCTCACACAGACCTGGCACTGCAAGCCATGCTGAAGCCGCTTCCCACATAGCAGGACCAGAAGGACCTACAACTACAATATACCTGGCTATTTACAGGGGGACTTTAGGGAGAAGAAGGAAAAAAGAAAAGATTGGTAACAGATGTTAGCTCAGGGCCAAACTTTAAATAAAATATGTTTAAAAAATCATCCAAAGGTTTTTCCAAAGACAGGAGTAATCACAGTTTTATGGATTTTTTTCTTATATGTTGATATGTGCAAAAAAATAAAGAAATATAGAGTTAAAAGGAGTATTTTACTGTAGAATATTTAAAAAGGGTATTGTGAAGTTTCTCCTCAATTTAAAATTAAAGGACTAATAGAAGCTAGTTAGAAAAGCATTCCGCACCATGTTTCCCAAGTCCTCTATAGCAGAGAAGTTAGAGTCCATCTGTATTCTGAAAGAATTGTGACTTTGGATCATTTTTAAGATATAAAAACAAACTTCGTTCTCTTTGGGGATTTAGGAGCACTAGCTACATCAGCACTATGGGGTCTAATACTGTGTACATTTCTGAATCTGCTTCTTACCACTCTCTACCTAGACCACTGTGTTCCATTCACTCTGATCTTTTATGGTTCCTTAAAAATGCCATGGTCCTTCATCCATTCGTTTTCTTCCTCTATAATCTTCATCCCTCCAATCCTCATATGGCTGTTTCCTTCAGATAATTCTTGTCAATAATTAGTGCTTATCATTATTTAACATATTGATTAATATATTTCATCACTTGTCCTTAGGACATCACAACAGAATTGAAAATCAGCTGAAATTTTACCTGCTAAAAGAATCCTTCTCTGACCACCCAATATGATGGAGCATCCCTGAAATAATCATAGTCTTCTCTTTCCATTAACGCTGTTGTAATGATCACTCTCTGACTTTTGTTTTGTTCATTTTTGTTAGTATTTATTGTCTATTTTTCTTCCCTAACCATCTGAATTTGGCTATTTGGACAACAAGACTCTAAAGTTCTATAGTCACTCAACAAATACTTTTTGAAAACTTAATAGGTGCCAAGCATAAATAAAACAAAAATCCTTCCCACACAAATGTCAATTCTAGAGAGAGATGGAAAGTAACAAAAGTCAGATGATTATACAAAATAATTATACTTTTTATCATTGTTGCTAATAAAATTAATACACTGACATGCAGAATAATGCCAGGAGTGGAAGAATCAGTGAATAGGGTCATGATGGAAACTCTCTGAGGAAATGACAATCTCCCAATATAAGGCCAGAAGTTAGAGAGAAACAGCCACATGAACAGGATGAGGGCTTGTTTTCAGAGAGAGAGAAGCCAAAGCACTGAGGTGAGAAAAGTCTTTCCTAGCTATAAGGGCAAGTGAAAAAGCCCAGCATGGCTAATGCATAGTGAGGGAAGAGGTAAGACCCTCAAGATGTGGTTGGAGAGTTAAAGGTGTTAGAAAGATTAATTAGGGAATTTTAGGGCAAGACAATGAATTTGTAAAGGCAATGGGAAGCCAAGGAAAGATATAAAGCCTTAGAGTATCACAATCTCTAAATTTTAAATACCCTAAATCACATATCAGATTTACATTTTTAAGAGGTGCCTCTGGCGACTAGTAGAGAATGGACAGTTTTATTACTCACATATTTCTTTTTTAATTTTTTAAAAATTTTATTCATTTTGGGGCTGGCCCCGTGGCCGAGTGGTTGAGTTCGCGCGCTCCGCTGCAGGCGGCCCAGTGTTTCGTTAGTTGGAATCCTGGGCGCAGACATGGCACTGCTCATCAGACCACGCTGAGGCAGCGTCCCAGATGCCACAACTAGAAGAACCCACAACGAAGAATACACAACTGTGTACCAGGGGGCTTTGGGGAGAAAAAGTAAAAAATAAAATCTTTAAAAAAAAATTTTATTCATTTTATGTTATTTTTAATGGAGGTATTTTTAAAATTATTTTTTATAACTATATATGGTGATGGATGTTAACCAGATTATTGTGGTGATCATTTCACAATATATACAAATATCAAATCATTATGTTTTATACCTGAAACTAATACAATTTTATATGATGATTATATCTCACACATTTATGAAAGGATGACTTACCCTTATGGAAAACATGATATTCTCAGCATGACAGTCACTTGCCAACCAAAGTCCCTTGTTTCACCCACAGTTTCCTCATGGCATTTTTTACCTCTGCCTTTCTCAGGCTGTAGACCATGGATTTGGATCATGTACAAGAAAATGTGTGGCACAAAGAACAAGATGACCACTGTGTGGTGGGAGCCACAGGTGGAAAGAGCTTTATGCTACCCTTTCGAACCACAAGACTTCAGGGAGCAGAGGATTATCACACAGGAGGTGATGAGGACGTGGAAGATGGTCACACCTATCACGCTACTGTGGAGGATGACTAAGAGGCCCAGGATGTCAGTGTCCATCCAGGCCAGTTTCAGCAAAGTAAATAAATCACATTTAAAGTGATCAATGACATTGGGGCCACAGAAAGTTACTTAATTTATGAACAGAAGCTATATTACTGCATGGATAAATCCTCCCAGCCAGGACCCTCAGCAGCAGCAGGCAGCACATCTGAGGGCTAATGATGGTCAAGTAGTGCAGGGGCCTACAGATGGCTACATAGTGGCCACAGGCCATCACAATAAGTAAAATGAGCCCCACAACACCAAAGCAATGATCCTTTGAGGGAGATGGTAGTGCTGTCAGAGAAGGAATCCACAATAATCTTTGGAGGATGACAGAAGATAGGTGGCATCCAAAATTGACAAAGAAGTAAGGTAAAAAATACATAAGTGATTTCAAACTCTGACTTTTGATCATAGTGATCATAATGAGTAGGTTTCTGAAAACTGTGGACACATACATGATTAGAAACACAGCAGAGAGTATTTTATTCAGCTCTGGCTTCTCTGAAAGACCCAAAATAATGAATTTTACATGTTGCTTTGATTTCCCATTTATCAGGTGCTGACATCAGCTTCGGCTGAAAGTTTGAAAATCTAAAAAAACAACATAAGATTTATAATTACCGATTATTTGGATTCATCTATTTTCTGGAGTTCAGGAAGACTATTGTTTGTTTTTATTCATTTATTCACCATTCAAACATTTGGCTTTTAAGAACATCTTAAATAAAGAGATTAAGGGGTGTCGAGATGGCAGTATAGGAGACTCTGCACTCACTTCCTTCCACAGACACAACCAATCTACAACTACTCTTGGGACAACTACCCTTGAGAAAGAATTGAAAATTAGATACAAAGAACCCCTGCAACACGGGGCACTCCTGAGTTGCCCTTGATGGAAGTGATGAAAGAGCAGGAAATTCCTTTCTTGAGAAAAAAAGCCACTTCACTAGCTTCAGAGCTTCACAGCCAGCCAGTAGAAATTCTAAGTTATTCAGCCTTCCCTGTAGGGGAGGGGAATCTGAGCAGGGGGGTGTTACCACTATAAGTCTCCTTTGGACTCAGCACAACTGAGAAGAATCTCATAATATCCAGCTTTTCTGGCTTCTAACAACAATGTGGAATACGATCATAAAAGCTATTGGACACAGTGGAGAAAAGCTGGCTCTTAAAAGGCCCATGCACAAATTCACACATTTCAGAAAGAAACTTAAAATCACCAGAAATAAAGGTGCACAGTCCTTTGGTGAAAAGAGACTCATGTGATAGGCTCTGGGAGCATTTTGGTGAGAGATGAGACCTCTCCAGGGACTGAGATATTGGCAGCACCCATTATTATGAGCTAATACAGGTGTGTGGACACAGGCACTGGCAGAACCCATTGGAGTTCTTTTCCTTGCCTGTTAGCCCAGGATCTGCCCTGCCCACTACAATGACAACTTAAACAGCTCAGGGCCAGGATCCTCCCTAAGGACTGGCCCCAACCAACACCAAGCCCTAAGGCAACTTGCATGACTGCATAGATGGGGTGCCTGGATCCTCAGCAGTCAGACAATTGGGCCCACCTCTATAGGACAAGCCATGTGCAAAGGAGCAAGTGGAGAATGTGGGGCATTGAAGGATGTGTGGGGCCTCCACTGTGGGGCAGCAGGGTCTGTTTTAAGGTGTCAGGGTTTGTGCATGGGCCAGGACTGTGTTGACAGTGTGTGGCACTTTGGGCAGTGGGGCTTGTCAGCTGCAGCAGACTTGTGCTTCTCAAACAGCAACACAGGCGATTGACACTAAGTTCCAAAGCCTGAAAATATTGGATGCTCCCATGCCTGGGGCCAGCCCTACTCAACTGCAATCCTGGGAGAGCTAACAACAGCCTTACAGACTGGAGGCCTACAACAATTGGAGGCCCCTGACCAAGCAAGAAGCCACACTGTGGGTCTACTCATCAGAAAAACTGTGACAGTAATGTGCTATTATACTTTACAGCCAAATGTGCTTGGGCTCCCATCCCTAGTAAAGTGACTGAAGTGTGAAGTGAAGCCAGATGCAGATGAGCATTTCAAGTAGCAGGCAAAGGGGACAGCCTCGCCTCCTTGGGCACCTGCAACAAAAGGAACTCTGCCAAAACATAAGGGCACACATATCAAACACAGAGGTAACTCCTGGAATATTTGGAACTGGTGATGATAGGGAAGCACATTGCCTAGTCTCATAAGGCATCGCTTATATAAGGCTACCTCTCCAAGATCAGGAGACATACCTGAACTACCTAATACATAGATATCAGTAAAAAGAAAGAGACAAACTGAGGAGGGAAAGGACAACATTCTGATTAAGGGAACAGGACAAAACTCCAGATAAAAACCTAAAGGCAACAGAAATGAACAAACTACCTGACAAAGAGTTCAAACAAAAAGTCATAAGGATGCTCACTGATATTGGGATAAGAATGGATGAACTCAGTTAGAACTTCAACAAAGAGTTGGAAAATGTAAAAAAGAACCAATCGGAAATGAGGAATACAATACTGGAAGTGAAAAATTCACTGAAGGGACTCAATAGTAGAGTAGATGATCCAGAAGAACAGATCAGCCAGCTGGAGATAAGACTAGAGGAAATCAACCAAGCTGAACAGATAATAGAAAAAAGAATTATAAAGAATGAGGGTAGTCTAAGGGAACTCTGGGACAATATCTAGCACACTAACATTTGTATTGTAGGTGTCTCAGAGAATAGAGACTCAAATGGCCAGACAATCTATTTGAAGAAATAATACCTGGAAATTTTCCTCACCTGAGGAAGGAAACAGACATCCAAGCACAGGAAACACAGAGAGCACCAAATGAGATAAACCCAAAGAGGCTCACACCAAGACAAGTTATAATTAAAATGTCAAGAATTAAAAAGAGACAGAATACTAAAAGTGGCAAGAGACAGGCAAAAATTTACATACAAAGGAACCCCATAAGACTATAACATGACTTCTCATCAGAAAGCTTACAGGTTAGAAGGGACTGGGACAAAATATTTAAAGTGAGAAAAGGAAAAAAGCCTACAGAAAAGAATATATCTGGCAATGTTGTCATTCAGAATGGAAGCAGAGATAAAGAGTTTCGCAGAAAAACAAAAAGTAAAGGAGATTTTCTCCAAGAAACCAGTATTACAAGAAATGGTAAAGGGACTTCCTTAAGGGGGGAAGAGATCACAAATAGGAATAAGAAAATTATCAAAAAATGGCAATAAGATCATGGTAAAGACAAAAATACAGTAAAGGTAGCAGATATACCACCTGTGAAGATAATATGAAGGTCAAAAGACAAAAATACGAAAATTACCTATTTCCATGATAAGAGGGTAATGGATACACACACCCCAAAAAAGAGGTTAGATATGATAAAAACACATAAAAAAATAAAATGTGGGAGGAGAGGAGTAAAAGAGTAGAGCTTTCAGGAAGAGGTCAAACCAAAGAAACCATGAACTTAATATAGACTGCTATATAGGGAGGTTGTTATACATGAACCTCATGGTAATCACAAACCAGAAACCTAAAATTAATACACAAAATATTAAGAGAAGGAATACAAACATAATACCAAAGATAACCATCAAACCACAAGTGAAGAGAGCAAGAGAAGGAGAAATGAACAGGAAGGAACTACTGAAGCACAGAGAAAAAAAGTAACAAAATAGCATACGTACCTTTATGAATAGCTACTTTAAAGGTCCATGAACTAAATGCTTCAATCAAAAGGCATAGAGTGGCCGATTGGATAAAAACACAAGACCCATGTATATGCTGCGTACAAGAGACACCCTTCATACCTAAGGACACTCATAAACTGAAAGTGAAGCAATGGAAAAAGATGCTCCATGCAAATGGCAATGAAAAGAAAGCTGTGGGAGCAATAGTTATATCAGACAAAATAGACTTTAAAACAAAAACTGTAACAAGAGACAAAGAAGGGCTCTACATAATAATAAAGAGAACAACCCAACAAGAAGATATAATACTTGTAAATATCTATGCACTCAACATAGAAGCACATATGTACAGATATTAGTAACAGATATAAAAGGAGAAATACTAACACAATAAGATTAGGGGACTTTAACATTCCACTTACACCAGTAGATGAATCATCCAAACAGAAGATCAATAAGGTAACATTGGCCTTAAATCATACATTAGATCAGATGTACTTAGTAGAAATATACAGAACATTCCAACCAACTCCACAGAATATGCATTCCCTTCAATCTCCAAGACTGATCACATATTAGACCACAAAACAAGTCTCAATAAATTTGAGAAGACTGAAATAATACCAACCATCTTTTCTGACAACAAAGGTACAAAACTACAAACCAACAGGAAGAAAATAGGAAAAACCACAAATATGTTGACATTAAACAAAATGCTGCTCAACAGTAATTGGGTCAATGAAGAAATTAAAGGGAAAATCAAAAAATATCTGGAGACAAATGAAAATGATAATACAACATGCCAAAATTTTGGGGATACAGCAACAGCAGTTCTAAGGGGGGAGTTTATAGCAAAACAGGCCTACTCCAACAAATAAGATAAATCTCACATAAACAATCTAACAGCGCACCTAAAACAAGTGGAAAATGAAGAACAAATAAAGCTCAAAATCGGTAGAAGGAAGGAAATAATAAAAATCAGAGTAGAAATAAATGAAAGAGACTAAAACAGAAACCATAGAAGAAATCAATGAAACCAAGAGCTGGTTCTTTGAAATGATAAAAAAAAAAAATTGACAAACATTTATCTAGCCTCACCAAGAAAAAAAGAGAGAAGTCTCAAATAAATAAAGTCAGAAGTGAAAGAGGAGAAATTACAATGGGCATCTCAGAAATACAAAAGAATATAATAGAATACTATGAAAAACTATATACCAAGAATTTGGATAATTTAGAGAGAATGGATAAATTCTTACAATCATATAACTTTCCAAAAACTGACTCAAGAAGAAACATAGAATTTGAATAGACCAATCACCAGTAATAAAATTGAAACAGTAATCAAATAACTCCAAAATATATAAATACAGGACCAGGCAGCTTCCCTGGTGAATTCTACCAAAGATTCAAAGAAAAGTTAATACCTATTTTTCTCAAACTCTTCCAAAAAATGGAAGAGGAGGGAAAGCTTCCTGAGTCATTCTACAAAACTAACATTACCCTGATACCAAAACCAGACAAGGACGGCACAAACCAAGAAAATTACCAGCCAACATCACTGATCAGCATTGATTCAGAAATCCTCAACAAAATACCAGCAAATCTAATACAACGATACATTAAAAAGTTCATACACCCGGATCAAGTGAGGTTTATTCCAGGGATGGAGGGATACTTCAACATCCACAAATCAAATGATGTGATAAACCACACCAACCAAATGAAGAATGAAAATCATGTGATCACATCAGTAGTTGCAGAGAAAGCATTCAAGAAACAGCATCTATTTATGATGAAAACTCTGAATGAGATGGGTATAGACGTAAAGAATCTCAACATAATAAAGGCCATATATGACAAACCCACAGGTAATATAATCCTCGATGGAGCAAAACGGAAAGCTATCCGTCTAAGAAGAGGAACCACACAAAGAAGCACACTTTCACCCTTCTTATTTAACATAGTATTGGAAGTCTTTGCCAGAGCAGTCAGGCAAGAAAAAGAAATAACAGGGATCCAAATTGGAAAGGAAGAACTTACACTGTGACTATTTGCAGATAATATTTTATGTCTAGAAAACCCTAAAGAATCCAGTAAAAAACATCTATAAATAATAAATGAATATGATCAACTTGCGGGATACAAAATCAACATAGAAAAATCAGTTGCAAATTTCATTTCTATACACTAACAACAAAGTAGCAGAAAGAGAATTTAAGAATATAATCCCATTTACAATTGCAACAAAAAGGATAAAATACCTAGGAATAAACTTAACTAAAATGGTGAAAGATCTGTACACTGAAAACTACAAAACACTGTTGAAAGAAATTAAGAAGACACGTATAAATTGAAAGATACTCTGTGCTCTTGGGTTGGAAGAAGTAACATAGTTAAAATGTCCATACTTCCTAAAGCAATCTAAAACTTGAGTGCAATCCCTCTCAAAATACCAAAGATATTTTTCACAGAAATAGAATAAAGAATCCTAAAATTTATATGGAGCAACAAAAGAGCCCAAATGACCAAAAGAATCTTGAGAAAAAAACAAATCTGTAGGTATCACTCTCCCTGTTTCTAAATATGTTCCAAACCTATTGTAACCAAAACAGCATGGTACTGGCATAAAAGCAGACACAGATCAATGGAACAAAATTGAGAGCCCAGACATAAACCTGCACATCTATGGACAACTAACTTTTGAAAAGAGGGCCAAGAGCTTGCAATGGAGAAAGGAGAGTGTCTTCAATAAATGGTGCTGGGAAAACTGGACAGCCACATGCAAAAGAACGAAAGTAGAACAGTATCTTACACCATACACAACGATTAACTAAAAATGGATTAAAGACATGAATGTAAGATCTGAAACTGTTATTGGCCACAAATGCAGGTTCCTTTTGCACCACTCAAGAGGGGCAAAATAGAAACTGGAATGCTGGGCTTATGGAAAGGAAAGGGGTTTTATTTTGGATGACATCAGCTGGGAAATGATAGTGAGGCCTCAAATTCGTGTCATCTCCCCAAATGATGGAAGGCAACAGATTTTAAATGTTTCAAGGAATGTGGCTGCTTTTAGGTAGGTGGAGCCTGTGGCCTTGCTATTTGCACTTTCCCACCAGTCTGCATTTGGCCTTAGAGGCTGCCTGAAGGTAGGAGGATGGTGACATAAGGGAATCCACAGCTGGATGCCGTTGGTTGCCTGCTCCTGTGGTTTATGGTAGATTGTGGTGCCAAGAAGGCAAGGAATAAGCAGGGAAAGGCAATGAATGCTTTTGGTTTTCACTCCATAAATGCTGGGCTTAATCTAGGAGAACTAATATCAAGGCTGGTATCAATTCTCCCCTATTTTATGTTCATTCCTCAATCTTGAGTGATTTGGGGCAATGACTGGTCTATATCTACTTCTCACTGAAAGGGGGCATAGATCTGGGTTAGAGGAATGAAATGTTTAGCATTCATTTGGAAAGTTTTTGTTGTTGTTACCAGGTTCAGGTTGACATTTTGTATTATTAGAATTTGTTTACCTTGTTCAACAGTTTGGAAAAACATCTAAAGGTACATAAGTATATGACCAGAAGGATAAGAAGTATAGATAGCTCAAATTTTAACAGTCCCTGAAAAATAGACTTAATCCCTTGGGGAATCCAAGAAAACAGTCCTGAAAATTAGTTTGGACCTGGTACATCTGGATACGTGCTCATAAGGGGCATAGCTTGTTCCATCTCAATGAACCAGTCTCTTAATAAAGCAGTGATGTATGTGGCCTCCCAATGCTAGGCCTATATCATTTAAGTAAGTAACCAGGTATTTAATGAGAAGAATTTTTATAGAAAGAAAAAGAAAAAAGGTTAATGGTTGGAGCAAATTATAAACAAGTTCCTGAGCCCAGGGGACAAGTAATCAAGAAGCTTTCTGGAATTCAGGATCATAACATCTTTTGCAGTTTGAAATGTCTCTGATGGTGTCATTGGGCACTGACATATCTTTCCGAGAGGGTTACACAGTAGCAGACACGAACCTTTCTTAATTTTATATCAAGATGTCTAGCTTCAGTTTGCAAGGGTACAGGAAATAGGGCAATTTCAGTTCTCAAAGATTCCAAATGAAAATGATGGAAAAAATGGAAAATATTAGATGGAAATTCTTGATTTCAGATATTTCAGCATACTAGAACAATTCAAGATTTAGTTCAGTTTAGTAGTAGGAAAAAACCCTCAAAGGCAAGTGAAAGAACCAAAATCCAATGTCCACAAATCTGTATTATAGTTTTTATTGAAACGTAAGTTTTCTCTCTAGAATCACCCCCATTTTTTTACCACAGATGGCCAAGTTAAGATCAACTTATTTACAAAATAAGTCCAGTTTTAAAAAACGTGGCCCATTTACTTACATAAGTACAGCAAGAATAGCAATTTGTCATATATGCTCTTGTAAATTTGCTTTGCTGGAACTTTTACAAGGAATCTCAGATTTAACTTTAAAAGTCTCTTGGGGCCAGGAAAGCCAGCCCAAGAACTTGTCATCAGACTCCGCTTGCAACACCAACAGATTTGGTGGAATTCCTCTTTTCTGAGGTCCCTAAAATATTGAGGTTTTTTGCACCTGCCTGATAAGTGACCTTCTTTGCTTGTCCAGTATGTGTGCTTGGAACCCTGTAAGCAGGGTACCAAGCCAATATTTCCAAGTGTCTTTATTTTATAAATTCAATCTTCATTCTTCAAAAGCTATCTGGTCAGATCTGAGTCTGTATATTTTTCACAAATATGATGTTCCAGTCAAAGCCTTGGTACTGTAACCAATGTTTGCAATTATGTCCTGGTATAAGAAGAACAGATTTTTATTGAACTTATGCATACAACTCTATTGCCATGAAAACAATACATATTAAGAGTTTCCAAATTCTGGAGGCAGCAAGTAAGGAGGAAAATAAATGTTTCAATTTTGTTTATAAATTACTATCAGTCATAGTTCCTTAAGAGAAAAAGGTAGTTATTAATATGAAAAAACCATTAAAAAATCAGCAATATTTTAAAGAGTCATAAAAATTATAATCATCCCTATCAGTTCATTTAGTTTTATGTAACCAACTCTTGATCTTCTATCAGCAGTTTCATGAGGCTGTCAGTGTTTCAGTTACAGTTCTGTAATTTCCTACCCACCTCAGTTAAACAATCTGAAAGTTTACCAGAAACCTGTATTCTAAAGGAGTGTCAGAGTCCTTTCCATGAGTCTGTCTAAAGATGAAATATATCTGCAAAAACATCTGAGCAAAACTGTCTATAAACAACAAAAGAGTTAAAAATGGCAACTGAGAAAGAGACTTGGCTATTTCCATGACATACAACAGTTTGAGATAACAACCAACATTATAGCAGACAATCCAGACAGATTAGGTTTTCAGGAATGTTATACAATTTATAAAATATTTATATTAATAGCATTTATCAATATGATATATAGGTCCCTATGAAATAATCTTCAGTTATACATCCAATAAAAGTAGCAATAGTAACAGTCAAAGGCAGAGCTAAAATATACATAAAACCCTTTCATAGCCTTTTTATCAAGAGCGACACAAAGTTAAAAAAAATTCTTTTAAGACAGAGAAGACTAAATTTTAATTTTGTACCTACTTGCTCTTGACATTTAAATAATTTACTTAACTATATTTACTTTAATTTTAGACAACTTGACCACGTATATAACTCTTTTCTCAGGGTTTTACTTCCATAACCTTTTGTCCTTTACTTTTTTCATTCAGAATTTCTTCCATGTCTTATTCCTATTTTGCCTAGTACTTTACAATAAAGTTATCTTTTTAAACAAAACAAACAAAAATATCTCTACTTTTTATACCTCCTTACTGAAAACATACATTTCTCTTCCTTTGCATACAGGTTATCTAGAAATATGTGCTTTCTCATAGAAGATTTCTCAGCATGTGCAAAACACATTTATCAATAAACTTAAGCATCTTCTGGTTTATCTGAGATAAGAAAACAAAGGCAAGTAAATCTATATTTAGTGATTAATTCTCAATATTTTATCATCTTTGGAAAATGACCAGATACTCAACAAATTTTATCATTTTAACTTAATTTAGCAAAACTGTAAAGTTTTAAGTTACCAAAAATATTTCGGAAGCTATGTTTTCAAGAAACTATTCCATAAAACATAATTATTGCACCCCAAAACTCTCACTTTTGTTTCTTTATCTAAATTATTTGCTTCCAGCAATTATGTTTAGATTTCTGTCAAAAAACATGTGTGACATTAGAGCCCCTAGCCATCATCTTACTTTGTTTTAAGTACATACATCATAATGTTCTAAATACCTCCATACATAATTTCTGTTGAAAAATTTTTCCAAAAACTTTGACCTTTTTAAATATCTATTTAGTTTACCTGTCTTTCATAATTACATTTAGATTGTCTGAAAATCCCTCATGAAACATCAAACAACATCAGCTATTATTCTAAGTTATTACTTTTGATGACAAATTTTGTAACAGAGGTAACATATCTGCATGACATCCAATGTTGATAACTCTGAAAACATATTTACTTTCATCAAAGAAGCACACTTAAACAGCCTTCCTTTTACCAAAGATAATTTTACCTTGTGTTAAATAACTGTATTTTAGATGTTTTTGCACATTAATCAAAGACTGAATTCCATATGGAGGTTTTGAATCTTCTTTTTTTAAAGTTGACACTTAAAGTGGACTCATCTAAAGAAGAGATTACCCAGAATGGGCATTACAATTCCAAATTATCTCAAAAGTTTACTTATTTTCACTTGCTTAATTTTACATCAGGACTTTCAGGGGATTTAAAGTGGGAAAGCTAAGCAATAGAGAAGAGAAGAGCAGCAGATTTGGCTTTGGCTGCTGGCATGTTTAATTCTTTAATTATTTTCTTTTAAAGAGGCACTACAGTATTCCTGACTATATTTAGAAGCCTCAAAAGACTAAAATAGGCTTCCTGTTGGTTATTTAACTTTGTAGCTGGCATTTTCCAATTGCATATGTAAATACACCAGTTTGAGTAAACTGAAATTGAACCATTTTGGTCATTTTAAAGTGAGATCCCCTTTAGCATGTTCAATCAGCATTGCCAGAAGGGTGGATTTATATGCTTTTACCATATCAGGCAGGGGAAGTGTTCTCCATTCTGATACACAGAAATGGACAGACACACAGATGCAGATACAGAAATACCAGACACCAATGAACCAGTTCCAAGATGTAGGGCAGAAAATCTTACAACTGTTCCAACTCCATATGCTCACGCAGAAGGTCCCTCTGTGAACAGAACCCCAGATGGAGGGGAAAGGAGTTAAAGGGCATGCCTAAGGTGACTTACCCTATTGCAGATTGACTCCATCAAGGGACCATAAGCAAAAACAAATAAACAAATCTAGAACCTGTTCCCCTGTGATGATAAAGTGTGCCTAGGGCCAATGGTGCCAGGACAGATGGAAAGTACTGGGGACAGTCCCTAAGGCATATGACATAGGCAGCTGCTGGACTGCTTCCCAGGAAATTCCAGTCATCCCGGGGCCACAGAGCAATGGGTAAGAGCCTCCTGGCTGGCTCACCAGCTTGTTACTGGCCACAAACACTGGTTTTTTACCTGCCACACAGGAGGGGCAAATAAAAACTGGAACACCAGGCTTACGGCAAGGATAGTGTTGTTATTCTGAGTGACATCAGCCAAGAGATGAGAGGGAGTCCTCAAATTCATCTCATCTCTCTGGAAGGTGGGAGGCAAAGAGTTTCATAGGTTGCAAAGAATGCAGCTGCTTGCAGGGAGAGGGAGACTGTGGTCTTACTGGTCAGAGCTTTCTTACCAGCCTGCCTTTAGCCTTGTGAGGCTGCTTACAGGAAGGAGGTTGGTGAAATAAGGGAATCCACAGGTGGGTGTCCTTGGTTGTCTGCCTCCATGGCGGATGGTGGATTCTGGTGCCAGGAAGAGGAGTAAGCAGGGAAAGGGGATGAGTGATTTTGGTTTTAACCACATATGTGCTTGGTTTATTGTAGGGGAACTGATACCAGGGCCAGTATCAAAACCATTAAACTTCTAGAAGAAAACATAGGTAGTACACTCTTAAATATAAGTCTTAGAGTATTTTCAAGAACCATGTATGACTGGGCAAGGGAAACAATAGAAAAAATAAACAAATGGGATCACATCAAATGAAAAATCTTCTGCACTGCAAAGGAAACCACCAAGAAAATGAAATGACAACCTAACAATTGGGAGAAGATATTTGCAAACCATATATCTGATAAGGGGTTAATATTCAAAATATACAACAAACTCATATGTCTCAGCAACAAAAAAACTAACAACCCAATTAAAATGGGCAAAAGATCTGAATAGACAGTTCTCCAAAGAAGAAATACAAATGGCCATAAGGCTCATGAAAAGATGTTCAACACCATTAACTATTAGGGAAATGCAAATCAAAACTAAAATGAGATATCACCTCCAGCCTGTCAGAATGGCTATAATTATCAAGACAGGAAACAGTGTTGGAGAGAACTCTCATATAATACTGGGCAGAGTGCAAACTGGTGCAGTCACTATGGAAAACACTATATAGAATCCTCAAAAAATTAAGAATAGATCTACCATATGATCCAGGTATTACACTACTGAATATTTATCGAAAGAACATGAAAACATGAAGGCATAAAGATACATGCACCCCTATGTTCATTGCAGCATTATTCACAATAGCCAAGACTTGGAAGCAACCTAGGTGCCCAAAAGGGGATGAATGGATAAAGAAGATGTGGTATATATACATAATGGAATACTACTCAGCCATAAGAAATGGTGAAACCTGATCTTTTGTGAGAACATGGATGGACCTTGAGGATATTATGCTAAGTGAAATTAGTCAGAGGGGGAAAGTCAACTACCATATGATCTCATTCATAAGTTTAAGATAAAAACAATGACAAACAAACACATAGAAACAGAGATTGGATTGTTTAATAGAGGGTAATGGAGAAGCGGGAGGGCAAAAGGGGTGATTGGGCACATGTGTGTGGTGATAGATTATAATTAGTCTTTGGGTGGTGAACATCATGCAATCTACACGGAAAATGAAATATATAACCATGTACAACTGAAATTTCTATAATGTTAGAAACCAATGTTGCCACAATAAAAATAAATAGATGATAAGAAATAAGGTTAGGAAATAAATACTCCATTAATGCAAGGTTTCCCCCAAGCCTTTTCTCCTGCCTTTTCAATGGCTCTGCCATGTGAAGTGTTTTTCCTCCTCCTCCCTTTGTAAGTGTTATTATTAATAGCCAACTTTTTTGAGCACCTACCTTGCTCCAAGCACAGAATAACGCATGATCCACTCTGTTTTACAGGTGAAGGAACTGGCACTCAGAGTTTAGGAAACTTAACCACAGCTGCACAGCCAGTGAGTGGTGAAGACAGAATATGGACCATATTTTCTGACTCCAGTCAGTGCCCTCAAGCATCAACATTGCTTCTCAGGTAATTATGATGTGAGTTTGTTACTCACCAATCACTGAGCTAAGTCACATTACAATCATTATCCTGTTGCATCCTCAAAACAATCTGAAGTGACTTTTTCTTCCTGTACTCTTTTTCAAACAATATGGCAATTGTTGTGTAATTTATGCCTTACTTCTAAATATTAAGTGATTACATCTAAAAGTATTAATTCCATAGTCACTGACTAATACATTGTTCGGTGATGAAGATTACAAACTGTGATGCTCTGGCAAAGATACAGATCCTCAATATCACAAACTCAAATTTGAATCAGCCCAACTCATTTCTTTCAGTTTCCTCTGTTTCTCAAATGAAGCAAAGGATCTCAGAAGACAATAATAAGCCTTAAACAATTAGCATTTAGATTCACTGTGTTGCTGGGCAATGTGCCAAGTATGATGGCATTTCAACCTGACGATACTACATGAAGTAGTTATCATTACTGCTCCCATTGTAAAGAAGATAAACTGAGGTCTTGAGGAATTAAATCTCTTGTATAAGATTATATAACTAGTGTGCTGTGGAGCTGGCATTTTGATCATACACTACATTCCACCACTGCAGAAGAAAACAGGTTATGTGGTATTTCAGGAGAGTTACTATTTCAACCTAGAAGAAAAGCTACAATTGAAACCTAACATATTACTGGAGATTTTTAAGCAGAGGCTGACTGTCACATCTTAGAAATTTTGCAAGTAGCATGGTATGTAATTGATATTTGGACTATTAAACTCTGTGGATGCTGAGAGGTCACTCTTGCTTTTCAACAACCCACCTGCACCCTTACTCCCTACACACATGCAGAACATCCCCTGGAGACTATGGAAGTGCCATTGTATTCACATTACTGAACCTCATCCTCTGCCTCCTAGCCCAAGAACTGAGGTCTTTCTTCTAAGAGCTCTTGCGGATTATCAGGAGCACTGGCTCAGGAGTCAGGAAATGAGAAGTGGAATTTATTCTAGCTTGTGTCACTAACTTAGTCTGTTATTTGGATATATTGGTGGCATCTCTGAGCCTCAGTTTCCTCATTTGCAGTATAAAGATGGCTCACTAGATGAGTACAACAGAAAGAACTCTGTTCTATTCACACGCACTCAGCTCTTAATTGAATTAATTGTATATGCCTCTGGATAAGATTTCCTTAAACAGATGATTCATTTCATGTTAAAAAAGAATTGAAAGCCCTTGCTCTAATGCCCCATCTGTCTGTATGGCTTGGAACTTAGAGTGATTCCCTATCGATACGGTACAGAATTGAATTTTCCTAACGTGTAACTCCTGTCATAGAACATCCTTACTTATTCAAATTAATTTCTCTGTTCTCCTCACTTTAGTTACTTCACTCTGATCCTACCCAATGCTGCCAGACTCACACCACTTCTTTCCACATCGGCCTTTCTGTTTGCAGGGAATGTAACTGGATTCAGACACAGCAAACCTACCTCTAAGTCACAGCGAGGACACTTTCTGGCTTTGTAATCTCAGCATCCTGAAGCATCAATTTCTGAAGAAGCACAATTAGTAAAAGAGATACCACGTAGATATTGCTGACTGTCTGAGTGGAATGTGCAGAGGGCTTTTTCTCATTTAATTATGTTGAACAGTCATATGATATAAGTGGTATGATTGTGTGGATTTTCTGAAGCAGCAGCTAACACTTAGAGAAGTTCTGTTACTTCCTCACAGTTTCTTGGCAGGTCCATGGCTAACTCCAAAGTTCAGGCTATTAACTACTATGCTTTACAGCCACACTGCTTTTACCTCCTGCCTCACAGACCTGCTGTGATGGCCAAAGGAGATAATGCACATGAGAAAGCTGTGAAAGTAATATACACACTTCTTTTTTATTGATCATGTCGTGATTTCTATACATTCTAGGTTTGCCTACTACCATTGCCCACCTCCTCTATCAGTGAGTCCACCGCCAGCCTCCTTCATGCTGTCCTTCCTCCTACACCCAAGGCTCACCTCCACTTTCATCAGGCTGAATATTCACTCTACTTAACCATAAAACACCTTTTCTGTATATCATTATTTAATGGTTCTCCTATTTCCATAGGGAAATCGTCAAGGATTGCTCCTTCTTTCACATTTCTCAAAGCTCCTAACAAATTAGTAAGGACACAGTGGGCATCAATACATTCCAAGGCATTTCATCAACTGGAAAGAAACTGTAATGTGTTGTAGGGCACGGGTAATGCTGGTGCCAGCTCATCCTCCAGGGTTGATAGCAGATCCATTATCACAGTCTAGTGGCTATTGCTCTTTCAACCAGGCACAATGATGCCATTTACTAGCTGTAGTCTTCAGCTAAGGAGATCTATCTTAGTTCAATTTTCTGATATTTCAGCAATGCTGCAGTGAAAATCTTTGTGTGTTTGTGTGTATAAATATGCATATATATTTGTAAGAAATTTTTACAAAAGAATTGCATAATCAAAGAGTATGAGCATTTTAAATTGGAATACGTATTGGTAAATTCTTTCCAGATGTTTATTATTCTGTGAGTATTCAACTAGACAACTCGATTTATCACTGAAGCACTTCAGAAGAACACATTCATACAAATATGTTCCCAGTTCCTTTCTCTTTTCATAAAACTAAGGACTAGTTAGTGGGAGTGCTACAAAATCCAGTGGAATTTTGCAGGAAGTGGCAATAATGTAGCAATTTAAAAAGTTAAGTTCTACAATAACTTATTTGTGTTTCCTCAGGATGTTCCCACATTTATTTTATAGTCGACACACTAAACCACTGCCTCTCTCACCATCATTTTCAGTGTTAGTATGGTTTCCTATGGCTAGATCTACTTGCAAATACATTTAATACTTATGTTTTGACATATACAAAAATATAAAAATTCAACTCACTGTAAAACTAAACCATCTATCTAAATTACTATTGACTATTAAAATTTTAAGAAAAATAATACTTCAGGTTCTTTTTTTTTCCTTAAGCAGAGATCAGATGCCAATAATAGGAAAGGAAAGAGAGAAAGAGCTTTGGAGTCTAGAAAAGAGGAGACAGAAAGAGAGGAATGAAATGGAAGTAAAGTGGGGTACACAGAAACATACAGGCAGAGAGAGGGAGAGAGAGAAGTGAAATTGGGAAAAATCCATCAGAGAATCTCCTAGTAACTATTTCCAGATATGTTATCCATTCTCTTCTTGCTGGCTATGAGCACATTTTGGAAACCTACACATTTTATTTTATTTACCAATTTTCTAAGATAGAGATGCATTCATTTAATTTTAAATATTTGCTCAAAAGGGCAGACAAATAGATAAAGCAAAATAACATGACCTAACTCAGGTTAAAACTCAACTATACCCTCAAATTCATAACTCATGTTTCCTTATCCAGAGAATATATATTGCTCATAGATAAAGAAAATAGGTATGGAGTATGAATTATTGACATTTTTAAGAGCAATAGATATATATGCACTTATTCAATATAATTAATTAAATTAATAATTGTCATATTTTGGAAAGAATTTATATGCTGTAATTCTATGCAATAACTAAAATCTACATATCAAGTATTTAACCAAAGAGTAAAGATAGTTCTTAGAGCTTAACTTTTACAATTGGTCAAAATTGAGTATTGTATAGCTAACATTTCTAAGATCATCTCAAGACAAACTTAAGATCTTACCAAACTCAAGAATCATTCACACAAAGTAACTTCAGAGAGTCCAAGAACCAGGTGGAATTATTCCAGCTTGTTTTTTCTAACAGTGGAGGGAAGACACCTGGAATACAAATAAGAGAAAAGTCATCAATTATTATGTCTTGTTCAAATTTCTAGAACTAGGACATTTATTGCTTTCAAAGAGAGATTTAAAAGAGATGTCTTAAGTATTAAAGATGAACCTAGTGAAGAAATAACCTTTCCAGTTTACCCAGTTTACAAAGTGATTTATATTGTCTCCCGTTAAGGATGATTGTTAAAAGGTGTCCAAGTACAGTGTTTACCAAATCCCTTCGGTCCCTTTTTGAATCCAAGTTGGCTATATTCTTGGGTGAAAGTAGAAAAAAATTTTTGTTCAGATTCATAGAACATACATTATGAATATAATGCTCTCCTTTGTGTGCTGGACCTATAAGATAGACCTTAAGATGTCAGAGTGTCTGTTTAAGCAATTGTGATGGCACAGACTCGCACCATTCTAGTTGCATTCCCTGAGGCTGAATCTCCACTGATGGAAGTATTAATCCCTAATGCAATGAATTTCCAACCACTTGCCTGAATAATAAGTTCTTTTCCATTGGCAAGAACATCATCAAGCCAAACAAACAAGCAGCCGCACAAGCAGAAATTTAGATCACAGTATTAGCCATTTAGTCATTTGTTCCTGCACTCTGATCTGTACCTCCCTTACAGAATGGCCACTCCTGTTATCATTCAGCAGAGCCATATGCTTCTTGACATGCACTAATTTGCTTTTTCTCCATTTGGAATAATATCTTTTTAAAGATCAAGAAGTTATTTGATGACAATTGGTATCCTTGAGCACTTCTGCAATATTGTGGAAAGCAAGACTTGTCTCCTAGAAGAATTCCTAACCTATCCAGAGTCTCTACCCTGAGACAGTCAAGCTGACTATACTACCTCCTGGAGTCCTGTTATTTCCTGTTGTCAATTTTTAACTTTTGTGTCTCATAAATAATTATTGTAGCACCTCCCCCAATGAGATCCTGGTGTCTTTCAATCAGATTCTCATTCACTAGCTTTATATTATTTAAATGTTTGCTTGTGTCCTGGACTAAATGGTATCTTTTCAATACTGCTCCAGTACTGACCCTTGACTTGTCCTTCATTGTATTCCAGCCTCCCACTCAGGACATGAGTATCAGATGGTGAAGAAAGAAGCCACGAGTGGTTTATTCTTATTCTAATTTCTGCTACTTCAAATTTTCAGCAACAATTGCAACTTTTATCACTTTTAATAGTTGAAGTAGAAGTTGCAATATTCTTCAGGAATTAGAACTTCTTGAAGAAAGTGTAATTGCTAGTGCTGTAGTCACCCAGCAGTGGGAATGTCATGCTCCAGCATTAACACCTTCAACATACTCAAGGGTAGTTGAGAGACACACAGAGATTTTGGGAAAAGGAAGGTATTGTTAGAACTTCACATAAAACACCACATTCAGAGACCCATGTTTCTCTGTTAACTACATCATTTTGCATTTTCATGGGGGGACTTTATTGCTAAAACTTACAGTTGAGGAAATGTCATTTTGCAACTTGTTAGTCAAATTGTTTTTTAACGACAAAGTGTAATTGAAGTCAGATTAACAAAAATTATCTACAGGAACTTATACACCAAATAAAGCCATATTCTAGTACACAGAACACGGAATTGGAGTTTAGAGAGGCAAATTGGAATACTTTATCTGCTACTTACAGCTGTGGAACTCTTGAGTATAAGGAAATTACTAATCTTCTCTTAGTCTTATTTGCTCATCTGTTGTCAAGAGCTGGAAAAAGATGGCCTCTGCAGTATCACCTTCCAAGTACCTCAGGAATGCAAGTAATGGAGGATCCTAATGTACATCCAAAGTGCAAGATGTAGAGAGTGTGGGAAACATGGCTTTTAGCATTTCAGCACCTTCCAAAGTGAAGGTAGGTGGAATGGAGGTCAAAGGAGCCAACTTGTATTAAGTTTAAAATATGAACGATAGCTGATCACAAGAAAGAATCAAATATTTCATAGAAGGAGATTTTTAAAGGCTTTATTGAGGTGGTAAAGGTAAAAAAGGAACAGAATATAAATTCCTTGGAAACTGGAATAGTTTCTCTCCTTAGTTCCTAGCGCTGAATTATAAACCATTTTGCTAAAGATATGGTAATAATGTGAGCATTTTATCTAATGGTCAATTTTCCGAATATACTAAGAAACCAATATTTAAAAATACATAAAAATATTCATACAGTTTATAGTAATTTATATACAATATGGTATTTTGAAAAAATTTCAAAAAGTTCTGCAAGTGCTTTGGTGACTCAAAGTCTAGTCCAGAGTGTTTAATTTTTAGTT
The DNA here is from genome assembly GCF_041296265.1 of Equus caballus. NCBI lineage: Eukaryota > Metazoa > Chordata > Mammalia > Perissodactyla > Equidae > Equus > Equus caballus. The sequence continues at coordinate 9,240,752 of NC_091704.1, forward strand.
TAATTTATTTTCACAACATATTAACAAAAATCTGGGTCTACCAAAGTTTTATCATACTCTGGTTCTACACATTTTATAAGTTTATTTATTCTTTCCACAAATAATTATTCAATAATTATTATATGCCAGGCATATTTTAGGTGTTTGAGATAAATCAGTGAACAGAATACAGAGAGATTCTTGACTTCCTGAGCTTAGACTCTAGTGAGGGAGAGAGAAAATAATAAACTAACACAGAGTAGATTGCATATTTCATTAGAAGTTTACATGCACTGTGGAAAAATAAAACACAGAGGACAGTAATAAGTATCATCAGGGCCGGGGGCAGTCTGTACTTTTAAATATATGGCCAGGGTGGTCTTCATGAAGGGCATCACATTTGCATAAATATTTGAAGAAGGTGAGGGAGTCAGCCATGTGAATATCTGCTCAAACAAGTGTGTCTCGTGGGTTTGAGGAACAGTAAGCTAGCCAGTGAAGTGGAAACTTAGAGAGTAGGAAGAGATGAGGTCAGAGTCAGGGTGGTGGGTCAATATGACGTACAGCTTTATAGATTACATTAATATTCATTTCTATGATAGTAAAATTCTTTTCTGACTGTTTCAAGATTTCTCTGTAAAGTAGAAAGTAAAGTCATTGTGGAGACTGAGGAAAGAGATGAAGGTATGGGGAATTTAAAGAGAGAGAGCAGAAGAGATAGCCCTTTAGGCTGTATAGTCCTTTATCATTAAAATTCTAATAGCCCTTTAGTCACTTTAGGACAGTGAGAGAATACATAGACTGTGCATGAGAAGAGTGCTGGTCTAGCAGCACCAAGGGCTCACTTGAGATCCAGGTCGTGTATTTAACATGAAACCAGCTAGTGTGGTCACAAAATGCAATGCAGAGGATGAGGTACATCCTAGTTAAAAATTCACACAATCCATTAGCATTTTCTGAAGACTGCAGAATCTACAACATCCTCTAGTACCAGATTAAATTGAAGGAGTGATGACGTGAGTGCCACCTCGGAAGATCGCATAAGGGCCAAATTAATCAAAGTGTTGTAGAGCTACAGAAATGACCATTAAGCAGGCTGCCTAACCTGAGTAAAGATCACGTTGTGTGGCTTGTTCCTCTACCTGCTTAGTAAATCACCCTGGGAATTCGTCTTTATCTGAGCATTTATCATAGCCATGGCTTATCTTATTTGTCCACAGCCGTGACAAATTTTCCACTTTTAAAAACACGTATTGTTAGATCTCTTCAGTAATAAGCTTTTCCTTTTCCCTCCAGATTGAGTCTTTGTACTTTTGCTTCTCTCTGAAAGGTCTGAACAGTGTTGTGCTTCAGCTAAAAGTTTTGTAAAATGTGTATTTGGCACCTTCTGCAAACAAATCTCAAAACATCTTAAGTCTGGCAGCCAGCCAGCCAGGTGTGAAAGCTGCTAATTGTGCCCCAGGAGCCATCGGCAGAGTACCACTTATTCCTGATTTTATCCCAAAGATTTGCTGCCAACATTTCCTATATTTAACGGGATTCTTCCACTTTATTGTGCCTATGCTTGTAAATGTGGTTCAAATCAGTTTTCATGGGATGGATTGTTAAAGTCACTTTCTTACAGCATTTCATTTTCTGCACAGAGCATGTTACAATCCTAGGACCCCAGGGCTGGCTCACTTTGCCTCTGCTCTTTGGATGACCATGTCCAGTCTAGAGGGCAGGACAGTTATCTAAGTTGACAGACATCTGACAAAGCAGAATTATTACATTATAGATCTAGTCCTTAAAATCTACTGGGTCTCTCCTTAAGAGGAGGACATGTTTTGATACATTTTCATATTTCTTATAGTCCACAAGGTTTTAAAAATTACAATACACTCAGATTTTAGCCTGGTTCAGGCTGTTTTATAGAGGCAGCATGCACAACTTTCAGGGGATTTAAGAGGGAGGTTGTAGCTATCTCAAATGGATATTTAAATTTGGGTTTTGACTATTTGGTACACAGAAGAGAAGGCATTAAGGTGGGAATTCTCTTGTGACAAAACTCTCATTTTACAATAAGCAAAAATGAGCTGATGTTGATTTTTGCTGCCACAGAAATCATATTATTTGTACTTGCAAATACATTTACCACTCCTGAAGGCCTTCCTTCCTTTCAGTGGATCCAAACTTCTGTTTGGCATTCTTTGTCTCTCACTGATGAGTTTCCTTAAGCTTCGTTATTGTGAAGTCTAGTGTTGATGGAATCCTTGAGTTTGCATATCTGAAAGTCTTTACTTCATCTTAGTTTCTGAAAGATGTTTTTGATGCATTGAATTCTAGATGGGAAATCTTTGTTTGAGTACTTTAAAGATGTTGCTCCAGTGTTTTCTGGTTTACATTGTTTCTGGTGAGAATTTTTATCATTATATCTCTGTACATAAAGTCTCTTTTCTCGTTGGCTGCATTTAAACTTTTCTGTTTATCACTGCTTTTGACCAATTTATTATGATGTATTTTTAGCGTATTTTTCTTCCCTGATTTTTGTGCTTGTGGTTTGTTGTATTATTGGATTCATGGATTTATAGTTTTCATTAAATTTGGAAAAACTTTTATCATTAGTTTTGTAAATATTTTTTCCTGTCTCTTCTGTTAATCTATTCTTTGAGGATTCCAGTTACTCATGTTAGGCTGTCTAAAGTTTTCCCATAGGCTACTGGTACTCTGTGTATTTGTTTTTCAGTCCCTTAGTTCTTTGTTTTTCATTTTAGACAGTTTCTATTACTGTTTCTTAGAGGGACTAACCTTTTCTGCTGCAGTGTCCAATCTTCTGCAGTGTCCAATTTTCTGTTAATCTGCCATCAATTTTCTGTTAATCTGCCATCAATGAAACCTTTTGCATTTCAGTTATTGTATTTTCATCACTAGAATTTCAACTGAATCTTCTTTATATTTCCCATGTCTCTACTTACCAATCTTGTCTCCACTTTCTTGAAAATACTTAATATAGTTATAATAATTGTTTTCATATACCCACTTACTAATTTTGTAATCACTGTAATTGTTTGGTTTGTTTGCATTGGTTGTTTTTTCCCAATATTCTAGATTATGTATCCCTTTATCTTTGCATACTTGGTAATTTTTTATTAAGATTATGATAGTTAACAGCCTTGTGAAATTACAGTTGTACATTATTGTTAGTCATGTTGTAGGTACACCACTTCACACTTTGTGACCTACCCCCAACCCGACTTTACCCTGATAACTGCCAATCAGTTCTCTTTGTCTATATGTTAACTTCCACCTCTGAGTGCAGTCATACAGGGATTGCCTTTCTCTATCTGGTTTATCTCACTCAACATAATACCATCAAAGTCCATCCATGTTGTTGTGAATGGGATGACTTTTTTTCTTTTTCTATGGCTGAGTAGTATTCCATTGTATGTATATACCATGTCTTCTTTATCCAATCATCAGTTGCTGGGCACTTCGGTTGGTTCCATGTCTTGGCTATTGTGAATAATGCTGCGATGAACATAGGGGTGCATGGGACTTTTGGAATCACTGATTTCAGGTTCTTAGGATAGATACCCAGTAGTGGGATGGCTGGGTCACAAGGTATTTCTATTTTTAACTTATTGGGAAATCCCCATACTGTTTCCATAGTGGCTGCAGCAATTTGCATTCCCAGCAACAGTGAATGAGGGTTCCTTTTTCTCCACAGCCTCTCCAACATTCGTCACTCTTGGTGTTGGATATTTTTGCCATTCTAACAGGTGTAAGGTGATATCTTAGTGTAGTTTTGATTTACGTTTCACTGGTGATTAGTGATGATGAGCATCTTTTCATGTGTCTATTGGCCATCCATATATCTTCTTTGGAGAAATGTCTGTTCACGTCTCTTGCCCATTTTTAGATCGGGTTGTTTGATTTTTTGTTGTTGAGTTGTGTGAGCTCTTTATACATTAAGGAGATTAACCCTTTGTCAGATAAATAACTTGTAAATAATTTTTTCCCAATTACTGGGCTGTTTTTTTGTTTCAATCCTGTTTTCCTTGCCTTGAAGAAGCTCTTTAGTCTGATGAAGTCCCATTTGTTTATTCTTTCTATTGTTTCCCTCGTCTGAGGGGTTATGGTGCCCAAAAAGATTCTTTTGAAACTGAAGTCAGTGTACTGCCTATATTCTCTTCTAGAAGACTTGTTTCAGGCCTAATCTTTAGGTCTTTGATCCATTTTGAGTTTATTTTTGTGAATGGTGAAAAAGAATGCTCAATTTTCATTCTTTTACATGTGGCTGTCCAGTTTTCCCAGCACCATTTGTTTAGGAGACTTTCTTTTCTCCATTGCAGGCCCTCAACTCCTTTGTCAAAGATTAGCTGTCCATAGAGGTGTGGTTTTATTTCTGGGATTTCAATTCTCTTACATTGATTTTTGCACGTGTTTTTGTACCATACCATGCTGTTTTGTTTACTGTAGCTGTGTAGTATGCTTTGAAGTCAGGGATTGTGATGTCTCCGGCTTTGTTCTTCTTTCTCAGGATTGCTTTAGCAATTCGGGGTCTTTTGTTGCCCCATATGAATTTTAGGATTCTTTGTTCAATTTCTGTAAAGAATGTCATTGGGATTCTGATTGAGATCGTGTTGAATCTGTAGATTGCTTTAGGCAGTAGGGACATTTTAACTATGTTTATTCTCCCAGTCCATTTGCATGGAATGTCTTTCCATCTCTTTGTGTCGTCATCAATTTCTTTTAAGAAATTCTTGTAGTTTTCATTGTATAGATGTTTCACTTCCTTGGTTAAATTTATCCCAAGGTATTTTATTCTTTTTGTTGTGCTTGTGAATGGGATTGAGTTCTTGAGTTCTTTTTCTGTTACTTCATTGTTAGCATATAGAAATGTATATTTACTTTATACCCTGCTTCTTTGCTGTAGCTGTTGATTGTTTCTACCAGTTTTCCTCTAGATTCTTTGGTGTTTTCTATATATAAGATCATGTCATCTGCAAACAGAGAGAATTTTACTTCTTTGTTGCCTCTTTGGATTCCTGCCATTTCTTTTGCCTGCCTAATTGCTCTGGCCAACACCTCCAGTACTATGTTGAATAAGAGTGGTGAAAGTGGGCACCTTTGTCTTGTTCCTGTTCTCAGAGGGATAGGTTTCAGTTTTTGTCCATTGAGGATGATGTTGGCTGTGAGGTTGTCATATACAGCCTGTATTATGTTGAGGTACTTTCCTTCTATACCTATTTTATTGAGGGTTATTTTCATAAATGGATGTCGGATCTTGACAAATGCTTTCTCTGCATCTATTGAGATGATCATGTGGTTTTTGATTCTCATTTTATTAATGTAGAGAATCACGTTGATTGACTTGCGGATGTTGAACCATCCCTGTGCCCCTGGTATAAATCCCACTTGATCATGGTGTATAATCTTTTTGATGTATTGCTGTATTTGGTTTTCCAAAATTTTGTGGAGGATTTTTGCATCTATGTTCATCAGTGATATTGGCTTGTAGTTTTCCTTCTTTGTGTTGTCCTTGTCAGGTTTGGGGATCAGGGTGATGTTGGTTTCATAGAATGAATTAGGGAGTGCTCCATTTTCCTCAATTTTCTGGCATAGTTTGAGGATAGGTATTAAATCTTCTTTGAATGTTTGGAAGAATTCTCCAGAGAAGCTGTATGGTCCTGGACTCTTACTTTTGGGGAGGTTTTTGATTACAGTTTCTATTTCTTTACTTGTGATTGGTCTGTTCAGATTCTCTATTTCTTCCTGATTAAGTTTTGGGAGGTTTTAAGAGCCTAGGAATTTACCTATTTCTTCCAGCTTGTTCAATTTGTTGGCATATACTTTTTCATGATATTCTCTTATGATCCTTTGTATTTCTTTGGTATCTGAGGTAATTTCTCCTCTCTCATTTCTAATTTTATTTATTTGAGACTTCTCTCTTTTTTTTCTTAGTGAGTCTGGCTAAGGCTTTATCAATTTTGTTAATTTATTCAAAGAACCAACTCTTTATTTCATTGATCCTTTCTACTGTCTTTTATGTTTCAATATACTTTATTTCTGCTCTAATTTTTATTATTTCCCTCCGTCTACTGACTTTGGGCTTTGTTTGTTCTTCTTTTTCTAATTCTGCTAGTTATTGTTTGAGGTTGTTTATGTAAGATTTTTCTTGCATATTGAGGTGAGCCTGTATTGCAATGAATTTCCCACTTAGGACTGCCTTTGCTGCATCCCAAATAAGTTGGTATGATGTGTTTTCATTTTCATTTGTCTCCAGATAATATTTGATTTCTTCTTTAATTTCTTCAATAATCCATTGTTTGTTCAGCAGCATGTTGTTTAGTCTCCACATTTTTGCCCCTTCCCAGTTTTCTTCTTGTAGTTGATTTCTAGTTTCATAGCATTATGATCCAAAAAGATGCTTGATATTATTTCAACCCTCTTGAATTTATTGATGCTTGCTTTGTTTCACAGGATATGGTCTATCGTTGAGAATGTTCCATGCGTGCTTGAGAATAATGTGTAACCTGCTGTTTTTGGATGAAGTGTTCTATATATATCTATTAAGTCCATCTGGTCTAATTTTTCATTTAATTCTATAATTTCCGTGTTGACTTTCTGTCTGGATGACCTATCCATTGGTGTTAATGGGGTGTTGAGGTCCCCTACTATTATTCTATTGTTGTTGATGTGTCCTTTTAGTTTTCCTAATAATTTCTTTACAAATTTTGGTGCTCCTGTGTTGGGTGCATATATATTTATGTGTTATGTCATCTTGGTGGAGTGACCCTTTTATCACTATATGCTGCCCCTCCTTTTCTTTCTTTATCTGTTTTGCTTTGACGTCTACTTTACCTGATATAAGTATGGCAATAGCTGTTTCTTTTGTTCATTATTAGCTTGGACTATTGTCTTCCATCCCTTCACTCTGAGTCTGTGTTTGTCTTTGGGGCTGAGATGTGTTTCATGGAGGCAGCATATTGTTGGATCTTATTCTTTGATCCATCCTGCCAGTCTGTGTCTATTAATTGGAGAGTTCAATCCATTTACATTTAGAGTGATTATTGAAACGTGGGGGCCTACCGCTGACAATTTATCTCTTGTTTACCTGTTCCTTTGCATTTCTTTTCTTTCTTGTCCCATGATTTTTGGATATCTAATTCAGGTCGGTAAATTTCTGTATTGGATTTCTTCTTATTTGTAATTTGTGTCTTTATTCTTGTTATTTGTTTAGTGGTTACCAGGTCGTTTATATAACACAACTTGTAGATGATATAGTCCTTTTCCTGATAGCCTCTTATTTCCTTAAATTAAAACATTCCATCCCTTCTCTCTTTCCCCTCTAGGTTGTTGTTGTCAGATTTTTTTTTTCATCTTCCTTCTTGTGTTGCGAGTTTGCCATTAGAATGAAAAGGTTATATTTATTCTTGGTGTTTCCCTTCCTTTTATCTTTAATGTTTTATTTAAATTTTTGCTAAGCTGTTCTGATGGAGAGCTGCTACATTCTGTTATTGTCCTTCTACTTATCTCCTTTGTTCTGGATTTTGTAACCCCTTTCCTTTTTTTGATTTTTCAGTTATGAGGTTCTTCCTGAGCATTTCTTGAAGAGGAGGTCTTGTGGCAATGAACTCCCTTAACTTTTTTTTATCTGGGAAAGTTTTTATTTCTCCATTGTATTTGAAGGATATTTTCACTGGGTAGAGTATTCTTGTATGCAGATTTTTGTCCTTCAGAGTTTGGAATATTTCATTCCATTCTCTTCTAGCCTATAAGGTATCTCCTGAGAAATCTGCTGATGACCTTATGGGTGTTCATTTGTAGGTTATTTTCTTCTGCCTGACTGCCCTTAGTATTTTCTCTTTGTCATTGACTTTTGCTAGCTTCACTACTATATGCCTTGGGGTTGGTCTTCTTACATTGATAATGTTTGGAGATTTATTGGCTTCTTTCACATGAAGTTCCGACTCTCTCCCCAAGTTTGGAAAGTTCTCAGGCATTATTCATTTGAACAGGCCTTCTGCCCCCTTCTCCTTCTATTCTCCCTCTGGTATGCCTATAATCCTTATGTTGCATCTCCTACTTGACTGGGATAAATCTCAGAGAGTTTCTTCATTTCTTTTTAGTCTTAGTTCTCTCACCTCCTCTGTCTGCAGCATTTCTATATTCTTATCCTCCAAATTGTTAATTCTGTCCCCTATATTATCGACCCTACTGTTCAGAGAGTCCAGATTTTTCTTAATCTCCTCCATTGTGTTTTTCATCTCCAGTATTTCTAATTGGTTCTTCTTTATAGTATCAAGCTCTTTTGTGACACAGCTCCTGAACTCATTGAGTTGTCTATCTTAATTCTCTTTTAACTCGTTGAGTTTTTTAATAATGGTTGTTTTGAATTCATCATCATTTAGGTTATAGATGTCATTGTCTTTGGGATTGTTTTCTGGGTACTTGTCATTTTCCTTCTGTTCAGGAGATTTAATATATTTTTTCATACTGCTTGATGGCGTGGATTTGTGCCTCCGCATAGAGATAGAGTTTAGTTACTGTTTCCACTTGTTTCCACTGGTGTGGGTGGGGAGCAGCTGTTTAGACTGCACCGACCAGGAACCCTGTCAGCTGTTACTGACTGTGCCTGGGCCCCTGCTCATAATAACAGTGGTCCTGTGTGGTCCCTCCTCAGTTGTGGGGGCAATCATAAGGGGGCCTCAGGCTGCTGGTGCCTACTGTTGCATACCACCTAGACACGCTCCCTCCTTGGGGTCTGCAGCAGTGTTATGGGCTTTGCCAGCAGCTGGGAGCAGGGTCACCTATAATTGTGGCTCTGTCACTGTCAGAGCCCATAACTTCTCACTTGTCCACTATAGTTCCCAGCAGAGCTATAGGTATCTTCTGCAGTCTGAGCTTGGCTCACCTAGCTGTGCTACTTTTGCCCCAGGGCCTTTCAGCCTTGTGATTGCCAGTCGGGGCCTCTCCACACTGCTGTGCAGAGGCTTTTGCTGAGGCTGCTGTGGGAACCTGGAGTTCCCCCCGGGGCCATGGAGCCAGGCCACTGGAGCTCCACCTAGCCCAGACTACTCCCACGGAATCTCTGGGAGCCCCTTGCCCCATCTGGGACACAGCCATAATCCATGCATCCAGTGGTGGCTGGCAGGCTGCTGCCCTGCCTGGGATCCTGCTCTTCAGGAGCCTCCCAGTGCTCTGATGCTGGGAAGGGCCTCTCCACTAATGGCAAGTAGAGGCTTTCCCTGCTGCCAGTATGGGACCCTGGAGTCTCCCCCTGGGCTGTGGAGCCAGGCTTTTGGATCTCCATCCAGCCCCCAACCACACCTATGACATCTCTGGCTGCCTCTTGCATCATCTGAGGCACAGCCAGTGTCCTGAGTCTGGTGGTGACTGGCAGGCCACTGCCTTGTTGGAATTTCTGCTCTTTGGGAGCTTCCTGGCATTCTGAATGCTGGGCAGGGCCTCTCTGCTAATGGTGAGTAGGGGCTTTCCCTGCCAGCCATGTGGGAGCCTGGAGTTTCCCCCTGGGCCATGGAGCCAGGCACTGGAGCTCCACCCGGCCCCCAAGCATGCCCACAGGATCTCTGGGTGCCTCTCGCACTGTCTTGGGCACAGCCAGAGTCTGTGGGCCTGGCGGTGGCTGGTGGGCTGTTGCTTTGTTGGGAATTCTGCTCTTTGGGAGCTTCCCGGCTTTCTAAATTCTGGGTGAGGCCTCTCTGCTAATGGCGAGCAAAGGCTTTCCCTGCTGGTGGTGTGGGACCCTGGAGTTTCCCCTTCAGCTCAGGTATAATTGCGGGGGGCTTAGGTAGTGCTGAAGTCACCTGTTTCCACCATTGCTCCACCAGTTCATGCATACTCCTGCCCTTGGTGTGTGACGATGCTATGGGGGAGTCCGGTGGAAGAGAGCCTCTTGCAGGTACTAGGCTGTCTGGGGGTTGGGAGTCAGAGAGTTTTCACCTATCTCCACCTCCTCCCAGGGGGAAGTCTATCTGCCTTCCAATGTATAGCAGAACGGATCTCTCAGGAATCTTGAGATGCTATATGGATATCCTTTGTTAAGCAATGTATGCCAATTAGTTGTAGATTCGAAGGGGGAGAGACAAAGAAGGCTACTCACTCTGCTATCTTGGTCCTGCCCTCCATACTTGGTAATTTTTGATTGGATGATAAACATTATGAATTTTACCTTTGTTCCTGGATATTTTGCATTTGTATAATTATTCTTGAACTTTGTTAAGTGAGACTAGAGCAATATTTAGTTTATGGTAAGTTTATGGTTAACTTTTCTTCACTACTGAGGCAATGCATTTCTGAATAATCTAGTTGGTGTCCTGTGAATTATGAGATTTTCTATTCCAATGGGTGAGAGACCCAAACTAGTCCAGGTCCTATGTGAGTCACAGCCTTGCTTCCTCTAATATCACTAATCCTACTTGATATATTAATGATACTCAACATTTTAAAAATCTCAACTCTCCACAAGTTGAACTATACATTAAAGAATTCCCAAGTAAAATTACTAATAATACACTTTTTAATTAGAAAAGTTTGTTCATATAGAAAAATAAATATACAAAACATGGGAAGGTAAATTTGAACAAAAAAATGGGAGAAAAGTGTTCCCAGTTATTAAAATATAACACACAGCTACAATAATTACAAACTTGTGGTATTAGCCTTAGAATAGACATATCAGTGAAACTGAACACAAACCTCGAAGTAGAACATAATGTGTATGACATTTTGGAATAAAGTTAAGGTGATGTCTCAAGTTACTGCAAAAAATAAATCATTAAAAAAGTTGGTGGGGAACTGTACAGCTATCTGGAAAAAATATTCATTATATTATGGTAAATATATTTAGACAAAACTTGAAATAAAAAATATCTATCAATGTAGTTCAGGAAGCTATGGAAAAATTGTTTCACAACTTTGTCTTTTGTAATAATGATGCAAGCACAGTTTGAATTGAGAGAGGGTTTTATAACAAAATTCAACAGATGGAAAAATTAAGGACTGGGGAGAAATGAGAGGGAAAAAATAAAGTAAAAGCAGTGATTTTTTTTTGAAATTATAGCAAGGAGGAGGACCTGTGCTTTATAATTTGGGACTCTCTTCTGGTCATATGAGTATTCAAGGAAAGACATGAATGATTGAGAAAGTCCAGCATCATGTTCTCAGAAGAGCTCAGCTTCCTATGATCCAATATGTTTATGTTTGAATATTTAACTCTTCACTGATTTCTTTTATGTACAAGAGTTATCAAAACCCTAGGACTTTTGCCCTATCTAGGATGGAACAGGGTTGCGATTGGGGAAGCAGGCCTGTGTTGCAGCTGCTGCTCTGGGATGGGGCTCCAATAAATTTATTGAGTTCAGGAGGGAGAGAAAGATTTCAGTTGGGGAAGTTCTGAGAATCTGAGCCTCTATGGATGTTTTACGTGTTGACATTCTACAATCAAGTTAAGGTATATATATTTAGTTTTGCAAGAGTACAATGCTCCGATATTAGCAATGGTCATAACAACTGTAGTATTAAATAGCTCAAAGACAATTAAGAAATTTCAAATAATTAAATAGGAAAATAGATTGACAGTTAATGTAAATATTAATAGAATATGTTGGCTACATACAATTTTGGGAAGAATTCTATAGCCTGTTCTAGCTAAGAAATATTTCCAAATATTTTTAAAAAATTAAATCAAGGAGATTAATAACAGAACATGTCAAAATTCTAATCTTCATATAAAAGTTTGATTTTTAGCATTTATAACACTAGCAAAAATTACTTTTATGAGTTTTATTTTATTCTGAAATATTTAATTCGTTTAGGTCAAGGATCTTTCAAGAAAAAGCACTCTCTGGAAATTCTTCACACTGGATAATGATAAATTAAAAAAAAAGAAATACAGTGTCCACTGTGCCATCTCAAAATGTCAGCAAGAGGAAAATTCCCAAAATGTACAACAGCATATTTACAACAAAAGAATCAGACATAATAAATAACACAAAGAGTAAAAATAAAAAGATGTTACAAAAAATGTTAGCTCAGGTCATTGGCCAAGCTCACACTCAGGCAGCTGGTTGGTTTTGACAACTAGGATGGTAGCAGAAATGGCCATTTGAGGTATGAATGTAATTTTTTTCCATTCCAAGAACCCATGTGTCCTGAGTTTAGAATTTGTTAACACCAATACCAAAGATGACCAAAAGCAATCAAATTATAAGTATAAATTCAACCAAAGTGCACTTCAATCTACGAGCACATTTCATTATGGATTCTTAGGACCTAATGTGGGGAGTTCTGATGCTATATTCTCACCGGCTTATGTCCCCACACAATGTGCCCCACAGAGATGATACCAGATATCACCATGATGAGTTAATTTTACTAAAGACCACTGATATCACAGAGACCTGCCTACATACTCAGGTGTGCTAGCATCCTTCTCTGATGCCACACAGCAAGGAGAGAAATCTTGGCAATTGATAGTGCTCAGTCTTACTCCAGTAGCTGGGAGGCATAGGTTAATTTCCATTGTAGTATGTCCTTCTGAGACGCATACTCAAGAGGTCATTTTGGAAATGTTTGTGGGTACCAGAAGTGGTACCTACAGCATGCACAATCCCCAGTTAGCTTCATGAAGAGTATATTTTCCTTCCTTCCAAAGATTGTGCGTTTTTAACTTGACTCAGTGTCCTGTTTCTTAACTTTTATTTCTAGTCTTCCTTTTTTTTCTGCCCTATCCTGGGAAATTTCTTCAACATCTCAATGGAGGAATTTCCAAGACCCTTTCCAATAGTCATCATTCTCTACAAATGTCCAAACCAAATAAAAAGGAAAAATATTTTCAAAAGATAAATTTCATATATTTAATCAATTTAAATACTACAGAATTAAATATCACAATTTAAATATTTCAGAACTGTTCTAGCCTTATCACATAATTTTATTAATTTGAAGCAAGAAGAAAAAAATAGGATTCCATTCTTTATCAGTGAGATGTTAGATTAAGAAAAATAAAGGAAGAAAAATTTGTGCAATTTTATTTTTCTTTGTGATCCTATTTGCTTGTTGCTGAAGTGATTTACTGTTAGTTGCAGCTGTGGTTGTCATGTCTATGTTCACATTTTGGAAAAGTGTTTAATATTATAATTATTAATATTGTAAGAATGTCACTCTGCTTAATGTTTCATACCCCAAAGAAAATCAAAATGAAAAATAAAACAAATAAGGAGATATTGTCTCCAAGCCATATCTAGAATGTTCACCAATACTTGAGAGTAAATATTCACATATTGAAAGTGAATCTGCATATCATGACTAGATTGTAATAGTACCATCCTGCAGGTTGGACATGGTGGTAACCCATCAGTCATATCTCAAAAGGGCAGAGATGTCAGCAATGACACTGATGTAGGCAGTTAGCTCTTCAGCCTTTCACATTCCGAAGTCTAAGCTGATGAATGATTTGGGCTGAATACCAAGGCTGAAGCTGAACTTCAGAGCATCCTAATTTACAAGTCTTCTGCAAGGTACTCAAATTTGAGAAACAGTCTACACAGTAAAAAGGTACACTTAGGTACCATGTATATAAACAATGGAAATTTAGTTCTAAGAGACACATGTGAAAATGGTGGATGTGAAAGTGGTGCTGCGCCCCTGTTCTGAATGATGAGAAGAGGGAGAAGTATGATCTCAGGAAGAGGTTCTGTGTAAAGACAGAGAGTTGTCATGAACTTGTGGATTGGAGATAAAGGAAAGAGGCCTCGGTCACAGTTCTTGACTGGGCAGGGCACTGGAGACAGAGACACCTTTCAAGCTGTCTGTTGTAATATCTTCAGAGGATCTTTTATTATGTTTTGGACATTGGGTCCTGCTAGTAAGAGCCATTTTCAGTAGCTCAGTAGTAGGATTCAGCTCTGAAGCCTCTTGAAAACAAACTGTTGCTAGAAGAAGTAATCACTGGGGAGTTGATAAATGACAGTGCCTATTAGTGTGGAAGTGATTTTGGCAACAAGCACTCTGAGTAATGAAAGCATTGCATCAGCCTTGGAGACCAAGTGTCCATGTTGGCAGGAGATATTGACCACAATTGGCATGTACCTCAAGGAATGCACTTTTGTCCTTCCCTCCTTCATGAGCCAAAGGCAAATACAGTGATTCCAAGGAATCTCTATAAGTAAGGCTAATCTGAAGACTACTTCATTGTCATTGCCTCAATATAGCTTATGACCTCCAAAAATTACACTTTGGAGAAACACTTGGCGTATGTCTATAAAAGTCTATACATTAGCTAATAAATCATATTGGATTTTTTTATTAAACACTTTTTATTTTTCAGAGCAGTTTTTGGTTCACAGCAAAATTGAGAGGAAGATACAGAGATTTCCCATATACCCCCTGCCCTAACACTTGCATAACCTCCCCTATTATCAACATCCCTGACCAGTGTGATACATTTGTTACAACTGATGAACTTACATTGACACACCATAGGCACCCAAACTCCCTAGTTTACTTTAAAGTTCTCTCTTGGCGTACCTTCTATGTGTTTGGACAAATGTATAATGTCAGGTATCCATCCTTATAGTATCATGCAGGGTTTCACTGCCCTAAACATCTTCTGAGCTTCATGCATTCATCTTCCCCCCAAATCTTTATATTGGGTTTTTAAATTATGAAATAAGATGAAGATAAATCTATCTTTAATTAGGCCATCTTCTTAAATTCTTTGCTTTTAAGAGATTTCTTATAGGCTAAATTATCTGCAGACAGAGTCTGCCATTAGAAGGAACTGGGTCCCCTTGGGACTCAAGGTTCTGAAAGTTCATCTATATTTGGAGCTCTTTAACAAATCAATAAGAGAACAAACATGATACATCTCATTATCATTTTCCAAACAGAAGATCTTATTCTACTTGGCTATATTTTTGAGCCCAGGCTATATTCTAGGGAACAAAGAATTTTATAATGTCATGCAATACTCTTAACTCTTTCATTGCCATGCCACTCTTGAACCCTGCAACTTATCTTCAATTAATGTAGGTATGTAGGAGTAGATGGAAATCTTTTTATAAATATGCTTCTCTTTAATATAAGCATAGTCATAAACCTCATATCTAACTTTCTAGATCACATATGTTAATGATAATTGATAAATAAAGGGGTGTCTTCCTGCCTCAAAGAAACTCTTTTCCTTTCACAGGACGTGAGTCTATTTTAGCGTACAAAATTTTTATTCCCAGTGTGACATAGATAAAGTGGCTGAGAATTGACATTTTTAAATTTATGTTAAAAAATATAAACCCAGGTTGTTTTGTGTATTACAAATTTATTCATGTTCTTAATTAAAACAGTAACAACAGTACAGAACATTCATCTACTTAATCCTTCACTCATCATGTATAGTTTTATGATATGTTTGTAAATATTCCACTCCTCTCCTTTTTTGGTTTAGACTAAAATTCCCGGACTCCTTGTGGAAATATATTACATTATCTTTTAAAGTTGAATATTGCCACATCCTGCAACATTTCAATTACATTTCTAGAGGACATGGTTAAAAATGTTCATAATTACTATTCATAGTAGTGAAATACTAATTGAGAGGATAATGGATGAAAAAATTTTGAAATTATCACGGAATAGAGTATATATAGAAGTGAAAATGAATCTACAACTATATTCAACAACTGATATAAAAGTTAGTAGCATTAAAGTGGATGAAAAAATAAAAACAACTCCTAGAAGTCTGCAGATAGTACGCTAAGTTCAGAACCAGGAAAAACTAAAAAGATACGTATGTGATAAAGATATTCTGTTTTTAGGAAGCAAGATAATTGCGCAATTAAAAGATCAGGAAATTGGTTATCTTTAAGGTGAGGCAGGGGGCAGGATATGGAAAAGGTTAAAAATTGATTTAATTATTGGTAATGGTAGGTAGATACCATATTGGGATAGTAGTAAGCTTACAAATATTCATTATATTATTTAAATAAATGTAAAAGGCAATAATATAAAATGAATCAAATAAAATACAGTAAAAATGTTTGGAAATGAGTGAATTCTACATTTGGAATTCTATTATAAGAATCACTTTCTTCTGCTTGTCTGTTGCCTCTGCTTCATTTTGTGTTGGTTCCATTTTCTACACGGCTTTCTCCACTCATGGTAAGATTACGAAGAGTTCCACATCTGTACTCTCAGAAACTCTATTAGGAAAAAAAAAAGACTTTTCTCAATAGTTCAAGAAAAGTACTGAGATTGCATCTTATTTGCCAATAGATACATGACCCAATCATTACAACCTGGGGAAATGCTTTCTGATTGACCACACAAGAATGATACCCATCTTTGGGAGATAGCACTGCTCATACCTTATGTAATGAAAAGGGAGAAATTGTGGTTTCTCAGAAGAAAATCAACTTGCAGTTACTCCAAGAAGTAAAATGGACTTGTGTCCAGCAAAAACAATCAATTCAAGGCCTATAAGATAGTTTTTTGTAACTCATCTTTAGCATCCTTATGATGAAGGCAGGATAAATCTACAGAAGTATTTAGATATTTTTATAGCAAAACAAATATACACCAAAGGTTGAATACATCCTTCTTTGAGGGCTGTACTCCACACTACAGCATGAGAAATATCATACTCCATTATAAGAACAACCTGACATTTTCAGTGTCCCAGCAGATGTCTCCCAGGGCTGTTGATTCTAAATGGTTTTGAGGCACATAAATGAAAGGGATTCCTAAAGGAGTATTTGTTGTGTCCCAAGACCTGACCTCACATCTACCTCTGTCCTAAATTAGTGGTTTTACTGTAGTTCAGAGAGAATCTCAACCTATTTCTTTAACCATTACATAGGTAATTTTTCAGAAAAGGTAATTTCAAATTATTTTCAATTAGGCTTGAATTGTTTTAATCATTCATTCACCTAGTAAACAATTGATAATTTGAAGCACAATGTGAACTGTTGTTTATAAATATTTGCTATTGTAGATATGCTGGAGAACAGGATAGTCATGAACCCTACCCTCAATGACTATCTAAAATTTCCAGAACTCAGTAAGAGTTTGAAGAATAAAATAGGATTTTTTTCCTGGTTTCTGGTCTTTATGCAACATTTTCCTATTTTTAATTTCTCAATGATCGATCATTTCATTCAGGATGTTCATGTATCTGAGTTTTAGACACTAGTACTCATGTGGCCTTCTTATGCAGAAGATTCACTCATTTTTTCCTGAAAGCCTAATCCTTTGGATTTCAAATCACTGTGCTTTCATGATTTTACTCATGATCCTTTAAGCATGCTTATTAAGAGTCTTCAGAAATTCTTTTAAATGTTCATGAAACTCTACATTTTGTCATTTACTCACTTCTCCAAACTATCTATTTTCTTTGGGTGACCTCACTCAATCTCATGATTTAAACTATCATTTACCAGTAATGATTTCACAATCTAGTTCTACAGCCCTAACTTGAGATTCACAATTTTAAAAAAAGCCAAATGTCTACTGAGCATTTTCCCTTGTATATCCTATGACTACCAGACCCTGTCATCATTGCCCTAATATTCTAAACTCCCCAAGCTGAGATACCACTGCTAGCCATTAGAAATTTTTTTCATCCTCATCACTGTCTAGTACTACCAGGTTTTCAATTTGGGCTGGTGTCACGAAAATGTGTGGAAAGAAGACAAACCATGGAAAAAGAGAGTGATTAGATCTCCATATTGAACTTATTAAATATGCAATTGAGCAAGCTGCTTAACTTCTGTGAGTTTTAGTTTTTTTATATGAAATGTCATTGTTAAGACCTACCTCATTGAATAGTTATGTAAATGAAATGATATAACTTATGTAGGGTGATAAATAGAGTCTAATACACAAAATGTATTCAATAAATATTTGGTGAAGTAACAGTGTTTCAATAAAGTGTATTCCAAAATAAGTGTCTGTTTACTAACATTAATTAGAAAAACACATAGAATTGAATTAAAAAAATATGAGATATCCAATCAATGCTCAGTATGCATATTAATTCTCAGTATAAATCTGTTGTTCCTTCATGAAGGATGGCTATAGCACACAGAATAGAACTTCTCATTGCGGGACACCATACTGCCTTCCCTGGGTTGTACTTGCAGATAAATTACAAGAGCTAGGAAAGCGTCTCTCCTAATGCACAGAGGGGTAATTTAGGGAACTAGGTGGGAGCAGAGTAGTTTCCTGCTGATCTACTTCCTCTTCCACCAAAGAAACTGTTTTTCTTCTTCCTCTTCTCTATCACCCTCTCTGCCATCCATTTATGTTTTCCTCTTCTTCCCCTGATATCTTCGGTCAGCCTAACACACATAATACCTCTAAACCCTTGTTTGTATTTGGATACCGAGTATGAGGAGGGTTCACTTTCTCTTTTGTGGGCTAAATAGACAAATCAAAGTTAAATTTAATACAGCATTTGGGATGCTTCTGATTAGCAAAGAAAAGGAAACTTTAGGGCATACTACTCTCTAGGATGCTTATATTTTACATCATTATGTCAAAATATTCCCTCAGGAATTAAAACGGGGAATTTTTCTCCCAGTATTCTGTGGGATGGCTGCTTTCAAAAAGGGATGGAAAGACTTGACACTACTCTGGAGTATTCTAACAGGTAAGTGACAGGTTATTTACATCTTTGTACCCAGAAAGGCATCATTACAGAATAATGCAAATTAGTTTTTAAATATATTTTATGTGTGTTTATATTGCTCCTACTTCTTCTGATAAAGGAACAGATAAAAGAATAATGTTTTTAAAAAATTTACTCTTAATATAGTAAATAAATAGAATGAAATATAAGCTTTAGAATAAACAGGTCTTTTGAACTCAACAAATATGTTATGTGCACAAAGTACGTGAAAAGCCACCATTGTTGTGTGTGGATAAAAGGAGGAATTCCATGCCCCAAGGTTTACCTCAGATTCTTGAGATGGCAGAGTAAAAATGTTCACAAATGCTTCTCATGTAAGGTAGCTGAGCAAGATAAGTCCTCACTATGGGCATGAAAAGTTAGAAAAGATTATGCCTGATTAGAGCTTAGAGAAAAGGTTAGTAGAGGTAGTGACCTTCACATAGCTTCTGCAGAATGTCATCTCCAAGTGACAGCTTTAAATATAATGTTGTTTGTTACAGTATAGAATTACTAATCTCTGCATGTTTCTAAAATGACATCATAAGAACAGAATTTGCAGTTTACGTGCATCTCAGATTTAGTTTGAAAAACTGAATAACCGCTACTCATGGAAAATTCAGAAATGACAATGTGGAGGCTAAAAACTATGTAATGAAGGATAAAGGTAATGTCCCATATGTGTGGGAGGGGAGCTTTTTATCATTCTTTAATTTGGTCTTTTGAGGGATAAAGAATCTTGGGTCAACCTGTTAACCTTCCAGCAGTAAATGGTGAATTTTGCGTATACATAAAATGAGATTCTCCCAAAGATAGAATTCTAGTGTAACAAAATCAGCGAGGGTTGAGTAGTTTAAGAGAGAGTTGTTAAGGAGAGTAAAGATTCTTACTGTGGCCTCTGCAATAAAACAGATAGGATAGGTTAGAAAGATCCACCTAAAACTCTATTCCACCCTCATCTATTTTCCACCTTTATCTCTCTGCTTTTTTTTCAGCTCTTTTCTGTTACCTCCACATCCAACACATTGTTTATTATTGTTTTGACAAATTTAGCCATTCTAAGTTTGGCTAAACTTGTTTCAGGTAAGTACAACAGTTATTAAGATGTGCTATTTTATTAGTGTTGTCTTCAGATCATTGTTACCCATTTTTTGTGTCAGATTCCTTTGAGAACCTGATGAAAGGTGTTAACATACCTCTGGAAAAAAATCTACATATGATCATCCACAAAGACATGAACAAAAACATAATCAATATCAGGAGGATATGACACATGTCAAGGCTCTCCTCGTATTCTGTAAGGGCCAAGGATTCATGATAAAAAAAATAGTTAAATGCTAAGATGATCATTTTTGTGGGTATCAGGGTCTCAAATCTTGCATGGCCATGTGGTGCTGTTCAGACTACACCATCTTCTACTCCAGATTGTGGAGATGATTTACTAAGTTATTTAAAATTCATTTCAGTTTTTTTTTCTGAATTTATAAATTGGGAGTATGTTTGTCTACCATGCATAATAGATAGAAGGCCACAGAAGATTAATGATGTGAATGCATTTTGTAACCAGAATAGCACTAAACCAATCAGATAAATATATTAAGAAGTAATTGAGAAGATTCAATTTAAAAACATTTACTCAGCACCTACATTGTACAAGGCATTGAGTTTTGAACTGTGGAGAATAAAATCTGAGAATACATAATTTTCAAAGATTTTTATTCCAAAAAGGATGCTAAAGAGAGAGCACATATAAGTGAGTTTAACTAATATTATAAGAAAAGCTATCAAAGAAGCCCTTAGGGAACTGGAGAGAGAATTTCTTTTATCATAAAGCAGTCACTGAAGGCCACCAGAGAAGGTTTCTTAGCAGTTGGGTCCTGGAGTTTTGGGACAGTTGAAGTAGTTAGAAATGAAGTGACATTCTAAGAAGGAAGGAGACTATTGATTGAACTGCTGACTAAATATTTATGAGAACTCATAATTATTAATAAATTAATGAAAATATATTTATTTATAATTCTTAATTTATCTTAAACAATATATGTGCAGATGTATAAATAAACTTGTTCCTACGGCAAGCCCCATGACCAAGGGATTAAAGTTCCACGTACTCCACTTCAGTAGCCCAGGTTTGTGGGTTTGGATCCTGGACCTGGACCTATTCTATTCATCAGCCATGCTGTGGAAGCATTGCATATATAAAAATAGAGGAACACTGGCACACATGTTAGCTCAAGGTCAATCTTCCTCAAACAAAAAATGATACCTCTACCATTGGCAACAGATGTTAGCTCAGGGTAAATATTACTTAGCAAAACAATAAAATAAAATAAACTTGTTCTATAAATGAACATTCTAATGGGGTTGATAGCACAAATCAAAAGTCATACACTCAAAGTAGTGGCCACAATTATGGGACTTAATTTCAAGTACAAATATTTCATGATTGATCACTCTTTCAAGTTAAGAATGAAAGAATGAGCTTATTGTTTTGATTAAGATACTAAGGATCAGTTTCCTCATAGTTGAAGGTCTTTGCCAAAAGTTTCATAGCGCAAAGAGAGTTTTTTAAAAATCTGGTATCCTAATATAAATTACTTAATCAGACACTTTCCTGAGAGTAGTTTTTTATTTGGAGGAACATAAGGTATATTTCAAGTGGGCTCAGGAGAAGAAAGTTTACCAACCGAGAGGAAAAGATGTACAAGGGAAATTTGCATCTGTTTAGTCTATCATAGTTGTGCTTTGGCCACTTACAACTTTCAAGACAGTGTATTGAAGGATTGAAGAGGAACACAATGAGATACGTAAGCCTTCCAAATTTTTTACTTGTATATAGTCCCTTTCAAAATTATCTTGAAAAGAATGATGTAGATAAAAAGTTTTCTTCTTAGAAGTGAAGGCAGTGATAGTATTACTTTCTAAGTTTGAAAAAAGAGAAATATTCATTGAAATAAATTAAATTTCAAAGTTAAATCATCAGTGACTTAGCCAGGACAGAAATAAATTGAATGAAGTCAGTTACTGACTGCCCACTACTCCTGTTGTCTAAAATTATATCTCCTTCCCTCCTCTGAATCACTGGTTTGTTACAAGAACAAAGGAGTTTTCAGGTGCTTGGATAATACAAACTCTACTAGAGATTACAACCATCATCTGATCCTTTGTGAACTGCGTGGTGTCCTCCCAAAATCATTTCAGATGTAAATTGTTTAAGTTAAATGCTTGAATTATGAAAACAAGAACTGTTGAGTTATAACACCCCCCTTTCATTTATATGCAACCTTAGGGACTTTGGGTCCTCTAAGGGGTGTCTTTCAGAAATGGGAAAAAGAAAAAAGTAGAAATAAGGATATTTGAGTTATTGCCAACTGTTAAGGAATATTCACTTCTCTACATTAGTATATATTAAATACTAAATATCATAAGAGCACCACAAGGTAACATCATGTTTTTTAGAGGATATATGTACTTCCTGTTTCTCTTTTCAAGCTCTAATATCTGGAAATTAGCATCCAGTGAGGGGAAGCATAATATATATTAAAAAATAGACATTTCTAGAATTATGTGTAACAAATATACAATGATAAATATATGTGTAAAGAAGATATTATTTATGCATAGGGGGTGGGGTATAATTTTCCGTTTATATTATGAACTTCCAAAAGTAGTCAGATATATCCAAAATCCCAAGTGATACACCATCCAAGCATGGATGCCAATTTATTAAATATGGAAAAATAATGAAATTAATAATAAAATGGAGCCACATTACAAACTGTGGAACAAAGTGTTGAGGTGAGTTACTAAGAAGCAACAGCTAAAATGCCCATGATAAGGAACATTTATTTTTGTTAAAATATTCCATAACATCGTATATCATACTATGTGTTACACATACCACCATGAATTAATTCCCTTATTTTTTGCAGGTGAACCATTTCACACTCCTTCTTCTCATTCAAGAAATCATGCAGCTGAATAATAATGTGACTGAGTTCATTCTGCTTGGGTTAACCCAGGAACCTGTTAGGAAGAAAATAGTGTTTGTCACTTTCTTACTTATCTATTTGGGGACTTTGCTGGGTAACTTTCTGATTATTGCTACCATCAAGACCAGTCGGGCACTTGGAAGTCCAATGTACTTCTTCCTTTTCCACTTAGCTTTATCTGATACCTTCCTCTCTATATCCATAGGCCCTAGAATGATTGTGGATGCCCTTTTGAAGAAGACCACTATCTCTTTCAATGAGTGCATGATCCAAGTCTTTTCATCACATTTCTTTGGCTGCCTGGAGATCTTCATCCTAATTATCATGGCTGTTGACCGCTATGTGGCCATCTGTAAGCCCCTACACTACACGATCATCATGAGCCATCAAGTCTGTGGTGCATTGGGGGTTGTGGCTTGGGTGGGGTCCTGTGTACATTCTTCAGCTCAGATTTTTCTGGCCTTGAATTTCCCCTTCTGTGGTCCCAATGTGATTGATCACTATTTCTGTGACTTGCAGCCTTTGTTGAAATTTGCCTGTGCAGACACCTATGTGGTCAATCTACTCTTGGTGTCCAACAGTGGGGCCATTTGTACAGTGAGTTTTGTCATGGTGATGTTCTCCTATGTTATCATCTTGCGTTCTCTGATAAACCACAGTGCTGAAGGGAGGAAAAAAGCCCTCTCGACCTGCATTTCTCATATCATCGTGGTCATCTTGTTCTTCGGTCCTTGTATATTTATATACACACAGCCTGCAACACCTTCT
Source organism: Equus caballus (assembly GCF_041296265.1). Lineage (NCBI taxonomy): Eukaryota > Metazoa > Chordata > Mammalia > Perissodactyla > Equidae > Equus > Equus caballus. Next base: position 9,264,158 of record NC_091704.1, read on the forward strand.
CCATGGACAAGATGATAGCTGTGTTTTATACAATTGGAACACCTTTGTTCAATCCTCTGATTTATACACTGAGAAATGCAGAAGTGAAAAATGCCATGAGGAAAGTATGGAACATGAAGTTGATCTCAGGTGACAAATGATGAATAGAAGTTTCAAATTTTCTTTATAATTAGGATTGATCAAAAAAGTCCATAGAGAACATCATCCTCTTATTGTAGAGTTAACATAATCCTAAAGTGGGACATAAGAATTAGTTTCTCCAAGAAGATAGGCAATATGAACTCATATACTGATTAGCATTGAGTCAGTTTTACATAGAAATAGAGGCAGCCCCAGCTAGAAACAGTCATGTAAGACACATGCTTTACTCTGCCTCTCTTGCCTGCCTAATATCACTGTGTTTTGATCTAGTATTTTCTCTGCCTTTCCTCATATTGAGTCTTTGTGTTCTCTATTTATACTTACACTTCTACATGCTTATATCCACAGCCTGGCAAGGTTTCCTCCAAACTGTTCATTTATTAAGTACTGTGGGATCATAGTGTCTGATCATGGACCTTCAACTTTGTTGCACTTCCTGACTCAAAGAAAGCACCAGATTTAAATAATTATAGAAGCTTCATGTTGCAAAGGACAAGACATGTAATGTAGATAATCTCTCTTCTATGTGCTGTGGTTATACTTTGAATTATTATCATATGTTACTTAGGTCCTTCTAGAAGAATGACAGAACACTGTGAGAGCATTCACCCTTCTGAAGGAGTCTTTTTTATCTTAGGAAGGTTCTCATTATTTAGGTTATACTCAATATTATTCTGTTTGTAAAAATTACTTTTTGCTCCTAAAATGATCCATTCTAATTTTGGGAAAGTTTTAAGTTTTCTCTTGAATCATGCCAATTATAATAATTTGTTCATAAGATTAGGCTCTTATGATTATGGAATAGATGGCCCAATTTAATATGGATATATTTATATGGCCTAGAAGAGTATATGCAGTTGATAATAGGGAACATGAAAATAAGAATTGATTAAAGAAAGAATATTGTAACCCAGAGGAGGATTTTTAGGCTTTGGAGCAGAAGAGTTACATCACTGATATGAATAATTTTAGTTAGATTTAATATAATCCAGAAAAGAGAGTAATCTGAATGAGACTGAGATATTTGAATGAAAATTATGTTTACGCAATGGAGATGGATATCACCATTTGTCACCCTTCATCAACACCACAGACATTGTATGAACCCTAAGAATCTTCTGATTTCAATTTCTCTTCTTATTTGTATTTTTATCCATAGAGAAAATTCAATGAGTATTTTTGTTTATTTGGAACTTCTACCTTTATTTATAAATTACTTAATTATACTAAGATTACTAGTTTTATATTAATTTTATTGTACCAGGAACTTTAGAATTTCTTTAGCTTGAGAAAATGATCTATTTCTCCATGTGGGAATGTAAAACTGTGAATTCCACAATAAACTCTAGTGACATATATACATCACTTTTTTCATATTCTATGAATTTCAAGGCTCCTTCATCTCAAGGATTTATTATTGATCACAGCTGCTGGAGTTTGGTTCTGCTCTTGTAAGCTTTGCAAAATAGTCAATTCCACTTGGCATAGTTTTAGCTGACGTCTTCTTCTATTTCAAGACAAAGTAATTATGAAAAGGGGTGTGTATTGGATCCAATTTAGGTGCCTCTGCAGATACACTCTATCTAATATGTCTGATGGACCTACTTTTAACACAGAGCTTCCATGCCCACTGTTGATGCATCTCCTGCCCACAGAGATTATGGTCTAATTTTTGTCCAGGATTTTATAATAAAGATGATAGAACGGTAAAGATGACTGAATATGCAACCTCACTAGGAATTTTTTGTTGAAGTCAGTATTCTGATAAGAAAAGAGTGGGACTCTGAGATCTAGACAGACATAATTGTGCAGGGAAGGGTGAAAACCATGAACTCACAAATTATCTTGCACCCTCCTGATTATCATAAGTAGCTTCCTCTCCATTGAAAGAGAGGAAAGAACAGTCTTCCTTAACCTAGACACCATGCCATTACCTTATTTGAACAAGTTGTCATGCAATGGTATTTGCTTTCCTCGTGGGCTTCCTCCTATACCCCTTATTGCTTCCTACCAACTAACCAGGGGGAAGCTGCAAGAAAGTCTAAGCAAGAATGTGCATTCTTGCTCTAGGAGAAAATGAAATGCATGAGAAAATCGCAGAACTTTGCTGCTAAGTACAAGTGTGAACCATGGGAGCACTTTATTATGGGAGATGTTAACACAGAATGGTAAAATATAAATCTTGAATTGAGCTCTATCCAATGGGGCTTTTTATGTAGACTCACATTATTGGAAATGCCTTGTCAAGTAACTATGTTGTTTGCTTTACTCACAGAACTATTTGTTAGATCTGTGGGAAAGAACTACAATACAGAGTTCCTAAAAGTATAAAAGACCCAATGGTTGACTTTTTTTAATCTTAGGTATTGACAGTATCTTAAATATCTGTACAATTCTTTGGTGTGGAAGCTTAGGAGTGAATATGATTTGAACTTAATTCATATTCAGAAGACCCTAAAGTAAATTTCTTGAAGAAATTAATTCCCAAAGTTTCTAGGTGGGAAATTTTTGAAGTGTGTCATCAGTATATCCATATTCAAGTGGAGATAAAACAAACTCAACTAAAAAATTGTGGGCTGACTAACAATGACAACTGTGGATTAAACATAGGTTATGTTTATTTGTTTATTTATTTTTATCTTTTTTACCATTCTTTGAAATATTTCTTACTAGTATTCTTAAAGACTTCTCTACATTCATTACAGAATGGTAAAACTTCCATTCACCAATATAACACTGTTCTCAATGCATTTTTTAAATTCTTTCTTTTCTAAAGGAATCATATTATAATATATAAATGTACCAACTTAACGTATGCACCTTAAATTTACACCACGTTATATATCAGATATATTTCATCTAAAAAAAAGCACAGGTTCTTTGTAAAAGGGCTGTTGTGTAGATTAATCTTGACTCAAATTTTGGTGGAACTAAAGTAAGCTTGATGGGCAGAGGAAGGAATCATATGTAAAATTCCCTAAATAAAAATTTGTTGACTTTAATCAGCCATACGAAATGATGAAATTCAGCCATTTTGTGACAACATGGATGGATCTTGAGGGTATTATGCTGAGTGAAGTAAGTCCGAGGGTGAAAGTCAAATTCCACATGATCCCACTCATAAGTATAAGGTAAAAACAACGACAAGCAAACACATAGCATTGGAGATTGGATTGGTGGTTACCATGGGGGAAGGAGGGAGGGCAAAAGGGGTAATTAGGTTCACATGTGAGGGGATGGAATATAATTGGTTTTCGGGTGGTGAACATGATGTAATCTACACAGAATTTTTAAATATATTATGATGTACATCCACAAAGAAATAAATAAATACGGAAAAATTTAGGTGTTAATCACTATAAACTTCCCTCTTACCAATACTTTTGGGACATCCCATAATTCTTGGTATGTTATGTTTTCATTTTAATTTGTCTTAGACATTTTCCAGTTTCCCTTTGATTTCCTCTTTTGCTCAATGGTTATTCAAGAGTGTTTTATTTTAATTTCAATGAATTTGTGAATTTTTCTCTTTTCTCTTGTTATTGATTTCTTGTTTCACTCCACTGTGCTCAGAAAAGATATTTGGAATGATTTCAATCTTCTTAAGTTTGTTAAGACTTATTTCGTGCCCTAACATATGGTCTATCATGAAGAAAATTCTGTGTGCTCTTTAAAAGAATATGTGTATTGCTGCTGTTGGTGGAATGTTCTGGATGTGTCTGTTAGGTTCATCTCACCAATAGTGTTGTTCTAGTTTGTTGTTTCCTTATTGATTTTCTGTTTAAATGTTCTGTCCATTTTTGTAAGTGGGATACCAATATCTTCTATTGTTGTTGTATTCCTGTTTATTTATCCCTTTAGTTCCATCAATATTCACTTTGTGTATTTTGATGCTATGATTTCGGATGCATATATATTTATATTTGTCATAAGTTCCTATGGAAATGACTCTTTGTCATTTGTAATGACTTTGTCTCTTTTGCCTATTTTATATTTGATAATAGTTTAGTCATCCTGCCCTCTACTGGTTAGCAATTACATGGAATATCTTACTCCATCATTTCATTTTCAGTCTATGAGTGTTCTTAAATTTAAAATAGGTCTCCTGTAGATAGCATATAGTTAGATTTTTTAAAAAAAAATTTTAACAGTGTGGAGCTTCCTCAAAACATTAAAAGTAGAACTACCATATGATCCAGCAATTCCACTTCTTGATATTTATCCAAAAAAAGCAAAAACGCTAATTCAAAATGATATATGCACCTACATGTTCATTGCAGCATTATTTACAATAGCCAAGATATGGAAACAACATAAGCGGTTGAAGGGATAAAGAAGATGTGGCATATATATACACATATATGCAAATATATGCAAATTATCCACGACCAATGACATCATTTAAGTTAATGCTTGCATTTATATAATAATATCACAATTAAGGGTTGTTTTCACACAGAAAACACATCTTATATATATTCATTAATGGTATTTACATAGCATAGAAGAGTAAACTGTAAAAAACTTGGGGATATAACTATGTGGCTTAATAATATATACTTCTATTACATAATAAATTAGTATAAATAATTCAAATAAAATATTTTAAATCATGGTGATATGTCAAATTTTCCCTTGTGAATATAACTTTTTAAAATAGACTTTATTTTTTAGTGCAGTTTTAGGCTTACAGAAAAGTTTCAAAAAAGTACAGCGAGTTCCCACATATCTTCTCTGTCGCCCTCAGCTTCCCCATTTACTGACATATTGCATCAGTTTGCTACATTTGTTACATTGGTAAACCAATATTGTCACACTTGTACTAAAGTTCATAGTTTACGTTAGGGCTTACACTTTGTATTGTACAGTTTTATGGGGTTTGGGTTATTCATTATGTCATGTTTCCATCATTCCAGTATCATAAATATTTGTTCTCCTTCACTAAAAATGACTTGTCCTCCATCTATTCATCTCTTCTCCTCTCTCATTGAATCCCTAGCAATGACTGGTTTTTTACAGTTCCCACATTTTGCCTTTTTCAGAAAGGAAATTTATAATTCACAACTGTCATGTAAATATTGCCATTTTGAAACATAAATATCCTTCTTAAGGTTATCTCATTCATTATTTTATTCTATTAATATTTTAAAATTCAGTAACATCAATTGATTACTCTCTCTACTTGTAGACCACATTAATATATCACACTTAATTTGGGCCAGCTATGCTACAATTAATTCGCATGATTCAAAAGAAAACTTAATACCACCACCTGCCCCAAAGAAAGAAGCAAGTTGAGAGTATAAAGTAGATTTTACCAAAAGAATGCTATTCTGAGTACAAAAACCAACAGTCACAGCCTTCCTAAGATCCAAGACCTACCTCAGGAAGGTGCATTTTCTCAGTTTGAGAAAGATCTAAGTAAACACAAGCTTAGAATTTTCAGTAAATGCTCAAGAATTGGAAAGAGGATTACTAGATTTTATCTTGTTCCTTACTATATGGACTTTTTACAGTTACTTGAATCTGATACTTTCTGCTGAATCAGGAAGAACAATTAAGTTGAAGGTCGATGATCAAATGTGTTGAGACAGAAGTGTCTAATAAATGAAACCCTTTGGAAGAGGTAAAAGTAGCTAGGCTGTAGAGATAAGCATGGGGAGGAGGGTAATCTAGAAGCAGGAAGCATCAGTAGTCAACATGATGAAGAACAGGAAAAACACTAGATAAAAACCATAGGTGACACTGGGAAGGCAGAAGTCAGAGAAACAGCAGTGAACCTCTAAGGCAATGGGCCTTCCATACCAGACTATACGTGGTGCTGTCACATCCCCTTCATATATTTTACTCGATACTAATCAGCTTATGTGTTCACATTCTTTATTTTCCTGAAGGAAGTAACTCTCATGCCCCAAGTTAGGATTGTAATAACTCCACAATAAGAATATCATATTCTCTATGAACTGCTAGGTCAATCCAAACTATTAAGAGAAATTAAAACTACCATTCTTCTTTTGGCATCTGAGACCAACTTCTTGTTCCACAACTTTCTCATTGCATTTTTCACTTTTTCATTTCTCAGTGTACAAATTAGAAGGTTGAACAAAGCTTTTCCAATTGACAGGTGTCATCTTGTCCATGCAGAAGGTGTTTGCAGGGTATGTTTATATAAATATATAAGGACCAAAGAACACGATGACCACTGTGATGTGGGAGATACAGGTGGAGAAGGCTTTTCTTATTCTTTCAGCACTGTGGTTTCTCAGAGAATGCAAAATGATAACATAGGAGAACATCACCATGACAAAACTCACTATACAGATGGCTTCACCATTGGACACTAAGAGTAGATTTACCACGTAGGTGTCTGTACAGGTAGGTTTCATAGTGATCAATCACATTGGGACCACAAAAAGGTAAACTCAAAGTCATAAAAATCTGAGCTGAAGAATGTATACAGGACTCCCCCCAGGCCACAGCCACTAGTAAACCACAGACTTGATAACTCGTCTTAGTTGTGTAGCACAGGGACTTACAGTTGGCTACAGAGTGGTAAAAAGCCATGAGGATTAGGATAAATATCTCTAGGCTACCAAAGTAATGCCTTAAAAAGACATGGATCATGCACTCACTGAAAGAGATAGTGGTCTTCTTCAAAAGGTCAGCCACAATCATTCTAGAGGATATGGACATAGAGCAGCAGGTGCCAGATAAGGAGAAGTGGAAAAGGAAGAAGTACACTGGACTTCCATGTGCCTAGCTGGTCTAATAATCAAGTTATCTAACAATGTACCCAAATAGAAAATCAAAAAAGTGACAAACTATTTTTTTTCCTTACAGGATCCTTAATTTACCCAAGCAGAATGAACTCAATAACATTATTGTTCAGCTGAATGATTTCATGAATGAGAAGAAGGGATGAATGTGAACTAAATTGTGTGAAAAAAAAAAGGAATTAACATAAGTTTTGCCATGAGATATTATGGGATAGTTAAAGCAAGTTAATTCTTGGTACTATGGGAAATCATGGAATATTTTAAGCAAAATTAAATACTCTTCATGAAGTACATTCTGACAGATTTCTCAACATCTCTTCCATACCTTGTTCCTAAATTTTTAATGACCAGTTCAGTGGGCACATTGAGTCTCAAATAAACTTGTGGATGTGATACTTTTCCTACAGTACTCTTCAAATGCAACCCTTTTTTAGCTTTGACATTATGCTGACTAATTTTGCCAATTTAATACACACAAAATTAAGAGCTAACCCTCATTTTATTATTTTCTTCAGTTTTCCCTCTTTCTTTTAACTGCTGCCAATCCTCCTCTTTTTGCTGAGGAACACTGGCCTTAAGCTAACATTCTTGCCCATATTCCTCTATTTTCCATGTGGGATGCCTACCACAGCATGGCTTGCCAAGTGGTGCCATGTCTGTACCCAGGATCCAAACCGGCAAATGCCAGGCCACCAAAGCGGAATGTGTGCACTTAACCGCTGTGCCACTGGGGCCGGACCCTTCAGTTTTCTATTTCAGTCAGTCTTGGAGCCCATGTTTTGCATGGTGCATCACTTGGCATTTAGGATATACATGACTGCCCTTGTAGGTTCAAGAATAATAATAAACAATGCACATACCACTCCCAACAAGATAAAGAATGTGTTCTTTATATAGTCCTTTATACAACATTGTTACAAACATTTATACAAATAATATATTTTCTAGAAACACATAATGTTCTCCACTTGTCTGCACATTATATCCCAGATATTCCACTTGAATGGAGAAACAGGTAACACTTATAGTCTTTGAATAATCTACTGCAAACTTTAAGCACTATTATGATATTAGTTCTTGGCAAATACTAATAGACAGAAATGAACGCTCTTTAATTGTTAATATATCAAATATCCCCATTTTTATCTGTCTTTCATCAGTTTCTGAAAAGCGCCCCTTAGAGCTCCTGAAGTGACACTCCTAAATTAAAGAAGGGATATTACTTAATAGTTTGTTGTCACAATTCAAGTTTTTAGCTTAAGCATCATAAACCTAGAGTGGTTGTGTGTTTGGGCATAACCAAGCAAATGGTTTAGGACCAAATCTTGACTGTAACCACCCAAACCCCACCTTCATGAAACAATGAAATGGAGTAGAGAAGAAGAAATGGCAGGGAGATGTGGCTTTAGAAAGAGGGATATTAGATCGTCAGTAACTGATTTATTTATTTTTTTATTTCTGTCTTAGCAAAGTCAACGATTCTTAAATGTGGACATGTCACTTCTTTCAATGAAGATTTCTTTTTTTTTTCAAATATGAAAACAAATATTATCATTGCCGTTATTTCCAAGACCAAAGTCTTTCTCCAGATATTCCCTGCCAAGTTGATATTGGACAAGACACTGTATGAAAGTAAAAATATAAACTGAAATAAAGTACATTTAAATATAATCTGGAAGACTTACTTATCCTATTGTCTCTCTCCCCAATCTCACCCAAAACTTCAATATATTGCCTTGTAAGTTGTGAGTTGACCAATGCTCAACCTGTGATAGACTAACACAATCATAGTTATATATTTTTCCCTCTTTTAGTATATTTTCTTCTCAATAAACCTGAAATTTCTCTCATCTTCCTCCAAATCAAAAACAACTTTTGGGAATAGGCCTGATGAGGTTATTCACTTTGGAGTGTCAACAATAAAAAAAAAATAAAAGTCCTCTTGGACTTTGTGATCCAGGACAAACATCTGAAACTATAAGAGAAATGAGTCTTGGCATCATAACCATTACAATGAGTTTATCATTTCCTTTGTTCACTGAGTGATGTGTCCTATAATATTAGCATTTGAAACTGTGGTAGGCATTGGAAGCAAGATGATGTGAAATTCTCTCATGCTCTATTCAGTCAGTGATTTTGGCCACACACTAGAGAGTGTAGTTTTTGGTATGGATGTTATCAATTCTATTAACCTGTCTGTTTCCAGGATAAATTTAATTCTTTCTTACATTTGGACATATATACTTAAAATGACATATAATATTTTATAATATTTTATTCATTTATAATTTATATTTATATAATACATACAATAATTATAAATTATTTTAGTTATAAGTTATTTTATTTATTTATAATATAGTTATAAATAATAATTATATTTAATTTGTTTAACAATAATTGTGGGTCTTTATCAAATATTTAATCAATAGTTTCTTGATGACATTAAAAGTCTAGACCCAAATCTGCAACCACAGTGCTCAATTCCATCATTTCATGTTCTAAACAATTTAGACTACTTTAGTCATATATTTATTAATTTCTCTGAGAAATATTCTCTGTGGCCTCAAGCATACTTCAGGGAATCTCCTCCTGTGTTAAACAAAGGAATTTTAATCTATTTAGTAACCTATAATAACCTCTGATCTAGAAAAAGGACAATATAGTTCTCAAATCAACAAATATTTATTGGATTCTGTGTATAAACAGGGTATGTTCACCATGCAATGGGGCTATACTAAGATTAGTAAATATAACAGGTGTGATCTCTGTAATAGAAGTAATGTACTAGCCAAGGATTTAAAATAACTAGTAGCAGCAACTCACATATAATATAAAGGAAAATTGACAAAGATGTTATCTCAGGACAAATCCTCCTCAGGAAAAAACATAAATAAAAATAAAATACACAAATAGTTGTACAGTATGCAAACTCCTCTTGCCCTCTCCTTTCTCGCTGTAATATCTTTCTATTTCTAGCTGCTTCAACCTTCTGTGAACTTTAGGATCAAAATGCTGAGAAACATCCTTTACATGGCTTTCAGTGATTGCCTGTGAAAAGGAAAATTCATTCTCCTGTTCTCTAAACGCTTGCATTATAGCTTTTCTTATAATAATAGATACTATTGTCTCAACACAAAAAAAGAATGTGCTTATTTTAGTTTCCTTCCTGGAGTTAGAATATTGAAAACCATGTATTCTCAGGATTTTATTCTGCATTGTTCCAACTCAATGCCTTGTACTTTGGGGTTGCTCAGTAAGATCTTTTAAATTGAATATTTTCTACTACTCCTTAAAAGTGCTCATATTTACCTCATTTTTTTTGCACCATACTGATTACAAAACACATTCACAACATAAATTTGCTGTGGCTTTCTGTCTGCTGTGTAGGTTAGAGAGACAAATGTGCTTGTACTTTATAAAACCAGGAAAAGGAAAAAAAACCTGAGATCAATTTTAAATAACTTTTGAAAATTGTACAACTGGAGTAGAGGATGTCATACTCTGAACAGTACCACATGGCATGTAAGACATTGAAACTCTGATACCCATAAAATGATCATCTTAAAGCATTTTGTTAATGAATCATAAATGTTTGGGGTGCAAGAAGATCCATTTTTCATATATTCCTAATATTTATTCTTGTTTTTATGTGTGATGTATGTATAATCACGTCAAATTTTTTTTCAAAGGTGTTTTGACACCTTTCATCAGGTTCTCAAGGGAATCTGATACAACAGGTTACAAAGATCCAAAGACAAAATGGCATCAGTAACCTAGCATATCTTCCAATAATTGCTGTAGTCACCTCAACTCTTCAAACAAAATAAGGCGACTTTGAAGTGGCTAAATTTGTCAAAACAAGGATAAGAGAACGTGTTGGTTTAGGAATGGGTGCTTGACAAAGAAGTATTTAAAAAGAGCAGGTGGGAAAAGGTGGAGAATTGATGATGGTGAAATACAAGTTATTAGGTGGCTCCTTCTGTGTTTCTGTTTTACTGCAGATGCTACAGTGGGAAGCACTTAGGCACTGTCTCTTCAACCATCCACTCCTCCCTAGTTGAGCTACACTAGCCTCCTATCTTTGGGAGAATCCCTATACTTAATTTCTACACAGAATTTACCATATTCTGTGAGAATGTTAGCAAGTTGCCCTGAGATTCTTTACCCCTTAAATCCCCAAATAAAAGAGTAATGTAATTTATTCTTCTGAGCTCCTCACTCTGGATATTGACTCACATAATTTGTGCTTATCTGTTCAGGAGATGGCCTGGAAACAGCTTTAACTGAGAACCAAAAATTCATCATGAATCTCAATACCCACTACTTATGTTTCCTATATCTGTTTGGCCCAAATTACATGAAATTAATATTTATTTGTTCCTCTTTTCAAATCTTCTAAAGAGAGCAGGAGTCTTGTGGAGAGGGAAGTGGATAATATCACATGTGGAAGAACATTGGACAGGGACAAATATTGATGAAAAGGGAAGATTTTTATCCAAAATATTGTCAGTAACTCCCCTCTCACATATTGGCAAGTTATCTTTCAGTTTTTAGCCTCCTCATTGACATAATTTCTGAGCTTTCTCTGAGAACTAGTCAGCTTTTAAATTAAATCTCAGAAATGTGTAAATCGTAAATTACATTCTAATGGTATCATATTGGAAACATACAGGGAGTAATAATCTTATATCCTGATACAGAAACTCTATTAAAAGTTGTCTTTGGAGATGGAAAATTCGGCATTCTCCAGAAGTTACCTGTAGGTCACTAGCTCCATTAACCTTTCCTAGAATTCCTAACCAGGTACATCATTTCTAACATTCTAGAATCCAAAGCTCTTAGTGAGGATTCATCTCATCACACTACCTTACATCAAAATCATGTGTTAAATTTTCTGCATTGTGCCATCTCTAGAAACTGTAATAAACCTTAACTCAGGAAATACATTCCTCTATCCCTACAGTGCTTTTTACGCGATACCTTTTCACAGATGTTGCGCTCATACAAGATTTATTGAGTTCAATTGATCATTCTTCCTCAACAATTATATTTATTCTATTCATTTCTTATATTAACAGCAAATCTCAAAAAAACTAAGTTCTTTTTTTCTGTTCCTTTCTCACTGTATGTGGAAACAGTATAGACAAAATAAATATAAAAACATATTAGAAAATTATTTTAGATTATTTTATAATGATGCATCTGTGTGTAAAAAGATGGAAATATCTGTAAATTATCTGTTAGAAGACTCTCTGAATTAGTGTCAAGTCTGACCATTCTTTTTTGATAGTGACATTCTCATAGAACACTTAAAAAATTTTGTCTGAATTCCAGGGGGAATATTTTACAAAATAATGATGTAAGTTGTTAGCCTCCTGGAAAGTATTATTCTCTAAAGTTTTCCTTACTTTGTTAGTCATAAACATCCACCATGTAATAAACTTAACTTTTGATTTGTCTGTTCAGCCTACAAGAATAGCAAATTAATCTGCCTCATGCTTGTTAACCACATACAAAGATTCAGAATAGTTAGATGCTTCAAACTGACCAAAACTACCGGGGAAAAAGAAGAATAAAACAAATAACTGGTGGAGAGGATGACAAAGAACAGAAAGAAGGAAAATAGTGTCACTTACAAAAGAAGGAAGTAGGTCACCCAGAAAAAAAGCTGCTCCAAACCAGAGCCCTAAGTTACCCCTCCTTGCCTTTCTCAGTGGAAACTTTGCAGAACAGAAGGGTGTGAGATGATATATTCAAAATGTTGAATGAAAAAATCACAAATGAAGAATTCAATACACATAAAAAGTATCTTTTAAAAAAAAGACGATATAAACACATTTCTACACAAATAAAACCTGAGAGAATTTGTCACCACCTGACCTGACTTACAACAAATGCTAAAGGGGCTTCACATTTAAAGAAAAATACAATAAACAACAACATGAACACATATGAAATTATAAGACATTTTACGTAGTTACATATGAATACAAATGCAGAATACTTTACTAAAGTAGTAAATCACAATGTGTAAATCAATTTAACCACAGCATATAAATTCCTCTTAATTTTAGTGTAAACATTAAAAGACAAAAATTTTAAGAATAACTATAACTATGAAAGTTGCTTAATAGAGATAGTATAAATATATATAAATTGTGACATCAATAACATAAAATTGTTATAAAATGTGAGGAGTGAAGTAAAAGTGTAGATGTGATTGATGTTAAGATGTCACCACTAAAATATATTATTATAATATTAAGATACTTAATGTAAGTCTCACATTAACCACACGTAAAAACACCTACAAATGATACAAAAGAGAAAAATGGAAAGGAATCAAAGAAGGTGAGTACAAAAATTAACAAAATGGAAAGGAAAACAGCAAGAGAGGAATAGAGTAACAAATGCAAGACACTTTCACAATAAATAACAAAATAGCAATAATAAGTCATTGCCTATCAATCATTTCTTTGTGTATTTGGATTGAAATCTCCATCAAAAGATATAAAGCAGCTGAATTGACTTTTTAAAAGAGTAAGACTCTACTATATGCTTTCTATAAGAAAACCAACTTCAGATTTAAGGAAGTGAAAAGTCTGAAAATGAAGGCACAAAAAGTCCCCAATGCTAATAATAAATGAGAGGGAAGAGCTGTGGCTATACTTTATACTTGACAACAGAGTCTTTATGTCAGAAATGCTTAAAGGAGACAAAGAAGAACATGATATAATGATGAAAGGATCAATTCATCAAGTAAACATAACAATTATAAATATATATGCATCCAACAGCAAAGTTCATAAATAAATAAAAATAATAATATGACTGAGGGAAAAAGAGAGCAAAATATAGTAATATTAGGATACTTCAATACTCCCATTTCAATACTGGATAGAACATCTAGGCAGAAAAACAATAAAGAAACAGCTGAATTAGACAACCCAAAAGATGAAATTGAACTAAGATACACATACAGAACTTTTCACTCAACAGTAGTGGAATACACATTAACTAAATAAACCCAAAAATAGCAGAATAAAGGAAATAGTAAAGACTAGAGAAGAAATAAATAAAATAGAGAAAAGAAAAACAATAGAAGAATCAATGAAAATAAGATTTTTTTAAAGTTAAACAAAATCAATAAAGCCTTAGCTAGAGAAAGAATAAAAGAAGTCTCAAATAAATGAAAACAAAAATGAAGGAGGAGAAATTTCATGGGATGACAGAAATATAAAGAATCATTAGAGACTATTATAAACAATTATGCACCAACAAACTGGATAACCTAGAAGAAACAGATAAATTCCTAGAAGCACATAACCTACCATGATTAAATCAATAAGAAATAGAAACCCTGAACAGACCAATAACAAACAAGAAGATTGAATCAAAAAACTTCTAACAAATAGGAGATTGTTGGAAAGATAGTGGCATAGGAGGCCTCTTAATTCACCTCCTCCTGGGGATATAACAAATCTACAACTACCAATGGAACAATTACCTTTCAGAGAGAACCGTAAACTGGATAAAAAGACTCTTCACAACATGGGGCAATACTGACAGATGTGCAAGAGACAGAAATCTCCCTCTACTGAGGAATAAACCACATTCTAGCCACAGTACTCATGGCCAGGAGCAAACCTAAGATACAAAGCCTCTCCTGGAAGAATGGTGGAACTGAGCAGGAGCGCTCTGCCACAATAAGCAGCCTTTGACTTAAGCACAACTGAGATGAATGCCACAATGCATGGCTTCGCTGGCTATTAAAACCAATCAGGATACCCTCAGAAAAGCTATTGAACATAAGAGAAAGAAAAGTCTGCTCTTAGAGGGGCTATGCACAGGTTGACCCATTCCTGAAAACAACACAAATCACCAGAAAGAAAGCTGCATAGTCTTTTGGTAAAAGAGACTTAGTTGATAAACTCTGAGCACATCTCCAAGTGGCAGGCTAAAGCTGGGCCCACCTACACAGGGACTGAGACATTGGCAGCAGCTATTATTGTGATGTAATGCAAGCTTGCTGACACAGACACTGGCAGATGCTATTGGATTTCTTCCTCTCCTGTTTGTGCAGGGATTTGCTGCAGCCATTAGAGCACTGATTTAATCCAGCTCAGCCAGGGCAGGCAGACCACCTGAAGGACTGGTCCTGCTCACCAGAAGGCCTGCAGGGAACTTATGGGCCATGTAGGTGGGGTGTGCGGGACTTCTGCAGTGAGTTGAGTTAGTCAGCATTGGAATGGCAGGAAATGCACGTAAGACAGGACTGCATTGGTTGGATGTGTGAACCCATAGGTGGTGGGGATTGTTGGTGGCAGCAGATTTGTGCCATTGGCCATCTCAAACAGCCACACAGGGTATCTGCCCCACACTCCAACACCTGAAATGATTTTTTGATGCCATGCCTAGGAACAGCTCCACCCAGCTGCGCACCTGACAAACCTGACAACAGCCTCTGTGACCAAAGACCTACAGCAATTGTGAGCCCCTGAGTCTAGCAACCAAGCATGCTGAGTGTCTGACTCACTTAACAGCAAAACAGCAGCAGTTATGTGCTATTAGACCTTGAAGGCATCTGTGCTGGGGCTTTCCCCACCCAATGATGTGAATAAAGTGACCATAGGAGCTGCACACAGCTTAGAATTACAACCAGCCAGCCTGGGGGCCAGAATCCATAGCAAGAGTAACCCTGCCACAACAGAAGGACACAGGTAGCCTTTACAGGGGAAACTCCTGCAACATTAGGAACTGGTGACAAGATGGAATCAAATTACTGGGCTCCATAATGTATCTCTTATATAAGGACACATTGGGAGCTGATCTGTCTAATACATAGTTATAAGCACAGAGAAGTAGGCAAAGTGAGAAGACAAAGGAATATATCCCAAAAAAGAAACAGGAGAATCCTCAGAAAAAGAACTAAATGAAACAGAGATAAACAATCTCTCTGATAAAGAGTACAAACTAATACTCATAAGGATGCTGAATGATCTTGGGAGAAGAATGGGTGAAAACAGTGAGAACTTCAACAAAGAACTGGAAAATATAAAAACAGCAAATCAGAATTGAAGAATATCATAATTGAAAAAAATCATTAGAAGAAGTCAACAGCAGAGTAGATGACACAAAAGAATAGATCAGTGAGCTGACTAAAGAGTGGAGGAAATCACCCAAGCTGAAAAGAAAGTAAGAAAAGAATTAAAACCAATGAAAAACAGTCTAAGGGACCTCTGGGACAGCATCAAGCACACTAACATCTGTATTATAGGTGTCCCAGAAGGAGAAGAGAGAGACAAAGGGGCAGAGAACCTACATGAAGAAATAATAGCAGAAAAATTCCCTAACCTAAGGAAGGAAACAGATATCCAGGAACAGGAAGTGCAGAGAACATCAAAAAAGATGAATCCAGAAAGGTCCACATCGAGACAAATTACAATTAAAATGTCCAGAATTGAAGATAGAGACTCCTAAAAGCTGCAAGAGAAAATAAAAAAGATACACACAAAGGAATCCCCATAAATCTATAATCTGACTTCTCAGTAGTAAATTTAGAGACTAGAAGGGAGCAGCACAGTATATTGAAGGTGCTGAAAGGAGAAAACCTACAACGAAGAACACCATACCCCATAAATTTATCTTTCAAAACTGATGGAGACATAAAGAGTTTTCCAGAGAAGCAAAACCTACAGGAGTTTGTCACCACTAAACCACTCTTACACGAAATGCTAAAGGAATTTATTCAAGTGAAAAACAAAAGATGACAAATAGGAATAAGAAAATTATCAAAGGAAAAAAATCACTAGTAAAGGCAAATACACACTAAAGGTAGTAGTTCAACCACCTATACAGCTAATGTGAAGATCAAAAGACAAAAAGTACTAAAATTATCTATTTCCATGATAAGAGTGTAAGGGATAAATACACAAACAAAAGAGGTTAAATATGACATCAAAAACATAAAATGTTGGGGGAGGGGAGTAAAGATGCAGAGTTTTCATAATAGGCCTATCTTAAGAGACCATGAATATAGATTGACATTTTCATAGGTTATTATGTATGAACCTCATCATAATCACAAACCAGAAACTTATAATAAATACTAAAACATTGAGAAAGAACCCAAATGTGATATGAAAGATATCCACCAAATCACAAGGGAAGAGAGCAAGAGGAGAAGAAAGGAACAGAGAACTACTACAACACTCAGAAAATAATGTAACAAAATGGCAAGAGGTATACACTTAACAATAACTATTTTAAATGGAAATGGGATAAATACTCCAAAAAAAGACATAAGGTGACTGAATGGATAAAAAATCAAGACCCATGTATATGCTGCATATAAAAAGACACACTTCAAACCTAAAAACACTCTTAAACTGAAAGTGAAGAGATGGCAAAAGAAACACCATGAAAATGCTAATGAAAAGCAAACTGAGTTGGCAATATTTATAGCATACAAAAGAGACTTTAAAACAAAAAATATAACAACAGACAAAGAAGGGCAATACATAATGATAAAGGAAAAAATCCAACAAGAAGATATAACACTTATAAACATATATGCACCCAACATAGCAGCACCTAAATATATAAAGCAATTATTAACAGACATAAAAGGAGAAATAGTAACAATAATAGTGAGTGACTTTAACACTCTACTTCAATTAATGGATAGGTCATCTGAACAGAAGATCTATAAGGAAACATTGAGCTTAAGTAACACATTAGATAGATGGACTTAGTAGATATATACAGAACATTCCATCCCAAACCCACAGAATGCACATTCTTTTCAAATGCAATGGGCACATTCTCCAGGATGGAGCACAGATTAAAATGAAAGCAATGTCAATATATTTAATATTTTAATAATACCAAGCATCTTTTAAAAAATTAATTAATTTATTTATTTTTGGATGTACATCATAATATATTTTGAATTCTGCATAGATTACATCATGTTCACCACCCAATAACTAATTATAGTTCATCCCTTCACATGTGAGGCTAATCACCCCTTTTGCCCTCCTCCCCCTCTCCCTATGGTAACCACCAATCCAATCTCCAATGCTATGTGTTTGTTTGTAGTTGTTTTTATCTTCTACTTATGATCGAGATCATACGGTATTTGACTTTCTCCCTCTGACTTATTTCATTCAGCATAATACCCTCAAGGGCCATACATGTTGTCACAAATGGCTGGATTTCGTTATTTCTTATGGGTGAGTAGTATTCTATCGTGTATAAATACCACATCTTCTTTATCCATTCGACCCTTTATGGGCACCTAGGTCGCTTCTATGTCTTGGCTATTGTGTATAATGCTGCAATGAACATAGGGGTGCGAGTATCTTTAGGCCTTTGCATGTTCAAGTTCTCTGGACAAATACCCAGCAGTGGAATAGCTGGATCATATGGTAGATCTATTCTTAATTTTCTGAGGATACTCCATACTGCTTCCCATAGTGGATGCACCAGTTGTATTCAAAAAGACTCTGCTGAGACCAATGTCAGGGGCCAGTCCTGTGGTGCAGTGGCTAACTTCACATACTCCACTTCAGCAGCCTGGGGGTTCGCAGGTTCGGATCCTGGGTGTAGACCTAGCACCACTCATCAAGCCATGCTCTGGGGACATCCCACATAAAGTAAAGGAAGATTGGCAACAGATGTTAGCTCAGGGCTACTCTTCCTTACACACACAAAAAGACCAATGTCAAACAGCATATTGCCTATGTTTTCTTCCAGGGCTTTTATGGTCTCATGTCTTACATTAAAGGCTTTAACCCATTTTGAGATAATTTTCATGTATATTCTAAGATAATAGTGTACATTCATTCTTTTTCATGTGGCTGTCCAACATTCCTAACACCATTTATTGAAGAGACTGTTATCCATGGTATGTTCTTGGCTCCTTTGTCACAGATTAGTTCTTCATAGTTTGGTTTTATTTCTGAGCTTTGAATTCTGTTCCATTGATCTATGTGCTTGTTTCCCCCCCAAAATCGTGCTGTTTCGATGACTATAGCTTGCCAGTATATTTTGAATTCAGGGAGTGTGCTACCTCAAGCTTGGTTCTTTTCCCTCAGGATTGTTTCGGATATTCAAGATTTTTTACTGTTTCGTATGATTTTTAGGATTCTTTGTTCTACTGTGAAAAATGTCGTTGGCTTCTGATTGGGATTGCACTCAATATGTAGATTGCTTTAAGAAATATGGGCATTTTAACCTTGTTAATTGTTCCAATCCAAGAGCAGGGAATATCTTTCCATTTCTATATATCTTCTTTGATTTCTTTCCATAATGTGTTATGGTTTTCAGTGCATAGGTCTTTCATCTCCTTGGGTGAATTTATTCTGAGTTATTTTATTCATTTTTTTATGAATGTAAATGAGATTGTATTCTTGATCTCTCTTCCTGCTAGTTTATTATCAGTGTATAGAAACACGACTGATTTTTACATGTTGATTTTGTACCTTGCAACTTTACTTTATTTGTTAATTATTTCTAATCATTTTTTGTATATTCCTTATGATTTTCTATATAGAATCATGTTATCTTCAATATTGACTGTTTCATTTCTTTCTTTCCAAGTTGGATCCATTTTATTTCCTTTTCTTCTTTAATTGCTATGGCTAGGACTTCAAATTCTATTTTGAATAAGAGTGACAAAGGAGGGCATCCTTGACTTTTTACTGTTCTTAAAGGGATGGCTTTCATTTTTTCACCATTGAGTATATGGGCTGTGGGTTTGTTATATATGGCCTTTATTATGTTAAATTACTTTCCCTGTATAGCCATGTCATTCAGAGTTTTTATCTTAAGTGAATGCTGAATTCTGTCAAATGTTTTCTTTCTGTCTATCGAGATGATCATGTGATTTCTATTCTCACTTTATTAATGTGATGTATCACATCGATTAACTTGTAGATATTGAACTATCCCTGTGTCCCTGGAATAAATCCTACTTGATCGTGGTGTAAGACCCCTTTAGTGTATGGTAATATTGGCTTTGCTAATATCTTGTTAAGGATCTTTGCATCCATGTTCATCAGTGATATTGGCCTGTAATTTTCCTGTTTTGTGTTATCCTTGTCTGGTTTTGGTATCAGGATAATTTTGGTCTCATAAAATGAGTTTGAAAGTGTTCCATCCTGGTCAATTTTTGCAATATTTTAAGAAGAATGACTATTAAATCTTCTTTGAATATGTGGTAGAATTCACCTCATCCTGGAGTTTGATACTTTGGGAGGTTTTGCTTATAGTTTCAATATGTTCACTTGTGATTGGCCTATTCATATTCTCTATTTCTTCTTGATTGAGTTTTGGGAATTTGTATGATTCTAAGTCTTTACCTACTTCTTACAGGTTATTCACTTTGTTGGTGCATAGCTTGTCATAGTATTCTCTTATATTCCTTTGCATTTCTGTGGTATTTATGGTAATTTCTCCTCTTTTATTTCTGATTTTATTTTAGCCTTCTTTCTCTTTTACTTTGCGAACGTAGATAAAGTTTTGTCAGTTTTGTTTCCCTTTTCAAAGAATGAGCTTTTAGTTTGATTAATCACTTCTATTGTCTTTTTAGTGTATATGTCATTAATTTCTGATCTGATTTTTATTATTTTCTTCCTTCTACTGAATTTGGGCTTTGTTTGCTCTTCTTTTCTAGTTATTTTAGGTAATTGGTAATGTTAGATGGTTTATTGGAGATTTTTCTTGTTTCTTCAGGTAGCCCTGCATTTCTATGTACTTCCCTTTTAGTACTGCTTTTGCTGCATCCCATAAGTTTTGATATGCTATCTTTTCATTCTTTTTTTTTTTGTCTCCAAGTGTTTTGTAACTTCTCCTCTGATTCCCTCATTCATCCAATGGTTGGTCAGTATCATATTTTTAATCTCCACATATTTGTAAATTTTCTAGCTTTCTTCTTGTACTTGATTTCTATTTTCATATCATTGTGATCAGTAAACAATCTTATGATATCAATCTTCTTGAATTTATTGAGACTTGTCTTTCTTCCCAACATAGAGTGTATCTTTGAGAATGTTCCATGTGCGCTTGAGAAGAATATGTATCTGCTGCTTTTGGATGGAATAGTCCATAGGTATTTATTACGTCGATCCGGTCTAGTGTTTCATTTAAGGCCAGTGTTTTCTCACTGACTTTCTATCTAGACAATCTATCCATTGATGTAACTGGGATGCTAATGTCCCCTACTATTATAGTGTTGCTGTGAATTTCTCCCTTTAATTCAGTTTAGTTGCTTTATATATTTTGTTGCGCCTATGTTAGGTCAACATATATTAATAAATGTTATGTCATTTTTGTGGAATGTCTTTTTTATCATTGTTTAATGTCCATTTTTGTTTCTTTCTATCTTTTGTCTTGAAGTCTATTTTGTCTGATACAAGTATGGCTACACCTGCTTTCTTTTGTTTGCCATTTCCTGGAGTATCATCTTCTATCCCTTCACTCTGAGCTTGTGTTTGCCTGTATAGCTGAGATACGTTTCCTGGAGGTGGCATATTGTTGGCTGTTATATTTTAGTCCATCCAACCCTCTCTGTCTTTTGATTGGTAAATTAAATCCATTTACATTTAGAGTGATTATGGATATATGTGGGCTTAATAGTGTCATTTATCTTTTATTTTCTGGCTTTTCTATATTTCTATTCATTCATTTTCTTTGTATTTCTGTCTGCCACTTCACTTTGGTGGTTTTATGTGATGTGTTTCTCAGGTTCCTCTTTTTTATGTTTTGTGACTCTGCTCTAATTTTTTATTTTATAGTTACCATAAGGTTTGCATAAAAGATGTTATAAATGAGACAGTTTTTTCATGCTTATAGCATTTTTTCTCCACTGACCTTTGTAGGTTCTGTCCTTTTCTCTTCTCCTTCTGTTTTTCTTGCCACAAGTTATCACTTTTTGTATTGTAGGTTTCTTACCAAGTTCAGATGGTTACAGTTATATTTGATGCTATCTTTCTCTACAGACTTGATGTTATAATTGTTTAATAATCTCTTCTGATATAGAGGATAATTTTGATGAAATCCAATTGATCATTATTTTTATGGTTACACGTTTTTCTGTCATATCTAGCAAAACATAACTAAACTCAATGTCATGAAATGTTTCCCCTTGGTTTTATTTTAAAATTTTATAGATTTTAACTCTATATTTTGCTCTTGGAACCATTTAAGTGAATTTATGTGTATGATGTCAAGTAATGGTATAATTTCATTATTTGCATGTAGATATTCAGTTTTCTCACCAATGTTTGTTGAAAAGACACCCCCATTGGATGGTTTTCAGACCCTTGTCAAAAGTTATTTGACCACATAGGTGAAAGTGTTTCTTCTAGTATCTCTATTTTATTGGTTTATTTGTATTTATGCCAATACTACACTCTTTTTGTTAATGTAGTTTTGTAGTAAGTTTTGAATCGGAAAGAGTGAGTTTTCCAATTCCTTTATAAGACTGTTTGGCTATTTGGGTACCTTGAGGTTCCATATGTATTTTAGGATGTATTTGTCTATTTCTGCAAAAAACCTGATTGGGATTATGATAGGCATTTCATTGAATCTGAAGTCTGTTTATGGTAGTATTGTCATCTTAATAATATTAAGTTTTCCAATCCATTAACAAAGGATGGTTTTCTATTTATTTATCTCTTCTTTGATTTCTTTCAGCAATGGTTTTTGAGTTTCAGTGCACAAATTCTTTTGCCTTCCTTGTTAAGTTTATTCCTAAGTATTTTGTACATTTTGATGACATTGTAAATGTAATTGTTTTCTTAAATTCTTCTTATGATCTTACATTATTAGTGTGTAGAAACAGAACTGATTTCATGCCTTGCAACTTTGCTGAATTTATTGTTTCAACAGACTTTTTTGTGGACTTTTTAGAATTTTCTCCATATAAGACTCTGTTGTTTTTGAACCAAGATAGTTTTACTTCTTCCCACCAATTTGCACGTCTTTTTGTTTGTTTTTCTTGCCTAATTGTTCTATTTAATCCATCAGTACTATGTTGACTAGAAGTGACAAAAGTGGGCATCCTTACTTGTTCTTTATCTTAGAGGAAAAGCTTTCAGTCTTTCACAATTGAATATAATGTTAGTTGTGAGGTAAATCTATAACTGTGACATCAATTTTACATCACTTTAGTATCTTTTTCAAGTAATGCAAGAATATGATTTCAGCAGCTACAGAGTAAAACTATGTTCCCATAACCCCCCCTTCCACATCCCCAAGGCAAATAATTCATATTGCTTTACCACCTTTATCCTCTATTTCCATGTATTTTCTGCCAATATACTTATCTTCTAATAATTAATAAACATCATATATCGTCTTTTGACTCATCACTTCAACCACTGTGGATGGAGACTTTCCTTCTCCACATACCACCACCTCCAGTTCTTTTTCCCTTTTATCATCCTTTCAACATAGTTACATCTCACTTTGTACCTGAGGTGGCAAAGTTGAGAGCATTGTCCCATCTTCTAGTATATATTTCTAAAATATAAAAGTATAAATTATTTTAAAAGCTTATAGTATTTTGGTTAATACTCCATATATAGTTCGTTTCATTATTATTGCTATTTTCTCTGTCAAGGTGCTTTTAGGGCCATAAATATATTGGCAATATTGATAATTTTCAGAAAATGTTTCCACAAAGATATTTGTAATTTTCAAGAAAATATATTTTAATAAAATATTTCTTATTTACTTTTCTATATTCTGTACATGCTATTGAATATGACAGATCATATATATATATATCAATTTCAAAAAATGTTTTCCATTGATAATATTAACTCCATTATTATTTTGTTACATGCATTTCTAGGAGTGACAAAAAGCATAGATTTGTTTCCCTATATTAATTCTCTAATTCTCTTAAACTTTCAAAATGGCAATCTTTTGATGCTGCTGTTGTTTTTTTCTTTTACTTCTGGTAGATTTTTTTCACTTTGCCTTTGAAAGGTTCACTTAATTTTTAAAATCAATTATTATGTTTTTTAATTAGCAAAAGACTTTCTTGTTCCATGGTACTCCTTTTTATATATCTAATAATATTTATATGGTGGATTAATAATGTCTCATATTTCTTTGAATATAGCAATCTCATTTCCTAAAAATGCACTCTCTTTCTGCATCTTCCCAACCACATATAACTCACTTTATATTTGTGCAGATTGTGTGTGAATAGGTATGTGGGTTTGTGTGTATGTATGCATATTTGTGAATCTTCCTCCTTCATGTTGGGAACTTCCTTAAAAGTCTGGTAACGTTGGCTTTAAAATAATATTTAAGACTAAAACATCGCATACTGTGTGGATCTTCTTAACTTATAATGTCTCTTGATAATTCCTCCTCCTACATCCACGAAGAAGACTCTCAAGGTGCCATTTCCTGTTTTCCATTTAAGTAACTGACCATTTCTCTATCCAAATTCCTTATTTCAAACGTCCTGACTATTTCATCTATCACTGTGTCTTTTGCTCACTTACTGTCTTTTAATTTATAAAATATCTATTTCTTTATTATCATCAGAATTGAGTTTTAAGAGGGAGAGATGACAAATATATGGACTTAAATTCACACACTTATCTAGACTTGGAAACAATATTAAATACAAGTAAACAAAAGGGCAAAATGAATGAGTAAGACAAAGTTTCATAAAGCAATGTATAATAATATACACATGTTAGAGAAGCAGAGAAACAGAGACCATGCTATTTGGAAGAGCTTGAGCAGAGTCGCGAGAGCTACAATGAATGTGTGTTTAGATGTTCCAGCAAAGGGTCTTCTTTAACTGCAGCATTTAGAACCTAAATGAGGAGGCAGAAGAGGATGACTTTGTGTAAGTGGAACTGGACAATAAGGATTCATGCTACATTTCAGAACAAATGAAACAAATGATAATACCTGACTTCAGGAAAATTTGATTTGCCTTTACTTTGCCAAGTAGACTTAAGAAAGAAATATAACGCCTCAACATGAGCTGATAGGCTACTGTAGTTTTAGAGGTAAGTTTTAGGGCTTAAATATGATAGAAAAATCATGCTTAAAGGGTCATAAAAATTTATTGATACTAGAACTCTACCATGTATAAATTTAGATAGATTTTCTATGCTTATGTTTTGAATACAACATCTGATTTTGCTGAAATGTGAGTCTGTGTAGGGCAGTAAAACATACTTATCCTAATGAAGTAATAATTGAAATGTTTTTGAAATAATTTTAAAGATTTCTTGGAAAACTCTTTGGCAACAAATGTTTGCATATTCAAATTTTAATCTCTGGGTTAGAAAACAAGGTTTCTTTCTTCCAAAATCAGTTCTGTTCTTCATTTAAGAGATGTAAAATTTTAAATAATACACTGACTATAATAACAAGTTAAAAATTATAGCTTTTTAAGGTTAGAAAGTCAATAGCTTATAGTTTTACACTTAACTTACTCTTGTGTTTCCCTCTAGGAAAAAAACATGTCAATGCCCCATGGAAAATTATAATCAAATATCCACTGATTTCATCTCATTGGGGTTGTTTCCACCATCAATAACTGGCCTGGTCCTCTTCATTCTCATTGTTCTCGTTTTCCTAATGGTTCTGCTTGGCAACTTGTCTGAGATCCTTCTCATCCTCCCAGACAGTCATCTCCACAGTCCTATGTATTTCCTAGTTAGTCAGCTCTCCCTCATGGACCTGAACTACATCTCCACCATTGTCCCCAAAGTGGCTTCCAATTTTCTGTTTGGAAACAAGTCTATCTCCTTCATTGGATGTGGGATTCGTAGCTTCCTCTTCTTGACTTTAGCAATTGCAGAAGCACTGCTCTTGACATCTATGGCCTATAATCGCTATGTGGCTATTTGCTTTCCTCTCCACTATTCCATTCATATAAGCAAAAGAGTGTGTGTGATGATGATAATAGAATCTTGGATAATGGGTTCTATCAACTCCTGTGCCCACACCGCATATGTCTTCCATATCCCCTACTGTCCATTCAGGGCCATCGAACATTTCTTCTGTAAGGTCCCAGCCACGTTGACTCTGGGCTGCCATGGATAACTGAGTTTAAGAGTACACAGTGTTTATGAGCACCACCCTCTTTCTTGTGTTTCCTTTTATTGGAATTACATGTTCCTATGGCTGCATTCTCCTTGCTGTCCACCTCATGCACTCAGCAGAAAGGAGGAAGAAGATCTATTACACCTGAAACACCCACCTGACTGTGGTGACTTTCTATTATGCTCCCTTTGTTTACAATTATCTATGCCCAAGGTCCCTCCAATCTCCAATGGAGGACAAGATTCTGGCTGTCTTCTATACCATCCTGACCCCAATGCTCAACCCCATCATCTACAGCCTGAGAAACAAAGAGGTGATGGGGGCCTTAAGAAGAGTGATTCAAAGAATATGCACTGTGAAAATGTAGACAGAGTTTTTTGCTTATGTATGCAGGACCTGGTTATAAGTTCACTAATCATATATAGTAAGTAAAAATGTTATGCATAGGGTTCAAGTAGTAAAATTAATCTAGACCAGAAGAAAATCACTCATATCTGGACAAAACTAGCTTGTAAATACATGTAAAACTGATAAGTCAAGGAGAATTTTTTTCTGAAAAGATTTCTATTATGAGTAGATTTCAACCCATCAATTTCAATATAAATCAATTTCTTGATTTATAGTTTAATTTTAAGTGTAAATTTAATCTATGGCATTTTAATGATTCTCAAATTTACGGTAATTTGTGGACTTTGTATAAGACACAGGAAATGGTTTTATATTTCAAATGCTTGTTTATTCATTTTATCATTGTATTTCAATTACATGTTAAAATAATGTTATTTTTCTCTTTGGTTAATGATTTATTTTTTAAACTTCATACGAAAAGAGTGCTCTTTTCCATCGATTATCTTTCATATTAATTTTTAAATTATCTGTACATCTTATTTAAAGTTCTAAGCCTGTGGACATGTTCTTTGCAATGTTGCTGATGAATTCCAATGACTTCCAATGCTGTATTGCAATGACTATGTGTGTACTTTTATTTAAAACAATTTAGGACAAAGTTTACATCCTAATTTCCCTAGGATTCCCTGTCCTGGAACTCTGGTGAGATAGTTAATAATTTTGCTAATGACACAAGGATGGTCTCTGGGATGGATGGATAAGTCAGACCCTGCTCCCATTATGGGTCATTGTTCCTGGCAGGTGGAGATCCTCCTCCCTTCTGTGCAGTGGCCACTTCTACCATTGATGCTCCATCTGCAGCTGCTGTTGACATCACTACCACCCATTTAGTTCCAGGTCCCAGCCCAGACAGTCCCTTTGCATCCTGTCATTCTTTGAACACAGATGTGTGTGTGCACACGGGGAGGCCAGGTCATTTGCTCCATGTACATGCTTCCTGAGCCCACAAGTACAGGTGCTATTGCTGGACCAAAGTTGCATTCTAATGCTGCCATCTAGCCTAGCTCCCCTGGTCACATGCATACTCAGAGATAAAATTATTGAGCATTTTGAGATTTCAACAACAGAGTATTAAACCAAGCAAAGTGTCTTTCTGAGTGTGAGATCCCATGCAAGCACACAGGCCACATTCCCATGAGGTCAGCCCTGAGAAGAGTAAAGTAAATGAGTGGGAAGGGAATAGTGTCATGCAAACCAGGAAAATGATGACAATATCTGCTGTTTGTGTCAGTTGTTGTCAATGTAAATATTCTGAGGGAGTATGGAAAGAAGGAAGACAGGCAATAAAAATTATGTTAAATGTGATTTTATATGCATCTTTAAATTTTATTAAGCCCCAATTCCTGAGTCATCCATAGAAAAATTAATTTGAGTCTCCTATTTTTACAAACTTTTGAACAAATTTTAAAAAGCAGAATGCTTGTGAAAACAGTGCAAGCTTCTCTACCTAATCTTTGCTGCTTTACTTCTAAAATTGGCAAGAAGTCCAATCATAGTTATTAATGTCCTTTAGAGAATGTAAAAAGCCTGAGAGCCTCTTTTTATGAGGTGTAAGTGATCTCTGGCCAAATACTGATGGCATCATGAGCACAAACATGAACAAATTCTGAAATGTGAAAACTGTAAACTACTTCAGTGCACAGCTCCTTGTTTGGCACTGTCAGCAAGTACACTTGAGTACCAGAAACACTTCATCTTATTCCTTTCTTTCTGGAACTGGGAAATTGTTCTTCCATGTCTAGGAATTCTGAGTATTATATACTATATATAATTTTGATAAGAATTTCCAAGCTACCCAGTTTTTTAAATCCTTATCAGTAGAGGCTATGGAAGATACACTGTAGGTTGGGAAAAAAAGTAAGTATAAATAAATTGTATTTTGAACAATTTATTTTAAAAAGTCATGCTTCTGAAAACATTTTTATCTTTTTTTGTCTTTTCTTGAGACAGCAAAAATTTCATCTTTGGAAGAATATGGTTCCAGGTCACATTCAATTGTTTTGTTCCCCATGTCTAGGGTGTTGTAAGTGGAATCATCAAATGTGTGTATCATCATAGCTCAGAAAATTGAGGGGTACTTCTCATTTCTTTTAAACGTTAGAGAGTGCAAATTTTATTCATTCTGACTGCAACAAAATTAATGTAAACTGGTCTTCCAAAATTGTTTCCCCAAATACTGAAACATCCTTATTTTACGGTCATGAAGTAATTGAGTATGTCAAGAGGTAAAGGGAATTTGTACTGTTGAAACCACCTGATAATTTATAAGTTGACATAGCCAATCAGAAATTTGTAGACGTGCAATGTGTGTGGTTTTATGTAACAGGTTCAACAAGGCACTGCTGACCACAAATACCGCCACATGTCCCTCCTGGTGTTAAGCCATGGTCCTTTCCACTTAGATCAACTCCCTTCAGTTTATTGTTCTCACTCATGTGGTCTCCTTATCTCCAGTATTGGACTTTTCCAATTGATTGCCACAATTTAACATTTCTCAAATGCAAGTCTGAACATTTTACTATTGTTTGTAAAGCCTTGGGTCACAAAAGGACACGAAACTAGGCTATACGTTGAAGCAGGAAATAAGTGCTATTGGAACACTTACATCTCTTGCTTGTCAAACATCTCACCTTTGCTCATACCCTACCTTTTCCATGGTATCATTTCCCTGAGCACAACCCCCCTGCCCAGCTTAGTATACTCATCTGATAACAATATTTGTCACCATTCAACACTCGTCTCCAGGGTCTTCTCTCAGCCCCCTTGTTTGGCTGAATTTGCATCTCAAAGCTAGAGCTGATGTGTCCTAATGAGCTGTGCCCTTTCCACATGAGCATCAAAAGAATCTATTTATTTTACTACAACAATTTGTAGAAACCATGCCTACAATTCAAGTTCCTTGGCTACAGTAGCCATGCTTTATTATGAGTTTAAACTCATTTGTCTAGGAACTATTATTTTTATTATAACATAGCATAAGAAACGTTGGCTGAAGAAATAAAGAACTGAATGTTTGATGTTCTTCCTCTCCTTATTTAATAAGTTACGTGTTTGAAATATCATCTCAGATACCACCTCTTCAAGGGAAACTTCCCTAAATCCAGCTTACACATGGGGTTAATATTTTTCCCACAGTAACTTATATGATCTTGGATACTCAGTCTACCAGAAGTTACTAAGAATCTCAGAGAGGTAAAACACTCACTAGATGCCTTCAAGATTTGACCATGAAGAACAACACAGCCTTCAGTAAATGTGGGCAGATGACAGGATTGTCACAGTAATGATCAACCACATTAAAATGAGCATAATTTCTATGATACATCATTTAAATTGCCACCAAGCAGAAAGTAGGAACTCAAAGAAACTGAGAAAGTCTGATACTTTACTCTTTATTTTTCATTAATTTCAAATTTACAGAAAAGTAACATGAATAATAATGATGCAATTA
Organism: Equus caballus; assembly: GCF_041296265.1. Classification (NCBI taxonomy): domain Eukaryota; kingdom Metazoa; phylum Chordata; class Mammalia; order Perissodactyla; family Equidae; genus Equus; species Equus caballus. Next base: position 9,294,026 of record NC_091704.1, read on the forward strand.
ACGCTCATATACCTTTTAGCTATATTCACCTATTAACATTATAACCCTTTGACTTCATCACTTTTTCTCTCTTTACCTCATCAGCTGCACACCTTATGAGTTTTTCTCTAAATATTTTCATTATATATTTCCTAAGAATATGACTATTCTCCCATAGAGTCACAGTGCAGTTATCAACTTCAGAAAATGTAATATTGATGTGATTGCATAAATATTTTCAATGCAGAAGGAGTATAAAATGAAGAGCTTTCCAGTATAAGAAAACAATACCTTCAAAAGGGATGAATATAGGACAACACATCATTGTGTGAGAATCTGAGGAACAACATTGGCATAAGGTCCTAAACTTCTGATGTGTAGAGAGAAGGAAAATAAACCATTAGTACCAAAATTTCCTACTTGATAGTTTCTTGAAAGACAGTTCCCACATTCAACATTTTCTTTAGAGCTCCTATGACATCCTTATTCCTAATACTATAGATTAAATGGTTTAGAACAGGAGTGATTATGGTGTAAAATACAGATACAACCATATCCTTCTCAGGTGTGTGGTAGGAGCTGGGGAACATGTAGGTGTAGACCAAAGCCCCATAAAAGAGGGTGACCACCATCATATGTGAAGAACAAGTGGTTAAGGCCTTCTTCCACCCCTCTGCTGAGTTCATCCTGTGGATGGTGAGGAGGATAAAAGTATAGGAGCTTGAAATGACTATCACTGGGATGAGGAGCATGAGTACACAGCACAGGTACATGAGCATCTCATAGAGAGAGGTATCTGAGCAGGAGAGCTTCATTAAAGCAGGGACCTCACAGAAGAAATGATGGATCTCCCGGGACCTGCAGAAGGGGAAGGTCATGGTGACAGGTGTGAGCATGAAGCCATCCACTGACCCTAGGAACCAGCAGCCAGACACCAAAAGGAGACATACCCTGTGGTTCATGAGAATAGGATAATGGAGTGGATGACAGATGGCCACATAGCGATCATAGGCCATGGCAGCTAGAAGGAAACATTCTGAACCTACTAGTGACAGATACAGAAACATTTGCATCCCACATTCAGGGGCTGAGATCTCATTCACACCCATGACCTGGTCCATCAGCATCTTGGGTACGGTGACAGAAATGTACATCATGTCCATGAGAGACAGTTGACTGATGAAAAAGTACATGGGGGTGTGGAGGTGGGCTTGAGAGTATACCAGAAGGATAAGGATGGTGTTTCCAAACAAGGTCATCAGGAAAACCACAAAAATTACCACAGAAAGCAGAACTGGGTGCTTGGATTGACTGAAGAATCCCATCAGAATGAAATCTGACCATGTGGTGTTGTTGGCCGCCAACATGGTGTTGTCCATTAGATTTCACCTAGATCACCAAGGAGAGCTTTGGGATTAATAGATTGTTCATGGGATACAATCAACAGAAATTAATGATTTGTGAGCTTGTGTTTCCGTGTCTGTGTGTGTGGGTGAGTGTACATGCCAACCCAATTGTGCTACCAGGGGATGGTTCCAGGGATCTGTAGATTTGGCAATTGTAAGTTACCTGTAACTCAACAGTATTACCAGAAAATTAAGAATTTGCAACTGAAGGTGAATAGAATCCTTCACTCATAGCAAGATTGCCGTAGTTCAAGGTCATGAGATTTTCCGATGATAGATAACATTGTTTATTATCAAGTGTGGAAATTTGCAAAATCACTTCCCCATGCAAAAACAAAAAGTAAATCATTAAAAAAAAGATAAATCACACCTCTTATTTCTAGAAAATTTTGTTGTAGGAGTCAGAGTAGAATCAACATCTCTGGTTTAAGGATCCAACTGGGACCCTAAAAACTTGGGAAGGTATATTCCATATAAGAAAGATTTAGAAAGTAACTGAAACGTAATGTGGGTAAATACCATTCTGAAAGTTTGAACACCCTTTGCCTGTAGGATCAAACTATGCTGTGAGGGACTGCGGTTGTGTGAAATCACAGAAACAAGTCTGGCTTTTCACCAATAGCCAACCTCTTGGATATTCTAGGGGCACCAAGTAAGGAGCCCAAACTCTGAGGCTGGACTGTGGCTGTGGGTCCACTTCATCCTCTACCCACCATCTCTTTGTCTACTCAATGAAAAAAGAGGATAATAATGTTTGATCTCAGATATGGTGAGGGTTAAATGAGGTAAAATGATGAAAGTGCTAGGAACATTACTAGTTGCAGATGAATAAGCATATATACTGTAAGCTTAAAGAATTGCTATCTACAGTACTTACTGAGCAGAATCTATGTAAGAGATGGCTGTTACTATTACTGACTTATGAGATTGTTACTCTGGTTCACCAATCTTAGTATCTATTTATACATATAAGAATTTGGAAAATGAAAAAGCAATCAACTGAATAGGAGAAAATATCTGCACATCATATATCTGATAAGGCATTAATAGTCAAAATATAAAAAGAAGACATACAACTCAATATCAAAAAAGTAACTAATCTTATTAAAAGATGGGCAAAGGATATGAATATACATTTTTCTAAAGAAGACATACAGATGGCCAACAGATAGGTGAAAAGATGCTCAACATCACTAATCATCAAGGAAATGCAAGTAAAACACACAATGAGATATCACTTCACACGTGTTAGAATGACTATCACCTAAAAGACAAGAGATAACAAATGCTGGTGAGGATGTTGAGAAAAGAGAACCCCTGTGCACTATTGGTGATGACGAAAATTGGTGCAGCCATTATTGAAAAGAGTATGGAGGTTTCTCAAAAAAATCCAAAGTAGAACTACCACAGATTCCAGCAATTCTACTTTTAGGTAATTTATCAGAAGAAAACAGAAACGCTAACTTGAAAAGATGCATATGCACCCCCTTGTTCATTGAAGCACTATTTTCAATAGTCAATATATGAAAATAACTTAAATGTCCATGGATGGATGAATGCATAAAGAAAACGTGGTATACATATATATTTATGTGTGTGTATATATGCATATAACACACACCTATATATACAATAAAATATTATTCAACCATAAAAATAATAAAATCTTTATATTTGTGACAACATGGATGGAACCTAAGGGCATTATGCAAGTCAAATAAGTAGGATAGAAAAAGACAAATACCACATGATCTCATTTATGTGTGGAATCTTAAAAAAGAAAAGTAAGCTCATAGATACAGAGAATAGATTGCTGGTTACTAGAGGCAAAGGGTGGAGGTGGGCAAAATGCGTGAAGGGAGTCAAAAAAGTACAAACACAGTTATAAAATAAATAAGTCATGGGGATGTACTATACAGCCTCGCCACTATTGTAAATAATAGCTAATAACACTATATTGTATATTTGGAAGTTGCAAATTAGATGTGAAATTTCCTCAGTTTAAGGCTAGCTGTTTCAGTTACACTAAGAAAAATATATATGTTCATTATTTTAAATTCTTTGTTAGTCATATTTGCAGCCCCAATACTATCACCGAGCTTGAATGTGTTAAATGAGTGTTAAACAAATTTTTAGAATAAAGCATAAAAAAAGAAAACCTAACTCAAAAAACGAATTTAATTTTAATAATTTCTGTAGTCCCAGACTATATACATGTATAGAAGACTTTATATAAATATATATAAACTCTACATAAATATGTATATCTGTATAAATATATATAAATATGAAATATAAATAAATATGTAATACGTGTTTCTTATTTTAACCCTGATTAAGGAGAAGTTTATGAAGAATCTCATCACAGTTCTGTCTAGTACACGCTTCTCCAACTCCATCTCCTTAAAGCTTGTACCATTTGTTCTAAATTTCAGGGAGAAGGACTAGTGTTTAGAAGGTCATTGCCATTTATAGAAGAGGGCGTCAGCTGGTTTTGCAAATATAATCTGTTATATTGTCTATAGAAATCAGCTGTTCATGGAAAATGAGATGTAGAAAGGAAAATTGAATGTGACTGAGATGTCTCTGACTCCATTTCACTGTTTCCTCTTCTATTTGGCTGATCACAGCCTATGTATGTGTTAGATGCTGGAGATGAATCAAAGAAAAGAATTAAACCTAGTTACAGATAAGGAGGTCACATCAGTCTTTTCAGGGAGAAATATTATATAAATATGATTTAAAGTAGTCTTAAAAGAGCTACAAAAATAAATAAGAAAGAACAATAGAAGCAAACTACGTTTGGTCTTTCTGAATAAAATCAGTAATAGCTTTTTCTAACTTTTCTCTTACGGAGATTAAATGTTTGCAATTTTTCAATTTATGACATGTTAAGTGCTAAATTGTAAAAGTCCTTACGAACAAGAGGAATATTTGACACTTCTTTCTGAGAAGAGTTTAGAAGTGGTTACAATACAAGCATATTTCAATTTCCAAGTTTCAAATACATTTTGTATTCTTGCAATAATTCCAAAGACCAATTACAGTATTCAACTTAGTAACAGTCCCATGTTCTGTGGTGCTGAAACATGAGACAGCAGTAAAAATGAATTTGATGTCAATATAAATATCCAACAAATCTGGGACACATAGCATTAAAGAAATAAGCTTATCAAATTCCACCCCACATAGCAGATGAAAGCTGAGCTCTGTGCAAATTTTAAAAACAGTCTAATAAACACAAAACACACTTGCTGACTGGGTCTATGTTTGTTGTCATAGTGGAGGAAGGGCCAGCAAAGTGACTAGCACATGTGTAGACCTCAAAGCTGTTTTGTGAGTGAATGGAGGGAGAGCGGGAGGGCTGACGGGGGTTCTGGGCAAAACTTTGTTGCATTTTTGTAAATGGCAGTGACTGTGATCATGTCACCCCAGCAGCCCACCTAGGACACCAGACAGACAGAGGTATACTGTCTACAAGGCAACTGGCCTCCCTGCTCATTCTTAATCTGCTCTATCCAATTCCTTGAGTTTAATGTAAACAGCTTAGTGCATACTTAACTTGAGGAATTATTAATAGTGATGGTCGAAGAATATTGAATACTTATTTGAAGCTGATAGCATCTCAGCAATTGTGCTATTGCTTTAGCACATTTTATCTTCCCTGAGAGCCTATGAGGTACTTACGCAACTTATTATGTGCCTTTACAGATAAAAACAAAAACTTGGGTTTCCAGGACATCTGCCTACTACCACACAACTCGGCCGATGGAGAACCCATGTCTCAGCTCAAGTGTGGGTCCCAGAGCCTGGATTGCTGCCTTAGCTCTCCAGGAACACAGTCCTCCCTGCACAGTCTACACTGTGGGTATTAACCACTCACTCTCTGTTTCATCTGGAAAACACAAATATGATTGAGACATTTATTTCAGTGTTCTGACTAGCAGAAATAATCCCCACTCAAAATAAAATAAGACCCTCTTTTCCTGTAAAATTTCAGTCTCAATAAAACAAAGTTATTGCCCAATAATATAAGAGCAATATATATTCTTTTGCTCACAGATAATCGGAAATCAAAAGCTGATTTATTAGTAAGTTGCAGAAAACAAGTGATATATAAAAGTTTAAAAAATGCACATTTGTTTTTCTCCTTAAAAATAGATGATAGGAAAAAGATCAGGGAAATATGGTCAAGAATTAACAGAATGTGTCAGAAGCAGAACAGGTGAAAAACAATTGTTACCCTTTTGCTCCTGCGGTTCTGTCATCCTACCTGATTGAACTCAGCATCAGGTGATGTCACAATCCTCAACTAGATGAGCTGTTGGAGTGTGGCTGTTGTTAACTCTATAAAGAGAGAGAGTAGAGTGACATCATCTCTGGCTTTATTATGCCCATTAAAGGAGTGGATGAAAGTTTTCTGTTGATAAATCCCATATGGGACTTCAAAAAAGAGTGCTATTAAGACAGCTTAAAAAGCTAATAAAAATGTCTGTTGCACTTTTGTGGTTTTCTTCTCATGTCTTTTTTCTTATCTCCTTTTATTGTACACTAGAAATCTTAACCAATATTAGCAATAATCTCAAATCACACCTCACCAATAAAATCTTATCTATGAATTGTGTCTTATTTTATGTATAGCCTTCGCCTTTTTCACTTTACAACACAGTTTTCTTGTATGCATGTATATACGTCCTCATTTAATCTTCAAAATTATTCTGTGAAGTATTGACATTGCTCTTATCATCTTTCACAGATGCAGACTCTAAAACTCTTAGTCTAATTGGTGTATCAAAGACAGCACCACTAATCACTACTGTGACTGAGACTAAAACTGAGGTGGTCTCCTTTACACCTTTGTCTGGATCACTCTTCATTAGGTTACTTATTGTCCTCTTTCTTCTGTCACTCATTTGTAATCTATGTTGTCCCAACATTGCATTGCATTTTAGGGCACTTGTTTTTAATTTAAATGTTGAATGCTAATTATAGAAAAATATAAAAGCACAAAAGATTATCCCCTTAAAATTAAACCATAATGCAATTACCCAGACAAAAATCATGCGTTAAATGTTATATCTTGCATTCAAACTACAAATATTTATGGAGTATATACCATGCACCAGGCAGTAGAGATAAACCAGGTAACAAGATAGAAGCAAACCCACCCTCATGGAACTTGTAGTCAAGTTTCAGAGCCTGTTTTGTATGTGTGTTGTGGAACTATGTTGATCATTTTCCCATGCCATCCTTTGTTCATGACACCCTTTGTCCAGATTGTGACTTCTGTTTGTAAGGCCCACACTTGCAGTCTGGAGCCAGCTGTGCCCTCCTGGGTTTCAGCTGCAGATGGTTCATCCAGACTCCTTTATCACTTGGTTTCCTATAAGTCTCTGAATGTTCAGTCGCTTGGGAGCACTGAAGAGTGGGAGGAAGAAAGAACTTGCATCTTTTTTCCTGCTTCTGGTGATGGTCTCTGGCTGCTGCAACAGCTGTAGGCAGCTGAGGACTGTGCAGCAGCTGTGGGATCCAGCACCCCAAAGGCAATTTCAGTGGCATTGCTGGGATGCAGTCATCTGGGTTGCAGCAGGGGAGGGTCCCAGAAGTAGCCCGAAGAGGGAGGGTCTCATCAGCTCAGCAGTGAGGGGGATGTGGGGCTCCAAGGTTGCTGAGGACTCCTGGTCCTTGGGTGACAACACTCCCCTTGCTGCTTCCCCAGCCTTCTCTCCAGCCTTTTGCCACCTCCGCAACCAAAAGCCTGCATTAAACCTCTTCAATTTGAAATGCATAGTGTTTGCATATGATTGGACAATAAATAATGATGTTAATGTCCTATGAAATTAATTATACCTCAGTTACAATCCCCTCTAATATTGAATAGTGACATTGCATTCAGATTTCTAAATTATAAGTTTTGCTAAAATAAAAGTGCTTATACAGAAAGCATTCTCTGAATGTAACTTTTCCTAAGACAATTTACTGGAGGGTATATAAAGTTTCAAGTTTTTTCATACACAAAACTGAATTGCTTTTCCAAAAGCTTCTACAAATTATGCTTTGACCTCAAAATTCACCTGCACTAGCATTAAATCATATGTGCCTTTTCGTCTCAGTCAATAGGAAAAGAAAATCCTTCTTTAACCTACCTTTCTAGATTATTAACGTTTATATGATTTTCGTATGTTTACCCTTGTAACTACTTATGTGAAATATGTTTATATCTTTTGTCCATTTTTTGTATTGAAAGCTTTTCTTTATAAATATAAAAGTGTTTACATATTATTAATCGTGACTCTGTGAGTTGTATAGACTATAATATTTTTATTTAATTTAATTTTGATATATTATTCCATAAGAATTTTAAAAAATATTTAGTTAAATATATTAACTTTAATGATTTCTTTCAGCAACTTTGTGTTTAGAAAGTCCTCACACGTTTTTGGATCATTAATATTTTCACCTTTACATATTTTTAATAATGAGCTTGAGCAGTTTTTTGGAAATTTAACTTCTAATGCAGCAATAACTTATTGGGGGTGTGATATGAAATGGATTTCTAACACGATTGTTTGCAAGCAGAGACTAACTTAAAGTGCTAAATGATCCGTTTTTCATTCATTCATTCCAAAAATATTTATTAGTACCAGTTATGTTCCAACCACTCTTCTAGGTTCATGATGGTGAAAATAATGATTCTGCCCTCATACAGCTCATATTCTAGTGGTAAATGAAGACAATAAACTACTATATGCACAACATTATGTCAGGTATTAATAACTACAATGAATAAAGTTAAAAGCAGGGTGAAAATCATGAGGAAATTTTTTTTATGCATAATGTGAAATTTCATCAGATCCATCAATGAAACAACAAAGTCAGCCATTAAACGTCTGGGCAGGGATGTTTAAGCAGAGGGAACAGGAAGGGTAAAGACCATGAGACAGAATCTCACTTGCCATGTGTGATTAGCGACAAGAAGATCCATTACCACAGGTTATGGTGAGAAAGTTAGAGAAACATAGAAAATCAGGTTACACATGGAGCCAAGAGGCAGGTCCTCCAGGATTGTGAGGAGCCTCAGAAAGACCAGAGATGATCAAGATTTGTTTAGCGAAATGGTTAAAAAAGACATGTATAAAACTCAAAGAGTGAATGTGCATTTAGAAAAGGAAAGAAAATCACAAACAATCAGTGGTCTCTTTCTTCTATTATCTCTTAGGACAGTTTACTAGACATGCTCACACTCTCTTTTGTCCTGACTGCAGCCTGGCTTGTCCTCCCCACCATAACATGCTACAACTCCCAGAAACTGCCAGCACTCACAAAGCCTCACAGAGTGAAGGCCTTCAGAGCTTTTACTCTCCTGCCTCTTGGTAAATCCCACTCTGAGATGTCACTGGAGGATTGAGAGAGAGGAAGGACATCATAGGACTTAGGTGCAGAAGCATCACTGGAGGCTTGATGGAGAAAAAAGTCCAGGAAGCAAGAATGCAAAGAGTGGTTTGAGTGAGTCCTGGTGAGAGACGTGGTGGCTGAGTGAAGGGGTGGTGATGTTAGGTTGAAGTGCTATCGATGCACTCAGGACACTGGGGCTGGGCACGCTGGAGAGGAAACTTAGAACTGAGTTTGAGACTCAAATTTCCCAATAGACATGTGCATGGAGATGAGGCAAGGCCACTGGGTGCCTGAGTCAGGAGTTCACAGGAGAGGACAGAGCTGAGGTCATGGCTTAGGGGATGAGCAATGTGTGGAAGAAGCAATGGGATTGCATGAGAAGGGATAGTGGGTGTATTACACCAGAAACCGGTGTAGATGTGGTTAAATTTCCATCTCACCTCTTCTTTTCCAATCACCTCATGCCAAATGCCTTTAAAATATCGTGTTTTATTGATGTTGTTCATGAGAATTTTTAACATCTAGTGGGACAATTCTCCTTGTTATCCCTATATTCACATTCAAAATTGGGAATTTCTTGCCTGTTTGTTTCTTTAGGTTGATCTTTTAAATCTCTCAGTCAAGTTCAGAAGATGTAATAGAATATATTTTTTTCCTATTTTTTTGAGGATGCCTAGTCCTGAGCTAACATTTGCCACCTATCCTCCTCTTTTCTGCTGAGGAAGGTTGGCCCTGAGCTAACTTCTGTGGTCATCTGCCTCCATCTTATATGTGGGCTTCCTGCCGCAGAATGCTCTGATAAGCAGTGCATAGGTCTACAACTGGGATCTGAACAGGCAAACCCCAGGCCACCAAACTTAATCACTGCACCACTGGGCTGGCCCAAAAGATCTAACAGAATTTTTATTAGAATGCAATTAAAATAAATACTTAAGAAGGATTAATATTGTTAAACTTTTGAGGATTTTCATCTAGAAATATGGTTGTCTTCACAGTTTATTCAAATGGTTAGAAGCTAAACCTGATTTTTTAAAAGTTTTTTCCTAAAATTCTTCCATAGTAATAGTTGAGATTATTCCGGAATATTTCAAGATGTTTGTTTTATGAGCAATTTGAAAAGAATATTTTCCAATTTGTAAATACTTAATAAGCATTAATAGTGACAGAATAGCTATTGATCTTTATGTAACTGCATGGCTCTGCATTTTTAAAATCTGTTACTGATTCCAATAATTCATTTGAATATTTTCATTACATATTTTAGTTCAGTCTCATGTATTAATGAAATGTACTATACTGTAAAATCTGTATTTAACTTTGACAATAAAGAACAACCCTCTGTTCCAATTTTTAGTGTTTTTCATCATTTGATGTTTCACTTTCTAGAAAGATACAGGGTATTGATTTACCATGTTTTGTCTTTAAAAATGTATAACAACAAAAAATACAAGGTAACAGGATATAAAATAAAGATACTAAAATCACTATCTTCACATACACAAGAAATAGTGCAGTAGAACATGTAATGGAGAGAAAATCTCATTTATAAAAGGAACAAAAATGATAAGACATTTAGGAATTAAACTCAATAAGAAATGTGTAAGACTTATATGAGGAAAATTTGAAAATAATCCTGAAAGATACAAGCACAGACATGAAGGAATGGAAACTTACCTGCCCAGGGCTCAGGAGTGGAGCCATCATATTGGTGGACAAAAAACTTGAGTCAAAGAGCATTGTTCTTGTCTGAAAACCTAATGAAATTTACATGGCGAGGTTTCCGACTAACTTCAGTCTCATGACTCCTGTTTTATTTCTGATTTATCACTTTTAGAATGGGACTGTCTATCCTAAATCTGTCTCATTATTATGTTTTAGATGTAGATAATGTGTTATCTGGTTTCAGAGGTTCATAGAGAGAAAGGAATTTTTCCCCAGGATGAATTATACCTGGAAACTCTCTCAGAGCTGGATACTTGGATGACACTATGAACTTAGGGTTGATCCTAGAATGCATTAAGATTTTCAGGGGTATTGAGAAGAGAATAACATATTTTGCATATTAGAAGGGCATGAATTTGGGGGGACCAGAGAGAAAATTTTATGGTCCAAACTACATCACCCCCAAATTGCTGTGTTAAATTCCTACCCCTCAGTGCTTCGGAAGTGATCTTATTTGGAGGTAGGTTTGTTGCAGATGCAATTAGGTAAGATGAAGTCACACTGGAGTAGGCTGGGCTTCTAATCCAATATGGCTTTTGTCCCTACAAAGAGGGGAAACTTGGGCACAGACACACACAGAGAGAACACCATGTGAATATTGGAGTGTTGCTCCATAAGCCAAGGAAATACCACAACTAGGAGAGGGGCCTGGGATGGAACTTTGTCTGGCTCCTTCACAGGGAGCATGGTCCTATTGGCACCTTGATCTCAGACTTGCAGCTTCCAGAATGGTGAGACAGGAAATTTATGTGGTTCTAAGTCGCCCAGTTAGTGGTACTTGGTTATGGAATCCATAGCAAGTTAATATAATTTATTTTATTCTCAGGAAGGATAATTCAACATCAGGAAGATGTCAGTTCTCCATAAATTAATATTAACTTGTGGTTATTAACTGACTCCACACCCAAATTTATTTTATCTCAGCAATGGTCACTTAACTCATTGGAAAAGGTAGCTTTAGATAATCATATGCCCCTTGATTATCTACTTGCTGAGCAAAGAGGCATCCCTGTGGTAGCAAACACCTCCTGTTGCACATTGGCAAATGCCTTCAGGGACATAGAAACACAATTACATAATATTAGAGAGCAAGAACATTTGCTACAACAAATTTCACCACATAACCAATTGTCTTTTGATTTATTCAGCTGGTTACACTTAAGTCTGAGCCCCTGATTTAGAACCATCTTGTAAATTGGGTTTATACTATTGCTCTTAATCTTACTATGTATACTTATTGTAAAGTTCTTTACTTATTGCCTGTTGAACCTCTGTAAATATGACATGTCCAATAAGGTGATGCTGGCTCAGCACTTCGAGATGATCTCCAAAGCCTACCACCTTGGAGAAATGTAGACTTTAGATGGGAAATGCCAGAGAGTTCTCCCTCTCCCTTGTTACTCAGACATAAACTAAATATTTTCTGAATACTATGCACTTTCCTTCCAGTGTTGGACATGACAACCAGGAAAGGTCCTTCTTGGCACTGAGGGACAAGATCACTACCTGCAGAGAACCTGACTATTGATCAGCAATGCTTTTGGAGAAAGATCTTGATCAAAAGAGGAAAATTGCCAACTAATGAAAGAAACCTTAATGAAATTAGAGTTGGGAAGGCCTGCATGGGGAGCTCTCATGCCCTATCATACATTGTCAATTAAACTAAACAGGAAGAGATATTACCAGCAACTTTGACAGGAAATAAAACTACATTATTCTTGAAGGAAGATTTCTCTCCCCATCAGGCAACAGCCCAGCCAATGAGAAATGCTGCAGCTCAGTCAATGAGAAGCCATTGCTGCCCTGAACTGTTACTTTCCCCCAATGGACTTTTGTTTAGAACAGCCCTCCCTGATCCCCATTTTTCTCTATAAAAGTAAGTGCCTCTCCTTTGTTTTCTGGATTTGCCTGTGGCTAGCCATAGCATCCACATTCTGAATTTCAATTCTTTTAGCTATTCCTGAATAAACTCATTTTGAGGGTAAAATAATAAGTGAATTTGCTTTTGCTTTTTAAATTGATATGCCTTGCCTCCAAGTCCATGGAAAAATCGGAAGCCAAATCCACCAGTCTCTCTCAAACTCTGAGTTCAAAAATTCTACCAGGCCACTTCTCATATGAGTGGTGCCTTATTTCTGCATGTTGTTAAAATGCACCCAATCTGTTCAGAGTGGAGATCACTCAGGACATTGCCTTCTCCATCTTCACTATCCCACACATGAAGGCAGAAGCCAGGCCAGACACTGTGCCCCCATCATTGATGATTTGATTTACTGTGTCACTCAGGGAGAAAGTGGAAATGGAGGGGTAGAAGTTTAGGTTAGATTTGAGAAGTATCGTGGCTTCCTGGCCCAAAAGGAACAATTGCAGCTGAGGTGGCTTGAGGAGGGCGAATGAACCACTGGGCAGAGCCTGCTGGAGATGAGGGTATTCCAGCAGAGCAGAGCCCTAAAGGAGCTGGCCTTCGGACTGAAGGGGAGGTGCCAATGCCTAGCCCTTGGTCTTCTGGAGGCAAGGCTGGGTGCCTGGTGGGGAAGGGAGTGGGGAATATGCGACCAAGGGGACAGACAGTGGTTTTCAGAAAAAAACCACTTTGGTATTTATGCTCTTTAGGAAAAAGGGTGCCCTAGAACTTACATGGGAAGCCTGTTAATTTTAAATCCTACCATTAGAATCAGAAGGGACACCAGAGAATCATAAAAAATAGGTCACATTAACGACAAAAATTTAAATATTTTTTTAAAAAATTAAAGTTAATTTGATGGCTTACATAAGTTTAAACAGCAAAAGAACAACATACTCTATGCTGGCTGAAAAACACTTAAAACCTCACAGTCAATTTTTAAATGACTAGATTGATGTATTCAGTGACAGCCAATCAAAATAATCATTAGCAACTCATTTGACTCAATAACCAAGCATATAAATAATGCTTTCAATTGTTCAGCTTAGAATTTTCATGTTAAATTTGAAGGCAAATGCTAATTTCCTTCCCCATGTCACTTGCCTATTCCAGACACAGGGGCGTGAATTACAAGGGCTCCATGCAGCATGCTCCCAATCCACTTGAGACTACAGAGCAAGAAAATAACAGGGAAAAGGAAATATTTGTTTTTAATCCTCCAAGAATATAGTAAATCCCAAGTGAATTGGGAAAGTCATTATCGATGGGCTTAGGTTGTCACAATAGAACCCATTGCAATAGAAATTTTCTGGGCACACTTGAATCTATCTCATTCCTAACGAATTACTCAGGGATTTCTGAACAAAATAATTCACAGCCTCATACAAGTAGAGTGACTAAATAGCCCTGGACACATAGTGGGGGTCACTAAGTGAAGGAATTTACAAAGTATTTGTGTTTAATTTGTCCCATTTTGTCCTTATTATATCTATTTCAAAATAAACTATGTATTATTATTATCATCATTATCATTATTATTATTGCTATGCTCATTTCCTTGTGAACAAACTAAGGGTCAGAAAGAAACAAATTTTCTAAATTTCACACAGTAAATACACAAAACCTTTGCACTTTCAATAATAAGTGTCATCATCTTATCCTACCATAACTCAAAGTATATTTAAATTGGGCATTTAGGGGCTGGCTCAGTGGCATGGTGGTTAAGTACGTACACCCTACCTCAGCAGCCCGGGGTTCACCAGTTTGAATTGCCAGTGTGGACCTACACCACTTATCAAGCCATGCTGTGGTGGTGACCCACATAGAAAAAATAGAGGAAGATTGGCACAGATGTTAGCTCAGAGTCAATCTTCCTCACCAAAAGCAATAATAATAATAGTAATGACCATTTATTAGCACAAAAGCAATTTTAAAATGAGTTATAATACAAATATTTTGGAGAATATACTCTCAAATAATTTATTTTAATTTTTATTCTCACTTTTTCCTTTTTTCCCCAGTACCAATAAGATGCATTTTACCCACAATGACCAAGACTAAGGCCTGCCATTTCTATAAAAGCTGAAATTAATCATTTACCTACTTTTTAAAAATAATTTGATAGGTGGCTATTTTTAGAGTGATAGGTGAAACATAATACAGATGATTGACTTAATAATCTACTCTGAGATAAAATGTTGCCAGATATTGATACCTTTCATTTTTATCCACTTATGTATCCTACTCATATATATGTCCAGAGCTATGGCCTGTTGGCTCAAAGAATGAAGAATTTGGGGTTTCCTTAGGGTTATTTAGAGTAATATTTTATGTCTGTATGTTCCACTGTGTTTCAAATAAATTTTGCAGATTATTTTTATTTTCCTTTTTTAAAAATTATTTTATTGAAGTCATATTGGCTTAGAACAATGTGTAAATTTCAGGTGTACATTATCATATTTCAGTTTCTGTATTGACTACATCATGTTCATCACCAATAGTGTAGTTTCTATACATCACCATAAATATGTGCCCCCTTACCACTTTTGCCCTCCCCCACTACCCTCTCCTCTGATAAGCACTAATCTCTTCTCCTTATCTATGTGCTTGTTTATCTTCCACACGAGTGAAATCATATAGTATTTGACTTTCTCTGTCTGACATTTCACTTAGCATAAGACCCTCAAGGTTCATCCATGTTGTTGCAAATGGCACAATTATATCTTTTTTTATGGCTGACTAATATTCTATTGTATATATACTACATCTCCCTTATTCATTCATTTTTTCTGGGCATTTGGGTAGTTTCCATGTCTTGGCTATTGTAAATAATGCTGCAATAAACATAGTGCTGCAGAAGTCTTTTTGAATTATTGACTTTATGTTCTTTGGATAAATAACCGGTAGTGGAATAGCTGGATCACATGGCACTTAGATTTTTAATTTTTGAGAAATCTCCATACTGTTTTCCATAGTGGCCGCTCCATTTTGTACTGTCATCAACAGTATATGATGGTTTACTTTTCTCCACATACTCTGCAACATTTATTTCTTTTCATTAATTATAGCCATTATGACAGATGTGAGGTGATATCTCATGGCAGTTTTGATTTGCATTTTCCTAATAATTAGGAATGTTAAACATCTTTTCATGTACCTGTTGTCTATGTGTATATATTCTTTGGAAAAATGTCTGTTTATATCCTCTGCCCATTATTGAATGAGTTGTTCATTTTTTTGTTATTGAGTTGTATGAGTTATTTATAAATTTTGGAAATTAACCTCTTCTTGGGTATGTGATTTGCAAATATTTTCTCTCAGTTGGTGGCTTGTCCTTTTTTTTAAATTTAATTTTTATTGAGTTAATGATAGGTGACAATCTTGTGAAATTTCAGTTGTACATTTTCGTTTGTCAGTCGTGTTGTTGGTACACCCCTTTACCCTTTGTGTCCAGCCCCCACCCCACCTTTCCCCTGGTAGCGACTAATCTGTTCTCTTTGACTGCATTTTTAAATTCCTCAAATGAGTGGAGTCATACAGAGATTGTCCTTCTATATCTGGCTTATTTCACTTAACATAATTCCCTCAAGGTCCATCCATGTTGTTGCAAATGGGACAATTTTGTTATTTTTTATGGCTGAGTAGTATTCCATTGTGTATATATACACCGCATCTTCTTTACCCAATCACCAGTTGATGAGCATTCGGTTGCTTCCACGTCTTGGATATTGTAAATAACGGTGCAATGAACATTGGGGTGCATGGGACTTTTGGAATTGCTGATTTCAAGCTCTTTGGATAGATACCCAGTAGTGGGATAGCGGGATCATATGGTAGTTCTAGTTTTAATTTTTTGAGGAATCTCAATACCGTTTTCTATAGTGGCTGCACTAGTTTGCATTCCCACCAACAGTGTATGAGGGTTCCTTTTTCTCCATAACCTTTCTAACATTTGTTACTATTTGTTTTGGTTATTTTTGTCATTCTTATGGGTGTAAGGAGATATCTTAGTGGTGTTTTGATTTGCATTTCCCTGATGATCAGGGATGATGAACATCTATTCATGTGCCTATTGGCCATCCATATATCTTCTTTGGAGAAATGCCTGTTCATATCTCCTACCCATTTTTTTAACCAGGTAGGTGGTTTGATTTTTTGTTGTTGAGTTGTATGAGTTCTTTATATATTATTGATATTAACCCTTTGTTAGATGTATGACTTGCAAATACATTTTCCAAGTTAGTTGGTTGTTTTTTTGTTTCAATCTTGTTTTCCTTTGCCTTGAAGAAGCACTTTAGTCTGATGAAGTCCCATTTGATTATTCTTTCTCTTGGTCCGCTTGTCTGAGAAGACATGGTGTCCAAAAAGATCCTTTTAATACTGATGTCAACGAGTGTACTGCCTACATTTTCCTCTAGAAGCTTTATGGTTTCAGGTCTTACCTTTAGGTCTTTGATCCATTTAGAATTTATTGTTGTGAATGGTGAAAAAGAATGGTCAATTCTCATTCTTTTACATGTGGCTGTCCAGTATTCCAAGCACCATTTGTTGAAAAGACTTTCTTTTCTTCATTGTATGTTCTCAGCTCCTTTGTCAAAGATTAGCTGTCTGTAGATGTGTGGTTTTGTTTCTTGGCTTTCAATTCTGTTCCATTGATCTGTGCACCTGTTTTTGTACCAGTACCATGCTGTCTTGATTACTGTAGCTTTGTAGTATGTTTTGAAGTCAAGGATTGTGATGCCTCCAGCTTTGTTCTTTTTTTCTCAGGATGGCTTTAGCAATTTGGGGTCTTTTGTTGCCCCATATGAATTTTAGGATTCTTTGCTCTATTTCTGTAAAGAATGTCATTGGGGTTCTGATTGGGATTGCCTTGAATCTGTAGATTGCTTTAGGTAAAATGGACATTTTAACTATGTTTATTCTTCCAGTCCATGTACATGGAATGTCTTTCCATCTCTTTATGTTGTCATCCATTTGTTT
Source organism: Equus caballus (assembly GCF_041296265.1). Taxonomy (NCBI): domain Eukaryota; kingdom Metazoa; phylum Chordata; class Mammalia; order Perissodactyla; family Equidae; genus Equus; species Equus caballus. The sequence goes on from NC_091704.1 coordinate 9,311,411, forward strand.
CAGAAATGCCTTGTAGTTTTTGTTGTATAGGTCTTTAACTTCCTTAGTTAAATTCACCCCGAGGTATTTTATACCTTTTGTTGAGATTGTGAACGGTATTGTGTTCTTGAGTTCTTTTTCTGTTAGTTTCTTATTAGAGTATAGAAATGCTACTGATTTATGTAAATTGATCCTATACCCTGCAACTTTGCTGTAGTTAGTGATTATTTTTAAAAGTTTTCCAATCAATTCTTTGGGGTTTTCGATATATAAGATCATGTCATCTGCAAACAGTGAGAGTTTCACTACTTCCATGCCTATTTGGATTCCTTTTATTCCTCTTTCTTGCCTGATTGCTCTGGCCAAAACCTCCAGTACTATGTAAGGTAAGAGTGGTGGTAGAGGGCATCCTTTTCTCATTCCTGATTTCAGTGGGATGGTGCTCAGTTTTTGCCTATTGAATATGATTTTGGCTGTGACTTTGTCATATATGGCCTTAATTATGTTGAGGTAGTTCCCTTCTATCTCCATTTTGTTCAGAGTTTTTATCATAAATGGCTGTGGGATCTTGTCAAATGCTTTCTCTGCATCTATTGAGATGATCATGTGGTTTTATTCCTCAATTTTTTGATGTGGTGTATCATGTTGATTGATTTGCAGATGGTGAACCATCCCTGTGTCCCTGGTATGAATCCCACTTGATCATGATGTATGATCCTTTTGAGGAACTGCTGAATTCGGGTTGCCAAAATTTTGTTGATAATTTTTGCATCTACATTCATCAGCGATATTGGCCTGTAGATCTCTTTTTTCATGCTGTCCTTGTCAGGATTTGCTATCAGAGTGACCTTGGCCTCATAGAATGTGTTAGGAAGTGTTCCATCCTCCCTAAATTTTTGGAATAGCTTGAATAGGATAGGTATTAACTCCTGTCTGAAAGTTTGGTAGAATTCCCCAGGAAAGCCATCTGGTCCCGGCGTTTTATTCTTTGGGATGCTTTTGATTGTTGTTTCAATCTCTTTCCTTGTGATTGGTCTGTTCAAATTGTCTGCCTCTTGACTAAGCTTTGGGAGACTGTAGGAATCCAAGAATTTATCCATTGCCTCTAGGTTATCCATTTTGTTGGCATATAGTTTTTCGTAGTATTCTCTTATAATCCATTGTATTTCTGTGCAGTCCGTTCTTATTTCTCCTCTTTCATTTCTGCTTTTGTTTATTTTAGCTTTCTCTCTTTTTTTCTTTGTAATTCTGGCTAGAGGTTTGCCCATTTTATTTATCTTCTCAAAGTACCAGCACTTCGTTTCATTGATCCTTTCTACTGCCCTTTTTGTTTCAATCTCATTTATTTCTGCTCTGATTTTTATTGTTTCTCTCCTTTGTTTACCTTGGGCTTTGTTTGTTCTTCTATCTCTAATACAGTTAGGTATGGTTTAAGATTGCTCATTTGGGATTTTTCGTTTTTGTTAAGATGTGCCTTATTGCAATGAATTTCCCTCTTAATTTAGCTTTTGCTGTATCCCATATGAGCTGGTATTGTGTGTTAGCATTTTTATTTGTCTCCAGATATTTTTTGATGTCTTATTTAACTTCTACAATGAGACATTGCTAGTTCAATAGCATATTGTTTAGTCTCCACATCTTTGTGCCTTTCTCAGCTTTTTTCTTGTGCTTAATTTCTAGCTTTGTAGCATTATGATCGGAGAAGATGCTTGTTATTATTTCAAGTTTTTTAAAATTTGTAGAGGCTTCCCTTGTTTCCCAACGTATGATCTATCCTTGAGAATATTCCATGTGCACTTGAGAAGAATGTGTATTCTGCTGTTTTTGGGTGAAGTGTTCTATATATGTCTATTAAGTCCAACTGTTTTAGGTTTTTGTCCAACTCCACTCTTTCCTTGTTGATTTTCTGTCTGGATGGTCTGTCCATTGATCTGAGTGGGATGTTGAGGTCCCCTATTATTATTGTGTTATTTTTAATATCTACTTTGAGGTTTGTTAATAGTTGCTTTATGATCTTTGGTGCTCCTGTGTTGAGTGCATAGATATTTATAAGCATTATTTCTACTTGATGAAGTGTCCCTTTGATCATTATGTATTGGACCTCTATGTCTCTCTTCACCTGCCTTATATTGAAATCTGTTTTGTCTGATATAAGTATTGCAACACCTGCTTTCATTTGTTTGCTATTGGCTTCGAGTATTGTCTTCCACCCCTTCACTCTGAGCTTGTGTTTGTCCTTAGAACTGAGGTCTGTTTCCTGGAGTCAACAAACTATTCAATCTTGTTTGTTAATCCATCTTCCCACTCTCTGTCTTTTCATTGCAGACTTCAATCCATTTACATTGAGGGTGATTATTTATGCATGAGGGCTTACTGCTGTCATTATTTTCTGGGTTTCTTGTGGTTCCTTTGTTTCTCTTCCTTTGTGTTTTGACCTCTGTAATTTCTTATGCTTGGTTTTTATCTTTTTCCTTATTTATGTTTTGTGTCTCTGTTCTTTCTTTTAGTTTAGTGGCTACCCTGCAGTTTGTGTTCAGAATATCATGCGTAACATAGTCCATTTTATGGTGGCCTGTTACTTTCTTAGGCTAAATTGATTCAATCCTTTTCCTCCTCCCCTCCTAAATTATTATTTTCATCTCTCATTCCAACTTGTGTTTAAGGTGGTTACAGTGATAAGATTGTCTTTGCTTTGGTAATTTCCTACCCTTTAGCCTAATGCTATAGTTGAATATTTGCTATCCTATTCTGGTTCTATCTATTTGTCTCCCTACTGTGTATTTTGTGACCCCTTTCTCCGTTTTTTTCTTTTTTCAAGTCTGAGGGTCTTTTTGATAATTTCTTGTGTGGGTGCTTTTGTGGCTATGAAATCCCTAGGCTTTTGTTGTCTGGAACAGATTTAATTTCTCCCTCAATCTGTGGGATATTTTTGCAGAATAGAGTATTCTGGGCTGAAGATTTTTATCCTTTAAAGTTTTGAATATGCCATTCCAATCTCACCTACCTTGTAAGGTTTCTGTAGAGAAATCTGCTAAAAGTCTGATAGGGCTTACTTTATAGGTTATTTTCTTCTGCCTTGCTGCCCTGAGTATTCATTCTTTGTCACTCATTTTTGCTATTTTTACTACTATATGCCTTGGAGTAGGTCTTTTTACACTGACAAATGTAGGAGATCTGAAAGCTTCCTCCACACACATTTCTTCTTATGTCATTGAGCTCACTTTCTGCTCCATTTTCCTTTTCCACTCCCTCAGGAATTCTGATGATTCTTAAGTTGCATTTTCTCAGTGAGTCGGGTATTTCTTTGAGATTTTCTTCAGTTTTTTAAATTCTTAGTTCTCTTTCTTCTTCTGTCTGGAGTCATTCAACCTGTCTATATTTGATTATGCTAATTTTCTCCTCTTTGTTGTCTACACGGGCATTCAGGGAGTCCATATTCTGTTTTCTCTCACCCATTGTATTTTTCATCTCTAGTATTTCTTATTGATCCTTCTTTATAGTTTTTATCTCTTTTGTGAAGTAACTTCAGAAGTCATTGATTTGTTTCTCTATATTTCCTTTTACCTCATTGACTTTTTTGATGATAGCTATTCTGAATTGACTTTCACTTAGTTTACCTATTTCCAAGTCCACAGGACATACTTCTGTATTTTAATTGTTTTCCTTTTGGTCTAGAGCTTTTATAAATTGCTGGATGGTAGAGGAGCAGGTTTTTAGGATAATTCTATTATTCGGTTGCAGTTACAGCCTATCGCCACTAGACAGGGGTTGAGAGCAGTGCATTTTGAGCCCTCCACCTTCAGCTGCCATGGCAGCACACAGCACGGGTTGGGGGAGGAAGGGCACCTTCTCTCATGTGCAGACCTGGACTCAGATCAGCTTTTGCTCTCTGGTTTCCTGGGGCCTTGGCTTGTTGGGATCCCCCCACTTGAAAGCTTTCCCCCATTAGAGGGTTTCTGTTGCATGGGTCTGTGGGAGTCCTGGACAATCCTCCAGATGCATGGACCCTCCCCTGCTCCTTCCCTCATGGAGCCTCCTGCAGCTGTGATCCAAGTCTCTAGGGGAGGGAGCAAAGTTCTCTCTTACCCCATTCCAGCTCTTCCAAGGGTGGCTCCAGCCTCTCTAAACTCCATTGTTTGGCTGCTGTGGGTCTCTGACAATTTTTGTGTTATTGGGATTTCTTTGGTTGGAATGCAGTTGCTCCCCTTAGTTTTAATTTGGAGGGGAGAGAGTCCTGGGTGAGCTCAATCTGCCATGTCACTGACATCACTCTGGGATGTCTTTTCTTTTTATTCATGGTTTCCTTTGACATACAGAGCTTTTATTGTGATGCAGTCCCATTTATTTATTTTTTCTTTTATTTCCTTGCTTGAGTAGATACAGTCTTCAAAAAGATACTCCTAAGATTGATGTCAAAGAGTCTACTACTTATATTCTCTTCTAGAAGTTTTATCATTTTAGGTCTCAGTAGATGCAGAGAAAACGTTTGACAAGAAACAACATAAATTTATGATTAAATTTCTCACTAAAATGCGTATAGAAGATAAGTACTTCAACATAATAAAGACTATATTTGAGAAACCCACAGCCAATAACATTCTCAATGGGGAAAAGTTGATAGCTATTGCTCTGAGAACAGGAACAAGACAAGCATCCCCCCTCTCACCACTCTTACTCTACCTAGTACTGGAAGTTTTAGCCAGAGAAATTTGGCAAGAAAAAGAAATAAAAGGGATCCAATTTGGAAAGGAAGAAGTTAAATTGCTATTATTTGCTGATGATATGATTCTATATATGGAAAATCTTAAAGAATTTATCAAAAAACTATTAGAAATAATCAATATGGTATATTTGCAGCATACAAAATCAACATACAAAAATCGGTTTCATTTCTATATACTAATAACAAACTAGAAGAAAGAGAAATAAGGAATACAACCCCCCACAAAGTATAAAATAACTTCAAATAAATTTAACCAAGGAGGTGAAAGACTTATACTCTGAACACTATAAGATATAAGACATAAGACATCAATTTTTTTTTAAAGATTGACACCTAAGCTAACATCTGTTGCCAATCTTTTCTTTTTCCTTCTTCCTTTCCCCAAAACCTCCCAGTACATAGTTATATATTCTAGCTGTGATAGCCTCTGGTTGTGCAATGTGGAATACTGCCTCAGCATGGCTTGATAATTGGTGCCATATCCATACCCAGGATCCCAACTGGCAAAAACCTGGGCCCCCAGAGGTGAACACATGAACTCAACCACTCAGCCTTGGGGCTGGCCTCTATAAGACATTATTGAAAGAAACCAAAGAAGACATAAATAAGTGAAATGAGACTCCATGCTCATGAATTGGAAGAATAAACACAGTTAAAATGTCCATATTACCTAAAGCAATCTACAGTTTCAATGCAATCCCAGTCAGAATCCCAATAATATTCTTCATGGAAATAGACAAAAAAGTGTTAAAATTTATATGGAATGACAAAAGACCCTGAATAGACAAAGCAATCCTGAGGAAAAAAAGACAGGTGGAGGTATCACATTTGCTGAATTCAAAATATACTGCAAAGCTGTAGAAGTCAAAACAGCATGGTACTGGCAGAAAAACAGACACACCAGATATATGGAACAGAATTGAGAGTCCAAAAGAAAACACACACACACACCTGTTTGGACAGCTCATCTTTCACCAAAGAGCCAAGAATATGCAATGGATAAAGGAAAATCTATTCAATAAATAGTCTTGGGGAAAATGGACAAGTGCATACCACAGAATGAAAGTAGACCATTATCTTAGATCACACACAAAAATGAACACTAAATGGATTAAAGGCTTGAATGTAAGACCTGAAACCATAAAACTCCTGGGATAAAACTTAGCAGATATTTAGGATTGTGATATTTGTGAACAGTCTAATAGAATAGCAGATTTACTGACACCCACATAAGCTACATTTGGCTAGAAAGAGAGCTTGAAAGTGCAATTCATCTCGTATAAGCTGTGATACAAATAACACTATTTTCATTAAATCTCCATTTCCTTTTTAATAAAATGCTTAAAAACATATTGAACCATTTTTGAAAACAGAAAACAATCATCTATATCAAAGAATTTTAGAGTATCAAATTATAACGGGTTTGGTTTACTTTATCATATGTTAATTTGATGAGTTTCTTAAATTAGAGAATCACTAAGGCCAAAAATACTGAATCAATTACTTTTATACAGGAATTAATGTAGTGTCATAAGTTACTTTGGTCTGATTTTATTGTTCTTTATGACAGCGTATTCTCATATTTTTAAAATTTCTTTAATCCAATTTATACTGGGAACTGAAAACAGAATGTGGCTAAATAATGGTTTCACTACTTACAGGGAAATAGCTTTGTTCCATACTGAGAAAACCCATATTAGCTGTCCTTTTCAATGATTTAATCCATGTTCTGAAGGGTAGATGAAAGTATACCAGCTGCGTGAATTGTTGCAAGTCATTCATTCTCGGAATCACTGTCCTCATATTTCCATTTCATTTCACTGAATTAAATAATTAATTAATCAAGTCAACAAATATTTTCTATTTTATGCCAGTCACTTTTCTAAGTGTTGTTATATATCACTGAGCAACAAGAACAAATTCTCACAAATCTATAGCTTTATTTTGCAAATATTTACTTAAATTATACAAAATACACAGAATATTAGATGATACAGAACATTGAAAAAAGAAGAAAGTTAAGCATGACTAGAAATTCCAAGGGTAGGGAATCTAATTTTTAATTGATGATCAAGGGAGACCTCACACAGTAGAGGATGAGACAGCAAATATCTGATCTGGAGGAGAGCATTCTAGGCAACAGAAATGATGAGTGCCAAGGCCTGAGATGGAAGGATGGAAGATGTGTTCCAGGAGCTATGAGGAGGACTGTGCAGCTGCAGCAGAGTGAGTGAGAAGAGAGTCAATAGTGCAGGAGCCTACAGGCATGCCACTGAGTGTGATTATTTACTTCTAAGTGAAAGGGGAAAACAAAATAGTTGTAAATGGAGGAATAACATGATTGGATTAAGGTTTTATGGGGATCACTTTGTATGTTTTATTGAGAACAAGCTAGAGATGGCCAAACCTTGAAGTAGGGAGCAGATAAGAGACTTTCCAATAATTTAATCAGGGATGATTGTGATGGTACTAAAGATGCTGAGAAATGGACAGACTCTTAGTATGTTTTGAAAGTAGTCCTGGAAAGATTTGCTGTTGGATTAGATACCAGGTGTCAGAGAAAGAGAAAAGTCATGAATGATTCCAAGGTTTAAATCTCCAGAATTGGCATAATGAAATTCCCATTTACATTCAGGAGTAAACCTGAAGGTGGGGCAGAATGTAATGAGTTGGGTTTTGGACAAATCAATGTTGTGATGAATGTTAAATATCAGAATGTTGATATTTGATAGATTAATTTACAAATATGGAGTTTCAGGAGATAGGTGTAGGCTAGAGATATGCATTTGGAATCAAAGCAAATGAATGTAATTTAATTACAGTAATGAGCCAGCCAGCCCAAGAACACATTGGGAGTGAACTGAGGAAGAGGGAATAGTTCCAAGTCCTGGGATCATTGATTTGTCCCATGGGAGTGGTGGAGAAGAATAGGAGAAAACAGCAAAAGAGTCCAAACAGGGTGGCAAGTGTAGAGGGAGGGAAAACATGATGACTGGTTTCTTCAGGAAAGAGAAAGGAGGTTCTCAGTGGCATCAAATGCTACAGAAAAACCTTGTAATGTGAACTCAAGTGAATGTCCATTCTTCAGTGTGGAGGTCACTTGGAATATAGGCATGAGCAGTTTGGTTAAGGTGTTGTTCTATCATGGTGAGCAATTGAGTTTAAGAGAGAAGGTATAAGGAGAGGAACATGAGATAGACCTTATTAAAAGCCACTTCAGAGCTTTCTTATAAATGAAATAAAGAATTGTGCTGGAGCAAGAATGGTGTTTAAAGACATAAAATATGTTAAATATGCCTGACAATTCCATCGAGACTCACCTTTCAATCCCTGTTATTTAAAATTTCTAGAGTTTTGTGAAATCACATAAACTCCTTGACCCAGAATCTACTAATCCAGAACGTGGGAATCATAATGACCATCTTGACTATAGCCACACAGGTTAGCATAGATGATGTACTACTTATGTGACCCAGCCAGGTTTAAATATCAATAAAACATCACTAGAAGTGCTTTAAAGACAAATAATAACAATTGTAGTAGTAGTATTTGTTATTATAATATTAAAAATAAAACTATGTTAGTGAAATTTACTATTTGTAAATATTCATGAAGAGAAGACACTGAATATTTTACATCCTCCCTTCTTTACTGGGGAGATTTACACATCTATTAATTATGTGTACAAGTATGATTTCACATCAATCTCCCTAGGAGGGAGATTGTATCAGTATCAGTATTAAGTTTCTATTGCTGTGTAACAAGTTACCACAGATTTAGCTACTTAAAACCACATCTATTTATTAAATCATAATTCTGCTGATCATATGTCTAGGTGGGATCAGCTGGCTTCTCTGCTTAGGGTTTCACAAGATCACAATCAAGATGTTGGCGAGGCTGGGCTCCTCTTAAGGGTCTGTGGAGGAATCCAATTCTGAACTTATTCAGTTTGTTGGAATAATGCACTTCCCTGTGCTTGTAGGCCATTTCCTTCCTGGCCATCCATTAAAGGTTATTCGCCTTTCTCCTCATGTGACCCACTTCACCGTCAAAGCCAACAACACATAAAATCAGAACCTTTCTGACTTTCCCTTCTGCCGCCAGCCCAATAGCCAGAGAAACCTTTCTGATTCTAAAGGACCCATGTGATTATGTTAGAACCACCCAGACAACCTCCCTCTGGTCAGAAAATATAACACAACCATGAGGGTAACTCGAGTCTGAAGATCATGGGGTCCACCTTAGAATTCTGTCTACCACAGTTACCCACTTTTGAAAATGGTAAATTTCACATTAACGAAATTTTCCTATAGAATTTGAGAAGAAAAATTACATCCTGCCGGAGTTGTAAATTTTATTTTAACTGCAAAACATCTTCCTAAGAGCACCCAAGTGTTCTGAATGTAAATGAAAGGAACCTAAATGGTTATGTACTCAGTTTGTCATACCATCAATGGTTATGTTTTTATTGGTGTGATAATGCGTCCTGAATTATACAGAGGTAGCAGTGAAATACACCCCGAAATAGTGAAGAATATATTCAGTGACTTTTAAGGTGAAATACTTATTTTGTTTTCTCCAGGAATTATTAGAGAAAAATGAGGAACACTGACTATTCTCCTCGATATGATGGCTTCCTAAGATTTTACCAGTATTTTCTGTGCTTTCAGGTGTCCCACAAAATTCTTTTCACAGTTGGTGTAAAGCTGGTCCCTGCCACAGCACATCATAGCCTCCTCTTTCTGCTGAACTGCACAGTGTGCAGGATGGAGAACTGTGAAGTAATGTCCCCAGCTACCCCAAGTGATTTGACACATGGCCCTGTATCCTGGGTTTGTAGAACTTCTTATCAGAGAGGAATTCCTGGGAACTCATGGTGGCAGATGAGCCGAGTAGGGTTTATATCTCCGTCAAGACCTAAATCAAGAAAGGGAGAAATCATACTGTCTCCCAAGAATGGGGTATGGGCCATGTGTGGAAATGGAGGGAGTACATGGTCCTTGCCTGTCCGCCAGGAGTTCTCCTCCACCTTGGATGGCCTTGCTGTGTTGGGATTTTCTTGGACTATGAAGCAGATGAAATCTTTTATAGCATCAAAACTGAATCTATACATCCACCCAAGTGTTCTCTGGTCTTCTCCGACCTTATTTCTTCATCTGTGACATGAATCCTTTTATCTTGCCAGCTATGACAGAAGTGGATCAAGAAACTGGACATCCATGGGTCATCTTGACTTTGATTCTAATGTTAGGAATTATTCTTAATATTCTCTTCCTGAGAATTTGAAGTCTACTAAAGGTTCCTGGAGTGGAGTAGAGAATATAAATACTCTAAGCCTCAACAAATCAGAACTTTTATCTTTCTTGCTATGGAAACTTTCCCATAGGGAAAAAACAGAAAATATGAAATATTCGCATTTGGAGGAGGATAGTGGAGTATAATAATTTTAGAAATTGAGCAATCTCATCACTCTTCTTCCGGGTGTCTCCACACAATTTCTTGATGAGTATTTCTTCAAATGAATGCGTCTTGTCGTAAACAAAGATTTTTATACATTTATAATTATTTCTTTTAATAAATTTTCATTCCAAGATTTCATATGTTAAGAATTTAAAATGGCAATTCTTAAATTGGCTCAGAATTGTCCAATATTGTTGCAGCATCAGATCCATACTTATATTTCTCTTCCTTCTTATTTTCCTTGTCTTCTCTTGTTCTCTCTCTGTCTCTCTGCTTCTGAGTCTTTCTCTTTTTCAGTCTTTCTCTCTCTCTTTTTTGATCCTTCCTTACATTTTTGATTTACACCACTTATTGTTCAACCTTCCATTTCCTTCGAAATTAATATATTCAGAACCATTCCTTTATGCATTCATGATTCCTAAAGACTATATTCAACTACTTTTTAAATTCTCTTTATTCTGGGACTGATTTTGAAGGATTATGAAATTCATTCCTCTGAATCTAATATCATTTTGTTGAAACCAACAAAATACCCCTCTGGAGTTGTAACATTTTCCTTCTCTTTGGATACATTTTTTTTAAGAGTATAAGTTTCTCAGAATTCTGATTCAACTAATTCTTTGACCCAGCCATTTACTTGTTGTAAAACTTTAAACAAATAGCCTCTCTCTCTGTCATTCCCAGCTACTTAATATGGTTCCTATCTATGGAATAATGATATCCACCAACAATTATATGGTAAATATGTAAGGTCATGATTGGTATTATTGGTTTAAATTCAACTTTACTACTTAAATACAACATAAAGATGTAGATGATGGTGACAAAACAGTAATAATATTTGCCTTATTTTTAAAGTATATTCTGTACTTTCCCAATAAAATTATTGTCATTCAAGGCTAATTTTTCTGCCAGCTTAATCTTTATCTGCGTCTAATAAGTAATTGGTAGCCAAATGCTTAAATGCTAAGCAATTATTAATTAATCACAAATTTAGTTAATATTATCCTGCTAATAAACTGGCCAATCTTTAATCTTCTTCTTTAGCTCTACCTTGAATTTTGAGGTGTTCTACTCTTCTAGGGAGATTTCTTTGACTGAAATCTTTCACTCACTTTCCAATAATATTTTTGAAGTCTCTTTATTTCTAGATTTTTAAACATTTTTCTTTCTAGACTTTTTGCATTAGAAGGAGCATTATGGAATACAACAATTTTAGAAATGGAACACTTTCAAACTCTATTTCCAGATGGGTCCACCTATCTTATTGATAACTCCAGATATTAAAGGAATATTTCTACATATTCATGTTTGACACATTTATCCTTGCTCATAAGCAAAGAATTCCCCTTCCATGTCTCACTTACAAACAGAAGTAATGGTAATGTATCCTCCCATCCCTCTTTTTGATGTCTTACAGAACATTCAGGCTCTAGGACTCTTCCATGCATGATCTGTGTAGGGAAGATGTTCATGCTGTGGATCTCAGCTCATGACTCCCCATCATCAGAGGCTAAGTGGGGGCTGGAAACTCGGTGTAACACCTGAGTGTTTGTGTCACTGCGAGGACAGCATTCTATGACAGAAGTCCTGACAGAGGACGTGCACTCAGAGCAGCAGAGCCCCTTCTCCATGGCAATCAGGAGGGACAGAGTCACTGGTTCGAGATCATGCATCCCCAGGTGGATAAATGCTTTTACCAGGACAAGGACGCCCAGTTGGTGAAAGGAGACCACCACACAGGTTCAAACATTCGATTCTCCTCAAGAGGTGAACAGGGAGTCCCAGGAATGCCTCCTCCCTACGTAGAAAGCTAACATCCTGGTCTCCTCTGGCTCCTTTGGATTCAGCCATCTCATTGTGCATTTTATCATGATTTAAGTCAGTCATTAAACCAACTTGAGTATTTCTTCATCCTTTGCATTCCAAGATTCACAAAACTTTGTGCACCTTCTATTATGATCTGTTTTTTTCCCCTTCCCAATTCTTAAAATGGGTCTACTATTCTTTCTGGAATTTTGGTTCTCTGACAGGAAAATTCTCCAAATCCACACCTATTCTCTGACTTCTCCTTTACTTTCTTCCTTATCTTTTCTCCTGAATGCTAGACTTCTATATTCAACTGTCCACTTGACATCAAAATACACATTTTAAACTCAACATACCTAAACTTGGCTCTAACTTTCTGCTAACCAAAACACACACACACATGAGCACATGCACACACAGAATTCTCCATCTCAATGGATAGTAACTCTATTTATTCAGTTACTCAGGTCAAAAATCTGGTTGATTCCTCTCTCTCTTTTTTTTTTTTTGAGGAAGACTGGCCCTGAGCTAACATCCATGCCCATCTTCCTATTCTTTATATGTGGGATGCCTACCACAGCATGGCTTGCCAAGTGGTGCCATGTCCACACCCAGGATATGGCTGGCGAACCACAGGCCACTGAAGCAGAACATAAGTACTTAACCACTGGGCCACTGGGCAGGCCCCTGATTGCTCTCTTGATTTCACTAGCCCACATCTAGTCCATTAGCAAACCTTATTGGCTTTGCCTTCATAATACACCCAGAGTTCAGTCTACCCTAACCACTCCACTTCTATAACCCCAGGGAGAGCTTCCATACTCTCCTGTTGAAGCTCTACATTAATTTCTTAACAGTTATCACGACTGTACTCTGGCATCTCCCATATGTATTCTCAATGTGGCAGCTGAACTGATCCTTTTAGCATCCAAGATGGTCACACCACTGCAATGACCTCTCATTCAACCTAAATTTAAAGAGAAAAACTTTACAATGAACGCTCAGACTCTAAGGATATGGACACCAGTTCCTTCTCTGATTCTGACTTCTTCTCCTTACTTCTCTTTTCATCCTTCTCCCTGTATCATGGCTTCCCGGCTGGGTAATTTCCACCATGGGGTCTTTATCCAAGATGTGCTCTCTACCTAAAATTCCAGAGGTAGGAAAACAGAGAGGTAGGAAATAAGTAAAGGCAAAGAGGTGAGACGGGCCCCACCAAGCTGGTTGTCATTTCCATCAGGGACCAGTGATGGCATCTGGAGCTGTTGGACCATATCTGGGCTTGACCTGGACTTCCAAACTTATGTCTTAATCCAGACTACTATAAGACTGTTTCAGTTACAACATTAAGCATTCTGATGAGTGAACTGCACAACACACATCATCCAAAACCCCTTTATATGTTCTGTAAAGCAGGCCCAAAGAACAAAGCAGGATAAGTGTGTGGTTATAAAGATAAGTTCCCATAACATGTACCAGAGTGCCAAGGAGGAAACCGCTTCTCTCCAACAGACTTTGTTTCTATAGTTCTTTGTTTTCGATTCATTAACAACTTTCTTAGGATTTTATATAGAATGATCACAATCAACAACTTCTCTTGGCTGACAGCCATCAAACAGGGGAAGTCAGCACAGCTGCTTCTTTACTATTTCCTAAATTCCCATCAAAAGTCTTTAATCAAATTGTGTTGTTTTTTTCTGCCTTTTCCCCAACATTTGGCATTTTCCATAAAGGCTGGTGAAGATTCTGATAAACCAGGAAGTTAACCTATAACAATGATGCATGTGTACTTTAAATTTTAAAGCATCACTATTTCTCAGGTATGTTTTTTATTAACGAGCAGGACCTAGTATTTATTAAGCTTCTACTTTGAATCACATGCTGGTAATTCATCTACTCTTCTCTGCTTTTGTGGGAGGTCAGCATGATGCTCACTGTGCCTGTTTTACCTATGTGGTACTTGAGGCTTGGAGGTTAAATCATTTGCTCAAACAGAACTGAACCAGAGATTTACTCCAAGTTCTGTAACTGTCAATTCCTCTTGTTTCTATTGCTAAATGAATTTTTAAAGAGCAAAAATCTGAAAGTGTTTAACAAGTAGTGTCAAAGACTCTTTAGACCTAAGGAACATGACTGGTTTCTGTTCCTTACATAATACAGTCCAGGGTGTATGGAGGGGAAGTGTTTCCTTGGAACCTCTTATTGTTGCTTACGGATTTAAAATTTTAGGTGACAAGGATAGCTTAACAGATAAAAGCATACAATTTTATTTAATATAAATTTTATGTGACACAAAAGCCTTAAATTAAACATCCAAAGATTGATTTTTATGATGGATTTGATGAAGAGTTGACAGAGGTGGAGAAATATGATAGGACAAAGGAGTTATAAGCTAAATATAATAAATTAAAGAATCATAGCAGGTCCTGTTTGCTCAGATTCCTCTCCACATCCTTCCATCTTGAAAATAACTATAGTTCTTCCCCCTAGGTATGGCAGGCACCTTTCACATGGAGGTCGTATGACCTGGTTTAAGGGAAGATCAGAAAGTCCTTCCTGCACCTGCTGTTTTACAAATTTCTTTAGCTCAAAATATTCAATATGCCAAAATTCCATATTTTGACATAGGTCATCATGAACAATGTCAAGGGCTTCTCTCGCTTAATGTAAAAGTGAATTACCCGATATAATTAATTGCGGATTCTTATTCAGTAGGTCTTGGGAGGGGCCAGAGACTCTGCATTTCTGCACACTTCCCAGGTGAGGCCCTCACTCACTCACTGCTGTCTCTCAGACCGTACTTTAAGGATCCTACAACTTTCATTGAGGACATGCAGAGGGCAGACACATTCTGGAATAAGCTGAGATTGGATTCATAGACTAAATGAAATGGGGAGGGAATAATGAGAAAAGCCAAGTTGAGGGGGGATCCTCATTCTTCTGCCATCACTTCAATTCTCTGTCCCCTCAGCTTCAGAGCCTCTTTTCCAAGGTGGACTGTATTCTCACCCTTTCCTTTCTAACCTCCTCATTCCTTAACCTCACCTCTCCTTCAAGGGCACCATCCCCAGTGGGGTCATTTAAGCATAAGCAAAACCAGGTCTACTAGAAGGGTACTTCCTGTGCTTCCAGGACACCCTGCTCTGAATACTCAAAACTGCTGTTGTTAAGAAACTGTGATGCAGATGGTCTGTTACTGAATGACAGAATGAGAGTTGTTGGCATGACAGTCGGTTTACTTCCACGATTTATAAAACTCCACAATACCACCTTGGTACTGAACCAAGTAAGAGGGAGATATAATAAAGAATTAGGGTGGTGCTCCCAAGACTTCTCCAAACTTATCTTCTTGGAAAGCACTTGGTGGCCATCCTGTGTGAATCAGCAGAGCAGCCCTGTGGGCTCTGAGGTCACAGTTTGCCAGCATTTCTGCCTCTGGAAAAATGTCCTGGAGAGAAGAAAGAAGGTTTCCATAACTCTGGTGAATACAAGTAGTTAGTTTGCACAGTGGTGAGTGATTTTTATTTTGTTTAGTCTGCTAAGGAACAAAATTCAAGAGAATAAACTTTAACAACCTTATTGGCTTTATTCATTAATTCATGAATCACACAACATCCAACCTAGCAGATTGAAAGAAGCTCTGGGGAGATGTACGAAATGAAACAGTTTTATAGACAGAAGGAAGAAGGAACAAGGAAGTCATACTAAGAAAAGGCAGATTGGTTATTGCAAGGTTGATGTCCTTACAAGAGTTGGCAGTGGTTTCTCAGGCAGATTACCTAACTGGTGCTGATCAGGTGATTCCTGATTGGTGTAAAGTTTCATTTCTGGGAACGCTGAAACTGTGACTAAGTTGTCTCATTTTGGTGACATGGGACTTAGCATAAGTGACTCCATTGAGGGCCTATTGTTTTATTTTAAACACCTCTGATCATTTTATGATGTGGGGTCACCAATAAAGATAGCTGCTGTGGAATTGTGTAATAGACTTAGCTCAATGGGGCTAAGTCAGAGAAAAGTTGATTTTACCTGAGCCCTAGCCTCCCAGAAAACAGCAACAGGTGAGAAATCTCCACCACACTTTTGTGCACCAGGCAAGAGCTAACTTTGAAGAGTAGCTCTTCCCCGCATGATTCAGAAGAGTCCCCTCTCTCCTGTTCCTCAGATTCATAACTCTCTTGTTTAGCGGCTCTGTAAATCCCCAGGCTCATTCCTTTTCTAGAAGATATTCCTCTTTTTGAAATAAACTTCTACACCTAAGATGGAGCCACTCCTACCCAGGGTGCCACATCAGCAAACCAAACTTTTCTGTTCCTGTAAATGCTCTGCTGGACCAGAAACACAGTACATCCAGTCTGCCAACCCCCAAATGCCAAGCCAACTCTGGGCTACATACTGATTTTATTGTTCCTTGATCTTTCTAAATAAGGTCAGATATGCAACCTCAGCCAAGCATGCCCTGCTTCTTCAGTGCTGCTTCTAATGCTTTATGAAATTTGCTGTTGCCCACACAACCCTAGGAAGAGCACTTCACTGCTTGTGAAGCACTGTACTCCCCTAACCTATGGATTGTTTTCCCTTTAAAAAAATGCATCAAACTCATGAAACCATTTTATTTTTCTCATTTGACACTTGTTAAGGAATGCTCTCTCTATTGCAGTAGCCTGGATAACGTCATCTCATTAATTTCCAGTGCACTTGGTTTCACAGTAATTTTTCCTACACCATGTAAAAACGTTAAGATTACAATTGTGTCAAACTGTGAGGCAGAACAGAATAGAATAGAATTGTCCTCTCCATTAGGTGAATGATTTTCTGTTCCCATTATTGGTTGATAACTACTGCTTTTTCTTCCTCTCTTAATCCTCTGTGTTGCTCTTCCCTTAATAGCCACTAGATTTTATTTATTGTCTTATCTTTCCTTTCTCTTCTTCTTGTTAATCACTCTTCATACTGCTGTAGTCAAGTCTTTTCTTTTTTCACTTTTCCTACAGCCGTGGGTTTCTCTTCTACAAATACCACTTGTATCATGCATATTATTAACAGACAATTTTCATAAAAAGGTAAAATTATGACTCATACAATATAAAAGCAGACTCATGTTCAAGGATTTGTTTTACCCATAGAACCTGAGGCAATTAGGTAGATGTTATAGCTAGCTTAATGGAAAAATCAAAACAATATAAATTTACTGAGTAGAGGGATATTTAGTTGAATGGCAAATGAAGCAAAACTGATTTTCCACTGGGAGAAGGAATGTCAATTGACTGTCTATTAAACATGGGATAATATTCATATCTATCAGTAGCTTACAACTTACAACAAGTGCAAAATTGCTCAAATCCAAGGAAAGGGGTCTAGAGTCTGATAGCCAGAACTTGTGCCGTACATAATGCATAGCTTTCTATTGAAATAAATTTTTTCTATGTTATTAATAATAGGATGTTTGGGGTACTTGATATGTGGCTGCCCCTCTTAGGGTTTTACTTGTGTTTACTCATTGAATCCTCAAGAAAGATATCATAGTGAGAAATGTTACATACTTTTTACAAGTGAGAAAGTTATGTCTCAGAGATTTTAATATTCAGTTCCTGAGAGTGGGAATGCAACAGTATAGTCACTTGGCTGTAGTACTTATATGAAGCCCTGAGCAGGCGGATAGGATTCAGGAAATGCTACCCCAAAATATGGCAATGACATATCAAAGAACTTAAACTTAAGCAATTTGAAAGAACAGCAGAAGCAGGAAGGCCATTCTGACTTTCCACCCACCATCTCCCCCGAAACAGCTCATAAAGACCTCATGTGAGAGGTGCTCCCCCATACCTGGAGGAGAGGAACATCCTTATATCCAAAGACAAAGGGACCCCAAGCAGAATCCTAACAAACAGGCATTGCTAGGTTTTCCCCAGTTTACTACAGTTAATTCATACTCTTTAACTGGTCATATTCTTCTGTGACTGTCCACTCTTCATGGAGCCTAGCATAACAACACACAGGTCTGTTTCTCTAGGTCTTCATTTCCTTATGAAGTGTCCTATATCATATAAAACTTATATTAAATAATTTCATATGCTTTTCTCTTGTTAACCTGTCTTTGTCAGTTTAATTATTAGACGTAGCAAGGGATCCTAAAAGGGTCTAGGAAAACTTTCCCCTCCCCTCCAAGGCCAAGTCTTAGCAAATCCTACAGGATCCAGAATGTAAAATAATTCTAGTATTTTTCCACCTAGGAAAGTGGTAGTTTTGTTTTAACCAGAATAATATTTCCTCCTCCCACCATCAATACCTTCTAGTAAATCATCTAAATATTTCTCAATATGTGTAAACTTGTGTAGGGGAGGAAAAAATTCTTCTCAACCCTCTTAGGCTCGCTGGCTGGGTCTGGAAATTAACAAAGATAGATTAATAGGAGAAAAGCATGTAAATTTAGTTGAATGTACATGGGAGCATTCACAAGAGAATGAAGAACCAAAAAAGTGACCAGAGTAGGAAATTTTATATATTTTAGAAAAAGAAACATTATTTGTGAAGAATTGACAAAAGAAAGGAATTTAGGCTAGGGATTATAAAATGATGAAGAAGTAACAAGGTTTGTTTATGCAGCCTTCATAACCTAAATTCCCTGTCTCTGATATGCTAAAAGACAAGCTAAAGCATATTTTTTAAGAGTTTATTTGAGCAAAACCAACTTGAATTGGGCAGTATCTAATGTAGTGAATAAAAGGAGCTCAGAGGAGCTGTATAAAATGAAAAACTTTTATAGGCAAAAGGGAGCAGGGAAAAGGTAGTTACACTGGCAAAAAAGTGAGTTGGTTGTCGCAACACTACTTTCCTTTAGGGGATGGCAGGGGTCTTCCAGGCAGATTATCTAACTGGAGCTGATCTGGTGGTGCTTCCTGATTGAGTGGTTTAAGATTCCATTTGGGAGAGCTGAAACTGTAGGTAAGTAAGATCTAGCTTTAGTGACTTGGGGCTTAGCATAAGGGACACCATTTTTGGCCTGTTTTCTTGTTTTTTAAAGTTAATAAGACTGTCTCCCTTCTTCCTGGTGCAAGGAGGATAACTTTATGTGAGAGATTTATCTCCTACTGTCAGAGAAAAGCGGTGAGGGAGGGCAGGTCACAGTGACCTTGCTTTTGCTATTTTCTCAAACTCTTTCAACTTAAGATATTCACTATACCCAAGTGCAGTATTTTGGGGTAGCATGTCCTGAAGCCCATCAGTGGAAATTAACAAAACCTTGTCATGTACAATATTTTACACTTTCCTCTGTTTCTGAATTGTCTAACTCTGTTTCTCAATCTATTTTTAATCATCACTGCCCTTAAAAAGCTTTTAATTATTTTTTTCTGATCACTCCATCCACCAAAAACTTTAATACCAGAGATATAATATATTATCTATGTACTATAGCATTTTTAGAGTCAAAAACTATTGAAATACCTGAGATATTTTTAAACTTCTAGAAGCAATGTTTCCCGCCTTGGGGGTGATATCACCAATTATATCATCAAATCTATCAGAAAATATGTCTGTTAAGATGAATAAAGTTCCCATAATCTTTATAGAAAATTTAGAGCTTGAAACTTTTAAGTTTCCTGAGAGGCCAAAGTCTTTATTGCAGAAGATTTCCAAAAGGAAACAGAATTAAGCAGGACTTAACTACTGGCTGTCTAAATAGTTATGGAGTCAGATCTGGAGATAGAAATTCCTGTCACCTCTGATGTTTGTCTTACTTTCGACCTTGTGAGTGAGTGTGGGACTCATTCCCACTGAACATCTTCATTGATTCTACCCCTATCCCAGCCATAGGAAAGCCTCTCCAATGTTACACAAATGCCAATTAATCTCATATGAAATATTTTAAATATTCTCTATCTAAACATTTTGTACATTCTTGCATATAGATTTTATCTATGACTCCAACTACGTACTCCACACACAGGTAAAGTATATACACATAATATATGTACACACATATGTGTATATATCTGTGTTTACATATGTATCTCATTCATTTATGTGTATGTCAGTGTATTTTAGATAGAAAAGTTACTAAGGAAAGTTGTTAAAAACAATAATATATATATATATAGTACTTCCTGGGTAACAGTAATGGATTAAAACAAGACATTTGTATTGTTTCATGTAATTATTATGTTGGGGATTTTTATGGTCCAAAGATCAAGGAATATGCCATATTATTTCTTTTATTTTGTCCATATTTTGTACTGATTACTGTAAAACTCATGAATCAACTGACTTAGTATATGCTGGCCTCAAATTCTCCGTAGTACTTTGGCTCATTTAAATCTTACTTTTCTCACAGCTTGCTTTCCAGTTTGAAAACCTAAACTGCTTTGTGATCTTTTCTTCCAAACGTTTGATGATTCTAAGCCCTTCCTTTTCTACTCTACCCATCCTTCCTGTTTGTTTACTCCAAACACTGAGGAAAATAGCAAGTCTTCCCAGGTCTACCACGTTTGTTATCACAACTATAGTTTTCTCTTTGGCAACCAATGTTTATAGCTTTTCCCTTTGTTATGAAGAGTATCAAAGTTCTCATACTGTAGAAGACATACGCAGTTGCAGAAGAAAAATGAGGTATGAGGAAAGAAGTTGCATTAAGTTGTGTTTTGTTCCAGAACATTCTGCCAAGAGGAGTTTCATACTCACTTGATTGATTCTCATCTATCAGAGCAATCAGACGTCTTCATTTTCATGGTAGGTGTTGCCAAGGGGAACTGTGCCTGCTGGGTCCATCTACTGATATACTCATCAGCTTAACAAATACGGCAAGCACCTACTACGTGCCAGCTGCTATTTCAGAGACTAGAGTTACAATAGCAAATATGATTGCTAAGGTCCTTGCAATTGCAGAAATTTGTAGGACACAAGCATAGACCAAAAATATAGATAAGCAAGATAATTGCAGGTGTGAAAACTGCTGGATGAAGGAAGCACAGGTAGCACATTTGGGGTGAGGTGTCCATGTAAAGGTTGTAAACACTGAGTTTTCAGTTGAACATATCAAGTTAAATTCCCCTTGGAGACTCTTTTTCCTATAAAACATTCTGAAATTCTATAAAAAGCCTCTGTCAGATATTTATTTGAGTTACTTTAAAAATTATGGTAAAAATCATTAGGAAAGCAGAATTATTCCAGGGAATGAAGCCAAGGAAGTAAGGATAGGAATGATAAATACTGATGCAGTCAGCTGAAGCAAAAGACTTCATGAGAAATAAGAAAGAAGGCAAAGGGAGTGAGTAAGAAGCTGGTACAGAGCCAGCAAATGTGATTGAGGAAAATTTCCAAAGGAAGGAACATCCATGGCAGAGTCAGTAAAGAAAGTTGCAAAATGTCCAAGGAATTAGAGGTGACAAGCCCATGGACAAGGAAAACCTCTATCAAAGTAGTTTTAGGAAAGTGTTAGGAGAAGAAGCCAGATGTCTATGTTCTGGAGAGTTATAGGAGACAACATGAGGCTACTCTTCCTTTTTAAGGTGCTTATATGAGAAGAGAAAGGAGCTATAAAACCTTCCAGGGTCACAGATTGGGAGGAGGTGTCTTTTCCCAGTAGTGCTTTTTTCCTTCAAAAACTGTCAGTAGACGGGGTTAAGATTGAATTCCTCTGATTATTGTAATAATAATTATGATTATAATATAAAGAGGAGAGATAATGGGATCAATATCACATGGGGAATAAAAGAAAAGTATTGATGGACATGATCTAATTCACATTTTAAGACATATAATATAAAAGAAATAAATTTAAAACGTTAAATCACAGCAAGAGGGAAACTGCTAGACGTTATTATCCCTAACAGAGGCAGAGGTTTTGCCAATCAGAAAGGAAATTAGACCCCATTAAAGTAAGAATTTTATAAAGGTAAACTCTCGTTTACCCCATCTCCAGGGCTGGTGGGCATTAAGTTCTCGTGAAATAGTTTTGAATGAAGTAGTAAAGGAATAAGTGAATGCCTGAGTAACTGACACTAGAGTATCTTTAATTGCTGATGCAAAGGATGTAGAAGAAAAAGAAAGACTGTGGTTATGCCCAGTAAGTTTTGAAAACTAGCATTCTGGGACATGTGTCATTAAGTCTATACATAGTTTGTTAAATCAAGTGTTATTAACTGATCAAAAGTGTCCAAGTCCAGTGAGAATAGCTTACTAGGTTACTAGAAGCTTATTGTTGGTGTCGCAATCCAATGTTCACGTCAGGATAGATGCAGAGAGGGCTAATGGCCACTCTGAGTTTATTGTAACCAGCGTTTCAATATATACATAGCTTACAGCTGTTAAACATACACAGGTGTTCTGGATGAAGTAATTAGCGAAGGTTTTGATATTATCATGTTTTTGCTGTGCTTGTATATTTTTATCGCAGAGCAGGCAAGGCCTCCTAGGCAATGGCTCCTCCTGCTCCCGATATCGATATCGTGTCACCATCTGTGCCCCTGGGCGACTGATGCCTGGCTTAGTTTGCCTCCCCCTGGAGGTCTTACCCATCATTGGCTAACCGGCCTTCTCACCTCTGGGTCAGAGTTTGTTGGCAAGCATTTTCCAGTGATTATTAACCCTTCCTGCATCAGGGACAGCTACATTTCCCCCTTTTTTGTTTTTTAAAGCAAGGAAGGCATCATGTTGTGCTGAGGCCAGAAGGCCCATCATAACCAATGATTGCTCTTGTTGCCCTTGTTGGTTTTTCAGGGAGCACAGCAGACATAAAACCTAAACTATTAACATGGATAATATCAAAATCATACCAGCATTAACAAATATGCATAAATGGAGGTCCGAGAACCAATTGGAGGGCTCTAGCCAGTGTAACCCATTTTCAATGTCTTGAAAATATTTGTTGAGAGAACACCTTATATACTTCTTGTAACTGCCTCTCTAACTGAGCTTGTAGCCCAGTGATGTCATTGGCCAGGGAGGTATTAAATGTCCCCTGTAAATTTTTTTTTTTAAATTTCTTGCCAAGATGTCAGCCAGCTATTATACAGTAGGCGGGTAACGCATTGCATGGTAAATTGCCAATCACATTTTAGTTTCATAAGCATATTTAATGCATTTTGCTGCTCTCCCAGCCACTCTGCTGCTGCCTCTAATGCCTGCAATCATGACAATAGCCCTTTATGAATATCCGCCTGTGTCTCTAATTCTTGAGTGACATTTACCAAGACAGACTCTACCTTATGGGCTCTTTGAACACTGTTAAACAAGGCAGTAGTAGCCATAGAGGACGATGCAATGATAATCACTGTGGACACAATGAACGCGATTAGTGTAGCCAAAAACTGCTTAGGGAGTAATTATCTCATGGACTCAAGGAGGATATGTAGAACATTCTCTTTGGACCATGTCCAATTTAGAGAAACAGGTAACCAATTATGTGCTCTTCTTTTTAACACCATTACATAGGTCACATTCAATGAGGTTACATTATAATGTGTTAAACAATCAGAATGCAAATATGAGGCAGAAATATTAACCACATACATACCAGAAGATTCTTGGATAGCAGGGACACTGTTTCCCCATAATAACACATAAGGATGGGTGGTACAAATCATAACGGTATCAGAAACATTTTTGACCAATGTTAGTAAATAATTGCCAGTTTCATTCCCATACTTGCCATGGGAAAATTGTTGTGATATAAAAGGCAACCCGATCCTCCACGTTCCTTTGTGAAGGGGGCTTTACACTGTCTCATTGTAAGATAGTTGTAAAAGGGGTCCAGATAGGCT
The DNA here is from genome assembly GCF_041296265.1 of Equus caballus. Lineage (NCBI taxonomy): Eukaryota > Metazoa > Chordata > Mammalia > Perissodactyla > Equidae > Equus > Equus caballus. Next base: position 9,335,141 of record NC_091704.1, read on the forward strand.
GTGTTTGCTCCATGTTATAGGTTTCTGACTTGATATGTTGAAGGCCCAAGTATGATTGTCTCTCAAAAGATGTCCATGAGGTCCCTAATCCAGCACGTTGGCCCCAAAGATGTTGCCCCTCCTAGGATATGCTGTACAGCAAGGGGACCATTGTACTGAGTAATGTTTGTAACGCCAATCAGTTTTTGGATGGCAAATTGGGATGGAAGGAACTTCTGTGACATTACTTTTGTCTTCGTAAGATGTTGATATAGCAGTAATGTATGTCAGATTGGCTGTCTGTTGTCCTTTCTTAGGTTGGTAATAAAAATACATTTGTTCCTGAAAGGTGACACATGTTGTGCTTTTGTTTTGATAAACCATACAAAAAGGTAAATTGTCAGCATACATCATCAGAGGTTCTTCTTCCTTTTGGTGCAGGCCTGTATTATGTTGTCCGGGTACCCTGGTTCCTCCTGGTCAATCAGAATCGTTAGAGGACAAAGGGGAATTGGCATGCCACCAAGTAACCGGAGTAAAGAGAGGAGGATTAGGAATAAAGGCCCAATATGTGAGATTCTCATGCTCTGAAATCATCTCAACATGCATTACAGAAGAAAAGAGGAAAAAGAAAAAAACTGATTTACTTATCCGTTTGTCCATTTTCCGGTAATTCCACAGCAGGCCGTGAACATTTGGATGGAATTCACTTAATGCCTTTATCTGTCAAAACACAAAAAGCTCCTCTCTTCCCACATTTAACCATAAAATGACCCTCCCAGATATCTGTATAAGGACGTTTTAACCCACACTTTGCCAAGATATTGTGTCAAAACAGACGTGTGTAATGCTGGTCTTTGTTGGGCCATATGGTTCTGAGTTTGACCCATATATCTTTGTGCAGCTGATGTGCCATCCTCTGGTAGATTCAAAAAATTTAAAGTAAATAAGGCATGATTGAGAATACCTTGCTGATCATTCTTATAATACTCATTTCCCCCTTTCTTTTTTTGTAAATCAGCCTTTAGCGTTCTATGACATCTCTCAATGATAGCTTGTCCCATAGTATTATAGGGGATGCCAGTTTTATGGATAATATTCCAATTTGCACAAAATTGGTGGATAATTTGTGCTGAGAACTTGGGGCCATTATCAGTTTTAATGCATGTAGGAGGCCCCAGGAAAGCAAATATACAATAATTGCTTGATTTTCAGAAAATGAGTGAAAATATCTTGTGTGGTTTGATGAAAGTTTAAAACGGAGGGCAAAAGAGGGACAGCGTTAGCTATATAAGCAGAATCCGTAAGAATATTCAAAGGAACAGAAGGAAAGGTGTGCAGGGCTAGATACACAGCTGCAAATTCTGCAGTTTGAGTAGCTGAATGTCCATGAGAGACTTTGATCTGCCAGTCATTATTAGCACGCCAAGCTATACTGGCTTTTCCGGTTTTTCCAGAGCCATCAGTGAACATGGTTAAGGCATCAGAAATAGTTGGGGAAGAGATAACCGAGGAGAAGGTAAGTGGAGTTTGTGTACAAAAACGAAAGAGTGGATGAGACAGGGATTTAAAAGAAATCTCACCCATATAAGATTGCAAAGCCATTTGTATTCATGAACTGATCATCATAACATGATCAAATTGAGCAGATGTGCAAGGTAAAAAAAAATGGTCTGAGGGTCAGCGCCTAGCAATTGTAAACACCTTAAATGTCCCCTTTGAATAACCTCTGCTATTCCATCAAAATGTGTATAGAGAAAGAGGATACCAGTAGGACTCTTAGGTGTGTTTATCACATAAAGGCATAAGGGAATTTCTGGATCAAAGCAATTTAAAAATTGGGAGGTTAGAGCCTTGTTTACTAGGCTTAGTTCTTGTTTTGCCTCAGGGGTAGGAGTGCACATAGAAGAGGGGGAAGAGTCACCATGTAGCAAGGAAAACAAGTGACTCAGAGAATGTGTCGGGATGCCAAGAAAAGGACATATCCAATTGATATTTCCTAAAGGCTGTTGCAATGTAACTAATGTTAAAGTATTGGGTCTGGAAATAGAGGGAATGCCTGGCTTTACCAGGTGTCTATCAATCATTAAGCCTAGAAATTTCCAGGGGGAGGTAAACTGTACTGATGAGGATTTTAGGTCAGTTAATTTTAAAACTGCAGATGAGAAGCAGGCTCCAAGGAACAGAGTTTGCTTGCCCTTGGAGAGACATTTGCATTTGGCAAGGAAATCTCCATGCCTTCCCCTCTGCACCAGGAGGAAGGGGAGATGGCCTTATCTCTGGAAACTCTTAATGGGGAAGGCAAGAACTTAAGTTGTTTACTGTCTGGCAACCTCATGCAACTGACCCACCCCCCCGGCCCCCCCGCCAAATCCTCCTTTCTCTTTGGCTGAGGATAATATTTAAGTGGTGGCTTCTGCCATTTACTCAATCTGGCTTGATTCTTATCTAAAAGTTGTGGGACTGCCCAATCACTGGACCCTACTGGCACTGGTGCCATTTTAACTGTTTTTGTCTTGTAAAGAGATAACTCACATACCTATGCCTTAAATTTGGCCTAACTCTCCACCCATGTTTGCAGCACAAGTGGCAACAGCAGCACCACCTCCTCCTGCCCGTGGGTCCTGTCCCCATGCAGCAGCTCTGCCTGACCATGGGTCCTGTCCCCATGCTGGCAGCAGAAGCTCTGATTGACCATGGGTCCTGTCCCCATGCTATTCTACACTATTGCCTAAATAAAAGAGCACTACTGCCAGATCTTAAGAGTCTAAGAAATCTTTCTTTTGACTCCTCAGCTCACTAACCCCGCATCAGTACCTTATCTTGCGCCATAAGCAGGCCTTTGCCTTTTAGCAATTCAATTAATTGTTGGTATGCTGTTAATGAAAAATTTTTAGTTGGCGCTGCTAATAAAATATCATCCATACAATGGTAAAGTTGTGTAGTAGGTTATTTGATTCGAAAAGTTAATAACACATCTCCTACTAATTGTTGGCATATGGTATATGCCATATGCCTCATGCCCTGAGGCAAGACCTTCCACTGATATTTCTGGGGGGCCTCTTGATTGTTATAAACTGGGACAGTGATGCGAACTTTTCCCTATCAGTGGTGCGCAAAGATAGAGAAAAGAAACAGTCTTTAATGTCAATAACAACAATTTGCCAATTCTCAGGTATTAAAGAAGGGTTTGGCAATCCCTTCTGTAAAGCCCCCATAGGTTGCATGACAGCATTAATTGCCCTTAAGCCCTGGAGTAATCTCCATTTTTCAGATTTCTTTTTTATCACAAATACTGAGCTGTTTGAGGGTACAATATGGCCTAATTTTAGTTGCTCCTGTACTAGCATCTTTAAAGCCTGTAATTTTTCCTATGGAAGGGGCCAATGATCTATCCATACAGGCATGGTAGTTTTCCATTGAATAGGTATGGGAGGAATGTTAATAACATCAGTGACCCCTAGGAAAAATGCTTAACCTTTAGAGATAGTTTCCATTGAGAAATCAAAATTCGCCCCCATAGGGAGTATGGAGTTGGCAGAATGTAGGGTGTAATTAAGGCAATTCTGTTTTCAGGTCCTCTGATTTTGAGCACATGATCACTTCCCTCAGGTGTCATAAGCCCCCCTAAACCTTGTACAGATGCAGAGGTTTGCTTTTTAGGCCGATGGGGAGGCCAAGTGGGCGAGGCTATAAAGCATCGTCACCAGTGTGGCCGAAGCCACTGACCCCACCTCTTGGCAGTGGAGCTCCCCAAACTTGTTTTTCAGGGCACTGGGGAGTGTTCCCCGTTTCGAGCTTCCCAATGCCAAGTCACGGTTGATTAGATTACCATCTACATTAATTTTAGAGCAACATTGATTTGCCCAATGGAATCCCCTTCAGCACCGAGGACATGGTTTAGAAGGCGGCTTTTTAATATCAGCTGGCCCTCCTTTACCAGGAATATCTTTTGGACCAGACTTGCATTGTTTTGCATGGTGTCCAGGTCTTGGCGCTTAAAACAGGCATTATCAAAAAGCACCTCTAGGCAGCTGTGAAAATGCTGCTGCCATTACTTTGGCCACATGGCTATGAATTCCTACTTCCTGACAGGCTCACAGCATATCCCCTAAGGTGTGAGTTCGCCTTTTAAGGTGGGACATAGCAGACTGGCAATCAGCATTAGCATTTTCAAAAGCTATTTTCAACAGGATAATTTGAGCCGCTTCAGGATGAGCTATTTGTCTCTCAATTGCCTGATGGAGACGGTCAATAAATTCTATGTATGGCTCGTTTGGCCCTTGTCGGACATTCATAAACGAATTGGTGGCTCTGTCTGCCCCTGAAGGGGGAATTGTCTTCCAGGCTGCTAATGCCACCTCTGAACATTGTCTATGCAACATTCCATTTGCCTCAGCCTGTGCTTGAGGCGTTGCATATTGGCCGACCGCCCGTAACATGTCAGCACTAATTGGGAGAGGGGGCTTAAAAGATAGATTATCCATACATCGGGATACAGATATCTCATTATACTCAGACCTTAAAAGGGTATATTCAGCATGCAACAAAAGAGTTTTTGCGAGCAAAAGCCAATCACAGGGTAGCATATGATAACTGGCTCCCAGTGCCTCTATCCTCCCGACAGTGAAAGGTGACTGCACTCCATTCTCTCTAATGCTCTTTTTCAGCTCCTTAAACACCCAAAAAGGAAGGGATTCATGTTCTCTTCACCCGTGATTGACCATTATGGGGAAGGCACAGGAAAAAACATCCAGATCTCCACAATCTAATCCTTCCTGAAGGCAATTATGAACCACATTATACTGTCTGGAATCAACATACAGGGCGGGTGGAGTACAAGGAGGAGCAGTAAGAAAGACAGGAGGGTTCTTGAAGGCGAAACGCCTCTCTAAAGGAGGGAGGAATGGTAAATCGTCATCTTCTGAGGACTTTTGTTTAAAATTTGTCTGAGATTTACTAACGACCCTTTTAAAAGAGTCTCTTGGCGGCGAGCAAGGCGGAGGAGGCAGTGGCGGCGCCTCCTCAGCTTTGCCTGAAGGGCGCTTGGGTGAAGAGGCCGATTTTCCTCATCTGATAGATCCAACAAAGGGAACAGTGCAGTACGTACTGTTCCCCAAGTTGTTAACATATGTACATCCTTTAAAAGGCCATGCTTAAAGTGAGACTTTAGTGCCTTGCCAGCCCTTTCCCACAACTCAATGTCCAAGGAACCATCCTCAGGGAACCAGGGGCAATGTGTAGATATTACAATATCCTCTGTAACTTGGCGGGAGAAACGGAAACTGAAATCAAGGCATGAGCAGGGGACAAGTAAGGTATTAATATCAACTGAGCTATCCTCGTAAAAGCTTCTATCACATAATAACTAGGTGAACGGATCACGATTTTTATTTCACCTTGATAGTCAGCATCAATTACCCCGGGAATGATGTTTAAGCCCTTCAAAGCTGAACTAGACCGTCCCTTTAATAACCCAAAATATCCTGATTGTAAAGGTCCCCATACATTGGTAGGGACAAGAAAGGTTTCGTCAGCACAATCTATGACGGCTGTCTCTGAGGCCATGAGATCCACTCCAGCACTTGCTGATGAGGCCACCACTAAATCATTCACATAGAGTTGGTCTGCTGATTGAGAGCTCCCCAAACTTGATTTATTGGGGCACTGGGGTGTGTGCCCCGTTTTGAGTTTCCTGACGCCAAGTCATGGTTGGTTAGAGCTATTGCCAGCAATATCCTCTGTAACTGGGCGGGAGAAACTGAAACTGAAATTGCCTTCAGCAGCTGCTGAAGTGTCTTAAAGTATAATTTCTGCTGAGTTGCCAATTATTGGCCCATCATTCTCATGGCGGACCGCTGACTGGCGGTTGAGATTCCCCCATATCGTTACTCACCAATAATACTGCCGATCTTGGATCATGTCAGGGTCACCATACGTTGGTGTCCCAATCCAATGTACACATCAGGATAGATGCAGAGAGGGCTGATGGCCACTCTTTTTTTGTACCCAGCGTTTCAATATATACGTAGCTTACAGCTGTTAAACATACACAGGTGTTCTGGATGAAGTAATTAGCGAATGCCAAGAATTCTTAGTGATTTCTCAAGGAGCCCTCCCTTGGCCTCTGTTTTGATATTACCATGTTTTTGCTGTGCTCATATATTTTTATCCCGGAGCAGACAAGGCCTCCTAGGAAATGGCTCCTCCTTCTCCTGATATTGATATCCTGTCTCCATCTGTGCCCCCAAGTGACTGATGCCTGGCTTAGGTTGCCTCCCCCTGGAGGTCTTACCCATCATTGGCTAACCGGCCTTCTCACCTCTGGGTCAGAGTTTGTTGGCAAGCCTTGTCCAGTGATTATTAACCCTTCCTGCGTCAGGGGCAGCTACACTTATTCTACTTTATCTATTTGATATAGTTATAACCAGTTTGTTAATACATGACATTCAGACATAATATCTCCTGGAAAACTACTGTTATAATTAGAAAATTTTTTATTTATAAGACAGACCTAAACAATTATATATGTATAATTCAAAGTCAACTGAAAAGTAGAATTATATTTGAATTAGGTCAACTTTAAATACACTTGCCAAATCCCTTCACTTTTGACATAACCTAATCATGACATGACAACCAGCAATAATCAGACTAAAAGAAGGAGATTATACTAGGACATGGGTCATTATGGGATCTTTGAATTCTGATAACTACATTGAACCAGAAACTCTGTAGCATACAGCATTCTTCTCTTTTCTGTATTATTACTGACCTTCAGTTCCACTGTGTCCCAAAAAGTGACTTTTGTTAATTTATGATGTTTACGTATATGTTGACATAAAATTTGGGTGGTTTAATTTTCATTATTTAAATTTTGTGAATGTGTGAAGAGTTTCAGATTTCGATGACTGCTAGTATCTTATGGAAACCCAAACCTCCTCTTTAGAGTCTTTGAACCAGAGGCGTACCAGTGACAGATGCAGACAGATGACCAATTTGACAATAGTAGTGTGTGTAGCCATCCACATCTTGAACTGGAGGCCCAATTCATTTCCATTTGTTTGGTAATACTGGCAGCCATGCTAATAATCTTTAGAGGAGATATTGAAATTTTCTCTTTCTAGAAGCTGGTCAGCTCAAGAGAAGAGAGTCAGAAGCCCTAATATTTTAAATTTCTCACAATCAAATAGTGTCCCCACTTGAAACATATATGGCTATATTTTAAAGAAATCTTCCCTCTCCTCAGAACTTCCATTGAGTGGCTAACTCATATATATGAACAGAGAAGAATCATCAGATATATGGTAAAATCATCTTTCATGGAATACAGCCCAAAATAAATAAAAGAATGAAACTTGAAAGGAAAATCCAGAGAGTAGGAAGAAGAATTAACCTTCAAGAAATTGCTTTTTAAAAATATAAAGGAAGACATAAAAACTGAAACTAAAATGCGACATAAAGAAATATTTACCCTAAAACCAAAATATATTTTTGCTAGTTAAAAATATGAGCAATTTGAGGCCAACTCAGGTGGCCTAGTGGTTGACTTTGGTGTGCTCCACCTTGGGGTCCCACGTTTGGTTCCAAAGTACAGACCTACACCACTCATCTGTCAGTTGCCATGCTGTGGTGAAAGTTCACATAAAAAATAAAAAAGAGGAAGATTAACAACGGATATTAGTTCATTGTGAATCTTCCTCAGCCTATATATATATATATATATATATATATATATATATATGAGCAATTTCAATAAAAAATAAATAGAAAGGGTAGAGAAAGGATGAAGACAGTGGAGGAGGAAAATACCTAGCTCACCTCCTCCCACAGACACAGCAACACTACAACTATATAAAGAAAAACTGTTGCTGAGAATGACCTTAAGACTAGCAGAACAAATTTTTCACAACTAAGGATATGTTAAAAAAATCCATTAAGATGGGTAGGAGGGGTGGATATGTGGTCTGTTCAGGACCAACACCCCTGGTATGGCAACACACAGTAGAAGGGACATCACAACGCACAACCATGGAGATCCTCTCTGATGAGTGAGGGGCCTGAGAAACATATTGGGCTTCCCAGACTTTGGGACCTGCATCAGGAAGACAATCCCCCTAAACATTTGGCTTTGAAAACCAATAGGGCTTATATCTGGGAGAACCAGAAACCTATAAGAAACCAAGTCTTCATTCTCAAAAAGCACATACACAAGCTCACTGTCTCTGAGGTCATTTTCTGCCAGTGCAGAGGTGGCAGTTTGAAAAGGCCTGGATTACATGTGAAGGAGATCCATTGACTAATTCTAAGGCATGTGCCTGAGGAGCAGAAAGGTGTTGAAACTTTCTACAGAAATAAAACTGCTGGTGGACGCCACTTTTTCACACTCCTTCTTCCTAGGTTACCTATCCCTGTTGAGCACCATATTTAACAGTCTCTATTTAACTTGCTCACACCACTCACCCTGCCCTGGCATTTGCCTATAGACTTGCCCCAGTCAATGTTCGTCCATAATAACTCCTTCCCTGCCCCCCCAGCAGGTGGCTCTGGCTGGCACTGAAACCGTTCCAAAGCATCTCCCACCCAAAGGGAGCCAGTCTCACATGCCAGCATCTCCACAGCAACTGTAGCCCAGGCACAATAGGAGGGCACATGCAGCCTACAGAAGAGATATACCTGGAGCATCTGGCTCTGGTGACCAGTGGGATGTGAGCTCCTGGGCTCCCCAAGACTCCTTCTACATAAGGCCACCTCTTCAGGACTGGGAGACATAGCTGACATACGTAATACATAGAAACAAACCCAGACAGGCAAAATGAGGAGACAAAGAGTATGTTCCAAATAAAAGAACAAGACAGAACTTCAAAACAAAGAGAAACAAATGAAACAGAAATAAATAATTTACTGATAAAGAGTTCAAAGTAATGGTCATAAAGATGCTCATCAAACACATAAGAAGAATTGAACACAGTGAGAACTTCAAAAAAGAGATAGAAAGTACAAAAAAAAGCCCTTCATGGCTAAAGAATAAAATGACTGAAGTGAAAAATATATTTGAGGATATCAATGGCAGATTAGATGATGCAGAAGAATGAATCAGTGATATAGAAGACAGGGTAGTGGAAATCATCCAACTGGAACAGAACAGAAATATGAAGATATCTTAGGGACACCTGGGACAACAAGTGGATTAGTATTTGCATTGTAGGAGTCCCAGAAGGCTAAGGGTGAGAGAGGGATAGAAAATGTATTTGATGAAATAAAGGCTGAAAACTTCTCCAACCTGCAAAATAAATAGACATCCAAGTCCACTAAACACAGATAGTCTCAACTAAGACGATCTTAAGGAGGCCTATACCAAAACATATTGAAATTAAACTGTCTAAAGTTAAAGATAAAGAGAGAAAATTAAAAGTGAGAGGAAAACAGTTAGTTACATACAATGGAACCCAGATAAGACTTTCATGTGATTTTTCAGCAGAAACTTTACAGGCCAGTAAGGACTGACATAATATATTCAAACTGCTGAAGGAAAAGAGCTACAAATGCAAATGGTCTACCCAGCAAGGCTATCTTTCAGAATTGAAGGAAAGAGTGTTTCCCAGACAAGCAAAATCTAAAGATGTTCATCACCAGTAAACCAGCCTTACAAGAAATGTTAGTGACTTCTTTAACTGAAAAAGAAAAAGTTATAATTGTAAACAAAAATTTATAAAAGAAAAACATTATTGGTAATGAAAAACATATAGTATCAAATACCTATAAAGCTAGTTTGTAGGTTAAAAGACAAAAGTAGTAAAATCGTGTATGTCTACAATAACTAGTCTAGGAATATACAAAACAACAAGATGTCAAATATGACATTAGAAACACAAAATGGTGGGGAGTCAAAAGGTAGTGCTTTTAGAATGTGCTTGAACTTGAGTGATCATCAACTTAAAGCAGACTGGCATATACATAGATTGGTATATTTAAACCACGTGATAACCAGAAATCAAAAACTGAAAATAAATACACAGAAAATAAGGAGAAAGAAACACAAGCATAGCACCAAAGAAAATTATCAAACCGAAAGGGAAGTGGTCAAGAGAAAAATAAAGGAAACACGGATAACTACAAAAACACCCAGAAAACAATTAACAAAGTGACAATAAGCGCATATCCATCAATAATTATTTTTATGTAAATGGATTAAACGCTCAAATCAAAAGACATACAGTGGCAGAATGGATTAAATACAAGACACATATAACTACTCGCAAGAGACTCACTTCAGATCTAAAGATACACACAGGATGAAAGTGAAGGAATGGAAAAACATGTTTCATACAAATGGAAACAAAAAGAAAGCTGGGGTAGCAATTGCTGATCTTAAGGAATAGACAGTCAGCTCATTCCTCAGCAAAATGGGTTTACTTGCCTCAAGGTCTATAACTATAGTGAACAATGTGGAACTTCCATGCAGCAAAAGTGAGGAGAAATTCTTTTATAGAGGGGAAGAAGTTGGGAGGACTTTTGTAAACAAAGTGTCTATTGGAGGAATTGAGAGGTTGATATATGGTGGCTTTGCATTGGCTGACTTGTCGCAGTGTTTTGTTGGCTGAGCTTCTTGCCAGTCAAGAAAATGAAGTCCTGTTGGGTTCCACTATCGATGTAGGATGTGACAGTTCCCCCTTTTGGCCTCCTGACTCCACTTTAATGAGGATTCTGTTTATTAATTTTCATATTTTCCCTTTTTGATCAGGATTTTCTTTGAAAGCATCACTGATCAAGGGTGAGATTTTTCCAGTTTCATAAAGCATTTGTCCCCTGATGCCAGGAAGGAGTTTTCTGGGTGTCATGTCCCACATTGGAGGGGAAGTGCACTGATTGGAAACCTATTGTAGCCACAATTGAGTAACAAATATGGAATAGGAAGGAAAACCTTCAGGCCCTTTTTTATAAATTACATGTCAGGATCATAGGCATTGGAGATCATCTGAAGTGCTATGTTGTCACCAAAGGCTGGCAGACAAAGTTAGAAAGGCTTGGTCTGGATGTCTTGGGAAAGGTGTCTCATCAGATGGCATCTGCTTCAATTCCAGAAATCTTTACTTTCAGGTCACCAGATGATGTGCAGGTCCAGTTAGCATTTGGTGTTTCTGTAGGTGTATCACAATCCAAGAGTCTATTCCCTGGAGTTTGGTGGCACAAGGGTCAGCTAACAGTACCTTTTCAATGAGAGGCCTTTCCAGTGAGGTTGAAGAGAATCCTTGTGGAGGTGTCTTTTCCAATTGATGAAATTTCCTGGTTACATGGCAAAATGAATAAAGACTATGTCTCCCTGGAGCACACTGTCAAAAGATTGCTCTACCAAAACATGGTTATTTTTAATAGAAGCAATTAGGCCTTTGCAATATTGGAGTATATCTCCTTTTATCAGTTGTGGGTCAAGAGAGGAAGGAGACACGTTCATTGGGCATCCAGTGATTATCTCTAATGGTGAGAGTTTATTAGTTCCAAAGGGGTGGATCTGAGATTTTGAAGGACCAAAGACAATGCTTTTGGTGAAAGCATTTGGTGAATCTCTAGAAATTTTGTCAATTGCGTCTTCATAACGCATTCAATTAGACCAGGAGATTGAGGGTGTTGAGAACAGTGAGAGTATTCTAAAACTGGCCAAATAGTGAAGATTTGTTGAAGTACGTTACCAGTAAAATGGATTCCTTGGTGACTGTAAGGTTTGTGAGGTCTTCCCCAGGTAGGGATAACCCTTTCCAAAAAGACCTATGCCACAGAAGATGCAGTTGCACGTCTGGAAGGAAAGGATTCTGTACAGTGAGAAAACATACAAATGATGACTGAGAGATATTTATATCCATGATATGGGAGTAGTTGTGTGAAATCCAATTGCCAAAACTTGAATGAGTGTTTACACAGTTTAAAAAGCCCAGGAGCCATACAAACAGTCTTCCCTATTGTGTTTTGGACTAGTGGGACAAGTGAGGTAGGCATTTTTGGCAGGTTTGTTAATAATTTCCCACTAATTTCGATTAATGAAAGCTATCGTTTTGTCAGTAGACCAATGGTCAAATGCATGTACAGTGGTTAGGAGTAGGAATTTTAGAGTCTCTGGTAGGACTGGGTTGTTATTTGCTCTGATCCAGGACTTACTCTTTTCATTAAACCAACAATTGTTGAAATTCTACTTTCCTTTTTTCCTTTCTGAGACCAATAGTTAGGCTTACCTAGACAGATTTCCTAAGTTTTCATTTGGAGAAATATCCCTTTAGACCACGATAGATATTTGGGTGCTGTTTGTTCCTTTAAGGGCTGCATTTCTTGCAGAGATATCAGCAAGGTAATTTCCTTTGGTTTTCAGAGAGTCAAGTTTAGAATGCCTGATCTTCGTAAAAGCTAAAGCAGCAGGTAAAAGTACAGGATCTATTCAATCCTGAACATATGCACCATTTAAATGTTTATTTTCACTGGAAATAAGGAAACTATGTTGCTTCCACAACATTCCAAAATCATGAGCTACTCCAAAATTGTGTCTACTCTCAGTATAAATATTGTCAGTTTGCTTTTGGCTAAAGTGCAAGCTTGTGTAACTGTGTATACCTCAGCTTGTTGTGTCAAAATAGCCATAAGTAAAGGTACCAACTATACAAAATCAAAAAGAGTTTCAATAGCTTACTCAGAACAATATTTGCCATTGTCACCTTTTAAATAAGAACCATCACTGAACCATGAGAAGTCGGCGTTACCCAAAGTAGTTTCCCGCAGATCATCATGAGGAGTTTTGGAGGTGATCTATCAGCATTAAGTATTCTTCAGGGACTTTTTCGGTAATGGCGGGGAGAAGAATAGAAGGGTTACGGCTATTACAACATGAAAAATTATGTGAGGAGCAGTTAACAGAAGGGATTTATAGAAGGTGTGGCAGCTGATTGAAATATGTGGAGTCCGATGAGAATTTATGAGGGATTTTACTGCATGGCATACAAAAGTAGTTAATGGTATCCCACAATAATTTTCTCAGTGGCCTTAACCAAAAAGGCAGTGGCAGTAAGGCTATAAAGCAAGAGGTGTATCCACATGCCACAGGGTCCAGTTGCTAGCTATAATATCCTATGAGTAAATTTTGAGGGCATTCTCTTCCTTTTTATATACAAAAATGAAAAAGGGAATCTGATAATCAGGATGTACAAGAGCAAGTGGGTTTATCAAACTATCCTTTAAATCCTTAAACGTCATGTTGTCCAATATTCTCATAAAATTGAGTAGAGGTTGTTGTACATCAGAAAACCAGACAGTTGGGCATTATAGAAAAACTTTGGAATCCAATTTTGGCAATAACTAACTATCCCAGGAAAATCTTGCAATTGACACTTAGTTCTGGGTTTGGGGAAACTTTAAACACCATGAAACCTATGTGAATCCACGTTTAGCCCTTGTTCTGATATCACATGTCCTAAATATCAAACCTGGGTTTGGGCAAACTGTAATTCTCCTTGTTAATAATACATCCCTTTAAATCTGAAATCTTTAGCAAATGGATTATGTCTTCTTCTGAGGAAACTTGGCAAGCAAAGCAAATAAGTAAATCATCCACATATTGCAACAAAGTAGAACTCCTATATCTTCCAAATCAGCCTTCAGGATTTCTGATTAATATAAAGGGCTCTCAGTACAACTCTGAAGCATTACTGTCTAGGTGAACTGTCTGTCCTCTCGAGTGAAGGCAAAAAGAGATTGATTAGCTTCATCTACTAGAAAGCTAAAGAATGCACTACATAAAATAATAACTATAAAGAATTTGTTTCAGGTGGGAATGGATATAATTGTATGAGGGTTAGGAACAATAGATGTTAAGGGATCACAATTTTGTTTACTGCATAGAAGTCCTGGACAGGCCTCCACACTTGGCTCTTGGGTTTTCTCACAGGTATAATAGAGGTATTACAGGGACTAGTATAAGAGATAATGAAGCCTTGAGACTTGTAATTCTCTTCTATGGGCTTTATACCTTGAGGTCTTCTTTACCTATAGGGTATTGACTAAGTCTGGGGAGATATTTTGAGGGATCTATTTGAATCTTGATGTGGCGTACACTGTGAATTTTATCAATATCAGTTGAAGACTTTGCCCATATGAAGGTGGTTGCTGATTCAATAGGAATAAATAATCAAAGTTTCCAGAAACAGCCCTAGTACCATCAGAGACAGAGATAATGAATGATATCAAAGTGTCATTTACTTCACTTGGCTGGCTGTTTTGATGACTACTGTCAAATTCTAGAATTATTTCCTCCTTTTGGGAGAAAGAAATTTTAGTATGATTTTCCAAGAAGTATCAGCTTTATAAGAGCACAGAGACAGAGTGAGCAAAGAGAAAAGGGTATATGTCTCTCAAAGGGCCTAAACAAATGGAATAGGTTTATTTTTTTTAATATTTTTTTGAGATTTATTGGTAGCCTCCACTATTTGAACTGTTTTAGTACCCCAAGGCGGGGACTGCTTTATAGACGTGAGGTTGAGCACCAGGAGTGTGGCTTCAGTATCAGTTAAGAGAGAAAAAGACTTCTCTCTAATCTGGAGAAGAGCTTCTGCAAGCTGATTAAGAGGCAGGGCTGGGAAGAGCACCTGTAGTTCCTCAGAGCCAAATCATTGAGAATTTTGGGGACACTGGAGAGGCAAGTGAGAGGGCTGAAGGCAATTGAAATATTTAAATTTGTAACAATTTATTGCCCAATGTTCTGGCTGTTTGTAACAATAGCAGGAACTAGAAGGTTATTTTATTTCATTCAGATGACTTCATTTGCTAGAGTTGAGAATTAAGAATTTAAACGATCTGTCTTTTAGGTGACTCACTTAGGGTGCAAGAGAATTTTATCAGATTAACAAAATCTAGAGTGGACATAGGTTCTCTTCTATTCTGATTCTTGCAGTAGAAAAGAAAATTCCCAGTTCAGCCGATTAATAAACATAGAGTTAAAAGCTACCTGGGTGGAACTAACATCTGAAGGAAAACCAAATTTTCTTTAAAACAATATGCAGTCAATTGTAACAGCCATGAACAGGTTCATCAGGCTTTTGTACACAAGGGTGATTTTTTCCCAATCAATAGACTTTGGGCATAACCCAGGAATTTCCCAATGAAGATTCCAGTGATTGCACGAGCTTTATCATACCACAGGTCAGCAGGTTGGTCTCCTGGTTGTAATTCTAGAGACCTTTCAAGATTTTCCCAATTTAATGGTTTTTATCCAATGCTGGGTCTATCTTTCACTGACAAGCACACAAACTGGCTGATTTAAATTAGAGAAATCAGGACCAGCCCAGTGGCAGAGTGGTTAAGTGCACAAGTTCTGCGTCGGCAGCCTGGGGTTCGCCAGTCCAGATCCTGGTTGTGGAAATGGCACTGCTTGCAAAGCCATGCTATTTCAGGTGTCCCACATATAAAAAGTAGAGGAAGATGGGCAAGGATGTTAATTCAGGACAAGCCTTCCTCAGCATAAAGAGGATTGGCAGCAGTTAGCTCATGGCTAATCTTCCTCAAAAAATACAATAAAATAAAATAAATTAGAGAAATCAGTTTGATAAGTTTGAAGGACTATATTAAATTCCTCAGCAAATTTGTAAGGATTTTGGGGGTACTTCAGGAGTATCTCTGACAAGGCCTTAAAGTTCAGCTTCAGTCCAGGGAGTATAATAAATTAAGGGTTTAGCCTTTGGATTTTCAGAAGGCTTAATTTTAAAGAGAGAAACACTGCTAGGTTCAGAGGAAGGGGGGAAGGTTCAGGGAAAAGTAAGAGTAGAAAACTTTAACACCCCACTAATGTCAATTAATAGATCATCCACACAGAAAATCAATAAAGGAGATGTTGTCAAGATGACAGCATAGGCAGACTCTGAACTCACCTCCTCCTATACACACATCCAGGTTATAACTATTCTTGGAAAAATTACTCTGGAGAAAAAAGTGAAAACTGGATAAAAAGAACCCACACAGCAAGGTACAGTCCTAACTGAAGCAGAAGAGGCAGAAATTCCTTCTGGAGATGGAAAAAAGCCACCTTCATGAGCAATGGAGCTTCTTAGCTGGCCAAGTGGGAGCCACCCTAAGGAATGCAGTCCTCCCTGGAGAAGTCCGGACTTTAGTGAAGGCACATTACCACTATAAGCATCCTTCAGACTCAACACAAGTGAGACAAATGTCCTATTATCTGGCTTCTCTGGCTATTAACTCCAGCAGGGAATACCCCTAGAAAAGCTATCAGAGGAAAGATGAAGAAACCTGGCTCTTAAAGGGCCCATGTACAAATTCACCCATCTCAGAGAACAAATTTAAATCACCAAAAAGACAGCTGCACAGTCCTTTGGTGAAAAGAACCTCACCTGGTAGGCTCTGGGTGCATTTTGGTGAGAGATGAGACCTCTCCAGAGACTGAGACTTTGGTGGTGGCCATTGTTGTAATCTAGGACATGTGTGCCGACAGAGACACCAGCACATGCCATTGAAGTTCTTCCTCTGGCCTGATAGCCCAGGGGTCTGCCACATCCAGCAGAGTGTAGATTTAATCCATTTCAGCCAGGGCAGGCAGCCCACCCTAGAGACCAGCCCCACCCAACAGCAAGCGCTCAAGCTACTTGTTGGTCTGCATAGACTGTGTGCCTTGATCCTCTACCGGAAGGCAAGTGTTTCCATCTCTGTGGAGCAGGGACTGCATGAGGACTATGTGAACTGTGGGGCGCATTAGTGGAGAGGTGGTGGAATCTGCAGTAGGGCAACTGGGTGTGCTCCAGGGGGGTCGGGAAGTGTGCATGGACCAGGGCTGTGTTGACAGTGTATCTGGAGCTGTAGGGGGTGGGGCTTATCAGTGGCAGAAGATGTGTGCTTCACAATCAGCTACAAATAGGATTGGCTTCACCTGAAACAATTGGGTGCTCCTGTGCCTAAGGCCAGCACCACACAGCTGGGACCCTAAGAGAGTTGACAACAGCCTTGTAGGCCTGAGGCCTATAGCAACTGTGAGCACCTGAGTCTAGCAACCAGCTACACTGGATACATACTCAATTAACAGGAAAACTGCAACAGGAGTGTGCTATTAGACTTTGCAACCAAAGGTGCTGGGATTCCCCAACCCCAATGTACAAATAGCCAGCTGGGGAGGGAAAGACTAGACTCCCTGTGTACCTGTAGTAAGAGCAACCCTGACATAACAGAAGGACACAAGTAGCCCAAACAAGGGTTGCTTCTGGATAATTTGCACTGAGGACAAGAGGGAAGCACACTGCTGGTCCACAAAAGACATTGCATACATAAAGCCACTTCTGCAAGCTCAGGAGACATAGGTGACTCACCTAATACATAGATATAAGCACAGAGAAAGAGACAAAACGAGGAGACAACGAATACATTCCAAACAAGGGAACAGGACAAAACCTCAGAAAAAGAACAAGATGAAACAGAAATAAGCAATTTACCTGACAAAGAGTTCAAACAAAATTCATAAAGATGCTCACAGATATTGGGAGAAGACTGGATTAACACAGTGAGAACATCAGCAAAGAATTAGAAAATATAAAAAGGAACAAATCAGAAATGAAGAATACAATACTGAAAATGAAAAATTCACTAGAGGGACAAAATAGCAGAGTAGATGATACAGAAAAGTGGATCAGTGAGCTGGAAGAAAGACTAGAGGAAATCACCCAAGTGAACAGAGAAAAGAAAAAAGAATTAGACAGAATGAGAGCAGTCTAAAGGAACTCTGGGACAATATCAAGTGCACTAACATTTGCATTATAGGTGTCCCAGAAGGAGAAGAGAAAGACAAAGGGGCGGATAATCTATTTGAAGAAATTATAGCTGAAAACATTCCTAACCTAAGGACGGAAACAGACATCCAAGTACAGAAACACAGAGAGCAACAAATAAGAATAACACAAAGAGGCCCACACCAAGACACATTAAAATTAAAATTTCCAAAATTAAACATAAAGAGAGAATCCTAAAAGCAGCAAGAGAAAGGCAACAATTGACATACAAAGGAAAGCTCATTAGGCTATCAGCAGATTTCTCACCTGAACCCTTACAGGCTAGGACAGAGTGGCAAGACATATTTACAGTGCTGAAAGAAAAAACCTACAGCCAAGAATACGGTATCCAGCAAGATTATCATTTGGAATGAGAGGAGAGATAAACAGCTTCCCACACAAGAAAAAATTAGAGGAGTTTATCACCAAGAAGCCAGTTCTAGAAGAAATGCTGAAGGAACTTATTTAAGTGGGAAAGAGAAGACCACAAATAGGGATAAGAAAACTACCAAAAAAAAAATTAGGCATTAAAATTACTGGTAAAGGCAACAATACAGTAAGCCTAGCAGATCAACCACCTATGAAGAAAGTATATGGGTTAAAATACAAAAGTACTAAACTGACCTATTGCAATGATAAGAAGGTAATGGATAGACTCACACAAAACAAGAGATTAGATATGTTTTCAATAACGTAACATGTGGGCGGAGCAGAGTAAAAGATTAGAGCTTTAGAAAGAGGTCAAGCTAAAGAGATTATCAACTCAATATAGATTGCTATATACATAGAATATTATATAGAAACCTCATGGTAATCATAAACCAGAAACCTATAAGAAGTAAACAAATTAGTAAGAGGAAAGAAATCAAGTATATTACTAAAGTCATCAAAATACAAGGGAATATAGCAAGAGAAGAAGAAAGGAACAGAGAACTACTAAAACACCCAGGAAAAAAAAGTAACAAATGGCAATAAATATATTTTTATCAATAGCTACTTTAAATGTCAATGGACTAAATGCTCCAATCAAAAGACATAGGGTGGCCAATTGAATAAAAAAAAGACCCATATATATGCTGAAAACAAGAGACACATTTCAGAACTAAAGACACTCACAGACTGAAAGTGAAAGTATGGAAAAAGATACTCTATGCTGATGGCAAGCAAAAGAAAGTGAGAGTAGCAATACTTATATCAAAGTAGACTTTAAAACAAAAACTGTAACAAGAGACAAAGCTAGACACTACATAGTGATAAAGGGAACAATCCAACAAAAGGATACAACACTTGTAAATACCTATGCACTCAACATAGGAGCACCTAAATATATAAAGTAACTATTAAAAGACAGAAAATTAGAAATATATAGTAACAATTAAGAACAGATCTACCATATGATCCAGCTATTCCACTGTTGGGAAAGAACTTGAAAACACAAATGCATAAAGATACATGCACCACTGTGTTCATCACAGTATTATTCACAATAGCCAAAGTTTGGAAGAAATCTGAGTGCTCATCAGGGGATGAATGGATAAAGAAGATGTGGTATACATACACAATGGAATACTATTCAACCATAAGAAATGATGAAATCTGGACGTTTGTGACAACATGGAGGGACCATGAGGTTATTATGCTAAGTGAAATAAGTCAGAAGGAGAAAGTCAAATACCATATGATCTCACTCATAAGTAGAAGATAAAAACAATGAGAAACAAACACATAACAACATAGACTGGATTGGTCGTTACCAGAGGGAAATGGAGGAGACAGGAGGAGGAAAGAGGTGATTAGGCACATTTGTGTGGTGATGGATTATAATTAGTCTTTGGGTGGTGAAGGTGATGTAATATAGACAGAATTAGAAATACATTATGATGTACATCTGAAAGTTATATAATGTTATAATCCAATGTTACTGCTACAAAAATTAAAATTAAAAACAAGAATCAAGTACAAGTAAAACAGGAAAATCATGGGGCTGGCCCCGTGGCCGAGTGGTTAAGTTCGTGCGTTCCGCTGCAGGTGGCCCAGTGTTTCCCTGGTTCGAATCCTGGGCGCGGACATGGCACTGCTCATCAGACCACGCTGAGGCAGCGTCCCACATGCCACAACTAGAAGGACCCACAACAAAGAATATACAACTATGTACCGGGGTCTTTGGGGAGAAAAAGGGAAAAAATAAAATCTTAAAAAAAACCAGGAAAATCAATAAGAAAACATTGGTCTTAAATGACACATTAGACTAGGTGGAATTAACAAATACGTACAGAACGTTTCACCCAAAGAGAGCAGAATATAATTCTTTTTAAGTGAACATGGAAGATTCTCCAGGATAGATCACATCTTAGGCCACAAATATGTCTCAATAAATTTAAGAATATTGAAATTTTATGAGGTATCTTTTCTGACCACAATGGTATGAAACTATAAATTGATTAAAAGAAGAAAACTGGAAAAACCACAAAGACATGGAGGCTAAATAGCATGCTAGTAAACAACTAATATATCCAAAAAGTAATCAAACAGGAAATAAAGAAAACCTTGAAACAAATGAAAATGAAAACAGAAATTTCCAAAATCTGTGAGACATAGCAAAAGCAGTTCTAAGAGGAAACTTTATAGTGATACATATCTCCATCAGGAAACAAGAAAAGTCTGAACTAAATGATCTACGCCTTCATCTAAAGGACTAGGAAAGGAGAACAAAGACCAAAGTCAGTAGAAGAAAGGAAATAATAAAGATCAGAGTGGAAATAAATGAAATAGAGACCTAAAAATATAGAAAACATCAATGAAACTAAGAGCTGGTTATTCAAAAAGATCTCAAAAAAATGAATGTTTAGCTAGACTCATAAAAAAGAAGGGGATCCAAATAAATAAAATCAGAAGTAAAATAGAAGATGTTACAACTAATACCATAGAAATAAAAACGATCATGAGATTACTATGAACAATTACGTGCAATGAATTGAATAACCTTAAAAAATGAATAAATTCCTAGAAACATACAATCTTCCAAGAGTGAATCAGGAAGAAATAGAGGGACTGGCTCTGTGGCTGAGTGGCTAAGTTCGTGTGCTCCGCTGCAGTGGCCTGGGGTTCAGATCCTGGGCATGGACATCGCACCGCTCGTCAGGCCACGTTGAGGTGGCATCCTACATCCCACAACTAGAAGGACCTACAACTAAGATATACAACTATGTAACTGGGTGTGGGGGTTGGGAAATAAAGCAGAAGAAAAAAAAAGGTTTGCAACAGTTGTTAGACCAGGTGCCAATACTTAAAAAAAAAAAAGGGAGATTGGCAACAGTTTTTAGCCTAGGTGCCAATCTTTAAAAAAAATAAAAAATAAAAAAAACAGAAAAGAAAGAAATTGAAAATTTGAACAGACCAATTAGTACTAATAAAATTGAATGAATAATCAAAAACTCCCAAGAAACAAAAGTCCAGAAACAGAAAGCTTCACAGGTGAATTCCACCAAATACTTAAAGAAAATTTAACATCTATCATTCTAAAAGTATTCTAAAAAATTGAAGAAAAAGAAACACTTACAGATTCAGTCTATGAAGCCAGCATTACCTTAATATTGAAACCAGACAGTTACCACAAAAAAAGAAAATTACATGCCAATATCTCTGTTTGAAGATTAATGTAAAAGTCTTCAACAAAATATTAGGACACAACATTAAGCAATACATTAAAAGGATAATGCACTATGAGCAAGTGGGATTTATCCCTGGAATACAAACATGGTTTAATATTGGCAAGTCAATCAATGTGATACACCACATTAAAAAATGAAATATAAAAATCATATAGTCATCTCGATAGAGTTAGTAAAATCACTTCACAATATTCAACATCTAATTATGATTTTAAAAACTCTCAATAAAGTGGATATAGAGGGAACATATCTAAGCAGAATAAGGCCATATATGATAAGCTCACAGCTCGTATCATGCTCAATGATGAAAAGCTGAAAGCATTTTCTCTAAGCTCAGGAACAGGAAAAAATGAGTACTCTTACAACTTTCATTCCACATAGTATTGGAAATCCTAGCCACATCAATAAGACAAGGAAAAGAAATAAAAATTATTAAAATTGGAAAGAAAGAAATAAAATGTACATTTTTTGCATATGACATGACACTACATACAGAAAACACTAATGACTCCACCATAAAAATTTTAGAACTACTAAATTAATTCAGTAAAGTTGCAGGATACAAAATGTATACATAAAAATCTGCTGTGTTTCTAAACACTACTAACAAACAATCAGAAAGAGAAATTAAGAGAACAGTCTCATTTGCAACTTCATCAAAAAGAATACAATACCTAGAAAGTAATTTAACCAGAGAGGTGAAAGACCTGTATTCTGAAAACTACAAGACACTGATGAAAGAAATTGAAGATGAGATAAGTAAATGGAAGGATATACCATACTCATAGATTAAAAGAATTAATATTGCTAAAGTGTCCATACTACCCAAAACAATCTACAGTATCAATGCAATCTCTATCAAAACACCAATGACATCTTCACAAACATAGAATAAATAATTCTAAAATTTGTGTGGAACCACAAAATACCTCGGATAGCTAAAGCAATCTTGAGAAAGAAGAATAAAGCTGGAGGTATCACCCTCTTTGCTTTCAAACTGTACTACAAAGCTATAGTATTCAAAACTACAATACTGACAGAAAATCAGTCACATAAATCAAGGGAACAGAATAGAAAGCCAAGAAACAAGCCAATGTTTATATGGTCAACTAATCTATAACAAAAGAGGCAAAAACATATACTGATGAAGAGACAGTCTCTTCAATAAATAGTGTTGGGAAAAATGCACAGCTATATGCAAAAGAATAAAATTGGACACTTTCACTTTCTTAGACTGTATACAAAATTAAACTCAAAATGGGTTAAAGACTTAAATGTAAGACCTGAAATCATAAAAATCTTAAAAAGAAAACTTGGCAGTAAGCTCTTTGACATCAGTCTTACAGGCTTAGAAGTATTATTTTTTGGTAGATCTGTAACGTCAGGCAAAGGCAACAAAAGTGAAAAATAAACAAATGGGATGACATCAGAGTAAAAACCTTTTGCACAGCAAAATAAACCATCAACAACAAAAAAGGCACCACACTGCATCGCAGAATATATTTTCAAATGATATAACTGATAAGGTGCTAATATCCAATATATAAAGAACTAATACAACTCAATGTGAAAAATCAAACAATAGCATTAAATAAAGGGAAGAGGACCTGAATAGACATTTTTCCAAAGAAGATACACAGAAGGCCAAAAGACACATGGAAAAATGCTCAATATCACTAATCATCAGGGAAATGCAAATTAAAACAAAGAAATATAACTTTAAATGTGTGAGATTTATAAAAAACAACAAATAAACGTTGGCAAGAATGTGGAGAAAAGGGCACTCTTTTACACTGTTGATGGGAACATAAATTGGTGCAGCCACTAAGGAAAACAATTTGGACGTTCTTCAAAAAATTAAACATAGAACTACTACCCAATTCAGCAATTCCACTTTTGGAAATTTATCCAAAGAAAAAAGACAATAATTCAAAGAGGTATATGCACCCCTATAACCACTACAACATTATTTACAATGGCCAAGATATAGAACCAAAATGTCCATCAACAGATGAATAGATAAAGATGTGTGATATGTATTTATATAAAATAAAATATTACTTAGCCATAAAAAATGAAATTATCATTTGCAACAATATGAATGGAACTAGAGGGTATTATGCTAAATGAAATGTCAGACAAAGAAAGACAAATGCCATATGGTTTCACTTATATGTGGAATCCAGAAAACAAAACAAAACAGCAGAAACAAAACCATAGCTAAAAGAATATATCTGTATTCAGCAGAAGGTACGGGGCTGGGGAAATGTTGAAATAGGTGAAGGGGATTAAAAGGTACAAAATTCCAGTTATAAAATAAATCACAGGGATATAACGTACAGCATAGGGAATATTGTCTATAATAATGTAATAACTTTTATGATGAAAATAGCTACTCAACTTGTCATGGCGAGCAATTTGTAACTTATTATAAATGTTGAATCCTTATGCTGTACACCTGAAATAATATTGTATGTCAACAGTACTTCAATCAAAGTAATCAATCAAAATAATTAATCATTGATCAAGAATGAAATGTTAGATGATCACAATGAGAAAATATTCAAAAAGATAATATGAAAAAAATGAAAATAAGAGACAAAAAAATAGAAAATTAGTTCAGGAGTTCCAATACTGAGTAATAGCAGTTCTACCACAGGAGAACAGAGGAAATAGGGTAAGTACACTATTAACTGAATAAATTAAGAACATTTCCCAAAGCTGAATATCATGTGTGGTTATATTAAAGGGCTTCCTGAGACCTGTTAGCTCAGTGAATGAAATATTGTACTATTCAGTATACCTAAGACAAATAATAGATTCACAAGCTTCTTGAGAGGGAAAAAAATGTCAGGAAGCAAAATGGCTTCCAACTTTTCAATAACAGACTGAAAGATAAATGATAAATTTTCATAGTAGAATATTATACCTAGCCAAAATATCATTCACGTAGAAGGCTAATGTAAAGATATCTAGCATCTCAAAAATTTGACTCTCCAGCAAACTTTTTAAAGAAAAATATGCTCCTCTAGAAATAAAAAGTAAACAATGTAGAAATGTGTGGTTCACAGAAAACAGAGATGTAACACAACAGGGAAAGATGGAGATTGAAGATCACAGATGTTAGCTTTGCATCAAATGTAGAGGGCAACCAGGTCAGATTGAAGCAGATCAGCCATCCCCAACCATAGACCTATCCAGTTATACAAGTTGTCTGCTGCCTCATATTGTCTGTCTCTGGGCATATAAAAATTGTGCAATATGTATTTTCTAGATTTCTTACACTCAAGGCATGCATTTAAGAATAAAAACTAAGTCTGTGATAAACTAATCCAAGAACCTCATATCTCTCTGTTCAAAAATAACTAAGTAATATGTTCCCATCTACAGTGCATACATTTGTTTTTCTTTCTGTTATTTTACATGTTTGAATCCTCTCTTTTGGAATATCCAACTCTCCATTTTTTATTTTCTGCTGATTTTGTATCCATCCTAGTATTTATTTTTATTAAGATATTTTTCTTCCCAAAGCTCCCCAGTACATAGTTGTATATTCTTAGTTGTGGGTCCTTCTAGTTGTGGCATGTGGGACGCTGCCTCAGCGTGGTTCTATGAGCGGTGCCATGTCAATACCCAGGATTCAAACCAATGAAACACTGGGCTGCTTGCAGTGGAGCATGCAAACTTAACCACTCGGCCACAGGGCCAGACCCCCATCTTAGTATTTATTTCCTCTCTGATATAATCTTAATATCTACTATTGTTATCACTACCATTCTTCTATATTTTAATATCAATGAGAATGGTGATGGCCTTTAGCTTTTCCAAAGTTATACTGCAGTTCTCTGCTGTGAAGTCTACCAGGGAAAAGAAAATAGAATGACCTCGTTCAGATAAAAAATGTAGAAAGGTTTTTAGTATTTATTTGAATTAAATTAACTAAATACACTAATTAATTTTTATTGTGAGAAGTCCACTCCACAGAGCTATAGACAGAATGCTATATGTGAGCTTGTGTGGGAGACTGCATGGAAATTCCACTTCAGGGAGTGAATACCCTGAGCAAGTTTAGAATTGTGAATGTGCAGAGTCTCCTGGCGACCTACCAACACTGGGGCCTCATGAAACTGTCTGCTTCTACTTCCTTCTGTCTCTATCAGGCAATTAGCATATTTCTTTTTAAATTTTTTAATTATTATTTTTGAAAATTTCTTTCTTCAAGAGTCTTGTCCTTGCTCACTCTCACTACCTCCCCTCTGTTACCTCCTACGGCTCCACCTCTCATCCTCTTCTCTCACTTACTTCACCAAGCCATTAATGCTAGTATATTTCTTGCGTGCCTCATCACTCCTACTGAAGTCTGTATTTTGTACCAGGAGGAGAAAAAAAGGCAAAGATGTCTTTTATTTGCTTGAAAGCATAGGACTAACAAATTGAAGATTTTGAGTGATTTTTCTGGTTTGTTCTGTTTAATAAATGATCTGTTTGAGGATTTTGTGTTTTGAAATTGCTAGGTTGATTGACACACCAAGTTATTAAAGTACTTTATCTCTTTTGTTTCAACAAACTCTATAAGATAATTAGGAATATGCTTTCCTAACAAATGTTGTTACATAACAGAATAGATTGGCAAGTATATACAAAGTCATACAAAATACAATGGGTAAAATGTATCCATATCAGTGACCCATAGACAAGAAGATTTTGAGTTGCAGTAAGTTAATTATGCAAAGTGTCCTGTAAAAAGTAAGGTTTGAACTAAACTTGAAATAATCTCATAGGCAGAGAAATGGAGAGAAGCTCAGAAAGCATTCTGTATGAGAGGAAATGTGAAGAAAAAGAAACATACAGCGAGATAAAAAGCATTTTATCCTCCAATTTGAGCCTAAAACATGATGATTCAATTGGTGGTTATAAAAAATCTGGATATGGGAAAGATAAAAATGGAGGTGGAAAAGACTGAAATTTGAAGTAACATGAATGTGAAAATAAAATGTTATTTGATATGATGGATCCCTTCATATCAACAGGTACCAGAACTCACTTCTATCACTTCCACCCAGCTCATTGTGTTCTGAGAACAACAGTGGAATACAGCATGTTTTATGTTATATGCATAAAAATGTCTGTGGAACCCACAATTTAGTTCAAAGAATTAGGTAAACAGAGTTTCCTGTCGCAAAGTATCTTCGCTCTAAATGAAATTTGACACTATTTATTATACAATTTTTATGTGAGTGTTCAATAGCATTTCAGGAGAGATAACAATAGGTTAATCCTTTTTTTTTTGTGCTCAGGACCTCTACTGGATAAAACCACAATAAAAAAGTAGAGATAATGTTGGGACTGGCCTTGTACCTCAGTGGTTAAGTGCACAAGTTCTGCTTCAGCAGTGCGGGGTTCACCAGTTCAGATCCCAGGTGAGGACCTATGCACCACTTGTCAAGACAAGATATGGCAGCTGTCCCATATAAAATAGGGGAAGATGGGGACAGATCTTAGCTTGGGGCCGATTTCCTCAGCAAAAAGAGGAGGATTAACCGCAGATGTTAGCTCAGGGCTAATCTTTCTGAAAAAAAAAATGTAGAGATAATGCAAGGTCCGGTGAGATAAATGTCTAGATATAGAGATATAGGGTATCATAGGAAGAAGATGGATATATAGGTATGAATGTATAGAGGGTATCATAAAAGGGAGATAATTGAAACTAATTGAGGAATCATAGGAGTTTCACAGAGGAAGACTGAATCTTGACAAAGATGTGATAAATGTTTCCCAGTAGTTATGGACTAGATAAGGGTATTGAAAGTGGATACAGCAGTGTACATGCCACACGTTTAGAAAATGCTTAGATCCAGAGAGTAGTAATTAGAGAGACAGGAGATATCCACTATATTAGTGAGAAATTAAGTTTAAAAGCAAGATAGTGTAAATTGTAAGGCTCTTGAAAACCAAGTTAATGTGTTTGAGGATTATTCAGTAGCTAAGTAAAGAAAACCATTTCAATATTTTCGTAATAGTAATAATTCAGAAGAGCAACTGAAGACCATTAACAATGTTAAGGAAAGTTTAAGAGGGGAAGAGTTGAAGGAGGAGTGAAAGATAGGAGGAAGAGGACACCAAACCTAAGAACAAGGCCAGGATCTAACACATGAGCTTACAGTCAACAATTATACACATTGTAATTAGACATAGAACTGGGCAAGATTCCTCAATACAAATTATTAGCCCCACTGTCTGTCATTCTTCTACTATTGTTTCATTTTTTTAAACTGAAAAACTTTACATCCTTAAGGCTTTTTTGATGTTTGTTAATATAGAGTTGAACTAAAATCCTATTTTATATAAAACTGTTTTCATATAATTTTTTAAAAATGGCAATTCAGAAAAAAATCACTTCAACATGTATCACACTTAAAGGTAGTGTTTTACTTGTCTGGAATCTGATCCAGTACTACCTTGACGAATAATGAAGTCTTAGGAAAAAGTGATTTGTATCCAAATGATGTCAAAACAAATGGAAACCAGGAAAAAACAAAGATTGCTCCAGTGTAGAGAAAAATGGGAGTGATAAGAATGAAAAAAGGCACAAAAGAACAATTTCCTCACTTTTCTCAAAGACTTAAACTTTCATTTCACTAGGATATAGAAAAAAAGAGAGAGTCTATTTGAATTATTATTTCAATTAAATCTCCCATAAATTTATAAGTAACATTTTATGCAACTTTTCTCAAGTTTTAAAAACCTACTAAAAAATTCTTCCCTCTACGTCCATGAGGAAGCCAGAAACTACTGCAATAATTAATTAAAATGTGAATAACTGTGGTTTCCATATAAAATTCAGCTAAAATACTAGGTATTGGAATTATAAGATGAGCCTAAGAATTATCTACATCTTCAAAAATTGGATGTGGAATGGAGACTGGCAGTAATTTACGAGAGTTAGATTCAGAAGGCACTGTATTACCATATGAAAGTGTGGTATATGGGTATGATTGCGTTAGATATTAAGTTTCTAAAACATTGATCATAGACGACAATTGAAACTATAATCTGTGGTGGTGTCTACTAGGTAGATAAACTCACATCTGGTCCTGACAGCTAAAGATCACAGAAACCCAGAAATCTCAATAAATGTTCTCTCAAGTCTGATGTTTTGTGTACAAGTTTGGAAGGAGTCGACATTTCCCAGAAGTTAATGACGGTCAATAGTTATCAACCACTGCTAACTACCTTCTAGGACATTCAGAAAATGTATTTCCAGAAAAGGAGAGAAAGTGAATCTAATGTTAGGATGATATCCCAACTTTCTACCTAGAGTAATGTATAGTACAAATAAGTTTTTCATTTTACAAGTAGACTGTTTCAGAGTATTCAGGAGCTAGAGGAGGAATATAAAAATTCTCTATTTTTAAAAATTATTTCCTTAAAGTTTTGTAAGATATACACATAATCTAAAAGTATGGTTCACTTTTAGTAAAATATCCTCAGTATATTGTTTTTGAGTTTACTCTGTGTGTACTTTTTTCTCATCAAATATGTTTTCATTTTCAATTTTCACCAAGATTTTTGTTATCTTTTAAATGGCATTCAAGATTTGTGTTTTGCTTTGAATAGATTTCTTATGCCCAAAATATATTTTTTCTATCCAAATATGTCTATTTTTAAGATACTACACTATGCAAACACATGCACACACATTTTCATTGGAAATTTCAAGTACTTTTAGTATGATAGACATGAAGAGTGGTTAGTGGTTGTAGATTACTTTTCTCCCCCAAATTTTCTGTTCTCCTGCGGTGCAGTAGAGATGGATAGTACCCGTGACAGCACCCAGGAAAATTTCATCCTTTTTGGATTTTCTGACCACCCCAATTTGGAAAGGATCCTCTTTGTGGTCATTTGGATTGCATATCTCTTAACCCTTGTGGCAATGCCACCATCCTTCTGGTGTCCCTGCTGGACTTCTAGCTCCACAGACCCCTGTAATTCTTTCTCACACACCTCTCCTTCCTAGACCTCAGTCTCACCACAACCGCCATTCCTCAGTTGCTCTATAACATGTGTGGATGTGACAAGGTCATCAGATACATAGGCTGTGCCATACAGCACTTCCTATCCATGGCCCTGGATGGCATAGAGTGTCTGCCCCTGGCTTTCATGGTGTATGCTCATTATGTTACAGTCTGCAAGCCACTGCAGTACATGGTGATCATGAATACACAGCTCTCCTGGATTTAGTATCTCTTGCTTGTGGCTCTGGGGTGGCCAGCTATTTGCTTATGTCTCCAATGACCCTGTGATTATCCTGCTGTGGGTACCACAAGTTTTCCTACTTCCTGTCCAAGATGTCTACCCTGATCTGGATAGCCTGTGCCAACATAGCTACCATCAAAAGCATTGATATTATTCTGATGGTAGGCATTGTGCTGTCACCCCTGGTAATTGCCCTGATCTCCTATGACTATATTGTGAGATTTATATTAAATATTCAGTCATCCTCAAAGAGGCGCTAAGCTTTTAATACCTGTGGTTCACATTTCACGTTTTAGTCTCAATTTTGTATGGAAACTTTGTATACATGTGCATGCAACCTGGAAACAGCTCTTGCCAGGGCCAGGAAAACATCATCACCCTGCTCTACAGCAACATTGTGCTATTCCTAAATCCCTGGAGTGACACCTTCAGAAACAAAAAGAAGAAAGCATTGAGAATATTGATTTTTGAAAATCTAGGTTTAAGGAAGATATTATTTGACAGTGAAATAAACTCATTATGTTAAAATATTACAAAATGTGGAATATTTAATAATTTTCTTACATGACCACCATCTCTCAGAGTTTGCACAGAATTCATCACAGACTTTATTTTCTTTTATTTATTATTTTATTTATTTGTTCTTAAATTTATTTTCTTAATTTTCTTTTGTGAGAATTATGCAGGAGTACATCAATTGTGATATTCAAAGCTAGTATAAAGCTCAAAATACAAAAATACTGAAAAAATATCTATATCTACAATAAGAGGTTAAGTGATACATAAAATTGAAAGAGGTAAAAAAAGATGTAAAAACCATAAAATATGGGAGTGGGTAAAAATATAGGGTTGTTAGTATGAGATCAAACTTAAAAGACTGTCAACTAAATATAGATTGCTATATACGTAAGTTTTTATATGTGAATCTCATGGTAGCCAAAAACTAAAAACTTATAATAAATACATTAAAAATAAAAGAAATGAAAGGAAACATAACATTAAAGGAAGTCATGTAATCACAAAAGAAGAGAGCAAGAGAAGAAAGGAATAAAGAAGAACTACAAAAACATGAGAAAAAAGTAACAAAATGGCAATAAGCACATACCAATCAACAACTACTTTAAATATAAATAGATTAATGTTACAATTAAAAGACATACAGTGATCAAATGAATAAAAAATAAGACGTATATATATGCTACATATAAGAGATACACTTCAGGTCTAAAGACACAAACTGAATGTAAAAGAGAAGAAAAAGATATTCCATGCAAATGGAAATGAAAAGAAACTTGGGTTAGGAATACATATAATAGACAAAATAGACTATGAAACAAAAAAATGTAACAAGAGACAAAGAAGGACATTATTTAATGATGCAGGAACCAATCCAGCAAGAGTATATAACATTTGTAAATATCTTTGTGCCCAAAATAGAAACACCTAACTACATAAAGCAAATTTTAAGAGACAAAAAAGAAGACATTGATAGTAACACAATAATAAGAGACTTTAACACCCCACTTATGTCAGTGGATAAATCATCCAGATAGAAGATCAATAAGGAAACATTGGTCTTAAATGACTTGTTAGACCAGATGTACTTAGTAGGTATATATAAAACATTTCATCAAAAAACAGCAGATTACACATTATTTTTAAATGCACATGGTAGATTCTCCAGGATAGATTACATGTTAGACTACATAACAAGTCTCAATAAATTAAAAAATATAAAAATATTATCAAGCATATTTCCCAACCACAGTAGTATAAAACTAGAAATCATCAAGAAGAAAATTAGAAAATTCACAAATATGTGAGGATTAAATGAAATGTTACTGAACAGCTATTTGGTAAATGAAGAAATCAAAGGAGAAATAAAATATACCTAGAGAGAAATGAAAATAAAACTACAACATACCAAAATCTATTGGATGCAGTGATAGTGATACTAAAAGGAATGTTTATAGCAATGCAGGTCCACCTCAAGAAACAAGAAAAACCTCAAATAAAAAATCTAACAGGACACACAAAGGAACTAGAAAAAGAAGAACAAATGGAGCCTAAAATTAGATGGAAGAAAATAATAAAAATCAGAGTGGAAATACAATGAATTAGAGACTGAAAAGACAATAGAAAGGATCTATGAAACTAAGAAAAATTTCTTTGAAAAGAAACAAAATTGACAAATCTTTACCTAGATTCATTAAGAAAAAAGAAAGCTCAAATAAAATAAATAATAAAACCGGAAACAAAATAGCAGAAGTTACAACAGATACCACAGAAATACAAAGGATTATAAAAGAACACTATGAAAACATGTATACGAACAAATTGGGTAACCTAGAAAAAATGTATAGATTCTTAGAATAATACCACATCCCAAAACTGAATAAAGAAGAAATAGAGAATCTGAATAGTCCAATCCCTAGTAAAAGCACTTAAAGAGCAATCTCAAACCTCCCAAAAAATAAAAATCCAGGACAAGATGACTTCCCTAGTGAATTCTATAAAATATTCAAAGATGATTTGAACCTATTTTCTCAAATTCTTCAAAATATTGAAGATAAAGAGACACTTCCTAACTCATTTTATAAGGCCAACATTATGCTTATACAAAAACCAGGCAGGACAGCACAATAAAAGAAAATTATAGGCCAATATCATTGATAAACATAAATACAAATATCCTCAACAAAATAGCAAACTGACTGCAACAATACAGTAAAAGGATCATACACCATGATGAATATGTGGGATTTATTACAGGAAGGCACGAATGGTTCAATATATGCAAAGCAATCAATGTGATACACCACATTAACAAAATAAAGGAAAAAACTCACATGGTCACCTCAATAGATGAAGAGAAAGCATTTGGCAAGATTCAGCATCCATTTATGATAAAAATCTGAATAAAATGGGTATAGAAGAAAAGTATCTCAACATAATAAAGGCCATATATGTCAAACCCACAGCTAAAATCATATTCAATGTTGAAAGACTGAAAGCTACTCTCTAAGAACAAGAACAACACAAGGATGCCCACTCTCACTACTCCTATTCAGCATAGTATTGGAAGAACTAGTCATAGTAATTAGACAAGAAAAAGAAATAACAAAGATCCAAATTGGAAAAAAAGAAATAAAACTGTCACTATTTGCAGATGACATGATTTTATTCAGAGAAAACCCTAAAGAATCCATCAAAAACTATTAGAAATACTTTTTTAAATTTATTTCTTATTAGAACCTTTTTAATATTTTACATATTATATATTATTAGAAATAACTGAATAAATTTGCAGGGTATAAAAATTCATGTACAAATATTGGTTTTATTTCCAAACACCAACAACAAAATGAAAAGAGAAATCAAGAGTACAACCCCATTTACAAACTTAACAGAGAATAAAATACATAAGAATAAATTTAACCAAGGTGTTAAGACCTGTACACTGAAACTATAAGACACTGTTGAAAGAAATCAAAGACGACAAAAAGAAATGGAAAAATTTTCTGCATATTCTGCAGATCTACAGATTCAGCAATCTATAGATTCAACAAAATCCCTTCTAAATCCCAATGACATTTTTCGGAGAAATAAAACATAGAAAAAATTATATGAAACAACAAAGAACCCCAATGAGCAAAGCAATCATGAGACAAAAGAAGAAACCTGGAGGCATCACACTTCTTGGTTGCAAAGCATACAACCAAGCTATAGTAATCAAAACAACATGGTACTAGGACAAAAACATACATACAAACCAATGGAACATATTTGACAGTATAGACATAAACCTACACACCTATGGACAGCTATTTTTTAACAAAAAAGCCAAGAATATACAATTGAAAACACTAATTCAAAATGATACATACAGCCCTATGTTCATTGCAACAATATTTACAATAGCCTAGACTTGGAAACAACATAGGTGTCCATGAATGAATAAAGAAGATGTGATATATGCACACAAACAATGGAATATTACTCATCCATGAACAAGATGGAATATTGCCATTGCCATTAAGTGAAATAAATCAGACAGAGAAAGCCAGATACCATATGATTTCACTCATATGTGAAAGATAAAGAAACAATAACGACAAGACATAGAGATTTAAAGAAGAGATTGGTGGTTACCAGAGGGCAAAAGGGTAGGGGAAAGGCTAAAGGGGCGAAGCAGCACATTTGTTGGTCATAGATGGCAACTAGACATTTAGTGGTGAAAACAATGTGGTCTCTACAGAAGTCAAAATATGATTTACACTTCAAATTAAAAAGAAATACTTCCAAGATAGTCTATTGATCATCACTGATGCGTGTGTCTAGATGGTTCTCATACTGTTCTAAAAAGCTTGGGACAGTGAGAAATGCCATGCTTTCTAGTCAGGCAGGAAATGAAAGGGAGGACATAGAGATGGAATTTCTCTCACTCAGGCTTTCTGAAATGTTTACCCATTACTTGGATCACAATGATTATTTCATTTTTATTATTAACTTTTACAAATCTTTATAAGGTACTTTTAGCATAAACAAAAATTTATATGCCTCTTTCACCATGCTACAACAAATCCAAAAGAAACAAAAAATATTCTCTTAGCAAAATGAGGCCACTATTTCTTCTTATCTATTGGTTCACTTAACAATTATTGAATGGCTTTTCTGTTCCTGATATGTTTTAGGTGCTGGGATTAAACTTCTGATCAAAATTTACAAGTTCCCTAAAGTTGTGAAGTTTACTTGATAATGTGTGTGCTGGTGACAACGAATAACAAAGAATAAGGCTATCATTTAGTGATAAATGTTATAAATAAAATAAAATATAATAATATTATGGAAAGTAACAATGGAGTTGTAAAGCAGTAGATAGGATGATCTGGAAAGGCCTCTGATAAAATAACATTTCACTTGCACCTTAATGATTTAAAGAAAAACCTGCACAAATCACTCCAGGAGAAGGGATGCCAAGTTCAAAGTTCCTGAAATGACAGTGAGCTTGGCATGCTTAGAGATCATAAATACACCTGCGATTGTTACTAAAGTGAAGTTCTAGGGAGGAAATAAGTGGAGCTGCCATCAGGGAGGAAAAAAATTCTAGACTAGGGGCAGTAATGTAAAGGCATGTTAAAGAGTAGAAACTTTACGTGCAAGCATAAAAAATGTTTGTTAGATAATCTGATTTACAGTCTTTTTTTTTTTTTTGAGGAAGATTAGCCCTGAGCTAATATCTGCTGCCAATCCTCCTCTTTTTGCAGAGGAAGGCTGGCCCTGAGCTAACATCCGTGCCCATCTTCCTCTACATTATATGTGGGATTCCTGCCACAGCATGGAGTGCTCAGTGGTGCCATGTCTGCAACCGGGATCTGAACTGGTTAACCCCAGGCTGCCCAAGCAGAACATGCGAATTTAACCGCCGTGTCACTGGGCTGGCCCCTGATTTACACTCTTACATGTCCACTTCATCTGCTTTTCAGAGAATGGATATTATGGGACAAATGTGGAAGCCAAAGACGCTACTGTAGTAAATCAAGCTGCAATACGTGATGGTTTGCACTAAAGAATTGTCAGTGAAAGACAACATTTGTAAGTCAGGGGCATATTTTAGAGATCAAGCCAAGAGTATTTCCTAATGGAACAGGTCAGATGGGAAAAGATTAAAATTAAGAATAATTCTTAGGTTTGTAATTTGAGCAATTAGGTAGTTACTCAAAGTGGGTTTAAACTTAGCACCGTTCATCAAGCCGTGCTGTGGCGGCATACCAGAAAAAGTGGAGGAAGATTGACACAGGTTAGCTCAGGGCCAATCTTCCTCAATTAAAAAAAAAAAAAACATTGACTAATATTTAGGAATCTGACAGAGGAAAAGAGACCAGCAAAACATTTTAGAAAGGGCAGAGTGTAACTTGTTTTCAAAGATGACTGTTAACAGTTTTTCCCCTACTATATATATATGCTGCTCCTTCCATCCAGAAACAAGCCCTTCTATATGGTCTAGCCACGTGACTTGCTTTGGCCAACTGAATGTGGCAGTTGTCATACTGTACCAAATCTGTGCCCAGGTCATTGGAGGCCTTGAAGCTACTATTTTAGCTCTCTTGGGGTCTAGGCTTCACGTACTGAAACTCAGACCACACTGTCGAATGCTGACAGATGAAACTGAGAGAGATAGGTCTCACCAAGACCCAGTCATTCCAGCCTACAGCATTGTGAATGAGGTAATCTAGCCAGAGCCAAACAACCAGCAAATGCAGACTTGCACATGGCACTTACAGCCAGAACATCGAGCAGAGATGAGCCCTTCTGGCAAAGCCCTGTCAAAATTTCAGACTCATCAATAGCAACAGCAATATTGTAGTTATTCTATAGCACTGGATTTTGGGGTGGTTTGATTTGCAGTAATAAATAACAGTAAGCAAGTGAAATAAAAGGAAAATCAAGAGTTTTTTGTTTTTTTCAAACCAAGCTGTAGATGGAGTCATCAACTATTTGGAATGCTGCTAAGAAACGTACAGGAGGGTGAAGTAAGCAACATGACAGAGTGAGCTGTTCCCTTCATCATTCC
The DNA here is from genome assembly GCF_041296265.1 of Equus caballus. Lineage (NCBI taxonomy): Eukaryota > Metazoa > Chordata > Mammalia > Perissodactyla > Equidae > Equus > Equus caballus. The sequence goes on from NC_091704.1 coordinate 9,371,422, forward strand.
CCCTTTTGAACTACAACTAAATAGAGATTCACTGACCAATGGAGGAAGCCAACAAAACACAACAGGATGCCTGAGACGTACACAGTTGTACATCTGAGGATGGATGGAATGGTCCCCAAGGAAGTGGCAGAGATAGGTGAGCACACCCTGCTATCCCTTGATAGCCTTGTGCATGCACACAAACACTTTCCAACCTGGGGCAAGCACCCAACAGTGAGAGCACACACCCGGGTGACCATAGGAGGAGCTGGTGGTAAGCCTTAGCCTGTGCTTGTGTTCACTCTACTGGTGGGGTATGGGAGCCCAACATGCCCCTGTGCCACCAAGGAGCAGCCATAGCTCAGGTCCCATCAAAGAAGCCCCTCCCACCAGGCACAACAGTCCGATGGACTGTAAACAGAGACAGCAGCAGACCTATGTGCTGTGGCAAATGTTTCCCAGGCAGGCACACGAGGGCTCACAGTGCTGCTGAGCCCCCAGATAGAGACTGTGTCCTGGGCATCTGTGGGGAGAGGCAGTGGCAGCTTTGAGCCCACTGGTGATCACTTTCTGGTGGGGAAGGGAGCTCAGAGTGCCCCTGAAGCACCAAAGAGTGGCCCTAGCCCACCAAGGAAGCCACGCCTGCCAAGGACAGCTCACACAAGTGTCTGAATTCACCCCAGGCTGGGGAAAGCACCTATAATAGGCCCACAGCTTTCAGCAGATGGGGTGGGGCCAGAAACACTGCTCCTGCTTCCCCCAAGCTGTAACGGGGGAATCTGTGTCCTAAGAATACCACAAATGACCGGACAAAAGGTTAGTTTAGCAAACACCATGAGAAACGGCTGCAACAATTCAGACCAGAAGGAAAATGACAATTCTCCAGAAACCAACACTGAAGACACTGAAATATACAACGTAAATGACAGAAAATTTAAAATAGCAGTCATAAGAAACTCAATGACTGACAAGAAAACAGGAAAAGGCAATTCAAGGAGCTCAGCAATAAAATTAATTTCTTCACCAAAGAGATTGAAACTTTAAACACAAATCAAGCATAAATTCTGCATATGAAAAACACAATTAATGAAATAAAAAAATAATCTAGAATCATTAAGAAACAGAACTGATCTTATGGAGTAAATAGTCTTCTAGAGGAGAAAAATGTAGAAATTCTACAGGTGGAGGAGGAGACAGAACTAAGATTTTCAAATATGAAGGCATTCCTCAAGAAATATATGACTCAATTACGAAAAGCAACATATGGATAAGAGGTATTCAAGGGGGAGAAGAGAGGGAGAAAGCTGGAGATGGTTTCAGATGTAGAGATGCATGAAGCTAACTGACTGCCCAACTTCACCAGTGCTAGCAGACCCTCTCCAAGTCATACAATAGTAAAAATGGCAAAAGTTAATGATAAAGAAAAAATATTAGGAGCAGTGAAGCAGAAGAAAATAACCTACAAATGAAACCCTATCAGGCTTTCAGCAGATTTCTCAGGACAAACCCTACAGGCTAAAAGAGAATGGAATCATATATTAAAAATAATGAAAGCCAGAAACTTTCAGCCAAGAATACTCTATCCAGTGACTTTTCCTTCAGATACAATGGAGAAATAAAAGTTTTCCCAGATAAGCAAAAGCTGAGGGAGTTCATCGCCACTAGACCTCCTCTACAAGACATAATTAAAGATGCCTTCACACCAGCAATAAAAATGCGAAGGTCTACAAAGCTCTGAGCAAGAGATACATAGACAGACATCATCAGAAACCTGTAGCTGTCTACCAGGTAGGGGAGAGAAAGACTCAGTTACAACTTAAAAGAGAATATCTTTCATACAATCCTCACAATAACCACTAAACAAAATATCAGAGCAGAGCCACAATTCACAAAAAGATAGAAAACTGATAAATCCATCTCAGAAAACCACCAAAATGAACTGGCAGTCAGCATTACAAAGCAAGAGAAACAATGGGAACAGAGAACAACTAGAAAACAAGAATTAAAACAGCAGCATTAACTCCCCATATAACAATATTCACTTTAAATGTAAATGGATTAAATTCTCCTATCAAAACACACAGAGTAGCTGGATGGATTAAAAAACAAGTCCCAACCATATGCTGCTTCCAGGAAATGCACCTTAGCTCCAAAGACAAACATAAACGTACAGTGAAGGGATGGAAGACAATACTCCAAGCTAATGGCCAACAAAAGAAAGATGTTGCCATACTTTTATCAGAAAAAACACATTTCAAGTTTAAAAAGACAGTGAGAGACAAAGAGAGGGCAGTAGATAATGATAAAGGGACCTTTCACCAAGAAGACATAGAACTTATCAATATGTATGCACCTAAGCCAGGGGAACCAAAGTACATAAAGCAATTAAAAGTGAGAAATTAACAGCAACACAGCAATATTAGGGTACCTCAACACCACACTTACTTCAATGGTAGATCATCCAGACAAAAAGTCAACAAGGAAAGAGTAGATTTAAATGAAACACTTGACAAGATGGACTTAATAGACATACAGAGAGCATTCCATCTAAAAACAGCAGAATATACATTCTTCTCAAGTGCCCATGGAAAATTCACCAAGATAGACCATGCGTTGGGTAACAAGACAAGCCTCAATAAATTTAAGAAGTTTGAAATCATCCCAAACATCTTTTCTCACCACAATGCTATGAAGCTGGAAATCAATAAGAATAAAACTGAGAAAGTTAGAAATATGTGGAGACTAAACAACATGCTATTGAAGAGCCATTGGATCATTGAAGAAATCAAAGGGGAAATTAAAAAATACCTGGAGACAAATGAAAATGAAAATACAACATGACAACTCTTATGAGATGCAGTAAAAGTGGTCATAAGTGGGAAATTCATAGTAATACAAACCAGAACTAACCTGAACAAACAAGAAAAATCTCAAATAAATAATCTTAAAATGCACCTAACAGACCAAGAAAAAGAACAGACAAAACCCAAAGTCAGCAGAAGGAGGGAAATAATAAAAATCAGAGCAGAAAAAAATGAAATACAGACTTTAAAAAACAGTAGAAAGGATTAATGAAACGAAGAGCTGGTTCTTTGAGAAGATAAACAAAATTGACAAGCACTTAGCCAGGCACACCAAGCAAAAAAGAGAGAAGGCTCTAATAAATACAATTAGAAATGAAAGAGGAGAAATTACAATAGCTACTGCAGAAATAAAAAAGGATTATAAGAGAATACTATGAAAAACTACATGCCCACAAATTCAATAACATAAAAGAAATGGATGAATTCCTAGACTCATACAACATCCCAAAACTGAATCAAGAAGAAATAGAGAATTTGAATAGACCAATCACAAGTACAGAGATTGAAACAGTCATCAAAATCCTCCCCCAAAACTAAAGCACAGGACCAGATGGCTTCTCTGGAAAATTCTACCAAACATTAAAAGAAGATTTAGTACCTATCCTTCTCAAAAGATTCTGAAAAATTGAAGAGGATAGAACACTTCAAAACACATTCCACAAGGCCAAAATTACCTGGATACGAAAACTAGACAAGGAAAACATGAAGAAAGAAGACTACAGGCCAATATCACTAATGAACTTACATGCAAAAATCCTCAACAAAATATTGACAAATTGAATACAGCCCTACATTCAAAGAATCATACACCATGATCAAGTGCGATTCATTCCAGAGACTCAGGGATCATTCCACATCCATAAATCAATCAATGTGATACACCACCTTAACAAAATGAGGAATAAGAATCACATGATCATCTCAATCGATGCAGAGAAAGCATCTGACAAAATCCAACATCCATTTATGATAAAACTTTCTATAAAATGAATATTGAAGGAAAGTACCTCAATAAAACAAAGTCCATACATGACAAACCCACAGCCAACCTCATACTTAATAACGAAAAACTGAAAGCCATCTCTTTGAGAATAGGAAGAAGACAAGGGTGCCCACTCCCACCACTCCTGTTGAACACAGTACTGGAGGTATTGACCAGAGCGATTAGGCAAGAAAAAGAAATAAAAGGAATCCAAGTTGGAAAGGAAGAAGTGAAACTTTCATTATTTTCAGATGATATGATTCTATACATAGAAAACCCTAAAGAATCCACCAGAAAACTATTAGAAATAATCAACAACTACGGCAAAGTTGCAGGGTAAAAAATCAATTTAAAAAAATCAGGTGCATTCCTATATACCAGCTGAAGTAGCAGAAAGAGAAATCAAGGTTACAATCCCATTTATAATTGTAATCAAAAGAATGAAATATCTAGGAATAAACTTAACCAAAGAGGAGAAAGACCTGTATACTGAAAACTATTAGACGTTATTGAAAGAAACTAAAGAAGACATAAAGAAATGGAAAGATATTCCGTGTTCATGGGTCAGAAGAATAAATATAGTTAAAATGTTCATATTCCCTAAAGCAATCCACAGATTCAATGCAATCCAAATCAATATCTCAATGGCATTCTTCACAGAAATAGAACAAAGAAACCAAAAATTTATATGGAACAACAGAAGACCCTGAATTGCCCAAGCAATAATGAGAAGAAAGAACAAAGCTGGAGGCATCACAATCCCTGACTTCAAAACATGCTACAAACCTATAGTAATCATAACAGCATGGTATTGGCACAAAAACATGCAGATCAACTGATCAGAATTGAAAGCCCAGACATAAAACCACACATCTATGGACAGCTAATCTCTGACAAAGAGCCAAGAACATACAATGGAGAAAGGAAAGTCTCTTCAATAAATGTTGTTGGGAAAATTGGACAGCTACACGCAGAAGAATGAGAGTATACCATTATCTTGCACCATACACAAAAATTAACTCTAAATGGATTAAAGATTTGAGTGTAAGACATGAAACCATAAAAATCTTACAAGAAAATATAGGCAGTGTGCTCTTTGACATTGGTCTTAGCCACACCTTTTCGAATACCATGTCTACTCGGTTTAGGGAAACAAAAGAAATAGTTAACAAACGGGACTACATCAGACTAAAAAGCTTCTGCAAAGCAAAGGAAACAGTGAACAAAATGGAAAGACAACGCACCAACTAGGATAAAATATTTGCACATCATCTATCAGACAAAGGGTTGATCTCCAAGGTATGTAAAGAACTCATACAATTTAACAAAAATATCCCCAAACAACCCAATGAAAAAATGGGCAGAGGATATGAACAGACATTTTTCCAAGCAAGATATACAGATGGCCAACAGATACATTAAAAGATACTCAACGTCACTAATTATTAGGGGATTGCAAATCAAAACTGCGATGAGATATATCCCCTTACACTCAGAATGGCTATAATTACCAAGACAAAACACAACAAATGTTGGAGAGGATGTGGAGACAAGGAAACCCTCATACACTGCTGGTGGGAATGCAAACTGGTGCAGCCACTGTGGAAAACAGTATGGAGATTACTCAAAAAACTGAAAATAGAACTACCATATGACCCAGCTATCCCACTACCGGGTATCTACCCAAACAGATTGAAATCAACAATCCAAAGTAACATATGTACCCCTATGTTCATTGTAGCACTATTCACAATGACCAAGACATGGAAACAATCCAAGTGCCCATTGACTGATGATTGGATAAAGAAGATGTCGTGTATATATATACAGTGGAATACTACTCAGACATAAAAAAAGATAAAATCATCCCCTTTGCAACAAAATGGATGGACCTGAAGGGTATTATCCTAAGTGAAATAAGCCAGACTGAGAAAGACAAACACCATATGATTTCAATCATATGTGGAATGTAAACAAACACATGGACAAAGAAAACAGTTCAGTGGTTACTCGGGAAGGGGGTGGGAGGTGGGCACAGGGGCTGAAGGGGAGCACTTGTGTGGTGAAAGACAATAAATAATACACAACTGAAATTTCACAATAATGTAAATTATCATGAACTCAATAAAAAAAGAAAAGGAAATGCAGATTATAGCATTTCTACTTGATTGAGTACAAGTCTAGAAAATGGGCGATACCACATTCAGGGAAGTTACATTTCAACATCTTAATTGCTGGTACATCTGTATTTGCCCAGGGGCAGAGAACTGGAATTCCAACTGGGGGAGCTAAATTTGCTGGGCTCACAACTGAGATCACCACTTGTGTTCTTAGTGGACTAAGGGAATTCACACGATCCAAAATCCCATGAGTTTCCTCCAATTGGTTGGGGGAAACTTAGCTGATTTTTACTTAGGTTAGGTCAGACCAGATCTCAAATTCTGTGGACCTTGAGAAGACAAAGGCAGAGACTGGAATCCCTAAAAGAGTTGACTATCACCTACACATTTCATAGCTATTTCATTATGTAACCCTGAAGATAATGAAATCCTGAAATCCTCTCCATGGCTGCACCTATGTCTTCAGCCCCATTTCATACCTCATTGCCCCTTTCTCTTCAACCACACTGTACTTTTTTCAGTCAGTCCCTTTTATCTGCTATGGACTTGTGCATATATTATTTATTCTACTTTAAATATTCTTCTGTATCTGGTAGGTAACTTCTCAACTTTTAAACTGGAGCTCAATCATTACTCCTTCAGAAAAACTTTCTAAGTGACAAATAAAAATGGCAAGCAATAGGATATATTGGAGTATATGAGGAAGCCATTTGGTATAAACCTAATTTAGCTTGACCTTGTCTTTCCAAAAGGGCCTGACCGAGGCTGTTGAGCATGCATTGTATATCTGCTTTAGAGATTCCCTATGGCAAGAGCAAAGGACCTTGAGATAAAAGTGCAACTTCTCTCCCCCTCCCAACATTGGCATCTCCTTAAGGATTAAGTATCTTTCCTTAGGCTAGAAACTGATTGCTGTGCTCACCTGTGACTGCCTAGCTTGAGACAATAGACTTGTCTCTTGCTAAGCCCACCAAGATAGCACACCCACTACCTGCTGTGTTCATCAAGCCCTGTGCTGACAGGGCAATCTTGTGACTATTGTGGGAGGGACATTTCAATCATATGTGAAACACCCTCTTTGAGGGTATATAACCACCCTGTGTACCCCCACTTCTTTGGAGTGCTCTGTTCCTTTGTGGAAAGACTCTCCCGGGTTATAATCCTAAAATTTAAGCTCAGAATAAACTCACCCAAATTTTCATTTATAGATTGGTTATGGATTATTTTCGTCGACATAAGTAAATCTTCATATTTCTCTTATCACTATATACCTCCCTTTTATTGCAAAGTTTGTATTAATTTGCCTGATAACTTGATTAACATCTGCCTCTCTCATTAGAATATTATTTCCAAGGGGGTAGGTGCTGTTCACCAATGAAAACCTGTCTATCACAGTGACTAATGCACACAATAAATGTCAATTGAACAAATATGGACATGCATACCATGGTCCTACAAGGTAAATGCTAATGCATCCCAATTTTGAGATGAATAACTGAGGTTCACAATGAGGAGTTAATTGTCTAAGTTGCAGAGCTGGGACTCATCACCTGCAGAAACTGTGGAAGTATATAATTCATAAGAGAAAGGGGAATTGAATTATTCCATGTAAGGGAATGGATATGAACAATGGCATTCATCTCCAGCTTCTTTATGGAAAAATGCACAGATTGGTGTCTTTGAATGTGATTTTCAGAATAATCCTAGTGAGATCTACACTATTCAACTAAGAAAATTAAACGCCCTGCGGGAAGGTGTTCGGTAGACAATAGAACCTTTCCACTTTCTAGTAGTCCTCTCCATTCTCCAACTTCTGTCAAACATGCTCCCTCTCATGACATAGTCTGAACAGTATAAAGAATTCTAGACAGGAAATGCAGAAATTTGGATGTCAAGATAGAAGTTAGAAAGAATGATGATAGAAGTACACCAGCAGAGAAGACTGCTTCATAGAAATGAGGAATGCCACACACAATGAGGTTAACAAATTTGGCTAAGGCCATTTAGGCAAAAGATGGCCAAACTAGGAGCAGAAACCTTTGTCTTCTGGCTTCCAAGTTTGTGCTGTTACGAACATTACTATACCACATCTTTCTGTCTCTTAACATCAGAGACCCTTCTCTTAAACCAGTTTTACGTTTTCAGGTGTTTATTTTGCCTACTTTGAAAACTAAAATAAATAGATAAGCTATCTATTGTCTAGAGTTGTCTGTTTTAAATTTATTTGCTTAATAAATCAGTTCCTAGATTCCAACATTCTATGTCAAATATGATTTATAGAACGCTTGTGCCTTTATTGAATTCTTGCCTCTTTTTGCTTACTTTACTGTTTGTTTTTGCATGTTTTTATCTGCTGTATGATTTATCACATAATTCTGCTGTGATTTTCCCTCTTGGTGAATTATTGCCCTTTTAACAGTCAGAGTAAAAGATATGATTCTTCCAGTTGAATGCATTTCCAAACAAATAAATGTGTTTTATGTCATGATATTTAATTGAAAATAATGCAGAGTACTCATTACTAATCCATGCATGCATCATCAGTGCCCAATATAAGTAGACAAAAAAATATAATGAAGGTGGAAGCTTGGCAGATAAAGAGACTACAAAAATTAGTGAAGAATTCACAAATATGCCAATAAAATGACACACACTCACAGACAAAAACTTGCTTTAAAGGAGTGACATTCCTTCTATCACATATGTAATGCTCTAAAGGTTAAATTTACTCATTATTTTATATGTAGAAATTTAAATCAAAAGTGTACTGTGTAATCTAATTATAAATTTCATTAAAAGAAAAAAAGGAAACTTACAGGAGAGGGCATGTAAATGACCATGAGATTTGCCAGTGAAAAGGTGTTGGTGGGGCCAGCCTTCTGGTGTAGTGGTTAAGTCTGCATGCTCTGCTGTAGCCTCAGGTTTGCACGTTCAGACCCTGGGAGAAGAACTGCACACCATTCATCAAGCCATGCTGTGGGGGCATCCCTCATGCAAAAGAGAGGGAGATTGGCACAAATGTTAGCTCAGTGAAAAGCTTCCTCACCAAAAAGAAAAAGAACAAAGAAAGGAAAAGGTTTTAGTGACTTTGATGATAATTTCAGAGGAGCAGTTAAGAATAAAATCCTAGCTCGAGTGTGGTGAAGAAAGAAGAAAGATGAGAAAGCAGTATTCTATTACTTATAGAATACACTGTGGTATAAAAAGAAATGGATAAATGAGGAAATGTCTTATTAAGGGATGTTTTGATCATGTTTAAAGATGGGATACATGAATGTGTTTGTAAATTGAAGTAAATATTTCACTGGAGAGGGAGGATCTGCTGATGTCAGACGAAGGGTCTTGTATAAGGATTAAAGTCTTTCAATGGCAAACCTTGCTGTTGGGATGTGTCATACAAGATTTCAGTCTATCTGTGATGTTAGAGATCCTCTGGTCCTCCTTTCACCAATTTATCTTCTATTCCCAATGTCATTAAAGACTACAATCAACACCCCTTAAAAGTCACTTAGCAAGTTCAACTCTTATGGCCAGGACATCTGGTGCCTTGTTTTTTACCTTTCTTTTATGATAACTGAAATTTCCCAGTAGGATACAATTATCTATGAAAATCTTAGTACATTTGCACCATCACATTCTCCTGATTATCTAAATCATGTCTATCCCCAATTGTGGAAAGATCTCACCAGCAGCATCTATCTTTGTAAGGCATTTAGAACAACTGTTTATTTCAAGCTGAGAGATTTGCTTTCCCAAAGCACTGAAAAACTGACCCCTGGTTTGAACAGACAAATGTAACAATCCCTGAAAATGAATCCATTAATAGTCCCACTTTAATGAAAATATTTTGTGTCCAACAGGACTTATCTCAGTCTGTGGTGGTTGCTATTCTCCTTGGGCCTGTGAATGCCTAGATGGCTGGTGCATAAGTGGGCAATGCTTCCTAGGTTATCTAGCTGTGCCCCTAACTGTTCAGAAATTAGACACCTCATTGGTTGTTTCCCATGAATTTACATCACAGAGTTAAAAAGGACCTACCATGGGGCATTCATGCTTCAGGATTTGCTTCCTTTGGCAGAGACCTACTTCCCTGGTTTGGAGTAAATGTCAATGAGAATGTGGTCAGGAACCTGTTCTTAACTCTCGAAAATGTTGGAACCGGCTGTACTGTGGCCAACACTACCTGCAGCATCTGGGCTAATACTTCTAGGGAAGTTGAAACTCAGTTAGATAATATCACTGAACAGACTGCTTGGCTCAAAAAATTGACTTCTTCAATAGGGTCTTTGAATTATTTGATTTGGATTGCTTTGGGCCCTGGGAACCATGGCTCCAAAGTTCACTCCAAACATTGGGAACTATCCTATTTATAGTGATAATAGTATTCTCCCTGTTGTTCTGTGTTGTCTCAAAGGCTTTAAATGCATACTTGCAGCTGCCAACCACCAAAGAAATGACATGCACCCAAGACTCCATTCCTGTTTCACTCTGTGATTATGTTGATGACTTGTTCTTGGAATTGGAAGGGACTTTGAGATGGAAAAGTGTATTGTCTATCCTCATGACAGAAGTAGCCTTTTTAGATACTATTTTTCAGGAGAATGATTAGAGATGTAAGTCATTTGGTTCCTTGGTGGCTCTTATAGTTTAATATTTCTGTAAGAGCAGAGTCTAAAATTTAAAAGAAAATAAATGATGTTTTAAGGATGAAGAATGCAATTCTTTAGCAGCAGTGGCTGTGATAGAGGTTTCCATTTTCCTAAACTTTCAAATATTTGCCCAGCACTCACTCCAATTGAATATCCAAGTGGATTTGGACATTTGTACTCTAGAAGATATTTCCATGCAAAGCTTCCACTATATTTACAAAAAGTCCATATCCCTCACCATGACCTGGCTGTGAGGCTACTCTGATCTACAATTTGTAGGCCTCTCCCACTCACAGCTTCCTGCTGCTCTCATCCCTCAGTTCTGTGATATCTTTGAGAGTTCTTTCCCTGAGGTTGATATGGCCAGTCTCTTCATCATGTCAGGGTGGCCTACCTGATGATTCTATGTGATAAATCTCCCTCACTTCATCAATGCCTAGTATGACTATATAACATGAGCTTTAGGTGTTTACAGCTCACACCAACATTTGGTATCCTCAAGGACAGAGGGTGTATCTCTTTGTCCACTGCTTTACACACAGTAATGAGAACCATGAGTATCACACAAAAAATGCTCAATGCATACCTTGAATTAATAAAGTGTAGATGAAGGTGAGTGAATTTCCATAATATCCTCCCAATTGCATGTGCCTGGTGGGAATCTTGGAGACTAATTTTTTTACTTTGGCATTGTCTCTACAGCATCTGTTGTTACTGTTGCATAAAAGTGAGTTGATTGTTTAATTTTTCCAGGACATAGTAAGAAATATTACATTTTTTACTAAATGAAGAATCATATTATTGGTGACTTTTAGAGATCAAATCAATGGTAGAAAGACCAAAACACTAAAGCCAAAATGCAAAAACTATTCCCAGAGATCACATTCAGAGCAGGAAAATGTACATTTTTTAATTTTGATTAAAGAAGAAAAACTGGCTCCAGTAAATCAAATAAATGAACTGTATCATAGACTGAGGTATCTGGCTCAAAGATCATTCTTCATTTAAAGATAAAAGGTGACTCAAGGCAATGAACCTTAACCTTTGAGTAGAAAAATTATCTGGTTATTTTTTCCTTCAGATGCGTCATGCAGCATGTTCACAATTTTCCTTAAATGGTGTCACCTCTCAATATGCTCAGTTTCGTCCACAAATAACACAATACAAATAAATGTATCTAGTATTTGCATGCCATAGAACCACATTCTTCTGTGGGAGGCACTACAATATGTTTTCTTTTTTCTACACCATTAAGCAATTAAGTCAATTCTCCCCAGACACTGACGAGGTATCCCACAAATTTAACTACATTCTGGCACTATCAACCTGGGGATAGCATCAGAATACATAGGTTAAGATCTCAGTCCAAAAGGACTGCCCCCACTTTAGATGCCAAAAATAAGTCCAATTACTATTGCTTCTGATCTGTGGGCCATAAAATTGAGGCTCCCATGAGACCCTCCTCGCTTGTGATTAATTTGCTAAAGTAACTCAAAAAACTCAGGAAGCTCGTTTACTTAATAGATAACAGGTTTATTAAAAAGAACATTAAAGGATATGGATGAACAGCCAGATGAAGAGATACAAAGCGTCAAGTCTTGAAAGGTCCTGAACAGAAGAGCTTGAGGCTCTGCATCTGGAAACAGTCTGTTTCGCCAATCTAGAAGATCTCTGAACCTAGTCCTTTGTATTTGTATAGAGGCTTCATTGCATAGGCATGATAGATTAAATCACTGGTCATTGGCGATTGAACTCAATCTCGGGTCCTTCTCCTCATCCTGGAGGAAAGAGAGATGAGACTGAAAGTCCCCACCCTCTGATTACATGATTGGATCCCCTGACAACCATCTCCATACTTAGGTTACCTGGGTTCTTTCTAAAAGTATCTTCATTTACATAAAAAAGACATCTTTATAGCTCTAATCACTTAGGAAATTCCAAGAGTTCTAGAAGACTGTGCCAGAAATGGCACCTGATGAAGAACAAATATGTATTTCTTATTATAAATCACAAAACCACAGAAACACAGATCAAAAAGTAAGATTCTTATTCACACAGAACCAGGATAATGTGGAGACTAATCACCTCAGCTCTGATAAAAAAAATTATCTCCCAAACAGAGACCTTCTCCTCCAGTTCTCTGACCCAAAGCAGAACTGTTCATCTACCAAAACTCCAAAGTGCTCATTCAAAGTGAAGCAAATATTAAAACAGTAGTATTGTAGTAAAGACTGAGTTATAATGTAGGTGAACATTTACATTTGCTAAATGCTAGCTAGCATTATCATCCTAATTATTACTGTATTCCATGACTTTCAATTTAAAAGTAGACTCAGAAATAGACATGAAAACATGTCACTAAAATATGTCATCTTAAGCACTGTAGGAGTGGAGGTGTGGGGAGGGCAATATTGGTTATAGACATGAAAAGATGGGAGGTGAATTGTAAGTTATGTGGTCATAAGATGGCATGACTCAGGTTGGTCATCAAAGAAATGTGAAGCACAACTTTCTAAAACTGGGAAATGGCCTGAGCTAAGTTTCAGATGTCTAGGGGATTTGAGGACTGCAGAGACAGGCTAGAGATCTAAGGGAACCATGACATTGCTTCTGGATTGGGTGGTAGAAACAGGCAAAGGTAGACATAACGTAAATTTTAGAAGCACTTGAATATGATTTTAAGTTTGGAAAGTTTTGTGAATTCAATAGGGAAATATAGCTTGTGGAATGAAAATATCATATTTATATTTTAGAAAAAAAACCTTGGATGGGAATATATAGGAAATAATTTTTTGAAACTGACTCTCGACACAAAAGCACTTAAAAAGGTATTAAAGATGCCAGGGAAAGATACTAGAAGTTTGAACTTGGGTAATAATTGGACAGTTGTGGGGATGGACTCTTTTAAGAGTCCTTCATTCTTTTCTATAATCATTAAAACTCTTACATAACCTCCTTCATAGTCTGAAGTAACTTTAAGTGTATTAGTAAAATAGCAGTAGTAAAACTTTTGTTATACACTTCATTATGAAATATTAATGTAGCAGAGCAGAATTTGCTACCTCAAAATGTGTCTCTTCAGCTTGAGTATTTTTAACAATAAAAGACTGAGGAAGAAACTTTGGCCTTCTGCCTAACTGCCTAAAAGAATTTAAGGTAGAAGATCTGTTCCAAGGCGGAGCTATCAACATAGATAACTATAGTATTCTACGAACTAGATGTGGTGGAAAGGGAGGAAAATAACAAGGTCCATTTCATCAGACACCTCTCCATTTCCCATTGTCTTTGCAAGGTATGCCAAACATGTGTCTACCAAACATTTACTTTTCCATCTCAATGTAAATTTCCTTCCTCCCTTTGAAGTCCTAAACAATTACCACAAACACCATCTTTTGTCTTCAGCTGAAGATGGTATTTAAGTGGGGGCTTTGGCCATTCTGGTGAGTTACTCAGGTTTCCTGGTTGTCTTCCATGTTTACATGTTATTGAACTTGTTTGACTTTCTCCTTTTATTTTATCTCATGTCTATTTAACTCTTAGACCAGCCAAAAGGACCTACAAAGGTAGAGAAATATTTCTTCCTCCTCTAAGTTAGCATAGAATTTCAACCTGTGAAAAGTTGTATTTATATTTTACATGTTGTAGCTAAAACCTGAAGTTTCTCTTTTTACTTCATATGTCACATGCTATAGCTAACTAGTTGTCTCCATGTCCTTAAGTAAATAGTTTACTTACATACAAATAACCACTTTCACCTTGTTTAAATATATGCTTCTAAATTTAATTTAGAATAAGTTGATTATTCCCATATCCTTATGGAGGTCACTTAATCTCAATACTTTAACTGAAATCAGAAATACACTAAATTAAATAATCCTCCTCAAAACTGTTTTATAAAAGGTTGTTAGGAGAAGTTGGACTCCAGATATCAATTACATTCAAGATAAAGCAAAACAGGTAAGCAGACTTATTAACATCAGATTTGCATGCTTGTTTTCTTACTTCACATTCCAGTATCTATATTTTATACATCACAAATGCATTTTATATACTGCATATATATAATTTTGAAAATATTTTATCGGATTCTTTAAGGCTGTGCTGTCCAACGCAGTTGCCATTGGCACCATGTGGCAACTGGGCACTTGAAACATGTATAGTCAAAAGTTCAATGTTCTCTAAGTTTAAAATACACACAAGATTATGAAGACTGACATTGAAAACAACCTAAAAGTGGCCAGACCCATGGCTGAGTGGTTAAGTTCTTGTGCTCTGCTTTGCCAGCCCAGGATTTTGCCAGTTTGTATGCTGGGCATGGACCTGGCACTGCTCCTCAGGCCATGCTGAGGTGGTGCCCCACATAGCACAACTAGAAGGACCTGCAACTAGAATATACAACTATGTACTGGGAGGGCTTTGGAGAGTAGTAAGAAGGAAGAAGAAAGAGAAGGAGAAGAAGAAATGACTAGCAACAGATGTTAGCTCAGGTGCCAATCTTTAAAAAAGAAAATAAAAGATTGCATTAATAATTTTATGTTGATTACATATGGAAATGATAATGTCAATATGAGTTTAAATATCATTATATAAATAGTAATATATATATATATATACACACCATGTATGTAACATAATATATTGTAAGAATGTCATTAACATCAATGTTGTTAATAGCAATTTTGATTATAATGTTTTGCATTACATCAATAAATTCTTTAAATCAATTTCACTTTTTAAATGTGGCTACTAGAAAATTTTAAATTACGTGTGGCTCACCTTGTACTTCTATTAGACAGTGCTGCTCTAAGGTGTTCTGATCAACATGTGAAAGGAAATAAAGGAGAGTGAGGTCAGCCATGGTTATTCTTTTATAGAAAAGACTATCCCAAACATGCTTGTTATGGCCCCAGGACATTCTCATTTTCAGGCTTCAGATAATAGGATCCAGCGTGTGGGTGAGAATGGTGTGGGAGACTGCTAAAAGCTTATATTTTGCTGGTAAGTAGAGGTTCCTGGGCCAAAGACAGGTATAGATAAAAGTTGTGTAGGAAAATGTCATTATAGTCAGATGTGTTGAAGGGATGGTGAAGATCGTTTTCTTCTTTCTTTTGAGTGCATATGTTAGACAGCAAAAGGGACCTAACCATAGAAAGCAGTGATACAAAGGAAAGAAAAAAGGAAAAAGAAGCTAGTGTTCACAAAAAACATGTCCACATAGACACATGTGTCCATACAAGCAGAGGCAATCGAGCTGAGACATCACAGAAGAATTGATCAATGACACTGAATTGGCAGTAAGGAATATGAATACTGTAAATTGGGTGCGCCAAAGAGTTGATAAATATCCAAACCAAGATTGTATGATCATCTTTAAATGTTATTTTATTCATTCATATGGGATAACAGAGTGGTGGCAAATAGCCACATAAAAAAAATCGTGGATCATAAAGTCCACCAGTAATACTTCAGAACATGCCACGGTCAAGAAGAAGAAGTTTTGCACCCCAAAACCCAGGAAGGGCATGCCTCTCTGGCCAGAGACGTAGTTGAACACCATCTTGAGGATGGTGGTATAGATGTACATCAGGTCCATGAGGGAGAGCTGGCTGAGAAGAAAGTACATCAGTGTGCAGAACTCGGGATCCAAGCATATGAGATGAATCATTGCTGAGTTACCCATCAAGGTGAGAAAGAAGATGAGGATGAGAAAAAACAAGAGAAGCATTCCAGTTTGATTCGAGGGAAATAACCCCAGTAAAATGAAGTGATTTGCAGTTGGATTCCATTTCCACATGAGAACTCACTACTTTAACTTCCTTGAAGAAAAAACAAAAACAAAGCTCAGAACATGAAACAAAACAAGAGCATAAAAAGTAACTCTGATTTTGCTAACATTTGTTTAAAATAAATTGTTTTTCATTCAATATCACAGCTTTTGTTCAATCAACTGAAATGAATGCTCCCTCTCCAATTTTCCTAGTAAGCATTTTAGCAAATGATCTTAAAGTACACAGTCTAGTGTCATAACCAGCAAAGGTAAACAAGATAACTAAATCATTCTTCTCTTGATAACACCCAGCCGAGCACATGGCTCACAATTGATCAACAAATCACAGAAATCCCTGCATTCCTGAACATCTGTCAATTTAGCACATCATATTGATAACAGTAACTGACAACAGCAACTGGCATAGGTGACTCAGAAAGTTTTCACATGATTAAATTCTAAGTCTTTTATTACCTAGCCTTCTTCTACATCTTTAATTTCTGGACTTTCCTCCCCACCGCCACTACTCCAGACAGACGAACTATGATTCTTTACCTCTCATGTACTTTATAAGTTCTGTGCCTTTCCTAAAAATGTGTCCATCACCCAAAATCAAAGTATTTGAAGTATACAAGTATATATTGCATGCCATACAAGATCGACCTTAATTATAAAATATTATTTGAATATTCTCTCTCCTATAATGATGATTCCATTTTCTGAATCCATACAGAATTCAAAATCAAATGCACAGATTTTTTACATAATTTTCTTTTCTCCATTAGGTATATTACACATGACAAAAATCAAAGATTACATGATATATATTTTTGCATTCCATTTTCCACTGCTTCAAGCAATAAGTAGCATGATAATGAAAATGTACAAGAGTATGGCAATTGTTCTCAATCTCCATATATACTCTCTATCTCTATTGATATCTTTACATCTACATTTACCTTTCTCTCATATACTTTTGAAATGCCATAAATTACATGAGATCTTCCTCACATTACATCATTTATTATAATACTTCCCAAACCAAAATTCTGTTAATTTAGGCATTAATATCTCCATTTTTCCAATAAGAAAAGTAGTATTCATTGATGTGCAGAATAATATTCTCAAATATAGTAACTGATGCAATCAGATTTTGAGCCTGTGTGATTGCTTCAAATTTCTAGTTATTTCAATACTCTAAGTTTCCTAATTGGTAAACGCTTTGCTCTGTGTACCATGGCTTATTAAAATCAAGTAGTATAATTGTTACTCTTTTGCAAAAGATCAGGCTTAATTCCATATTTCAGAGTAGGTCAAAGTATATTGAGATTATATGTTTATTGTTTCTCTCTGTGTTTTGGTTTATTTACTGTCAGTGGAAGCAGAATCAAGCAATTGCAAAGCTATTCCACTAGAAAAGCAGGTATGAGCAGGAAAAGGCTCTTGATTTATACTTCATGTATGTTTGTACTCACCTCTTCAGATTTAAGTGATTAAGTAGAGCTGCAAAATTAAAATCATATGTTAATTATTTACAAGAAAGGAATCAAGAAGTTTAAAGGTGAATAAATTTTTCTTTCTGGATAATTTTTCTAGATTTTTATGCCTATACCTTTCCTTTGGGATTTTTTATGTGTGTAACTCAACTTTTTATAGCCCTTTCTCTTTATGTTACCTCAAGTTTGACAATTTGTTCTTTCCTTCACTCAGTCTCCCAAACATGCTTAAACTGTGATTGTTGCATGTCTCATAATTTCAGTATATGTTTGATTTCTTCCTTTACTGTGTCTCCATGTGGGATTTCCTGTTTTATGTGTGCTCATCTGTCTGAAGGAGACATCTCATGTCACATCATGTCCAAGACATTGATTTTGGTTACATACTTGTGTTACTGATATTTCAACTGTAAGGAACAACAATTAATGGTTTGCTGCAATTATTCATATTTAGAAGTTAAAATGATTTATTACTTCATATAATATTTCAGCATGAATAAAATTATGAAAAAGAAATTTCCATAGAGAAAATGAAACTCACTTTTATAGCTGTTTAGTTGAAAAATGCTAACAATGAAAAGTACAAAGTCAGGGACATAACAGGTGCATAATTTGGTTGATCATGGATGCTAGATGGGATTGTACACAGTTTCTACTTTTTATAACTTTTCAGAAATAAAGCTGATGACCTAAACAGGTAAAGATAAAACATACAATCACCATCATTATAATTCCATCATTCTCTCAAATGATATTCACTTAGTTTCTATTGTATGTGAGTGAAGCTACGTACTGAAATGCTTCACAAGAATCTACAATTACATAGTTAAAGTTTAATGAGTGTACAAAGAATAGGCAAGCAAACTCTAATGTCCGATCTGATGTTATATATAATGATTAGTCCCACAAATAAAAATAAAGTGGGGTAAAGGGAGAGACAGATAAGAGAACTCAAAAGACACCATTATGTGGATGCAATGTTCAAGCAGGTCTGGTTTAACAATTTTCAACTTTGAGTAAACAGCAAGTAAAAGGTAAAATCTACTGTCTCAGGACAATAGCCATGAGACCAGGTATTTTGAAGGACAGCGCATTAGGACATTTTTGTAGGAAATACCAGATCATGATAAGGACTTGGATTTATTTTGGGTGAGATGGGAAGCCAGTTAAAGAGGAATAATTTTAGGTACATTTCTAGAACTCACAGGAGATGCTCTAGGTGAGCAGAGTGTTGCTAGGAGGAGTGTCTGTGGGAGACTAGTTAGGAAAGAATCAAGACAGCCCTGGAAAAGAAACCACAGCAATGTTTCTAGGTGGGGGCATCAGAGTTATTCATGGAGGTGTAAACTCTGTACACATTTAGTGTCAGTGTTTCTTCTGGAGAATTAAGTTCAACAATAAGTGCACATCCCTTGGCATAGACAATTAAGTTCAATAATAAATGCACATCCCTTGGCATAGACAATTAAGTTCAATAATAAATGCACATCCTTTGGCACAGACCATGGCTGTGAGTGCAGGATGCCTAGCTATCATTATGCTAAACTATTTTGACCTTTACCAGGGTGCTGACACAGGAACATCACCAAATGTTTGCCTATCTGATCATCTGTTCATGTCTGGCTCTCTCATCTCACTTTTGACCTTGTCCCTTTATGATGAGGATTGTTCTGATTTCAAAACACAAAGGTCTAGTGCCTGAGTGAACCAAGAGGGTTGGTCAACATTTGGGGTTAAGGTAGCACTTGATGAACCATTCATTACCTGTGGCCTTGCACGGTGACTATTGCATGGTGGTTCTCAACATTTTATCTGGCTCATGAAATGGACCAAAGTTTTTCCTTAGAACTAAATTCATATGATAGTTCATACTGATAAAAGGTGGCCAGTTTTGTGGCCAGTTTAGTTTAAAGATCTGTCTTTAGCATATGTGACCAGGAAATAGGAGAGAAGTGACTCTTGGGGTACTTTCCTCAGCCCTTTGTTTAACCTAGATTTAAATTCAGGGAAGAAAGGTGCCAACTAGTCCTCCCAGTAGTTGTGTCTCCAATAGCAAATGCTGAACAAACATAGCTGGATCAAGCATATGTATTCCATGTTTAGAAGAGAGAGAAGTTTGCATTTTGCTGCTCTGCTGCATAAATTACACCAAAGAGTACCATAAAATTCTTTGATGATAGTTATAAGTATTTTGTTTCCTAAACTGAAAGCTGGCATCTTGTCAGGCAATGGAAACCAATAGTTACTTTCAGGGTCCTGTAAATCTGGAATTTAAAGCTTTTAGTACATGAAAAAAAGGAGCTAGATCTCAGGATCTCTTTTCATTGATGCCCAACAGATTTCTTTTTTGTGTATTGGACCTTATTTAATGCCCCCAAATTGCATGAAGCACCACCCTCTTGTTACTTTATGATTTGGAAAATATTGTTCCTGCAACTACAAGTTGAGTTTATGATTAATGTCTCCCTTGATCATCTTAAGAAGCTTATTGCTGACATTTATAGAGGTAAAAGGAAAATTGATAAACTTACAGGACCTACTACAGTAAATATGCCAATCTCAGGGTCTTAAATTTATTTTTCAAAAGTTACATGTTAAGTATACTTTTAAGAAATCTTATAGACAATAAGCCCAAAATCAACCATCAAATTGTTTGTCTGTGCCTCGGCTAACTCATTCCTGACAACTTTGAAGAAGAGCTGCAAAGATGGAATTAAGTGAGCTCTGTATGTTCAGCACACACTAGGTCCCCAAGAAGTGTGAATATTCATTTTACATTCCATAACTGAACCATTGAGAGGCTGCATGTGCAGAGAAATTTTGTCTTAAGATCACACATATCATTCCATGGCTGCACATCACTAAATTCTAACTCACTCATGTTACCTCTTCTTACATTTTAAGTTCACTATTGGCTTTTCCAGTTTGGTATGAAACTGTCTATTCTCTGTGCAACAGAAAATATTTCTCTAAGATAGGAAAACTCTATCTCCAAAATATCTTTCTAGGTTGATGCTAGCTCAAATCAACTTAATTTAATAATATTACTATGACTCAACTTGTCTCAAGTTCTTCCTAAGTTTGTATTTTGGGTGAGGAAGTAAATTTTTAATGACATCATTTTCTTCTAACAGTCCATTGAATTATTTAAAATGTTTAAGTACCAAACTTTGCTGACATAGTGTCTTAGGCTATGCTACAAGATCATGTCATGCATCGAAAAGCTCTGCATCAAATCAATACTCTCTTTCTGACATGAGAACATTTTCTTTACTTACTAAAATTCATGAAGAGAAAATCCCTGAGGATACTGTAATATCCATTCCTCACTGTTCCTACTGCTCATCATTCGCTTCAACGTAAAACCTAGGGCCACATTTATGGTCCTGTTGTTCAGGACTTGGAATTAGAAACCAACTTCACTCCCTAGTGAAATATTTCTCCATTTGCATGTGCATTGCTTAGTTAAAACATTTCCTTTCCTATTACCTTGTTCCAGGATAAGCAAACTAAGACATTTTATACCAAATTGCCTCAAGTTTTACTGTTGGAAGACAAAAGTATGACTTTCTATATTCCATATACAGAACATTGCATCATCAATTCTTAGATATTCCTCTTTACCCTTAATCGATCCTCAATGTCCATTGGGGTCAAAATCTTGGGCAATTCACTCTATTTTGCTTATTTGCATATCCACTCAGTTCTGCACTTAAATATAGCGAAGCAATCCACCCAATTAATACTGTTGCATTCAGCTGATGCCGAGAATTAAATCAAAAAAGGATGCACTTCATTATTCCAAAATATGATTTTAGAGTTATAAGAGATGTCAGATCATGGTTATTGAAATTTTGTCAGTTATAGAACTATTGTTAATCCTCTTTAATAGAGGTGCAGAAAGTACTAAATAATTGCAGAAGTAGTATCAGGGAGTTTCCTGCCTACTGTCTAGTGAATTTTCAGAGAGAATTATTGGTGACCATGACTAAATTAAATTTTACTCTGGCAAAACATTTCCCTCTATTTGTAGAGGGGTAAAAAAATTGATCCATAAAAAATGTAATGCAGTCAGCTGTTCTACTGAAGTAGCAGGTTGACTCTTAGTGCAATACAATTTGCATTTAGTCTCACAGAGAAGAGTCTAGCTCCCCAGTGATTAAGAAGTCAACTGGGGAAAATTACTTAGGAGTATAGCTTGTTGACAAGTCTTTGAATTCATTCTAAGGGATATTCAAATAATCAAACGGAAAGAGATGTGCCAAATGTTTACTAGTGCCTGCCACAGTGCAAGGACGCCATAGATTTTAGGATTTCTTATTATCCCATTCAATCCAAAGATTTGTAATCCAGATAAATGTACATTAAAGTAATTTTTGAATTATTGCATTTGTTAAAAATGGGGCCACTTATCACAGTAAAATATTAAGAAATATTATTTAACAAATGTTTCATATATATATATACATATTATATATATATATATATCTGTGCTTCATATATCATATATGCAATACAAATATGATCAAATACAAAACTACACAAATTGATTCCACTACTTCACCTTTAAGAAGGGGATAAGTGATAAACACCTGCCAGTAATTTTATTGTTGTTATTAGTTTTTAATTCACAACATCTATATCTCTGACTCCAGCAGGTTGGTACCCCTTCTGCATTTACCTGGAAAAACTCCAACCTGCTTAAACTTCACACTCAGCCTATTATCAAGCCTGCAAGCTCCAATCATGGCAGTGAAACATGGCTGAGGAAATCCAGAACCATGCTGACAGATGTCATTCCAAATTTATCAACACAGATATCAAGTTCGTCCCTCTACAATGTCACAATATCTCCCTAGTTTCTGTGGACTTTCTCCAAACAAGTAATCTACACTTCCTTCTCTCTACCAAACTCCAACAGACGTGTAACGTTCTTAGTCTCATCTAGGAAAAATAAGTAAATATCTTAAGAAATCATGATCAATCAGAACTCAAATTCTCCCACCACAAATGTATTAGTTTACTGCACCATGGACCCTTGTACACAGTCGTGTTTTCTGTGATGATGCATGATGACCCTGCTCTTGCGCAAGTCCACCTCTCTATTTATGCCTGAGGCTCATCCTCTCTCACCATCTCCTCTTTCCATTTTCCTCTCTACTGGATTATCTTCATCAGCACATAAATATACATTCTTTAGAGAAAAAAATATGGCTGCAATGGATTTGATCTTGCTCTTCAAACAAGTAGAAAAATTGGATGCTCTGACCTGAGATTGAGCATCTCTTTCTGTTTGTAGAAATGATAATTGCTCATTTTTAAGGTGGAGTGGCGGTAGATTACAGATAAGGGTTAGCAGAGCTGTGATCAATGAGAGAATTCAGAGTGAAATGGACTACTATGTGATGGTATCTTTATGAAGCCCAGGGGTTTACAAGGAGTTGAGAGATTCTTCATATTTCTTTAAGGAATAACCAATTTTTTGTTTTCCTGGGGTGAAGAAGTCGTTCTGAGAAGATTTTGTGAGTACAGGGAATCTTGGTGACAACAGACGTTATTTAAGGGAGTATAGTGGATGGTTGTAGAAGTCTAGGAGGGAAAGGTGAAGAAACTAAATGAAGCAGGGTACAGATTACTATGAGATCATTATTGTAAATAATGGATACATGGCTACCCCGGGATTTGGGAAACACAACATTAAAAATGGTGACTGTTTGGGATAGGGATAGATGGTGCATATATCCATGTGCTCTAAGTGCTCTACTCAGGAGAGCATCACTTCATAGAAGGCCCCAATAACGTGGAGGAAATGTTTCCATTACCCAGGATATACCAGCCTCTTTCTCCAGCCAACTTAGTGCTTACATGAGGGGCGCCTCTACACAGTGACTATAATAGCTTGAGTGGAGTCAATACATGGGCTTAGTGAAATGAACTTGGCCTCACCAAAGCTGGTTTGGTTAATGCCCAATCTCCCAACAAAGTAAGCCAAAGATAAGCCACTGTTATGGCAACATTCACTGAGGGAATGAGCCAGCCACCTGGGGTCAAGCTGATTATATTGAACTCTTCCATCCTATACGGGGCAGCAATTTTTTCTTCATCATATAGGCACATGTTTTAGCCCCTGTATTTGGTAGCCAATGTATTTACCTTTCTGGATAATAGCTCCCTCCAAGAACCCATACAATTATATCTCTCATGGATATATATGGTACCTTACCCATGGAATCTTATAGTATATGATTTCTGGCCAGTAGGAAAGTTTCTGTGAAAAAGAAAGTGATCAATTGACTCATTCCCATAGAAGCTACTGGTTTTTATCACATGCACCATCACCCAGAAATATCTGTCCTGAAACAAGAATAGAAATTTATGGTGAAAGCTCAGTCATATTTGTTATATATATATATATATATATATATATATATATATATATATATGAGATATGGAATTGCCTAGAGTTTATTTGTTTTTTAATTATTTTTTCACTTCAGAAGATAGAATTTGGTAATAATGTTTCTGAGGTTTCTCAGAAACTGCAAGTTTTGTAGTCAACATTCTGTCATAATTCCATCTTAAAGAAATTGTGAGGACCTTGAAGCTACACCCACGTGATCCCAGGGAGGACTCCATCAGAAATATCCAACTCAAACAAAGCTTTGGAGAATAATAAACTGGGAAAAATCACAGAGGATGGAGTTCAGGTTCACAATGGACAATGGACAGGAAGACCCACAAGAGAAGACATTCGGGGATATTTAATGGGCTATGGACGAAAGCCAACACACTACCACCAGGGTAAAAGTAAAGGTTTAAACTATCCCACCCAGTATGACGTGATAATATGAACAAGTGGCCACTTTCTATTTCTCATTCTACCCATTTTGTAGTGTGAATTTATACTGAAGTTCTGTTATATCTTTTTATATTTGAATTTATATTATATTTATATCATTTTATATTTGAATGTTGTGAGTTTAAATCTTTTCTTTCTTAATTTAGGAATTTTCCAACCTAAGGAGCTAAAACTAAAAGTCTTGAAGAGGACTGCACATCATCCAGGCATCTGGATATTGAAATGAATATAATAACTGGATTGGACTTGGTGTTTATCTTTATTGTGAGGAGGGGGTAGGTGTTTTCTCTGAATGGGAAGAAGGGTAGATAGAGGTGTTAGACAGGCAAAGCTGTGCTTCATCCCAAAAGAGTTTGATCTCACCACTGTTTTCAAACATTCTATTTAAACATTCATTTTGTCATGAAAAACTCTTTTAAAGCTTTTCTTGTGATTATGGAGCAGAGTGTGTCAGAGACCCTTAGTTTCCTAGCCAGTTTCTGTGCTATGTTTTGATACTAACAGTAAGTCTAGGCTTTGTGGATGTCAATGCAACCAGGAAAAAACACTGCTTTCCAAGACTCCTCAAAAATGAACGTTCTCCATCTTGTTGTGAATGGGGACTTTGTCCTTTTTTATGGCTGAGTGGTATTCCATTGTCTATATATATATATACCATGTCTTCTTTATCTAATGATCAGTTGCTGGGCACTTAGGTTGGTTCCATGACTTGGCTATTGTGAATAATGCTGCGATGAGCATAGGGATGCATGGGACTTTTGGGATTGCTGATTTCAGGTTCTTAGGATAGATACCCAGTAGTGGGATGGCTGGGTCATAAGGTATTTCTATTTTTAACTTTTTGAGAAATCTGCATACTGTTTTCCATAGTGGCTGCACCAGTTTGCATTCCAACCAACAGTGTATGAGGGTTCCTTTTTCTCCACAGACTCTCCAACATTTGTCACTCTTGCTTTTGGATATTTTTGCCATTCTAACAGGTGTAATGTGATATCTTAGTGTAGTTTTGATTTGCATTTCCCTGATGATTAGTGATGATGAGCATCTTTTCATGTGTCTATTGGGAATCCACATATCTTTGGAGAAATGTCTGTTCATGTCCCCTGCCCATTTTGTGATTGGGTTATTTGATTTTTTGTTGTTGAGCTGTGTGAGTTCTTTATATATAATGGAGATTAACCCTTTGTCATATAAATAACTTGTAAATATTTTTCCCAATTAGTGGGCTGTTTTTTTGTTTCAATCCTGATTTCCCTTGACTTGAAGAAGCTGTTTAGTCTGATGAAGTCCCATTTGTTTATGCTTTCTATTGTTTCCCTCGTCTGAGGGGTTATGGTGTCCGAAAAGATTCTTTTGAAGCTGATGTCAATGAGTGTACTGCCTATATTCTCTTCTAGAAGACTTATTGTTTCAGGCCTAATCTTTAGGTCTTTGATCCATTTTGAGTTTATTTTATTGAATGGTGAAAAGGAATGGTCGATTTTCATTATTTTACATGTGGCTGTCCCGTTTTCCCGGCACCATTTGTTGAAGAGAGTTTCGTTTCTCCGTTGTAGGCCCTCAGCTCCTTTGTTAAAGATTAGCTGTCCAGAGAGGTGTGGTTTTACTTCTGTGCTTTCAATCCTGTTCCATTGATCTGTGCACCTGTTTTTGAACCAGTACCATGCTGTTGCGACTACTGTAGCTTTGTAGTATACTTTGAAGTCAGGGATTGTGATGTCTCTGGCTTTGTTCTTCTTTCTCAGGATTGCTTTAGCAATTTGGGGTCTTTTGTTGCCCCATATGAATTTTAGGATTCTTTTCCAATTTCTTTAAAGAATGTCATTGGGATTCTGATTGGGATTGCCTTGAATCTGTAGATTGCTTTAGGTAGTATGGACATTTTAACTATGTTTATTCTTCCAATCCATGTGCATGGAATGTCTTTCCATCGCTTTATGTTGTCATCGATTTCTTTCAAGAAAGTCTTGTAGTTTTCATTGTATAGATGTTTCACTTCCTTGGTTAAATTTATCCCAAGGTATTTTATTCTTTTTGTTGAGATCATGAATGGGATTGAGTTCTTGAGATCTTTTTCTGTTAGTTCATTGTTAACATATAGAAATGCTACTGATTTATGTATGTTGCTATTATACCCTGCAACTTTGGTGTACCTGTTGGTTGATTCTAATAGTTTTCCTATGTAGTCTTTGCGGTTTTCCATATATAAGATCATGTCATCTGCAAACAGTGAGACTTTTACTTCGTTGCCTGTTTGGATTCCTTTTATTTCTTTTTCCTGCCAAATTGCTCTAGCCAACACCTCCAGTACTATGTTGTATAAGAGTGGTGAATGTGGGCACCCTTGTCTTTTTCCTGTTCTGAGAGGGATGCGTTTCAGTTTTTCTCCACTGAGTATGATGTTGGCTGTGGGTTTGTCATATATGGCATTTATTATGTTGAGGTACTTTCCTTCTATACCTATTTTTTGAGGGTTTTTTTCATAAATGGATGTTGGATCTTGTCGAATGCTTTCTCTGCATCTATTGAGATGATCATATGGTTTTTGTTTCTCATTTTGTTAATGCAGTGAATCACGTTGATTGATTTGTGGATGTTGAACCATCCCTGTGTCCCTGGTATAAATCCCACTTGATCATGGTGTATAATCTTTTTGATGTATTGCTGTATTCAGTTTGCCAAAATTTTGTTGAGGAATTTTGCATCTATGTTCATCAGTGATATTCGCCTGTGGTTTTCCTTCTTTGTGTTGTCCTTGTCAGGTTTGGGGATCAGGGTGATGTTATCTTCATAGAATGTATTAGGGAGTGCGCCATCTTCCTCTATTTTCTGGACTAGTTTGAGAAGGATAGGTATTACATTTTCTTTGAATGTTTGCTAGAATTCTCCAGAGAAGAATTCTCCAGAGAAGCCGTCTGGTCGTGCACTCTTATTTATGGGGAGGTTTTTGATTACTGTTT
The DNA here is from genome assembly GCF_041296265.1 of Equus caballus. Taxonomy (NCBI): domain Eukaryota; kingdom Metazoa; phylum Chordata; class Mammalia; order Perissodactyla; family Equidae; genus Equus; species Equus caballus. The sequence continues at coordinate 9,399,098 of NC_091704.1, forward strand.
CTATTTCTTTACTTGTGATTGGTCTATTCAGATTCTCTATTTCTTCCTGATTCAGTTGGGGGAGGTTGTATGATTCTAGGAATTTATCCATATCTTCTAGGTTGTTCAATTTGTTGGCATATAGTTTTTCATAGTATTCTCTTATGATCCTTTGTATTTCTTTGGTATCTGTTGTGATTTCTCCTCTCTCATTTCTAATTTTATTTATTTGAGACTTATCTCGTTTTTTCTTAGTGAGTCTGGCTAAGGGTTTATCAATTTTGTTATTTTTTTTTGAAGAACCAACTCTTTGTTTTATTGATCCTTTCTACTGTCTTTTTTGTTTCAACATCATTTATTTCCACTCTCATTTCTATTATTTGCCTCCTTTTACTGACTTTGTTCTTCTTTTTCTAATTCTTTTAGGTGCCGTTTGAGGTTGTTTATGTAAGAGTTTTCTTGCTTATTGAGGTGAGCCTGTATTGCAATGAATTTCCCACTTAGGACTGCCTTTGCTGCATTCCAAATAAGTTGGTATGATGTGTTTTCATTTTCATTTGTCTCCAGATAATATTTGATTTCTTCTTTAATTTCTTCAATAATCCATTGTTTGTTCAGTAGCATGTTGTTTATTCTACACATTTTTGCCCCTTTTCCGGCTTTAGTTTTGTAGTTGATTTCTAGTTTCATAGCATTATGATCTGAAAAGATGCTCGATATTATTTCAACCCTCTTGAACTTATTGATGCTTGCTTTGTTTCCCAAGATATGATCTATCCTTGAGAACGTTCCATGCGTGCTTGAGAAGAATGTGTAACTTGCTGTTTTTGGATGAAGTGTTCTATATATATCTATTAAGTCCATTTGGTCTAATTTTTCATTTAATTCTATAATTTCCTTGTTGATTTTCTGTCTGGATGACCTATCCATTGGTGTTAATGGGGTGTTGAGATCCCCTACTATTATTGTATTGTTGTTGATGTCTCCTTTTAATTTTGTTAGTAGTTTCTTTACAAATTTTGGTGCTCCTGTGTTGGGTGAGTATACATTTATAAGTGTTATGTCATCTTGGTGGAGTGTCGCCTTTATCATTGTACACTGCCCCCTTTGTCTTTCTTTATCAGTTTTGCTTTGAAGTCTATTTTGTCTGATATAAGTATGGCAAGGCCTGCTTTCTTTTGTTCATTATTAGTTTGGAGTATTGTCTTCCATCCCTTCACTCTGAGTCTGTGTTTGTCTTTGGGACTGAGGTGTGTTTGCTGGAGGCAGCATATTGTTGGATCTTCTTCTTTGATCCATCCTGCCAACCTGTGTCTTTTGATTGGAGAGTTCAATCCATTTACATTTACAGTGATTATTGATTACAGTGATTACAGCCTACTGCTGCCATTTTATCACTTGTTTTCTGCTTCTTTTCCATTTCCTTTGTTTCTCGTCCCATGATTTTTGGATTCCTAATTCAAGTAGGTAAATTTCTGTATTGGCTTTCTTCTTATTTGTAATGTCTGTCTTTATTCTTGTTATTTCTTTAGTGGTTACCAGGTGGTTTGTGTAACACATCTCATAGATGAGATAGTCCATTTTCTGATAGCCTCTTATTTTCTTAAATTAAAACGTTCCATCCCTTTTCTCTTCCCCTTCTGGGTTTTATTGCCAGATATTTTTTCATTTTTCTCTTTTGTGTTGTGAGTTTGTGGTTAAAATGACTACTTTATATTTATTGTTGGTGTTTGCATTCCATTTATCTTTAATGTTTTATTTAACTTTTGCTAACCTGTTCTGATGGAGAGCAGCTACTTTCGGTTATTGTACTTCTTCTTATCTCTTTTGCTCTGGATTTTGTAACCTCTTTCCCTTTTTTGATTTTTCAGGTATGAGGTTCTTCCTGAGCATTTCTTGAAGAGGAGGTTTTGTGGCAATAAACTCCCTTAACTTTTGTTTATCTTGGAAAGTTTTTATTTCTCCATCATATTTGAAGGATATTTTCACTGGGTAGAGTATTATTGACTTCAGGTTTTTGTCCTTCAGAGTTTGGAATATTTCATTCCATTCTCTTCTAGCCTGTAAGGTATCTCCTGACAAATCTGCTGATAGCCTTATGGGGGTTCCTTTGTAAGTTATTTTCTTCTGCCTGACTGCCCTTAGTATTTTTTCTTTGTCATTGACTTTTGCTAGTTTCACTACTATATGCCTTGGGGTTGGTCTTCTTGCATTAATAAAGTTTGGAGATCCATTGGCTTCTGTCACATGAAGTCCCATCTCTCTTCCCAAGTTTGGAAAGTTCTCAGCCATTGTTCATTTGAACAGGCCTTCTGCCCCCTTCGCCTTCTCTTTTCCCTCTGGGATACCTATAACCCTTATGCTGCATCTCCTACTTGAGTGGGATAATTCTCAGAGAGTTTCTTCATTTCTTTTTAGTCTTAGTTATCTCTCCTCCTCTGTCTGCAGCATTTCTATATTCCTATCCTCCAAATTGCTAATTTTGTCCTCCATAATATTGACCCTACTTTACAGAGAGTCCAGATTTTTCTTAATCTCCTCCATGGTGTTCTTCATCTCCAGTATTTCTAATTGGTTCTTCTTTATGGTATCAAGCTCTTTTGTAACATAGCTCCTGAACCCATTGAGTTGTCTATCTGAATTCTCTTTTAACTCATTGAGTTTTTAATAATGGCTGTTTTGAAATCATCGTCATTTAGGTTATACATTTCATTGTCTTTGGGATTGTTTTCTGGATACTTATCATTTTCCTTCTGTTCTGGAGATTTAATATGTTTTTTCATACTGCTTAATGGCGTGGATTTGTGCAACTGCATAGAGATAGAGTTTAGCCGCTGCTTCCACTTGTTGTGACTGCTGTGTGTGTGGGGGGGAGCAGCTGCTTAGACTGCACCAACCAGGAACCTCTCAGCTGATACTGACTGGACCTGGGCCCCTCCTCGTAGTCACAGTGGTCCCGTGGGGTACCTTGTCAGTTGTGGGGGCAATCGCAAGGGAGCCTCAGGCTGCTGGTGCCTAGTGTTGCAGCCCACCTAGACGTGCTCCCTCCTTGGGGTCTGGAGCAGTGTTATGGGCTTTCCCAGCAGCTGAGAACAGGATCACCTATAATCACAGCTCTGTCACTGTCAGAGCCCACAAGATCACACTTGTCCACTATAGGTCCCAGCAGAGCTATAGGTATCTTCTCCAGTCTGAGCTTGGCTCACCTAGCTGTGCTACTTTTGCCCCAGAGACTTCCAGCCTTGTGGTTGCCAGTTGGGACTGCTCCACTAGTGCTGTGCAAAGGCTTTCACTGAGGCTGCTGTGGGAAGCTGGAGTTCCTCCATGGACCACCTAGCCATTCCACTGCAGCTCCACCCAGCCCCACACCACTCTCACAGAATCTCAGGGAGCCCCTTGCCTCATCTGGGACACGGCCAGATTCCATGGGCCTGGCAATGGCTGGCGGGCTGCTACCTTGCAGGGAATTCTGCTCTTTGGGAGCTTCCTGGTATTCAGAATGCTGGGCGGTGCCTCTCTGCTAATGGCGAGCAGAGGCTTTCCCTGCCAGAGGTGTGGGAACCTGAAGTTTCCCCCTGCACTGCGGAGCCGGGTGATGGAGCTCCACCCAGTCCCCAAGCATGTCCACAGGAAGTCTGGGCACCTCTTGCAATGTCCCATGCACAACCAGAGACTGTGGGCACTGCAGCGGCTGGTGGGCTGGTGCCCTGCAGGGGAATCTGTTCCCTGGGAGTCTCCCTGTGTTCTGAATGCTGGGTGGGGCCTCTCTGCTAATGGCAAGCAGAGGCTTTCCCTGCCGGTGGGTGCGGGACCCGGGAGTTTCCCACTGGGCTTAGGTGTAATCATGGGGGCGTAGGTAGGGCTCTTGTCACCTGTTTCCACTGTGGTCCGCTGGTGAGTGCACACTCCCACCCTTGGTGAGTGGCGATATTATTGGGGACTCTGCTGGAACAGAGCCTCTTGCAGGTACTAGGCTGTCTGGGGGTCGGGGGTCAGAAAGTTTTCACCTATTTCTACCTCCTCCCAGGGGGAAGTCCGTCCACCTTCCGATGTATAGCAGCAAGGGTCTCTCAGGCATCTTGAGATTCTATGTGGATATCCTTTGTTAACCGGTGAATGTCCAATTAGTTGTAGATTCGAAGGGGGAGAGAGAAAGCAGACCACTCACTCAGCCATCTTGGTCTCACCTCCCCGATAAATCAATTTTTTAACAAATATTTCTGATTAAATTTTAATTGCCAATGAAATGTCTAGAAAAATTATAGTCTATTTCTACTTTATCCTTTCCAAATGAATTATTTTAATAGTTTTAAAACAAGAAGCAATAAAATTTACCATCTTCAATTAGAGGATACAACTCCCAATGCAAAATGCAGGCATAACACCCAAAGATACCAGAAGTGACATTCTCTCAACCATCAATTTGTGTAAGCCTGTTGAAAACGACTATTAGTGTTCTTACTCCTTAAAAACAATGTTTGGATATAAATTTCCACTAAATGCCAGCGGGACAGTGAGCCCCAGCAGAGAAGAGCCTTGGCCTCAGACAGCACAGGTATGAATGTAGGGCCCACCTGTTAGCAAGGGGAAGATTTCAGAATAAGTACTTACAAACCTTAGTGTGCCTCAGTTCCTACAGCTGCAGAATGAGAATCATACCCATAACAGTACTTATTCATATGGTTGATATAATGTTGTAAATGTCTTAAAGCTTCTAAAGCCTTTAGAAGTTATATAGTAAATGTGAAATGTTAGCATATTTCCAAGGGATCTTCATTATTTGCGGAATTTTAGTCAGTTACTTGATTTCCCTTTACCTTTGGGTAAATTCAAATTGGAGAGATGCTCAGAGATGTATTTACTTATTCTTTTCATTTAGTTTTGGAAGCATCTTGTTATATACTAAAGCTTCCTTTTTTACTACATTACAGTAAGACACTTCAGGAAGACTATACCAATATTCCTATGATAAAACTTATGATCAAAAGTCTACATCAATCTATAGTACTTGTGGACAAAGTTTTGCCATTAGATATTTTTGTGAGTTTTATTAATTAATTTAACCTTCAAAATCTCAGTTCAGATTTTCTTATCCTGACAAAGAACTAATTGTTTACTTCAAATATAAGTATGAATATCCTGGATTCTACATATTGAAATGTTTTGCAGACTAATATTACAGTTTTTTTCCTGAAATTTCAATGATAACATACTGAAACAATCCCCACTCTTTACCCAGTTTCACACAGATGCCCCGAGAACCAAAGCATGACATCAGTATCATTCAAATCAGAATGTACTTTTATAGATGAGAAGTGCATAATGGATGTTTACATTGTTGATAATGAAGATAAATAATGGAAACTAGAGTGGTTTAAACATATATTAAATGGCATACGTATATTCACATATTTCAAAAATGCAAAATAATTCTGCCCTTTCTTTACTATATAAGAGAAAATGTTCAAAAAGCCAATGACTATGAATAATAAATGATATGAGTCCTCACATTCAGAAATTCCAATATATCTTATCACAAGAAGGTAAAGTAAAAATAATCGAAGCCAAGGTATATTTAATTGAAGCTGTGCTACATGAAGACAAAGGCAACACTCTTCAAACGACCAGAGACTAGAGACAGACATAATTTACATTAAAAAAAGAGAATAAATTTCCAAAAATTTAAATAAAATGAGTCATTCAAAATATTGAAAATTCCATAAACTCTCCTTAATAAAACAAACAAGAAAATAATATCTGGTATCATCACTTCTATTCACATTTGCATTTCAGTTTAAATCTAACCCAAAAGCAAAAAATGGAGAAAAATTGCACAAAGACTAGAAGTCAGTATACATCATTATTGAAGAACATAATAGTATAAATTGAAATCCTAAGGGAAATGAAAATAAATTTATGTAAAATAAGAACACATAAATCTCTTAGATAAAGTTTCAAAATCGCTAACTGAACAAAAGTTTCAGAAAATTTACTTGAAAATGGTAAAACATAAGAACAAAGCACTATACTCCAGTAGAAGTCATCGTAAATTTTAGGAGACATTAGAGGAGAGACTCTCATAGTCACAGAGAAAAGATTCAATTTTTAGAAGAAAGAAGCTCAAAGCACAAAAGAAACAATTGAGAAATGCATTTTTATTAATAATTTTACCTTGTCAAAAACCATTGCAAAGATTATGACATGAAAGCCATATTTACATTCCCACCACTAACGCACAAGACTTGGCTCCCTTTTCTCCACATCTTTGCCAGCATTTGTTATCTTTTATATTTTGATGTTAGCCATTCTAACCCATGTGAAGTGATATCACACTATGATTTTGATTTTGATTTCACCGATGATTAGTAAACGTTGAGCACCTCTTCATATACCCATTGGCCATTTTTATGTCTTCTTTGGAAATCTGTCTATCCAAGTCCTTGATCAATGTTTTAATTGGTTTGTTTTTTTATGCTATTGAATTGTCTGAGCTCCTTATATATTTGTATATCAATTCCTATCAGATGTATGCAAACATTTTCACCCAACCTATACGTTGCTTATCCATTTTCTTGATTTCTTACTTTGATGTGCAGAATTTCTTTAGTTTAATGAAGTCATACTTGTGTATTTTTGCTTTTATTGCCTAACCTTTTGGTGTGATATCCAAAAAGGCATGTCAAGACCAATATCAAGGAGTTTTTCTTCTTATGTTTTCTTCTAGAAATTTACAGTTAAGGTCTAATATTTAAGTCTTTACTCCATTTTTAGTTGATTCTTTGTATGGTGTGAGATAAAAGTTAAATTTAATTCTTTTGCATCTGGATATCCAGTTTTCCCAACACCATATATCGAAGAAACTATCCTTTCCCCATTGTATGTCCTGGGTCCCCTGTGGAAATTTAAGTTGACCATTTATGCTTGGGTTTATTCCTGGCATCTCTACTTTATTTTAATTGTCTATGTATCTGTTTTTATTCCAGTACCATCCTGTTTTTATTAATATAACATTGTAATACAGTTTAAATCAGAAAATATGATGCCTCCAACTCTGTTCTTATTTCTCAAGATTATGTTGGCTATTCAGAATCTTTTGTGGTTCCACATGAAGTTGAGAATTGGTATAGCCATTACAGAAAACAGTATGAAGCTTCCCCCAAAAATGAAAAATAGGATTACCAGATGGTCCTGCAATCTTTTTTTCTGAGTACATAACCAAGGAGAAAAATCAGCATCTCAAAGAGATATCTGTATTGCCACGTCTATTGCAGCATTATTCCCAATAGCCAGGGTATGGAAACAAACTAAAGCCTGTTGACAAATGAAGAGACAAAGAAATTTTCAGATATATATATTCATCATTTAAATAGAAGGAGATCCTTCCATTTGCAAAGACAGGGATGAACTTGGAGGACATTACGCTAAGTAAAATTAACCAGACACAGAAAAACAAAACTTAAGTAATTCAGAGAGGTGGGGAATTTTAAAAAGTTAAATACATACAATAGTGGTTACTAGCGGTGGGAAGTTGGGGGAAATAGGGGAATGTTGGTCAAAGGGTACAAAATTGCTGTTATGTAGGATGAATAAATCTAGATAGCTAATGCAAAGTATGATGATTACAGTCAATAATACTGTATTCAATACTGGAAACTTGCTAAAAGAGTAGATTTAAGATGCTCTCAGCTCACAAAAAGGGGTAACTATAAAAAAATTTTAACTATGTGAGGAGATGACGTCTTAACTAGATAGAGTATCATAGTCATTTCACTATGTATATGTATACAAAAGCATCATTTACATCTGAAAAGTATATAATTTTTATGAAAAATTAAAAAACAAACTTAAAACAATAAATAACAGTCATAAGCTAGGAGAAAATATGCAACATTTGTAATTAATAAACGATCAGCATATAAGGAATACTTACCAATAAATAGTCTCAAATCTCAGAGGAAAAAATAGGTAAATGGCAAGAATAAATAGTTTAACATAAAAGAAAACATGAATTGCAGTTGAGTGAGTGAAACGATATTTAAACCTCATTAGAAATCCAGCAAATGGAAATTATATGTAAAATATGATTTCCTCCACGGTCAAGAGATTAGTAAAACTGGAAGTTTGTCAATTTCAAGCTTTGGATAGGACATAAAACAATACATAATTTCATACACCTCACACAACTTGTTTACTTTTAGATGGATAAATGCTAAAATTAGAGATTCTCAATCCTGCAGATGAATCTGTGAGCACCGCTACTCACAGTGCTTTCTGTTGACAGTTTGGAGCGTCTGATATGTGTGGTGTCCTTAGCAGCAAAGACCACTGGCCATTAATGTTTCCCACCCACTTTTATTCATTGAAGCAGCCAAGGGTCCCTCAACCATTTTTGAGGATCCTCAAAGAAGTGTGCTCACACCTAAATGCAAGTTATTTCATGGGTCACTGGTCACTTAATTACTTAATTTTTTCCCTGTCTGTGTTTTGACATCTACTTATTGGGTCCTGGGTCATCTTGTTTTGGAGAGCTCATAGAGGTTGCCTACAGTCTGTCAACAGGTCTTAGAAGAGTATTTATCATGTGCCTCATCTTTTTTTTCGTCTCATTCAGGCTGATTTCAGCCTTTAAGACCAAGTCCTCACCATGCTGTCCCAGTTGGGTTCAGACAATGAACAGGTCAAAATTTCTTCATGTATTGCCCCCTCTGGAGTCCGGCAACTTTAACCAGGAAACCACATTCTTTGAACTTACTAACTCAATTTCCAGTGATTTTCAGATGGTGGTTGTGTTCTATGCAGTGGTATCTCATGTTCCAAATATTTTTTCTGACACCTGAGGTGAAAGAGGGTCAGATGGTACCAGGGTTCCATATGAGGAATATGGGAAAGTGAATTGTATGCTTACAAGGCCCAGATAATAGTTACTTACACTCTTACCAGATTCGCTTTAAATGTGATCCAATTTGAGACATAAACAGATGAATCTTCTGCAAAAGTTTGATTTTCACAAAGTGAAATGCACAACAATCACAAAAATATGAAGTAAATGAATGTCTATTCAAAGTTTGTTTAACTTATCCATGAGGGGACAAAGAAGGCGTAGGAACTGGTGCAAAGAGCATTTGAGTTTAACAGGGCTTTTTGTAGACCTCTGAGAAGGCCGCACTGAAATAAACACTTTCTTATTTTTATTTCTGCTTTTTGTTTTATAACATAAAAATAATTGGTCTTTGTCTTAGGTTCTTGGCACAGAACTCCTGAAAACCTTGGAATTTCCAGAGTGGAAGTGGGATAGGGCTGCTTTTGGTTCTGATGAGGAGACTCTTGGTGGGCCCCTAGATAGCTTGAGGATGGGACCTGGTTGCCAGAACACCAAGCCACGATTGGAAGTTTGGAACCTTTAGTTCCATTCCCCAATCTCTAGCGAGGAGAGAAAGACTGGAAATTTAGTTAATCACCAATAGCTATCAGCACGTCTATGTAACTAAACCTCCATAAAACTTCTCAAAGACAGGGTTCAGAGAGCTTCTGAGGTCACAAACACATACCAGGAGGACAGTGCAACTCAACTCCATAGGGATAGAAGTTCCTGCACTCAAGACCCTCCTGAAACTCACCCATGTACCACTTTATTTGATTGTCCATTTTTATCCTTTATAATAAGCTGTAATCATTATAATAGCATTGTTCTGCTTTTTTTAAGTCACTCTAGAAAATTATAGAACCCGAGGAAGGGGTCATGGGAACCCTTTGTAGCCAAGTTGGACAGAAGAGTTCCCTGAAAACCTGATACTTATGACTAGCAGCTAAAGGAGGCAGTCTTGTGTGAGTGAGCCCTTAAGTCTGTGGAGTCTGCACAGACTCCAGGTAGTATCAGAATTTATTAAATTGTAGTATATCCAGTTGATGTCAGAATGTTGGAAAAGGCACCACACATTTGATGTCAGGAGAAGAAATCTCCTCATTGTTTGAGTTTTTGTTTTTACCTAAGTAAAACTGGTTGATTTCTTACCTCATTACTGGACATAAATTATTTGCATCTGTCTTGGACACTTTAGAGATACATTGCATACATTGCATACACATTAATATGCAACATCACAGATTCTAGGCCCTGATTATTAGTAAATAGTAAGTCAAACACAGTTGTTTTCACCCCGAGAACTAAATAATCTTTGAGCAGTCCTGTTAAGCAATGACCATGTATGACATTGAAAGGACAGACTGCTCTGCCTTTGCTTATTTTCTTTTTTAGATAATATTTCATAATGCTTGGGTCAGAATCAACATAAGCCTTGCTTTCAGGATACTTTTTTTCCCATTGGAAACAATCGATGATGATAACAATGAATATTGATACACGATTCACAAAGGGCCAGATACTCTTCCAAGTAATTTACAAATATTTTATTTAATCCTTCTCATAATCCTACAGACTAAGCAATATTATTATGCATATTTTACAGAAGAGGAACACGAAGCTCACTCATAGTGCTAATCCAAGATCATGAAATGCATAAGGAATAGAAAAAGGATTTTAAAAAACACACAAAATTGGAAATCAATCAGTTTAGAGGCTATCAAAGCACAGAAGATTAAGGATAGAGTCAAAATTCAACTTTAGTAGGCTTATTTAAGGACATAGTTCTCAACGTGTAACTGACCCTCCCTTTGAGTGATTCAAATATTCCCTAAAGTTTATGAACCACAAATCTGAGGTGATTTAAACATAAATTCCTCTACTCTGCTATCTCAGGACAGTTAAATATAGGTATGTTGCTTAAAAATGTTAACAGTGTCTGCATTCTAGTAGAATGCAGAAGTTCATAGATCAAAGGGCTCTTTTAAAGACAAAATATATGCAAAATGCTGAGCATATTTGCTGGCATGTAGAAATGCTTAATAAACAAAATCTATTATTATTATCATCAAACAGAAAAAGGAATAATCTATATTTCAGGTAATTAAGGCACATCTGTTCAGTACAAGGAGTGGAACTCCTGTTTTTGCCTTTGAAAAGTCCTTGCATTTGCTGTTATCCTTATAGTTCCACATCTCTTCACCTTCCCATTCAGGGTTATTTTGCCTTTAGCAAAACCTGGGTGTTTAGTTCATTGCATCACTTACTCTTAAGAAACCGTTAAATCTGTGTTCCCCTGACAAAGGTGACTTGCCTTCGAAAGTGTCATTGCCCCAGGGAAGGTCTTGTGTAGGTGTATGAAACTTTAATTGGTCATGTAGGACTTCCAAATAAGTATGGCATGAGGCCAGGAGGAGAAAGCAGTACCCTCAACACTGATGTAAGCAAACATTTGTAGTCAAGCTATTAAAAAGATCCAGTACCATATCTATGTCTCATGGATTATGCCTGTCTACTATAGAGGTAAGTCTAATTTGAGAATTATTTTTCAATTATATTATGAATTAATTTCAAATGATTCTTATTTATTAAGTGTTTGGTATTCTACATCTGAATTTTGCGTTGCAGAGTAACCTTTGTAAAATTTCATCCACAAATGATAAAATAAAAGTATCCCTCTTGTCCACATTTATTCTGAAGATCTAAATTGTGGGCTAGTCCACCCAGAAACAGCAGGATAATAAATGTTCTTGAATAAGCATTCAATTCATTCAAGTTTCTGAGTTCATATTAGTGGATTTTTTCAATGAACAGTGTGGCTGTTTCAAGAAATTAACCATCTTTTATCAATATCTTCTGGACCTAGAGGCACTTTCTTTGTTGAGGGCACAGTGGCAGAAGGAAGAGAAAAGGAGATTGTGGAAGGAAACTCCAACAGTTCATGACAATGGTCTCTACAAGATCTTATAAGTCAGTGCAAATATGGAGAAGGAGACTAATCAATTTCTCTACCAGCTTAAGAAAGGGAGTGATGTGGGGATTAATAGACACAGAATTCCTCAGTTATTTTCTAAACAAAAGGGACTAGACTAAATCAGAAAAATTCTCAAGGCAAGATATTTTGTTACTTTACAAATAATGAAGAAGGGGCTGTCCTGGTGGTGCAGGGGCTGCTTCTCTGCGGCCCATGGTTCACTGGTTTGGATCCCGGGTGTGGATGTGGCATGGCTTGGCAAAAAGCCATGCTGTGGTAGGCATCCCACATATAAAGTAGCGGAAGATGGGCATGGATGTTAGCTGAGGGTCAGTCTTCTTTGGCAAAAAAAGAGGAGGATGGGCAGTAGTTAGCTCAGGGCTAAACTTCCTCAAAAAAAAAAAATGAAGAAAAGTTTCCTTTTCTTTCTCTGAAGGATGTGTACATGTACACCTGGAAAACTATCCATGACCTATTCCTGTAGTGGGAATAGCTCTCTCATCTTAGGAAAATATATATGTATATTAAAAAAAAGGCTTCATTCAATTTCAGTCCCCTTATTTAATAGCCTAACATTAATTTGGTCCACAATTGGACTAAAGAAGCAATTCGTATAAGCATCTGTCCATATTCTCATAATTTGCTGAGTTAATATGGACTTTTAATTAAAAGCTAAATGTTTCACTTAGCAAGTAAATGCATTTTTATATCCATAATGCCAATTCATTCCTTATTAAAAATGCTTTGATATTTAGTGAAAAAGATCAAGAAGCATAAATTCTATATACACAAAATTAAGTTATACACTTAAATTGACCTTTCCATTAAATTACCTACATGTTAAAAAGCCTAATTTACTAAAATATCATACAGCACAATTTTTCACAACAGTGGAGGATATTACAGAGGTGCTTATTTATGTGCTACATTTTCATTTTAAAGAGTCATGGTTCCAAAATCATTGTTATTTATTCAGACACACATTCGTGTGTGTGTATGTGTGTGAGTGTGCATGTGTGTATGTCTCATCTATTTCACCTTCACATTTCCAGAGCATTCAGTCAAATGATCAAACTGACATTTTGTGCTATGACTTTCTAGATATTGCTTATGTGGGAAAAAATATCAACTAATGACATAGACTGACAAATTAAATTGAAATTAACAACTTTGTTTCAATGTGCAAAATTAAGGGAAATTATTCAAAAATTCATTCCTCCACAAAATATCCAATTTATCTGTTAAGAAGTTTTGTAATCTAAAACATATAAACAAAACAAGGTTAAGTAACTGTCTCCTCATGGCATGTATAGAAAATAAAATAAATAATTCTTAACCCAGGACTTCTGTATCCCAAGTCCGGAGTTCTTTATCCATATACCCTAACATCAACAAGATTAGTCTGAGGGCAGTTAAAAGTTTAATGGAGGTAGAGACAGCTGCAGGCAAGGAATCAGGGTCTGTGGCAATAAGAGGAGAAAGATATTTTAAGTAGCATATGAAACAAGGGGCTGCATATACTAGACAGACAGTAGTGCAAATCACCAAGGCTCAGCAAGACCTCGATTAGGTAGACTGCTTATTTGTCTGGTATCAGTGGTAAAACAAGCCATCTCAAAGATGCTGCTGTTACTGTGGGTTGTTATGTCCATTCAAATGTGAACACTCTTGGTGAAGGTAGCAATTTAATGAGCCATTAGCACTGACTTTCCACAGGTCCCTTAAAGAGACTGCCTGTGTGTGAGATCGCTGTGCAAGAGGTGGGCTCTGTCTGCCACCTGATTTTTCTAACATTAGAGTGTTCACAAAATCAAATCCTTCAGGTTATAAAGCATCATCACTATCTCTATCTCTGCAGTATTCAATTACCAGACAATTCCAGACAACAGGCTCAGAGATTATTATGTCTCTAAAGCATTGCATGAAATATTTTTGGGCTGTCCATATCAGAAATAAAGAAGGCTGCAAATCCATCCATAAACAAAAGTGGCAAATTTGTGCACTTTTCTGCTAATAAAAGAGGAGAATTGGCTTCTTGAGTGTATGTGCTCTTCTGCTCTTTATGAATTTACAAGTTTTGCTCTTAGTATGCAGTTTGAAAAATGGCAAACACTGAAAAAATCTTACTTATGTTCAATGTATAACAGCTCTCAACCTAGAAACCCTTCCTAATAAAGCCATGTTCATTTCTGTGGGCTCAGTCATTTTGCTTGTGTCTCCTAAGAAAATAGATCTGTTTTGTTAAATATTAAACAACTATCCTCAGAATATAGGCCAAATATCTAATTTAGGTATTTTTAAAATATTTTTTAAGATATGTTTATACTTTACATGTGACTAATAATTATGTTCCATGGTAATAAGATTGTTTTAAAATTGTTTCCTTTTCTTTTTAATCACCTTACTCATCATTGTAGCTATTGCTATTCCCTCCAAGCATTTATTGACATCAAAGATGCTTTCCTTTCATACTCATCTGATCCTTCAAGTCTCCATGGCAGTATATTGTGCAGTGAATTGATATGTATGGCATGGCTCCAAGTCCTAGTAAGCTGGGGAAAGAAATCTGCACTTTATTCCAAGTGTGGTGGCAATACACCAAAGATTTCAGAAAAGAGAGTAATGAACTAGAATACCTACATTTTAAAAATCAGGCAAATAAAAATAGTTATTTAATGAGAGGAATTAAGAATATTTTCATCAGTTATTGGGGACATTATCTTCCCTCAGTGGGGAAATTTTGTTTTACTTATACTCGTCTGTTCCCTTCTGTGGTCCTAGTAGCCCATAGTGAAACAACTTTATTTTCTTGTTTATTAAAAAAAGAACTAATTTGAGTGTGTTAAATTTTCCAAAATTTGAAAAGAAATCATCTATGACTCAGACAAACGTAAATGACAAACTTTTAAATGAGTGTTTATTTTCTCAACTTGTTAAATTTCGTTTCAGTACACATAATGAAACCACAATAATAATAATTATTAAACAATATAAAATTGGCCAAAGTAACTATTTATAATTTATAGCCCTTGACAATTTTTTTACTTTAGATCCATTTTGGTCCATTATCTCAATCAACCAATGTGTCATTCTGTGAAATATATAGACTAACCTTATTTAAAATATTAAGAGTATGAGTTAAAAAAAAGTGGGATGATAGGTCAACAAGAGCCATATTGACTGGAGGGTAGGGCTTTGAATCAGAACCCTGGATTTCACACCCAGCACATGTCCAGAAGTTATGAAGATAGACTAACATTGTTAGATGATGAAAGTCCCTTCCTTCTCTATTTTTCCATTGACAGAATCACACCAGAAGAAATCATGGAGAAGAGAAACACAACATCAGACTTCATTCTTCTAGGACTCTTTAAACACACAGGACCCCACCTCTTTCTCTTCGTGGTGATGCTGACAATGGCCATGGCTTCTTTTATGGGCAATGCCCCCATGCTTCTCCTGATTTACTGGGACCTGCGGCTCCACACACCTATGTACTTCCTACTGAGCCAAATTTCCCTCATGGATGTGATGCTGGTTACCATCATTGTGCCCAAAATGGCTGCTGACAACTTGACTGACAAGAAAGTCCATCTCCCTTGTTGACTGTGGGTTGCAGATCTTTGTTTCAATCATACTGGATGCTGGTGAGAGTTTCCTTTTAGCAGCAATGTCTTATGACTGCTATGTGGCTGTTTGCCACCCACTGCAATACCCTCTCTTCATGAGCCAGGAATTATGCCTGAGAATGATTTTTGGGTCTTGGTTCCTGGGGGCAGCTGATGGGCTCATGCAGGCTGCTGCTACCCTGAGCTTCCCATTTTGCAGTGCACGTGACATCGATCATTTCTTTGGTGAGGCCCCCATGCTGGTGCGTTTGGCTTGTGCTGACACATCTGTCTGAGTATGTCATGTATATCCGCTGTGTGTTAATGTTCTTGGACCCTTATCTCTCATCCTGACCTCCTATAGTCTCATCCTTGTAGCTGTTCTCCACATGTGTTCTAGAGAAGCCTGCAAGAAGGCTTTTGCCATCTGCTCCTCACATTTGGCTGTGGTGGGACTCTTCTATGGAGCTGCCATTTTCACCTACATGAGACCCAAATCCTACAGATCAGCTAACCACGATAAGGTTGTGTTAGCGTTCTACACTATCTTCACCCCTGTGCTGATCCCCCTCATCTACAGTCCGAGGAACAGTGTGGTCAAGGGAGCCTTGAAAAGGTGCCTGGGGAAATGTGCAAATTTAAAATGCCAGCAAACTCAGTGTCACTATTGAAGATTATACAATGCTAAATGAGTTTAATTTCCTGAAGTCATCAACATTTAAACATATTGTAATTCTCTCTCCTTCAGTAATGCATGAAGGGAAAGTTAAATTCATTGATCAGTATAATAGGAAGTTGTTAAGAATTACCTGAGACTACCATACTGAGAGATACTAATTCTTAAGCAGTTACTATTTGCTATGCTACACACTAAGCAATTTTTATATGTTATTTTGCATCCTAATAACAACTGCATGATATATATATACACATATATATGTGTGTGTGTATATATATATATATGAAACTTAAGTTATTTCCTGGTGTTTGCTATTTTGAATAATCCTGCAATGGATGTGCAGATATCTCTTTGAGATTCTGATTTCATTTTATTTGGAAATATACCCATAAGTTGAGTTGTTGGATCATATGATAGTTCTATTTTTAATTATTTGAGAAATCTCCATACAGTTTCCCATAGCGGCTTTACCAATCTACATTACCAAAAACAGTGCACAAGACTCTCTTTTCTTCACACCCTCAGCAACACTTGTAATCTCTGGTCTTTTTGATGATTGTCATTCTAACAGATGTGAGGTGGTACAACCATTGTGGTTTTGATATGAATTTCCATGGTGATTAGTAGCATTAAACATCTTCTCATGTATTGTTTTTTGTCCTTTGTATGTCTTTTTTGGAAAATATCTATTCAGGTCCTTGCCCATTTTTTAAATCAGGTTATTTGTATTTTTGCTACTAAGTTATAGGAGTTCCATATACATTTTTGATATTAACCTCTCATCAGATATTTGCAATTTTTTTTAGTATGTTGCCTTTTCATTTTGTTGATTATTTTATTGTGAAGAAGGTTTTTAGTTTGATGCCATCCTACTTCTTGATTTTTGCTTTTTTTGCTTGTGCTTTTTGTTTCATGTCCAAAAATATTAATGTCAAAACCAATGTCAAGCCCTCCTAAGACCCTGTTTTCTGAGGATTTTATGGTTTCACATGCTGCATTAAACTCTTTCATCCACTTCCAGCTAATTTTTGTGAGTGGGGTAAGATAGGTGTTAAATTTTATTTAATTTTGTGGGAATATCCAATATTTCAAATGCTGTTTATTGAAGAGAAAATCCTTTTCTCATTAGGCATTCTTGGCTCCCTTGTCAAATATTAATTAGTAAACCACACATGCCTGGGTCTATATCTGGGCTCTCAACTCTGTTCCATTGTTGTATATATTTATTTTTATGTCAGCACCATCTAGTTTTGATTAGCATAGCTTTGTAATATAGTTTGAAATCAGAAAGTGATTTCTGATGCTTCCAGTTGTTATTTTTTTCTACATTGCTTTGAATATTCAGCAACTTTTGTGATCCCATACAAATTTGGGGATATTTTTTCTATTTCTGTGAAAAATACTATTGGAATTTTGATAGAGTCTGCATTGAATATATAGATGGCTTTGCATAGTATTGATGTTTTAACAATATTAACTCACTGAACAACGAGTATGAGATGTCTTTCTGTTTGTTTGTGTCTTCTTTCAAAATTGTTCATATACTTTATAGTATATAGGCTTTCCCCCTCCTTGCATAAATTTATTCATAAATATATTCTTGATGGTATTATAAATAGGATTGATTTTTTAAATATCTTTTTCATATATATTAGTGTTAATGTCTAGAAATAAAATTGATTTTCTTGTGTTGATTGATTTTGCATCCAATAGCTTTACTAATTTAATTTATTGTAAGAATATTTTGGTTGAGTCTTTAGGATTTTCCCACATAAAATTATGCTATCTCCAAACAGAAAAAAAATTTACTTTAACTTTCTGATTTTGATGTCTTTCTTTCTTTTTCTTAACTAATTGATCTCACTAAGACTTCCAATACTATGTTGAATTGGAGAGATGAAGATGTGCATCTTTTAGTGGTTCAACATTTTAGATGAAAAGATCACAAACTTTCACTATTGGATATGATGTTAATCATGGACTTTATATGTATGACCGTTATTATATTTAGGTGTATTATTTCTTTACACTATTAGTTGAGAACTTTTATTATAAAAGAAAGTTAATACTTTTCAAATAATTTTTCTGTATCTACTGAGAGGAGAATAAAATTTTTACCTTTTATTTTACAAATGCAGTGTATCACATTTATTGATTTGCATATGTTGAACCATTTGTGTATCCCAGAGAAAAGTGCCACGTGATAGTAATGTACGATCTTTTAAGCATGCTACTAAATTCAGCTTGCTGGTATTTTTCTGAGAAGTTTTGCATCTATATTTATCAAAGTTATTGGCTTGTATCTTTAAATATTTTAGTGTCTTTATCTGGCTTTAGTGTCAGAGTAGTACTTGCTTAGTAAAATAAATTTGAGAGTGTTCTGTCCTTGAAACTTTTGGAAAATTTTAAGAAGGATTGGTGTTAATTCTTCTTTAATTGTTAGGTAGAATTCACCAGTGATACAATCAGATCTTGGACTTTTCTTTTTTGGGATGTTTGATCACAGCTTCTAGCTCCTTACTCATTATCGGTCTGTTTAGATCTATTTCTTTATGATTCTGTCTTGGTAGGTGTATATTTCTAGGAATTTATCCGTTTCTTCTATGTTATCCAATTTGTGGGCATATAATTGTTTATATTAGTTTCTTACGATCTTTCTATTTCAGTGGCATCATTTGTACTGTCCTCTCTTCTAATTATTTTTATTTTGGTCCTCTGTTTTTTTTTTTTCTGGTGTTGTTAATTTAGCTAAAGTTTTGTCACTTCTGCTAATCATTTAAAAAACTCCTACTTTTATTCATATTTTCAATTGTTTTCCTATTTTCTATTTTATAAATTTCTGCTCTAGTTTTTGATGTTTCCATCCTTCGGGTAACTTTGGGCTAGGATTGTTCTTCTTTTTCTAGTTCCCCGAGTTGTAATGTTATGTTGCTTGTTTGATATCTTTTCTTATGTTTGTGTTTATAGTTTTAAACTCGCCTCTTGTTATTGCTTTTGCTGCAATCCATAAATTTTGTTAAGCTGTGTTTGCATCTTTTGCAAGATATTTTTTTATGATTTTCATTCATTCTTTGATTTTTTAGATGTCTAACAATGTGTTGTTTACTTTCCATACATTTGTAAATTTCTTACTTTCCTGTTTTTATTGATTTCTAACTTCATACCAGTGTGGTTGGAAAAGATGCTTAATATAATTTCTGTCTTCTTGATTTTGATGAGATCTGTTTTTTGGTCTATTGTTTGATTTATTCTGCAGAATGTTTTGAGTGCAGTTGTGAAAAATGTATGTTCTGCTGCAATTGGATGAAGTGTTCTATATGTCTTTTAGGTCAATTGTCTGAAGTGTTGTTCAAATCTTTTATTTCATTATTGATTTTCTATCAGGAGGGTCTATCCATTGATGAGGGTGGGATATTAAAATCTTCTAATATTATTATATTGCTGATTATTTCTCCATTTAGTTTAGTTAGATTTGTTAGTGTTTGCTTTGTATATTTATATATTTATGTATTTAAATTCTCATGTTGGAGGAATAAATATTTATAACTGTTGTATCTTTTTGATGAACTCACCTCCTTATTGTTGTGTAATGACCTTATTTATCTTTTTGGTAATGTTTAGCTTAACATCTAATTGGTCTGATATAAGTATAGCTACAGTTGTTCTATTTTGCTTACCATTCACTTGGAATACCTTTTTGCATCCATACCCTTTCAATCTTTGTGCACCTTTAAAGCTAAAGTGAGTCTCTTGTACACAGCATATCATTTAATTTTGTTTTATTTATACATTCAGGCATTTTATTTATCTATTTATTTTTGAGGAAGATTAGACCTGAGCTAACCTCTGTGTCCATCTTCCTCTACTTTGTATATGGGACGCCTGCCATAGCATGGTTTGACAAGTGGTGCGTAGGTCTGCACCTGGGATCTGAATCAGCATACCCTAGGCTGCTGAAGTGGAGTGCCTGAACTTAACAGCTATGGCACCAAGTGGGCCCTGCATTCTTCTTTTTTTAATTGGAGAATTTAATCTATTTATGATTAAAGTAACTGTTGATAGGTAAGGACTTACTATTGCCATTTGGTTAGTTGTTTTCTGACTATTTTGGATTTCTTTTGTTTCTCTCTTGCTGTCGTCCTTCAAAATTTGATAAAATTTTATGGTGTAATTCTGTGATTACTTAACCTTAACCTTTTGTGCTTCTACTAAAGACATTTGCTTGTGTTTGCTATAAGCTTACATAAAATATCTAATAACATCCTATTTTAAGCTAATAACAACTCAACATTGATAGTATATAGTAACATCATATTTTTTCTTATCCCTCTTTCAAATTTTAGATTATTAATGTCATAATTATATTTTTAATATTGTGCATTCACTAAGAATTTATTGCAGTTTTCGTTATTTTGAATACATTTGCTGTTTAACTGCTAAATCAGAGTTGGAAAGGATTTATGAACCACCATTACAATATTTCAGAGTCTGAATTTGACTATATAGTTAACTTTACTGGTGAGTTTTATACATTCATTTGGTTTTCTATTGTTGATTAGAGGCTTTTAATTTTATTTTGAAGAACTCTCTCCATCATTTCTTCTAAGGCAGGTCTGTTGATGATGAACTCCCTCATCTTTAGTTCTTTTGGACATGTCTTTACATGTCCTTCATTTCTGAAGGATAGCTTTGACAGGTATTATTCTTTGTTGACGTTTTTCCGTTCAACATTTTGAGTATATCATCACAGTTTTTCCTGAGCTACAAGATTTCTGCTAAGAAACTTCTGATAGTGTTATGGAGGATCCATAAGACTCCATTGAATTTGAAGTCATTCTTTGTTGCTGCTTTCAAAATACTCTGTCTTTGAGTGTTGATAATTTAATAATAAAATATCTTGGTATAGCCCATATTTGATTAAACATATTTGATGACCTTTAATCTTCATGAACCTGAATATTCATTTCTCTCCCCAAGTTTGGAAATTTTACATTCATTATTGCTTTCAATAGATTTCATATCCCTTTATCTCTCCCTCTTCTCCTTCTGAAATTCCCATAATGTGTGTATTGTTTTGCTGGAAAAGTGCTTATAAGTTCTATAGGCTTTCTTTTCTCTGTTTCATTCCCTTTTCTCTTTTTGCTTCCATGATTGTGCAATTTTAAATGACTTCTTCTGAGTTTACTATTTTCTTTTTCCTTCTTGTTCAAGTATGTTATTGAAGCTCTCTATTGAATTTTCCAGCTCAATCATTGTATTCTTCAGCTTTAGAATTTATTTTTTGATGGTTTACATTTCTTTGTTGGAACCCTCATTTATTAATGCATTGTTTTATTAATTTTGTTTAGTTGTCTCTCTGTGAACTCTTGTATTTCACTGAACTCCTTTAAAGTATTAATCTGATTCTTCATATGACAATTCATAGATCTCAGTTTCTTTAGGATCACTTATTGGAGATATAATGGTTTCCTTTATTAGTGTCATGTTTACCAGATTCTTTCTGATCCTTGCATTGGTACCTACATATTTGAGTAAATGTTCTTCTCTTCCATACTTTACAGATTTACTTTGGCAGAAACTTTTATCATTAAGCTCATTTCGGAGTCATAGATAGTTCTTCTGGTAGCATGTTCAGGTTTGTGGGATGTGCTGTTGAGGACTCTCATTTGACAAAGCCTCTGCCTGTACTCTGAGGTCAGGGGAGTGACTGTTGGCTAGGCTCCATGTTCAAGCAGGGCTACAGACTGTGCTTCCTGTTGAGACAGGTCTGTAGAATGTGCTCCAAAGTCAGATGGGGCCACAAGCTGGACTCTCAATCACCTCTGGTCAGTTGGAGTAGTAGCCTGTGTTTTACAGCAAGGTGCTACTTCTGGTTGGACTCTGTGATTAGTTATGACTGCAAGCTGGGGACCAAAAGCAAGCAGAACTGACTGAGATCCTGGCCATTACCTGCAGAAATTTAGTCTGCTAATATCTGTATGCTTGTTGCTGTAAGCCTTCCACTCTCTGTCTATCAAATTCCTTGTGGTCCAACCCTGCTGATTCTCCAGTGATCTCCATGAAGGAAGACACAAGTGGGCTTTCTAAAAAGTGTTCCAGAACTCTGTAAAAGCTGGATGTCAATTTTGGCTCTTGCCTTCCCAGTGGAGAAACTGTAGGCCTATGGTAGCTCTCAGGTGCTGTGTTGGCCTGGGAGGAGGAGAAAATTAGTACAAGTGAAAGTGCTCTTTTGACCAATTTTGTGTGGTCATTCTCTGTCTCTATGGTCCAAGGAGTTGCTTTAACCTGACCTCCAGTGTCTGGGACGTTCACAAAGATATTTTTCTGTGTATAGTTGCCTCTTGGTCTTTTGGTGATGGGGAATGAATTCAGGAACAACTTATTCAAAAATCTTGCTGATGTCGTCCGGGAGAAATTTTAGGATCTGCTTGCATTTTCACATACAAAATTGCTGACATTTCTAAATTAAGATTACAGTAGATCTTTACATAAGTTTATGGAAAAATAACAGCTTAACAATTTCTGAATTTTTTGCTTCTCTTATTACAATTTTGTGTTGAAATATTTTTGTTTGAATCACATACAGTTGCAAAAGTAGTACAAAGATTTCCTGTGTATCTTTCACTCAGCTTTTCCTAATGATTACACAGTACATATCCACAGTGTATTATCAAAACCAGGAAAGGGATTAGCCTCGTGATTAAGTGGGTAAGTTCACACGCTCTGCTTCAGGAGTCCAGCGTTTCACCAGTTTGGATCCTGGGCACAGATTTAGCACTGCTCATCAAACCATGCTGATGTGTTGTCACACATAGCAGATCTAGAAGGACCTACAACTAGAATATACAACTGTGTATGGGAGGGCATTGGGGAAATGAACAAAAAGATAAAAAATGAAAGATTCACAAGAGATGTTAGCTAAGTGATAATCTTTAAAACAAAACAGTAAAATGATTTTGTTAGAATACTATTGACTCGTGCAGACTCATTCAAATATTGTCAGTTTTTATATACACGTGTGTGAGTGTAAGTTTTACTATGTGTAGATTTATGTAAACATCATTACAATTATGATACAAAATGTTTCATTTTCACAAAGAAATATTGGAATTTTGATAAGGAATAAATTGAATCTGTAAATTGGCTTGGGTAGTATGATCACTTTAATAATAATAATTCTTTGAATCCATGAGCATGAAATATGTTTCCATTTATTTGTGTCGTCTTCAATTACTTTCATCAATGTATTAAAATTCAGAGTAGAAATCTTTAATTTTCTTTTTAAAATTTATTCCTTGATACTTTAGTTTTTGTTGAGTTGTAAATGACAATTTTTCTTACTTTCTTTTTAGATACTTCATTATTAGTATGTAGAAACACAAAAGTTTTTTTGCATATTTATTTTGTATCTTGCAACTTTATTGAATTAGTTTATTAGTTTTTTATGAAGTCTTAGGGTATATATATATATAAATATATATGTAACATATATATATATGTTACATCATCTACAAATTGTGACAGTTTTACTTCTTTTGTATTTTGGATAATTTTATTTCTTTTTATTGCCTAATTGCTCTGGCTAGGACTTCCACCACTACATTGAATAAAGATGATGAATTAGGCATCATTGCCTTGTTCTTGATCTTTCAGGAAAAGCCTTTTTTCCCCCACTGGTGAGTATGATGTTAACTGTGAGCTTGTCACATTAGGCTTTTATTATGTTAAGATAAGTTTCCTCTATACTGACTTTGTTTAGAGTTTTTATCACAAATGGACGTTGAACTTTATCAAATGCTTTTTCTTCATCTATTGAGAGAATCATATTATTTGTATCCCTTATTTTGTCAATATGGTATATCACATTGACTGATTGGCAGATGTTGAACCATCTTTCAATTTTTTAAAATAAATCCCGCTTGATTTTTGCGTATTATCCTTTTAATGTATTGTTGAATTTGATTTCCTAGTATTTTGTTGAGGATTTTTGCAACTATGTGTATCAGAGATAATAGCCTGTATTTATCTTTTCTTGTGGCATCTTTATGTCATTTTTGTATCAGAATAATGAGTTTGCAACAGTTTCCTTCTCTTCTATTTCTTGGAGGAGTTCGAAAAGGATCAGTGTTCTTCTTTCAATGTTTGATAGAACTCACCAATGAAGCCATCTTGTTCTGGACATTTCTTTTTTGCAAGGATTTTGATTACTGATTCAATCTCCTTACTAGTAACTGATATACTCATATTTTCTATTTCTTCATGACTCAATCTTAGTAGTTGTATTTTTCTAGGAATTTATCCATTTTTTCCTACATTGTCCAATTTGTTGACATATCATTGTTCATAGTAATTTCTTATGATTATTTGTATTTCTGTGGTATCATTTTTCACACCTCTTCTTTCATTTGTGA
Organism: Equus caballus; assembly: GCF_041296265.1. Lineage (NCBI taxonomy): Eukaryota > Metazoa > Chordata > Mammalia > Perissodactyla > Equidae > Equus > Equus caballus. The sequence goes on from NC_091704.1 coordinate 9,423,609, forward strand.
TTTTATTTCTTTGAGTCATCTCTTTTTGGGTACGTCTAAGTAAAGGTTTGTCATTTTGTTTATGTTTTCATAGAAACATCTTTTAGTTTCATTAGTTCTCCCTCTTCATTTTAATCTCTGTTTCATTAATTTCTGCAATAAACTTTTTTATTTTCTTCCTTCTACTAACTTTGTGCTTCATTTGTTCTTTTTTTCTAGTTATTTGAGGTGTAGAATTAGCTTATTAGTTTGAGGCTTTTCTTGATTCTTAAGGCAGTTGTTTATTGCTATGAATTTTCCTCTTAGAACTGCTTTTGCTGCATCTCATGTGTTTTGGTATGTTATGTTTCCATTTTCATTTGTCTCAAGGTATTTTTTTATTTCTTTTTGGAGTTTTAATTGGACTGATTTGTCTAATAGTGTGTTGTTTAATCTACACATTTGTAATTTTTTCAGTTTTCTTTGTGCAATTGATTTCTGATTACATACAATTGTAGTAAAAAAAAAGATGCTTGATGTGATTGCAATCCACTTAGATTTATTAAAACTTGTTTTGTTCCCTAACATATGATCTACCCTTGAGAATATTCTGTGTGTGCTTGAGAAAAATGTGTGCTCCATTGCTTTTGGATGAAACATTCTGTGTATAGCAAAAATTAATTTTCTCATTTCTAACCACAGCACAAGACTTTCAGGAAAATGCAAGTTTCATCATCATTTTATTAATAGAAACTGTAGATATTTGCTATTTAAGCTATATATATATCATTTTTTATGTTTTCAAGCATATTGGTGCAACGACTACTATTTTTCAATTCCATATCCATTCTTCACATTTAATTATCTAACAGAATCTCTATGTATGTAGAATAGACATGTACAAAACTTGGAAAAAACCTTTATTCTTTTTTTTAAGTAAATAAATATCAACTGAGGCTCTTGAGCAGTTTTAAAAAGTCACGAGATAGCTGGTATTTATCTTTTGTCCCTCCTTACCTTTTATTTGTTTTTATGTGAAATAAAGATATGACAACTTTGACTACAGCAGCCATGTTGAATCATGAGAGAATAAACAATAAAATTGAAGACATAATTCAGTCCTGGCATCTCTGAGCCAGCAAATCTTTGTTGGCAAAAGAGTAATTTTAGAATTGTATTATATGGAACCAGAGCTAGCCACAAACTGGATAGGCATTCCTTTTCCTTAATATTGCTCTATGGCACATGGTTATCAAATTTTAAGGAAACTGTTATAAAATATATTTATTGATATATAGCTTGCTTTTATTGCTTGCATTGGTGCCATGCCTATACCAAAATTAAGGGGCAAACCGTTGAATAATCAGGTCTACTTCTTAGGAGAGACTTCATCAATCTTTCAAAAAGTCACTTTGTAAATTTGAACCTGATCAAGAGGAAATATCCTTTTGCTATTTCTCTGATATTTGATAAACATTTTTATACTTTTTCCCTTTCCTCCAAATCTCCCAGAATATTGACACACTTGATAACATTGATAAATGACCAAGGTTAATAATCATAGACAAAAGATTTTCCAGTATTGTCCTAAATTATGAGAGTCAACTGTTTGTTCAAGTAAAGATATATATTCAGAAAGGAGATACTACAGTCAAATATTAATTGTCAAATAAAAGGGGTTCAGTGGCTATTTTATGTCAAAGCTGATGATAAAAATATCTGTGTAAATTCACTATGTATGACTTGCATATGTGAAATTTCAAACAGTTGTAGAAATGTTTTCTGTTGTAAAAATGAAAGGTGTCTTGAAAAAGTATAACAAACTCTTAGTACCAACTGTAACTTATTCTTATTCATAGGTTGAAAGGTATACCCAGATGTGAAAGTTGTGTGTGTGTGGTAGGGACTTTACTCAGCTCCTGGTGCAAAAGACTTGAGATAGTAGCCACTTAAGCTTTACAAAGTTTTGTTTATCTCTCAGTTAAGAGAAATTCAAACTGAACATCCCTGTGACACAATGTTTGATGCACATTATCAATTTCTTAGTCAATCTCTCCTTCTCTGCTTTTCTAACTCTAGCATATACCTTTCATCCTACAGTTGTTTTAGGTCACCAAATGGCCACTACAACTTCTGCCATTTTTTTCCACATTCCAGACCAGTGCAGACCAGAATGGGGGCAGACAAAAGTACCCTACTCAATGTTTCCCCTTCTAAGGAGTTATGCTTAAAGCCACCATCATTTTCCCATAGTAGCACCTCTTGCATGACATTTTCTCAGAACTGGGAGACAGGATAGATAAGTTTTTACACACAATCCAAACACTTTATAGACGGAGGTGAATAAAGTGAACCTTCAAATTAATTTTACTGAAAGTACCATTTATAAGGTCACTGATACCATAAATGTTAAGTAAATGATCAGCCTGAGTCTTTGCCTTACAACTGCTTTCATTGAGATTTTCCACTCTTTGTTTCCCTTTTTCTTTAAACAATTTATGTTTCCTTTGTTTTGCTTACCTTACTCTCTCCTACATAATTGAATCTCCCTTTGCAATCTTCTTAATGAATAGTCTTCATATACTTGTTGCAACATCCTAGGTCAGTCCACAACTCTCTTCTCTATCAACACTCACTTTGTGATCTCCTCTAGCCCCATGAGTTCAGCTACCACCTATAACTGATGACTTTCAGGTTATATGACCTTGATTCTCCCCTATCTTCATTCTTATACTTAACTACTTCCTTAGTAATTTCAATTGAATGTCTCTTATTATTCTCAATCTGATCATTTTTCTCCTTTTGATTTTTCTCCAAGAGTTTATGAGAATATTTATACAGAAGTGCTTCGGAAATAGTAGAATAATTACCAAAACACCTTCCTTCTAAGCTGTAAGTTTAATATGTACCAAATTTTATTTATCTTTTCAACGCATTGAAGCATTTAACATTATTTTGTAATAATCACACTTTATTTCTAAAGATCTTAACAACTACGTTCTAGGAACAAATACAATAATATATTTAATCACAATAATATTATGGAATCTATGGAAATTAATAAAATCACTACATTAATATCTAATGACCAGGAAATAGTCAAACTTCTCTTGCTTTTTCTAAAAGTGTATTTTGTGGCTATTTTTTGTATCAAAATCCAATCAAGGTTTGTGTATTGCATTTGGATGCTATGACATTTTAGTTTCTATTAATTTACAGAATATTTCATCACTACTTTATTCAAACTGAACTCTAGATTCAACAACAGAAACTGTCACAAGGATTCTTTACTTGACCAAACCTTATTCAGGCCCTTGAACCTTCTCCTAGGCTTCTCTGTGTAATTTCCTGTGAGATCAGTTTTAGCGAGAACCCTACTAAGTCAGTTTAATCAGATCTCTGACCTTCAGTATCTGGTCAGATTCCTCATCCTTCACCCTCCGCCGGTGATGTTGACTACCTCAGGCTGTCTTCATTGACATAGAATGGGCTATATGATTTTAGAAGTATATTTTACTTTTAAAGATTACTAATATAATTCATTATATCAATGTGTAAATTCCTGCTTATGAATTTTATTAACCCTGAATTACCTGAATTAAATTATTTAAGTTTTGTGGTGATCTTTGCATTAGGCATTAGCTTTGTGGTGCTCCTTTTCCTCTATCATTGTTTTAAGACCTTTTTGAAAGTTCCCTTTCTCCCACTGCAATTATATAGCAATGCAGGACTAAGAGAGCAACATCCATTTAAATAATAACAAGAGCTATAAAACAACACCAAGAAGTCACTGTCAAAAATTAAGCACAGAGTCAGCCCTCATATTTAAAACAATTTCAGAATACACAATCTTAATAGATAATACTATAATAAAATATTGCACTTGGAGTAAAAGACTATTTGCATGTCAAGAAATAAAACACTGGGGCCCAGCCCCTTGGCTGAGTGATTAAAGTTCTGTGTGCTCCACTTCAGTGGCCTGGAGTTTGCAGGTTCAGATCCCAACTGCAGACCTTCTCCACTCATCAGCCACATGTGGAGCCATCCAACATACAAAGTAGACGAAGATTGGCACAGATGACAACTCAGGGCTAATCTTCCTGGAGCAAAAAAACAAAAAAAAAAGAAAAAAGGAGGATTGGCAACAGATGTTAGCTCAGGGAAAATCTTTCTCACAAAAATAAAGAAATATAACATTGTTTTCAAATAGTTCCTAATCAAAGGAAAATAAATAATTTTATTCATATAATGTAGAACAGATGTGATTTACATATGGAAAACTTCATCTATAAAAAATAAATAACTCAAGAGTTTGAACCCATAATAGTAAAATAAAAAAATTCTTAAATATATTTGTTATAGGGTTTTAATACTTGTTAGCAGTGAGAAAAATGGATTGTTTAGTCAGAACTTTATGGTTACATTTTATTTAATTTGATAAATATTGTGTGTTCATCCGTTCAAATTGTTCCTGAGTCACATCTTTGGTAATTTTTCAGAAAGTGTTCTATTTTTTATGCCAGATATTTAAATACAAGTAAGTATTTAACTGGTTGACATATAACTGTCTCTTCAATATTCTCCAGACCAAATCGGGTAAAACAAGATCAGTAACATTTCTTAATTCTTCTTATTAATGCATATTTCTCTCTGAGTACATGTATGTCAAATTTAAATATGTGAAAGGGCAATGGAAGTATGATTAGTAACAGAAAGATGTATTTTAAGCCTACAACTCTGCCATATATTTACTATATAACTTGCATGTTCTGAATGGAGATTTTTCTTGAGTTATAATAGATGAATAAAGGAAGTAAGTGCTTGTGTTATTTTCATATAAAAAATTTACACAGCAGATCTCATCAAGATGGCAGTGTGAGCAGACGTTGAACTCATCTCCTCCCATGAACACAACCAGGTTACAACTATTTTTGGAAAAATTACCCCGGATTGAAAACTGAAAACTGGATAAAAAGAATCCCCATAACAGGGGACAGTCCTGATGAAGGCAGAAGAGGCAGAAATTCCTTCTGGAGAGGAAAAAAGCCACTTTTGCAAGCAGCAGAGCTTCTCAGCTGGCCAGGCAAGAGCCACCCTAAGTTTCAGAGCCCTCCCTGGAGGAGAGAGGACCACAGTGGGGGGTGATACTGCTAAGAGCATCCTTCAAACTCAGCCCAACTGAGACAGGGGTCTTACTGTCTGGCTTCGCTGGCTATTAGCTGTAGCAAGGATACCTCCAGAAAAGCTGTCAGCTGAAAGACGAAAAGACTCAGGTCTTAAAGGGCGCACACACAAACTCACTCATTGCAGCAAGCTAAAATTATCAGAGAGAAGGCTTACAGTCCCTTGGTGAAACGAGACTCACCTGGTGGTCTCTGGGGAAAACTTGGTGATAGGAGGGACCTCTCCAGAGACTGAGACATTGGTGGGGACCATTGTTCTGAGCTGGTCCAGGAGTGCTGACATGGACCCCAGTGGGTGCCATTGAGGTTCATCCCTTGTCCTGTTAGCCCAGGGGTCTGCCATACCCACTAGAGCACAAATTTAATCCAGTTCAGCCAAAGCAGACAACCTGCCCTAGGGACCAGCCCCACCTAACAAACACCTAATGAGTGAGTTGTGCATGGGCCCTTTAAGACCCAGGTCTTTTCATCTATTTTTCAGCCTGCATTGACTGGGTGCCCTGATCCTCTACCAATAGGCAAGGGTGTCTGCCACTATGGGGCAGGGCCTGTGTGAGGACCAGGTGAACTGTGTGGGGCACTGGTGGAGAGGTGGGGGCCTCTGCAGTGCAGCATCAGGGTTTGCTCCAGAGGGTTGAGAAGTGTGCATGGACCAGGACTGTGTTGATGGTGTATGTGGTCCTGAGGGGTTGAGGTTTATCAGCAGTAGAAGACCTGAGCTTCACAAATAGCCATAAAAAGGATCAGCCCCACCTTCCAAAGCCTGACACAATTGTCTTCCACCATGCCAAGGGCTAGCCCCACTCAGCTGCACTCCTAAGAGAACTGACAACAGCCTTGTTGGCCTGAGGCCTATCACAACTGTAAGCCCCTGAGCCTAGCAACCAGATACAATGGGTACCAACTCAATTAAGAGGAAAACTGCAATAGGAATGTGCTGATAGACTTTGTAGCCAACAGTGCTGAGGCTCCCCAAAGCAATTTACAAACAGCTTTCCAGGGAAGGAAAGATTCGACTCAGTGTGTACCTGCAGAGGGAGCACCCCTGCCACAGCAGAAAGACACAAGTAGCCCACTAAGGGGTCACTCCTTGTTCTTATGGACAGGCGAGGAAAACAAAGCACAATGCTGGGCATCATAAGGCACCTCATACATAAGGCCACTCATACAAGATCAGGAGACATAGCCGATTCACCTAATACATAGAAATAAGCACAGATAAAGAGGCATAATGAGGACACAAAGGAATACTTGCCAAGTAAGGCAACAGTACAAAACCCCAGAAAATAGGACTAAATGAAACAGAAACAAGTAACCTACTAGACAAACAGTTCAAATAAAATATCCTGAGGATGTTCACAGATATGGGGAGAAGACTGGATGAACACAGTAAGCTCATCAGCAAAGAACTGGAAGATATTAAAAAATCAGAAATGAAGAATACAATGATGGAAATGAGAAATTCACTAGAGGGACTCAATAGCAGTGTAGAGGAAGCAGAAGAACTGATCAGTGAGTTAGGTGAAAGAGTAGAAGAAATCACCCAAGCAGAACTTAAAGGAGAAAGAATTAGACAGAATGAGAACAGTCTAAGGGAACTCTGGGACAATCTCAAGCGTGCTAACATTCAGATTATAGGTGTCCCAGAAGGAGAAGAGAGAGACAAAGGGGCAGAAAATTTATCTGTAGAAATAACTGATGAAAATTTTCCTAACCTGAGGAAGGAAAGAGACATCCAAGTTCAGAAACTACAGAGAGCTCCAAAAAAGATAAACTCAAAAAGGCCCACACCAAGACATATTATAATTTAAATGCCAAAAATTAAAGACGCAGAGAGAATCCTAAAAGCAGCAAGAGAAAGGCCACAAGTGACATATGATAGGAAGCCCATCAGTCTATCAGCAGACTTCTCTGTCGAAACCCTACAGGCACAAAGAAGAGATTGGCACGATGTATTTAAAGCATTAAAAGGAAAAATCCTACAGCCAAGAATACTCTATCCATCAAGGTTGTCATTCAGAATGGAAGGAGAGATAAAGCGCTTCCCAAACAAGCAAAAATTAAAGGAGTTTATCATCAAGAAGACAGTTCTGTAAGAAATGCTGAAGGGGCTTTTTTATGTGGGAAAGCAAAGACCACAAATAGAGATTTTAAAAATTATCAAAAAAGATAAAACAACAACAACAAAAACAAACCAGGAAATAAAATCACTTTTAAGGTAAAAATATAGTAAAGGTAGCAGATCAACTGCCTGTGAAGATAATATGAAGGTTAAAAGACAAATGTACTAAAATCACCTACATCAATGATAAGAGGGTAATGGATAGACACACTAAACAAGATACTATATATGATTCAAAAAACATATAATGTTGGAGGACAGCAGTGAAAAAGTAGAGCTTTTAGAAAGAGGTCAAGCTAAAGAGTCTACCAAATCAATATAGACGGTTATATGCATAAATATTAAATAGGATCCTCATAGTAATCACAATTCTGAAAAATATAATAAGCAAGCAAAAAAGTAAGACAAAAGAAATCAAACAAATTACTAACGATAGCCATCAAACCACAAGGGAAGTGAGCAAGCAAAAATGAAAGGAACAGAGAGGAACTACTAAAACACCCAGGAAAAAAGTGACAAAATGGCAAAAAATACATATGTATCAATAGCTACTTTAAATGTCAATGGACTAAACGCTCCAATCAGATGCAATAGGGTTACCAATTGGATAAAAAAAAACAAGACCCATGTACATGCTGTGTATAAGAGACACACTTCAGACCTACGGACACTCACAAACTGAAAGTGAAAGCATGGAATATGATATTCTGTGCAAATGGCAAAGAAAGGAAAGTAGGAGTAGCAATACATGTATCAGACAAAATAGACTTTAAAATGAAAATTATAACAAGAGTCAAAGGCGGGCACTACATAATGATAAAGGGAAGAATCCAACAAGAACATATATCACTTGCAAATATCTATGCACACAACATAGGAGCACTTAAATATATAAAGCAATTATTAACAGACATAAAAGGAGAAATCTATAGTAACACAATAATGGTAGGGGTCTTTTAGACTCCACTAACAACAATGATCACCCAAACAGAAGATCAATAAGGAAACACTGGCCTTAAACAACACATTAGACCAGGTGGACTTAGCAGATATATACAGAACATTCCATCCCAAATCGACAGAATACACATTCGTTTCAAATGCCCATGGAACATTCTCCAGGATTGAGCACTTATTAGGCCACAAAACAAGTCTCAATAAATTTAAGAAGATCGAAATAAAACCATGCATCTTTTATGACCAAAAAGGTATGAAACTGGAAATTAACTACAGAAAGAAAACCAGAAAAGCCACAAGAATGTGGAGATTAAACAAAATGCTACTGAAAAATGATTGGGTCAATGAAGAAATAGAAAAATTCCTGGAGACAAATTAAAATGAAAACAAGACATGCCAAAATCTGTGAGATACAGCAAAAGCTGTTCTAAGAGGGAAGATTATAGAAATTCAGGCCTAGCCCAACAAGCAAGAAAAATCTCAAATAGAGAATCTAAAAGTGCATCTAAAGATACTGGAGAAAGAACAATAAACAAAGCCCAAAATCAGCAGAAGGAAGGAAATAATAAAAATCAGACCAGAAATATACAAAATAGAGACTAAAAAACCAATAGAAAAGATTAATGAAACCAAGAGCTGGTTCTTTCAACAGATAAAGAAAATTGACAAAACCTTAGCTAGACTCACCAAGAAAAAAAGAGAGAAGGCTTAAATAAATAAAATCAGGTATGAAAGAGGAGAGATTACAACGGACATCTCAGAAATACAAAAGATAATAAGAGAATAGTATGAAAAGCTATACACCAACAAATTAGATAATCTAGAAGAAATTGATAAATTCTTAGAATTATACATCCTTTCAAAACTGGACTAAGAAGAAGTAGAAAATTTGAATAGACTGATCACCAGTAAGGAGATCAAAACAGCAATCAAAAACCTCCCCCAAAATAAAAGTCCAGGACCAGATGGCTTCCCTGGTGAATTCTACCAAACATTCAAACAAGACTTAATACCTATCCTTCTCAAATATTTCCAAAAAATTGAAGAGGAGGGGAGGCATTCTAATTCATTCTATGAAGCCAGCATTATCCTGATACCAAAACCAGACAAGGACAACACAAAAAAAGAAAATTACAGGCCATTATCACTGAGGACCATCAATGTGAAAATCCTCAACAAAGTGCTAGCAAATTGAATACAGCAATACATTAAAAAGATCATACATCATGATAAAGTGGGTTTCATTCCAGGGATGCAGGGATGTTTCAACATCCAAAAACCTATCAACGTGATACAACACATTAACAAAATGAAGAATAAAAATTACATGATCCTCTCAATAGATGCAGAGAAAGCATTTGACAAGATACACCATCAATTTATTATAAAAACTCTAAAGAAAATGGGTATAGAAGGAAAATACCTCAACACGATAAAGGCCATATATGACAAACCCACAGCAAATATCATTCTCAATGGAGAAAAACTGAAAGCTATCACTGTATGAATAGGAACCAGACAAGGATGCCCACTGTCACCACTCCTATTTAACATAGTATTGGAAGTCCTAGCCACAGAAATTAGGCAAGAAAAAGACATAAAAGGGATCCACATTGGAAAAGAAGAAGGGAAACTGTCACTCTTTTCAGAGGATGTGATTTTCTATCTACAAAACCCTAAAGATTCCACTAAGAAACATTTAGAAACAATAAATGAATTCATTCAAGTCGTGTGATGCCAAATCAATGTAAAACAATCACTTGTGTTTCTATACACTAACAACGAAGTAGCAGAAATAGAAAATATGAATACAATCCCATTTACAATTTCAAGAAAAAGAATAAAATACCTAGGAATAAACTTGACCAAAGACGTGAACGATCTGTACACCAAAAACTATAAAACGTTGTTGAAAGAAATCAAAGAAGACACAAAGAAATGAAAGATATTCCATGCTCTTGGATTGGAAGAATTAACCTCGTTAAAATGTCCATACTTCCTAAAGCAATCTAATAGATTCAACCCAATCCCTATCAAAGTTCCAACAACACTTTTCACAGAAATAGAACAAAGGATCCTAGACTTTATATGGAACAACAAAAGACCCCGAATAGCCAAAGTATTTCTGAGAAAAAAGAACAAAGCTGGAGACATCACACTCCCTGATTTCAAAATATAGTACAAAGCCATAGTAACCAAAACAGCATTGTACTGGCTAAAAAACAGACACACAGATCAATGGAACAGAATTAAGAACCAAGAAGTGAACTCTCACATTTATGCACAGCTAAGATTCAACAAGGGAGCCAAGAACGTATCATGGAAAAAAGACTGTCTCTTCCATAAATGGTGTTGGGAAAACTGGACAGCCACATGCAAAAGAATGAAAGCAGACCCTTCCCTTACACCATGCACAAAAATAAACTCAAAATTGGTTAGACTTGAATGTAAGACGCCAAACCATGAAACGTCTAGAAGAAATCATAGGCGGTACGCTCTTTGACATCGGTCTGAGCAGCATATTTTCAAGTCCCATGTCTGACCAGGCAAGGAAAACAAAAGGAAAAATGAACAAATGGGGCTACATCAAACTAAAAAGCTTCTGCACAGCAAAGGAAATCATCAACAAAATGAAAAATCAACCTACCAATTTCAACAAGATATTTGCAAACCATGTATCAGATAAGGGCTTAATATCCAAAATCTACAAACAACTCATACAGCTAAAAAACATACAACAATCCAATTAAAAAGTGGGCAAAAGGTCTGAACAAAGATTTCTTCAAAAAAGATATACAGATGGCCAACAAGCATATGAAAAGATGCTCAACATCATTAACAATCAGGGAAATGCAAATCAAAACTACAATGTGGTATCAACTCACTCTGGTCAGAATGGCTATAAGCAACAAGACAGGAAACCACAAATGTTGGAGAGGATGTGGAGAGAAGGGAACACTTTTTCATTGCTGTTGGGAGTGCAAACTGGTGTAGCCACTATGGAAAGCAGTATGGAGTATCCTCAGAAAATTAAGAATAGATCCATCATACAATCCAGGTATCCCACTGCTGGGTATTTATTCAAAGAACTTGAAAACACAAAGGCACAAAATACTTGCACCCCTATGTTCATTGCAGCACTATACACCATAGCCAAGAGTTGGAAGCAACCTAGGTGCCCATCAAGGGACGAATGGATAAAGAAGATGTGGTATTTATACACGTTGGACTACTACTCAGCCATAAGAAATTATGAAATCTGGCCACTTGTGGCAACATAGATGGACCTTGAGGGTATTATGCTGAGTGAAATAAGTCAGAGGGAGAAAGTCAGATACTATATGATCTGACTCATAAGTAGAAGACAAAAACAAAGACAAATGAACACATAGCTTTGGAGATTGGATTGGTGGTTACCATAGGAGAAGTGGGGAGGGGGGAAAAAGGGTGCTTAGGCTCACATGTGAAGGGATGGACTATAATTAGTTTTTGGTGGTGAACATGATGTAATCTGCACAGAATTTGAAATATATCATGATGTACATCTGAAAATAAATAAAGTAATTAATTAAAAATTTTGTACAGTAAAATTCCCCAAATATTAAAGACACTTTTCACTAATTTTTAAAAATGAATATACTCAGATAACCAACAATCTAATAAAATATATACTATATGTGCCACTCCAGAAAGATCTCTTTTGCACCATTCCAAATAATTCAGCTACTCTCACACATAAAATATATTGTTCTTATTTTAATAATCATAAATGAGTTTGCTTGATCTTGAACTATGCCATTGTGTATGTTTGTGTGTGTGTTTGTATATATATATATATGCATTATATATACTTATGAAATACACACATGCAGTTTGTAGATTTTTATGTTTCTCTCTTTTTCTACATATAATTTTGGAGACATATTATTATACGTCTGTTTTGAAAAATGTTCTTATTTTACATTATTAAATTCCTAGCAATGTAAATCCTGGCTAATATAGCAGATGACACCACTATCAGCTTCCCAGCATGATAGTTGAATATTTCACCTCTCTATGAACAATGTGTGAGATTCCTCTTGCTCCAAATTCTCACTAGTATTTGATATTCTAAATATTTTAAATTTTAACCCTTCTAGAAATATATAGCTCTATATCATTTTTTTACTTTTCATTTCCCTAAAGAATGATGAACTTGACCATGTTCTTAGGTGGTCATTCATATATCTTCTTTCATGCTGATTATCTTTAAGTCTTTTGATAATTTTTTGCTGGTATTTATATTATTGAGTTGTACTATATATTAATGTATTCTGTTCCAAGGCCTTTCATCAAAAATATGTTTTATAGATATTTCCTCCTGCTCTGTGGCTAGGCTGTTTGTTTTCTCAGTGGTGCACCTAGCTCAGCAGGGGGTTTAATTTGAAAAAATCCAATTTATCATTTTTTATGTTGTTATCAGTATCTATGTGTGTGCTCTGTAAGAAATTGTTTACTTTGAGTATGCAAAAAAATCATTTATATCACAACATTATGCCTTTAATGTTTATATCGGTTGATAGATCGAGAGAATTATAAGGTTGAAATATATCATCTTTCAATCAACAAGCATGTTATGCATATAAGTATCATTTTTAAAAAATATTTCTAAACAATATTTTGCAGCTTTGAGTAAAAACACCTTGATAACTTTTCTTATATATTCATACCTCACAGATATTACATGTTTGATTCCAGACCACTGCAAAATGAGCAAAAATCACAATGAGGTAAATCACATGAGTTTTGCTGCTCCCCAGTGCATATAAAAGTTATTTTTATATCGTAATGTAGACTATTAAGTGTGTAATAACATTGTCTAAAAATGTACAAAATATAATTATAAATACTTTATATCTAAAAATTTTTAACCATTATCTAGGCATTCAGCAAGTTTTCATCTCTTTTCTGGCAAATGTTCTTGCTTTGATGTTGATTACTGCTAACCTGTCAAGGCAGTGGTTGCTAGAGTTTGGGTTGGAGGTGGCAATTTCTTAAAATAAGACAATAATAAACCCTGCTGCATTGATTGACTCTTCCTTTCATAAGTAATTTCTCTGCAGAATGTGATGCACTTTAATAGCTTTTTACCCACAGTAGGATGTCTTTTGAAATTGGAATTCATCCTCTCAATCCCTGCTGCTGTTTTATCAACTAGGTTTATGTAATATTCTAAATCCTATGTCATCATTTCAGCAATTTTCACAGCACCTCTTCATCAGGAGTAGATTCCATCTGAAGAAGCAACTTCCTCATGTGTTAAAGTTTTATCATGAGATTGCAGCAATTCAGTCACATCTACCCACTCTAATTCTAATTATAGTTCTCTTGCTATTTCCACCACATCTGTAGTTATTTCCTCCACTGAAGTCTTGAACCGATCTGAGTCATCTATGAGGGTTAAGATTAACTTCTTCCAAACTTTTGTTAATGTTGATATTTTTACCACCTCCAATGAATCACAAATGTTCTTAATGACATCTAGACTAGTGAATCATTTCCAGAAGCTTTTCAATTTACTTCCTCCAGATCCATCAGAGGAATCAATATACATGGCATCTTTAACGTTAAAAAAAGTATTTCTTAAATAATAACCTTAGTAGTCAAAATTATTCTTTCATCCATGGACTACATAATGGCTGTTGTATTAGCAGGCATGAAAACAACATTAATCTCATTGTACATCTCCATAAGAGCTCTTGGGTGATTAAGTGCACTGACAATTAGCAGTAATATTTTGAAATAAATCTTTATTTCTGAGCAGTAGTTCTAAATAGTGGGCTTAAAATGTTCAGTAACCATGTTGTAAACCAATGTAAGGTATCCACGCTTAGTTGTTCCATTTATAGAGCACAGTAAAAGTAGACTTAGCATAATTATTAAGGGCCCTTGTATTTTTGGAATGGTAAATGAACATTGGCTTCAACTTACAATCACCAGCTTCATTAATCCGTAACAATAGAGTTAGCCTGAACTTTGAAGCTTTGAAGCCAGGCATTTACTTCTCCTCTCTAGTTGTGAAAGTTCTATATTGCATCTTCCTCCATATAAGACTGTTTTATCTACATGGAAAATCAGCTTGGTGTAGACCACTTCATTAATTCTCTGAGCTGGATCTCTAGATAACTTGCTGCAGCTTCTACATCAGCCTTTCCCCTTACACTGCTCTTATGTTATGGAGATGACTTTTCACTTAAAGCTCATTAACTAACCTGGGCTAGCTTCCAAGTTTTCAGGTGCAGCTCCTCATCTCTCTCAGTCTTCATAGAATTGAGGAGAGTTACAGCTTTGCACTGGATTCAGCTTTGGATTAAGGAAATGGTGTGGCTGCTTTGATCTTCTATGCAGACCACTGAAACTTTCTCCACAATCCAAGTAATAATCTTTCATTTGCCTAGCATCTGTGTGCTTACTGGAGTAGCACCTTTAATTTTTTCAAGAACTTTTTCTTTGTATTCACAACTTGGTTAACTGGTGCAAGGATCCTAGCTTTAGGCCCATCTCAGCTTTTGAAATGCCTTATTCACTAAACTTAATCATTTCTAACTTTTGACTTACAGCGAGAGATGTGTGACTTTCTGTTAACTTGAACACTCAGAAGGCACTGTAGTGTTATTAATTGTTCTAATTTTAATATTGTTGTGTCTCAGGAAATATAGAGGTCTAAGTGGGAGAGATGAGGAAATGATTGGCAGTGAAGCAGTCAGAACAATCATGACACTTATGAATTAAGTTCACCATCTTATATGAATATGGTTCATGAGACAAGAAAAAATTCCAATAGTAACACCAAAGATCACTGACCACAGATCACCATGACAAGTATAATAATAATAGGAAAATGTTTGACATATTGTGGAAATTATCCAAGTGTGACACAGAGACACAAATTTTGCAAATACCATTGGAAAAATGCTTCCAAGAAACTTACTTGATGCTAGGTTGCCACAAACCTTTAATTTGTAAAAAAAATTTGCAATATATGAAAAATACAATAAAGTAGAATAAAACAAATCATGCCTGTATTTATTTTTGCTTTTTAAATATTTTTATATCATCAAAAATTTTATTCAAAATATTTAATTCATTTTATATAGAAATTTAATGTATTTTAATACTGACTCTGTATTAGATCACTTTGCTATATTCATTTATTTATGTCAGTTTTTTTAAGAAAATTAACTTGCATACTTAACCAAAGAACACATGTAAAGAAAGAAATCACAATGGAAATTGTCAAACAAATATTAATAATAATAAAAACTAATGACATGTAACTAGTCAAGACATGCTATAACAGCAATAAGAAATCAAGATTCAGAAGATTTAAGTGGTGAACCTAATCAAATATTTAAGGAAAAAATATACAATGAAATATATCTCAGCCATAAAAAATGACAGAATCATGCCATTTGCCACAACATGGATGGACCTTGAGGATATTGTGCTAACTGAAATGTCAGACAGAGAAAGATAAATGCCATATGATTTCACTCATATGTGGAAGGTAAACATATAGATAAGGAGAACAGATTGGTAGTTACCAGAGAGGAAGGAAGTTGGGGGAGTACAAAAGGGATAAAGAGGGACAAATATATGGTGACAGATAAAAGGGCACATATATATGGAAATGGCTTTCGGTGGTGAATACCAAAACTGCCCAGGATACATTTGAAAATCACCTGTTATAAATTGAAACAAGAAAATAGCAACTTGAAAATCACAATCAACAGATATGTACACTCAGATAATACAGATGTTAGATTCATTTGACGTGCACTTTAAAACAGCTATTATAAAGTTAATTCAATGAGCAATTGAAAACGCAGTTGAAATAAAACATATAAGGTAGCAACAAATAAATAAAAATTCTCAGTAAAAGAAAACCTAGAACATACAAATTAGAATCAAAAGGAAATTATAGACCTCAAAAATACAACACCAAAATTAAGAAATAAAGCCTTTTGGAAGGGTTAATTAGTAAAACGGAAAAGATAAAGGGAAGAATCAGTGAATATGAAGATAGAATAATAGAGATTCCTCTACCTGAAAAAGAATAAAATATACTTAAAACACATGAATACAGACCCTAGGACCTATAGAACTATAATTAAATAACTAGTATTCATGTTGTCATATCCCTGCCAAAAAGAGTATAAATAGGGAGGCTGAAAATGTAAAAAAGTAATCAAAGAAATAATGGCTGAGAATTTCTCAAATTTGGCAAAAAACATAAAATTAAAGATTTAATAACCTGAAAAATCACCAAACAGGAAAACCCAAGAGAAATCCAGATTACAACACATCATTATCAAACTTTGAAAAGTGAAGACAAAAAAAATTAAAATAAGCAAAAAATGACTCTACATAGAGAGAGAAAAAATTCTCAGTGAGTTTCTTATCAGAAACCATTAAAACCAAAAGGAAGTGAAACAACACTCTTCAAGGGTAAAAAGAAGAAAAACTATATATGTAGAATTTTACATCCAAGGAACATATTCTTAAGTAATAAAGGGAGAAACAGACATATTTGAATTAGGAGAAAATGTAGCAACAGCCAACCTACCTAAACAAATAACTATATGAAGTCTTAAAACAGAAAGGAAATGACAACAGGAGGAATGTTAAAGTATCAAGGAGAAAGACAAAAGCAAAATACACGACATTTTCCTTCTCCTCATTTCTGTAAATTATATTTAACAGTTCAAAAGAAATTATAACATTATCTGATGCTGTGCTCTATGTATTAAAGGATGTGATTAAGAAAATTATGTATAAACCAGAATGGGTAAAGAGACTTAAAGGGAGATAAGGTTCTATATTTTGCTCAAACTTAGACATGTCAACACCAGTAGAATATGATAATTTATGTTTATATTATATAATGCCTAAAGAAATCACTAAAACAAATTATAATGCAAGACACACTGAAAGAACTGATAATCAAAATGGAATTAAAAAATAATTTCAATTAACCCATAGGAGACCAGCAGAAAAACATAGGCAAGAAACACCAAACAAAAATGAAAGACATGTCTTAACTTATCCATAACCACACTAAAGATAATAGTCTAAACACACCAATTAAATCACAAAGTCTGGCAGAATGGATTATAAAAAGGCATTTAACTATATATTTCTACAATAAACTCAGTTAAAACATGATGAAATACAAGGATTGAAAGTATAATTATGGAAAATTATATGCAATGGAAATATTAATCAAAAGAAATTGAGTGGATATATCAATAGCAAAGTAGACGTTAGAGCAAAACAATTTACCATGGAGAGAGAAGAAAGTTACATACTATTAAAAGGGTCGATTCACCAGGAAAACATCATAGTCTTTAATGTGTGTGGACTAAACAACAGAGCTGCAAAATATGTGAGGCAAAACCTGCTGAAAATGAATGGAGAAATAAAGAATTATAGTTGTGACATCAAAATTCATCTCTCAACAATGGATAAGACAACTACACAGAAAATCACCAAAGGTGTAGAAAAACTCAACAAAAGCCTTATTACGGGTAGAATTGCATCCTTCCCCTCCCTGACTCCCCCCAAAAAAGATGTTGAATTCCTAACCTCCAGTTATTTTGAAAGTGAACTTATTGGGAATTAAGATCTTTGTGGATGATCAAGTTTAGTTAGGTTCATTATGGTGTGTCCTAAAACCAATATGACTGTGTCTTAATAAAAAGGGAAAATTTGAACACAAAGATAGGTATACACAGGGAAGATGCCATATGGAGATGAAGACAGAAATCAAGGTACGGCATGTATATGTCAAAGAAAGACAAAGATTGCCAGCAAACCACTAAACACTAAAGGTATATATCAGAGAAAAATGTATCGAATAAATAAACTAGAAAAAGAAAATCAAAATAAATTTAAACAAATCAGAAGGAAAGAATAAAAGTCAAAGCAGAAATCAATGAAACTGGAAACAAACTAAAGACAAAAATCAATGAAACAAAAAAGCTGATATTTTTAAAAGATAAAATGAATAAGCCTCTATAAAGATTGCCAAAAAGTAAAACAATACAAATATCAGAAATGAAACAGAGATATCACTGCATACCACTCAGGCATCAAAAGGATGATAAAGGCATACCACAATAAACTGAAAATTTATATTAGACAACTTAGATAAAAGTGATGAATTCTTCAAAAACTTCAAACTACCATAGCCTTTCTTACATAAACAATACAAATAGCTCTGTAACAATTAGAAAACTGAAACCATAATTAAGTCTCCTTTTTCCCCAAATACTTCAGGCCTAGAAGATTTAGCTGAAAGGGTCAAACAAATGTTTAAAGAAAATTAACAATTCTACATAAACTCTACCAGCAAAAAAAGAAATGATAATACTGCCCAATTCATTTTGTCTGACCAATATTACCCCAATACATAAACCAGACAGTAAAAAAAAAAAAAAGAAAAGGGGCTGGCACGGTGACATGGTGGTTAAATTCACATTTTCTATTTCAGCGGCCCGGGGTTGGTGGGTTTGGGTCCTGGGCTTGTTATCAATATATTAGCAAATAGAATAAAGTGATATGTATAAATAATTGTATGTCATGACCATCATTTAAGAGTGCTGAAATGCTTCATATTTGTAAGTCAAACAATGTTATTCAGCATTTCAAAGGCTAAAATAAAAAATTACCTGCTCATTTCAATTGAGGCATAAAAACTCCTTTTACAAAATTTAACATAAAAAAGCTTTGGAGTTTGTTTTCATAACTCTTATTCAACACAGTTCTGGAGTTTTAGCCAGTACAAAAAGAAAAATATATACTTCTATATGGGAAAAGATGATATGACACTTTCTATTTTCAAATAACATAACGGTCTCTATAAAAAAAATCCTAAGGTTCTACAAAAACACTGCTATCAATCAGTGAATTCAGGGAGGTCACCTAGCTCAACATATAAAAATCAATCGTAGATTTATATAGTAGAAATGAACACATGATCCCTAAAATAAAATTTGAGTGCCATTTTTATTTGCTAAAAAATGTATGTAAACTCTAACAAACTTGTATAGGATGTGTATGCTGAAAACTACAAAATAATCATGAAAGAATTCAAAGAACACCTAATTAAATGGAGATACAAATATGTGCATAGGGTGTAAGACTCAATTTAGAGAAAATATCAATTCTCCTCAAAATGTTATGCAAGTAATGATATTCCTATCAAAATCATAGCAAGACTTCTTCTAGATATAAGCAAGATTATTTTAAAATTTATTTACATAAAAAGCAAAGAAATTAGAATAGCTGAAATAAGTTTGTAAAAGAAAAATAAAGTGGATGGAATCATTGTATCTGATATCAAGGCCTACTATATAGATACAGTAATTCAACATCATGGTTTGGTGTAGGGATCAACACATAGGTAAATAGAAGAGAATAGAGAACCTAGAAATATATCTCATATGAACAGCAACCTGATTTTTGGCAAAAATACAGTAGAGGAGTCTTTTTCAATCAAACGAAACTCACTACTTGGATATTAGTGAGAAAAAATGAAATTAGACTTACATACCGACCTTAATAGAAAAATTAACACAAAATAGATTATAGATTTACATGTGAAACTTAAAATTATGAAAGATCCAGAGGAAAACATATAGTGAGGAGTTCTTAGATATAAAACCTGCCACATGATTCATAAAAGAGAATAAGGAATTAAAACCTGCCACATGATTCATAAAAGAAAATAAGGAATTAATTGACTTTTACACAAAGATCCATAACAAAATTTCTTGTTATGGTCAAATCCTGGAAACGAGCCAAATATCTATCACCAACTATATAAACAAAGTGAGGTGTACCTATAAAATAAAATAATGCTCTGCCATAAAAAAAAATGTATTGAGAGACTCAATAATATGTATCAGTGAAAGAGAGCAAAAAATAAAGACACAGAAATTAGAAGGGGAAAAGCAATTGGTTATGAATGGAATTTATAGTTATGTAAATTGAAAAATCTATGTGATTTTAATTAAATTTCAAGATTGAAGGTTAATATTCAGGTTATATATATAAAAGTTAAGAAATTTTCTCTACATAATAGCAGCATAAATTGGAAAATTTAATTTTAAATATTCTATTTATAATTGGATGACAAAATTTAAAACATTTACAAATAATTCTTTCTTTTTGCTGAGGAAGATTCACCCTGTGAGAATTTCCTCTTTTTGTTTTCCTTGAGGAAGATTAGTTCTGATCTAACGTCCATGCCAATGCTCCTCCATTTTGCATATGGGACACTACCACAGCACGGCAGGTGAGTGAAACAGGTCCATGCATGGGATGTGGACCCATGAGCCCAGGCCGCTGAAGCACAGCATCTGGACCTTTAACCACTTGGCCACAGGGGTAGGCCCCAAGGAGTAATTTTTTTAAAGTTGTTTTTGATCACTATACTGAAATTTACAAAAAAATGCTGACAGAAATGTAAGAACTTTGTCAATAAATAAAATTTTAATTTAAGCAGAGTTAATTTATATATTAATACAATTACAATCTTAATCTCACTGTGTTGCTTTTAATAGAAATTTATGAAGTTACTTCTACATTTATTTCATATAAATATAGCAACTTCAATACAGAAATTAGATTTTTCAACAAATGATGAAGGAACAACAGGATATCTGCAAGAAAATTTGGACCTCTAACTAAGAATATACACAAAACTTAATTTGAAAAGGATTTTGAAGCTAAATCCAAAAGTTAAACTATAAATCTCACCTGGAATAAGAATATATTGCATAAAAAGGAAACAGAAAACAAAATGATAAAAGAAAAAGTTGATGTATTTAACTTTATTGGTATTTTTAAAAATGATAACCATCCAAAATAATGATGAAAATATAGGCCATAACCTGGAAGAAAAATTTTTCAATGCAAATATCTGAAAAAGCACATTTTTTGAAAAGATAGAAATAAACTAATAAACTTTAACAGAAAGACAAATTCTTATATAAAAAATGAGTGAATGTCTTAAAAAGTCACCTGAAAATGAAATGAAGATATATGGATGATGAGAAACAATGAAAAACATATTTAACACCATTAGTGATAAGGGAACTATAAATTGAAAGTAAGCCGAGATACCACTCCACATCAACTATAAAATCTAATACTAAAACACCATCAAAATTCTCAAAATGAAAGCCAGAATGCTCATTTTTTTTTTAGGTAGGTAAAATATTTAACCACTTTGAAAAATATTTTTGCAATCTTGTATAAAATTAAATATACTCCTCTTCTTTGAAGGAGCAATACTAGTCCTAGATATCCAAGAGAAAGAAAATAAGAACATGTCCACAAACTAATTACAATAAATTTTCATTACAATAAAAATGAATGAAAATGCCCATCAACATGAAAATGGATTAACCAATGAATTTATATTCATATGATAAGACATTGCTCACAAATTGAGAGAAACAATTTTGGATTTACACAACAAAATTTCCTTGTTCCCCTTCCCAGTCAATTTCCTCCCTATATGTGACCATCACTTCTTAGTATTTCTATCACCAATAATTGATTTTCTGGAGAAATAATAAGAAATGAAACATCAAATACAAGGAGATCAGTTTGAAAGGTATTGGAATAGCTAAAAGAGGAAATGAAGATCCCAACTAGGCACTCCTTATACTTTCTAAAATAGGAGACTGGATGGAGTACATATCATCAAGTGTTGACTAATGACTGAATAGCTTTGATACAGAAAAGGTAGGTTCCCCCAAGATTTCTGTATAAAAGGTCACACAAGAATCCTGATGTTATCTAATATTTCCTGTTAGAACAAAATGTTCTTTTGAGTTGAATATTTAAGAACCATTTGTCCTATCTTTTTCTTTATTTATAAAGAAAAGATATGTTTCATGTGGCTATGGGAGGTGAAAGCAAAAAGCTTATTTCCAGTCAAGAGATATGCTCTATGAGATATATATATGTAATATATATGCGTGTCACACATATATATACATGTGATGTATATATTTAGTTAGATATATATTTAAATATATATTTATATATAAATCTTCTTATATACATTTATATATAAAATATATTTATATATAATATATATGTTATATAAATATCTATAGATACACATGTATATATTATAGACAAACATGTAAAAGATCTTTGAAACAGAATTTTGAATTTTTGAGAAAACTCCAGAGGCCAGTGTGGCAAGAGAGGAACATGCAGAAAAAGAAGTGTCTCCAGATGTAGATGGAAAGGAAGCTGGGATCCCGGCCATTTGCAGTGTGCTGGCTACGGTAACAACGTTGGATTTTTCCCCAAATAATAGAGAGGCAGTGGAGACTAGATAGCAAGAAACTATGAAATATACATTATAAGGAGAGTTCACCAACATTTTTATTTTTCTCCCATAAGACTAGGATTTTAACAAACTGCATATTAGTAAGTCAGTCTGTGAAATGTTTTTACTAGATTTGTTTCTACTTATCCTTTATAAGGCAGAGATATATGTTTCTTTGTTGCTAGATTTTACAGTAGAAACAAAATCTTTATCTATGTGTGCTATTTTCCTATGATTTTATAAAATACGGTCAAAATTGTTCTGTGAATTCAGTGTTATTATTAAGAATGAACATTTCTTTTCCAGAGTGTCATATAATTGGAATCAGAGAGAATCTTGGATTCTTTCACTTAGTGATATAGATTTAAGTTATCTTCAGATTTGTTCATCGCTAGATAACTCATTTCTTTTTATCAGTGAGTATTTTTTTTAAGATTGGCACATTACCTCACATCAGATGTCAATCATTTTTTTCTTCTTTTTTCTTCTCCCCAATGCCCCTCAGTGCCGAGCTGTTATTCTAGTTGTGAGTGCCTCTGGGTGTGCTATGTGGGATGCTGCGTCAGCATAGCCTGATGAGTGGTGCCCAGTCCACGCCCAGGAACTGAACTAGCAAAACCCTGGACCACTAAAGCAGAGTGCATGAACTTCACCTCTCGACCACGGGGCCAATTAATATTCCATTGTATCAATTTGGCACAGTTTATTTATCCATTCATTTCTTGAAAGACCTCTTGGCTTCTTCCAAGTTTTGGAAAATATTTTTAAAAATGCTATAAACCTTTATGTGCAGGTTTTTGTGTATGCATGAGTCTTCAGTTCTGTGTAAATAGTAGGAAATGTGACTGACAGGTTATATGGTAAGACTATGTTTAGTTTTGTAAGAACATGACAAATTGTCTTCCAAAGTGGCTGTATTATTTTGAATTTGAACTATCAATGATTAAGAGTTCCTGTTACTCCAAATTCTTGTCAGGATTTGTTGAATTTTGATTTCTAGCCATTCTAACAGGTGTCTAGTGATGCCACTCTGTTATTTTAATTTGCAATTCTCTAATAACATACAATGTTGAATATCTTTTCTTATGCTTACTTGCCAACTGTCTGTCTTCTTTGGTGAGGTATTTGCTCAGATAATCTACCCATTTTTAACTGTTTTATTGTTTTCCTATTGTTGAGTTTGAAAAGATCTTCATATATTTTGGATAGCAGTCCTATATCAGATATGTGCTTTGCAAAAGTTTTCTCCCATTCTGTTATTTATATCTCTATTATCTTGGCAATATCATTTGCAGAGCAGAAGTTTTTAATTTTAATGAACTTCAAATAATCCAATATGTTTGGATTGAGTTTTTGTAGCTATATATAAAAAGCGATCAACAAATCAAGATTATATTAGAGATCACTGAGGTTATAGCCTATGTGGTCTTCCAAACTTTTTAAAAATCATTTTCTTGAGGTCGTATTGGCGTACAACATTGTGTAAATTTCAGATGCACGTTATTATATTTCAATTTCTGGATAGAATGCATCACGTTCACAACCTAGAGTCTAGTTTTTATCTGTCATAATACATTAGTGCTCATTTAACAGTTTTGCACCTCACCTAACATTTTTCTCTCTGTTAACTACCATTCTATTCTACTTATCTATGTTTTTGTTTATCTTCCATATATGAATGAAGTTATATAGTATTTGTCTTTCTGTGTCTGACTTATTTCACTTAGCATAATACCCTCAAGGTCCATCGATGTTGTTACAAACGGTACAATTTGGTCTTTTTCATGGCTGAGTAGTATTCTATTGTGTGTGTGTGTGTGTATACATATATGTACATATAGTCTATATATATATACATATTACATCTTTTTCATCTATTCATCCATCAATGGGCACTTGGGTTGCTTCCATCTCTTCACTATTGCGAATAATGCTGCAGTAAACATAAGGGGTGCATATATCTTTTTGAATTACACGTTTCACTTTCTTTGGATAAATACCCAGTAGTCGGGCTGCTGGATCAAATGACATTTCTATGTTTAATTTTTTGAGAAATCTCGATACTGTTTTTCATAGTCATTGCACCAGTTTACATTCCCACAAGCAGTGTCTGAGGGTTCTCTTTTCTCCACATCCTCTCCAAACTTGTTCTGTCTTGTTAAATATAACCGCTATATCAGGTGTGAGATGGTATCTCATTGTATGCTTTATTTTCACTTCCTTAACTGTGATGTAGACTATCTTTTCATACTCCTATTAGCCACCTGTGTATCTCCTATGAAAATATATGTTCATAACCTCTGTGGGTTTTTTTATCAGCTTGTTCATTTATTTTCTGTTGAGTTGTTTGAGTTCTTTATAAATTTTGAAAATTAACTTCTTGTTGGATATATGATTTGAAAATATTTTCTACCATTTGGTGGGTTGTCTTTTCATGTCCTTGGTGGATTTTTTGCCATACAGAAGCTTTTTGGTCTGATGTAGTGTCATTTGTTTATTGTTTCTTTTGTGTCCCTTCCTGAATAGAGTGGTATTCCAAAAGATATTGCTAAGGCTGATGTAAAAGAGTGTAGTAACTATATCTTCTTCTAAGTGTTTTAGGGTTTTAGGTCTTACATTCAATACTTTAAACCATTTTGAGTTACTTTCTGTGTATGATGTGAAATAATTGTCTACAATCATTCTTTTGCATGTGCTTGTCCAGTTTTCCTAACATTATTTAGTAAAGAGATTTTCTTTTCTCCACTGTATGTACTTGGAACCATTGCCCAAAATTAGTTGCCCATAGAGGTGTGGTGTTACTTCTAGTGTCTCAATTCTGTTCCATTGATAAGTGTGTCTGTTTCTCTGCCAGTATAAAGTTATTTTGATTACTATAGCATTGTAGTATATTTTGAATTAAGGGAGTATGACACCTCCAACATTGTTCTTTACAAGAAATGTTGAAAGGAGCCCTGCTATCTTAGACAAAAAGGCGAATGGCAGTATTAATACCTCATATATCAATAATCACTCTAAATTTAAATGGACTGAATTCACCAATCAAAAGACACCAAGTTGCTCCATGGATTAACAAACAAGACTCAACAATATGCTGCCTCCAGGATACAGCTCTAAAGACAAACATAGAATCAGAGTAAAGGGATGGAAGCTGATGGTCCAGCTAAATGACAAGCAAAGGAAAGCAGGTGTAGCCATATTTGTATCAGACAAAGCACATTTTAAGACAAAAAAAGATAAGAGACAAAGATGGGCATTGTATAATGATAAAAGAGACATTCCACAAAGAATACATAACACTTAGCAATATATATGCACCTAACACAGAAGCAACAATGTATATAAAGCAACTATTAACAGATTTAAAGTGAGAAATTTACAGCAACACAATAATACTGGGAGACCTTAAAACCCCGATTATGTCAATGGAAAGATCATGCAGACAGAAATCCTGCAAGGACACAGTAGCCTTAAATAAAACACTAGGACGGAAGGACTTAGTAGATATATAGAGAGCATTCCATCCCCAAAGAGCAGAATACAAATTCTTCTGAAGTGCACATAAAACATTCGCAAAGATGACCATTTCTTGGGAAACAAAGTAAGAATCAATAAATTAAAAAACGATTGAAATCATAGCAAGCATCTTTTCTGACCATAATGATATGAAACTAGAAACCAATTACCAGGGAAAAGCTGGAGTATCACAAATATGCGGAGACTAAATAACATACTACTGAACAGCTATTGGATCAATGAAGAAATCAAAGGAGAGATAAAAAAATACCTGGAAAAAATGAAAATGAAATCACAATATACCAAAATTTTTGGCACGTAACAAAAGTGATACTAAAAGGGAAATTTTTAGCAATACAGATGTACCTCAAGAAATAAGCAAAATCTCATATAAACAATCTTAAACTACCTAAAAGATCTATAAAAAGAACAAAGGCAAATGTCAGTAGAAGTACAGAAATAAACAATGAGAGTAGAAATAAACAAAATAGATTTCAAAAAATGCAACAGAAAATATCAAGGAATCCAAGAGCTGGTTTTCTAAATGATAAACAAAATTAACAAACCCTTAGCCAGACTTACTAAGAAAAAAGAATACTCACATAAATAAAATCAGAAGTAAAAGAGGAACACTTACAACAGACACCACAAAAACACAAAGGAGTATAAGAGAATACTACAAAAAGCTATATGCCAAAAATCTAAAAGAAATGGATGAATTCCTAGAATCATACAACCTTGCAAAACTGAATCAAGAAGAAATAGGGAATCTGAATAGACCAATGACAAATATAGAGTTTGAAATAGTAAACAAAAACCTCCTCAAAATAAAAGTCCAGGACAAGACAGCTTCTCTGGTGAATTCTACCAAATATTCAAATATTTAATCACTACCATTCTCAAACTCTTATGAAAAATTGAAGAATACAAGATGGTTTCTAACTATCCTTCTAAATGTTTGACAGTTTTATTTTTTACGTTTAGAAATATAAAGCATTTTGAATTATATTTTGTAAAAGGTATAAGGTCTGTGTTTACATGCTATTTTTTTGGATAGATACCTCATAGCGCAATAGTAGGATCATATAGTACTTCTAACCTTTTGAGGATCCTCCATAATTGTGGGTTCACATAATGGAGGGTTTCCATTCCCACTAGCAGTGTATGAGTGTTCCCTTTCTCCACATCCTCTCCAACATTTATCTCTTCTTGTCTTGTTAATTATAGCCATTATTATGGGCATGAGATGACATCTCATTGTAGTTTTGATTTACATTTCCCTGATAATTAGCCATGTTGAACAATTTTTCATGTTCCTGTTGCCATCTGTAAATCTTTTTTGTCCAAAGAACATGAAAATACAAATGCATAAAGATATATGCACCCCTATGTTCATTGCAGTATTATTCACAAAGTCAAGTCTTGGAAACCACCTAAGTGCCCATCAAGGGATGAATGGATAAGGAAGATGTGGTATATTTACAGAATGGAATACTATGCAGCTATAAAAAGATGAAATTTTCCATTTGTGATACCGGGAATGGACCTTGAAGGTATTATGCTAAGTGAAATAAGTCAAACAGAGAAAATCAAGTACTATATGATATCACTCATAAGTAACAGACAAAAACAACAACAGCAAATAAACACATAGCTACAGAGATTAGATTGATGTTTTCCAGAGGGGAAGAGGAGAGGGAGATGGGCAAAAGGGGTAATTAGGCACAAATGTATGGTGGTGGATGGTAATTAGCCTTTGGGTGGTGAAAATGATGTAGTCTACACAGAAATAAAAATATAGTGATGTACACCTGAAATTTACATAATATTATAAACCAATGTTACCTCAATAAAAAAGAAACTGTACTTTTTGTCTTATTATTAGTGACATTATCAGTATTTTTATTTATAGTTAAGAATAAACTATATAAAACTATGTATAAACTAGTAAACTACATGAAATTCTGGAAATATAAAACAATTGAGACAAAAAAGGTCAGGGGTTTCTTAAGACCTTGGGCAAAGAGGTGGAGGGATGAAAAGGTTAAGCATGGGAAATTTGTGGGCAATGAAACTATTCTGTATGATACAGTGATGATGGACACATACAATTACACATTTGTCAAATCCCATAGAATGTGTAACACAGTGAACCTTAATCTAAAACATGGACTTTAGTTAATAAACATACTACACTAACACAAGACGTAAAAAATAGAGCAAAGTATGTGTGGGAGCAGAGGGACTATGTAGTAACTCTTTGTACTTTCCAATTAATGTTTCTGTAAACCTAAAACTGCCCTAAAAATAGTCTACTAGTTTTTTAAAAAGTGAGGGAAAGATTCATAGAAAAGTTAAAATATATACAGCTTCATATGAGAATTAGATGAGATTATTATCAAGCTTTTAGCTCACTGCATGGCACTTAATGTATATCAAGATTTAAGACATATGGTGAGAGTCATGATGATGAATATAATAATGATGATGAGGAGGAAAAAATGGATAGCCCTACACGGATGTTGTAAGTGTCAATTTACAAAGAACTTACGCAAACTCAGAAAAATAAATAAATATTTCCGTTGGGATTGGGGACTGAAGACAACCGTATAGAAAGTTTCCACAAAAAGACATCATTTGAGCCAATGTTTGAAGGAAAATTAAATCTGACTAGACAGAGCAGAAGATGAACAGTTTTCTCAGAGAAGAAGCGGCATTTGTACAGCAATGGATATATTGTGTAAAACTGGCGAATTTGGGAAACTGACTAATAAACACGTCTATAGCACTGGATGCGTGGCAAATAGAGGAGATGAGTCCACAAGCCGGAAGTCCTTTAAATATGATCTACAAAATTATACCTTAATTTAGATCCTAAAAGCTTAAAGAAGGAGTATTGGATTTTCTTTATAACAATTAACTATTTACATATTCAGCTTAATGTCATTGCAAATATTTCTAGACTGTTTATCAGTATGTTCCGAGTTCATGAATATGCCTGAATTTAGATGTAATTTTGGATTAAGAAATTTAGGATTAATAGTGGTTAGAGACAAGTTATTCTAGAATTATTTAGCTATTTAAGCACTTCAGGAAATTTGTATTGTGTACTTGAACACAGAAAAAAATAGAAAAAATAGTTTTACTGCCTTCTCCATCAAAAAAATTATAGTGAGAATGAATAAGCTAAAGTTTATGTTATTATTGTTGCTATTAATATTAACTTTTAAAGTAATCACTGTAGATGTATATAAACATCAAAAAATGCCCAAACATAAAGCAATTTAACAAATAAATAACTTCCAAAGTTTGCATAACAAAATCACTTTCCAGATATTTATAAATTTTCAGAAACATTGAATGGAATTTTTTGTATTACCTCGGATATTTTATTACGTTTCCTAAATCAACAAGTAATAAAAATACTTTTAATTAGGCCTTTGTACAGACTGCAATAATCTCCTGATTACTAAAAGTGAAATTAATATAAGAAATCTCTTTATAAATCTGAAATCTGTTATAAGTTTTATTATGCTGTTTAAAATGTATTTGCTGTACCTTACACTTTGTTATTAAAATGTATTTGCTATTTGCTTATTTATTTTGTTGATTGTTTCTTTATTGTGCTATCTTTGTCAAAGTAAAATGCCATCTGTCTCTAAGAAAGAGAATAACTATTTTCTTGTTTGAAAAATGTCACCTTTCAAAATTATAGATATACAGAATGAATTAGTCAATTATACTTTAAATAGGACACATGAATGATGTTCATTATTTCCACCATATTTAATATATTGGATATATTGTTCAATGATTTCAGGAAAGTACTTGAAGTAATTTTAAGTATTAGAATAATAGAGAATAAAATGTCTACTTAATTATGATTGTGATAATTACATACTTATAAAAAACAATTGACACCACATGAAAAATGTTCAATTTAAGAATGGAGTTCAGTGAGATTATTAGATCCATTTATTTAAATTAACAAATAACCAACCAAAAGAAAATGATCAAAATGAGATGATATAAAGAGAAAAAAACAGAAACAAAGTATATGTTAAGCTAAACATTTTTAAATAAAACGAGAAACATTAGTAAAATTATAAAATATGAAGATACTGCATACTAATGGTATAGATGTCAATTCTTACTCAAATTAGTGCATAAAATTAATGGAACATTAAAATATATGTTCAGAATCTTTGATGATTTCTGAAATTTAGCGTAAAATTTATATAGTTAAGTGAAAAATAGCTAATTAATGAAGAGTACGGAGTAAAGAAATTTCATTTATTAAGATTTTCTAAAATATACTAGTAAACAAAAAAGGAAGATGCTTATAGGTGAGCTAAGTCAAATTGACTAATGGAGCGCAGTAGAGAATTCAGAGACTGATTAATATATATAGACATCTAAAATGTAATATGTAAGCTAGAAAATTAATGGTTAAGACTGTATTGTTTACTAGTTGATGTAAATATAAGGGGTAGCATGAGGGAGATATTCAGGATGATGTAATAGTTCCATAGTTTGATTGACATAGTGATTATAGATACTCACAAATGTGATGAAATCATATAGAACCATAGAACAGTAATATTAACCATGTTAATTTTCTGGTTTTTATATTGTGCTATATTTATGTAAGATGAAAGAATTTTCCACTGTTTTTTTCCCAAGGAAGACTGGCCCCGAACTAACTACTTCCAGTCCTCCTCGTTTTGCTGAGGAAGCCTGGCCCTGAGCTAACATCCGTGCCCATCTTCCTCTACTTTATAGGTGGGATGCCTACCACAGCATGTCACGCCAAGCAGTGCCATGTCCACACCCAGGATCCAAACCAGTGAACCCCGTACCACTGAGAAGTGGAACATGCGAATGTAACTGCTGCACCACCAGGCCGGCCACTAGAAGTTTCCACTTCTAGCATGACAGTGTGAGGAACTCCACAGACCTGCTCCTCATTGAACCTAAACTTGAAATAATACCAATTAGAGTGAAAGGCAACAAAACGGAAAATTAAATTAATACAGAAATAAACAAAATCAAAGCTGTGCATTTGAAGCCATCAACAAAATTTACTAACTTTTCCCTAGATTGACCACAAAATAAAAGTGAGAGAGGAGCCCAAGACTCATATTGCTAGAGTCACAAATGAACATCAGGATATTACTACTCACCTTACAGACATAAAAATTACTACACAGGCAGACTTTAAAAAATTAAATGCCAATGAGTTAAATTACTTAGACAGAACAGATAAGTTACTAGAA
The DNA here is from genome assembly GCF_041296265.1 of Equus caballus. Taxonomy (NCBI): domain Eukaryota; kingdom Metazoa; phylum Chordata; class Mammalia; order Perissodactyla; family Equidae; genus Equus; species Equus caballus. The sequence goes on from NC_091704.1 coordinate 9,455,013, forward strand.
AAACAAACTATCACAACAGACTGACTAAAATAAACACAATCTGAATAGACAAATGAAAATTAAAGTGATTGAATTAGTAACCAAAATCTATACACAAACAAAAGCCAAGACCCAGATGGCTTCACTGGAGAATACAATCAGCTGTCTAAAGAAGAAATAAAATGAATTTTTCACTAAGTCTTCCAAGAAATAGAGGAGGAGTTAACACTTCTTTTCTCATTCTACGACATCAATATTTCAGTGATACCAAAATTCATACTGGGAGCCAGGCCCATGACTGAGTGATTAAGTGGGTGCACTCCAACCGTGTCCAAGTTGTGCCCTTTTGAGAAGACAGGCCTGTGCCCAGGTGGCAGCCTCGTTGACTGTGATCTGGACTACAGACCCAGGAACTGTCAGACCCTTCTGGACTCAGTTACAGCCCTCTTTGGCCATGGTCCTGCCACCAGCACCATCCACCCAGGGACCTAGGAGGGGTCATGCCTGCCTGTGCCTTGGGTAAAAAGCCCAATGACTTCAGTCCTTGATGTGAACCTTGTAGCAGCTCAGAACCCAATTCCAACCCCTCTTAGCCGTGATCTGAGAACTCCTATGCCTGCCCAGGGACTCACTTGTAGACACAACTGTCCATATGCCTGGAAATAGGCCCACTGACCTCTATCAAACTATAAATGCTGAAACAACCCTGTAACTCAGCCCCAGCCCATCTCAACCATGGTCCAAGGGCAGTCCTGCATGCCCAGAATTCTGACGAGACATGTCTACCTATGCCCCTGTAGGCATACCTGCAGATATTGGTCCTGGCTTTGGATCCTGAAGCGGCCTTTTGAGCCAGTCCCATCCCCACTCAGCTTTGATATGGGGCCAGTCCCACTTGCCTAGGGAATTGCCCAATGGCCCAGTGGAAGACCTCCTAAGGATATGACAAAACATCGTTGCACACCAGTAAAAGTCTGGTTTCCCTTGCCTTAGTAGACATGGTATTCATAAAGATAGTGCTAAAGCTGATGTCAAAATGTGTACTGCCTATGTTTTCTTCCAGAAATTTTATGAAATCAGGTCTTACATTCAAGTCTTCAATCCATTTTGAGTTAATTTTTGTGTGTGCTGTCAGAAATGGCCTACTTTCCCTCTTTTGAATGTAGCTGTCCAGTTTTCCAAATGCCATTTATTGAAGAGAATATCCTTTGTCTATTGTATGGTTTTAGATGTGTTGTTGAAGGTTAAACTGTCTATAGATGTGTGCTTTTATTTCTGAGCTTTCAATTCTATTCCACTGATCTGTGTAACTCTCTTACTGCCAGTACCATGCTGTTTTGATTACTATAGGTTTGTAACATGTTTTTAATATGGCAAGTGTGATGTTTCCAACTTTGTACTTTATTCTTAGGATTGTTTTGACAATTTGGCATCTTATTTTGTTCCATAAAAACTTCATAATTTTTTTTCTACTTCCATGAACATATCATGGGGATTCCAGTTGCGATTGCACTGAATCTGTAGATCGCTTTAGCTAATATGAACATTTTAACTATGTTTATTCTTCTAATTCATGAGGATGGGAGATCTTTCCATTTCTCTATCTTTTCTTCACTTTCTTTCAATAATATCTTATCATTTCAGTGTATAAGTCTGTAACTCCTTGTTTAAATGTATGTCTAGATATTTTGTTCATTTTGTTGAAATTATAAATGGGATTATATCCTTGATTTCTCTTTTTGCTAATTATTTATTAGTGTGTAGAAGTGCAACTGATTTTTGTGTGTTGATTTCGTATGCTGCAACTTTAATCTATTATTTAATTCTGCTAACAGTTTTTTGGTAGTTTCTTTACAGTATTCTGTATGTAGAATCATGCCATCCACAAATGTCGACAGTTACACTTCTTCCTTTCCTACATAGATTCCTTATGTTTATTTTTCTTGCCTAATTGTTCTGGCTAAAACTTCCAGAACTATATTGAATAAGAGACGAGAGAGTGTCCTTGTCTTGTTCCTGTTCTCAGAGGAATGGTTTTCAGTATTTTACCATTGAATAGGATGTCAGCTGTGGGTTTGTCATATATGGCCGCTATTATGTTAAGGTACCTTCCTTCTATATACATTTTATTGAGTGTTTTTATCCTAAATGGATTGTGGATCCTGTCAAATAATTTCTATGCACTTATTGAGATACTTATGTGAAGTTTATTCTTCATTTTGTTAACATTCTGTATCACATTGACCGATTTGCAAATGGTGAAGCATCACTGGAAGAAATCCCACTTGATGATGGTGTATGATCCTTTCAATATATTGTGGTATTTTGTTTGCTAATATTTTGTTAAGAATTTTTCCATCTGTGTTCATCAGCAGTATTGGCCTGTAATTTTTATTTTTCGGTGTGTTGTCTTTGTCTGGTTTAATATCAGGGTAATGTTGGTCTCATAAAATGAGTTAGGAAACATCCCGTCCTCCTAAAGTTTTAGGAATAGCTTGAGAAGGATAGGTAATAAATAATCTTCAAATGTTTCATAGAGTTCACCAGAGAAGCCAATTGGTCTTCCTTTTTTGTTTTTGAGAAGTTTTTCACAAATATTTCAATCTCTTTAACTGTGGTTGGTCTATTCAGATTCTCTATCCTTGATTCAGTTTAGCAAGTTTGATTCTAAGAATTTATCCATTTCTTCATGGTTATCTGATTAGTTGGTGCATGTCTTTTCTTAGTATTCTCTGAGAATCCTTTGTATTTCTATGGTGTGTGTTGTAATTTCTTCTCTCATTTATGATTTTATTTATTTAATTATTCTCATGTTTTTTCTTTGTGAGTCTAGCTAAAGATTTATCAATTTTGTTTATATTCTCAAAGAACAAGCTCTTAGTTTTATTGATCTTTTCTATTTTTTTAGTCTTTATTTTTTTCTTCTCTGATTTTTATTATTTCCTTCCTTCTACCGATGTTGAGCTTTGTTTGTTCTTCTTTTTCTAGTTCTTTTGGGTATACTTTAAGATTACTTATTTGAGATTTTGCTTGTTTGTTGAGGTAGGCCTACACTGCTATAATTTCCCTCTTAGTTTCACTTTTGCTGCATTTCACAAGAGTTGGGATGTGGTGTTTTCATTTTCATTTGTCTCCAGGTATCTTTTGATTTCTCCTCTGATTTCTTATTTTACCCAATAGTTGTTCAGTGTTATGTTGTTTAATCTCCTCATATTTGTGCCTTTCTCAGAGTTTTCCTGTGGTTGATTTCTAGTTTCATAGTGTTGTGGTCAAAAACATGCTTTATATGATTTCAGTCTTAGATTTATTGAGTGTTGTTTTCTTGGCCAACAAACGGTCTATCTCTGAGATTGTTCCACATGCACGTGAGAAAAATGTGTATTCTGCTGTTTGTTGCATAGAATGTTCTACGTATGTCTACTAAGTCCATCAGGTCTAGTGTTTCATTACAAGTCTCTGTTGACTTTCTGTCTAGATATTTGATTGATTGATGTAAGTAGGGTGTTGAGGCACCCTACTATTATTATATTGCTACCAATTTCTCCCTGTAGGTCTGGTAATAGTTGCTCTATATCCTTTGGTGCTCCTGTGTTAGGGGCAAATAAATTCATAAGTGTTATGCCCTCTTGGTTGAATGTTCCTCTTATTATGTACTGGCTCTCTTTTTCTCTCATCATCTTTTTTATCTTGAAGTCTGCATGTTTGATAGAAGTATGGCCATGCCTACTTTCTTTTGTTTGCCATTTGCTTGGACTATCATCTTCCATTTCTTCAGTCTGAGACTATGTTTATCTTCAGAGCTGAGATTTGTTTCTGAGAGGCAGCAAATTATTGGGTCTTGTTTTTTAATCCACGGAGTTACTGTGTCTCTTTTCATGGGATAATTCAATCCATTTATATTTTAAGTAATTGCTGATTTAAGAGGGCTTAATGTTTCCACATTATCTCTTGTTTTCTGGTTGCTTTATATTTCTGTTGTTTCCTTTCCTTTGTATTTATGACTGCCTTTCAATTTGGTGGTTTTCTGTGGTGATTTTCTCATTCCTTATGATTCTTGTCTCTGCTCTGATTCTCTGTTTAGTGGTTGCCTTGAGGTTTGTATAAAAGATCTCAGATTAGATAGTCTGTTTTCTGATAACCTCTTATATCCATTAGCCTAAGCATCTTCCATCACTTTCCTTTTCTTCTTCTAAGTTATTCGTGTCAAAATAATTTTTTGTGTTATGTTTATGACTAAATTGAAATGTTTATAGCTATATTGATGCTTTCCTTCTCTATATTTTTATGTTATAATTAAGTGTTTGATAACTTGTTCTGATCGACAGTTGCAATTTTCTGATTTTGTGTATTTATCTCCTTGCTCAAAGTTTTGTAAACCTTTACCTTTTGTTTCACGTATGAGTGCTTTCTTCATCATTTCTGAGATCTAGTAGCAGTGGATTTCCTCAGATTTTGTTTATCTGAGAAAGTTTTTGTTCCTCCATCATATCTGAAGGCTACTTTTGCTGGATAGATTATTCTTGGATGAAAGTTTTTGCTCTTCAGTATTTTGAATGTATCATTCCATTCTCTCCTATCCTCAAACTTTTCTGCTGAGAAAAGTGTTGAGATCATGATAGGGGCTCCTTTGTAAGTTATTTTCATCTCTCTTGATGCCCTTCAATTTTTTCTTTGTTGTTGGCTTTTTCTACTTTTAATATCATATGCATTGGAGAAAGGCTTTTTGCATTGATGTACTTAGGACTTCCTTTGGCTTCATGTACTTGTCAGCCCAGTTTCTTCTACAGCTTTGGGAATTTCTCAGTTATTAGCTTTTGAACAAGCTCTCTGCTACTTTCTCCCTCCCTTCTCCTTCTGAAATACCTGCAATCCTTTTATTGTATTTCCTAATTGAATCAGATATTTCTCAAAGAATTTATTCATGTTGTTAAAATCTTAGTTCTCTCTCCTCCCCCATGGGAAGCAATTCTATGTTTCTGTCCTCTTATCCACTAATTCTGTCCTGCATAACTTCAGATCAGCATTTTATGATTTCTAAATTACTTTTTATCTAATTAATTGTGTTCTTCATATTCATAATTTGTTTCACTTTTTCTCATTGTTGTTTTACAGCTTCACTCTTTTTTGGTGAAGTATTCTGTCTTACCATTAATTTTAATCCTGAGCCCATTGAACTGCTATTCTGAGTTTTCTTTTAACTCATTGTGTTTCTCTGTGACAACTATTTTGGTTCCTCTGTCATTTAGATTGTAAAGTTCTATGACCTTAAGATAGGTTTGTGGAGACTTGGTATTTTCCTTCTCTGAATTGTTGCTATAGGCCTTCATGCTGCTTGATGAATTGATCCTTTGCTGGTACGTTTGTCATAATATCAGGTCACAGATTCCACCTGCCATGACTGGGGAGGACAGGAGCTGTGCTTTCTAATCCTGCCCCATCTGCTGGTAGTTGTGCAAGTATGGCCACTCTGCATTTGCATGGACTGGCTGCAGCCACTTAGCTGGTTGCACTCATGTGGGTGGGGCCTCTGCACTTGTCAGGCAGGTTGCTGTCCTGTGGATGGGGCCCTTCACTTCCAGGCAGTTCAGCTGAGCTGCTGCACTAGACAGGATGGGTGCCTATGTGGGGCTGAGCCTTGTCACTCAGTGGAGAGTGATCCAATTGGCAGGGTAGCTGCTGAAAGGTCAGCACTGCAGAAGGGTGGGCTGCCATTCTGAAAGCATTTGCATGTGAGCCAGGTTGCCATCACCTCCTCTCACAAGTTTTCTGGACTCTGTGAGGACCTGTGACCTGCATTGCTCCCATTTTGGAGGGGGAAATTTCTGCTCCCATAGTTTCACTGCTTCCTGGGGATCCAGTCCACTAAACCTGAGATTTATGGCTAATGGATACTCACTCACCTTTTTGTGCTATGTAAGAAATCCTCTGTTGGTTAACAAACGTCTGTTTAGCTGTAAATTAGAAGGGAAAGACAAAGGGAAAAATTCACTCCACAAAGATGCTGATGTCACTCCAAAACTTTGAAGTTTCACTGTGTTAAACTAACTGATGGAAAATTCATTGAATGTCCAGGTCATCTCTAAATAAGATAAAATACTAGACATTAATTACTAAATATAGGTTTATCTACATTTGGCTTCTTATTACAGACAAAATAAAAGATGTTTGGATCTATTAGTAACCATGTCTTGTATTTTAATAAAAGATTGTACCATAAAGTTGCATATTTCTAGAAATTACAAAAGTACTTATAAATTTGCCAAGCCACAGAATGCTGACATAAAATGCAGTTTATAATTGCTTATTTCTTAGATTTCATTAAAAGGTGAGGTCTGCAATGGTTAAGAATTCAAATTACTAAATGTGATTAAAGTTATTAAAGTTAACAAAGAAGATATATTCTTATTCAAAAAAAGTGGGATGTATGTTTTCAGTAAAGAAGTTATAAAGGATGAATATATTTTTGTTTGTTTTGTTGAGAAAGAGAAACTTCTAATAAAAGGAAAGAAGACATGGGACAAATTCTGAGTGTAAAAAGAAGGTTATAGAAGATTATAGGAAAAATACTTGGTGGAAAGAATTTGATCAGATTGGCTAAATTAAAATGAATTTAGTTAAGTAAATGGTCAAAAGTAGAGTGGAGCAAAGCTAGAATTTGTTTTTCTCTCTCATAAAAAGGTAATTTTCTTAAACTTTAAGTCTTCTCTTGATAAAGATATTATACAGTTTTTTCTGTGAATAGTTTAATAGAAGAGTAGGGATTTTATGTTTTATCTAAATAAATTTCCTGTGCTGTTTTTGTCAGGTCTTTAATCACAGCTGCTAAAATTTTTCTTACAGTGATTTAATTTTCTCTGTTAACGTGAAAGCATTTCAATGTCACTTAGGGTAAATGGATAACTAAGAATTGTTACATGGGGACCTATGATATTGTGTGCAAAAATGTTATTAACATGTGTTTCAAAAATTATATAACGTTCCTAAAATTCTGATATATCCTAGTTGTCAGTCACAATTCTAGTTGCTATCTTAAAATACTATTTCACCAAATAACCAAATTTCTTTGTCAATTTCTATCTTGAAGGTTTTTGTCATTTACACACAGTTTTGTGTTACTCTTTTTTTTTTCAAATATGCTTCATCATCAGAGAGAATGATGGAAAGGACTCTAACACTTCATCTAGAATACAGGATTCTGACAAACTTTTAGATCATCAAACTGAACTGTGTAAGAAGCTGGAGAACTCTAAAGGCAAAACTGATGACTGCATGAAACTGCTAATAGAAGATCAAGATAAAGATTTGATTACATTGGGCTAAATGAACTGATGAGACTGATTATAATTTTTAAGACTCTTCATTTGAAATATTGCTGATTTTTTAACGTTTCACTTCTTCAGGTTATAGAAAACTTTTTTTGTCTTTTCTCTTAAGCTAACTTATGACGTAAAAATTTGGTACATTATACCTTTGTGAGCAGAATTAAAACATTTATCTTTTTGCCTGTACCTGATCACTACAAAATTGGAAAAGTGCCAGTTGTGAGTGTTGTTATTTTCATGGCAATATAGTTATTTGTATAAGTTCAATAAGAATCTGTTCTCCTTATAACAGGAGACAATTGGAAACATTGGTAATATACCAAGCTTTGAGTAGAATATTATATATGAGAGAAACATGCATAGATTCAAATACTACCGAACAACGATTGGTTCAATGAAGAAATCAAAAAGTAGCTTGAGACAAAGGAAAATGAAAATAGAAGATGCAGAAATTTATGAGATAGAGCAGAAGTGGTTCTAAGAGGAGATTTTTATAGCAGTACACGCCTACCTCAACAAACAAAAAAAATATCAAAAAGCAATCTAAAGTTGTGCCTAACGAACTGGGAAATAAGGGACACAAAGACCAAAATCAGTAGAAGGAAGGAAATAATAAAACTCAGAGAAGAACTAAATTAAATGGAAACCTACAAAGCAATAGAAAAAAAATCAATGAAACTAAGTGGTGGTTCTTAGAAAACAGAAAACAAAATTGAAGAACCTTTAGCTAGACTCACCAAGAAAAAAGAGATTTGGCTCAAATAAAGTCAGAAATGAAAGAGGAGAAAATACAATGGGTACCTGAGAAATACAAAATATTAGAAAAGAATACTATGAAAAGCTGTACACCAAAAAATTGTATATCTAGAAGAAATGGGTAAATTCTTAGAATTATACAACCTGTGAAAGCTGAATCAAGAATAAATAGACAAGTTGAATATACCAATCACCGATAAGAAGATCAAAACTGTAATCAAAAATCTCCCCCAAAATAAAAATCTAGGAACAGATGGCTTCCCTGGTAAATTCTACCAAACATTCAAAGGAGACTCAATACCTACGCTTCTCAAACTCTTCCAAAGAGTCGAAGAGGAGGGGAAGCTCCCTCACTCATTCTATGAGGCCAACTTTACCCTGAAATCAAAACCAGACAAAGGCAACACACAAAAAATAAAAGCACAGGCCAACATCACTGATGAATATTGAGGCAGAAATTCTGAACAAAATACTAGCAAACTCTACATTAGAAAGATCTTATAGCATGATCAAATTGGACCTACTCCAAGAATGCAAGGATGTTTCAACATCTGTAAATCAATCAATGTGATACACCACACTAACAAAATGAAGAATAAAAATCACATGATCTTCTCAATAGATGCAGATAAAGCATTTGACAAGATACAGAGCCCATTTAAGATAAAAACTCTGAATATACTGGATATAGGAGCAAAGCCTTCAATATAATAATGGCAATATATAACAAACCCACAGGTAATATTCCCAATGGAGAAAAACTGAAAGCTATCTCTCTAAGAACATTAACCAGACAAGGATGCCCACTTTCACTAGTCTTATTTGATATAGTATGGAAGGTCCCAGCAAGAGTAATCAGTCAAGAAAAACAAATACAAATCAGAAATAAAGAAGTGAAACTGTCACTAATTACAGGTGACATGATTTTATATAGATAAAATCCTAAAAAATCCACCAAAAACCTTTTAGAAATAAGACATGAACACAGTAAACTTTCAGGATACAAAATCAACATACAAAAATTTGTTCTCTTTCAATACACTAACAACAAAGTAGCAGAAAGAGAAATCAGAATACAATCACATTTACAACTGCAACCAAAAGAATAAAATACTAGGAAGAAATATAACCAAAGAGGTGAAAGACAGGTACACTGAAATGCATAAAATATTGTTGAAAGAAATTTAAGAAGATATCCCATGCTCATGAATTAGAATAATTAACCTCATTAAAATGTCCATACTTCCTAAAGTAATCTATAGATTCAATGCAATCCTTATCAAAGTTTCAATGACACTTTTCACAGAAATAGAACAAAGAAATCTAAATTGTATATGGAACAACAAAAGACCCTGAATAGCCAAAGTCATCCTGAGAAAAATAACAAAGCTGGTCGTATCACACTCCCTGATTTCAAAATACGTTACAAAGCCATAGTAACCAAACAGCATGGTATTGGCAGAAACATAGACACACAGATCAATGGAACAGAATCAGGGTCCACAAATGAACTCACACATCTATTCGCCACTAATTTTCAACAAGGCAGCCAAGAACATACAATGGAGAAAGGAAGTTCTCTTCAATAAATTGTGCTGGGACAACTTGAGAGGAATATGCAAAAGAATGCAAGTAGACCATTATCTTACACCATACACAAAAATTAACACAAAATCAATCAAAGATTTGAATGTAAGACTTGAAACCATGAAACTTCTAGAAGAAACACAGGCAGTACACTCTTCAGCATCACTCTTAACAGCATGTTTTCAACTACCATTTCTGACTGGGCAAGGGAAACAATAGAAAAATAAATAAACAAATGGGACTACATCAAACTAAAAGCTTCTGCACAGTAAAGGAAATCATTACAAAAATGAAAAGACAACCTAATAATTGGGAGAAGATATTTTCAAACCATATATCTGATAGGTAGTTAATATGAAAAATATATAAATAACTGCTACATCCCAACAACAGAAAAGCCTAACAATCCCATTGAAAAATGGGAAAATATCTAAACAGATATTTATCTAGAGAAGATATACAGATGGGCAACAGACACATGAAAAGATGCTCAACATCACTAATTATCAGGGAAATGCAAATCAAAACTACAATGAGATACCACTGCATACCTGTCAGAATGGCTAGAATTAACATGACAAGCAACAAGTGTTGGAGAGGATGTGGAGAGAAGGGAACCCTCATATACTGACAATGGGATTGCAAACTGGTGCAGCCACTATGGAAAACAGTGTGTAGATTCCTCAAAAAATGAAGAATAGAACTACCATACAATCTAGCATTTTGACTACTGAGTATTTATCCAAAGAACATGAAAACACAAATCTATAAAGATAAATGCAGCCCTATGTTCATCTCAGCATTATTCACAATAGTCAAGACTTGGAAGCACCCTAGGTCCCCCTCAAGGGAAGAAAGGTTAAAGAAGATGTGGAATATATACACAATGGAATACTACTCAGCCATAAAAAGTAAGAAATCTGTCCATTTGTGACAACTTTGATGGACCTTGAGAGTATTATGCTAAGTGAAGTAAGTCAGAAGGAGAAAGTGTAAAACCATATGATGTCACTCATAAATAGAATAAAAAACAAGATACAAACACATGGAGAGCAAGATTGGATTGGTAGTTACTAGAGGGGAAAAGGGGAAAGAGGAGGGTGAAAGAATTGATTGGGCACATGTGAATAGTGATGGATTGTAATTAGTCTTGGGGCTGTGAACATGATGTAATCTACACAGAAATCTATATTCTGTATACATAATACAAATCAGTATTATGATCTACATCTGGAATTTGTATAATGTTATAAAGTAATATTTCCGCAATAATAAATAAATAAATAGATAGATAGATAGGTAAATAAATAAATGTAATTGAGTTGCCTAAGTCATAAATGGTACACATAGTTTGATAGACTTGATTTAATATTTTTGATATTTATTTAATTCATGGTGTTACAGTTTAGAAAACATGAAATGATAAATGTATAAAGTTATCCAAAATGTTAACAACCAGTGAGAAGCCATCTTTTTGGAGGCAGGTTTCCTCCACAGCAACCTGAAAAACGTACCCATTTTACCTCATGGCCATAAAGAAAATTAAAATCACCCAACACAATAGCCTACTAAAATGTTTAGTATATATTTACAGAATAAATGCACATATTTATCATTAAATGGCTGTTCATATATCATCAAGATGATTTGTTTACAGATATGTAACAAACCTCATTTCCTTCAGTTTTCTAAAAAGCCTTTCAGGAAAGTCTTTCAACTTTGTGGATAAATTCCTGCCTAATTTTAATCCTTAATATATAATTCCTACAGAAAACTGGTTGTTATGCTCAACCCTGGAGTTTGGACACTGCACTTATTACAAAATAAAATGAAACCAGGTGATCAATGTAGGCAACAGAAGAGACCGTGCTGCATAAAATTAGTTAGATTCCAGCTCCCATTGGACTAAACTGCTTATTATGACTCAATAGAACACAATAATATTGATAGGTACATAGACGGCTTTAAATTGATTGCTTTCTTTGAGGTTTTTCATTATATGCACAAAGTGAAAGAAGCATATATTAGGCATCTCAACAAATCATAGATTTCCTAAGAAAAATGCTCAAATTTACTCATATGAGCAAAAATGAGGCTTGTGGATTCATTTCTTCTTTGTTTCAATAACAGCACAAGCCCTCCTGAACAAGGAAGGTTACATACCTGGAAATTATTACTTTAATAGTCTAAGGCCAATTCACTCTCCCACATGCAGTCCTCAAAGAGAACGCCAGTCTGCAGCTCTGGTCCCCTTGGTAAACAGGGCACTGACTACCTCACTGTCCCACATAACCCTGAAGAAATCGCTACAAATCTCTCACATGTATGTGCAATATCCACTACAGGGAACACTGCATGTCAACTGGCCTGTAATGAAAAAGGTTAGTGAATTTTAATTTAAAAACACTGATAATATTATTAGCTAGTTGTTTAATACTAAATTATTTGAAAACAACATTAAAAATTGAAAAGAACGTCTCTTATTAACTCCCGGATGGAAAGAGCTTGGAAGTGATCAGGCTTGTGATTACTAGAGGAACAGTGTGGAACACAATAAAAATTACTGTCTTTACTTTCAACCGTCAGAGGATTCAGGTCTCAGGTCACACTCTAAGCCTGTGTCTGAAGAGAAAGTTAAATAGAGAACATCAGATCTGTGACCTGTTCAACTGGAGCAGAAATTCCTGGAGCCTTAATTGGGAGGAACACTTAAAAATAATTTGGCAAATTAGTGAGGATGAATTGTTACCAGCTTTGAAGTGGAAACCTTCTGGAGACCACAGTCTTTGCATGGCAGGAGTGTGGGTGGTGGGCAGCCATACTTCACAGGGACATGGGAGTGGGATTCACACCAGGTTTGCAAGATAAAGAGATGAATGTTCCCTCCTGGCTGTGCGGGAAAGAATAACCACTGAGAACGAACACAGAGCCTTCTCCACAACAAGGCCACTGCTGCGGAGGACAGCACTTACCAGAGCTTTGACTGAGCTCAGGGAAGGGTTTTCCCATCTCCATCTACCCTGGTCTTCCTCTCTCACCTGAGGAAGAGGAGAGCTATGAAACATCTGTGAAGGCCACATCTCAAGGACACAGGTCCTGTAAAAGACTGAAATTTACTCACAAGAGTGTAGGAGGCAATTCCACATACATGCTTTGCCACAACGTCAACAGGGCTTTAGTATAATAACAGTGGATTACAGCAGAAACACTTACATGATATAGACTATATCTAAGGAGAGTTCTTGCGGAATACCAAAGACTTGGGAAGACAAAAACCTGGGTACCAGGGCAATGTGAAGTGCTTGGCTATGTAAGCTACAGGAAACTGTATACAGAGTTCAAATGCTAAATGCATTACCATAAAACCTCACAATGAAGCCCTTTAAACTCATGTCCTACTATCCAATATATCATGTCTGCCTTTGACAAAAAGTTGCAAAACATGCCAAAAGGAAAGAAAAGGCATAGTGTGAAGAGAAAAAGCAAGCATTAAAAGTAGATTCAGATATGAAAAGATTTTGGGATTATCACATAAGGAATGTAGAACATCTGTGATTAATATCTCCAATAGAGAAACCATATGAAATGCAAGAACATATGATTAATTGTAAGCAAAGGGATACATATTGCAAGAAAGAATCAACATGAAATACAAAATCTGAAAATATAGTTTCAAATTAAAAATATTGTAATAGAGAGGCTGGCCCCATGGCCAAGTGGTTAAGTTTGCAAGCTTCACTTTGGTGGCATGGGGTTTCACCAGTTTGGATCCCAAGTGTGGACATGACACCACTCATCAAGCCATGCTGAGGCAGCATCCCACCTAGCACAGCCAGGAGTACCTACAACTAGTATATATACAACTATGTACTAGAGGGCTTTGTGGAGAAAGAAAAAGAAGAAGATTGGCAACAGATGTTAGCTCAGGTGCCAATCTTTAAAACAAAGTATAACAGAAATAAAGAGATCATTTGAGGGGGCACATCAGTAGACATAACATGGTTGAGAAAAAAATAAATGAGCTTTAAGATATGTCAAAATTTTTTCCAAAATATAAAGAAAAAGGGGGGGCTGGCCCCGTGGCCAAGTGGTTAATTTTCCACACTCCGCTGCAGGTGGCCCAGTGTTTCATTGGTTTGGGTCCTGGTGCGGACATGGCACTGCAAACCACGCTGAGGTGGCATCCCGCATGCCACAGCTGGAAGGACCCACAATGAAGAATATACAACTATGTACTGGGGTGCTTTTGTGAGAAAAAGGACAAAATAAAAAAAAGAGTCATTAAAGCAAAAATGAACAAAATTTTAAAAACACAAGAAAAAAACAAGAACTGTGGGATGATGACAAACGATAAAGCATATGCATAATTGCAATACCTGGAGAAAAATGAGAGATTACAGCAGAAGAAATCCTTGAAAACAAGTGGCCAATATCTTTCAAAATTAATAACAAACTCTATACCACAGAACCACGAAGCTCAGAGAGCAGAAAGAAGTATAATTAACCAAAAAGTCATCTATGCATATCATATCCAAATGATATAGAACCAAATACAAAGAAAAATTTTGAAAGAAGTCAGATGAAAAAATAACTTATCATTAGAAGAACAGGGATCAAAATTACAGCAGACTTATTTGTCCGAAACCATGCAAGTCAGAAAAGAAGGAAGTGAAATAAAGTGACAAAATTAAAAAAGGAAAACTGGATTTCTACACCCAGTTCTTTATCTCTCAAAACCAAGGAAAAAATTAAAACGTTCTTAGAAATTCAGAAAAGGTAGGAAAGAGGAATTGGGAATAATGTGTCAGAGGTAATCTTTACTGCAAATGAAATGATAAACTGTTATTTGAAGGTTTATATATATACTTGTGAACTATATAGTTTGCTATGAAGTCAGCTTAGATTCTTTACAAATCTAGGAAAGCATTATAAAAAAATTTTAAAAGTATGATTCCTTTCTTGAGAGAGGAGATAAAATGTGAATTCATACACCCAACACTGGGGCACCTAAATATAAATAAAGCAGATGCTAACAGATCTTAAGGAACACACACACACTGATATAATAATTGTAAGTGAATTCAAACTCCACTTTCAACAATGGAGAGATCATCCAGGAAAAAAATTAAAAATCAGTAAGATAAACGTTGGATTTCAACTACACATTTTACAAGGTGGACCTAACGGGAATTTACAGTCCTTCCACCAGAAATCAGCAGAATACATAATCTTCTCAAGTACACATGCAATATTCTTCAGAGTAGATCATATATTAGGCCACAAAAGAATTCTTGACATATTAAAAAACGGTTGAAATCAGATCAAGAATCTTTTCCTACAAAAACTGTGTAACATTAGAAGTGAATTACAAGAAGAAACCTTGAAATCCACAAATATGTGGAAAATAATATATTTCTGAACAACAAATGAGTCAAAAAGGAAATCAATATAGAAATTTTAAAAATCTTCATACAAATAAAAATGGAAACATAAAATACAACAACTTATAAGATGTAGCCAAAAATAACAAGAGGGAATTTTATAGCAATAAATGTGTACATTAAGAAAAAAAGAAAGATTCAAAAGACAATGTAAATTTAAACCTTAAAGAACTCAGAAAAAAAAAGAAATAGCAAGTGCAAAGTTAGGAGAAGGAAGAAAAACACAAAGATTGAGAGGAAATAAATGAAAAAGAAGCTACACAGACAATAGAGAGCATCAATTAAAATATGAACTTTTTTTGAAAAAGTAAACTAAATTGACAACCTTTAGCTAGACAAATTCAGAGAGTAAGAGAGAAGATGTAAATAATAAAATCAGAAAAAGAGGGGAGATATTAAAAGTGATACAACAGAAGTACAAAGAATCATAATAGAGTACTATGGCATTTACATGTCAAAAAACCGGATAGCTTGGGCAAAATAGATAAATTCCTAAAAATATGCAATCTACAAAAACTGAATCATGAAAAGGTAGAAAATATGAGCAAACCAATACTTATGGAGATTTAATCAGTAATCAAAAACCTTCCAATACATAAAATCCCAGGACCAGATGGTTTCACTGGTGAATTATACCAAACATTTAAATGTTAACATCAATGTTTCTCAAAAACTTTCAAAATTGTGAAGAGGAGAGAACACTCCCAAAATCATGTTACCAGGCCAGCATTACCTCGACACTAAATTCAGATAAGGACACTACAGGAGAATAAAATTACAGACCACTATCCCTGATGAATAATAGATGTAAACATTTTCAACAAAATATTGGCAAATTAAATTCAACAGCACATTAAAAGCACCCTACATTATGATCAGTGGGATTTATAGCTGAGAATCAAGGATTGCTCAACATATGCAAATCAATACATGTGATATTTCACATTCATAAAGATAAAAATCATATAATCATCTCAAAAGACGGAAGTAAAGCATTTAAAAATATACCACATCCTCACATAATAAAAACTCTCAATAATGTTGATATAGAAGAAAAGCACCTCAACATAATAAAGGCCATATACAACAAATTCACAGCTAACTTTGTACTCCATTGTGAAAAGTTCAAAGCTTTTCCTCTAAAATCAGCAACAAAACAAGCATGCCCACTCTCTCTGCTCTTATTCAACATAGCACTGAAGTGCTAACTGCAGCATCTAGGCTAGACAAAAAAAAATTAAAGGTGCTCAGTTTGGAAAGGAAGAAGTAAAATTGTTGCAATTTTCAGATGTTATGATGTTATGTAGAAAACCCTAAAGACTCAACAAAAAAATCATAGGAAATAATCAACAAATTCAGTAAAATTGCAGGGTATAAAATCAACACAACAATGAAACATCTGAAAAATAGAGGAAACAATCCCATTCACGATAGCATCAAAACATAAAATGTTTCTAAATAAATTTAAAAAGGAGATATTATCCCTACATTGAAAACAGTACTTTCTGAAAGAAATTGGGAAAGTAATATCACATGGAAAAATATCCCCTGTACATGGATTAGAAGAATGAATATTGTTAAAGTCCATACTACCTAAAGACCCTCTAGATTCTATGCAATTTCTATCAAAATGCTGTTGGTAATTTTACTGAAATAGAAAAACAAAGAAAATTTGTATGGAACAACAAACATTGCCCTGAATAGATAAAGCAATCTCGAGAAAAAAGAACAAAACTGGAGGCATCACACTTTATGTTTCCAAACAATGCTCCAACATCCAGTATAGTACTAGAACAAAAATATACACTTAGACCAATGGAATAGATTGGAGAGTGTAAAAGTAATCAGCAGCACATGCAATCAACTAACATTTGACAAGGGAGCCAAGAATATGCAATTGGGAAAGGATAGTCTTTCTAAATAAAGGTGTTGGGAGAACTGGATAACCACATACATAAGAATAAAATTGGATCCTTATCTCATACCCTTTACAAAAATTAACTCAAAATGGATTAAAGAGTTAAAATACAACCTGATACCACAAAACTACTGGATGAAAACCTATGGAAGATATTCCTTTATCTTGGTCTTGTCAATGAATTTTTTTGTATATGACACCAAAATCATAAGCAATAAAGGACAAATGAATGAGAGACTACAGCAAACTAAAAAGCTTCTGCACAGCAAAAGAAATAATAAAAATTAAAAGAACATCAATAAAAGGAATAAAATATTTTGCGAATCAATATCAAAACATATAAAGAACTCGTAAAATTCAATAGTAAAAAGATTCCATTAAAATAGACAGAGTAACTGAGGAGTCATTTTTCTAAAGAAGATATACAAATCGCCATAGTTATCTAAGAAGGTTCTGACATCACTGATCCTCAGGGAAAATCAAATCAAGAACACAATGAGCTATCACCCCACACTTGTTAGAATGGCTGTCACCAAAAAGACAAGAGAGAAGTATTGGTGAAGATACGGAGAAAAGAAAATTTTGTGAACTGCCAATGGACACGTAAATTGGTACAGCCACTATGGAAAACAATATGGAACTTCCTCAAAAATTAAAACTAGAACTACCATGTGATCCAGAAATCAAACTTTGGGGTAAATATCTAAAGGAAATGAAAAGAGGATCTCAAAGGCAATCTGCACACCCATCTTCACTACAGTATTATTCCCAATTGCAAAATATGGCTGAAATCCAACTGTATTTGTAACAGATCAACTGATGAGAAAAATGTGATATATAAATATAGATTAACTTTGCATATTACGCAAAGTAAAATAAGTGAGACAAATAAGGTACGATATCACTTATATGTGATATATTACAAAACAAAATGCATGGAAACTGAGGGTAGAGTGGTGGTTACCATTGGCTGAAAGTTGGGGAAAGAGGGAGATGTTCATCAAATGATTCAAATTTACATTGAAAAGGTAAATAATCTCTGTGTATGTAATGTATAGCACAGTGATTGTAGTTAATGATGTATTATATAGTGAAAACAATAACTCTAAAACAAGGAGAACAAAATAAATAAATAATAGAGGAGAATCAATAACATTGAATATGTAAAAGCAATTGAAAATAATCTACAAAATCAAAACTAGTTTTCTGAAAAGATCTTCTCTTATTGCAATGCTGGCTACAAGACACTATGCACTTATCAAAAATCCACAGAACTTTAAAGATCAGAGTGAACCTTAGTGGATGAGAATTTTAAATGTCATTTAAGATGTCAGTATATACAAGAAGAAATGTAAACTGTGACAAGAGTATCTAACTAAATTACAAATTTATGAAATAACTTTACTGAATGTCATGGAGAGTAAGGTGCTGGCCCAGGTAACTTTGGAAATGAGTGGAATCTGTAAGGTTAAAGGCAAAAAAACCTGCGCATTTATACTATACTCTAGTAATAAAGTTGTGCCCTACAGTTACAGGTTAACAATTCTGATCCTCCTCTACATCAATGCTGGAAGTGAACAATAGAGCGAATGGATGGCAGATGTTGGAGATATGTTTCCTCATATTACTCTGGAATTTTACAGATAAGCAAGGGGAATAGGCTAGAATGATCCACATGGCAATAAATTAGAGCTGGATAGTAATCTAATCGTTACAAACTATTTTTTTGCATAATATATGCACACATTGTTACATATGAAAACATTTGTAGATGAGTTTACAGACACCTGTTAGCATGAAAATATTTATTCTCTTCCTCTGTCAGTTGAGAAGCCATGACACCCCACAGTATCAACAAGCACACCCAGTGCCTAGATCTTGTTTTCTACCACCATGGTTTAATGAAAGAAACCATAGATCCTAGAAGAAATAGCTGATTCTATGATTGGGTCTGGAAATATTCAGATAAACTTGGAGGACCTTGTAATTTCAGAAATTAAGAAATTGTTCAAAAAATATCATTTGGTGACATGTCAAAGGGACAGAGTGGTCAACTAAAAAGATTTCCCAATGGTCAAGGTTAGAACAAAAATAAACCAAACAAAATAGAATTGGAATGTTATCCAAAGAATAAAATAAATAGCTGTGAGTTCTACCATATATATCTATATATGCTTTAATAAGCAAATAAATGGGAGGGGGAAGGAAAAAATTCTCATGCTGAACAATCACAAATAATATTTGTATACTTCACACACAATCAAGAGAAGTATAAATCCTCATTCCTTAAACTTGGCCTGTAAGTAGTGATTTCATCCCAAAGAATACAGTATGGAAAAAGAGGAGGGAAATGGAGGAACTTTACAGTGGGGAAATCTTACAAGATGCTGCTTTATCTTATGCTCAAGGTCAACATCAACAGTGGTAAATCGTGCTGATACCCTTGAAACTATGTAGAGAGAATGACACTTTCCATGTGGCCTTCCTCCCCCAAAAACAGTCTAATAATGAGAAAAAACATCAGACAAATTGTAATAAAAGAGCACATCACAAAATATCTTACCAAGACTCAACAACATCCAAACCATAAAAACCAGAGAAATTTGAGCAATAGTCATAGCCAAAAGGAGACTAAGGAGACACTACAACCAACAGTAATGAAGGAACATAGATGGGATCCTGGAGCAGCAAAAGGACATCTGTTAACAACTAAGGAAATCAGAATAAAGGATGGACTTTTGCTAATAAGAAAATATTAACATTGGTTTATCAATTGTAGCAAACCTACCCACAAATTTAAGATAGTAATAAGAAATAAACTTGGGTGAAGTGTATATGGGAATTCTTTGTAATCTTTTCTCAGTTTTTCTCTAAATTTAAAGTGGTTCTATGAAATAAAGATTATTTAAAAGAAAAATATTTTTTTCTTGAGTTGAACTGTCTCCATTTGCTAAAACGATAATGTAGATTATTTAGTTTCATGAAGTGATGCAAAGATTAACATTCTAATATAATTGATTTACTATCTAGTTTTGGTCTATGTTAATATAGATTAATTTTCAAGGAAAATTTATGCTATGTGTTCACTTAAGTTTTAAATCTCAAATAGTTGTGGTCCTATAACTTGGATATTTGAAAAGCATACTTATTGTTATTTTTCTCTTTGGTCTTCATCATTATGGACACAATTCTTCATTCCACTTTTCCCTGTAAGAATGGCATATTCATTACAAATTGGAGGAAATCTGCAATAACCTTTATGAGTGAACTCCTTGCAAAGAAAATAAAAAACAAGTGAGCCAATTATTTTGTAGTAAGCTCTGAAACTCTTAGGGAAATTTAAAAATAATATATACATAAACAGTACCAAAACCACACAGTTACATTCTATTTTTAAAAATTTTGGTTTTGCTTTTATGTTTTTTAATTGAGTTAATGATAGGTTACAATCTTGTGTGATTTCAGTTGTTCATTAATGTTTGTCATTCATGTTGTAGGTTCACCACTTCACCCTTTGTGCCCACCCCCCACCCCACCTTTCCCCTGGTAGCCACTAATCTGTTCTCTTTGTCCACATTTTTAAATTCCTCATATGAGTTGAGTCATACAGAGATTATCCTTCTCTAACTGGCTTATTTCACTTAACATAATTCCCTCAAGGTCCATCCATGTTGTTGCAAATGGGATGATTTTGTTCTGTTTTGCAGCTGAGTAGTATTCCATTGTATATATATACCACAACTTCTTTATCCATTCTTCTGTTGCTGGGCACTTAGGCTGCTTCCATGTCTTGGCTATTGTAAATAATGCTGCAATGAACATTGGGGTGCATAGGACTTTTGGAATTGCTGACTTCAAGCTCTTTGGATAGATACCCAGTAGTGGAATGGCTGAATCGTATGGTGGTTCTATTTTTAATTTTTTGAGGAATCTCCATACTGTTTTCCATAGTGGCTGCACTAGTTTGCATTCCCACCAGCAGTGTATGAGGGTTCCATTCTCTCCACAACCTCTCCAACATTTGTTACTATTAGATTTAGATATTATTGTCATTCTAATGGGTGTAAGGTGATATCTCAGTGTAGTTTTGATTTGCATTTCCATGATGATCAGCGATGAGGAGCATCTTTTCATGTGCCTATTGGCCAGCCGTGTATCTTCTTTGGAGAAATATCTGTTCATGTCTCCAGCACGTTTTTTGATTTTTTGTTGTTGAGTTGTGAGAGTTCTTTATATATTATGGATATTAAGCCTTTGCCAGATATATGACTTGCAAATATTTTTCCCAGTTAGTGGATTGTTTTTTTGTTTCAATCCTGTTTTCATTTGCCTTGAAGAAGCTCTTTAGTCTGATGAAGTCCCATTTGTTTATTCTTTCTATTGTTTCCCTTCTCTGAGAAGACATCGTGTCTGGAAAGGTCCTTTTAATACTGATGTCAAAGAGTGTACTGCCTACGTTTTGTTCTAGAAGCCTTATGGTTTCAGGTCTCACCTTTAGGTCGTTGATCCATTTTGAGATTATTTTGGTGAATGGTGAAAAATAATGGTCAATTTTCATTCTTTTACATATGGCTTTCCAGTTTTCCCAGCACCATTTGTTGAAAAGACTTTCTTTTCTCCATTGTATGCACTCTGCTCCTTTGTCAAGGATAAGCTGTCCATAGATGTGTGGTTTTATTTCTGGGCTTTGACTTCTGTTCCATTAATCTGTGCACCTGTTTTTGTATCAGTACTATGCTGTTTTGATTACTGTAGCTTTGTACTAAGTTTTGAAGTCAGGGATTGTAATGCCTCCCATTTTGTTCTTTTTTCTCAGGATTGCTTTAGCAATTCGGGGTCTTTTGTTGCCCCATGTAAATTTTAGGATTCTTTGTTCTAATTCTGTAAAGAATGTCATTGA
The DNA here is from genome assembly GCF_041296265.1 of Equus caballus. NCBI lineage: Eukaryota > Metazoa > Chordata > Mammalia > Perissodactyla > Equidae > Equus > Equus caballus. The sequence goes on from NC_091704.1 coordinate 9,476,916, forward strand.
GATTCTGATTGGGATTGCCTTGAATCTGTAGATTGCTTTAGGTAGAACGGACATTTTAACTATGTTTGTTCTTCCAATCCATGTACATGGAATGTCTTTCCATCTCCTTATGTCGTCATCCAATTCTCTCAGAAAGGCCTTGTAATTTTCATTATATAGGTCCTTCACTTCCTTAGTTAAATTTACCCCTAGGTATTTTATTCTTTTTGTTGCTATTGTGAATGATATTGTGTTCTTGAGTTCTTTTACTGTTAGTTCGTTGTTAGAATATAGGATTGCTGCTGATTTATGCAAATTGATTATATACCCTGCAACTTTGCTGTGCTGTTGATTAATTCTAAGAGTTTTCCAACGGATTCTTTGGGGTATTCTATATATAAGATCATGTCGTCTGCAAACAGTGAGAGTTTCAATTCTTCCCTCCCTATTTGGATTCCTTTTATTCCTTTTTCTTGCCTGATTGCTCTGGCCAGGACCTACAGTACTATGTTAAATAAGAGTGGTGATAGAGGGCATCCTTGTCTCCTTCCTGTTTCATGAAACAAATTTAGCAGCCCTGAAGATTAGCTGATTGAAATATATTTCCTCTATCTAATGTACAGCATAATGACTATAGTGAAAACTACTCTGTTATATGTTTGAAAGTTGCACCATAACAACAATGACAAAATGTTAATTATGTGAGGTCAAGTCTATGTTAACTAACTTTATTGTAGTAAGCATTTGGAAATATATACATGCTTTAAATGATACCCCTTAACTTACCCAGTATTATAATGTCAATTATATCTCAATAAAATTGGTTAAAAAAAAAACAGAACTAAATTTGAATAAACAATAACCAGGTACTATAAGTGAGGTACAAAATTAACCAGCACAAGGATGTACAACAGGTAAGATGTAAGCTCTGTTGCTTAGTGGCCATGCTGTGGTGGCAGACCACATACAAAATAGAGAAAGATTGGCACAATCTTCCTCACCAAAAACAAAATCCAAGAAAGTTGATACTTAAGTGTACACCTGGAGTAGAAGCAATGAAAATGTCCATAAATGGAGTGAATTAATAAGTAAAAAGTAGTATATGCATACAGTGGAACATTAGCCTTAAAATGGAATGAAATTCTGACACGTGTTACACCATGGACGAACACTGAAGGAAATGTTAAAATTATGTCAAGTGAAATAGGTTGTGTGAAATAAGTTGTTCCATTTATCTGAGGTTCTTAGGGTACTCAAATGACAGAGACAGAAGGAAGAATGGTGGTTTCCAGGGGCACAGGGAAGGGAGAGTGTAGAGTTATTGTTTAATGTGTACAGAACTTCAGATTGAAAATATAGAAAGAGTTGTGGGCATTAATATTGCTGATGATTGCACAATAATGTGAACATATTTAATACCACTGTACTGACAGTATACTTAAAATGTATAAGGTGGTTGAAAAATTAATTTAAGAAATTTGTCCAACATCTTACAGTTACTAAATTACCTATTGATTTCAGACAGGTTTAAAGTTCTATGAAACTTGAACAATGAGAGATGGAAATAATGGAAAACAAGAAGAGCTCAAGCCAAAGAAATGAATTAGAAGGGTTTAGAGGTCCTTCAGGAAAGTGATACTGAGGGCTGTCCTTAGAGGTTCCACACAGTTTCTATGGTGTGGACGGCATGTTAGAGACATGAGGGAGTGTAGACTACAACGTTTTGGCAAATGTCAAATACTTTTCACAAAGAGGGAGTGTACTTCTACAATGTTTAACTTTAAAACAACCAACTAAAACATTCAAGTAGAGTTCAGGTCAGTGTTAAAGGTAGGACTGGACACTCCCCTTCCCCACAATGCACATAAGAAGGATACACATAGCCATCTTTTCCCTTCCTAAAGAACAGGATGTTTCCAAATGGACTGTGGATGTTGGGGAAATAGATAACACTTAATGAAGAAAACTATGTTTACTTTAGAACATGAGTTCTAAGACCACAACTTTAGGACCTGAAGCTTTGGTAAAGCCAGATAACCTTGAGAATGTCGCCTAATCTCAGTGAGAACCATACACGCCTTTGAGGATTAAAGAAAACAGCTACTGTAAGATGCTAATAAAGGCAAGACACTTAAAATCTCTCCTGATATTTAAAAATGCTTCATAAGGCTTAGCTGTCATAGAAAACAAGTAAATTAGTGGAATGATTATTGCTACATTGTTTTACATATGCAGATTTTTTGGTGATCATTTAATTGACTCATAATTCTATCAAAAATGAAAAGAAGAAAATCACTAAGATATGTAATTCTATCTTTTTTATCTTCCTCTCTGTAATGTGCAGTCTGTAGAATAATTACCTTCATCCATCGACTGCAAACACCCAGGAGAGCCGACATTGCAGCAAGTGAGGTCCACTAAGCGGCATTCCCTGGAGTTTCCATCTACTGCCAGAGGCATGTCATAAACAAAACCTTTGACAGACAGCGCTTTCTCAGGCCCTGAAGAGTGAATAAAATATGCTATTTACAGAGGGAATGATGGAAAAGGAGTCAGAGAGGGAAGTTTCTTTTGCTCAATAAAAGTTTAGTCTCACTTTGTTTAGTCAATGTTGATAGAGACTCTCTCGTCTCTCCTTGAAACCAGGACTCTTTCATTGCACGCTGAAGAATACCTGACCTCTCTCAGTGCCCCCACCTACCTCTACACAATAGATTACTGTCTGTTATCTTCACTTCCTTCTATGGATTTCCCCTGGCGACATGGTTCCCCATGTCTTCTTATCAAAGGGTGGGTCTTTTCTCTGAGAAGCCATAATCTGCACAACTTCAAAGTGGTAGGTGCCCTCCATATTTCTCCTTCTGCCTCCAAAACCATTTGTGCCCCTTCTCTCTGTAAGTCTTCAGATAATTTGCTCTGACTACCTGGACTGAGGCATCACTCTATACCTCTCAGTCACTCTGGAGATATTGATGAAAGTTTCTCCCCCTATCACAGAGAAATTTCCTGCTTCTGCCCATTCTAGATCAATTTTTTGAACAATTTTCGTGAATTATGTCTCATTAATGACTCCACATTGTCATGATGAATAAAACATTATCCTGTGGCTCACAGCCTCCTTCTCTAGAATCCCTGAAGTTTGTTCCCTATCGAGTTCTTGCAGGGAAGGATGCAGGACGACACATCTTCATATGTAGGTGCTAACTAGCAGGTTGAAAGATTAAGAAGGGGGTGTCTCCAGTCCCAATCCTTTTCTGTTTTCTTTGTTCAAAATTTTGCCAGTTGGGCACATTCCACTGGCTTCAAGGAGAGCTGAGAAGTGTGTGAAAGCATATAAGTGGTGCTAAGCCCATACAAGTCTGTTCACTTGAAAGAAGAGGATAGAAGGGATGCTTCAGAGCTGCCACAGCCACACAAGGTACGTAGCTCCATAGAGGGAATACCAAAGAGAAGCACTGACATAGATAGAACAGGTATCAGATGGTGATTTGTGGATGGTAAAGAGCTGAGATAAAGAGAATTAGGAAGATAGTCTGATTTCTGGCTTGGGCAACTGGACACGGTGGTACCATTCACTATTTTGGGGGACTTACTTGAGTAGTTCAGTGTTGGGGATGATGAATTTGATGTCACTCTGAGGCAGAAATTACAGGATTCTCTTAAATTGAAGTGGTAGCAACAAAGCCTAGATGTAAGACCACTGTGCAATAATTCTTCGGATATGATGCAGTGCCCTTAAAAGTCAGAAGGGAAAAACATAGTTAATGAAAAGATCAAAAGGCTAGCATAAAATGGAATTGTGTGCAACTCAGCCAATTGCTTTCAGATTAAGGAGTATTGCTTTGCTCTCTCACCCATCTGTATATGTATATTGGTAATAAGCCCAATCACACATTCTTATTCACCATGCTGAGCTGCTTACTCCACCGAAGAGCCTTATGCACCTATTTTATTTTACCATAAAGCGAGTACAATTATGTTTCTGATTCACCACATTAAAGGCACTTCACTCATTTATATTCTGTCATATCCTCTATCTTTGTTGTGCTGTGTCTTTCTCTCTGTCTCTTTCTGTCTCCCATTATGTCTTTCTATCTCTCTGTCTCTCTAGTATAGAATAGTTTAAACACATACTTAAAATTTGAAAAAAATAGTAGTATAGTAATAATAGATATACTAAGGGAGTAAAAATAGAAACAATAATAATAATCAGAAAACAATAATAAGCACTGTTTCTGAGTACTTCCCATGTGCTAGGCTCTTTTCTGTGTGTGTGTGTGTGTGTGTGCGTGTGTGTACGTGCACACATGTACATGTATGCATGTGGGTTTATGTGCATGTGTCTTTAATGTGTCATGTAATATTCAAACAATATCTCTGAAGCAGGTGCTGTTATCATTCTGACTTGATAGAAATTCATTTCAGATATAGTTTCATGTCTGAGCAGTGTTTTGTATACAGATAGGACAAAAAATGAAATATGCTCAGAATACTGTATTTGCATTATTTTCTTGCTTATGTCTTTTCAAATCATTAGGAAAGTTTGAATGCATATTGCTACTTTTTAAGTATAATTCAGTTCATAGCACACTCATTTCTAAGCTAGTTAATATCTATCCTACACATCAATTATGCTCATATTCCTTATCAACTCCTTTAAATATGTCATGATATTATTTCCTGTATATTTAGGGAAATTCAGTTAACATCTGCCTCTCCCATGAAATTCCGTTGCATTTGAGTCAATTATCAATAAAAAACAATTACTTTGAATCAATTGCTAACCTACCCACTAAGTCTGATATTCAAAATTTTTATGACAGAACGTATATCAAGTGGATAACATATTTCAGATGTTTTATAAAACTTCAAAAGATAAGAATGGTGTTGTCATTTGTGTAAAATATAAGTACACACATCAGATTTAATGTTCTCTGGGATTTTTCATACCAATACTTTTCAAAGTAGATATTTTTCATTGCGATGTGATTTGATGTTTTTTTCTCTTTTATTTGTCTTACAGTCAAAACTTCTTGTAAAGACATAACATAGGAGCATATCAGTAATTGTTTAATCTATTAGTGTGTAGTCTTATCAATATTAGTAAATGTTTCATCTCTAGTTAAATGTCAATTTAAAAAATTCTGTATTCTTTATTTGTGTAAAGAGAGATGTGGAACAGATGCAAAATAATATATTTCAGTCTATTTAAGTCAGAATTAATGGATAATGTTATGTTTTGAGAATTTTGGTAGAAAATGATAAAATGGAATTCAGTGTAATGCAATCATTGACTAAGTGATACATTAGGACTAATGTTTTTTAGGGAAGAAAAGATTGGAATATGACCAAAGCTAGAAAACAGTTTCAAGCAGGGGTGAAATCAATGGACCATTTGAATAATAACCAGCTAAAAAGAGTTTTTTCACTAAGTGGAATAAACCTATGAAGTCCTAAGTAGTTTAATAAACAAAACTAAACAGTTTGGCTACTTGTACAGACTAGTGGGATTCCTGGTGAAATCAATTTAGGGTCTCACACAGCCTATCCATGAATGAAATCTGTTTTTGAGACAGGTGTACATCTTAGCACACACATTTTATTCAGAAGCGGTTATTGCTTGAATGGGGTGGGATATGCCTAGAAAACATAATTATGGACTATTCTTTTATTTACATTAAATTTTCTTAATATGAAATGGTCTACATGATTTATTACAATGTTACTCGGTTTCAATATCTTAACACAGTCTAAGTTGCCATTATAAAGTGGCTATTTTAGGCTAAAAAATGTTCATGCAGAAAATAATTAAGTGAACAAAGGTTAATTTTTGCACTGAAGTGACTGACTGAAATCATTGATTTCTTCTTTCAAGTGGTAAACACTTTGCATATGTATATTTTTCTCCCTTTTTTTCTGAGGAAGCTTGGCCCTGAGCTAACATCCGTGCCCACCTTCCTCTGCTTTGTATGTGGGACACCTGTCATAGTATGGCTTGATAAGCAGTGCGTAGGTTCACACCTGGGATCTGAACTGGCAAACCCTGGGCTGCTGAAGCAGAGTGCGTGAACTTAACTTCTATGCCACTGGGTGGGCCCAATACTTTGCATATATATAAAGACACAAAATCTTAAATTACAAAGTAAAAGTTTCTTTGAAAGAATCTTACATACAAAAAACTCTTGGCTTTTACTCATATTGAAGGATAGATCACATACACCAAATTTGCAGAAATACTTATAAAGCAAATATTGAAGTAACCACTAACCATGTAAAAATGATATTGTTAGCATCTATGATTCCTCAGAAAAGAATTAATAAAATGTAGTTCAATTTCCATAAGTTAATAAAACTGACAAAAATATTCTGATACTGACTATTCATTTTGAATGCATTAAACATTTACTTTTTTAGATTTAAAATATAAGTGATGTTTTAAATTATCTATATAGATTGAGTTAATTTCTTTTACAGTGCTTCATTATTGTTATTTTTGGATAGACTTATAAACAATACATTGCATTTTCTTTAAGTTTTATCCAAATAAATATTGCACGCGAAAATAAAGTTTCATGGCCCATTTATTTATTCCTGCATTTCACAAATATTATTGCCAGCCACAGTTCCAGGCATCTGGTTCATTGCAGTGAAGCAAATAACGATCCGCCATCATCAAGATTAAATTTTGATTAGTGAGATGACAATAAAGAAAAAATATAGTTCATAAATTGATTATCAAATATGCTGAAAGGTGAAAAGTGTTTTGCAAAAGATAAAATGAGCACAGTAAGGAGAGCCAGGAAAGTGGTGTTGTTAGTGGGAGCGCCGTGATTATAAACACTGTATTTAGGAGTAGAGCTCTTAAAGAAGGTGACATTTGGGAAAAGACTGGGCTCGAGTAAAGAATATGGAATCAAGAGTTTGTGACTCTACAAAGAGCTGGTGCCCACTCAATATTATGAATATTATCACCTGATTCAATCAAATAAATGCCCATCTTCTTGAACATGCACACTTTGAAAGCTCCTTGAGAGTCCTTAGACTTTCATGGCAAATTATGCATCACTAGCTCTCTTTTATTATGCAGATATATGGAAATGAGCTTGAGGCTTCCAGTACTTTTTATTCCTTTGCTCTTATTTATTTATATTTTTATTTTTTTAGGTAATGGGAAAATTCATGATGGGACTTTAGAATCACACTTACAGTAGCGACTTCATTTTGATGGGACTGTTCTTTTCTTCCAAAACAAATCTGCTTTTCTATTCCTTTATATTGATTATTTTTATTATGACTGTAGCAGAAAATACAGTCATGATTCTCCTTATCCACAGGGACCCACGGCTTCATACTCCAATGTATTTCCTGCTCAGCCATCTCTCTTATATGGATATCTTGCATATTTCCAATATTGTTCCCAAAATGGTCACTAATATTCTATTAGGCAGCAGAACTATTTCCTTTGTTGGTTGTGGCTTCCAGATATTTCTATCCCTCACCCTCTTGGGTGGTGAGTGCCTTCTCCTGGCAGCAATGTCCTGTGATCGCTGTGTAGCCATCTGTCACCCACTGCGCTATCCCATTCTTATGAATAGCTATGTCAGCAGTCTCATGGCTACAGGGTCCTGGCTTGTTGGGACTATCAACTCCATAGTTCACACAGCTTACACACTCCATCTTCCTTTCTGTAGCTCAAGAGCTATTGATCACTTTTTCTGTGAAGTCCCTGCAATGTTGAAATTGTCCTGTGTGGACACAACACACTATGAGGAGTTTATGTAAGTGGCATCATTTTTCTGCTCATCCCTTTTTCCCTAATCTTTGCTTCTTATGTCCAAGTTCTCCTTACTGTCCTCTGAATGAAATCATTTGAAGCACATAAAAAGTCGTTTTCCACCTGTTTTTTCCACATGGTTGTGGTCATAATGTACTATGGGCCATTTATTTTCACATACATGAGGCCTAAGTCATACCACACTCCAGGCCAGGATAAGTTCCTGGCCATATTCTATACCATCCTCACTCCCACACTCAACCCAATCATCTACAGCTTTAGGAATAAAGATGTTTGGGGGGCGATGAAAAATATGCTTAAAAATAACGTTATGCATAAAAATAGAAAAAATGCTTGATCTGTGTGTTTTATGTATTTCTATATTCAATACCTAGAAGAACTCCATCATTAGTTTCTCCTGAGAAGAAAATTATAGTCTCCATCTCTCTAAGTATGGAAAGAAGTGCATATTTCCAAACTTTTGATAAAGCTTTCACATGTCATTGCTTTGTAAATACATCCGTCATATGATGTGCTGTTCACTCTGAGATCCTAGTTACAATCACCCAAGTTCCTTATAAAGGTAAATGATGACCAATGTCTTCCAGCTTCTTCCCATCAAAATTTTAAAAATTTGTGAGAATTATTTTTTTTTAATACATCTAGACACAGGTTATACAACAAATGTATTTCCATAAAATTATCTGTATTTTCTTTAAATGTAGTAAAATTATACCTAAGGATGCCAAAGAGTGGGGCAGGTATCTGAGATGTCAATGTAACTGGCTATGATAATATAAATATAATTATTTTATAATAGAGAGAATACTGTATTCATCATGATATCTACCATGAAGAATACTGAATGCAGAACAAAAAAGTCACTTGTCGTGTTGTGTAGGTAATTAGTTGTGTAAATTCAGAGAGGAGAGGTCATCCATGGGAGCCAACATAAGAAACAAGGTTTTCATTAACTTGTGACTTTGTTGCATTCTTGTTTGCATTGTTTCCTTTTATATTTTAGTGAAATGGAAATATGAGATCAGAGATAAATTTTTCTTTAATAAAATGAATTTTGTACCTTAGTAACCATGTTTCTATATATTTAGCCCACTGTAGTTACTATTTTTTTCTTTAAATAAAGATTGAATATGTAAAATGTGGAGTTGAGAGTTTCTATGCTATTAGCTTGCCTAGGATATTTGCATAACTCTTAAATTGAGTCATCTCCAAGGTCTACACTCAGTTTTTTCATTGTACATAGTGTTGCTTCCTAATATCTGCTTACTCCACACCCTTTTCCTCTTCTCTCTAGTGACCCACGAAAAGACTAGATGCCCTTCCCCTTGAAGACAATGCACCCGTGAGTATGTCTGTAACTATATCATGATAATCTCATTCTCTAACTTTCTCATGGTGGATTTCTTGAGAAAGGGAGTATATATACATCCTTGTATTTCATATATTATATTTCCATCAGCAATTAAATGTGAGGCCTACCATCAATATGATTTAATTTTCCATTTAAAATTTTGTGTTTGGATTCCAAAAAGAGTATCCCATCCAAAACTGACATTCAATCATTTCACCAATGATGAAGTTTTCATTCTAAGGAAATAGTTAAAAGATGGGGTACAGGAAATTTAAAAAAAATTTCAAAACTAAAGAATAGCACATACTATCTTTGCAGAGAATGAAATTAAAACATATTTACTAATTTGATAGGAGTGTACTGATGCATTTTATATACCAGTAAGTACAAGATAGAATAAGCACTTTTATTTTCTCCCTGAACTCTAACTTATTCCTTCACTCACCATTTTTAAGGTCTCTAAGAAAGGGTGTACATGACTTCATAAAAATTGTGACAAAGGTTATTACTGACCTTAGGTCATTCCACAAGACCAACTTGCAACTATCCACAGAGAACACAATATTGTGAGGAGTCCAGAACATGAATGTGGAGATGAAACACCACCCTGAACCACAGAGACTAAAAAAGATGACATTAGAAGAGTAAGATGAAAGTCTATGCTCCAACCACTTTGTCTCTCACCCCAGGCTGGTATGGCATCACATTGAGAGGACCCTTCTGGGCAGATGATTCACTCAGTAGGAAAAAGAACGCCCAAAGCAGACATGTATTCTCCCCCAGTATTGTGGAATTCATATCAGCAGGCCCACTCAACCTTAACTCATCAAGATCATGGAGGCAATCAGCAGGGTTTGTCCACTGGATATCAGCTTGTGATGGAGAAGGGAAGTGATGCATCAATTAGCACTTGGATCTTGGAAAATTGAGTTCCTACTCACAGTGATGCATAAGTATAAATCCTAACCAGTGGCTTTGCACTTTTGCAGAGAGAGATGGTGGCTCTGCCTGATGAAACAAGTTGATTGGCATTATTGCTTTATTTGGGTTCACAAAGGTGAGCCTTTTTGGGTCTTGAAGGCTGTTCTTCCATACCATTCATTTATGGAAACTAATTCACAGCTCAAATTACTGCTGAGTGTATATTCCTGGCCATACATGACATAGAAGCCTGTGTGTAGCACCTAGAAAGCTGTGTAGCTCATCAGAACTCAAGCTGTGAGCCCAGTCTATAGTACTGCCTGAATAAAGAGCCAGAATTGTGGCCCTGTCTATCCAGGGAATTTGGTGTGCAGTTCTTCCTGATTTCAGACCACAGACAAGTCTTTGGAGCCTGTTCTGCCACTTAGCCCAGGACCAGAAGTTAATTCATAGCCCTATTTTATGTAGTGTACAGTCCTCAGACTCGCTCCAACCAAGAAGCCTGGCAGAGCACCCAGGAAGCTGCATGGCACAGTAGCACTTGAGCAGAGAGCCTGGCTATTGGTTATGATCATCTGCAGAGCCAGTCTTAGGACCTTGCCTGGTGCTCAGTTATGCCTGATTCAGAACCTCAAACAATGAGCTTTGCTTGCTTTGGAGCCTGTTTACTACCTCTCACCCAAGCAAGGTAGCTAATTTAGAGTCTTTCTTACTGCTGAATATATACCCAGCCAAGCCCCAAAAGGAAGCCTGACCAGAGAATCCAGGGAACTATGGTGCTCTTCCTACAGCCACTTTCAGAAAGGGAATCAAGCCAGTGGACCTGTCAAATTGCTCCCAGCCAGCAGCATCCTCTCAACTCACACCTTAGGCATTGACCTCACCTCAAAATAGGCCCTGACAGCAAGCTCCACCGGACCAAAAATGCTACCAGATGACCCATGAAGAACTTCAAGCTGAGCTGACTTTAAAGGACTATTTCTGCCAAAACAAACCTGTAAAGTGTAGAAGTGGAGACTGCTGCTCAAATGCACAGATATCATTGTAAGGGATCAAAGATCACAAAATAACTGCAAACATGACATCATAAAAGGATACTAAAAAAGCTCCAATAACTGACCCTGAAAAAAAATACACATTTATAAACTGTCTGACAAAGAATTCAGAATAATGCCCTGACAGAAGTTTGTCGAAGACAAGGACACACAGACAAATAAACAATATTAAGAAAACAATATAGTGAACAAATGAGAAACCCCAGAAATGAATAGAAATCATAAAAAAGCAGAAATTGTAGAACTGAAGAATACAATGACTGAAATGAAGAATTCAATAGAGAGCTTCAATATCTGACTCAACCATGCAGAAGAAAAAATCAATGACCTAGAAGACAGGGCTTTTAAAATTTTCCAGTCAGAAGAGCAAAAGGAAAAAGAATGGAAAGCAGTGAAAAAAGCCTTCTCGATGTATGGGATACTACAGAGAGAAACAATATCCACATCATGGGAAACCCAGAAGGAGAAGAGAAAGTGAATTGGATAGAAAATATGTTTAAAGCAACAAGGGCTGAAAACTTCCCAAACCTGGGGAGAGAAACGTACATCCAGATTATAAGGCTCAATGGGCCCAAATAAGTTGAACCCAAAAAGGGCTACATGGACACATTATAGTTAAATCGTCAAATTCAAAGACAAAGAGGATATTTCTGAAAGCAGCAAGGAAAAGTGTCATGTCTTATATAATGAAACCCCCATAAGACTACTGGTAGATTTCTCAACAGACACTTTTCAGGGCAGGAGAGAATGCGATGATATATCCAAAATGTTGAAAGAAAAAAACTTACTCAAGAATACTATACTCTGCATAGCTATCCTGCAGAAATGAAGATGAGAAAAAGATTTTCATCACAAACAAAAGCTCATGGAATTTATTGTCACTAGGGTTGCCAAAGAAGAAATTCAGTAGGAAGGTCTTCTAGCAGAAATAAAAGTATTTGAATTAACATTGGAAAACCATATGAAAATAGGTATTAAACTCACTATTAACCATAAATATATGGTTGAAGTCACATTTTCTTATATTTATGTGGTGGCAAATTATACACTAACAACTCTATTTCAAAGTTAAAAACAAACGTATTAAAACATAACAATGATTACAATAATTTGTTATTGGATACACAATATGAAATATATGCACATTTTAATATCAATAGTATAAAATGTGAGTGGGGAAATTAAAGTGTCAAGTTGTTAAATGCTATCACTGTTGAGTTGTTATCAGCTTAAAATACAGTGTTATAAATATGTTTTATGTAAGCCTCATAGTAAACACAAAGGAAAACACTTGGAGTGGTTATACAAAAGATTGTGACAAAGAGTCAAGGCATACTACTACAAAAATCACAAAAAAGGACAGTAAGATAAGCAAGAAACTACAGATCTAATAACAGCCAAACAACAAGATGGAAATATTATGCCCCAATCTATTAATAATTACAGTAAACATAAATGGATTAAATTTTTCAATCAAAATAAATTAATTGATTGAACAACACAGAGAAACAGGATCCATTGAGTGATGACTTCAAGAGACTCACTTTAGCTTTAAAGATGCACGTAGAGTCAGAGTGAAGGAAAATAAAATAGATATGTCCTGCACCTGATATAAAAAAAAGGCAGTAGCACAGCTTACATCAGCTAAAATAGACTTTAAAGCTAAAAATGTTAAAAAAGAAATAAAGCAGACAAATAAGGTTATTGTACCACAATAAGTAGATCAATGCTTCAAGAAAATATAACAAACATAAATATTTATGCTTTCAACATTGGAGCTCCTAAATATATAAAGCAAATAGAGAAAAAAAGGGAGAAGTAATCAGTGAGACAATGATAGTTGGTGATTTTATACCCCACTATCAATAATAGCTAGATTGTCTAGAAAGAGAATCATTAAGAAACAGGAGATTTGATCAACACTATAGATCAAATGGACCTAACAATCATATACAGAACATTCTATGTAACTGAAACAGAAAACAAATTCTTCTGAAGTACACATGGAACATTTTCTAGGATAAGTCATATACAATGCCACAAACAAGTCTAAAGAAATTTAAGAATATATAATTTATATCAAGTATCTTTAGAGACCTCTTTGTTATGAAACTAGAAATCAATGCAGGAGGAGAGCTGGAAAATCTACAAATATATGGAAATTAAAAAACACAGTGCTGAACAACCAATGGATCAAATAAGAAATTAACATGAAAATAAAAAGTGTAGTGAGACAAAAATTGAAACTCATCTCAACTTATGAAATGAATCCTAAGCAATTTTAAGATGACGTCATACCTATAAACACACATATCAAGAAAACAGAAAGATCTCAAATAACCTAACATAAATAACTTAAATTTGTCTATATGAACTAAACAAAGAGGAAAAACCTAAGCCCAAAATTAGCGAAAGGAAAGAAACAAGAAATATTTGAAAAGAAATAAATGTAATAGAGAAGAATTAAAGAAAAGATTAAGAAAGCTGAGTTGATTCTTTGAAAAGACAAACAAAACTGTTAAACCTCTAGCTAGAATAACCAAGAAAAAGCGAGGACTGAAATCAACAGAATAATGAAAGGGTAGACATTGCAATTGATACCACAAAAATACAAAGCGTCTTAAGATATTACTATGGAAAACTATACGTCAATGAAGTGGACAACCTGGTGGAAATGGGACACATTCCTAGGAAAAAAACCTGCTAGGGCTGTTAATTGTTCAGTGATTTTTGATGGTTGCTTCAATCCTGTTACTTGTTATTGAGATGTTCAGATTTTATATTTTGTTTGTTTCTTCATAATTTAGTCTTGATTGTTTCCATTGATTTGAGTCATGCAATATGGACTCTTCATTTGCCTGCACTTTCTGGTCAGGTTTGCTTGTCAAGCATGACTAGCTACTATACTCAGCAGTAGGAAGCACTATCAATTAGCTTTACTGCCTGGGCAGGGTGGGTGGCAGAATGGGCTCCAAAGATGGCATGACTCTTTGGGGGGCACCTTAATCTGGCAAAACTGTGCCCTAAGTTCCCTGTCCAGACAGGGCCACCAGTTTTGCTCTAAGGATAAGCAGACTAACTGGCTCAGTTCTCTGCTCATGTGCCACAGTAATCAAGGCTGTAGGATGGGCTACACAGCTCCATAGATGTTCTGCTTAGGTTTCCTGGTCAGGCAGGCTGAATACTGTATCAATCAGTGAATTGGGCTGGCAATTATTTTATTTGCCAGTGTGGGATCATAGAACATGCCTGATGGATGGCAAGACTTGTTATTTTGGACAAAATCAGGCAGAAATTCAAATCAAGCTCAACGGCCAGACAGGACCACTGGATGCCTCTGCAAATGGGAAGAGCCACTTTTTAGTGTCTCTGCTCAAGTGCTGCTGGGCTAGGAAGCTTCCCAGTTGCTCTGATAAGTCATCCAGATAGAGAAGGGCTGGAGGTTACCTCAACAATAGGCAGGGGTATGAATTAGTTTTTCTACTTTTGCAAGGCATAAAAAGAGGTACCAAAACTGGCAAGGCTCTGGGTCTCGAAACAGACCATACTGTGCAAAGAGTTCATTGAGTAGACAGGGCCAACAACCTGGCTTTCATTCTGGGAAGAACTGATATCCACATTCTTCATTTGAGTGCTGCTGGGCTATTCAGCTTCTCAGGTGCTCTGGTCATATTTCTTGGTTGGTAGGGTTGGGGGGATACACTCACCAGTAGGTGGGACAATGAAGTAGGTTTCCTGCATGGAACTGGATGCAGAACAGTATCCAGTGTCATCAAGGTTCATTGATTGTGGTCTCCTCTCAGGCAGAACTGCATGTTGACTTCCCTGGCCAAATGGGGCCTCTATCCTTGCTCTGCCATCTTAAAAATCCACTGGCCAGCCTCTCCACTCAAGTGCTGCTGAGAAAGGAAGGTTTCCAGGAGATAAATTCAGGCTTTCTGTTTAGCAGGCCTAGATGTGGTACTCAGCAGTAGATAGAGCTATAGATTACTCTTCTTGCCAATATGGAGTGGCAGAACAGCTTCCCAGGCTGGGAATGCCCATTGTTTGGTGTTGAAAATCAAGAAGAACTACCCCAAAATTTGTGATCACAAGGATATGCTGTCTTGTCTTTGCAGATGGCCAAAGCCACTAGTTGAGATTTCCACTTGGGTGCCACAGTGAGTAGAAACTCAGTCAGCCACAATTTGAATGCTGGTTGCTGTAAGCACTGCTCGCCTTCTCCCTCACAGTCTAATCTCCAACATTCAAGCCCCACATATTATGCTCAGATCTCTGTGAGGAAATAGTCAAGTGGGCCTACAAAGAAGTGACCCACAATTATAGCAGAGCTGGATGTACACCTTGGGCTCTATTTTTCCCACCAAGAAAAATTAACCCACAAAGAAATCAATGTGACACACCACATTAACAAAATGAATAATAAAAATCACATAATCATCTCAATAGATGCAGAGAAAGCATTTGACAAGATACAGCATCCATTTATGATAAAAACTCTAAATAAAATGAGTATAGAAGAAAAATATCTCAACATAATAACGGCCATATATGACAAACCCACAGCAAATATCATTCTCAATGGAGAAAAACTGAAAGCTATCCAACAACAGGAACCAGACAAGAGTCCTGACTGTCACCACTCTTATTTAACATAGTATTGGAAGTCCTAGCCAGAGTGATCAGGCAAGAAAAAGAAATAAAAGGGATCCAAATCGGAAAAGAAGTGCAATTGTCACTATTTGCAGATAACATGATTCTGTATATAGAAAACCCAAAATAATCCATTTTAAAAACTTTTAGAAGTAATAAATGAATACAGTCAACTTGCCGGATATAAAATCAATGTACAAAAATCAGTTTCATGTGTAGACACTAATGGGGAAGTAGCAGAAAGAGAAGTTAAGAATACAACTCCATTTAATAAAGGAATAAAATATTTAGGAATAAACTTAATCAAAGATGTGAAAGATCTGTGCACTGAAAACTATGAAACTGTTGAAATAAATTGAAGAAGAAACAAAGAAATGTAAAGATATTCTGGGCTCTTCGATTAGAAGAATTAACATAGTTTAAATGCCCATCCTTCCTAAAGCAATCTATAGATTCAGTGAAATCCCTATCAAAGTTCCAACAACATTTTTCACAGAAATAGAACAAGGAATCCTAAAATATATATGGAACCACAAAAGACCCTGAATAGAGAAAGGCACCCTGAGAAAAATGAAGAAAGCTAGAGGTATCAAACTCCTGATTTCAAAATATACTACAAACTTATAGTAACCAACACAGCATCTACTGGCACAAAAACAGACACACTCATCAATAGAACAGAACCAAGAGCCAAGAAATAAACCCACACATATATAGACGGCTAATTTTTGACAAGGGAGCCAAGATCAAAAAATGGAGAAAAAAGGTTCTTTTCAGTAAATGGTGTTGGGAAAACTGGACACCCATATGCAAAAGAATGAAAGTAGGCCATCATATTATAACATGCAAAAAATCAACTCAGAATGGATTAAAGACTCTACTGAAATGTCTCTAACCATGAAACTTCTAGAAGAAAACATAGGCAGTATGGTTTCAACATTGGTCTTAGCAGCAGTTTTTCAAATACTATATGTGACTGTGCAAGGGAAACAATAGAAAAAATAAACAAATTGGACTACAGCAAACTAAAAACCTTCTGCAGACCAAAGGATGTGGATTAAGGCTGCCCCAGCTAGAGAAGCCCAAGGTGACCTGGCCTACATGCCAAACTATATGACCCAGTGGACTTTTTTCTGGTATGAATTAGGACCGCCCCAGGGAGAGAAGCCCAGGGCATTCTCCCCTACATGCCGATCTATATGGCCAGATTCGTATCTAAAGTTAGATGACCGCACAATAACCAGACCCCATCTGCACTGAAATCATTTAATGACATTTACATCATCTTTTCTTTTTTCCAGTAAAAATAAGTCACGTACCCATGCCTTATAAAATTAGCCCTAACCCTCAACTCAGGAGCTCTGACTGCCCGTGGGTCTTGTCCCCACGCACCAGCTCTGCCTGCCCATGGGTCTGTCCCCATGCCAGCGGGGGCAGCAGCAGCTGCTCTGCCTGCCCATGGGCCCTGCCCCCATGCCAGCGGGGGCAGCAGAAGTGGCAGCAGCAGGAGCTCTGACCACCCGTGGGTCCTGTCCCCACGCACCAGCTCTGCCTGCCCATGGGTCCTGTCCCCATGCCAGCGGGGGCAGCAACAGCTGCTCTGCCTGCCCATGGGTCCTGTCTCCATGCCAGCGGGGGCAGCAGAAGCAGTGGCAGCAGAAGCTCTGACTGCCCATGGGTCCTGTCCCCATGCTATTCCACACTATTCTCTAAATAAAAGAGCACTACTGCCAGATCTTGACAGTCTAAGAAATCTTTCTTTTGACTCCTCGGCTCACTGACCCAGCATCATTTCTGGTGGCCTGTACAGGGACTTGCTTCATAGGCTTGTGAGCTCGAGTTCCTTTAAGTGCCCTTTTCTTCCTTGTGCCTTTCTCTTTTTCAAGGATGGATCTAAATTCACTTCTCCATTGGGAACTTTCTTGGACAGCTGTATGAATCCACGTTTGCTGCCCATGGCTACTCTGGGGCAAATCGTGGCATTCAGCTTGAAGAGAATCAGTACCTTAAGCCTCAGGGTGATGGAGAATGAATTAATCCATTCCTTCCTGACTCTATCTCTAATAGACAAATTTTACATGGGCGCGGGTCGGCCACTTAAGTCATTAGGACGGGCGCCAATCTCCAAGACTCCCGTGGAAGGTTTCTTTTCCTAAGGCTGGATTGGCATCCCTCCCTCTGGCACCTGACCACGCTCTGAACTGGAGGAAAGTCCCAATCTGGACTCCAGTTCAAGGAAAGTACCAAACTCTAACCTTTGGTGGAGTATGGGAACCCCTTCTTGGGAGAATGGCTCCAGGCTGCAATTGGGTAGAATATCCCCCAGACTGGCGGAAAATTCCTCACTGTTTTTCTCTATCCTTTATCCTGGGGACCATTCACCAGGCACCTATTACTGCCAGGCATAATAGGGAAGATGTTCAAGGGATGCCCCCATCATCTCTTGCTACAGGAACCCCAATGGGGGGATTTTCAAGGTAATGGCTCCCTTTCTCTCTGGGACCATTCACCAGGCACCTATTCCTGCCAGGCAGAATAGGGAAGATGTTCAAGGGATGCCCCCATCATCCCTTGCTACAGGAACCCCAATGGGGGGATTTTCAAGATAATGGCTCCTTTTCTTTCTCCTTTTCTCTCGGGGACCATTCACCAGGCCTATGCTGCCAGGCAGAATAGGCACCAGGCACCTGTTACTGCCAGGCATAACAGGGAAGGTATACAAGGGATGCAATGCCAGGGGACGCCCCCTTCACCCCTTGCTATAGGAACCCCACAGTAGGAACAATGGGTAGGATGCTGCCCTAGGTTCAGGGGGGATTTTTCACGGTAATGGACCCGTTTCTTTTGTCTCTCTTGGAGTTACAATGGCCATTTTTGTCTCCTTTTGAGCTTTGCGACTGGGAAACAAAGAAATCTTTAAAGAGTAAAAGGCTCCACCCCTGGGAGCCCCAACTTTGGGTTTCTGGGCCTGATCACCCCAGCAACCCTAAGTGGGGGTGCCCTCTCTTGACAGTTGACTCATTGAGTATTTTAGTCACCTACTGAGTCGGTTATGAGGGTAGGAGACCTGTGATTTATTCTGTGAACTGTCGTGCTAGGGTAGTGCGCTCCAGCACAGGAACTGTTGTGTGACTCTTATCTTGATAACCCTCTGGAAGAGGCCATGAGGGCGAGGTCTGATCTCTTCTTTTCCTTTCTTTGTCTGTTTTGCTCATCACCTCCTTTGTTGTCACCAAGTCAAGGTTAAAGTTCAGGCTGGACCTGAGCAGAACCTTGACCTTCTGTAAAATCAGAACTTAAGCCTTTTGCCAGGGACTTAACTCTCAACCTTGGCACTGGGAGTGCCTCCAGCCAGTTCCAGGCCTTTTTCTCCTGCTTCCCTACCTCAGCTGTGCTGGCTCAGAGACAAAGTGCCCAGTCTGAGCGGGACTTGACTAAATCTTCTAACTATGCCAACACCCGCAATCGGCCTCTGCACCCTTTCTCCAGGTGCTGTCAGTCAGACACTGGCTTTACCGCCACGGGGAAGGCTCCTAAGCATCCCCAGAGACTCACCCTGTGGATGCGTTCTAACTCCATCTGGGAGAAAATTTGAGGGGTTTCTCTGTGCCTTTGTGATGCAGTTGGACAGGTAGATCAACATGGAATGTAATTTGAGTTACAATCCAGTTTCTGGGAAATCAAGAACAACTGTCCTTAGAAAATCCTTGCAAGACTGGAAATACAGCTCTAGAGGCAGTTCAGATTCCACCCAGTGACTTTATCACGAAAAGGATTATCATCTCCCTTCTCCTGGAACTACTATCTAGCCCATCACTAATTCCTAAGACTGAAGAAAAAAAAAGAAAGAAAGAAAGAGGAGGGGAGAGGAAAAACGGCCATAAGTGTGCCCTTGCCAAAAAAACTCTAGCACCTTGAGTATCTTCTCCACAAATACTGGTAAAAGAAACAATAGCTGTGCAGTCTCTGTGTACCTATGTCTTATGTATGTTATATGTGTGATATTTTTACCTCCGGATGGTATGGCCAAAATTAAGAGTGCTGTTTAATTGGCTTAAAGTAAGCGCTTACATAAATTCTAAATGTAGTAGAAATCAATCCAATGTCTTTCAAGTTAACTTGATGTGAATTAACTTTTGGTAAATGAAAGCTTGTTTAAGTTTGTTGGTTTGATTGAAAATAGTCTTCTTGTCAGAGTTGTCAGTATTTGCATATGATCCAGGCATGCAGCCTGGGTTTACTAGTCAAATAAGTTCACATTGTCTGTTAAATTCTTCAGCAAAGTAATAGCTTTAAATGATGACCAGTTTTGTCTAATGTCTCATGAAGTTTTTGTGGGTACAATAACTGTTTTATGGTCTGTATACTTGAAAAAAAAAAACAGCTTCCAAATTGTTTTGATAACAATCTTGAGTTTTGCCAAGTTAAGTTAAATGATAAAAATCTGAGCATCTGGGTCATTTTTGGATTGGATAGCACACAAGCATTACAGCTAAACTTATCTGAGTTATCTACTTTTGGCTTCTTATTGCAGAGAGGCTAAAAGTCTTTGGGTCTGTTACTGTAAAGCGGCGTGTTTCTAGAAATTATGAAGTGTTTAGAATGCTGGTATAAAAGACAATTCGTAAATGCTTACCTTTTTAGTGTTTACTATGGTCTGCTAAGGGTTAAAAGTTCTTATTAACCTATATAATTAAAGCTACTGGAAATTAATAAGGAAAACAGCTCTGTATTCAAGGAAAGTTAAAATGTATGTTTTCAGTAAAGAGGGTATAAAGAATGGAAGTATTTTTGTTTGATGGGTTAAGAAAGATAAGTTTGTCCTAAAGTACTAGAAAGGAAAAAAGACAGACTTTGGGACAAATTCTGAAGGCAAAAAGAAAGTTGTAGAAGGTTTGTGAAGGAGAAATTCTGAAAGGAGTTTTATGCCTGGTCAAGTAGACTAAGATTAGAGTAAATCCAATTAAGTAAATGAGTTTTAATGTTAAAAATAAGCTGGTACAGAAATTAAAATTTGGTTTTCTCTCTAAGTATAATTTTCTTGAACGTTTGGCCTGCTCTAACTCTACCTAAAAGACAAATCTGTTTTGTTAAAATAATGACTGAGGTCACTCTTAAGATTTTTGACTCTTTCTGTTATCACTTTGAATAGATACCTGAGCATTATTTCACAGTGAGCGTTGTTTGAACAAGTGTTTTAAAGTCTTTTGGTATTTTTGCAAAGCTTCTCGTCAAAAATATTCAAGTCCTGAATAAAAGGGTTTCTTTTGAAAATACTAAATTACATGGGAAGCACTGTCAAATAAGTGATGATAAACTTTCTCAGGTGTTATTATGTGGGTAAATGCTATTAATATAGGCGTCTTAAAATTATATAGCATTCCTAAAATTTGATCTGTCCTGGTTATCGGTTGTAATTCCAATTGTTATCTTGAAGTGTTGTATGTCACAGAAGTAGCCAAGTTTCTTTATCAATTGCCCTTTTGAGTCTTTTGTCCATTACAGATAGTTGCTATTTTACTCTGATGCTTTTTGGTTTTGCAAATATGTTTCATCTTCAGAGAAATTCCTGGAAAGGATTCTGACATGAGGGTTCTAAACTACAGGTTTCTGATAAGCTGTCAGATTGTAAAACTGAACCGGGTAAGAAATTACAGAATTCTAACAGAAACTGAACTCATAGATCTTCTAACAGAAGATTAAGCTCAGGAACTGATTATACAGGACTGTGTGAACTGATGAGGATGATTATAATTTTTTATGACTTCTGTTTAAAATATTGCTGGGTTTTGATGTTTTGTTTTGTTTTCTCATGTTTAAGGAAATCTTTCTTTCTTTTCTCTTATGCTAACTATGACTTATAGCAATTTAGTGAAATACATCTTTATGAGCAAAACTGAAACATTTGTCTTTTTCTCCCGACCTGATCCCTCCAGAATTTGGAAACTCTTTGTGAGTACGGTTATTTCGTGGCAATATAGTTATTTGCATAAGTTCAGTAAGAATTTGGTCTCCTTATAACAGGACACATTGGTTATCTTACCAAGGCTTTGACTGGAATGTCATATTTGAGAGAAATATACAGGCTCAGATATGACAACACAGCTTTTCAGGAACAAAGATTGGACCTTCTGGAACTAAAGCCACTTGGAAATATGGGCCTGGTACCTTGTTTACAGAGATTCTGGCAATCTTACCCGGTAAGTAAGGAAGCTTGCTTGTCTGGCAGGTGCAAGGAACCTCAAAATGTTTTGGGGGACCTCGGGAAGAGAGGAATCCACCCAAATCTGGAGGTACTGCAGGCAAAATCTGATGGCAAGTCCTTGGCTTCGCTTTTCTGGCCTCAAGAGGCCTTTACAGTTCAATCTGAGATTCCTCATTAAAAAAAAAAATTCCAGCAAAGATTTTAAAAAGCCTGTATAATCAATTGGTATTCTTGCTGCACTTATGTAAATAATTGGCAGACCAGTTAATCTTAATTTGTCTATCTTTTATAAAAATGAGGGTGATTTTAGAGAGAAAAAATTATGTTTCAGTAGAAGGTATAGTACACATTCATGGATATTAGATTCTAGCTCTTCTCTTCTGCAAGATTCATCTGTTACTAATCATAAGGTTTCCTTGTGGCTATCCATCTCTGATACCTGGGAGTTCCCTGGCCACAAGCAAACCTTTTCCTTCAACACTACTGCCCAAATACTAACTATGTTTGCCTTGTCACAGGTGGATCATAAACGACAAGTTCCAAAGGTAAAGTCCCCAACTTATTGATACACACAGGATGGACTATATCAAATTTGGGACGAATATATTTGGCTCATTCCTGCTAGTGATCAACTCAGTAAAAGTCCACTCTATGTTGGGAACAAACCAATCACACCTGTGATACATGGCCTAATAACACCCAAACCATGGGAAAATTCCCTGTCATATGTGTTCTCACATCATAACCTTAAAAAATACTGATTGGTTTGAGACTGACTGGGATAGACGGCCCAGCACGAGTTGGTTAGCCCCTAAAGGCACTCAGTGGCTATGTGGCTCCAACTTATGGCCTTGGCTGCCACCTGGATGGATTGGACGATGCACTCTAGGCTTTCTCTGGATGCAAGGTAGAACTACATTTACTATATCTCCTCCTGCTAACCTACCCAACCTGCAACAGCGCTGGACCTGCTCTGTCTTCCACTGGTATGACCACGTTGCCTCAATTTTCCTTCCCCAGTTAGGAATCAAAAGTGTCATCTGGCCCATGGAAGCTCTAAACAAATTTACTATGAAAGCATTAAAATGATACACAACATAGCCTTTTGCTGCTTGATTTAGAAGTGTCCCAAATGTGTAAGGCAGTCCTCCAAAACCGAATGGCACTGGATGTCTTGACAGCAGCACAGAGGGGCACTCGTGCCATTATAAAAACTTAATGTTGTGTTTATATTCCTGACTAACATCAAAATATCTCTGGCTTCCGATGTGATATGAACCACCAAATTAAGTTCATGTCTGACCCTATCCTATCTCTAAACGATTGGTTTAACTCCTGGTCAGGACCAGGTTTCTAGACTACTATCAAAACCTTATTCATTGGGTTAATCATATTGCTAGTATTTCCTATTATAATTTGTTGTCTGTTTCATTGTTTGTCTTCTGCATGTCAACAAAGTTTCACCTCCTGGACCACCTCTAGTCAAATGATTCTCTCGTCTCCAGAGGATCCGTAAACCTTGTCAGGCTTGGAATCCACGGGTGCAGCCTTCCGGTCCACTGAACTTCCTACCTATACCTATGGCCCCATTTAGGGACAGCTCTATGACCTTGTACAGCCGGAAGTAGTTACAGAAGACTGACCATTGTCCATATCCCCAAAAGATTTCGGGGCCAAATGGGTTCAGGGGGTGTTTATGATGTGGATTAAGGCTGCCCCAGCTAGAGAAGCCCAAGGCGACCTGGCCTACATGCCAAACTATACGACCCAGTGGACTTTTTTCTGGTATGAATTAGGACCGCCCCAGGGAGAGAAGCCCAGGGCATTCTCCCCTACATGCCGATCTATATGGCCAGATTCGTATCTAAAGTTAGATGACCGCACAATAACCAGACCCCATCTGCACTGAAATCATTTAATGACTTTTACATCATCTTTTCTTTTTTCCAGTAAAAATAAGTCACGTACCCATGCCTTATAAAATTAGCCCTAACCCTCAACTCAGGAGCTCTGACTGCCCGTGGGTCTTATCCCCACGCACCAGCTCTGCCTGCCCATGGGTCCTGTCCCCATGCCAGTGGGGGCAGCAACAGCTGCTCTGCCTGCCCATGGATCCTGTCCCCATGCCAGCGGGGGCAGCAGAAGTGGCAGCAGCAGGAGCTCTGACCACCCGTGGGTCCTGTCCCCACGCACCAGCTCTGCCTGCCCATGGGTCCTGTCCCCATGCCAGTGGGGGCAGCAACAGCTGCTCTGCCTGCCCATGGGCCCTGTCCCCATGCCAGCGGGGGCAGCAGAAACAGTGGCAGCAGAAGCTCTGACTGCCCATGGGTCCTGTCCCCATGCTATTCCACACTATTCTCTAAATAAAAGAGCACTACTGCCAGATCTTGACAGTCTAAGAAATCTTTCTTTCGACTCCTCGGCTCACAGACCCCGCATCAGAAACCATCAGCAAAACTAAAGACAACCTCACAATTTGGAGAAGATTTTTTCAAACCATATATCAGATAAGGGGTTAATATCCAAAATATACAAAGAACACGTTCATCTCAACAACTGAATTAAAAAATGGGCAAAAGGTCAGAACAGACATTTCTCCAAAGAAGATATACAGATGGCCAACAGGCACATGAAAAGATGTTAAGCATCATTAACTTTTATGGAAATTCAAGTCAAAACTACAAGAGATATCACCTTATTCCTTTCAGAGTGACTGTAATTAACCAGACAGGAAACAACAAACATTGGAGAGGATGTGGAGAGAAGGGAACCATCATACACTGCTGGTGGATGTGCAAACTAGTGCAGCCACCATGGAAAACAGTATGGAGTTTCCTCAGAAAATTAAGAATAGATCTACCATATGATTCAGCTATTCCATTTCCTGGTATTTATCCAAAGAACTTGAAAACACGAAGGCATAAATATACGTGCACCCCTATGTTCACTGCAGCATTATTCACAATAGCCAAGATGTGAAAGCAACCTAGGTGCCCATCAAGGAATGAATGGAGAAAGAAGATGTGGTATATATACTCAGTGGAATACTACTCAGTCATAAGAAATGATGAAATCTGGCAAACTGTGACAACCTGGATGGAAATTGAGGGTACTGTGCTAATTGAAATATGTCAGAGGGAGAGAGTCAAATACCATATGCTCTCATTCATAAGTAGAAAAGGAAAACAACAACAAACAAACACATAGAGACAGAGATTGGATTGGTGGTTACCAGAGGGGACGGGGTAAGGAAGGAAGGTGAAAAGGGCGATTAGGCACGTGTATGTGGTGATTAATTGTAATTATTCTTTGGCTGGTGAACGCGATGTAAACTACACAGAATTTAAAATATATTACAATATATTTGATATGTTATATGTTTATATATTAGTATTATATTTATATTAATATTTAATATGTAGACCTGAGATTTATATAAGGTTATAAACCAATGTCTCTGCAAAAAATAAAATAATTAACTAATTTTACAAAAAAGAAAAAAGAAAAGTTTAAGCTGAGGGGGCCCTCTGGGTGCAGCTTTGTGCCATCCTGGGTGAGGGGAGATTCAGTCAGAAAGGAGAAACTTCTCTTACTCTTCTATTGTGTGGTCTAGAGGTATGCTTCTACCTCAGCCCCAAGTTCTAGAATGCTCACAGTCATGTCTTATCTAAGAATAATTGATAGTTGGTCTTCATGAAGGGAGGAATTAAGTCAAGAATGACCTCTGTCACCATCTTGATGTCTCTCCTCCAGGACAGTAGTTGTATGGAGTTTACATGTATGAGTGGAATTGCTGTTTCACAGGATATGAAATGTTTGTGGGTATAAAATAATTCCAAGTTATTTTCATAATTATAGTAACAATTTACATGCACAAAAATTATACGATGTCCTGATGACCAACATCTTCTCAAAATTCAAGTGAATATGTCTAAATTAATATTTAATGTTTATATTGTATTGCTTATGTGTTTGGACGATTTAGGTTTTACATAAAATGTCATTGACACAAATTTGCAAATTGAAATTACATTCAGAATCAATCAGGAATATAAAATAAATTCATAGTATACTGAATGAACAGTATATCAAATACAATTTTAAATTCTTAAAGGACTTAAATATTTTCTCACACTGATTTCTCCCAGATTTATAATTGTAAGCCATGCCACCCCTTGAAGCATATAACACTTTTGTCCATTTGTTAATGTCAATTTTTAGTTTCCATCTATTTATTTTTAATTTTGGCCTAATGATTCTACATATTCTTGATCTCTTATTAAAATAATTAGAAATTTCATAATGTTCTACAGTATTTTACCTGTTTTCATCTTGGTTTTTAACAGAATTTTTAATATACATTCAACAAATACAATGTCTAGACGTAAATAGTCAATACAGTTTTTATGTAACCAGTTATTTGAAAAATATACATTTTTGGCAGAAAGGAAGATTTATGTACAATAAGTTTACAAATCATAAGATAAATCATCACAAAGTGAGCACACCTGTATGAAAGTAGTGACATATTACCAGAACTTGAGAATGCACCTTAGACCTCTCCCATTCTCTGCTCATTCCTTCTTCCCAGTAGGAGCCACTATTCTTAGTTTAAACAAGATAATTATATGTGTATTTTTTTGAAATTGGGTACACGGGCTCCTATCATATACAATTATTTGTATCTTTGTTTTTTCACTTAGTGTTATATTTGTGAGATTTTCTATGGAGTTATTTTTAGCAGAAATTCATTCACTTTAGTTTTGATATGATATTTTCATTTATGAAAACATATGACTTATTTAAGCATACTAATGGCAATGGTTATTGATTAGTATTCATTTTTGGCTATTGTGATAGTGTGAACATTCTACGATTTTCCTTCTTTACACATACGAATGCATTTCTAATTAGCACATATCTAAGTGTGGAGTTGCAAGTACATAGTCTGTGTATGTAGTGAAAAAAAGGTAATCCAAGACTATTTGAGACATGGAGGTAAAAAAAGTTACAATAAAATAAAAATAATAATAATTATGTAAATTAATACAAAATGTAAAACAAATTACATCAAAGTGATCAAATTCCTAAATAAATGCAAGACACTGTCAGAAAAATTACAAGTCATTGATAAGAAATGAATTGTTGTAACTAACAGAGGAGTGTACTTTGTCTATCAATTCGATTATAAAGAGGAAAAAATGTAAATTCTCCTTAAATTAGTACATTAATTTAATATGACCTCCCAATATAGTTCCATTACTTTGTGTTTCTGTGTATGGATGAGCATGTGTGCATTTGGGTGTACAAATTGTTTAGTTGACTATAGAATACATCAAGTAATGCAAAAACCAAGAATAGATTGAAGAAAATTTTAAAATTTTCTTCCAATATAAATGAAATAAAAATATTTATTCTATCGGACATCAAAATATTATAAAACTATAATAACTAATGTATTTGTATATTAACATTAGGGTAAACTAAAGGAATAGAATAGGGAATCCATAAATAGACCACATATGTATTGATAATTAATGACAAAGTTGCTCATGTAAGGCAGTGAGGAAGTGTTACTGTTTTTAATAAAATCTACAGGAACAATTATATGCCAATATATAAAAACAGACTTTTTTCCACATCATATCTAAATTTTAAAAAGAAACCAGATAGTTATAGATCTAAATATTTAAGGAACAACAGTAAAGCATCATGAAGACAACAGGCAAACATCTTCATGATCTGAGAGTTGGGAAACCATTCTTAATTACAACAGGGCAAACTAAATACAAAGACCGATAAAATAGATTACAGTAAAATAAAGGGCCTATGTTGATCAATGATTTGTTTAAAATATGCAAAGTCATCAAAATGTAAAATGCCATACCCAATCTTTAAGAAAGCCTCATATCTAGAACATGGAAAAACTCAATTTATCAACAGGAAATGTCTAAAAACTCTATAAAAAATGAACAATATCCTTGAAATTTCCTTTACAATACAGCCAATATTGATGCATAAAGGTCCTCCACTGCATTAATTATCAGTGGAATTCTAATTATATCCACCACCAGTTACCACTTCAAGCTCAACAGAGCTAATGTCAAAAAGACAAAATTTTTAAAAAAATTTATCAATATATAAAGAAAACAAATTCATTTACATAAACATAAATGTTTGCATAAACATTTTATGCCGGGGTCCCGCCCCGGTGGAGTCCAGATTCCTGAGGGATGGACTGCGTCGGCGCAATGAGGGGAAAATAAAGGGGACGTGAGACTTGGGTTGGTGTTAGCAAGTCCGACTTTACTGTGCACAAGTGTCGTTTATATATTTTTCAGGATTAGTACAGAAATGGTTCTACAAATATTCTCAGAGAGATAAGGAAGTAAAAAAAATCGAGCACAAGAATATTTATTAGTATTCCATTCTATATAGCATAAGGTTAATGATCGTCTTCTCCGCAACTAACTAGTGTTTGTTATCTCTAAGCTAAAGGAGATAGGTACCTAGGCATCTGTTGTAATTCATGGTAAAATTAAATCAAAGAGAGAAGGTCTAGGCCTCCTGACAGGACAGCAGTCTGTCTGGTTACATCCTGGTGAAGCCATCCCTGCCTCCCTCAATCATTTACGTCATTAGTGTAGATGGTTAATGGGAACAAAAAGCAACTCCAGGGTGTCTTATCCCCAGGGCTATCTGCATTCTCAGCGGGCAGTTAAACATCTTTACATTTTCGCGCCCTTTAGGGGGTGAAAGCATTCCTTTGTCTTTTAGATTGTGGAGCTAACTGTCCCTTAAGCACACTGCCAGAGAAAGTATCACTTTGTTAGTAAAGTAAAGGGCTGAAAAGCTAAGCTAAACTATATATCTTCAAGAATAAAAACCAGAAATAAGTATAGACATAACCTTGCTAGAAAGCATGCATATAATTCAGAAAATATCAGGGGTGTCAGCCGGCTATTCTTCACCGAGGGGTATCCCTGCACCCCTCGGCCCTTCTACTCATCGATTATTTATTATTTATTGCTTTTAGGAGAAAACCTCTATAACATTTTAACAGAAAGCAGAAGGTCAAGAATAATATATAGATACTTCTTGATCATCCAATTAACCAGCAAACTTAGAAGGACGATGCATAGCTATTTAGACAAAGAACTGGAGGGAGAAGGAAACATTAACCAGATGGAGGCCATAAACCTAATTCGACATCTTATCTGGGCAGGATTCCTTTCTGATTGTCTCAAATGGGACTGTGTGCTCCTCCAATAATTAACTGAAAAATATCTTGAAAGTTACCTGCAGGTGGTCGCATTCTCTTACTATATCTAATTTTCCCGGGAGGTAGTGCCTTCCAAGCAGCCACCCAAAGGATTGAAAACCGGAGGTTAAGAAAGGAAAAGGAATGAAGGGCAATTAGAAGCAGCACAGGTTTCAGAACTATGTGATGGGCTGGCCGGTTATTCTTCACCAAGGGGCGACCCTGCACCCCTTGGCATTAATCGGCTGGACCCTGTCAAACAGCCGATCAAATGATGTAGCCACGGCTCCCAGCAATTTTAGACTAGCCCTTTGGTGTTATCTTGAAAAGTGAACAATGTATATCCTATAACCTAACAATTTCATTCATGGGTATAGATTTTCAAAATTCCTGTAAATATTCACCAAAATACATGTCCAAGTATGTCTCAATAACATTATCTGTATCATTTTCAAAGTGGAGACTACTCTACTAACAGTAGAATGGATAAATGAATAATTCTATATTAATTCCATAGACTATTCTTCATAAAATAAAAATTTTAAAACTGGTTGCTAGACAAAAATATATAGATGAATCTCACAAATATGATTTTTGAAAAATAAACCAAATACAAAATAATACATGCTACATGATTCCACTTACGTTTATTCTAATCCGTAGTAGGGCAAACTACACTATAATGTTAGAAGTCAGCAGAGGGAGTTAAGTCACCAGGAGGGCAGAGCAGGAGACTCTTGCTTCTGTATCCCACAAAGATCAGCAGCCAGACAACTATCCACGACCAAGACCAGCTCTGGAGAGCTCTGCCGCCCACTTAAGAAACTTCAGCAACACTGTTTAACACAAAACTTGAGAAAAAACACACAAAAAGAGAGGGAAGACAGTCTCATTTTGCCTTCATTTTTCCATCACCCAAGCCAGGATTGCTCAGTGCCCATAGGTACTCCTGGTAGAAACAGTTCCCCACACAGGGAAAGGGAGAGTAGGGTGAGAAATCAGCTTCTCCAGCCTTTGGGCCACTGCAAAGAAGCTCCACTTCCGTTTTGCCCTGCCCAGAAACAGGCAAGGCTGAGACATCTAGAGAGGGCTAGGAGCAAGGGGGAGGGGCAAAAGCTGCCAGTAGCCCCCGTCCAGTGAGAGTGACCGCAGTTCCCAGTGACCTTCTCTACAGAAAAACCCAGCAAGTTTCACCACTGAAGGAACCAACTGCCAGCCTAGTTGCCATAGGCCCCTCTGCAGGTTATGCTGTCTTTACCCCACATGTATCTGCATTCATTGAGATCAATCTTCTCAGTCCCACTCAGCTCCATCCTTCACCTCCCTACCCCTGCTGGCACCCAGGAACTGACCTGCAGCCAGCCCTGGCCTCTGTGACTGTGTGACTTCAATATACTACCATAGACCCATATGGCTGAACACTGATGCCTAACACAAATAGGGGGTAGCCCCAACAGCTGTGCATTTGCACACTATCTGCCTGAAACCTGTCATAGGTCTCTACTGCCATTAGCATGCCTGGGAGGAGAATGTGCAGCCACTGGAGATCATGCCAACAGTCTGGGCTCGTGCAGCTGCTTGTGGGCCCTGATCCAGCCTAATGGTCTATCACTGGCCTGAACCACTGTGCTCACCTTTGGCTAGCCCTATAAAGTACGTTCCTGCACACTCACGGCCTAACCCACTCCACCGACCTTCACTGAGGTGTGCCTGTGGCAAGACCCAACGACAACATTAGGAATACTGATAGCCAGGACAACAACAGTTACCAGCCTGCCTGTACTTGGTCCGTGTCACTGATGACTGCATGGCCAACACTGTGATAGGTGGGTTTGCAAATGGCCCCTACCACCACACAGGCACCTGCAGCTGTTCCCCATAGTAGAGCGTGTGCACACCACTGTCTTTGGCTGCTAACATTTATTACACTGATCCCTAGCCCCTAGACTTGCAGGTACTGCTGAGGACCCATATATCCCTTAAACCCTCTGCAGAGACCCTACAACAGTCACTAAGAACCAAAAAATCATTTATGCCATGGATCACGGTGGCCTGTGTACACAAGCCACCATGCCTCGCAGAACAGGTGCTGCCACATGCTCATGCACTTGGCAACCTTAGCTTTTGGACTTGGGGTCACAGCATGCTTCAGCATGCCCTCACCTGAAAGGTGAGTCTTCCCTAACCAAGATCAGTCCACAAAGCCTGGAAAGGTGACAGCTTCCTCAAATCCTTGGACACCTGTGCAAGCAAGGCTATGTGGATCAGGAAGAATCAGTGAAACATGACAACACCAAAGGATTACAACAAACCTCCAGTAACTGGACTCAAATAAATGGAAATCCAGAAAGTGTCAAAAAAACAAAAGAATTAAAAACAACTTGAGTACTAAGTAGTTTCACACAAGTTTTGGGATTATTTTTTCTACTGTGAAAAATGCCACTGGAATTTTGACAGGGATTGCATTGAACATAGATGGCTTTGGGTAATATGTACATTTGCACAGTATTCATTTCTACAATTCATGAACATGTGATAACTTCCATTTCTGTCTTCTATTTCTTCTATGTTAGTATTGTCATTTTCAGTGTACAGAACTTTCACTTCCTGGTTAAATATATTAAGTTTATTTTTTTATAATGGGATAGTTTTCTATATTTATGTTTCAGATATTTTATTTAGTGTATAAAAACATAAATGATTTGCCTGTGTTGGTTTTCTATCCTGCAACTTTACTGAAAGTGTTGATTAGTTCCAACGGTTATTTGATTGAGTGTTCAGGATTTAATATATATAAGATCATATCATCTACAAGTAAAGACAACTGTACATCTTCCTTTCCAATGTGGATGCCTTTATATCTTAGTCTTGCATATTGCTCTTGCTATGACTTTCAGTAATTTGTTGAATAAGAGTGGTGAGAGTGGACACCCTGACCTTGCTTCTGATCTTAGAGAAAAACTTTAATTATTTTTGCCATTGGGTGTAATGTTAGCTATGGGTTTGTTGTACATGGCCTTTATTATCTTGAGGTATGCTTCTTTTATGTCCAAATGATTGAGGGTTTCTGTCACAAGAGGATGTGGCATATTGTTAAATGCTTTACTTCTATCTGTTGAGATAATTAAATATTTTTTTCTTTAATTCAATTAATGTAATGTGTCACATTTATTAATTTTCCTATGTTCAACCATTCTTGCATCTCAGGGATAAATCCCAGTTGATCACCATGTCTGATCCTTTGAATGTGTTGTTGAATTCAGTTTGCTAATACTTTCTTGAGACATTTTACAACTATATTGATCAAAGATATTGGTCTGTGGTTGTCTTTTCTTGTGTCCTTATCTGGATTTGCTAAGAAGGTAAAGCTGGCCTTTTTAAATGTTTCAGAGTGTCCCCTCCCCTTCAAGTTTTTGGAAGAGCTTGAGAAGTATTGATGTTAATTCTTTAAATGTTTGGTAGAATTCACCAAGGAAGTCATCTATCCTGAACTTTTCTGCATTGGAAGGTTTTTGTTTACTGATCCAGCCACCTTGCTAGTTATTGATTTGTTCAAATTTCCTATTTCTTCCTAATTCATTCTTAGCAGGTTTTGCGTTTCTAAGAATTCATCCATTTCCTTAAGGTTATCTGATTTTTGGCATAATTATTCACAGAATTCTCTTATGACCCTAAGTATTTTTGTATTTTCAGTTGTAACAACTACTCTTAAATTTCTGGTTTTATATATGTGAGACTTTTTCTTAGTCTAGCTAAAAGTTTATAAACGTTATTTATCTTCTAAAACAACCACCTTTGGTGCCATTGACTTTTTTCCTATATTGTTTGGTCTATATTTCATTTATTTATGCTATGATCTGTGTTATTTTCCTTCTTCTGCTAATATTAGCCCGTTTTTTTCCAGTTGCTTGAGGTGGAAAGTTAGGTTGTTTATTTGAGGTCTTTCTATGTTCTTAATATATCCATTTATCACTATACTTTCCTCTCAGAGTTGCTTTGGCAGTTAACTCATAGATTTCGGGGCATTGTGTTTAAACTTTTATTTCTTTCCAGATATTTTTAATTCACTTTGATTTTCATTTCCCTTGATTTTTCAAGAGTGTGTTGTTTTGTTTCCAGATGCTTACAAATTTTCCAGCATTTCTATGCTTGTTGATTTCTATTTCCATATACTGTGGTTGGAAAAGATACTTGATATGATTTTACTATTCCTAAATTTTCTGAGGTATGTTTTGTGCTCTATTATATCATCTACACTGGAGAATGTTTCTTGTGCACTTGAGAAGAATGTGCATTCTACTTCTGTTGGATATAATGTTCGATAAGTGTGTATGAGGTCCACTTGATCTAATGTATTTTTCACAAAGATTCCTGTTTATGTTCTGTCTGTGTGTTCTGTACTCTGCTGAAAGTAAGAGTAATGAAGTCTCCTACTACTGTTCTATTGTCTATTTTTCCATTTAGATCTGTTTCTATCTGTTTAATATATGGAGGCAATCCAATGTTGGATGCATATGTATTTAGAACTGTTGTATCTTGTTGATGAATTGATTTTTTTTATTATATAAATATGTGTGTTTCTTGTTACCACTTTGGCTTAGTGACTACATTGTTTAGTATAAATATAGATGCCACCATTTCTTTTCATTTCCACTTGTATAAAATTTCTTTTTTCATCCCTTCACTTTGAGTTTATGTGTGCCCTTAAATCTCAAGTGAGCCTCTTTTAGGTAGCATAAACTTAGGTCTTCTTTTTTAATTCATCCAAGCACTTGGTATCTTTTGACTGGTAATTTCTATCCATACATTTAGAGTAATTATTCATATGTAAGTGTTCCCTAATGTCTATATTCATCGCTTTCTCGTTGTATTGTATCTCCATTGTTTCTTCTTCCGTCTTTCTGGCTACCATTGTAAATTGATGATTTTCCATGGTGGTATGCTCTCTTTTCATTTTATTTATCTTTCATGAATCTGCTCTAGGTTTTTGCTCTGTGGTTGCCATTAGGCTCATATAAAACACCTCATAGGTAAAACCATTCATACTAAACTGATAGTAACTTATTTTCAACTGCATACAAACGCTCCAATCTTTGACTCTTTCATTTTATATATTTGATTTCACAATTTACCTCTTTTTATATTGTGTATTTTTAACAAATTATTGTTATTATATTCATTTTAATACTTTTTCTTTGACCTTTATACTATAGTTAAGTGGTTAACACAGCATACCTTAACAGCGTTAAAGTTTTCTAAGTCTGGCTGTATATTTACCCTGATCGTTGTGTTTTAATACGAATGATTAGTTTTTTTAATGTCAAATTGAACACTTGTTTCAACGTTTCTTTCAAGGCAGCTCTACTATGATGAACCCCATCAGCTTTTGTTTATCTGGGAAAGTCTTCATTTCTCCTTCATATATGAAGTATCACTTTACTGGAGAGTGTATTCTTGGCTGGAAACTCTTTTTTCAACACTTTGGCTGTGTCAGTCCACTCTCTCCTGGCCTGGAGTGAATATGCTGAGAAATCTGCTAATAGCCTAATGAGGTTACAATATTTTTTCTCTGACTGCTTTAGGTATTCTCTCTTTATCTTTGCTTTTTAACAGTTTTAGTATAGTTTGTCTCAGAGAAGATATTTTGGAATGAGATATTGGAGCGATCTGTTACCTTCATGATCATGGATGTACAAGCTCCTCTCCAGGTTTGGGAAGTCCTCATCTACTATTATTTTTAAATAAATTTCCTGCCCACTCCTCCCTTTCTTCTTCTGAAACCTTATTCTAATACTTCCACATTTCACGAATTTCAATAGGTCATGCAGGCTGTCTTCACTTTTTTTGGTTGTTTTTTTGTTCTCCTCTGATTGGGTTATTTCTAATTTCCTACCCTCAAGCCTACTTATTCTGTCTTCTATTTCATCCACTCTATTGCAGATGCTCTTAATTTCAATTTTATTTCATTGTGCAGCTCCAGAATCTGCTTGATTCACTTTTATAATTTATAGTCTTTCTTCAATTTCTCATATTGTTTCTCTCGTCGAACATTTCTCGTATTCAGTTTCTCATATTGTTTTCCTGATTTCACTGAATGGTCTTTCTTTGTTTTTTTTTAATAGTTTATTGAGTTTTTCCAAAAAGTTATTTTGAATTCTTTATCAGTGAGATCACAAAATTGCTTTCCTTTGCACTAGGTTATTTAAGGATTATTGTTATCTTTCGGTGATGATGTGTTTTGATTGTTAATGTTCCTTTTAATTTGATGTTGGTGATTTCACATACAAACTGGCAGACATCTCCTCAAATCATTATTAAGTGCCTGACTTGAATATACTATACAATGTTGCAATTATTTCCAGGTTTTCTCTCACCTTGAATGTATACACCCACTCCACGTCTTGCTCTCTCTTGTGGCAGAATTCTTAAGCCTAAGTGTTTTCTCTAGTTCTTAAAATTCATCAGGCTTCGTGTCAGAAACCTCTCATTTGTTCTGTAGAAGGTGGAACTACAGCTCAAATTTCTGGTTTTTCTCTTGCCCACTGAATCTGCTCTATTTTTCTGACAGTGTCTTATTTACCTAAACTTAATCTCCCTGATGCATATGAGAGTACACACAAAGAGCCAGCTACAGATTGGAGGAGGTGTAAGTTTAACACTTGGGGCAGTGGGGGTATCTTCAGTCCCAATCGGGTGAACTTTGAGGGAAGTTCTTCCAGAGACTCGTAGGGGGATTCCTACTGAAGTCCTGAGTAGTCAGTAGAAATTGTTCCCCTCTAATACTCTTTGATATACTTATCTGCCTCTTCTTGATCTCCTCCCATTATGAAAGTCCCACCTCAGTACTCTGTGTGCTGTGGGTAAGTACTGGATGTCTTCAGAAACATTCCACACAGCTTGAGCAGCCCAACAATCACTCACTACTCTCCATTTCCCCCTGAGGAAAAGGTCAATGCCAGCTAGTTCAGCCCCACACAGTGTCATCTTGGGAAAGGGTGGTAAAGGCAAACTTCCACTTCTCATCCATCTCCTTATACATCCAAGATCATGTGTTTTCTGCTCCAAAGACATGCTTAATCACCCCTCTGGAAGGCAGAATTTCTATAAATTCTCATCCGGGGATTTCTGCCCAGGTCAGCTGTCTCCAAGTCTTCCCCCAAACACAGCAGAGATGAGTCAGGGCAGTTTCACTGGATCTGGCTGGGTTTTGCAGACTATAAGGTGGCCTGCCTGCCTATTACTGGATTCAGAGATAGATAAGATTCCTCCTGATTTTCGTGGTGTATGGTTCTGGATCCCACATTTTCCACAGAGATACATTTGTTAAGGAATGTATGCCTAATTAGTTGTTAAAAAAAGAGGACAAAATGGAGGAATGTTTTATGTTGCCATGTTGATGATATTGCTCTTCAAACAAGAATACTTTAACCAGCAAAGTTGTCCTTTAGAATAGATGGTGACATAAAGACTTCTGAAACAAACAATGTCTGAGAGGGTTCAGCAACACACCTCTGTTAAAAGAAATGCTGATAAAATTTCTTTAAGTTAAATGAAAGGACACTAACAATTTTCATAAAGAATAAACAACAGACACTAACAATTTTCATAAAAATTAAACACCACATTGGTAAAGGTATATGGTCAAAGTCAATATTTTAATACTACATTATTGGTGAAGTGTTAATCACTTAACTCTAGATAGATCTGGAAGAACAAAAGTATTAAAAATAGCTGTAGCTACAATAATTTGTTATGAATACACAATATAAAAAGAGGCACAGAGTGACATCCAAAACATAATAGGTAGAGGGTGATAAAATTTTTGCATGCAATTGAATGTAAGTTGATATCAGCTATACATTACATTTTATATCAATATTGTAACAGAAATATATACTTGACCATTTAGATGACAAAAATATACTTCTCATATACATTTGGTCTTTGTCCACAATTCCCAGCTCACAACTCCCCAAACTGTAGGAATTTTGGAAGATATTTATGGAGGAGAGACATGAAGGTGTATTTTGTTATTTTAATTAGGTGACTTTTGGACCTTACCTAAGGATGGGGGCTGGATGTCAGGAAACTTCACCAAGTGATTAAAGGAATGGAAGTTCCAGTCCCAGTCCCAAACCTCTGAGGAGGGGAGACGAGCTGAATATTAACTTCGGTCTCCAATGGCCAAAATGTAATCAACTATGCCTATATAATGAAGCCACTATAAAATCCCAAAAGGTCCATGTTCAATCAGCTTCCAGGTTGGTTAATATGTGTGCTGTGAAAGTGGTGAGCCAGAGAAAGCATGAAAGCCATGTTCCCCTTGCCTTCAGAACATACCCTATGCATCTCTTCCGTCTGGATGTTCATTTGTATCTTTTATCATACATTTTAATAAACTGTAAATGTAAGTGCTTCCCTGAGTTCTGTTAGCTGCTCTATCAAATCAATCAAACCCAAGGAAGGAGTCATGGGAACCACTGATTTACAGTCCATTGGCTAAAAGTACAGGTAGAAACCTGAACTTGTGACTGGCATCTGAACCCCAAGGAGGAGGGTCACTGGAACTCCCAGTATATAGCTGGTTGATCAGAAGCACAGGTAATGTCCTGGATTTGTGACTGAAGTCTGAAGACTAAAGAGGGGGCTTTTGGAACCTCCAATCTGTAGCCACTTGGTCAGAAGCACAGACAACAGCCTGGGTTTGTTACTGACATCTGAAGTGTAAGGGTAGTGTTGTAGGACTGAACACTTAACCTGTGGAATACAATGCTATCTCATGGTAGATAGTGCCAGAATTGAGTTGAATACTTGAACACTTTGCTGGCACCCAAGAACTCCTTGTTGGTGTGATAAAGCCTCCTCACACACATACATGAGTGTTGAAAGTGGGTTCAGGAACCATTTGCCAGTTGGTTTAAGTAAAATGGGATTTGTTAGAGTGGTCCTGGATCACAGAAACACGTGGTGGTTGAAGAGAAAGGATAGAAGAGCAGGGTATGAAGGACCTTTGATCTCTAGATAGCTACCTAATTACCCATGTTATAAAACTGCAGCCATGCAGCAATCAGTTACTAAAGGTAAAAGTTACCAATAAAATTTACAGATGCTAACAGCCCTAACTCTTGAGGAGCTGGCTCATTGGATATACAAGAAAATTCAAAGTAATAAGAATTATGCTAAATATACTATTCTCTGGTTATTCTTATCTGTATTAGCCAAAACAAAAGTAAAAGAATGTGCTATGTCAGGCCCTTAAGCTGAACCAAGCTCAGATTTGCATCAATCTGAAAGATGCTCAGAAAGGAAAAAATTATGCAGGGGCAACAGAAAGAACCTCTAAGACCTCTGGTCATGAAGAAGGTAGTTAATGTAGAGAAAGCAAAACTAAGACATAGGGGATATAGCATAAAGGAACTGGCCCATTGTGTGGATCAGTATCATCAGCTCCTAAAATACTTTAATAAAATGAATTGTGAGAGTAACCAATAGGAGGGCTGTGTGTTTGGTTATGAATGCTGCAGAGTGGAAGAGCACGTTTGGGTTGATGTAGGACCTGCAGCTCACTATTTAAAAATCATGGACGTCTGTATGTGGTCCAGACACAAAGGAGCTTATTTCCAAGGGAAGAGCCAGCCTTATCTACTGGATAAATGACACTCTAAAAGGTTTTTATCCTGAGAAGGATGACTGCCCAACTCCACCTGTCAATGCCAAATGGAACACCTCACATGAAGCAACTGATATGCTGTGTATACAAGCCTTGTGGGACTGGCTTTATGATGACCAAATTATTCACTCACTGAATATGCTCATTACCCAGGTTATTGTAAATGCTGCTATTAAGGGAGGCCTTATTGGATGGGAAAACCATGTAATATTATACTACAAACCAAATAGTTTGAGAAGCTTTATCAGATTTACTGTCTTATCTTCTCTACATTGGTCTTACTGATACCAAGAACATTGAAGTAATTAAGAAAATAGGGAGAGACAAAAAGGAGAGTCAAGGGACTCAACCTAGTAGAGCGGCAGGCTTCAGATAGTTATTAAAAAATGGAATGGATAATGAAGACTTTGATGGAGTAGAAACAAAGGTGTTGATGCAGCACTACCAGACATGAGACCTCCTGTTGGTTTCTCAACATTAAAGGGCTCCAAACAAGTCTGCTTTGTTTACCTCAGTTTGGATGAATTTAAGCTGGAAGGCAAAGATTACAGTGAGAAATGTGACAAACAATTCCCTGGAGCTATGGTT
Source organism: Equus caballus (assembly GCF_041296265.1). Classification (NCBI taxonomy): domain Eukaryota; kingdom Metazoa; phylum Chordata; class Mammalia; order Perissodactyla; family Equidae; genus Equus; species Equus caballus. Next base: position 9,516,394 of record NC_091704.1, read on the forward strand.
AGGGAAATTAATCAAAGTCAAACTTGACATAGAGGCCAGGGTCTGCCAGTCCCATGCCCAGGTGGGGAGCAAATGCCATATACACATGTATGGGTAAAATATCTAGAGGGAGAAGAAGAAACTTTTCTGGAACTTTTTGATATAGGAAGCTAATGCACTGTGATTCCAAAACCTGTTGGTGAAGTCTTAACAAGGGCTAACGTTAAATTGAAAGGATATGGGGATGCAAGATTGATGGGATTAAAGTGAAAGTTTGGATAAAAAATTGGGATTTTTGAATGGATTTCCTGTGCAGTAGTCCCATCTCATTTACCTGAATGAATTATTGGAATAAAGATTATGGCTGGCTGGGGATTGCTTCCCCTACCTAACAATGTAAAAGAGAAAGACATGTAAACCATTCCTCAGGCCAGTTTTAATTGGGGATGCTAAATGGAATCCACTAGAACTACCAGAAGCCACACAGGTGGTTAACTGAAAACAATATAGAATACCAGGTAGCAAAAAGAGTTTACCACTTTATTTAATGACACCCAAGAAACTGGAGACCTGGTAACAACAAATTTGCTGTCTAATAGCCATGCATGACCTGTGAAAAGGACAGATGGCCCATGAAAACTAAAAGTAGATGATCAAGGCTTAAAAAACTTGTACACCCCATGGCCTCAGCAGTTCCAGACAGGGTTTCAACCATACAAAAAATCTAGAAGGGTAAAGAAGGCTGGTCCTCAGTGATTGACCTTGCTGATACTTTCATCTCTACCTCAATTTCAGAATAGCACCAACTGCATTTTGCCTTCACGTGGGAAGAATACAAATTTACTTTGACCTTGCTACCACAGGACTATCTGAACTCACTAGCTTATTGTCATAATTTGGTTAGAAGGAATTTAGACTTGATGCAGATCTCAAGTGTAATAATACACTATATTGATGACATTGTGATAAAATTGAAAAATAAAGAGAAATCCAGGACTAATTTAAATGCAATGATGATGCACATGACCAGCTGGAGCTGGTTAATAAATCCAGCAAAGGTCCAAGGCCATGCCCAAACCAGTAAAACTCTTAGGAGCCAACAGGGACATTCCACAAGTGACTAAAAATAAGCTACTGTCACTACTGACTCCTAAGATCAAACAAGAGCCCTGGTGTTTAGCTGGTTTATTTGGATCTTGGAGAACACATATTCCACATCTAGGAATGTTGTTAGCTCCCATCTATAACAGTACTAGAAATAAGCTATATTTGAGTGAGGAATTGAACACAAGTAGGCTATGTCTGAATTAAAAAGATGGTAGTTCTCTCAACATCTTTGAGCCCTTATAACACCAACTCAAATTTAATTTTGAAAGTATCTTCCACACATACTCATGCAGACTGCAGCTTATGGCAACAGTCCTTGAGCACCTTCTAGCAGTTACCATTGGGGTTTTGGACCAGGACATTCCCAGCTTCTGTCCACTGGTACTCACCATTTAAGAAACAATTATTTGCCCGCTATTGGTCATTAATTGAGACTGCCTCACTGACAGAAAGAGACAAAATAATCACGAAGCCTGAGATACCCTTAATGTCTTGGGTGGTGTCAAAGAAACACTCTAATAAGAAAGACAGTGCCTAAAAGAGTTACATAATAAAATAGATATGGATTATACAGGAGGATGCTGTCAGGGGAATGCAGGAAGCCACTCACTACATCCATGAGCAGGTAGCCTCTTTTCCTCTAGGACCAAGTTTGGAGCCACCCGAAGAGCTGCTGGAACAGATTACCACATAGATAGTGCCCTATAAACAGCTCTAAACTGACCAACAATGAGCTCTTCCAAGGTAAATGGACAACATCTTCTGTGGAAGGCCACCATTTTGATTGAAGAAGGTAAAAAGAGATCATGCTGTGGTGCTGAATTGTGTGCTGTTTACTTAGCAGTGATTAAAAAAATCAAACAGTTTGGAAAAGCTCCTATATTTGGGTTTTTACTGATTCATGGGAAATGGCCAATGCCCTCGTCATATGGTGGGAAGTTGTACACCCTGTCATTTGGTCAGGCATATGGATGGAATCCATATGCATATGGAATCCAGATGGAATCCTGGGTTTTTAAAGGGATGCCCATATGGGGCTTGGCCTGATGAAAATCCCTAGGGGAATTTGAGGACTGCGGGGATTTAATTCACTATGGGACTTAAAGTAGAACATGTTAATAATCAGCAGAACTCCCAGGTTTTGGAGGTTACTGGGATCAACAAGCTGCCTAGAGATGGCTACTTGAGTCCATAAAATGAATGGACATGGGGATGTTGCAGCAGCGCAGAGTTGGGATGAATCTAGACATATTGCTCTCGCACCCTCTGAGGTACAATATGCCAATAAGAACCATCCTGACTGCAACAAGTGAGACAGAGACAGCAGGTGGATATGTGGCAGATTCCCTGCCGGGAAGGTCCTGATCATAGTGGGAAAATGAGACTAATGCTGGTAGCTCTTGTGGGCTACAAATGGGTCTTGACAGGAAAAGACACTGATCCTAGACTGAGCAAAAGCCCAGTGGTAGATGCAAATGTGGAGAGTGTTATAAAAGAACCAAAACAGAAAATGTTGCACTAATTTGGATGGTTGACTGGCATTTCTTCAGACCAAGGAATTCACTTTACTGCCCATAATGTCCAGCAGTATGCAGAGCAATATTTCCTCAGAGTAACAGTTTTAACAGAAAATTGGGATGGACGATTGAAACATTTACTGTCAAAAATGGTGGGAGAAAAAGTCATGAAGGGCTGGCTTACATGCCTTCATAAATATGTGCTCACACTCAACATCAACAGGAGTAGGGCTAAAGAAATGTTCCCATTAGGAAGATTTCTGTTTTTTGGTTGGATCTGGGGAAGACAGAGTGGGAAAGTTGCTGATATCCTTTCTTCACATCACCTCATTTCTTCCCCCTAGTCGAGTCTGTGGTCATAGTCAGCAACTAAAAGGACTGGAATCAGGAATGATTTCTAAGTAAGAAAGTGTAGCTATGCTTTTAACCTTTATGTCACAATTATTAATGGCCTGATGGAGCAGGATGTGTCTTCACCCCATCTGTCAAAATTGAGATTAACAGTGAAGGCCTGGTTGGTAAAGATAAGCCACTAGTTCTGCATCTATGTATCTTTATCTTATCTAAATAAAATTGGAATAAGAGGAAGGCACTTGCTAGATTACCATGGCTACTGGCAATTAGACCAGCATAGTGGTAAAATCTACTTTTTTTCAAAGGATGGAAAATTTGGGTAAAATGGAGAGAAGGAAAAATAGCAACAAAGGGAAAAGGAAAGAATAAGTGGATAATGTAATAAGGGAAATCTAATATTACATTAAAACTTCTCAAGAGGCTCAGAGCAAGAGATGATATTCCCTTAGCTCAGTTATATCTGATGCTCGAAAAGGTGAAGCCAGATATTGTTGAGGGCACTCTTGCTTTTGGAATGTGACAAGATCATATGAAAGCCTGCAGACTTGAGTGGCCTCACCCTGGGAGACATTTTAGGATGAGATAATAATGGACTGGATAGTTTGGTTTTTTTTTTAAACATTGGTACCTGCACTAACATCTATTGCCAATCTTTGTTTTTCTTCTCCCCAAAGCCCTCAGGTACATAGTTGTATATTCTAGTTGTGAGTACCTCTGGTTGTGGCATGTGGCACACGACCACAACATGGCCTGATGAGCAGTGCCATGTCGGCACCCTGGATCTAAACCAGCAAAACTCTGGGCCACCGAAGCAGAGCACACGAACTTAACCACTTGGCCACAGGGCCAGCCCCTGGACTGGATAGTTAATGAGTAAGTTAAACTCTAGTAATGTGCCAGCCTCTTTGAATGTTTATAATTGTTTTGCTGTAAAGAATCTGTCTTTGAAGACCTTGGGATGAAACTTCCAAACTGTAGCTGTTTGGTCAGAAGCACAGGCAACAACCTGGACTTGTGACTGGCATCTAAAGTGGGGAGGGATAATCATGTAGGACAGAACCCTTAACCTGTGGAATCTGATGCTATCTTGTGGTAGATAGTGTCAGAGTTGAGTTGAATTCTTGGACACCCTGCTGGTATCTGTGAACTGCGTCAGCATGAGGAAGCCTCCACACACAGACACATTGGAATTGAGTCTAGGAGTCCTTTTAAATACTTACAAAAAGTTTCAAATAAGCCTCAGGGAAAGCACAAAACAAAAAATTATAGTAAATACAAGATAAAGAGAATGGAATTAAATTACAATACTATGGAAAATCATCTTTTGCAAAGGAAGAAAATAAAAGAGGAAGAAATAAATTAAAGAAATGCATTGCAGCCAGAAAACAATTAAAATGGCAATAATAAGTTCTTACCTATCAATAGTTATCTTAAATATAAGTGCAATAAATTCTTCAATCTAAATGCACAGAAAGGCTGAATAGATTTAAAAATATCAAGGTTCAAATATATGCTTTCTAAAAAGGCTGAGTTCAGATTTAAGGACAATCATAAACTGAAAGTTAGGGGATGGAAAAGGATATTTTGTTCAAATGTAAAGAAAAGGTGAACATGAGGAGCTATGCTTATATATCAGATAAAACAGACTGAAAGTTAATGACAGGACGACAAAGAAGGACATTAAATAATGATAAAGACATCAAATCATCAAGAGGATATAATAATTATATACATATTATATATATATAATTTATGTATAGAAATACAGCTTATTTTTATGTGTTGGTACCTTTTCCTGAAATTTACTGAAATCTTTTATTAGCAAACTTTTTTTTATGGAGTCTTATGGGCTGTCTATGTATAAAATCACGTCACCTGCAAATAGAGCCAATTTTATTTCTTTTCTGATTTTCATGCCTTTTTTTTTCTTCTCTAATTGCTCTGGCTAGGACTTCCAATATTATTTCGAATAAACATGTCCTTTGGGGACACCCTTGCCTTGTTCCTGATCTTAGAGAAAAAATTTTCAGTTTCATTGTTGAGTATGATGCTAACCGTGGGCTTGTCATATATGGTCTTCATTGTATTGAGTTACACTCCATCTATATTCAGTTCATTGAGAGTTTTTTTCATAAAGGTATGTTGAAATTTCTCAAATGCTTTTTTCTGCATATATTGAGGGATTATGATGTGACATTTATCTTTTATTTTGTTAATGGGTGTGTGGTGATACATCACATTGATAGAGTTTTAAATGTCGAGCCATCCTTGAAACACTGGAGCAAATCCCACTTGACCTTACTTATGATCCTTTTAATGTATTGTTGAATTCAGTTTGCTAATATTTTGTTGACAATTTTTGCTTCCCTGTTTATCAGAGATATTTACCTGATCGTTTTTATTCCCTTGCTTCTTTTAATATTGGGCTTAGTTTGTTTCTTGAGGTGTAAAGTTAGGTTGTTTATTTGAGATCACTATTTTTTTTTTCATTTTATTCTTTTTCGTTTTTTTAAAGATTTTATTTTTTTCCTTTTTCTCCCCGAAGACCCCCAGTATCTAGTTGTATATTCTTTGTTGTGGGCCCTTCTAGTTGTGGCATGTGGGACACTGCCTCAGGGTGGTTTCTTGAGCAGTGCCATGTCTGTGCCCAGGATTCGAACCAACGAAACACTGGACCGCCTGCAGCGGAGCACGAACTTAACCACTAGGCTATGGGGCCAGCCTCTATTTTTTTCTTAAAGTAGGTGTTTATTGCTATAAACTTCTTTCTTAGAACTGCTTCTGCAGCATCCAATAGGTTTTAGTTTCCACATTAATTGAAGATATTCACTGATTTTGTTTTTGATTTCTTCTTTGACCCATTGGTTGTTTAAGAGTATGATGTTTAGGGACCAGCCAGCTGATGTAGTGGTTAAGTTCATATCCTCTGCCTGGGCAGCCTGGGGCTGATGGTTTCACATCCCAGTTGCAATCTTATCCACTCCTCAACAAAGCATCCTGTGGCAGTGTCCCACATATAAAATAGAGGAAGCCTGGCGCAAATGTTAGCTCAGAGACAATCTTCCTCAAGCAAAAAGAGGAAGATTTGCAACAGATGTTACCTCAGGGCCTATTTTCCTCACCAAAAAAACCCCAAAAAAGTATGATATTTAATCTCTACACACTTGCAAATTTCCATTTACTTCTTGTAATTGATTTCTGGTTACTTACCATTCTGTTAGGAAAGGACGCTTGATGTGGTTTCAATAGACGTGTTGGCCATTTTTACCTCTTTTTTGAAAAGAAGTCTAATCACTTTCTTTGCCCAAGTTTTTTAGATTAACATTATTTTGATTTAATATTTTCCAAAATATTGACTTACGATAAAATACACAACAAAAAATTGCACATATATGAAAGATAAGGTACAGTTGTAATTTTTAATGTTTTACTAAACAATATTTACAGTGATATAAAATTATTATGCAACATTTTATTAGTTTCAGGTGTATGACACCTGAAAAGCAAACATCATTTTGTTTTCTGTATCCATGAGCATGATGTTTTGCTTGCTTTCTTTTTGTTTTAGATTCCACTTATAAGTAACATCATATGGTGTTTATCTTTCTCTGCCTGATTTGTTCCAGTTAGCATAATACACTGAAGGCCCATTTGTGTTGTCAAAAATGGCAAAATTTTACTATTTTTTATGGGCGAATACTTCATTGTGTACGCATGGGTGTGTGTGTATTTATACAAGACATTTTCTTTACCCATTTGTCCATAAATGCAGACTTACTTGCATCCATATATTAGCTTTGTAAATAAAGCTACAATAAACATGAGGTTGCATATATCTTCAAGTAAGTGATGTGTTTTCTTCAGATAAATATCTAGGAGTGGATTTTCTGGATGATATGGTAGTTCTCCATTTTAATTTCTTGAGGAAAGCTCATATTGTGTTCCATAGTAGCTGTGCTAGTTTGCATTCCTCCCAACAGTGCACACGACTTCCCTTTTCAGCATCAAAAATTGTTATTTCTTTTCTTCTGGATGCTAATCATTCTAACAGGTGTAAAGTAATATCTCATTGTGGTTTTGGTTTGCATTTCCCTGAGGAATGATTATTTTGAGCACCTTTTCATGTACATGCTTGTTATTTGTATGTCTTCATGGAATAGAATGTCTATTCATATCCTCTGCCCATTTTTATCAGTTTTTGTTGCCTTTGAATTTTATGTTATTTATATATTTTGGATATTAACTCCTTACTATATATGTATATATGTTTTGCAAATATTTTCTACCATTTGGTAGGTTGCCTTTTTTCAGTTTATTAGTGATTGTCTTTGCTGTGTAGAAGCTTTCTAATTCGATGCAATCCCATGTGTTTATTTTTGCTTTTAGTGTCAAATCTGAAATTCATCACAACGATCACTATCAGGAGCTTACTGCCTTTATTTTCTTCTAGGAATTTTATTTTTTCGGGTCTTATGTTCAAATCAACAATCTATTTTGAGTTAATTTTTATGTGTGGTGTAAGACAGTGGTCCAGTTTCATTTTTTTTAAATGTGGCTGTACAGTTTCCCATACACCACTAATTGAAGAGACTGTCCTTTCCCTATTGTATGTTCTTGGCTCCTTTCTTGTAAATTAATGATCCATATATCTGTAGGTTTATTTCTGAGTTCTGTATTCTATTCCATTGCAGTATTGACTATTTTTGTGCCAGTACCATAATCTTTTTATGACTATAGCTTTGTAAAATAGTTTGAAATCAGGGCACTTGATGCCTCTAAGCATTCTTCTTTCTCAAGATTACTTTGGCTATGTGTGGTCTCTAATGATTCCATACAAATTTTAGGATTGTTTCTTCTATTTCTGTGAAAATGGCCCTGGAATTTTTATAGGAATTGCATTGAATGTTTAGATTTATTTGTTAGTGTAGATATTTTAACAGTATGAATTCTTCAAATTCATGAGAACGCGCAATATCTTTCCATTCAGTTGTACCTTCTTTATTTTTCTCATTAATTTTGAATAATTTTCAGTGTGTAGGTCTTTCATATCCTTGGTTAAATTTATTCTTAGGTATTTTTATTATTTTTGATGTAAATCTAAATGTAATTGTTTCTTAATTCCTTTTTCTGCTACCATGTTGTTAGTGTATATAAATGTGACAATTTTTATATATTAATTTTTTATCCTCCAACTTTACTGAATTTGGTTGTTAGTTATAACACTTTTTGATAGAGTCTTTAAGGTTTTATACATATAATACCATGTCTTCTGCAGATAGTAACAGTTTTGCTTCTCCTTTTCTTATCTGGATGCCTTTTTTTCTGAATGACTTTGACAAATAGAGTGTTTTTAAATTAAATATGCAACATTTAATGGTGTACTTTTAGCATTTGAATATAGAAAAATATTTTTCAATTATTTTATTGACATCATAAAGCTTAACAATATTCTGTAATTTGGGATGTACATTATTATTTATCATTTTCTGTACAGATTGCATTGTGCCTACCACCAGTAGTCTACTTTTTATTTGTCACCATATATATATGCCCCTCTACCCCTTTAACCCACCACCTAACTAATAAATACTGTTGGGAAAACTGGACAGCCACATGTCAAAGAGTGAAAGTTGATCACTATCATGCATCATACACAAAAATTAACTCAAAATGGATTAGAGACTTGAATGTAAGACATGAAATGATAAAACTCATAGAAAAAATATAGACAGTACACTTTTGACATCGGCAAAAGCATAGCAGCAAAATTTCAAATGCCACGTTTATTCGGGCAAGGGAAATGAAAGAAAAAAATAACAAATGGGGTTACAACAGACTGAAAAGCTTCTACAAGGCAAAAGAGAACATGAAGAAAATGAAAAAACAATCCACTAACTGGCAGAAAATATTTGCAAACCATATATCCGATAAGGGGTTAATTTCCAAAATATAAGAGAATTCATACATCTCAACAACAAAAACACAAGCAATCTGATCAAAAGATGGGCAAAGGACATGAACAGACATTTCTCCAAAGAAGATATACAGATGGCCAACAGATGCATGAAAAGATGTTCAACATTATTAATTATTCATGAAATGCAAATCAAAACTGCGATGAGATATCACCTTACACCTGTCAGAATGGCTATAATTACAAATAAAAAAATAAATGTTGGAGAGGATGTGGAGAAAATGTCTAGAGAATTTTTTTGGAAAAGTTTTTCTTTCAGCATTTTGGATATACGATACCACTCCCTTCTGTCTTGCAAAGTTTCTGCTGCAAAATCTGTTGATTGACTTATGGTATTTCTCCTACATGTAATGAGTTATTTTTCTCTTGCTGCTTTTAAGATTTTCTCCGTGTCCTTAACTTTTGACAATTTCATTATGTGTCTTGGTGTGGGGTGTTGGGGTTCATGATTTGTTGCAATCTGCGCTTCCTGGATCTGGATGTCTCTTCCCTTCGCAAGATTAGAGAACTTTTTTAGCCATTATTTCTTCAAATAAGTTTTCTGCCCTTTTCTCTTTCTCTTCTCCTTTAGAGACCCCTATGATGCAAATGTTGATTCACTAGATGTTGTCCATAAGTCCCTTAAGCTATCTTTACTTTTTCTCTTTTTTCTTTCGACTGCTTTGACTGGGTTCCACTGCCCTGTCTTCAAGATCAATTATTCTTTCTTCTGCTTTCTCTATTTTACTGCCAAAACCCTACTTTTCAGTTCATTCATTATATTCCCCATCTCTGTGACTTCTATTTGGTACTTTCTTATATTTTCTCTTGTCAAAATTATTACTGTATTTAGCCATTATTCTCCCTAGCTTGCTGGGTATCTTTATGAACATTATTTTTAACTTTTTAAGAAGTAAATAACTTTCTGTTTAATTAAAGATTTTTCTGAGTTTTTATTTTATTCTTTAATTTGGAACATATTCCTCTTTTTCTTCAGTTTTTTTCACTGTCTGTGTTGCCTTCTATGCCTTGGATAAAATACTCACTTCTTGGGCTGGCCCATGACTGAGTGGTTATGTTTGCATGCTGTGCTTTGGCAGCCCTGGGTTTCACTGGTTTGGATCCTGAGTGTGGCCCCAGCACCTCTCATCAAGCCATGCTGAGGCAGCATCCCACATGCCTGAAATAGAAGCACCCACAACTAAAATATACAACTATGTACTGAGGGGCTTTGGGGAGAAGAAGGAAAAATTAAAAATAAAATAAAAAATAAAAAAAGCAGTCACTTCTCCCAGTCTTGAGGGAGTGGTTTTATGTAAGGGATAAGACTTATTGTTCAGACCTGCCATAGTTTTTCTTTGTGTCTGAAACCTTTATGATTGTCCGAGAAGTCTATTTTATTTTTAGTGGCTATCAGTACTTGAAGATGTGCAAGTTTGTCAGTGTCCCAAAGAGGAGGCACTCAGAGAGCACACAGATTTAGGCTGATTGGAAGCCACACACTCAGCAGTTTTTAAATTATGCAAACATATAGTACTGTTGGACTGCAAGTGTAAGTCTCACAACTTAGAATTGTCCCCTGCCACAAAAATTGGGGCACCAGGAAATTGTGAAAACTCCTTTCTGGGAGACACTGGTGACCTGAAGCAAGACAAGAGGAGAGGACAAAAATGGCATCTACCAGCCTTTGTCCCCAGAGAGTGGCTCAGAGTGGACCCCTAGATGTGTGCCAGACTAGAAGCCTACCCCTTATTCTGAAGCTCCACAACCAGCTAATAGACCTCCTTCAAAGAAAGAATGGAGGGGTGTTTGTGTCTGCCATCGGCACTGTGACCTGGGGGTGGTAGCTGGCCAGGAATTGTCTCTCCATTTGTTTCAGACCCATGGAATCGAGAAATGTGTGCCCCACTGGTCACCAGTGTCAGGTAATCATGTGTTGTCCCCTAGGCAGCAGTCACAAAAAGTGGGGTACCAGATATAAAGCGGGACAACAGGAATGAGTACAAACTCCTCTCCAGGAGATTAAGGACTATCTATAACTGCTGAGGGACAGCGCAAACATAGTGCTCACCTTTCAAGGTCTCTGGCCAGAATTATAGTGGGCTCTTAGATGTGTGTTCACTTAGAAGTCTGGCCTCTCAGGCCACGGCTATGAAAATAAGCTAATAGGCCTCTTTCATAGAAAGTCTCGGCAGCTCAATTTGCTGTCTCTTGTTGTGCCCTGGGGATGGAAGCTAGGCAAGAACTGTCTTTCTGTTTGTTACAGTCCCATGATACCAAGGGAAGCAAGCCTGACTGCCCACCAGAGCCAAGTAACAAAGGAACATACCCCAGGTGGCAGCCACAAAGAGTTAGGGCACCAGATCTAAAAACTGGAGCACCAGATATGTGTAAAAGCTCCCCTCCTGGAGGCTCTGGTGCTCTGGAGCAAGGCAGAGAGATTCTTGGAAGATAGAGCTCACCCTCCAAGTTCTCTGGGAAGGGCTACAGCTCATGATTAGATGTGTGTTTGATTAGGAGACTACCTCACAGGCTGCAGCAATGAAGATATGCTGAGGGCCCCTTTCACAGAGAGACTGGGCTCCTCTGGCTTTCACCTCTTGCTGTGTCCAGGGGTGGTAGCCAGCTAAGAACTCTTCCTCTGTTATTTGCCATCCCATGGGGCATTTGAACATAAGCCCCATTGGCCTCCAATCAGGCAATCAAGAAGTGTCCCCTAGTGGCAGCAACAAAACTTGGGGTGTCAGTAGAGAGTATAAGCTCCTTTCTGGGATATACCAGCAAGCTGGAGTGAGGCAGAGAGGGAGTGCAAAGCTGCTGTCCACTGTCCTCCATTACCTGAAAGTACATCAATAGGCCTCTGGATGTGTGCCAAAGAAGAAAGCTGCTCCCCAGTCCAAATCTCCAAGACAAGCAAATAGGCCTTTCCACAGAAAAACTGGCAGGGTGTTTTAGTCTGCTCTCTGTGCAGTGCTCTGGGGGTAGTAGCCAACCAAGGACTGTCTCTCTGATTGTTCCAGTTCTGTGATACCCAGCAACACAAGCCCTGCATCTACCAGAGCCAGGTAATCAAGGCATCTCTGGTGGCAGCCAGAAAAACTGAGGCACCAATTGTATAAACTGGGGTACCAAATGCATGCAAAAGCTGCCCTTTGGGAGATGAAGGCATTCTGGAGTGCAGTAGAGGGAGAGTGCAACAGAGGGCTCCCACTGGCTGAACTGAGACAGAGGGAGTGTGCAAAATTGGCACCCACTGGCCTGCAGTCTGGATTGAGGCAGAAGACTAGCACAGAGATGGCACCCACTGGCCTCCATTCCCAGAAATCACACCACAAGCCCCCAGATGCATGTTTAATTAGATGCCTGCCCTCAGGCTGATGCTTTGAGATAAACAAATAATCCCCTTTCACAGAAAGTCTGGGCACTTTTCAAACAGTTCCCTCTGAGCTGGGCCCTGGGAGAGGTGAGTCCATGCGAAAGCTCTTAAAGAACCACTTCTCAGTTCACTGAGGCCTTATGGGTCTCTTGAACAGGAGTCTAGGTGGGGAAAAGCTAAGTGTCTTGGGGGCTTATTTCTCAGGTGCCGGTCCTAAAAGTTGGGGTGCCTGATTTGGGGTTCAAACTCAGCTCCTTAGGGAGACACTCTGGGTTTTGAGGTCCCTTCCAATTGTAGGTCACCATGCCAGGAGTGGGATTTTTGGCAAGATTGCATCTCAAACTTTCTTACTTGCTTTGAAGCAGGCTTTCTTGTTTGTCTGATGTATTGGAGTTACCCAGCTAGTTTTGGTTCTTTTTACAGAGGAAATTGCTTTACATGTATCTTTAGATTGAGTGTGTCTATGGGAGGGGACGAGTTTAAGATCTTATTATATCACCCTCTTAAACTGGCCCACAGTTGTGATCCCTCTGCTCATTTTTAAATCAAATTATTTGGGTTTTTTTGGTACTGAGTTGTATGATTTCCTTTTTCCTTACATATTATGAGTATTATTCCCTTGTAAATATGTTTTGTAAAAATTTTCTCTCATTACATACATTGTCTTTTATGTATTATTTCTTTTACTATGAAGAAACATTTTTCCAGCTTAATTAGATATAATTAAAACATACCATTAAGTGTAATGTGTACAAAGTGTTGATTTTATACAATTGCATATTGCAAAATGTTTGCCACACAACATTAGGCAACACATCTATCACATCTCATAATAATGATTACTTTTTGTGTTGGAACATTTAAGATCTACTCCCCCACCAAGATTGAAGTATATAATGCAGTATTATTGACTACCATCATCATGCTGAACATTACATCCCCAGAACTGATTCATTTTATAACTGGAATTTTGTACTCTGACCAGCATCTCCCCATTTCCTCCATCCACCCACCCTTGGTAACCATCATTTTAATCTATGTTTCTGTCACTAATTGCCCCAAGGAACTCAGGGAGGTTTTGGAAGCATTTAACTGTTTACAATATGCAATCACCCACCACCCTGAACCAGACAAAATCCCACCACGAGAGCAATGCCTCTGTCTTTTGCCTCATTTTTAATGCTAAGATGTCCTCTCTGGATGGGTTTTAGGCCTTATTACCATAACCCTCAGTAAATATAGATGCATGTTTCCCAACTGAACCTGTGCAAATGAATATCCACCTTTTCCTTTTGAATATTCATTCTTCATCCAAAATAAAAGGTGTCTGCTTTCCTTTGCTTGGGGATAGCCACAACTTTGGAAATGATTCCATGTGGCCTCTTATTTGCTGCAAATAAGTTAGACTTTGTGTAACAATGACTTCTGGCCAAGAGTCTGATTTAACTGACCAGGAGGCAAACATACTGGGTTTGGTAACATTTCTATGAGTTCTGCTTTTTCAGTTTTCACATATAAGTGATATCATACATTATTTATCTTTGCATTATTTCTCTTAGCACAGTGCCAGCAAGAACATGTTGCCAGAAATGGCAGGATTTCCTTTGTTCTCGTGACTGAATAACATTTTATTTTTGTTTATATACCACATCTTTATTTATGCATTTGTTGACAAACAGGTCTTTTCTGTTTCTTGAATACTGTGATTATTACCAAAATAAACATAGAGATACGGATAAATCTTTGAAATTCTATTTTCATTTCCTTTGGAAGTATATCCAGAAGAGGAAGTGCTGGACCCTATGGTAGTTCTAATTTTAATTTCTTCATAAACTTCCACCTTGCTTTCCATTGTGGCTATACCAGCTCATATTTCCACCAGTGGTGCACAATGGCTCCTTTTTCTCATCATCCTCTCTTGTTATCTTTTTGATGAGAGCCATTGTGACATTTATGAGGTGATAGCCCATTGAGGTTCTGATTTGCATTTCACTGATGCGTAATGATGTTGAGCACCATTTTATGCACCTATTTTTCATTTTTATTTGTCTTTGGAAAAATGCTATTAAATTCCTTTGCCCACTTTTTCATAAGATTGCTTTTTTATTATTGAATTCTATGTGTTACTTACATATTTTTGATGTTAACTACTTATCAGATTTGTGGTTTGAAAATATTATTCCCATTCCTTAGGGTATATTTTCATTTTGTTGGTTGCTTCTTTGTCTTTTGCAGAATCATTTTAGTTTGACGTAGTTCCAAATACTAATATTTCTTTTTCTTACTTGTGAATTTGATGTCATATCCAAAAATATTACAAAAACCAAAGTGAAGAACATTTTGTCTATATTTTCTTCTATGAGTTTTGTGCTTTCAGTTCTTATATTTATGCCTTTAATCCATTTCAGTTAATTTTTGTGAGTGATGTAAGAGAGAGGTGCAATTTCATTTTTTTGCTTGTCAGGATCCAGTTTTCCCAACAGGATTTATTGAAGAAATTATCCTTTCCCCTGAGTATTTCTGGCTGTGTTGTCAAATATTAGTTTACCTTACATGTGAAATATAGTTTGTAATCAGGAAGTATGATGCCTCCAGCTTTGCTCCTGCTACTAAATATCACAGTGGTATTTTGAGTCTTATGTGATTCCATGCAAATTTTCATTTTTAATCCATTTCTGTGAAAAATGCCATTGGAACTTTGATAGAGATTGCATTGTATTTATAATTGGCTTTTGGTAGTATGGACATATTAAAAATATTAATTTTTCTGATCCATGATGTCAGAACTTTTTCTGTTTATTTGTGGCTTCACATTTCTTTCACTAATGTCTTTTAAATGTTATTGTACAGATTGTTCAACTCTTTGGTTGAACTCATTCCAAAGTATTTTATTATTTTTGGTGCTCCTGTGAATGAGATTGTTTTCATTATATATTTTTCAGATAATTTATTATTAGAATATAAAAGCATAACTTATTTCCATGTTAATTTTTATCTTGAAACTTTATGGAATTTATTTATTAGATCTTACAGTTTTTCTGTGGAGTCTTCAGTGGACTTTTAGGATATTCTGTACATAAGATCATATTATATGCAAAGTCAACTTTACCTTCTTCCTTTGGATTGGGGCAACATTTTGTCCATTTTCTTGCCTAATGGCTCTGGCTAGGACTTCAAGATGGGTGATGGGGGTACTGTTGTCATATTCCCATTAATAGAAGGAAATGTGCCAAAGTTTCACCATTGAATATGATGTTAGCTGTGGGCTTCTTGTATGTGGCCTTTTACCATTTTTTAAATTTTATTGAAATATAATGGACATACAATACTGTATAAGTTGAAAGGTTACAGTATAATGACTTGGCCTATCTATATTGTGAATGATTACCACAGTGATTTTAGTTATGCAACACCTCTTATAGTTGTGATTGTTTTTGATGATTAGACCTGCTTTTGATGCATCCTGTAAATTTTATGTTGTGTTTTCATTTTCATCTGTCTCACAATACTCTTTTATTTCCCATTTAATTTTTTATCCATTTTTAGGAGAGTATTGCTTAATTTCCGTATATTTATGAAGTTTCCAGTTTTTCCCATTATTGATTTCTAATTTCATACCATTATGGTTAGCGATGGTACTTTGCATAATTTTGATATTTTTAATAAGCTAAGACTTATTTTGTGGCCTAACATCGAATCCATTCTTGAAAATATCCCATATACTCTTGAAAAAAATGTTTATTGCTCTGGATAAGATGTTCTGTATATATCTGTAAGGTCCATTTGGTCTTGAGTGTTGTCAAATCCATCATTTCTCTATTGATAGTTTGGATGATCTATCTTCTGCAGAGAGTGTGGTTCAGTGTTCAACTATTATTGTATTGCTATTTATCTGTCCTTTTACTTCTGTTAACGTTTGTTTAATATATTTTGGCTCTTCATTTTTAGGAGCATAACTATTTAGAATTGTTATTCTTAATGTGTCAATCTCTTTGTCATTATATAATAACATTCTCTGTCTCTTTTTACCATTTTTGTTTTAAAGTCTATTTGTCTAATAAAAGTATAGCTATCCCAAGTTATTATTTATACCATTGTTTGAAATAGCTTTTTCTATCCCATCTCTCTCAATATATGTGTGTTTTAAGTCTTTTTTGAATCTTTTATAGAGAGAATATAATTAAATATTGACTTTTTATCACTTCAGCTATTCTATGTGTTTGATTAGAGAATTTAATCTATGTATGTTTAAAGTAATTATTGACAAGTGTGATTTACTATTTTAATTATTTTATTTTTTTGGACAGTTTTGGAGATCCATTATTCCCTGCTTCTTATCGTTCAATGCCTTGAACCCACATTCCACAACAACAATACAGAGAACAGCAAACAACCCACCAAGAGACAGGCTATACCTCCTAATGTGGCAAGATCCCACTGCTACAAGGAGGACAACTTAGATCACCATTCCTGCAGGGGGTTCTCTCATCAACATCTGGATGCACAGGATCTCCTGCTTGGCCTGTTGCAAGTCTTGTGATATGTCCCTTGCATTATCTGCTATATACATGCAACATTGCACCTCAATAACTGCACAGGTCTCCCCTTGTGCTGCAGTAAGAATGTCTAAAGCCATGTGGTTCTGCAGCACAACCTCCCAGGTCTGTTCTACTTCATCAGTTAAGAGAGACAGGGCCTAAGCAGTATGATTGAGGGCTTGGGCAGTGCACTCCACCAAGGCAGTCACCTGCCATTCCACAGCAATAGGCCCCACAGACAGACTACCAATAGCCAGGGTGTAAACCTACCAGGGCATTCATTTCTCCCAGTGATAGTGCCCTTTTACCTTCTCCCAATTGCTGGGGCAAACACCCAAGGTTCTCCTAACAGTAGCTGGGAGGTAGGGCCACCCCCACATACATCACCCTGTCCACCTGGCTGGGAGATAAGGCCATCCGTAACTATCACAGACTCGGAGACTGCTTGAGGGTATGCTGTCTGTTGGGACCGTCCCCACACAGGGATGGGCATTTCACCAATATTTGGGCCAGGACACTCGTTGGATCTTCTGACAACGCTCCTTGGGTATCCATGCTGCTATTACATCCCCCTTCTGTTGCTCTATGCACAGGGGCACAGATGTGCAGAGCACAACAGCCTCCCTGGGTAACCACCCATAGCCATCCCAGAGGCTCGGGGTCGCCCAGGGCAGTTTATGCCCACATTGTAAGTGCAGCTCTTGGTCAACCTGGGGCTGCTTTGGTCCCACTGAGCATCAGTGGGTCCCCAGGAATGCAGCCAACTGCAGTTCTCTCCTGAAGCAGACTGGATGTGCCACAGCAAGCCTTATGTCATGCTGGTAGGCAGTTCTGTGCACACCCAGCAGTTAGATACATTGGCCACCTTGGCATAGTTGCATGACCATTCCACAACACTCTTTTCCACACTCCATCTATGGGCAAAAGGACAAAGCAATGATAGGAACATCATGTCCTTTGGGCAGAATGCAGACTAGTCACTTATCCTGGGACAAGAGGGTGGCTACCAATGGGGGCATTCCTGGCTGTTGATGCAACAACTTTTGTGCCTGCAGAGGCACTGCAAGCACTAGCTCCACATGGAGAAGTACAGGGGAACTCATTATTGGCCAAATACAATCACATATGTCCCCTTCAGGATAGAACTAGCATTGGTCCGTGGCTGCCTGACAATTACCAGAAGGGGCCAAGTACTAGTCACTCATGGTGTGACATGTAAGTCTCATTGTTCCCCACATCCCCAGGGCGATAAAAGCACCAGCCACATGCAGTGAGGGGCTCTTATCTTCCAAGGCCACTCCCATTTTTGTACCTCCACCACGTTAAGGCACGTTGGGGCCAGCAAAAAATGTTTCCATTTTGGTCATAACCAGGCTTTAGTAACTTATCACTGGTTACCACTTGCAGCTGTATGGGGCCTGCTCTACAATACACCAATGTCTCTATGGTGGCTGGCCCTCCCTTTCGAGGTTTTTCATTTAAGACGATCGGCACCTGCCACAACCTAGCTGCCCAGCCTTGCAACGAGAGGGGCTGTACAGCTCTGCATAAGCTCTGCTTTAAAAGCCCATTATACCTTTCTATCATCCCGGCAGCAGCCGGGTTGTAAGAGTATGGAAAAGCCATTGAATGTCCATGGTACTGACCCACCGTTGAACTTGTCCTGTAAAGTGTGTCCCCTTGTCAGTCTCTATGACTAAGGGTCGACCATAAAGGGCACAGAGTACCTGCAGGACCTGAATTGTCCACGTCTCATCTTTGGCCACACAGGGCCATGCAGAGTAAACCAGTGTCTGTATCAACAGCTGACAAGGCATACACAGCACCTTTGGTCTTTGGTAATGGTCTGACATAGTCCACCTGACAGTGGACCAAGGGCACACACCCTCTAGCTACTTGCTGATTTGTGGACACTAGTTTCCTTCTATTAGGAAAGGCCTGGGCACATACTGTGCATTCTTGACATGCTGTCATTATTTGATGCCTTGTGAGTGGTAACCCCTAGCGCTTACTCACTGTTCCCACGGTCTTGCTCATGACTAAGGTGTCAATGTAGCCAGTGTGCCACATCTGCAGAAGGGGCCCTTTCTAGCCACCTCACTGGCCAGAGCATTAGACTCATCATTTTCAGGAGCAGTCAGAGGCATATGGCTGGGAACATGACACACTATCACCTCTTTTTCATGGCCCAAGGCCTGCAGTTCCTGCCACATGGCCTGCCCCCATGCAGGGTGGTTTCTGGCCAAGCACTGCTTAGCTTGCCCTGTGGATAACCACAGGATCAATCCCAGGTGCACCCTCAGTTGTTTGTACAAACAGCTAAGGGTCCTGATTGACAGGACATAACCATCCAGATGGCCCATGATTCTGCCCACTGGCTGCTTTAGCTGTTGCCAGTATCAAACCAAATAGTATCAGCGCTTGGCTGCACAGCTATGGCTGTCCATGTGGCAGCTGGCCCTGTACTAGAACTATCAATATACCAAGCATCCTCTGGGATAGGGGCCTTCACTTCAGCATAGGGCATGGGCTCTATCTCTAGAGGAGCTGTCAGAGTGTATTCCCCCACAGCAAGAAACTCAACCGGCCCTAACACCTGCTGTAACTCCATGCTCAGGTTGCTGGAGCTCATCAAGCACCTTTGTTGTAAATAGGCCCCCCACTTTGACAAGGTATGGGTCTCAGCCATGCCAGACCACAGATGGGTAGCCCATGACTGGAACCATCCTTGAATGGGATACGTGGTTCCAAGCTGAGCAGGGGCCATTCATGTGATAGGCTCACATGCTATCAGGGCAGCGTAGGTGGCTGCCAACTGTTTCTCCACTAGAGAATATCTTATTTCCACTCCTTTCCACTGTTGGGACCAGAACCCGACAGAGGCTCATACCTGGTCATGCCACTGCCATAGTCCTCAGTCAAAACCCTCTTTGGTAACATGGATACCCAATTCAAATGGCTGTCCTGGATCAGCCACCTGTAAAGCTTGTACCTGTACAGCATGCTTGGTGACCTTAAACGCTTGGTCTGAAGCACCACAGGGCTCCCTTTTTAACCAAAGCATATAGGGGTCTCACCACCTGGGCTAAATGAGGGATAAACACTTGCCAGTGTCCCAGCAAGCCCAGAAATATTTGCTGTTGGGCTACAGTTGTTGGCAGGGGGTATTTTGTCAATGATTGCTTCAGGTATCACCCTAGTCTTACCTGACAAGACAACCCCCAAGAATCTGACAGATAAGCCAGGCCCCTGGACTTTGGCATAGTTGGCCACACAACCACATGTTGCCAGATGCTTCTGCAGGGAATCAGCAGCCTGCTCCAGATCTACAAGAGAGTCAGAGATTAACATAGCATCATCAATATAGTGAAACACAAGCACTGTATCACTGTGAACCCAAGCAGCTAAATCCTGAGCAATGAGCCCATGACAAATAGTGTGGCTATGAATGTATCCTTGTGGCAACACACAGAATGTCATTGTCTGCCACCCAAGGTGAAGGCAAACTGATTTTGACACTTTTCGGCAATATCAATGGAAAAGAAGGCATTATTAAGGTCCACAACATAGTTGTACTGTCCCAACTGGACTGTCAGTTGATCCATTATGTCATGCACCTAGGGCACAGCAGCATACAATGGTGGAGTCACTTTATTTAATTCCTGGCAGTCCACAGTCACACACCACCTGCTGTCAGGCTTCCTCATGGGACAAACTGGACAATTATAAGGGCTGTGATTGGATGGCATGATTCAAACCCCTTCCAACTTTACAATAGTCTCTGTGACCTCTTCATGTATGCCCAGGAGGCAATACTGTCAGGTGGTCACCACACGTCGTGGCACTGGCAGCACTGGCAGTGGGTGGTGTGTATGCCTCCAGACAACAGTCTTAACCACATGCACCTTTAGGTGGAACTCATCCAGGGTTGTCTGCAGGCACAGTCCTTGCAAGATGTCCACCCCCAGAACATACTCTGGGATAGGTGAAACATACACTGTGTACACTCGGGGCAGCAAATGGCCAACACCAAGGGACAGAGACACTGGTTTCACTTTCACTGTATGACCTCCATAGCCATCAACATATGCCAGTTTCCCTGGAAACTTATCTGGGTTGCCGTAAATCTGACTGCAATGATCTCCAGTATCTACCAATGCCAGCATACGTTGCACATCGGTGGGGGACCAGTAAAACTCAAGCTCCACATGTGGCCTTTGGGCCTCCAGGGACCCCCCCCAAAGCCAGGCACCTCCGCCTTCCCCCTAGTCAAAGAGGTATGCGGGTTCTCCTCCTGAGAGCTGCATAAAGTCCTGGGGGCTCACCTGACAGCTTTGGCAAGGATTCTTTCCCATTTCTGCAGTCTTTTGGAACTGTTGTTCAGGCTTTAATGGTGCCACAGTGCCACCAAGACAGCATTTGGTTGCCAATTTATTTTTGTCTGATCAGTGCCTGCAGCTAGCAGATCTATCCACATTTGTGTATGGGTGACTTGCTTAGGCCCTTTCTCCACCGAGCCTGCTCTCCTCTTGGTCACCACTAACCGTGTGACACACACGGTTTTCTACTTTTGTCTGCCTTCTATATCCCCTAAAGTGGCCATTGCAGTAGTTACCTCATGCATCCGGGGCCCCACATAACATGCCAAAACGGCCACCAAGGACCCAAAAGCATTAGACCAGCAAAGTTAACAACCAAGTTCTTCATCCTGGACGTAAAGCCCTTATCATCAGGTCCCTAGGTATTTAGATTAAAAATGGCTAGCCACATTCCCAACTCATGGATAACTTGAACTAGTTCTGCATAGGTCTGCCATCAGTTCACAGTCTCTGATAGCTCCTGGGTATTATCCCACATGGTCTGGGTGGCAGCCATCACCTGCTGTATCATGGAGTGACTTCCCTGCCTTTGGCTTAGGTGGTGGCTAGTTGGTAGCCACTGCTGAAAGGAGGGGTGCAACATGATGGAGGCCAGCTTCTAAATCTCGTCAGTGGTACAGATTATACTATCTACCCCCTCATCCCACAACCACAGGAGCAAGGCTGGTATGGTCTCACCCGGCCTTGCATGCATTGCTTACACAGGTCTGGCAGTTCCACTGGTGTATAGGAGGTATATGCTGAACTCTGTCATGATCTGGGATCCTTGGGTGACAACTCCTGGGCCCAAGGGCTGCCCATGCTTTATCTTTTGCTGGATTACTGGCTGAGCATGGAGAGGGTGTGCTTCCTCCATGTCGCTGTGCTCAGTGTCCTCAGGAACACAGTGAAAATTCTAACACATATGTTATTTTCATTGCAGGAGGGGCATAGATACAAAGACAGGAAGGGGAAGTAGAAACATAGAAAAAGATACTCACAGATAAATATAATTGGCAAGCTTCAAACAAGATAAATAAAAGAAAAATTACATCTTAGGCACATAATAATAAAATTAGTGAATACCAAAGAAAATCTTGACCATAGTAAAAAAGAAAGAAAAACACTTTCTTCAAAGAAACATTAACATTAATGACAGTTGACTTCTCAGCACCAACTATGACTATCATAAAACAATTTATATATAACTTTAATGTGCTAAATAAAATAATAGCCAACTTAGAAATTGTATACCCAGTAACCATAATTTCCAGAAGTAGAAAAAACATGAAAATGTTTCATACATCTACAAACTGAAATAATTTGTTGGCAGGAAATCTGTGGATCAGAATTGAAAGCAGAGTTATTCAGGAGAAGGAAAATTGTCACTATGGGGAAAAAATGCAGGGGAAAGGAAAACAGTTAAAATTCCAAATATAAGGCTACACGTAAAGGAATATTTACTTATTAAGCAATACATGTCATGTGTGGTGGAGATATGTGCGTAATTAAAATCCACTATAAAATTAATACAAATTTAGAAGGGACTAAACTACTTGGTATTCTAAAAGGATTACATTTTTGTAAAACTGTAAAAGACATAATTTCTAGTATGATGTAAAATTTCAAGAATGTATATTATAATCTCAAGCATAAGAATGAAAATCAGTATAAAAAGTGCATAGCTACTCAGGTAATGAATGTAAAAATTGGGATAATAAAATACATTAATCAAAAAGAACAAAAGAAGAGATCTCATCAAGATAGCAGCATAAGCACCCTCTGAACTCCTCTCCTCCCAAGAACACAACCAGGTTACAACTATTTTTGGAAAAATTACCCTGGAGGGAAAACGGGAAACTGGATAAAAAGAACCCCCACAACAAGGGACAGTCCTGACTAAGGTGGAAGAGGCAGAAATTCCTGCTGGAGAGGAAAAAAGCCACCTTTGGGAGAAGTAGAGTTTCTCAGCTGGTCAGGTGGGAGCCACCTTAAGGTATTGACAAAATAAAAATGGCAAGCAATAGGATATATTGGAGTATATGAGCAAGCCGTCTGGTATAAACCTAATTTGGCCTGACTTTGTTTTTTCCAAAAGGGCCTGACTGTGGCCATTGAGCATGCATTGTATATACATTTCCTATGGCAAAAACAAAGGCCCTTGAGATAAAGGTGCAATTTCCCTCCCCCTCCCAATGTGGGCATTTCCTTAAAGATTAAGCATCTTTCCTTATGCTAGGAAATGATTGCAGTGCTCTCCCGTGACCACTCAGCTGGAGACAACAGACCTGCCATCCTGCTGTGTTCACCAAGACAGCAGACCTACCTGCTGTTTCCATCAATCGCTGTGCCAACAGAGCAGTCTCCAGACTGTTGTAAAAGGGACATTTCAATCATATGTGAAACAGCCTGTTTTGGGGTATATAACCACTCTGTGCACCCCACTTCTTTGGTGCCCTTTCTTCCTTCAGGAAGAAAGGCCCCGGGCCATGGTTCTCAGATTTCAGATCTGAATTAACTCACCCAAATTTTCATTTATAGATTGGTTATGGATTTCTTTGGCGGTTCGCAGCCCTCACTGGAGGAATGAGGTCCAGAGTGGGGGCCCATACTGTTATAAGCATCCTTCAGACTCAACACAACTGAAATGAGGGTCTTACTGTCTGGCATTGCTGGCTATTAACTGCAGCAAGGATACCCCCCAGAAAAGCTATCAGACGAAAGCTGAAAAGACCTGGGTCTTTAAGGGCCCACCACAAACTCACCCATTTCAGCAACTCAGAATCACCAAAGAGAAGGCTGACAGTCCTTTGCTGCAAAGAGATTCACCTGGTGGGCTCTGGGGGCATCTTGGTGAGAGGAGGGACCTCTCTGGAGACTGAGACATTGGTCAGGGCCATTGTTCTGACCTGGTCCAGGTGTGCTGACACAGACCCCTGGGGATGCCATTGAGGTTCTTCCCTTAGCCTGTTAGCCCAGGGGTCTGCCATACCCACTAGAGTTTGTATTTAATCCAGTTCAGCCAGGGTAGTCAGCCTGCCCTAGGGACTGCCCCCACCCAACAGCAAGCCCTCAGGCTACTTGTCAGCCAGCAAGTAGGGTGCCTTGATCCTGTACAGGCAGACAAGTGTCTCTGCCTCTGTTGGGCGGGGCATGTGTGAGGACTAGGTGAACTGTGGTGGCATTAGTGGAGAGGTGGGGAACTCTGCAATGGCGCACTGGTGTATGTTCCAAAGCTTTGGGAAGTGTGCGCAGACCAGGCCTATGTTGACAGTGTGTGTGCTCCTGTGGGGGTTGAGGGTTATCAGAGGCAATAGACCCCTCCTTCACAAATAACCATATAAAAGATCAGCCCCACCTTCCAAAGCCTGAAACAATTGAGTGCTGCCATGCCTAGGGCCAGCCCAGCCAGCTGCCTCCCTAAGAGAACAGGCAACAGTCTTGTAGGCCTGAGTCCTATAGCAACTGTAAATCCCTGAGCTTAGCATACAGCTACACTGGGTAACAATCCAATTAAGAGGAAAACTGCAACAGGAGTGTGCTGATAGATAGACTTTGTAGACAACCGTGCTGAGGTTCCCCAAACAGGATTTACAAACAACTAGCCAGGGAAGGAAAGACTAGACTGCCTGGGTACCTGCAGTAAGAGCACACAGAAGAAAGACACAAGCAGACCACAAAGTGGTCACTCCTGGATCATTTGCACTGATGACAAGAGGAAAGCACACTGCTGGGCCTCATAAGTCATCTCTTACATAAGGCTGCTTCTCCAAAGTCAGGAGACATAGCCAATTCACCCAATCCATAGAAATAAGCACAAAGAGGCATAATGAGGAGACAAAGGAATAATTTCCAAGCAAGGGAACAGGACAAAACTCCAGAAAAAGGACTAAATGAAACAGAAATAAGTGACCTACTTGAGAAATAGTTCAAACAAAATATCAGAAGGATGCTCACAGATATTGGGAGAAGACTGGATGAACACAGTGAGCTCATCAGCAAACTACTGGAAAATATATAAAAGAACCATTCACAAATGAAGAACACAATACTGGAAATGAGAAACTCACCAGAGGGACTCAATAGCAGAGTAGAGGATTCAGAATAATGGATCACTGAGCTAGACAAAAGACTAGAGGAAATCACCTAAGCTGTACATGAAAAAGAAAAAAAAATAGACAGAATAGGGACAATCTAAGGGAACTCTGGGACAATATCAAGCATGATAACATTCTGATTAAAGGTATCCCAGAAGGAGAAGAGAGAGACGAAGGGGCAGAAAATTTATTTGAAGAAATAATAGATGAAGATTTTCCTAACCTAAGGAAGGAAACAGACATCCAACTACAGAATGCACAGAAAGCTCCAAACAAGATAAGCCAAAAGAGTTCCACACCAAGACGCATTATAATTAAAATGTCCAAAATTAAAGATAAAGAGATAATCCTAAACGCAGCAAGAGAAAGGCCACATGTGACATACAAAGGGAAGCCCATAAGGCTATCAGAGGACTTTTCAGTCAAAAGGCTGCAGGAGAGGCGAGAATGACATGACATTGCCGGGGTCCCGCCCCGGCGGAGTCCAGGTTCCTGAGGGATGGACGGCGTCGGGCGCGATGAGGGAGGGGGAAAATAAAGGGGACGTGAGACTTGGGTTGGTGTTAGCAAGTCCGACTTTACTGTGCACGAGTGTCGTTTATATATTTTTCAGGATTAGTACAGAAATAGTTTTACAAATATTCTCAGAGAGATAAGGAAGTAAGAAACGGGCACAAGAATATTTATTAGCATTCCATTCTATAGAGCATAAGGTTAATGATCGTCTTCTCTGCAATTAACTAGTGTTTGTTGTCTCTAAGCTAAAGGAGATAGGTACCTAGGCGTCTGTTGTAATTCATGGTAAAGTTAAATCAAAGAGAGAAGGTCCAGGCCTCCGGACAGGACAGCAGCCCGTCTGGTTACATCCTGGTGGAGCCATCCCTGCCTCCCTCAATCATTTACGCCATTAGTGTAGATGGTTAATGGGAACAAAAGGCGACTCCAGGGTGTCTTATCCCCAGGGCTATCTGCATTCTCAGCGGGCAGTTAAACATCTTTACTTTTTCGCGCCCTTTAGGGGCTGGAAGCATTCCTTTGTCTTTTAGATTGTAGAGCTAACGGTCCCTTAAGTACACTGCCGGAGAAAGTATCATATTGTTAGTAAAGTAAAGGGCTGAAAAGCTAAACTAAACTATATATCTTCAAGAATAAAAAAGAGAAATAAGTATACACATAACCTTGATAGAAAGCATGCATATAATTCAGAAAATATCGGGGGTGTTGGCCGGCCATCCTTCACCGAGGGGCATTCTTGCACCCCTCGGCCCTTCTACTCACCAATTATTTATTATCTATTGCTTTTAGGAGAAAACCTCTATAACATTTTAACAGAAAGCAGAAGGTCAAGAATAATATATAGATACTTCTTGATCATCCAATTAACCAGCAAACTTAGAAGGACGATGCATATGTATATTTAGACAAAGAACTGGAGGGAGAAGGAAACATTAACCAGATGGAGGCCATAAACCTAATTCGACATCTTATCTGGGCAGGATTCCTTTCTGATTGTCTCACATGGGACTGTGTGCTCCTCCAATAATTAACTGAAAAATATCTTGAAAGTTACCTGCAGGTGGTCACATTCTCTTACTGTATCTAATTTTCCCGGGAAGTAGTGCCTCCCAAGCAGCCACCCAAAGGAGTGAAAACTGGAGGTTAAGAAAGGAAAAGGAATGAAGGGCAATTAGAAGCAGCACAGGTTTCAGAACTATGTGAGGGGCTGGCCGGTTATTCTTCACCAAGGGGCGGCCCTGCACCCCTCGGCGTTAATCGGCTGGACCCTGTCAAACAGCCGATCAAATGATGTAGCCACGGCTCCCAGCATGACATATTTAAAGTGCTAAAAGGAGAAAACTTACAGCCGAGAATACTCTATCCATCAAGGATGTCATTTGGAATGGAAGGAGAGATAAAGTGCTTCCCAGACAAGCAAAAATTAAAGGAGTCTATCACCAAGAAACCAGTTCTACAAGAAATGCTGAAGGGACTTATTTAAGTGGGAAAGCAATGACCACAAATAGAGATAAAAACAATTATAAAAAAGGCAATAAAATCACTTGTAAAGGTAAAAATATAGGAAATGTAGCAGACCAAATGCCTGTGAAGATAATATGAAAGTTAAAAGACAAATGTACTAAAATCACCTATTTCAATGATAAAAGCCTATTGCTTAGACACACTAAACAAGAGACTATATATGATTTCAAAACATAAAATGTGGGAGAAGGGGAGTGAAAAAGTAGAGCTTTTAGAAAGAGGTCAAGCTAAAGAGTCTATCAACTTGATATAGATGCTTATACACATAGAATATTATATAGGACCTCATGGCAATCACAAATCAGAAACCTATAATAAGCAAGCAAAGAAGTAAGACAAAAGAAATCAAACATATCACTGAAGAAAGCCATCAAACCACAAGAGAAGACAGCAAGAGAAAAGTCAGGAATAGAGAAGAACTACTAAAACAACCATAAAAAAATAACAAAAGTGTAAGAAATACATTTTTATCAATAGCTACTTTAAACGTCATTGGAATAAATGCTCCAATCAAATGCCATAGGATGGACAATTGGATAAAAAAAAAAGAAGACCCATGTATATGATGCATACAAAAGATACACTTCAGACCTAAAGACACTCACAAACTGAAAGTGAAAGGATGGAAAAAGACATTCCATGCAAAAAACAATTGAAACAATGAAACGGAGAGCAGGTTCTTTGAAAAGATAAAGAAAATTGACTAACACTTAGCTAGACTCACCAAGAAAAAGAGAAGTCTCAATTAAATAAAATCAGAAATGAAACAGGAGAGACTACAACAGACACCTCAGAAATACAAAAGATAAGAGAATAGTATGAAAAGCTGTATGCCAACAAATTGGATAATCTAAAAGAGATGGAAAAATTCTTAGAAACATAAAACCTTCCAAAACTAGACTAAGAACAAGTAGAGAATTTGAATAGACCAAATACCACTAAGGAGATTGAAACAGCAATCAAAAACCTCCCCAAAAATAAAAGTCCAGGACCAGATGGCTTCCCTGGTGAATTCTACCAAACATTCAAAGAAGAGTTAATACCTATCCTTCTCAAAATGTTCCCAAAAAATGAAGATTAGGGGAGGCTTCCTAACTCATTCTACAAAGCCAAAATTATCCTGATAGCAAAACCAGACAAGGACAAGACAAAACAAGAAAATTATAGGCCAATATCCCTGATGAACATCGATGCAAAAATCTTCAACAAAAGACTAGCAAATAAAATATAACAATACATTAAAAATATCATACATCATGATCAAGTGGGTTTCATTCCAGGGATGTGGGGATAGTTCAACATCTGCAAATCTATCAACATGATAGACCACATTAACAAAATGAAGAAGAAAGATCACATGATCATCTCAATAGATGCAAAGAAAGCATTTGAGAAGATACAGCATCCATTTATGAAAAAAACTCTAAATAAAATGGGTATAGAAGGAAAATACCTCAACATAATGAAGGCCATATGTGACAAACCCACAGAAAATAACATTCTCAATGGAGAAAAACTGAAAGCTATCCCTCTAAGAACAGGAAGAAGACAAGGATGCCCACTGTCGCCATCTTGTTTAACATAGTATTGGAACTCCTAGCCAGAGCAACCAGGCAAGAAAAAGAAATAACAGAGACTCATGCTGGAAAAGAAGTGAAACTGTCATTCTTTGCAGACAACATGATTTTATGTATAGAAAACCCTAAAGAATCCACACAAAAGCTTTTAGAAAAAATAAATGAATTCAGTCAACTCATGAGATACAAAATTAACATACAAAATTGTTTGTGATTCTATATGCTAACAACATAGTCGGGGAAAGAGAAATTAAGAATACAATCCCATTTACAATTTCAACAAAAAGGATAAAATACCTAGGAATAAGCAATCTAAAATGTGAAAGTTCTGTAAAGTGAAATCTATGAAACATTGTTGAAAGAAATCAAAGGAGACATAAAGAATTGGAAAGATATTCTGTGCTCTTGGATTGGAAGAATTAACATCGTTAAAATGTCCATACTTCTTAAAGCAATCCATACATTCAATGCAATCCCTAAGTTCCACCAAGATTTTTCACAGAAATAGAACAAAGAATCCTAAACTTTATATGGAACAACAAAAGAACCAGAATAGCCAAAGGATTCCTGAGAAAAATGAACAAAGCTGGAGGTATCACACTCCCTGATTTCAAAATATACTACAAAGCCATAGTAATGCAAACAACATGCTACTGGCATAAAAAGAGACACACAGATCAATGGAATAGAATCAAGAACCCAGAAATAAATCCACACAGTTATGGACAGCTAATATTCGACAAGGGAGGCAAGAGCATACAATGGGGAACGGACAGTCTCTTCAATAAATTGCATTGGGAATGCTGGACAGCCAAATGCGAAAGAATGAAAGTAGACCATTCCCTTATACCATGCATAAAAATCAACTCAAAATGGGTTAAAGACTTGAATGTAAGACCCAAAGCCATGAAACCTCTGGAAGAAAACATAAGCAGTATGCTCTTTGACATCTGTCTTAGCAGCATATTTTCAAGTACTATGTCTGGCAAGGGAAAAAAAAAAACAATAAATGAACAAATGGGACTATATCAAACTAAAAAGCTTCTGCACAGCAAAAGAACCAATCAACAAAATGAAAGTACAACCTAACAATTGGGAGAAGACATTTGCAAACCGTATATCAGATAAGAGGTTAATATCCAAAATATACAAAGAACACATACAGCACAACAACAAAAAAACCAACAACCCAATTAAAAATTGGGCAAAAGATCTGAACATAGATTTCTCCAAAGAAGATATACGGATGGCCAACAGCCATATGAAAAGATGTACAACATCATTAGCTATCAGGGAGATGCAAATGAAAACCACAATGTGGTATCACCTCACTCTGGTCATAATGGCTATAATTAACAAGACAGGAAACAAGTGTTGGAGAGGATGTGGAGAGAAGGGAACCCTCGTACACTGTTGGTGGCAGTGCAAACTGGTGCAGCCACCATGGAAAGCAGTTTGGAGTATGCTCAGAAAATTAGGAATAGATCTACCACATGATCCAGCTATCTCACTTCTGGGTATTTATCCAAAGAACTTGAAAACGCAAAGGCATAAAAATACACGCACCCCTATGTTCATTGCAGCATTATTCACAATACCCAAGATGTGGAAGCAACCTAGGTGCCTATCAAGGGAGGAATGGATAAGAAAGATGTGGTATATATACATAATGGAATACTATTCAGCCGTAAGAAATGATGAAATCCAGCCATTTATGACAACATGTATGTTCCTTGAGAGTATTATGCTGAGTGAAATACGTCAGAGGGAAAAAGTCAAATCCCTAATTATCTCACTCATAAGTAGGAGATAAAAACAACGACAAACAAATACATAGCAATGGAGATTGGATTGCTGGTTACAGAGGGGAAGGAGAGTGAGGGCAAAAGTGGGGATTAGGCTCACATGTGAGGGGATGGACTATAATTAGTTTTTGTGTGGTGAACATGATGTAATCTACACAGAATTCAAAATATATTACGATGTACATCTGAAAGCTATATCTTGTTACAGTCCAATGTTACTGCAATTAAAAAAATAAAAAAAATTTAAAAGAAGAACATAAGAAAGAAGAGAGAAGGGAACCCAAACAAATGGAAAAGATAGAAAGTAAATAACAAGAAAGCAAATAGAAATGGATCAATAATTAAATTAAATGCAAATAACCAAACTGCTGATATCAAAATATTAAGATTTTGTTAAAAAACAAATTTGCCACTTACATATTTTCAAATACAAACAAAGAAAAAACTGGCAAAATAAAGAAAGAAAATGATATACCAGGCAAAACTAAACAAAAGAAAACTGGTGCAATTATCCTATCAGAATGCATAGGCAGTAAGTCAAGCAACATCTTTTGAGATAAAGAGGAAACTTTCATAATGCCAAAGGGATACTTCCACCACAAAGACATAAAACAAATTCTCTGTGCACACACTAGTTTAGCTTTAAATGATGCATGACCTAACTTGACAGACTTAAAAGAAGAATGTGACAAACTCATAAATCATACTGTGATATTTTAAATTAACAGTCAAAATAATAGAACTGATAGATCTTCCAGCAGAGAGAAAGACCAGGGACTCACCTTGTTTTCCTCACTCAGCCTTAAAATCTCCTTCCATTGCCCCATAATGGCAGAGTTAATGTGGCGCCAGCTGACCAGGAGCAATATGGTTACAGGTTTTGCAGGTTCAATCCAGTTCAACACCCCAGAGAAACTGAGTAAGAGTAGGTTTGGAACCAAGAGGCGATGACTGGATCAAGTGTTTATATATAAAATAATATCTCTGTATGATTTTTAACAAATACCCTCCAGTACAGCCTTTCAAGCACAGTTTTTATTTTAAGATATTCTGATTTATTGTCCAGTCAATCATAGTACCTGAAAATGTTATATATATTTTTAATATATCTGTTCGAAGTAATATATGGACAACAACTTTTACCATTACAGAAGAAGGCAGGTTATTTTAACTCTTAAAAATATCACTAAAGCAAAGTAAATTATGTCCCCAGACTCAAGAAAAACATTCTTTAGAGTCCACGTAATTTCTACTTGGCCATGTGACTATTAGTATATACAATTCCTGCCCATTTTTGTAATCTTTTTTTCACAGTCTGATATACTTAGATAATGTTTAGGATAATATAGGATATGATATATAAAGAATTAATAATTTAAGGTATATTATATGAGCATTTAGATCACTGTCACTGTCTACTGTTTAAGAAAACTGTTTAAATGATCTAATAACCACCTGTGTACTTTTTCTCAGACATAAACAAATAGAGGAAAGAAGTCTATATGGTAAACATGAAAATAGGTGTTTGAATTTCAACGGACATTTCAAAATATGAGGATTGTCAGCAAGAGAGACAGAGATGATGCTATTTTACTGTGAGTACATCACACACATGAGTTTCATTTGTGTGTGCCTATGAATACACAATGCCAAAAGGTTGAACACATATTTTCAAACAATGATTCAATTCAATTCAGGAAGAAATTTAACTAAAGAGTTTATTATATTCATTCACTGAAAACCAAATTTCATTCTCTAGTATATTTGTAGACCCTGACTCCCTCAGAGTGTAGTGGGATAAATGAACTTCTACAATCTTTGCTGTAATCTCATCTTGGAATCCATTTTCTGCCATTCTCATCTCTGTTTATTTTCTATTGAGAGAGAGTGATCCTTCCGGCAGCTGTAGCTGTTTTTATACCAACGTCCATCCATCCATTCTCTGAATCTCCCTCCAGCGTTCCTAGTGTCTCTCTCATTATTCAGATTTCCTACATCATGGAGATATCATCTTGGGATATCATTTTGTCTTACAGAGAAATGACACAGAAAGTCCAAGTCATTACATCTGTAATTTGTATTCAGTGCAGGATTGTTTTGATTATTCCACTGAGATCCATTTTAACTACCTCTCAGAAACTCAGTCCGAGATGCTGTTCCCTGGGCCCCTTGTTCTTTATTCAGGAAATGTTATTTTGATTGATCTTAAATATAATGGAATCAATCAATACTTAAGCAAGCATGACAGAAGTCTGTTGAAAGCAAGCTGATGAGGGCTGTTGTCTTTATTTTCCATTTTTTTCTGGTGATTTCACACAGGTCACTGTTCGAACATGGTGATGCCCTGCAAAGAACTAAAGTGAGTATTTGCGGAAATTCTGTCTACTTTTCGCAGTCACCATGGATTTATGACCTGGATAGGGATAGGCATGATCCACGTAGTCTCTTTGGTTCTTTTTTAGGCACAGGGCAGGGGAAAATTTGGCCATGGATTGTAATTCAGTTTAAAATAGAGGATACCTATTTGAAGATACTTGTGCTTACATTGTCTGCCTGACTTCTTAAATTTTTCTCTTACATATCACATATTCACAAACTAGACCTTAAAACAAAGTCAACTAAATTTAGGTAAGTACACTGTTACCAATGTGGTAGGAATACTTAATATGTTTCAGAAATTATTTTAGAATATCCCCTTTCTTCAATTAGTGTGAAGGTTTAATTAGAAAAATGGTTTAAAATGAGTTTTCAAATTTTCTCATTGTATCAATATGCTTGCTCTAAGCTGCTTCCACACCTCTTGTAAGTGTAGCCTATGTAACAACTTCAGTTCATCATTTGATGTGTATATTTTATCATATACAAGAATTTGTAATTCACTCTTGAATAAGGAGAGTGATAGGCTAAAGTTGAATTTGCAAAAAAAAATTATTTCTTCTGAAACTTAGAGAATGAAATGCTTTGGGAGTTCATGTGTGAATGAGATTCTCAGGAACAGTTGTGGCATTGACTTCAGAGGTCATAGTGTGATCAATCATCCCATTTTTCTCAAGACTGAAGGTGTTCTTAAGACATGAGACTTTTTCTGGAAAAACAGGGTCAGTCCCAGGCTAACCCAGATGGTTGACTACGCTTCATTGGGTAGGGCCATATTTTTTACACAATTATATGCAAACTCCTCTAACCTGCACCAAATTTTCTCTTTTTCACTGCTTTTAAGTTGCAAAATTGAGAAATGGGCACTTTCATCTCTCTTGCAATACTTCAGCTGTGAAGCTAAGCTAAAGAGAATGCAACATTCTCCCTGAATGAACTTGAACTAGAAGCAACTCTTACTTAGTGAAGAATTATCTTGAATGAAATTGTCTGACAAAAGTTATTCAGAAATGTGAGAGGATAAAGTAAATTGTACCACTCTAGCCCCATAAAACATAGTGGCTGCTCTGGTGAGCTCCTAGCGGCTTGCCTTACATATGGTAGCACTTTAAAAGTGTGCATATGTTGTCCATGCTTGCAAAGAAGAAAAAGATATTTGAAAACAATGATGGTGCTGATGTCAATTATGATGATATAGTTGATGATATGGGAGAATACATTGAGTTGCATTGGCATAACATTGGCTTGTAGATTGCAACATCACTGAGTTTTTTAAATCAGACTCCCTGGATTCAGATCTCCATGTCCCCAATATCTGACTGTGTGGCAATGAGCAAGATTGTTAACACTACCTAACTTGACCAACTACCTCATATGTCAACTGGGACATTAACGTTCTTAATTATTAATTAATCCTGTTCTGAGGATTAAACAAAATATCATGTTGAATGACACATTAAAATATTAATGTGAACCTCTATTAATGTTCTGAGTTCTAAGAGTCAGTAAACACAACATGACCTCAATTCCCTCCCTCTAGGATAGGTTTGCTGGTGTTTCTTTGTCAGTGTGCTTGCATTCTGCCAAACAATAAAAATCAACTTGTCTAAAAAGAAATGCAAAAAAAAACTTGTCTAAATTCTCTCTGCATGTAGTTTTATCTATTGTAACTTTTATTTTATTCTGGCAATAATTATTATAAATAAATCCCAGTGTTAAATTTAATTAAATTGTCATTGTTCTAAGAGTCAATCAGTGCTTGCAAGCACAGTCAAATCTCAAAATGGACAATATGTCTCCCTCTGGACTTATCCTCTATGCTGCCTGCAGGGTTGTCCTTCTAATGTTGGGACACACCACATATTACTTTCTCGGACTTACAACTTCTTCCTTATTACCTACAGAAGCACACAATTTTTCCTTAGAGTATAATAATCAAACAAGACCTATCATATTATACTTCGCATAGCAAAATAATTGTTCTATGCACACAAATCCATCACCAAAATGTTTGCTTTATCCCAGACAAATTTTGTACTTCACACCTCCATACATTTGCAGCATTAGTGTTTTTCCTTGGTATTTATTTCCTCTCTTCTCTTCCTTCTCCCTGAATACTCCTTGAAAACTGCTTACCTTTCAAGGACAATACCATAATAGTATTTTAGTTTGGTCTTCTCATTATTCTTTCCAAGACCAAATTAAGCATGCTATGTCACTATATAAAATTGCTTTATACTGTACTTATAATAATTTTCTGATGATCTCAATACGTTATTTGATTGTTCATTTTTTAATTTACCATTAACTCCAAAATAATTGAAAACATTTATTACATTTCTACATCATTGTAATCAAATAGAAAGCATAATGATTAATACAAAGTTTGACTTTGAAATATTTGTTGAATAAAAACATCTTTGTTGCTTTCAGAATTAATTGAATTATCTTTTATTTTCCTAAGCGAATCTGCTTATTCTTACATTATACTATTATTCAATCATTGCAAATATATTTTTGGAATGTATTTCTTCCTTTAAGCAATAAAACTTGCCTCATTATTAATTTTAAAAACCTATAGGTTAAAAATATGACTTTTTAAAATGATAGGAGTGTGGAACTCTAAATTACCTTCACTTGAGAGCTAAATATGGGCTAAGTATTGGGCTAATGGTATGCACTTATTATTTAATTCTCAAAGCAACTCAGCAAGTTTATCACTGTTGTTATTATACATTTAACTAACAGAGGTAGCCCAAGATTTTGAAAACATGTTAAAAATACAAGATCATTGACAGAAATTGTCACCGTCAAGATTTAAGCCCTAAGCATTTACCTAATTTTAATTAACTTTCACTACTTTTTCTTACGTCCAAATTTAAATCAATAAAAAATCTGTCAGTTTAAAAATAATAACTAAAGCAAAATAGATGATTCTAGATGAGATGAACAAAAAGGAACATGGCCAAAAGTCAATGGCTATAAATTACAAGACCTGAAGAAATAGATGGCCCTGCTGATGTGGGCAGGCTCTCTTTGGCTGGATGCTCTGGCTTTTGGGGATCAAGGATAGCATGGAAGCCAGGCCAGTCTCACTTGCAGAATTTAAGTAGAAACCATTGACCATAGAATAGAAACTTTGGACACCTGTGGATTGAAAATAATATATGTCTACACCATGGTTCAATAGAAAACATTCTGAACAAAGCTTTTATAGTCGATAGATGCCCTCTCCTCCTGGTGAACTGTTTCATGATACCCCTTTGAATTTGGCCTTTTCTACACACACTAACCACTCCAACTTATGGCACGAGCATTGAGAATAGAGCTGCAACCATGCAATCACTCTTGTAAAGGGAATGGGACATTCCAAGAAGAGATGAGAAAAGCAATCTCTAGATCCTCTTCACTTTTACTCTTAAACAGAGATAGTGGAGCAGAGTGTACTTACTTATCTCTTTGCAAACTTCCTGCATTTTGTGAAACCTGGCTTTGAATGTTGGGACCAAATCAGTAATGATTACATGGGTAAATAAAGATTACATAGCCATATAGCATTAATTACATTGATAAATAACAATTCTCCAAGGGAAAATTGAAGTTTTTTCTTCATCACGGACTCAGTTTATATTTGGGTGCCTATTTTGTGAGTAAGATCAAGAAGGCTGGAAGAGGTCCACTGTCTTATAAATTCAACCCAAGAAGCTTTGATACCAGATCTCTGATTCAGATGGAATGAAGGACCAGGGGCTCTTACTATAATTGGAAAACACATTCAACACTCAGTATTTTAAAGAGTAATGTCATTTAGTTCAATATCATATATTTCCAATATTCAAAAATACTTAAATTGAATTTCAAATATCAACTATCTCAATTATATTTTCTATCCTCATCTATGTTTTCCAAATCATATCTTATTCAGAATAAAACTTACATGTTCTTTCCAACCTTTCCTTTATCATTCATATTTTGTGTACATTCACCATAATATTTTGTGTTTTACCTGAAGGCATATAGCGGAGAGGTTAAGAGTAATTTCCTTAGAGTCAGAAAACCTAGATGTAAATTCTGGCTCTTCCACTTATGAGGTTTGTAATCCAGGCATCTGTTATTTTATCTGTCAGAGCATTGTTGTCTTGTCAACTACATAAAGATGTTGACATTTAATTTCCAAAGTTTTTTTTGAGAAAAAATGATATATCTACAGAGGATCTAACACATAGGTCCAAGTACTGGCAGATATTACATCCCTTCACTATGAAAAAATTTAAAAAAAAAATAAAGCTTGGAATTCTTGAAGTGGAATATAGGTTAAACAAAAACTTTACTTTTTTACACCAGTCTGAACAGCTACACATGAATCAGTCACTAGCTTAAATTTGGAAAATTGTTAGTTGGGGTTTCAGGGCCTAGAGGAGCAAATCAGACTGGCTTTTGTCTCAAACATGATTTTTACTTATACCACTGGATAGGTATCCAAGGTACAATATGACCTCTGAAAAGCAGTGAACAATATAAAACATAAAGCTATGAATAAATTTACAACTGCTTTGAACAGTGCTACTGGATTCACCGGGTCACAAAAGTTCTGATAGTCATGAATTCAGGTAAAAATATGACTATACATAAAAACAAATCTATCCAAACAAATAAGCAAAAAGAAAACAGGTGACAAAGTGCTAGAAAAGTTTTGAGGATGAATAAAATAAACAAGAATTTCCCTTTGAAACTCATGGCTACCTTTCAGATAACTGTTTTTCAGCTGCTTCTATCCTGGACTATCCCTAAAAAACTTTTACTCCGACTATATAATATCTAATATTTGTCCCAATTTATACTATTTTTGGAAGTAAGAAATCTGAAGGTTATGGAGGGTAAATGGCCAGGCTACAGCTATGATGAAATGAAGAGGTAAGCCCAGATTTTCTATTTTTACATCCAACACTCTTGCCATTGCATGGCGGTACAACAAATTAGTTCACTCAATTTTAGCATTGCACTTTTAAAATTGAGGAAAAAATCTCAAAGCAGGAATTTGGTTAAATTGTTTGAGCTGGGACTTCAATAAATTAGTCAATGATATCATGAATACCCAGCCTTAGAATTTTCTGTTGGGCATTTTCCCCCTGTTATGTTCCCACTATGATTAGTCCTGTCTGCTTCTGTTGTTCTAGATATTACTGCTTACATATGTTTGTAGAAAGATAGCATGCAGTTAACAGAATAAATGAGATATGTAATCATTTGTATTATATTTCCATTGTCTGTGTGTGTGTGTTTGTGTATATATATATACATATATAAATGAATGTAACTTAGGCTCAGGCAAGTTTCAACTCAAAATGATAATATTGAAATATTTGAAGACATTTATTTTTCTATTATTTTTCTTCTCAACCACAGGCTTCTGTTTACTGGAGTCATTAATGGAAGAGTATGAATCAGAAAATTGTATGGATCTGAAGAATAGAGGATATTGCCTGGAAGACCAAACTCCATCATAAAGGAATTCCTGCTACAATGTTGTGTCAAATTAATACTCAAATCACTTCATTCACACACACACACACACACACACACACACAAACAATCTTATAATGGCATTCAGATTTATTTAATCCCCACGTGTTCACTCTCTGCAATGTCATTTAATCACCAAAGCAATATGAATAACAGTATTGTAACTGAGTTTATGATTCTGGGGCTCAGCCAAAATCCTGAACTCCAGGGAGTTCTCTTCATTGTCTTTCTCCTTATCTATCTTGTGGCTTTTCTTGGCAATTTTATCATTGTCATTGCCATAATCTATAACATCATCCTACATACCCCCATGTATGTTCTCCTTCTGTCACTGGCTATCGTAGACATCATCTGCACAACAAGCATAATACCCAAGATGCTTGAGACCATGCTAACATCAGGAAGGACCATTTCATACAGAGGCTGCATGTCCCAGCTCTTCTTCTTTATGTGGTCCCTGGGAGCTGGGATGGTTCTTTTCACGACCATGGCCTATGACCGCTATGTGGCTATCTGTTTCCCTCTTCACTACAGCACTGTCATGAACCACCATATGTGCATGGCCTTACTCAGCATTGTTATGGCTATTGCAGTAACCAATTCCTGGCTACACATAGGTCTCATCCTGAAGCTGACCTTCTGTGGACCAAATACCATTGACCACTTCTTCTGTGAGATACCCCCAATGCTGTCTTTGTCCCGCAGCCCTGTGAAAATCAATGAGGTGATGGTCTATATTGCAGACATTACCCTGGCAGTGGGTGACTTCACCCTCACCTGCATCTCCTATGCTTTTATCATCGCTACCATTCTCCGCATCCGCACAGCAGCAGTCAAGAGAAAGGCCTTTTCGACGTGCTCATCCCACCTCATAGTTGTGTCCCTCTACTATTGCCTGTAATCTACACCTATGCCCTCCCTGCTTCCAGCTACACATTTGAAAGAGACAAGGTGGTAGCTGCACTCTATACTCTTGTGACCCCCACATTGAACCCCGTTGTGTACAGTTTCCGGAACAAGTAGATGCAGACAGGGATTAATAAAGTCTTTTCATTTCTGAAACATTAATGATTTCAAGGGGGTGCATCACTACTCTACTTTAGAATCATCTAGTAGAACATCTCAGATTTTACTGATGTTTCATAGTTATTTCCATTTGAAGTTTTCCTATTCTCTCTTAAGGGCAAGAATGTTTCACTCCACTGTAAATCACTTCCCTAGCTCCTTATTTCCAAAATGGACTTATTCTCTTATGATTTCACTACTAATTTATACTTATCGTTCCACATGTTAATCAATTTTTTTCATGTATACTTTAAAAACTAATTACACTAGATGAAAGTGTTTTCTCTTTTTCCTATTCTGTTCCTAACCTCCTCATCATCTCTACAGTCCCATACTTTTCATTTTTACAAAATCTGCAATGTCATACACATACAACATCACACAAATATATGACATAAGATATATCATAACATACATCATCAAATATGATTTATATACCAATGTAATTCTAAAATATATATGCATAACTTCTAATTCTTATATATGCATGCATAAAAACATTTACCTCTACAAAAAATAAATATTATTTCTAATATTATAGAATTAACAATTTTATAAATCAAATCATGTCCACCATTTATGTAACAAGAAAATACATTCTATCTTTGTGAGACATGTTTGCGACACATGCATTACAGTTTTGCTTTAAAATCCATGTTATAATCAGGATTCCACTGCAATATATTTTATAAAATAAGAGCAAGAATTTTCTCATACTATTATTTTTGAAAAAATTAAAAAATGAGAATAATAGTATTCTCATGCTATTATTCTTGAAAAAATGTAGTTCATGTCATTATTGCCTGCATTAGCTTTTTCAATCTATAAATACAAGAACCATATATTATTACTTTTATATAACATTTAAAGCCAAATTTTAAGTAAATTAATACCTAATATAAGGAAACAGAAGAACCATTCTCAATGCCTTCCAGCTGAAGAATACCAGAAAAACGTGATTAGGTGAATGAGTTGATTTATTGTATGAAGGAGACAGCACATCGTGTGTCAGTAAGAGGGTGCTGACATGGACTTATTTGTGATTGTGTTGGGGATATGGGAAAAGATCAAAAAGGGGTATTTTTACTACATTGGATCATGTCAGAAAATAAGGGTAATTTTATCTGGAAGGTAGAAAGAATAACTATTGCTAAGCTGTAATTGCTAAAGTGGCAGCAATCAAATTTATTAAATGGGAAAAGGAGATATTGGTAATTTCTGAGGTTTGGGCTGTGTTATTTTCATGTCAGCTCAGACGTGTCAACAGAGGGGCTTTTTTCTGTCTTCCTCTTTCATGAGGAACTTTTCTGATGCTGATGTTGTGTGAGTTTGTTTGTTTTGCAATCAACAGGAGAACACTATGACATAGGTGTTTAGCCAGACAAGCTGAGTAGACAGCTGTCAGAGACTGCTTTTTTCCTCACTTCTCTAAAATGAACTTAATAAACAACTTCGCCATTATGCTCTCTTCTTTATCAAAAAAAAAAAAGCCATATAGAAGTCAAATAAATAACATAGGTTAATTCCTTTCTAAAGAATAAATATAAAAGAATTGTCTGAATGTGCATTTTATTTTGAAATTAGGCAGCTGTAAGTATGATTTAAAATTGTTAGACTATCATGTGAAACATTCAAATTTGTTTTAATTTGTATTTTTTATTTTAAGGGGAAAATTTTAAAAGTAAACTAATTCTGAGCTTCTTTCTCTCATAGCTTATTCCACTCTGGCTTCCACATTATTCTTGCTGAATATAGCGTTGAACATTGTATTTCATTATATATATATACACACCCACCGCATCAATACCGGATATTTGGACTGTCTTGCACGATTCTCTACCTAACCCATTATACTGACACATCTACCTCATAGACACAGAAGAGAACAAGTCTGTGTACTGCTAGCTGTCTAGAAGCTGTAAGATCCCTACAGGAGACTGCAGGCTGTGGAAAGTTCAAATTGTTTGTTCATATTTCTTTCACAGATACTTTTACCTAAAAGTGCAAACATCCATCTTAAATTATACACCTATTGATCATTTTAATTTGA
The DNA here is from genome assembly GCF_041296265.1 of Equus caballus. Taxonomy (NCBI): domain Eukaryota; kingdom Metazoa; phylum Chordata; class Mammalia; order Perissodactyla; family Equidae; genus Equus; species Equus caballus. Next base: position 9,558,109 of record NC_091704.1, read on the forward strand.
AGAGTAAGATTTCAATTGTCATTTGAGTATTTTGTGTATTTTTTGCCATTTATTTGTTGTTTTTGATTGTAGAATGGACAGAATTATGGTGTATAATGGATTTGCCCTTCACTGTATGTAGTACTTGTCGTAATGTATACTTAATATTCCATAATTATCTTCCTAGTACACTTAGAACACTGTGATCATGAGCCAGCCAGTCTGGGCTTGGCCTTCATATAGGTTATTTCTGATTTCTATGGAGAAAAATCTTGTTTCACTGAGTGTAATTGTAGGGCAATTTTTTGTTAAGTCTCTAATATATTTAACTATGAATAACAGAGGATACTACTTCAGTCCTTTTAAATCAGTGAGGAGACTTACACTGAATGCAATGAAAGTCAGGTTTTAGAGAGTCAATAGTGTCTGCAGCAGCTCAATGATGCCAGCAAAGAACGAGGCTCCTTCCATTTTCTTGTTCTGCCATTCAACTGTGTCTTCTCTAGGGTCATGAATGGCTTCTGTATTACCAGGCATCTCACTCATGACCTAAGCAGAATGAAGGATAAAGATGGAGATGTCAAAGGGCAAATAAGTCTTTCTCTATTGTCTTCTAATGTTTTTTTCTGATTTATTGAGGTATAATTGACAAAATAGTAAGATATGTAAAGTGTGTGTCATGATGATTTTTTTAATTAAGAATCACTCATCCATAATCATGCATTTACATCATATTGGCCATGGCCATACCACTGCACCATCTCGAGCTGTAAGTACATATTGGAAGAATAGATTTAGAAAGTAGGGACTTGGCATCTTTGATCAAATTTTAAGTTAACATACATGGAGAAGGGAAGGGGTGCTTGTATTATGTCAGTTAATAATGTCTATCAACAAATTTATCATAAGTACAGATTTGGAATCACAAACATAATGGTGAAATAAAATTGGATTGAAAAAGAGATAATGCCAAAACGGAGACCATTGTTTGATTTGTAGATGTTGAATCATCCCTGTGTCTCTGGAGTAAATCCAACTTGATCATGCTGTATGATCATTTTAAAGTGTTGTTGTATTGGATTTGCTAATATTTTTGAGGATTTTTGCATCTATGACCATCAGTGATACTGGCCTGTAATTTTCCTTTTCTGTTGTCCTTATTTGGTTTTGATATCAAGGTAATGTTGGCCTCATGGAGTGACTTAAGAAACAGTCCCTCTTCTTAAATATTTCAGAATTGTTTCAAAGGACAGGTATTATGTCTTCTTTGAATATCTGGTAGAATTCACCAAAGAATCCATCTGGCCCAGGACTATAGATTTTTGGGGGAGGTTTTCAATTACTTTTTCAATCATTTTACTTGTGATTGATCTATTAAGAGCCTCTATTTCTTCTTGATTTAGTTTTGGGAGATTATATGAGTCTAAAAATTTATCTGTTTTTTCTAGGTTATCCAGTTTGTTGGCATATAGTTTCTCATAGTATTCTCTAATAGTCCTTTGTATTTCTGTGGGATGCACTGCAATTTCTACCCTTTAATTTCTAATTTTATTTATTTGAACCTTCTCTCTTTTTCTCGTAGTGTGGTTAAGGGTTTGTCAATTTTGCTTCTCATGGAATCAGCTCTTAGTTTCACTGATCCATTTTATTGTTTTTTTTTAGTCTCTATTTCATTTATTTTGGCTCTGATGTTTATTATTTCCCTATTTCTACTGACTTTTGGATATGCTATTATTCTAGTTCTTTTATTTTTAGTTTAAGATTACTTATTTTGATATTTTTCTTGTTTGTTGAGGTAGGCCTCTAGTGCTAAAACTTTGCCTCTTAGTCCCACTTTTGCTGCATTGCATAAGTTTTAGTATGTTGTGCTTTCAATTTCATCTGTCTCTAGGTATTTTTTTATTCCTCCTTTGATTGCTTTCTTTCTTTTTGTTTTTATGTTTATGTTTTTTCTAATGAAGATTAGCCTCAAGATAATGCCTGTGTGAATCTTCTTCCACTTGATATGCGGGTCACCACTATAGTATGGCACATGAGTGATGTAGGTCTGCACTTGGGATCTGAACCCACAAATCCAGGGTGCCAAAATAGAGCATGCCAAAATTAACCACTAAACCATGGATCCAGCCCCTCTCCTCTGATTTCTTCTTTGATCCATTGGTTGATCAGTAGCATGTTGATTAGTCCTCACGTGTTTGTGACTTTCTGAGCATTTTTCTTGAATTTGATTTCTAGTTTCATAGTGTTGTGTTCAGATGCTTGATCTGATTACAATTTTCTTAACTGTATTGAGGCTGGTCTCTTTTCTCAACATATGGTCCATTTTGGGGAAGTTTCCCTGTGCACTTGAGAAGAAAGTATTCTGCTTTTGGGAGGTGGAATGTTCTATATATAACTATTAAATCCACCTGGTCCAGTGTTTCATTTAAGGTCACTGTTTCCTTGTTGACTTTCTGTCTGGACAATATATCCAAGGATGTAAATGGGGTGTTGAAGTCCCCTACAATTGTTGGGTTTCTGTCAATTTCTTCATTTGGGTCTGTTAATAGTTGCATTATATACTTTGGTGATCCTGTGTTAGGTGCATATATATTAAGAAGTGCTACATCTTCTTGGTGGAACATTCCTTTTATCAGTATATAATTCCCCTGATACAAATATTAAAAAATGAGGAATAAAGATCACATGATAATCTCAATAGATGCAGAGAAAGCATTTGATAAGATACATCATAAATTTATGATAAATACTCTCAACCAAATGCAAATAGAAGGAAAGTTCATCAACATAATAAAGGTCACATATGACTAACCCAGAGCCAATATCATATTTAATGGTGAAAAACTGAAAGCTATGACTCTGAGAGCAGGAAAATGTGCCCACTGTCACAACTCTCATTCACTACAGTACTAGAAGTTTTGGTCAGAGAAATTAGGTAAGAAAAAGAAATAAAAAGGATTCAAATTGGAGAGAAAGAAGTAAAATTCTCACTGTTTGTGGATGACATGATACTGCATATAGAAAGCCCTAGAGAATCCACCTGAAAACACATAGAAGTAGTCAACAACTACAGCAAAGTTGCAGGTTATAAAATCAACATTCAAAAATCACTTGCATTTCTATACACTAATAATGAACTAACGGAAAGAAAGTTAAGAATACAATAACATTTACAATCACAACAAAGGAATAAAGTACCTAGGAATAAATTTAAACAAGGAGATGAAAGCCCCATACCTTGAAAAATATAAGATATTAGTGAAAATTTGGAGAAGACATAGAGAAATGGAAAGATATCTCACACTCATGGATGGGAAGAATAAACATCGTTAAAATGTGCATATTACCTAAAGCACTCTACAGATTCAATGAAATCCCAATCAGAATCCCAAGACAGTCTTCATGGAAATAGAATAAAGAATTCTGAAATCGATATGGAACAAGAAAAGACCCCCAAAAGCCAAAGCAATTCTGAGAAAAAAGAACAAAGCTGGAGGTATAACAATCCCTGACTTCAAAATATACTACAAAGCTATAACCAAAACATCATCGGACTGGCAAAAAAATATACACACATATCAATGGAATAGAAGTGAAAGCCCAGAAATAAAATCACACATTTATGGACAGCTAATCTTTGACAATGGAGCCAAGAACATACAATGGTAAAAGGAAAGTTTCTCCAATACATTTTGTTGTGAAAACTGGCAACCACATGCAAAAGAATGAACACAGATCATTATCTTACATAATACACAAAAATTAACTCAAAATGGAATAAAGACCTGAATGTTACACCTGAAACTATAAAACTCCTAGAAAGAAATACAGGCAGTACACTCTTTGACATTGGTTTTAGCAGTATCTTTATGAATACTTTGTCATCTTAGGCAAGGGAAACAAACAAAAAAATAAACAAATGGAACTACATCACACTAAAAATCTTCTGCAATGCAAAGGAAACCATGAAGAAAATGAAAAGATAACCCACCAACTTGGAGAAAATATTTGCAAAGCATATATCTGACAAGGGGTTAATTTCCAAAATATGTAAAGAACTCATACAACTCAACAACAAAAAAATGAACAACCTGATCAAAAGAGGATCACAGGATATAGACCAACATTTTTCCAAAGAAGATACACAGATGACCAACAGGAACATGAAAAAAAATGTTTAGCATCTCTAATTATTAGTTAAATGTAAATCAAAGTTACAATAAGATATCTCCTTATACACCTCAGCTATATTTAATAAGACAACAAAAAACAGGCATTGGAGAGGATACAGAGAAACAGAATTCAGATGCACTCCTGATGGGAATGCAAACTGGTGTAGCCACTATGGAAAATGGTATGGAGATTTCCCAAAAAATTAAAAATAGAAATATCATATGATCCAGCTATGCCATTACTGCATATTTATCCCAAGAACTTAAAATCAACAATTCAAGGAGATTTATGCATCCTTATGTTCATTTCAGCATTATTCACAATAACCAAGAGGTGGAAGTAACCCAAGCACCCTTCTATAGATGAATGGATAAAGAAGATGTGGTAGATATACATAATGGGATACTACTCACTTATGAAAAAAGACAAAATTGTGCTATTTGTTATGACATGGATGGATTTTGAGGGTATTATGATAAAGCAAAATAAGTCAAAGACAGGCAAACACCATATAATTTCACTAATATGTGGAAGATAAACAAACACATGGATAAGGAGAATAGATAAGTATTTACCAGAGGGAAAGGAGTGCGGTTAGGGCAAAAGGGGGAAAGGTGCATATATAGTAAACATTTCCATTCCACTCGTTATGAAGTTTACTCTAAAAATTATAATCTAATGTTTGATAATCATTAATAATTAATAATGTTTATGTTCTGTAATATAAAAATGTAAATCAATGACACAGTGAATGATATTTAAATAAGCTTTAACATAATTAATTTAGTAAGAGTCCATCCATTTTGACCACACCAATACATAGTAAAATTATTTTATGTTAATCATGGTATTTTTAGTATCAATGTGAGTAAATATGCCTCAATCAATGTTTTCAGGATCTTATTTAATACTTCCTTATTGGTGAATAGATAACCTGGTATTGTGAATTTTATACTGTAATATTTATATTCAGTGACTGCTAGAAATATAAATGACACTACAATACATATTACACCAAGATGGAACAAGTGAATTACTGGTTATGCTTACTAAGTCAGACACTGTTTTTAATATATTTCCACAATTATGCCAATGTACTGTTGAAATTTTATCCTACAAATAAATTTTAAATTGTTGCAAGCATTTATTTAAAATGGGTATTAAAATATTTTGGCCTGTTTTGATAATTTAAAGAAAGTGTCGAGAATGTTGTTTCTAAGTATGTGTACATGAGATGTTAGATGTCATTTACTTACATCATTTTTGCCCACAAAACTACAGATGGTAGAAATATTTTCACATATCTACTCTTATTTTTCCATATAATACTAATGTCTTCCAAAAACAAGTTAATTTACACACTTGGTTTAAAAAGGCAAACTCTATTTTGAAAGCATAGTATGTGTGTTAAGTTTTTCAAACCTTAACTTTCAGCTAGGTAACACGCAAACATCCCTAAAAAGTTAACCACTCTTTGGAATTTTTGTTAAAGTCAAATGTCTCATACTAGAATTATTCCAAATGACTTTATAGCAAAGTAATTTGACTGTATATCTTTAATGCAATATAACCTAAATGCAAAGCACTTCAAAAATAGTTTCAATGATTTCAGTAATTGTATGTAATTCTGCATTAAAATACACAAAATCTTCACATGAAATATCCATTTTCTTCAAACAAAAATTTTACAAGATTAAAATATACAAAAACTGATGATGTCCTTTACCATTAAACAGCATATGCCCTAGCTCCATCCACCCAAAAGAGCTAGAAATAATCAACACAGTACCAACAAAACTCCTAGCCCTGTAGATGTGGTATCAAAAAGCTATATCCAATTTTTTTAAATCACAAATATTTGACGTAATCACATGCTACAGATCGGGGCAGAACTCACATATGGCAAGACAGGAGTTTGTGGCCTCACTAGAATACACGAACTTAATCAAATAGCATCATGACAAATAAACTCAGATATCAAGTTATATTCTTCTATTGCCGAAGAGTGGATATTTGTGCATAAATATGGATAGAGATTGTAATGAATTTAATACATCAAATACATTTAAACTAAGGTGCTCCAAATGATCTTAAAGTATTTTGGTGAACATAGGAGAACGTTAGAAAATAAATTCATTAAAACTGGTAAGTAAAATAAAAAAAATTGTATGTTTCTTTTTGCTAACTTACATAACTCCTTTTCACTGTGATAATTTTAACCTTGCTATTCTTCTCTCCTACATTCCTGATGAAGCCTCTCACAGCTGGTTAACACTGATGGATCACCTCCTGACCACTCATGTTTGATCTGCAGGAAACTTCTGTGAGTGATGCCGAATTCTCATGATTCATTGATCGTTCTCATTTAAAAGGTGACAGTGGTAAATATTGTGCTGGGTATGCAATATCAACACCCTTTGATGTAATTGACGTGGCACCTTTGACTTCAGCTACTACAGCTCAACGACTTGAATTATATGTGCTCACCTGGGCCTGCACCCTAGCCAAAGGAAAAACTGCCAAATTTTTATACTGATAATAAAGGAGATTTCAGAGTGGTTTATGATTTTGGAATGTTGTGGAAGCAATGTGGTTTTCTAACTTCCAGCAGAACTAAAATTAAAAATAGCCCTTACGTTCAGGAATTATTGGATGCTATATTTAACCTGCTGCTTTAGCTATTATTAAGTTCCTGGGGCATTCTAAACTTTACTTCCTGGAAGCTAAAGAGAATCACCTTGCAGGCACTTACACAAGGAATGCTCTTCTTAAAGAAACCAGTAGCAGTCAGTGTATCTTATACAAGAAACTCACTTAAAACACAAAAGAGTATGCAGGCTAAAAGTAATAATATGGAAAATATATACAATAATAACATTATTCAATAAAAGGTAAGACTGACTATATTTACATTGGAGGAAGTAGACATCAGAGTAAAAGTTAATTACTGCTGGAATGATCATAATGATAAAAAGATCAACAACCAATAAGACACAGTAATCCTAAATGCATATGCAATAATTTACAGGGCTTCAAAATCCATGAAACAAAAACTGATACAACTGAAAGGAGGTAAAGAAATATTCAAGATTATATCTGGAGACTTTAGTCACCATACATACCAATTAATAGAACTAATAAAAAGAAAATTACCGAAGACATAAAATGGAACAGCAGTATAAACCACCTGGGCCTAATCCATATTTACAGAGCACTCACTTAACAAAACACGATATTGCTATGTGCAATGACTTCAATGAATCTTCAAAGAATTGTGCTAAGTGAAAAAAGAAAATCCTGGAAAATTATATGGTGTATATGATTCCGTTATGTAATATTCATAAATTCATGTAATCCATGATGAAATTATAGAATTGAGAACTAATTAGTGCTTTCCAGGAATTGAGGGTGAGGAGGGTATTGGTATGGTTTTAAAAAGGCAAACTGATGGATCCTTGTGGTGATGCACCTGACGTTTATCCTTACCGTAGTGGTGGATACGCGATCCTACACTCATAATAAAAAAGCATAGAGCTAAACACATGCACATACCCACAATTCAGTCCATCCTAAGATTTTTGTGTTTTTACTATCTTGCCTGAATATTTTACCAAATTGATACCATTTATTGGTTTTCATTTTTGAATATTCTAGCCTCAGTTCTTGGGCTTTATGAATAAGTGAAATGTGTGTAAACTTTAAAAAATCAAATACCTTCTTGTGAAGTAAAAGAGTTGAATAATGTGTTTTTCTACATCCAATAATATACCCAAGTATAAATTTATTTCAGTGATAGTTTTGGCATAAATGCTTACATGGTCAAAATATTAAAATTGGGCTGTTATGAATCTGGAGAGATGCCTTCAAGATACTGAAATAAGTGGTAATGTTGGAGAAAACAGTGCATCCTTGGAATGATCAGTTAATTTCAATGGTCAATCATCATGTACAAAAGAGCCTCGTGAAAAATGACCATGGTTGTTAAATGCACCCACAACCACCAAGGGAGTTCGTTTTGGTGTTCTACTACTTTAAATGAAAAGTACACTATTGCCCGTCCATTCCCAATACACTAGTCCACACAGAAACACTGTGTTTGATTAGAAGCAAAAGGTCTATGCATTGTGTATGAGAATTACATAAGGCAAACTTCAAGCTTGTTCTCAAAGTTTCTTTTTCATTCCACTGTTGCCAATTCTGTCCATTTGGGACCTCGTTACTTTCCAGAATGCCTAGGAGAGTTAGAAACCCAAGGGATGTTTTAACAAGCTCTTCTTTTTGGATCCATGATACAGATGTAAGTGCTTGTAATTTCCTCTATTTAATTATAACTTTTTATTGTTATACTGTAGACTAACAACTCCCCTGGCATGTCCAGGGAAGGAGTTTAACTGGCTGGGCCCCCAGCTCCAGGAATTTGGTTAGTAAAGAAAACAAAGATGCTTTCAAGCCTATGTTTTTATGTTATGTGAGAGACAATTTAAATCTTTGCTCAGTCCCTCTGCTTTTAATCTGCCCTGTTTTTAATAAATAATCTTGCTGGGAGGCCAACTGCTATTCAAGTTGGAGAAATGAAACCACCACAAGCAAACTCCTTGTGAACTGTGTCCATGAGAACAAAGCAAACACTCTTTTAATTCCAATTATTGGGTAATTTCAATGCTTTTTGTTTGTTTTCAAACAAAAGGTTTTTTTTTTTATTGTTGTTCCATAAAACGCCTAACTCACCTTCAAAAAAGTGACAGAATATATTATTCAGTCCTCCACTAATACACAACCCTCAGGAGAAAAGTCCCTAACATTTATCAGCCCAATCATCACTAGAAAATCAATTTTCATTTTATAATCTACTCATACTCCCCTCCTCTTTCATATTTTCTTCCTGTCAACTCCCCTTAAACAAAGACTCCTTACAGAACACAGAGTAAAATACTTAGATAACTGATTACTGGTCAGACCATGCACACAACTGCAATTTAGCAACCAGCCGATCAGTGCACATGATGAGTTATCTGTGTTACTTTGTAACATTCACAACACAGATCGTTCCTTATGGACATTGAAAACGTCATCTAGGGGTGTCTTAGTTTCCACTCTTTTTTAATAGACTTCATTTTCATTTTGTCTTTACATATTTGCTTTGACAAACTTATATATATATTTAACAATCATTTCTAGAAATATATATTTGTATATATAATATACATAATATGTAAATATACACATGCTTATATACACACACTTTACATATATTTGTGTATGTAATAAATGTATATCAGAAGTGAAACTCTTCCACATTTGGATAGCTGTAGTGCATAGTGTTTCAATATTTTTAATTGAAGTTTGATAACTGACATTTTCTCTATCATTTAGATGCATATCTAAATGTACAAGTGCACATTCTGAGATCTGCTTTCCACAGAACATTTATTTTATTTACTATTTAAAAAATGTAATATTGTCATCCCAACCATATTACTTTCTTGTCTCCACTTGATCTAATACATTCAATAAAGTAGATCTCATATGAAATCTTACTTCATCAGTGTTAAAAGCATATATTTAAAAACAGCCGTTATGCTGAGAGACACAAAGGCCAAAGGGGTCTTTCTTGCCTCACGCTATTTAAAATTATTCAGGATAAGATATGCAGAAATACGTTTTGTCAATTTTAAAAGCCAATTTGTCAGTTATTTTACCCTCAAAATGAGATCATTTTGGGGAGGAAGATCCAAGATGGTGGCATGAGCAGACTTCCTTGTCTCTCCCCCTTAGAATCTACAACTAATTGGACATTCATCACTTGACAAAGGATATCTATACAGCATCTCAGGACGTCAGAGAGACCCACACTGCTATACATCGGAAGGCAGACAGACTTCCCTCAGGGAGGAGGTGGAGATAGGTGAAAACTCTCCAACTCTCCGACCCCAACCCCCAAACAGCCTAGAGCCTGCGGCCGGCTTTCTCCCTGTGGACGCCCCCAGAACATCTTCACACGTCAAGGGCAGGAGGGAGCACACACCAGAGGAGCGATGGTGGAAACAGGTGAACAGAGCCCTACCTAAGCCCCCCACAATTACACCTGAGCCCAGAGGGAAGCTCCAGAGTTACACACAGGAGGCCGTGGGGAAAACCCCTACCCGCCATAAGCAGAGAGGTCCCGCGCAGCATCAACAACGCCTGGGGGCCCCCGGAGTAAAACCCAAGCCGCACGCCAGCCCGCCAGCTGCCGCCGCCAGCTCCTCTGACCTGGCTTTCGCCCAGGAGGAGATCTGGACTACCAAAGATCTCCTGGGAGAGGTCCAGAGCTGGGTGGAGCTCCAGCAGCTGGCAACACGGCCTGGGGGAGAAACTCTGAAGTCCAGTCCCAGCGGCAGGCAGGGACTTTGCCTGCCATTATGGGAGAGGCCCCGCCCAGCCCCCACAACACCTGGGGGCTCTCCCAAATGGCACGACAGCCCGCCAGCTGACACGGCAAGTTCCACTGACCGGGCTCTCACCTGGGAGAGCCTTGAGACTATGGGTGATCCCCTGGGAGAGGTCTGGGGCTGGGTGGAGCTCCAGCAGCTGGCTATGCAGCCTGGGGGAGAAATTCTGAAGTCCACTCTGGGAAGCAGGCAGGGTGTTTGCCTGCCATTAGCAGAGAGGTCCCGCCCAGCATCCACAATGCCGGGAGGGTCCCAAAGAGGAGAATCCCAGACAGGGCAGCAGCGGACCAGCTGCCACTGAACTCAAGGTATCCGGCTATCCCCCAGTTAGGGCGATGGGCTCCCCAAGATCCTAGGGGAGAGGACTGGGGCTGGGTGGAGTTCCAGTGACCTGGCACTGTGGCCCAGGGGGGAAACTCTACAGTCTCACAGAAGCCTCAGTGATAGCCTCTGCACAGCACTAGTAGAGAGCACCCATCTGGCAACCACAAGGCTGGAAGACCTTGGGACAAAAGTAGGATAGCTAGGGGAGGTAACCACAGACTGTAGAAAATGCCCATAGCTCTGCAGTGACCCATAGTGGACAAGTGAGATTTTGTGGGCACAAATATAAGCTGCAAATATAAGTGATCCTGCCCCTGGCCGCTGGGAAAGCCCATAAAACCACTGCCATACCTAAGGAGGGACCACATCTAGGTGGTCCGCGACAGTAGGCACCAGCAGCCTGAAGCCCCCCTGTGACAGCCTCCACAGCTGAAGAGGGAACCCATGGGATCACTGTGACTGCGTGGAGGGGCCCAGGCCCAGTTAGCAACAGCTGATACGGTTCCTGGTTGGAGCAGTATAAACAGCTGTCCCCCCACCACACCAGTAGAAACAAGTGGAAGCAGTAACTAAACTCTATCTCTATGCGGAGGCACAAGTCTACATCATCAAGCAATATGAAAAAATATATTAAATCTCCAGAACAGAAGGAAAATGACAAACACACAGAAAACAATCCCAAAGACAATGAAATATACAACCTAAATGATGATAACTTCAAAACAGCCATCATTAAAAAACTCAATGAGTTAAAAGAGAATTCAGATAGACAATGCAATGAGTTCAGGAGCTATGTCACAAAAGAGTTCGATACTATAAAGAAGACCCAAACAGACATACTGGAAATGAAGAACACAATAGAGGAGACTAAGAAAAATCTAGATGCACTGAATAGTAGGGCCGATAATATGGAGGAAAGAATTAGCAATTTGGAAGATAGAAATATAGAAATGCTGCAGGCAGAGGAGGAGAGAGAACTAAGACTAAAAAGAAATGAAGAAACTCTCTGAGAATTATCTAACGCAATTAGGAGATGCAACCTAAGGATTATAGGTATGCCAGAGGGAGAAGAGAGGGAGAAGGGGACAGAAAGCCTATTCAAAGAAATAAAGCCTGAGAATTTCCCAAATCTGGAGAGGCAGATGGAACTTCTTGTGACAGAAGCCAATGGATCTCCAAACTTTATCAATGCAAGTAGACCAACCCCAAGACATATAGTAGTGAAGCTAGCAAAAGTCAACGACAAGGAGAGAATACTAAGGGCAGCCAGGCAGAAGATATTAACCTACAAAGGAACCCCCATCAGGCTTTCAGCAGACTTCTCAGCAGAAACATTACAGGCTAGAAGAGAGTGGAATGATATATTCAAAAATCTGAAGGACAAATCCTGCAGCTGAGAATTCTCTACCCAGCGAAAATATCCTTCAAATATGATGGAGAAATAAAAACTTTCCCAGATAAACAAAAATTAAGGGAGTTCATTGCCAGCAAACCTCCTCTACAAGAAATGCTCAGGAAAACCCTCATTCCTGAAAAATCAAAAAAAGGAAAGGGACTACAAAACCAAGAGCAAAGGAGATAAATAGAAGGACAACAACAGAGAGTAGCAGCTCTACATGAGAACAGACTAAACCATGGGATGAGAAACAAAGGAAATTGAAGAGAACCGGAAAACAAGACATAAAATGGCAGTAGTAGGCCGCCACATTTCAATAATCACTCAAATCATAAATGGATTGAACTCTCCAATCAAAAGACACAGAATGGCAGGATGGATCAAAGAAAAAGACCCAACAATATGCTGCTTCCAGGAAACACACCTCAGCCCCAAAGACAAACACAGACTCAGAGTGAAGGGATGGAAGGCAATACTCCAAGCTAATAAGGAACAAAAGAAAGTAGGTGTCGCTATACTAATATCAGACAAAGTAGACTTCAAAGTAAAACAGGTAAAGAAAGACAAAGAAGGACAGTATATAATGATAAAAGGCACTCTCCACCAAGAAGACATAACACTTGTAAATATATACGCACCCAACACAGGAGCACCAAAATTTGTAAAGCAACTCTTAACAGAACTAAAAGAAGACATCAACAACAATACTATAATAGTAGGGGACCTCAACACCCCATTAACACCAATGGATAGAACATCCAGACAGAAAATCAACAAGGAAATTATAGAATTAAATGAAAAATTAGACCAGATGGACTTAATAGGTATATATGGAACACTTCATCCAAAAACAGCAGGCTACACATTCTTCTCAAGTGCGCATGGAACATTCTCAAGAATAGACCATATTCTGGGAAACAAAGCAAGCATCAATAAATACAAGAGAGTTGAAATAATATCAAGCATCTTTTCTGATCACAATGCTATGAGACTAGAAATCAACTACAAGAATAAAGCAGAGAAAGGTGCAAAAACGTGGAGACTAAGCAACATGCTACTGAACAAACAATGGATTATTGAAGAAATTAAAGAAGAAAGCAAATATTATCTGGAGACAAATGAAAATGAGAACACGTCATACCAAATCATTTGGGATGCAGCAAAAGCTGTCCTAAGAGGGAAATTCATCGCAATACAGGCTCACCTCACTAAACAAGAAAAAGCTCACATAAGCAACCTCAAACGACACCTAACAGAATTAGAAAAAGAAGAACAAACAAAGCCCAGAGTCAGTAGAAGGAGGGAAATAATAAAAATAAGAGCAGAAATAAACGATATTGAAGCTAAAAAGACAATAGAAAGGATCAATGAAACAAAAAGTTGGCTCTTTGAAAAAATTAACAAAATCGAGAAACCCTTGGCCAGACTCACCAAGAAAAGAAGAGAGAAATCTCAAATAAATAAAATTAGGAATGAGAGGAGAAATCACAACAGATACCAAAGAAATAAAGGGATCATAAGAGAATACTATGAAAAACTATATGCCAACAAATTGACCAACCTAGAAGAAATGGACAAATTCCTGGACCCTTAAAACCTCCCCAAACTGAACCAGGAAGAAATGGAGAATCTGAATAGGCTAATAACCAGTAATGAAATAGAAACAGTAATCGAAAACCTCACCAAAAATAATAGTCCAGGACCGGACGGCTTCTGGAGAATTCTACCAAACATTCAAAGAAGATTTAATACCTATCCTTCTCAAACTATTCCAGAAAACTGAGGAAGATGGAGTACTCCCCAACACATTCTATGAAGCCAACATCACTCTGATCCCCAAACCTGACAAGGACAACACAAAGAAGGAGAACTACAGGCCGATATCACTGATGAACATAGATGCAAAAATCCTCAACAAAATTCTGGCAAACTGAATACAGCAATAAGTCAAAAAAATTATACACCATGATCAAGTGGGATTTATACCAGAGACACAGGGATGGTTCAACATCCACAAATCAATCAACGTGATTCACTACATTAACAAAATGACGAACAAAAACCACATGATCATCTCAATAGATGCAGAGAAAGCATTCAACAAGATCCAACACCCATTTATGAAAAAAATTCTCAATAAAATGGGTATAGAAGGAAAGTACCTCAACATAATAAAGGCCATATATGACAAACCCACAGCCAACATCAGACTCAATAGACAAAAACTGAAAGCCATCCCTCTGAGGACAGGAACAAGACAAGGGTGCCCGCTTTCACCAATCCTATTCGACATAGTGCTGGAGGTGTTAGCCAGAGCAATTAGGCAGGAAAAAGAAATAAAAGGAATCCAAATAGGCAATGAAGTAAAACTCTTGCTGTTTGCAGACGACATGATCTTATATATAGAAAACCCCAAAGAATCCATAGGAAAACTATAAGAAATCATCAACAGCTACAGCAAAGTTGCAGGGCATAAAATCAACATACATAAATCAGTAGCATTTCTATACACAAACAATGAACCAACAGAAAATGAACTCAAGAACTCAATCCTATTCACAATCGCAATGAAAAGAATAAAATACCTTGGGATAAATTTAACCAAGGAAGCGAAAGATTTATACAATGAAAACTACAAGAATTTTTTGAAAGAAATTGATGACGACATAAAGAGATGGAAAGACATTCCATGCACATGGATTGGAAAAATAAACATAGTTAAAATGTCCATACTACCTAAAGCGATCTACAGATTCAACGATATCCCAATCAGAATCCCAAGGGTATTCTTTACAGAAATTGAACAAAGGATCCTAAAATTCATATGGGGCAGCAAAAGACAGCGAATTGCTAAAACAATCCTGAGTAAGAAAAACAAAGCCGGAGGCATCACAATCCCCAATTTCAAAACATACTACAAAGCTACAGTGATCAAAACAGCATGGTACTGGTACAAAAATAGGTCCACAGATCAATGGAACAGAATTGAAAGCCCAGAGATAAAACCTCACATCTATGGAAAGCTGATCTTCGACAAAGGAGCTGAGGGCCTACAATAGAGAAAAGAAAGTCTCTTCAACAAATGGGGCTGGGAAAACTGGACAGCCACATGTAAAAGAATGAAAATCTATCATTCTTTTTCACCATTCACAAAAATAAACTCAAAATGGATCAAAGACTTAAAGATTAGGCCTGAAACAATAAGTCTTCTAGAAGAGAATATAGGCAGTACACTCTTTGACATCAGTTTCAAAAGAATCTTTTTGGTCACAATAACTCCTCAGATGAGGGAAACAATAGAAAGAATAAACAAATGGGACTTCATCAGACTAAAGAGCTTCTTCAAGGCAAGGGAAAACAGGATTGAAACAAAGAAACAGCCCACTAATTCGGAAAAAATATTTACAAGCTACTTATCCGACAAAGGATTAATATCCATAATATACAAAGAACTCACACAGCTTAACAACAAAAAAACAAACAACCCGATCAAAAAATGGGCAGAGGACATGAACAGACATTTCTCCAAAGAAGATATAAGTATGGCCAATAGACACATGAAAAGATGTTCATCATCGCTAATCATCAGGGAAATGCAAATCAAAACTACACCAAGATATCACCTTACACCCGTTAGATTGGCAAAAACTTCCAAAATCAAAAGTGACAAATGTTGGAGAGGTTGTGGAGAAAAAGGAACCCTCATACACTGTTGGTGGGAATGCAAACTAGTGCAGCCGCTATGGAAAACAGTATGGAGCTTTCTCAAAAAGTTAAAAATTGAAATACCCTATCACCCAGCCATCCCACTACTGGGTATCTACCCTAAGAACCTGAAATCAGCAATCCCAAGAATCCCGTGCACCCCTATGTTCATCACAGCATTATTTACAATAGCCAGGACGTGGAACCAACCTAAATGCCCAGAACCTAGATGACTGGATGAAGAAGATATGGTATATATACACAATGGAATACTTCTCAGCCATAAAAAAGGACCAAATTGTTCCATTCACATCAACATGGATGGACCTTGAGGGTATTATGTTAAGCGAAATAAGCTAGACAGGGAAAGACGAACTCTATATGACCCCACTTATAGGTGGAAGATAACATACAGACATGGAGAACTGATCGGTGGTTACCAGGGAAAAGGGGGTGTGGGGGAGGGCACAAAGGGTGAAGTGGTGTACCCACAACATTACTAACAATAATGTACAACTGAAATCTCACAAGGTTGTAATCTATCATAATCTTAATTTAAAAAATGAGATCATTTTGGAATAACTGAAAGAATTCCAATTTGGGATGTGCATGCTGTCATGAACCATAGGCAAATCCAGACAAGAAAGGAGGGAGGTTTGTTTGGCACTTCTCATTTGTTGGGCTATTGCCAGGTAGAGAGAGAAATCTTCCCACTGTAGTAAGTAGTTGCACTTTCTATCAGAGATTCAAGTGTTCATTACTCCCAGTTTGCAGTAATTGATGACATATGACAAAATGTGAGCGATTCTCCTACAGGGCTTCCTGAATTCAATTTACTTAAAATTATTGGGGCTGGCCCAGTGGCATAGCACTTAAGTGTGCACATTCTGCTTCAGTGGCTGGGGATTCGCCACTTTGGATCCTGGGTGTGGATATGGCACTGCTTGGCAAGCCATGCTGTGGTAGGTGTCCCACATATAAAGTAGAGGAAGATGGGCATGGATGTTAGCCAAGGGACTGTCTTCCTCAGCAAAAAAAAAAGAAGTGGCAGCAGATGTTAGCTCAGGGCTAATCTTCCTCAAAAAAACAAAAAATGTAAAAACAAAAAGCTTCCCTTTATTAGGTTTCCACAGTTTATATTCTTTTATATTTACTTACATATTTACATATAATAAAATTAATGTATATGACTTTATATATTATATATTTACGTATTGCATTTATATATTTATAAGTTTATACTTACAACTATGGTCACACGACACAGGGTGGGGTTTAATAATAGAGGTTTGCATGTAATACTCTAGACCCACTCCTACAGAAGATCGACCCAATTATGACACAAGAAGGTTCATATGAGGCCAATTGAACGCATGTGAGTATTGAGAAGGGCCTGGGAATCAGTGGAAAAATGATAAAAAAGCATGTTGCTGAAGTTCTGATTATTTAATAAATCATCTGATGTCAGATAACTCCATAGCCATCATATCCTATGGTCTCAAAAAGAAAGGCCTTCACACTGTCCTGTAAGTAAAACAATCTTATTTGATTGCAAGGTCAGCAAAACATTAAGCTCTAGAAAACTATGTTCAGAAGCATTTTGGTGATGATTTACTGCACCTATCCACGAGAGACCTTAAATGAAGAAAAATTGAGATACCACTATCCAAAAATGACAGCATAACCACCCCGGATATTGTTAGGTTGTGCTTTTTCAATGGGGAGAAAATATGTTTCCATATGACAAACCTGAAGATCTGAATCTGGTTACTATGGTCTATTCACTCTTTACCTTGAAAACAACATAATCCATGTAAACTGTTAAAAACAAAGCTACTCAAATTAACTCAACTTAATTTGAATTATGTATGAAACTTCTATATACTGAAGTTTGGCTATCTCTGCCTTTATTTTTTTACTTGAAGCTTTGACCACAGTATCATTCTTAATTTCATAGTTTTTTATAGTATGTTGATCTTTGTGTCATGTACTTCTCATTAGTCTAACTTTTCAATATATTTCCTGAATATTATTCAAAATAATTATGTTTTCTAATATTTCTTTATGAACCTATGAGAAAATAACATAGATATAGATAGAAATGTAGATATAAATATGTAGATATATATCTGATACATTTGTTTAAATCACCTCCCATTCTTAAACTAAAGTTAGTATTGTGTATACCTGTTCTATATTTATGTTTTTAATTAAAAAATATATAGATGAGGGTGAAGTCAACGTAACTTTATTTTTGTCCATTGTGTGAAGGACAAAGTGGTTTTAGTAATTCTGTTACCGTGTCTTAGTTAATATCAGCCCTGATATTGGTTCCCCTACAGTGAACCTGGCATGGATGGGGTTAAAACTGAAAGCCTGCATTCCTAGTTCCCTGGGTCTTTAGTTAAGCTCCTATGTAAATATTTGTTTCTTTAATCTCTGGCCCCCTGAGCTTTACAATCAAATACAAGTTACAAATTTTTAAAGCCCAGATGGCCACAAACTGGGCTCCCAATAAAGTTGTAGCTAACCCCAGGATCTTGAAGTTCTTTTACAGAGAAACTAATGTCCAGAGAATATCTAGAAACTGAAGCTTCCCAGGGCCAATTCCTTGGTTTACTGACATCCAAAACTACCTTCCACCTTGGAGATAAATAGCCAAGGACATTCATCTGAGAAATCCTTTGTCTCCTCTGCTGGAAGCAGCCTCAGACACAGGCCTATGGGAAAGTGTTGACCAAGAAGTCCACGGTCCCCCTCCCCTACCTCAAACCCCAAATAAAGGCCCCTACCCATTTCTTAATGCAGAGCAGGCAACATGTGGGGCACTAGCCCTTGCTTTGGTCCCTCTGCCTGACAAAGTAAAGGCTTTTCTTTTTCTAGCAAGACTCTCTTCTTGTTATTTGGGCTGGCCTCGGGATCAGAGACCAAACTTTAGGTAACAATTCCTCTACTGATGCTGTGTTGAATAGTCTTGTTATTAATTTGAATATGGGTATTACCACAGGACAGGAGAAAACATTTGCAAATAATATGCCTAATGAGGGCTTAATATCCAAAATATATGGCTTAGATCAAGCTAAAAGCTAGGAAATGAGAAAAGAGAGGAAAGACGTTGTCATTTTCCTCCTCAATCCATCATTGCCATGAACGGGTGTTCAATTTTTGCATTTATGTTCTTCAGAGATATAGTGGTATAATTTTACTCTGTTAAATATCCTTTTTAAGACTACTTAGGTGTCAAGTTCGCTTCATTAAAGGATTTCGAGATCATTTACTTTTTTATATTTTCAGTGTGTGTAAGTGTGGTATATTGTTTTTCATCAGTGCTTGGGATTACTCGTGAAGGAAGCCACCTGGACTTGGGAATTCTAAGAAATAATCGATTCAGTAGTTTATACAGATATCAAAGGATCCAAATTTTCTATGTCTTCTTTTACAATTTCTGTACGTTGAGTGTTTTGAGAAATTTATCCATGCCATCTAAATTGTCAAGTTGTCATTATATTTTTAATAGTATCCTGTCAGTAAGTTTTTGATAACTGTAAGATCTACAGCAATGTTCCTCTTTTCTGGTTTTTGTTAGTTGGTTTGTTTTCTGTGTTTATTATTATTATCAATGTATTTTATCAGTGTAATGATATTTTAAAAGAGCCCACTTCTGGTTTTGTTGATTATTTTTACTCTAATCTTGTTTTCTGTTTCTTCTTTTTTTTAACTCTTTAATTTTATTTTTATTTCTTTCCTTAAAGGTATTTTGAAAGAGAATCACAGGGTACCCAAAATATTTTAATTTACTACTGTAATTTAAATGACCATTTATGTCACAGCACTCTGTTTTCAAATTATTATGCATCTAGTCTTCAAAAAAGTCACTCTAATGCTATCAATAGGAGTGATCTGCTCCCTTTATTTGGAAGCTTCTAGAATATTCTTTTTGCTTTTGAAAATTTAAAATTTTGGTGGTATGATTGTGTCCGTTATTTGTTTTAATCCTCTTAAATCAGTTAGGCCTCTGTTTTTCAGGTTATACTTGATCATTATATTTCCAAATATTTTCTTCCTAAGATGACTTTTTTGCTCCCCACAAAATTCCTATTGTACTGATGTTGCTATTTGTATTTCTTTACTCTAATCTCATATTCAAAAAGTGTTTCTTGTTTAGCATGACAAGATGAGACCCTTGTAATGATGGTTTCCTGTTGTTATGCTGTTCTAGATGTTGATAACCCTACCTATTCACTTATCTTTTATTTTTCACACATGTTTATTTCTTCTGGATGCTTCTTAGGGGATTTTCTTCATCTGTAATTCTAGCTCAATATTTGCATATCTAGTTATATCCATTAATATTTCAGTTTTATTTACTAGGTCTTTATTTTTTTGAAGAATGTCATATGTTTTAGTTCTACTAGATCCTTAAATACTTGACTGTTTATATCCAACGTTTATAACTGACTTTTTTGTACTTGCACACTTCTACATCATGTTCCAATCCTTCTCTTTCTTTGAGTATGTGCTTTATTTATTTTGTATCTGTTTTCTCTGTGCCTCACCTGTTTATTGTCCCCATGCAGAGTCAACATAGGCAGACACTGATTCTCCTGGGACATTAGATGTCAGGATAAAGATCACTTTCAAAACTTTTTCCTTAGGCTTTCTCCTGCCTGAACTGCTTCCATTCTGGTTACCATGGTTCCTCACATTAGGGACCAAACATCCTCTATCTCTCTCTTTGTATTGTTGTGGGGTTTTTTTTTTTTTTTGGTAGCTATTTTGCTTGTTGTTTAGTCTGGGGAAATGAAACATCGCTGGATTTCTCTATTCCTCTAAAATCTTTTAAGACTCTTCCCATTTCATGAGAATTAGATATTTAGTCACTTGTCTAGTTAATTGGACTCATCTAAAGGGATAATATAACTGGATTATAAATCTCCTCTTATCTCTGGGAGAATGCCAAAGGTTACAGTCTCTAGTAAATTCCAAGATCAAGATTACTGGAGTGGCTATTTGCCTCGGTAAATTCATTTCAAAGAAGATTGAGCCCTGGGTACTCCTAGAGAAGTGTTATTGGCATAACAAATGTTGGGTTAAGAAGGAATCCTTTTCAGGAGGAGAGTGGACAGCTATCTCCTCCTTTCCACATCCTTATCAAGATGCCCTGGGGTATAGGTTAGGGCAAATGTAGTTGAACATTTATTACCTACTGCGTAATATTTAATATGAAATCTGTTTCTGATCTATAATAGCTTATTAATTTACTATTAATAAAGATGAATATTAAACATGCAGCACTTAGCTGCATCCAATTATTTCTCATTTCTGTGACCTCTCCAGGGATGGGTTCTGAGGAGGGAGGCTGAAACATGCTTTAGGTCCTTATTTTCTCATTTGTCTTCAAATTTTCTGTTTTTCTTTCATGTGTCTCTTTCAAACTTAATATTTTTGGTTTGAAATTGAAATTCTCACTCTCTTCTATATATGCTTGATGAATTTACTATACATTTGGAATGGCTTCTGGCATCTCATCTAATTACAGGAAACTTTCTTACTTTCTTTTTTGTCCTTTGCTCTCATCTTAGCTTGATCAAATTTTTATCTTCATCCCGTTTTTATAAGCTTATTGTGAAATAATTTAAATACTATATATAATTGCACAATTCAATAGTTTCTAGTATATTCACAGTTTCACATCCAGTACCACTGGCGATTTTAGAACTTTTTCATCACTCACAAAAGAAATCACATGCCCTTTATCCCTAATTCCCCAATTCCTACATCCTCCTCTCCTGCCAGACCTAAGAAACCACTAATCTACTTTCTATCTTTCTGTACATCTGTCACCTCTCAGTCTCTCTCTCTCTCTCTCTCTGGCTTTTCTTAACTTTTTGTATAAATGTAATTATACAATATATGTTCTTATACAACGGGCTTCTTTCACTTCACATAATATTTTCAAAGTTAATTTATGTTGGAGTAGGTATCAGTACTGCATACTTTATCATTGTTGAGTAGTATTCCATTATTATATTGAATGGATACTCCAGTTTTTGTTTACTCAATCATCAGTTGATGAACATTTTAGATGATTCTAACTCTATTTTTTCTTTTCTGTTTTTAAAATTATATTTTCAATGTATATTATATGAATTGGTACTTTTACATCTAAAACATGAGATTTATGATTATATTATTTCTGGCCATGTACACTAACTATTCCTATGTCTATCTTTCTTGCCAACAAGGGAACAAGTTTATTTTTCTTTATTCTCCAACTGTCAAGTTAATTGCTGTAGCAAAGCACATCCCATTTGTTTTCTCCAAGTCCTAATAGATAGTGCAAATTAAGTGACTCTCACTTCTTCAGTTTCAGTTCTGTGGATACTAGAAAAAGATGATCCAGGTGGTATAATGATTGTGCATAGAAGGTGGATTTTTGGATTTTAAATCCAAGTCCTATAGACTGTCACTGACAGCTTTGGAATGATGCTGGGTTTTTAGGGTAATGTACATGGAGATACAGAGTCCTTAGTAAGTCTTTGTGCACCCTTATCATCTAGCAGGTCCTCACACTTAAGAGCAGATTATCTTTGCCACCAGCCTTAGTACTCCTCTCTCCATGAAGGTGGGAGCAGAACACAATGGACATCCTCCAATATGATCTTCTGACTTCACCAGGTTTGGCTCTGAGTCTTCCCTTTGTGATCTTTGGGGATCAGGGTAAACAGCAGCATCTATGCTATTCACATATAAGGGTGCTTATGTAAAAATTCCTCTAACTCAGTCAGCTGCATGATACTTCATGTGTTGAGCAACAGAGATTTGAAAAAAATAACAACTTCATTTTAGGAGGGCAGTTGAAGACTGGGGATATGCACTGCCAAAATTAGGCAGAGGAACTAAGACAAAGAGTCAAATTTTGAAATCAGACTTTCCCAAATAAGAGATTTTAACCAATATCAAGCCTTTGAATAATGTTGAGGTCATAATCAAGGGGCATAGGATAAGTAGGCTGAGGTTAAGCACATTCAGAGCCACTTCCCAAGCCCAGCCTTCCTTCATTAGACCCACACCTTCTGGCTTAGGAGAATATATGATATTAAATAAATAAATGTGGCTACTGCACACAACAGGTAAACTTTCTGCTTTTATAATATCTGTATTTTATACCCAGATATCTTCATGCCTTATGTAACATTTGTATGACATGACTCATAAATCCAGTTGCCTTTACTATTAATGATCCTTAACCAAGAATATACTACTAAAAGCATTCCAAAGACAAGATCCCACCTTCTAGCAAATTTGATAAGTCTATTTACCCAAAGGTCAATTATCAGCCTGATTACAAGGTGGTTATATTGGATAACCTGGGCTCCTTATTTCCCATGGGTGTGTTTCCCTAGGAATAGAGAACAAGCAAGCTGCTTTAACTCCTTTTTCCTCACAGGGAAAAGACAAGCGTCCTTGACAGAAGTGACCCAATGGATTCACGTCTTTTTGAGGCCATCTCAGGAAAAGGATGAGGAAATCTTCCCTTAGAACCCAGACGCATTTAGAATCTGGTTCTCAAAAAGGATGGGACAGAGACAAACTTCATGAGAGGCACATTGTTTCCAATAGAGTAGAATTAGATGCCATGGTAGTTTGTATGACACAGATATACCACCACTATCACAATAAACATTGCATTCAAACAAGTGATGAAATATTAAATTTATATTTGAGTATTTTTCATTTAAAATAAATAATTGGTTGAGATTTTATTCAATTTTAAATGGTACTACATTCAACGAATTCCACAATTTTTTTTTATACATTGAGGACTTGATTGTCTCATACCATGTTCAAATTCTTTGGTAAAGGATAAAATGAAGAATAAAATAAAAAAATCTCAAATTTATAACAGTTAAGTAGTATTATTACTTTATTTTCTTAAGTTCTGTATTGATTTTCCCACTCTATCCAAAATTAAATAATAGATAATTGATGCACCATTACTATAAATAGTCCTGGAATATTGCAGAAGATACATATTGAGGCATTGCTGAGTTCTGGAAAATATATTTATCCCCAAAGCATGGCATCTCTGGGTGCTTATAGTATAACTCATCCTGCACAAGTACATGTGATGAGGCTATCACTTGGTAAAGTTTTGAAAATAAGTAAGAGATTAATACCAGTCCAGAGAAGAAAGTAAAATGACTTCTTTGAATGACATGAGAACACTTTAATAGTAATGTGATTACTTCGCTTACTTGTAATTGAAGAAGAGGTCAAGTAAGAGGAAGAGAGAAGATATTGAATGCCAGAGAGTAAAGAGAGAATTGGAAATGCAGAGTGAGTGCATACTAACTTTCTCTGGAGACTGGGGTCTAAATTTTTTAAGTAACTGGGAAATCTAGGGTGGGGAAAACTATGGACAAAATTATACATGATTCTTGGCCCAAAGCAGTGTATCACATAAGAAGTAAGACAGAAAATGTTGCTATTCCTAGAGGTGACAAGAAGAGGAAATGGAGTGAGAATGTTGTGCCATCTCCAGTCAGAGAGGACAGCTCTCTAGTCACAGTGAATGGAGGTGCTGGGCTTAGAGACAAGCATAGTCTAGTGTTGTTTACTTTAGTTTGAAAAGCTAAGAAAATTGATAAGAAAAGTACAAAGTAGCTGATAAGATGTGTATGTGTGTAACAGAAGATGATACTTTCACTTTTGAAATGTTGAGGCCAAAATGACAGTAGTATAGTGAACTAAATTAGATATCTAAATCAGAGATAGAGAAAACTAAGTGCTCTCCCTGGAGGGACTGAGAATGGATAGAGACACAAGTTAAGGGAGTAAAGAAGAGACATATTGTGTAAGTGGAAGCTAAAATTGAAGAAGAGTGAAATTGTAATGTTTATGAGACATGACAATCAAATAAGGGAAAAAAGAAAAGTACAATATATATAGAGATGGTTAGATATAGATCTAGAAATAGTTGTAAAACATATAAATGATATAGATATAGGTGTAGGTATATGGATATGGATATAATCATAAATTCAAGTTAACTTGAGACAAGCTCTGTGTGTATCTCTTATACTAGTGTAATTATTAACAGTTGTCTGATTACTCTCAATAATGGCAAGTTTGGATGATAAATTTAAACTTTTCAGTGGTTAGAGATAGAGATATACCTATATAGATAGGTATAACTAATGTTATATGTATATATTATGTTCTTTTCTATGTGTAGGTAAATATCTATTCTCTATAAACCAATTGAAAATTATTCCCTCTGTTAATTCTTACTATGAATTTATTTAAAGTGAGCCTTGGGTAATATTACACTTGTTGTAAACATGCTCTATGATGTAAGACATTCTTGAATGCTTCTTTCACTTTGTGTTTTTCAGTCTGTAGATCATGGGTTTAACATTTAGGTAATAACTCTGTCTATCATGGAAAAGTCTGTCTCTCCCTGGGGAGTGTTGACTGGGGGAGAGGTAGATATATTAAATACTGCTGTGACATAGCACAAACAGACCATTAGGAGATGAGAAGCATAGGTGGAGAAAGATGATGCTTCCATTCTACCAACTGGATTTTCAGGATGGTGATATGATGTGGGTGAAAGAGATAAAGGTGCCAGGAAGGCACTGATGCCTAAGATGCTCTTACCACTAAAACAAGCATTTCTGCTATGTAGATGAATGAGCATGAAAGGGTCACCACTGGTGGGATGTCACAATAGTACTAATTAACCTGATTGAACTTACAGACAGACAGTTTGAACATGAACATGGTATGGAGGATGGAACTGAGAAAATTGCTCCTCAAGGCCCAGCTGTTAGCTGGACACAGTGAACCTTGGTCATGAGGAGGGTGTAACAAAGTGGGAAACAGATGGGCATGTACAGGTCATAAGCCATGACAGCAAAAACAACTTCAGTTGCTAACAGTTATTAAAATGGCCTCATTTCCTATGAAACTGACCTGATAGATGATGGCAAAGACCTGAAAGAGAGGGTAGTACACCTCAGGAGGTCAGAAAGCCCTACCAGGGTAAACTTCACAGTCACAGTTGTAAGATTGTGGATGTCCATCTCCTCCCTCCACAAGGGTCTTTCTGAAGGAAATGAAACCAACAAACACAGGTTAAAGAAAGAGCCAAGGAGTCTATCGATGAGGAGTCTTGGAAAACAGTTGGTAGAGTAGTATAGCTGATGATGAATTGTTAGCCTTATTTTAGTTAGACTTAATTAGATTTCAATTATTAGAACTGCTTTTAAAAATATCTCCTGTACTCATGGTATGTCTCAAAATTTTCATCCTTGGATTCTTATCAAGAGGAAGCCCTCTGAGAGAGATTTAAAAATTCACCTCAGTAAAACCAGGGTGTACTCTTCAGTAGTGGTGGTGTTTTTTGTTTTTCAAAAAATATTTTATTGAGGCCACATAGCTTTATAACATTGTGTAAATTTCAGGGAAACATCTGTATATTTTGGCCTCTGTATAGACTGTGGGATTTTATAATTCAGTGACAGCTGAGGGTGTGTTTCTCACACCTGCTTGGGCGTTTGCCTTCTTTTGCCTTGTGTCATCTCAATGTGCATTGTTTTATGCACTCTCCCAATTCTACACACCTTGAATGTGGAAGCTTTGTAGTATTCCTTGGTACATAATTTTAATAACTGTTAGCAACTAGCAAACATATAGTATAAGAATATTTATCTAAATAATTATTGAGTAAAATGTGAATGATGTGTTGCCTGTTTGGACAAAATGTCCCTTTTGGTAAGAAATGAATATGGAGTTGCTTATATAACTTCAAAATCAGAATCACTATAATATGAACATTAGCATGCATTTTTTGAAAAGAG
Source organism: Equus caballus (assembly GCF_041296265.1). NCBI lineage: Eukaryota > Metazoa > Chordata > Mammalia > Perissodactyla > Equidae > Equus > Equus caballus. Next base: position 9,584,982 of record NC_091704.1, read on the forward strand.
TAGTCTTTAAGAAAATTAAGTTAGCATTAAAATTATAAATAAAACCTGGTGATAGTGCCTGAAAGTGACCCAAAGAAAAAATAAATATATTCACAGAGTATTCAATTCCCTTTCCCCTTAAAATTTAAACAATTAACAATGTGTCTAAGAATAATTAAGGAAAAATGGAGTTGCAAAAATTAAATATGCTTGAAATTCATGGCCATAATAACTCATTTAAATTTTTTTTTTTTGGTAAGGAATATTGGACCCGAGCTACCATCTGTTGCCAATCTTTCTCTTTTTGCTTGAGGAATATTGTTGCTGAGGTAACATCTGTTCCAGTCTTCCTTTATTTTTGTACGTGGGATACTGCCACAGCATGGGTTGATAAGCCAGTGTGTAGGTCCATGCATGGGATCCAAACTTGCAAACCCTGGGCTTCCAAAGCAGAGCACATGAACTTAACCACCGGGCTGGCCCCCTCATTTAATTTTCTAATTGCATTTGTATGTGTTTTGTAAGTCTACATAATCATAATGTTTAAAACTATTTACAAAAATGACTTTAATTGAATATCTCCAAATTAATAGTCCTGTTGATTTTTTGTGACTTTGGAAACTATTTTTTATCACATGCATATGACAGAAAAAGAGAAAGATAATTACAAAATAAAATGCAAAAGTCACTTTCAGTGATCTCCCCTCCAAATTTATTCTGTCTACTGGAAATCGTTAATACATCCTTTGCTAGATAAAATGTATAGTATAAATAATACAAATTATACTTTAATAGTTATTATACAAATCAAGTGAAACGATGTTCTGCCAACTATTTTTCCATGATATATTTAAATAAGAATCTCTGCCAGAAACACAATTTGGATCCAATTATTCTTTCATAATTAGTGAGCTTTGTACTACTGTACCTCATTCATAGCAGTGATTTTAAAACAGAAGCTCTGGAGTCTTTATGTGTGTGTCTATATATATATATATATGTCTATTGTAAATGGTTAATATTGTTCTAATTCCAGATGATATTATCAAGTTTAATTCATAGAGAGCTCTATTTAATTGTCTTAAAAACAGAGAAGCACTAGATAAATCGAGTATACCCTCAAAAATATAATAGAAACTAACCTAAGTGAATTTCATGATGGTGTGATCTAGGAAAATACTCAGTATTAGAACATTTAAGTTTGTTGGTTTAATTAAAATGAGTATGCATTTAGAGTTATCAACATTGGATATAAAACATGTGTTCTACCGAGGTTTACTAAACGTCAAACAGATTCACATTATCTCTGTTAGAAAATTTGTCAGCAAAAAAAAAAAAAAGATGGCTAAGTTTGTTTAATGTCTCATGAAGTGTTTGTAGGTAACTTACACATAATTACTGAGAAGAAGTTAAATAGATGTAGGTGTAATAAAACTACTTTCAGGTGAACTTTTTAACAATTACTGTGTGTTATGATATGTGTAATTAAAAATAGCTTCCAGAAGCTGTTTGATAACCTGAACCTTTACAGTTTTGCTAAGTTAAGTTATATGATGGTAATTTATTGAAAGTCTAGATCATTTCCAAACAAGATAAAACACTGAAACGTTAATACTAAACAAGTCTCTTCCATTACTTTTGACCTCTTATTACAATGAAACTAAAAGATAAATCTGGGTCTATTGGTAACATGTCTTATGCTTTATTGAAAGATTGTGCAATGAAAAGTGTATGCTTCTAGAAATTGTGAAATAAATTTATAAATTTGCTGATCTAAACTGCTGGTTTGTCAAACTGTTCACAACTGAGTACTTTTTAGTTTTTACTGGAAATTAAGGTTTCTGAGGATTAAAAATTCTAACTAATGTATGTAACGAGAGAGAGATGTGTGGTCAGTTAGTTAAATTAAATTTTTATTTTAAGCATTTTAAAGATAAGTTTTAATATCAATACTATATTTCTATAAAACTGGAACTTAATTTTCTTTTCATATCTCAAAAGAACAAAATATTCTTGGAATATTTGTCTATTCTTGATAATTGATTATAAAAGGTTTTTCCTTAACTTTTTGTGTTTTATCAAACTATTTCCTGTGCTTCATGCTAAAAGCTGAATCTTTTCAATTAGAAGAGCTAAGGCTTTGCAACTATGTAAACTTCCATATTTGTCTTGAAACATTTTTGTCATTTTGGTTAAATGGAAAATTAAATATTAATTTTTAGGATAATCTGTGATCTTACTTAGGCTAGTGTTCTAAAACCACTTTGATATTTTTGACAAACTTCCCCAAATCAAATTCAAAATGAAGTGTTTTTTAATCTCTAAGTTTGGGATTTTTCAGAGGATCCCTGGAACATCTCTAAAGATTTTTTTCTCTTTCCCTATAAAAAGAGGGTTGTTGAGTGACATCAGGAACATAGTGGAGTGAGCTATTCCCTTTGTCTCTCCCCATTTTGAACCACAACTAAATGGACACTCACTGACCAATGGAGGAAGCCCACACAGCATAACAGGTCAACTGAGAGACACAAGCAGTTGTACATCTGAGGACAGATAGACTGGCCCCCTGGGAAGCAGTGGAGCTAGATGAGCTCTCCCTGCTCTCCCCTGGTAGTCCTCTGCATACACACATATGATTTCCATCCTGGCCCAAACACACCAAAAGTGGAAACATGCAAGGGGGTGACTGAAGGAGGAGTCAACAGCAGCCCTTAGCCCACTCATGATCACTTTCCTGGGTGTTGGGAGCCCACCATGCACTTGTGGCACAAAGGAGCAGGCTTAGCTCAGTCCCAGTTAGGAAACCCTGCACAACACACACAGCAGCCCGGGACTGCAAGCAGAGGCTACAGCAGATCTACTCACAGGGGCAGGAACACTCCAGGCCAGTGCCAGTGTCCATAGTGCTTCTGGGCCACAAAAAAGGAAACATGTCAGGGGAAGCTGTGGGAAGAAGCAGAAGCAGCCCTTAGCCCACTTGTGCTGACTTTCCTGCTGGGGAAGGAGAGCCCACTGTGCACCTGTGATGCAAAGGAGTGGCCCAAGCTCAGTCCAGCTAGGAAGCCCTGCCTGCCAAACATAGTCCACACAACAACCTGAATGCACTCCAGGTAGGGGCAAGTGCCCATATTACCCCCACAGCTTGCAGCAAGTGAGGGGGGGGCCTGAAACTCTGCTCCTGCTTCCCCCTATTGGTGACAGGTGGAATATGCAATCTGATACAACCAAAAATGCCCTGACAAAAGATTAGTTCCTCAAACAACATGAGAAACTGTAGCAATAATACAGACAAGAAGGAAAATGACAATTCTCCAGAAAGCAACACTGAAAACACAGAAATTTACAACCTAAATGATAGAGAATTCAAACTACCTGTCATAAAGGAGATTAATGAGTTGCAAGAGAACTTGGAAAGACAATTAAATGAGCTCAGACATAAAATGTGGGCTGGCCTGGTTCCACAGTTAGGTGTGCACATTCTGCTTTGGCGGCCTGGGGGTGACAGGTTCAGATCCCAGGTGCAGAGATGGCACCATTTTGCATGCCATGCTGTGGTAGGCACCCCAGATATAAAGCAGAAGGAGATGGGCATGGATGTTAGCTCAGAGCCAGTTTTCCTCAGAAAAAGAGGAGCATCAGCAGCAGTTAGCTCAGGGATAATCTTCCTAAAAAAGAAAGAAATAAAATGACTCTTTTCACCAATGAGATTGAAACTATAAAAAAAAAACCAAGCAGATATCCTGGATATAAAAAATACAATTAACAAAAAGTAATCTAGAATCTTTAAGAAATATAGCTGACGTTATGGAGGAAAGAATTAGTGATTTTGAAGATAAAAAATATAGATATTCTACAGATGAAGTAGTAGACAGTAAGATATTTTTAAAAAATAAGGAATTAGGGGCTGGCCCCGAGGCAGAGTGCTTAAATTCTCACGCTCTGCTGCAGGTGGCCCAACGCTTCATTGGTTTGAATGCTGGGCACGGCCATGGCACTGCTCATCAAACCACACTGAGGCAGCGTCCCACATGCCACAACTAGAAGGACCCACAACAAAGAATATACAACTATGTACTGGGGGGCTTTGGGGAGAAAAAGGAAAAGAATAAAATCTTCAAAAAAAAGAAGGAATTATTTGAGAAATATCCAACACAATTAGGAATAGAAACATAAAGACTATAGGTATTCCAGAGGGAGGAGAGAGGGCTTGTCCAAAGAAATAAAAGCTGAGAACTCCCCAAACCTGGGGGAAGTTCCAGATTTACAATTACAGGAAGCCAATATAACACCTAATTACATCAATGTTAAAAGACCTTCTCTGAGGCATATAATAGTAAAAACGACAAAAGCCAATGACAAAAAAAAAAAAAAAAGAGTAAGAGCAGCAAAGCAGAAGAAAATAATCTGCAAAGGAATCCCTATCATGCTTTCAGCAGATTTCTCAGCAGAAACTCTAAAGCCTAGGAGAGAATGGAATGATATATTCAAAATACTGAAATACAAAAACAAACTTTTAGCCAATAATATTCTATCCAGTGAAACTTTCCTTTGGATACGATGTAGAAATAAAAGCTTTCCCAGATAAACCAAAGCCGAGGGAGTTCATCACCACTAGACCTCCCTTACAAGAAATAATTAAAGATTCCCTCACACTAGAAACAAAAATGGAAAGGTGTACATAGCTCTAAGCAAGCACATAAATGGACAGACATAATAAGAAAATAGCAGCTTTGTATCAGAGGAGGGAGGCAAAGTCTAAACTATAACTTAAAAGATAAAGAGAAAGAAAGCATCAAAAGTAATGATAAACACTTCAACTTAATCACAAACTAACAACATTTAAAACAGGACAATTTGTAACAGCAATAACTCAGAATGGAGAGGAAAAGTAAGGAATCTGCTTAGGTTAATGGAGATAAGGGGCTATGAGAAAATGGACTATCTCATCTATGAGATATTCTTTTGTTGAGGAAGATTAGCCCTGACCTAACATCTTCTGCCAATCCTAATCTTCTTGCCGAGGAAGGCTGGCCCTGAGCCAACATCTGGTGCCCATCATACTCTACTTTATATGTGGAATGATTACCACAGCATGGCCTGGCAAACAGTGCCATGTCGACACCCGGGATCAGAACTGGCAAAGCCTGGGCCACTGAAGCAGAACGTGTGCACTTAACTTATGTGCCACTGGGCCAGCCCCATCTACAAGATATTTATACAATCCTCATGGTAACCACTAAATAAATATCAGAGCAGAGCCACAATTCAAAAAATGAGAGAAAATCTTTCAAAGAAGATTTAATACTTATTCTTCTCAAACTATTGCAAAACATTGATGAAGATGGAAGACGTCCTAACTCATTCTACAAGGCCAACATTACCCTGATACCAAAACCAGATGAGGACCACACAAAGAAGGAAAACTATAGGCCAATATCACTGATGAACATAGATGCAAAAGTTCTCACCAAATATTGGCAAACTGAATACAGCAATACATTGAAATGATTGTACACCATGATCAAATGGGATTTATTCCAGGGATGCAAAGATGGTTCTATATCCACACATCAATCAATATGATACACCTTAACATTAACAGAATGAGAAATAGGAAACACTTGCTCATCTCAATAGATGCAGAAAAAGCATTTGACGTTTCAACATCCATTTATGATGAAAACTCTCCCTAAAATGGACATAGAAGGAAAGTACCTCAACATAATAAAGGCTATATGTGGAAAACCCACAGCTAACATCATACTTAATGGTGAAAAACTGAAAGCCACCCTTCTGAGAACAGGAGCAAGACAAGGATTCCCACTCTCACCATTTGTATTCAACATAGAAATGGAGGATTCAGCCAGAGAAATTAGGCAAGAGAAAGAAATAAAAGGAATCTCAATTGGACAAGAAGAAGTGAAACTCTTGCTGTTTGCAGATGACATGATTCTGTAGATAGAAAAACCTAAAGAACTAAGAAAATTATTACAAATAACCCACAACTACAGCAAAGTTTCTTTTTAATGGATTTTTTTACTCTATTAAGAGTAAAAAAATCCATTAAAAAATCAGTTACATTTCTATACCCTAACAATGAACTAGCAGAAAGAGAAATCAAGAATACAATCCAAGTGTCAATCACAACAAAAAGAGTAAAATATCTAGGAATAAACTTAACCAAAGAGGTGAAAGACCTGTACACTGAAACCAAAAAGACAACATTGAAAGGGATTGAAGAAGACATAAAGAAATGGAAAGGTATTCCATGTTCATGGCTTAGAAGAACAAACATAGTTAAAATGCCCATACTACCAGAGGCAATGTAGAGATTCAGTGCAATCCCAATGAGATTCCCAATGACACTCTTCAGATAAATAGAACAAAGAGTCATGAAAATTATGTGGAACAACAAAAGATCCCAAATAGCCAAACCAACCCTGAGAAAAAATAAATTTGGAGGTATCACATACATACTACAAAGCTATAGTAATAAAAACAACATGGTACTGGTACAAAAACAGGTGCACAGATCAAAGGAACAGAATTGAAAACCAAGAAATTAAACCACACATCTATGGACAGCAAATCTTCGACAAAGGTGTCAAGAACATACAATGGAGAAAGGAAAGTCTCTTCAGTAAATGGTTTTGAGGAAACTGGACAGCACGTGCAAAATAACGAAAATAGACAATTATCTTGCACCATACACAAAAATTAACTCAAAGTGGATTAAAGATTTGAATGTAAGGCCTGAAACCATAAAACTCCTAGAAGAAAATACAGGCAGCATGCACTTTGACATTGGTCTTAGCAACATCTTTTCAAATAACATGTCTACTCAGGAAAGGGAAACAAAAGAAAAAGTTAATGGGATTAAATCATACTAAAAAGTTTCTGAAAAGCAAAGTAAATCATGAACACAATCAAAAGACAACTCACCAATTTGGAGAAAATATTTTCAAATCACTATCCAACAAGTGGTTGATCTCCAAAACATATAAAGATCTCATGCTACTCACCAAAAACAACAAAAACCCAATCAAAAAATCAGCAAAGATATGAACATACTTTTTCCCAAAGATATACAGATGGCCAACGAACACATGATATAATGCTCAACATCACTAGTTATTAGGGAAATGCAAATCAAAACTACAATGAGATATCACCTTACCCCAGTCAGAATGGCTCTAATTAACCAGACAAAAAACAATGAATGTTGAAGAAGATGTGGAGTAAAGGAGGCCCTCATATACTGCTGGTGGGAATGCAAACTGTTGCAGCCACTATGGAAAATAGTATGGAGATTTCCCAAAAAATTAAAAATAGAAACAACATATGATCCAGCTACCCAATTACTGGGTATTTATACAAAGAACTTTAAATTAGTGACACCAAAGGATTTAGGTACCCCTATGTTCATTGCTGCATTATTCACAATAACCAAGATGTGGAAGAAAACACAAGTGTCCTTCCACAAATGAATGGATAATGAAGATATGGTACATATATATAATGGGATACTACTCAGCCATAAAAAGATGAAATTGTCCCATTTGCAACAACATGAATGGAATTTGAGGGTGTGATATTAAGCAAAATATGCCAGACAGAGAAAAACAATTACTGCATGATTTCACTCATATGTGGGAGATAGCAAACAGATAGATAAAGAGAACAAATTAGTGGCAGGGAGGGGAAGGGGATTAGGAGGTGGCTGAAAGAGATAAATTGGCACATATGTATGGTGATGGATAAAAATTAGACCACTAGGGATGAGCATCACAAAATGTATTCAGAAATTGATAAATAGTAATGTACACTCAAAACTCACAAGGTTATAAACCATTATAATCTCAATAAAATTACTTGGAAAAAAAAGACTGCAGAAATAAAAAAATGGAGACGTGAAAAGAAAAGGAAAAGAGTATTATTAAACTAATTAGGCTTAAGTGGTATCTTAAATTATAAGGGAAGTATTTTCCAATAAATGATAACTTTAAGCCTTTTCGTTGTTGTTACATTTGTATAAGTATGTGTTATGAATTCCAGAAATTATGTGTAATTCTTGAAAGTCTAATATGCCCTGGTATAAAATGTTGTCTGTTATCAATATTGAGGCTCACACTAAAAGGAGTAAATTTAAATATCAGAAAAGTGACAGCTGATTTTCATGCAAAAACAGCCACAACAGAATCTATACAGGTTATGACACGTGGATGAAGTCCATTCTGCTTCTGCAAAAAATAAAACAAGATAAAATAAATGGCCCTCATCATATTTTACCATCCTGACATCCTTGTAACATGGCAACAGTCTGCTTTTTTTTTTTTTTTTTGCAACAGAGAATTTGAGATGAATGAAGAATGGCTGTAAAGTAAATAGTTGGGGCTCTGGGAAACCCAAGCCAGCCACTTGGTTCTTCCTGGATCACTGGCAAACCCTATTTTTGGTTTTTAGATTCCTTCATTGATTATAGGAAAAACTATTTATCTCCCCAGTGACCTCAGAACTCTTCTCTCTGGGTTCTTTGAGCACCTACACCTGGAATTAACCCAATTGCCACTTACTCTGGGTAATCAATTTGTTTTTGTTATTGTATATGTTTTCTGCATGGGTGAAGCTTCCCTTGCCATAAAGCTTAAGCCCTTATGGAGGCAAAGAAAACTGTTGGAAAATGTGTTTCTCAACTGGGGTATGCTCTCCACAATCTCCAGTGATCAAGACACCTGTTTCACTGAGAAAATCATATAAGCCTTAACAAAAACCTTGCCAATTTCTTGAAAGTTTCACTGTTTCTATCAGCATCAATATTCAGACAAAGGGCAGAGGACTGTGATGAAAATTTGATGGTTTCATAAAAACTGCTGACAAAGTTTAAAGTCTTGGAAACTTATTATATTACCAAGGCTTTTACTGAATGCCATATTTGAGAGAGAATGTGCACAGACTCAGATATGACCAGACAGCTTTAAGGAATCAAGATTGAATTTATGGAGCCAATAAAGCCCTTGGAAATAGCTTGATATCTTACTTATAAGGTTTCCAGCAGCCTTACCAGGTGAGTAAGGAAGGTCACTCTTGGCAGGTGCAGGAATCTCAGGATTCCTTTTGATGCAAATGTAAGTTTTCCTTTCTCTCAAATACCTAGAAATGTGATTTCTGGGTCATACGATGACTATATGTTTACCTCTAAAGGAACCTTACCAAATCTTTCAGATTTGTTGTAGCATTTTTCCATTACCATCAGCAATGTGTGAAATTTTCAGTTATAGTAGAACTTCATCGTTATTTGGCACCATTTGTGTACTTTACTTTAAGTTAGTTCTCTCATGTTACCTTAAATTTGCATCCCCATAAGGATTATTGATATTGAAGATCTTCATGTGCTTATTTACAATTGGTTTATCATCTTAATGAAGTATCTGTCCACTTTTTAATTGTTGATTATTTTCTTCCTTTTGAGTCCTGAGTAAATTTTGGAGTGTTTTTGCTGAGGAAGATTTACCCCAAGCTAACATCTTTTGCAACACTTCCTCTATTTTGCTTGAGGACGATTAGCCCGGAGTTATCATCTATGCCAATCATCTTCTTCTTCTTCTTCTTTTTGTGGAAGATTACCCCTGAGCTAACATCTGCTGCCAATCCTCCTCTTTTTGCTGAGGAAAACTGGCCCTGAGCTGACATCCATGCCCATCATCCTCCACTTTATATGTGGGATGCCTACCACAGCATGGCTTGCCAAGTGGTACCATGTTTGTACCAAGGATCTTAACAAGTGAACCCTGGGCTGCTGAAGCAGAACATGCACACTTAACCACTGTGCCACTGGGCCGGCCCCTGTGCCAATCTTCTTTTATTTTGTATGTAGGAATCCTCCACAGCATAGCAGACAGACAGTGTAGGTCTGTGCCTGGTATCCAAACTCAGGCTGCCAAACTCAGGCTGCACTGAGCTTAAGCACTAGGTGATGATCCTGGCCGCCTGAGCAATTTTTATATCTTCTTAATATGAATCCATTGTCAGAAGGTGATTTTCAAATATGTTCTTCCATTGTATCTTGTACTTTCATTGTCTAATCGTTTTCTTTCACAGGGATTTATTTCTTTATTTCTTTGTAGGTTGGTTTGTTTATTTTTATTAACATTACACTTTAGAATACTTTGAGGTTCACACAAAATTGAGGGAATGGTACAGAGTTTTCCAATATAATCCATGATCTCATAGATGTTTAGCCTCTCCTATTATCAACATCCCCCACCAGAGTAGTACATTTGTTAAAATTGATAAACTTATATTGACACATCATAATCACTCAAAGTCTGTATTTTACTTTGGATTTCACTGCAGCTATTGTATCCATAATTATAGTATCTCCACATTTACGACACACCTAGCCCCTTGTAACCATCATTCTACTCTCTATTTCAGCACATAAGGCTACTTTTAATTCCATCGTGGTGATATCATGCAGTATTCCTTGTTTTTTCCTTACTTATATCACTTAGATGAATGAACAGGTAAAGAAAAATTACATATATACATATGTAATATATATGTAATATATATGCATACATTTATGTATGTAAATAAATATATATGCAATATATATGTAATATATAACACATATATGTAATATATATGTTTGGATATTTGAATATCAATTCAAATACATAATACTGTAATGAAAATGTTTTCAACTTTACGTCAAACAATTTTTTGTTGTTGCAAATGGCAGAATTTCCTCCTTTTTCATATTATATGATTGGATATTGTTCAGACATGAAAAAGAAGAAAAACTTCTGGCATTTACAACAAAAATAATTGTTTCACAGAATCTATGGAAACAGGTTTGCAATAGTATTATTTATCTGAATGGAAATAGAAATTATCTAAATTCAAATTGAAGAAAAATTAAACAAACTAATTAGACAATACACTGATCTACAGGAAATAAAAGATATACTTAATAACATATCATGATACAAAGAAGTTATTACTGCACAATTTGAAGTAAGAACCATAGGATCCCACATCTATGCTTATACATGAATACATAATTAATATCAAAATTGACATGACAATATCTGTATTTATAAATGTAAGAAGAGATCACAATTTTAATGGTGATTTGCTTTGGTAGTAGAATCATGGGAAATGAGATAGGAGATTTCTGCTTCTACTCATCCATTTTGCTAAAGCATGATTTTGCCTGAGTACTTTCTGTTCTGAAGGTAAAAATCCTAGCCAACTCCTAATCTGAGCCCACCAAATAAAAATTTCTGTTTATCACAAACAGATTCAGTTTTCATGTATTTGTTTTGCCTGGAATGTGTCCCCTATCCCTTTACTACCCATTTTGTTGTCCTACATCAAAATATTAATTTTCCTTTCAATTCAATTGCCAGTTCCTCTTAAGTCTGTTCCACAATTAAACCATTCAAAATTTATTTATTATTCATCCATGTCCCTTTGACACTATGCTTGCAGCAGTACTGTGGTACCTATTTGCCTTTCAGTATAAATGAAAATGTTGCATGGCCCTGTTTCACAAAATGCTGCTTTTTCAGAATGGATTCAATGGCTTACATATCTTTAAGATTTGGAGCATCTTTACAATTTTCATATGGAAGGTGTTCAATAAATATTCTTTGAATAACAAAATGACCTTATGCCCCAGTTAAAATTTATTTTATATTGCTGACTTTGCTAAGTTCCACATAATTTTGTAGGTTATAGAGGGCAAACATTAGACTAGAATATTATGGAGAGATCCAAGACAGGGAGAAGGGAATTATAAAGGCTCTATAAGAAAAATGTATAAGTATATTACACTTATTTAAATAGTGTGTTAATCTAAATTATTTAGTTTTTCTGTAGATGTCTGGCTGTGCAGAAAGCACTATTTTAAAATACAGAAAAACTGTTCATAAATTATTAACTTGAATATTTTCATAAAAAGCATTGGGAAACAAGACACACATATCTAAGAATGATAAACACAGTCTGGATTTGCTTTTCTCTCTTCTCCATTGTTGGCATTTTGATGTTCCTCAGTGTTTGTGTTAGACTTGCTTTTCTTCACACCACACTTATGCTCTCTGGATGATTCCATTTTCTCCCATGGCATGAAAAGTTATCAATATTGATAAATTTCAAACATGTTTTTCAAAGCCAGTAACCTGCTAGTTGAATTAGCTAATGCAGGATACTCTAAAGTTCAGTAGCTGTCCTACATATACCTAAAATTCAACTACATTTCCTGAAGCTCACCAAATCTTTCCTATGCTTCTGTATGTACTGTTCTAATTTGAAAAATGTGATCAGGTCTATACCTTTTCACACATATTACAATCTTTCATGTAGCTTTTTAGTCAACACCCTTCACTTGTAACCATTGTTCTGATTTCTACCACAATAAATTAGTGTTGCCTATTTTCAACCTTCATGTAATGAAATCTACTCTGTGTATTCTTTTAGGTATGGGTCCATTTGTTTCAGTTAATGTATCTTAGATGAAGCTATTGAAATGCATCCATTTGGCTCCATGTATCAGTATCTCATTTTTAATACTTGTGCATTGTAAGTGTATGGAGATGACCACAGGTCATCTATTCCCATAGTCATGGTCATCCGGGTTGTTTCCAAAATTTGACAGGTTTGAATCCTTCATGGATTTTCCATATCATTAGATGAATTTTCCAAGAAAGAACCTTCCCCTCCTCATCACTGACATTATCCTCTCTTTAGTCCCACTTGTAATTGGTTATTAAACATTTAATTCTATCTCTTAAGATTACCTCCATATTTCTATTTTTACTAACAGTGTATTGCCTAAGAATAATAATTTTCAGCAGAAATATTTCAGTTGACTTTTTATTGTTCAAATTCTCATCCGATCACAATCTAATATAGGCATACTGTGGAGATATTGTGGATTCAATTCCAGACCACTGCAGTAGAGTGAACATTGCAGTAAAGTGAGTCACACAATTTTTTGTTTCCCAGTGCATATAAAATAAGATTCATAATAATTTGTAGTCTTTTAAGTGTGCAATAGCATTATGTCTAAAACAATGTATATACCTTAATTTAAAATGCTTTATTGCTAAAAAATGTTATCATCTGAGACCTAATTTAGTTTAGTCTTTTTGCTGAAGGGGAGTCTTGCCTCGATGTTGATGGCCGCTGACAGATCAAGCTGGTGGTTGCTGAAGGTTGACATGGCTGTAGCAATTAAGACAACAATAAAGTTTGCCATATTGATTGACTCCTCCTTTCATGAATGTTTCCTGTGTAGCAGGTGGTGCTGTTTGGTAGCATTTTACCCACAGTTGACATTCTTTCAAAATTGGAGTCAATCTTCTCAAACTTGGGCACCATTTTACCAACTAAGTTTACGTAATATTCTAAAATCTTGGCTGTCATTTCAACCATCTTCACAGAATCGTCACCAGGAGTAGATTCCATCTCAAGAAATGACTTTCTCTGCTCATCCATAAGAAGTAACTCCCCATCCATTGAGGTTTTATCATGAGATGGTAGGAATTCAGTCACATCTTCAGGCTCCACTTATAATTCTAGCTCTTGCTATTTCCACCACATTTCCAGGGGCTTCCTCCTCTTTAAGCTTGTAAACTCATCCATGAGGGTGGGAATCCGCTTCTTTCAAATACTAACAGTGTTGATATTTGGACCTCTTCCCTTTGAATCAAGAATGTTCTTAATGACTTCTAGAATAGCGAAACATTTCCATCATGTTTTCTATTTACTTTACACAGATCCATCAGAGGAATAAAAATCTATGGCAGCTATAGTTTAATGAAATGTATTTCTTAAGTAATAAGACTTGAAAGTCAAAATTATTCCTTGTTTCATGGGCTGTAGAATGGCCATTGTGTTAGACATGAAAACGGTCTTAATTTTGTTGTTTAGATTAATCACCAAAGCTCTTGAGTGACCAAGTGTATTGTCAATGAGCAGTAGTATTTTGAAAGGAATCTTTTTTTCTGAGCAGTGGATCTCAACAGTGGGCTTAAAATATTCAGCAAACCATGTTGTAAACAGATATGCTGTCATCCAGGCTTTGTAATTCCATTTATAGAGAACAGGAAAAATAGATTTAGTGTAATTTTTAAATCCCTGGAATTTTTGGAATAGTAAATGATCATTGGCTTCAACTTAAAGTCATCAGCTGTATTAGCCTTTAGTAAGTGAGTCAGTGTGTCCTTTGAATCTTTGAAGCCAGGCATTGACTTTTCCTCTATAGCCATGAAAGTTCTAGATGGTTTCTTCTTCCAATAAAAGGCTGTTTCATCTACATTGAAAATCTGCTGTTTAAGGTAGCCACCTTCCTTAATTGTCTTAGCTAGTTTTTCTGGATAACTTGATGCAGACTCTACACCAGCACCATAGCATTTTTATTTTTATATTGTGGAGGTGGCTTCTTTCCTTAAACCTTATGAAACAATGTCTGATAGCTTCAAAGATTTCTTCTGAAGCTTCTTCACCTCTCTCAGCCTTCATAGAATTAATGAGAGTTATGGCCTTCCTTGCTTTCAATTAGGTTTTAGCTTAGGGGAATTTTCTTCTTGGAGGTTATATCCAGATCAGCAAAACTTTTTCCATATGAGCAATAAGACTGTTTCACTTTCTTATCATTTGTGTGTTCACTGGAGTACCACTTGTAATTTTCTTAAAGAACTTGTCCTTTACATTCACAATTTGCCTAATTGGGGCAACAAGCCTAGCTTTCAGCTTATCTTGGCTTTTGACATGCCTTCCTCACTATGCTTAATCATTTCTAGTTTTTTATTTAAAGTGAGAGATGTGCAACTCTCCCTTTCACTTGAACACTTTGAGGCAATTGTATGGTTATTACTTGTCCTAATTTGAACATTGTTATGGCTCAGGAAATAGGGAGACCCAAGTAGAGGAACACAGGAACACAGCTGGTCAGTGGAGCAGTCAGAACACACATTTATTAAGCTCACCATCTCATATGCTTGCACTTCATGATGCCCCAAAACAATTATGATATTAGCATCAAAGATCACTGATCACAGATCAACATAATATATATAACAACAATAATGACGTTTGAAGTATTGCAAGAATTGCCAAAAGATGACATAAAAACACAAAGTGAGCTATTTCTGTTGGAAAAATGGAACCTATAAACTTCCTCATTGCTAGGTTACCACAAGCCTTCAATCTATAAAAATAGTTTCTGTTCCATCTCCACTTCCTCCCTTTCCTTTCCCACCTGACCAGAAAGCATGGCATTCCTCAGTCCCTAGCTTTTTAGAACAGCACAAGAACCATGTAGACATGTGTGTCAGCCATGATCAATAGATTACCTTGGAAGTTTTTTTCTTTAATTTGAGGTGTACATCATTATATTGAGACTTCCGTAGAGACGAGATCGGTCGCCCCCACCCCAAAGTCTGGTTGCTGTCCTTCACCAACAAATAGGCTGGTTCACCACTTTTTCCCTTCCCCATGCCCTTCCCCTCTGGTAACCACCAATCTGTTCTCTGGATCTCTGTGTCTGTTTGTTATTATTTTTTTTATCTTCCACATATGAGTAAAATCATATAGCATTTGGCTTTCTCTATCTGATTTATTTCACTTAAGGGCAATCGCAATATTTCATCCTTTTCATGGTTGAGTAATATTCTGTTGTTTGTGTGTGTATACCACATCTTCTTTATTCATTCATGGGCACTTAGGTCTTTTCCTAGTCTAGGCTGTTTCAAATATTGCTTCAATGAACATCGGGGTGTATGTATCATTTCAAATTAGTGTTTTTATGTTCTTTGGATAAATACTAAAAAGTAGAATAGCGGGATCATACAGTAGCTCTATTTTTAATTTTTTGAGGAATCTGCATACTGTTTTCCATAGTGGCTGCACCAATTTATATTCCCACCAGCAGGCTACAAGTGTTCCCTTTTTTCCACATCCTCTTCAACACTTATCCTTTGTCTTTTTAATCTTAGCCATTCTGATGGGCATGAGGTGATGTCTCATTGTGGTTTTGATTTGCATTCTTCTAATAATTATTGACATTCAACATTGTTTCATATGCCTGTTGGCCATCTGTATATCTTCTTTGCAAAAATGTCTGTTCAGATCCTCTGTCCATTTTTAATTGAATTCTTTAGTTTTTATCGTTGTATGAGTTCTTGATATATTTTGAATACTAAACTTTTATCAGACATGTGATTTGTAAATATCTTCCCCCAACCTGTAGGTGGTCTTTTCACTTTTTTAATGACTTGATTTGATGTGCAGAAGCCTTTTCCTTTGATGTAGTCCCATTTGTTTATTTTTGGTTGTTTCGTTCCCTTGCCTGAGGAGATATTTCCAAAAAGATATTCCTAAGACCAAAGTAAAGGAGTGTATTGCCTTTGCTCTCTTAAAAGAATTTTATGGTTTCATGTCTTACATCCATCTTGAGTTAATTTTTTAACATGGTATAACATAGTGGCTTAATTTCATTCTTTTGCATATGGCTGTCCAGTTTTCCCAACTCCGTTTATTTCAGGGACATTTTTTTCTCCATTGTATGCTCTTCACATTTTTGTTTAAAAATAGCTGCCCATAAGCGTGTATGTTTATTTCTGTGCTCACAAAAATGTTCCACTGATCTCTGTGTATGTTTTTGTCCTGCTACTATGCTGTTTTGGTTACTCTGGCTTTGTTGTATGCTTTTAAACCAGGCAGTGTGTTGCCTCCAGCTTTGTTCTTTTTTCTCAGGACTGCTTTGCTTATTTGGGGTCTTTTGTTGTTCTATATAAATTTTTCTTTCTTTAGTTTCTGTGAAAATGTTCTTGGGACTTAGAAGGGATTTCAATGAATCTATATATTGCAGAATCTGTAGATGTGCAGAATCTGCAGAAAATTTTTCCTTTTCTTTTGGTCTTTTTTGATTTCTTTCAACAGTGTCTTTTAGTTTCAGTGTACAGGTCTTAACACCTTGGTTAAATTTATCCATATGTATTTCATTGTCTTTGTTATGATTGTAAATGGGATTGTACTCTTGATTTCTCTTTCTTCTATTTTGTTGTTAGTGTTTGGAAATAAAACTTATTTTTGTGCATTGACTTTTATGCCCTAGAACTTTATTCAGTCATTGTTTCTAATAATAAATAATACAAAAATATTAAAATATCTATGATAAGAAATAGAAAAGCTATTTCTAGTTGTTTTTGATGAATTCTTAGTATTTTCTGTACATAAAATCATATCATCTTCACATAGTGACAGTTTTGCTTCTTTTTCTCCGTTTTTGATCTTTTTTATTTCTTTTTCTTGCTGAATTGCTCTGAATAGATCTTCCAGCACTATGTTCAATAAGAGTAGTGAGAGTGGGCATGCTTGTGCAGTTCCTGTTCTTAGAGGATAGCTTCCAGTTTTTCAACATTGAATATGATGTTAGCTATGGGTTTGACATATATGGCCTTTATTATGTTGAGATTTGTGTATTCACTTTACTGAGAGTTTTTATCATAATTAGATGTTGAGTCTTATCAAACGGTTTCTCTGCACCTATGGAGAGGATCATGCGAGTTTTTTCCTTTCTTTTGCTAATATGGTATATCGCATTGATTGATTTGACAATATTAAACCATTTCTGTATTCCTGGGATAAATCCCACTTCACCATGGTGTGTGATCTTTTTAATGTATTGTTGAATTTTGTTTCCTAATATTTTGCTGAGGACTTTTACATTAATGTTCAGAGATATTCGAATGCAATTTTCTTTTTTTGTCGTAAGTGTCTGGTTTCACTATTAAGGTAATTCTGACTTCAGAGAATGAATATGGAAGTGTTCCTTTTTCATCGATTTTTTTAGAATACTTTGATAATGATAGATATTAACTTTTCTGTAAGTGTTTTGTGCAATTCACCTGTGAAGCTGTCTGTTTCTGGACTTTCGTTTTTTGGCAGTTTTTTGATTACTCATTAAATTTTATTAGTAGTAATTGGTTTGTTCAAGATTTCTGTTTCTTACTGATTCAGTCTTGGAGGATTATATGTTCCTAGGAATTTATTTATTTTTTAATGTTGTTCAATTTATTGCATATAATTGTTCATAGCAATCTCATGATCTTTTTTGTTTCTGTTGTATTGGTTGTAACATCTTCCCTTTTATTTCTGATTTTTTGTTGGTGCCCCCTCTCTTTTTTTAGGAGTCTACCTAAATGTTTATGTTTTTTAATCTTTTCAAAGAATCAGTTCATAGTTTCATTGATGTTTTCTATTAAGTTTTTGGGTGTCTATTTCATTTATTTCCACTCTCATTGTTATTATTTCATTCCTTCTACTAAATTTGGGCTTTGCCCTTTTTTCTCTAGTTCCTTTAGATGTAACTTTAGATCATTTGTTTCAGACTTGTCTTTTTTCCTGACGTAGGTAGGTATCACTATAAACTTTCCTCTTAGAACTGCTTTTGCTATGTCTCACCGATTTTGGAAATTTCTGTTTAACTTTTCATTTGTTTCAATGCTTTTTAAAAAATTTCTCTTTGATTTCTCTTTTGATCCATTAGTTGTTTACTAGCATGCTATTTAGCTTCTATATCTTTGTGTTTTTTCAAGTTTTCTCCTTGTAATCAACATATAGTTTCATACCGTTGTGGTCAGAAAAGATACTTGATATAATTTCAATATTCTTATATTTATTGAGACTTGCTTTATAGCCTAATAGGTGATCCATCCTGGAGAACATTCCATATCCACTTGAAAATAATTATATCCTGCTGTCTTTGGGGGGGGGCGGATGTTCTGTATGTATGTGTTAGTTCCATATAGTCTAATGTGTCATTTAAGGCCTATGTTTTCTTATGGATTTTCTGTGTGAGTGATCTATTATTTGATGTTTATCAGGTGTTAAAGTTCTCTACTCTTAATTTTCCCTGAATCTTTTCCCTCTCTCTCTTCCTCTGAATCTATCATTGTTTCTCCCTTTAAAATGAAACCTTCTTAAAATCCAAAGGTTAAACCCTAAATATACTATACTCCCCTGAATGAAGCTGAACCTTAAGGCTTTGTCAGAGATACTCCTTAACTACCCCCAAACTCCTTACAAATTTTCTGAGGAATTTACTATAGTTATTCAAACTTATCAACCTGTTTTCTCTGATTTAAAGGAGATAGTTCATATGCCTGTTGGTGAAGGTTAGGCCCAGTATTGGATAAAAACCATTCAATTGGGAAAATCTGGGGAGGTTTCTAGAATTAGAACCAGGAGACCAACCTGCTGACCTGTGGCATGATAAGCCTTGGGCAATCATTAGATGTCTTAATTAGGCAAGTCCTAGGACATGCGCAAAGTGCATTGATTGAAACAAAATTCACCCTGGTGCACAAAAACATGATGAACCTGTTCATGGCTACAATCGACTTCAGATAGTTTTAAAGAAAATTTGATTTTCCGTCAGATTTTGGTTCCACCCAGGTAGCTTTTAACTCTATGTTTATTAATGGGCTGAACTGGGAATTTTCCCTTCTACTGCAAAAACCAGAATGGAATGAGAAACTATGGCCACTCCAGACTGAGTTAATCTGATAAAACAATTTTCTTGCACCCTAAATGAGTAACCTGAAAGATATATCTTTTACATTCTTAATTTTCAGCTGTAGCAAATGAAGTAGTCTGAATGAAATTTAAAAAAAGACCTCCTAGTTCCGGCTATTATTACAAACAGCCAGAACATTGGGTAATACATCGTTATAGATTTAACTGCTTCAAGTACCTTCAGCCCTCTCAATTGCCTTTCCTATGTTCTCCAAATCCTCAATGATTAGGCTCTGAGGAACTACAGGGGCTCTTCCCAATCCTACCTCTTAGCTTGAAGAAGCATTTCTCCAGATTGGAGATGAAGCTCTCTCTGCCCTAATTGATAATGGAGCCACACTCTTGGAGCTCAGCCTCAGGTCTCTAAAGCAGTCCCTGCCTTGGAGCAGTAAAAGAGCTCAAATAGTGGGGCTACTAATAAATCTCAAAAAGGTCCTGTCTGAACATATTCCTTTTGTTTAGGCCCTGTGAGAGACATATACCCTTTTCTCTTTGTTTCCTCTGCCTCTGTGGATTTATTAAGCTGATACTTCTTGGAAAAGTATACTAAAATCCCTTTTTCCCAAAGGAGGAAATAATTCTGGAAGTTGAAAATAGTCATCAAAATAACCAGCCAAGTGAATTAAATGACACTTTGATATCATCTATTTTCTCTGTCTCTAATTGTACTAGAGCTGATTCTGGAAACATTATTTGTTCCTATTGGATCAACAACAACTTTCCTTATTGGCGAAGTCTTCAACTGATATTGATAAAATTCACAGTGCACTTCCCATCAAGATTCAAATAGATTCTTCAAAATCTATCCCCAGACATTATCAATATCTTATAGGTAAAGGAGACATCAAGGTATAAAGCCCATAATAGAGAATTACAAAGCTCAAGGCTTTATTATCCCTTATACCAGTCCCTGTAATGCTTCTATTATACCTATGAGGAAACTCAAGATTTGGGTGTGGAGGTCTGTCCAGCACCTACAAGCAATAAACAATATTGTTATCCATTGACGTCCTATTGTTTCTAATCCTCATATACTTACATCTATTCCCAATTGAAGCAAACTCTTTATGGTAATTGAATTATGTAGTGAATCCTTTAGCATTCCAGTTCATGAAGCTAGTCAATATGTTTTTGCTTTCTCTTGAGAAGAAAAACAATTCACCTAGACAGTAATGCTTCAGGGTTATACGGAGAGCCCTTCTTATTTATCACAAATCATAAAGGCTAATGTGGAAGATACAGGGGTTCTACTCTGTTGCAATATGTGGGTGATTTACTCCTTTCTTCTGTTTCCCAAATCTTCTCAGCAGAAGACAGAATGCAATTCTAAAGATTTTAGACTCAAAATTATCTAGGGTCAACAAGAAGAATTGCAGTTTACCCAAACCCAGGTTTGATATTTAGGACATCTGATGTCAGAGCAAGGGCTAAATCTAGATCCCCATAGGTTTCATGGTGTTCAATGTTTCCCCAAACCTAAACCTAAATGCCAACTGCAAGGTTTTCCTGGGCTAGTTAATTATTTCCAAAATTGGATTCCAATTTTTTTTCTATAATTGCCAACTCTCTATGTTTTACTGATGTATAACCACCTCAACTCAATTTTATGAGAAGATTGGACAACATGGCCTTTATGGCTTTAATGGAGAGTTTGATAAACCAACCTGCTCTTGGACATCCCAATTATCAGATTCTCTTTTCCATTTTTGTATATAAAGAGGAAGAGAATAGCCCCCAAAACAGGGGACCGCCATTGAATCATAGAATATTATAGCCAGCAGCTGGACCCTGTGGGGTAGGGATACCCCTGTTATAGACTTACTGCCACTGTCTTTTTGGTTAAGACCACTGAGAAGATTATTGCAGGATTAGTTTAACCACTTTGGTATATCATGTAGTAAAAAACCTCATAAATTCTCATCACACTCAACGTTTCAATCAGCTGCCATGCCTTCTGTAAATTCCTTTTGTTAACTGCTCCTCACACGTTTTTTGTTGTTGTTGTAATAACCTTAACCCTGCTAGTATTCTCACCTCCATTACTGACAAAGTCTCTTAGAACCACTTAGTGCTGATAGATCACCTCCAAAACTCTTCATGGTGATCTTCAGGGAACTACTTTGGGTAATGCTGACTTCTCATGGTTCAGTCATGGTTCTTATTTAATAGGTGATGATGCAAAACTCATATTGTTGAGGCAGAACCTTGACATATGGCTACTTTGACAGAACAGGCTGAGTTGCACACAGTTACACAAGCTTGTACTTGGGCCAAGAGCAAACTACCGATATTTATACTGAGAGTAGGCATGATTTTGGAGTAGCCCATGAATTTGGAATGTTGTGGAAGCAATGTGGCTTTCTTAATTCCAGTTAAAATAAAACTTAAATTGTTACCTATGTTCAGCATTCATTAGATGCTGTACTGTTCCCTGCTGCTTTAGCTAATATGAAGATCAAGCATTGTAAACCTGACTCTCTGAAAACTAAGGGAAATTACCTTGCTGATATTTCTGCAAGAAATGCAGCCCTTAAAGGAACAAGCAGGAATGAAACATCTGTCATGAATCAAAGGCTATTTCCCCTACTGATAACTTAGAAAAACTGTCTAGAGAAGCCTAACTATTGGCCTCACAAATGGGAAAATGAGAGTGGAAGTTCAATAATTGTAGGTTTAATACAAAGAGAAAGCCCTGCTTCAGACCAAATAACAAGCCAGTCCTACTAGAGACTCTAAAATTCCCACTCCTAACCACTGTACATGCATTTGACTATTGGTCTACTGACAAAATGATGGCATTCACTAATTAAGATAGGTGAGGATATATTAACAAAGCTCCAAAAAGTACTGATCTCGCTTGTTCCATTTGTCCAAAATACGACAGGGAAGCCTGTCGGTACTGCTCATGGACTTTTTAAACATGAGTAATCAGTCATTCAAGGTTTGACAACTGGATTTCATACAACTTCTCCCACATCATGGATATCAATATCTTTTATTCATGGTTTGTTCCAGACAAAAACCTTCCCTTTCAGACACGCTACTGCATCTACGGTCACATAAGTCCTTTTGGGAAGGGTTATCTCTACCTGGGGAACACCTCTTAAACTTTATAGTGATCAAGGATTTTACTGGTCAGGCACTTCAAAAAGTCTGCACTATTTGGGTAGTTTTATAATACTGTGCTCTACATCCTCAACATTCTGGTCTAATTGAATGCACTGATGGCTTTATTAAGTCCCAATTGGCAACATCTCTAGAGATTCTCCCAATACCTTGATGAAAAGCATTGACGTTGGTCCTCCAAAATCTCAGATCCACCCCCTTTGGAACTCATAAAGTCTCATCCTTTGAGATAGTCACTGGACACCCAATGAACTTGGCTCCTGTCTCTCTTGACCCACATGTAATAAAAGGAGATATACTCCAATATTACAAAGACTTAATAGCTTCTATTAAAAATAAGCATTTTTTTGGGCTGGCCTGGTCTCACAGTGGTTAAGTTCTCACGTTCCTCCTTCGTGGCCCAGGGTTTGCCAGTTTGGATCCTTGGTGCAGACATGGTACTGCTTGTCAAGGCATGCTGTGGCAGGTGTCCCACATATAAAGTAGAGGAAGATTGACATGGATGTTAGCTCAGGGCCAGGCTTCCTCAGCAGGAAGTGGAGGATTGGCAGCAGACATTAGCTCAGGGCTAATCTTCCTGAAAAAAAAATAATCATGTTTCGGTAGAGCAATCTTCTGACAGTGTGCTCCAGGGAGACAGAGACTTCAAGCATTATGCCATATAAACAGGAGAATCTGCCTATTGGAAAAGACACTTCTGTAAGGAGTATCTTAAACCTCACTGGAAAGGCCTCTCATTGAAAAGACGCTGTTAACCGACACTTGTGCTGCCAAACTCCAGGGAATCGACTCTTGGATTCATGTGACACACTTACAACAGAAACACCAAATGCTAACTGGACCTGCACTGGTGCATCCGGTGACCTGAATGTAAAGATTTCTGAAATTGAAGCAGAAGACATCTTATGAGACATCTCTCCCAAGAAGTCCAGACTGAGCCTTTGGAAGTTCATCTGCCAAACCTTTGATGATGACATAATGCTTCAGATGATTTCCAATGCCTATGATCTCGATAACATGGAATTTAGGAATAAATATGTGAAAATTCTCCTTTCTACCACCTTTTTCTTAGTCAAATATGGCCACAATAATTTCCAATCTGTGCACTTTCCCTCCAGAGTGGAACATGACACCCAGGAAAGTTCCTTCCTGGCATCTAGGGAGAAATGGTTGATGAAACTGGAAAAACCTGACTCTTGATCAGTGATGCTTTCAGGGAAAAATCTTGATGAAAAGGGGAAATATGAAAATTAATAAACAGAATCTTAATTAAAGTGGAATAGGGAGACTAAAAGGGGGAACTCTCACATTTGACAATGATAGTGGAGCCCAACAGGATGAAGAAAGACTTCCTCTTCTTGACTGGAAAGAAGATCAGTCAATGAGACACTGCCACAAGCCAGACAATGAAAAGCCACTACACAGCAACCTCTCAATTCCTCCAATAGAGACATTAACAAAGTTAATTGAAAGTTAATTAATTAACTTTAATTAATAAAATAATAAATGCTAATCAAAATGTCAATAAAAGATCCATAAAATTACCCCAAGAGGAAATGTGCCATTAATGGAGGTTTTGAAGGAGTACCCATGCTCTTTTCATGTATAAAATTCTGTAATGAATTCTTAAGCATTAGCGGTAAGGAACAAACCAGTTACATTTTAAGATTTATTTAAACTCATAAATTCATTGAGCAATTAATTCTGTATTTTGTCTATAAAATGTCAAAAATATAAAAATAATACTAAGATTATTTGGCACTATTGGCAATGCCAGTTGATCCCCTGGCTCCTTAGCATAATCTTAGAACCGTAAACAGAGTACTCTGTGCTTCTGTTCTGCCTATCTTGCTTCTGTATTTTTACAATTTCATTTCTGCTCTAAATTTATATTTCAGTGCTCTATTAATTATACTAACAAGGGCTGAATTTTAAACAATACCATGACTACTATGTACTTTCCATACCACTAGTTCTCATAATTTAGAAGGCATCAAAATCGCCTGGAGGACTGATCAAATCACAAATTGTGGGTCCCCTCTGAGTGTTTCGTTCAGAAGTTGGTGATGTGGATAGAGAATTTGCATCCCTAACAAATTCTCAGGAGGTCCTGCTGCTGCTGGTTTGGGGACCACACTTTGAGAATCACTGTTCTATATAGCAACTACACAGAGACATATGAAGCCACTTTCCTCTCTCTATTTCGACCTTCCATTCAGTTTTACTTTTCAGGAATAACCTTTAGTTCTTTATTTAACAAGAATCATGATGTTATCTGAAGGAATTCAAAGAATCATACCCACTTTTATTCTCCTGGGTTTTCCAGAATACCCAGAACTCCAGGTTTCACTCTTCCTGGTTTTCTTGTCTATCTACACAATTACTGCAAGGAGGGATTTGGGCTTGAAAATAATCATCAAGATCAACCCCCAAATCTACACAATCATGTACTTTTCCCTCAGTCACTTGTCCTTTGTAGACTTCTTTTATTCCACCATAGTAACACATAAATTGTTAGAGAACTTGATTGTGGAAGATAGAACCATCTCTTTCTCTAGTTGCAGTCTACAGTTTTTTTTTTTTTTTTGCTTGTATATTTAGAGTAATAGAAACTTTAAAGTTAGCAGTGATGCCCTATGACCATTCTGTGGCAGTTTGTCATCCTTTCCTCTACACCACTGCTATGTCCCAGAAGCATGTGCTCTGCTGGTGGCTGGGTCTTACTCGTGGGGTGTAGTGTGTTCCCTGACAGTCATATATTTTCTTCTAGCATTGAACTCTAGCATACACTATAGAAATAGCATAATTATTTCTGTCTCCTGCTTGGAAACTTACATCAGCCAAATGCTGTGGTTTATCATTGCCCTATTCAATGAGGTGAGCAGCCTGACAATTACTCTGATGTCTTATACAGTCATTTTTATTACTGTTGTGAGGATACCTGTTGGTGTCGCAATCCAATGTACACATCAGGATAGATGCAGAGAGGGCTGATGGCCACTCTGAGTTTCTTGTAACCAGCGTTTCAATATATATATAGCTTACATCTGTTACACATACACAGGTATTCTGGATGAAGCAATTAGCGAATGCAAAGAATTCTTAGTGACTTCTCAAGGGGCCCACCCTCGGCCTCTGTTTTGATATTATCATGTTTTTGCTGTGCTCGTATATTTTTTTAAAATATTTTATTTTTTTCATTTTTCTCCCCAAAGCCCCCCAGTACATAGTTGTATATTCTTTGTTGTGGATCCTTCTAGTTGTGGCATGTGGGATGCTGCCTCAGCATGGTTTGATGAGCAGTGCCATGTCCGAGCCCAGGATTCGAACCAATGAAACACTGGGCTGCCTGCAGTGGGGCACACAAACTTAACCACCTCACCACAGGGCCAGCCCCCTGTGCTCTTATATTTTTATCTTGGAGCAGGCAAGGCCTCCTAGGCAACAGCCCCTTATGCTCCCGATATTGATATCGTGTCTCCATCCATGCCCCCAGGTGACCACACCTGGCTTAGGTTGCCTCCCCCTGGAGGTCTTACCCATCATTGGCTGACTGGAATTCTCACCTCTGGGTCACAGTTTGTTAGCAAGCCTTTTCCAGTGATTATTAACCCTTCCTGCATCAGGGGCAGCTACAATACCTTCTGAGAGTGGGGGCCATAAAACCTTCTCCTCTTGTGCCTCTCACTGACAGCCATCACCATCTTCCATGGAACCAACATTTCCCTAGGTTGTATCCCTAGGCTTGAAACTTCTTGGCTCACAGTTAAAGTGGCATCTGTGTTTTACACAGTGGTGATTCCCATGCTGAATCCTTTGAGCTACAGCATTAGGGAAAAAGATGTGAAAGACACATTCAGAAAATTAGTTGTCACAAAATTGCTTTGTCAAAACAATATATTGTTAGATTCAATTTTTATTTCTAAAAAAATGATTTGCTATGCTCAGATTGTTTAACTCTTATAGTGCAGTTGATGATTCCATCTGTTTAATCAATAGGATATTAGTTAATATATTTATGGCAGTATAACATCTTATGATTATGGATTTTTGCATATATTAAATCTTTTGAAATTTCTCTAAGCAACACATGTAAACCAAAATTTTAGAAAATAAAATTCTTGGACCATATTTTGCAATTGTTTTGTGAGGAAAAGTAGCACTGAGCTAACCTCTTCCACCAATCCTGTTTTTTTCTGAGAAATACTGGCAGTGAGATAAGATCCAAGCCCATCTTCCTCTATTTTACATGTGTGACACCTGCCACAGCAAGGCTTGACAAGTGGTGCATAGTTCACACCTGGGATCTAAACCCACAAACCCCAGACCACTGAAGCATAACGTGCAAACTTAACAGCTGCACCACTGGGCTGGCCCCATATTTTGCAATATTTGTAAATTATTTTTAAATACTTTATCATATAGTGTAATTTCGTATGTGTGTTTTCCAAAGTAAAACTAGTTCTCAGTTCAACAAATACATGCAGATCAAGAACAATTCCTTAGAATAGTAATTAGGCAGCTCATAATCCAGAACTGGATGTAACAAATGTTTAAGCTTACTATATCTTGTACAGCAACCAATCTTCTGTTCTTTATTGTATTGAATGGCAGAACTTGACTTTTATTTATGAAAATTATAGCCAACTGACTAGCAAACAAGATTGAACAAAGTATTGTTCTACTTTCTCTAAAATCATATCCTAGTGTATTCAACAAAAATTGTGTAATAAAGACAGTGGGACAGTAAAAAAGACCTGAAGTGAACTCAAGGATATCTTCTCATTTGAATTTGAACATTCAAATTCATTATAATTCAATGGAGAAAGGATGATTTTCAACAAATAAAGGTAAGATAACTGAATACACAAATGAATAAATAAGCCTTAAGTTTTATTTCACACCATACACATCTATTACCTTGAATTGAATGAAATGGGTCATATATCTAAACATAAAAATTAAAACCTCAGGAGTGATGTTAGCGTCATGGCAGAGTGAACTTGCCCAGGATTCTCTCCCGTACAACATACAATGAAAAAGGACATTCATACTCCAACAGAGGACATCTTAACACAACATAAAAACGTTGGAGAGACCCACACAGCCATACAATAGAGGGTGGAGAGGCTGGAGCCCCCTCGGAAGAGCTGGACCGGGATAAGAGAAAACTTAGCTCCCTCACCCAATAGACTGTGATCCACAATGGCAGGAGGCTCCGAGAAGGAACGAACAGGAGCAGGGACGCTCATTTGTGGGAACATTATGGAGCCCCAAAGGCCTGGCAGCCTACAAAGAAGACCTTTACTGAGGCAAGACCTTTTGCAAGAGGTGACCTCATCAAACAAACACCCCAGGAGAGCAGATAGCAAGAGCAAGAAAGACCAGAGAGCACACAGGAGAAAGCACTCCTCCCCCTACTCACCCTGTGCCTGCTCCACTGCCTGGGATGTCGGTTGAAGGCAGAGGACTCAGAATATGTGGTTCTTGACATCCACCCAGTGGTGACAGATAGTAACCACAACCAAATAATGTCAAGATGCATAAGATCCAATCCAGCTCCTCTAGCAATATTAAATACTATATCAAATCACTAGACTAGAGAGAAAATGACAAGTAACCAGAATTCATTCCTGAGGACACAGAAATATGTAATCTAAATGACAATGAATTCAAAATAGCTATCATCAAAAACTCAACAAGGTAAAGGAGAACATACAGAAACAACTCAACAAGCTCAGGAACTACATCACAAAAGAGATGGAAACTATAAAGAAGAACCAATCAGAAATATTATAGGTGAAAGACACAATGGAAGCAATAAAACAAAAGACAGATTCCCTTAATGCTCAAGTGGACATCATAGAGGAGTATATCGGCATAATCGAAGATGGCCATGTTGAAATGCTCCAGACAGAGGTTGAGAGAGAATTAAGACTAAGAAGAAATGAAGAAAGTCTCTGAGAAATACCCAACTCAATTAGGAAATACAACATAAGAATAATAGATATTCAAGAAGGTGAAGAGAAGGAGAAGGGAGCAGAAGCCTGTTCAAAAAAATAATACCAGAGAACTTCCCAAATCTGTGAAAGGAGGTAGAAATCTGTGTGGAAGAGGCTTCCAGATCTACACATATGTCAATGTAAAAAGACCTAGTGCAAGGCATATAGTAGTAAAACTGCCAACAAATGAATGACAAAGAAAGAATACTAAGGGCAGCAAGGCAGAAGAAAATAACCAACAAAGGAATCCCTATCAGGCTTTCAATGTATTTTCCTGCAGAAACCTTACAAGCTGGGAAAGAATGGAATGGCATATTCAGATATTTGAAAGACAAAAATTTTCAGCCAAGAATAGTCTATCCAGCAAAAATATCCTTCAGATATGATGGAGAAACAAAAACTTTCCCATACAAACACAACCTAAAGGACTCCATAGCCACAAGACTCCCCACCTCCACAAGAAATCTTCAACAAGGCCTCACTACCTGAAAAAAAAAGGGAGAGAGTGGTTACAAATCCCGGAGTAAGGAGATAATAGGTAGACAGAATCAGAATAGGATAGCAAATATTCATGTATACCTTTAAATATAAAGGGAAGGAAAACACCAAAAACAAAGATAATCTTCTCATTTTAACCACAAACTCACAATACAAGGTGGAATAAGATGTGAGAAAAACAACTTAGGTGGGGAGGAGGAAAGAGACTGAATCGGTTTAGACTAAGGAAATAAGAGGCCATCAAAAAATGGACTATGTTATACATGAGAATCTGAATACAAACCTCATGGTACCCACTAAACAAAAAAAGCAGAAAGAGACAAAATAATATATAAGGAGAAAACAAAGAAACATCATTAAAAACTACATAATTCAGTGGTAAAGCAAAATACACAGGACAAGAAACAAAGGAAATAGAGTAGAACTAGAAAATGAGTGAAAAAATTAAAGATTAATCCCATGTGCATTGATAATAACCCTAAACATAAAATGGACTGAATTCCCCAATAAAAAGACACAGAGTGGCAAGATGGATTAAAGAACAAGATCCAAAAATATGCTGCCTCCATAAAACATGTCTCAGCTCCAGTGACAAACACAGGCTCAGAGTGAAGGAGTGAAAGATGATGCTCCAAGCTAATGGCAAACAAAAGAAAGCAGGTATCACAGTACTACCAGACAAAGTAGAATGCAAGATAAGACTGTCAAAGAGAGATAAAGAGGGGCAATATATAATGATCAAAGGGACACTGCATCAAGGACAAATAGCACTTATAAATATCCATAAACCCAACACAGGAGCACCAAAGTTCATAAAGCAACAATTAAAAAACCTAAGAGAAGATATTAATAATAACACAATAAAAGTAGCAGAACTCAACACTCCACTCGCATCAATGGATAGATCATCCAGACAGAAAATCAACAAGGGAACAGTGGAATTAAATGAAAAGCTAAACTATTTGGACTTAATAGTCATATATATGATACTCTATCCAATAACAGAAGAATACATATTCTTCACAAGTGTCATGGATCATTCTCAAAGATAGACCATATGTTCAGAAGCTAGGCAAGCCTCAACAACTTTAAGAAAATTGACATAATAACAAGCATCTTTTCAGATAATAATGCTGTAAAGCTAGAAATTAATTACAGGAAAAAAGCTGAGGAAGGGAAAAAGAGGTGGAGACTAAACAACATGCTATTGAACAAGCAATGAATTATTGAAGGAATTAAAGTAGACATCAAAAAATATCTGGAGAGAAGTGAAAATAACATACCATACCAACTCATATGGGATACAGCAACAGCTGTATTAAGACAGAAATTCATTGCAATACAGGCACCCCTTAACAAAGAAGAAATATCCAAAATAAGTAATTTGAAATTATACCTAACTGAATTAGAAAAAGAAGAACAAACAAAGCCCAAAGTCTGCAGAAGGAGAGAAGTAATTAAAATCAGAGCAGAATTCAGTGCCATTGAAACGAAAAAGGCAGTAGAAAGGATCAATGAAACAAAGAGCTTTGTTTAAGATTCTTAATTATCTTTAAGAAGATAAATGAAATTGGCAAACCCCTAGCCATACTTCCAAAGAAAAGAAGACAGAAAGCTCAGATAAACAAAATTAGAAATGAAAGAGGAGAAATAACAATGGACACCACAGAAAAACAATGGAATACAAGAGAATATTAAGAAAAACTATATGCTAACAAAATGGATAATAGAAGAAATGGATAAACTCTTACAACCTCCCAAAGATGAATCAAGAAGAAACAGATAATCTGAATAGACCAATAACAAGGAAAGAGATGAAAACAGTAATCAAAAGCATCCCAAAGAATAAAAACCCAGGACCAGATGACTTCCCTGGGAAATTCTAGCAAACTTTTAGAGAATATTTAATACCTATTCTACCTCAGCTATTCCAAAAGCTTAGGGAAGATGGAACACTTCCTAACACATTCTACAAGGCCAACATCACTCTGATACCAAAGCCTGACAAGGACAACACAAAAAAATAAAACTACAGGCTAATATTGCTGATGAACATAAATGCAAAAATCCTCAACAAAACTTTGGCAACCTGAATTCATCAATACACCAAAAGAATAATGCATCTTGATCAAGTGGGATGTATACGAGGGGCACAGACATGGTTCAAAATCTGTAAATCAATCATTGTGGTACACCACATCAAAAATCGAGGAATAAAATCCACACGATCATCTCAATAGATGTAGAGAAAGCATTTGACAAGATCCAACAACCATTTTTGATAAAACTCCTAACAAAATGGGGATAGAAGGAAATTACCTCAACACAATAAATGTCATATGTGACAAACGCACAGCCAACATCATACTCAATGGGCAAAACCTGAACACTATCCCTCTGAGAACAGGGACAAGACAAAAAGGCCCACTCTCACCACTCTTATTCAGTATCGCACTGGAGGTTTTGCCCAGAGCAATTAAGCAACAGAAAGGAATAAAAGGAATGCAAATAGTGGGTGAAGACTTGAAACTCTCGCTGTTTGCAGAAGGCATGATCTTATATATAGAAAACCCTAAAGAATCCATTGGAAAACTATTAGAAATAACAACTACAGTAAAATTTCAGGGTAGAAAATCAACTGACAAAAATCAGATGCTCCTCTATACTATAATAACAAACTTATAGAAGAAAGAGAACTCAATAATACAATTCCATTTACAATTGCAACAAAAGAGTAAAGTGTATAGGAATAAATTTAACCAAGGTGGTGAAGGACTTATACAATGAAAACTATAAGACATTACTGAAAGAAATTGATAATGGCATAAAGAGATGGAAAGAGATTCCTTCCTTGCACATGGGTTGGACGAATAAACATAGTTAAAATGCCCATACTACCAAAAGCAGTCTACAGATTCAATGTAATCCCAATCAGAATCCCAATGACACTCTTCATGGAAATAGAACAAAGAATGCTAAAATTCATATGGGGAAAACAAAGACTCCAGCTTGATAAGGCAATCCTGAGAAAAAAGAGCAAAGCTGGAGGCATCACAATCCCTGACTTCAAAGGGTACTACAAAGCCATAGTGATCCAAACGGCATGGTACAGGTACAAAAACAGGCACACAGATCAAGGGAATCAAACTGAAAGCCCAGAAATAAAACCGCACATCTATAGACAGCTAATCTTCAACAAAGGTGCCAGGAACATACAATGGAGAAAAGACAGTCTCTTCAATAAATGGTGTTGGGAAAACTGGAAAGCCAGAATGAAAAGAATGTAGGTAGACCATTATCTCATTCCATATACAGAAATAAACTCAAAATTAATCGAAGACTTGAATATAAGTCCTGAAACCATAAAACTCCTGGAAGATAATATAGGTAATACACTCTATGACATCAAACTTAAAAGGATCTTTTTGAATATCATGACTTCTCAGCCATGGGAAACAAAAGAAAGTAAACAAGTGGGAGTTCATCAGACTAAAGAGCTCCTGCAAGTCAAAAGAAACTAGGATCAAAACAAAAAACAACACACCACTTCGGAGAAAATATTTGCAAGTCATATACCTGCCATGGGGTTAATCTCCATAATATACAAGGAACTCACACAACTGAACAACAAAAAACAGCCAGATCAAAAAGTGGGCAGAGGATATGAATAGACATTTTTCTCCAGAATATACACAAATGGCCCATAAACACATGAAAAGATGTTCAA
The DNA here is from genome assembly GCF_041296265.1 of Equus caballus. Taxonomy (NCBI): domain Eukaryota; kingdom Metazoa; phylum Chordata; class Mammalia; order Perissodactyla; family Equidae; genus Equus; species Equus caballus. Next base: position 9,617,901 of record NC_091704.1, read on the forward strand.
CATCACTAATCATCAGGGAAATGCAAATCAAACTACACTAAGATACCACTTTATGCCTGTTAAAATCGCTATAACCACTAAGACTAAAAATAACAAATGGTGGAGAGGTTTGGAGAAAATGGAACCCTCATACACTGGGACTGCAGACTGGTGCAGCCACTGTGGAAAACAGTATGGAGATTCCTCCAAAAACTAAAAATAGAACTACCATACAACCCAGCTATCCCACTACTGGGCATCTATCCAAACGACTTGAAATCAACAACCCAAAGTAACATATGCACCCCTATATTTGTTGCAGCACTATTCACAATTTGCCATGACATGGAAACAACCCAAGTGCCCATGGACTGATGATTGGATAAAGAAGATGTGGTGTATATATATATATATATATATATACATATACAATGGGATACTACTCAGCTATAAAACAAGACAAAGTCTTCCCATTTGCAACAACATGGCAGGACGTGGAGGGAATTATACTAAGGGAAACAAGCCAGACTGAGAAAGACAAATACCAGATGATTTCACTCATATGTGGAATATAAACAAACACGTGGACAAAGAAAAGAGTTCAGTGGTTACTAGGGGAAGGGAGGTGGTGAGTGAGCACAAGGAGTGAAAGGAAACACTAATGTGCTGATCGTCAAGAAATAATGTACAACTGAAATTTCACATTGATGTCAACTATTATGAAATCAATAAAAAAATAAAACCACAAAATTTTATTATAAAATGCTGGAAAATATTCAGAAATTTGAGGCAGATATTTTGTTAGATAAAACACAGAAGGGATAGATCATCAAAAAAAATGATAGAAAGAACTTCGACTACTTAAAAAATTTTCTGGTAAAAATTCTCAAATGACGAAAGAAACCAAGAAGAAAATGAAAATGTTAAGCCACAGACTATGACTAAATATTTGCAATACATATATTTGACAAAGATTTTCTATATAGAACATTTAAAGAACTCTTTGTACTCAAAAGAAGAAGACAAACCATCTAAAGAATTGGTGAAATATTTGAGCAGCTACTTGACAAAGCAAAGCATACACTTCATCTAAAAACACATGAAAATATACTAAACATCATTAGTCATCAGTGAAATTTTTATTAAAACCACTATCAGATACTACTGCACTCCAATTAGATTGCCTGAAATTAATACGACTGAAATACCAAGTATTTGTGAAAATTTGAGGCCAGGGGAATGCTCAGACATTTCAGATGGGAGTAATAGGTTTATGAAGTTACACAAACACTTCTCATATGACAACAATACCTTTCCTAGGTCTTCACCCATGAGAAAGGAAAATCTATATTTTAAATTAGGAGAAAATTATTATCTCTGTTATATGCCATGATACAGGGAGGGGAAAGGTAGGGAGAGTGATGTGTGCTGCTGCTTTTGTCTTTTTATGAACTTTTTTGACTTTGATCTTTTAAAAAGTGACTTTCCTAGAAGAGGTGGATTTTCCATGAAGTGCTGTTTCTACAGAGTTATCCAGGGTAAACAGGAGATGGCAGAAAATATTCGGAAAGATCTTGTCACTTTAAAGTAAAGAAATGTGTGTATGTGTATGTGTGTGTGTGTGTGTGTATAATAGTACAATATACATATACTTGTTAAGGTGTGTAAATCTTCTGCACTGGCCTTTGATGACCTTCTCATAATATCTATGTTATCAAGCCTTTGATAATTGTACAGATGAGGTATAATTGTCCTCTCATGTGAATTGTCCTTTTGACATTCAAGATGGGAATGTAGTTTGTTCATAAAAGAATGGCTTTCAAATTTCTATTAATTCTGAGAAAAGATAGGCCCTGCATATATGTCAATGTCTGCTCAGGACAAGAAAACAATTACTTTTGGTTTTTCCAGAGAGGGAAATTAGATTAGTGATGTGGCATAAATGTACTGGAAGGATTGTTGGTATAAAAGGGAGAAGAGAGGTCTTCCAGAGACGAATAAAGAAGCTATTAAAATCAGCAGGCTAGAGGGAAAAGTTTCCTTGACTCGGGCACTCTGTGGGCATCCCTGTCCCTGAGTGTGGCTGGGATCTTGACTGAGACCTGGCAGGGCTGATCTCCCTCAGATTTGAAAAGCTGATAATGGTTGAGCTCTACCCTCTGAAGTTTGTGCTTACTTCTTTCTCCTGCTGCCCAATGCAGCTTAACAGCAGACAGTGAGGTGGAGATGGTCAAGTTTTTGTGGAAGGCCTTAATTTTGTAGTCAAAGTTTTTCTCCTGAACACTATGACATTTCTGTAGGGTATTTCAATCTGCTTTTCTGGTTCAGATCCCCAACCCACTACACACCCTGGAACAATAGCAAATGCCCTGTGGGGAAAATTGGTCTTGAGTTTTGGGTTTCTTTAGTTTTCAATTTATCAATAAATTCTTGGGTGTCCACAAAGCACTCCTGGATGCTTTCTGTTCTCTGCAAGTGCCAAAGCTAAACATTAGTCTGTTTCCAGAATCAGAAAATGTGTTCAGTGAGGAAACAGCTGATGACTGCCAGCTCACCAAAGAATGGCTCTTCTCTCCATGATACTTTAATTATCTAGTCCTAATTACTTCCATTTTTCTTTTTAAAAACAGGTTTGGAATTCACCTTTTTAAAAACGTTATTTCAGGTGGATTGTTATCTTCAGTGATCCTCTCTATCCTATCTGAATTGGAAGACCATGACTGAGCCTTTGATGAATGATGGAAGATAGAAGACAATGAGGGACATTGGTAAATTGGAAAAGAAAATAACTGTAGAGCTCTGATCTTACTCGTAATAAATCTTTAAAGATATAGGTGGAGGAAAGCCTTCTCATGCCAAAAAAGCTAACGGACTTTCTTCAGTGAATTTACCATATGAGGAACCATAAAGAGACCTTCAGGCAGAAGAAAACCGGATAGTTCTTGGAGAATGACTATAGACTGAAAAAATCAAATAGCCCTTGAGCAGATGAATACGGCTTAAGGCATATAGCATGCAATCATTGATTTGGCAGATGTATTATTTTCCCTTTTAATTTGAAAAAGAAATCAGGGACAACTCACATTCTCATGGGATGGATAAAATTATTTATGTAATGATTTGGTTAAGACCGTTTTAACCCTGTAGCCCTCTGTTATTACATGCTTTGAAGAAATATCTATCACCTGAACATCCCACAGACCAGTACACCAGCCCGTTACACTGATAGCACCATACTAGCCACACAGTATAAAAAAGAGGTGGCTCTTATACTAAAAGCATTAGTGAGACACAAAGGGAAGAAGAGATTCATGGCCCTGCCAGGTCAGTGATATGTTCAGTGGTAAAAAAAAAAAAACCCAGAAGCATCCCAGAGTATCCTCTCCAAAATAAAAGACAAATTGTTGTAGCTTGTGGCCCCTACCAGAAAAGAGAAAGCACATCTTTTACAAGACCTCTTTCAAGATTTTAGAGACAACACGTTCCACACCCAGAAACAGTGCTCTGGGTCTTATACAAGGTGTGATGCACAGCCCTTAAGGTAATTTATTATCACTTCCTGATGTATATACCTTTGAGTTATCTTCTTTCATTGTGTGTAGGGGTGACATGTGACTTGCTTCTAACAAGTAGGATGAGGCAAAGGTAATGGGATGCCAGTTTCTTTATTAGGTTATATTATATAGCAAGGTGAACAATTATGCATGTGTAATTATGGTCTAATATTTCTTAATATTGAGTTAATTGAATGAGAGTTTATCCTGCGTGACATTTTTTTAATCATTGGAAGCTCTTAAATGAAAGACTGGGACCTCCCTGAAGTTAGAAAGACTCTTTTCATTGTTGGCTTTGAAGAAGTAAGATGCCACATTGTGAGAGAGGCTACAGAGAGGCCCCTGTAACAAGGAAGTGCCGGTGGCTTCTAGGATCTGAAAGTAGCTGCTGATCAATGGCCAGAAAGAAAATGGGTACGTTAATCTTATATCTGCAAGCAGATGAATTCTGCCAACAACTCGAAGAGCTTGGAAGGGGATTTTTCCCCACCTGAGCCTCGTATGAAACCACAGCTCTGACTGGCACATAAATTGCAGCCTCATGACAACTTTGAGAGTCTAGAAAACCCAGCTAAGTATTGCCTGGACTGCTGCCCTGTAGAAACTGTTATTAAAATTTGTATTAGCTTAATCCACTGGGTAGGTCATAATTTGCTGTGCAGCATAGAAAACTCATACACCAGGTGACACAGAAAGTTACTAGTTTTGAGTGACTCTGTAGCAGAAATTATCTCCAGAGCTGGTCCAGAGTGCAGAGGTGTCAGTGGTGTGTTGCAGATGCCATGTGGAAATCATGCCACTCCCAGTTCGAGAATATCAATGCAGACCCCTAGGATTCTGGCTCAAGGTCATGTCATCTACAACAAATAATTCTATGCCATGTGATAAATAGCTTCTGTTGTGTTAGGGGCTCCTGGTAGCATGTGGCAAGGGTTAGCCAGGTTGTTAGGGGCCCAGCAAAACATAAGTGGTTCTAATTGGTTTGGGTGTGGTGGAACCAATGCATTGATTGATATCCAATGATTTTAGAGTTAAACTTGCTTCCAAAATACATTTGTCATTCTTAAGAAGGTATGAGAGTATATTATTCAATTGTATCGATACAAACTTGGAAGAGCAGATTGTCCATATTTGGAAGAAAATGTGCAGTAGTTTTACTGAAATGAATCAATGATTGCAATGACAATAATGACTTTTTTATTGTAGTCATAATATCTTATAACACAGTGAGATTTCCATTGGATATTATTGTTTGTCACACATCATATAAGTAGGCCCCTTCACCCCTTGTGCCCACCCTCCATCCCCCTTCCCCTGGTAAGCACTAATTTATTCTCCTTTTCCATAAGTTTGTTTATATTTGACATGTATGTGAAATCATATTGTCTTTGTGTTTCTCTCTCTGGTTTATTTTGCTTAACATGATGCCCACAAGGTTCATCCATGTGGTTGCAAATGGGACGATTTTGTCTTTTTCGTGGCTGAGTAGTATTCCATTGTGTGCATGTGTGTGTGTGTGTGTGTGTGTTTGTGTATATATATATATATATATATATATATATATATATATATATATATACCACATCTTCTTTATCCAGTCTTCAGTCAATGGGTACTTGGGTTTCTTCCATGTCTTGGCTATTCTGAATAATGCTCCAATGAACATAGGGGTGCATAAGTCTCTTTGAATTGTTGACTTCTAGTTCTTTGGGTAAATACCCAGTAGGGAGATAGCTGGGTCATACGGTTTTTCTATTTTTAAGTTTTTGAGAAATAGCCATTCTGTTTTCCACAGTAGCTACATCAGTTTTCATTCCCACCAGCAGTGGATGAGGGTTCCCTTTTCACCACAACCTCTCCAACATTTGTTATTTTTTTGTCTTGGTCGTTATAGCCATTCTAATGGGTGTAAGATGGTATATAAGTGTAGTTTTGACTTGCGTTTCCCTGATGATTACTGATGTTGAGCATCTTGTCATGTGCCTATTTGTCACCTGTATGTCTTCTTTGTAAAAATGTCTGCTCATGTCTTCTGCCCACTTTTTGATTGTTTTTTTGTAGTTCATTTATGTGAGCTCTTCATATGTTATGGAGATTAACCCCTTATCGGATATATGACTTGCAAATATTTTCTCCCAGTTCGTGGGTTGTTTTTTCCATTTTGTTCTTGATTTCCTTTGCCTCCCAGAAGCTCTTTAGTAGGATGAAGTCCCACTCGTTTACTTTTTCTTTTGTTTCCCTTGTCTGAATAGACATGGTATTCAAAAAGATCCTTTTAAGTCTGATATCAAAGAGTGTACTGTCTATATTCTTTACTGGAAGTTTTATGGTTTCAGGTCTTACCATCAAGTCTTTGGTCCATTTTGAGTCTATTTTTGTGCATGGGGAAAAATAATGGTCTACTTTCATTCTTTTGTGTGTGGCTGTCCAGTTTTCCCAGCACCATTTATTAAAGAGGCTTTACTTACTCCAGTGTATGCTCTTAGCTCCTTTGTGTAAGACTAGCTGTCCATAGATGTGCTGTTATATTTCTTGGCTTTAAATTCTGTTCCATTGATCTGTGTGTCTGTTCTTGTACCAGTACCATGCTGTTTTGATTACTATAGCTTTGCAATATATTTTGAAGTCATGGATTGTGATGCCTCCAGCTTTGTTCTTGGTTTTCAGTCTTGCTTTGGCTATTTGAGGTCATTTGTTGCCAAAGATGCATTTTCATATTCTTTTTTCTATTTATGTGAAGAATGTCATTGGGATTCCAATTGGAATTGCATTGAATCTGCAGATTGCTTTAGGTAGTATGGACATTTTAACTACATTGATTCTTCCAATCCATGTACATGGAATATCTTTCTATTTGTCTAAGTCATTATCGATTTCTTTCAGTAATAGTTTATAGTTTTATTTTATCAGTCTTTCACCTCCTTGGTTAAATATATTCCTAGATATTTTATTCTTTTTGTTGTGATTGTACATGGAATTGTAGTCTTGAGTTCTTGTTCTGTTAGTTTGTAATTTGAGTATACAAATGCTACTGACTTTTGTAAGTTGACTTTGTACCTTGCATCTTTGTTGTAGTTGTTGATTATTTAAAATAGTTTTCTGATGGATTCCTTAGGGATTTCTATATACAAAATCATGTCATCTGCAAACAGCGAGAGTTTCACTTCTTCACTGCCTATTTGGACTCCTTTTTTTTTTCTTGCCTAATTGCTTTGGTCAAAACCTCCAGTACTATGTTTAACAAGAGTCGTTAGAGTGGGCACCCTTGACTTGTCCCTGTTCTCAAAGATATGGCTTTCAGTTATTCCCCATTGAGTATGATATTCACTGTGGGTTTGCCACATATGGCCTTTATAATGTTGAGGTTTCCTTCTATGCCCATTTTGCTGAAAGTTTTTGTCAAGAATGGATGTTGGATCTTCTCAAATGCCTTCCCTGCATCTATGGAGATTATCATGTGGTTTTGGTTCCTCATTTTGTTAATGTGGTGAATCACACTGATGGACTTGCTGAGGTTGAACCATCCTTATGTCCCTGGTATGAATCCCACTTGATCAGGAAGTATGATCTTTCAAATGTACTGCTGTATTCTGTTTAACAATAATTTTTCAGGATTTGTATATCTATGTTCATCAGCAATATTGGCCTGTAATTTTCCTTCTTTGCATTGTCCATATCTGGCTTTGGTATCAGAGTGATGCTGGCCTCATATAATGTGTTAGGAATATTTCCATCTTCCTAAAATTTTTTGGAATAATTTGAGAAGAATAAGTAATAAATCTTACTTGAATGTTAGAATTCTCCTGCGAAGCCCTCTGGTCCTGGACTTTTATTTTGGGGTAGGTTTTGGATAACTGTTTCAATCTCTCTACTTGAGATTGTTCTATTCATATTCTCTATTTCTTCTTCATTCAGTCTTGGTAGATTGTAAGAGTCTAAGAATTTGTCCATTTCTTCTAGATTGTCCTGTTTGTTGGCATAATGTTTTTCATAATATCCTCATATTCTTTCACTTTCTGTGTTACCCATTGTAATTTCTGCTCTTTCATTTCTAATTTATTTATTTGAGCCTTCTCTCTTTTTTTTCTTAGTGAGTCTGGCTAATGGTTTGTCAATTTTGTTTATCTTCTCAAAGAACCAGTTCCTTATTTCATTGATTCTTTTTACAGTCTTTTTTGTTTCAATTTCATTTATTTCTGCTCTAATTTTTATTATTTCCCTCCTTCTACTGAGTGTGGGCTTCTTTTGTTCTTCTTTTTCTAATTCTGTTCACTATAGCTTGAGATTGTTTCTTTGAGCTTTTTCCTGTTTGTTAACATGGGCCTGTATTGCTATAAATTGCCATCTTAGGACCACATTTGCTGCATCCCATATGAGTTGGTATGGTGCATTTTCGTTCTCACTTGTCTCTGAATATTTTTTGACTTCTCCTTGTATTTCTTCAATAACCCATTTATTGTTCAGTAGCATGTTGTTTAGTTCCTTTCCCTGCTTTTTTCTTGTAGTTGATTTCTAGTTTCACAGCATTATGGTCAGAAAAGACAGTAGATATGATTTCAATCTTCTTAAATTTATTAAGGTTTGCCATATTTCCCAGTATATGGTCTACCCTTGAGAATGGTCCATGAACACTTGAGAAGAATGTATGCTCTGCTGTTTTTGGATGGAGTACTCTCTATATATCTATTAAGTTCATCTGGCCTAGTTTTTCATTTAATTGCACTATATCCTTGTTGACTTTTTGTCTAGATGATCTATCCATTGAAGTAAGTGAGGTATTGAGGCCCCCTACTATTATTGTGTGTGTGTTGTTGGTAATATCTCCTTTTAGGTTTGTTAATAGTTGCTTTATGTATTTTGGTGCTCCTCTGTTGGGAGAATATATATTTAAAAATGTTATGTCTTCTTACTGGAGTGTCCCTTTTATCATTATATATTGCCCCTCTTTCTCTTTTTACCTCTTTTATCTTGAAGTCTACTTTGTCTGATATAAGTATGGCAACACCTGCTTTCTTTTGTTGGCCATTAGCTTGGACTATTGTCTTCCATCCCTTCTCTCTGAGCCTATATTTGTCTTTAGAGCTAAGATGTGTTTCCTTGAGGCAGCATATTGCTGAATCTTATTCTTTATTCCATCCTGCCACTCTGTGTCTTTTGATTGGAGAATTCAGTCCATTTACATTTACTGTGATTATTGATCGATGAAGGCTTAACACTACCATCTTATTGCACGTTTTCTGGTTCTCCTGCATATTCTTTTTTTTTTTTTTGGTCCCATGTATATTGGGCTACCAATTTGATTAGGTAGTATTCTGTGATTTTATTCATTTTCTCCTTTTTTATCATATATGTCTCTGTTGTAATTATTTGTTTAGTGGTTACCATTAGGTTTGTATAAAAAGTCTAGAAGATGAGATAGTCCATTTTCTGATAGCCTCTTATTTCCTTAGACTATTCTGATTCCATTCCTTTCCTCTTCCCCTTCTAATTTATTTTTTCATATCTTATTCCATCTTGTGTTGTGAGTTTGTGGTTAAGGTGATGATATAATTTTTATTTTGATGTTTTCCTTTTCTTTATCCTTGATGTAAGAGTTAAGTGTTTACCAACCTAATCTGATAAAGAGCTTCCAATTTCTGATTGTTACCTCCCTATTCATCTCCTTGCTCTTTGTAGCTCTTTTCCTGTTTCTTGTTTTTCCTTTTTGGTATGAGGGCCTTATTGAGAATTTCCTGTAGTGGGGGTCTTGTAGTGATGAATTCCCTTAGCTATTGTTTATCTGGGAAAGTTTTTATTTCTCCATTATATCTGAAGGAGATTTTTGCTGGATAGAGAATTCTCAGCTAGAAGTTTTTCTCTTTCAGGATTTTGAATATATCATTCCACTCTCTCGTAGCCAGTAAGGTTTCTGCTGAGAAATCTGCTGAAAGCCTGATTGAGGTTCCTTTGTAAGTTATTTTCTTCTTCCTTGCTGCTCAATATTTTTTCTTTCTCATTGACTTTTTCCAGCTTTACTACTATATTCCTTGTAGTAGGTCTTGTTATTTTAACATAGTTGGGAGTTCTGGTAGCCTTTTAAATAAATTTTTATCTCCTTTCCCATGTTTGGGAAATTTTCCACTATTATTTCTTTGGACAAGCTTTCTGCTCCATTCTCCTTCTCTTCCCCTTCTTGAATATTTATAATCCTTATGTTGCATTTCCTAATTGAGTGAGATATTTCTCAGAGAGCTTCTTCATTTCTTTTTACTCTTAGTTCTCTCTTCTCCACCTTCTGAAGCACTTCTATAGTATTGTCTTCTAAATTGCTAATTTAGTCTTCCATATTGTCAGTTTTGTTGTTTAGGGAGTCCAAATTTTTTTAATCTCATGCATTGTGCTTTTCTTCTCCAACAATTCTGATTGGTTCTCTTTAAAGTTTCAATCTCTTTTGTGAATAAGCTCCTGAATTCATTAATTTGTCTTTCTGTGTTTTCTTGTAACTTGTTTAGTTGTATCATGATAGCTATTTTGAATTCTATGTCATTTAGGTTATGGATTTGTGTATCGTCTAAGTTGGCTTCCGGGTACTTGTCATATTCCTTCTTGTCTGTAGATTTAATATACTGTCTCATATTGATTGATGGTGTGGATTTTTGCCTCTTCATGGTTCTATTATCTAGTTGCTGCTGTAACGTGCCTCAGCTTAATGAGGATCAGTCTCTGTGTATTCTGGGTCAAACACAATGTGGGGGATCCCAAGTTCTGGCAACTTGCTTCTTTTCTCACTGTGAAATGCTCTGGCCAATGGCTGATCTGGAGTGCTGGGCAGGGGAAGCAATGCTGTCCTTCCCCTGTGCTTCTCTCAGCCTCTGCTTCTCACTCTGTGTGGAGCACTTGGTGATAGGAGGACTGGAGTGCCAGGCAGTGTAATGAGCAGTTTCATATATCTGCATGCCTACCTCAAGCAGTGCCTCTCTCTGTGTGTTGTTCTCTGGGCACTCAGAGGGTTCCACCTGCCACTGCTTCTCTTTCTGTGTGGTGCTTCTAGTGATCACGAGGCTGCAGCACAGGTTGGAGCACCAGGCAGGAGCAGACCACCTATCCCAAGCTGATCCGCTTCACTAGCCAGCCCCTCTCTCAATGTGTTGCTCTCCTGATGAACATGGGCCTGGAGTGCAGTGCTGGAGTGCCAGGCAGGAACAGATCACCCCTCCCCAGCTGACCTTCTCCTCTAACCAGCCGTTCCCTCACCATGCTGCTTTCCCAGTGAATGTGGGGCTGGAGCATGGGGCTGGAGTGCCAGGCAGGGACAGAGCACCTGTCCCCAATTGTGCCCTTCTTCCAGCTGTGAGTCTTCACTCTCCCCTGAACTCCTGCTGAGCATCTTCACATTCCTCCAGAGGATCCTGCCTCACCACCACCTTCAGGCATATGGCTGCATGGGTCTCCCACATATTTCCTTTGTTGTGAGTGTGTCCTCTGTTGGTGTTTGAATCTCCCTCTCATTGTACTTTAGAAAGGAGGGCCTGATGGAAGAGCTCACTCCACCATGATGCTGACATCAGTCTCTCAATAACGGTTATTTTATGTTCAGTGAAAAATGTAGAGTCAAAGTTATGTCACTTATATATCTCAAGACACATGCATTGTGCATAGAAAATATAGAAAAATCATGCAGAAAATGCTAACAACAGTTATCTCTGAATGGTTGCATTTAGATGATTTATCTTTCCCTTGGTTATTTTCTAAGTAGTCACCATGTTTTCTAAGTCAATTTGTATATTTTCTAAAATTAAATATTTAAAAGAATGTCATAAGGTAGGCTTGAGCAATCATTGTGCCCACCGATTTAGAAGAAATTACATTTTTGTAAAATGCCACATAGGAGAGCATTCAATCTAATTCCTGAGCTTGTGATATAAAAACAAGTGGTTCATTAAAGATTCTCTAGGGTCTAAAAAGAAGTTATGAAGGCAAAAGAAATCCTGCATTTTGTTCCTATGAGTCATATTCAGCTTCCAAATCTCTCTCTCCCAATAGCTCAGGTTGCTGAGTTTTGATCTCTTCCTCCATCCCTGGGTTATCATCCTGATTTTTTCTTTGAGGACATCTACATTGTGCCTACATAGTACAATCACACCAAAAATTTTTAAGAGAATATTACAAAATCTGAGAATGTCCTCATATTTCAAAATTTTGTAGAAAGGACATAAGAATAATAAGTATAAAGTAATAGTGAACACATTATATCATGACATTGTGATTTCCTTATAGAAATGTCTGTAGGCATACCTGAAATGTGGAAAATGTTGTGGGAGTGAAAATCAAAACTTTCTTTGTGATAGTGATTTGGATTTAAAGGTTTATATATAGCAAGTGATGCATCAGTATGCCAGAAAAAGAGGATGTTCCAGTTGAAAGAAAAAGGAAATCACATAAGCCAAGGAATAAATGAGCAAATGTTCATTTAATGTGAGAATAGTGGCATGATTCACTAAGGTTGAAAACTAGGGGATAGCTAGCATAAGGCTTTAGGCAGAACTGAACAGAGAAATGATTTGCAATGCCAAAATATGAGTCAAGAGATTTGGATTTTGTGGTCTGATGTTTATTATTAAATAAACTTCCTAGGGTTGCTGCAGTAAATTATCAGAAAGTCAGTGGATTAAAACAGTGGAAATGTCTTCTTTCACAGTTCATGAAATCAGATGCCTGAGGTCCAGGTGCTGGCAAGGTCATGCTCCCTCTGAAGATTCTAGGTGAGAATGTTTCCTTGCATCCTCCAGATTCCCATGGCTCCTGGAGCTCCCTGGTTGGTAGCAGCAAATGCCAGTCTCTGCCTCCATCTTCACAAAGCCTTCTTCCATGTATTTCTCTGTGTGTCCTTTTCTGTCTCTTATTAGGACACACTCATTGGATTTAGGGATCACCCTAATCCAGTATGATCTTATCTTGATCCTTACCTTTATGACCTCTGAAAAGACCCTATTTACAAAAAACATTGTCAGCTTCTTGGCGGGCATTGATATTTTGGAAAATGCTATTCGACCCACAGCATTTATGCTACTTCACATATGCTTCACAGCTATTGTAATAAACATTGAAGTGAGTAGAAATAAAATAATCAAATAACTGTTTTATTACAATAGATTTAAAAATCTGGTGAATTCAGTAAAGAATTTGAATTATCATTTCTAATAGAAGCATTGAATTATCCTCGATATAATAATCAAATTACTTTAGAAATACAAATGTTCTACAAAATTATATTGAGCGATTCATCAATTTCCTGACATGCTCCTTCACATCTTTGTTTCCTGAGGCTATATAGCAGAGGATTAAGAATGGGAACCGACACTGTATAAAATAAAGTTTGACTGTGAGCCATCAGTTTTTGGAGTTGGGTACACAATAATTGAATGAGAAGGTCCCATGGAAAATGATGATGGTGGCAAGGAGGGAGGCACACGTATTTATGAGAGTCATACAAGTACTCTTTTATTATCCTGAATATTTAAAACATGTGCTTGTTATTTGCTAACTTATTTATAAATTTATTTTCAAATGATTAAAGCTACTTCTGTGGTTATGAACTTGTAAATACAAGACACTTTTGCTTTCTCAAAATAACATACAAATATAACAAAGATTACATGACTCAAAACAAGATAATAACATATGTAGCTTTAATCAAAACCAATATTTCCATCACCAGAAGTTTTGAGGGTGATTGTGTAGCCATTGGTGTTATTTATTCCAATATTCTGCAGATTTCTCTAGAGAATATGGAAGCCTTGAGCAAAATACTTTCCAGTTACTCTCCAATTCAGACAGTCTATGATTATTTAACATTATAATATGCTACAAAAGTTATGAGATTAAAAAATAACAATAGAAATTTAAATGATAATGATCAAGGAATTTAGAGGAGTATGTTGACAGCATTATTATCATTAAGTGAGAAAACAATCCAGTAGGAAAGAAAACACAAGAGGGAGACAGCAACATGCCATAAATACAACTTCATCATTTTACCAGTTTGTTACAATATTTTTAGAGCAATAAGATGATTATTGCAGTATGATAATGGAATCAATGGAAAGCTTGAAGATATACAGGGCTCTAGTCCCTTTACTGACCACATGTTTTTTTCAAAATTAAAAAATTCTTGTGGTGACTCATAAATGTGAGCTGGTGTGTTATGCAGACTTTCTTATGTGGTGATCTCAGATCAGTGTTTGAGAGACTGGAAGTAGAAGTGTCACTGACTGACAGCCTCGAGTAACTAAGAGGAGGAAGCACTTAACTGTTTCTCACAACCGTTTCTTCAGTTATAAAAGATGCAATCACCAACTGCCCTGAACCAGTCCAAACCACACTGCAGGAGGGATGCCCATGCAGATTTCGCGTGAAGTGCCGAGAGATTACCTGTGCTTCATTTTAATGTTAAGATGACGCCAGGGGGAGCTTAGGCCTTGTTAACATAACATGCAATGTGTGTGAAAGCATGTTTTCAAACTGCGTCTGTGTGAATATCCAGCTCTACATGTAAGGATGAAAATTCCCTTGTGAATACTCATTCCCCATCCAAAATAAAAGGCGCCGGCTTTCCCTTGCTTGGGCAGACATGCCTTTGGCAATAATTCCACTTATTGTGGGCTCCTTATTTGTTGCAAATAAATTGTACTTTGTGTGACAACTATTTCTGGTTAAGTCTTTGACTTCAACCAACCAAGAAGCAAACCCACTTTGGTTTGGTAAAAAAATTGGTGACCACAAAGGAACTTCTGTCTCTCTGAGATTCATGTCCTCCAGCCACCCAGTTTTCAATAGGGGGAGCAGTGGGCTATGGCAACACACTCAGGCTAGCCCATCCACACTACCAGGTACTGAAGATTGGACCTCATGAGGAGGGCATCCTTATTAGTGCGTGTGCTGCTGGCTTGACATCACTGCCCCATCGGGAGACCCAGTGGTTGAATTGAGAGCTTTGCTTGGAGGATCTCTTGATGGAGGCATGTGGTGCTGACTCCATGACATGTCTATAAGAGTTATTTTTTTAAGTTATCTTACAAAGTCTGGCTAAGCCAGGCTTAAGGACTTAAGGAATTGCACAACCCAGACATTGGAGAAGCCCAGTGCTTTGGCTCTGGTGAAACAGGAGCAATCTGAACCTTGACTAGCTTCCTGTGAAGGTTCAAGCCCTGGAGTGATGTGGTGTGAGTTCAAGTCAAGTCTCCTCTGGAGTCACTGAGTCTGCATGTTCAAGTCCCCTGTTGAGTTTCTGAGTCTGTCTTGTGTGTGTTTGATGCCTCCCTGGAGTCAGTGAGTCTGTCTTTTGTGGGTTCAAGGCCCCTTTGGAGTTCCACAGTTTGTGTCTTTCTGTCAGGGACACCTGACATTGATCTTGTTACCTACAGTCCCTCTGCAATTATAGTTTTCTGGACTGCTAGATCTTCCTCTTCTCCTTGCCCTCTTTATTGGAGGGCCCTGGAATCCCAGCGTCTACCAGTTTTGTTTTCCCTTTCACTCTCTGCTAAAGGACTTCCACTGATCTCTGGGATATTGTACTTCAGTCAAGTCGTTCCAAGCTGTCTGCCCAGTCTATTTCCTTATTTATCTTGGGTCTGGTTTCAGGCTACTGTGGTGTTGAACCTCCTCTGAGCAAAATCTTGTGGCATCTGCATCATCAGTAATCATTATAAGTTGCCCCTGGACTGTTGGAAACAGACCATAAGAAAAAATCCCAGAATATGGGAGTGCAAGTTCCATCCCAGAGGAGAGCTTTTTGGGCTGTATGTTCCAGAATAGGAAGGCATTTGGTTATCCTCAATTAACCCAAGAGCAGATAATCTTTCTATGTAATATGTACCCTTTTCCACCTCTGATCTGTATAATTGAAAGGCACACACTAAAGGATTGAGCGCTGACCCAGAAGAGTTCATAAACCCGACAAAGCAAATCTTCTCCACTCATGATCCAACATGGGAAGGAATTCAAAGCCTATTGACTACATTCCTTACTCCTGAGGAAAAGTCACCTGTTCTGTTCAAAGCTAGAGAACAAGCAGGTAAGGAAGATGACTCAGGGTCAGACATCCACAGGCCTAGTGAACAGGCTGTGTCAAGGATTTACCCTGGGTGGAATCACAATGATCTTGATAATCAAGAAAACTTTTACTTTTGGGGGGTCTGATTTTGAAAGGCATGTAAATGTTAAGGAAGTCAACCATTAACTGGTCTAAATTGAGAGGTCCAACAGGGTCGTGAGGAAAATCCATCCACCTTTTTACAGAAGTTGTGAGACTGCCTTGGGTGATATATAAATTTTGATCCTGAAGCCTAGAGCAGTAGAGTGGTTCTTAATACCTATTTCATATCTCAAAGTGCTCCAGACATCCATAGGAAACTCCAAAATTTGTCCATAGGTCCTGATACTAATTCTGCACAGCTAGCAGAGGCTGCCTGTGGGGTGTTCAACAATCAGGATGTAACTGAGGATGAAAAAGAAGACAAGACAATGAAAAGGCAATCTTCCTCTGTTATCTGTGGCCTTCCAGACAGCTCAAGGTAACCTGATGGAAAGGAAGAAGCAGCCACGGGTGGGTGACCCCAGCCCCCACCAAGGAACCAGAAGACCTTCAGCAAATTTGGGGACTAATCAGCAAAAGTACTGTAAACAGGAAGGGCATTGACAGTGGGACTGTTTGAACCATCCCTAGAGAGGGAAGGGATGAAACAAGACTGAGCTGTGGCAACTTCCCTTGACTACAGATGAGTCATGATGGGGCCATGGGCCTCCCCATTTGGCTCCAGGCAACCAAATCTTCCCAGAGGAGCCCTGGGTGACTTTGGCAGTGGAAAGAGAGCACGTTGAATTCCTGCTCAATATTGGAGCCACATTTTTGGTGTTGAACAATCAAAGGGGATATCTGTCCAAAAATAAAGTGTGACATAAAAGGAGTATCAGAAAAAGGAGAGACCAAAAGGTTTCTGGAGCCTGGACCTGTGAAATTGAATCAAAAGTGTTGAAACATTTTTTTCCTGTATCTACCAGAATTCCCTGTTACCCTTTCTAGTGAGGGACATACTATCTAAGTCAGGGGGCTCGATAAGCTGGGAACAAGATAAAATAGATAACCAAGTCCTTAAATGATGGCGAGTTGAGTTCATGGCCCTATTACAAGGTACACCAGCACTTAAGAAGGAAGAGAGTTCCCTAAATGTTTTAAGCCAAGTTAACTTTGAAGTATGGGCACAAGGACAGGTGGTACAAGTAGCCGATTCCATGCCATTAAGGTAAAATTGAAGCAGATAGATCACTGGCCCCGTGTAAAACCATACCCATTGAAGCCAGAAGCCAGAAGCCAGAGGCCAGAAGTCAGAAGAGAAATCCTGACTGTAATAAATAGGCTTTTAGGACAGGGAATGATCAGGCCATGTAGATCTCTATAAACACTCCAATATTACCCATTAAAAAGCCAGTAACAGGGGAATATAGAATTGTCCAATACCTTAAGGCTATCAATGAAGCAGTCTGAGACATACAGTCTGTAGTACCTAATCCTTATACTGTGCTAGTTGATCTCCCTAGGGACAGCAGGTTGTATACAGTGCTGGGTTTAAAAGATGTTTTTTCCTGCATCCCACTGGATCTCAAGTCCCAGGAAATATTTGCCTTTGAATGGGAGAATCCAGACTCCTACCAAAAGCATCAGTATTTCTGGACTGTCTTACTGCAAGGGTTCAAAAACTCCCCTATTATCTTCAGGGAAATCATGGACTGAGATTTAAGGGAACTAAAATTAGGAATTAGGACACAGTACTGGGTTACACTATGTGGATGACATCTTAATAGCCAGGCCTATTAAGGAAATCTCTGATAAAAACACTTTAACTATATTAAACTTCTTAACCAGTAAGGGATATAAAGTGTGTAAAGGGAAGGCACAAATATCTAATTCAATTGTAAAGATTTTGGGGTTTATCATTTCAAGGGGACAACATAGACTTTCTCAAGAGAGAAAAATGGTACTATGTCAACTTCACCAATAACTCATAGGGAGCTATGAGGATTCTTGGGGTTGGCTGGCTTCTGCCACATTTGGATCCCTAATTTTGGATTGATTGCTAAGTCTCTCTATGTAAACTATAGGGACAGAATAGACCCCTTTGAGTGGAATAAGCTATGTGACCAAGCTTTCTATAAGCTTAAACACTTGCTAATGGAAGCACATGCAGGGGCCTTACCAGACCCGAGCAAAACATTTGACCTATATGTTCTTGAAAGAGAATAGCTATAGGACTGGTAACTCAAATGTTGGAACCCTTAAAAAGAGTGATAACCTATTTTTGAAGCAGCTAGACACTGTGGTGAAAGGATAGCCCCCATGCTTGAGAGTTTTAATTGCCACCTGCCTCTTAATCAAAGAAGAAGAAAAACTATGTGCCAACCCATGATGGTATAGACCCCGCATCAAGTCTCTAGCTTATTAGAGACTAAAGGACATCTATGGCTATCCCAGAATATAATGCTATTATATCAAGCTATGCTGCTAGATTCCCTTCAGATTTCTTTAAAACCCTATTATACCATAAATCCTGCTACCCTTCTCCTTGATTCCAATAAGCCTATTACCCATGCTTGCCAGAAGTGACTGATCAGGTTTACTCTAGCCACAGAGGTCTCCAGAGAGAACCATCACCTAATGCAGAGGAAGTATGGTTTGTAGATAGGAGCAGCTTCATGAGTAATGGACAAGGAGGCGCAGGTTATGCAGTAGCGTCTCTGCATGCGACCATAGAAGCCAAGGGGCTAACGCCTGTCACCTCAGGTCAAAAGGCAGAAATAATTGCATCAATCAGAGCATTGGGATTTGGAAAAGAAAAAACAATAACAATATACACAGACTCTAAGTATGTTTTCTCTGTAATTCATGCTCATGGAGTCATTTCGAAAGAAAGAGGACTTCATAACAGCAGCAGTAAAAGAAATTAAACATGGGCCAGAGATCCTTAAACTTCTAGAAGTGGGACAAGGCCCCAAGGAAGTAGTTGTGGGCCATTTTAAGGCCATCAAAGTGAGGAATTAGAGGCCATAAAAGGGAATAATTTGGCAGACGTGGCTGCAAAAAGGGCTGCTATATCAGCAGAGTTTCTCCAGTTACCTTTAATTCCTTCTCTATCCTTCTATGAATTTACGCCAGTGTATTCACCGGATGAAGTAAGGGAAGCCACTATACAGTGTTACCAGTGGTCCCCAATAGCCAAGGGCTGGATGATAAACCAATGAGGGAAGATTCAAGCCCCCAAACAACTACTTAAGTGTGCTCATGATTCTACACATAATGGGCAAGAGACCTTGTATACCTCTCTCTGATGAAGGTCATAAGCACCCCAGGTATAAAATAACTTATTGAAAAAAATAACTGGACAATGTGTTTATTGCCAGAGGAATGATTAATGTACAAATCAGACCTCCTGTACCTCCCCTGGTGAAAGCAACTCAAATTCAGGCAACTTAACCAAGGGAAGACTGTCAAGTTGATTTTATTGATATGCCCATGGACCCTGGAGGGTTAAAATACCTCTTGGTGTTTGTGGATACATTTACTGGATGGATTGAAGCCTTCCCTTGCGGGTCAGAAATGGTAAAGGGGGTAACAAAGGTGTTGTTAAAAGAGGTGATTCACCATTTGGAGTTGTCTAGATCAATCCAGAGTGATAATGGGTCAGGCTTTATGTCAGAGATCACCTCTGAAATAGTCAGAGTTTTAAAAATCAAATGGAGGCTACATAGTGCCTGGAGACCACAATCGTCTGGAAAAACTGAGTGGGCCAAACTTTAAAAAAACACCTTGAATAACCTGTGCCAAGAGATGCAGGAAGATTGGCTAAAATTATTGCCAATAGCCTTCATTCAGATAAAGGCAGCCCCAAAAGGCAAACTGAAGTTTAGGCTCTTGGAAATGCCCTATGCCAGGCCTTCTAAAGACTCACATTCACTCACAAACCCAGACCCAGGCTATCAAACACGTAAATAATCTGAAGCAGGTGGCAGAAGCACTCAATAAATATGGAAATTTCCGTCTTTCCTTACCTACAGAGTTCAAGCTCCACTCATATGAGCCTGGATATTGGGTCTATCTTAAAACTTGGAAAAGTAGTTTGCCCCCTGATCAGCTAAATCCTAGTTGGGTAGTGTCTCACTTGGTGTTACTAACCACTCACTCTTACATAAAATTAGGAGTCACTGCTTGTATCCATCACACATGGGTAAAAAATGCTCCCACAGCTGAACATCAAAAGACATCATTGCATAAGATTGATGACCTTGAGTTTTCCTGTGAACTACTCTCTGATTTGAAGCTCTTGTTTTGTTGACACCACAAAGTTAAGTAAATCCCAAGGACCTATGAATCTCTGAATGTCTGTCTATCCATCCCAGTCTCTGCCCTGGATCCTAACCCTCCCCATATCATTTCGGCATGGTAGGCTTACAAGGAGGCTGTATGTTCCTGGGCAGCAAGGCTAGGTCCAGCAGAGAAGTATGGGAAACCCTGTAACTAGATTATAAAAGGGATGGTGGAATCTGGACAGTGGGGTAAGTACATTCAGATCCTAAATATATACAGGTTCATAACTGTACCACCTTAGCACCTCCACAAATCAAAAGAGGAAAGAACAAGAGGGAAGCAGGGCTCCTTAGTGCTGGGGTAATCTCCCTGATTGAGTCACTAGTGGCTTCAGCAGGAGGCATCATTTGTAATGCAGCCACTATCAAAGAAGTCACTGCCATGTTGGCCATGGTAGCCAATGAATCAAGCCTGGATTTGAAGGTGATAGAACTGCCTTCGATTATCTTTTGGCAGAAGAGAAATGAGTCTGGGCCTTTGCTAATGTGTCTTTCTCTCTCTGTGTTAATAGTATTGGTGCTATAGAAGAGAGTAAAACTGGGTTATTGGAGAAATCCACATGGCTAACAGAAAGAAGCCAGCCAGACTTCCTTCTCTTATGCCCCTTAATAGCTATTCTTCTTTTCTTTCCCTTTGGACTCTGCATATTTAATTCTCATACAGTTTGTGGCTAAAAACATTGAAGCTATACAATTACAGAGGGTTGTTACGCAAGAATGCAAACAACTTGAGGCTATACCTGGTGAGGAATACTTCTGTTCTCTATCAGTCCGTGTGACAATGCCCATGCTCAGCAGGAAGCAGTCACAGAAGATGGACGTTTGCCTCATGCCTCTTAAGATGGAGGAACAGGATAAAACCAGAGGAGGGATGTTGTCACTGACTAACTGCTCCAAGTAACTCAAAGGAGGAAGTGCTTAATTGTTTCCAAAAATTATTTCTTCAGTTATGTTAAGAGATACAATCACCTGCTCTGAATGGATCCAAACGTCTCTGCAAGAGTGACACCTGCACAGAGGGGCTGAGAAGTGCCCAAGTGTTACCCTGTTTAATTTTAATGTTAAGATCTCTACCTTAGGAGGCGCTTAAGCCTTATTACCATAACATGTGATGCATGTGGAATGATGTTTTCAAACTGCATCTGTGCAAGTGAATAACCACCTCTACATGTAATGATGAAACTTCCCTTTTGGATGTTCATCCTCCATCTGAAATAAAAGGCCCCTGCTTTCCCTTGCTCAGGGAGAGATGGCTTAGGAAATAATTTCCTGTGGGCTCCTTATTTGCTGCAAATAAATTTTACTTTGTGTGACTACTTCTGGAGAAAGCTTTGATTTCAACTCACCAAGAAGCAGACCCGCTTTTGCTTGGTAGCAGAAGTAGTAAGGCATCTTGCTGCCTCTATTCTGGAATCTATTTAACTCCCACCACGTTTTGTTTGTCAAACAAGTCACAATTCCACTTTAATGTATCTATCACTGTGTTCCTTATGGAAGCATAAGCCTTCTAAACCACTACAGCTCATAGTTTCACCTTCATAAAGCAGAGTTTTAGCTAGTAGATCACTAAGGATAATTGTAGAATAGCCACTCTTATTTCCACTTTGGACCCATAAATTACAGGAGAAACAGCAATGTATACTGGTTTCAGACCTACAGCATCTAACACATTGTGGAGGCAATCATTCCATCACTCTAAAATAATACCAACAGAGACTGTCCTATAACTGAGTTTTAAATAGGCTATTCCAATATTCCAGGCACACTTTTTGAACTTCTGAATACTAGATCTTTCACCACTGTTTTTCAGGAATCCCCCAAGGCAGTACTGTAGTGTTGCAAATGTCCCCGTTGTGTGGTGCCAGCATATCACACAGAATCATCTGAGAATAAGGCCCTGGTGCTTTCTTCCACATTCAGGTTGTTCATAGGGAATACCTCACGACAAGTTCACACTTTCACAGAGAAAGCCATGCAATCAAAGTATGGACCATGGACAACTGGATCACTTGCTCATGCAATTTACCTGTGTCTTCAGGAACAGGAGTACTGTTGACTGCAGTGCATGCCTCCCATTCTGGATTGGTGAGCTACACAATATGAAGTGTGTGATGGGAAGTGTAGGTTGCATAGTAACTTGGTAGCTTATTGTCACTCAGTCTCTGTTAGGGTCCATTAAAAAGTTAGAATCTGTTTCTCAAAAGGTGAATAGTTATCTGCAGAAGAAGTTATTGCTTTGCTTTAAAATTCAAAGGTCTGATCTGTAATTCACCACAGGGGCTTATCCAAAGTTCTGAAGAATCCTTATCTGCAAATACACTTCAAGGATGATCATATATGCTGTGTCATATGGCCCAAATAACACAGCAGCTGGCGTGACAGACTGGAATTCTTGGAATTTTCTCTTGTTTTGGGATCCACTAAAAATGGACAACTTTTGGGGTAACTTTGTAAATAGGTTGGAGTAACCTGCCTAAATGTGGTATACACTGCCCACAAAATCAAAAAAGCCCCACTGAATTTTATGGTTGATGAGGCAGGATTGGAGAAACACTGCCTTGCCTCAGTTTTATTTTAATTCCAAATGGATTTTAATTAGGAGCAAATAAGTCCTGGCAGTCAATTTCAAGATGCAATTTTTTTTGTGTAATTTCAAGGAAATTTGAGTCATTAAAAATGGTGTAGGAGACTTTGCATTGGCCTTAATTACTTGTTTTGATGCTTGTGAGGAGTAAGTTGGTGGTGACTTCGGGAGTTTGAGTCTCTAGGAGTACTGAGTTAGATGTAGAAGCCTTGGGGCTCCAGTTGCACTCATTCTACAGAGAAGCAGGAGAGTGGTGGCCTGTATCTCTGGAGCAGGTGAGTTTAATCAAGTTTACTACAAAGCAGGTAAAATATTCTTTTCCTGATATGGTAACTCTCATGATCTTTTGTGTGTGTGTGTGTTGAGTCACTGTAAATGCTATCCAATTCTGAGTCCAATAATATTAAAGAAAGGAGTTAGTCTTGGAAATATTTGGCTTCAAATCCATTGACAAAAATTTCACAAGGAAAAGAATAAACTTCCACTTGAAAATGGATATTGTATTATCTTTATATGCACCTTAAATTAGTGTATAAACATTCACAAGAATTGTTACAGGCTCTTAACATCAGCCCTGATATCAGTTCCCCCACATTGAAGCCAGCATATATGGGGTTAAAACTAAAACCCACCACCTCCTTTCCTGCTTCTCTAGCTCCACTCACATGTAAATACCTGTTTCTTTAAACTTGGACTCCTTGAGCTTTACAACTAAATGGGAGTTACAAATTGTTAAAAGCCCAGGTGGCCTGGTGTTGGAGGCACACTAAAGTTCAGCTTATCCTGTGTCCTTGAAGTTTGCCAGGAAAGCCCCTGTCTCAAGAATATCAAGGGGTGGAGGCTTCCCAGACCTCAACTCCTGGACTCCAGACTCCCAGCACTTGAACCTGCTTCAAACAGGAAGAGGAGACCAGAGACAACAGCAAAGGATGCCCACCTGCCATCCTCCTATCTCACCGCACCCCCCCCCCAACTGCCTTGCTGCAAGCAGTCTCTCAAGGCCAAAGACAGGCTGGTGGAAAAGCACCCAGCTGCACAGGCTACATGTTCCCCCTCCCCTACTCAAAACCCCAAATAAAAATACCTACCCATTCCTCATAGGGGAGCTAGCAATTTTTGAGGCATGAGTCCTTTCTTTGCTCCCTGTGCCTGGCATAGTAAAAACCTTTCCTCTCCACTCAAGACTCTGTTCTCGTTATTTGGGTTGGCATCGGGTTCAGAGACCAAACTTTTTGTTACAGGATGAGAATTAATTATTTCTGACAGAATTCTTACCTTGTAAATCTTGATCCCTTTAAGAGATGTCCGTATGATGTCTGGGCTGTAATAGAAGTTAACCCACAGACCATAAACTCTAATAAAGTGCACACTACACTCTGGGGTACAGAGGAGCCGCTGGATTCCTCAGTCCTTCAGCAGCCAAGCTATTCAATGAAAGAAGTAAACTTTAGTGAACAAAAGGTGCTAAAATGGGATTGATATATTTTTTCTTGATTTTTCTAATATATTCTACTTTATCCTTAGAGTTTAAATATATCCTCTTGAAAATTTTAGTTGATTTGTGTATATGGGCAAAAAATAGTAACAATATATATTGTTCTCTTGGGCAAGTGTTTCACATTTTTTCACTGACTTTTACACTAGTTTAAGCATTTATGTGCAAGCATTCTCTATAAGTTATGTGAATGTTACACTACTAGCTAATGTGTGGATGTGCACACTATAATATGGTAAGTGTTTTTTATGAAAACACAAATTGCAATGGAAATGGAAAGACATTTCAGAGACTCAGCTTGGTTTGGTATATCCATAGCAGTTATCTGCATGGGGTATATTCTAGATGGAGGAAACTAAGACAAATAACTCAACTCATGTTATTTCGTCTACCACAGAAAGTCATAATGTCTTTGTCACTCCCATCCATGAATCTTCTCTTTAACAGAACAGCTCTCTTCCCCCACCCCCTCCCTTCAAAGGCATTGTGGTGATGTTTGCAAGAACTCTGAGTGTGGAGACAAACTTTCTCCTCTTGGGTTTCACAATTGTCCAGAACTTCAGATTCCTCTCTTCCTCATGTTTCTGATCATGTACATTATCACTGCAGTAGGAAATTTTGGGATGATAGTACTCATCCAGATAAACCCAAACTTTCACACTCCCATGTATTTTTTCCTTAGTAACCTCTCTCTGGTAGATTTTTGTTACTCTTCCATCATTACTACCAAGCTGCTTGAGAACTTGGTCATGTCCAATAAAAGCATCTTCTACTCCAGCTGCGTGTTGTAGTTTTTCCTGTCCTATGCTGTGGTGGTGACTGAGTCCGTCTTTCTGGCAGTGGTGGCCTGTGGCCACTTTGTGACCATCTATAATCCTCTGCTTTATACAGTGGCCATGTCACAGAGGTTCTGTGTCCTCCTGGTGGCTGGGTCGTATTGCTGGGGTATGTTTTGCACCTTGGTACTCCTTTGCTATGCTCTCCAATTAAATTTTTCTGAATGTAACATAAGCAACCACTTTTTCTGTGAGTATACTGCTCTCATCGCAGTCTTGAGCTCCAATATACACATTCCTCAACTATTGCTCTTTGGCTTTTCCACCTTCAATGAAGTGAGTACACCACTGATCATCCTTGCTTCCTATGATTTTATTTTTATAAACTAAACATCCATTCTTCCAAGGGGTATCACAAAGCCTTCTCCCCCATGCCTCCCACCAGACCACCATCACCATCTTCCATGGGACCATCCTTTCCCTATATTTTGTCCAACTCCGAAAACTCTTGTCAAATTGTTAATGAGGCCTCTGTGTTATACACACTTCTCAATCCCATGCTGAATCTCCTGATCTACAGCCTGAGGAATAAAGATGTGAAAGATGCCTTCTGGAAATTAATAGACAGAAACATCCCCTTTCACTGAACCAAACTCAAAAGATGTTCCCAATCCCAAGAAAAACAGGAACAGAGCCTTCTAAAGCCTATTCCATAGGTTGCATGAGGCCTTTATAGGAGGCTGTGATGTGAAGGTGTCATGAAGAGGTAAACTCAAATCCCTTGCAGCTGGTTGTGTCCTGTCCCTGAAGCCTCGTGTCTTTGTTGGGAGATGCAGATACATATGCCGTATGATTAAAGGGATGGTTCTTTTCTTCATTCCTTGGTTCCTGTGAATTATATGATAGCACAGTCTTGGGCTTTCACTCAGCTTATATTGAAAAACACACTGGGTGAGGACAGTTACACCTATTGTGTAGATGATGACACAGAGCTTCAAGGAACTAGCCTAGAAATGACTGAAATGATGATTTAAGACAGGAACTCAACTCTGGTGACTCTAAATCTAGAGCCCTTTCACTATAGCTTCTCTGAGGCTGTTAGTCCGAGAGGTCACAGGAATTAGCTGTAACCTTTGGAAAGGACAATCTCTGGAGCAATTTCAATATTCATAGATTATGCTTGAATATTATTACTCAGAAGGTTGCATCCCAATATTACCAGGTCTGGAAATCTCTACCAGAGTATTCTAGTCTGGTTCATATGTATCAGGACCAGGGTGAATGTAATATACATTTTATCTGGGAATATTGAGCAATCATATTTCAAAATTTCTCTTCCAATGTTTATATGGATGACTAAACAAGCACAGACGACCAATAAAAAACACCCTAAAAATTAAAACAAGTTATAGTGGGAAGGGCAACCTTATAAAATTTAAAATAAATTTAAATTTCTTATTATTAAAACAGCGGCTTTTGGGACAAGTAGATAGTCATATGAGAAAGAAGACAAAATTAGTTCTCTTCCCTGTGTCACACACCAAAAGAGAGTTCTAAAAGCAAGTTTAAAAGTTAGATTATATGAATATATAAAGCTTCCTGGAAAAAAAAACATGAAAAATTAAAAGACAAATGAAAAGCTGAGAAAAAGTCAATGCTAATGTCACATATAGTAGCAGAGAAAATGAAAATCCTATAGAAAAATACACATAAAATGCAATTAAATAGTCTATATAAAGGAATACAATTAGCCCTTAAAGTTATGCAGAGTTGTTCATCTTGACTCAAAATAACAAAGATACAAATGAAAACTGCCCTGAGGTATTATTTCTCATCTGTGAAAATGACAGAAATACAAAAGTCTAATGATATATCCAGAAAGTGAATCTGCAGGGATACAGATATTTTTATACAATGGAGGTAGGAAAGCAACATGTTGCATGTGATTTGAACTACTAGCAAAATTACATGTGCATTTATCTCTTTCAAACAATTACAGTTCTAAGAATCTATCCCAAAGATATAGTAGCAAAAAATATATAAATCACTTATTCCCAAGCATTATTTGCAATAACAGTAGACTGGATTAAATCCAACGTGAAGGTTATTGATTAAATTACGAGTCACAATAGAGAAGTACACAGCTGTGAAAATGGAAAGAGAAAGGTTTGTATATTTTTCTACAGCGTGCTCTCCAGAGAATTTTCTTAAGTGAATAAAGACAAGATGCAGAAAGGATTTCATAGTATGATAAGTTGTGTAATAGAAGAGGGAAAGGTAAAGCAAAACTAATAAAGATGGAAGAGATGAAAGAAAACTTTTAGCATTGTGTATTATAGTTCTGATTTTGGAAAATGTAGTACTTTACATAGTTTAAAAAATATATTCGTATGTCAAAAAGTAAAACAAAATCTCTAAAATTTGAAAACAAAAACAAATGAATGGTCTGTGCTGAAACAGCACCTCACTATGGTCTTGTCCAACCTCCCTATTTAAAATGGAACCTTCAATTGTATATTTTTTGCATTTATATTTACTGGAAAATAATTACATACTTATTTTTTTTTGTATCCTCCATTAAATATAAATGTGCTGACAAAGAGACATTCTTAATCTTTCTCCCCAATACGCAAGGTTGTAACTAGCTCAGGGTAAACCTGTAATAAATATTGAATGAATGAATGAATAAGCGAGTAATTATGTATCCTCACTATACACTTGACCTTCTTTCCCTGGTTTCTGACTCAAGAGAGGACATTCAGCAGAGTAGGCATTTGTTTTGGTTTGTTTTATTATATTTTGATTGCCGAGTTTGAATAATCACTTCTAAAACATCCTTATCATTCTTTTTGATCTCTTTCCTCTCTGCATTCAAATTCCTCATGGTTGTGGTAAGTTTGACTCTATTCCCAGTTCCTTGGAAGTTCATATTTTTCACTCAGTAAAGATTCATGGCACACCTACTTTATGCTGTTTACTGATCTAGGATCTTGGAATATATCAGTGAACAGAGCAATGAAAACCCTCTGCTTTCCTGGAACTTTTATTCTTGCAAGGGAAACAAATAATGTATAATAAATGCAATAAATACAGATTAAAAATATATTTGAACCATGTTAAGTGCTTTAAACAGTAACTTGAGTAGTTGTGTAGCCCCTGTAGAGTATTAATATATTCATGGAAGTTTTCAGCAAAAAGGTACATTTGAACAAAAATTCAAGGGGAATAATTCCAGGGTAGAGAAAATACTAGTAGAAAAGACCATAAGGAAGGAGTGTGTGAGAATTTTTGAGAAACAAAGCAAAGAACAAAGTAAGGAGGTCAGACTAGCTGGACAAAGTAGAGGGAGAAAGAGTAAAAGATAGGACAGAGATTTAAAAGGGGACTAGATTGTTTTCCCAGGTTAATATTTAACTTTGTGAATCTTTCTGCTTTAAGTCTCAATGAATTGTGATGACCCAAAAGATGGATCTTCACACTTCTCCAATATGGTGAAAGTAGATAGTATGGAGGCAGACGGTTATTCCTGGCATATAGTAGTCACTCAATTAATATTTGATAGTGATGACTCTTATAAATGCATGATTTTGATAATTGTGAGAAAGTATGCAAGTGATCAGGGGGCTGAGGAAAGTGGTCTTAAAATATGAACTTTCATAAGAAATGTCCCTCATACTGCTCCAGGTTTTCTAGTACACAAGAATTACATCAGAGAAAGGTGATTAATTTTAATTGTTTATTCCATGACCTCAAGAGAATGAGGCGATAAGTGGTCTATAGGGTTCACGTCCCAAAGGTAGTGACTGTAGCTATAAGAACACGTGCATCACTCCCAATCCAGAGAGGCCCTCCCTTTGCCATCAGCAGGTTTGTTTTAAGATTCTAGACACAGATTGGTTTCAGTTTGAAAGTGGGGTATGTAGAAAACAACATGAAGGGGGAAGTGACCCTTTAGATCTAGACGGGTCTTGAAAAATATCTAATCCTTTCAAAAGTTACATATCTGAACATGCAAGGAAGAAGACAGGCACTTATTCTACAAAGCTCTGTGTTCCAGGACCTGGCTCAGCCGAGCTCCTCAGCAGCCCTGTGAACAACAGGTGCTGGGGAAGAGGAAGAGAAGAGCTCTAAGAATTTGGAGGAATGTGTGTTGTTCTGCTTCTATAAATTTTTGGAAGAGGAGTCAATGTAGAATGGACAAATAGATAAATCAAAAAACAAGCAGAGATTGAATAGACTCTCTAGTGAAAATAATTAAAAGGTACCAGCTTTAATTAAGATTATAAAACAGGAAACACGTGTCCTCTGAGAGCAAAAGTTACAACAAAATGAGGGAAAACTTGTAGGGAAGATTTCAGCTGCTGTCTTTCCATGGCTCAAAGATATTGAAATTTTTTACCAGCAATTGAATAATAGCATTTGGTACATAAGGGCCTAGACATTAAATATAATATTAATTTAAACTTAATTCTTAAATGCCTTAGATAAATTAGAAATTGTATTGAAAAAACTGTGATAATTAGAATGTCTGGCTTTGCACTGGATTATCTTTTGAGCTTGCCTTTAACACTCAAATTTAGTAGTATAGGAACAGATAAGGTCCTCATGTGTCTCACTTTTGTGTATGGTCTGACACTCTTATTGATGAACCATCTGAAACACTTTTCTTGGGCTGTAGGACCAGAGATGGCCCCATCAGAAATCACAGAGAAAGAGTCTTCCAGTATGGTAGGATCTTAGTGTGGACAAACAATTAGAAAAATATAATTTTTTGTATGACTATTTTCTTGCAAAATGTCTTCAGAGTGTGGTACTACCTCCAAATTACAGTCCTGCTCCCTCACAGGTAATATAGGAAAGAATGAATATCCTATGTATCTTGACGGGAGAGAGGAGAGAAAAAAGAGAGACAGAGACCTAGGAAATGCAAGTTTCTAGGTCAGAGTCTTCACTGTAATTACTTATTCCTGGGAGAGATAATTTCCCTAAATCTCATTCTTGTTTCATCTTGATGCTGCTTTCTAGTATAACTATATGGTGTGTGTGCTGTCATTGGGCTATTTCCCATAGATTTAGAGTCTCTAGTTTGTCAGCTAAAAGCATGATGATTAATAAAGTAAATAAGTTAGTATCTACACTACAGATGTAGTGTAGAAAAATGGATCCAGGACTTGGAGTCTGGGGATCTAAGCTCTAGTCATAGACATGTAGATTGGTCATTATTTGCATGTCACTGAGAAAGCCAATGTTCTCCAGCTTCTGCTTTGTCACCTCTAGAGTAAAGAAGTAGACTAGATTACCTTTGTCATCTGTTCCAATTTTATTACTCCTCAAGAAGTGAAGAAAGATTGACAACTAGAAGTCCATGAGCTGAGGAGTGTACTTTCTAAAAGAAATAAGATTAATTTTGATAACAGATTTATTGGGTCAGAGAGAAAAGCAAAGATTAAAGTGCTATATGGAATTAACAATAAAGGCACAAATGCATGGTGTTAGGAGTGTTCATTCTTGATGTCACAATGTGAACATATGATGCAAAAATTAATCTATTTAGAAATTTCTCATTTTATTAATGTTTGCAGGGCTGGCATAATCAGTTATCACATTATGTTAGGCTTACTTTTTTATGAACTTATAATGTTCAAGGAGAACTGAAAGTGTTATGGGGAGGATTTTATTTAAAATAACCATGAATCTCTTGATTTCATGTTTATTTGTAAATATTAAAATTACAATTGAGAACTTAAAAATGAATTCAATATTCATATTATATTTACTTAAAATTTAAAAATGGTTATCACATTTTAGAAGTTTAGACATTTAGCATATCTTGCGTAAAAAATACGTAGAGAAATTCTGAAAGAGATACTTTGCTTCATCTTCCAGTTTTGGTGATGGATAGTGAACCAAGTTTCTTATATCTTCACTCTCCTTTATATTTTGTTTTCAGGGCTGATTCAGATTTTGACAAACAGAAACCATGATACTATTGGAGAGAAACAAAAGTGGGGCCACATTCACTCTCTTGGGCTTCTCAGATTACCCAGAACTGCAAATCCCCCTCTTCTTGATTTTTCTGGCCATCTACAGTGTCACTGTTGTAGGGAATATTGGGATGATTGCAATAATCAAAATTAACCCCAAACTGCACACCCCGATGTACTTTTTCCTCAGCCACCTCTCATTTGTGGATTTCTTCTATTCCTCCATCATTGCTCCCAAGACCCTGGTGAACCTAGTTGTAGAAGACAGAACCATTTCATTCATAGGATGTTTAGCACAATTCTTTTTCTTTTGTATCTTTGTCATAACTGAATCCTTTTTATTAGCTGTGATGGTGTATGATCGCTTTGTGGCCATTTGCAACCCTCTGCTCTACACAGTTGCCATGTCCCAGAAACTCTGCGTCATGCTAGTTGTTGGATCATATGCATGGGGAGTAACATGTTCCCTGATACTCACATGTTTTGCTATAAAATTATCATTTCAGGGTTTCAACACAATCAATCACTTCTTCTGTGAGTTCTCCTCATTGCTGTCCCTCTCTTGCTCTGACACTTATCTCAACCAGTTGCTGCTTTTCATTTTTGCCACATTTAATGAGGTCAGCACATTACTCATCATTCTCATGTCTTATGTACTTATCATTGTCATCATACTCAAGATGCACTCAGCCAGTGGGAGCTGCAAAGCCTTTTCCAACTGTGCCTCCCACCTGACTGCCATCACCATCTTCCACAGCACCATCCTCTTCCTCTATTGTGTGCCTCACTCCCAAAACTCCAGGCACACAGTCAAAGTGGCCTCCGTGTTTTACACAGTGGTGATCCCCATGTTGAATCCTCTGATCTACAGTCTGAGAAATAAGGATGTCAAGGATACAGTAGGCAAAATAATGGACACTAAAATCTTTTCTTATTGAGCATATTATTTTAGTGGAGTTTGTCCCTGGCACATAAATGAACTCTGTCCATAAAGGTTGATTTTAAAGATACAATTAAAATTAATGAAGAGTTAAGGTTGTGCAATGGAAAAGACATGGATTTTGGTTCAAAGAGATTAAATTTCACTCTTTCTCTCACTGGGAAAAAAAGTCATCTCTCATCTTTAATTTTTCATCTACAAAATTGAGATAACATAAACTAGCTCCTAATCATATTGTTCAAATTAAAAGACTATATAACTAACATATGTAATAACTTATATAACCTCAACAATCATTAATTTTATCCTCTTTCTTATGACATATTTGGAGTAGACTAGGCTTTCAGAAACACAAGAATTTCTCCTAAATATGTGCAAATAGCAGTTCAAATAAGACATAGTCTTCATCCTTCAAGGAATACAAAATCTAGTGTTGAAAGTAGGTTTGTGAACAAATTGACCATTGAATAAGGTAGAAATACTAATTATTATAGAGTGTTTAAGAGAAAAAATGTCCAAATCCATTTGCGCACTTCAGGGAAGTCCTTCATAAAATAGGTATTGTTTGAACTTGTCCTTGGATAACAGGATGGACAGAATGTTAGGGGCACATTTCAACAAAGAGTTGTATGCAGGAGACAAAAGCATGACAAATTCATGGAGGTCAGAATGTAATACCGAGTCAATGATCCAACAACATTCTTATTGAGCCAATACCCTATAATGTGCATGTGTGTGTTGTATAAACAGGCTACTTGACATGAATGGAAAGTTGATAAGACACGGTTTATCTTCTGAATGCATTTCAAAGCAACTCCAGAGTGGCAGTATGAAAAGCAGACTCCAACAAAAGCTGAGAAATGGTAGACTGGATATCAGAAAATCTTATATGCAAAGAGTAAGCATGATGTGTGCCTACCCAACCTGTACTTCATGCTATCATTCTGCCTGTGAAGACATCAAAAGTATGATAAATTCTTTATGATTTTTTTTTTCTGAATGGGAGCATAATCTCTGAGTGCTTCTCAACACAACTCTCACCTAAAAAAATTGTCTGGAGTTGTATTAAGCATTGAAAACTAATTACCTATACAAGTTTATTAAAAATAAAATAAAATCTAGACAGTCATTAGCATTAAGACCTATTTAATCTGGCAAATTAAATATAGTAGATCTTTCCAACAGTAACTCATTTTTCCTTGAATAACTGGTACACCCTTCTCCTTCTGTTTACTCAATATGGCTATATAAATTCTAAACACATCATCAACATAATGGAAGAAATACATTTATAGGTGTTTGGTAGTGGCAAAAAACGGGTAACAATTTTATGTGGGCTCAATAAAGTTATTTGAAATGTTCATATTATTTTGAACTCATAATCATTATTAAAATGTTTCATTTATGTGCATTATTTGATAAGGAACCAAATAACCATTGCATAAATATAGATAAAATATATAAGAAACAGTGTTTTAGATACAGGATATCTGATGAGGGAAAGCATTTCTCTTTTACTGAGATCTGTTTCTCTGGGTATTTACAAATTGATCTTTTAGTACACATCTGGCAGTTATACAATTTATAATTTTCTTTGAAATTAGGAAATTATTTTTATTAATCTTAAACTGAATCAGTGATGGGTAATGCCTCTTTATAGAGAATTTTATTTTATTTCTGTCCTTCTTTGTCCAAAGATGATCACATTTTGTGGCAGAAGTGACATAACTCACTTAGCTTTTACTTTGAGGAAACCAAGGCCCAGAAGGCTTACGTGACCTGGCCAACATTGTAAAGCAGTTGTTGACAGAATTAAAGCAATCGTTCTAGACTCCAGACACATCAGAAGCACATTTTCCACTAAACGCTGGCACACAACCATATCTTTTTCATTTTTAAGTTGTGACATTTCAGATTCTTTATGGTAGTTTCTGCTGCTTCTATGTAGAACATGACTTATATGAGTAGTCTTCACATTTTTTTGTAATGTGCCTCTCAATTAGTTTTGAAAAGGTATATACCCCTAAAATTTAATTTTACATATAAATATACCATCATAAGCTTAAATAGCAGCAAAAAGTGTAATTTCTGTTTCATAGCATATTCATTTAAAATACATAAATAGCAACATCTCAAACAGTCAGATTTGTGTCTTCCCTTCTCCTGAACTCATATTCAATTCTACTCTCCCCTTTAACAGTATAATTTAATTACAGATTCCTACTTTTTATTTCTTGTGATCATAATGATTTTCACAATTTCAAAAGTTTTTATTTATGGATTAAGTTAAACTTTTAATGATACAATAATAATTACACCACTAGTTACAAATATATTTGCCTTGCAAATTTGGATAAAATATAATTATTGAAAATCTAAAAATGATTTTGGGAATACTTCATTTTATGAAAAATATTATTAATATGTGTTTGAACTTTTATTCCAATTAATTAATGTATCTGTGGAAAGACATCACTTAGTGTTAGAAAGCAATAGGTTTAAGCATCATTCTTATTTCTGCTTTTTAATAGGTGAAAATACTGAGACTACTTGGTCATATTAAAGGTAAATGGGAATAGAAACTCTGTCAGGGATTGTACTGTAATAATATTGTCACTCAACTCTTTCAACTCCATCCAAGTTATATGTCAATTTCTCACAATTATCTTTTGTCAAAATTTTTTAAAATAATGAATTAAATGAAATTAGATTGCTTTCCAATTTTGTTGAAGGCCAAAATTTTGAAATTATATCTTTCAAAAGGATCTGTTGCCCAGTGTGGCAGATTGCAAACATGGTCCAAATTCTCCAGTCCTCGCCATATCTATGCCCTTTGGAACTTTTCTGATCAAATGATGAAATCAGTTTCTCCACTTCTAGAGTGTAGGTTGCTTCTGTGACCAACTTTGGCTAACAGAAGGTAATTGAAGTGATATTGTGTCAATTTCAAACCTCTGAAAATACCTGTGGCCTTTTCACAATCTTTTGGAATTTTCGCAGTCTCTTAGAAAAGCTGTTACGTGAACAAGCACAGACTACCATATTGGATAATGAGAAATATAATCCACACCCCATTGCATGAGAGGGCATCTAGCTAATGACCAGACTTGTGTGTGAAGCCTCTTAGGTCATCTAACCTGCCAAGCTGATAAGGCATAGCTAGCCAAGTCAAGCTAAGCCATGTCAGGATCAGAGAATCAGAAGTAACTTACTGACTCATGCCATAGAGATCAGTGCAATAAGGAGTTGTTGTTTCTGACGAATATGTTTTGGGGTGGTTTGTTATGCAATGATTAGAACCATTCACTTCCTAATTTCTGACAAGGTAACCAAAAAGACCTTCCAAGTCTTATCATATAACAATTAAGCATACCTGTTATTCTTCCATTTAGAGGCACCTTGATTAAAACAATGCAAGTAAAAAGTTTAGGAAATTTAATGTATTATTGATTTCATTGAATCTCGCCAATGCAATATTTTACTAAAATGGTACTATTGTATGTGTTTTAAATACCTTTCATCAAAAACTTAAAGCTTCATGTATAGATCAATTTATGTATAATGACCATGAAATCAATTTCAATAACATGTTTATATTTAAATCAATTTTTCAAAACACCTGCCATGTCTTTAAGTCGAAGACACATAGAAAGGCACAGCAGCTTTCCTGTAAGTGGTAGGCTCAGATGATATAAAACATCACTACCAAGGATGCTCTTTATAGATGCTCTTTTAGTTTTTCTGTCATGAGACTCTCTCCTTCAGGAGGATGCATTTTGTGACAGTAGTTTCAGGGAGTGATAAGAACAGATGTTAAAAAGGTAAGATATTAAAGAGTAGATGTTAAAAAATAGATGTTAAAAAGTGTTATCATTAATCTACTGTGTGTATGATTTCAAAACATCATTGAATTGGCTAAAACACACTTCTAATGCCATTATTTTCCAGTAAAATAAATATGTATTATACGCCAGACAGAAACAAGAAGTCCTAACATGGGTTTGAAGTGTCTTGATTAAAGAAAACTTCAGGTTTCATGGAAAACAATATTTCAAATTGTTCTTATGTTTTAGGTATTGGAAGTTTGCTTTTGTTTTCTTAATCTGAGTAATTCACATAGTAATATGTAAATGGAAAGAGGAATCTTTGCTTTTGAAAAATTAGAGAAAAGGAACTGTGAGAGTGCTAGGGGGAAAGGAGACCCATTAACACTCCTCAAACTCAGGAAATTATCAGATGGATCAATTTTAGTAAAACACATTCAGGTTCTTGACAATTTGGAAACTGATGAAACTGATTACCTGTAACTAATTACATCTGTGGAATTCTTGCAACGTTTGGTATACCCAAGGACACAAACCAAAGAGAGTGGTTTGAACACTATTGGTTTAGGGAGACATCCTATAGTCATAAAATGAGCAGACCTGGGAGAGATCCTTGAGGCCATTTCGCTTAATGGCCTCTGGCTTTAAGTAGAGATTATGACAACTCACGATCCTTCAGGAGCTCTGCTCTTTCTCACACAGTTGTATGGGTGCAACAAACCAAAAGCAGCATATGGTCTCATTCTATCAGTGATTCTGTGTATGACTTTGGGCAAGTTACATCTGTGTTTGCCTCTGGCACCTCGTTTGTGAAGGTGCATAACTGTACTGATCTCATTTGTTTTTATAAAGATGAAATGCACTAATAGTTGTATTCTGAACAGTACTTAGCACATAGGAAGTGGTCAGTAAATGTGAGCAATTATTATTACTCTCAGTAAAGGATCTTCACTATTTCCACTTGTTTCTGGTATTGGTGGAGCTCTGGTGTGACTTCAGACTCTTTGCCTTCCAGGAAGGAGCTTCTGAGTACAAGACAAGCAAAATTTAAAAGACTTATTCGTATATTTCACTATGCTAACGCCAACCCTGGCTCATGGCACAGTGATTGGATACAGCATTCAATGCTCTGCAATTGTTCATGAATCCTGGAAGGGATCATGTTGACTTTTAATAATATGTCCCCAGGTGAGATAGTTTTTCTCCCTGTTTGTATCTCACAGAAGCTATTAATTGTTTGAGTCCCATGGTGGTATTGTTTTCTGATATCTTGTTGATCTCCCACAGAGATCAATGATTATTTTGGGAAGATTAAGTAACATGGGCCCCAGGGATACCCACACACAAGAACATAAAGCCTACATCTTTTCCCATCATGGCATCTTCAGAAACAGGGAGAGCAATGTCTAACACAAAGGTTGGTTGGTTGGACTACACTCTGTTTTCTTGGTAACACATAAATGATATTTTCTGGGATCCGGAGCCTTGTTCTTTTTTTGCTGATGGTAGTAATTTATTACAGCCTTGTGTAAGAGAACAATGAACTGTAAAAGAGGACAGCAGTGTTAGACATATTAACAATCTGTATTTAAAAGCCTTCTCTTAATTAGAAAGTGTTTTAAGGAATGCCATGTTTTGAGCACTCCTTTATGAAAATACTTTCCCTTTGTGTACTCAGAAACAATTTCAATGGGAAAGGGGGACAAGTTTATCTGCAGAACCAAATATTTTGTAACAACTGTTAGTGTAGGAGGGAATAGAGTGTAAACAAATTGGGAAGAATAATTGATTTCTCTCTTCTTCCCTCTTCTTCCTCTCTTACACTAACTCCATCCATGGAACCTGGTAAATACTGCATGGAGATTCTCCTGACAGTGCCTCTATAGTCATATGCATATCTAGCAAGGGTCAGGAGGGAAAGAATAAACAAGAGTGTACTCATCCTCTGTTGGCATTTTCTATAGGTCAAAGAATTTGAATATATAAGTATTTTATTTTTAAAAAACTCACACAGTCCTTTCTTACTCTACAGCATTACACGTTTGTGAAAATACAAGCAAGTTTCTAAATTGCTTTTTCTAAAAAAAAAATGATTGAAATAAAATATTTATGTTTCATTGATGTTGTGAGGGTTAAATATACAACACAAATTATGTAAACATATACAATATTCTGTCTGTGCAATCTGGATTGCTATTTTTTCTAACATGCCATTTTGCCATAGTAATTCTGCATGTCATTAAAATTTCTTCAAAAATATCATTAATTACATGATTTTACTCATACTTGGAACATAAACAAGCAAACACATAGATATCGAGACCAGATTGGTGGTTACCAGAGTGGGTGTGGGAGAGGTGAAAGGGGTAAAAAATCATGTATGTACAGTGATGGATGGTATCTAGACTTCTGGTGCTCTACACAGAAGTCAAAATATAATGTATACCTAAAATGTATATAATGTTGAAAAACAATGTGAAAAAACCTATAATTTTAATGGCTGTATAGTTTTCCATAATATATATGTACCATAACTTTGACCATTTTCCTCTTGTGTAACACTTTATTTCTAAGTTTTACTATCATAAACAATAGTTCAATGCAGCAGGAAGCATTTGCATTAATAATTCATATTCACGTCTTCGATTAGTTTTTTACGTAGATGTAAAGTATTGACTTCATTTGTCAAATAGGTGATTGTAAGGCTTCAGAGTCATAGTTACAGGAAGTTTGAACCCAAGTACCAATTCCATGAAGAATAGCTGTCACTGAATTGCATAATTAACAAAATCACAGCTAATTTTATAGACAAAAATGCTAATACAGATTACAAAAGCCACTTTCTCCATCTATACCATACTGATAAATAATGAACACTGTGGGTTAACAGTATGAATAAGCATACTTTTCATTGTTTCAGTGGAAAACAGAGAAGAGTGCTATATATTTTGACAAATTATTTCCTGGCATCTAAATATTTCCAGTATTAAAGAAATGGCCAGAAAAAAGGAATTTGAATTTCATAAAACAATATGGCTAATTAAATAATATTTGATGTCTTTCTAAATGATTCAGTTCCACACTCTAAATTATATATGACTAGTTTAAGGGATCATATAGGCTATGTGGTTCTGAATGCTTTTACATGATCTGCAAATTAAATTGTGAACTCTATGCAGTTG
Source organism: Equus caballus (assembly GCF_041296265.1). Taxonomy (NCBI): domain Eukaryota; kingdom Metazoa; phylum Chordata; class Mammalia; order Perissodactyla; family Equidae; genus Equus; species Equus caballus. Next base: position 9,656,614 of record NC_091704.1, read on the forward strand.
TATGCTACAGTTTCTGAAATTTCCCTAAAGTTTATGAAAACAATGACCTAATTTTTGCTGAAAAAAATTAACCATTTTAATTATTCCCATGTCTTCTTTAGAAGACAGACAAAACTTAATTTGAGATCATAAAATGGAGAATAACAATTAATGTTTTTCTGCAACCCCAGTAAAGTAAGGACATGGGCAAGGAGAAGTGTACTGATGTGACAGAAGCCATTCTCTTTGGATTAGCAGATGCCCCAGATTTGAGGGTTTTCCTCTGCTTGTTGTTTCTTGCCTACTATGGAATCATGATTTTGGGCAATCTGGGCATGATTGCACTGATTTGAGTCAGCTCTAAAGTTCACAGCACCGTGTACTTTTTCCTCAGCCGCTTGTCCTTTTGGATCTTTGTTACTCTGTGATCTTCATGCCAAAGATGCTAGGTAATATATTAAATGAAGACACAGCCATATTCATCCTGGGATGTTCTGTGCAAGTCTACTTGTTTTGCAGGTGTGGCAACTGAAGTTTTCCTGCTGGCTGTGATGACCTATGACTATTTTGTGGCTCACTGGTGTACATGGTCACCAGGCCCTGGAATCTCTGTGTGGAGCTGGTGTCTTGTTGATACCTCTGTGGGACTGTTTTTTCTCCAGCAGACTTATGTTTAGCTCTCGAAATCTCATCCTATATGCCAAATGTGATTAACTGAAGTGATGCCAGCATTGTGACAGAGAGAATCAATCCTTTTGTCTCTCCCTTCTAAGCTACACCTAAACAGACATCCATTAACCAACAGAGGATTCCATGTACAACACAGCAGGATGCCTGAGAGACCCATGCAGTTATACATCTGGAAGTGGATATACTGGACCCCTGCAAAGCAGTAGAACTAAGGGAGTGGACCACCTCCCTCACTGGTGGCAGTCATCCAGGACATGGATCCTCACACAGTGGTGGGCATGACTGTGAGAAGATGTGGAGACAGCCTGGCCCATGTGAAAATACTTTCAGAGTGTTAACCTGGGTTCTGGAAGTGTCCATCATGCCAGAGTGGCCCTACCCTTGCAAATACTCCCCATCAAGCAGCAGCAGGTCAGCCCCTGCAATGGTTCACCACCTAGCCCACTCAAAGAACCTCACCTCTGTGAGTATGATGTACTGGATGCAGAGGTCCACCCACATGTGTGAAACCCACCCACGTGCCAAGCACAATGGCCCCATACACATAAGAGTGACCCACCAAGTGGATAAGGCCTGCCTGCACAAGTACAGAGCATCCAACTGGCACAAGTACGAGCAAATGGGTTGTAAAGAGAAAACATAGACGTTGTCTCTCCCCAAGCATTGGCAGATGGAATCTGAAACCATATACTACCACACATGTGCTGGCAGAGGATCAATTCATGAAAAAACATGAAGAATTACAGCAGCATTGCAGAACTGAAGGAAAACAACGTGTCTGAAAACCAATCCTGAAGTCACAGAAGATTGGAATCTAAATTACAGAGAATTCAAAATAGTCGTTATGAAACTCAGTGAGTTACAAGCAAACAGAGAAAGATAGTTCAATGAGCTCAGGAATAAAATTAATAAACGGAAGGAATACCTCACCAAAGAGATTGAAGCCCTTAAAGACATTACGCAGAAATTCTGGATATGAAGAACACAATTAATGAGATTAAAAAAATAATGTAGAAACCATAAAGGAAGACAAGACCTTATGGAACAGATAATAAGTGACCTAGAACATAGAAATCTAGAAAGGCTTCAGATGGAGGAGGAAAGAAACCTAAGACTTAAAAAGAAGAGGAAATTCGTTGAGAAATGTCTGACTCAATTCAGAACACTAACATAGAATTATAGGTATCCCAGATGAAGAAGAGAGGGAGAAAGCAGCCAAGAGCTTGTTCAAAGAAATAATAGCTGAGAACTTCCCAAACCTGGGGAAGAAAGTGGATGTACAAGTACATGAAGCCAGTAGAAGTCCTAACTACCTCAATGCAAAAAGACCTTCCCCAAGTCATATACTAAAATTGTCAAAAGTCAGTGACAAAGAAAAAATACTAAGGGCAGCAAGGCAGAAGAAAATAACCTACAAGGAAACCCCTCTCAGGATTTCACCTATTTCATAGTGGAAACCTTAGAGGCTAGGAAAGAATAGAATGATATATTCAAAATAATGAAAAGAAAAAAATTACAACCAAGAATACTCTATCCAGTAAAATCACCCTTACAATAAAATGGGGAAATAAAAGCATGCACAGATGAACAATGGCTGAATGAGTTCATCATCATGAGACTTGCTTATAAGAAATGACAAAGGGAGACCTCCTACCTGAAAGAAAAAGACAAAGATGTACAAAGCTTTGAGTAAGGAGATAAATAGACAGAATCAGAAAATTGCAGCTCACTATCAGAATAGGTTAGCAAACAATTATAACACACAAGATAAAAGGAAAGAGAGCACCAAAAATAACCATAAAAACTTAATTTATGAAAATAGTTACAACACAGAAAAGCAATAATTCCTGACAAAAATAACACAGAAAAGAAAGGGGGAAAGGGAAGGAAAGTGCTTAAACTAATGGAGAAAAGAGGTTACCAGAAAATGGACTATTTCACCTATGAGATATTTCATATAAAACACATGGAAATCATGAAACAAGAAAAAACAGAGCGGAAGAACAAATCGTAAATAAAGAGAAAACCACAAAAGAAAACCGCTAAAATGAAATGACAGCTAGAAATACAAGGGAAAAGAAACAATGGAAATATTGAATACTTGAAAACAAGAGATAAAATGGCAGTATTAAGTTCTCATTTATCAAAAATCAGTCTAAAGGTAAATGGATCAAATTCACGAATCAAAAGACATAATGTCATTGGATGGATTAAAAAAAAAACTTGTGATTAGCCCAGTGCACAGCAGTTAAGTTCGTGCATTCCACTTCTTGGCGGCCCAGGGCTTGCCGGTTCAGATCCCAGGTGCAGACATGGCACCACTTTTCAAAAGCCATGCTGTGGTAGGCATTCAACGTATAAAGTAGAGGAAGATGGGCATCAATGTTAGCTCAGGGCCAGTCTTCCTCAGCAAGAGAAGTATTGTCAGTAGTTAGCTCAGGGTTAATCTTCCTCAAATAAAATTAAATAAAAAACAAAAATATGAGCCTGTGTTTGTCAGCTTTAAAGATAAACACAGGCTCAGAATTAAGGGGACAGATGGATGCAAAACAAAGCATGTGTAGCTAAACTTGTATCAGACAAAGCAGACTTCAAGATAATAGAAAGATAATAGGTGACAAAGAGGGGCAGTGCAAAGTGATAAGAGGAACATTCCACCAAGGGGACATAACACATTAATATATATGCACCTAATACAGGAGCACCAAAGTATATAAAGCAACTGTTAACAGAACTAAAGGGGGAAATTGACGGCAACACAATAATAGTAGGGAAACTCAGCAACTCAATTAGGTCAATGGATAGATCATCCAGATAAAAGTCGACAAGGAAACACTGGACTTAAATGAAACACTAGACCAGATAGACTTAATAAATACATATAGAACATTCCCTCCAAAGGCAGCAGAATATATGTTCTTCTTAAGTGCAAATGGAAATTCTCAAAGACAGATGATATATTGGGAAACAAGGCAAGCCTCAACATATTTAAGATTGAAACTACATCAAGTATTTGTCCAAACTCAACGGTATGAACCTAGAAATGCACTACATGAAAAAAGCTGGGAAAGTCACAAATATGTGGAGAATAAATAACATACTACTGAACAACCATTGGATCAATAAAGAAATCAAAGGAGAGATAAGCAAATACCTGGAGACAAATGAAGGCGAAAACATAGCCTACCAACTGTTAGGGAATGCAACAAAAGCAATACTAAGAAAGAAATTTACAGCATACAGGTCTACCTCAACACACAAGAAAAATCTCAAATAAGTAACATTAAACTAAACCTAAAACCTAAAAGAACTAGAAAAAGAAGAACAAACAAAGCCCAAAGTCAGGAGAAGGGAAATAAAAATTAGAGCAGAAATAAATGTGTAATCTGTGCAGAAACTAATATATAATACTGCACACATGAAATTACACAATGTTATAAGCCAATATGACCTCAACAAAAAAATAAAATTAACAAATTAAAAATGCATTTATGTTTCAATGTGTTCCCTGTCTTATCTTTTGCTTGCTCTGATGTCACTATGAATAAACTGCTGCTATACATTGTGGCCACTTTCAATGAGAGTATCACCATCTTGATCATCCTCACCTACTTGTTTATTCTCATCGGCATCCTGAAGATGCACTCTATAGAGTCAAAGTGCAAAACCTTTTCAACCCGTGCCTCCTACCTTATAACCATCATTGTCTTCCACAGAACAATCCCTTTTATTTATTGCTGGCCCATTTCTGGCAACAGGATGGATACTGACAAAGTGGCCATGATATTCCACAGTGTGATGATTCCCCTGCTGAATCCTATGATTATAGCCCAAGGAACAGGGAATGAAGGCAGCTCTCAGAAAAGCAGGGGGCTCCAAAATAATTTCATAGAGAAGATTTTTTTAGTAGGACTCAGCATCCCAAAGCGGGGGCTGGTGGAGGGATAAGTCAATGGGCTTCAGTGTTGGAGAGGAGATAACAGTCAAGAGGCAGATAGTTATAAGTCAGTCTTTTGATTCACTCATCTTTATGCCTCTTTCATTTACAAGGGTAAGATTGAGCATATTTCAAAATTTTCAGCCTACTTCTTTGGGTTCATTCAACCTACAATGATTCAAATGACTATGGGTAATGACAATTAAGACACTCACATTTAGTTTACTGTAAACTCTTCAAAAGCTTAATAAAGAACTGACGAAAATCACATTTTATTTTAGTATCCATCACAGAAACTGATTCAAGACAAAATTGAATTCCTGTTATTTTACAATGAAGAGCACAGCTTTGTCAGTTTATGCACAGAATTAGATTCCTGTATGTGTATATGTCCTGTTGGTTGCTTACTTCTTGCTTCCTTTATTATTTTCATTGTTGTCATTGCAAGGTCCAGTGTTTTTGGGACTTCAGATCGTGTCTGAACAGTGGAGACATTAATAATAATTATTTCACAGAAATCTTAGGAAAATTAAATCACATGTCATGTGGAAAGAGTTTAGAATAATCCCTGGCATATAATTATTTCTCTGTTTCTGCCTCTATCTCTAAGTCTCTGTGTCTCTCTCTGTGTCTCTCTGTTTCTCTCTCATATATTTGATTGTAGGTGTTATATGTATATACATTGCAGTCACTTAATAACCATTCTTATGAGTGGCAGCTAATCTGACCTCGGTGTATTTTTTCACTTTATCTTTCACTTCTTATCTCCATGCTTCTTTTACAATAGTGTGGATCAAATGTTCAATGTGATGATAAGTGGACTTCTAAATTCTGTTTATGTTCTTTGCTCTTGATCAATGACCTTTTTCACCCTTCCTCTATGTTTCTAAACCACAATTCTTCATTCAAACCTGATTCACATGCACCATTTAGAAATTGGGAAGAGAGTGAGACAGAGGCATAAATCCCTGAATTCCTTTGCATGAATTATTGAATCTTAGAGATTTAGATATAGCATTAAACTTTATTCCTATATTTTGTGTGTGTTCCAATAAAATTATATATTCAAAGTACGTAAAACAGCAAGAAAAAGAGTGTAAAAAGGATTACCCCATAATAATATATGTTTGGATTTAATAAAACTTCGGAAAATGTATTAATGCTGATTCTATCCAAGAGATAAAACTATATCTATGTCAACCTAAAAATTAAGGATAGAGGAGAAAAAGAAAAAAAAAGAGAAATTCAATAAATGGAAGAATTTAATGTTCAATAATTTTAAACTCTTCTCTGTGAGGTTTCTATTCATACATTTTGCTCATATTTCCACTGGATGTGAATGATTTTCATAATAATTTACAAGATGATTTACATTTAAAAAAGTAACCTCTAAAGATATTTACAAATATAATTTCATGATACTACTTAATTTTATGTATTAGGCATGCTTTTTTATATGTAGTCTACATTTTTTATGTACTTACATTAAATTTTGGACAACTTGAATAAAATGAGGTGAAAATGAATCTTGCTCCATTCGACATGTTATCTAAATTTTGTATGAATTTTTAACTTAAATTAGTATTAAATTTATTGTTTTTTAATTTATTTGGTATATTTTTGCTGAATGAATGAATGCTTACATTCACTACAATTACAAGTAATTGTCCAACTCACTTTCCCAAACAATATACTAATGTTTACAACACCACTTATTGAGATTATTTTCCTTCCCTATTGGTGTGTAATATATCCATTACCATATTTAAATTATTTAGTAAAAATTATGTTCTCAGAGTTGATCTTTCTGCCAGATCCTGGATAATATCCCACAATCTCAACTTTATCTTCTGTAGTAAATAATAAGGGGTATATTATTTTATAATGTTATTTAAAATACAAAATTTTTGCTGCAAGATACGCTTGTATTTTGAAAGACTGTAAAATATTCTACCATTCTCCTATTAGCCATTAGCATGGACATGGACAGGACGGTGTCAAGATGGTGTTGTAGGTGGAATTTGAACTCATCTCTTCCCACAAATACAACAAATTTATGACTACTCTTGTAACAATTCCCCCCGAGAGAGAGCTGAAAATTGGATGAGAAGAAGCCCTACAGAAAGCGACAATGCTGACTGAGGTTGAAGAGGCAGAAATATCTTTCTGGAAAGAAAAAAGCCAGCTTTTAGCCATGGGAAATTCATGGCTGGCTGGAGCAATCTTAAGGTACAGAGCCCTCCTTCAAGGAGGGGGGATGTCAGCGGGGGAGCATTACCACAATAAGGACCTTTTGGGCTGCTTAGTATATAGCGGGACATCCCCTATTTTTCCATTTTAATTTGATAAGGGTTTGCTATTATGGATGGTACTAAGATGAGCATTTTTAGGTGTCCCCTGGCACACATGTACATGCAGTTCTGCTGGATACATATGTAAAGTAGGATCCTCAAGGTGAAGGTAGGCTCTTTTCTGCTTGGGATACCAATTCACATGTCAGCATGGAATGAGAGCTCCCATGCCTTTACATCTTCCATGTACTTTCTATGGTTAGTCTATTTAAATGGTCATTACTCTGATGGGTGTATCATGATCTCATTTGTTTTAAAGCCATGGATCGCATTTGCATTTTTCTAGTTACTATTGGGTTATTTTCTTTTATTTTCTGGCCATTGGGATTATCCATTTTTGTAAAGTACTTCAAGTTTCTTCCCAATTTTTCTCCTGAGTTTTCTGGTTTTTATTTGGAGCATTTCTTTATAAAGGATACAGTTAAATGCTTTGTGCTGAAAAATTTCACTTATGTGAATGACATTTAAATGAAGATCATTTCTTAATGCTGTTCAATTTATTAATCTGTACACTATGGCTCACAATTAAAGAATTCATCCATCAATGTCATGAAGATCCTTTAAAATCTTTATTGTGTTGGGTCAGCCTCATGACTGAGTGGTTAAGTTCATGTGCTCTGCTTTGGTGGTCTTGAGTTTTCTGGTTTGGATCCTGGATGAGGACCAACAAACCACTCATCAAGCAATCCTTTGGCAGCATCCCACAGAGAAGAACCAGAATGACATACAACTAGGTTATACAACTATGTATTGGGGCTTTGGGGAGAACAAAAAGAGGAAGATTGGCACCAGATGTTAGCTCAGCACCAATCTTCCTCACCAAAAAACATACTTAAAAAAAAGAACCGAGATATACTTCAACCAATCAACCAATCAATATGTAAACAGATGAAATTAAAGAAAAAAACTTTATGGTATTTCCTTTCATATTTAGATTTACAAACTAACAGGGCTTTTTTTTTTTTTTTTTGTAAATGATATGAAGATCTGAGCAGAGATTTCTCCAAAGAAGATATATAGCTGGCCAACAGGCACATGAAAAGATATTCAACATCATTAGCTAATTAGCTATCAGGGAAATGCAAATCAAAACTACAATGAGATATCACCACAGGTCAGAATGGCTATAATTAATAAGACAGGAAACAACAAATGTTGGAGAGGATGTGGAGAGAAGGGAACCCTCATACACTGCTGGTGGGAGTGAAAACTGGTGCAGCCACTATGGAAAGCAGTACACGGTATCCTCAGAAATATAGAATAGATCTACCATATGGTCCAGCTATCCCACTGCTGGGTATTTATCCAAAGAACTTGAAAATGCAAAGGCATAAAGATACTTGCACCCCTATGTTCATTGCAGCATTATACACAATGGCCAAGACTTGGAACCAACCTATGTGCCCATCAAGGGATGAATGGATAAAGAAGATGTGTTATATATGCATAATGGAATACTACACAGCCATTAGAAATGATGAAATCTGGCCATTTTGACAACATAGATAGTCCTTGAGGGTATTATGCTAAGTGAAATAAGTCAGAGGGAGAAAGTCAAATACCGTATGATCTCACAAATAAGTAGAAGATAAAAAGAACAACAAACAAACACATAACAACAGAGTTTGGGTTGGTGGTTACCATAGGGGAAGAGGCGAGTGGGGAGGACAAAAGGAGGATTAGGCACACATGTGTGGTGATGGACTATAATTCCTTTTTGGGTGGTGCCCATGATGTAATCTACACATAATTTGAAACATATTGAAATGCACATCTGAAAGCGGTATAATTTTATAACCCAATGTTACTGCAATAAAAAGAAATGTGGTATTTTCTTTCATATTTAGGTTTACAAACTAAACGGACTTTTCTTTTCTTCGTAAATGGTATGAAGGTCAAATTCTCCTTTTTTGTGTATTTACATGTAATTTACTTAGAACTATTTCTTAGAAGACCATTCTTTTCTCTACAGTTCTTTTCTCTAGAGTTCTGAAGTGCCACCTTCTTCATAGATCAAGTGTGCCCCTTTATACTGGGTGAGTGTTGGGTAAGTATTTTTAGTATCAACTTGCGTTTTCTTCTTTTATACAGAAATAAGTTGATTTTTGTTTATTGATCGTATTTAGAAAACGTTAAATTCATTTATAAACTCTATTAATTTCATTGTAAATTCTGGAATATATTCTTTATCTACATATAAATATCATCTGACAATAATAATCTCCTTTTTTCTCCACTTCTTGGTCTGTGCTTAATTATTTTCTTTTTCTCTCTTATTTCTTTTTCTACTTAATCATATGTAAAATTATGTTCTCTAGATGAGAGTCTTATTGGTGAGATAAATTAGGTGCACTTACTTTTAGTTGTGGTGAGAAGATATCTTTTAATCTCTGATTCCTCAAAATAAATTAAATACCACTCAATTATTGCAAATTCAGCTCCATTCACATGATTGTATTTGATTTATTTCATTATTTTATTTTAAATCATCTTCATAATGTAATTTTTTATTTTTAACTATTTATCCACAGTAGAATAAAAATTACACAAAACTGGACTGCTGTCTCTCTAATGCATCATTGTAACCAAATCATATAGAAATGCAAAGCCATTTTATACATTCTGGATTAGACTGGTCACCATCTGAATACTCCTGAGTGACCAGAGTCAATGCCACATGAAACAGAATAATCACCCAGATACACCCTGCTGGAATTCCTGACCCAAGAAATACAAGAAAGTGCTGTTACTCTAAGCCAAAAAGTTCTTGAGTAATTTTTTATGAGCAGTAGAAAACTGGAACAGAAGAATTCCATAATTGTTAAAAAACCAACTTTCTTCATAGCTTTTCTTCCATTATTCCTGTAGATCAGCACCATATAGAGCCATTTAACCATCAGTAACTCTCATTGAATATTCTTTCCTTTGAAATTATTGCCTTAATTCATTTGAATTTAGCCCTTTTTTCAGACGGTGTTACTGATGCCATGATATGTACTTAGAAAACCAAAGAACTAGCTGGATAAATTAAGGCTATGCAAAAAATAGTAGTTTGAACAAGTATTGTGTTAAAGGAGAGAGAGATTGAAAAAAAACCCTCCACTCATCATTTGCCAATCCAGTTTCATTGAAATAGATCCAAATGAGTTGCCATTATTTTAATGGGAAACGTGAAGAAAAAAATCTTGGTTCTCTTAATGGTAACTTACTGATATTTGTTTGTTTAGGGACTATAATAATTCTGTCTTTTCAAGTGTCATCATTATCAACCAGTAAGATAACAAAAGAATGCACTGAATACCTTTAGCATCTTGATTGTAATTTCTATTGATATTCTCCAGCAAAATAATTAATAATTCAGTCAAGAAATCTTGGGGAATAGGTTATTCCACATAGGGGCAAAATAGTTAAATCCACATCAAATTACTTCTCTGAAAAATCAAAGATGCATTGATATTTTTTCCATTAGTAAAGAATAATGTATAAAACCCTGGGGATGTCACCCTTAATATGGAATATCTTTCTATTTCTTTATGCCTTCCTCAATTTCTTTCAGTACTGACTTATAGTTTTCAGTGTACAGGTCTTTCACCTCTTTGGTTAAGTTTACTCCTACGTATTTTATTCTTTTCTTTTTCTTGCAATTGTAAATGAAATTTCATTCTTTGTTTCTTTTTCTGCTAGTTCCTTGTTAGTATCTAGAAATGCAACTGATTTTTTAAACTGATTTTGTACCCTGAAACTCTGCTGTAGTTGTTGATTATTTCTAGTAGTTTTCTGGTGGATCCTTTAGGGTTTTCTATGTATAGAATCATATCATCTGCAAATAGTGAAAGTTTCACTTCTTCCTTTCCAATTTGGATTCCTTTTGTTTGTTTTACTTGCCTAATTGCTCTGGCCAATACCTCCAGTACTATGTTGAATAGGAGTGGCAAGAGTGGGCATCCTTGTCTTGTTCCTGTCCTCAGAGGGATGGCCTTCAGTTTTTTGCCATTAAGTATGATGTTCGCTGTGGGTTTATCATTTATGGCCTTTACTATGTTGAGGTACTTTCCTTCTATACCCATTTTATTGAGAGTTTTTATCATGAATCGATGGATCTTGTCACATGATTTCTCTGCATCTATAGAGATGATCATGTGAGTTTTATTTCTCATTTTGTTAATGTGGTGTATCACATTGATTGATTTGCAGATGTTGAACCATCCCTGTGTTCCTGGAATGAATCCCACTTGATCATGGTGTATGATTCTTTTAATGTATTGCTGTATGCGGTTTGCCAATATTTTGTTGAGAATTTTTGCATCTAAATTTCATCAGTGATATTGACCTATCGTTTTCCTTCTTTGTGTTTTACTTGTCTGGTTTTGGCATCAGGGTAATGTTGGCCTCATAGAATATGTTAGGAAGTGTTCCAGCTTCTTCAATCTTCCAGAACAGTTTGAGAAGAATAGGTATTAAATTTTCTTTTAATGTTTGGTAAAATTATCCAGAGAACCATCTGGTCCTGGACTTTTGTTTTTTTGGGAGGTTTTTTATTACTGTTTCAATCTCTGTTCTTGTGCTTTGTCTCCTCAGATTCTCTGTTTCTTGTTGGTTCAGGTTTGGGAGGTTGTATAAGTCTAGGAATTCATTCATTTCTTCTACATTATCAAATTTGTGGGCATATAGCTTTTCATAGTATTCTCTTATAAGCCTTTGTATTTCTGCAGTATCTGTTGTAATTTGTCCGTTTTCATTTCTAATTTTATTTATTTGAGCCTTCTTTCATTTTTATCTTGGTGAGTTTGGCTAAAGGTCTGTCATTTTTTTCTTATCTTCTCAAAGAACTATCTCTTAGTTTCACTGATCCCTTCACTGTTCTTTTAGTCTCTGTTTCATTTATTTCTGCTCTGATTTTTATTATTTCCCTCCACCTGCTGACTTTGGGCTCTGTATGCTGTTCTTTTTCTAGCTCTGTTAGATGCATTTTAAGACTAGTTATTTGAGATTTTTAGTGCTTGTTGAGGTGGGCCTGTATTGCTATGAATTTCCCTCTTATGACTGCTTTTGCTACATCCCATAAGAGTTGGTATGTTGTATTTTCATTTGCATGTTTTCTCCAGGTATTGTTTAATTTCCCCTTTGTTTTCTTCGAGGATCCAATGATTTCTCAATAGCATGTTCTTTAGTCTCCACATATTTCTGACTTTTCCAGTTTTGCTCTTGGGGCTGAGTTTTAGCTTCATAGTACTGTGGTGAGAAAAGATGATTGGGATGATTTCAATCTTCTTGGGTTTATTGAGGCTTGCCTTGTTGCTCAACATATGGTCTATCTTTGAGAATGTTCCATGTGCACTTGAGAAGAAGTATATTCTGCTGTTTTTGGATGGAATGCTCTATGTATGTCTAGTAAGTCCCTCTGGTCAAGTGTGTCATTTAAATCTACTATTTCCTTGTGGACTTTTTGTCTGTATGATCTGGCCATTGAAGTAAGAGGGCTGTTGAGGTCCCCTAGGATTATTGTGTTGCTTTTAATTTCTCCCTTCAGGTCTGTTAGTAATTGCTTTATGTACTTTGGTGCCCCTGTGTTAGGTGCACATATCTTAATAACTGTTATATCCTCTTGGTGAAATGTCCCTTTTATCATTAGATAATGCCTCTGTTTGTCTCTCATTGTCTTTTTCAACTTGAAGTCTGGTTTTTTTAAAATAAAAGTATGGCAACACCAGCTTTCTTTTCTTTGCCCTTAGCTTGGAGTATTGCCTCCCATCCCCTCACTCTAAGCTTATGTTTGTCTTTGTAGCTGAGGTGTGTTTCCTGGAGTCAGCATATTGTTGGATTTTGTTTTTTAATCCATCCAGCTAATCTGTATCTTTTGATTGGAGAGTTCAGTCCATGCACATTTGGAGAGATTGTTGTTATATGAGGGCTTAACGCTGCCATTCTATCTCTTGTTTTCTAATTGTTCTATGTTTCCACTGGTTATCTTCCTTTGTATTTCTGACTGCATTTTATTTTGTTGGTTTTCTTAGGGGGATTTCTCAGTTGTCTTTCTTTTTGTGAATTGTTGCTCTGTTCTGATTTTTGTTTAGTGGTTACCATGAAGATTGTATGAGAGATATTGGAGATGAGATTGCCATTCTTCTTATAGCCGCTTGTCTCCATTAACCAAAGCATGTTCTTTCCCTTTCCTCTCCCCTTCTGAGCAATTGCTGTTACAAATTGTTCTGTTTTTAATTTTGTGAGTTTGTTGCTAATTTGAAGTGTTTATCATTACTTTTGATGCTTTCTCTCCCTTTCTCTTTTAAGTTGTAATTGAGCCTTTGCCTCCATGTTATACCAGAGAGCTGCATGTTTCTGATCATGTATACTTTTCTCCTTGCTTGGAGTTTTTTAGACCTTTGCCTTTTTGTTGCCATTGTATTAGCATCTTTAATTATTTCTTGTAGGGGTTGTCTAGTGCTGATGAACTTCGTCAGCTTTTGTTTATCTGGGAAAGCTTTTATTTCTCCATTGTATCTCAATGAAAGTTTCACTGGACAGCACATTATTGGATGAAAGGTTTTGTCTTTCAGTGTTTTGAATATATCATTCTATTCTCTCCCAGCCTGTAGGGTCTCTGCTGAGACATACACTGACAGCCTGATAGGGTTTCCTTTCTAGGTTATTTCCTTCTGCTTTACTTTTCCTAATATTCTTTCTTTATCCAGAACGTTTGCCAGTTTTACTATTATATGCCTTGGAGAGGGTCTTTTCTCATTGATAAAGTTGGGTGTTCGATTAACTTTGATTACCTGTAAATCTGAAACGATCCTCATGTTTGTGAAGTTCTCAGCAATTATTTCTTTGAACAAGCTCTCTGCTCATTTCTCCCTCATGTCTCCCTCTGGGATATCTATAATCCTTATGTTGCTTTCTCTGATTGAGTCAGACATTTCTCAAAGAGTTCCTACATTTTTTTAAAACATCTTATTCTGTCTCCTTCTCCACCTGTAGAATTTCTCCATTTTTATCCTCAAGAAGACTAACTCTTTCCTCCCTAAGATAAATTCTATTTATTAGCAATTCTAGATTATTATTTATTTCATTAATTGTATTTTTCATATCTAGAATTTATGCTTGTTTCTTTTATAGTTTGAATCTCTTTGGTGAAGAGATTCATTTTATTACTGAACTCCCTGAATTGTCTTTATGTTTTTTTTGTAAGTCATTGAGTTTACTTATGATGGCTATTTTGAATTATCTTTCATTTAGGTTGTATATTTCTGTGTCTTCAGTGTTGGTTTCTGGAGAATTGTCATTTTCCTTCTGGTCTTAATTGTTGCTGAAGTTTCTCATAGTGTTTGATGAACTATTCTTTTGTCAGGGCATTTGTGGTATTCTTAGGATGCAGATTCCCTGTGTTACTGCTATGGGGGAGAAGGAGCAGTGTTTCTGGCCAACCCCCATCTGCTGGAAGCTGTGAAGCCTTTATGGGTGCTTTCCCAAGCCTGGGATTCATTCAGGCATCTGTGTAGACTGTTCTTGTTGGGAAGGCCTTCCTCACTAGGCAAGGGCCACTCTTTGGGGCCTCAGGGGTGCTCTGAGCTCCTCCTCCCTGCCAGCAAATGATCACCAGAGGGCTAAAAGCTACTGGGCTTATTCCAGCAGCTTCCTGGGACATGTTCCCTCTTTGGGAGTGCATCTGCAGAATGAGCACTTGCACAAGCCTGGGAAGCATTTGCCCAAGTGTGAAAATCAGCTGAGGTCCCTGTTTGCCATCTGCAATCCATGGGGACCACTGAGCTGGCAGGGCTTCCCTGCTGGGATGAGGCAGATCCTGCTCCTTTATGGCACAGGGGTGTGGTGGGCTCCTTCTTTCTGCCAGGAAAGGGACCATGAGTGTGGGCTAAAGGTTAGCACCTTCTCCTCTTATGATTTCCCTGCTGCATGTTCCCACTTTTCAGGTGCTTGCACCAGATTGGAAAGCATTTGTATGCATGCACAAGGCTACCAAGGAGAGAGCAGTGTGTGCTCACTTATCTCTGCCTCTTCCTGGGGGTTCAGTCCATCCACCCTCAGATGTATAGCTGCGTGTGTCTCTGAGGTGTCCTGTTGTGCTGCTGGGTTTCCTCTGTTGGTCAGTGAGTGTCCATTAGTTGTAGTTCAAAAGGTGGAGAGACAAAGAGAACACCTCACTCTGCCATGTTGCTGATGTCACTCCAGTTTTTATGTTAAGGTTTAAGATTCATTTTGAGACAAGTCTTACATATGGTACACAGAATGAGTGAATGTCTGTTGTGGCATTAGGCTATTCTATATATTGTGCATCATTAAAAAGAAACAAAGACGGTCTTTCCTCTATGGATTTCCCTTAGAAACTTTGTGAAAAATCAATTGAGTATGTTGTATGAATGTATTTCTGAAGACTGTATTCTGTTCTGTAAATTTAGATGGCTACCTTTTCATCAATGCCACACTCTCCAGATTATTATTGCTTTGTGATCAATCTTGAAATAAAATTATATGAGTCTTTCAACACTATTCTAATTTTTCATAACTGTTTTGATTGCCTTAGTTCCTTTGCATTTTCATAGAAGTCATAGAATAACCTTATCCATATTTCCATAAATGCTTCTTCAATTATGGTTAGAGTTACTTTGACCATATACATCATTTGAGATTGTGTTTCATTAATAGATACTTGTTCCCAATTGACTTATCTACAGATATCATTTTTCTTTCTTTCTTTTTTTCCTTAATCCCTCCCTCCCTATTTTGCTACTTTCTTTTCTTCCTTCCTTTCATTCATTCTTTCTTTCTTTTCTGTAACATTCAGATTTCAAGACCTACATCCTCTAACTAATAATTTAGAGCCTCTGGATTTAGTACTCAGACATCTCTGCATTTTTAACAATTTTCTGAAAACTTTCTTTAAGTATATTGCCAGGTACTAATCTACAGATTTCTATATGGGGTCCCCAAGAAGAAACAAGACTTTACAACTCAAAACCCTGTGCTTTGCCCCATTCAGTGCTCTAATAACTAAGGTTCTATTAAATAGAATGTTACAGACATCTGCATACTGTCCCATCTCCCTCATACTTCCTAGTTATGTGTTCACATCTCATCTCCTCTATTAAACTTTCAATGAGTCTAATTGTATCTCTTAATAAAATGAGAAGCATAGCACTTTAAAATGTATAGTAATCTCTATTAAATAAAAATTCTATGATAGGTTATACCTTCATATTATTTCATTATGTACATATTTATAGGGTTTTGAGACAAGTAAACAGGTTATTTCCCTGGGAAAGACCAGTGGGTTTCAGAAAATTTAAGTCATCACCCCAATTGTACATAGATATTTGGTCACAGAGCTAGAAGTCTGTCCTGTATCATTAGATTTATTTTGCAGTCCTATTAATTTTTTCCACTGTGAAATCATTATATTTCAGAGGCCAAACTTCATGCATGTAATAATTTCTTATTATGTAGTTTATTGTTTTGGAAACATTCATTTACTATGGAATAAACCAAAATCATATTGTTATACTTCCATCCCAGAAGATAATTAGTGTATTTTCTCCTTGGAGAATTTCTGTGGACTCCAAGAAGAACTTGAGAAGCTTGTATTAGAGTCCAAGTGCTCAAATTCACAGCAAACTTTAATTGAGTGAGGAGTTCATTCCCACAGGTGAGACGAAAGCTTTTCATCACTTACAAAATATTTTAGAAGGTATAACCTTGAATGTAAAGCTTTATTGTATGTTTTAGTATTTGAATCTGAGATAGGTATTTCTGGTTAGCTCAGAATTAAATTAAAAAATGAACTAGGGAACTCCAGGTAACAAAGGAGGTCAAATAGGAGAGATTTCCAAAACATTTTGATCAACAGAGCTCTAAATCAGAAATTTGCTTTACTTCCCTTGTTGGAAGATAACATCTAAAATAAAGGTAGTAGGAATAAATATCTATATTAAAATTTAAGAAAATTATTAAAGGGAGAGAAAATTAACTATCAGCCAGTCATAGTTATATGCAATTGGGGGACCACAGATTTTTTCCAATGGAAGAATATATATAAATTTTAAATTTACTTAATTAGTTAACTAATTCATCTAGAAAACACTTCCAGGTTTTGTTTTAATATCGTGGTAATTAAGCTTGATGGCTTTATAAAAGAATGCAAATACATGCAGATATTACCTTGCATTATTTCTAGGGGATACCCATTTCAGAATTATGGCAGGTCACAATAAGTCTGCAGTATCGTCAAGTGGAAATAGCTTAGCATGTGGCAACCGAGAAACCTGCACTGACTGCTGGCTCTACTAAGAACTTATTAAGTGAGGTTGGTCAACATATAGGTATGACTGGTCCTCAGTTTCTCATCTATAAATGAATTCTGAATGATTTAGTTGCAGGTTGCTGTGAGGATTACATAGGATAATGTACACAATATTTCTACCCTCTAGTAGCCACTTAACAACATGTGGTAGCTCCTGCCTTAGTTTTCCTTCTCCTCAAGCTTGGTGCCTGAAGTCATGTTCTCATGGACATCTGGTGCATTATGTTTTCTGAATGTATGAGGATTGAGGAACTGATATGATTTTAGTTTTCCAGAATGATCATGATTTGTTAAAAATTCAAGATCTATATTCTGTCTTTATAGTCTCTATCTCTTAAAGTGAAATCAGCTAAATGTAAAAACAATCAGTTCTACTTTCCTTAAATATTAGTTGAAAGAAATGCATGTTTGAAGAACATCTTGGAGAAAATAAATAAACCCCATACTTTTTGTCTATCCTTCCTCAATTCCCTACAGTGAACTGGACAATTGCTCTAATGGGACACAGTTGAGAATAAAATATGTCTTCATTCATAGACCACTTTCTTGCCCTAGAGATAAGATCAGAGGTATCAGGGGTTATAAGAAAACTACCATTGACAACATTATCAGAAGAATTCAACAAAACACACTATTATTTTACTGACATGCCCAAAGTCAGAATGTAATGACACAGACGCAATATTAAGGTGCCTGATACCAATTTAAATTGGGATTCACTGGGGCTAATCTCGTGAGAGTGGTATATTCATTTATCTTTGTGAATTTTAAGATGATGTAATATGAAGACAGTATGTACTAAATTTAATAGAAAATAAACTAAGAATTAAACCAAGTAAATTGGCTTTTTTTTTTTTTAAAGATTGGCACCTGAGTTAACATCGGTTGCAAATCTTCTTCTTTCTTTTTCCTCTTATTCTCCCCGAACCCCCAGTACAATGTTGTATATTCTAGTTGTAGGTCTTTCTGGCTCTGCATTGTGGGACACTGCCACAGCATGGCTCCACAGTGGTGCCATGTGTGCACCCAGGATCTGAACCGGCAAAAACCTGGGCCACCAAAGCGGTGAGTGTGAACTTAATCACTTGGCCACGGGTCTGGCCCCTAAACTGGGTTTTTTAAACATAACAAATTTAGCCAACAACTGAATGAAATAATTTATTTAATTTATTTATACAGGGTAATGCATCCACTTGGACCCAACTTCTACATCACTGCCTGTTTCTTCACTGCCAGGCATTTCAATATGCCATTCTCAGAAAAAGAAGAGACTATATTGAGTGGGTTTTGTTTTAAAAAATATTGCATTTCTGGGGCCGGCCCCATGGTCGAGTGGTTAAGTTCTTGTGCTCCACTGCAGCGGCCCAGGGCTTTGCTGGTTCGGATCCTGGGCATGGACGTGGCACCACCCCTCAGGCCGTGTTGAGGTGGCATCCCACATGCCACAACTAGAAGTACCTGCAACTAAGATATACAACTATGTACCAGGGGGGATATGGGGCGATAAAGCAGAAAAAAAAAGATTGGCCACAGTTGTTAGCTCACTTGCCAGTCTTTCAGAAGAAAAAAAATAAGATTGGCCAAAGTTGTTTGCTCAGGCACCAATCTTAAAGAAAAGATAATATTGCATTTAGAACCTATAAATAAAAACTGAAATGCCAGGGTTCCCATCAGACATAGATTTATGCATGATCCAGGTGAAGAATATGAGAATATGAGAATATGCTTATATTGATGGGCTTCACAGGTGATTTTGATGTGCAAGTCTTCCTGTTTTTGCTATTTCTAGCAATCTATCTTTTCACTCTCACAGGAAATCTGGGATTGATTATATTGGTCATTAGGGATTCCCAGCTGCACAACCCTGTGTACTATTTTCTGAGTGTGTTATCATTCTTGGATGCCTGTTATTCTTCAGTTGTCACCCCAAAAATATTGATCAATTTCCTGTCAGAGAATAACATTATTTCATTCCTTGGATGTGCAGCACAGATGTTTTTTGATGTTACTTTTGGGACCACTGAATGTTTTCTCTTGGCTGCAATGGCATATGATTGCTATGTAGCAATCTACAACCCTCTGTTGTATTCAGTTAGCATGCCACCCAGGGTCTATGTGCCATGCATCACTGCTTCCTATCTTTATGGCATTTTGAATGCTTCAGTGCACACAGGAGCATCATTTAGCCTAACCTTCTGTGCATCCAACGAAATTAGATATTTCTTTTGTGACATCCCTCCAGTCCTCGCTATTTCTTGTTCTGACCCTCACACAAACCAGCTTCTAGTCTCCTACTTTACGAGCATTATTGAGATAGTCACTATCATGATTGTCCTGGTTTCCTATGGTTTCATTCTCTTGGCCATTCTGAGGATGCATTCTGCTGAAGGGAGACGAAAAATCTTTTCTACATGTGGCTCTCACTTAATTGGGGTGTCTATTTACTATGGAACAGTCTTCTGCATATATGCGAGAACAAGTTCCAGTTACTCTTTGGACCAGGACATGATAGTGTCTGTGTTTTACACCATTGCCATTCCCATGCTGAATCCCATCATCTACGGTTTAAGGAACAAAGATGTAAAAGAGGCAACGGAAAGGGCTTTTGGGAAAAATTGGTTTCTCAATAAAGTATACTCTTCACATTAACCGTTACATTGAAACCAATGAAGATTACTGTCCATTGTCTCCATATCAAAAATTTACAGTACAAGAATTTCTTTTACTACTTTTCTGTTCTTCTCAGAAATTTTTAAATAAAGATCATAGTCAAGCCAGTACCCATTCTTTTTTAATGTGAAGAACACTATCATCCATCTGCTTCACATACACACGCATGTATATACACACATACATACATAAATATGCTGGTACTGGTTCTATTATTTTTCTGGGGCTGCCATAACAGAGTACCAAAGACTAGATTGCTGAAACAGCATAAATTTGTTTTCTCATTCTTTTGGATTCTAGGCTTTTAGAGCAAGTTGCTGATGGGATTGATTTCTCCTGTAGCCTCTCTCTCCCTGGCTTGCAGATGGTCATCTTCTTCTGTCTTCGCATGATCTTTTCTCTCTGTTTATATTTTCATCTCCTCCTTTTATAAGATAAACAATCTTATTGGATTAATGTCTATCCTAAATTCTTAATTTTAAGATAATTACTCTCTCAAAGACTCTATCTCCAAACACAGTAATTTTCCAAAGTTCTAAGGGTTAAGATTCCAATATACAAATATTGGTTTATTTACACACACAAACCCAGGAATATATGTATCTAAACTTTATATTAAATTGTAAGTATTATCTTTCATCTCCATATCACTCAAATTAGATAGGCTCCCATAGTTGCAATCGTAAATAGCTTTATAATTATGTCCGACTAGCTTGAGGAAATACCACCTAATCAATAACAAAGCCACAGCTTACCTATTCTGATACTAGTTTCCAAAGAGTCACTGGCATCTGACTCCAGTTCGAAGCACTCTGCTCCATCCTCAGATCCATGCATTGGCGGCAATCTAATCCCAGCCTGTGGTTTAAGGATCACAGAGAATGTGTTCAAATGCCTGATCCCATTATCCTGCTGTTAGTGAGGGTGCATTTCTCCCCCTTTTATTGTTTCATTATTTCATCCAGAGCATGGACATTAACCCCAGTCTGTATTTCCTCATAGAATACAGAGACTAGGCCTTAGCATTTATCAAGATTATACTTACACTCAAGAATGACAAAACACAAGCACAATTCAGAGAATAGGTACTGGCTGTACCAAGAGATTGGGCTCTTCTCACAGCTCAGTTCCAGGCATCTTTATGAGTTTCCTGACAGGGCTGAACCTGACCCAGCTGAAGCTCTTTTCTTTTTTTTTTTACCCCTACCAGTTTGTGGTGCCCTTGATGATGCCACCTTTCCTCATTGTCCAGGCCGGAGAACAAAGTTACAGAAGAGAGTCTTTATGATGCACATTTTTAGCCTTGTTTCCAAGGGTCCTTATTTGCAGTGCAAGACATATATTCTTCAAAGTGGTAGTGTTTTTCTCTTCCTTTCTTTCACCACTGTCATTGTTATTATTACCATATTTAGTAAAAGCCCATGTAATAACAACAGAGCAGTTCTAGCACATACAGTGCAACCTTAGGATATTTCCCTAAAGTGGGGTTATTAGGTTCAAATAACACCTCAGCATTACACATACAGAGCACATCTTACCACAATAAAGTCCCCTCACAATTGTTCTGCATTTCCTTTCACCTGTTTGAGAGAATCTCCACACAGCTATGTACATGATTCTTTCCTTTAAATGTCTCTTGTTAGTGAGGATCTCATTGACTACCTTGTATAATAGCAATTTATCTCCATTTAATCTCCTCATATTCCATCTTCCTTAAATTTTCCCATTATGTTTATCATTATTTTACATAATATGCATTTTAATTTATATCTAATTTATTCTCTAATGTATTTTCCAGAGTCTGGAACTGTGCCTGACATGTAGTATTGCTCAATAAATATTCCCACAGTGAGTGATATTTTAGATAGCATATTGTCAAAAACAGTTTATTTAATTCACTTTAGAGATATCTGTGAAACAGAGACAGCATGTGTCATTTAAACATTTGATTTCTTTTAGAATTTCTGGTTTATTTTTCCCTTTTAAGTTCTTCCTCATCTTTCCATCGGTCTAATTTGGTATTCTTTCAGATTGGTATTTGGATTTTCCAGTGTCACCATCTCAGTGGCAACCTACACGATTTACTCTCTCACACTTTCATTATCAATATTTCTGAGGTTTTTTCTTATTTTTCTTTGAATTAGGAGTAGTTGAGTAATTTATTTTTTAATGGCCAAATGGAACACTTGAGAAGTTTTTTTTTAATTGCCATTTATTTCAAAACAGAATGCAGTCTGTTTTATTTTCTGTATTCAGACCTTATGTTTTGCTAATATGGGCATTTTTCACGAGTCATTGTCACCTGAAAGCTAAACCTGAAAGTCAGAGGGGCTCAGTGGCAATCGCTTGTCTGCAGCAGGAGTGCAGAGAAAGCTGAGGCCAAGGCCAAGGGCCTATTGTCAGAGCCAGTGGTGGAGACTCCAAAGAGGCTGAATCACCACCCAAGGAGGACTGCATCCTGAGACCTGGCTGAGACAGGATAGGACATTGACCCCTGGGATGGAGACCTCTGGATTGATGTCCCTGACTTCCTGGATTCCTACATTTCTTGGAACCCTCCAAAGGTGATAAAGTTGCCCATCTCCCCTGTAATACCTGGTGATTCTCCCTCACTCAGGGGCTATGCAGAAGCTTCTATCCTGCAAGTCAATATGTGCTTCTTCATGATAAACACCCATTTTCCCCCCTGATCATTATGCCAATTAATGGAATTAAGTCACAATACAACCTAGGCAGAGAGATGCTGGGTCTGATAAAAGAGAAGAAGAAGTATGCCCCAAAGCACTATAACATCTCACCTGCATTCCTACTTCCAGTAGGAGCTGGCAGAGCACACTGGGATGGGATCTGGAGGGTGTTTAGCCAAAGAGGCCCAAGAACAGCTGGTAAGGGACAGTTTACTGACTTGGAAGCACTCCCATGGACACATAACTAACACTCCAGCAATCATCCAGGAGATGGCTCAAACTCGCTACTTGGGTCACTCCTAGAACCATTGTCATCGTGTTCTACATAAAGAACCAAAATCTCCTAAAATGGGCAAAATAAAGGTTAATTTACAAAGTCAACATGTTTTATCTTTTTTAGTCATTCAAATATGTCACTGATTGCCTAAGGCAGAAATAAGAATGTATTACAAAGTTTATGATATAAGTGTAGTAGTCACAGTTCTCCAGAAAATCAGAGCCAACAGAATACATATATTAATACCTAGGAAGAGATTTATTATGCCAAATTGGCTCATGTCATTATGTCAGTCCCAAGATCTGCTGTCTGCTAGCTGGAGGCCCAGAAAACAGGTGGAATTGTTCTTGTCCAAACCCAAAGGCACAAGAATCAGGGAAGCAAATAGTGTCAAGTTCTAGTCTGAACCTGAAGGTTCAAGAACTAGAAGCAACAATGTCCAAAGATAAGAGAAAACAGATATCCAGTGCATATGAATAACAAACTTGCCCTTACTCTGCCTTTTTTGCTACTCCTACGCTCAATAGATTACATATCATTCACCTACATTGGTGAGAATGAACTTCTTTACTCAGTCTAGAGATTCAAATGCCAGTCTCTACTAGAAACACCTTCACAGACACACTCAGATATAATGTTTTACCAGCTATCTGAGCGTTCCTAGTTCAGTTAACTTTACACATAAATGTAACCACCATCTTAAGTAAAATCAAACTGCATGACAATGATAACGTTGTTGGAATATTCTTATACTACATGAAAGTAATAAAATGTGATTCCATGGTAGATTCTGATAAGCTGCAGATATATAAGGCAAACTCTATGGCAAAAACTAAACATATAAAAAGATAAACTGGTAATGGGAATAAATTGAATGACAAAACTTTCTCAAATAATATAAAAACAGAAAAAGAGGAGAAAAGGCAGAAAAAGAGGAGAAAAGGAACTATAAATAAAGGAATAGAAAAAATCTACTAAAACAGTAAATTTACATCTAACTATATTAATAATTAAATATAAATAATTTAGACATCCCAATGAAATAAAAATCAAAACTGGTATGGATGAATTTACATTTAAAAATTCTCAACAAAATACTAGCAAACTGTGTTCAGCACCACATTATAAGGATCACTCACGATAATCAAGTGGGGTTTATGCCTGGGATGCAAGGATGGCTTAATATATGCAAATTAATCGGTGTGAGACCTTATCTTAATAAAATGAAAGGGAAAACAATCATATGAACATATCAATAGATGCAGAAAAAGCATTGGAGGAAATTAAACATCCGTTCATGATAAAAACATTTGACAAAGTACATATAGAAAGAACATATCTCAACATAATAAAGGCCATATATGACAACCCACAGGTGACATCATACTCAGTGGAGAAAGGTTAAAGGTTTTCCTCTATTGTCTGGAAAAAAGACAAGGGTGCCCACTCTTTCCACTCCTATTCAACACAGTACTGGAAGTCCCAGCCAGAGCCTATCAGACAATAAAAGAAAAAAATAAAAAGAGTTGGATTTGAAAGAAAAAAAGTGAAATTGTCTCTATTTGAAGATGACACAATTTTATATGTGGAAAATCCTAAAGATTCCACCAAAAAACCGTTAGCCCTAATCAGTAAATGCAGTAAACTTGCAGAATACAATTTAATATACAAAACCCAGTGGCATTTCTATTGCTAACAATGAATTACCTGAAAAGAAATGATCACATTTACAATAGTATCAAAAAAATGCTGGGGAATAAATTTAACCAGGGAGGTGAAAAATCTGTACTCTGAAAACTTAGACATAGATGAAAGATATGAAAAAGACACAAATGAATAGAACGGTATCCTGTATTCATGGATTGGAAGAGTTAATATTTATAAAATACCAAAACTACCAAAATCCAGTTATGAATCCAATATAATCCCTATTTAATTCCAATTGTAATTTTTACAGAAATGGAAAAAACAATTCAAATATATGTAAGGAACCAGAAAAGACCCCAAACAGTCAAAAAAATCCTGAGAAAGAAGAACAAAGCAGGAGATATCATACTTCCTGATTTCAAACTATACTATAAAGCTATAACAATCAAAGCAGTATGGTACTGGCATAAAAATGGACAGATCAATAGGACATAATTGAGAGCCAAGAAATATACCTAAATATATATAGTCAACTAATATTTGAGAAGACAACCAAAAATAGTCAATTGAGAGAAGATGACCTCTTTAATAAATGGTTCTGGGAAAAGTGAATATTCACATGTAGAAGAATAAAACTAGACCCTTATCTTGCACCACTCACAAGAAATAACTCAAAATGGATTAAATACTCAAACGTAAGAAATGAAATCATGAAACACCTAGAAGAAAATATAGGAAAAAAGCTCCTTCATATAGGTCTTGGCAATGATCTTTTTGGATCTGACACCTAAAGCACAAGCAACAACAACAAAAAATCTGATCTCTTTTTATATGATTTTTTTTAGGATGTTCTCATCTTTTACAGATGGATAATATTCCATTGTATACACACCACCATTTGTTTATCCATTCATCCATCAATGGAACAGTAAATTCTTTCATAGCTATCGTAAATAATGCTACATACATGAGGGTGTAGACATCTTGTTGAGTTAGTGTTTTCATTTCCTTTGGATATATTCCCAGAAGTGGAATTGCTGGATCATATAGCAGCTCTATTTTTAATTTCTTTGAGGATTCTCTATACTGTTTTCTGTAGTGGCTGAACCAATGTATACATTCTCTAACAGTGCACAAAAGTCCCTTTTATCCACATCTGCACCAGCATTTGTTATCGCCTGTCCTTTTGATGATGGCCATTTTAACAGGCATGAGATATCTCAGTGTGGTTTTAATTTGCTCCTTCAGGGAAAGCATGCAGACCACACACGCCTCAGAATTCCCCCTGCCAGTGAGAGAGAGCACAGACCCTGATGCCCAGTGGTTGGCTGAGGATTTCTTCGTTGGAGGCAGTCATTCCCTTGCTCTTACAGTCTGTACGTATGGACAGAGTGGCCTTCCATGGATGTTTGAGGGATGTGGCTGGGGCTGAGAAACTGTGCAAATTCTTACATAACAAAAACACTCAATTGGCACAACAGCCAAGTGCACCATGTGGAACTTTTTGTGCCCTGACCCAAATAAACTAATTATAAAAAAATAAAATTATTAAAATAAAATAATATGATTATAGATGTGATATTAGATGATTTTATGGAAATTCTGTTATTTTTCTTATTGTAATAAGGTACCATGGTTATACAAAAGAAATAAATTATCGATTATAAGGATGTATAATAAAGGAGTGACAGGGTGTCTAAGATTCACCTTAAATATCTATAAAATTTAAGTGCATTTGGGGGCATCGAGTGGGCAAAACGGAACAAGGTTTGGTGGATTCATGGTAGTTCTTTGTATTTTTATCTGTACTTGTGTTCTATATGAAAATTTCTGCTAAATAAATTTTAAAATGGCAAAATTTAAGCAAAAGTAAAGAAAGAGAAAGAGAGACTGAAAGAAAGAATGAGAGAAAGAAAAAAGAAACAACGGAAGGGAAGATGAAGGAAAGAGAGAAGAAAGGAAGGAAGGAAAAAGAGAGAAAGTCTGCACGGTGCTCTCTTACACATGCTCCCCTTGAGACTGTTACAATGGAGTCTGAACCATGAATCCTGGGCAGAAACTCTTTCTCTCTATGTCCTTGAAGTACCACTGAAAAGCAGCACCTCTTCACTCTTCCAACACTCCCAGATAAACAACAGGCAAACTTCATTGGGGTCTAAGATATCACAAGCTTCAGGGACTAATTTTTATTTCAACAAACCTAATTCAAATAATATAATTATGGGGCCAGCCCCAGTGGCCCAGTGGTGAAGTTTGGCATGCTCTGCTTCAGTGGCCCAAGTTCAGTTCCTGGGCACAGACCTACCCCTCTCTTCAGTGGCCATGCTGTGGTGGTGGCTCACGTACAAAAAGAGGAAGATTGGCAACAGATGTTAGCCCAGGGCGAATCTTACTCAGAAAAATGAAATATAACTTTTGAATAAAATTAAATGTCTACTGCACTTTAAAAAGATGCTGAAGAAAAAATTACTCATAGTGATGAGGATTTTTAGGCTGGTTAATTTTAAAACTACAGATGAGAAGCAGGCTCCAAGGAGTGGAATTTGCTCGCCCCTTTGTTGGGAAACATTTACATTTCTAAGGGAAACCTCTTTCTGTGAAGATGCCTCCTTCTCTGTGCCAGGAAGAAGGGGGATGGCCTTATCTCTAGAAACTCTTAATCAATGCCAGAGGCTAGAACTTAAGTTGTTTACTGTCTGGCAACCTCATGTAACTGACCTCCCCCAAATCCTCCTTTGTCTTTAGCTGAGGATAATATTCAAGCAGTGACTTCTGCCATTTGCTCAATCCGGTTTGATTCTTATCTAAAAGTTGTGGGACCGCCAAATGGCCGGACTCTATGGGCACTGATACCATTTTAACATTTTTACATATTCTTTGTCTTGTAAAGAGATAACTCACATACCTATGCCTTAAATTTAGCCGTACTCCCCACCCAGCTTTGCAGCAGAAGCAGCAGCAGCAACATGCCAGCAGCAGCTCTGCCTGCCCATGGGTCCTGTCCCCATGGTGGCAGCAGAAGCTCTGACTGCCCATGGGTCCTGTCCCCATGCTATTCTATTCTCTAAATAAAAGAGCACTAATGCCAGATCTTAAGAGTTTAAGAAATCTTTCTTTCGACTCCTCGGCTCACTGACCCCGCATCAATAGGAAGAAACATTAAATTTAATTCTTAGCAAAACATATACAAAAATCAACCTCAATGAATTCAAAGTCTATATTCAGAGTAAAAACTTAAATATTTATTATAACTACTAGGCAAATATTTCTTATGCCATGGGTAGAGAAAGATTTATTAAACAAGTGACAAAAAGCAATAACTACAAGACATTATTTTATATTAAGGAAACATTGGTTTATAACATTATAGAAATTTCATGTGTACATCATTAAACATCAACTTCTGTATGGACTATACTGTGTTCACTACCAAAAGTGTGGTTTCTATCCATCACTTATAAACATCTGCCTTTACCCCTTTCAGCCTTATTGACAAATTAGACCATGTTAAAACAAAGGAAATTTGTATATTGACAGATACTACTTAGAAGAAATGGATAAATAACTAGAAACATACAATCTACTATATCATGAAAAAAATAGAAAATCTGAACAGAATAATAATGAATAAGGAGACCAAATCAGTAAACACACACCTTCCAACAAAGAAAGGCCCAGAACCAGACAACTTCATAGATCAATTCTAGTAAACAGTTTATTAAGAATTAATGCCAATTGTTCTCAAATCCTCCCAAAAAGATAATAGATAATGGTGAGGATGTGGAAAAAAAGGAACTTTTGTAGACTGTTGGTGGGAATGTAAATTGGTACAGCCTATATGGAAAATAGTGTAAAGTTTCCTCAAAACACTAAAAATAAAAAATAATCCAGCAATTCTACTGAAGGAGTTGAACTCACTGTCTTGAAGGGATATCTTCACTCTCATGTTCACTGCAGTGTTATTTACAATAGCCAAAACACAGAAACGACCTATGTGCCCATCAATGGATGAATGGATAAAGAAAATGTGATATCTATATCTATATATAACAAAATGTTATTCAACCACTAGAAAGAAGGAAATCCCGCCAATTGTGACATCATGCATGAACCTTTAGGTTATTAGGCTAAAGGAAATGTCAGACTGAGAAAGACAAAACTGTACAAACTCATTTATATGTGGACCAAAAAACCCTGAATTCACAGAAATAGAGCAAATTTGTGATTACCAGTGGTGGGGGAGAGGGGATGGGAAATGGATAAGGTGGTCAAAGCATGCAAACTTCCAGTAATAACATGAGTAAATTCTGGAGATGTAATTTACAACATGGACCATAATTAACAATACTGTCTTTAATATTTGAAAGTTGCTAACAGAGTTGACCTTAAAAGATTTCACCACACACAGAAAAACTGTGACTATGTGAAGTAATGAATGTGTCAATTAACTTGTGGTATCCTTTTGCAATATATACATACACAAATCATTATATTATACATAATAAACTTATGCAATGTTATATTTTATATTTATACATACATATATACACACAAACATATATATATATATCATGTATATATATATGATATAGCTGGAGGAAAAAGAAAGCTGGGGGAAAAAAGAAAAATTCCCCAAATAAGCAAAAATTCCAGTCACACAATAAGAGGAGTAGAACTTATTCTTTTTCATATGTTTATTAATAGATAAATGGAATGGTATGTAATTTTTAATATTAATATTTTATATCAATACAGTATATCATATATGGTATTTATATATTATTTATATACACAGAGAGAAAACTAAAAGTAAAAGAAAAATAACAAGTCATGATCAACTATTTCATTGAAAAGGAGAAATACACGGCCCATAAACATCCAAAATAGTAGCCAGTAATGAGATTTCACCTCCCTTCAAGTAGAAAAAATAAAAGGCTCAGACAATACCAAATGCTGATGAATATGTTCAGGGGCATACCAATGTAGCACCGTTGATAGGAATGCACACTGATATGATCAGTTTAGTAGAGAGATTGGCACCACATGTATACCAGACATTTATATTCTGTAGAGTCCAGCTATTCTAAGTATACACCCAAAGGGAATTCCTTCAGTACACTAAAGATCATAAAAAGGAATGTTTTTTAAAAAACTATTCTTTATAGCAGAAATATGGAAATTCTAAAGATCCATTCTCAGATGTGTCAATAAATAATCCATATTTTATTCACAAAATGGAATATTTTCCAATATCCAAAATCAATAAACTCCAGCAATCCAAAATACATAGAATGAATCTTGGTGATATCACACTATAAAGTAAGTTCAAAAATGTTGCTTATGGCATAATAGCTTTTTAAAAAAACATATGAAACATTTAAAAACTGAAACAAAAGATGTTTAATATGTACATTTAGATAAGATAAAACTAAATAAAACTGAGAGTAAGACGATGCTGAATGCTGGGTATAGGATGGTGGTTTCTTTTTGTGGTAGAAGTAGAAAACTGAGGCAGGGAGAGGCCACATCTCACAAGTAAACTGCTGTTAATTTCCTCTATTTTATATCGGGTGGCAGCGTCAGAGTGGCTTTTTAGATAACCAATAACCAAAATTTAAAATAAATAGAAAGAAGCAAAGATTGAGCCCCTGCAAATTTATATGTTTGAGAGAGACATTAAAAAAGACTCCAATAAATGTCCACGGACTACAATTTCAAAATCACTTGATTTAGATCATTCTTTGAATGATTGAATGATTCAGTTTAATCACAATAAAATCCAACGGCAGTTGTCAACTGTTTAATGAAAAGATATTAATAAGTATTTTTTTTTTTATTTTTGTGGCAAGGACAAGAAAAGATAAAATAATCTTCAAGAAGCAGGAGTTTGTAAAAACTTCCCTGACTGGAATTAAGGCAATATAAAATTAGTAAGAGTAATGGATAGACATAAATTTCAGAAACAGACGTTTATGCCCTGTACTCCCCAGAAGCACAGACGCAGGTAATGGTCCAAGTGCTCCTCTATTAGGGAGTATCATTCCAGGGAAGCAGGATTTAAGAAAGGAGGGAAGGAGGGATGGAAGAAGGGAGAGCAATAGGATATGTTACCAAAGGGTCATGTACTAAATTCAACTGATTGCTCAACCTCAAAGAACCATCTTCTGAAACTCATATAAACTGCCCACCTTTATCAATTGGTGCCCGTCTCCCATTTTTCAACATTTTCCCTTAGTAAATCATCTAGAGTCTCAGGCTTTGTGTTCTCTGACACATTAGCCCTGTAGAAAGAGGTCAGAAACACAGAGCACAAACAGGGTGTGCCCTTGAGCTGGTCAGCACAGTGGCTGGCTTGAGGTGAGCATGTAATGAAAGCCTCTGGTGACCAACAGGCTGAGAATCACAGGCTGGAGCATTAGAGGGGCTGATTCTCTCTTCCCCTTGACCAACTCATACTCGTCTTTACAGATCATAAGCACATACCAAGTACCAGATTAACTTTGATAGGCTCCAGCAAAAGTACCATATTCAGCGAGGCATCGCAATTGATGCCACTACTGACTTAAATTTTCATCACTGTACTGTCACACATGAGGATCACTCAAACACGTTGAGTTTGTGGGGTGGCTATACAGGTAAATTGAGCAGGACCTTGGTGGAGACCAATATCCCTACATTCTTGATGAGCATGTTTATCTTGGTAATTCCTTCTAGGATGCAGTATCACTTCCAATTTTACTAACCTACCTACAGGAGTGTAATTTGGGGACTTCCACTTTCTTCTCCTTACCAGGATAACCCTAACTCCACGGCTCACAGAATCAAAGGTGAACACTGCAGTTGTTAAGTCTATCCCCATTTTACTTTTGTGTCATGAAAAAAACCACTGGCCCACTGGGAGATGGATTAGAGTCCACACTTCATTTATCATCTTGGTCTCCAAATGTTCCTATTCTAACCAGAGGACAATGATGGTGTTTCAAATCCCTGACATCAATGTCAGTTCAGATATTACAGCTAATAATATCAGGTAAGTTCAGATACTCCTGCTTCCCCAGTGAAGTAACTCTAAAAAGCGGCTACAGGAACACTAGCGGAATGAGTTGAGAAATATTTACTGTTTATGTATTTGGTGAAGTCAAAGTGCTTCCTGGAAGGAACCTTGAAATGATGCAATCTGGATCTGTGAACAGTCTTAGATCTCTAGCCTGGATGCGAGACTGTGGTTTTCAACTTTGGTTGACATCAGCCTTCTGCCTGACAGATGTATAGGTTTTTGTTTGTTTGTTTTTTGGGTATTCTTGTCAAGCAAGACTCATGTGGGCTGTACATCTGTCTTGCTTTGATATATATTGTGGCCTATTAGCCGTCACTATAAATCCTGGTTGGGCTTGATCCCCTAGTTATCATTTAGTTCTTAACTCTCATTTGGGTAGTCACACCTATCTTCCCACTGCCACTTGCTCTGGCATCCTGGGATACCATTATGCCTACAGACACTGTGGCATTTACCCACCCCACTGTTAACTCTGTCTGCAGAAAACTGCAAACATCGAGCTTCTCAAAGATGGGATTATTGCTTCATCAGAACCTTCCTAATGGCCATGGTGAAGAAGGGGCCCTCTGCGCTCTTCTAAGGTGCACAATTGGTGGTGGGTGCTTGGATATTATGTGACTTATCTGATAGAATGTCCCCAGCAGCCTGAGCCTTCTGACCTTGACCTTATGCTCTCCCAAGGCAGTTATGGCATCTCCATAACATTTACTTTGCCACTGTTATTTCCAACCTTTTAGTACTTTCTGGGTTCACATCAAAATGTAGTATCCTGGGTCATGATGAGCGAACCACATAAATAATTTTCCCCTAAAGATACAAATGCTATGGCTCCTCCAAGGCCAGCTTGGTCAAGAAATACTGTTACATGTAGTACTCAGGTTTCTGATAGTACATTCCAGCCAAGGCTAGATACCTCCTCCCAGACCAGAGATTATACTCTGATCCCTGCTATCATTCTCGAGCTAAGAGCAATAACGGGAGGGGGTGTCTTCAGAAAAGCAGTTATCCATGTTGGAGCAACTCATCTCAGGTCACGTATTAGATAAGCCTCCAAGCAAAAAGAGACTCCTTTCTTTGTGCAGCTCCACATCCTTACAATTACATCCTGGATCTGAGTTTTGGCATAGTCTCTCTTTTGCTTGAAGATGAGAGTCTCTCTATGGCTGACACAGTGACCCCTGGGTTTTTCAGAATGTCTTCTGCTGGCAATTGGATACTCTGAACTTTACATTTTCTTTTTTTAATATAGTCATGTGCCACATAATGATGTGTTGGTCAAGAACGGACCCCATATGCAATGGTGTTTCCATAAGATCAGTACCATATAGCCTAGGTATGTAGTAGGCTATACCATCTACTTTTGCATAAGTACATTCTATGATGTTTGCACAATGAAAAAATCAGCTAAAGATGCATTTCTCAGAATATGCCCTTGTCATTAAGTGACACGTAACTGTATTCAATGATTTTTGACAAGAGCCAAATTACTGTAAAATTCCTAAATTTTTCATTGTCAAATCCCGTTCAAGTGCTACACCTACCACATATTCAAAATAAATTTGACAAATCAATAAGGGAACATCAGACACACCATAGTTAACATAGTAACACACTAGAATAATGCATTTCTCAAAGAGGAAATGAAAATGTTAAGTAAATAGATAAAAAGTTGTTCAACCTCAGAAATTAGGGAAATAAAAATTTAAATCATAATGAGATACCACCAAACACAGCCAACTGTAAAAAAAAAAAAAAAGAAAAACAAATAAATCAAGACTCACAATATCATGAGCTATCTAGGAATCAACAAAATCTCACAATGGATGGTAAGTGGATAAACTGATAGGACCTATTTGAAAAACAATTCAGCATAACCTAGGAAAATTAAATTCTTGAGCAACCCGAGCCCAAAACTTGACTTCTGATTATAAATAATAAAAATCTTGCGCACATCGACTCCAGGAAATTAACGTGAGACTCTTCCTAGGATTATTGTTCATAATAATCCCAATCTGGAAAAAGACAACTCTTCCACGCATTACTCTATGATCGTATTTATTTGTTACATATAGATGCTCTGGAGAGAGGGTGCCACATAGGCCCAAAAAGAAGTGAGCAGGGTTTTGCCAACTCTCCCCAGATATTTCCTGGAAGTGTCCCAAACCATAGCTATTTATGGCCCTACTCGTAGATGGATAGACATTTACAAGAAATGCAACAAAACTTAGGAAAATATTGGTCTTGAGGGTAGCTTAGAACTCAATTCTCCTCTGACATCCCTATTTCAACAAAAAAGAAGAGCAGTGGGTTGGCTCAGTCAGGGAAATTAGTTGGGTCATGAATCTAGAAGGCAGGTCTTTAGTTGTGTCGAGAGAGGTGGCTAAATCCTTGCAATTCCATCTGTACTGTTTTTTGACTTTGTTTCCAAAATTAGTGCAGGAGATAGGCCAGGGCATTTTCTTTTAGTAAATGTCCTGTCTGGAAATGCATTAGGTAGTCAGACATTTATGACCAATGCATGAATGCAGAAAGAAACACATTTCACTCCACCTCATGTCATAAAACAGGATCACACAGGTGTGCTTTCATGGGGTGTTCCCTCAGATTTTGCTTTTTATTATGAGGAGAAACTACAGCTGTGACATAACAAATTGACCTAATGACTCAATGAAATGTTCGAAATCCAAGTGTCAATACAAAAAGATCTTTACTTCCATTTTTTCTGGAGAAGATTTCCTTACTTTCTCCCAGGGTGTGTGCTTTCCTGGGGCCACATTTCCTCACTCTCGGGGGTAATCTGTGAAATGCTGAGCTTGCCTGTGAATTTAGGCAGAAGGGAAATAGAGGGAACCCAGGTTGATGAGAGAAGGTCTGCAGTAAGGTTCAGAGCTTTAAGCAACTAAATTGGGGAGTGGAGAAAAACAAACCCAAAATATCACGGTATTTAATAAGAATCTTTTTTGCCTGGCATTAAGCACGGTGCATATTACAATCAGAGAGGCTGTCTATGTGGGGCTCTGTGTCTTTGGATCAGCATTGGCATGTCTTAAGTCCACAATGCCTCAGCACTCTGATGCCTCCGTACCATTGAAAGTGAATATATCAGTCATATACCACAGCCTTTAAGAGAGGGAAAGGACTTAAGAAATAAAAAGTCTGATGGCTTCCATCTTTTATTTTTGTACAAATGTAGTACAATTGAATAAAATAATTGGGTAGAAGATTGCCTGAGAGTTTCTTCTGCAGTTTCTTTAAATGCTCACATATTAAATTGTTAAGAAGCAAAGAGAGACTAGAAGTAACAGCAGTTCCTTCACCTTCTAGATTTGGTAGGTTTCCACACAACACTTCTGAATCAATATTGGGTTTTTTGCATGTACTATTATATCTCTTATATAGATGTATTTGTATACATTCTAAAATTTGTTGAGAGATACTGTGGAGTCTTCTGTTAATGAACATATCTTTAATGAAATTGGTAAACAGAAGTTGAACAGCACTCCCAAGGGCCTGGAAGTCTAGATAAATTTTGAGAATCTTTGAATCACTTTTTTTCTCTTACATCAGTGGAGATGGTATCTTCACTAACAAGGACAGCAAAGCACTAATCACAGGTAAATAAGTGCTCCAAGCACAGAAAGGCCTTAATTGGAAGAGCAGTCAAGGGCTCATTAAATCAGACTTCTGGGATTGTGGTGAGTAACTTTAATGAGTTTGGCTAAGTCGAGCACCCACAGAGCTTTGTTAAACAGCCTTCCAATTAATAAGAGTTAAAACTTTATCCTTCCCCTTTGGAATATGTATTTAATTAGATTCTGAATCCGTTAAAGGAATTGAGGGAAATTCTCAGGCATCAGTAAAGACGTATTATTAGCAAAATCAAAGGAGACCAAGTTGTGTGGTTGCCATGAGAACACCCGGCACAGAACTGAGGCTCATGGCTGTAAAGTGTCCTCTCTCTGAGCCGCACACCAGTTTAACTGCCTTCAGCCTATGCTTGGTGTACAATTGTCACCTGTGATATGATAAGCTTTTAACAGTAGAACACTGTCTTCCGCTGTCTGCATATAAAGACATGAAGCCAAGAAGGGGTTAATTCAACTCACAAATGAAAAATTAGACTTATCTGCCAGTATTAAATAAAAACGCAAATTTTTGCTTCAAAATCTAATCACTATATCATTAATTGTAATGAATCTGGTATAAAGAAATTATAGTAAAAATCTGCCAGCTAGAAATATGCCCACAGAATGTATTTCATTATCTCACTTTATAGTGGGTCATGATGTATCCATGAAGGGAGATTTCTTTTGGACAGTCTTTAAGACTACCAAGAGTCCAACTAGATAATTATCCTCAATTTCATAGCAGCTTATCAATCTTATCAATAAACACAAGGTATATCCTTCAAATTCAGACTACTTTATAAAAAAGAATAAAGGCAATACCATGAAATATTTCCAATATACAGATAAGAATGGGGATAATATAACACACATTTAGACACCTAGCCCCTAGCTTAATCTTATTTAAAATTATATATTTGTCTATAACTCTTTTTTAAAAGAAATACAAAATATGGTTAGAAACGTGGCCATTGTGCCTTTCCTAATCTCATCCCTGGTCTTCCCCTTTCTCCAGCTGTAGCAGTAATCAGTAACATAAAGTCAACGTTAGTCAATCCCTTGTGTGGTGAATACTATGGATTTTTTTTAATTTTTATTTTTTCGGATGTACATCATATTTCAAATTCTGGATACATTACATCATGTTCACCACCTGAAGACTAATTATAGTGCATCTCCTCACATGTGACCCAAGTCACCGCTTTTGCCTCCCCCCTTCCCCCTTCCCCAGTGTACTCAAGTTCCATTTCACCATTCTTCTATTTGGAATACAACAAAAATGATTCCCCATACTCCTTGCTTCCTCCATCCTCTGCAAGCGTTAGCTCTTGGGCCAGTTTGAGGTCTGCTGCGGTGATTTGAGATGTGGAAGAGGAACGGAAGTCACTGCTGTCTCCATTTGACAGTTGGAACCAGGAATCAACATTTCGGAAGTGGGAGCAGCCACGTTTCCTGCAGCAGCTGTCAGAATCCATTGTCTTCTTTCCTGTAGAGGATGCTCCAGTGGGGGGTCACTTCTGAATTACACCAGAACAGAGGCTGCAGCGTGCAGGTGATCCCTAGATGACCAGCATCAAATTCCTTCACTAAAATCCTTCCTGTTTAGTTTCTTTCACTGACCATGAGATAGGAAAAAATGGATCGTTTTGTTTTTGGTTAAAAAATGTATAAATCCACAATGATTACTTATTATTACCCGAAATAGTTTAATATTTTAAACATATGATATATCATGCATATTCTTATGAAGCTGGCACTTACACAAAATTGTTAATGTTGTAGATATAGGTGGAGAGATGCAGTTATGAATCATTCATTTGAATTACAGAATTATTCTTCATTTTATAAATTTCTACATTCATGTGTTTATCAATTCCTGTGTCAATATAAAATTGGATTGGGTCTGTAAGTGTTATAAAAATCTGCGTATCTTCCATTATTATTGAAGTCAAATATCTTTAAACGCATATATTTTTCTTTTAACTGAAAAATGATTTTTTTATTGAGGTAATAATAGTTTATGACATTGTGAAATTTCAGTTGTACCTTATTATTTGTCAGTCGCCATAGAAGTGTGCCGCTTCATCCTCGTACCCACCCCCACTCCCTTCCCCTGGTAATGACTAAATTGTTCTCTTTTTCTGTGTGTTTGTTTATCTTCCACATATGAGTGAAATCACACACTTTTAAATGCATATGTTTAAGCTTAATCTTTTGTGAGTTGTCCATAAACTGACAAATGATTTCTAGTGTAAAGTTACAGTATTGATGTTAAATTTTAAGGATGATCTTGTCACATTAAAAAGAAACTCTGATAGGTTTTATTGCATTTTTATGTACATAATTATGTACATAATTATATGATCTTCAAATGAAATTTTTTTAATTTCAAAAAATTGTCTATTTATTTTTGTTGTTTTACTGCATTGTTTTGTACCTCATTACAATGTTAAATTAAAAAAGTTCAAACCAAACAACTGTCTTAATCTTTATTTTAATTGAAATTTGGGAGTATTAAAGCCTACAAATTGCATTTCATGTGTATATTACATATCATGTTTATATTACATTATTACATATATATACATATTACATTTATGTTTATGCCTATACATATATATTTATATATATATAACTTTTTATTAGTTTCAGGAAGTTTTCTTCTATTCTCAGGTTACTAAGAGGGTGTTTATTTTTTTGTTAATATTGTAATGTGGAGTTGAATTTTGGTGAACACATTTTTCTGTCTTGTACGCTTCTCATCAGATAATCAGCAAATATGATATATTAAATTAAAAGGAATTCTGAGGCTCCAAGTCAATTCAATAAAAAAACCAGGATGGCCATAGTAAAAAATAAATCTTGAAACTAACCATACTCTACACTTGAAAAATATTTCAAGATGATTATGTATCTAAATCTCAGAGCTAAAATTGTGTGACTTCTAAAAATTAAATCACAACTGGAATAGACAAAGATTTCTTAGGCCAGCAAAAGAACTAATCATAAAAGAAAAAAGAATCGTAAATAAAATTACTAAAAATTTAAAATTCAAGAGACCCCACGAAATAAATGAATAGACAATCTGCAGACTGAGGAGCCAGTACTCACAGTATATATATATGACAAAGAGCTCATATCCAAATCATATTAAAAATCCCTAAAAATCAACAAAAAAACATTAACAACTCAAAAAATGAGAAAGGTTTGAGCATTACAAAAGAAGACATGCATGTGGATGGCCAAGAAGTAAATGGCAAGGTGTTCAGGAGCATTAGTCATCAGAAAGTGCATATTACTCTATTCCAGGTACCAGAATATCTAAAAAATACTGGAAACTTTAAATATTTACAAGGATCTAGAGCAAGTGGGATAGTCATATGTGGTTGATGCAACCCTCCTATGATCCACCAATTTTATTTTTAAGTATTTACCCAATACAAATGTATACATATGTCTACAAAAATATTTATAGAAGAATGTTCATAATAAGCCCTATTCATAAGGATCCCAATCAAAATTTCTATAACATACATACATACGCACACACACATATACACATATAAATAATGCATTATATATTCATACTGCTTGTTTGTATTATATAAAATG
Organism: Equus caballus; assembly: GCF_041296265.1. Classification (NCBI taxonomy): domain Eukaryota; kingdom Metazoa; phylum Chordata; class Mammalia; order Perissodactyla; family Equidae; genus Equus; species Equus caballus. The sequence goes on from NC_091704.1 coordinate 9,695,459, forward strand.
AAAGTAATAATTTATATAATATATAAATAATACTGCATTACTACATAATAATAAAAAATGTTATAATATATAAAACTATATACATCAATTTATAAGTAGAAAAATCAGTGAATGAATAGAAGGCGCATTATGGAATGTTCTGGGACAATGAAAATTGTATCTTCTTATGATGGTGGTTATACAGGTGTACACAATTGTGCAAATTAAAGAAACCATGAAACTGTGAAATAATCAATTTTCAAAAGGAAATTCTGACACTGAAACAACTTGCTAGAAATCTTAATATGCTATGCCAGGTTTTTTTTCTTAATTATAATATGGCTGAATACTATTTATTTGTATAGATTTTTGCATATATGTTCACAATGATATTTGTTTATTAAATTCTTATACTGTTAATGCATAATTGTGTATTGAGATTATTACAGATATAGTAAATGAATTGCGTAGTATTTTTCCTCCTCCTGCTAGTCTTCGAAAAACATAAATTTACCTAGATAATAATTGTTTCTTTGATTTTTATTAAGGACAGATTGTAAACCACCTAGACTTCATGTTTTCTAGAGTGATATAGTTTTAATTATCACTTCAATTTTTAAAAAAATGATTAGTTTGGAGTGACATCAGCAAAAAAAGCAGACTAGGAAGTGCACCCATCTTGATCCTTCATGGAGACATCCAAAAACAACCCAAAAATTGGAGGATGGGAAACTAGCCAAAGGCATACAGGAAGCAAGCAAATATCCAATCTGGAAAAAGCCACATTCAAAATGGTAGAAAATTATGTGGCATTTTTGCTCACCCTTGCCCCACACCCTCCTGCAAGTGGCCTGGTCTGGATGAAGAGGAGGTGACAACCCAGTCCTGAGTTCCCTTTCTCAATCCAGAGGGAGTAAATCTGACCTTATTGTCAACACTCTAACTTGTCTGGGGGCTAATGAAGAACTGGCCTCTGTCATCTAACTCAGGTCTCAGGCAGGAAGAAATAGCTGCCACTCCTCATGAAACCTGGATGGAGACTAATTTGTAAACACTTAGGACAATAGATTATGGGAGAAACACAATACACCAGCTAAGGCATCAGCCCAGTTCCCAATTTCCTCCTTCATTCTGGAGGCAGTGGAAGAGACATTATTTAGAATATTCTAAACTCTCAGGGGCTACATAAGGTCCTCGTCTGTTTTGCCTAACTGGGATATAAGGGAAAAGCAGCAAACACTTAAAAAATTGCAGGGAGACCGAACCACAGATGACTAGAGTGAGAGATTATGGGTGGAGACACACAATAGACCATCAAAGACCCCAAGGAGGGAAGTCTTTGGGAAATTAAGACATTTAAAAGAAGTTGTGTACAAGGGTTCCCTTCTCTCCACATCCTCTCCAACATTTGCTGTTTCCTGTCTTGTTAATTATAGCCATTCTGACGGTGGTGAAGTGATATCTCATTGTAGTTTTGATTTGCATTTCCCTGATAGCTAATGATGTTGAGCATCTTTTCATATGCCTGCTGGCCATCCGTATATCTTCTCTGGAGAAACCTCTGTTCAGATCCTTTGCCCATATTTTAAATTGGACTGTTTTTTTCATTGTTGTTGAGCTGAACAAGTTCTTTGTATGTTTTGGATATTAACCCCTTATCTGATATATGGTTTGCAAATATCTTCTCCCTGCTATTAGGCTGTCTTTTCATTTTGTTGATAGTTTCCTTTGCTGTGCAGAAGCTTTTTAAGTTTGATGTAGTTCCATTTGTTCATTTTTTCTTTTGTTTCCCTTGCCCGGTCAGACATGTTACTTGAAAATATGCTGCTAAACTGGTACAGCCACTATGAAAAGTGGTAGGGAGTATCCTCAGAAAATTAAGAATCGATCTACCATATGATCCAGCTTTCCCAATGCTGGGTATTTATCCAAAGAACTTGAAAACACAAAGGCATAAAGATACTTGCACCCCTATGTTCATTGCAGCATTGTTCCCAATAGCCAAGACTTGGAAGCAACCTAGGTGTCCATCAAGGGACAAATGGATAAAGAAGACATGGTATTTATACATGATGGAATACTGCTCAGCCATAAGAAATGATGAAATCTGGCCATTTCTGACAACATGGATGGACTTTGAGGGTATTATGCTGAGTGAAATAAGTCAGAAGGATAAAGTCAAATACCATATGCTCTCACTCATAAGTAAAAGGTAAAAACAATGACAGCAAACACATAGCATTGGAGATTGGATTGGTGGTTACCATAGAGGAAGGGGGGAGGGCAAAAGGGGTGATTAGGCTCACATGTGAGGGGATAGACTATAATTAGTTTTTGGGTGCTGAACATGATGAAATCTACACAGAATTTGAAATATACTATTATGCACATCCCAAGCTATAAAATGTTATAATCCAGTTACTGCAATTAAAAAATAAATAAATACAAATTTAAAGAATTAATAAATAAAAGAAGTTGTGTATATGGAAAAATCTAAAAAGCCACACACAGGTCCAGATAAGCTGCATGCTGAGCAAAAGATTGAGCGGACCTTAAGCTTTCTCCTCAGGTTGATTCTAAGTTGCAGAATCAAGGCCCAGCCGATTAGTGGAGGACGTCCCTGGCACAGAACCAGTCTACAAACACTAGGTGAGATAGGTGTTTTTCAAATGCCCAATTTTCCTGAAAATAATCACAAAGCGTACAAAAAAAAAAGCGACAGATAATTCACTCAAAAGAACAAATAAATACTCAGAAACCATCACCAACAAAAGATAATTATGAAACTTACTATACAAAGACCTTAACCACTGTCATACTAATGCTCAATGAGCTAAGGAAAACAACCATAGGAAATTAAAAAAGCAACACATGAACAAAATTATCATATCAATAAAGAGGTAGAAATTATAATAAGTAATGAAACAGAGTATCTGGAGATGACAAGTAGAATGAAAAAATTGGACAATTGAGTATAGGGTCTCCGTGATCAATTGAGCAGTGCTAAGAAGAAATAATAGCCCCAAATGGAGTCACTTATGCTAAATCCTACCAAGATCTAATCTAATTGCAGCTTCAGCCTCTCCCAGGAGTAGAATCAGTAACTCACTGTCTGGAATATCCTGATCAACCCTACTGAGGATATCTGCCTGATGAGATGTGCAGCCTTGCACTAAGGAAAGGGGACCTAGCCTAAAACAATCCACTTTTTTACTTTGCCCCAGTCCCTTTCTGCCTATAAAACCTTCCATTTTGCACAGTTCCTCGTAGCTCTGTTATACTTGCTGCATGGATGCTGTCTGATTCATGAGTTGGTGAACAAAGCCAATCAGATCTTTAAATTTGCTTGATTGAATTTTTGTTTTTTAACAGATTTGGTGGTAGTGACTGTATCTGAAGCAAATTTTTGAAGATATTGGAGGACAACAGGAAACATGGACAGTACTCTCTGAACCCATTGATTTCACTTTCTCACCATTCTGAGGGTCCACATTACCCATGTTTCTCTGAACTTTCCAATCCAGGGCTTAGTAGGTCAGATTGAGTTGGCAGACAATTCCATCTGATACACGAGTCTCTCTTTTGTTCAGTCTGCAATTCCCCACTTGCTTGAAATCCCTTTCCCATGTTCCAGTCTGCAGTCCTCATTTACTGGGGTTTTCTGGTTCAGTCCTTTTATCAGTTTCAGTCCTCAGTCCCCATTTGCTCATGTCTGCTGATGTGGTGCATGCTGGTAATTGCTGGTAGGAGACATGGCCTTCTATTGGCTAGTTAATAGTATCATTTCTCTGATTACCGATGGTGTGTTAAGGTGCACATATTTGTTTTTCTGGTATTGTGTAGATAAATGCTAATTGCTTATTGAAATCTCATAAGTCAGAAATTTGCAAACATTGGTAGGCATAGGTCAAGCACTTAAAAACGGTTAGACCACTCACCACCAAACCCAAAGACTTTTGGGATAGGAGCCCATGGCATATCCCTTTTACTTACTAGTTTGACTCTCAGAAACTCAAAGAGCTAGTTGAAAGAAATGAGACCCTTTACATCCAAAGAATTGAGCACGTTAGCCCCTGGCACATCTGCTTATTTAATGTTTAAGAACCACAGTCATGGGAGCTATAGATATTTATAGGAATGGCAAAATCTTAGCAAAGACAACCTAGGATTACCATGGCCTTTATGGGGAACATTCTAGTTAGACATACACCTCATTTAAGAAGTGTGCTCAAGAGCAAGGGATCCCAAGTTGAATAAACAGAATGGGATGCCTACCTTTATTAGTATTCAGAAACTTCCAAAAGACTTTAAAATTCTGAAATAGCTTTATTAAATACCTCAAGACAAAATCCCAGTGAAAAATTGAAGACATGAGTTACCCAAAATGATAGATAATGAGATTAATGCGACTCTTGCTGCTCCTCTCTGTCCTCCTTTACTTACGTACTCACATTGTACTAACTCTCCAGCTGAACTACCTTTCCACTCTGAGGAGACTATTGAAAAGTTACCTTTTGAGATGAAACTGCCTGAGGTTGCAGACGATCCTCCTCAGGCATCTTTTACTCCTCGGTCAAAGGCTGAACTAAGCACTACAGTTAAACAATTTTCTAAACGCAAGAAGGAAACCCAAAAGTTTCTTGAAGAATTTGGAGTCATTAAAGAAGCCTACGGCCCCAGGTTACCAGACCTTTATCACTTTTATGCATGTTGGTAGGAGCCAGTGAAGCTCAAAAGTGCAGGAAGCAAAATGGCAAAACGTGAGGGTGACGTTTGAGTTCCTCAGTCTGAAACATGGTTCCCTTATGGGCCTGAAAAAGCTTACAGCATAGCAACTGAAAGGCTTTTAAAAGCCTTTCCTAGAGTTTTCTCTTCTTTCATTGATTGCTCTATTATTCAACCATGCAAATAAAAGAAAGATGAATCTGTGGCAGACTTTAAAGCCTGTTTGGAAGCCCCCTTCCCATAGCGTTCCAGGTTCAATACAATAAATAAGGTCACCCAATCTACCCTAGCTGCCTTGTTTGTAAATGGATTATCTCTTGGGATTAGGGGATTCACAAAAAGGAAGAAAATAGGATGGGAGGCCCCTGATTTGACTGAACTCATGACCACAGGTGAGCATTAAAGTGGACTGAGCATTACAAAGGACTGAGCATTAAAAGGGACTTTGGAGCAAGATCATATACAAAAGTCTGCCCAGCTGTTGGTTTTATAGCTACAGTAGCTCCAAGGCCAGAGACCTACAATAACACCTTGGCCTCATGCATTTCATCCTCATAAGGATCCATTACCTAAACACTGGCCCAGAACACATGTGAGCTTAGGGACAATCTCCTCAGCAAAAAGTGGAGATTGGCAGCACATGTTAGCTCAGGGCTAATCTTCCTTGGGGGTGGGGGGCGGAAATAAAACCTGGCCCAGAAATTGATGTCTCAGTTGTAATCGACTAGGATGCTGGAAAAAAAAAAGTTATTCCCAAAAGTCCCATGAAAATTCTAGGAGAACACCCATATGGACCCTTCCCATAGTTGATGAGACTCCAAGTGTTCTCCAGTAAACTGCTACATTACTCCTTTAAAAACCAGGGGAAACTGAAATTATCCAAAACCTAATGGGAATTTCTTTAATGCTCCTTCCTTAAGCTAAATGTACCCAGAGGAAAAGAAAAACATTCAAACATATGTGGATGAGTTTGTCCATCCTTTGGTATAATTTAAGTGGCAACCAAGTTATTTGAGGAATTAAAAACAGCTGTCCTTGTCTTACAAATATAGTCTTTATCGGAATGACATAAGCGTCATGATGGAGTGAGTCGTTCTCTTCATCTCTCTGCTCTAAGTTACAACCAGTCGGACATCCAGGGACTCACAAAGGACTCCCTACACAGCACACCAGAACAGCTGAGTGATCCATGCATCTATACATCTGAAGGTGGGTGGACTGGATCTCCAAGAGGCAGTGGACCTAAGGGAGAAGCCCATCCCCTCTCCAGCAGCAGGGGTGCTCCAAAATGTGGATCCTCACATGGGCATGCATGCCAGTGACCACAGGTTGCAAAGGCAAACATGGACCCCGTGGCTTGCCCCTTGCCCTCCCCCCCCACAGTGGTGAGAGGTGGCACACATCTTCTGAGACTTCAGGACACAGAATGGAATCAAAGACCTGGCCCTCTCCTACACACCAGGCAGTGGAACTGGTCTTACCAGCAGTGGGGACTACATCCAAGGTGTGAATTTACCCAGCAGGTTTGGGGTCTCCTGATTAGAGGTTTGAGAGCAGACCATCAGTGTGTGCACCAGTGCTAGCAACCAGGAGCTTTGGCCCCTGCCCACCAGTGGTGACAGGTGACACACATCCTCCCGCTCCAGGACAGAGAGAAGTGCCAGTGGCTCAGTCCTCTCCTCCTCTCCTGGCAGTGGTGCAGGTCTCTCTCTAGAGGGAGGACAGCAACAACAATGCTGATTTCACTGGCAGGAGCAGGATTCCCTGACCTGAGATCTCAAAAAGCACACTGGTAGGCGCCAGTGACCAGAGACTGCAGGGCCAGCAACAATAATTTTGGCTTAGACCCTACACCTCCCCCAATAGGCGTGTGTCACACTTGTGACCTGAGGCCTCAGGAACCACAGCAGAACCTGAGAACCAGACCCCAGCGACAGTAGCCCTGGCACCAGGTCTACCAGATACAGGAGCTGCATACAAAACCTGGGCTCCTGAGAGCAACAGTGACATCTGTGAACCCAGTGCCCCTGGCAGCAGTGCTGCCAACATTCCCAGATAACCCAGGAACAGCAGTGCAGGTGGTACTTGGGGCAGCAGCACCTGAGCCCACAGAGAGCCCATGGAAAGCAAGAAGGGGAACGCAAGACCCAGGTGATTGTGGAAGAAGCAGAAGCACTCACAGCCTGGTGACCCCAGTGGCAACACCTGAGACTGTAGTGACATCAAAAGTAGCAAGACATCAGCAACCTCAGAGGCATAAGTCACACAAGGAGGGCACCGATGATGCCTCTAAGAGAGGCAGTGGAGGGCAGAAAGTGTGGGCTCAAAAATACAACCATAAGCAGATCAGGACCAAAGTAACCAAGTCATAGCCAAATAATAAATGTGATTACTATCATAAATGTGCCGGGAGAGGATCAACTCATCAAACACCATGAAGAACTACAGTAACCTGGCAGAACAGAGCGAGAATGACAGGTCTCCAGAAACCAAACCTGAAGTCACAGAAGATTACAATCTGACTCACAAAGAATTCAAAATAGCTGTCAAAAGAAACTCAACGAGTTACAAGAAAACTCAGACAGACAGTTCAATGAGCTCAGGAATAAAATTAATGAACAAAAGGAATATTTTCCCAAAGAAGTTGGAGCTCTAAAAAAATCCAGAAATTCTGGATATGAAGAAAACAATTACTGAGATAAAAAATAATGTAGAAACCATAAAAAATAGAGCAGACTTTATGGGTGAAAGAATCAGTGAGCTCCAAGATAGGAACATACAAATGATACAGGAGTAGGAGGAAAGAGAATTATGTTCTTTGAAAATGAAGAAATTATTTGAGAAATATCTTACTCAATTAGGAAAACTAACAAAAAGATTATAGATATCCCAGTGGGAGAAATTAGCAGAGAGCTTATTCAAAGAAATAATAGTTGAAAACTTCCCAAACCTGGGTAAGAAACTGAACATGCAAGGACTTGAAGCTAATTAGACTCCTAATTACATCAGGAAAAAAGGCTTTTAACAAGATGTGTAATATTAAGTGTCAAAAGCAAACAACCAAAGAAAAAATATTAAGGGCAGCAAGAGAGAAGAAAATAACATACAAAGGAACCCCTGTCAGGCTTTTGTCATATTTCTCAGTGGAAACCTTGCAGGCTAGGAGAGAATGGAATGATATATTCAAAATTCTGAAAGACGAAAACTATGAGCCAAGAATAATCTATCCAGTGAACTTATCCTTCAGATATGACAGAGAAATAAAAGCTTTCCCAGACAAACGAGGGCTGATGAAGTTCATCCCCACTAGACCTGCCCTACAAGAAGTGAGGAAGGGAGCCCTCCTACCTGAAACAAAAAGGCAAAGGTTTGCCTTGGGGCCTTTGAGGTCTGTTGAAAACTGATTTACTAATACATTGCAGAAAAGTGATAAATAAAATATTTAAAAAACATATTTGCTTTTCTGCATAAAAATAGATAACGAAAAAACTGGGGAAATACGGTCAAGAATTAATACAATGTGTCAGAAGTAGAAGAGGTCAAGAACAGTAGTTACCCTTTTGCTCCTGTAGTTCTGTCTTCCTATCTGATGGAACCCAGCATCAGATGACGCAGCAATCTTCATCCAGACGAGCTGTTGGAGTGTGGCTATCATTAACTCTATTAGGAGAAATAGTTGAGTGACGCCATCTCCAGTTTTATTATGTCCATTAAGGGAGTGGATGAAGGTTTTCTGTTGATAAATCCCATATGGGACTTTGAAGAAGAGTGCTATTAAGAGAGCTATAAAACCTGATTGATAGACATCTCTGTTGTACGTTTCTGGTTTTATTCTCATGTCTTTTTTCTCTCCTTTTATTGTACACTAGAAATATTAACTGTCATCTCAAATCTCACCATCATCAATAAAATCTTATCTATGAAATATATCTTATTTTATATATAGCCTTAGCCTTTTTCACTTTACAACATAGTTTTCTTGTATGTCTGTATATATCCTCATTTAATCTTAAAGATATTTTGTGAGGTATTTTTCTTCTCATCTTCCACAGATACAGACCCTGAAACTCACAGTCTAATTGATGTGTCAAAGACAGAACCACTAATCAGAACTGTGGCTGAGACTAAAATTGAGGTGGTCTGCTTTACATCTTTGTGTGGATCACTCTTCATTAGGTCACTTTTTGTCCTCTTTATTCTGTCACTCAGTTGTAATCTATGTTGTATTAACATTGCATAGCATTTTAGGGCACTTGTTTTTAATTTAAATGTTGAATGCTAATTACATAAAAATATAAAAACACACACACCCACACAAATTAAATCAAACATAATGCCATCATTCAGACATATCTTCACAATAACCGAATGTTATATCTTGCCTTCAAACTAAAAATGTATATGGAGTGGATATCATGAACGAGGAAGTTGAGATAAACCAGGGACCAAGTTGGAAGCAAACCCACAGTCATGGAACTTGCAGCCAAATTCTTCTGAGCCATTTCTATATGTGTGTTCTGGAGCTATGTTGATCATTTTCCCTTTCCAGCTTTTTGTTCATGACATCCTTTGCCCAGATAGTGAATTCTGTTTGTAAGACCCACACTTGGGGTCTGGGGCCTCCATTTTACTTGTGGGACTTAAGTGTACAAGTACCACTGGAAGCCTGATGGAGAAAAACCCAGGGAGCAGGAAGGCAGGGAGTGGTTTGAGTGAGTCGTGGTGAGAGGTGTGGTGGCTGAGGGAGGGGGTGATGATGGAGGCTGTCAGGTTGAAGCATGATGGATAACCTCAGGACACTGGGGCTGGGCAGATTGGAGAGGAAACTTAGAGCTGAGTTTGAGACTCAAATTTCCCAGTAGACATGTGCATGAAGATGAGGCAAGTCTGCTGGATGCCTGAGTCAGGAGCTCAAAGATGAGGACAGACCTGAAGTCATGGTTTAGGGAATGAGAAATGTATGGAGGAAGCAATGGGATTGCATGAGAAGGGAGAGTAGATGTCCTACACCAGAAGCCAGAGGAGATGAGATTAAATTCCATCTCACCTCTTCTTTTCCAATGAGCTGACACCAAATTCCTTTAAAATATCTTGTTTTATTGATGTTGTACATGGGAATTTTTAACATCTAGTGAACAATTCTCCTTGTTATCACTATATTCACATTCAAAAGGGGCAATTTCTTCCCTGTTTCTCCGTTAAGTTGATCTTTTAAATATTTTGGTCACGTCCAGAAGATCTAGTAGAATTTTGATTAAAATGTAATTAGAAAATATTTAGGAAGGATTAATATTGTTAAAATGTTGATGATTTTCACTTAGAAATATGGTAGGCTTCATAGATTTTCCAAATGCTTAGAAGCCAAGCTTGAGTTTTAAAATTTTTTCCTGAAATTCTTCCATTGTAATTGTTGAGATTATTTAAAGATGCTTGCTTTATTAGCATTTTGAAAGGAATATTTTCCCATTTTACAAACTTAATATGCATTGATAATGACAGAATAGCTGTTGATCTTTATGTAACTGCCTTGTTCCATGTTTCTAAAATCTACTACTGATTCCAATATTTCATTTGAAGATTTTCATTAGCTACTTTAGCTCAGTTTCATGTATCAATGCAATGCACTATACTGTAAAAGCTTTATCATTTAACTTTGACCATAAAGAACAGCCCTCTGTTATTCCAGTTTTTAATCATCTTATCTGTCACTGTCTGCGAAGATACTGAGTATTGATTTCCCATGTTTTACCTTTAAAAATGAGTAACAACAGAGGCTGTCCCAGTGGCACAGCAGTTAAGTTTGCACGTTACGCTTCTGCAGCCTGGGGTTCACTGGTTAGGATCCTGGGTGTGGAAATGGCACCCCTTGGCACACCATGCTGTGGTAGCCACCCCCATATAAAGTGGAGGAAGATGGGTATGGATGTTAGCTCATGGCCAGTCTTCCTCAGCAAAAAGAGGAGAATTTGGAGCAGATGTTAGCTCAGGCCTAATCTTCCTCAAAAACAAGACAAAACTAAACAGAAATGAATAACAACAAAAAATGTAATAAAGTAGCAGGATAAAAATGAAGATACTAAAATTGCTATCTTCACATACACAAGAAATGCAGTAGAATATATAATGGAGAGAAAATCTCATTTATAAAAGCAACAAAAATGATAAAACATTTAGGAACAAAACTCAATAAGAAATGTGTAAGACTTTTATGAAGAAAATTTGAAAATAATCCTGAAAGATACAAGTACAGATATGAAGAAATGGAAAACTACCTGCCCAGGGCTCAGGAGTGGAACCACCACCCCTGTGGACAAATAATTGAGTCAAAGAGGATTATTCTCCTCTCAAAACCTAATGAGATTTGCATGGCTAAGTTTCTGACTTACTTTGGTCTCATGACTCCTCTGTAATTTCTGATTTCTCGCATTTAGAACAGAACTGCATATCCTACATCTGCACCATTATTACGTTCTGGAACAAGATAGCACGTTGTCTGCTTTCACAGGTTCATAAAAGGAGAGGAGTTTTTCCCCAGGATGAACTATACATGGAGACACTCAGATGTGATTTGGATAGTTGGATGAGACTTTGAACTTAGAGTTGATCCTAGAATGGATTAAGATTTTCAGGGATATTGGGAAGAGATTAACATATTTTGCATGTTAGAAGGGCATGAATTTGGGGGGCCAGAAGGCAAAATGTTATCGGCAAAATTACATCCCTCCCGATTCTTATGTTGAAATCCTATCCCTCAGTCCCTCAGAAGTGATCTTATTTGCAAATAGGTTTGTTGCAGATGTAATTAGGTAAGATGAGGTCACACTGGAGTAGGCTGGGCTTCTAAACCAGTATGGCTGGTGTCCCTATAAAGAGTGGACATTTGGACACAGACACACACAGGGAGAATACCATGTGAAGATTGGAGGGTTGCCGCCATAAGCCAAGTAACTACCACGACTAGGAGAGAGGCCTGGGATGGAACTTTGTCTGGCTCCTTCACAGGGAGCATGGTCCTATTGACACCTTGATCTCAGACTTGCAGCTTCCAGAATTGTGGCACAGGAAATTTCTGTGGTTCTAAGTCACCCAGTTAGTGGTACTTGGTTATGGAATCCATAGCAAGCTAATATAATGTATTTTATTCTCAGGAGGGATAATTAAACATCAGGAAGATGTCAGATCTCCATAAGTTAATATTAACTTGATGTTATTAAGTGACTCCACAGCCAAAGCCATTTTATCTCAGCAATGGTCACTTAACTCATTGGGCAAGGTAGTTTTAGATAATTATACAGCCCTTGATTATCTACTCATTGAGTAAGGAGTCATCTCTGTGGTAGCAAACACCTCCTGTTGCACATGGATAAAAGCCTCCAGGGAAGCAGAAACACAATTACATAATATTAGAGAGCAAGAACATATGCTACAACAAGTTTCACCATGAAACCCACTGTCTTTGGATTCATTCAGCTGGTTACACTCAAGTCTGGACCCCTGGTTCAGAACTATCCTGCAAATTGGGTTTATAGTATTGCTCTTAATCTTACTATATATACTTATGTAAAGTTCTGTACCTACTATCTGTTGAACCTCTGCAAAAACGATGAGCCCAATAAGGTGATGCTGGTTCAGCACTTGGAGATGATCGCCAAGGCCTACCACCTTGGATAAATATAGACTTAAATGGGAAATGCCAGAGAGTTCTCCCTCTGTCTTGTTCCTCAGACATAAACTAAATATTTTTGAATACTATGAAATTTCCCTCAAGTGGGGGACACGACAACCAGGAAAGACCCTTCCTGGCAATGAGGGCCAAGATCACTACCTGCAGAGAACATGGCTGTTGATCAGCAATGCTTTTGGGGAAAGATCTTGATCAAAAGAGGAAAACGTGGCAATTAATAGAAGAAACCTTAACTAAATTGGAGTGGGCAAGGCCTGCAGGGGGAGCTCTCGTGTCCTATCATACATTGTCAATTACGCTAAACAGAAGAGTTACTAGCTTGCATCTTCTACATGAAGTAAAACCACATTATTCCTGAAGAAAGATTTCTCTCCCCATCTGACAACAGCCCAGGCAATGAGAAATGCTGTAGCTCAGTCAATGAGAAGCTGTTCCTGCCCTGAACTCTTACTTTCCCTCAATGGACTTTTGATTAGAAAAGCCCCTCCCTGCTCCCTGTTTTTCTCTATAAAACCAAGCTCCACTCCTTTTTCCGGATTTGCCTGTGGCTCTCCACAGCATGCACATCCTGAATTGCAATTCTTTCAGCTATTCCTGAACAAACTCATTTTGAGGGTAAAATAAGAAGTGAATTTGGTTTTTAAGTTGACATGCTGTGCCTATAAGTCCATGGAAAAATGGGAAACCAAATCCAATAGTCTTTCTCCAACTCTGACTTTGAAAATTCTACCAGGCCCCTTCTCATATGAGTGGCCTCTTATTTCTGCATGTTGTTAAAATGTGCCCAATCTGTTCACAGAGTTATGGAGTGCAGATCACTCAGGATGTTGCCTTCTCCATCTTCACTGTCCTATACATGAAGAAAGAAGCCAGACACTGTGCCCCCATCATTGATGATTTGATTTACTGTGTCATTCAAGGAGAAAGTGGAAATGCAGAGCAGCAACTTAGGTTGGATTGGAGAAGTAGCATGGCTTCCTGGCCCAAGAGGAACAACTGCAGCTGAGGTGGCTGGAGGAGAGGGAGTGAGCCACCAGGCAGACACCACTAGAGATGAGGGTATTCCAGCAGAGCAGGGCCCTGAAGGAGCTGGCTGAGGGCCTGAAGAGGAAGTGCCAATGCCTAGCCCTGGGTCTTCTGGAGGAGAGGCTGGGTGCCTGTTGGGGAAGGGAGTGGTCAATATGCAGCCAAGAGGACAGACAGTAGTTTTCGGAGAAAAACTACTTAAGCATTTATTATTTTTATGAAAAAGGGTGTCCTAGAACTTATGTGGATGCCTCTTAATTATAAATCCTAGCATCAGAATCAGAAAGGACTCTAGAGAATCATATAAATTAGCTCACATTAAAGACAAAAACAAATATTTTTTTAAATTAAAATTTATTTGATGGTTTACATGAGATTAAACAGAGAAAGAACAGCGTACACTATGTTGGCTGAAAAATACTTCTTAAAACCTCACAGTCTATCTGTAAATGACCAGATTGGTGTATTCAGTGATGGCCAATCAAAAAAATAATTGGTAGCTCATTTCAGTCAATAATCAAGCATATAAATAATGTTTTAAGTTGTTCAGCTTAGAATTTACCTGTTAAATTTTAAGGCAAATACCAACTTTTCCCCCTATATCACATGCCTATTCCAGACACACTGGGAAGGAATTATGAGGGCCCCATGCAGCATGCTAACAATCTATTTGAGATTATAGAGTAGGCAAATAATAGGGAAAAGAAAATATTTTTTTTAATCCTCCATGGAGACAGTAAATCCCAAGTGAATTGGGAAATTAATTATTGACAGATTTATGTTATCATGATAGAGTACACTGCAACAGAAATTTTCTTGGCACATTTCAATCTACCTCCTTCCTAATGGATTATTCAGGGGTTTCTGAACTAAATCACTCATATCCTCATACAAGTACAGTGACTAAACAGCACTGGACACAATGGGTGTCACTAAGTGAAGGAATTTACAAATCATTTGTATTTAATTTGTCCCATTTTTTCTTTAATACATCTATATAAAAGTAAAAGATATGGGGCTGGCTCCGTGGCCGAGTGGTTAAGTTTGCGTGCTCCGCTGCGGTGGCCCAGGGTTCGGATCCTGGGCACAGACATGGCACCACTCATCAGGCCACGTTGAGGCAGCGTCCCACATGCCACAACTAGAAGGACATGCAACTAAGATATACAACCGTGTGCAGCAGGGGTTTGGGGAGCTAAAGCAGAAAAAAAAAAAAGATTGGCAACAGTTGTTACCCCAGGTGCCAATCTTAAAAAAAAAAAAAAGTAAAAGATATGATGATGATAATGATGATGATGCTCATTTCCTTGTGAACAAACTGAGGGTCAGCAAGAAATTAATTTTCTAAATTTCACACAGTAAATACACAGAAACTTTGCCCTTTCAATAATAAATATCATTATCTTATCTTACTATATCTCAAAACATATTTAAAATGACATTTTAGGGGCTGGCCCAGTGGCATCGTGGTTAAGTTCATGCACTCCACTTTGATAGCCTGGGATTGGCAGGTTCAGATCCCCAGTGTGGACCTACACCACTCATCAATCCATGCTGTGGTGGTGACCCACATAGTAAAAATAGAGGAAGATTGGCACAGATGTTAGCTCATAGCCAATCTTCCTCACCAAAAATATCAATAAAAATAAAATAAAATAAGCATCTATTAGCACACATTCAATGTTAAAATTATCTACAATACAAATCTTAGGAAGAATATATTCTCAAATAATTTATTTTAATTTGTATACCTACCTTTTCCTTTTTTCCCAGGTACCAAAAAGATATTCAGTGACCAACACCAAGGTCTGCCATTTCTATAAAAAATTAAACTAATCATTTACCTGCTTTTTAAAAAATAATAAAAGTGGCCATTTTTAGAGTGAGAGGGGAAATATAATACAGGTGATTTATTCAATAATCTATTCTAAGATAAAATGTTGCCAGATGTTAATGCCTTCCACTTTTATCCACTTAGGTAATCTACTCATGTATGTGTCCATAGCTATGGGTGTTCACTCAAAGAATGAAGAATTTGGGGTTCTCTTACAGAAACTAGAGTAACATCTTATGTTTATAACTTTCACTATTTTTGAAATAAATTTAGAAGATTATTTTTATTTTCCTTTTTATATTTTATTTTATCAAAGTCATATTGGCTTATAGCATTGTGTAAATTTCAGGTGTACATTCTTGTATTTTAGTTTCTGTATTAACTACATGATGTACACCACCAATAGTTTAGTTTTTATACATCATCATACATATGCACCCCTTTACCACTTTTGCCCTTCCCACCCCCTTCTGCTCTGATAACTACTGATCTATTCTCCTGATCTACGCATCTCTTTATCATCCACATATGAGTGAAATCATACAGTATTTTACTTTGTCTGACATTTTGCTTAATATAAGACCCTCAAGGTACATCCATGTTGTTACAAATGGCACGACTATATCTTTTTAATGGCTGAGTAGGATTCTATTGTATCATACCACCTTTATTCATTTATCTGTTGATGGCATTTCCGCTGCTTCCATGTCTTGGCTATTGCGAATAATGCTGCAACAAACATAAGGGTGCATAAGTCATTTTGAATTATTGATTTAATGTTCTTTGGATAAATACTCAGTAGTGGAATAGATGTATCATATGGAATTTCTATTTTAAACTGTTTGAGAAATCTCCATACTGTTTTCCATAGTGGATGCTCCATTTTATATTCCTATCAACGGTATAAGATGGTTCACTTTTCTCCACGTCGTATCAAACATTTGTTATTTCTTGTTATTAATAATATCCATTATGACAAGTGTGAGGTGATATCTCATGGTAGTTTTGACTTTCATTTCCTTATAGTCAGTGATGTTAAACACTTTTTTATGTATCTTTTTGCCATGTGTATGTCTTCTTTGGAGAAACATATCTGATGCAATCCTCTGCCCATTTATTGATTGGGCTGTTCATTTCTTTTTTATTGACTGTTATGAGTTCTTTTTATAGTTTGAAAATTAACCTCTTGTTGGGTATATTATTTCCAAATGTTTTCTCCCAGTTGGTTGGTTTTCTTTTCTTTTCATTCATGGTTTCTTTTGACATACAGAAGCTTTTAGTCTGATGGAATCCCGTTTATTAATTTATATTTTTGATTCCCTTGCCCTGAGTAGATACCATATTCAAAAAGATACTGCTAAAACTGATGTCAAAAGGTCTACTGCCTATATTTTCTCCTAGAAGTTTTATGGTTTTTGGTCTCAGTAGATGCAGAGAAAACACTTGACAAGAAGAAACATAAATTTATGATTAAAACTCTCAATAAAATAGGTATAGAAAAAAAGTACTTCAACATAGTAAAGACAATATATGACAAATCCACTGCCAATATAATACTCAATAGTGGAAAAACTGACAGCTATTCCTCTGAAAACAGGAATAAGACATGGGTGACCACTCTCACCACTCTTATTTAACATAGTACTGGAAGTTTTAGCCACAGGAATTAGGCAATAAAAAGAAATAAAAGAGATCCAATTTGGAAATTAAGAAAACACCATTATTTGCTGATGACATAATTTTATATATAGAAAACCCTAAAGAATCCATCAAAAAACTATTAGAAATAGTAAATCAATATGGCATAGTTGCAAGGTACAAAATCAACATACAAAAAACAGTTACATTTCTATATACTAATAACAAACTAGCAGAAAGAGAAATAAGGAATGCAATCCCCCCAAAAAGAATAAAATGCCTAGGAATAAATTTCATCAAGGATATGAAAGACCTATACTCTGAAAACTATAAGAAATGAAAGAAGACGTACATAAATGGAAAGATACTCCGTGCTCATGGATTGGAAGATTAAACATAGTTAAAATGTCCTCATTACCTAAATCAATCTACAGTTTCAATACAATCGCAATCAGAATACCAATGACGTCCTTCAAAGTAATAGAACAAAAAAATCCTAAAATTTATATGAAACAACAAAAGACCTTGAATAGCCAAAGCAATCCTTAGAGAAAAAGCAAAGGTGGAGGTATCACACTCCTTGAATTCAAAATATACTATAAAGCTATAGTACTCAAAACAGCATGGTACTGGCAGAAAAACAGACACACAGATAAATGGAAGAGAACTGAGAGTCCAGAAAAAAAACACACACATATGTCTATGGACACTGCATCTTTGACCAAAGAGCCAAGAATATGCAATGGAGAAAGGAAAATCTCTTCAATAAATGGTGGGGAAACTGGACAGCCATGTGCAAAAGAATGAAAGTAGATCATTACCTTATAAAATGCACAAAAATTAACTCTAAATGCATTAAAGGTTTGAATGTAAGACCTGAAACCATACAACTCCTAGAGGAACACTTGGGAGGTATTTAGGATTGGGATACTTGTGGACAGTCTTATAGAATATCAGAGTCACAGACACCCATATAAGTTACATTTGGTTAGAACAGTGGGCTGGAAAGTGCAGTTCATCTCTTCTTAGCTGTGATACGAATAAAATCAGTTCCGTTAAATCTCCATGTCCTTTTTTATAAAATGCTAAAAAAAAGTATTGTTTGGAGGACTAAATGAAGTATTTTTGAAAACAGAACAAAATAATTTATATAGAGAAATATAGAGTAGCAAATTATGACAGTTTGGTTTATTTCCTTATATGTCAGTTTGATGAGTTGCTTAAATTAGAGAATCAATAAAGCCAAAAACTTCAATCAATTATTTTAAATAGGAATTACCATAGTGTCATAAGTTAGTGTGTTCAGTCTGATTTTATTGTTCTTTCAAACAGTATATTCTCATTATTTTTTACATTTCTGTTTTAATTCACTTTATAGCAGGAAGTGAAAACAGAATGTGGCTAAATACTTGTTTCACTACTTACAGGGAAACAGCTTTCTCCAATAAAGGAAATCCATATTAGCTGTCCTTTTCAATGATTTGATCCATATTCTGATGGGCAAAGAAAGTATACCAGCTGTGTGAATTGTTGCAAGACATTACACTCTCAGAATCAGTGTCTTCATATTTCCATTTTTTTCTGAATTAAATAATTAATTAATCAATTCAACACATATGTTCTATTCTATGCCAGTCACTTTTCTAAGCATTGGAATATATCACTGAAGAGCAAGAACAAATTCCTACAAATCTATAGCTTCATATTGCGCATCTTAACTTAAATTATACAAAATACAAAGAATATTAGTAGATACAGAATACTGAAAAAAGAAAAAGAGAAGAAGAACGGTAAGGATGACCAGAAATTCCAAGGGTAGGTCATCTAATTTTGAATTGATGATCATGGAATATCTCACTCAGCAGAGGATGACTCAGCAAATATCTGATCTGGAGGAGGGCATTCCAGGCAACAGAAATGATGAATGCCGAGTCCTGAGATGGAAGGATGGAGGATGTGTTCCAGGAGCTATGAGGAGGACTGTGCAGCTGCAGAAGAGTGACGGAGGAGAGAGTCAATAGTGCAGGACCCTACAAGCATGCCACTGTGAGCAGGAGTGTTTACTTCTGAGTGAGACAGGAAATCAAGAAAAGCTGTAAATGGAGGAATAACATGATTGGATTAATGTTTTGTGGAGATCACTCTGTATGCTTTATTGAGAACAAGCTACAGATGGGCAAGCCTTGAAGTAGGGAGCAGACAGGAGACTTTCCAGTAATTCAATCAGAGATGATTATGATCATACCAAAGGTGCTGAGAAACGGACAGATCCTTAGTATGTTTTCACAGTAGTCCTGGCAAGATTTGCTGTTGGAGTAGATATCAGGTGTCAGAGAAAGAGAAAAGTCATGAGTGACTCCAAGATTTAAATCTCCAGAATTGGCAAAATGAAATTGCTGTTTACATTGGGGCACAATGTAAGGACTTGGGTTTTGGACAAATCAATGTTGTGACCAATGTTAAATATCCAAATGTTGTTTGACAGATTAATTTGCAAATATGGAGTTTCAGGAGAAAAGTCTAGGCTAGAGATATGCATTTGGAATCAGTAAGCATATTAATGTAATTTAATTAAAGTAATGAGCCACCCAGCGCAAGAACACATTGAGAGTTAGCTGAGAAAGAGGGAATAGGTCCCACACCTGAGACCATTGATTTGTCCCATCGTGGTGGTGGAGGAGAGGAGAAAACAGCAAAAGAATCCAAGCAGGTGTGGCAGGTGGAGAGGGAGGGAAAACATGATGGCTGGTTTTTTCAGGAAAGAGAAGGGAGGTTCTCAGTGGCATCGAATGGCACAGAAAAACCTTTTAATGTGAACTCTAATGACTCTCCATTATTCAGTGTGGAGGTCACTGAGAATATGGACACGAGCAGTTTGGTTAGGGTATTGCTTTATCCTAGTGACCAATTGAGTTTAACAGAGAAGGGGTAAGGAGAGGAACTGGAGATAGACCCTATTGAAAACCACTCCACAGAATTCTTATAAATGAAACAGAGAAGTCTGGTGGAGGCAGAATGATGTGTAAAGACATAATATATGTTAAATACCCCTGAAAATTCCATGGAGTCCCACCTTTCAATCCCTGCTATTTAAAATTTCTAGAGTTTTGGGAAATCACATAAACTCCCTGACTCTGAATCTACTCCCCTGTAATGTGGGGATGATAATGACCACCTTGACTGTGGCTACACAGCTTGGCATAAATGATTTAATACTTATGTGACTCAGTCAGGTTTTAGTATCAATAAAAGATCACTAGAAGTGCTTTAGACACAAATAAGAATAACAACTGTAGTAGTAGTATTAGCTATTATGGTATTAAAAATAAAACTATGTTAATGAAATTTACTATTTTTAAATATTTATAAAGAGAAGACACTGAATATTTTACATCCTCCCTTCTTCACTGAGATTTCACATGTAGACATTTATTAATTATGTGTACAATTAAAATTTCACATCAATCTCCCTAGGACTCACACAATCAGTATTAGGTTTCTATTGCTATGTAACAAATTACCACAGGTTTAGCTACTTAAAACCACATCTATTTATTAACTCACAGTTCTGCAGATCCTATGTCTCGATGAGATCGGCTGGCTTCTCGGCTTAGGGTTTTACATGATCAAAATCAAGGTGTTGGCCAGGCTGGGCTCCTCTGAAGTGTCTGAGGAGGAATCCAATTCCAAGCTCATTCAGCTTGTGGGAGTAAGTCACTTCCTTGTGGTTGTAGGACTGAAATCCCATTTCCTTGCTGGCCATCCATTAGAGGTCACTTGCCTTTCTTCTCACATGACCCACTTCACCGTCAAAGCCAGCAATGACACATCAAATCCTAATCTCTTTGACTTTCCCTTCTGCCACCATCCCAATAGCCAGAAAAAACTTTCTGATTCCAAAGGACTCACGTGATTATATTAGAACCAGCCAGACAATCTCCTTCTTGTCATAAAATATAACATAATCATGAGAGTAACTCGAGTCTGAAGTCATGGAGTCCATCTTAGAATTCTGTCTACCACAGTAACATAGCTTTAAAAGTGGTAAATTTCATATTAATGAAATTTTCCTATAGATCTTTGAGAAGAAACATTACATCCCAAGGGAGTTGTAAATATTGTTTTAATGAGAAGTTCTTCCTATGGGCACTCAAGTGCTCTGAATGTAGATGAAAGGAATCTAAATGGTTATGTACTTGGTTTGTCATAACATCAATGGTTATGTTTTTGTTGGGGTGATAATGAGTCCTGAATTATGCCAACGTAGCAGTGAAATACATCCCAAAATAATGAAGAATATACTCCATGACTTTTAAGGTGAAATACTTATTTTTTCTCCAGGAATCGTTAGAGAAAAATGGGGAGTGGCCTGACTATTCTCCTTGATATTGTGGCTTCCTAAGTTTTTACCAGTCTTTTCTGTCCTTTCAAGTGTCCCGCAAAATTTTCTCCAGACACAGTTTACGTAACTCTGGTCTCTTCCGCAGAGCATCAGAGCCTCCTCTTTTTTTTGCTGAACTTCACAATGTGCAGGGTGGAGAACTGTGAAGGAATGTCTCCAACAACCCCAAGTGATTGGACACATGGGCATATATCCTGGGGTTGTAGACCTTCTTATCAGGGAGGCATTCTTGAGAAGTCATGGTGGGAGAAAGAGCTGAGTAGGGTTTAGGTCTCTATTAAGATCTAAACCAAGAAAGGCAGAAATCATTCTCTATCCAAAAAACGGGATATGGGCCATCTGGCTATGGAAATGGAATGAGTACATGGCCCTGCCTGCCCATCAGCAGCTCTCTTCCACCTTGGATGGCCTTGCTGTCTTGGGATTTTCCTGGACTATGAAGCAGATGAAATCTTGTATAACATGAAAAACTAATCTATACATCCAACCAACAGTTCTCTGGTCTTCTCCAACCTTATTTCATCATCTGTGACGTGATTCTTCTTGTCTTTCCAGCTGTGGCAGAAGTGGAGTCAAGAAATTGAACATCCATGGGTCCTCTTGACCCTACCTCTAATGTTAGGAATTGTCATTCCTAAAATTGTCTTCCTGAGAATTTTAAGTCTAGTAAAGATTCCTGGAGTGGAGTAGAGGATACAAATACACTAAGCCTCAACAAATTAGAAGTTTAATCTTTATTGCTATGGAAATTTTCCCATAGGGACAAAGCAGAAAATATGAAATATTCACGTTTGGAGGAGGATTTTGGAGCCTAATAATTTTAGAAATTGAGCAATCTCCTCACTCTTCTTCCAGGTGTCCCCACACAATTTCTTGACAAGTCTTTCTTCAAATGGATATGGCTTGTATTAAACAAAGATTTTTATACATTTATAATTATTTATTTCAATATTCTTTCATCCTTAGATTTCCATATATTAGGTACTTAGAATGATAATTCTTAAATTGGTTCAGAATTGGCCAATATGGTTGCAGCATCAGATCCATAATTCTGTTTCTCTTCCTTCTTATTTTCCTTGTCTTCCCTTGTTCTCTTTCTGTCTCTCCACTTCTGAGTTTTTCTCTTTCTGCCTTTCCTTTTCTCTCTTTTCTGATCTTTCCTTTCTTTTTTGATTTACACCAGTCATTAGCCTTCCATTTCCTTCTAAATTAATATATTCAGAACCACTCCTTTATGTATTAATGATTCCTAAAGACTATTCAACTACTTTTTAAATCCTCTTTATTCAGGGACTGATTTTGGAGGATTATGAAATTCATTCCTCTCAATCTCATATCGCTGATTCCCACTCAATGCCCTTCTGAGATTGCAACATTTTCCTTTACTTCTGATACATTTTGTTAGAGTAGAAATTTCTCAGAATTCTGATTCAACTAGTTCTTTGACCTAGCCATATATTTGTTGCAAACTTTTAAACAAATAACCTCTCTCTCTGTCAGTCTCAGCTTCTTAATATGATTCCTAGCTACAGAATAATGATATTGACCTACATTATGGTAAATATTTAAGGTCATGATTGGTATTATTGGTTTAAATTCAACTTTGCTACTGAAATACAATGTAAAGATGGTAGAAGATGATGACGAAACAACAGTTATAGCTGCCTTGTTTTTAAAGAGTATTCTGTACCTTCCCAACAAAATTCTTGTCATTAAAAATTAACTTTTCTTACAGCTTAATCTTTGTCTGTGTCTGATAAATAATTGGTAATCAAATGCTAAAACACTTAAATGCTAAAAAATTATTAATTAATTACAAATTTAGTTAACATTATCCTGCTAATAAACTGCCAGGTCTTTAGTCTCATTCTTTATCTCTACCTTGAATTTTAAAGTATTTTGCTCATCTAGGAGGATTTCTTTGACTGAAATCTTTCACTCACTTTTCAATAATATTGACGTAGGTTTCTTTCTAGGATTTTAAACATTTTTCTCTCTATACTTTTTGCATTTGGAGGAGCATTATGCATTATAATAATTTTAGAAATGGAACCATTTCAAACTCCATTTCCAGATGGGTCTACAGACCTTAATGATGAGTTCTTATATTAAAGAAAGATTTCTATATATTCACATTTGATACATTTTTCCTTGATCGTAAGCAAAGAATTCCTCTTTCCATCTCTCATTTACCAACATAAGAAATGGTAACATATCCTCCCAACCCTCTTTTTGATATTTTATAGAACATTCATGCCCTAGGCCTCTTCCATACATGATCTGAGTAGGGAAGATGTTCATGCTGTGGATCCCAGCTCGCCACTCCCCGTCATCAGAGGCTAAGTGGGGGCTGGAAACTCAGTGTAACACTTGACTGTTTGTGTCACTGCAAGGCCAGCACTCTGTGACAGGAGTCATGACAGAGGACATACACTCAGAGCAGCAGAGCCCCTTCCCCATGGGGATCAGGAGGGACAGAGTCACTGGCACAAGATCATGCATCCCCTGGGGGCTCCACCCTTTTACCAGGACAAGGAAGACTAGTGGGTGAAAGGAGACCACCACACAGGCTCAGGCCTTTTATCCTCCTCAAGAGGCAACCAGGGAGTCCCAGGAATGACTCCTGTCTACATAGAAGACTAGCATCCTGTTCTCCTCTGTCTCCTTTGAATTCAGTCATCTCATGTGCATTTTATCATGACTTATGTCTGTTGCTTAAGTATTTCTTCATCCTTTGCATCCCAAGATTCACAAAGTTTTGTGCACCTCCTATTATGATCTTTCTTTTCCCCTTTTCAATTCCTAAAATGTTTCTACTGTTCTATCTGGACTTTTAGTTCATTGACAGCAAAATCTTCTAAATCCACACCTCTTCTCTGACTGCCCCTTTACTTTCTTCCTTATCTTTCTCCTGAATCCCACACTTCCATATTCAACTGCCCACTTGACATCAAAATACACATTTTAAACTCAACAAACCGAAACTTAACCCTAATGTTTCCCTAACCAAAACATACACATGCACGCACGCACACACACATACAGACTTCTCCATCTCAGTGGAGAGTAACTCTATTTATTCAGTTGCTCAGGTCAAAAATCCGGTTGGTTTCTCTCTTGATGTCACCAGCCCACATCCAGTCCATTAGCAAACCGCATTGGCTCTGCCCTCAGAAGGCATCCAGAGTTCAGCCAGCCCTATCCACTCCAGTTCTACAACCCCAGGGGGAACTTCCATCATCTTCTCTTGGATTACTGCATTAATTTCCTAACAGTAATCTTGGCTGTACTCTGGCACCTCCCATTTCCATTCTCAGTGCAGCAACTGAACTGATCCTTTTAGCACCCAAGATGGTAATACCACTGCAATGACCTCTCATTCAACTTAAAGTTAAAGACAAAACCTTAACAATGAACCTTCAGAACTTAAGAATATAAACACCAGGTCCTTCTCTGATTCTGATTTCTTCCCCTTACTTCCCTTATCATCCTGATCCCTCTACTATGGGCTCCTGGCTGGGTGCTTCCCACCATTGGACCCATCTCCCAGCTGTGCCCTCTACCTACAGTTCCCCTTCCCAGATGTCTCATCCATTCATCCCCTTTCCTCCTTTAAGCCTGCTCAAATCCAGCTTCTCAATAAGGACTAGAAAGCCCTACATGCTCCAGATTATATTTAGAATACACTGTCCCAGTCCTCTTCAGCAAGGCTAATGAAAACTGGTTTTCCAATATAGTGTTTATCAACTTCTAATGTGTTATATTGCTACCTTATTTATTAAGTTTATTGTGTTTCTTTGCTTTCGTCTCTTCTTGGTAGAATGCAGGCACTCTGTAGGGAGGGATATTTGTCTGTTGATAACAATATGTTCAATATATCTCAAGGATCTCAGACCTTGGTCTGTACATGGTTATCACTGAGTGCATATTTGTTGAATGAATAAATGATTAACTTTCTAGGGAATAGAATTAAAATATGGACTTGAAAGTGTTTTGCAAATTGTAATATATTATAGTGGCAACATTATTATTATTTATAACTAGATAATCACTGACCAATAAAGTCCACCGTCAAGTGATAAATGAGTAAAATCAATTTTATGTATAGATTAAATTTGAATACAGGTCTAAACTTATAGTGGTGATGGATTCCAGTGCCACAGTGACTTACCATGCCCAGGTGTAGTCTCGTCGAGCCTCCTGTAGCTTTGATTCCCTATGACATCACAATGACACCTTTGAATCATGAGTTGCCTCATCCTCAATCTATACATCACCTCTCAAAATGTTGCCATCACCAGGAATGTGGGGAATGTTCTATGAAATTATATGGACTAAAACGCTTTTCTTATTTGACTCTTTTGTGCTTTGTGTGCTCCTCTTCATCAGCCACACAGGAGAACCACTTCCTCTACTTGTGAGATGTCTTGGGTCTGCTCTCCTCCCCATCACTTCCCTACTGCTGTGCATCCCCCTGTTATTATACATCGGACTTTTTTCTGGCCCAAAACATTATAGTAGCTAAAATCATAAATGATGATTAAAAAGTCAGCTCCAAACATTAGATTCGAGATTTTCTGAAGCTATCACTCTCAAGAGCTATATCTACAGTTTAGCCAAATACTGGATGATTTATTCGACAACTAATTTGATCATTTCCCCCTCCCCACAATCAAGTGAATGGCTTGTCAAGTAAATTAATGAGCAAATAAGCTAATTATTCTAGCATGTTTGGAAGGCCCTGAATGAAGGGAACCAAAAGAAGGATGATGTTTGGAGCTGGGAGAGAGCAGGAAGTAAAATTGCTTCATTAGCAGGAAGAGGGAGCTAAGAAGATTCAAAGTGGTGATTTAAACTGTTAATGTCCCAAAGGGCAGAGAAATTGGGAACACTGAGATTTATTAAATGCACCTGCTCTCCAAACACCACTGACATCTTCTGGGTGATCTGGGGCCCTCTGTGGCTCTGCTCTCTCATCATGTGGGGAGGAGGGAAGCATGGAGTTGGTGTGCATATGAATAGAATATGTATTCTATAAATGTACAAGTTCTACACATTCACCTATATGGAATATTCTCTTTACTCTCTGATTCTGTGACTATATCTACTCAAAAGAAAGGAAATAATAATTTTGACAAATTTCTTAGTAAATTGACTCAAAATAGTCTTATTTTTCTCTGATAATGCCTGACTGATTCCAGGGACTCTATTTCTATTAAGTAATTTATTTTATTATTATTGTTAAAAGGTTAAGTTCTGTGGTGCCAATTTTGCCTTTACGAAAGCATTACAATGAGGTCATATATGCACGATCTAATAGGTCATTTCATGATGCTTGCTCAATTTCCCTCTAGTTAGATTTTTTATTTTTCTTTTTTTAGGATGTACATCATATTTCGAATTCTGTATACATTACATCATGTTCACCATGCAAACACTAATTATAGTGCATCCCCTCACATGTGAGCCTAATCACCCCTTTTGCCCTCCCTACTCCCCCCTTCCCCAATGGTAAGCACCAGTCAAATCTCCAATGCTATGTGGGGTTTTTTTTGTCGCTTTTATCTTCTATTTATGAGTGAAATCATATGGTATTTAACTTTCTCCCTCTGACTTATTTCACTCATCATAATACCCTCAAGGCCAATCCATGTTGTCACAAATGGTCGGATTTCCTCATTTCTTATGGCTGAATAGCAGTCCATCATGTATAAATACCACATCTTCTTTATCCATTCATCCCTTGATGGGCACCTAGGTTGCTTCCACATCTTGGCTATTTTGTATAATGCCGCAATGAACATAGGGGTGCGAGTATCTTTATGCCATTGTGTTTGCAAGTTCTTTGGATAAATACCCAGCAGTGGAATAGCTGGATCATATGGTAGATCTATCCTTAATTTTCTGAGGTTACTCCAAACTGCTTTCCATAGTGGCTGCATCAGTTTGCACTGCAACAGCAGTGAACAAGCTTTCCCTTCTCTCCACACCTTCTCCAACATTTGTTGTTTCCTGTCTTGTTAATTATAGCCATTCTGACCAGAGTGAGGTGATACCTCATTGTAGTTTTGATTTGCATTTCCCTGATAGCTAATGATGTTAAGCATCTCTTCATATGTCTGTTGGCCATCTGCATCTCTTCTTTGGAGAAATCTCTCTTCAGATCTTTTGCCCATTTTCTAATTGGATTGTTCGGTTTTTTTGTTGTTGTTGAGCTGTATGAGTTCTTTCTATATTTTGGATACTAACCCCTTATCTGATATATGGTTTCCAAATATCTTCTCACAATTGTTAGGTTGTCCTTCGTTTACTTGATGGTTTCCTTTGCTGTGCAGAAGCTTTTTAGTTTGATGTAGCCCCATTTGGTCATTTTTTCTTCTGTTTCCCTTGCCCAGTCAGACATGGGACTTGAAAATATGCTGCTCAGACCAATGTTGTACAGCTGACTGCCTATGTTTTCTTCTAGAAGTCTCATGGTTTCGGGTGTTACATTCAGGTCTTTAATCCATTTTGAGTTGATTTTTGTGCGTGGTGTAAGGGAATGGTCTACTTTCATTCCTTTGCATGAGGCTGTCCAGTTTTCCCAACACCATTTATTGAAGAGACTCTCCTTTCTCCAGCGTATGTTCTTGGCTCCCTTGTCGAATATTAGCTGTCCATAAATGTGTGTGTTTACTTCTAGGCTCTCACTTTTGTTCCATTGATCTGTGTGTCTGTTTTAGTGCCAGTACCATGCTGTTTTGGTTGCTATGGCTTTGTAGCATAGTTTGAAATCAGGGAGTGTGATACCTCCAGCTTTGTTCTTTTTTCTCAGGAATCCTTTGGCTATTGGGGGTCTTTTGTTATTCCATATAAATTTTAGGATTCTTTGTTCTATTTCCGTAAAAAATGTTGTTGGAACTTTGATAGGGATTGTGTTGAATCTATAGATTGCTTTAGGAAGTATAGACATTTTAACGATGTTAATTCTTCCAATCCAAGAGTGCGGAATATCTTTCCATTTCTTTGTGTTTTCTTTGATTTCTTTCAACAATGTTTTATAGTTTTCAATGTACAGATCTTTCACCTCTTTGGTAAGTTTACTCCTAGGTATTTTATTCTTTTTGTTGCAATTGTAAATGAGATTGTATTCCTAATTTCTCTTTGTGCTACTTTGTTGTTAGTTTATAGAAAAACAACCGATTTTTGTACATTGATTTTGTATCCCGCAGCTTGACTGTATTCCTTTATTATTACTAAAAGTTT
Source organism: Equus caballus (assembly GCF_041296265.1). Taxonomy (NCBI): domain Eukaryota; kingdom Metazoa; phylum Chordata; class Mammalia; order Perissodactyla; family Equidae; genus Equus; species Equus caballus. The sequence continues at coordinate 9,723,992 of NC_091704.1, forward strand.
TTTAGTGGACTCTTTAGGGTTTTCTAGATATAAAATCATGTCGTCTGCAAACAGTGACAGTTTCACCTCTTCTTTTCCAATGTGTGTCCCGTTTATTTCCTTTTCTTGACTGATTGCTCTGGCTAGAACTTCCAATACTATGGGAAATAAGAGTGGTGACAGTGGGCATCCTTGTCTGGTTCCTGCTCTTAGAGGGATAGCTTTCATTTTTTCTCTATTGAGAATGATATTTGCTGTGGGTTTGTCATATATGGCCTTTATTATGTTGAGGTATTTTCCTTCTATACACATTGTATTTAGAATTTTTATCATAAATAGATGCTGCATCTTGTCAAATGCTTTCTCTGCATGTATTGAGATGATCATGTGAATTTTATTCTTCATTTTGTTAAGGTGGTGTATCACGTTGATAGATTTCCAGATGTTGAACCATCCCTGCATCCCCGGAATGAAACCCACTTGATCATGATGTATGATCTTTGTAATGTATTGTTGTATTCGATTTGCTAGTATTTTGTTGAGGATTTTTGCATTGATGTTCATCAGTGATATTGGCCCGTAATTTTCTTTTTTTGTGCTGTCCTTCTCTGGTTTTGGTATGAGGATAATGTTTCCTTTGTAGAAGGAGTTAGGAAGCCTCCCCTCCTCTTCAATTTTTTGGAAGAATTTGAGACGGATAGGTTTTAAGTCTTCTTTGAATGTTTGGTAGAATGCACCAGGGAAGCCATCTGGTCCTGGACTTTTATCTTTTGGGAGGTTTTTGATTGCTGTTCTGATCTCCTTAGTGGTGATCGGTCTATTCAAATTTTCTGCATCTTCTTGGTCCAGTTTTGGAAGGTTGTATGCTTCTAAGAATTTATCCATTTTTTCTAGATTATCCAATTTGTTGGTGTATAGCTTTTCATAGTATTCTCTTATTATCTTTTGTATTTCTGAGGTGTCCGTTATAATCTCTCCTCTTTCATTTATGATTTTACCTATTTGAGCCTTCTCTCTTTTTTTCTTGGTGAGTCTAGCTAAGGGTTGGTCAATTTTGTTTAACTTTACGAAGAACCAGCTCTTGGTTTCATTAATTTTTCCTGTTTTTTTTCAGTCTCTATTTCGTTCATTTCTGCTCTGATTTCTATTATTTCCTTCCTTCTGCTGATTTTGGGCTTTGTTGGTGTTCTTTTTCCAGTACGTTTAGGTGCACTTTTAGATTGTCTATTTGGGATTTTTCGTCTTTGTTGAGGTAGGCCTGAATTGCTATAAACTTCCCGTGTAGAACCTCTTTTGCTGTATCCCACAGATTTTGGCATGTGGTGTTTCCATTTTAATTTTTTTCTCCAGGATGTTTTTTATTTCTTCTTTGATTTCTTCATTGACCCAATCATTGTTCAGTAGCATTTTGTTCAGTCTCCACATTTTTTGTGGCTTGTCTGGTTTTCCTTCTGTAGTTGATTTTCAGTTTCATACCTTTGTGGTCAGAAAAGATGCATGGTATTATTTCAATCTTCTTAAATTTATTGAGACTTGTTTTGTGGCCTAATATGTGATCAATCCTGGAGAACGTTCCATGGGCATTTGAAAAGAATGTTTATTCTGTGGTTTTTGGATGGAATGTTCTGTATGTATCTACTAAGTCCATCTCGTCTAATGTGTCCTTGAAAGCGAGTATTTCCTTATTGATCTTCTGTTTGGATGATCTATCCATTGGTGTAAGTGGAGCGTTAAAGTCCCCTACTATTATTGTATTACTGTCTATTTCTCCTATTATGTCTGTTAATAATTGCTTTATATATTTAGGTGCTCCTATGTTGGGTGCATAGATATTTACAAGTGTTATATTTTCTTGTTGGATTGTTCCCTTTATCACTATGTAGTGCCCGTCTTTGTCTCTTATTACAGTTTTGAATTAAAGTATATTTTGTCTGATATAAGCATTGCTACCCCTGCTTTCTTTTCTTTGCCATTTGCATACAATATCTTTTTCCATTCTTTCACTTTCAGTTTGTGAGTGTCTGTAGGTCTGAAGTGTGTCTCTTGTATGCAGCATATACATGGATCTTGTTTTTTCATCCAGTTAGCCACCCTATGGCATTTGATTGGAACATTTAGTCCATTGACATTTAAAGCAGCTATTGATAAATATGCATTTATTGCCATTTTGTCACTTTTTCTTTTTTTGGGTGTTTTAGTAGTTCTTCTCAGTTCCTTTCTTTTTCTCTTGCTCTCTTCCCTTGTGGTTCAATGGCTATCTTTAGTAGTATGTTAGATTTCTTTTGTCTTACCCTTTTTTCCGGCTTATAGGTTTCTGGTTTGTGGTTACCATGAGGATCATATTTAATATACTATGCATATATCAGTCTCTATTGAGTAGATAGACTGTTTACCTTGACCTCTTTCTAAAAGCTCTACTTTTTCACTCCCCTCCCCCTCGTTAGTTTTTGAAATTAAAGCATAAATTCAATTATGCTGACATCTTCTTTTAAAATTCAAAAACAAAGGAAATGAAAATAAATAAATGAAACACTTCACACTTTTAGCTCCTTAAGTTAATAATAAACTTTCTATTAATTGATGTACCTGTGGATTTCTTCTGCTATCTAAGACAATGGGTTTCTTTCTAATTCACACAATTTTTAATTAAAAAATGTAAAATTACTTTTGTCTTATCTTCAGTAGATTTAAGAAAAAAAGAAAGCATGCTCCTGTTCAAGGTAGGAGGGGACTGATTACACGTCAATTATTTCTTAGACACATGAGAATCGAAACGAGGAAAGGAGCACATGATCAGCAGTATTAATGTCTTTAGAACAACAATAGATTGAGTCCCCTATTTTACTTAACATGATGTAGTAAATTATTTTCATGTCGAGGAACGAATTCTCATGATCCTCATTTTCTGTGTGTGCCCTATGGCAGATTGGAGAGTTTGATGCATGCTTACAGCAGCTTCAGTGTATGTACTTAGAGCCCATGGGTACAGAAGTTTCCCCAGAGCTTGGAGCTGTTGATGAACCCAGACCACCATCAGGGTCCCTCTCTAGTCTTTCCTTGGGAGAGTTGCATCATGTTGTCACTTCCATGAATAATGCTGCACAAATATCATGGTCCATAACACTTATAGAGGAATGGGCCAAGCCCAGGAGTGGGGCTTTCATTTCCTCCCACATCTAGAATTGTACCTGGATGGAGCACCTGTGTGCACTCATGAGGAAAGAAGACATTGCACGTTCTCACCATGTCCCTCCAGCTAAAGCTGCACCCTCTGACTTTTGATCTTTAATGATTCCTTGTAGCTTACAAGTAACCTGATGGTGAGTAGATTTCTAGATTTATAAGCTCAACTCAGAAGTCAGCACTTTTCTGTTGGCTTGTTGAATATAAAAAGCCATATGGAGTTCATCAAAGAAAAAGAAAAAAAAAGGAAAGGAGGAAATATTTCCTTGATCTTGGAAAGTTTATGGACGATGACAGACGTACCAAGACAGAGATCTACACACAAACACACACATCACGACATGTACTATTTACTTTTAACACAATAAATTTATCAGTGCAAATGATGTTTAAAAGATGAAATATAAAAGTGCTGAGGATACATAATATGAAGAAACACAAACTAGAAGCATTTTGACTTTGAGACTGGCGTTTGTCAAAAGAGACTGAGATTTGTCAGACAGATGTAAGAAAATGTAATCAGAAATGTGAGTTTCATTTTGGAAAAAAATAGCATTGAAAAGGGTATTCTCAGCCTCTTGGGGGCAGATGGGCAGGTATTAGCTCGTGACTGGGGTGATCTAGGCCTGCTCCTTGGCCTGAAAACATTGAGCCCATTTCATACCTTCTGTAATTGTTGTCATACTTCTTGTGAGCTTTAAACTCTTTCATCTTCAAGACTAACAATGCTTTGCAAATAAACTAAAATCTTTAGCCATATGGCCACTCATCCTCCAGGAAATGAAAGAAGTTCATTTTGTTTACTTGTGGTTTGAGTGTGGGCATTTCTGAGGCAGCAGGTGCATTTGGGGGCAACAGTGTTCGTATTGTTTGATCAGGACCCAGAGGGAAACATATATTTTAACCTGTGGAACACTGTCAGCACATAGACTCCCAAATACACACTTTGAACAAACGTTTTACAAAGCAATAGTTCCCTTTGAGCTGGTGAGATGTTCTGCGATCTCCAATTCCATGCAAAATCATGCCTGAAAAACTATGAGTCATCAGTCATTGGTTTCATTTCCTGAGCTTTCCGTCGGTCACCACACATTTGTGTGGGGACAGCTCTGGTCTCTCCAGTTTAGTACTTGATAATATCTTTCAGGTTTTCTAGCTTTGAATGATGAAAAGTACATGTTTCCCTAAGATAGGAAAGGCTTTGACTGCCACATTAGCAATAAATTACTCATTCTTTGAGGTGCTACTCCGAGTCCACGTATAAAAGATAAAAGAATGGATATTGCCCTATCTCTCCTCTCACCAGGAAAGTGGTGACTAATTCACATGACGTGCTGTAAAATTTGCTATGTGCAAGAACAGGTGAACAGTTAAGTTAAATATGAAGATACTCACATGGCTGTAGAAGGTACTTATCAAGTGTAAACTGCAAGTGGAAAGGTGAAGAGAGTGGGAAGCTGTTAATAATGGACCAGTATGCTCAGAAGGACCTCTACACAGATGGGAAAAAAAAATTATATTCCTTCCACAGTTTAAAGAGAGGAAATATGTGTCCCTCCTTAGAACCATTCAGAAAGTGAAGGCCCTCTATGTTCCATGTCAGAGATCTGTTTCTTCCATGGAAAGAGGCGTGTGTCAGCAGCAGGGCTGGTGGCAAGGCAAGTGCTCCTGTCGTGTTTCAAGAGGAGGAAAGGGCAGTATCCTGGTTAAGAGCTGGAAAGACAGGCGGTATTAACAAGAATATTCTCTTTCAGTTGTTGCAATTCTTCCTGTAAAGAAGACTTTCTTCCCTCTACATCAAAGTTGAGAAAAACAGTTCACAAGGAAGTGGGAGCACAAGTTATCATGAAAGCCAAACTCATGCTTTTCACTGAGTTTGGCTTTTTTTCAGCTCCTCATTTTCACTTTTCTCTTATTTCACAGGGTTCACAATTTTAGGACCATGAAATGATGCCACAGTTTGTTGTGAAACACTGACTTTATTATGGTGGTTGAAAATTTGCTTCAGTCTGTTTTCCTTCGTAACTTCCCGCACTTTTTTCTACTTTTATTCATTTTCCAGTTTGTTAAATACAAAAAAATATTTTTAAGAAGGATGGGACCATTATCTCTGTAAAAGAGGAATGACAAAGTTAAAAGGACATATAAACAGGTTAAAAATCATTCATAGGGAAATTTTCTCAATAGTACATTATAGTATATATACATGCATGCATATGCATTTTTAAAATTTCATAATGGTTCAATTATTAACTGTTATTTAATAACTAAAGGATTATACAAAAATGGACATCTCCCTTAAACCCCATCTCAATCTCCAGAAGTGAGTTTTTTTTTAACAATTCAATGTACACTTCCAGACATTGTTTCAATTTCAATATAAATATACACACATAGAGAGAATTTGTGACCCAAAAAATGGGATCACACTACATATAATCTCACTATACATTATATTTTGCCTTCCACTTGTTTGAAATTAATAGGATTTTTGGAAAAAAATCAGGTGAAGTCACATACATATACTTATTTCAATTACAAGTGTTTTTCTTTTCTACTTAAAGTTATTTATTAAGTCATTTCTGCCGGGGGTCGAGGCAGCATTTGATCAGCTGTTTGACAGGGTCCAGTTGATCAAGAAGAGCCGAGCGGTGCAGGGCGCCCCTCCACGAGAATATGAAGAGCCGGCCTTTCCCCAAGCAATGCTGAACTTTAAAAACTTGTTTTTCTTCCCTTTGTCTTATACCCCATTTTCCTACTCATGCTGTAATTTTCCAGATGGTCGCTTTAGAGAAAAGAGCATGCTCCCCCCGCGGGGTTGGTACTGAGAAAAATATGTGACCACCTGCATAAGCCTTCAGAATATCGCAAGGGGCAAGTTCCCCCCGACGCACATAGATAGTGGGAGAATTTTTCTCCCTAATGAGGGGTTCGTACTGAAGAGAGTATTTGGATCAAAGCAGCTGCCTCCTTCTGGTTGATGTTTTGCTCTTCCTCCAGTTTCCCTGATAAGCATAGATATACTTCTTCCTCTGTAGTTAAGTAGAATTTTCTTATGTGTTAGTTATTGAAAAATATATTATTCCGCTACATGTGTTTGGCAAAATATTATAGAAGTCTTTTCTTAATTGCTGAAGTTGCCTTTGTGCAGGAAAAGATAGTTAACCTCTGCCTCCCTAAAAGTTAACTCTGTTCCCTGTAAGTATATACTTAATCAATGAATGCTTTGTGGTTTACTCTGCAAGAACATCTGCACTGCTATATTTATCCCCTGCTAAAAAAGATATAAAAACACTGTATAAGCCAGTAAAGACAGACTTGCTTTGTACTTCCTTATCTCTCTGAGAATATTTGTAGAGCTATTTCTGTACTAATCCTGAAAAATTTAAAAACGACACTTGTGCACAGTAAAGTTGGACTTGCTAACACCAACCCAAGTCTCACGTCCTCTTCATTTCCCTCATTGCGCCAATGCCAACCATCCCTCAGGAACAAGCATTCAGCTGGAGCTGTACTCCGGCAATTTCAATAACTTTAAACATATACATTGTTTCTGAGTGTTATGCATTTTAATCAAGGCTATAATGAATATTCTTGAGGAGGTATAATTACATGTTGCAGGTTAATAAATGAAGGAAAGATTCCTAGACGCAGAGTTAGTGGGTCATAAAAACATGTAATTTTAAATTTTATGGAAGACAAATGTTTCTTTTGTTAAAATAACATATGCACTGTCAAAATATATGTGCTTTTTAAATTAATGATTTTTTAAAGATCTCTGCAAAGATAAAATATTCCAACTTCAGTTCCTATTAAGAGTCAATTGGCTCATTTCCCCACACTTTTTCAGGCTCTGTATATACCACGTTTTTAAATACTTACTTGTCTGGAAAGCAAATATTTTTATATTTATATTCTAAATTTATATCCTTAATCATCAGTGGGAATACTGTAATGTTTTTAAGTTATGTTTTTGTAAATCTTTTGTCTGTGAGCTGCTTCTTCAAATCACTGCTTATTTTTTGTTACGTTTTCTTGCTAATTTCTTGAAAAAATTATTAAGCTGATTGAATTTCTCTAGTATAATCATTATTCCTTAGTCTTTGTTAGTTGTATTTCATACAGTATAGACATTTTTAAAAATATGCAAATTTATCTACATTTTGCTTCAAAGCTTTTGGGCATTGCAACTTGCTTATCAAGATCTAACTAAATCCAAGATAACCAGGAAAAACAAATAAAGAGAGCAACTATTATTCTTTCTTACTGTAGTTGTATTTTTTTAATGTTTACATATTTGAATTACTAGTTGGGGTGAATAGAGTTAATTAGGGGTCCACACTCCTCACAACTCAAAGGCCTGGTCAATGATCGCGTTTTAATTGTTATATTTTACAAAGTATGTTTGGATATATATTAAGGATAGTTTCTCCTCATTAGAATTGCATTTTTTTTCTTTTTCAGAATTTCCCTGACTACTCTCATGGGCTTATTTTCCCATTTCCTGTTTGTATAACAAACAGCTTTATATACCATACATATAAACTTTCATACTTATCAACTGTCTTTCATATTAAAAAAATCTCAAAACATATCTGTAAAACAAATAAGGTCATTTGATTCTTACCATTTTAGATGAGAAAATTATAAAAAGGTAAATGAGTTTTCTAAGATCTCCTAAGTGCACCCATTAGCTAAGGGATTGTAACAAGGGACATTGGGGCTATAGTCCAAGACGTTCTGCATCCGTTCCTCTGTATCCTCTCTAAGACTCATGGTTTATGTCCTCAGATATGCTTTACTTTGAATGTCAGGCGTTCTTGGAATTGCAATTTCTAAGACGTTTCTGCACATATGTGTGAATTGCAGCATTAAAGTTTTATTATCTGCCTCAAAGACGTGATATTTTTTCCTCAAGCAGAATATAGTACTAAAAAAGAAAAAAATACTGTATTTTTTCAATACCCGACCCAAGTGAGCAAAAGGGAGCGAGATTATGTTTCTGTGGATGCTGTTTCTTTCGTGTTCTACTGCCTCACGCAATGTTTATTCACTAAGTGCTTTGCCTCAAGAATCAAGATCCAGTGAATGAGGTGTGTCTTGGGGGCATTCTCCATGTAATGAATATTTCCTAAATACTGTTACTGGGTGATTCTGCAGCTCTCTTTGGGCCTCGAGGCTTTGGCAGGAGCGTAGGAACTCGTGTCTGGAGAAGAATCAGTGGGTGGGCCATAGCAGGACTTATCTTTCCTGTCATTGGAATTAGAGGCAGTACCAGCAGTGAAGGGTGAAGACTCTAACCCTCATTTCCTGGCTTCAGAATCAGTTCTGCACCTTTCTAGAATATAATTTGCTTAACACATATATGCCTCAGTTTCCTTTTCTGTAAGACAACGATAAGAAGAGTGGCCACTTCTTATCACTGTGATTGGGGATAAATGAATAAGTAAATGTAAACAGCATAGAACACCTGGCTCATAGTAAGTGCTCCCTTATATATACTGTCAGCATTATTAGTATCAATGTTTCTCTTCAGTTGCACTAGAGATGGATGGAACCAATAACAGTATCCGGAGAAATTTCATCCTTTTGGGGTTTTCTGATAACCCAATCTGGAGAGGATCCTCTCTGTGGTCATCTTGATTGCATATCTCCTGACCCTTGTGGGCAATAGCACCATCATCCTGGTGTCCCAGCTGGACTTCCACCCCCACATTCCCATGTATTTCTTCCTCACCCACCTCTCCTTCCTGGACCTCAGTTTTACCACCAGCTCCATCCCCCAGCTGCTCTCAAACCTGAGAGGAGGTGACAAGACCATCAGCTACACTGGCTGTGCTATCCATCTCTTCCTAATCCTGGGTCTGGGTGGTGTGGAGTGTCTGCTCCTGGCTGTCATGGCATATGACAGCTTTGTTGCAGTCTGCAAGCCCCTTCACTCCATGGTGATCATGAATCCATGGCCTTGGTGTCGGTGGCCCAGCGCTGTGGGATGGCCAAATCCTTGGCTCTGTCCCCAGTCATACTTCTCTTACCACACTATGGGAACCACCACGTGGACCACTTCCTGGTTGACATACCCACTCTAATCAGGATGGCCTGTGTCAATACAGCTGCCATTAGGGCATTGCCCTTATCCTAGAAGTAAGCATTGTGCTGTCACCTCTGGTATTTATCCTGGTCTCCTATGGCTACATTGTGAGGGCAGTGTTACAAATTCAGTGTCAGGGAGGCAAAAGGCCTTCAGCATCTCTGGCTCCCATCTCACCGTGGTCTCACTTTTCTATGGAAACATAATCTACATGTACACGCAACCTGGGAACAGCTCTTCCCAAGACCAGGGCAAGTTCCTCACCCTCTTCTACAACATCATCACCCCCCTGCTGAACCCCCTGATCTACACCCTCAGAAACAAAGAGGTGAAGGGGCACTGAGGAGGCTGCTGCTGGGTGACAGAGAGGTAGGATAGAAGTAAGGGCAAAGGGGAGAGACGGGCCTCACCAACTGGTTGTCACTTCCACCGGGGACTAGAGATGGCATCTGGAGCTGTTGGATCAGATCTGGGCTTGACCTAGGCTTCCAAATTTACATCTTTACCCAGACTACAGTAAGACTGTTTCAGTTACAATGTTAAGTGTTCTGATGAGTGAGCTGCACAACACACATCATCCAAAACTTCTTTATATGATCTGTAAAGGAGGCCCAAAGGACAAAGCAAGATAATTGTGTGGTTATAAAGATAAGTTCCCATAGCGTATACCAGAGTGCCAAGGATGAAACTACTTTTCTCCATCAGACTTTTGTTTCTGTAGCTGTTTGTTTTCAATTCATTAACAACTTTCTGAGTTCTTTAGTCAGAATGATCACAATCAACCACATCTCTTGGCTGACAGCCATCAAACAGGGGAATTCAGCACAGTTGGCTAATTTCTATTTCCTAAATTCCCATCAAAAGCCTTTAATTAAATTATGGAATTTTTTTCTAGCTTTGTTCCCAAAATTTGACATTTTCCATAAAGTTTGATGAAGATTCTGATAAACCAAGACGTTAACCTCAACAATGATGCATGTGTAATTTAAACTTTAGAGAATTATTTCTAGGTATTTTTTTTATTAATGAGAAGAACCTAGTGTTTATTAAGTTCCTGCTATGAGTCAAGTGTTCATAATTCATATAACACTTTCTGTGTTTGTGGGAGGTGACCATGATTTTCATTGTCCCTATTTTACACATGTGGTACTTGAGGCTTGGAGGTTAAATCACTCACTCATATAGAACTGAACCAGAGGTTTACTCCAAGTTCTGTGACTGTCATTTCCTGCTGTTTCTATTGCTACATGAATTTCTAAAGAGCAAAACTCAAAAAGGGTTTAACGAGTAGCATCAAAGCCTCTTTAGAGATAAAGAGCGTGACTGGCTTCTGTTACTTAAATAATCCAGACCAGGGTGTATGGGAGGAAAATGGTTCCCTGGAACCTCGTAAGGTTCCTGTATGGATTTGAAGTTTTAACTGATGTAAATTAGCAGAGCAAAGCATGCACAGTTATTTAATTCAAATTTTATGTGACACAGGGGCCTTATATTAAAGATGCAAAAAAATGATTTTTATGATGGATTTGATGAAGAGTTGACAGTGGTGGAGGAATATGATAGGACAAAGGAGGTATGAGCTAAATGTGATAAACTGGATAATCATAGCAGGGCCTGTTTGTCCAGGTTCTGCTCCATATCCCTCCATCTTGACAATAATGTTGGTCCTTCCCTGCAGGTGTGGGGGCAGCTTTCACATGAAAGTCTGTCCACCTGCTGTAAAAGAAAGTCAGAAAATCTTTCCCATACCTGCTAGTTTACACATGTCTTTAGATCAAAATAGTCAATATGCCAAAGTGCCATATTTTGAAGTAGCTCATCATGAACCCTGCCAAGGGCTTCTCTCAGTTATGTAAAACTTAATTATCTGGGATAATTATTAAAATGCATATTCTTATTCAGTAGGTCTTTGGAGGGGTCAGAGACTCTGTATTTCTGCACACTTCCCAGGTGATGCCCTCACTGACTCTGCTGGCCCTTAGACCCTACTTTAAGGATGTTGGAAATAGATTGCCCATGACTCTCATTGCAGGCATGCAGAGGTTGGATACATTCTGGAATAAGTGAAGATTGGATTCATAGACTAAATGAAATGGGGAGGAAATAATGTGAAGAGCCAGGCCAGGGTGGTGTGGTCCTCATTCCTCTGCCATCATATTGATTTTCTGCCCCCTCGGCTGCAGAGCCTCTTTTCCAAGGCGGACTGTATTGCACCCCTTCCTTTTCTAACCTCCTCGCTCTCTCACATCACTTCACCTTCAAGGGGACCATGCCCTGTGGGATAATTTAAGTGTAAGCAAAACAGGGTCTACTGGAAGGGGGATTCCTATGCTTCAAGGGGCCCTGGTCTAAATACTCAAAACTGCTGTTTTTAAGAAACAGTGACACTGATGGGCTGGTGCTGAATAGGAGAAACAGAGTTATCTGCCTGACAGTCAGGGTTTACTTCCAAGATTTATAAAACTCCAAAATACCAGCTTGGTACTGAAATAACTAATAGGGAGATATAATAAAGAATTAGAGGTGGGCTCCCAGGACTTCTCCATGCTTATCTTCTTCTTGGAAAGAACTTACTAGTCATCCTGTGCAAATCAGCAGAGCAGCCCCATGGTCTCTGAGGTCACAGTTTGCCAGCATTCCTGCCACTGGGAAAAAGTCCTGGAGAGGACAAAGGAGGGTTCCATAACTCTGGTGAATACAGGGAGTTAGTGTGCACAGTGGTGATGGATTTTTACTGTGTTTGGTCTGCTAAAGAACAAAACTCAAGAGAATAAACTTTAAAGACTGCATTGGCTTTATTCGGTAACTCATGAATCATGCAAGATTCTATCTAGCAGATTGAAAGAAGCTATGACGAGATGTAAAAAATGAAACAGTTTTATAGGTGAAGGAAGAAGGAGTCAGGAAGTCATACTAAGAAAAGGAAGACTGGTTATTGCAAGGTTGATTTCCTTACAAGGGTTGGCAGGGGGTTCTCAGGCAGATTACCTAGCTGGTGCTGATCAGGTGATTTCTGATTGTCTGGTGTAAGATTCCATTTCTGGGAAAGCTGAAGCTGTAACTAAGCTGTCTCATTTTGGTGATGTGGGACTCAGCATAAGTGACTCCATTGACTCTTGCTGTTTTGTTTTTAACAACTCTGGTCATCTTATGATGTGGGGTCACCAATAAAGACAGTTGCTGTGGAATTGGGTAAGAAACTCAACTCAATGGGTCTAAGCCAGAGAAAAGTTGATTTTACTGAGCCCTAGGCTCCCAAAAAAATCAACAGGTGAGAAATCTCCACCACACTTTTGTGCCCCAGGAAAGGGCTGACTTTGAAGAATAACTCTTCCCCACATGACTCAGATAAGGCCCCTCTCTCCTGTTCCTCAGGCTCATAACTCTCTTGTTTGGCTTCTCTGTAAATCCCCAGGCTTATTCCTTTTCTACAAAATATTCCTCTTGTTGTAATAAACTTCTTCACCCAAGATGGAGCCATTTCTTCCCAGAGTGCCATATCAGCAAACCGAACTTTGCTGTTCCTGTAAATGCTCTGTCGACCAGAAACACAGTACATCCAGTCTGCCAATCCCCAAATGGCAACCACACTCTGCCCTGCATTCTGGTTTCATTGTTCCTCGATCTTTCTAAATAAGGTCAGACATACAACCTCAGCCCATCGTGCACTGCTTCTGCAGTGTTGCCTCTAATGCTTTATGAAATTTGCTGTTGCCCAAACAACCTTAGGAAGAGCACTTCACCGCTTCTGAGGCACCGGGGTCCCCCAATCTATGGACTGTTTTCCCATTAAAAAAGGGCATCAAACTCATTACTAAACTGTTTTACTTTTGCCATTTGACACACATTAAGGAACAGCTCTCTATTGCAATAGCCTAGAAAAAGTCATCTCCTTAATTTCCAGTGCATTTGGTTTCACAGTAATTTTTTCTACATCATGTTAAAACATTAAGATTAAAATTGTGTCAAACTGTGAGGCAGAATAGAACAGAATGGAATTGTCCTTTCTTTTAGGTGCATGATTTTCTCTTCCAATCATTGCTTGATAACTGCCACTTTTTCTTCCTCTCTTAATTCTCTGTGCGTTCCTCTTCCTTGAACAGCCACCAAGTTTAATTTATTGTCTTATCTTTCTTTTCTCTTCTTCTTGTTAATCTCCCTTTATACTGCTCTAATCAGGTCTTTTCTTTTTTATTTTTTACTACAGCCATGTATGCCTCTTCTACAAATGCCACTTCTATCATGCACATTAAGAGGTAATTTTCAGAAAAAGGTAAAATTATGAACTCATACAATATAAAAGCAGACTCATGTTCAAGGATTTGTTTTACCCTTAGGATCTGAGGCAATAGGGCAGATGCTATAACCAGCTTAATGGAAAAGTCAAACCAGTATAAATTTACTGAATAAAGTGATATTGAGCTGAATTGCAAATGAAGCAAAACTGGTTTTCCACTGGGAGGAAGAAAGTCAATTAACAGTCTACTAAACATGGCACAATTTGCATATCTATCAGTAGCCTACAACTTACAAGAAGTGCAAAATAGCTGAAACCCCAGGAAAGAGGACGAGAATCTGATAGCCAGAGGGTGTGCCATCAATAATGCATAGCTTTCTATCAAAACACAAGGGTTTTATTCTACATTAGTAATAATAGCATGTTTGGGATGCTTGGTATGTGTCTGCCACTCTTAGAGTTTTACCTGTATTTACTCATTGAATCTTCAAGAAGGAGATCATGGTGTGAAATATCACATATATTTTACATTTGAGAAAGTTGAGTCTCAGAGATTTTAATATTCAGTTCCAGGGAGAGTGGGAATGCAATAGTGTAGCTGCTTGGCTGTACTACTTATGTGAGGCCCTGAGCAGTCTGATGGGCTTCAGGAAATGCTACCCCAAAATATGGCATTGGCATATCCAATAGTTGAAACTTGAGCAGTTTGAGAGAACAGCCTTCCACCCACCATCTCCACTGAAACAGGTCATAAAGCCCTCATGTGGGAGGTGCCCTCCCCTTACCTGGAGGAAAGGAGCATCCTTATCTCCAAAGACAAAGGGACACCAAGAAGAATCTTAATAAACAGGCCTTCTTAGGTTTTCTCCAGTTTACTACAGTTACTTCATACTCCTCAAACTATCATATTCCTCTGACTGGCCACTCTTCATTGAGCCTAGCATATCAACACACAGATCTGTTTCTTTAGGTCTTCAGTTCCTTATGAAGCCTCCTGTATCATGTAAAACTTATATTGAATAATTTCGTATGCTTTTCTCCTGTTAACCTGTCTTTGTCAGTTTAGTTACCAGACTCAGCAAGGGATCCTAAAGGAGTCCAGGGAAACTTTTTCCTCCCCTAAAAGGCTGAGGCTTCGCAAATCCTGCAGGCTCCAGATGTAAAAGAATTATAGTGTTTTTCCATCTAGGAAGGTGGTAGTTTTATTTTAACCAGATTAATGTTTCCTCCTCCCGCAATCAATTCCCTCTACTGAATCATCTAAATATTTCTCAGTATATGGAAACTTGTGTAGTGGAGGAGAAACTTCTTCTCAACCCTCTTAGGGTCCCCAGCTGGGTCTGAAAATTAAACTGACAAAGACAGATTAATAGGAGAAAAGCACTGAATTTAGTTGAGTGTACATGGGAGCCTTCACAAGGTACGGAAGACTCAAAGAAGTGACCAGAGTAAGAAATTTTATACAGTTTTGGAAAAGAAACATTATTTGTGAAGAGTCGACAATACAAAGAAATTTGGGCCAGGGATTGTAAAATGGTGAAGAAGTAACAAGGTGTGTTTATACAGCATTCTCAACCTAAATTCCTTGTCTCTGATATGTTAAAAGATAAGCTAAGGCATACTTTTTAAGAGTTTATTTGAGCAAAAACAAATTTGAATTGAGTAGCAACCAATGTAGCAGATAAAAGGAGCTCAGAGATGCTGTATAAAATGAAAAACTTTTATGGGCAAAAGGGATCAGGGAAAAGGTAGTTATACTGGTAAAAAAGCAAGTTGGTTATCGCAAAGCTACTAGGGGATGGCAGGGGTCTTCCAGGCAGATTATCTAATTGGAGCTGATCAGGTGATTCCTGATTGAGCAGTTTAAGATTCTGTTTCTGGGAGGTTTGTTGACTTGGGGCCTAGCATAAGTGACACCATTTTGGGCCTGTTGTCTTGTCTTTAAAAGGCAATAAGCATGTCTCCCTTCTTTCTGGTACAGGGAGGGGAACTTTACATGGGAGATTTATCTCATGCTTTCAGAGGAAATTGATGAGAAAGGGGAGGTCAGAGTGACCTTGCTTTGGCATTTTCTCAAACTCTTCCAGCTTAAGATACTCAATATACCAAAGTGCAGTATTTTGGGGTAGCACATCCTGAACACCATCAGTGGAAACTAACAAAACCTTGCCATGTAAAACGTTTTATACTTTCCTTTGTTGCTGAGTTGTCTAACTCAGTGTTTCTCAATCTGTTTTTAATCATCAGTGCCCTTAAAGAGACTTTAATTATTTTTTCTCATCACTCCATCCACCAAAAACTTTAATACCACAGATATAATATTATATCTATGTACTATAGCCTTTTTAGGGCCAAAAACTATTGTAATACCTGAGATATTTCTGAACTCCTAGCAGCAATGTTTACCCTCTTGGAGGTGATATCACCAATTATATCATTAAATCTAGCAGAAAATATATCTAAGATGAATAAAGTTCCCATAGTCTATAGAAAATTTAGAGCATGAAACTTTTAAGTTTCCTGAGAGGTCAAAAGTCATTATTTCAGAAGATTTTCAGAGGGAAAAAATCAAGCAGGACTCCACTGGTAGCAGTCTAAAAAGTTATGGAGTCAGAGCTGGAGATAGAAATTCCTGTCACCTTGGATCATTGTCTCACTGCTTACCTGTGCCTGAGTGTGGGAATCATTCCCACTGAACGTTTTTGACTCTACCCCTATCTCATCCATAGGAAAGCCTCTCCAATGTTACCCAAATGTCAATTAATCTCATATGGAATATTTTAAATCTTCTCTATCTAAAAATTGTGTGCATCCTTGCACATCTATTTGATCTGTGATTCCACCCACATATTCCACACACAAGTAAAATATATACACATAATATATGTACACACGTGTGTATGTATCTGTGTTTACATATGTATCTTGTACATATCTGTGTGTGTGTGAGTGTATTTTAGATAGAGAAGTTACTAAGGAAAGTTGTTCAAAAACAGTGATGCACATATATATATTATACTTCCTGGGTAATAGTAATGGAGAAAAACAAGTCATTTGTATTGTTTCACATAATTATTATTTTGGGGATTTTAGTAGTCCAAACAACAAGAAATATTCCATATTCTTTGACTTATTTTGTCCATATTTTCTACTTGACTATGATAAAACACATGGATCGACTGACTTAGTATATGCTGACCTCAAATTCTCCACAGTACTTTGGCTCATTTAATCTTACTTTTAACACAGCTTTGTTTCCAGTTTGAAAATCTAAAGTGCCTCATGATCTTTTATTCCAAACATTTCATGATTCTAAGCCCTTCCATTTCTATTCTACCCATTCTTCCTGTTTTTTTTTTTATTCCAAACACTGCTTGAAGAAAATAACCTCTCCAAAGTCTCTCCTGATCTACCAAAAGTGCATTACCATAACTATAGTTTTCTCTTTGGCACCAATGCTTATAGCTTTGCCCTTTGTCATGAAGAGTGTCAAAGATCACAGAAATAGGCATTTGCAGAAGAAAAATGAGGCACAAGCTAGGAAGTTATATTGAGTTGTGCTTAGTTCTACACTATTCTGCCAAGTTGATACCAACCCTGATATCAGTTTCCCTATATTAAACCCAGCATATACGGGGTTAAAACCAAAACACTCATTCCCTGCTTATTCCCTGGCTTCCTGGCTCCAGAATCCACTATCATCCATGGAGACAGAGACCACCAAGGACAAGCACATGGGGTCATTATCTCCTCCCCGCAAAGAGGTACAGGTTGGTGGGAAAGCTGCTGACCAGCAAGGTCATGGGCTCACTCCTCTCTACAAGCAGTCTCAAGGCCAAACACAAGATGATAGCAAAGTCCCGACTAACAAGGCCATATGCTACCCCCTCCTTCCTAGAACCCCAAATAAAAACCCTTCCTTTTAGAACGAATCTGGTGATATCATAATCTCTGACTTCAAAGTGTATTACAAAGCCCTAGTGACCAAAATGGCATGGAACTGGTACAAAAATAGGCACACAGACCAATGGGACAGAACTAAAGGCCCAGAAATAAAACCACACATCTACAGACAGCTAATCTTCAACAAAGCTGCCAAGAATATACAATGGAGAAATGAAAGTCTCTTCAATAAATGCTGTTGGGAAAACTGGACAGCCACACTCAAAAAATGAAGGTAGACCACTATCTCATACCAGAGACAAAAATAACCTCAAAATGGATCCAAGACTTGAAGGTACATCCTCAAACTATAAAACTCCTGGAAGATAATATAAAAACTCCTGGCAGTTCACTCTCTGACATCAAACTAAAAAGCATATTTTCAAATACCATGTCCCCTCAGAAAAGGGAAACAAAAGAAAAAATAAACAGATGGGAATTGATCAGACTAAAGAGCTTCTGCAAGACAAAAGAAACTAGGATCAAAACAAAGAGATAACCCACCAATTGGGAGAAAACATTTGCAAATCATATATCTGACAAGGGGTTAATCCCCATATCATATAAGGAACTCATACAGCTGAACGATAAGAAAGGAAACAAGCCAATCAAAAAGTGGGCAGAGGAGATGAACAGACATTTTTCCAAAGAAGATATACTGATGGCCAATAAATACACGAAAAGATGTTCAACATCAGGGAAATGCAAATCAAAAGTACACTAAGATACCACCTTATGCCTGTTAAAATGGCTATAATCATTAAGACTAAAAATAACAAGTGTTGGAGAGGATCTAGAGAAAGGGAACACTCACACACTGCTGATGGGAATGAAAAATGGTGCAGTCACTATGGAAAACAGTATGGAGATTCCTGAAAAAACTGAAAATAGAACTACCATATGACCCAGCTATCCCATTACTAGGTGTCTACCCAAACAATTTGAAATCAACAATCCAATGTAACATATGCACCCATATGTTCACTGCAGCACTATTCACAATAGCTAAGACATGGAAGCAACCCAAGTGCCCATCAACCAATGATTGGATAAAGAAGATGTGGTATTTATACAATGGAATACTACTCAGCCAGAAAAAAGACAAATTCATCCCATTTGCAATAACATGGAAGGACCTAGAGGGACTTATGCTAAGCAAAATAAGCCAGACTGAGGAAGACAAACACCAGATGATGTCACTCATGTGTGGAATATAAATAAGTACTTGGACAAATAAAACAGTTCAATGGTCACTAGGGGAAGGGGGTTAAGGGGGGGCAGGGGGTGAAGGGGAGCACCTATGTGCTGACAGTCAAGAAGTAATGTACAACTGAAATGTCACATTGATGTAAACTATTATGAACTCAATAATAAAAAACTTTCCTTTTAGCTTTTCAGGGAGTTTGGGATTTCAGCATTAGCTGCCCTGTCTCCTTGCTGAGCACTGTGCAATAATAAAATTCCTACTTTCTTTCACTACACCAAGTGTCAGAGATTGGTTTTCTGTCCAATGGGTAAGTGAACTCACTTCAAGTTCAATACCAATTTGGTGACCCAGATGGGACCATGTCCCAAGTGGACATCTCACCTGCGGTACACTGGCCTCTGGCTAAAGGCCACTCTTGGAAGCTGTCCTGCAGCTTCCTGAGCTTTCCCTGAGCCTCTTGTCTCAGGGACTGCCTCAAGAGACTGGATGCTAACCTGATGTCATTGGCACACCGCACTGTGGCTTTGGTGGTGGAAGAAACTAGGTTCAGGGCTTAGGAAGAAGTCTCTTGTAAGTAGCTGGTAGTTTTTATTTTTGTAGTTGGGCTAGTCTTTTCCAACAGGACCAGCTGGAAATAATGGGTACTTGGCAGCCCTCTGGGCTCCATTTCTTTTGAAGTCATGATGCCCAGGCCAGATTTTGATAAGACCCCCACGTGTGCACAACCGAGGTCCCTTGTCCTTGCTCATTTGGGAATATCTGTGTAGCAGATCTTCATTTGTTGGGTGCCCCCCGAGTGTAGGACACGAACTAAACTGAGACTGGAAGCTCTTTGGCTTTTGGTTTTGGTCATTGTTTGGGCTTCTATTTGTGGTCGAGGGTTTTTTGGAAAGAGTGCTTGTTTGGTATTTGTTGTTGTTTGACTGTTTGTCTTTGCTTTTAAAAGTATTAACATGGGAAGTGCTGCATCTATTCCACCTGAGAGCCCCTCGGGAAAAACTTTGGCTGACTGGTCAATCTATAGCTATAAGCCAATGTCTGAAGAGGTATGATTTTCTTTTGTGACACCACGTGACCACAATATTCTTTAGACTCCAGAGGAAAAAAAATGGCCAAACAATGGATCCTTAAGTTGGGAAACATTTTAGAGAGCTCTCATAATAAACAGCTGTTTTATTGTTACCTATGAAAAGACCAAATTAAAAGGAAAACACAATGAATAGTTAAAAACTTAATCAAACTTGGGGTCTCAGGTTCTTCTTCTGGTCTTATAGATGTTAATGAAAACATTAAGTAAACAAAGATGAATTAGAAAGGAAAGAGTCACAGGACTCATCCCAACAGGATGAAAATCTTTAGCTAGTTATTCAAAAAGAAAAATGGGATAAATGGAACAGACATGAATCAAATTAAAGCAAAGGTTTTAATAAAACACTTCTTAATGTTGTATGGGCTAAACGGACTCCTCTCTTGACCCCCTGACATTAAAGAACATCAGACAAACCTGTTCTATTCACCCCAGTTTGAAAAATTTTAAAAGGTCAGGAGGCAAGAATCAGAGTGAAAAACCTGACCAACGATTGTTTGGGGCAACAACTAGGCTACTAAGATTAATGACTATAAAAATTAAAGTGTTTAAGCTAATATTATATGAAGAGGTTATGTCAACTTTGTTTTCTTTGGGAATAAATGTTATTTTATAAATGTTATGTCTAGCTGGGAATGCTTTCCCTACACAATATTGTAATACAAAAACTTGTTAATGAAATTCTAATGTAAGTTATAGTTAAAAGTATAAGAGTTAGTAAAACTAAGATAGAGTTTTGTAAAAATTGATGTACTTAAATGGGCCAATTTCAGTTCACCCAAACTGGTGTATTTACATATGCAATTGGAAAATCCAGTTACAACAACGGAAACTTGTTTTAATCTTTTGACTCTTCTAAACAAAATGAGGAATACGTTACTGCTTCTTTAAGAGAAAATAATTAAATAAATGAACATGCCAGCAACCAAAGCCAAAGTTGAGCTTTGCCTCAATTCCCCCAAAATTCCTGATGTAAAATTGAACAAGTGAAAATAAGTAAACTTTTGAGATAACTTAAAATTATAATGACTATTCTGGGAAACCTTGGTTTCAGAAAGAAGAGAATTCAAAACCTCTCCTGTTGGAATGTAGTCTTTGATTAACATGCAAAAACTTCTAAGAGACAGTTATTTAACATGATATAAAATGATCTTTGGTAAATGAAAGCCTGTTTACGTTCACTGGTTTAATTTAAAATAGACATGTCCTCAGAGTTATCAGCACTAGACATGATGCAGACATACAGCCTGCATTTACTGGTCAAATAAGCTCATGCTATTTGTTACAAAATTTATAAGCAAAACTAGTAACTCAGTGTAATAGCTAAGTTTTTTTAATGTCTCATGAGGTTTTTGTAAATGATCTAAATATAATTGCTAAAGACAGGTAAACTAAATAAAAGGATAAAAGTTTTTGGAAAAACTTTTTAACAATAATTATATGTATTTTGATGTATGTACTTAAAGCAACTTAAAATGATGGTTAACTGCTTTAATATCACATGAAGGTTTTAAGAGTAATTTAAACATAATTGTTAAAACTGGCTAAGAGTTTTCAAGTACAGTAATTATGTTTTATAGCCTGCATACTTAAAAAGCAGCTTTCAAAATATTTTTGGAAACAAACTCTATAGCTTTACTAATTTAAATAATAACATTTTATTGGATAGCTAGGTCATTTCCACATAAGGTAAAATATTAAAGATTAAGTACTGAGCATATATTTGTGTGCCTTTGGTTTTTTGCATCAAAGAAACTGAAAAATGCTTAGGTTTACTGATAAATATGTTGTATGTATGCTGAAGAATTTTCAATACATACGAAATTTTGTATGCATTTTGAGGAACAAGCAATGCAGTGGCTGTGGGATGAGGCTGCCTAATATCCACGGAAGTGGTTTTATGATTTCCAGATCACTGTCTATAGTTAGCTTAAATATATATATATGACCTGGGAAGGGGTATGAGGAGCTGGGATTGAAGAAGATTCTCAGATTCTTCTTGAAATACGAGGAAAACAAGATACAATGTCCAGGAGGAGTAGCATGTTGGACAGGCATAGGTCTTATTAGAAGTCAAAGTCGGTTTTTGCCTGAAGAGATCTGTGATTACAGTTAGCTACTCTGGGCATAGTAGGAATAAAATCTCTGAGCCACCTAAGGAGTCTATAGGATTTATAAAACCCACAATAGTCTGGGTTGGGTAAATGGGTTGCTGGCTTGAGCCAACTAAGAGAAAAATGCTGTCTTTCACCAAAATATTGAGTAATACAATAGTAACTTGAGTCATTTACTAAATAAGGAGAATCAGACTAGAAGTCAGGCCAGATATACGTATTGAATGACTCTCTACTTATCCTTCAAGATTTTACTGAAATTTTTGTTCTGACTTCTTCTAAGGGACTTCTGACTATACTGACAAATATGCACTAGGGAAATGTAAATGCATGCTTTGGCAGATAAATAAATGCTAACTCTGATAAATCATTAATGATTGGCTTGTTAGTGATATAAGGTGGGAAACAGTGTAAATTTTTCATGCTAAGAACACAATGTGCTGTAGTCCAGCAGTTGTTTTCCCATCCTCGAGAAAACAGTAGAAACATGCAGACTCAGAAACCGATGAAATGCTCACAGTGACTTCCTGGCCCATAGAGGACTATTATGGTCAAAAGGCTAAGCAATACTGCCATCTGGGGAAGCTAGAAAGATTAGAGATTTGTCCTATGCTTAAAAGATGTGGAGGCGGCAATACTTGTAATATCACCACATTTTCTTACTTTCTCCAATGTAGACTAGGTCTTAGAAATTGCAATGTGTTTTCAGAAATATAAAGAGGGATACCTGTTGCAGCTCCTGTCCCATCTGCATCAGTCTTAATGGAATAAATTCATATTTCCTCGTATACTCTACAGCAAGCACCTAGTTCAAAGGTCATATAATTAGGGATGATCATAGATGTGATAACGAAGTAGAAACAGAAACTTGGTCTAGTTTTAAGAGAAAGCACTTGGTGTTGGTAGCACCATAGAAGGACATCACAATAATGTAAGAGATTGTCAAAGTGTTTCTCTCCCCCAAACCATGGAGAGAATATGTCCATATACGATTAGGAGGAAGTGGAATAAAAAAATAGCAATGTCACGTGAAAATGACATTTAATTAAAATTTAACAACTGTGTGGAGACATACTTTACATACGATAAAATTGAAAAGTCACCATTTGATAAAGACGTCAGCACAGATACATTTCTTAATAAGGGGATTTCACAAAATAAAGGTCTGATTTCCCTGGAAGTAAAGTACATCAACAAATACATTGATAAAGATCTTGAACAATGCACCCAGAAAAGGCAAAGCACCTTATGTATGCACACCGTGGTACTCAAAGTTAACTATCACGGTGGGAATTATGTAAAATTAGAGGCCATAACACATGACAGCCAGCAGGGGCACTTTGCTCACTGCAAAGTCTTGAAGAAAATATTGAATCACTGAGTTTTCAAGAAAATGGTACTTCTCTTAGGAGATGGTAAACATTTAGAAAAACCGTGCAGCATACAGAAAGCCATGAAGAACTCTAGAATTTAAAAGAGAAGGAGCAATACTGGTGGTGTTTGAGGTACCAGACCCAGAGACAGAATCTGTTCCATTGTCTGATTGCTTCACTTTCAAGGTACTACAGTGGGCAGATGTACAAACATCTATAGATTTCCAAAGGTTATCTTTTCTAACACTTGAATTGGCCTGAACTCTATTCTCCTCTATTATGTCTTCATTTGATGACTGTTTCTTATATTTGTATGTAGAGAGCATTCCTCTGCATTTCCAGAAATGTCTATCCCACTCTGTAGACTTACTGTAGTAAAAGGATTGCAAACCTAATGTCCTGAGACTGAAGACGATTTTACAAAATTGCCAGATTCTAGAGAGGTGAGGTAATCCTATAAAAGATAAAAATTCCAACATAATCATTAATTACATTTATATCTCCATATAAAACAATTAAAGGTAATGTAGTTGCTTAATTTTATAGGAATTTCTAGTTCTTTTTAAAGTATGGTTTGAACAGTATAATCAGGATGAAGAATGAGAAGCTAGAGGTAAAATATCAGCTATTAGCTATACTTTACATGAAGACAAGAGTTTAACCAATAAATCAGTCATTATACCAATGTTACCTTTATTTTAATTTTATTATCCAGAGATATGTGGTGAAATTAACAAAGTTGCAAAATAGTTCAATGAAAGATTGGAATCAGATAACCTGGAAGCTGTGATATAAGCCACATATATCTTTCCTTTAAAGCACATTTTTTTATACAATGGATTTTATTTCCTTTTAAAATACTTTAGAGAAGGTAAAAATCTTAGAAGATAGTTAAACAAATAAAAAAAATATCTCCAAAGTTAAATACATATCTGAGTCTATTCACTTAAAAGGAATGGGAAAACAACAGTAAATAAATTCACTTATTATTTCACAAAGAATAAAAAAGTCAGAGATTTCTAAGTGCTAGATAAAGAGAGTTCTGTGGTTATGCTGAGTATGACTTGAAAACTAGCATTCTGAATATGGTGAAATGTGTCATTAAATCTATACATAGTTTGTTAAATCAAGCGTCATTAACTGATTGAAAGTGTCTACTTATGTCCAGTGAAGGATGGCTTACTACGTTATTGGAAACTTATGATACTTTATCTATTTGATCTGATTATAACCTTTTTGTTAATACCTAACATTCAGATGTAATATCTCCTAGGCAACTACTATTATAATTAGAAAAAAATTTATTTATAAGACAGACCTAAACAATTATATATGCATAATTCAAAGTCATCTGAAAAGGAGAACTACAGTTGAATTAGATCAACTTTAACTACACCTGCAAACTCTCTTCAGTTTTGCCATAAACTAATCATGAGGTAATAACCAGTCTTAATCAAAGTAAAAGAATGATATTATACTAGGACATGGGTCAGTATGGGCAATCTTTGAATTCTGATCACTACATTGAACCAGAAACTCTGTAATATACAGCATTCTTCTCTTTTCTGTATTGTTTATTACTAACCTTCAGTTCCAGTGTGTCCCTAAAAGACTTAGAGGACTGGCAGTATCTTATGGAAACCCAAAGATTCTCTTTAGAGGCTTTGAACCAGAGGGTGCAACAGTGACAGATGCAGGCAGATGACCAATTTGACAACAGAAGTGTGTGTAATCATCCGCATCCTGAACTGGAGACCCTGTTCATTCCCCTTTGCTTGCTAATACTGGCAGCCATGCTAATAAACCTTAGAGGGGAGATTGACATTTTCTTTCCATAGAAGCTGGTCAACTCAAGAGAAGAGAGCCACAGGCCCTAATATTTTACATTTCTCACAATCAAATAGTGTCCCCACTTGGAACATATATTGGCTATATTTTAAAAAATCTTCCCTCTCCACAAAACTTCCAGTGAGGTTAGGGGCTAACTCATATATATGAACAGAAAAGAATCATCAGATACATGAGGAAACTTCCTTTCATGAAATATAGACCAAGGTAAAGGCAACAATGAAACTTGAAAGGGAAATACATAGGGTAGGAAGAAGAATTAACCTTTGAGAAATTACTTTTAAAAAATATAAAAGAAGATATAAACTGAAACAAAATTGGAACATAGAGAAATAGTCATTCTAAAGGCAAAATATATTTTTGTTAGTTAAAAATATGAGCAATTTCGGGCCAGCCTGAAATATATATATACGCAATTTCTATAAAGAATAAATAGAAAGGCATAGAAATGATCAAGATGGTAAATGGAGGAGGAAAATTCTTAGCTCACTTCCTCCCACAGGCACGTTAAAATTACAACTACATATAGAACAACTATTGCTGTGAATGACCTTAAGACTAGCAGAACAAATTTTTCACAACTAAGGATAAAAAAAAAAAAAAAACAACACATTAAGATGCGTAGGAAGGTTGGAGATGTGGTCTAGTCAGGACCAACACCCCTGGTATGGCAAGCCACAGTAGGAAGGCTATCACAACTCACAACCATGGAGACCCTCTTGCCATGAGTGAGAGAGACTCCTCTCTTATGTGTGAGGGGCCTGAGGCACACATTGGGTTTCCCAAACTGTGGGAACTGCATCAAGAAGACAATTCCCCTAAATGTCTGACTTTGAAAACCAATAGGGCTTATGTCTGGGAGAGCCAGAAAGCTATAAGAAACCAAGACTGCACTCTCAAAAAGCACATGCACAAGCTCACTGATTCTGAGGTCACTGTCTGCCAGTGCAGAGGCAGCAGTTTGAAAAGGGCCTGGATTACATGTGAAGGAGATCCATTGACTAATTCTAAGGCATGTGTCTGAGGAGCATAAATATGTTGGAACATTCTCCAGAAACAAAAGTGCTGTTGGGTGCCATTTTTTTACACTTCTACCTAGGTGCCATCCCTGGTGGGCACCCATATTTGACACTCTCCATTTACTTCACTCACACCACTCACCCTGCCCTGGCATTTCCCTATAGACCTGCCCCAGTCAATGTTACTCCAAAATGACTCCTGCCCTGCTGCCCTGGCAGGTGGCCTTGGCTGGTACTGAAGCCCCTCCAAAGCAACTCCCACCCAGAGGGAGCCAGTCTCACATGCCAGCATCCCCACAGCAACTATGGCCCAGGCACAACAGGAGGACACTCGGAGCCTGCATAAGAGCCACACCCAGAACACCAGGCTCTGGTGACCCCTGCACTGTGGGCTCCTGGGCTCTTTCTACATAGGCCAACTCTTCAGGACTGGGAGACATAGCTAACACACCTAACACATAGAAACAAACGCAGTCAGGCAAATTGTGGAGATGGTGATTATGTTCCATATTCTCAGAAGAAGACAAAACCTCAGAAAAAGAAACAAATAAAACAGAGATAAGTAATTTACTGGATAGCATTCAGAGTAATGGTCATAAAGATGCTCACCAAACTCAGGAGAAGAATTGATGAACATGATGAGAACTTCATCAAAGAGATATAAAGTATAAAAAAGAACCAATCATGGCTAAAGAATAAAATGACTTAAATGAAAAATATATTTGAGCATATCAATGGCATATTAGATGATGCAGAAGAATGCATCAGCAATGTGGAAGACAGGGTAGTGGAAATCATCCAACTGGAACAGCAAACAAGTAGAAAACAACATGAGGGGGGCCAGCTCTGTGGCCGAGTGGTTAAGTTCATGCGCACTGCTGCAGTGGCCCAGGGTTTGGATCCTGGGCACGGACATGGCACCGTTCATCAGGCCATGTTGAGGCGGCATCCCACATCCTACAACTGGAAGGACCTGCAACTAAGATATACAACTATGTACTGGGGGTTTGGGAAATAAAGCAGGAAAAAAAAAGGAAGATGGGCAGCAGTTGTTAGCCTAGGTGACAATCTTTATAAAATATATATGAGGATATCCTAAGGACCTCTGGGACAAGTGTATTAATTTTTTAATTATAGGAGTCTCAGAAGGAGAATTGAGAGACAGGGATAGAAAAACTATTTGAAGAAATAAAGGCTGAAAACTTCCCTAATCTACGAGAGAAACAGACCTTCAAGTCCACTAAGCACAGAATCTCAACTAATATGAACTTAAGGAGACCTATATCAAGACATACTAAAATTAAAATATCTAAAGTTAAAGATAAAGAGAGAAACTTAAAAGAAGTAAGAGAAAATAACTAGTTACATACAAGGGAACCACATAAGACTTTCATGTGATTTTTCAGCAGAAAGGAGTGGTACAATATGTTCAAAGTGCTGAAAGAAAAAAAATAGAAGCACAGATACTCTACCCAGCAAGGTTATCTTTCAGAATTGAAGGAGATAGAGTTTCCAGGACAAGCAAAAGCTGAAGGGGTTCATCACCACTAAACCAGCCTTACAAGAAATGTTCGTGTCTTCTTTAAATGAAAAAGAAAAGGTCATAACTAGAAGTTAAAAATTTACAAAAGAAAAGATTTACTGGTAATGGCAAATATATAGTAAAGGTAGTGGATCAAACATCTATATAGCTAGTTTGAGGTTAAGAGACAAAAGTAGTAAAATCACATATATCTATGATAATTAGTTAAGGAATACACAGAACAAGATGTAAACTATGACATCAGAAACAAAATGGTGGGGAGTCAAAAAGTAGTGCTTTTGGAATGTGCTTGAACTTAAATGATCATCAATTTGAAATAGACTGACATATACATAGATTGTTATATTTAAACCACATGATAATAACAAATCAAAAACTTAAAATAAATACACAGATACTAAAGAGAAAGGAATACAAGCATAACACCAAAGAAAATTATCAAATCACAAGAGAAGTGATCAACAGAAAAATAATGGGATCAAAAATCACTGCCGAACATGCAGAAAACAATTAACAAAATGACAAGTAAAATCTATCAATAATTATTTTAACATTAATGGACTAAATGCTCAAATCAAAAGACATAGGGTGGCTGAATGGGGTAAATACCATATCCTTATAGTTGCCTACAAGAGACTCACTTCAGATCTAAAGATACACATAGGATGAAAATGAAGGAATAGAAAAACATATTTGATGCAAATGGAGACAAAAAGAAAGCTGGGGTAGCAATTGATGATCTTAAGTAGATAGAGAGCCAGTCCTTTCCTCAGCAAAATGAGTTTATTTGACTCAGCTTGTAGAACTATAGTGATAATTGTGGTAGCCCCCAGTAGAAAAGGTGAGGAAAAATTATTTTATGGAGGAGAAGGGGAAGTTGGGATGGCTATTGAAAACAAAGTGTCTATTGGAGGGATTTACAGATTGATGTATAGTGGCTTTTCAT
This sequence comes from Equus caballus, assembly GCF_041296265.1. Taxonomy (NCBI): domain Eukaryota; kingdom Metazoa; phylum Chordata; class Mammalia; order Perissodactyla; family Equidae; genus Equus; species Equus caballus. The sequence continues at coordinate 9,752,561 of NC_091704.1, forward strand.
TGTCTGGTTTGTGGAAGTGTCTCATTGGCTGATCTTCCTGCCACTCAAGAAGAGGCAGTCTTTCTTCTTCCTGTTGGACTCCAATATCAATGTAGGATGTGAGAGCTCCCCCTTTTGGTCTCCCTATTCCACTTTAATGAGGATTCTGTTTGTTAATTTTCATATTTTCCCTCTTTATCAAGATCTTTCTCTGAAAGCATCACTGATCAAGAGTCACGTTTTTCCAGTTTCAATCAACCATTTGTCACTTGATGCCAGGAAGGAGCTTTTCTGGGTGTCATATCCCACTCTGGAGGGAAAGTGCACAGTTTGGAAACCTATTGTAGCCACATTTGACTAACAAAAAAGGGGTAGGAAGGAGAACCTTCAGGCATTTTTTTCTAAATTCTATGTTATCAAGATCATAGGCATTGGAAATCATCTGAAGCGTTATGTCATCACCAAAGGTTTGGCAAGAGAGACAGGAGCCAAGTTCATTGGGCGTCCAGTGATAATCTCAAAGGATGAGGGTTTATGAGTTCAAAAGAGGGTGGATCTGAGATTTTGAAGGACCAATCTCAGGGATTTTGGTCAAGGTATTTGGAGAATCTCTAGAAATTTTGCCAATTGGGTCTTAATAAGGCCATCAGTGCATTCAATTAGACCAGAATGTTGAGGATATTGAGTGCAGTGAAAGTATTGTAAAACTGCCCAAATAGTGCAGACTTGTTGAAGTACCTGACCAGTAAAATCGGTTCCTTGATCACTATAAAGTTTGAGAGCTGTTCCCCAGGTAGCAATAACCATTCCCTAAAGGACTTATGCCACAGAAGATGCAGAAGCATGTCTGAAAGGGAAGGTTTCTGTCCAGTAAGAAAACATACAAACCATAAGTAAAAGGTATTTATATCCATGATCTGGGAGAAGTTGTATGAAATCCAGTTGTCAAACCTTGAATGACTGATTACCCATGTTTAAAAAGTCCATGAGCAGTACCGACAGGCTTTCCTGTCGTATTTTGGACAAATTGAACAAGTGAGATAAGTGCTTTTTGCAGATTTGTTAATATATCCTCACCTATATTAATTAGTGAATGCCATCATTTTGTCAGTAGACCAATAGTCAAATGCATGTACAGTGGTTAGGAGTGGGAATCTTAGAGTCTCTAGTAGGACTGGCTTGTTATTTGGTCTGAAGCAGGACTTTCTCTTTGTATTAAACCTACAATTATTGAACTTCCACTCTCATTTTCCCATTTGTGAGGCCAATAGTTAGGCTTCTCTAAACAGTTTTTCTAAGTTTTCAGTAGGGGAAATAGCCTTTGATGCATGACGGATTTTTCATTGCTGCTTGTTCCTTTAAGGGCTGCATTTCTTGCAGAAATATCAGCAAGGTAATTTCCCTTAGTTTTCAGAGAGTCAAGTTTACAATGCTTGATCTTCATATTAGCTAAAGCAGCAGGGAAAAGTATAGCATCTAATGAATTCTGAACATAGGGACCAATTTAAGATTTATTTTAACTGGAATTAAGGAAGCCAGGTTGCTTCCACAACATTCCAAAATCATGAGTTACTCCAAAATCACATCTACTCTCAGTATAAATATTGGCAGTTTGCTCTTGGCTAGAGTACAAGCCTGTTTAACTGTGTGCAACTCAGCCTGTTGTGTCAAAGTAGCCATATGTAAAGGTTCTGCCTCAACAATATGAGTTTGCCATCGTCACCTATTAAATAAGAACCGGGACTGAACCATGAGAAGTCAGCATTACCCAAAATAGTTCCCTGAAGATCACCGTGAAGAGTTTTGGAGGTGATCTATCAGCACTAAGTGGTCCTGAGGGACTTTGTCAGTAATTGAGGGGAGAATACTAACAAGGTTAAGGTTATTACAACATAAAAAAGTTATGTCAGGAGCAGTTAACAAAAGGAATTTACAGAAGGCGTGGCAGCTGATTGAAATATGTTGAGTGTAATAAGAATTTATGAGGGTTTTTGCTACATGATATACCAAAGTGGTTAAACGGATCCCGCAATAATCTTCTCAGTGGTCTTAACCAAAAAGGCAGTGGCAGTAAGGCTATAAGAGGGATATCCCTATGCCACAGGGTCCAGCTGCTCACTATAATACCCTATGAGTCAATGGCGGTCCCCTGTTTTTGGGGGAATTCTCTTCCTCTTTATATACAAAAATGGAAAAGGGAATCTGATAACTGGGATGTCCAAGAGCAGGTGGGTTTATCAAACTCTCCTTTAAAACCATAAAGGCCATGTTGTCCAATCTTCTCATAAAATTGAGTTGAGTCTCTTATACATCAGTAAATCATAGAGAGTGGGAAATGACAGAAAAAAATTTGAATCCAGTTTTGGCAATAACTAACTAGCTGAGGAAAACCTTACAGTTGGCACTTAGGTTTAGGTTTGGGGAAACATTAATCACCATGAAACCTATGGGGATCTAGATTTAGCCCTTGCTCTGACATCAGACGTCCTAAATATCAAACTTGGGTTTGGGCAAACTGCAATTATCCTTGTTGACCCTAGATCCTTTTAAGTCTAAAATCTTTAGAATTGCATTCTGTCTTCCCCTGAGGAGATTTGAGAAACGGACCAAAGAAGTAAACCACCCACATATTGCAACAGAGTAGAACCCCTGTATCTTCCACATTAGCCTTTATGATTTGTGATAAATAAGAAGGGCTCTCCGTACAACCCTGAAGCATTACTGTCTAGGTGAATTGTTTTTCTTCTCAAGTGAAGGCAAAAACATATTGACTATCTTCGTCAACTGGAACGCAAAAGAATTCACTACGTAAATTAATTACCATAAAGAGTTTGCTTCAAGTGCGAATAGATGTAAGTGTACGAAGATTAGAAACAATAGGAAATCAATGGATAACAATATTGTTTATTGCTTGGAGGTGCTGGACAGACCTTCACACTTGAATCTTGGGTTTCCTCACAGGTGTAATAGAAGTTTTGCAGGGACTGGTATAAGGGATAATAAAGCCTTGAGCGTTGTAATTCTCTATTATGGGCTTTATACCTTGATGTCTTCGTTACCTATAAAATATTGATAATGTCTGGGGAGAGACTTTGAAGAATCTATTTGACTCTTGATGGGAAGTACACTGTGAATTTTATCAATATCAGTTGAAGACTTCGCTGATAAAGAAAGTGGTTGTTGATCCAATAGGAACAAATAATCAATGTTCCCAGAATCAGCTCTAGTACAATTAGAGACAGAGACAATGGATAATATCAAAGTGTCATTTAATTCACTTGGCTGGCTATTTTTATGACTATTATCAAATTCTAGAATTATTTCCTCCTTTTGAGAGAAAGACATTTTAGTATACTTTTCCAAGAAGTATTAGCTTAATAAATCCACAGAGACAGAGGAAACCAAGAGAATAGGGTATATGTCTCTCACAGGGCCTGAACAAAAGGAATATGTTCAGAGACAGGACCTTTTTGAGATTTGTTAGTAGCCCCACTATTTGAGCTGTTTTACTGCTCCAAGGCAGGGACTGCTTTAGAGACCTGAGGCTGAGCTCCAAGAGTGTGGCTCCAGTATCAATTAGGGCAGAGAGAGCTTCATCTCCAATCTGGAGAAACGCTTCTTCAAGCAAAGAGGCAGGATTTGGAAGAGCCCCTGTATTTCCTCAGAGCCCAATCGTTGAGGATTTGGAGAACATAGGAAAGGCAGGTGAGAGGGCTGAAGGTACTTGAAGCAGTTAAATCTGTAACAATGTATTACCCAGTGTTCTGGCTGTTTGCAATAATAGCAGGAACTAGGAGGGTTTTTTAAAAAATTTCATTAAGATGACTTCATTTGCTACAGTTGAAAATTAAGAATGTAAAAGATATATCTTTCACGTTACTCATTTAGTGTGCAAGAAAATTGTTTTATCAGATTAACTCAATCTGGAGTGGTCATAGTTTCTCATTCCATTCTGGTTCTTCCGGTAGAAGGGAAAATTCCCAGTTCAGCCCATTAATGAACATAGAGTTAAAAGCTACCTGGGTGGAACCAACATCTGAAGGAAAATCAAACTTACTTTAAAACTATCTGAAGTCGATTGTAGTAGCCATGAACAGGTTCATCATATTTTTATGCACCAGGGTGAATTTTGTTTCAATCAATGCACTTTGGGCATGTCCTAGGACTTGCCTAATTAAGACATCTAATGATTGCCCAAGACTTATCATGCCACAGGTCAGCAGGTTGGTCTCCTGGTTCTAATTTGAGAGACATTTCCAGATTTTCCCAATTGAATGGTTATCCAATGTTGGGCCTAACCTTCACTGACAGGCATATGAACTTTGTCTTTCAAATCATATAAACCAGGTTGATAAGTTTGAATGACTATATTAAATTCCTCAGCAAACTTGTAAGGACTTTTGGGTAGTTAAGGAGTATCTCTGACAAAACCTTGAGGTTCAGCTTCAGTCAAGGGAGTACAGAACATTAAAGGTTTAGACTTTGGATTTTAAGAGGGTTTCATTTTAAAGGGAGAAACAATAATATGTTCAGAGGAAGAGAGAGAGGGGAAAGATTCAGGGAAAATTAAGATTAGAGAACTTTAACACCCCATCAACATCAATTAATAGATCATCACACAGAAAATCCATAGGAAAACATTGGCCTTAAATGACACATTAAACTACATGTAACTAACAAATACATACAGAACATCCTCCTCCCCAAAGAGAGCAGGATATAATTCTTTTCAAGTGGATATGGAATATTCTCCAGGATGGATCACATATTAGGCCATAAAACAAGTTTCAATAAATTTAAGAATATTGAAATTATATCAAGTATCTTTTCTGACCACAGTGGTATGAAACTATAAATTGACTACAAGAAGAAAACTGGAAAAAACACAAAGATATAGAAGCTAAATAACATGCTAGTAAACAACTGATGGATCAAAAATGAAATCAAAGAGGAAATAAAAAAAGTTTGAAACAAATAAAAATTAAAACAGAAATTTCCAAAATCTGTGAGACATAGCAGAAGCAGTTCTATGAGGAAAGTTTATAGTGATACATACCTACCTCAGGAAAAAAGAGAAGTCTGAAATAAATGGTCTAAATTTACACCTAAGGAACTAGAGAAAGAAGAACAAGCCCAAATTTAGTAGAAGGAAAGAAATAATAACAGAGTGGAAATAAATGAAATAGACACTTAAAAATAACAGAAAACATCAATGAAACTATGAACTGATTCTTTGAAAAGATTTTAAAAAATAAACATTTTGCTAGACTCATAAAAAAAGAGAGGGGACCCCCAAAAAGCATCAGAAATAAAAGGGAAGTTGTTAAAACCAATAACAAAGAAATAAAAAGTAGCATGAGATTGCTATGAACAATTATATGCAATAAATTGAACAATCTTAAAAAATGAATAAATTCCTAAGAACATGCAATCCTCCAAGACTGAATCAGGAAGAAACAGAAAATTTGAACAAACTATTAATAAAATTCCATGAATAATCAAAAAACTGGTACAAACAAAAGTCCAGAAACAGATAGTTTCACAGGTGAATTGTGCAAAATATTTACAGAAGAGTTAATATCTATCATTATCAAAGTATTCTAAAAAATTGAAGACAGAGGAACACTTCCAGATTCATTCTATGAAGTCAGAATTACCCTAATATTGAAACCAGACAGTTACCACAAAAAATGAAAATTACATGCCAATATCTCTGAATATTAATATAAAACTCCTCAACAAAATATTAGAAACAAAATTCAACCGTACATTCAAAGGATCACACACCATGATGAAGTCGGATTTATCCCAGGAATACAAAAATGGTTTAATATTGGCAAAGCAATCAATGTGATACACCACATTAGCAAAATAAAGGAAAAAACTCACATGATCCTCTCCATAGTTACAGAGAAACAGTTTGATAAGACTCAACGTCTAATTATGATAAAAACTCTCAATAAAGTGAATACACAAATCTCAACATAATAAAGGCCATATATGTCAAATCCAGAGCTAACATCATATTCAATGTTGAAAAACTGGAAGCCACCCTCTAAGAACTGGAACAACACAAGCATGCCCACTCTCACTACTCTTATTGAACACAGTGCTGGGAGATCTATTCAGAGCAATTTGGCAAGAAAAAGAAATAAAAAAGATCAAAATCAGAAAAAAAAAGAAGCAAAACTGTCACTATATGCAGATGATATGATTTTATGTATAGAAAATACTAAGAATCCATCAAAAACTACTAGAAATAAATTTCTTATTTATTATTATAGATATTGCGATGTTTTTGTATTATTTATTATTAGAAATAATGACTGAATAAAGTTGAAGGGCATAAAAATCAACGTACAAAAACAAGTTTTATTTCCAAACACTAACAACAAAATAGAAGAAAGAGAAATCAAGAGTACAATCCCATTTACAATCATAACAAAGATAATATAATACCTAGGGATAAATTTAACCAAGGAGTTAAGACCTGTACACTGAAACTAGAAGACACTGTTGAAAGAAATAAAGAAGACCAAAAGAAGAGGAAAATTTTTCTGCACATCCTGCAGATCTTCAGATTCAGCAATCTATAGATTCATTGAAATCCCTTCTAAGTCCCAAGAACATTTTCGCAGAAACAAAACAGAGAAAACTTTATATAGAACAAAAAAAGACCCCCAATAAGCAAAGCTATCATCACATAAAAGAACAAAGCTGGAGGCAGCACACTGCCTGGTTTAAAAGCATACAACAAAGCCATAGTAAACAAAACAACATAGTAGCAGGACAAAAACATACAAAGAGATCAATGGAATATTTTTGAGAGCACAGAAATAAACCTACACACTTATGGGCAGCTATTTTTAAACAAAAATGTGAAGAACATATAATGGTGAAAAGAATGACCCTACAATAAATGGTCTTGGAAAAACTGGACAGCCATATACAAAAGAATGAAGGTAAACTACTATGTGATACCATATGCACAAATTAAATCAAGATGGATTAAAGACTTGGACATAAGACATGAATCCATAAAATTCTTCAAAGAGAACAAAGGCAATACACTCCTTGACATTTATCTTAGTAATATCTTTTGGAAATATCTCCTCAGGCAAGGGAACGAAACAACCAAAAATAAACAAATGGGCCTACATCAAAGAAAAAAGCTTCTGCACAGCGAAGCAAGTCACTAAGAAAATGAAAAGACAACCTACAGATTAGCAGAAGATATTTACAAAACGCATGCCTGATAAAAGATTAGTATTCAAAATATATCAAGATCTCATACAAGAATAATTCTAAACAATTCAAAAAAATGGACAGAGGATCTGAACAGACATTTTTGCAAAGATATACAGATGTCCAACAGGCGTATGAAAAAAGCTTGAATGTCAGTAATTATTAGAAGAATGCAAATCAAAATCACAATGAAACATCACCTCATGCCCATCAGGATAGCTAAGATTAAAAAGACAAAAAATATGTATTGGAGAGGATGTTGAAAAAAGGGAACACTTGTAGCCTGCTGGTGGGAAAATAAATTGGCATAGCCACTATGGAAAACAATATGGAGATTCCTCAAAAAATTAAAAATAGTGCTACCATATGATCCAGCTCTTCTACTTTTGAGTAATTATCCAAAGAACATGGAAACACTAATTCCAAAATGTTTCATACAACCCTATGGTCATGGAAGCAATATTTACAACATCCTAGCCTCAGAAAAGACTGGAGTGCCCATGAATGAACAAAGAAGATGCAGTATACACACACAAACAACAGAATATTACTCAACCATGAAAAAACATGAAATATTGCCATTGCCCTTAAGTGAAATAAATCAGATAGAGAAAGCCAAATGCTATATGATTTTACTCATATGTGGAAGATAAAAAAATAATAACAACAAACAGACACAGAGATCCAGAGAACAGATTGGTGGTTACCAGAGGGGAAGGGCATAGGGGAAAGGCAAAAGAGGTGAAGCAGCCCATTTGTTGGTGAAGGATGGCAACTAGACTTTGGGGGGGCAAACGATGTAGTCTCTACAGAAGTCACAATATAGTGATGTACCCCTCAAATTAAAACAAAGTCTTCCAAGGTAATCTATTGATCATGGCTGGCACACGTGTCTACATGGTTCTTGTGCTGTTCTAAAAAACTAGGGACAGTGAGGTATGCCATGCATTCTGGTCAGGTGAGAAAGGAAAGGGAGGAAGTAGAGATGGAATTTCTCTTACCCAGACGTTATGAAATGTATAACCATTAATTGGAGGACAATGAGTATTTCATTTTTATTATCCATTTTTGCAAATCTTTGTAAGATGCTAATAGCATGAACACAAGTTTATAACATACTTTCAACATCCTACAACAAAACCAAAAGAAACAAAAAACACTTTCTTGGCAAAATGTGGCTAGTATTTCTTCTTATCTATTCATTTACTTAACAATAATTATTGAATGCCTTTTCTGTTCCTGATAATGTTCTAGGTGCTGGGATTAAACTTCTGATCAAGATTGACAAGGTCCCTAAATTTGTGAAATTTACCTGCCAATGTGTGCACTGGTGACAATAAATGACAAAGAATAAAGCTATCATTTGGGGTTAAGTGTTGTAAATAAAACAAAATACAGTAATATTATGTAAAGTAACCATGGGGTTGGGAAAACATTAGATAAGCTGTCCTGGAAAGAACTCGATAAGATATTTCACTTGCAACTTAATGATGACAAGAAAGACCTCCACAAATCACTCTTTGAGAAGGGATGTGGAGTTCAAACGTCCTCAGGTGACAGTGAGCTTGGCATGCCTAGGCATCATAAATATGGCCATTGTTACAAGAGTGAAGTTCCAGGGAGGAAATAATTGGAGCAACCATCAGAGAGGAAATAAAAGGCCAGAGCAGGGATGATATTCTAAAGCCTGTTAAAGAGTGGAAACTTTAAGTGCAAGTATGAAAAATGTTTAAGTTAAATAATCCGATTTACAGTCCTACATGTCCACTTCATATGCTGTGCAGAGAATGGATATCGCGGGACAAAGGTGGAAGCAAAAGAGGCCACTGCAGTAAATCAAGTACCAATGGGTGATGGTTTACACTAAAGAAATGTCAGTGAAAGAGAAAATTCCTAAGTCAGGGGCATATTTTAGAGATCAAGCCAAGAGTATTTTCTAATGGAACTTGTGGGGTGAGAAAAGATTACAATCAAGAATGATTCGTAGGTTTGTAATTTAAGCGATTAGCTAGTTACTGAAAGCAGGCCTCAACTTAGGACTGCTCCTCAAGGCATGCTGGGGTGGCATCCCAAATAAACTGGAGGAACACTGGCAAAGATGTTAGCTCAGGGCCAATCTTCCTCACAATGGATAAACATGAACTAATATTTAGAAATCAGGCAGAGGAAAAGAAACCAGCAAAACATATTAGAATGGGCAGTGTGTAAATTGTTGGCAAAGATGACTGTTACCAGTTTTTCCCATTCCATACATGTATGCTGCTCCTTCCATCGAGAAATAAGCCCTTTATTTTTTTAATTTTATTGAGTTAATGATAGGTTACAATCTTGTTAAATTTCAGTTGTACATTATTGTTTGTCAGGCGTGTTGTATGTACACCCCTTCACCTTTGTGCCCACTCCCCACCCCACCTTTCCTCTGATAGCCACTAATCTGTTCTCTTTGTCTACATTTTTAAATTCCTCATATGAGTGGAGTCATACAGAAATTGTCCTTCTCTGTCTGGCTTATTTCACTTAACGTAAGTCCCTCAAGGTCCATCCATGCTGTTGCAAATGGGACAATATTGTTCTTTTTTATGGCTGAGTAGTATTCTATTGTAAATATATACCATATCTTCTTTATACAATCATCTGTTCATGGGCACCTATGATGTTTCCACATCTCAGCAAGCATTGGAAATAATGCTGCAGTGAACATTGGGGTGCATGAGACTTTTGGATTTGCTGACTTCAAGCTCTTTGGATAGATACCCACGAGTGGGATAGCTGGGTCATATGGTAATTCTATTTTTAATTCTTTGAGGGATCTCCATACTGTTTTCCATAGAGGCTGCACCAGTTTGCATTCCCACCAGCAGTGTATGAGGGTTGCTTTTTCTCCACAACCTCTCCAACATTTGTTACTATTAGTTTTAGTTAGTTTTGTCATTCTAATGGGTCTAAGGTGATATCTTAGTGTAGTTTTGATTTGCATTTCCCTGTTGATCAGCGATGATGAACATCTTTTCATGTGCCTGTTGGCTATCTGTATATCTTCTTCAGAGAAATGGCAGTTCATGTCTCCTGCTGATTTTTTCATCACATTGTTTGATTTTTTTGTTGTTGAGTTGCGTGAGTTCTTTATATATTATGAATATTAAGCTTTTGTCAGATGGATGACTTGCAAATATTTTTTTCCCACTTAGTGGGATGTCTTTTTGTTTCAATCCTGTTTTAATTTGCCTTGAAGAAGCTCTTTACTCTGAAGCAGTTCCATTTGTTTATTCTTACTATTGTTTCAATTTTCTGAGAAGGCATGGTGTCCGAAAAAGTCCTTTTAATACTGATGTCAAAGAGTGTACTGCCTACATTTTCCTCTAGAAGCCTTATGGTTTCAGGTCTCACCTTTAGGTCTTTGATCCGTTTTGAGCTTATTTTGGTGACTAGTGAGAAATAATGGTCAATTTTCATTCTTTTACCTATGGCTTTCCAGTTTTCCCAGCACCATTTGTTGAAAAGACTTTCTTTTCTACATTGTATGCCCTCGGCTCCTTTGTCAAAGATTAGCTGTCCATAGATGTGTAGTTTTATCTCTGGGCTTTCAATTCTGTTCCATTGATCTGTGCAACTGTTTTTGTACCAGTACCATGCTGTTTTGATGACTGTAGCTTTGTATTATGTTTTGAAGTCAGGGATTGTGATGCCTCCCTTTTGTTCTTTTTTCTCAGGATTGCTTTAGCAATTCGGGGTCTTTTGTTGCCCCATATGAATTTTAGGATTCTTTGTTGTAATTCTGTAAAGAATGTCATTGGGATTCTGATTGGGATAGCGTTGAATCTGTAGATTGTTTTAGGTAGAATGGACATATTAACTATGTTTATTCTTCCAATCCATGTACATGGAATGTCTTTCCATCTCTTTATATCCTCATCCATTTCTTTCAGAAAAGCCTTGTAATTTTCATTGTATAGGTCTTTCACTTCATTAGTTAAACTCACCCTGAGGTATTTTATTTTGTTTGTTGGGATTGTGAATGATATTATGTTCTTGAGTTCTTTCTCTGTTAGTTCTTTATTAGTCTAGAGAAATGCTACTGATTTATGTAAATTGATTTAATACACTGCAACTTTGCTGTAGTTGTTGTTTACTTCTCAAAGTTTTCCAATGGATTCTTTGGGGTTTTCTCTATATAAGATCATGTGGTCTGCAAACAGTGAGAGTTACACTTCTTCCCTCCCTATTTGGATTACTTTTATTCCTATTTCTTACCTAATTGCTCTGGGCAAGATCTCCAGTACTATGTTAAATAAGAGTGGGTAATAGAGGGCATACTTGTCTTGTTCCTGTTTTCAGGGGTATGGCGCTAAGATTTGCCCATTGAGTATGATGTTGGCTGTGGGTTGGTCATATATGGTCTTTATTATGTCGAGGTATTTCCCTTATATCCCTATTTTCTTCAGAGTTTTTATCATAAATGGCTGTTGCATCTTGTCAAATGTTTTCTCTGCATCAGTTGAGATGATCATGTGGTTTTTATTTCTCAGTTTGTTGATGTGGTGTATCACATTGATTGATTTGCGGATGTTGAACCATCCCTGTGTCCCTGGTATGAATCTCACTTCTTCATGACGTATGATGCTTTTGATGAATTGCTGAATTTGGGTTGCCAAAATTTTGTTGAGAATTTTTGCATCTATGTTCATCAGTGATATTGGCCTACAGTTCTCTATTCTCCTGCTGTCCTCATCAGGCTTTGGTATCAGAGTGATGTTGGCCTCAGAGAATGTGTTAGGAAGTGTTCCATCCTCCCTAATTTTTTGGAATAGCTTGAAAAGGATAGGAATTAAATCCTCTGAAAGTTTTTTAGAATTCCCCAGGAAAGCCATCTGGTCCTGGGCTATTATTCTTTCAGATGCTTTTGATTGCTGTTGCAATCTCCTTCCTTGTGATTGGTCTGTTCAAACAGTCTGCTTCTTCTTGACAGAGCTTTGGGAGATTCTAGGAGTCCGAGAATTTATCGATTTCCTCTAGGTTATCCATTTTGTTGGCATACAGTTTTTTGTAGTATTCTCTTATAATCCACTGTATTTCTGGGGAGTCTGTTATTTCTCCTCTTTCATTTCTGATTTTGTTTATTTGAGAATTCTCCCTTTTTTCTTTGTAACTCTGGCTAGGGGTTTGTCCATTTTATTTATCTTCTCAAAGAACTAGCTGTTTGTTTCATTGATCCTTTCTGCTGCCTTTTTTGCTTCAATAACATTTATTTCTGCTCTGATTTTTATTGTCTCTCTCCTTCTGCTGACTTAGGGCTTTATTTGTTCTTCTTTCTCTAATTCAGTTAGGTGTACTTTAAGATTGCTTATTTGGGTTTTTTCTTGTTTGTTAAGATGCATCTGTATTGTGATGAATTTTCCCTTTAATACTGCTTTTCCTGTAACCCATACGACTTGGTATGCCATGTTATCATTTTCATTTGTCTCCAGGTATTTTTTGATTTCTTCTTTAATTTCTTCAATGATTCATTGCTTGTTCAATAGCATGTTGTTTAGTCTCCACATCCTTGTGCCTTTCTCAGCTTTTTTCTTGTAATTAATTTCTAGCTTTATAGCATTATGATAGCAGAAGATGCTTATTATTATTTCAATTTTTTTTTTAATTTGTAGAGGCTTGCCTTGTTTCCCAACACATGGTCTATCCTTGAGAATGTTCCATGTGCGCTTGAGAAGAATGTGTATTCTGCTGTTTTTAGATGAAGTGTTCTATATATGTGTATTAAGTCCAATTGTTTTAGCTTTTTATTTAGCTCCACTGTTTCCTTGTTGATTTTCTGTCTGGATGATCTGTTGTCCATTAATGTGAGTGGGGTGTTGAGGTCCCCTACTATTATTGTGTTATTTTTGTAATGCTCTTTTAGGTTCCCTAATACTTGCTTTATGAACTTTGGTGCTCCTCTGTTGGATGCATAGATATTCATAAGCATTATTTCTTCTTGATGAAGTGTCCCTTGGATTATTATATATTGACCCTCTATGTCTCTCTGTGCATGCCTTATTTTGAAATCCGTTTTGTCTGATATCAGTATTGCCACATCCTCTTTCTTCTGTCTGCCATTACCTTGTAGTATGGTCTTTCACCCCTTCACTCTGAGCCTATGTTTGTCCTTGGGGCTGAGGTGTGTTTCCTGGAGGCAACAAATTGTTGGATCTCGTTCTTTAATCCATTTGGCCACTTTGTGTCTTTTTATTGGTGAGTTCAATCCGTATACATTGAGGGTGATTATTGATGCATGAGGGCTTAATGTTGTCATTCTGTCACTCATTATCCGGTCTTCCTGCATTACCGTTTTTTCTCATCCTGTGTGTTTTAGCCTACCCATTGACTTCTGCAATTTCTTATGCTGGGTTTCTTAGATTTGTCCTTATCTAGGTTTTGTGTCTCTGTTCTGTTTCTTAGTTTAGTGGCTACGCTGAAGTTTGTATTCAGAATCTTGTGTATAATTTAGTCCATTTTCTGGTGTTCTCTTACTTCCTTGGTCTAGACTGATTTAGTCCATTTCCTCTTCCCCTCCTAAATTATTATTTTCATCTCTTATTCCAACTCGTGTTGTGAGTTTGTGGTTAGAGTGATAAGATCATCTTTGCCTTGGTGGTTTCCTTCCCTTTATCCTAATGCTATAGTTGAATATTTGCTATCCTATTCTGATTACATCTGTCTCCCTACTCTGTGTTTTGTAACCCCTTTCTCCCCTTTTTTCTTTTTTCAGGTATGAGCACCTTCTTGAGTATTTCTTGTAGTGGAGGTCTTGTGACTACAAAGTCCCTTAGCTTTTGTTTGTCTGCAAAAGATTTAATTTCTCCCTCATACCTGAAGGATATTTTTGTTGGATAGAGTATTCTGGGCTGAAGATTTCTATCCTTTTAAGTTTTCAATATGTCATTCCCCTTACTCCTAGCTTGTAAGGCTTCTGTAGAGAAATATGCAGAAAGTCTGATAGGAGCTCCTTTGTAGGTTATTTTCTGCTGCCTTGCTGCCCTGAGTATTCTTTCTTTGTCACTCATTTTTGCCATTTTTACTACTATATTCCTTGCAGTAGGTCTTTTTAAATTGACAAATCTAGGAGAACTGAAAACTTCCTCCACACACAATTCTCCCTCAATCCCTAGCTTTGGGAAATTTTCTTCTATTATTTCTTTGAGCACACTTTCTTTTCCATTCTCCTTTTCCATGCCCTCAGGGATTCTGATAATTCTTAAACTGGGTTTCCTTATTCAGTCCACTATTTCTCAGAGAATTTCTTCATTTTTAAATATTCTTTGTTCTCTTTCTTCGTCTGCCTGGAGCCATTCAGACTGTCTATCTTCGATTATGCTAATTTTCTCCTCTATGATGTCTACACGGGCATTCAGGGAATCCATAGTCTGTTTTGTCTGATCCATTGTATTTTAGTATTTCTGATTGATTCCTCTTTATAGTTTCAATCTCTTTTGTGAAGTAACTCCAAAACTCGTTGACCTGTTTCTCTATATTTCCCTTTACCTCATTGAGTTTTTTGATGATAGTTACTCTGAACTCATTTTCACTTAGCTTACCTATTTCCAATTCATCAGGACTTGCTTCTGTGTTTTTATTGTTTTCGTTCTGGTCTGGAGCTTTTATAAATTGCTGGATGGTAGATGAGCGGTTCTTGTGCATGATGCTATTATTCGGTTGCAGTTACGGTCTGTTGCCACTAGATGGGGGTAGAGAGCACCACATTCAAAGCCCTCTGCCTTCAGCCAGTGGCGATGCACAGTGCCTGTTGGGGAGGGAGGTCACTTTTTCTCATGCACAGACCTGGATTCGGATCAGATCTTGCTCTCTGGTTTCCCAGGGCCCTGGCTTGATTGGGTCTCCCAACATGAAAGCTTTCCCCCATTAGAGGGTTACCACTGCACGCATGGTGGGAGTCCTGGACAATCCTGTGGACTTGCAGCTCCTCGCTCTCTCCTTCCCTCATTTGTGGGAGTGATCCCAGTCTCTAGGAGAGGGAGCAAATTTCTCTCTTACACTATTCCAGCTCCTCTGAGGGCAGCTCCGGCCTCTCCGCCCTCCATCATTTGGCTGCTGTGGTTCTCTGATGATCTCTTTGTTATTATAATTTTTCATTGAAATTCAGTTCCTTTTGGTTGTACTTTGGATGTGAGAGAGTCCTGGGTGAGCTCAGTCTGCCATGTCGCTGATGTCACCCTCTCCCAGAAATAAGCCCTTTAATACACTTTGGTCATGTGACTTGCATTGGCAAACAGAGTGTGGCAAAGGTCATACTGTAACTTCTGAGCCCAGATAATTGGAGTCCTTGAAGCTACTATTTTTGTTCTCTTTGGATCCATGCTTCATGTAAAGGAACTCAGACCACACTGTCAAATGATGACAGGTGACATGGAGAGAGATAGGTCCCACCAAAACCCGGTCATTCCAGCCCCCAGCATTGAGAATGAGGTCATCCAGGCAGAGTCAAACACCCAGCAAATGAAGCCTTGCACATGGCCCTTACAACCAGAACATGGAGCAGAGATGAGACATTTCTGCAAAGCCCTGTCAAAATTTCAGACTCATAAATTGCAATAGCAATAGTGTAGTTCATTTATACCAGTGAGTTTGGGGGTGGTTTGGTTTGCAGCAAGAAATAACAATCAGAAGTGAAATAAAAGGAAAACTGAGAGTTTTATGCTCTTTGAAAACCGAGCTTTAGATGGTGTCATCAACTGTTTGGAATGCTGCTAAGAAACTTACAGGAAAGGACATGTAAATGACCATGAGATGGGCCAGTGAAAAGGTGTTGGTGGGTTGGCCTGGTGGTGTAGTGCTGAAGTTTGCATGCTCTGCCTTAGCCTCGGGTGTGCAGGTTCAGATCCTGGGCTCAGACCTACACACCACTCATCAAGCCACATACAAAATAGAGGAAGAGTGGCACAGATGTTAGCTCAGTGACAATCTTCCTCAAGCAAAAAGAGGGAGATTGACAACAGATGTTATCTCAGTGACTATCTTCCTCACCACACAAAGTAAAAGAAGAAAAAGGAAAAATAAAAGGAAAGGTGTTGGTGACTTTGACGATAATTTCTGAGGATCAGTTAAGAATTAAATCCTAGCTGGAGTTTAGTAAAGAAAGAAGGGAGGTGAGAAAGCAGAGGTTTTGCTTATAGAGTACTCTATGGTATAAAAAGAAAACAGATATATGAGGCACTGCCTCATTGTGGGAGGTTTTGATTCCTTTCTAAAGATGGGAAATGTAAGTGTGTTTTTAAATTGAAGTAAACATGTCAGTGGAGAGGAAGGG
This sequence comes from Equus caballus, assembly GCF_041296265.1. Taxonomy (NCBI): domain Eukaryota; kingdom Metazoa; phylum Chordata; class Mammalia; order Perissodactyla; family Equidae; genus Equus; species Equus caballus. The sequence continues at coordinate 9,769,086 of NC_091704.1, forward strand.
TCTACTGACACCAGAGGAAGGGTCTGGCATAAGGATTCAAGTCTTTCAGGGGCAAACATTGGTGAGTTTGAGGCTTCCAGTAGGAACCAGCACATTTCTCAGGTGTAATAGGCCAGAAAATAGTGCAGTGAACAGACGCAAGAGAGTGACAAATAGAAATGGCGAGCAATAGGATATATTGGAGCATATGAGGAAGCCATTTGGTGCAAACCTAATTTGGTCTGATTTTGTTTTTTTCCAAAAGAGCCTAACCATGGCCATTGAGTCTTCATTGTATATCTGCTGTAAACATTTACTATGGCAAGAGTAAATGCCCATAATATAAAGGTGCAACTTCCCCCCACATTGGCATTTCCTTAAGGATAAGCATCTTTCCTTAGGCTAAGAACTGATTGCTGAGGTGACTTGTGACCACCCAGCTTGAGACAACAGACCTGCTACCCTGCTATGTCCACCAAGACAGCAGACCTACCTGCTGTGTCCATCAATCACTGTGCTGACTGAGGAATGTTGAGACTACTGTAAAATGGACATTTCAATCACATGTGAAACGTCCTTTTTGGGGGTATATAACCACATTGTGGTCCCCACTTCTTCGGTGTACTTTCTTCCTTCATGATGAAAGCCCTGGTCATGGTCCTCACATTTTAGCTCAGAATAAACTCACCAAAATGTTCACTTATAGATTGGCTATGGATTATTTTCATCGACATTTCTTGGCATAGGCATGGCAGGATTTCAGAGAAACCCACCGAAGACCACCTGGAATCTACACTGAACTGGCATTCGAAACCAATAGGGGCCCATTGAGCCCCCAGATCACTGCATTCTTCAGGTGGCCCCGGTGAGTTCTCCTGAAACTGGGATCTCCACATTTTAAGTTGACGGTCCGAGAGTTTATATGAGCTGTTGAAGGTCTTCAGACTAGGTGTCTTAAGGGGTACTGGTACATACCCTAGGTAAGAGGAACTGAGGAGGAATTTCCTAGGACAGAGGAGCCTAGAGGAACTTGGGAGTGAATGGGGAAGGCTGACGTTTTTTAATTTGGCTTTAAATTGGAAAGAATTGTGTTTGTAAGTTCTGAACAAGCTGCTTGATAGAGAAATGAGAGACTGAATGTGTTCAGCTCCAAAGAAAAGGGACATTGCTCCTCCCGGCCTTTACCAAAAGTCCTCCTTAGGTGACTAAGGACATCAGTGGGAGTGTCAGAGGATCAATCTTCAAAACATGTAGCGGTCTCATAGGGAACTCCACTCTCATTCATGGTAATTAATTACAGGCTTGTCCGGGGACACACACATAAGGGCTGGTCAACCAGCTCTCTGAGCCCCCACAGTGGTTTTAGACAGCCAGAGGGGAAAACTGAGGCACGTAAGAGAGTGTTTACGACCTTTCTATAGGCAGCAACGCTCACAAGCAGCACACTTTCTTACCCATTACACTGCTCTCAGAAGTTGTTTGGACTATATAACAAAACAAAATCAAGAGAGAAGTGGGAAATCGAGCTTCTAGAAGAGCCGATCAGTTCCTGAAGGGTCAACCTTTCCTTCAACTCCAGTTGGTTTCATGCTGTGACTGCAATTGCTTAAGAAAGGGGGATCCCAAGCCAGATGGCTAAGGCCAAAAGAAAGAAAGAGAGAAAAATGGAAAAAAAAAAACTGGGAAAACAAGTTTTTCCACCTCGGTCTGCTATGAGAACACCTAACTCTAAATCTAAAGAAAATCTTTACTGTGTCTGTTTGTTCTTTGTGTGTGTCTACGTATGTTACAAATGTGTGGTATTTTACCTCCGATGGTACACTTTCTAAAGAGCTCTATTCAATTGACTTAACGTAAGCGCTTACAAAAACTTTTTCCAAATAGAACTAACCCAAATGTCTTTCAAGTTAACATGATATATATTAATCTTTGGTTAATGAAAGTTTAAGTTTGTTGGTTTGATTGAAAGGGCATGTCCTCAAGAGTTGTCAGCATTTGAATATGATGCGGACATGCAACCTGGGTTTACTAGTCAAATAAGCTCCTGTTTCCTTTTAGAAATTTCTCAGCAAAATAATAGCTTTAAATGACAACTAATTTTGTCTAATGTCTCATAAAGTTTTTGTAGATAATCTAAACATCATCATTTGGAACAAATGATTTAGCTATAAATGAAATAAGAGTTTAAAGATAAACTTTTGGCAATAATTATAGTTGATGGCATGTGTATTTAAAGTAACTTCCAAAATCTTTTTGGTAGCTTGAAACTTTGAAGTTGTACTAGGTTAATTTTAATGAATAATAAAACTCTTTGAGTATCTAGATCATTTCCAAATAAGGTATCAGACATTAATTACTAAATCTAAGTTTATCTACTTTTGGCTCCTTACTGTAGAGAGGCTAAAAGTCTTTGGGTCTGGTATTGTTAAGTGTGGCACATTTCTAGAAATTATGAAAAGTGTTTTGAATGCTGATATAAAAGATAAATCATAATTGCTTACCATTTTAGTGTTTACTAGGGTCTGTTCAGGGTTAAAAGTTATAATTGATGTGTATAATTAAAGCTACTGGAAATTAATAAGGAAAACAGTTCTGTATATAAAGAAGTTAAAGTGTATGTTTTCAGTAAAGAGGGTATAAAGAAAGGAAGTAGTTTTGTTTGTTCAGTTAAGAAAGATAAATTCGTCCTAAAGTACTAGAAAGTAAGAAAACAAGCATGGGACAAATTCTGAATGTAAAAAGAAAGTTGTAGAAGTTTTGTGAAGGAGTAATTGTGAAAGGAGTGTTATGCCTGGTCAAGTTGGCTAAGATTAAAGTAAATCAAATTAAGTAAATGAGTTTTAATGTTAAAAATAAGATGGTGCAGAAATTAAAATTTGGTGTTCTCTCAAAGGATGATTATCTTGAACATTTCAGACTGGTCTGTGTCTACTTAAAAAAACAAATCTGTTTTGCTAAAATAATGACTGAGGTCACTCTTAAGATTTTTGACTGTTTCTGTGCGTTGTCATTTTGAATAGATACCTGAGCATTGTTTCACAGTGACCTTGTTTCCTATTTGAACAAGTGTTTTAAAATCTTTTGATATTTGTGACAAGCTTCTCCCTCAAAAAAAAAAATATTCAAGTCATGAATGAAGGCTTTCCTTTGACCTGGATGAAGGAAGAGAATTTTTCTGAGGATTTTCACAGGACCCCGGGACTTACCAAAGAAATTTGTTCTCTCTTCCTATAAAGGAGGGATACTAATTAGGCTTGTTTGGTATGCTAAATTGCATGGGAAGCATTGTCAAGTAAATGATGATAAACCTTAGGTTATGTTGTGTAGGTAAACATTATTCACTATTTTAACCTTGCTACCTTGCTTCCAACATCACAAGGGGAGAAAACCAGGACTGCATTCTATTGTTTAATTTGGTTTACAAACGGGTCTTACTTAAATGATAAGCAAGGATGCTGTCAAGCTGGATATGCTGTCCAGCCTCAAGAATGCCTTCTACTTTCCATTAACTCTGCTAACCCAGTAAAAAGATTTCCTTCTACAGGCTTAATAAATCACCACAGAAGAAAATATATATACATAAAGGTTACAACAAAAGGGAAAAACAATACTTTTGGAAACTTTGTACCAGTGGCTCATATGGTCTCTACTTGTGCTATATACCCAAAGTATAATCCAGAAAAGCCACTTCATGAGTCACGAGGCCAGTTTCCCTTCCTAAGGGATCCTTTGAGCTACGACAATTGGACTTTTTTCCAAATGCCACCGTCTCAAGGATAGATATATCTTGTAATGATCTGTATGTTCTCATTTTCTTTTGAGGCTTTTCCTTGCAGAAGAGCAATGGCTTTAGGTAAATTATTATTGAAAAGAATAAATTCCTGTTTGAGGAATTCCTCCAAAATTACACAGTGACTGGGGAACTCAAATCTATCTGTAATATTTGGCAAATATTGCAACATTTCAACTGTGCTTACCATCCTCGATCCTCAAGATTGGTAAAAAGAACTAATGGCACAACCAAAACTTAATTGGCTAAGCTTTTAGTAGCACTTACTCTCTCAGAGCCAAAAGGTCTTGTGCTAGTGCTCCTTAATCTTAGATCTATACTTTTTTAAACATTGACTGTCTCCTTTTTAAATGATAATAAGGCAGCCTAAGCAATTAGATAAAGAAATATATTAACCAACCTTGCTTAATGGATATATTAAATTGTTGCCAAAGTCTTATTGAGGTGCTTAAAAGAAATGAAAGATTGGTAGCTGATTCTTAACAGAGAGCTCCCAGAACTTAAGGATCTTGGACTATAACCTGGAGAATTTGTTGATCCAAAGAGATATCAAATAACACTCTTTGCAGGCCTGTTGGAAAGGAGCATACCAGGAGGAGAAGAAGATGGCATCTGTTGTAGACAGCTGTCCCAAGACTCCGCACCAGGCCTGTACTCCCAACCTTTTATCTCCTCATTTAAACCTTTGTCATGCTTAAACTGTATACCTATTTTATAACTTGTTTGCAATACTATCATGTATAAAGAAAGGGATTAGTTTGCAACAGACTGGTCGTGAAGGCCAGGCATTTATCGAGTGACTCCTAACATAACTCAATAATTTTGTTAAACAAATCTTTGGCCTTGGCTACTGCCTGGATGGCTAGAACACTGCATCCTGAGTTTCCTTTGAAAGCAGGGAAGGAGTCCGGCTGAGTTAAACCTGTTGCCTCTCTTTAAGGCCAGATGGGCTTGTTCAGTGTTCCTCTGGCATGGCCACTGAGCTGCTATATTTGCTTCTTCTTTGAGGCTAAAGATGTCATTATTAAATATGGAAGCTCTGACTAAATTTACTCAAGAAGCCCTTAATGATAGTCAAGCAGGAATACCCTTATTTAAATACTCAAATATCTTTAATGAGAAGGGCTGTCCTTCAAAACAGAATTTCTTTAGATATTCTTACTGCATCCCAAGGTGGTACAGATACAATCATTCAGACTGAATGCTGTGCTTTAATACGTGATGAATCTTCCAATGTGTCATCTCTGCTAAAGCACATGAAGAAGTAGGTGGATGACTTAAGTGATCTTACACACAGTTTGATTTGTTTGGTTGGCTCCCTTACAGTATTGGTTCCCTTTTTCAATCCAGATTGCAACTCCTATTTCTATCATCTCTTGGAATTCTTGTAGTAGTCATAACATTCAAACTAATTGTTGTTTTCTTTACTCATTGTTGTAAGAATAGCATACAAACTAGAGTAATGATTGCTTGGTGACTCCAGATGCTTGATCTATCTTATAACCCTGCACAAATTTCCTTTTCTCATAAGGACTATGCCCAAGAACTCATTTTAAAATACATATTTTCAAATATGTTGAATTATTATCATTGTTACTATATTTATTCTATGATCCTGTGAAATGTAAATGTGAAGAGTCATAGAAAAGCACATATACAATGTTTGTGCAACAATCTAAAATTAATTGAAAATTACATAACCTATGAAATGCTTCCTCTGTTAATATATATACGTCTATTCTTGTCCACTATTTACTCCCAACGTGGACAAGTGGGCAAATAAATTGGGTAAGAGACTAGCACCAAGGGACATGATGGGCCCAGGGCAGGCAGCAAACACCCTGGTATGAGGGACAATATTTTGATCATTGATGCTTTCTACCAAAAGATTATAGATCAAAAGGGGAAAATGACAAAGAGAAATGGCAAGCAATAGGATATATTGGAGTATATGAAGAAGCCATTTGATGTAAACCTAATTCGACCTGATTTTGTTTTTCACAAAAGGGCCTGACCACGGCCATTGAGCACACATTATATATCTGCTTTAAACATTTACTGTGGCAAGAACAAATGGCCTTAAGATAAAGGTGCAACTTACCCCCACATTGGCATTTCCTTAAGGATAAGCATCTTTCCTTAGGCTAGGAACTGATAGCTGAGCTCACCTGTGACCACCCAGCTCGAGACAACAGACCTGCCATCCTGCTGTGTCCATCAATCACTGTGCCAATGGAGCAGTCTCGTGACTATTGTAAAAGGCACATTTCAATCATATGTGAAACATCCTGTTTGTGGGTATATAACCAGTCTGTGCACCCCACTTCTTTGGTGCCCTTTCTTCGGCCCTTGGTCATGGTCCTCACATTTTAGCTCAGAATAAACTCACCAAATTTTTCATTTATAAATTGGTTATGGATTATTTTCATCAACAAGAGGACATGCTTTTATGGAGATAACACATGCAGTACTTGGCTGCTTCTGTTTCCTCATTGTAGCATAAGAACTAGTTATAGTGAAACGTTGACTGGGTGGAAGAGGATGTACGATGGTTGAAGAGTGAAGAGAAGGTCAAACATAGTCTTGAATTGGAAAATTGGAGTGATTTTTAGACATAAAACCATTTATTGGATTGTTTTCTCTCCTTTTGTTTTTTGTGGACATGCATTTAAAATAAAACAAATTAGCACAATCCAGAAATAATTCCCAATAGGTATGAAGTGTAGGGGAGGAAGACATTTCCTCTACCCACTGTGGGTTCTTATGGCCGGAGAATGAATTAAATTCACATGAGACAGAATAATAGGAGAAAATTAAACAAAGCTTTATAACATGTATACATGGGAGAGGCTCAGGCAAGCTGAGCAACTCACCAAAATGGCTGAAGCCACCAGCTTCAATATCATCTTCAGCTAAAGACAAAGGAGGATGTTGGGGAGGGGGGAGTCAGTTACAGGAGGTTACCAGACAAGTACAGTAAACAGGAATAATATTATTATGCAGATTTAAGTCCTTGCCTTCTTCATTGATAAGAGTTTCTAGAGATAAAGTCACCCCCCTTTCTTCCTGGTACAGAGAGGGAGACACCTTTGCAGATGGAGATTTCCCTTAAGGTGTAAATGTTTTGTAATAAAGGGCAAGCAAATCTGACCCCTCAGTGTTGCCTTCCTGTGTGCAATTTATTAAAAGTAACCAGCCCCAAATAATGCTCATGCCAAAGACACATATCTTGGGGTGGCCAATTCCAGTCCCCCACAGAAGCTTTTCACATGCTAATGAACAGTTAGCAGACTGGTTTTGTTCCTGGAATGAGGATTTGCCGAACGTGTATGATAAAAGAGAAAGCATACGCCCACTTGCAGTTTGCAATCAAGAATTTTTCTTCATATTCCTTGCAAATGACAAAATAAGGGGTTGGAGTTTCTGAAGTGGTCAAAACAGTTGTGAAGGTACGTGAATAATTAATTTTGCTGTAACGGAGAAGCAGAACAAAAATGGACCAGAAAAAATGAGGGCACTTTAATTTATAACACAGAAAGAAGTTAGTACAGTGGCACCCTATTCCGTTTCCAGCTCTTGCCTATCAATCTTAGAATAACTTCACCTTCATGCCTGATTTACATGGTCTTAAGAAGGCTGCTGCATCTCCAAATGACCATCAACATCAAAGGCAAGAATCATGAGAAAGAAAACAGGATTTATGGGCTTTAAGAGCCAAATTACTCCCTTTCACAACTCTGTCTGGCAAAACTCATCCAATACTTCTGTTTCAATTTCATTATCATCTCTAGCTGAAAGGACATCTGGAAAGAGTAGGAATTTTGGCTAAGTATCTGATTCCCACCTTCTAAATATGAAGGTTCTACTAACAATGCCGACGATTCTACCACATAATCAGTTGTCAGAGACTGGTAAACATGAAGTCCGTTCCTGAAGGGCATTGTTCTTAACAGTGAGCTCCAAAGTGATAGCCCTCAACTGAAATCACCTTGGCAAGGATTAGGGAAAACTAATGCTGACGTCTCAACCCAGACTAATTTCATCAGTATCTCTGGGATAGACCTAGTTTATGATTCTGTGTAGTCACACTTCATTCTAGGTCTCAAAGATGATTATGTGGTTAGTCACCTGAGAAGGAGAGAGGAAGAATAATGGAGCTAAGGCAGTCAGGTTGAGAAAGCCCAAGGGCTGAGATGGGCCAGACATAAGAAGGTTGAAGTCAGCAAGAAAGATGAATAACGATGTAATATAAAAGATCTCTCAGAACAAAGACAGGGGCTGTGGGGGTGTGTTCTGAAGGTACTTCAGTGTGATGGTTGGCTTTCAATGTGTGAGGAGGTTAATAAGAATAACAAAAATAAGAACGTTTACACAGCATTTCTTTTCCTATGGGCTTTACAGGTTTTCATATAAGCTTCAGGTTACAAAAATAAACTTAAGTCAGAGGGTATGGGGAAATACAGTATCCAAGATCACAGGTGCCTTCATTTTATTTATCACTGGGTTACAATAGCTTAAACAAGTTCAATTTTAAACAACATCAGCATACTATTTAATGCCTGGGACCTTTATTGTCAGTTCTATGAGAAGAAACATCTCTTTTTCCACCCATCTTAGGTTCATTGTCTGAGGCTCTGCAAATTCGAGTTACAGCAGACAAATTACCAAGAGAAAACAAACAGAAATTTACTAACAAGTGCATCGCACATACAATTGCGAGGACTCGGTGATGAGTAACTTAAAGCAGTGGTTAGAACCTGAGTTTATGTAGCTTCTTAGCAAAGAACAATCATTTTGTGGAGAAGTGACAAGACAAAGGAAAAGGACTTTGGGCTTCAAAGGGGTGCACATTCTGATGAAGCAATATATGGGGGAACAAATGGCAGATAAGGGCTACTTTTAGAATGGTTTGTTATGTCAAAAGTCTGTTAGGTTAACACCTCTGGTGCTTTCTCTGCGATGAAAAGGGTCTAGAGATGTCTTTAGTGATAAACTTTTGTCCTTCTCGGTAGAAAGGAGGAGGGCACCTTTACAATTTTATGTCCTGCTTTCAGGCCTGTTGAGGGAGGGAAGAGAGCTTTTCTTGTATCTGCTTTTACTTAATTGTCTTCAGGACAAAATAACCAATATGCCAAAGTGGCATATTTTGGGGTGGCATATTCTGCTGCTCTTCATTCTCTCATTTGAAATTATAAGAAATTTCATGTATTTAAAGTTGAGTTGAGTGACATCAGCCACATGGCAGAGTGAGTGGTTCCCTGTGTCTCTCCCCTTTCAAACTGCAACTAAATGGGCATTCCTTGATCAACAGAGGATGCCCACACCGCCCCTCAGGATTCCTGAGAGACCTGCACTGCTATACATTGGAAGGGGGGTGGACTGCCCCAGGGGAGGTGGTGGGGTAGGTGAGCCCTCTCTGGCCCCTGACAGCCCAGGACCCCTGAACGACTGCTCTCCTGGCTGACATGCTCATAGCACTGCTGTGGCCCCGAGAGTGGGCATGTGCCTTGGTGTGACTGTGGAAACAGGTGACTGAACTCCTGAGCTCCCTGTGATTGCTCTTTGGTGCAGTGGGAAAGCCCACAGTCCCAGCGCAGCTCCAGGGAGAGACTTGGGTCAGTCCTAGTGGAGAGGCCCTGTCCTCCAAGCACAAAGGCTGGTGTGGCCAAGGAGCAGATGCTGCACAGCTGTGAGTCTGGGCAAACATACTGCCGGCTGCCTTAAATGCTCATAGTTCTGCTGCAGCCCTGAAGGGGCAAGTGAGATCCAGCAGGGACGAGGGAGTGCGTGGTGACAACTCTTTGTGGTAATCACCAGCTGAGCCATCTGGAACTGGATTTTTCTTGAGTGGGAGCCTCCTTATATCCCCCACACTAGTGTTGCACGTGTTTTCAATACAGATTCCATCTTATTAATGATTTCTTGAAATTTTTTATTTCCTCTTGAGTAAGTTTTCAGAATTTTTGTATTTTCAAATATTTGTCCATTTCATCTAGGTTTCTAATTTGCTGGCAATGTTTGTTGTCCATATTAATCTATCGTAATCCTACTTATTTCTATGAGTTCAGTAGTAATATTTCCATTTTCATTACTAATTTTAAATATTTCTTTCTTCTCTTTGTCTATATAAGTTTTTCTATTTTGTTATTTTCAAAGACTAAACATTTTGTTTCATTAATTCTCACTATTGTCTTCTATTTTCAACTTTATCTATCTCCATTGTAAGCTTTATTATTTTCTTATTTTTCTGCTGTCTTTGTATTTATTTGATCTCCTCAAGGTGCAAAATTAGGCTTTGAATTAAGATTCTTTTTTAATGTAGTCATTCACAGCTATTTAGTACTCTCTAAATACTGCAATGGCTATATATCATATATTTTGGTATATTTTATTTTTCAATCATCTCTAAGTATTTTTAATAGAATATGTTTTTAGCAGAGTTATGGGTTCAGAGAAAACTTGAGCAGAAACTACAGAGAACTGCTGTATACTCCCTGCCCCCATACACGCACAGCCTCCTGCATTATCAACATCCCCTATCAGATTGTTCCTTCTTTCACAACATGAACTACATTGCCACATCATCACTCAAAGACAATAGTTTACACTGGGGTGTACTCTTGATGTTGTGCACTCCATGGCTCTTGACAAATGTATAATGACATGAATCTACCTTTATAAAATCATAAAAAGTCATTTCACTACCCTAAAATACTGTCTTCCATCTGTTAATCCTCCCCACCTCTAAACCCTGGAGATCACTGATCTTTTTACTAGCTCTATGATTTTGCCTTTTCCAGAATTTCATATAGTTGGAATCATACAGTAGGTAGCCTTTTAAGATTGTCTTCTTTCTCTTAATATTATATATCGAATGTGCCTCCATTTCTTGTCTTTTCTTGACAGCTCATTTCTTTTTAGCACTAAGTAATATTCCATTTTCTGGAAGTACCACAGTTTATTTATCCATTAACCTACTGAAGAATATCTTGGTTTTTTCTAAGTTTTGGTAATTATGAATAAAGTTTCTATAAATATTCACTTGCAGGATTTTATAGAGACATATTTTTTTTTAACTTTTTGTGTTAAATACCAAGGAAAGTGGTTTCCGGGTCATACAGTAAGAGCATCTTTCACTTTATAAGAAACTGCTAAATTCTGTTCCAAACTGGCTGTATCATTTTGCATTCCCACCAGCAATGGATAAGATTTCCTGTTGCTCCACATCTTCACCAGCATCTGGTGCGGTCGATGTTTTGGATTTGGGCCACTCCAATAGGTGTGTAGCAATATCTCATTGTTGTGTTAATTTGCAATTCCCTAATGACGTATAATGTAGAGCAGCATTTCATATGCTTATTTGCCATCTGTATATCTTCTCCGGTGAAATGTCTATTCAAGACTTTTATCCATTTTTAATCAGGGGGTTCATTCTCTTATTATTGAGTTTTATGGTTTCTTTGTGCATTTTGGGTAACAGTCCTTTATCACATATATCTTTTTATTTTTTTTAATAAAGATTGGCACCTGGGCTAACAACTCTTGCCAATCTTTTTTTTTTCTGCTTTATCTCCCCAAACCCCCCCCCCCATACAGAGTTGTATATCTTAGTATGTCTTAGTTGCAGGTCCCTCTTGTTGTCGGATGTGGAATGCCACCTCAACTTGGCCTGACGAGCGGTGTCATGTCCGACCCAGGATCAGAACCCTGGGCCGCCACAGCAGAGTGTGCGAACTTAACCACTTGGCCACGGAGCTGACCTCCACATATATCTTTTGGCAAAAAATTTCTCCCAGGCTGTGTCTTGTCTTTTGATTCTCTTGAAAGTTTCTGTTGTGGAGCAGATTTTTTTGTTTTATATTTAGTAAAACATAGTTTATCAATTATTTATTTCAGAATTATTCCTTAGGTGTATCTAAAATGGCATTGCCATGTTCAATGTGTCCTATCGTCTTTTGTTAGCTTCTAGAATTTTCTTTTCTTTCTTTCTTTTTTTGAGGAAGATTAGCCCTGAGCCAACTGCTGAACATCCTCCTCTTTTTGCTGAGGAAGACTGACCCTGAGCTAAGACACATGCCCATCTTTCTCTACTGTATGTGTGGGACACCTACCACAGCATGGCTTTTGCCAAGTGGTGCCATGTCCACACCGGGATCCGAACTGGCAAATCGCAGGCTGTTGAGAAGTGGAACATGCAAACTTGACTGCTGTGCAATCCAGCCATACCCCTAGAATTTTATTAATTTTATGTATTAAATTTAAAGCTATGATTCATTTTGATTTACTTTTAATGATATAAGACCTGTGTCCAGAGGAATCCTTTTGCATTTGGATGTCTGATTGTTCCAATACTATCTGTTGAAAAGCCTATCTTTGCTCTGTTTTATTGCCTCTGTTACTTTGTCAAAGATCAAATGACTATATTTATATAGGTCTATTTCAGGCATCTCGATTCTGTTTCATTAATCTATTTATAAATTTTTTCACCACTATCACAGTTTTGATAACTAGCTTTACAATAAGTCTTTAAGGTAGTGTCAGTCATCCAACTGTGTTCTTCAATGCTGTGTTGACGACTCTCTGTCTTTTGCTTCTCTATATAATCTGTGGAAATATTTATCAATATCTACAGGTAACTTGCTGGGATTTTTATTGTGACTTCATTAAGTCTATAGATCAAATTGGGAGGATCTACATGTTGACAATATTAAGTCTTTCTGTTCCTGAAGATACAATATGATATTTGAGGTGATGCCAAAAATATATGTGGAAAAGCAAAAGCATCACATTATTGCCCACTCAGCAGGGTCGTTGTTGAGACTCTAAATTAACACACCACGGATACTCCCCCTCATAGAGATATTTAATAGTTTTCATCATTTACTCATCTTTATTTGGATTTTTTTTTACACATAGCTAGAATTAATCTTTATGACTGAGTAAATTATAACAATGATCCAGTAGAAATAATGAGAGGATTAGTGTCCTGGACAAGGAGAATGGAGAAGAAAGGATGAGTTTAAAAGGTATTCTAGATAAACATATAATAAGCCTTGTGGAATAATTCCAGGAGAGATAAAATGCACCATACAAAAGACACGATGTTCAGGATGTGTGGGGGAAAGCATTTAAACGTTTTAAAGGATATACTACTCTTTGCAATTTCCTAATCTTCGAAATTTTCATCACAGGCTTAAAGACACAAAAGCAAGAATGGTTTGTTATCTCAATTCGATTGGATCCAAGGTTAATGGGGAGATATTGCTCCAAACTGCCAACCGAAGGGCATTCCTTGTTTTTAAATTGTTTATAATTATACATAATGATTATTTGCTATTTATAAGGAAATTTTAAGGGGCTTTGTGTCACCCAAATGTCCTAGTCTTCATCAAACACTGAGTACCTCAATGTTCTATTAATGCTGGCGATTTCAGTTACAATCATGAATGCCAACTGTGTGATATGAGAAAAACACTTTTTCTGAAACTATCCCTAGACTAACTACCACTGTTCTCCAACAAAGCTCGACATGGTTCACATGTGTGTGTAAGGGTGGTGTGCATGCAGGCACGTGTGTCTGTGTCACAAATGAAATTATATGAGTATCTCCTCATCAATACTGCATTCTATAGCACCTTCTGGTGAGTCAGATCTCATATATAATGCAATGTATTGTGATATAAAGTGCAAACACTGCATTGCACAATTGAATTAATCCCTTTCAATTTTCATACTAGTTTCTTACACAAATGAAAAAAAGTACCTTTCCCCCATATTGAAGTAAAGTTGAAGAAAAACTTTGTACGCCCCCAAATTGAACAGAGGTACAGAAAATGTAGGTAGTTATTGAAACTCTCTGGGACTCACCAAGTGTGTGTTTCAGGATCAGTAGGCAGATACTTTGTATTTTACCCAAATCCACCCATACCCACTGTTGTCTCATTCAGCAGCTGTATTCACTCAAGAAAACGCTCAGACTTATTTTCTTCCCAATTTCATTCATGTGTGATCTCACATATATATATTTGGCAGACAGAAATCAGAAGTCTGTCCAATCCATGATGTTTCTCTGGATTGTAGTTGAATCATAGACCTACTGACAGTTCTGCCTGCATTAGCAACATGGGAGAAAAATCACATAATAGGAAGCACTGTAGCCACTCACTTGTATAATCTTTCTCCAGCAGGGCTCTCAGTATGCCCTGCGACAGCCTTTATGCTCCTGTTGTTTCTAAAGTATCCCTCTAACAGAAATTTTGGTTTCTCACCTTTGTGCACACACTTTTCCTCCTAATATGTTCTGTGCTATTCTCAATAATTTATTTTATCTCCTTTTTCACAGGGAAAAGAAAGTACAGAAACAACTAGAGAGAGGTACAGATATTTTTCTGGTTTCTGTCCTTTCAAACTACATGCATTTCTATGCCTACACCCTATATTACACTCTGCTTGCATAAAAGGGGCCATGCTTTTATCCATGAGTATTCTTAGATAAGTCCCTTTCTGACTCCTCGCAGGCCATGTTACCTATTGTTTTGCAACTTCATGAATTCTCTTGGTGAAGATGGAAACTGGCCCCTCTACACACAGAGGGCAAGGAGAGATTAAAGAAAGGCAGACCACTCTAGGTTGGTAGGTGGACGTTTTAAGAAGCAGGGAACATACATGTCAGGATTATCTTGGGTGGCTACAAGATGAGTACATCTTTGCACCCACCTACCAGAATCTTAAAAGTTTATAGAGAGACCTTGACAAGGTTCAGTCATGTAATGAGTCCAGATTGTCTCAGCAACACACTACTCTCTCAAGGCTGCATCCTTGAAACAGCTACTAGTGTGGGATGATGGGCAGGATGTACATTCCAGGGACAAGATAAAGAGCTAAGGAGCTTCCATTTGCCTGGATTCAGCTCATGGGTCAACGGGTGTTCATGTTCTCTTGATGACCTCTTCCAACACTGCCACATCATTTTCTTATGTCTATCATCCTGCTTTCTACTGCCCCAGCAACATTTTAACACATTTAAGCCTCTTTAAAAAAAGTTGAGGGCTAGCAATTTAATACTTGATGAAATGCTTCACCAGAAGTGGAAATTTTCAAAATAAGAAAATGTATTTTATAAAATGGAAACTCATGTAAATTCTTATAATTACTCTCAAAAAACATGTAAACCTCTCCTGCATGAGGTAAGCAAAAACTTAGCTTAAATTGCTGTATTTTTGTGCTATATATATTTACCTTACTAAAATTAAAAAAATAACATGTGCTTTCAAAAATCCCATTAAATTGATGCTTACGTATACAACTGGAGTCTAAGTATCACAAATGACCATAGATGGAATGAATTAATAAGTCAAATGTGATATGTGTATGCAAATGGATATTATTCAGTCATAAGTGGAAAGAAATTCTGACATGCTATGACATGGAGGAACATTTAGAACATTATGTTAAGTGAAATAAGCCTGTCAAAAAAAACAAAGACAGACAAACAAATGCTGTACTATTTCACTTATCTGAGATTCCTAGAGTAGTCAAATTTATAGAAACAGAAAGTAGAACAAGGGTTGTCAGGCGCTGGGGAGAAAGGGGAATGGAGAGTTATTATTTAATGGGTACAGAGTTTCAGATTAAGAACATGAGAAAAGTCCTGGGGATTAATATTGGTGATTGTTGCACAAATATGTGAATATTCTTAATGCTGTTGTACTGCCAGTACACTTAAAAATAGGCAAAATGATAGCAAAAATTTAATTTAAGCAACTTGCCCAACACCCAACATTTACTGAGTTACCTATTGACTTCTAAACAGGTTTAAAGTTTTATCAATCTTCAACAATACAGGAGATGGGAAATAATGGGAAATAATAAGCTTTCAAGTCATAGAAATGAGTTGGAAGAGTTTTGAGGTCCTTCAGGAAAATGAAACTAAAGGGGCTATAATTATGCATGTCATATAGTTACTAGGGGTACAGGCTGCATGTTAGAAATATGTGAACATGTAGATCACAACGTCTTGCCAAATGCAGAAAACATCTGATGAGGAAAACCTGTGTTTCCATGATACCTAACTCTGAGACAACCAACTAAAACCCTCAAGTGGAATTCTGCCAGTGCAATGGTGATGTTCAAGCAACAGCAGTGGAGTTAGGGATAGAGAGCGCCTTCTGCATTGCATTCCTCTAGGTTTATTGGGATTCACGTATGAGACGGCTATGTAA
The DNA here is from genome assembly GCF_041296265.1 of Equus caballus. Classification (NCBI taxonomy): domain Eukaryota; kingdom Metazoa; phylum Chordata; class Mammalia; order Perissodactyla; family Equidae; genus Equus; species Equus caballus. Next base: position 9,785,076 of record NC_091704.1, read on the forward strand.
AGTGGGGGCAAAGGAAATGACTGTGGAAGGGGTGAACTCCTTCTGTCAAGTCACCAGACTGAATCACACCATATCCTTGAGAATGAATTAGCATCTCCATCTCTACATCCATGACTGTATTTATTCAACAAACTAGAACACTTTAAACTCCAGGAGATCAGAGATGAAAATACTTTTAAATATTTAGATTCCCCCGGGACTGAAGAAGAAATCATTTTGTCTCTGTGCTTGGGTGAAGAACTAAGGACTTTTATTTTCTATTTTGTACACAGAAAGATTGTGTTTCTGTGACTTTGAGGGAAAACAGGGTGATTACAGAAAGTACTTATTTACAGTTAATGAAAGTCCCCTTTAGTATTATAGTATTGCATTGGGGGAAATATTCTAAGAAGGTCATTACTGTTTTCACTGTATACTCAGTAAAGTTAAACTAAATGCACTAACAATTCCAAATTAATTTATGTTTCCATCTGTAGACTCAGTTCTTCTTGTTTCTAGGCCTGGAAATACAAATTGTTTGGTTTGGAAATCTGAAAATGTCTTCCTGGATTAATCAACATCAAGAAAAATTATGATTTTTGCAGACTTCAATAAATTTTGACATGTTACCTAAGTGTAGCCCTCATTATTAAGAACATGGTTTTTATATAATTACACACATGGACTTAATTCAACCTCTAAGAATGTTGACTGTGCGTTATGTAAAGCAAGTAAAAATATAAATGACAAACTGTGTGCGTGATTTCCTTCTGTTCACTTATGTTGGTGTCAGGTAGCACAAGGAAACACCATGTTCTTGTAATTTATCCAGAACTTTTGTTCCTTATGCCAATTAATCAATAACAATGCTGGGAGATACTCATTTTGAAAAGTTTGAAAATGAGAGAAAAGTTGAAATTAATTATAGGCCCAAGTTAAAACATTCGAAAAAGTCAGCTGTAGGATTTTAAATAGATTTCATCGTATTCACACATGTGCTTATCAAGAAATGCATAGTTCAAATAGAGCATTGAAAATTCTCTCATCTATCTATTTGCAGTGTTATGCTTATTTGATATCATGGAAAAACAGAATACCACTTCAGGTTTCCTTCTCCCGGGACTCTTTAATCACACAGAAGCCTGCCTGTTTCTCCTTGTGACGGTTCTGACCATGCCTTTACCTCCCTGCTGCGCAGTGCTCTCCTGATTGATTCTCCTGATTCTCCTAATTCACTGGGACCCCCGCGGCCTCCACACACCCATGTACTTCCTGCTGAGTCAACTCTCCCTCATGGACACTATGCTGGTTTCCACCATTGTGCCCCAAATGACTGCTGACTACTTTACCAGCAAGAAGTCCATCTCCCCTGCTGGCTGTGGGCCACAGATCTTCTTCTTCCTCACTCTGGGAGGGGTGAGTGCTTCCTCTGAGCAGCCATGTCCTATGACCACTATGAGGCTGTTCGCCATCCACTGAGATACCCTGTCTTCATGAGCCAGCAGTTATACCTGGGAATGACTTTGGCAGCTTGGTTCCTGGGGGAAGCTGATGGGCTCATGCAGGCTGCTGCAACCCTGACCTTCCTATTTTACAGTGCACATGAAATCAATCATTTCTTCTGTGAGGCCCCATGCTGATGGGCTTAGCTTGTGCTGACACATTTGTCTTTGAGTACGGCCATGTACATCTGCTGTGTCTTAATGCTCCTGGTGCCCTTACCTCTCATCCTGACCTCCTAGAGTCTCATCCTCGCAGTTCTTCTCTACCTGTGTTCTAGAGAAGCCTGCAAGGAGGCTTTTGCCACCTGCTCCTTACAGTTGGCTGTGGTGGGACTCTTTTTTGGAGCTGCCTATGCCACCTACATGAGACCCAAATCCTACATGTCAGCTAACCATGATAAGGTTCCGTTGGCTTCCTCTACCATCTTCACCCCTGTGCTGAGGACCCTCATCTGCAGTCTGAGGAACAGTGAGGTCAAGGGCACCCTGAGAAATTGCATGTGCCCGTGTGCTGCTTAATTCATGACGCAGATTTACATTCCCTTGCCCCAAAGTTCTAGGTTGTAAAAGTGATTGTATGAGATTTCCCAGAGAGGTTATAGTTATATATGCATTATATCCATATGTCTTTTCTATTTTACTTTGAGGTAGAGCCAGACCTCCATACTTTGTGATCATTTGTTAAGTTGTCATAAACAAAACAAATTGTGGGTTATGGAAACTCTAAGAATAATAAATGTTTATTAAAATATTTCTATAGGGCAGTGCTCAATAAATATTTGTTCAAAGAATGAACAAGTCAAGCAACTTGAAGGTTAATTGTTGATTTTTTGCAAAACGAGGTTTCGTTTACAAACATTAGATGCTCTAAAATCTGAAGGGTACGTTCAACCAGTTTTGATAATATATGCCCTTGTAACTTACACCCGCCAGCAAGAGACGAATGATTGCACCAGAGCAGAAAGATCTTCATGTCTTTGTCCAGTGAAACACCTCAACTGAGATACAACCACTGGCCTGATTTCTGTTTTTATTCTTTAGTTAGGCCAATTTTACTCTTTCATATCAATGAAAATGTGCAGTAGGTTTTTTTAATACCTTGTGTCTTTCTCTCAAAGTAATATGTTTTTAAAGATTCTGCTAGAGATCGCATCAAGATGGTGGTGTGAGCAGACGTTGAACTCACCTCCTCCCACGGACACGACCAGGTTACAACAATTTTGGGAAGAATCACCCTGGATTGAAAACTGAAAACTGGATAAAATGAAACCCCACGACAAGGGATAGTCCTGACAAAAGCAGAAGAGGCAGTAACTCCAGCTGGGAGGAAAAAAGCCACCTTTGGGAGCAGCGGAGCTTCTCAGCTGGCCAGGTGGCAGCCACCCTAAGGTTTGTAGCCCTCCCTGGGGAAGTGAGGTCCGGAGTGGGAGCAATAAGTCTATAATCATCCTTTGGACTCAGTCCAACTGAGAGGGGGGCTTACTGTCTGGCTTTGCTGGCTATTAACTGCAAGGAGGACACACCAGAAAAGCTATCAGCTGAAAGCTGAAAAGATCCGGGTCTTAAAGGGCCCACCCACAAACTCATTCATTGCAGCAACCTAAAATCACCAGAGAGAAGGCCGACTGTCCTTTGGTTAAACAAGATTCACCTGGTGGTCTCTGGGGGCATCTTGGTGAGAGGAGGATCCTCTCCAGAGACTGAGACATTGGTGGGGGCCATTGTTCCGAGCTGGTCCAGGTGTGCCGATATGGACACCAGTGGGGGCCATTGAGGTGCATCCCTTGGGCTGTTAGCCCAGGAGTCTGCCACACCCACTAGAGCACAGATTTAATCCAGTTCAGCCAGGGCAGGCAACCTGCCCTAGGGACTGGCCCCACCTAACAGCAAGCCCTCAGGCTACTTTTTAGCCTGCATTGCCTGAGTGACTTGATGCTGTACAGGCAGGCAAAGCTGTCTGCCTCTGTGGAGCAGGGCTTGTGTGAGGACCAGGTGAACTGTGGGGGGCATTGGAGCAGAGGTGGGGCCCTCTGCAGTGTGGCATTGAGATATTCTCCAGGGGGTTAAGAAGTGTGCAGGGACCAGGACTGTTTTGACAGTGTATGTGGTCCAGTAGGGGGTAAGGCTTATCAGCAGCAGAAGACTTGTGCTTCACAAATAGCCATAAAAAGGATCAGCCACACCTTCCAAAGCCTGAAACAACTGAGTGCCTCCATGCCAAGGGCTAGCCCCACTCAGCTGCACTCCTAAGAGAACTGACAACAGCCTTGTTGACCTCAGGACTATCACAACTGTACACCCTTGAGCCTAGCAACCAGCTACACTGGGTACCAACCCAATTAAGAGGAGAATTGCAATAAGAGTGTGCTAATAGACTTTGTAGCCAACAGTGCTGAGGCCCCTCCAAAGTGGATTTACAAATAGCTGGCCAGGGAAGGAAAGATCAGACTCCCTGGGTACCTGCAGTGGGAGCAACCTTGCCACAGCAGAAGAACACAAGTAGCCCACAAAGGGGTCACTCCTGGTTCTTATGGTCTGGTGACAAGAGGGAAGCACACTGCTGGGCCTCATAAGGCATCTCATACATAAGGCCACTTCTCCAAGATCAGGAGATACAGCCAACTCACCTAGTACAAATAAAATAGCACAGAGAAAGAGGCATAACGAGGAGGCAAAGGAATACTTTCAAAGCAAGGGAACACTACAAAACACCAGAGAAATAACGAAGTGAAACAGAAACTAGCGACCTCCTTGACAAAGAATTGAATAAAAATATAATGAGGATGCTCACAGATATGCAGAGAAGAATGGATGAACACAGTGAACACATCAGCAAAGAACTCGAAGATATAAAAAAGAACCAATCAGAAATGAAGAATACAATATTCGAAATGAGAAAGTCACCAGAGGGACTCAATAGCAGAGTAGAGGAAGCAGAAGAATGGATCAGCGAGCTAGATGAAACATTAGAGGAAATCACCCAAGCAGAACAGAAAAGAGAAAAAAGAATTAGACAGAATGAGAACAGTGTTAGGGAACTCTGGGACAATATCAAGCGTGCTAACATTCAGATTATAGGGGTCGCAGAAGGAGAAGAGACAGACAAAGGGGCAGAAAATTTACTTGTCGAAATAATAGAGGAAAATATTCCTCACCTGAGGAAGGAAACAGACACCCAAGTTCAGGAAGACAGAGAGCTCCAAACAAGAAACCCAAAGACGCCCACACCAAGACATATTATAATAAAAATGTCTAAAATTAAAGACAAAGAGAGAATCCTAAAAGCAGCAAGAGAAAGGCCACAAGTGACATATAAAGGGAAGCCCATCAGGATGTCAGCGGACTTCTCAGTGGAGACCCTACAGGCAAGAAGAGAATGGCACAACATATTTAAAGTGCTAACAGGAAAAACCTACAACCAAGAATACTCTATCCATCAAGGCTGTCATTCAGAATGGAAGGAGAGACAAGTATAAATTAAAGGAGATTATCACGACGAAACCAGTTCTACAAGAAATGCTGAAGGGACTTTAAGTGGGAAAGCAATGACCACAAATAGAGATAAAAGAAAAAAAATCAAAAAAACCCAAAACAACAACAAGATAAAACAGGCAATAAAATCACTTGTAAGGTAAAAGTATAGTAAAGGCAGCAGATCAACTACCTGTGAAGATAACATGAAGGTTAAAACACAAATGTACTAAAATTACCTATTTCAATGATAAGAGGGTAATGGATAGACACACACTAAACAAAAGACTATATATGATGTGAAAAACATAATGTGGGAGGAGGGGAGTGAAAAAGTAGAGCTTTCAGAAAGAGGTCAAGCTGAAGAGTCTATCTACTCAATATAGACTGTTACATGCACAGTATATTAAACAGGATCCTCATGGTAACCAGAAACCAGAAACCTATAACAAGGAGGAAAAAAAGTAAGACAAAATAAATCAAACATATTACTAAAGATAGCCATCAAACCACAAGTGAAGAGAGCAAGAGAAAAAGAAAGGAACTGAGAAGAACTACTAAAACACCCCAAAAGAAGAAAAAGTGACAAAATGGCAATAAATACATATTTATCAATAGCTACTTTAAATGTCAATGGACTAAAGGCTCCAATCAAATGCCATATGGTGGCCAACTGGATAAAAAACAAGATCCATGTATATGCTGCATACAAGAGACACACTTCAGACCTACAGACACTCACAAACTGAAAGTGAAAGGATGGAAAAACATATTCCATGCAAATGGCAAAGAAAAGAAAGTGGCAGTAGTAATACTTATATTAGACAAAATAGACTTTAAATCAAAAACTGTAATAAGAGACAAAGACGGGTACTACATAATGATAAAGGGAACAATCCAAGAAGAAAATATAACACTTGTAAATATCTATGTACACAACATAGGAGCACCTAAATATATAAAGCAATTATTAACAGACATAAGAGGAAAAATAGACAGTAACACAGTAATAGTAGGAGACTTTAGCACTCCACTTACACCAAAGGATAGATCATCCAAACAGAAGATCAACCAGGAAACAATCACCTTAAAGGACACCTTAGACCAGATGGGCTTAGTACATATATACAGAACATTCCATCCAAAAACCAAAGAATACACATTCTTTTCAAATGCCCATGGAACATTCTCCAGGATTGATCACATATTAGGCCACAAAACAAGTCTCAATAAATTTAAGAAGATCGAAATAATACCATGCATCATTTCTGACCACAAAGGTATGAAACTGGAAATCAACTACAGAAATAAAACCAGAAAAGCCACAAAAATGTGAAGATTGAACAAAATGCTACTGAACAATGATTGGGTCAATGAAGAAATCAAAGAAGAAATAAAAAAGTTCCTGGAGACAAATGAAAATGAAGAGACAACATGCCAAAATCTGTGGGATACAGCAGAAGAGGTTCTATGAGGGAAGTTTATAGCAATTCAGGCCTAGCTCAACAAAGAAGAAAAATCCCAAATAGACAATCTCAAGTGCACCTAAAGGTACTGGAAAAAGAACAACAAACAAGGCCGAAAATCAGAAGAAGGAGGGAAATAATGAAAATCAGAGCAGAAATAAATGAAATAGAGACTAAAAAAAAAAATAGACGAAAATAATGAAACCAAGAGATTGTTCTTCGAAAAGATAAACAAAATTGACAAACCCTTAGCTAGACTCACCAAGAAAAAAAACAGAGAAGGCTCAAATAAATAAAATCATAAATGAAAGAGGAGAGATTACAATGGACACCTCAGAAATATAAAAGATAATAAGAGAATACTATGAAAAGCTATACGCCAATAAATTGGATAATCTAGAAGAAATGGATAAATTCTTAGAAACATACAACCTTCCAAAACTGGACCAAGAAGGTATAGAAAATTTGAATAGACTGATCACAAGTAAGGAGATCGAAGCAGCAATGAAAAACCTCCCAAAAAATAAAAGTCCAGGGCCAGATGGCTTCCCTGGTGAATTCTACCAAACATTCAAAGAAGACTTAATACCTATCCTTCTCAAATTTTTCCAAAAAATTGAAGAGGGGAGGCTTCCTAACTCCTTCTACAAAGGGAACATTATCCTGATACCAAAACTAGACAAGGACGACAGAAAAAAGAAAATTACAGGCCAATATCACTGATGAACATCAATGCAAAAATCCTCAACAAAATTCTAGCAAATTGAATACAACAAAAGTTTAAAAAGATCATGCATCATGATCAAGTGGGTGTCATTCCAGAGATGCAGGGATGGTTCAACATCCACAAATCTATCAACATGATACACCACATTAACAAAATGAAGAATAAAAATCACATGATCATCTCAATAGATGCAAAGAAAGCATTTGACAAGATCCAGCATCCATTTATGATAAAAATTCTAAATAAAATGGGTATGGAAGGAAAATACCTCAACATAATAAAGGCCATATCCCACAGCAAATATCATTCCCAATGGAGAAAACCTGAAAGCTATCCCTCTAAGAACAGGAAGCAGACAAGGATGCCCACTGTCACCACTCTTATTTCCCATAGTATTGGAAGTTCTAGCCAGAGCAATCAGGCAAGAAAAAGAAATAAAAGGGATCCCCATTGGAAAAGAAGAAGTGAAACTAAAAAGTTTCTGTACAGCAAAGGAAACCATCAACAAAATGAAAAGACAACCTAAAAATTGGGAGAAGATATTTGCAAACTACATATCAGATAAGGGGTTAATATCCAAAATATACAAAGAACTCTTACAGCTCAACAACAAAAAAACCAACAATCCAATTAGAAAATGGGCAAAAGATCTGAACAGAGATTTCTCCAAAGAAGTTACACAGATGGCCAACAGGCATATGAAAAGATGTTCAGCATCATTAGCTATCAAGGAAATGCAAATCAAAACTACAATGAGGTATCACCTCACTCAGGTCAGAATGGCTATAATTAACAAGACAGGAAACAACAAATGTTGGAGAAGGTGTGGAGAGAAGGGAACCCTTGTTCACTGCTGGTGGCAGTGCAAACTGGTGCAGCCACTATGGAAAGCAGTTTGGAGTATCCTCAGAAAATTAAGGATAGAGCTACCATATGGTCCAGCTATTTCACTGCTGGGTATTTGAAAACACAAAGGCATAAAGATACATGCACCCCTATGTTCATCATGGCATTATACACAATAGCGAAGACGTGGAAGCAACCTAGGTGCCCATCAAGGGACGAATGGATAAAGAAGATGTGGTATTTATACACGATGGACTACTACTGAGACATAAGAAAAGATGAAATCTGGCCTTTTGTAACAACATGGATGGACCTTGAGGGTATTATGCTGAGTGAAATAAGTCAGAGGGAGAAAGTCAAATACCATATGATTTCACTCATAAGTAGAAGATACAAACGACAAAAAAAAACACACATAGCATTGGAGGTTGGACTGGTGGTTACCATTGGGGAACGGGGGAGGGGGGAGGGCAAAATGGGTGATTAGGGTCACATGTGAGGGGATGCACTATAATTAGTGTTCGGGTGGTGAACATGATGTGATGTATACAGAATAAGAAATATGATGTACATCCGAAAAAAAAAGGAAAATAGATATTTCTAGAATTAATTGTGTTCACCTTAAAACAAAGGGGAAATATAATGCCACTTTCAAAAATGTAAGTTTCTCCAATAATTGGTATAACCCGCATGCATAAAGCAGTGTGATATTATAAACCCTTGTCTGATAGCCTGTTAAATCTGTTTGGCTTACAGTGACAGAAATGTTTTCAAATCAAAACAAACAAAAAACATGTAAGAAATAATCATGTCATTATAAAAAGCTACATTTTTCAGTTCTAAGATGAATAATTGTGGGGATCTAATGTACAGCATGGTGACTATAGTTAATAATATGGTACTGAACACTCACAACTTAAAACAGTAGGTCCTAAGTGTTCATCACAAACACCAAAAATAACTATGTGAGGTGATGGATAAATTAATTAACTTGATTGTGTAATCACTTCACAATATATACCTATATTAAATCATCACACTGTACACCTTAAAAAAATCCTTCTGTATATCCTAAATATATACCCTTTTTGTCAACCGTGCCTCAACAAAGCTTGAAAAAAAATTAAGTAAAAAAAGCTGTATATAATGAACGTTTGTGAATTTTCATCTATGTTTTGAAAACTAAATTCTTAATGATATCAAAAATAAATTAGTTATTTACACTACTTTGTTAGCTACTAAAATGAGAAAATAAAAAAATAAAACTTAAGAAAAAAGATTCTGCTGTAATTTTACATTTATCAGCAGCTTTCTCTTTTTTATTGCCTAGTAGCATTCCCTTGTCTGACTATATCGCCATTTATTTTATTTTATTTTTTTGAGGAAGATTAGTTAGATTGAGCTAACATCTGCTGCCAACCCTCATCTTTTTGCTGAGGAAGACTGGCCCTGAGCTAACATCCATGCCCAACTTCCTCTACTTTATATGTGGAATGTCTGCCACAGCATGGCTTGACAAGCAGTGTGTAGGTGTCACCCAGGAACTGAACTGGCAAAACCCGGGCTGCAGAAGCGGAACATGCAAACTTAACCACTGAACCACTGGGATGGCCCCCACCATTTCTGTATGCACCTTTTGTTGACAGATATCTGGGCTACATTCAGTCTGAATTGTTATGAGTAAAGCTTCTATTTACCTCCTTTTTGAGATCATCTGTTTTCACTTCTCTTGGCAGATGTGTGATTGACTTTTCAGTAAATTGTTTTACAAAGTGGATGGTCAACTTTGCACTGCCTCCAGCAAGCATAAGAGTAACAGTTGCTCTACATTGGTAGGAATCTTTTGAGTATAGTCAACCTTTTCCATTTTCCTTCTTCTACCTGGTGTTGTAATGTACACCATTTTGGGTTTAACTTGCATTTTCCTGATGTGTAATAATGCTGAAGATTTTTGCATTACTTTATTGCCTTTTCCTATATCTTCGTCTGTAACCAATCCTTTTAGAGTTTGAAAAACGTGTAGATATTTCCAAAGCTAACACAAGGTGGCTGTTAATAGACAATATATTATGTTCAGAGGACTGTTTGAAATTGTTGAAATGAAATAATATTGGATCACTTGTTATTATTATATATTCTATGACTACTCTGTATTCGATACTTGAAGATTAATTATTTTCATAAAATTGGGTGTTTTTGTAATAGGTCTCTTCTACCACCTCTTTTCGACTTGAAACTGTCGGTTTGTCTGTCTGTTTTAATTATTAATTAAAACAAAATATTCAATTTCCACTGCTAGAATAATGTCAGTGAAAATCGAAACATTTTTTCTAGTAGGTACTCTTTGCCCAATGAAGGATAGAAAATGCATTACAAAATTTAAGGTTTGTTTTTCAGGGTATACTTCATATCTGTTACTGATAAGTGAGTATGTACCTACAATAATTTTCAGCCAAGAAATTTTGCACATTTAAAGACATGGCTGAGGGGCCAGCCCAGTGGCGCAGTGGTTAAGTGCGCACGTTCTGCTCCAACGACCCAGGGTTTGCCAGTTCTGGTCCCGGGTGCAGACCTAGCACCAATTGGCACGCCATGCTGTGGTAGGCATCCCACATATAAAGTAGAGGAAGATGGGCATGGATGTTAGCTCAGGGCCCGTCTTCCTCAGCACAATGAGGAGGATTGGTGGAAGATGTTAGCTCAGGACTAATCTTCCTCAAAATAAATAAAGAAATAAGCGGTTCATTTTGCAAAGAAAATAATAAAAACATATATTTATTGATATATCTGTATATTTGTAAGTGTGTACTTACATGCTCTGCAAAGACGAAACAAGTAAATATAAAATGAACCGTAAGACCATAGTTTAAAATAACGTTTAAAAGTTAAATTTTTTTCACTTTTGCATTCTTTGCTTAATCTGAATCCTATCTTTTGCCTTTTCTTTGAAAGCATTTTAGTCAGAATTGTTTTCCCTAACTCCAGTGAATTAAAGAGAAGAATGATCTAGAGAAGACAACATCAGGGAGCACGTGAGAGAAGCAGTTTTGCATGATCCTGGTATATGTTGGAACTGGCAGCTAGAGATTTACAAGAAGGGCAGTTTGAGGAACTTGTCTTCAACCTGAATGCCACACTCAGAGTCTGTAATGGAGCTCAGCGTTTTATTGTATTTCATACCTTGTTCATTCCCCTAAACACAGTCATTCTTCGAGGAAAGGGTGATTTCATTAAATACTTTCTTTCCAGTCTCTTTAGGATGCATTAAAGTGGTTAGTTAGATCTTCACTGAGATGCAGTAAATATAGTTTAACATCATAAAATAACTAATAACAACAGTAAGAATAAATGTAACATATTTAATTCATTAATTAAGTTATGACTGCATTTGCATAACATTTTCTATCATTTTCTTATTTTAATGATTTTCATAATCTCATAAATTAGCTTCAATGTTAGTTCTAACTTTTGAAAAATGGAGGCAAGTTTATTGGGGCAAAATTGAGGTCCACTTTTACACAGATCTGAACCTAGTTGTGTGATTTAAAAAATCTTGCACTTAGCAAAAGGCCAGTCTTAATAGTAGGACCAGACATGACCCCCAACACACAACACAGACACCCAGGTGAAATAGCCATTCTTTCCCCTTCCTAAGGAACAGCATGTAACTTAATGGAGTTCCTGTGTTGGCTGAAATACATAAAAGTCCCCGGAAAAAGTTGTGTTTACTTTAGAATTTGATGTCTGAGACTAGAAATGCAAGACTTGAAACCTTGGTTAAGACAGATAACCTAGGAATGCTGTCTAGACTCTGTGGGTCCCGGAAAGTTCTTGGATAATTAAATAATAGCTGTAAGAGGCTAATAAATACAAGATGCTTAAAATATTGTCTAATGTCTAAAATGCTCCTTTAGTTTGATGTAGTCCCATTTGTTTAGTTCTTCTTTTCTTTCCCTTGCCTGAGGAGACATATGCAACAATGTATTGCTATACATGATGTCAAAGAGTATGCTGTCTATGTCTATGTTTCACCTCTTATTTCAAGTCTTGAATCCACTTTGAAAAGCCTCTGCGCAGCAAAGAAAACCATCAAAAAAAAAAAAGATAACATACCAATTGAGAGAAGATACTTTCAAACCTTATATTCAATAAGGGGTTAATATTCAAAATATATAAATAACACATACGATCAGCAACAAAAAAACAAACAACCTAAGTAAAAAATGATCAGAGAATCTGAACAGACATTTTTATAAAGAACTTATAAAACTGGCCAACAGGAAAATGAAGAGAGTTTCAATATTACTAATTATTAGGAAAAGGCAAATCAAAACCACAATGAGAAATCACCTCATGCCCATCAGAATAACTATTATTAAAAAGACGATAAATAACAAGTGTTGGAGAGGATTTGGAGAAAGGGGAGTCCTCATACTGCTGGTAGGAATGTAAATTTGTGCAGCCACTGTGGAAAACAGTATAAAGATTCCTCAAATGATTAAAACTAGAAATACCATAAGATCCAACTATTCCACTTCTGGGTATTTATCCAGCATACAAAAAGACACTAATGTGAAAATGTGTATGCACCCTTACGTTCATAGCAGCACTATTTACAATAGCCAAGACTTGGAAACATCCTAGATGTCCATCAGTGGATGAATGGAAAAGAAGATGTGGTGTATACGATGGAATCTACTCAACCATGAAAAGACAGAATCTTACCATTTTCAACAACATGGATAGACCTTGAAATTATTATGCTAAGCAAAATAACTCAGACAGAGAAAGGCAAATACCATATGATTTCACTCATGTGAGGAAGATAAAACAACAACAACAAACACACAGATATAGAAAAGATTGGTGCTTACCAGAGAGGAAGGGGACAGAGGAAGGGTGAAAGGGATAAAGGGGGACATTTGTACAGTGATAGACAGAAAGTAGAGTTTTGGTTTTGAACATGATGTACTCTAGACAGAAGTGAAATATAACTATATATTTTTGAAATTTATATAATGTCATAAAACAGGGTCACCTCAATAAAATAAGAAATAAAATGCTTGGCAGCTTTTAGGTTTGAAAATAATTGTGTACAAAAAGAGTAAATTAGCTGAATGTTTTTGCTACCTTCACTTACATATTCAGTATATTTGGTCATCATTTAATTGACTCATGAGTCTATCAGAAATGAAAATAAACAGAATCACTTTGGTAAAGTGAGTCCCTCTGTTTTATCTGCCTCTCTGTAATAGCTAGTCTGTGTAATAATTAAGTTCATCCATTGACTCTTCAAACACCCAAGAGACCCAACGCTGCAGCAAGTGAGGTCCACCAAGTGGCCTTCCCTGGGGCTTCTTTCTAGTGTAAGGGACAAGCCATAAACAGAGTCCTTAACAGCCAGTGTGTTCTAGCCTAACAGTGGAAAGAAAATATGCCAAGAAAAGAGAGGGGAATGGGGAAGGGGCTGGGGAAGGCAGTTTGTTTCTTCAACCAAGCTTAATCTCACTGCGCACAGGCAGTGCTGATACTGACTGTCCCCTCAGCCCTGTGACAACAGGACTCTTCTGCTGCACCGAGGGAGACTGTCTTATATTGCTATTTTCTTAATTTAGTTATTTGAACCAATAGCACACTCATTCCTAGTCTAAGTAACATTATCATATATATATTGTATCTGTGTTCCATAAACTCCTTAAGGGACAATGATTTTATTCTATCCACTTTTAGGGCAATTCAGTGTCTGACTTTTGCCTCTTCCATTGCAGTTGATTGGATAATTAGTAACAACCAGCTATTTGGAATCAGTTGCACACCAACCGAGTCAGTCTGATATTTGAAGTTCTATGGTAGAGTTTATAATATTCTATCAAGTTGGTCATTGATATTACAGGTTTTTAGAAAAGTTCCAAAAATAAAAATGGCAGTGTCATATATTATAAAATATGTGTACACCTAAGATTTAATATTTCCCAAGATCTACATATTAAATACTTTTTCAGATAAATTTCAGAAAGAAATTATTTAGGGTTTTTGTCTCTTTTTGTCTTACAGTCAAAATGTCAATGTAAAGATATAAGGAAGAAGCATAGAAATAATTGTTTAACCTATGAATGTGTAATCTTACCAAGATTAGCGAAAGATTCACCTCTAGTTAAATCTAAATTTAAATAAATATTCAGTGTGTTGTATTTATATAATGAGAAATCTGATATAGAAATGAAATAAGAATTTGGATCTAGTTAATTCAAAATTGATTTATACTGCATTTGAGAATGTCAATAAATGAAAAATGGTAAGAATGATTTGAGTGTAGTGCATTGTCAGAGTAACGGCTCTAAAGGCCTTTCTTTTTCCTGGGAGGAAAGATTGGGATATGACTATGTTTATACCTAAAAATGACATCTATAAAAGATACCATCCTCTATGATTAGCCTCCAAGCTTCTAGAAGATAGAGGGATGTAAACTGCATGTTACATTTCTTTTCTGTCATTTAGCATTATTAAACATGGAAAAATTTATGCTAGATGGAGAGAAAGAGAATTTACCTTGTGTTAGAGTTGCACATATGTGGAAGTTATGTGATGTATGACATGTGTTTTCTCCTCTTTTTAGCTTAGAGTTATGAAGCTCACCACCAGAGCATTCCTCTTTGAATTCAATATCAATAGATTTCATTCAAAAACCTGGAAGGCATATAAGATATTTTATCCACCATTCCAGCATTGTGGCAGGATATTACAGATCATGGATTGACAGGTTAGCCAAAGAGTCATGAAAGAGGGTTGTAGAAACTACTGGTGGCTCATGGAACTGAGAAGGTGGAAGAAGTAAGATGACGAAGGAATTAGAAAATATGCCATGGAGCGTTTCAAATGTCTGAAGACAAAACATTGACTTTTTTGTGGAAACAATTTACATTTTACAACAAAAATGTAAATATAATTGATGCATCATTGAAAATGTTTGATATCAGAGACCATAGAAATATATGTCAATAATTTCTTTAACAAGCATTTATTGAGAACAAACAATAGGCCAGGGGCTCTGCTAAGTAATGGGAGTTCAGTGTGAGTAGCTATTGTCCATACCTTTTAACCCTAAAATGAAGTATTAATTTTTGAATCAGAATGGCTATGACAGGGTAAATCACTAATGGAGAAAGCAAAACCACAAGGGCAATATGATTCTAGACAGTGGGAAAAAGTCATCACCTTTGCATACAGATATATTGAATTTGGGTTGTCAGTAATATTGATTTTAGAGACTTATTTATGATCAACCAGTTCATGGGAGGTGCCACTGTCTTTAAATCTGAACCTGTCTACACCAGATTTTACTGAGCTGTAGGTCGAATCAGCCAAAACGACCAAGACTACTTACATATGCGTATATCTAGAAAACTCATTCACAGGCTGATCTTTAATATTCCTAAAATAGTAGCAAAACAGTGTTTATATCTGAGGGAATTAAATTTAGACGTAAGTGGTTTGCATATTTCATAATGAAGAATATCAATATTCACAAAAATAAAATATAGAAAAATCCAAATTATTCATATTTTATCAGAGATAGGTTTCCACATTCATTTTCCAAAAGTGAAAATCAAAGTTTATTATATTCAAACTTATGAATAGATGTTAATAAGATAGGAAAGAATTTGTTTTATATTTGTTGTTTTTCTGATCATCTTACTACTTATTGAAGGTCAGAATCCTGGATTAGTGTTTTAATAAATTGCCTCACTTTTATTTATCTGTGTATTTACGAGTGTCTGGTTTCATTTGTCTGTTTATATTGAGGTTTAGAGCATATACACCAAATTTCTACAAATAGCCATAAAATGAACAACTCAGTAACCAATATCCATGGATAAACAACATCTTTAAGCACATGTAATTTCCTATAAAGAATTAGTAAAACATAATACAATTTATGCAAGTTAATACAACTGGCAAAGTATATTCTGATATTGACTGTTGACACTGACAGAATAAACTTTTAATTTTATTACTTTTAAATATATGTGATGTTTCAAATTAAAAACATAAAGTAAGCTACTTTTTCATTACTTATTATTTTTGAAAAGACATAGAAATAATACATTTCATTTTCTTTAAGTTTTATCTGAACAAAAAATGGGAGATAAAATTAAGTTCCACAGCCCATTTATTTATTCACGTATTTAACACATATTATTGACCAACTGCTATGTACCTTGCGCTGTTCTTGGCATTTGGCTTATAGCAGCGAACAAAACAAAGATCTCTCATGATGAATATTAGATTCTGGTGGGCAAGAATGAAAACAATCAATAAATATGGTTCACAAGTTTGTTATTTAATGTTCCAAAAGCTGAAGAAATTTGGGGTGTAGTGGGAGAAGTGAGATTTTAAACAGGTGTTCAGTGGTAGGCCTCATGGAGAAGGTGATATTTGAGAAAAGATCACACTTGCATGAAGAATATGGAATTAAGACTTTGAGACCCTACATGGAGTTAACAGTCCACTCAATATACTGAATATCATCACTTCATATGAACAAATAAATGCCCATCTTGTCAAACGTGCCAACTTCAAAAGCTGGTTGAGAGTCCTTTGAATTTAATTGGAAAATGTGACTCAGTAACTCTCATTTCATTATGCAACAAAATGCAAATGTGTTTGATATTTACAATACTTTTTCTCCATATTTTACCTAGCTCTTATTTATTTATTCTTTTATTTATTGGTAAAAGATGGGAATTCATGATGAGACATGAGAATCACACTCGCAGTAGTGAATTTATTCTTTTGAGACTCTTCCATTTTTCCAAAACAAGTCTGGTCTTCTTCTCCTTTATATTCATCCATTTTATTAGGAGCTTAACATAAAATACTGTCATTGATTCCCCTCATCTTCAGGGATTCATGACTCCATACTTCAATGTATTTGCTGCACAGCCATCTCTCTAATATGGATATCTTGCATATTTCTAATGTTGCACCCAAAATAGTCGCTGACTTTCTATCAGGCAGCAGAGCTATTTTATTTTAAGGTTGTGTCTTCCAGATATTTCCATCTCTCACCCTTTTGGGTGGTGAGTGCCTTCTTCTGGCAGCAAAGTCCTCTGATCATCATGTAACCATCTGTCACACACTGCAGTATCTCATTCTTATGAACCACTATGTCGGCATTCCCATAGCTGCAGGGTCCTGGCTTGTTGGGACTTTCACCTTCACAGTTCATAGAGCTTAAGTCCTTCACATTCACTTCTGTGGCTCAAGAGCCATTGATTACTTTTTTCTGTGTCATCCCTGCCATGTTTAAGTTCTCCTGTGTGGACACAAGGCAATACAAAGTAAGTGATGTTATTTTCCTGCTTATCTTTTTCTCCCTAATCCTTGCTTTTTACATTCAAATTCTTCTCACTGTCCTCCACATGAAATCATAAAATGCATGGAAACCATCATTTTCTATCTTTTCTTCCATAAGATTGTTATTATAATGTCCTATGGGCCATTTATTTTGACATATATGAGAGCTAAATCATACCACACTCCAGACCAGGATGAGCTCCTGGTCGTATTCTATACCATCCTCAAACACATACTCAACCCAATTATCTACAGCTGTAAAAATAAAGATGTTCTGGAGGCTCAAAATATCCTCAAAAGTAATTTTATGCATCAAAAATTGTAGAAAAATGTTTGACGTGAGTCTGTGTTTATTTCCATATTCAACTTAAAGGATATCCACTATTCATAGCTCTGGAAAGAAAATAAAAGTTTCTATCTCTTTAAATGTGGAGAGAATTGAATATTTCCAACACAATGACAATGACAAATAAAGTTATCTCGGGTATTTGTTTGATAAATACATACATCTAAAAAATGTATTTTCCTCTCTATGATACAAATTATAATCGCTGAAGTCACTTATAAAATGTCAAAAATGACTGAAGGCTTTCAATTCTCTCCCACGAGATGGTAAGAATTTTCAAAAATTATATTTTATAATACAATCAATTTATATGGAGCACGTATACACTGAGATGTATATTTATACAATTTCTGTATTTTTATGAAACAGTAAAGTCATATTTTGCATAGTACAATCAGTTATCAAATAATCATAAAAATTCATCAGTGAAATGGGTGAAGCGGGTCAAAAGGTACAAACTTCCAGCTATAAGATAAATAAGTCCTGGGGATGCAATAAACAACATGGTGAGTATACTTCACAATTATAGATTTGAAAGTTGCCAAGAAATGAGATTTTAAAAGTTCTCCTCACCAGAAAAAAATTGGAACTATGTGCAGTGCTGGATATCAGCTAAACTTATTGTGGTATTCATTTGACAGGATATACATATACAAAATCATCATGCTGTACACCTAAAAGTAATATGTCAATTATATCTCAATAAAACAGGAAAAATAAATGTTTTATTATTTAATAAATAAAATTTATTCAGTGTATATTATTTACATCATACCAATAATACTGTATTATTAATATAGTATATAATTTAATACATGACATTCATTAAATATTATTTAGATAATAGCATTAATATTACCAACAAGAACAGTTATTAGAACTTAATAAATAGCACTCGATTTCTATTAATATGGATTCTAAATATAGAAAATACTTTTTTGAAATGCACAATCCATTTTCCTGCACAATGAAATAAGAAAGTCTGGCACTGAATGCAAAAACGTACACTCATTGATCCCATCCTTGTTGCAGAGAGGGTCCCTGGATCCTTCTTTACTGTGAATGTCCAATGCAGAGGGTTGTGCATTGCTGGGATGAAGTGATGTAGAGAGTGTCCAACAATAGTATAGTGAGCACAAGAAATTTACATTTCTGCTCCCTCCCCAACTTAATTGAGGATGAATGTAGAGAAACAAATTGTCAGAATTACATAAAATGCACAAATATTCCCACTTATCCCACTCTTCCCTCTTCTGAAAGTTTCCAAAAAGAAAATTCACAAATGTAGCTTGAAATATTGATTATTCATTGAATAGTTGCTTTTGAAATCTTTGTAACTGAAATGAGAAAATAATATGTATGCACCTATATATACTAGGTGTGGTTAAATAAAGGTACTTATCTTTTGCTAGAAGCAAGTACATAATATTTGATAAGAATATCCTGAAAATTGTGTCTTGTTCATCTGTGAATATCGGTTTTAACTTTTAAGTTTTACAAAATCTTTTAGCAATTTATTCTAAAAATTATTGCAGAGAAGCAAATAAGTGTTTCTATTAAGATATATTTTATTTATTTTTAAATTTTTTTTGAGGAAGATTCACCCTGCGCTAACATCTGTGCCAATCTTCCTCTATTTTGTGTGGGTCACCACCACAGGGTGGCTGCTGAAAGTGGTGTAGGTCTGCACCTGGAGCTGAGCCTGGGCCACCAAACCTAACCACGAGGCCACAGGACCAGCCATAAAAAAGATTTTAAATGATTTTATCAGTAGCAAATCTAGAAAACCACATTTATTGAAATAGATGTTCAAATTAATTGTATTAGATCAAGTTAACAAAATGCTTTATATTGAATATCATAAAATATGTTACAGCAAATATGAAGGTATTAGATAAAGTTTTAAAGAGCAAAAGCTCACTATTTTGTCTTTCCCAACTGAAAAGGATAAAACAATAAGCATACATTTTAGCAAAATTTTGGTAAATTTAACGAGATAATACAATGTAGGTGGGCATGAAATATGGTACAAAAATTAAAAGAACAATTTGGTAATATATATTAAGAACTCTGAAAAGGTTATTAGATTGTTTTCTAATTGTACTTTATAATGTTGATGATGTAACCAAGTTTTTACATGTTTATTGAGGTTATGATAATTTACAACACTGTGAAATTTCAATTGTACGTTATTATATGTCAGTCATCTTATAGGTGCACCATTTCACCCTTTGTGCCCACCCCCCAACTCACCTTCCCCCTGGTAGTGACTAATCTATTCTCTTTGTGTGTTTGTTTATCTTCCACATATAAGTAGAATCATACAGAGTTTGTCTTTGTCTATCTGGCTTATTTCACTTAACATAATACCCTTAGACTTCATCCACGTTCTTGTGAATGGGGTGATTTTATCATTTTTTTATGGCTGAGTAGTATTCCATTGTATCTATGTACCACATCTTTATCCAGTCATCAGTGAATAGACATTTAACGTTTCTTCCACATCTTGGCTATAGTGAGTAATGCTGCAGTGAACATAGGGGCGCAGAAGTCTCTTTGAATTGTTGATTTCATGTTCTTTGGATAAATACCCAGTAGCGGGATGGCTGGGTCATATCCTATTTCTATTTTTAATTTTTTGAGGAATCTCCATACTGTTTTCCATAGTGGTTGCACCAGTTTGAATTCCCACCTGCTGTGTATGAGGGATACTTTTTCCTCCACAACCTCTCCAACACTTGTTAGTTTTTGTCTTGGTTAGTATAACCATTCTAATAGGTGTAAGGTGATATCTTAGCATAGTTTTTTTTTTTTTTTAAAGATTTTTATTTTTTCCTTTTTCTCCCCAAAGCCCCCCGGTACATAGTTGTGTATTCTTCATTGTGGGTTCCTCTAGTTGTGGCATGTGGGACGCTGCCTCAGCGTGGTCTGACGAGCAGTGCCATGTCCGCGCCCAGGATTCGAACCGACGAAACACTGGGCCGCCTGCAGTGGAGCGTGCAAACTTAACCACTCGGCCACGGGGCCAGCCCCTATCTTAGCGTAGTTTTGATTTGCATTTCCCGATGATGAGCATTTTTTCCTGTGCTTCTTGGCCATCTGCAAATCTTCTTTAAATAAATGTCTGTTCATATCCCCTGTCCACTTTTTGAATTTTGTTGTTGAATTGTGTGAGTTCTTTGTATATTATGGAGATTAACCCTTTGTCAGATATATGATTTGCAGATATTTTTTCCCAATTGGTGGGCTGTCTTTTCATTTCAATCCTGTATTCCTTTGTCTTGTAGATGCTGTTTAGTTTGACAAAGTCCCACTTGTTTATTCTTTCTATTGAATCCCTTGTCCGAGGAGACATGGTATCCAAAAAGATCCTTTTACGGCTAATGTCAGAGTGTACTGCCTATATTTTCTTCTTGAAGCCTTATGGATTCAGGTCTTAGCTTTAAGTCTTTATCCATTTTTAGTTTATTTTTGTGAATGGCATAAGATAACGATCTATTTTCCTTCTTTTACATGTGGCCATCCCGTTTTCCCAACACCATTTGTTGAACAGACTTTCATTTCTCCATTGTATGTTCTCAGCTCCTTTGTTGAAGATTAGCTGTCTGTAGAAGTGTGGATTTTAAATATTAATAAAGCATGAAAGTTTGGAATGTTCTTACTTGACTCCTTCCATGTAATCCTCTCCCAGCCCTGGTGGGCTAAAGAGTCATATTTCAGTAGAGAAAGAGGAGACAATTTGCTAACATAATAATATATCAAAGTATTGCTAGAAGTTTGAAATGACTGAAAATACTAATAATTGTATTAGATGCAACAAATTCTGTATTTTTTCAGATTTATTGAAATAAAATGTACATATAACATTGTGCAAGTTTAACATGCAGGACATGTTGATTTGATACATTTATATATTGGAAAATGATTACCAACATAGTGTTAGCTAACACCTCCATCACATCACGTAATTACCATTTCTTTTTTGTGGTGAGAATAGTTAAGATCTACTTACTTAGCAACTTTTGAGTAAATAGTCCCGTACAACTAGGTATCATCCTCATGCTGTTCAATAGGTCCCCAGAACTTATTCATCTTATAACTGGAAGTTTTACCCTTAGACCAACATCTCCCCATTTCCCCTCCTCTCCATTCCCGGGTAACTAACATCCTATTTTTTGTTTCTTTGAATTTAGCTTTTTTAGATTCCACATATATGTGATATACAGCATTTGTCTTTCTCTGTCTGATTTATTTCACGTAGCGTAATGTCTTCAAGTTTCATGCAAGTTGTCCCAAATGGCTGCATGTCCTTCTTTCTCATGGCATAATGATATTCCTCTACATATATGATATCTGTCATATATACACCATTTCTTCTTTATTCATTCTTTTGTTGACAGACGGTAGGTTGTTGCTATATCTTGCCTATTGTAAATAATGTTCCAATGAACATGGGAAGGCAAATATCTCCTTGGGATATTGTTTTCATTTATTTTTGGTCATAAGCCCAAAAGTGAGATTTCGGGATCATAATATAGTTCTGTTTCTGTGTGCTGTTGGTATGTCCACCAACACAGCACAAGGGTTCTCTGTTTTCCACATTCTTGCCAGCACTTCTAAACACACGTCTTTTTGATGATAGCCATTCTCACAGATGTGAGGTGATACCCTATTGTGGTTTTGTCTTGCATTTCTCTAATGATTAGTGTTGTTAAGCACATTTTCATGTACCTGGTGGTCATTTGTATGTCATTGTGGAAAAACGTCTATTCAGTGCCTCTACTGATTTTTTAATCAGATTGTTTGCTATTGAGTTGTATGAGTTCTTTATATATTTTGAATATTAACCACTTATCTGTTATATATAATTTGCAAATACATTCTCCCATTGTGTAGGTTGCTTTAACATTTTATTGATTTTTTTTTTGCTGTCAATAATCTTTTTAGTTTGATGTAGTCAAACCTTTATGTTTTGCTTTTGTTTTTGATGTCATATCCAGGAAATACCAGCAAATATAAAAGAGCTTTTTTGTGATGTTTTCTTCTTGGAGTTTGAGAGTTTCACTTGTTATGTTTAAATCATCAGCGCATATGGAGTTAATTTTTGTGTCTGGAATAAAATAGGAGTCCAATTTCATTCCTCCATATGGAGCTATCCAGTTTCCTCAGCACCATTTATTGAAAAGAAACTCCTTTCTCCATTGAGCATTCTTTGAAATTTGTCAAATATTATTTGTCCACATCTGTGAGAGTTTATTTCTGGACTGTTGATGTTCTGTTCAATTGGTCTATGTGTATATATTTTTGCCTGTGCAATATTGTTTTGATGAGCATAGTTTTATAAAATAGGTTGAATTCAGAAAGTATAATGTCTCTACTTTTCTTCTTTTTCAGGATGGCTTTGGCTATTTGCAGTCTTTTGTGGCTCTATAGAAATTTTACTATCATTTCATCTATTTCTGTAAAAAGCACCACTGAAATTTTGAGAAATTGCATTGAATATGTAGATGGCTATGGTCAGGATTACCATTTAATAATAGCAATTCTTCCATTCCATGAACGTTGGATACCTTTCCAATTGTTTGTGTCTTTTTTTCAATTTTTTTCATCAAAATATTGTAGTTTTTGTGTACAGATTTTTCACTCCGTGGTTAAATATATTACAAAAGATTTCATTGTTTTTGATGCTATCATGAATGGGATTGTTTCCTTTATTTTTCTTTATATGTTTTGTTGTTAGTGTATGCAAACACAACCTCTTTGTGTATGTTGGTTTCTATCTGGCTACTTTACTGAACGTTTTGATTAGTTCTAACAAGTTTTTGGTGAGCTCTTTAGGATTTTCTCTGTAGAAGGTCATATCATCTTCAAACAGAGACACATTTACTACTTGCTTTCCAATTTGGATGTTTTCTTTTTGTTCTTTGCCCTGGCTATGACATCCAGTGTTATATTGACTAAGAGTGAACATCTTTGCTTTATTCCTGATTTGGAGGAAGGTATGTCACCCCTGAGTATAAAGTTATTTGTGGGATATCATATAAGGCCTTTATTAAGTTTCTTCTCTACCCAAGGTGTTGACAGGTTTTATAATGAAAGGATATTTTATTTTATCAAATGCTGTTTCTGCATCTGTTGTGATACCCATATGATTTTATCTTTCATTCTATTAATGTTGTGAATCATATATATTGATCTGAGTATGTTGAGCCCTCATTGCATCTCATGGATAAATCCCACTTCATCATGGTGTATGACCTTTTAAATATGCTAGTGACTTCAGGTTGCTAGTATTTTGTTGAGAATTTTTGTATCTATATCCATCAGGGATGTTGGTCTTTAGTCTTCTTTTCTGGTAATATCCTTATCTGGCTTTGATATCAGCCTAATGCTGGTCTCGTAGCATGAGTTTGAAAGTGCTCCCTTCAATTCAGTTTCTTAGAGGAGTTTAGAAAGATTGGTCTTATTTTGCCTGTAAATGTTAATAGAAATCACCAGCAAAACTAACTAGTTCTTTGCTTTTCTTTGTTGGGAGGTTTTTGATTACTGATTCAGTCTTCTTATTTGTTATTTTTCTGTTAAAATTTTCTTTCTTCTCGATTCATTCTTAGTAGGTTCTATGATTGTGGAAATGTACCCGTTTCTCTAAGTTACCCAATTTGTTCTCACATAATTATTCATAGTAGTCTTTTACGATTCTTTGCATTTCTGTGGTATCAATTATACAGTCTCTTCTTTCATTTCTGATTTTATTTATTTCAATCTTATCTCTTTTATTCTTAGTCTAGCTAATGATTTGTCAATTTTGTTTATCTTTTCAAAAAACAGCTCTTAGTTTCATGGATTTTAAAAAATATCTTTCTACTCTATATTTCATTTATTTTCACTCTAATCTTCTTACGTTCTTCCTTCTGCTAATTTGGGGCTTAGTTTGCTCTTATCTTTCTAGTTTCTTCAGATGTAAAGTTAGCTTTCTATTTGATATCTTTCTTTTTTCTTAATGCAGACGTTTACAGCTGAAAAATTTCCCTCTTAGAACTGCCTTTGTAACTTCTTATAGATTTTGATACTTTTGCTTCCATTTTTGTTTGTTTCATTTTTTTCTTTCCCTTTGAATTTCTTCTTTCATTCATTTGTTGTTCACGATTGTGTTGTTTAATTTCCACATATCTGTGAAAATTCCAACTTTACTTCTGTTATTGATCTCTAGCTTCATGCCATTGAAAAGAAAAGATGTTTGATATGATTTTAATCTTCTTAAGTTTAGGACTTGTTTCATATGATGTATCTTGAATAATGTTCCATGTGTTCTTGAGGAAAATGTGTTTCTTCAGCTGTTGAATTGAATTTCCTATATAAATCATTTAGGTCTATTTTGTCTAAAGTATGGTTCATTCCAACATTTTCTTGTTGATTTTCTTTCTGGATGATATATGCATTTTTGATCATGGATATTGAAACCCACTACCATTACTGTATTGTCTATTTCTCCCTTTAGTTGTTTTTTTTTTTTTGCTTTTGTATTCGTTTAGTATGTTTAGGTGCTCCTACTCTGTGTACATGTATATTTATAATTGTTATATCATCCTGAGAAAGTAAACTTCTTATCATTATAAGACATTATCATTGTATCATCTTTATCTCTTGTTACTCATTTTGGCTTAAAGTCTATTTTGTCTGATATAAGTATAGCTAGTCCTGCTCTCTTTTGGTCTCCAGATACATGAATATCTTTATTCATCCTTTCATTTTGATGCTGTATGTGTCTTTAAAACTGAAGTGATTTTCTTGTAGGCAACATACAATTGAGTCTTGGTTTTTGTATCCATCTAGCCACTCTATGTCTTTTGATAAGACAATTTAGTCCATTTACATTTAAAGTAATATCGATAGGTAAGGACTTACTAATGCCATCTTCTTGTTTTTTTTCTGGCTATTTTGTAGTTCATGTGTTTCTTTCTCTTCTCTTGCTGTCTACATTTGTGAAATAATTATTTTCCATCGGGGCTTGCTTTGATTTCTTTCTCTTTATTTTTTCTGGAGTCTACTGTAGATTTTTGCTTTGTAGTTACCATGATGTTTACATTAAACATCTTACATATGTAACAGACTATTTTATGCAGATACATTAAATTCCAATTGCTTACAAAACTTTACCATTTTACTCCTGCTTTTGTATTTCTGAGGTCAGCATTTACATCTTTTTGTATTTGATATCCATTAACAAATTGCTGTAGATTTAACTATTTTAATACTTTCATCCTTTAACTTTTGTAACTGGATTTACCTTCTTAACACATTACCAAATTACAATTTTAGGGTATTCTGACTCTGACTATATGCATACCTTTACCAGTGTGTTTTATATTTTCATAGGTTATGCTGTACATTTTTAAAGCCACCTTTTTAAATTTACAATAATACCTGACATGGGCCCAGAAGAATCATGAAATAATGAGGCAGTAAATGCCTGAATATTAAGACATTATTTTTCCAGAAAAAGAAAATCATTCCCTGGCTGAACAGATCTGAGGATAACATGAAAATCTAGAAGTCAGAATTCGTAGATTTGGGGCTGGCCCCATGGCCAAGTGGTTAAGTTCATGTGCTACCCTTCCATGGCCCAGGGTTTTGCCAGTTCAGATCCCAGGTTTGGATATGGAAGCACTCATCAAGCCATGCTGAGGTGGCATCCCACATAGCACAACCAGAAGGATCTGCAGCTAGAATATAGAACTATGTACTGGGGGGATTTGGGGAGAAGAAGAAGAAGGAGGAGGAGAAGAAGAACGAGTTCATAGATTTATGAATTTCCAAGTTAGTATGCGAAAGCACAAACACTAGCTGGTAAGGGTAAAAGCCTTTTTTCTCTACTGGGGATATAGAAATATAGATCCAAAAGCCTACATTGATGTTGAAGGGATTGTAAGACTTCTGAAAAATATATATTTTGGGAGTGCTTTGATGACAAGTCAAAAGCAGAGTTCAATGAACATGAGATTATAAGAAATACATAGTTGAAAGTGGAAATCTAAAAAAAGCATGCTAAGAGTAAATCACAAACCCAAAGTCCTGCACATAAACAGTAACCAGTACAATTAAAAACTAATGTGATTTATTATCTAAAGATGTGTTTCCTGAGATGGAAATTCAAATATCTCTACGTGTTGTGCAGGATGTCGGGTTGTCCATTGTACAGTCTGTACAGGATGCTGGCAACTGGGTATGCTTTATCAACTTCTATGACAATCATATAAAATGATTTTCTCTGTTAATGACTTCTGTTATATGTAGAGATGATAAGAAATTATTAGATAAAATCATGGACCATTTTTTACTCATTTCCAGAGTTCAGTCTGAATAATCACAAGGCCACACCATCTATTTCAATTACATGAACTATAATTATTTTACTCTCTATATGCCCACTTAGGTACTCCTAATGCTATGTTTTTTTATATATGAACTGCTGAATCAAAAGTCATTAAAATAATGTAGTGACTCAAGTAAGAATTTTGGAAAAATGCTGTATTTGACTGAGTTTATGTCATATCTACCAATTCTGCCACCAAACTGTTTACACAATCTTTTGCAAAATATAAGAAAATAAAATTCAAGAAAAGAACCTCATAATAAATCAAAATTAATAGTTCAATATATGAAAAAGGCTACAGTTGCTTTCACTCTGGAAATAAGGAAATTAAGAGAAAGTCAGAAACTTTGTGTTTATGGACGTTAATGTGATGGAGAATATACATTAAAATAATATAACAATATAATTCATTTATTTCTGTATTCTGCTCATTTAAATTATGATTAAAAGAACTTAATTTTTTTTAGAGATTCTTTTTATTTGTTATTATGGTCAATATACTGACTCATTAATGAATTAACTGGAAAGAGAAATCTCCTTTCATTTATTCTTATCTAGATGTATTTTAAAGATATTGTTGTAGGTTAATAAAAGTCTATGTTCTTCATTCTCAACAAAATATTGTCTTCTAATCTTTAATCTATACATATATATACCTATATAAACATATAAAATGTCATCAGAATTCTTTCCACTGTTTACTTTTTGCTTTAAAAGTCACTGCTATGAAATTTATTGAGCAAAATCTATTGAGGAATGCATGTTTTGAGTTTATAAATTCTGAGCTTTGATTTGCACCATCAGATATGTAAATATTTAATATTCCAAAATTTAAAATCATCATAGAGCTTCATAATCAACATTCTACTATTACTTCAGAATATTAGCTTCTCCTTGGATCATTGCTATAAGTATTTTTAAATCTTCCCATATTTGCTAAACCATTTGGGACAAAGGTAATATTTCAGAGTCATTTAAATTTATTGTAATTTTTTGGTGAAATTAAATGACATCACAAATTTATTAGTTCTTTGTGCTTCCTCTTGGGTTTCTTTACATATATTTTCCTATATTAATAATTTTGTGCTGATTTGAATTCTATATGTATTATAAATACACATTCTTGCTATATATTTTAAGTATATATTCCCTGTCATATCTTTTAATATTGATTATGCTTCCAGTTGTCTTAGAAAGTTTATTATTTCTCAAATTATGAAAATACTTTAGATTCTGTATGGCTTCTGTTTTGTATCACGTTGAAAAAAGGCAACCATCCTCCCTCTTCCAGAAAATAATAGAGCAAAAATAGCCTGTGTGGTTTTTTTTAAGTATTTACATAATTTTATTTCAAATTTTGACCTTGCACAGATTTGGGATTAATTTAGGAATTTGGTGTGAGTTGTAGAATATGGTTTTTTGTTTTATTCAAAATATGCTCTACGGTTGCCCAGATTGTGTTTGTCACTAATACACTTTTATCAACAATATTTGGTAACAATTCTTTCTGTTACACTAAATTTACATATCTCAATTTCAGGACTCTGCATTCTGAGACAGTGTTCTGTGTGTTTCTTTGTTATATAGGAGTCATACTCTTTTATTCAGAGCAGCATTTTATAGTGTATTTTTACATCTAACAGTAAATGCACGAGTGTGGTTTTCTTCAAATACTATTTGGAATAATTTGCAAGCAATACAGGGAACGATGTATCATGTTCCATGACAGCACTGATATGAAATCAGCAGAATCTAGGAACAAACGCTTCAATTTCTTTAATGAATAACAACTAAGACATACGTATATCTTCTTTGGTGGGTGTCTGTTAAAGTCTTTAGCCTATTTTTAAGTAAATTTGTTTTTTCTTCGAGTTGATTTTAAGATTCTTTACATATTTTGGATAGCAGATGTGTCTTTTGCAAGTATTTTTTCTCAATCTGTGACTTGTCTTCATATTCTCTCAACATGGTCTTTCACAAAGCAAAAGTTTTCAATGTTAATGAAGTCCATCTTATTCATTATTTCTTGTGTGGACCATGCCTTTAGTGTTACATTTAAAAAGTCAACACCATACCCAAAGCATTGTAGCTTTTTCCTAATATTCAGTTTTATAGTTTTAAGGTTCACATTCAAGTCCATAATCCATTTTTATTTAGTTTTTGTTATGTGTGTAAGATCTGTCTAGATTCATTTTTTTGCATGTAAATATCCACTTGTTCCAGCACCATTTTTTGAAAAGACCATCTTTGCCACATTCCATTTCCTTTGTTCCTTTGTTCCTTTGTCACAGATCACTTCAGTATATTCATGTGGGTCTATTTCTTGGCTTTCTGTTCTGTTTCATTTATATATCTATTCTTTTGCTAACACCACACTGTCTCAATTACTCTATCTTCATTACTGTATGAAATCTTAAAGGTAAGTAGTATCAGTTCAACTTTGTTCTTCTCCAGCATTGTGTTGGCTATTCTGGATCTTTTACCTCTCCACATAAACTTTAGAGTCAGTTTTCATTTCATTGTATTCTGCAATATTTTTATAATTTTTGTTCTTTGCACATTCTAACTAGGCTCCTACTTCAGAACCTTAAACCAGTTCATTTCCTTTGAACACATTACTACTAAAAATATTCATAGCTATTTCCCTCAATTTCTTCAGGTCTGTACTTAAATGTCAATGTGACAGAGAATTCATCTATGTGCCTTCAATGTAAACAAGTTACTGTCTTATGCTCCTACTCTACTCTTCTTTTGCTTTTCCTTCACATATAGTGGACCATCTGTTGGGTGTGTTTCCATCTCTTTATTCTTTAATTTATATATTTTGAAAGCCCACCTTTATTTCTGACAAATAGTTGTTGCCTGTATAATATTTGTTGAATAAGTAAATGCAACTTGTATAGATTAGATTATTAGTCCACAATTATTAACCCCCCCATGAACACAGAGCTATGCCGTATACATGGGAGGGATATGTTTTATTGATCCCTTGACTCTGGCCCTGGCTATGGGACTTGGCTAATAGACTCTGGATGAAAGGCACTCCAAGTCTTTTCTGCAAGAGGTTTCTCCTTGAAAGGTTGAAATTCCACCATGAGATGAACATGATATAAGTTTTCGCTGTCCATTTAGCTTGCTTACGAAGAGTAAGAGACATGTGGAACCAACAAGGTCTCACTAGCTAGCCAATCAAACTATATAATTGTGTGAAATAAATGCTTATTGCTTTATGCCACTGAGATTGTGTGGCTGTCTTTTGTGTGCCACAATAATTAAAATAGTAAAATGCTGAATAGTATGGGAATATAATACATAAGCCAAACACAGACTTAACCATATATATAATCTTCATGTGCCATTCAAGTGTTACAATTGTTATTCCTTTCATGTATCTGTTGGTCATTTGTATGTCTTCTTTGGAAAAATGTTTATTAGGACATCTGTCCAGTTTTTTAATTAGATTTGTTTTATTTTGTTTTTGAGTTTTATGATTCCTTCATATATTTTGAATATTAACTCTTTCTTGGATATACAATTTCCAAAATTTTCTCTCCCATTCAGTAGGTCACCTGACCATTTGTTGATGGTTGCCTTTACTTTGTAGAAGTTTTTTTTTCTCTTTTTTCAGTGACGAAAGTTTGCCTTGACCTAACATCTGTTTCCAATCTTCCTCTTCTCCTGCCTGAGAAAGATTAACCCTGAGCTACATCTGTGCCAGTTTTCCTCTATTTTGTATGTGTGTCACCACCCAAGCATGGCTGCTGAGTGGTGTGGCTCTGTGCCTGAATTCCAAAGCTGTGAACCTGGGCCACTAAAGCAGAGCACAACAAACTTAACCACTATGCCATGGTGCA
Source organism: Equus caballus (assembly GCF_041296265.1). NCBI lineage: Eukaryota > Metazoa > Chordata > Mammalia > Perissodactyla > Equidae > Equus > Equus caballus. The sequence goes on from NC_091704.1 coordinate 9,815,997, forward strand.
GACCCCAGAAGATTTTACTATTTGATGTAGGCTCATTTGTTTATTTATGCTTTTGTTGCCTTTGCTTTTGGAGACAGATCCAAAAAGTCATTGCCAAAACTGATGACAAAGAGTTTACTGCCTTTGTTTTCTTCTAGGAGTTTCATGGTTTGGGTATTACATTCAAAACTTTAATTCATTTTGAGTTAGTTTTTATGTATGTTATAAAACTGAAGTCTAATTTCACTTTTTTGCATGTGGTTGTTGTTTTCCCAACACAACTTATTAAAGAGATTGTCCTTTTCCCATTGTATAATTTTTTATCCTGTGTCATAAATTAATTGATCAAATAGACATAGATTTATTTCTGGACTCCCAATTCTGTTCCATTGATCTATGACTCTCCTTTTATGCCAACACAACACTGTTTTGATTACTCTAGCTTTGTAATATATAGTTTGAAATATAATATAGTTTGAAATGATGAAGCATGATACCTCCTATCATGTTTTTCTTTCTCAAAATTGCTTTGGAAATTTTGGATATCTTGTGGTGCCATACAAATTTTAGGATTGCTTGTTATATTTCTGTGACAAATCGCCATTGAAATTGCAATAGATATTCCATTGAATCTGTAGATTCCTATGGGTAATATGGATGATTTAACAAGTTTACTTGTTCCAATCCATGAACATAGACTATATTTTCACTTATTTGTGACTTCTTCAATTTTTTCACCAATGTCTTATAGTTTCTAGGTGCAGGACTGTCACTTTGGTTAAATTTACTTCTAGGTATTTTATTCTTTCCATGCAATTATAAATGGGATGATTTTCTTAATTCCTCCCTCTGATGGTTTGTTGTAAGTGCATAGAAACACAACAGGTTTTTGTATACTGTTTTTGTCCCCTGAAGGTTTACTAAATACTATATTAGTTTTAACTAATAAATTTAGATGCCATTTCTTTCTTTCATTTTCTCTTTTTGCCTAATCATCCTGGCAAGGACATCCAGTGCTATGTTGAATAAAAGTGATGAGAATTGGCATACTTGTCTTGTTCTTGACCTTATAACGAAAAGCTTTCAGCTTTTCACCATTAAGTGTATTGTTACCTGTAAACTTGTCATATATGTCCTTTATTGTGTTGAGGTACATTCCCTCTATACCCACTTTGTTGAGAATATTTATTATAAGTGGTTGGGGGAATTTATCAAGTTTCTGCAAGAGGTGCCATTTCTGCAGCTAATGAGATAAAAGAAAAAATGGAACCCTCATACAATGGTGGAGAGAATATAAATTGGTTCAGTTGCTATTGAAAACTGTATGGAGGTTTCTCAAAAAATTAAAAATAGAACTACTCTATGGTCCAGTAGTTGAACTTCGGGGTATATATCCAAAAAATAAAAACAATGTTGAAGAGATATCTGCACTTCCATTACTGTTGCAGCATTATTCACAATAGCCAAGTTACAGAAACAACCTAAGTGTCCTTCAGCAGATGGATAAATAATGTGTAAAATTATATATATTCATTGGGATATTACTTAGCCCTGGGAAAAGAAGTAAATACTTCCATTTTTGACAATATGGATGGACCTTGAGGGCTTTAGGCTAATGAAATGTCATGCAAAGAAAGACAAACACTGTATAATATTACTTACATGTGGAATCTAAAAAAAGCAGAACTCAGAAAGACAGAGTAGAATAGTAAGTTACTAGTGGCTTAGAAATGGAGGAATTGAAGCCATATTGTTTAAGGGTACAAACTTGTAATCAATAAATAATTCCTAGATCTCTAATGTACAGCATAGTGATTATAGTCAACAATTTTCTGTTATACATTTCAAAATTGCTAGTAGACTACATTTTAATAGTTCTCACCATAAATATGAAATGACAATTAGGTAATGTGATGGAGGTGTTAGCTAACAGACAGTGGCAGTCATACTGCTAGATAAAGATGTGTCAAATCAACATGTTGTACACCTCAAATTTACAGAATGTTGTATATGAATAAAAATTAAATTGAAAAGTGATGTCATCATTATGGCAGCATTGAAACATTCCCTTTTTCTCCCTTCTTCAATCTGCAACGAGTAAAACATGCATAACTCAACAAAGCCTACAGTCCCTAAGCACCAGAACTCTAGAGAGATCCACAAATCAGTAAATATAAAGGTGGGAGAATTAGAGCACAAAGAAGAGTCAAACCAAGTGGATAGCGGAGGCAGTACCCACAATCCTGGCCTCCCAGCTATGGGGGCTAAGCCAGTGCCCTCAGCCCAGGGGAGTCAGTAAAAGCACTAGAGGCCTGTTCATGACTCTAGCCTACTGACCTAAGTGGCACCTGCAACCATAGGAAATGTAGCAACAATGAGAGTGGAGTCCCAAGATCCTGAACCCCATGCCATGGCTCACAGCACATCAGAAGCAGCAGTGGAACACACATGACTTTTGTCTCTCACTTGACACAGTGTCTGTGGCCAAATGGAAACAGGCAACAGCAAAGGCAGAGGCCCACAATCACAACCCTGGTTGTGAATCAGTGGAGGATAACACACAAATTTGCCTTCTTGAGTGTACCAGCTTCTATGGCCACTGGGAACTGGGCAACAAGAGAGGTGGCACACCATGAACACAGATCTCTTTCCACCCTCTGCCTTCCACAGCATGACAGTGTTTCTTGCAACCCTGGTGACATCACGTGCAGCAAAGTTGTACTGTAACCCTGTGTCTCTGGAGAAGTTATCAACTGCAGTGACACCAGTAGCAACAAGGCATCAGTGACTCCAGGAGACACAACCAGCAATGATGAGGTTACCATTAACACATCTAATACAGGTGGTGGAGGGTAGAAATTGCTGACAGTAAATATAGCCAAAGATAGCCTAGGTAAGAGAAACCAGGAATTGGTGCTATAGCACCACCTACTGAAAAACAAAGAGATGACTATTAATCAACAAGAAGTTGAACAGTTAGAATGAAGGCAATCAAAGTTGTACCTAAACAAGAAAAGTGGTGATATAACTAATGCACCAGCAGAAGAGTAACCCATCAAGCAGACTGAAAAGCTATGATAATGTAATATCACAAAAACAAAATAGCAACTCTCCAAAAAACAAACATAAAGTCATGGAAGACTGTAATCTAACTGATAATTCAAATATCTGTCATAAGGGAACTTGGTGAGCTATATGAAAACTCAGACAGGAGAGTGACATCAGCATCATGGCAGAGTGAGCTCTTCCCTTGGTTCCTCCCCTCGAAGATACAACCAAAGGACATTCATATACCAACAGAGGAATACACTCATCACAAAAGATGCCTGAGAGACCCATGCAGGGACAAGCCTGAAGGTGGTGGTGGGGCTGGAGCCTCCAGAGGAAGTGGAAGCTGACCTACAAGAGTTCTAAGGAGAGAGAGGAGTTAGGGTGATGGGAAGTGTGCAAGTGAAAAGCTTGCCCCATCCCTGTCCCACACTCCAGCCCCAGAATTGTCTGGAGGACAGTGCGGTGACCATGGTAGTAGCAGTGGGGAAAGTTTGCAGCCCCAGGATCACCTGGAGCAAGGCATAGAGACATTGGTGGTGGCAGCAGGGAAAGTGTGCAGCCCCAGAATTGTTTGAAGCCTGTGTGGAAAGTGTGGCAGAGGCAAGGGGGAAAGTGTGCAGGTGAGGAGAGATACACCATGCCCACCTGGCACCCCAGCCATACTATTTCCTGGTGCACCGAGTGGTGAGTGAGGGAGCAGCAGCTGGGGAAAAAGAAAGTGCACAATCCTGCAATCACCCAGAGATCCATACAGAGAGACAAGTGGGAGCTGGGGGAAGCACTGGAGAAGGGGAGTACTCCTCTCCTTTGCCTGGTGCTCCAGATCTGCCTTCAATCAATCACTCAGAGAGAAAAGCAGTCAGTGGCTGGAGCTGGGGTGCCCCTATTCATGTCAGGCCCAGAATACACAGCACATGATCCCCACCCAGTGGCAATATTTGGCAGCTGTGACCACATAAGAGCACCATGAGGAAGCAAAAATCTACTCCATCAAGCAGTACGAGTAGGTATATTAAATATCCAGATGAAAAATAAAGTGACAAGTATGCAGAAATCAACCCTGAAGGCACAGAAATCCATAACCAAAATAACAAAGAATTCAAAACAGGTATCATAAAGGAATTTGAGTTACAAGAAAATACAAAAAGACAAATTAAGAAATTCAGGAGCTTCTTGACAAAAGAGATTGTAACTATAAAGAACAACCAATCAGAATTGTTGGAGATGAAAACCACAATGGATGGAATAAAGAAAAATCTGGATTCCCTAAACAACAGAACTGACAATATGGAGGAGAGAATCAGCCAGTTGGAGGATAGAACTATAGAAATATTTCAGAGCAAGGAGAAGAGAGAACTAAGACTAAAAAGAAATGATGAAGCACTCAGAAATATCTGACTCAATCAGGAAATGCAGCATAAGGATTATAGGCCTTTAACAGCGGGAAGAGAAGGAGAATGGAGCAAAAAGCTTGTTCAAAGAAATAATAGCTGAGAATTTCCTAAACCTTGGGAAGGAGCTGGAAATCCATCTGAAATAGGCCTCCAGATCTCATAACTTTATCAATGTAAAAATATCCACTCGAAGGCCTATAGGCGTGAAACTGGCAACATACAAAGGCAAAGAAAATATACTGAAGGCAGCAAAGCAGAATAAAATAACATACAAACAAACCCCTATTGAGTTTTCAGTGAATTTCTCAGCAGAAACCTTATAGGCTAAGGGAGTGAAGTGATATATTCAAAACCCTGAAAGACAAAACCTTTCAGCCAAGAATACTCTATCCAGCAAAAAGTCCTTCAGCTATGACAGGGATATAAAACTTTCCCAGATAAACAAAAGCTAAAGGAGTTAATTGACACCAGACATCCCCTACAAGAAGTCCTCAAGAAGGCCCTCATACCTGAAAAAAATAATAGGAAAGAGGCTACAAAGCCCTGAGCAAGGAGTTGAATAGGTAGGCAAAAATAAGAAAATGGAAACTCTCTGTAAAATCATGTTGATAAACACTTAACTTTTTAACATCTAGGATAAAGAAAAGGAAAGTATCAAAACAAAAATAATCTCATAATTTTAACCACAACCTCACAACACAAGACGGAGAAAGATATGATGAAAGCAACTTAGAAGGGGAAGAAGAAAGGAATGGGATCAATATAGCCTAAGAAAATAAGAGGCTATCAGAAAATGGACTATCTCAACTGCAAGATTTTTTATATGAACCTAAGTATAACCACTAAACAAATAATTAGAATAGGGACATTTATGATAAGCAAGGAGAAAACAAAGAAAACCAACAGAGAAAACTACCTAATCAAATTCGTAGTCCAAAATACATTGGACAAGAAACAAAGGAAATACAGAAGAATCAGGAAAAGTGTGATAACATGGCAATATTAAGCCCTCATGTATCAATAATCACTCTAAATGTAAATGGATTGAATTATCCAATCAAAAGACACAGAGTCGCAGGATGGATTAAAGAACAAGAGCCAACAATATGCTGCCTCCAGGAAACACATCTCAGCTCTAGAGACATATATAGGCTCAGAGTGAAGGGGTGGAGGACAATACTCCAAGCTAATGGCAAACAAAAGAAAGCAGGTGTTGTCATCCTTATATCAGACAAAGTAGACTTCAAGGTGAAACAGGTAAAGAGAGACATAGAGGGACAGTATATAATGATAAAAGGGACTCTCCACCAAGAAGACATAACACCTATAAAAATATGCACCCAACACAGGAGCACCAATTACATAAAGCAACTATTGACAAATTTAAAAGGAGACATCAACAACAACACAGTAATAGTAGGGAACCTCAACAACCCACTTACATCAATGGATAGATCATCCAGACAAAAGGTCAACAAGGAGATAGTGGACTTCAATGAAAAACTAGACCAGATGAACTTAATAGATGTATAGAGAGCAGTCCATCCAAAAAGAGCAGAATATACATTCTTCTCAGGTGTACGTGGAGCATTCTCAAGGAAAGATTATATATTTGGCAACAAGGCAAACCTCAATAAATTTAAGAAGATTAAATCATATCTACTAACTTTTCAGACCATAATGCTGTGAAAATAGAAATCAACTACAAGAAAAAAGCTGGAAAAGTAACAAAAATGTGGAGATTAAACAACATGCTACTAAATAACCATTGGGTTGTTGAAAAAGTAAAGGTATAAATCAAAAAATATTTGGAGACAAACGAGAATGAAAACTCACCATACCATCTCTTATGGGATGCAGCAAACATGCTCCTAAGTGGGAAATTTATAGCAATACAGCCCCACGTTAACACACCAGAAAAAGCTCAAGTAAGTAATTTTAAGCTGCTCCTAACAGAATTAGAAAAAGAAGAAAAAAGTCCAACCTTTCCAGAAGGAGGGAAATAATAAAAATTGAAGCAGAAATAAACGAAATTGAAACAAAAACGTCTGTGAAAATGATCAATGAAACAAGGATCAGATTCTTTGAGAGGATAAACAAAATTGGGAAACCCTTAGCCAGATTCACTAAGAAAAAGAGAGAGAAGGTTCAAATAAATAAAACTAGAAATGAAAGAGTAGAAATTACAAGGAATACCACACAATTACAAAAGATTATAAGAGAATATTATGAAAAACTATATGGAAACAAACTGGACAATCTAGAAGATATAGTTAAATTTTAGACTCTTATAACCTCCCAAAACTGAATGAAGAAGAAAGAGAGAATCTGCATAGACTGATCACAAGTAAAGAGATTGTAAAAATAATCAAAAACCTTCCCAAAAATAAAAGTTCAGGACCAGATGGCTTCTCTAGAGAATGCTACCAAATGTTCAAAGACAACTTATTATCTGTTCTTCTCCAACTAAGCCAAAAAATTGAGAAAGATGGAAATATTCCTAACACATTCTACATGACCAATATCACCCTGATCCAAAAGCCAGACAAGGACAACACCAAGAAGGAAAATTACAGGACAATATTGCTTATCAATATAGATGCAAAAATCCTCAAGAAAATATTGGCAAACTGAATACAGCAATACATTAAAAAGACAATACACCATGATCAAGTTGGATTCAGACCAGAGACATGGGGATTGTTCAAAATCTGCAAATCAATCAATGTGATACACCCTTTTAACAAAAGGAGCAACAAAAAACACATGATCATCGCCATAGACACAGAGAAGGCATTTGACAAGATCCAACACCTGCTCACAATAAAAACTCTCAATAAAATGAGTATAGAAAGAAAAGGCCATATTTGACAACCCACAGCCAACATCCTACTGAATGGGGAAAAACTGAAATCCATCCATCTTAGAACAAGAGGAAGACAAGGGTGCCCACTCTCACCATTCTTGTTCAACATAGTACTAGAGGTTTTGGCCAGAGCAATTAGGCAGGAAAAATAAATAAAAGAAATCAAATAGGTACTGAAAAAGAGAAACTCTCACTCTTTGCAGATGACATGATTTTATATATAGAAGCCCCTAAAGAATCCATCATAAAATTATTACAAATAATCAACACTTACAGCAAACTTGCAGGGTACAAAGTCAACTTTAAAAAATCAGTGGCATTTATACAGTAACAAAGTAACAGAAGAAGAATTCAAGAGTGCAACCCCATTTACAACCACAATAAAATTAAATTAATAGGAATAAATTTAACCAAGGAGCTGAAAGACGTACACAAGGAAAAGTATGACATTACTGAAAGAAATCGAGAATGACATAAAGAAATGGACAGAGATTCCATGTACAGGGATTGAAAGAATAAATATAGTTAAAATGTCCATACTACCTAAGGCAATCTACAGATTCAATGCAATCCCAATGAGAATGCCAATGAAATTCTTCACAGAACTAGAACAAAGAATCTCAAAGTTCAAATGGGACAAGAAAAGACCTTGAATAGCCAAAGCAATACTGACAGACAAGAATAAAGCTGATGGCTTCACAATTCATGACTTCAAAACATATCACAAAGCTATAGTAATCAAAATGGTATGGTATTTGTACAAAAACTGGCACACAGATCAATGGAACAGAATTGAAAACACAGAAATAAAACCACACATCTACGGACAGCTAAGCTTTGACAAAGGAGCTGAGAACATGCAATGGAGAAAGGAAAGCCTGTTTAATAAATGGTTCAGGGAAAACTGGACAGCCACATGCAAAAGAATGATAGTAGATCATTATCTTACACTGGACACAAAAATAGACTCAAAATGGATCGAAGACTTGAAAGTAAGACCTGAAACCGTAAAACTTGTGGAAGAAAATATAGGCAATACACTCTTTCACATCAGCCTTAAAAGGATCTTTACAAATATCATGTCCACTCAGACAAGGGATACAAGAGAAAAAATTAAAAAGTGGGAGTTTATCAGGCTAAAGAGCTTCTAGAAGGCAAAGGAAATCAAGATGAAAATGAGAAAACAATCCACCAACTAAGAGAATATATTTGCAAATGATATATCTGATGAGGGGTTAATCCCCATAATATGTAAAGAACTAACACAAATGAATTGCAAAAAAAAATAGTAACCCAATCAAAAAGTGGGAAACGGGTCTGAACAAACATTTTTCCAAAGACGATATACAGATGGCCAATAAACACATGAAAAGATGTTCAACATCACTAATCATCAGGGAGATGTAAATCAAAACTACACTTAGATATCATCTTATGGCTGTTAGAATGGCTGTAATCACCTGACAAAAAACAATAAATCTTGGAGATGTTGTGGAGAAAAAGGAACCCTTATCCACTGCTGATGGGAATGCAAACTGGTGCAGCCACTTTGGAGAACAGTATGGAGATTTCTAAAAAGAACTAAAATAGAATCCCCATATCACCCAGCTATCCCACTACTGGATATTTATTCAAAGAACCTGAAATCCACAATACAAAGGGGCTTATGCACCACTATGTTCATTGCTGCATTATTCACAATAGCCAAGACATGGAAACAACCCACCTGGCCCGTGACTAATGATTGGATAAAGAAGATGTGGTATGTATACAATGGAATACTACTCAGTCATTAAAAAAGACATAATCACCCCATTTTCAGCCACATGGATGGACGTGAGGGCATCATGTTAAGCAAAATAAGCCAGACTGAGAAAGAAAAACACCATATGATTTCACTCATATGTGGAATAGAAGCAAACATACGACAGGGAATTATTTAGTGATTACTAGGGTGAAGTGGGGGAAAATGGGCACAAAGTGTGCAGGGGCACATTTATGTGATGTTTGACAAATATTAATGTACAACTGAAATTTGACAATGTAAACTATTGAAGCCAGAAAAAACTTAAAATTTAACAAAAATAAAAATAAACTCAGAAAGGCAGTTCGATGAGCTCAGATATAAAATTAATTAAGAGAATGAATACTATATTAAAAAGGTTAAAACTCTGAAAAAGAACAAAATAGAAATTTTGGAGGTGAATAACTTGGTAAATGAGATGGATAATGCATTAGAAAGCCTTGGGAACAGACACACCATATGGAAGAGAGAATTAGTGAGTTTGATGATAGAAACTTAGAAATTATGCAGGTAGAAGAGGTAAGAGAACTAACAGTTTTTTAAATGTAGAAATTCTATGAGAATTATCCAACTTCATAAGAAAGCATAACACAAAGATAATGGATATGCCAGAAGGATGAGAGAGAGAAGGGAATTGAGAATTTATTTGAAGACATAATAGCTGAGAACTTCCCAAGCCTGGGATAGGAACTAGAAATACAAATCCGTGAAGCTAATAGAATGCCAATGTTTCTTAACAAAAAAGGACTTTTTCAAAGACTCATGATAATAACACTATCAATGACAAAGAAAAATATTGAGTGGCTGTGAGAATAAAATGAATTATAGAGAAACCTTCTTAAGGCCGTCAGTGGATTCCTCAGCAGAAAGTCTACCGGTGAGAAGACAGTGAAATGATATATTCAAAATAGTGAAAGATAAAACTTCTGGAAATAGCTGATCAGTAAAATGTGTTCCTCAATTGCTAGGATATTGGAGAAGACTTTTCCAAGTGGGATAATCTTTTCCAAAAAGACATGATCCAGAGAAGAGGCAGAGGCCTGTCTGCAAGGGAAAGATTCAGCTGATTGAGAAAACATACAAGCAATGAGTAAAACATATTTATATCCATGAGATGGGGAAAGTTGTAGGAAATTCATTTGCAGAACCTTAAATAGTCTACTAAGCAGTTTAACATATCCGAGAGCAGTACAAATAGGCTTCCCTTGGTTTTGGACAAGTAAAATAAATGAGGGAGATATTTTCCCAGCCTCATTAGTATTTTCCCACCAATTTGATGTACAAATGCTATCATTTTGTCAGTAGACCAATGCATGTACGGTGGTTAGCGGTGGGAATTTCAGAGTGCTCATTAGGGACTTACCAAAGCTTTGTCTTATTATCAAACTAACAATTGTTGGATTTATACTATTTTTTTTCTTTTCTGAGGACAATTGTTGAGTTCCTCTAACCGATTTTTGTAGGTTTTCATTTGGGAAACTCTCTCTTTGGATCATGACAGAGGTTTGTCTGTTGTTGGTTCCTTTAAGGGTTGCATTCCTTATGGAAATATCAGCAAGCTGATTTCCTTTTGCTTCAAGAAAGTCAAGTTTAGAATAACCCAGAATTGTAATAATACCTAAATCACCAGGTAAAACTGTAGCGTCAAATAATTCCTGAACATAGGATTCATTTTTAATTTTGTTTCTGATGGAAGTAAGGGAGCCACATTGCCTCCATAATATTCCAAAATCATGAGCTTCTCTCAGTCTAAATGTTGGCACTTTTGCGCTTATTTACGATAAAACCTGTGTAAAAGCAACATATAATTCCACCTGTTTAGGAGAAGTAGCCATAGGTAAAGTTGGTGTCCCAACAGTATCAAAATGAGTTGCAGTAGCATACCTAGAATGACATTTGCCACTGTCACCATTTAAAGAAGAGCCATCAGTAAACCATGAGAAGTCAGCATTACCTAAAGGAGTTTCCTGCAGATCATCACAAGGAGTTAGACAATCCGTCAGCATTAAGCAGTTGCAAGGGACTCCATCAGTAACAGAGAGGAAATGAGTAGCAGGATCAATATTATTACAATGTAAAATAGTCATGTGAGAGCAATTAACAAAAGGATTTTATAAGAGGTGAAGTGGCCAACTGAAAAATGTTGAGTGTGGTGAAGATTCAGGTAGGCTTCCACAGCATGAGGTACAAATATTGTTAGAGCAGATCCCACAACAATCTTCCCAGTGGCCTAAATCAAGAAGAGCAATGTCAGTATAGGCTCAAAGGCAAGGGAGGTGTCTCCATGCCACAGGGTCCACTTGCCAGATATAATACTCTATCAGTAGTTGATGGTCCCATGTTTTTTGGGGAATAACCCAAGGACATTCCCCTTCTTTTCAAATAAAATAGAGAACCTGATAATTGGGATGTCCAAGGGCAGGTGGGTTCATCAAACTCTGCTTTAAGGTATTAAATGCTATGTCATCTAGTACTTCCCATAAAATTGGGTTGAGGTTGTTATTCTTTAGTAAAACATAGATGTTTGGCCAAAATAAACATTTTTGAATCCAATTTGGCAATAACCAACCATCTTGATAAAACTGCTAAGTTAGCACCTAGTTTGGGTTTGGAGAAACTTAGGGCACCATGAAGCCTGTCTGGACACAGGTGCAGCATTTGTTCTGATATTAGATGCCCTAAATATCAAACCTGGTTTGGGTTGCTGCAATTTCTCTTTAGTGAATTTATGTTCCTTTAAGGCTAAAAGCTTTTGCAAGTGGATGCTGTCTTTCTGTGAGAAGCCTTGGTAAGGGAGCAGAGAAGCAAGTTGCCAAAACATTGCAACAGAGTAGAATGCCTAGGGGACTTCATATCCTCCAGATCTGCCTTCAGAATTTGCAAACAAATAAGCACTCTCAGGAAAACTCTGAGGCATTACTGTTCAAGTGAATTGTTTTCTTTCCCACTTTAAGGGGAAAAGGTATTGATTACCTTCATCAACTGTAATGCTAAGAATGCACTATATGAATCAATTATTATAAAGAATTTTTCTCCAGTTAGAATGGATGTTCGTAGCATATGAGGGTTAGAAATGACAGGGTGTTGAGGTGGACAATGTTGTTTATTGCTGAAAAGGTCCTTGGTGGATATTTACCCTCAAACCTTGGGTTTTCTCACAGGTAACTTGGGAGTATTACAGGGACTAATACAAGGGATAATGAAGCCTTGAGCCTTGCAATCCTCTATTATGGGCTTTATACCTTGAAAGGCTTCTTTACTTATAGGGTATTGATTAATTCTAGGGTGAGGTGTTGAGTGATCCGTTTGAATCTTGATGAAAGCTGCACTGTAAATTTTGCCAATATTAGTTACAGACTTTACCTATAAGGAGGGTGGAAGCTGATTCAATAGGGACAAATGATCAGTGTTTCCAGAATCAGGTCTAGTACCTGATGGAGATGATGAAGTAAATAAAAGATGCCAGAGGGTAATTTAATTTACCTGGTTGGCTGTTTTGATGGCTATTGTCAAATCATAGAATTATTTCCCCCATTTGAAACAAACAAATTCTGGCATGACAATTTTCCAAGAAGTCTTAGCTTAATAAATAAATAGAGGAAGAGAAACTAAGGAGAAAAGAGTGTGTGACTCTTAAAGGGCCTAAACAAATGGGAATATGTTCAGAAACAGGAACTTTTTGAGGTTTGTTAGAACTCCCCATCATTTGAGTCACTTTAGCACACTGAGGTGGGGCTGCTTTATCACAGTGAGACTGAGCCAAGAGTGTGGCTTTGGTGTCAATTAGGACAGACAGAGATTCATCTCCAATCTGTAGAAATAATTCTGAGCCAATTGAGATGGTGGATTGGGAAGAGTCCCTGTATTTCCTTAGAATTGCATCGAGAACTTGGAGGACATTGAAAAAGCTGCTTAGACAGCTGAAGATGTTTGAAGCTCTTAAATTTTTAGGAATATCATTTCCAGTGTCCTGGCTCTTTGCAATAAAAACAGAAACTAGAAAGTTTTCGGTTTCACTTAGCAGCCTTGATTTGCTGGAGTGGAGCTTTTGTTTATTAATTGTCACAAAGCCGCAGGCACTACACAATTTGACATTGGTCTTAGCAGTATTTTTAAAATATATTTTCTCATGGGGCCAGCCTGGTGGTGCTGCAGTTAAGTTTGCACATTCTGCCATGGCTGCCTGGTGGTTCGCTGGTTTGGATCCCAGGTGGGGACATAAGAACCACTTGGCAAGCCATGCTGTAGTAGGCGTCCCACCTATAAAATGGAGGAAGATGGGCATGGATGTTAGCTCAGGTCCAGTCTTCCTCAGCAAAAAGAGCAGGACTGGGGAAGATGTTAGCTGAGGGATAATTTTCTTCAATAAATAAATAAATAAGTTTTCTTAGGCAAGGGAAACAAGAACAAAAATAAATAATTGGGACTACATCAAACTTAAAAGCTTCTGCACAGCAAGTGAAACCACCAACAAAGGACAATCTACCAACTAGAAGAAGACATTTGAAAATCATACATTTGATAAGGAGTTAATATCCAAAATATAAAAATAACTCATACAACTCAACAACAAAAAACAAGCAACTCAAGTAAATAATGGGCAAAGAATCTAAACAGATGTATTTTCAAAAAAGGTACACATATGGCCAACAAGCACATAAAAATATGTTCAACATCACTATTTATTAAGGAAATGCAAATAAAGATGAAAATAAGATATTACCTTATGCCCATCAGAATTGTGTGTACTAGAAATACAGAAAATAACAAATATTGGAGAGGATACTGAGAAAAGAATAACATGATGCACGGCTGGTGGGAATGTAAATTCGTGCCATCAGGCAAACAGTATGGAGGTTCCTCAATAAATTAACAATAGAACTACCACATGGTCCATCTATGCTACTTCTGAGTTTTCATCTAAAGATACAAAAACAGCGGTTCAGAAAGATACATGCATGCCTGTTTTTTGCAGCATTTTCCACAATAGCCAACATGTGAATAGAAACAATCTAAGTGCCCTTCAACTGCTGAGTGGATAAAAAAGATATGGGATACATATGTATATGTACATGTATACATATGGCAGATATACAATGGAATACTACTCAGCCACATAAAAGATAAAATTTTTACATTTGTGACTACATAAATAGACCTTGAGGGTATTATGCTAAATAAAATGTCAGATGGAGAAAGACATTGTACAATTTTACTCATGTGTGAAAGAAAAACAAATCAACATATAGACACAGATTGGTGGTTACCAGAGGGGAAGTGGGTGGAGTGAGGCAAAATGGGTAAAGGGGGTCATTTGTATGGTGACTGGTGGAAACTAGATTTAGGAGGTAAACATGACATATTATACACAGAACATGAATTATAATGACATTCATCTGAAATCTATATAATGCTATAAACCAATGTTACTTCAAATAAAAATTGAGAAAAAAGTATGAAGTGATATGTACAAAAGTAATGGGGACACAAATTATTATTGTACGTTCTTACAATGTTTCTATCTAGATATGAATATCTAGATATTAATTCATATCTATAAATGAATAAAAGAATGACTATGACCTTTCGATAGTAATATTTTAAATTCAAAAAGAAAATAAAAATGAAAATGTACATTTTTCAAACAAGAATTTGTGGTAAAGTGCACATATCATAAGTCTACAGAAATGCGTATAAATGGGGAACAGCTAAATTAATTTTCCTAAGTGAATACGCTTGAACAAGGTGCTCCTACATTCTCCCTTTCAGTGGCTGTAATACAAAATTGATTTTTGATACCACTGACGATGTTTATTCATATTGTTACACTAAATTGATATCCTGCTGTTAGTGAGCTCCTGTTTGTAACAGTACAGTGTACTGCTGTCATCAGTATGAGATTTTTTTCCAATTAGAGACTGCAGATTACCATTCCTTGGTAGAATCTGTTCTAACCACCTGTCATTCTTGTTTCATGTGGGTCTAGATTGAATTCTTTGTTTAGGGCCTGCCTTTATTTACTTCTCGTGTAATAACACAACTGTCCATTAAATTCATCATGGTAATCTTTGGAGAATTTGTTGCACTGTGTCTATAATATGAATTCAATATTTTCATGCCTGCATTGTTTGTGCTGTACCTAAGATCAGCTCTTCCCAGTGTCGTTCTAGGGCTTTTTGGGGACCTTATTTTCCCAGCTGGTAGCTGTATCTCTCATGTGGTCTCTGTTCAGGAGAAAAGACCTTCATGTACCTACAGTCTCCAGAGAGTGATTTCAAAGATCATGGGAAATTTCTCTTCCTTTTAGCACAGTCCTTTCCCCAGTAGTTAATCTTTCCTATGCTCTAAAGAAGAAAGACATTAAGGAAAGGTCATTGAGACAAAGTGCACAAAAGGTGCCAGGTAGAAAATGATGTTGCTGACACAGTACAGTTTCCTTTAAATTCTCTAATTTTCCATATGGAAAAAGTAACACTTCACCATGAAGAACTTAGTAAATAAATTTAAATCAATGTAGGCATGATGTCAGCAATATGGCAGCTTGGCTTTTTCCTTTTTTCTTTCCCCTTTGACTTACAACTAATTGGACTTTCAGAACCAAACTTAAGTGTCTCTGCACATTACACCAGTACACCTGAGAGGTTTCTGCCCACCAGTGCATGCAAAATTGGGCAGAATCCAAGCAAGGGAGTCAGCAAGCCTGTCCCACCCTCACTTGCTGTGATCAGGAAAAAGGTAATCTGAACAGTTCAAAACTGAGTAGATAACCACAGGAGATACAGAATTAGTGGAGGCTCAGCTTTCCCTACGAGAGACCCTGGTTCACCAGAAGAATGGGATAAAGATGAGTTTGGAGGCAGAGGAGAAAGAGAAACTCACCAATGTGTCCCCTGCTAAGGTAACACTGCAAAGCCCTGGAGTTTGTCAGTAAAATCTGGTCACCTCTAGATCAGAGGAAATGGAAGCAAAAGCAGTGAGTGACTGACTATCTGGCTGTCACAGTGGTGCGAGTTGCACCTTTAGGGACCTTTCTCTTTCTAAAAGCACTCAGATTTCTGAAGGAGAAACCCACATGACTGAAGGCAGGGAGGGAAAGAAAAGGAGTAAGAAAGGAATATAAAAACGTATTGAAGGAAGGCATCTCCTACTGTTTGCTTCAAGACTTCAATAGGGTGTTTGCCCACCTTTCTCTGGGTGGGGGGGTGCCCGACTTAAGGATATGCCTACTGGGCCCTTGGGCAGCCCCAAAGCCCACAGTACTAATCCCAAAACATCCCTCACTCTGCTGTCAACTCCTTGTTTATGTGCTTAATTCCATCTGAGAGATCCAACTACAATAGGAGAAACCACAATCTTGAGATATATTGCCACCTTTTGGAGTAAAAGAGACAAGTTTCTAATTGCCAGACTATTGAATGGTAAAGTGAAAGTAAACTTAAATCCTTGACTAAGAAAAATGTCTGCTAATTAAGATGTGAATGGAGAGGCACATATCATCACAAACTACAAAATTCAAGGAAATATAGTATCACAAAAAATAAAGTAACTATCCAGCAACAGAACTCAAAGGCATATAATATTGCAATCCAACTACTAAAGAATTCAAAATAGTTGTTACGAAGGAACTCAATGAGTACAAGAAAGCCGACAAAGGAAATTCACGGAACCCAGGAAATAAATTAATGAACAGAAGGAATTCTTTACCAAGAAGAACCAAAGTGGAATTCCAAAGCTGAAGAATTCAATGAATGAAATTAAAAATTCAATAGAAAGCATCAGTAACAGGGAAGAGTCAATGGAACAAAGAATAAGTGATTTGGAGAATACAAATATTAAAATAATCCAGTCAGAACAGCAGAGAGAACAAAGATTTTAGAAAGTAAAGATATCTTATGAGAGCTATCTGATGTGATCAGAAAGGCAGCTATAAGGACACAGGTATATCTCAGAGATATTGTGAATTACATTCCAGACCGCAGCAATAAAGTGAATATCTCAACAAAGCGAGTCACACAATTTTTTGGTCTCCCTGTTCATGTAAATGTTATGTTTACCCTATACTGTAGTCTATTAAGTTTGCAATAACATTATATCTTTAAAAACACTGTACATAAAAGTTAAAATAATACTTTATGGCAGGGATGGGCCAGTGGCATAGCAGTTAAGTCCATGCACTCTGATTTGGTGTCTTGGGGCTCACCAGTTCAAATCCCAGGTGCAGACCTATCTACCAGTTATCAAGCCATGCTGTGGCAGGCATCCCACATATAAAATAGAAAAGGATTGGCAGCAGATGTTAGCCCTGGCCCAATCTTCCTCAAAAAAAAAAGATACTTTATTGGTAAAAACTGTTAACCATCATCTGAGTCTTCAGTGAATTGTAAGCCTTTGGCTGATGGAGGATCTTGCCTCAACATTGATGGCTGCTGACTGATCAGGGTGGTAGCCCCCGAAGGGCAGGGTGGCCCTGGCAATTTATTAAAACAAGGCAACACATTTTTTCACATTGATTGATTCTTCCTTTCAAAACAATTTCTGTGGAACATACGATGCTGTCTGATAGCATTTTACACAAATACAACTTCTTTCAAAGTAGGAGTCAAGAATCTCAAATCCTGTCACTGCTTTAACAACTATGTTTATGTAATAGTCTATCTTTGCATGTCATTTCAACAATCTGCACAGCATCTGCACCAGGAGTAGATTCCATGTCAGGAAAACATTTTCTTTGTTTATCCATAACATGCAACTCCTCATGAATTAAAACTGTATCATGAGATTTCAGCAATTCAGTCACATAACTTCAGGCTTTGCTTCTCATTCTTTCTTGCTATTCTCACCACATTTACAGATACTTCATCCAGCGAGGTCTTTAACTGCTCAAAGTCATCCATGAGGGCTGGAATCAACTTCTTCCAAACTTCTGTTGAGGTTGATATTTTAGCAACTTCCCACGAATCACAAGTGCTCTTAATGGTATCTAGAATGGTGAATATTTTCCAGAAGACTATCAATTTACTCTGTCTTGAACCATCAGCAGAATCATTATGTATGACAGCTATAACTTTATAACATATATTTCTTAAATAATAAGACTTGAAAGTCAAATTGCTCCTTGATCTATAGCCTGAAGAATGGATATTGTGTTAGCAGGCATGAAAATAACATTAATCTCATTGCACATCTCCATCAGAGCTCTTGGGTGACCAAGTGCATTGTCAAAGAGCAGTAATATTTTGAAAGAAATCTTTCTTTTCTAAGCAATAAGTCTCAACAGTGGGCTTAAAATGTTCAAATAACCGTATTGTAAGGCAATGTGCTGTCATCCAGTTTTTGTTGTTCCATTTATGGAGTACAGGCAGAGTAGGTTTAGTATAATTGTTAAGGGTCCTAAGATTTTTGGAATGATAATTGAGCACTGATTTCAACCAGCTGCATTACCTCCTAGGAAGAGAGTCAACCTGTCTTTTGAAGCTTTTAAGTCAGGCAATGATTTTTCCTCTCCAGCTATGAAAGTCCTAGATGGTATCTTCTTTGAATATAAGGTTGTTTTATCAAAAATTAAAAATCTGTTTAGTGTAGCCACCTTAATTTATTATCTAAGCTGGATCTTCTGGATAACTTGCTGCAGCTGCTACATCAACACTCCGTGCTTTACCCTGAGCTTTTATGTTATGGATGGCTTCTTTTCTTAAACCTCATGAACACCTTTTAGCTTCAAACTTTTCTTCTGCAGCTTCCTCATGTCTCTCAGCCTTCACAGATTTGAAGAGAGTTAAGCCCTTGCTCTGGATCAGGCTTAGGCTTAAGGGAAAGTTGTGAACGGTTTGTTCTTCTATCCAGACCACTAAAATTTCCCCATATCAGCAATAAGACTATTTCACTTTCTTATTGTTGACATGTTCCCTGGAGAAGCACTGTGAATTTCCTTCAAGACCTTTTCCTTTGTATGCACAACTTGGTTAACTGTTTGGTGCAGGAGGCTTAGCCTTTGACCTATCTCAGCTTTTGACATGCCTTCCTCACTAAACAATTATTTATAGCTTTGGATTTAAAATTAAAATATGTTACTCTCTTTCACTTGAACGCTTAGAGGCCATTGTAGAGTTATGAATTGTCCTAATATCAATATTGTTGTTTATCTGGAAATAGGGAGGCTGAAAAGAGGGAGAGAGATAGGAAACAGCTGGTCAGTGAAGCAGTCAGAACACACATATGTATTCATTAAGTTTGTCATCTTATATGGGTAAAGTTTGTGGTACTCCAAAAAATTACAATGGTAACAGCATAGATCACTGATCATAGATCACCATAAAAATATAGTAATAATTAAAATGCTTCAAATATTGTGGGAACCATCTAAATGTGACCCAGAGACACAAAGTGAGGAAACGCTGCTAGATATATGGTGTTGATAGACTTGCTTGAGAGAAGGTTGCTATAAACCTTCAAGTTGTAAAAAGTGCAATATCTTTGAAACACAATAAAACAAGGTATGCTTGTAATTGGTGTACCAGAAGGAGGGAAAAGTGGGGAGAGGATTTATTCAAGTAAATGATAACTGAGAACTTACCAAATCTAAGGAAGAAGTTAGGTATGCAAGTCCATTAAGCTAATAATGCACCATATTATACCAATTCAAAATGATATTCTGTCTGACTCATGGTGACATAACTGTAAAAAATCAATGATGTAAAAAGAATCTTAAAGGTAACCAAGAAAGACTTTTTCAAGGTTAAGTAAAAAGAGGCATATTAATGATATGAAAACACACAACACTGCTAAAGAGGAGACACAAATATAAAAAATGTAACTCTATATTAGAATGATGTGATAACCACTTAATTATATTATAAAGGTTAAAGGAAAATCATTAAAAATAATGGTAGCTACCATAATTCGTTAATAAATTAATGACAAAAATGATGTAAATTTTAATATCAAAAAGGTACAATAAGAGGAATAAAAGTGTGGAGGCTTCAGTAAGCAAACAAAGCCTATAAATAGTATGTTGCTATCTGTATGAAATGGAGTATTTCAACTGTGAGATATTTCATGTAAGCCTGATGGTAACCACAAAGAAAAATTTAGAGTGTAGTCATGAAATATAAAAAAGAGAGACTCAGAATACTGCCACGGAAGACCAAAACTTACAAAAGTAGTCAGAAACAGAAAAAAAAAAGAAAGAAACAATTGAGAAACAAAACCATCAGAAGACAAACAATAAGATGCAAGTAGCGTATCCTTACATTTCAGTAATTATACTAAGTGGAAGTGGATTGACTTCACCAATCTAAAGGCACAGAACAGTCAGAAGAGTAAGAAAACAAGGTCAAACTATTTGCTGCCCACAGGAGAGACGTTTCAGCTCTAACGACACAAATAGGCTCAAAGTGAAGAGATGGAAGAAGATATTCTATGCAGGTGAAAACCACGAGAAAGTGGAGATATCCCTGCTTATATCAGGCAAAATAGACTTCAATTAAAAAATGATAACAATGATAAAGGTGTCAATATATCAAGTAGATATAATAATCATAAGTACATATGCACCCAATATTGGAGTACCTAAATATATTAAGCAAGTACCACCTGATCCGAAGGGAGAAATAGACAGCAATACAGTAATAGTAGGAGAATTTATTACCCCATTCTTGGCAATGGGTAGATCATCCAGACAGAAAATAAACGAGCAAATGTTGGAATTGAACCACACTTTAGAAAGAATGGCCTTAACATGCATATATAAAACATTCAATCCAACAGAAGGAGAATACACATTCTTCTCAGGTGCACAAGGAATGTTATCTAGGATAGATCATAAAATAGAACACAAAACAAATCTCAGAAAATTTAAGAAGATTGAAAATATACCAACTATTTTGTCTCACCGTGATAGTATGAAACTGGAATTCAACAACAAGCTGAAAGCTGAAAAATCTACATATATGTTGAAAGTAAAAAAACACTTGAAAACCAATGGCTTAAAGAAAAAATCAAAAGGGAAATAAAAAGTTACCTTGAAACAGATGAAAATAGAAATACAATATATCAAAATTATAGGACACAGTAAAGAAATGTTGAGAGGAAAGTTTATAATAATAAATGCATATATTAAGAAATTAGAAATATCTCAAATAAAAACCTAGCTTTTCCCCTTAAGGGAGTAGAAAAATAAAAACCAAAGATAGCAGAAGAAAAGGAATAATAAAGATCAGAATGGAAATAAATGAAATAGAGATAAAAACGATAGAAAAGATCAATAAAATCAAGAGCCGGTTCTTCAAAAATATAAACAAAATGGACAAAATTAGCTAGAATAACTAAGGAAAAGAGAGAGAAGACTCAAATAAATAAAAGTAGATATAAAAGAGGCAACATTTTAACTGATAGTACAGAAATACACAGGCTTATAACAGACTATTATGAACAATTATATGTGAACAAATTAGATAGCCTGGAGGAAATGAATATATTTCTGGAAATACACAAGCTACCAAGATTGAATCAGGAAACAAACAGAAAATCTGAACAGATCGATAATGAGCAAAGAAACTGAATTAGTAATGAAAAACCTCCCAACATGGAAAACTGAAGGACCAGATGGCTTCACTAGAGAATTCTAACCAATGCTTTTTTTTTCATCTTTTAAGTTATGTTTTATTTCTCTTTAAAAACTATTTTATTGAGGTCATACTGGCTTATAACAATGTATATTTTCAGGAGTACATTATTATATATCAGTTTCTGTATAAACTACACCACGCCCACCATGAATACTGTAGCTTTTAACACATCATTATATATATGAGCCTCTTTATCCATTTTGCCCACCCTCCCAGCCCCTTCTCATTTGGTAACCACTAATTTGTTCTCCTTATCCATGTGTTTATCTTCCACATATGAGTGAAATCATATGATGTTTGTCTTTCTCTCTCTGGCTTATTTTTTTTAAACATAATATCCTCGATATCTATACATATTGTTGTAAATGGGAGGATTTTGTATTTTTAATGGCTGAGTAGTACTCCACTGTTAATATATACCACATCTTCTTTATCCATTCATCAGTTGGAGTGCTTCTACATCTTGGCTATTGAGAATAAAGCTGCAGTGAACATAGGGGTGCATAAACCTCTTTGTATTGTTGACTTCATGGTCTTTGTATAAATATCCACTAGTGGGGTAGCCGGATCATATGATGTCAGACAAAGCAGACATCAAGATAAAAAAGAAAATGAGAGATAAAGCGGGGCATTATATAATCCTAAAAGGGACATTCCATCAAGAGGACATAACACTTATGAGTACATATGTACCTAACACAGGAGCACCAAAGCACATAAAGCAACTACAAACAGACCTAAAGGGAGAAATTGACAGCAACAAGACAATAGTAGTGGACATCAACACACCACTTTCATCAATGGATAGATCAGTTAACTGATAATCAACAAGGAAACAGTGGCCTTAAATGAACATTAGGCCAGATGGATTTTATATATAGAGAACATTCCATCCAAAATCAGCAGAATACACATTCTCCTCAAGTGCCCATGGAACATTCTCAGAGATAGATCATATGTTGAAAAACAAAACAAGACTGAATAAATTAACAAGATTCAAATCACATCAAGCAACATTTCCAACCACAATGCTATGAAACTAGAATTCAATTACAAGAAAAATGCTGGGAAAGGCACAAATATGTGGAGATTAAATGACATGCTGCTAAGCAATCATTGGATCAATGAAAAAATCAAAGGAGGAATCAAAAAACACCTTGAGACAAATGAAAATGAAAAGACAACATACCAACTCTTATGGGGAACAGCAAAAGTGCTACTAAGGGAGAAATTTATAGCAATACAGGTATAACTCAACAAACAAGAAAAATCTAACATAAGAAATCTTAAACTACACCTAAGAGAACCAGAAATAGAAGAACAAACAAAACCCAAAGTCATCCAAAGGAAGGAGAATAAAACTTAGAGCAGAAATAAGAGAAATAGAGCCTAAAAAAAAAAATGATAGAAAGAATCAGTGAAACTAAGACCTGTTTTTTGGAGAAGATAAACAAAATTGACAAACTCTTAGCCAATCTCACTAAGAACAAAAAAGAGAAAAGGCACAAATAAATAAAATTAAAAATGAAATAATAGAAATTACAGTGGATACCACAGAAGTACAAAGGATTATAAGAGAATACTATGAAAAACTATATGCCAACAAATTGTATAACCTAGAAGATATGAGTAAATTCTTAGACTCATACAAGCTCAAAAGCTGAATCAAGAAGAAATAGGGAAGCTGAATAGACCAATCACTAATAAAGAGAAATAGCATTCAAAAAGTTACCAAAAACCAAAATTTCAGGACCAGATGGCTTCCCTGGATAATTCTACCAAACATTCAACTAATAGTTAATATCGATCCTTCTCAAACTACTCCAAAAAACTGAAGAGGTTGAAACACTTTTGAACTCATTCTGAGGCCAAAATTACCCTGATACCAAAAGTGATCAAGGACAACAAAAAGAAGCAGAATTACTGGAAAACATCACTGATTAACATAGATCCAAAAATCCTCAACAAAATAATAACAAATTGAATACAATAACACATTAAAATGATAATATCCCATGACCAAGTGGGATTTATACCAGGAATGTAGAGATGGCTGAACATCCACAAATCAATCAATATGATACACCACATTAAAAAAAATGAGAAATAAAAACCACACAATCATCTCAATAGATGGAGAGAAAGCATTTCACAAGAACCAACATTGATTTATATGATAAACAAAACTCTCAAAAATGGATAGAGAAGGAATGTACCTCAAAATAATAAAGGCCATGTATGAAAAACCCACAGCCAAAACTATATTTAATTGTTTAAAAGTGAAAGTCATCCTTCTGAGCACAGAAACAAGACAAGGGTGCCCACTTTCACCATTCCTATTCAACATAGTACTGGAAGTTACGTACAGAGCAATTAGGCAAGAAAAACAAATAAAATATATCCAAATTGGAAAGGAAGAAGTAAAACACTCACTATTTGCCAACAACATGGTTCTATATATAGAAAAGCCTAAAGAATCTACCAGAAAACTATTAGAAATAATCAACAACTACCACAAAGTTGCAAGGTACAAAATGAACTTACAAAAATCAGATGCATTCCATACACTAATAAAGAACTAGCAGAAAGAGAAGACTGGAAAATAATCCCATTTACATGTGCTACAAAAGGAATAAAATACCTTTGCATAAATTTAACCAAGGAGGTGAAAGATGTATATACTAAAAACTATACAACATTATTGAAACGAATTGGAGAAGACAGAAAGAAATGGAAACATGGTCCATGCTCATGGATTGGAAGAATCAACATGGTTAAAATGTCCATATTGCCTAAAGAAATATGCAGACTCAACACAATCCCAATGGCATCTTTTCATGGAAGTAGAACAAAGAATCCTAAAATTTAGACGGAACAAAAGACCCTTGATAGCCAGAGCAATCTTGAGAAAAGTGAACAAGTCTGGAGGCATCATAAATCCTGACTTCAAAATAGACTACAAAGCTATGGTAATCAAAACAGCATGGTATTGACACAAAAACAGACACATGGATCAATGGAACAGAGTTGAGAGCCCAGAAGTAAAACCACAAATCTACAGACAGTTACTTTTTCACAAAGGAGCTGAGAACACATGATGGAGAAAGGAAAGTCTCTTTAATAAATGATATTGGGAATGATAAATGATAAATGATAAATAATAAATGATATTGGATAGCCACATGCAAAAGAATGAAAATAGACCATTACCTCACACCATAAACAAAAATTAGCTCAAAACGGATTAAAGACTTGATGGTAAGACCTGAAATCATAAAACTCCTAGAAGAAAATCAAGACAGTAGACTCTTTGACATGGGTCTCAGCAGCATCTTTTTGATTACCATGTCTACTCAGGCATGGGAAACAAAAGAAAAAATAAACAAATGGGACTACATCAGACTAAAAATCTTCTTCAAGGAAAAGGAATCCATTAATAAAATGAAAAGACAACCCACAGAACTCATACACCTCAATAACAAAAAAACAAACAACCCAATCAAAAAATGGGCAGAGGATACCTTTCTAAAAAAGATATACAGGTGGCCAACAGGCACACAAATAGATGTTCAATGTCACTAATTTTTAAGGAAATGCAAATCAACACTACAGTGAGATGCCACCTCACACCCCTCAGAATGGCTATAATTAACAAGACAAAAAATAGCAAATTTTGGAGAGGATGTGGAGAAAATGCAATGCTCATATACTGCTGGTGGGAATGCAAACTGTTCCAGCCACTATGGAAAACAGTATGGAAATTTCTGTAACCAACATCTAAAGAAGAATTAACATCACATCTTTTCAAATTCTTCCAAAATGTTAAGAAGAAGGGAACACATTTAAACTCATTCTTTGAGGCCAGCATTACCATGATACTAAAGTCAGAGAAGAACACCACACACACAAAAATAAGACTATACACCAATATTCATAATGAATATAGATACAAAAATCCTCAACAAAATATTAGAAAACCAAATTAAAGGACATCTTAAAATGATTATACACTATGTCTATGTGGGATTTATCATGGGATGAAGGAATCTTTCAACATTTCCAAATCAATAAATGTGGTTCATCACATTAATAGAAAAACATAAGAACCACATCATCATCTCAATAGCTTTCTCTACAAGATCAGGAACAAGACAGGGATGCCCATTCTCACTCCTCTTATTCAATATAGTACTGGAAGTTCTAACTATAACAATTTGACAAGACCAAGAAATAAAAGGACA
The DNA here is from genome assembly GCF_041296265.1 of Equus caballus. Classification (NCBI taxonomy): domain Eukaryota; kingdom Metazoa; phylum Chordata; class Mammalia; order Perissodactyla; family Equidae; genus Equus; species Equus caballus. Next base: position 9,841,958 of record NC_091704.1, read on the forward strand.
CCAAATTTGAAAGGAAGAAGTATAATTGTCACTATTTTTAGATGTTATTATTTTGTATATAAAAAATCCGAAAGACTCCAACAAAGTTGTTTGAAATAATCATTGATTTCACTAAAGATGTAGGATACAAAATCAAAATACAGAAATTAGTTTCATTTTTATGTACTAAAATTGAAATATCTGAAAAAGCAATAAGAAAAATTATCCTATTCACAATAGTATCAAAAATAATAAAATTTCTAAAAATAAATTTAACCAAGGAAGTGAAAGATCTGTCTAACAAAAACTGCAAGATTGCCTGAAATAAATCAATGAAAACACACAAATTTGAAAAACATCCCATATTAATGCATGGGAGAATTAATATTGTTAAAATGTCCATACTACCCAAAGCTATCTATAGATTTAATGCAGTCTCTATCAAATAGTGCAGTAGCATTCTTCAAAGAAATAGAAATCAATAATCCTAAAATTTGAAGTAAAGCACAAAGACCCTGAAAAGCCAAAGCAATACTGAGGAAAAAGAACAAAACTGGAGATCTCACATTCCCTGACTTCAAATTATACTACAAAGTGATAGTAAAAAAAAATATATATATATATGGTACTGGCATAAAAATAGATACATAGACCAATGAAACAGATTAGAGAGCCCAGAATTAATCCCTTGCGTATAGGGTCAACTAAGATTCAACAAGGTAGCCAAGAACACCCAATTGGGAAAGGGTATTCTCTTCAGCAATCATGTTTGGAAAACTGGATAGGCATATAAAGAACAGCAAAATAGGGCCCTTATCTTACACCACTCATGAAAATTAACTCAAAGTGATCAAACTTAAATAGAAGACCAGCAGGTATAAAATTCTTAGAAGAAAACATAAGGAAAGTTTTCAACATTGCTCTTGATAATGAATTTTTGGATATGACCCCAAAATCACAAATCATAAAAGCAAAAATCACCAAATGTGACTACATCTAATGTAAAAGCTTCTGTACAGGAAAATCAATGATTGACAAAATGAAAAGGCAGCATACAAATTGGAGAATTTTTTTTCAAATCATATGTCAGATAGGAGGTTATTGTCCAAAATCTATAAATATTTCATACAACTCAAAAACAAATAAATAAACAAAAAAAGAACACAATTTAAAAATGTGCAAAGAAAGTAAATAGACATTTTTCTAAAGAATACATCCAAATAGCCAACAGGTATAAGAAAAGATGCTCAGCATCATTGATTATCAGGGAAATGCAAAGAAAAACCATAATAAGATATCACCACATCCTTATTAGAATGGTGATTGGCAAGAAGACAAGAGCTAACAAGTGTTGGGTGGGGGATAGTATCAGTGTTGTTTAAAGGTACAAACTTATGAGAACTAGTACATGAGCACTAGATGTCTAATGCACAGTATAGTGAATACAGACAACAGTATTATATTGTAGTCTTCAAACATTAAAGAGACCAGAACTTAATTATTTCCACCACTAAAAAGAAAGAATATATTTCAATAAAATAAATAAATGGGTAAAGAGGGTCAAAAGATAAAAAAAATTGAAAAAAATATTAATTGGAAAAAGAAAGATAACCGTGTTCCATGACAGAGGTTCTAATTATGGCCACAATGACAATTATATTACTATATACAAATGTATTAATATAACATGTTGTACTCCTTAAATTTACAGTGTTGTATGTCAAATATAGTTCAAATAAAAATAATAAACAAATAAACATTAATCTGGTGGCATTTATAGCAACCATTGCATTTACTGCTGTCTGATTAAATCAATGACACCAATAGCAAAGAAAGGTTTCAGTCTCAAATAAAAGAAATAATCTCTCTCACTCATTTCTCTTTCCCTCTCTCTTTCTCTCTCACACACACACATATGCACACATACGGCCCTGAATACACTCACAGGGATCGTGGTTCACTTTGCCACTTTGATGCTGATAATTTTATTGCTAATATTTCTAAAATTTCAACATATAAATTACTTGTGTGTTGCCAATACTTCGTAATGTTCTACTGTGGTGTCATATGTGGTATTTTGTTCAAAATATTCTTGCTCACTCCTGCAGAGTCCAAAACTATGTGAAAATTACCCAACCCACCTCCATTACTGTCAGGATTGGTCTTGACTTTTTGGTCAATGTTTACAAACAGAAGTAACGTGCATTTCCGAGTCGAAGCTATATGAGCCATTATGTAATTCACAGCAAGAGAGCACTTCCTTTTGCCATTAGCTTGGCAAAATCCCGAGAATGGCTATTTCTTTAGCCTGGGTTCTGAAATGAAGAGGACATTAAGCAGAATCACGTCTGAGCAATGATGAGTTTGCTATTGTAAACTATTTTGATAACTGAAGTATTTTTTTACTGAAACATAACTTAATCCAAGCTGATGGGCACAATGGATATAAAGTCATCCTGAAACGGCCATTTTCAAAGAATTATGCTTTATATCTATGTCTTAATTTTACCCTCATGGATAGATTTCTAAATAAAAGTTTTTAAAGGTATATATTAAATATATATTAAATATTTTTAATATATATATTAAAGCGACTCATAGATACTCAACCACTTTGAAAATTGAGGGAAAATATTGACTATAGAATTCCCTTGATTCTCATAATTCTTAAAAGTCTAAAAAGTAATAAACTTTAAACTTGAGAGAGTTGAAAATATTGAAAATTATATCCATAAATTAAAAAGACAGTAGAAATTGGATTAGATTCATCTTTTACTCTTGAGCATTTAAACATCGATGGATACTTTGTCTATTCCTGTCAATAAAATTTTTAATTAAAATATTTATTTAGATATTATATATATGACATTTAATCCATACAAATTGTCAATATTTTAAAAGAAGGTGTAAGAAATAGTAACTTCTTAAAGTTATTAATTCCTTCTCTCAGTTTATCTCAGTCTATCATCAAAATACATGAACCATGTCCCTAAAAAATCACCTCAGAAGTATTTGGTAATAGCAAACATTAGTCAGATATTATTTACATAACCATTACTACTCCCCAGCCTTCCAAGAACGTTCACTGGGGTGAAAAATAAAATGCTCACTGCAGATTTAGATACTGAGATGGAGATTAGAGTCCAGGTATTTATTATGAACTGATCTTAGATTAACATCTATAAGGGAAAGAAACAGAGATATTGGGAAGAAGTAGGAAGGTAATGAAGGCACTACAGATAACTTCTCTGAACCCAAAGGGAGCTCTAAATCTGTGATGGCCTTTTAGAGTTACTGAACCCAAGTTGGGGATATTGGCTCAGAATTTATACCCTCACATTGATTATACAGTGCACACTGCACGCAAGAATGAAGAGTGATTTTGCATGAGCAGCAGTCAGAATCTAAGATCAATTTCCTAGAATGTGCTGGCAGCATTCTCAAGAACTGGGGGAATCAAATCATCACTTCTCTAGTCATATGTGCATGGCATGTCACATTTTGTGCCACTTGGGTTCAGGTAATTTATATATATATATATTACTTTATACACACACATATGCACATATGCAAGTGCTCTGGAGCTACAGAAGGTAAGTCCAAATTCTTAAATATGTGAAGAGATGGTAAAATAAGAAAACTGAAGTAATCTATCTCCTATGATAAGATAATATTAACAGTCATCTCTTACATAGATCCCGCATGATAAATTGAAAAGATATTAACTCTTTAATCTAAAAGTATAGGTGTTTATTCACCTGTAATTGGTAATAGTATCAGCATTTTCATTATTTTACCTCACTAAATAGTCAACACATCTGAAGTCAAAAATTCACTTTATCTTTTTTTAGGTAGATTGAACAAAGGAATGGCAAGTGGAGGTGAACTTTGGTCCATGGGCACTGTGGGGCTGAGATTCTGGGATCCCCATCCCATGCCCCTGAGTCTCTAGTGGTCAGTCAAGTGCCAGGTCCCTGATCTGCTTCTGGGGGTGCACGCCTCCCTTCACACAACCATAAAGATTCCTAGGGCAGGCTGTGGGGCAAAGAAGATTCTATGGGAAAGGGGATTCAAACATTTGGTATGGATTTTCCCAAACTATGTTTCACTTATTTTCTAATTCTTTCTTACTTGGAATATACCTCCAAGAGATTTTTAAGATTGCAGTTGGCTCTACAAACTAGAGAGGTTAATTAAATTTAGACATATAACAAACACTCCAGAAATACAATTTTGATTTTTCTTTTCCCAGTGATTCACTTTCTCTGTTTTCTTAAGGCAGCACCTCTGCAAATTTCCAGTGTATGTTTACACGTGACACTATCTAATATTAGCAACCCTCATGACCTGAACTGTGTCAACTTCAGCATAATTTACTCTTTATTTTGACTCACAATTGTGAATTATTAGTTTTTTCATTAAATTGATTAAATAATAAGTAATTTGTAATCCCCAAATACACAGGTCTATGGGACTTCCTCTGGTTAGCAAAACAAAGTTGGTGTACACAAGCACACAAACACTCACACACACTTTCTCAGTAAACATTCATTTATCCATTTCAGGTGCTTAAATCCCATGAGTGACCCATTAAGCCCAAAGCTCTCTTGGGTGGCGTGGGGGAAACCTCATGGAAAACACAACATGGGTGGTCAATTACACTGGACACTCAGATTTCATCCTGGTGGGAATCTTCAGTCAATCCAAAAGCCAACTCTCCTCTGTATGGTCATTTTTATGGTTTTCCTGATGATCTTGTCGGGAAACAGTTCTGATCCTTCTGATACACTCTCATGCCTACCTGCACACCCCATACACTTTTTCAGCAGCCAATTGTCTTTCATGGAAATGATGTACATTTCTGTCACTGTGCACAAGATGCTCATCAACTAGGTCATGGGTGTGAATGAGATCTCATCCCCCGAATCTGAGATGCAGGTTTTCCTCTATGAAACACTAGCAGATTCAGAATTTTTACTTCTAGCCTCCATGGTTTATGACTGCTACATGCCCATCTAGCATCCCCTCTTTTACCCTGTCTTCATGAACCATAGGGTGTGTCTCCTCCTGGTATCTGGCTCCTGGTTTCTGGGCTCAGTTGATGGCTTCTTGTTCACTACCATCGCCTTGATTTTCTCCTCCTGCAGATCCTGAGAGATGCATCATTTCTTCTGTAAAGTTTCTGCTCTATTGAAGCTCTCCTGCCTGGACATTTCTCTATATGAGATTTTCATGTGCCTGTGCTGTGACTCTATGCTCCTCATTCTGGTGACAGTCATTTCAGGCTGTTACTACTTTATCCTCCTTACCATCCACAGGATGAACTCAGCAGAGGGCTAGAAGAAGGCGTTTGCCGGTTTTTCCTCCCATATGTCCATGGTCATCTTCCTCTATGGGTCTGCTGTTTACACTTACATGCTCCCCTACTCTTACCACACCCCTGATAAGGATATGATGGCATCTATCTTTTACACCCTACTCAATTCCTGTGCTAAACCCTTTAATCTAAGTGTCAGTCTAAGGAATAAAGATGTCATACTGCATCTGAAGAAAATGTTATGTGAACTTGTCTTTCAAAAAACTATAAACTAAAAAACTTTGATATTAACGTGTTTTTCCTTCTCTCTACACATCATAAGCTTAGAATTTTATGCCAAGACTATTCCTTAGACTTTCTTACCCTGATGTATCACCTCATTTTCATACTTTTAATAATTTCTTCCCTATACTGCAAAACTGTTCAATTTTCTAATCCTTCTCTGTCCAAAATGTATTGTACAATCATATTGTATTGATGTTTCATTTACTTAAGTTGAGAGAAATACATAATAAAGGTATGTAGAACAAAAAGGTCACAAGATACTATAAAATTGACTTAAAAGAGAGACATGGAAAGAGAGAGACAAGTGATGAAACAAAAGAGGTACAATGTTAACAATTAGCGAGTCTGGGTAAAGGGTATGTGGCTGTAGTTTGTACCTTTATTATTCATGCTACTTTTCTGTAAATGTAAAATTATTCTATAAAATTATTAAAATATCAATCCTCTCTCCTTTTTTAGCTTGTATTTTGTTTGGTCGCAATGGAAGTGCCATAACATCTTGGAAAATATGATCATTTCAACACGGCTAATTATTACAGAGACAATCTGTTGTGTTCCCACCTTGTTTAGGCTACATTGTTCCACATTATCCACCCCTGAAGGCTTCCAGTGGTGGTGAATAGTCCTCACCAAACAGTAGGTTTAAGATCCAGAATTGTATTTGGGACTGTGGGAAAAACATAAACTTGGAGTGGAAGGAAAATTTAAGAAAGGTATTTTGCATGAGGTAATATCTGAGTTGAATTTGAAGTATGCTAATTTATCATACAAAGAAAGAGAGAGATGATATCAAATATTCAAACTGATTTATTTATTCAATTATGAAATAAATATTTCTTATGTATATTACAATACAAAATAATAGCTAAATAAAATAAAAATCTGAATACTACACAGCTGGAGTGCTGAAGTAATCAAAACTTTAGTTGTAGTTTTATATGCAAACAGGTGCTATAAAGCGTATGATATGCCTTGATTCTCATGCGGAAAGGGTGTAAATCTTGTAAGGACACGTCATTTCTACCTGTGACATGTGAGTTTCATCATACAAAGTTGCTGAGAGCAGACCCTAGAATTTAGTGCTGAATTGTGACTAGATCTTACCCTCAGATGAATATAGGAGGCTGGGGTAAGGGACACATGCTCAAGGACATGATGTCACAGAAAAAGCACAGCACAAGCAAAGGTAGGGTGGTTGAGCAAACAGGAGAAGTAAATGTTCCAAAGACGACTCCTTTCCTGCTTTACTATATAAACTCATTTCTTGCCCTTCTGTGACCCATAGTTTTACAAACAGTAGTGAAATGATCAGACTTGCATTTTAGAAATGTTAAATTGGCAAAAATCGATTGGGGAAGTGCAACACTGGAGGCAGGGAGACCAGGTGAGTAAGGATTGTGAGCTGAATGGTGTTGATTTAAGTGGAATGGACCATATCTTAACATCAGAAACACCCCACTGGGAGGTGGGGTGTTTGGATGCAGGGAGGGGTATTTGCAGTATATTGTGCCTTGTTGAACTTGTTCCATAAATCCACAGATGTGGTGGCATGTCTACCATTTCCAGTGGGCTGTGTCCAACTTGTGAAGAATCAAATGATCAGATGATTTCAAAAGTACAGAGTTCCTTTTCCTCTTGATAGACTTGATTAGTTCATGCCTATAAAATAAAGATCTTCTAGTGTTTTGGGAAAGAATATTGGAAAACCAATTTTTAATATTTTGTTGCAGTAAAACTGAATGAATAAAATATGCACACTCTACATTTAAAGTAACTGAGAAGACTATATATCACCCCTCAATTTGCTGAACCATAACAATCCACACATTTGATTGCTCCATTTACAACACCCTAGACGTGGAGAACAAAATGGAACAAAATAAAACAAAACGTGGTGTGGATCATATTCTTCCAAAGAGTTGTTTTTAATTATTCTATCTCAAACCAAAAAGATTTCTTTAAACAATTTTAGAAGAATTAATTATCTTGTTAGATAATGTTTTCAAAATACCATTTTCCATAACCTCTACTAATAAGAATTTACAAAAACTTTGCAGTTGGGAAAATTATTTGTTAAATTATATATGATATATAATATGTAGAATTCCTAGACATGCAGGAACAATCACTGCTCAAAATTCCTTGTATCTAGACTTAAACACAGAAATGGAAGAGCTCCAGGCACTCAAATGCATGTCCTCATAGTGCTAAATATGTAGCCATGCTCTGAAATCATTTAAAATTTTCAAATGTCTTATTTATTCCTCTGTTTATGATAGTGATCACACCAACATTTGGCCAAATAAATCAATTCTATCCCATGGTATCAAGGCCTCGGTTTTCTACATCCTTCAAAGTACATTAAGGACTGTGATTGGAATACTTCATTCAAGTTTAGGAATTAACTAACATGGATTAAGTAGAAAAGCTTGCATCATTTTTTCATAAATTTTCTGCCTTTTTGTGTTGCTCGTGCCATCGAGCCAATTCTGACTGCTAGCAACTTTTTGTCCAGCAGAGTGGAACCCTTCCCCAGTCTTTCTATGCCTTCCTCTCACCTTCTGGTGAAATATCAGACAATGCTCCACTGCTAGTCACAGGGTTTTCATGGCCAATCTTTTCAGAAGTGGGTGGCCAGGTCCTTCTCCCAAGTCTGCATTAGTCTGGAAGCTCCACTGAAACCTGTCCACCATGGGTGACCCTGCTGGTATTTGAAATACCAGTAGCATAGCTTTCAGCATCACCTCAACATGCAGCCCCCACAGTGTGACAGATGATTTCCTAACTGGGAATCAAACCTGGACCACAGAGGTATGAGCACCAAATCAGAACCACTAGACACCAGGGCTGGTCTCGTGCTTTCTTAAATGTATTCAAAGGATAAAATTTTAAGAAATAGAATGAATAAAACTATTTTCTTGGGATGGATAAAAAATTAGGCTTATTAAACAGATTAGATACAGTAAAATTGGCATTTAACATGGTTTTGACTGCCTTTTTTCTACCTTAGGTTACTATTTGTTAAGAAATGATGCCTGTACTTGTTTGACACCGAGTTCAGAAAATGTAAACCTCTAATGTTATAGTTAGGAAATCTGGAGTTATGTAGTTCAAACCTCTTTTTTAATGAGAAAATAAAGTATTGACATACAAAGTGCATTTTTGTCTCAGTAATGTATCTTAAGAATTGTACCCATTCAGTGCATGGAGAATGGATCTTATTCCATAGGCTGGATATGTCATCAATTTTACAATAAATTACCTGTGAGCTTAACAGTACCATTGTTGAATCTTGAGAACTATTTGAAAAAATGTGTGCCTTGTACAAATATCTTTCTTCACATATTTGCTTACTTTTATAGGACAGATTCCCAGGAAGGAATTTTTATCCAAATGATAAATGATTTTTGCATTTTGATACAAAATGCTGATTTTTATGCTAAACAATTCTAGACTAATTTAGCCACCACCATCCATGCAGAAAGGGGACAAGTTTTTAACATTCCCATTGTGCTGAAGAGTCTCTATCCTCCCCATCATGGACATCTGCTCTTCTGAGGCTGCTCTGTGACCAAAGGAGGCTACTTGTCCCTCTGCTTTGTGGATGGTTTGGCCAATGAGGGATTTCATCAGAAGACTAGAGGGGAGGAACAGACTGAGATCTGGGTATTTATTCTCTCAACACCATCTCCGCCATGTTGAGACTGTCAAAGTCCAATTCCTCTACCTAGGACACCGATCTCGCACTTGTCATCCTTCTTGAAGCTTCGGCTGCTGTGGATCCTGGAAGCTGCTGCTTCTCCTCCTGTCCCTGAGGACCAAGGCTTGAGAGAGCTTCCTTTTGTTGGTGTCTTTAGGTTATTCTCCATACCTAGATGAAAATCCTTACCCCACCCGCCTCTTTTCTACCTTGATCCTGATGTAATCACCCATCAATATTGGCTACACTTTGCAGATTTGCCAAAGTTATCATTTCCATCTAGATTACATGTTTGGATTTACATTTTTCTGACTAATTTTGATTTAGCACCTTTCCCTATGTTCACTGTTCTACAGTATTTCTTAAGCTCCTAACTAGCCAATTATAAGATTAAATTATTTTTTGACTCCATAGTTTTCCCTCTGAATTGTTTCCTCTTATATATTGTCAATATTGACCCCCTGTTATATATGTATGCATTTTCCAAAAGTGAGATTTCAACATATGCCTATAGTTTTCTGTATGGTGCATATTTTTTTATGATGTCAAATATGTCGATCATTTTCTTTCTGGTTTAGAATTTCCTATTTTTTTTAGAAAGATATTTTACATCTTCCCAACATACCCCTGACTGTGAAGTCAAGGGTACATTGGGAAGAACATGACAATACTGACATGGTATCCAAAAATTTCAAATAGTAGCTGTCCTGCCTCAGCAGAAACCAAGTCAGGGACAGTCCACACCATCCCTGATGGCCAAGATCCAGTGGGTTCTTATTCAACTAAGGCCATTTTCTACCTTATACCACAGGACATATAAAATTCCATGAACATACATGGAGGACAGTAAGTGAGGACTAGGATTCTGAAATAATGAACCCATCCCAGAATGGACCTCAGTCATCAGAAAGATAGTTACATCAATAAAGTCTAAGAGACCATTATCAGGTAATTTTAAAATTCATTTTCTCCATTCCCAGCCTTACAGTATGCAGCAGAGTGAGGCCATTCAAGAAGAAAAAGATTCATTAAAGTAAAATATCAATCATTCTATCACTCTGTGTCTCAATCCTTTTTCCTTTTTTGCAGAAACCACATCTGTCTTGATAAATGTATAACCCATGTGGATAATTTTCATGTGTACATGTATCCAAATAACAAGTATTTATTTGATGTCTATTCTCTAGATAAGGGAGTGCTAGCTACTACAGCAAACCACTGCATACATAATGCTCCAAACACAGTGGCAGGTCATCTCTAGTTAACAAAAATTCTGAATCAGGGCTTTGTTATAGTAGGGGGCCCTCTTCTATATGGTAATGCAGGCACGCATGCTCCCTCCATCATGTGGTTCTGTAGCTTCCAATGTGTCATGACTTTTCGCACAAAGATGGTAGAAGGGAAAAGGTAATGGAAGAGAGTACCTGAGAGATTCTCATTTGTCAAGCCTGGTGTGGGTTCACAATTGCATTCACAGACCACTGATCAGAAATAATTCATATGGCCACACCAAACTGTAAAGGAGGCTGGGAAATGCAGAAGAGCTGAGTTCCAGGGGAGAAGAGGGAGAAGGTCAGTGGAGAGCAGGACAGTCTCCATCAAACTTCTTTAGATTTATATCCATGCCACTACTCTTCACAGATTGTTCTAAGCCTATTTTAAATCAGCACGATTAGTTTTTGACATCTTGATCTTTCCAGAAATGTATAGTTCAATTTGCTCTATCATTGAATTTTATAGTTTAATAATAAATAAATTTCATAATTTAATTGTATGACTTTTAATTCGATTTAGTCATTTCTTTCTTAAAAGCTTATGTCTCCTAATTTTTGCTATAACAAAATACTAGAAAATATATATCACTGTTAATCTATGTATGTATATGAATATGGCCAATTATATTTTTATCTTGGGATGTACTTATAAGTGCATTTTGTTGTAGGCAGTAGATGTCTCAATTTTACTAAATTCTACTTAATTGTTTTATATTTTAACTTTTTTTTTTACTATTCATTCATCCCAGAAATATATACAAACTATTGGAAATGTGATGCACTGTTTTAGATCTGGGAGCTAAACATTGGGTAAAAGTTACTACCCTCAAGATTTGGAGGACAATATGGAGGGGGTATATATATATATATATTTTTTTTTCTCCATGTATACTATAATTTTATGTGTTTGTATATGATGTCAAATAGTGATATGTCAAATGAATAAACAAAAATCATAAAAAAGAGTGACTGATACTTGCTATATTAGAGATTCAATACTCAAAAATATCTCTGTTAAAAGGCACTTGGACAGAGATCTGAATAAAGAATAAGAGGCTATATATGTCTATAATGTAGACTTATGGCTAGAAAGTGGTAGCTGCACCAGGTACTGCATTTCCAGGTACCCTTTATACATGATGGCACGAGGTATGTTATCAGTTGACACCAGTGGAGTGTGAGCTGTGTGCCATTTCTGGTCTAAAGTGGTTTATAAAGAGGTGAGCGGCCTTCCACTCCTGTGTAATTTTGTCTTCTGTACAAATGTAGAAGAACCAGTAGAGGCATCCCATTAGAGGAAAGGAGCTAGGACCATGAGTCTTTCCATGGAGGCAGGGACAAACAAGACTTATTCAATTAGGAATGTCAACAATGGGCCTTTCCTAGGATAAAATAAACTCTTTGCATAAAGCCACCGAAATTTCAGAGATGTGTGTTATAGAGGCTAGAACTAATAATGCAATCTAATACTGGAGGTTGTAGCTTGAGGGCGTACTAACTTTACGAAAGCATAAAAACCATATATTTGGCTAGATAGTCAAAAGGTAGAGGGTGAGAACATGGATTTCAAGGGCTAGAATGAGAGCTATCAATATTGCATTGTACCTAAACATTTTGTAAAATGGTTACTTATGATAATTTGAAGAGAGGCCTCATGCCTTCTGAGTTGGTGGCTCTAGGAGAGCTGGGTAGAGAGCAAAGCAATAAGGGTATCTGTTTATTGCTGCTGGTTTCATTTGGCAAAGGGTTAGAACAAAAAGGGTCTCATGAGAGAATTGGCCAGCATGCAACAGACATGAAACAGAGCAGATAGAAACAGAAATTCAAAGCCTTGTAAGGTTTGAAAAACCTACGATTACTACTGTACTCCAAATAGTAAGAAAAGGAATCTTAAAACCACTTTGATCAATAATGTTCTAGTAAAACTTTTATTCAAGTGGCAACGTTCCAGTAAAACTTCTGAGGTGAAGATCAGTTTAAGCATGTGGCTTTTAGGTCTTTTATCTAAGATGGTTTCTAAGCAACTGTTTATGTGGCGAGAAGCACAGGTGATGAATAAATAAATCAAGCTTCAGTGTTTGTCCTTTAGAAAAAAACTCTACTGGCTCTCAAAATTTACTGGAAGCAGATAAGTAAGAACATTTTACTTTATTACCAAAGCATCCAGAACACTAAAAATAAATAAAGTAAAATATATTTGAAAACAAACAAAAAATCCATATTGATTGCATGGGCTACCCAGTGGCCATTGGAGCACAGGTATGTTTGCAAACAGCACAGCCCTCAAAGAAGACATAGCCCCCATGTTCAGTTCAAACATAGTTAAGGATGGACATGGATAAGGTAGCAGCTCTGACAAGATGGAGCCAGGGAGATACAGAGAAGGATGAGGATTTTTCTCCTGGAGATCAGAACTGACCTTTTGAAGGAGCCTCACCCTCCCCACTAACTATGTTTGTGTATCTACATGGCAGAACTATGGCCCTCTATCTGCTACGTGACTACCTTGCCTCTCCTTTCTGAATGGAAGCATTTCCTCAAATAAACTTGTTTCTGTTTCTACACTATATGAACACTGTATCTCGTATGAGCTCCTGGGGGCAGGCAGATGAGGGAGATAATTTTAATTTTCACTTAATAAGTGATTGTATCAAGAGGACCCACATTTGGTCCTGATGGAGAGATCTTGAGTCACCTAGGATTCTTAGATCTTGAGATAGATGCCATCAATGGACATATTTTGGCTTTCTTTTATGAGGAAAGTGTATTCTATATGTGGGAAGAGGGCCACACAGAAATATTTGGTGACAAGAGTGGCTAATTAGGGCAGAGACGGGCAGTGTTCTACGAGCAATGGCTTGCTCTCCTACCTTCATGTAGAGACACGCCTGGAAGTGTTTGCCCAGTTAGGTCTACATGCCCCCATCTGCTTCAGACTAGATAAGACCATGCAGATATGACAACCCTTGGGATGCCAGTTAGAATGCATGATATGTGAAATGGACATTTTGTGGAATATCAGTGAAGGTTCCTCTTCTGTGGACAGGCCAACTCATGGAGTGTCCATAGAAATACATTCCACATAGGTAGGCTATCCTGTAGACCATCAGTAAAAGTGTTGTTGTTTAAGTCTGGGCTATGATCCTCCATTCTCACTTTCTCCATATTTCCTTGGCTGAAGCACGGCTATGAAGAACACATCTGGCTAGATGTGGACAGCTCCAAAGAGGCATTTTATTGGAGGACGCTGCATCTCTGTGTTACTCCTTGAATCAGTACCACAAAAAGAGCTAATTCACCAGGAACAGCCACATGATATTCTGCCTGAGAGAGGAATGTATTTTTATTATGCTAAACCCTTAAGATTTAAAGTTAGTTCATAATAGTGACTAGGTTAATTTCTCTCATATTAGAGAAATATTCTGGTCAGAGGTTGACTGTACATATGACAACTACAAGGCAGGGTTAGTGTTGAAGATGATCCAAGTGTTCTGTGAGCCTGGTGTGGAGTGAGAGATGAGAGATGAGAGATAAGTTAGAAATACAGTCAGAGAGCTCAACGGGACTGGACTATTTGTGGCACCGGATAAGGAGTTGTACTCTCAATGACAAGAGAGGTAATAAGAGGGTTTTTAGAAATATTTATGTTTATAAAGAGTTACTCACCTGTCTGTGTGGAGAATGAAGACATGAAAGAATAGGAGAAGTGATGTGGGTTACAAGGGTAATGAGGTGAAAAACTGATTGATTTTTGAAAATATTTGTTACTAGAAAGGCCACAGGATTTGCTAATGTCTTTAGATTTGAGCTATGAGAAAAATGAAGTATGACTTCGTGTTTAATTGGACCAAAACAGTAAAAAAAAGTGGAGTTTCTGAGATGGGGAAGGCTGAGGAAAGCACATAGGAGGGGAGAAATCAAGTGTTCAGTTTAGAATATGGAAGTTTGAGATGTCTGTTAGTCAAGAGGATTTATTGAGGAAGTAAGTCAATGTCTGAGTCCAGAGCACAGGGCAGAGGAGAAAGATGGAGGGAGCCATTTGGTGTTTTTCATCATGTACTTGATGTTTACAGTCATGGACCTGGATAAAGTCCCCATGGAATGAGAATCTTGAAGAGGAGAGATCCAACCATAGAGATGTGGACAAACAGAAGAGGTCAAGGTGATTAAGATTTTCTGCAAAGGTAACCAAAAGAACAGCTATTGATGAAGGAGAAAAATGAAAGTAGTATCTCATACATTAAAGGAAGCTAGTGTTCTAAGTATGGTGGAGGCATCCATGATACCCACCTCTCATCATTGATTGAGGAAGAGGAAGACTGAAAATTAAGCATTATATTTGGAAATGCCAATGTCATTGTGGCTTTTGGGGGAGTGTTTTCATGTGACAGATGGAGACAACAGTCTGATTGAAATGGATTCAAGAGAAAACGGGAGGAGAGAAATTGGAAAGACAATGGCCTCATTCAAAGAGTTTATTGAAATCAAGGATTTTTCAGTCATGGACCAGATATGGGCCCCATTGAGATAAAAGTGACGTTTATCTGTTTTCACAGGTTTGCTTAGGGCCTGTGGAGAGTTTTATTCAGGAGAAAAGTTCGGGTGCTGTAAGACATAGGATCCTAAATCCACTGACTAGTAGATTATATTCTCCTGGAGCCTCCTCTTCTACTTCTCTTCAAAGTCACATTGCCCCATCTCCCACCTCCTCCAGTGCCAACTTCAGTCTCCCCTAAATTTCTGGAACACCCACATCTTTCTCTCTTTCTTGTGCGTGCTTTCTGGCCCTAGAGTGCCCATCGCTGACTATTCTCCCATTCACATATATACCTGTCACAGATGCCACCTGTGCCTCAGTGTCAGCTTCACACTCCTCCCCAGAAAGCTCTCCCATCCAAAGAGTGCTCTCTGGCCAGAGCCAGAATCTAAAAGTCTACCATTCCGGGGTTCTTGACCAATTCTTTATGCATCTTCTTGTCTACCAGCAGAGCTCAGAAGGCAGAGGTCATTTGGGTCATTTTTTCCACTTTGACCTCAGTCTCTTGCCTGTTCCTCAACTTCAAATTTCATTGAATGAATGGAAGAATTGCTCTCTGTCAGGCTCACTGGTTCTATTAAAAGGCACTTCCTCACTGCTGTGAAGATACTGTTGAGTACACATCAGACTTGCTATTCTGAGAGTAAAATAGTCACAGAGATGGGAACATCTAAGAACAGCTGTCTATGACCTTCTTGTTGCTGGTGGAGAACTTGAGACTAACTGTCCAGGCTGTGCAGCTACTCACTGGGCTGGGACAGAATGCATCCTCTGGCTCTGGGTCTGTTTTCAGAGTGGTTGTAAGCTCACACTGTAGAAAAATCCTGGCCTTATTGGTGTCTCTCTCCTGCCCTGTTCCTGTCCTCTGCACCGGAGTCCCCCAATGACCTTCAGGAAGCCCTCCACCTGGAGAGCGACTTCTCAGTTAACTAGGTGTGGATGCTTCCTGTCCTTGAGTCTCTCCTCTTCTCTAGTCCTCCATGTCCTTATGGAAAACCCCCCTCCAGACCCTATGCTTACTGAATGTGCAGAGGTCACCGATCAATCCAGAAAAGGACTCTGAGCTCTGACGCAAATACACAAACCTGAGCATCCCAAGCATCCACACAAGGCAAGACTGTCCCACATCTCATAGGAGGTGTTTGTCCTCATCTCCAGCCACCCTTCCTGCTGCACAGAGTGAAAGCAGATCTCAGGCCCACTGAGGCTGGAAGAGGAGCCACCTCCATCCCTGAGGGCACCAGTGAGGACTGGCCAATGTGGCCATCTTATGCCTGTAGGGGCAACTGCTGCTGCTGCTCCAGGCACAGCCCTGCCTCTGGAACCTTTTGGGATGCAGCCCATTTCTCCCCAGGAAAATGCTTCTGGCAAGGGCATTTTTCCTGTTCTATGTCTCTTCCTGATTTTCTAAAAATTAGACCATTGTAAAATTACATTGCTATTAGGGGCCTATTCATATGCGGATTGGAAAAGCAAACATAGTATCAGAAAAATTTTAAACGATGCTTGAAAAATATGACAATGGTAATATTAAGTAGTGATGGAAGTGGATATACAAGCATGGCCTGTGATCTTGGGACAGCAGTCTACAACAGATGGCAGCTACTTCTCTTCCTAGAAGTTGTTATCATGAGTCAGTTTTAGATTGGTTTCTGAGAACTGAGCATCCTTCCAGTCATCTGAAGGAGTTGGTAAGGCCCTTCCCAATGGGTCACAAGGGCTGTGCTATTCTGATGATATTTCCAAACACCTAGTCACCAGACTCTAGACTGTGATCAGCAGGATCCTTTGAATTGCAATCTGGGATAGCTTTTTGAAGCTGTTCATGATAGGCTGAAGCATAAGAGGTAGAGTGGCTGTTTATACTAGCATAAGATTACAAAAGTCAGCAGAAGGTTTTGTACTGACAGACATTTATCTGCCAGTGACCATCCCATGTGTGGTTGGTTCATTTTGTCCAAAGTGGGCATTGTGAACAGTCTGAAAGACCAAAGGCAATACCTTAGGCCAGGGGAGTCCAGTCTGTAACTAGATAACAAAACCTCCAATACAGTTAACAGGACTAGAATCCAATATCCACAAAGGTGGAAAATAATTTTTTCTCCACACAATACTTTCATCATTTTTGAAAAAAAGATAATTACGGCACAGTGAGTTTGCTTATATTAAAAATTTGGCTTGATCATTTATGTAAGTGAAAATAAGAATGCTCACTGAGAGTTTCTGAATTCTGGAGGTATCAGGCAGAGAAAACAGTAACTGTTTTACCTTTGTTCAAAAAGGTATACCTTACTATATTGTTGATAGCTTGCAAGAAAATATTTCTTTTAATCAAAAACAAAATGTTAGAGCATCCACCTTTGTCCATGTGGTTCTATGTAATTAATGTTTATTCTTGACCTTTTATTAGCAGTGTTTTATTTTCCCTTGAAGCTATCAGTTTCTCTCTTAGAATTCTGTAATTTCTTTCCAAGATCAGTATTATGATCTGAAAGTTTATCAGAAACCTGTATTCTAGAGTAAATGGCATAGTGCCTTCTATGAATCTTTCTGAAGATAAAACATATTTGCAAAGGCATCAGAGTAAAACAATAACTATCTGTAAATGACAAAAAACTTAACATTATGACACAATTGACAAGGAAATTTGGTTCTTTCTGTGGCATGTAACATTTTAAGATAATACCTTAAGTTAGAAATGACGACATTGTACCAGGACATATTAGAAATTTTAAGTTTCATACAATTTTTAAAATATTTATATTAATAATATATATGCATGCAAAGATATCTATAAATAAGGCTTAGCATCATTTACTTGACAATCCTTCCCATGTAGTTTTGCATACCACAGAAATCTGATTCTTTTAATATTTCCCTTTTTATGGGAAGAGAGGAATATTCTTTAAGCAGTCTCAGGGGCCCACTGGAAATTCTCAAAGGAACTTTCAGGTCAAAAGAAAGGCTTTATTTTGAATTTGAATTTTGATAAGCGTTTCAAAAATATCAAATGGTTTAGAACACGTGGTCAAATAGGATCATAGGTCATTTTGAAACAATGCCTATTATCTGTTAAATCACAGGTGACAAAGGTTTTCAGGCAACTGTAAAGTTTTAAATAGGTGTAAGAAAATCCTTAGCTCTTGTGATTAAATACCTAATAAAAACAATATGTAAAAATTTATTTTGATGGAACATACAACCCGTCCCTTTTTGGGAGACTGTTCAAAGGTAAAAAAAGAAACAAACAAAAACGATTCATAATCTCTTCATCAAGAGCAGACTAAATGTTTAATAAATTATTCTTTTGAGAGAGAAAAACCCAAATTCTAGTTTTGTACCACCTTACTTGTTGTATTAAAACCTATTAATTTTAATCTTAGCCAATTTGACCATCCATAAATCTATTTTCTCAGAAACTTTATTCCACAAGCTTTTTATAACTTTCACAATCAGAATTTGTCCCATATCTTCCTTCCCTCCTAGAATTTTAGGACAAATGTACTTTTTGAAACCAAAAACACAAACAAAAATATCTCCATTCCCTATACCTTCTTTATTGAAAACATGCAACTCGTTTTCCTTGATATAGCGATGTTTAATTTATTAAATTTAGTAGCATTAATCATATATAATAATTAGAATTATTAACCCCTTAGAACTAAACCTTAATTTTTAGTCAAAACAAAGAAGTCAGCTATTATGAACTATCTTTTACATTAGCATTCTGTGGATTGGCAGACTTGCAAAATATTTTCTTGTATAAAATTTCTCAGCATGGCTCAAAACATCTTTATTAATAAGCTCAAATATTTTAACTTTTTCTGTAATAAGAACCCAAAAATAAATAAACTGATATTTAGCAGTTAATGTCTAATATTTTATCTTATTTGGAAATTATTTTGATATTCAATAAATTTCTATCACTTAATTTAATTTAGCAAAACTCTAAGGTTCAAGTTACCAAAAGATTTTGAAGTTATTTTAAATACATATACCATAACACTATAATACACAATTATTGTTAAAAAGTTCACCTAAAAACCTTTTGATATCATTTATATTTATATTATATTTAGTTTACTTATGCCAATACTTATATTTAGATAAGGTACAAAAATTTCACGAGACATTAGACAAAGTCAGCCATCAATTTTTTCTGCCAAATTTTGAAAGAAAGATAAGGCTTTAAAGGATATTTGGCTTTTGGTAAATGTGAGTAGAACAAAAGTTTTATATCTGATACTTATAATGCTAGATATGACAAACTTAAATTAGCTTTAATATTGAATATTTTGCTAGATCACATGATCTTGACATTCATTTGTGTCCATTTTTATTATATTTAGAAGTAACTTATATAAGTACTTACTTTAAGCCAATTAAATAGAGCTTCTTTAGAAATTATACCATCCGGAAGTAGAAAAATATCACGTATGTAGCATACATACATAAATACACATACATAGAGATCCCATAAGTATTGTTTTAAAATTGTCACCATGAATCAAGTACAGCAATACAAAGCACATTATTTATGGAAGAATATTTGAATCCAAGTTTTCTTTCTGGCAGATGGAATGTAGCAGTTTATCAGAAAATATCTCAGAATTTCATCAACTCTGGAAGAAGCCCATACTGAGGCCCTCTTTGGAAGGTAGGTTTGGGAGTGTCTGTAAAAACGTTAACTTAACAGACTTTTGGATAGCTTTTTCTTTTAGCTACCTCTTTTTTCTTAATTTTTCATTAGCTTTTTGCAGCAAATCTTTCAATAAGGCTATTTTGGAATTTTGAAGCCTTTGTCTTTAAGGGTACTTCTTAAATGATCTTATCTGATTGGAATGTTCTTTCTAATGATCAATGTAATTTTAAATTATCCCTAGTGATTGTAGTCTTTAGAACAAGATATTTACAGGACCCAGAGTCATAATTCTTAAACATAAACCCAGCAGGGGTAATGGAGGGCAGCTTATACACAGAGGCTGTCATTTAACATGGATTTGCCATGTTGAGCTCAAGCAAACTTTATTTTTCTGAATGGGAACTTCCCACCGAATAACCTTATCTTGGGGTGACAAGAAAGAGGAACAGTAGTCCAGAAAACTGTATTGGACACCCTTCTCTCCTTTCCCTGAACCTTTATGGAGAGAACCCTTGGCAAAAATTCTCTCTGAGACCTCTACCTGAAGGCATGGGAGGTCATAGATCTGAGAGGACTTACCTGAACGTATCTCAACTCCATCAAAGAACAAGTGAGCTCAAGGGCTCTTGCAGGCACCAACGCATTGGTTGCAGACAGTGCAAGGAAAAGTCTGGGGATTGTTTTGGACTCCACTTCTGATGCCAGAGGATGTCAACAAAAAGTATCTGGAATAAAAAAAATTTAGTTAGGAAAGCTTTATTGCTCATAGAGTTTGGAGACCTGGGAGATGCAGCCACCAGAAGAAATCAAAAGTCTGCTACTGAACAGTGTGTGGGAGGGCAGAGCTTATGAAGGCAAAATCGTAGACCACAGAGATTCCTCTGGAACCTCTCTGATTCATTGGTTCCCCTACAGATACCAGTGTTCTAAAATCTGTTGTATAGGGCTTCCAGGCAACCATCAGACAGGAACACTCAGTTTCAGGTACACATTGTGTTTATTCAGAGAACAGAGTACTTCACTTCACCTCAGTTCTGGCATGCCTGTTGGATTCTGTTTTCTTTTAGGTGCCAGTTAGCCACACAGAGTCCATTTTATCTTTCTCTTTTAGAGGTCCTCTATCTTTTGTTTTAATTCCACATTATTATTCTTTTTCTCTCTCTCTTGTTTTCTCTCTGTCTCTCTCCTTGAAGGAGACAAAGTTTAGACTCAGAAAGTTGAAGTTACTTGCCTAAGTTCACCCAGGCTGTGCACAGAAAGGTCCAGAATCAGAGCAACCTTTGGGCAACAGGATTTTGTCTTGTCGTCCACAGAGGGACCACCAATACCTATGGGTTTGCATCATGCTTTTCTACTCTAACCCTGTCCCCCTGCCCTCCCATTTGGAATAATTATAGACTCACAAGAATTACAAAAATAACAGAGAAATCCTATATATGCACTGTCTATCTTCCCACACCTGACATAAGTATAGTAGATGATCAAAACCAGAAAATTAGTATAGGCACAACACAGTTAACTAGATTTCAGTAATCCAGAGCTTACTCACATTTCACTGGTTTTTGCATGCAGTTCTTTTTGTTGTCTTTTGCAGAGTTCTATGACATTCTATCACATGTATAGATTTGTGTAATCATCACCATGATCAAGACACATAACTGTTCTGTCACCAAAAAGGAACTTGTTCCTTTGTATAGTCACACTCTCCCATCCCTAATTTTTGGTAAATACTGGTATATATTCTACTGCCATTTTGAGGAAGATATATAAGTGGAATCTTGCAATATATCACTATCTGAGATTGCCTTCCCCTCAGTATAATGCCATAAAGTCCATCAAAGGATTATGCATATAAATAGTTCATTCCTGAATCATATTCTACAACATGCTACAGCACAGCTTGTTAAACCATTCACTCATTGAGGGATATTTGGTAGTGTCCAGTTTTCACTCATTAAAGATAAAGCTACTATTGTCATTTGTGTGTAAGTTTCTGTACAGACATAATTTTGAATTTCTCTGAGATAAATGGCCAAGAGTGAAAATGCTGAGTCATATGGCAAGTGCATGATGATGTTCTGTAGTGGGAATGCCATTTTATACCCTACCAGTGAGGTAGGAGAAGCCCAGGTGTTCTGCATCCTCTGGAGCATTCAATACTGCAGTATTTTTACTTTATCTGTTGTAATAGGTGTGCAATGGTATGTCATTGTGGTTTCAGTTTGCACTTCCCCAGTGGCTACCAATTGAACATCATTTTATGTATTTCTTTATCATCTGTATATCTTCTTTGATAAAGTGTCTGTTGAAGTTTTTGCCTATTTCCTAATTTTATTTTTTCACATTTTCTTCTGCATTTATAAATTTAAGATATGGGTGTTTTGTCAGATGTGATTTATGAACATTTAATTCAGTTACTGCATGTTTTTTTATTATCTCAATAGTCTTTCACAGAGCCAAGAGTTTTAATTTGATTGAAGTCCAATTTATCATTTTTCCTTTTATGGATTGTAGTTTTGGTGTCATGTCTAAGATATTTTCCCATAACCCAAGGTAATGAAGATTTTTTCCTATGTTCTCTTCTAACACTTTTATATTTTCATGCTTTACATTTAGATTTATGGTTTATTTTGATTAATTTTGTATGGGATGTCAGACTTACATCAAGATTCATTGATTTGTGTGTTGATATTCAATTGCTATAGCAATGTTTGTCGAAATGACTCTCCTTACTGCATGTAATTTTCTTCTGAACCTGACAAAAATCAGTTGGGTGTCTTTGAGTGGATTTATTTCTGAGTTCTCTACTCTATGCCATCAAACTAAATTACTATCCATCCATCAATACATGCTGTCTTGATTACTGTAGCTTTATAAGTCTTACAATCAGGCAATACTATTCCTTCAACTTTATTTTTTTACTTATATTTCCTATGTCAACATTTTATTAAATATGTTAGTTCTTTTTTAATGTAAGATTGTCTGTATCTTCAAAATATCTTATAGAAATTTCTGAGAATTACATTGATATAATTATATTCTTAAACTATCTCTAGTAACTCATAGATTCTATTTCTAAAGTTCTGTAATAGTTCATTATTATCATTTTGTATGTATATGAAAGCAGTTAGCTCAGGGTTAATCTTCCTCAAAAAAAAAAAGCTATGGCAGCTTATTATCTACAATCACCCAACTGTACTCCCTTATTCTAATTGCTTACATGTACACACACAAACAAATGAGCCACAGTCCAGATTGTGATGATGGAAGTGATGGCAGTGCTGGAGTTGACACTGACATTTTAGTTGTTTTACATAAATTCTAAAGTACAAATATATGGTGGACATATGCATACATATATATCAAAAGCAGAAGCAAAGACTTCCACAATGATGGTGAAATAGACACCCTGCCATACATTGCTATTAAATGTTCTAAAATTCATCTTGTGGTTCATTTGGCAATATGGATTTCTGTCCCTTGACTTAGTAATTTCACTTCTAGAAAACTATTCTAAAGAAGTAGAGTTGAGCATGTAAATTTGTGTACAGGTATCCATTGCACTGTTATTCATAATGGCCAGAATCTGGATCAACTGAAGAAATCAGTTACAGTTGTTTCTCTTTATATTAATTTGCCCCGAGATCATTAAAATAAGGGTGCAGAATTGTTAAACTAGTTATGACATATAATGAAGTGAAATAATTAAGTAAATATACTCAGTATTATAACCTAGCTCTCTAACTTCCATCATGTCATAAGCATGTAGCACTGGTTCTTTGATCGGTAGAATGGTATATGCTGTTAATGTTTTTTCTTAATTTCACTTATTATTGCTTTTCACATTGTAGGTAGTCACAGGATGTATTCATCCCAGACCTCAGATTCTGATGTTCTTAGAAAAAAATATTGAGCATATCAAAGATTTTTGATTGACTAGCACAATTTTGCTTTACGCAATAAAGTGATGAAGTATTTTTCACATTTTTCAAATCAATTGTTGCTATGAAAAATAAAGCAAAAGCTTATTTGAAACAAAGTGAGCTGTTTTTCATGAATTCATAACTTCCAATCTAGGATAAGCACTTTTCATAAACTTGATTTCTGGCCATGTGTTCAAGAGGGTTTAATAACAATCATTTCCTTAAATTGGATTTTTAGATTAATTACACTTTCAATATGTTCATCAAAAACTTCATGATCTATTTTCTTAAGAATTTGCGGCTGCTTTTATTGGTGATTGCACAACTTGTTTAATTAATGAATGATACCCATTGAGAACTTGCTTCATGAAAGAGAAAAATGAAAGCATTATAGCTCATGATCTTTGTTGAAGGGAGAAATTAAATAACCAAATGAAAAACTTAATTTTCCTTAGTTTGGCAATTTTCCTGCTATTACTAATTTGTTCTCTGTTGAAATAAAATGCATTCAAAATCTGCTGAAGAAACATTCAGAAAACACTTGCTGTCAAGCTTTTAATTAACAACAACAACAACAAAAAACTAGAGAGAAGTCAGTCCAATCACGTCAGTTTTAAGGCACAATCTTTGCTTGCCATTTAGATATTTTAGTAAAATTTTCAGTGTCAACCAGAACCAGTTTAACTGATATCCTCCCAGGATTATTAGAAGTAGAGCTCTCCATAAGAAATCTCAGGATGGTTATGACGTCATTTTCTAGGTTATTTAAACTATCCCCTCTTTGGTTCCTTGGTGCTTTGTGCCCCTAAGTGTTTGCGGCACTGAAGTGTGAAATCCATAGCTCCAGTTAAGTGGTCATTTTTAAATATTTCTCACTAATAATCTCCTTTTTGATGCTCTGTGCCTTTCAACCTGGATCTTCTGTCATCTCTTCAAGGAAAGAAAGAAGCCAATATGGAGAAAGAAAATCAAGGAGGTTCCATTTTATCTCATTAGTTTCTAAGATCTTATCTCTTGGGAAGATGTCTGTAACCAATTTTGCCTTTAACTAATTTTCCTCTCTCTAGATATACTATACCTATAAGTGATCTTCTCTCATCAGCTTTTACTTGCATTCTCAAGGTAAGAAAGCCACTTGGCTCTCGTAGATAATGTGTATGGGGGCAGAAAGTTTATTGATTTGAGATTATTCAGATATTTTGTGCAATATCTGAATTATCTGAATATTTGTGCAGATATTTCCCGCAAACTTGCTACTTTATAAGCTTAAAGCATAGATATTTAGATGATGAGAAAATAATTAAAATGAATAGGATTGGAAAGTAGAAATTCTGATGGATGTGTGAGGAATTAGGATGCTTTATCTTAAGAAGTTTGGATGAGAAATGGATGAAGCACAACACAGGAGTCCAGAGGCAAATAATTTGGGGAGTGAACTGAACAAAGCCAAAATTGTGGACAAAAACCTGTTGTCAAATGTAAAAACATAGGCTACTGTTTGAGCTATCTCTGAATATTTCTGAAGTCTTCATTTAGCACACATTTTTCAGGTAACAATTATTTTTCAGGTAAAAATGGAATATTTACAGTTAAGTTGGGTTAGTAGCTAGGCATAACCATAGAAACATTTGGGAAGGACTTGACATTTTCTCTTGCTTCAACTGCAAGATGTCCATTCACTTATTTAAAAGAAGCATCACTTTCTTGTGCATGTGTTTAGACTACAGGTAATCAAATGATAAATTGTCCTGCTAGCATTGTGATGGTGCCAACCACTATTTCGTGAACTGATTATATTTATTGCATTTATGACCCATTTTGGAGAGATCAAGAAGCAGTGTCCAGAAGATGGGAACACTCCTCACTGATGGTTGTGGATGTTGGCTGGACAGATGTTGCTAGTCAGGCTGTATTGAAAGTGTGGGCATCATGCACACTTTGATATTAGAACGGAACAAATAGTCGATGTCACCACCTTTCTGCTTGGTGTCTTTCTTTCTTTTCCAAAGACCATTTTTTTCTGACTCAAAAGGTCCTGAAAGCTAGCCCCATAGCTCAGTGTGATGTCATAGAGGATATCAAAGCAAATATTTATATTTTCTTTGCCCATGTATACAAGTTTGAAATGGGAAAATATTAAGTGTAGAAGTCATCAAATTCTTGAAGTAATCTATTGATATATAAACCTCCTAATATAGGCAATATTGTACTAATGATTGTGAATAAAAGACTATTTAGAGGATGACTCTCCTCTCAAATGGCTCATATTGTAGTTGGGGAGACAGAAATGTGTGGCAGATGAAAACTCCCCGCAGACTGTCGTGAGTTGTGGAAACAAGTCTAGGACACATCAGAGGACAAGGAGGGAGCAGTCCTCTCCCTATCAGAAACTTAAGAGCATCACAGAGAGATGGAAGTGGTCCTCTGGGAACTTTGACCATCAGAGTCTAGTTTATGTTATTTGGAAAGTAATAAAGTACAAAGTTCATAGTATGTGGTAAATAAATTAAACTGGATTCTAGAATGCTCTGGTGCACTGTCTGCCAAATTCTTCAATCTCCATTCAGTTCAGCACATCCTCTTAGTTGCTGTACCATAAGCCTGATTTCTACTCTTGGTTTCATTCTTCTCCATCTCAATGCAAAACCTGCTAAGTCAACTAGAAGAGATTATAATTTTTCTGCACATGTATTTCTTTAAAAGGATAGTAATATATTTTTTACTTCAAATATATTATTCACATATTTACATAACAAGACACCTAACTTACATCAGTATTATCAACGGGGTCAAGGTCAGCTGCATAATATTTAATTTCATCAATCTAGTAACGTTGATCATTTAGATTGTTCCCAGTTTATTCTTATTATCAAAAGCAGTGATCCATTTAACATCTTCACTTGACATTTACTCACATCTTCATACTATGTATTTTCTTAAATCCATAAAAGTGGAGAAAGTGTAGATGTTTCTTAAAGACATTTGAGAAATATTGCCAAGCACTTCCAGAAAATTTGTTTTATGTTGCACTCACGCTAGTAGCTCCGGAGAATGCCTGAGCCCACTTCCTTACATTGAAAATCCTAAATATTACTGTCATCCTTTAAACATATCTTTTCTGAATACAATATGACATTTCTTTGTTAAAAATATTCAAACACTATATATGTATTTATTTTATAAATGCATTTATTTCTTTGATTTAAGTTTTTGAGCCACCTGCTGTAAAGATTGTGAATTTGAAAGAAAAGTCTTATTCTTTACTTATAAATTGCAAATTCCTCTCCATAGGGGAGGCAAAAATTTACCTCTATGAATGTTAGCTTTCAGCTGCGACTCTATCAAAAAGTCAGGTTAGCACAAGGAAATCAGTTTATTAACGCATGCAGTGCATGCAGCATACAACATGCAGGAGAAACCTTAACAAAAAAGTAACTCAAAGTGGTGGCTTAAAACTGTGGCTTATATAACATCTTCACCAAAAGCAAAAACAAAAACATGCATTTATAAAGAAATGGCAGGACAAAAGGATGCAGTTTTAGTCTTCCACGAGTGGCAAACTGTGGGAAGGTAAATACATGGGAGGGAAGTGGTGCAGTCACGTTACTTTGCAGGTTCCTCTAGTGCTGTCTCTGGGCTGATTAGAGACTGTCTCCAGTAAAAGGAGAAGTTGGATCCTCCTTTAGGCAGAAAAGGGAAACTTTCCTGAGTCTGCTGCTTCTTAATTGCCTTCAGTTCAATGTAACTTTTATGGCAAAGACGCATATTTTGGGCTGCCACATTGTTTTCCTTCATCTCCATATAGACATTGTGAAGTCCAACCTTCCATTTCCTTGAACTTTCATGTAAAACATGTACTTGTGTGCTACGATTTTTGTGGGTGTTTTTTTTTGGTGGGGGGTGTTCATTTCTAAACACTCTCCTCTGTGCAGTTATTCAGCCTCTGTATTTTACACTGGTCCCATGGAAAGTTCAATGTGCACTGCTAATTTTTAAAATTTTTCTCCTCTGGAGAATTAGCACATGCTCATTCTTCCAGATCAAATTTAGAATCACTTTGCCAAGTTCCTCCAGAAAAATCTCTATTGGGATTTTAATCAGAATTGCATTTTATTAGTTTTACATTTTTCTCCAAGTTTAGTACATTATGCGTTAGTTCATTATTTTTTTGCTATCATTTAGAAATATTTTGTTGATATGAACAAATATGCTAACGTGTAATGAGGGCATTTTACACCATTAACACCAAAGGGGTCTCTTTCTGAGAGAAGTATATGCAAGCTGAGACCTGGGGCCACAGAAAGCAGATGAAGAGGGGGGAATTGTGCTCCAGGCAGGGGAAGCTCCTGCGTTAGGCTATTTTCCGGAAGCCAAGTGCCAAGAATTGAGAACACTGGAGAGCAGATGGCTGAATAGCCAAGCCATTGAGGGCCAAACAAATCACACACAGGACTTTTGTCTTTAGTTCTCAGCCAGTGCAGAGCCTTGGAGAGTGCAAAGGAGAGGGAGTGGGTTTACATGAACAGGTCTGCAGACATGTCACCCTTAACTACTGCTAGGTTTAACAACTAATATGAATTTAGGCAATTATAATCTATATTTATAAATGAGATTGGTTTATACTAATGAGAGGTGTTTTGGGAGCTATACAGGTTTATAAAATAAATGAGGATTAATCTACACACTACAAGAATTTTGAAATTATCTGTTCTTAGAAGATATTCACAGAATGCTTTCTGAACTAGGAATTTTGAAGAGACACAGCTCTATTAAAATCTTCAGATTTTTCCAGATTTGGGGAGCCCTAAATATTTTTTTCTTAGTAATTTGACTATATGTATGTACATATATACATACATATGCATACATTGTATTTATTTATAGTTATACATGCATATTGCACATATAGATACATATATAATATCTATGTACATATATACATACATATGTATACATTGCATTTATTTATAGTTATACATGCATATTGTATATATAGATACATATATAATATATATTTTGAAATAATCCTCTTCATGGAAATTTCCAACTATAGTAATATAATGTTAAATTAATATTATACTGTAAATATTTTGCTACTCTTCTCATATCTGTAGTTAATGGTTGTTTTTATTCTTAATGATGTTTTGTGTCTTTTTTTCCCCCACGTGTCATACTCATAGCCAGAAGTTGGTCTATTTTGTTTCAATATCAAAGAATCACTTCTTTATATATCCAGTCTACTTATTTCAGAACCCACGAATATCTGTTTATATCTTTTACAGTCTATTCCTCTTATTTAAATTTATTCTGTTGATACTTTTCTAACTTAATGGATTAAATATTTATTTACACCAGATAATTTTTAATAAAAATTATATTTTTGAGTGCTATAAAACTTTGTCATAGTATCTCTTTGGCTATGTACCCTAAGTTTCCATATTTGGTATATTTGATTGAAGTACAATTTTGAGCTTCCTTTTGGCCTGTGTTGTGTTTTAGGCATATGCTTAAGTATTTCAAATTCTCTGAAATACATGTAAAACTGTTATTGTCATTTTAGAGTTCTAATACATTATATTTTAAAAAAAAGATTAGTCTTTGGAAGATAACTGAATGTGTTAGGAACAGAAACCACTTCCATCTAAAATTTGACTGATAGAATTATTGCCTTGCTTTATTTATTCTATTGTCTTAAATTAGATTTAAATTAGATTTAAGGCAATATTACAGAATACGTTTGACTTAAATTGTGTTCTGTATATACTGAATTCACTCACTTGTTTTTGAATCTTTTAAGTCCATCTTTTCTGTTATGTACCTTTTGTGATTTGCTTTCTTAAACGGTGAACCTACACTTTAAAAGGGATAATGTTGTTACTAAATTAATGTTGTTACTAAATTAACATAGTTATTTTCTATCTAAACTCATTATATGCTGTTTTCTTTTTTACCTCCTGCACTGTTATATTAAGTTCTTTTTCTTCCACATTTTCAGTGTTGTAGAAAACATATGTACACGAGAAAATTCTTGCTCTGCAGCCTTACTTTTAACTCAAACATTATATGTCTTCTGTTTAGACAATTCTTCACTTTTATTTGGATTTTATCCATATCAAAATGATGTTTGTGACCAGTCTAAGTTTTATTCTGTTGTAGGTTGGAATTTTTTTCTTTTTTTTGTTCTGTCTGCATACTTTGAGCTGTTTTTCTCCTCTTTACTCCCTCATTCTCTTTCCTTCCTTCCTTCTTTCTTCTCTCTTTTTCCTTCCTCCCTTTTTTTTCATATTGCTTTTACCTCAAAAATTTTCCAGGACATACATAAGTGTATGTATCAATTTGTTAAATGAAACTTCCATGTACTAAGACATTTTGTTCTTTTCATAAAAGTTTTCTTCTCTTCAATTTGTTATGAATAATTGTCTTACATTGGAATCACTATCTTAAAAGCCACCAATTATTTATAGCTTGCTTTTGTATTGTTATTATCACATATCTATCACTTTCTTCCTTATCATATAACCTCTGTCCTTCTACATTCCTGGAGAGCTACTCAAGTTTTATTCTCCACACTTGTGATACAATTTCACATCAGCACTGTTCTTTCCTGCCTCTCCTGTGGCTTTCCATCCTGGTACAACGTTTTTAATTGTCATGAGTAAGCCCCTCTTTCCCTTCCGTGCAGCGGTGCACTGACCTAGCAGTGTGTTCGTCCTCTCCTGAAGACTCCACGAGCGTCATGGGCTTTCCTTGGCTTTGCTGTGGGTGCCTTCTGATTCCGCAGATCATCATTAGGGACTCATTAGACCAGGTCGTACCCCTTTCCAGAAGAGGATGAAAAGGGGCAAATAAACCACAACCCGCTTTCCTCACTACCCAATCCATTCAGCCTTTCCCAAAATGGCAAGCGACACTGTTGAGTTATGTTCTGACTTTCGTTGAAAGATCTGAATAAACTTAGAATGAAAGAGATTAGATTTCTAATTAGCTTGCATTTTCCCTTAATCTGCATATTTTCCACTTTCCTAAATCAAATCTCCAATTCACTGTGGTGACACCCTTAATTATATGTAAGACAACTGCCGTCATAGAGACCCACCCCCACTCAAAAATGCTGCTCCTAAACTGGAAAAATGGCTGCCATTTCCATGAACTTATGGCCACATCACCTGCTTCTTTCAGTGTATGCAATGTGCAATAGTTGATATTATGTCTAATAATTCAAAATATATATTTGGCCTTTGAAGAATAGTGAAACTATTGAAGAATTTTTGAAAAATATTCTCTTGTTTTCATGTCTGTTCCAGATGCAAATGCATCACCCACAGTGTGGACACCCCTACGTGGCCTAAGATCTTGCAGGATTTCCTGTTACACTTTAACCTGCATGTCCTTCAGATACTTTATTCAGGCACCATGTCTCAGGTTATGATGAACCAAAAAATTACGCTACTGAGAGTGAAAGGAGGAGGAAGACATGCTAAGCCAGATGGGATCCTGGACAGAAGATGCAACCTGGACTTCCCCAGACTAACCTGGATGGAAGCTCCTTCTTGTAAAGCCTTCAAAGCATATAACAATGCAGAACCAAGGGAAAAGGACCATTGGCTGAAATGAACAAAATGGAAACTAAAAAATCAGAATGAACATATGTTTAAATGTTAACCAAACTGTTACAAGTTTTCAACCACACTTCAATTCTACTGATAATATTTAGAAAATAATTTTGACATTGTTACCTTGGTCTTCATGCCTTAAAATCTGATCTCTGACACCTCACTATACCCCTTATTCACAATGCTCTGCCTGCACCATCCTGAACATAACAAGCTCGTTTCTGCTTTAAGAATATTAAATTTGCTATTCATTCTGCAGGAACACCCTTCTCCCAAATCTTCACATGGCTGCTCTTTGTCATCCTTCGTTATTCATGTTAATCTTTTCCTCATAGCATTTACTAGTATTATCCTGAACCATCATCACCCTTTACTTAGTTGTTTTCTTTCTCCCACAACTGGAACCATAAGACACAAGAGATTTCTCTTCTTTTGTTTACAACAGTATCCCTAGAGCTCAGAACACTGTACAGATAGCATCCTATAAATAAATGTTGCTGCATGAATGACTATGACTGAGAAATCAACAAATGAGTGAAGGAACAAATAAGGATGATCAATGATCAGATAAATGATTCTGTGATCCAATTCACTACAGTTCATTATAGTTTTCAACTGTATCTACAACTTAATTATTATTCCTAGATAAGGCTGAATAGTTTCAAAGTTGTCACAAAACTTCCTAATTCAACAAAACATCTTGCTGAAATGTTTCATTATTTGAAATGATTGGATCAATTGCTTTTCAGTTTTATGCACATTTTTTAAAAATGGAGTTAACTCTAAGTGAACAATCCTCTTTCTTGGACCCAGATGTTCTGCAATAATAATTAAGCTCTCTTAAACCAAGCATCCGTTTCCAAATGTCCATTCATCTTCATGTCATGGAGAACTAACTTTGGAATTGCTCTTCAACAGTAAAGAAAGAAGAAGCTGCAAATCTACCACCAGACATAAAAATGCTTGATATTAGTCATATAAATAATGTCAAGACATGTTTAAATAATTCACTCTATCTACTGCAATGTTCATTAACTCCACACTTCTCTTCTTCTGCCTTCAGTTATAACAACACCATGGATGGAGACAATAAGACGTTTCTCAGGGACTTCACCCTCACAGGACTCTTTACTCACAGTAAAGCCTCAGGCTTCCTTTTCAGCATCATTTGTGCCATTTTCTTTATGACCATGATAGCTAATGGGGTCATGATCTTTCTGATCCACATAGACCCTCACCTCCACACTCCTATGTACTTCCTGCTCAGCCACCTCTCCTTCATTGACATGATGTACATTTCCACCATTGTGCCCAAGATGCTGGTTGATTATCTCATGGGCAAGAGGACCATCTCCTTTATCTCCTGTACAGCCCAGTACTTTCTCTACATGGGCTTTGTGGGGGCTGAATTCTTCCTGCTGGGACTCATGGCCTATGACCGCTATGTGGCCATCTGCAACCCCCTCTGCTATCCTGTCCTCATGAATCACCACATCTGTTGGATGATCTTGGCCAGCTCTTGGTTCGGCGGCGCTTTGGACAGCTTCCTCCTCACCCCTATCACCATGAGTCTCCCATTCTGTGCTTCCCACAAGATCGACCACTTCTTCTGTGAGGCGCCCACCATGCTCAGGCTGGCCTGTGGTGACAAGGCCACCTATGAAATGGTGATGTACATTTGCTGTGTCATAATGCTGCTAATCCCTTTCTCCGTGGTGATTTCTTCCTGTGCCCAGATTCTCATCACAGTGCACCAGATGAAGTCAGCAGAAGGCAAGAAGAAGGCCTTTGCCACATGCTCATCACACATAATGGTGGTGACCTTGTTTTACGGGGCTGCCCTTTACACGTATATGCTTCCCCAATCCTACCACACTCCAACCAAAGACAAGGTCTTCTCTGCCTTTTACACCATCCTCACCCCCTTGTTAAACCCTCTCATCTACAGCCTGAGAAACACAGATGTAACAGGGGCCTTGAAGAGGGTTTTGGCAAGATGGCAAGGGCTCCATTGTGTGACAGGGGAAGAATTCTGACAGTTTAAATCCTCCATCTCTACTCAGAAGAATATGGGTGCTGTTAATATATATATATATATATATATTAACATGGGTAATATGGGTAATACTTGCAGTAACTGCCAATGCCAGCTATCTGAAAAGGTGTATCAGCAGCATTTTCATCAAAAATGTGAAACCACTGTAACATTCACACAAGGATAATGCTGTAAACACCACTGCTGTTTAGTCCTTCTTTGTGTGCACCCATTCCAATTCTTCTCTCATACCACTTCTCTGATAGTAATTCGTGTATATAAATTCCCCAAAATGTCTGGTTAATATTATATGCTCTGCCCACCTTCAGTGGCCTCATATGACCTGGTCATTTTGATTATGTTGTTTAAATGATCCATTGATGGAGTTTATGGAAGGGTTACATGTGTTGGCATTTGAAAGAGACTAAAGTGTCATAAAACTTCAAAGGGAGTATTTACACAGACTTACACCAGGATTTAGAAAATCTGGAGACCCTTTCTTTAAGTAGTAACTGAAAACATTGCTCCTTTATCTAAATTTGGAACTGGAAACAATGAATCACGTGTTTATTTTAAGAAATGCAAATACTAATCCTCCACAGCGCAAGGACTCTATGATGTTACATTTGTTATGTGGTAACTAATCTTTACATCAGAAGATACAATGAGAAGTAGGTGAGAAAAAAGTGCACTATTAACTCATAAATTCAGAAATCACTTTTCAGCTTCTCCTCCAATTCATTAAGATTATTAGATTTCTGGAATCCTTCTCTAGATGTTAGCAGGGGTATGGATATATCTATTAATCTTTTTCTTCCAAAGAAATAGTGGACAGAACGTTTTTTCCATCTCTGGAGCACTGAGTTTTGAACAGGATAACATTACAAAATGGAAAGGAAATAATTAGCTTTTCATTTGAGAGTGGGAACTGGAAAATTCTTTGGAAATGATTTAGTATTTCTTTTTAGGAAGCTGATCAGTGGAGAATGTAAGTGTGTAACCTAAATCATAGACCTAGTTGGAAAAACCTGTACCATATTCCAAGCCCCTTAGACCACCTCTGTGTGGTGTTATGTGAGGCTTTGTGCTCTCACCAGTTTAACAAAATGCTAGCTGAGTTCAGTGATGTTTTACTGCTGACTGACACTGGCAATGGTGGGTGAGGTAAACACAGCCATGCCTCCTATTCCCTGAAAAATCTGCTGGGTGGTAGACAAAAATCTTTAACCATTGAAACAATTCACCTTGGAACACTGTGAGTTGAACTGACTAGTAGTTCAGGAAAGTTGACCTGGGTCAGTTCCTACCTAGTTATCGGTTGCAAACCAGGTTCAGCCTTTTTGAGGTTCTCTTTGTCAGACAGGCTTGAAATGGACCACATACAGGGTGATAGCAGAGGGCGTTTCCAACTCAGAAGATCATGACCCACAAGAAACATAATAAATAAAAGAGAAGAGAAGGAGAGGGCTGAGCCTGAGAACTTGACATCCATTTCAACTCCACTTTTAGAGAACTTCTGTCCATCTTGTAAAATGACTGAGGCCCAATTTCTTCATCTGTGAAATTTGAGTTAATACATGTATTTCTTATAAAATTTTAAATGTCAAATATGATAAAAGTAATGAATACTGGTCATTATTTTTTATTTTAGCTATTCCTATTAAATGTAATTGTTTTTCATTCTCATAATATTTATGCCATTTTTTAATTCAGTTCCCTTTTTCTTTCTGTGCCTCACACACAGAAACATGCTCTCTCATTAATTATACTTAAGTATAGAGAATTGATAATAGGTAAAATATATTCCAACTACAGAGTTTGAAAATAAATTTTATTAGGAAAACTAGAAAAAGAATAAATAATACATTCTTTAAAAATGTAATTAAAACAAAAATAAGTACTTCACACTTATTAGAATAGCTACAATTCAAGATACTAACAGTAACAAATTCTGGTGAAATACAAGAACTGTTATTCTTTGCTGAGGGAATACAAAAAGCACAACCACTTTGGAAAACAATTTGACAGTTTCATATAAAACTAAACATAGTCTTAACATATGGTCTGGCAATTGTGGTTCTTGGAATTTTCCCTAGAAGATTTGGAAACTTAGGTTTACACAAAGACCTGCATGAGAATGTTTATAGCCTAATCACCAAAAACTTAGAATTAATCAACATCTTTCAGTAAGGAAATGGATAAATAAACCGTGGTATATTCACACAGTGGGATATTATACAGCAATGAAAATAACTGAACTATCAAGCCTTGAAAACAAATGGAGAATTCTTCAAAGTATAGTGCCAAATGAAAGAAGACTATAAAAGATACATACTATACGATTCCAGCTATATGACATTGGGAAAAGGCAAATCTGTGGAGACAATAAAAAGATCAATGGTTCCCTGGGGTTGGGAGGAGAAAGAGGTGAATGGGCAGAACACAGAGGATTTTTATGGCAGTGGAACTATTCTGTATGATGCTGCACTGGAAATTACATGACATTATGCATGTGTCAAAATTATGAAACAGTGAATCACTGTAAATTATGGACTGTAGTTACGAATAATGTATGAAAATGCATTCATCAATTGTAACAAATGCACCATATAAATTTACAATGTTAACTAAGAGAAAGAGGAGTACATGATAACTCTGTATTGTCTGCTAAATTTTCTTTAAATCAAAAGCTGTTCTAAAATATAAACTTATTTATTAATAAAAAGAAAGATCTTTCCAAAAGCAATGTAATCCTATGATACTATGTTTCACTCAAGAAATCACTAGAAGCTGTCAGCACAGAATTGTGGAGTTTGTAGAAGGAGGGTAGGGGCAGGGCATTAAATGATAAAAGGGTGTTAATCACATTGGCCTTGTTTTTGAGATTTGGCTGTGTGTATGTTGGGGATGGGGAAGCAGTGAGGCTAGTATCTTTTTGGAAGGGGAAGCTAATTAGATGAACTTAGACCAAATGTTAATTAGCTTCACATCTTGAGCTTAAGCTAGCATTTCCCTGGCACTCCACATTCCAAGTCATCAGTCGTTTATCTTCCTGCATATATAATAAGGTACTGGTAATGTACAATCTGTGTGTGGAGGAGAAATAAATGGTCTAAATTTCCCTGTGCTGTGCATTCTCCCCAACACTAGGAGTAAATAATCTTTCAAAAGAAAGCTGGTACTGCAGGGAAAGCCCTCACTAGCATGAGTGGAGTGGTTTACTTCTCAGAAGATATTCTATCATTCATTACAAGTCTCATACACTAAAAGCGTTAAGTGGGTCAAACAATCATTACTGTGCAGTGATAGGAGAAAATTTTGAGGGACTTTGACAGAATGCGAGCTCAAGTCCTCCATTTGTGAGTCAGTCGGTCATGTCGGCAAGAAAATCAGATTGAGTGTCAGTGCCAGAGCCCATTGTAAACATCTTAGGACCCTGCACTTCCTCTGGTAGAAATGAGCAAGCAAAATGAGGAAACTGTGTTCACAGAGGAAGTAGTAATGACAAGAAGCATGATCAGTTTGGCTCTTAGTTCTGCCAGTTGCTCTATCATGTAGCTAACTCTGCTACCTTAGCCTCAGTTTCTCAGTAGGTGAAATGGGAAATACACCCACTGATGTAATTGCTGATTCCTTCAGGAAAAAATAAACTCGCCAACAATTTGAGTAGTGTACTGACACTCTCACCAACTTAAGGAAAAATATGATGGAAGTTTTTAAGTGTTGGTCTCTATTCTGATATTTAGAATGTCATGAACACTTGCTATGCTAAAAAAATAAAAGACGTAGTTACGTATAGCAGTCAGAGGGATTTTTGGCAAGATTTGGTGTTCCTAAGATTCAGTGGTTCCATCTAAGAAGCACAGGCCCATCCTTAGGAAGGAGTGCAGGTGTACTGAGGACTATGGTGGAGCAGGGAACTGCTGGTATTCCAGGACCTACCCCAGGGCCTGACAAGCAGCAGACACTCTGCAAATGGTGTTCAAAGGAGATGTGTGGAATCCTTCAGACGAGGGAATTCAAGGGAGTGAGTGATCCTACATGATATCTTGTCAATGGCTGCCCAGTGAATTTATGGCATGTGCCAATTTCAATGGCACTGTATGAGCTGCTACATCTCTCTGGGACTCTGTTTATACTCTGACTGCTATACGTAACTACACTTTTTTTTTTTAGCATAGCACGTGTTCATGACATTCTAAATATCAGAATAGAGACCAACACTTTAAAACTTCTGGATTGCTGTGTGGAGAACTTTCTGAAGCTGGGTCCTCGGGGTGAGGCCCACAGCATATGCCAGGCACAAATGTCATGTATTCGTGATTACTGTTCTTGTTCAAAGTGATCATTGCAAAGATAAGGAAATGAGTCCCAGAGAGATGTGGCAGCTTATACAGTTTGCCATCAAGAGAAATGTTGTCACAGACTTCATCTACTTCACACATTTATTTACTGACCCATTGCTTGCTGATAAGCACTCTCAAATATTGAAAAAAATAAACTTGCAATGTGGTCTCTGAGAGTCAGACACACACACACTCAGATAGAAACACACACACACATACACACAGAAGTTGTAAAGAATGGTTGCCAAGTAATTAAATCTAGTGAATATTATTTATAGTAAATCTTAGATGATACTAGCTAGAGAAACATAATTCCTTAGCATGATGAACGGTATCTGCTTCAAACTAAGGAAAAATCCAGGCATAACAAAGAGGTGATATTTGAATTTTTATTAAGTCAAAAACAAGACAATAAAACCCATTTCCACTATGTTGATTGATTTAGTTTTGCAATACTAAACAATATAATGAAAATGAAAAACAAATCTCTATGTTTTAGAATAAAGGAGATTAAATGTTCATTTTGTGCATTTGATGACTGTGAAAAGTAAAGACTATGTCATCTTTTGCAAAGTTTTTTACTAATTAGGGGCTATACATTAGGAAAATTAAAAAAATAAATTAATATTTAAAAACCAACAGCCTGGAGCCAGCCCCGTGGCACAGCAGTTAAGTTCGAACGTTCTGCTTCTCAGCAGCCCAGGGTTTGCTGGTTCAGATCCCAGGTGCGGACATGGCACCCCTTGGCACGCCATGCTGTGGTAGGCGTCCCATGTATAAAGTAGAGGAAGATGGGCATGGATGTTAGCTCAGGGCCAGGATTCCTCAGCAAAAAGAGGAGGACTGGCAGTAGTTAGTTCTGGGCTAATTTTCCTCAAAAAAGCAAAAGCCCTCCAATTTGCCACAAACAAAGATTCACAAACAACAGAAAATTTCAAAATCGATAGCAAATAAAATAGGAATAAACTTAATGAGAAATATAGGGAAGTACATTTAATGTGAAGTCTGCATAAATGTACAGAAGGAACACACACATAAATGAATATTCACACACCACACACAAATCATAACTCTTAACAAAGGAAGTTAACTGAAAACCTAACTATATCAAAGGGTCTAGTTTACTCCTAGATGAGAAGAGTGATTTTGTACAGATGTCAGTAATCTTCAAATAAATGATAAGGCTAGTGCTCTTTCAATAAGAACTATGAAAGGTTTTGCCATTGTTTATGAAGCATAACCTTGCAGTTATAGAGATGATTTTCTTTCCTAAATAAATGGGCAAATCTTTATAAAATTGTTTGGAAAACAAGAAAGATAAAAGACCATTTTATTTTACATACATAAATAACACCTTAAAATAATCCAAATGGTGAGGCACAGTTTTGGGAATGAGAAGAATCAGTAGAGAATACTAGCAGACTCCTGATAAATGTAAAAATTTAATATAGGAAAAAAGTATTATCAAAACTCATAGATAAAGGGATAATTTGTTAACAATTGCTGTTAGGATAGCTGCATCATTACTCACAGAGAATACAGTAAATCACTGCTTCATAATTACACTCCAAAATTCCAAACTTTAAAAAGTTAAATGAAAAGAAAACACACAGAAATAAAAACTAATATAAGTAAAAATATTTTTTATGTTTTAAGCTATTAGAGAATTTTATAAAAACAGAATCAGTGGAAAAAAACTACAGAAATAATATTGGTGTTTTACATTCCATAGCTTTAAAAAAAACACTTGTATATAAAAAAAGCTATGAACAAAATAAAGTACAGAAGAACTATAAGAAATGCAAACACTACTTGAGACATACATGGCTGACTTATTCATACTTTAATATTGATGCTCAACATCATTAGCTATCAGGGAAATGCAAATCAAAATTACAATGAGGTATCACCTCACTCAGGTCAGAATGGGTATAACTAACAAGACAGGAAACAACAAATTTTGGAGAGGGTGTGGAGAGAAGGGAACCCTTGTTCACTGCTGGTGGGAGTGCAAACTGGTGCATCCACTATGGAAAGCAGTTTGGAGTATCCTCAGAAAATTAAGGATAGATCTACGATGTGATCCAGCTATTCCACTGCTGGATATTTATCCAAAGAACTTGAAAACACAAAGGCATAAAGATCCTTGCACCCCTATGTTCATTGCAGCATTATACACAATAGCCAAGACTTGGAAGCAACCTAGGTGCCCATCAAGGGACGAATGAATAAAGAGGATGTGGTATATATACAGGATGGACTACTACTCAGCCATAAGAAATGATGAAATCCAGCCATTTGAGACAACATGGATGAACATTGAGGGTATTATGCTCAGTGAAACAAGTCAGAGGGAGAAAGTCAAATACCACATGATCTCACTCATAAGTAGAAGATAAAAATGAGAAAAAAAAATCACATAGCATTGGAGACTGGACTGGTGGTTACCACTGGGGAAGGGGGGAAGCGGGAGGGCAAAAGGGGTGATTAGGGTCACATGTGAGGGGATGCACTATAATTAGTGTTCGGGTGGTGAACATGATGTAATGTATACAGAATTTGAAATATGATGTACATCCGAAAAAAATAAAAATTTAAAAAATAAATAAATAAAATTTTAAAAAGTTTGCATAAATTAAAAAATAATATTCCTTTGGGTAGAAAGGATGTTATTTTTTTCTTCCAATTCATGAGCACAGATTATTTTTGCGTTTATTTGTGTCTTCTTCAGTTTCTCCCAGTAATGTCATGGTTTTCAGTCTAAAGTTCTTTCATCTCTTTGGTTAAACTTATTCCTAGGTATTCTGTTCTTTTTGATGCAATTGGAAATGCGATTATTTTCCTAACTTCAAATAATGGCACATGAAATGAGCAGACAATTTAGAACTTGACCTGGTGGAGCTAGTTGAAATACCGTTAATATTTAGGCTATTCCAATAATTGGAGAGCATTTTTCCTTCAGATACATGTTTCAATGGGCTTCATTAATGGAAACTAGAAAAGTAAAAGAAAAATGAGGCAGATTGTAAATGATGATGAAACGGTACATGTGTCAGGGAAATTTATGAAACCTCGCATCAAAGATTCTGAAATTGGCAAAAAAAGGAGCTAAACATGAGAAACAGCGTTTGCTCACTTAAAAATAGTCATTATTAGAATAATTTATGTCATGTGCTCTTAAATGTCTCATTTTCACTAGTCACATTAATGATTATATACAGTTAAAATTTTAACAGATTCACATTGTTGGAACATTTTATTTGATAACTACAGTAAAAGTCTAGCTGTTTCTCTGGGTTGTAAGCAAGGAAATAGAGAGAGTTGAGACTACCTGGTCCAAACACCCCCACCACTAACAGACTGTCTGACCACAGGAATATTACTCTCAATACTGCCATTGGCTAAATGGGGGTTTTATAGTTCATCGCTGCTTAGCTTTATTTTGAAGATCATGAGTCAATAGATATGAAGAACGAGGCACAGGTAAACTCTTCACAGTGTCATTATTCTTAACGGTAATTTTTTGCAGTTCAATTGACTCAAGTGCACATATTTTTAGGATATTGGGAGAATGACTAGTTTCATCAGTTGAAGTCCCAAACATGCTGATAAAATATATCTCACCTTGTCATATTTAATCCTAAAACACATAAAAATCATCCTCAACATTCAAAATGTTTGCTGCAGGTTTTTTTTTCCTTTATCATCACCTGAAATTATATAAAACACAGTCGCTCAGTTTTTCCTTAAATTATAAATCACTATGAAAAAATTCCAGTTTCCAAAAATAATACATGGGTTATAATTCAGTATGCATGTTCATGTGCTATTTCCTCTGAATCCTAATTGTTAATGCTAATTGCTAAAGTTAATGCTAATCATAATTCTAATGCTAATTACTCATCATTCTAAAATTAAAATTTATTTCCTAAAAGTTCAAAACAATTCTAAAACAGTGAATTCCTTTTGTAGTGGATGACTTGTTCATGTCTGAGTTTGCAAGAGTAGTTTCCATTGCCCACTTTGTGTCTTCCCATACACTTTTGTTGCAACATGGATGAAGTGACAGCAAAAGAATACTCATAATGTAGACAGGGACTCATGGCCCAAATGATTGATCAGCTGTATTTGTGGCTAAATGGTAGGCATAGACTACCCACAACCAGAACTGTGATATTTTGAAGATGGGGGTGATGCCACCTATAATAAAGATTTATTTAATAAAGATACTAATTGAAACATATCTCAGGTAGTATGTT
Organism: Equus caballus; assembly: GCF_041296265.1. Taxonomy (NCBI): domain Eukaryota; kingdom Metazoa; phylum Chordata; class Mammalia; order Perissodactyla; family Equidae; genus Equus; species Equus caballus. Next base: position 9,883,868 of record NC_091704.1, read on the forward strand.
CACACACACACATGTGCACACACACCAGACTAGGGTATGTTTACCTGCCACATAGCATGATATGCACGCCTAGGTGTTGTTATGTGTATCATGTAGCACAATAACATCTGCTGGCATCATCTTGTCTAAGGTATTTAAGAAATTACGGATTTTAAATGATCAATTTTACTTAAAAACTTTCTAGAATAGATTAGTTGCTAGGCATCAGTGCCAAAGTAACAAGAAAAATATTTTTAAATGTTTTCTTCCAACTTTTAGAAGTTCACTGCCTAAAAATCAACCTATATATTGTTATGTTAATTGTGAATATGTAATCATTTTATTTGGAAAATTTTAGGTCACAGCAGAGCCATCAGGGGTTCAACACAAGGGTACATTACAACCTCTCCATATTTCACCTTCATGGGGCTGTTCAACAGAAGGGATATCTATGTCTTTTTTGCCATAATCTCTGTCATCTTTTTCACCATGCTGATGAACAATAGGGTCCTGATCTTCCTGAACTGTACTGACACATGGCTCCACACCCCCATGTACTTCCTGCTTAGCAACCTCTCCTTGAGTGACATGATGTACATCTCAAGAAGCTACCCAATAAGCTGGTTGATTACCTGCTGGGTCAAAAGACAATGTCCTTTGTGGGATGCACAGCTCAGCATTTCCTCTACCTCTCCCTTGTGGGAGCTGAGTTCTTCCCGCTGGGCCTCATGGCCTATAATCACTATGTGGTCATCTTCCATCCTTTCTGCTATCCTGTCCTCATCAGCCAATGGGTCTGTTGGATGATCCCAGCAGGTTTTTGATTTGGCGGGTCTTTGGATGGCTTTCATGTAACCCACATCACCATGAGCTTCCCCTTCTGCAATTCTCAGGAGCTTAACCATTTCTTCTGTGAGGCATCTGCAGTCCTGAAGTTGGTGTGTGAAGACACAGCTCTGATGAGACAGTGATGTATGTGTGCTGTGTTTTGATGCTGCTGATTCCTTTCTCTGTGGTGATTGCCTCCTATGCCCAAATTCTGACCACAGTTCACCATATGAGCTCAATGAAAGAAAGGAAGAAAGCATTTACCACCTGCTCATCTCACATGATATCAGTGACCTTGTTCTATGGGGCCACCAAGTATGCTGCCACATTCTTACCACAGTCCAGGCCAGGCCAGGACAAAGTCTTCTCTGTGTTCTACACCATCCTCATGCCCATACTGAACATCTTCAACTATAGTCTGAGGAACAAGGTTGTGACAGGTGCTCTCAGGAGGGCACTGGGCAGATTCAATGGTACATGAAGAGTGTCAGGGGATGTATTTTGACAGTTGGCTTCTTCTCACATAGCTGGTGAATGGAAGCCTCTGTGAGCAGTGTGGCTATGCTCTCAATGAAGGATTAAACAGGAGGGTAGTGTTCAACTGTGCAGATAAAACAAAAAGTCAATATAAAAGACGTATCCTCTTGGTTTCTTTTATCTCTTCTTTCCTTTCTTATGTCTTCCCTTTCTCATCCCCTATTCACAAGTATTCAAAATAAATGTCCAATTGTTTTCAGAAACACAAATTAAAATTTCTTGCTTGGCAATTTTATCTTTTAGAGGTAAAATAAATTGCATGCAATTTTTTTTTTTTGAGGAAGATTAGTCCTGAGCTGACTGCTGCCAATCCTCCTATTTTTGCTGAGGAAGACAGGCCCTGAGCTAACATCTGTGCCCATCTTCCTCTACTTTATGTGTGGGACACCTACCACAGCATGGCGTGCCAAGTCGTGCCATGTCTGCACCTGGGATCCAAAGCAGCAAACCCCGGGCCACTGAAGCAGAGCATGCAAACTTAACTGCTGCACCACCAGGCCGGCCCCTACATGCAATTTTAAATGACATGGATCTTGTTGAGGAGTGCAGGAGGGAAGATGTTACTTTTTGTGTATGTGATCCCATGGTGTAAGTCTGGCTTACCACTAAGGATAAGAGAAAGATCATCTTTTCTATGTATTAGAATAATACTCTGACACAGTCTTTCAGGAAGATGGTTGGGTAGCTACCTATGTGTTCTAATTTGTCTGGTGGTAGGCAGAGTCACTGAACATGATTTCCTCAAAAAGCCATTGTACTTACTAGAATCATTAGGTGTTTTTTTAAAAAAAATTATGAAGAAATGCAGTATTTAACTTTTGTTTCTTTGTAACACATTTGTGAAAAATCTACAGGTAAGATAAAATTGATGGATGCGAGTGAAGGATGTTGCCCTAGACAAGACAACATGAGAGCACTGAATGCCTGAGAGGGTTTCTAAGATGTTCGAGAAACACACAGGCATATGGGTTGGGAGGATACTAAAATTAATTTTCAAATATATCACAGCCATCAAAGTTAAGCATATATGCTGGGTAATAGAAATTAACTCATGGTTCAAATCCATGATGCCCAGTGATCCTGGAATTGAGGACAAAATGGATGTGGTAAATCATGTTTCATGTCCTATTTGATTACATAAGGAGTTCACTCGAGGACCAAAGGGGTGACTTTATTAAATTATTAATGATTATAATTATAATCATATAGATCAATCTGTCTAAAACTTAATATTTACATGCCCTATCAGGTTTATCATCCACTAACAACCTCATAAAAAAATGAAGCACTTATTCTGAGTTCTAATTTATACAGATGAGAACAGTGGAGGTCAGGGACATAAGGGACTTCTGTAAGGTAAACATTTTAATTAATGCCCTAGACCACAGGATTTCAAGGAATGTGTTTGAAAGGGCACTGCATCTTTCAGATACAGCTTCCTCATTCATTCATCATAGCCGTGAGCTAGATAGTCAAACTACCTGCATGTAAGAAGTTTATATTCCAATGGGGGAAAGACAATGAAAATAAAAAGAAAAAGAACAAATAAGCAAGCAAACAACTTATACTACAACTACAATGTGTGTAGCAGCAATGACTAAAGTAAAGTTGGTACTTTACTTACATTGCAGTAAAAAGCCATTGATGAATTTCAAGTAAAGGAAAGCCAGATCATGACTAATTTGCTGAGGATGTTACTCTGGCTGCTTTATAGAAAATGGACTGTAGGTAAAAGCATTAAAGTAACAAGACCTCTTTGGAGACTTTTCATGGGTTCTGAGCAGAGAGGCCCCTGGCATATGTTAGAGTTTTAGGAGTGAAAATGATAAGAAGTACTATAACTGAGGAAATACTATTAGGGCATGGATAATAGAAGTTGATGATGAGTAGAATGTGGGGTGTGAGAAAAATAGTAGAATCAAGAAGAGCCCCCACTTGTTGGGGCTAAGCAATTAAGTGGATGGTAGATATTTTTGTTAAACATAGTAAAGCAAGGTTCGTGCACAGAATGAAGTTTTTTTTGAGAATGTTAAGTTGGAAATGTCTATTGAATATCTAAGTGAAAATGTCAGATAAGAAGCTAGATATTTTTGTCTGGATAACTTTTGAGTTGTTAGTGGTGAAGATAGGTTTTAGGAGTCATTGGTATGCATCTGGATGTAAATACAGGGGATTAGATTAAAGAGATCAACTAGGAAGGAACTGTGTAGATAGAGAAGAAAAGAACTGAAGAACTGGGTCAAGGGAAATTAAGAGATGGCAATAAAAGGATGCAAAAGATCTAGAAAGCTCGAAGGATCGTGGTGTGATAGAAATCTATAAAAAACAGTATTTCTAATACAAGAGAGGTGTCCACAATGTGAAATACTGGGTATAGTTCAAATATTGTGAAACAGAAAGTTGATCACCTAAGTAGGCAAGCTAATAGTCCATTTTCTTCTCCACAGAGGAGTTTCAATGAAGTGATGGAGAAGAACACCCTATGAAGTAGATTAAAGACAGAAAGAGGTTTATGAATTGGAGAAAACTAGAGGAATTTTCTCTGAATATCAGAAGAAAGATGAACTTATATATGGAGAGCTATGTGTGGTTAAAGGAAGATTTTTATTTTTTCAATATAGATAATGTTAACACTTTTTTTTCAATTTTAACAAGAAAAGTCTGATGTTGAAGGAGGAATCAGTGATTCTAGAAACAGAGGGATGTTTCGAGGAGAAGAATACCTATGAAGCGGGTGCAAGAGGTTATGGAATCCCATTGGAAGTCTGTACTTTGGAGGGGAGCAGAAACACTTCCTCATGAAAAACAAGGATAAATGCAATAAGTTGGGATACAAGAAAATAGAATATCTTCAAATATGTTGCCTCATTTTCATTATTTCTGTCACCTAATCCCTCACTGTTTTGAAGCCACCTGACTATTTCTTGATTGTTTTAACATATGCTTAACAGATGGATTGCTGTGGTTGTGCAGACGCTACCTACTGGAGCTATGTCTTTGTTTGAAATAATTGCCCATTTCATTTAACTGTTTAAACTGGTTTAGTCTATGAGATTAATTTAAGTAGATGCACATTAAAAATTTTAAATCCCACCAATTATAAATTTCATAAAGTTTTGACACCTTTCCTTTCTGTTTTGACCAGTCTCATTCACTGGGGTCTTACAGCAAATCTCATATACTCCGAAGTCCAACTACAGTGCTATTTGCTTAGAGTTTCTAGATTTCTGACTTCCTGAAACTAGCATCATTACAGAGGACTATGATGCATGGCAACACTAATGATGCATGTCAACAACCAGATGAAGTGATACATAGGGTGGGTCTCAAGCAAAGGAGCTTCTGTCATTATGGAGCTTGGGCCCTAGCACAGTGGTATGTGGAAGTGTTCTGGTTCCCCAATGTGGCAGATCTCTGAAAAAACTAGTCCAATGAACTGTCCTTGGGGGTTTTATGGAGGCTTCATTATGTAACCATGGTTAACTGTCATTGGCCATTGGCAATTGATTCAACCTCAAGCCCTCCTCTCCTCTTCAAATATCAGGGGGTAGTACTGAAAATTCTAATTCTCTGATCATCTGACTGGTTTTCCTGGCAACCAGCCCCCACCCTTGGGTGCTTCCAAAAGTCATCTCATTCACATAAGAAAAGGACAGCTATTACTCTAAAAACAGGAAATTCCAAGGGTTTTGAGAGCTGTATGCCAGGAACTGTGGATGACTATCAAATATATTTGAGAAATATATATTTTGGTTATCCAATTGACCAAATAAATATTTATTATAAGCCACAACATTTCACCACCCAATTTGGTTTTAATATCTGTTTATCTGATTCCCATAAGGTTGAGTACTTTTTATTGGTTTGCCAGTCATTTAGATTTCCTCTTTTATAAATTGCCTATTCAAGTCTTTTACCCATTTGTTATTAAATTTCTGCCTTTTTAATAGATACACAAGAATTTTTAAATAAATATGCTGGATATTTTGTTTTTAGTTTGTTATATGATATTCTAATTTGTGACTTATCCTTGTATTTAAATCGTTTGTAGATACATGGAATTATCGATATTTTTCTTTATGCTATCTTTTTTGGTCTTGTTTAAGTAATTCTTCCAGATCCTGAAGTCACTGAAGATATTATATCCTATCTTCTAAAAATTTCATAGGTTTTTCACTTTTCACATTTTCATCTTTACACAACTAGAATAGATTTGTGGTGTATGAGAGGCAAAATTTCCATTTTCCATATGAACCTATTTTCCCAGCAAAATGTACTGATAATGTCCTCCTTTGTTTCTGATCTGCAGTGACATCTCTGTCCCTTTTGCAATCACACTTTTCAAAAGCTTTCTCTATTCTTGATGTCCCCAATTCCTACCCTTCCATTTTTTTTATGTGCCAGCTCTATTGAGAATTTGTGCCTATTGCTTCAGTGACCTCTATATGGATCAATTCAATAATTAATTCTCAGGTTTCATTGCATTTGATGCATCAGCAGCACTTGAACATCAACTGAGAATGCGTATGTTTTGTTTGCTTTTGTTCATTTGGCTTCAAGTGTCCTATATTGCAATGATTTTATTCCTAGATTACTGTTTGTTTGGTTTTTTTTAAATCTCTAATTTTATTTCTGGTGTCATTTCTTCAGGGTCACGTCTTAATATTGCAGTGCACCCATCTCAGTTACTGGCCCTCTTCTCATATTTTCTATACCTATTCCCTGGTAAGATCACTTAGGCTTTTGGTTTATCCATATAATATCTGTATAGCAATGACTCTGTTACTGAAACCAAAGTGAGTTCACCTTCTTGTGAGTTAAATCACACTCTTCACCAGAAGTAGTTGCCTCACAAAGTAAAGTATATGTGCGGCAATTGGAGACCATGTAGAATCATTTCCAAAGTCATGGCGTCCCCAAACAAAGGGAAGCAAGGACATTTATCTCAGATGCGGAATGACTATTCAAAAGGGAGAGGTGCGTATTTGCTTGCACAATCTCAGTTGGAAAACATGATTCCATATACACTGCAGGCTACTGTAATAAGGCCTAGACTCCTCCTGGAGGGACCAGAGCATTAAATAAGGCAAAAATCATAGGCATAGTTCTTGTGGTGAGCTTGGTCTGATTCAGGGTGGTTAGTGATTGCATCTCCTTAACAAAACAAAAGGAAAAAAAACAATTTGGAAAAACAGTTAAACACTTTCAAACACACCCTTGAGTTCCTCAGGCATCTGGGCAACTAGTCAGTGACAACTCCAGTCCAGACTTCTTCCTGCACTCTATACCCATCCATCCAACTACTTACCTAATATGGCCACTTGGATTTTGAATTGTCTTCTCTACTGTTCTATTCACCAAATTTGAAGATATATAGACTTCCCTATGATTTTGAATTGTCTTCTCTACTGTTCTATTCACCAAATTTGAAGATATATAGACTTCACTATGCCCAGAGAAGTCAGCTCCTCCCTTCCAGTTGCTCTATGTGAGCTCTCGGTGCTATCCTGACACTTTTTCTTCTCTTGATACCATATCCAATCAGTGAGCAAACCTTGCTGGCTCTGTTTTCAGACTATATCTACTCTCTAGCCATTTCTGAAATTGGCTCCGGCTTTGTCTTAGTGCCCTAAGGGATATTTCCACAGCAGCAGCTAAGGTGAAAATACATCAGAGGATGTCACTTCTGTGATTAAGACCCTGCTATGGCTTGCCATGTCTCCGTTTATTGAAGATATAATTCCTCATCTTTTGACTTCCTTTATTTTCTGTTGAGAAATCAGCTCTCAATTTAACTGTCACTACATTAGGTAATTTCTTTCCTGTGTAGATCATTTGGAAATTTTCTCTTTGTCTTTGATGTACAATTTCTCTGTAAGTTGTCTATCTGTGAGTATCTTTGTATTTATTCTGCTGGGTATTTATTAGGTATCTTTCATAAGTATATTGATGTCTGTTGACAGTTCTGGAAAATTGTTGGTGATTATCACCTACAGATCATTGACCAGGGCCCTGGCAATTTGTTCAAGTGACATATATTTTTGTAACATAAACCATGCTTCCTTTTGCAAATTTGCAAAAGATATTTTAACTATGAACTAACCCCACTTACACTTTTATATATAAAATATATATATTATATATATAAAATATATATATAATATATATATTAAGAATAGTCCACAGACTTGCTTCTGGCTCTGATGCTTCAAGCATTTTAAAATTCATTTGTAACCTCAAGGGAACATAAATATCCAAGACAATTTTGAAACTTAAACGCAAAGTTGAAGAACACTTTCCAATTTTACTCAAAATGTATCAAAGCCCAAAATGTAAGGGCTAAACTCTTAAAAGAAAACAGAGGAAATCTTTATGAGATTTGATTTGGCAAAGATTTCTTGGATATGAAACCAAAATCACAGGCAAAAAAAAGAAAAGATAAATAAGTTGGACTAAATCATATTTTCAAATGTTTGTGGGGCAGCCTGGTGGTGCAGTGGTTAAGTGCTTCTTGGCAGCCAGGGGTTCAGCAGTTTGGATCCCGGGTGCAGACTTGGCACCACTTGGCAAAAGCCATCCTGAGGCAGGTGTCCCACATATAAAGTAGAGGAAGATGGGCATGGATGTTAGCTCAGGGTCAGCCTTCCTCAGCAAATAGAAGACTGGCAGTAGTCAGTCAGATTTCAGACCGAATAATCCATCTTCCATGACCTATCCCATAAAATTAACCCCACCGTATTTTCCATTATAAGAAAAGTTGGAAGCAACGTGAATGTCAACAAATTGAGGAATAAGTAAGTCCATGTTAAATCACTTAACCTTAACAATATTCTTTGTAAAGACTGCATACCTACATGAAAAAGATATACTTAATGGTATTTCATAGTATATATATTAAAAATTTGAAAGTATACTTAGATAAAGAATTATGTATAGACATAGAAAGAGTTATTACATGAGGGCATGGAATATTCAAGTTGATTCCTTTCTATTTTCTTATTTTCCAAATATTCTTTCATGTTGCTATATTGCTTTGTAATTGTTTTATTTTTTTATTCATTTATTTTTTCTCAGGAAGATTAGCCCTGAGCTAACATCCACTGTCAATGCTCCTCTTTTTGCTGAGGAAGATTGGCCCTGAGCTAACATCTGTGCCCATCTTCTTCTACTTGTATATGGGACATCGGTCACAGCATGGCTTGATAAGTGGTGCATAGGTCTGCTCCCAGGAACTGAACCAGCAAACCCCAGGCCACCAAAGCAGACTACATGAACTTAACCACTATGCCACCAGCCTGGCCCTCTTTTAATTTATTAAATGCAGGGCGAGTCAACACTGACAGAATGGGAGGAAAATGCTTTTAAAATCTGAGGAATTATGGAACTGCTGAAAGCTCCCTTTCCCTGTGTGAAGAATGCTGGGAGATGGCTAGGGCCTCATTAGTGAGTTTCAGTGCCAGGACTATTCATGAAGATGAAAGTTAAGGTTATTTGTGCCCTGAAAGAGAGGTTTGGGGGCCCATTTGTCCCTCGTGGGATTTACCATTCCCTGTGGACCAAGGCAGTTACTGTGCTTGGACTCCAGTAACCCTATAGCATCCTCTGAATTTATGGTGAAAAGAATGAACAGAGCCCTCCAAGGAGCTTGCTGTTAGTACACTTCTGATGGGAAGGGCTGAGTGGCATTTCCCTCTCTCTTCATTATCGGGACTGCTGCTGAATGCTTGCTTTTAATTTCCCCAGGGGTTTAGCAAAGTGAGGAGGAAAAGAAGAGAAACAGAACACAGATATCCATCAGGAAAACAGCTAATAAAAGCCCTGATGTGAAACTAGCAATACTTCAAGAACAAAAAAGCTGAAAAGTGTATAAGGATGTAATGTGGGTCTCATCAATAAAAAGCTGGCTGGTAATATATATTTATAGTTATAGATGAATTTCTCCTGAACTAGCCAAAGGGCTTCAGGTTCCGTCAGTTCCACTGAACTCTTCTCTGCTGGTTATGCCATTTGCATATTCTCCATTGTATACTAGCTGGGTGAAAACCCCAGAGATTCTAATCAAATCCACTTGCAAAGTGCACCTGTGGCAAAACATACAAGCGTTCTTATTTGCTTCAATACTAGGTTCCTTGAAGGCAGAGACCATATCTTATACATTCCTCTAGGTCCTTTCGTAACTTGTTTGATTCACACAGTGTTCCCCAGGAAATATATGTGGAGTGAATGAATTGATATCTACTTAGGATTATTTTAAAAACAGTATAGAGTGATTAGACTGCCACTTGTTAACTAGAGTCATGTGACTCTGAGACAGTCTCTTGATCTGTTTAGATCTCATTTTGTATCTGTTTAATGGATAAAGTAATTGTGTAGTGTTTCATAAGGTTGTTGGGGAAAGTAAATCGATTAAGATTTATGTACCACTAAGCACTCTGTTATTTATGTTTTCTTACTACTATTTGCCAATGAATGCATATAGAGGCAGCACTGTCACTTTTCCTAGTTTGCTATTATACTTGATTTTTTTGCTCAATTCTTTGTAAATTGGATTGTATTCGATTCTAGGGGACTTGGTTAGATGGAGCTTTTTGGAGCAACCATATTCTGGAAAGGGCAAGCTCCAAGACTAGTGATGTCCAGTACAAATCTGATGGACACCACAAAAGTAATTTTAAATTCCCTAGTAGCCACATTAAATGTCTAAAAAGAAGAAGATAAAAGTGATTGTAATCTATGTCATTTAACCAAATATATACAAAATACTATAATTTTAGCATGTAGTCAATATAAAATTATAATGAAATATATCCCATACCTTATTTACACAGTCTTTGATTCTCAATGCAATTTGTACTTACAGGAAATCTCCCTACAGAACAGGCATGTTACAGAGCCTCAAAAACCTCATGTGACTTGTGGCTACTATACCTGACAGTGCATAACTATATGATGCTAATATAAGCTCTTTTCCCAAATAATCTACTAGTTTATAAGTGTGGTAAAAGATTATTTAACTACAGAGCTACATATGCATAATTAAACTTCAGGTTTAAGCATAAACATCCCTCTTTTGGAAGACAATGTCCTCAGGTATTATTTTAATCAGGTTTTCTCACTCATTTTTCTATTAAAAAGTTATTCATTGGAGTGACATCAGCATCATGGTGGAATGAGCTCTCCCCTCTAAGATACAATGAAAAGGACATTCATATACCAACAGAAGACATTCACACAACACAAAAGATGTCTGAGAGACACACTCAGCCATACATTGGAAGGTGGACATGCTGGAAATCCCCAGAGGAAATGGAATGAGGTAAGGAGATCTCCTCTCCTTCCCCCAAAGGCAGTGACCCTCGGCTCCAGACCATGTAGCTTTGAGAGAAGTGGGAGGGACAACACTGTGCAGGAACATCATGACTCTCCAAGCTTCTTCACAGCCTGTGAGAAAGCCCCACACAGAGGTGACTAAGCTGTTGTGGTGATGGCTTCATAAATCTACCACCCAAGGAGAACAGATAGTGAGGGCACAGTTAGAATACCCCCAGGATCAGACAGGTGAAAGAAAGCACTCCTGCCCTCAACTGGCATTCCAGTTAAGTCAGTCATCCAGATTACCACACAGATAGAAAAGCAGTCAGCAGCTGGAGAGAACAAGCCACAACTCACAGCAGGTTCAGAATACAGAGGTCTTAATACCCACCCAGTGGAGGCAGGTGAAAGCTGTGGCCAGATGCTATCACTATGTGGAGGTACAAATCCATGCCATCAAGCAGTATGAAAAATATATTAAATCTCCAGACCAGAAGGAAAATAACAAGTGCCCAGAAATCAATCATGAAGTCATAGAAATTTGTATTCTAATTGAGAGAGAATTCAAAATAGCTATCATAAAAAACTCAATGAGTTACCAGAAAATACAGATGCACAGTTCAATGAAATCAGTAATTTCTTCACAAAAGAGATTAAACTATAAAGAAGAACCAATAAAAAATGTTGGAGATGAAAATAACAAAGAATGGGGTAAAAATTTGGACTCCCTAAACAATTGTGCTGACATTATGGGGAAGCAAATGAGCAGTCATGAGGACAGAAATATGGAAGTGCTTCAGATGGAGAAGGAGAGAGAACTAAGACTAAAAAGAAAGGAAGAAGTTAACTGAGAAATTGCTGACTCAATTAGGAAATCCAACATAAGGATTTTAGATATTGAAGAGGGAGAAGAGAAAGAGAATGTAGCAGAAAGCTTGTTCAAAGAAATAATAGCTGAGAACTTCCCAAACCTGGGGAAGGAGCTGCAAATACAAGTGAAAGAAGTTAATAGATCTCCTACCTATATCAATGTAAAAAGACCTTCTCCAAGGAATATAGTAGTAAAGCTTGTAAATGTAAATGAGAAATAAAAAAAATATTAAGCGCAACAATACAGAAGACAGTAACTTACAAAAAGACTCCTATCAGGTTTCACCAGATTTCTTAGCAGAAACTTTACAGGCTAGGAGTGAGTGGAATGATATACTTAAAATTCTGAAAGACAAAAACTTTCAGCCAAGAGCACTCTATCCACTAAAAAATTTCCTTCAGATACGATGGAGAAACAAAAGTTTCACATATAAACAAAAGCTAAGGAAGTTCCTGGCCACAAGACTCCCACTACAAGAAATGCTCAAGAAGGCACTCATACCTGAAACAAAGGGAGGCGTTACAAAGCCTTGAGAAAGGAGATAAATTGGTAGAAAAAATCAGAAAATTGCAGTTCTCTATCTGAACAGGTTAGCAAAACTTACTTATGATGTTAAAGATAAAGGAGGGAAAACACTCAAAATACATATAATCTCATCATTTTAATCACAAATTCACAAAAGAAGATGGAATAATTCATGACATAATAACTTAGAAACGGAAGAGGAAAGAGATGGAATTCACTTAGTCTAAGGAAACAAGAAAGTATCAAAAGATGGACTATCTCACCTATGAGATTTTTTACACAAACTTCATGGTAACTACTACACAGATAAACAGAACAGAGAGACAAATGATAAATAAAGAGAAAACTAAGAAAGTCATCATAGAAAACTACCTAACTGAATTTGTAGTCCAAAATACATAGGACGAGAAACAAAGGAAATGCAGAAGAACTGGGAAACAAGAGATAAAATGGCAGCATTAAACCCTTATATCTCAATAGTCACTTTAAATGTAAATAGATTGAATTCTCCAATCAAAAGAGAGAGAGCGGCAGAATGGCTTAAAACACAAGACCCAACAATATTCTGCCTCCCAGAAACACACCTCAGCTTCAAAGACAAACACAGGATTAGAGAGAAGGGATGGAAGACAACACTTCCAGCTAACGGCAAACAAAAAAGAGCAGTTATTGCCATATTTATATCTGACAAAGTATACTTCAAGATAAAACAGGTAATGAGAGACAAAGAGGAGCAGTATATAATAATAGGGACACTCCCCCAAGAAGACATACGCTCAGATATATATATATATATACACATACACCCAACACAGGATCACCAAGGTACATAAAGAAACTATTAACAAACCTAAAAGAAAATATTAACAACACCACAAAAATCATGGGAGACCTCAGCACTCCACTTACATCAATGAGTAGATCATCCAGACAGAATGTTAACAAGGAAATAGTGGATTTAAATGAAAAGCTAGACCACATGGATTTGACAGATATATATAGAGAGAGCACTCTATCGAAAAACAGCAGAATACACATTCTGCTCACATGCACAAGGAATATTCTCAAGGATAGACTATGTATTGGGAAACAAGGCAAGCCTCAATAAATTTAAGATTGAAATCCTATCTAGCATCTTTTCCAAACATGATGCCATGAAAATGGATATCAACTACACGAATAAAGCTGGGAAAGGGACAAAGATGTGGAGACTAAACAATATGCTACTGAACAACAAATGGATCATTGAAGAAATTAAAGAGATACCAAAAATTATTTGGAAAGAAATGCAAATGAAAAGACAGCATACCAACTAATATGGCATGCAGCAAAAGCAGTACGAAGAGGGAAAATCATAGCAATACAGGTCCATCTTAATGAAGAAGAAATATCTCAAATATTCAATCTAAAACTACACTACCAGATTTAGAAAAAGAACAAACAAATCCCAAAGTCAGCAGAAGGAGGGAAACAATAAAAATTAGAGAGGAAATAAATGAAATTTAACCAAAAATACAGTAGAAAGGATCAATGAAACAAAGAGCTGGTTCTTTGAGAAGTAAACAAAATTGACATGAGCTTAGCCAATCTCACTAAGAAAAAAAGAGAGAAGACTCAAATAAATAAAATTAGAAATGAAAGAGGAAAATTGAATCGATACCACAGAAATTCAAAAGATTATAAGAGAATACTATGAAAAACTATACGCAAACAAACTGCGCAATCTAGAAGAAATGGATATATTCTTAGACTCATACAACCTTCCAAAACTGAACCAAGAAGAAATGGATAATCTGAATAGACCAGTCACAAGTAAAGAGATTGAAACAATAATCCAAAACTTCCCCCAAAATAAAATTCATGACCAGCTGGCTTCTGTGGAGAGTTCTGCCAAACATTCAAAGAAGATGTAATACATATCCTTTTCAAACTCTTCCAAAAAATTGAGGAAGATGAAATATTTCCTAACATATTCTACAAGGCCAACATCACTCTGATCCCAAAGCCAGACAAGGAAAAGACAAAGAAGGAAAATTGTAGGCCAATACCTCTGATGAAGATAGATGCAGAAATTGTCAACAGAATATTGATAAACCAAATACAGCAATATACTAAGATCATAACATGATCAAGTGGGATTTATACCAGGGACACAGGGATGGTTCAACATATGTAAATAAATCAATGTGATACACCAAATTAACAAAATGAGGAATAAAACCCACTTGATCATCTTAATAGAGGCAAAGAAAGCATTTGACAAGATCCAACATCCATTTATGATAAAAACCCTCAATAAAATGGGTATAGAAGGAAATTACCTAAACATCATAAAGTCCATTTATGAAAAACCCACAACCAACATCATACTCAGTGTGGGAAAGCAAAGTCATCCCTCTGAGAACAGGAACAAGGCAAGGGTACCCACTCCCACCCCTCTTATTCAACATAATACTGGAGGTTTGGGCCAGAGCAATTAACAAGTAAAACAAATAAATGTTATCCAAATTGGCAAAAAAGAACTGAAACTCTGTGTGTTTGCAAGATGGCATGATTTTTAATACAGAAATCCATAAAGAATGCATTGGAAAACTATTAGAAATAATCAACAACTACAGCAAAGTTTCAGGGTGCAAAATCAACTTACAAAAATGAGTTATATTTCTATATTCTAATAACAAACTGACAGAAAGAGAACTCAAGAACACAATCTCACTTACAATCACAATGAAAGGAATAAAATATCTAGGAATAAATTTAACTAAGGAGGTGAAAGACCTCTACAATGAAAACTATTAGACATTACTGAAAGAAATCGATGATGACATAAAAAAATGCAAACATATTGCATGAACATGGGTTTCAGGAATAAACATAGTTAAAATGTCCATACTGCTTAAAGCATTCTACAGATGTAATGCAATCCCAATCAGAATCCCAATGACATTCTTCATAGAAATAGAGGAAAAAATCCTAAAATTCATATGGGGCAACAAAAGACCCCAAATTGCTAAAGCAATCAAGAGAAAAAAGAACAAAGCTGGAGGCACCACAATCCCTGACTTCAAAACATACTACTAGCTACAGTAATCAAAACAGCATTAGTACTGGCATGAAAACAGAGACACAGATCAATGGAACAGAACTGAAAGACCAGAATTAAAACCACACATCTATGGACAGTTAATCTTAAAGGAAGGTGCCAAGAACACACAATGGAGAAAGGAAAGTTTCTTCAATAAATGGTGTTGGGAAAACTGGACAGCCACATGCAAAAGAATGGAAGTAGACCATTATTTTTTTCACACCCAGAAAAATAACTCGACATGGATCAAAGACTGGAAGGTAAGACCTGAAACCATAAAACTCCAAGAACAAAATATAGGCAATACACACTTTGACATAGGTCTTAGAAGGATCTTTTCAAATACCATGTCTCCTCGGGCAAGGGAAACAAAGGAAAAATAAAAAAGTGGGACTTAGACCAAAGAGCTTCTGCAAAGGAAAGGAAACTAGGATCCAAATGAAAAGACAACTCACCAACTGGGAGAAAATATTTGCAAAATCATATATCTGACAAACAGTTAATCTCCATAATATATAGAGAACTCACACAAGTAAACAACAAAAAAACAACCCAATGAAAAAATGGGCAGAGAATATGAACAAACATTTTTCCAAATAAGATACACAGATGCCCAATAGGCAACATCACTAATAATCAGGGAAAGGAAAATCAAAACTACATTAAACTCTCACCTTATACCCATTAGAATGTCTGTAATCACCAAGGCCCAAAGTAGCAAATGTTGGAGAGGTTGTGTAGAAAAAGGAAACCTCATACACTGCTGCTGGGAATATATATATATATATATATATATATATATATACACATACACACACACACACATATATACACGATGGAATACTACTCAGCCATAGAAAAAGACAAAATACTGCTATTCACACAGCGTGGCTGGACCTTGATGGTCTTATGTTAATTGAAATAAGCCAGACAGAGAAAGATGATCACCATATGATTTTGCTTATTTGTGGAAGATAAACAGACACAATGACAAAGAGAACAGTTTAGTGGTTACCAGGGGGAAGGAGGAAGGGGGTTGGGCACAAATGGTGAAGGGACACAGTTATATGGTGCCTGACAAATAATGTACAATTGAAATTTCACAATGCTATAAACTATTACAACCTCAATAAAATTGTTATTTATTAATTATTGATTGCAACTAACTAATCATATTAATAAGGCATATGTTGTTAATCAGTGGTTTTCTGCTAAAAGAAGGAAAATAACCACCATTTGACCATAAATATTTTTCCCTTGATTTTCTTCTTTCTCCTAAGTCTTGGATTGCTTCTCAGAGATCACAGTTTTTGTGTTTTATTCTTCAACATGAAATCACTATTTTCAAATATCCGATACCTAATAAATAAAAGCTAAGCACTCCAAGTTTACAATGTACAAATGAATCTAGAATATTGTGCATTAGGTAAAATCAGTCAAGGTTGTTATCTTTTCTTAGGCAAAATGTGTACCCTGATAATGGTTTTCAAACTAAATTTCAATTGTGAGAACTAGACCCCAGTGTAAGGAGAGAAGAATATGGTGAGGATTCCCTGTCTTCCTGACCCACCCGTCTATCCCTATTCAGTCAGACAGATTCCAGTTTTATCTGTTTTATGCGTATCTCTCTCAGTATAAGATTGTGTTTGAGAAAAATAAACAAAGTAATTAATTAGTGTTCTTGATCAAAAGTCCATAAAATTGTTTCATCGTGACCTCTAAGTTAACAAGTAATAGCAAATCAAGCATATCATCCTTGGATGAATGGTTTGACTCAATACAATCCTGCCTAGGCTGTTCAGGCAAATTAAAAGTTCTGAGATTCATGAATGGCTGTCAGTCATACTTAGAACCCAAAGGTAAAGGCTAATTTTTCAAAGCAACTCATTAACTGGAATCAACCCCAGGAATTATAAGAAAAGAGGAGGAAATTAGACCATGAGATGTGATTAATTTATATTGATTTGTGTTTGGCCACATCATAAGTTTTTAATCAAACCAAATATTTCCCTTTTGTGCTCAGCTTCACCCATCATATCCATCTCTCTTTTGTGTAACCTACAGAGCTACACAGTGGGGCAATTATTCCACATATACGGACTTTGTCCTCCTTGGCTTGCTCAGCAACATCCATTTCTGCTGGTTTCTCCTTGCCCTCATCCTCCTGGGCCTTGTCATCTCCGTAGCCAGCAACACTATCATGATCATTCACATCCACATGGACCCCAGCTTCCACATCACCATGTACATCCTGCTCAGCCAGCTCTCTTAAGGACACCATGTACATTTCCACCATGGTGCCCAAGATGCTGGTTGACCAGATGTTGTCCAGAGGGCCATTTCCTTTTCAGGATGCACTGCTCAGCACTTCCTCTACTTGACCTTGGCAGGAGCTGATTTCTTCCTTCCAGGACTCATGTCCTATGACCAGTACATTGCCACCTGCAACCCACTGTGCTGTCCTGTCCTCATGAGAAGCAAAGTCTGTTGCTTATGATGGCAGCTAGGCTAGCAGGGTCCATGGATGGCTTTCCACTCACTCAAGTCACGTGTAGTTCCCCCTCTGTGCCTCTCAGTAAATCAAAGACTTCTGGGAGGTCCCTGCCCTTCTGAAGCTCTCCTGTATGGACACATCAGCATATGAGACAGCCATGTATGTGCTGCATCATGATGATCCCCATCACTTTCTCTATTATCTCAGGCTCTTACACAAGGATTCTCATCACTGTGTAGGATGACTGAGGCAGAGGAAAGACAAAAGGCAGTGGCCACTTGTTCCTCACACATGGTGGTTGTCAGTCTCTTCTACAGGGCAACCATGTACATCTAGGTGCTGCCTCACTCTTACTATACCCCTGAGCAGGACAAAGCTGTGTCTGCCTTTTGCACTATCCTCATTTCCTTGCTCAACCCACTCATTTATAGCCTTAGGAACAAGGATGTCACAGGGGCCCTATAGAAGGCTCTGGGGAGGTGCTTGTGCTCAGGAAGCATAATGACCTTCTAAATAAATTGCATTTGCTGCTGGAGACTTGATGAAAAAGATACAGGACTTTATCATCACTTTTGGACTTAAATATTCTCCACCTGGAAAATTAATATGTCACCCATATGCCAGCTACTGTGAGGCATTTTTGGGATTTTGAAAGCTGACTGTAGGACTTTGAGGATGTGATCATCTTTTGAAAGCTATGAGAGTTCTGAACAATGGATGATTTTGGATAGAGTGGGAGTAAAGTTGGAGTTTCAGTAGTCACCTGTCTGCTTTCTACAAAGCTTGCATTCTACTGGAGACTATGCCATTGACGGTTTCTTGCTAAGGTGTCATGACAAATAAATGCTCATCTCCAGCTACTCCTCCAACTTTTCAGCACTGTCTTTAGACACTCTAAAAAATGATCACTTCAACGACATCAACTTGTCAAATATTATTTTGACTTTATTCCAAATGTCATTTTAATATCTAATTATTTTTTTCTGCAAATGTTGTTTTTGGCCTTCCAAAGTGTTTAATTCAATCAGGCCAGTATTAGCATCATAATTATTTGAAGAAAATTGGCTTGACTCTAAGTAATTAGCCTCAACTGAATTCTATCAACATGGCTTTTAGACACAAGAATATACATCAAATTTTGGAGGGGACCAGCACATTCATTTTTGCCCTGTTGGGTTTTGCTAAAATCATTCCAGAAGGATGCATTCAATTAAAAAATATTTGGCTCTGAGGTATTGGTAAACATGGATGGCTCCTTAGTTTTCTACTTCTCATTGTTGCAACCTCCTAATGAAATAATTCAATAGAAGCAATCAGGTCAGTTTAAATCACGTCTTTTTCACTGTATTTAAATTGTCTGATGGCATTGTATATTTCATTTCAAAGATTCTCATGCAAAAGAATGGCACTTTTTTGAGAGTTAAAGGTTCTTTTATTCTTTTGGAATTCAATAGAAGCTCTTGAATTCGTTCTACTTTTTAAAATAGTACTTTAATTTAGCTTAATTTATTTAATCATTTGAATACTTGTATAATAACTAAGTATTTTTCTGAGGTAGAAAAAATTATTTTTATCTCCTTTTTTCCATGCTTTTCCCACTTGGCTAAACTCATTCTATTTTTAGTCCTCAGTCTTTCTGTCTTCCTCCTTTTATATCTTGGAGTTTACTTATCTTGTATTTCATTATCCGAGAAGGAAATATTTTTCATTACAAAGAACAAAGCGTAATTTGTATAAACTTTTTTTTTTTCTGGCTGATGAAGATTAGCCCTGAGCTAACATCTGTGCAAGTCTCCCTCTACTTTACGTGTGGGTCACCACCACATTGTGGCTGGTGAGTGGTATAGGTCTCTGCCCAGGATTCAAACCCTTAAACCCAGGATGCCAAAGCAGAACACACCAAACTTAACCACTACACCACGGGGCCTGCCCCAACATAAGCGTTTTTAAAATATAAAGTATGATGGTGATTTAAACACATATAGACAAGTCAGCTGGCATTTGACATGTGTTTTAGAAAATCAAATGTTTCCATACTCTGGAAAAGAAAAGTAGGAACATCTCATTACAAAGCTTTCAAAGGCACCTTATTTAATATCTTGCTTTTTCAAAGCGGAGAGATGGGTGAAACTTTTGTCTCTAAATGTAGGCACCTGTCCTATTTTCCCTCAGTTAAACTCGGAGTGGAATCAAAGTTGGAGTCAACTTTTAGACTTCACCACTGGGTCCTGATCTCCTAGCATTCCTCAACTCAGTCCTTTACTCTGTTTCTTTGTTGTTGTTTATTGAGGTAAAATGGGCTTATGACATCATATAAATTTCAGGTTTACATCATTATATTTGAATTTCTGTGTAGATTACATCATGTTCACAACCCAAAGACTAATTATCATGCATCACTGTACATACATGTGTAATCACCCCTTTTGTCCTCCTCCCTCCTCCCTTTACCTCTGGTTACCAGAAATCTGATTTCTGTCTCTAGGTGTGCATTTGTTGTTGTTTTTACCTTCTAGTTATGAGTGAGATCATGTGGTATTTGACTTTCTCCCTCTGACTTATCTCACTGACCATAATACCATCAGGGTCCATCCATGTTGTCATAAATGGCAAGATTTCATCTTTTTAATGGCTGAATAGCATTCCTCTGTGTATACATACCATATCTTCTCTATCCATTCATCCCTTGATGGGCACCTAGTTTGCTTCCACATCTTGGCTATTATGAATAATGCCACAATGGACATATTGGTACATGTATCTTTATGCATTCATGTTTTCATGTACTTTGGATAAATATTGAGCAGTGGAAAAGCTGGATTCTATGCTTACAATTTTGAGGAGTCTCTGTACTGTTTTCCATAATGGCTGCAGTAGTTTGCATTCCCACCAGCAGTGTATGAGAGTTCCCTTTTCTCCACATCCTCACCAACACTTATTGTTTCCTGTCTTGTTAAGTATAGTCATTCTGACAGGAGTGGGGTGATATTTCATTGTAGTTTTGATTTGCATTTCCCTAATAATTAGTGATGTTGATCATCTTTTCATGTGCCTGCTGGCCATCTGTATATTGCCTTTGGAGAAATGTTCAGATCTTTTGCCCATTTTTTATTTGAGTTGTTAATTTTTTTGGTTGTTGAGATGTATGAGTTCTTTATATATTTCAGGCATTCACTCCTTATCAGATATATGGTTTGCAAATATCTTCTCCCAATTGTTAGATTCTCTTTTCATTTTGTTGATGGTTTCCATTACTGTGCAGAAGCTTTTTAGTTTGATATAGTCTCATTTGTTTATTTTTTCTATTGTTTCCCTTGCCTGATCAGTCATGGTACTTGAAAATATGCTGCTAAGACCAATGTCCAAGAACGTATTGTCTATGCCTTCTTCTACAGGTTTAATTGTTCTGGGTTTTACATTCAAGTCTTTAATCCATTTTGAGTTAATTTTTGTGTATAATGTAAGATAATGGTCTATTTCCATTCTTTTACATGTGGCCGTCCAGTTTACTGAACATTATTTATTGAAGAGATTTTCGTTTCTCCATTGTATGTTGTTCATTCTGCTGTGGAAAAGTAGCTGTCCATAGATGAGTGGGCGTATTTCTGGATTCGATTTTGTTCTGCTGATATGTGTATCTATATTTGTGCCAGTACCATGCTGTTTTGGTTACTAAAGCTTTGTAATATATTTTGAAATGAGGGAGTGTGATACATCCAGATTGTTCTTTTTGCTTGAGATTCCATTGGCTATTCAGGGCCTTTTATTACATATAAGTTTTAAGTTCCTTTTTCTATTTCTGTGAAAAAGGTCATTGGATATTTGATAGGGATTGTATTGAATCTGTAGGTAGCTTTATGAATTGTCACATTTTAACTACGTTAATTCTTCCAATCCAAGAACAGAGGAAATGTTTCCATTTGTTTGTGTCTTTTTTTCAATGTCTTTGAACAATGTTTTGTAATTTTCGGTGTACTGTTTTTTCACCTCTTTGGTTAAGATTATTCCCAGGTATTATTTTTGCAATTGTAAGTGAGATTGTATTTTTAATTTCTCTTTCTGCTACTTTGTTAATAGTGTATAGAAACACAACTGATTTTTGTATGTTGATTTTGAATGTGGCAACTTTACTGTATTCATTAACTATTTCTAAAAGTTTTTTGAGGATTCTTTAGAGCTATCTATATATAAAATCATCTGAAATAACAACAATCTCACTTCTTCCTTTCCAATTTGGACCGCTTTTATTTCTTTTTTTGTGCCTGGTTGCTCTGGCTAGGACTTCCAATAATATGTTAAATGAGAGTAGTGAAAGTGGACATACTTGTGTGTTTCCTGTTTTTAGAGGGATATCTTTCAGTTTTTCTCCAATGAGTATTATATTAGCTGTGGGTTTGTCATATTTGGACTTTATTATTTTGAGGTATGTTCCTTCTTTACCCATTTTACTCAGAGTTTTTATCATGAATGGATGCTATGTCTGTTAAATGCTTTCTCTGCATCTATTTAGATGATCATGTGATTTTTTTTTTTTTTTGAGGAAGATTAGCACTGAGCTAACTGCTGCAATCCTCCTCTTTTTGCTGAGGAAGACTGGCGTTGAGCTAACATCGATGCCAATCTTCCTCTACTTTCTATGTAGGACAACTACCACATCATGGCTTACCAAGCGGTGCCATGTCCACACCTGGGATCCAAACTGGTGAACCCCAGGCTGCCGAGGCGGAATGTGCACACTTAACCACTGCACCACCAGGCCAACTGATCATGTGATTTTTATTCTTCATTTTGTTAATGTGGTGTATCACACTGATTGATTTGTATATATTGAACCATACCTGCACCTCTGGAATAAATCCCAGTGGATCATGGTATAAGATATTCTTAACGTATTGTTGTCTTTGATTTGCTAGCATTGTCTTGCGAATTTTTGCATCAATGTTCATCAGTAATATTGGCCTGTATTTTACTTTTTTTTTTTAATTGTCCTCGTCTGGTTTTGTTATCAGGGTAATGTTGGCCTCATAGGATGAGTTACAAAACTTCTCCTCCTCTTGAATTTTTGGAAGATTTTAAGAAAGATATCTGTTAATCATCCTTGAATGTTCCGTAGAATTCACCAGGAAGCTGTCTAGTCCTGGACTTTTACTTTTGGGGATGCTTTTGATTGCTGTTTCAATCTCCTTACTGGTGATTAGTCTAACCAAATTCTCTATTTCTTCTTGATTCAGTTTATTGGAAGGTTGTATGATTCTATGAATTTATCCATTTCTTCTAGAGTATCCAAGTTTTGGCATACAGCTTTTCATAGTAGTATCTCATAATCTTTGTATTTCTGAGATTGCCGTTGTAATTTCTCTACTTTCATTTCTGGCTTTATTTATTTGAGCTTTTTCTCTTTTTTCTGGGTGAATCTAAACTGAGGGTTTACCAATTTTGTTTATCTTCCCAAACAAAGGGCTCTTCCTTTCACTGATTTTTTCTTTTGTTCTTTTAGTCTGTTTCATCTGTTTCTGTTATGATTTTTTTTCCTTCTCTCTGCTGACTTTGGGCTTTGTTTGTTCTTCTTTTCCTAGCTCCTTTAGGTGCACTGTTAGATTGTTTACTTGAGATTTTTCTTGTTAATTTAGGTAGACCTGTATTGCTATAAATATCCCTCTTAGAGCCACATTTGCTGCATTCCATAAACTTCGGCATGTCATATTTTCATTTTCATTTGTCTCCAGGTATTTTTTGAATTCATTCTTTGATTTCTTCACTGACCCAATCATTGTTCTGTATTGTCTTGTTTAATTTCCGCATATTTGTGTGTTTTCCAATTTTCTTCCTTTAGCTGGTTTCTATTTTCAAACAGTGGTGATCAGAAAAGATGCTTGGTAGTATTTCAACCTTCTTAAATTTATTGAGACTTGTTTTGTGGCCTAATATGTTATCAATCCTGGATAATGTTCCATGGGCATTTGAATATAATGTGTATTCCGCAGTGTTTGGATTGAATTGTTCTGTATGTATCTACTAAGTCCATCTGGTCTAAAGTGTTGTTTAAGGACAATGTTTCCTTTATGATCTTCTGTGTGGATGACCTATCTATTGGTGTAAGTGGAGTGTTAAAGTCCCCTACTATTACTGTGTTACTGTCTATTTTTCCTTTTATGGGGGTTAATAATTAATTTGCATATTTAGGTGCTCCTACGTTGGGTGCGCAGACATCTACAAGGGTTATAACCTCATGTTGGATTCTTCCCTTTATCATTATGTAGAGCCCTTCTTTGTCTCTTGATACTGTTTTTAGTTTTAAAGTTTTTTTGCCTGATATAAATATTGCTACCATAGCTTTCTTTTAATTTTTATTTGCATGGAGTACCTTTTTCCATCCCTTCATGTTCAGTTTGTGTCTGTAGGTCTGAAGTGTGTATCTTCTATGTAGTAAATATGTTTTTTTTATCCAATCAGCCACTCTATGTCTTTATATTTTATTTTTTTGGCTGAGGAAGATTTGCCATGACATAACATCTGTTGACAATCCTCCTCGTTTTGCTTGAGGAAGACTCACCATGAGCTGACATCTCTGCCAATCTTTCTCTATTTTGCATGTGGGTTGCCACCACAGCATGGCTGATTAGTGGTGTATGTCCATTCCTGGGAACTGAATGCAGGCCACTGAAGCAGAGTGCACCAAACTTTACCACTAGGCCATGGGGCCAGCCCTCCACCTATATCTTTTGATTGGAGCATTTAGTCCATTGACATTTAAAGTAGATATCAATACATATGCACTTATCATCATTTTATTACATTTTTGTTTTGATGTTTCAGTAGCTCTTCTCTGTTCCTTTCTTCTTCTCTTACTTTCTTCCCTTGTGTGTCGATGGCTTTCTTTAGTATTATGTTTTGGTTCCTTTCTCGTAATTTTTGTGTATTTATTATAGGTTTCTGATTTGTGATTATCATGAGGTTCATATATAATAACCTACATATGTAGCAATCTGTATTAAGTTGATGGTCTCTTAAACTTGACCTTTTGCTAGAAGCTCTATTCTTTTATTCCTCTTGTCACACATTTTATGTTTTTTACATCATACTTAACCTCTTTTTTGTGCATGTGTATTGGTTACCCTCTTATCATGGGAATAGATAATTGTAGAACTTTTGTCTTTTGACCTTCGTATTAGCTTCATAGGTATTTGATCTGCTACCTTTACTGTGTATTTGCCTTTACCAGTGGTTTTATTACTTTTTTTGGGTAATTTTCTTATTCCTATTTGTGGTCTTCTCTTTTACACTTACAAAAATCCCTTTAGCATTTCTCATAAGGCTGGTTTATTGGTGATAAACTCCTTTAGTTTTTACTTGTCCCGCAAACTCTTTATCTTTCCTTCCATTCTGAATGTTAACCTTTCTGGGGAGAGTATTCTTCGCTGTAGGTCTTTTCCTTTCAGCACTTTAAATACATTGTGCCACCACCCCCTAGCTGTAAGGTTTCTGCTGAGAAATCAGCTGATAGCCTTATGAGGTTTCCTTTGTATGTCACTCATTTCCCTTCTCTTGCACCTTTTAGGATTCTCTCTTTATCTTGAACTCTTGACAGTTTAATTATAATGTGTCATGTTGTCGGCCTTTTTGGGTTTATCTTGTGTGGTTTTCTTCTGCGCTTCTGTACTTGGAGGTCTGTTTCTTTCCACTGGTTAAGAAAGTTTTCAGCTATTATTTCTTCAAATAGACTCTCTGCCTCTTTGGTTCTGTCATCTCTTTCTGGGAATCCTATACTATGGACATTAGTGTGCTTGATGTTGTCACAGAGGTCCCTTAGTCTGTTCTCATTCTTTTTAATTCTTTTTCCCTTTATCTGTTCAGCCATATGTGATTCCCTATATTCTTTCGTCCAGCTCATTGGTCCATTCTTCTGTATTATCAACTCTGCTATTGAGTCCCTCTAGTGAATTTTTCATTTCCAGTACTGTATTCTTCATTTCTGATTCAGTTTTTTTTTATATTTTCTAATTATTTGTTGATGTTCTCACTGAGTTCATCCATCCTTCTCCCAAGATCATTGAGCATCATTATGTCTATTAGTTTGTACCCTTTATCAGGTAGAATGTTTATCTCTGTTTCATTTAGTTATTTTTTTCCTGAGGACTTGTACTGTTTCCTTATTTGTAAAGTATTTCTTTATCTCCTCATTTTGCCTCTTTTCTCTGTACTTGTATCTATGTATTAGGTAGATCAGTTATACCTCCTGATCTTGGAAAAGTGACCTTGTGTAAGAGATGCCTTATGAGGCCCAGCAGTGTGCTTCCCTCTCATCATCAGTTCCAAATGTTCCAGGAGCGTCCCCTGTGTGGGCTACCTGTGTCCTTCTGTTGTGGCAGGGCTGCTCTTGCTGCAGGTGCCCGGGGAAGCTAAGCTTTCCCCCTGGCAAGCTGGTTGTAATGCTCATCTGTGTACAGCTGCTATGGTCCCTTCAGTCACTTTACTGGATGTCAGGAGCCCCAGCACAATTGACTGCAAGGTATAATAGCACATTCCTGCTGCAGTTTTTCTGTTAAGTGAGTAGGTCCCCATCATGGCTGATTGCTAGGCTTAAGAGCTTAAAATTGCCAAAGGCCTCCAGCCTGCTAAGCTGTTGTCAGCACTTCCAGGACTAAAGCTGGGTGGGGCCTGCCCCAATCAGGGTAGCACACACTTGTTCCAGAGGTTGTAAGTTTGGGCTGACCTGCTACGTGGCTGTTTGAGACTCACAAGTCTGCTGTAGCTCACAAGCTCCACCTCCCACAGGGTCACCCACACCATCAACACAGTCTGCCCCATGTATACCCCCCAACTCACTGAAGTGGACCCATTTTCCCCATTGCAGAGGCCTCACACATTCCGCCAATGCAGACCTACCTCGTACACATTCCCTTCCTCATAGAGGTGAATAATCCACTCACACCCCTTCAGAGTTCTCACCCACTGCACTTATGCAGGCCCACAAGTTACCCAAGGGCTTTCTGTTGAGTGGGGCCAGTCCCTAGGGTGGGCTGCCTTCCATGGCTGAGCTGGATTAAATCAGTGTTCTAGTGGATGGGGCTGCCTCCTGTGCTAACAGGTCAGAAGAAGAACTCCAGTGGCATCTGCCAGCATCTTTGTCAGCACATCTGACCTAGGTCACAATAATAGCTGCTACCAATGTCTCAGACCTGGGTGGGGGGACCCAGTGTGTGGAGGTCTCAATTCTTGCCAAGATGTGCCCAGAGCCTATCAAGTCTTTTCTCACCAGCGGACTGTGCATCCTTCTTTCTGGTTATTTAAAGTTGCTTTCTGAAATAGGTGAATTTGTGCATGGGCCCTTTAATAGTAGGCTTTTCTTTCCTCTTATGTCTGACAGCTTTTGTAGGGGTATTCCTCATTGTTGTTAACAGCCAGGGAAACCAGATATTATGACATTTGTCTCAGTTGTGCTGAGTACGACAGCTGCTTATTGTGGCAAGACTCTCCTGCTCAGATCCCACACTCCTCCAGGAAAAGCTTCAGACCTTAAGACGTCTCCAAGCCAAAGAGCCATGGCTAAAATACGGCTTGCTCCTCTTGAGAAAGGAGTTTCTGAGTCTTCTACCTCAGTCAACACTGTCCCCGGTTGTGGGGGTTCTTTTTACCCAGTTTCCAGTTCTCTCTCAGGGATAATTTTTCAAAGAGTGTCTGTAAATCTGTGGTGTCTAAGGGAGGAGATGAGGTCAGAGTCCCCTCATGCAGCCATCTTCCTAGCCCTTTATTCTCTTTGAAATTGATTTTCTGACATCTGTGTCATCATGAGAATTACTTAGACCAGGATTAGAAGTTTTGTCCATTTTCTGATTTAGAAACAGTGAATATGTTTTATAAACGGATTCTGGACAAGAAAGAAATAATGAGATTAGGAAAAATGCATTCTCATTATAGAGAAGCTTTGCTATTATAACTCTTGCTGATAAGTTTACTATGTCAGGTTGAAGAAAAACATTTTTTTAGTTCAACAAAGAAAATTCAATGTTTTTAAGTCTTCTTTATCAATGTATTAAATTAGGATATTCTAGCCTACTTCTTACCTTGGAGGGATAATTTTAGGAGAATACGATAACTGGTAAAAAGCAACTTTATCTTTGGAAGGTGCTATATACCATAAGGTATTAAAACTAACTTATCACCATAGAGAAGGGCCAGTGAAACCTGCTTCTTTCATCCACTTCTTTCGGGAATGGTCTTGGCATTGCACTTCAAGCAGAATTATTTCTTACACAGATGAGGCTACAGAGGTGATCAATGTCTTCTAATTTCAACAGAAGACATTTTATAAAACATATATAAAAATATTTCAAGGGCCAGTGTTAGTCTGACTGACCTATCACATCCTTGCCATAAAATAATAGACGTTGCCTCTTGTGTATCATGAGGGGCTGGATATCATAAGGTCATTTCACACTGATTTCCACCCAATTTCAGAAACCAAAGAAAACAGACAAAAAATACCTTAACATAAACAGAACTTCTTAAAAGAAAACTACTCTGCCAAATGCATGGGGCTGACCAGTTGTTTCCTATCCCAGTGAATCAAAAGGGACTACATGCCTCCAGACACATTTCTCATGTATATTTGCTTTCTTATTTTCTAGCTCAGTTTTAGGCATATAGTTGGCACTCAAATAATATAAGCTGAACAAATAAAATAAATATCACATGTTGTATAATACATTTCTTTTTAATATCAGCTCATTCTCTCCCCTCTCGAGGAGTGTTATCAAATCTATGACTTATTTCTATTATTGGTCTCTGCCTTTCCCAACTTTAAGCCCTTTTCCCCTCCCACCTCTTCTTTTTCTCTTCCCTAATTTGTACCCCTTCTTCTTCCATACCTGACTAACAATACCTACCTCCAAAACCCTTTTCTCTTTTTTTCTCTCCCTTTCTTTTGCACTTTGCCCATTCCCATCATTTTCTTCTATTTTGACTTTGCTCCAACGTCCACTGCTACCTGCAGTGATGCAGCTACTCCCCAGTGGTGTGTAGGGTTTTAATTATCCTAGATTAGCAAGATATGCAGGTACATGGGCATTTCAGAATATTTTTAAATGGGTTTCTGAAGTGTATTGGCAGTGATATGACAGGGAAGGAGATGTGGCTAATGAAGAGAGATGTGTGATGGAAACTTATTTAATACAGATGTGTTTATCTCGGTCAGATAGAATTAGTTGTAGCAAGAAGAAGGCTTTGCATAATAGAAAATGTAGGCAAATCTGTACCAGCTCCTTTTATCTTTTATAGTTTATACGACTTGCCTATTTGGTTCTGATGTATTTTCTTTTTCTTTTCTTTAGGAAGATTAGACCTGAGCTAACTACTGCCAAACCTCCTCTTTTTGTTGAGGAAGACTGGTCCTGAGCTCACATCCATCCCCATCTTCCTCTACTTTTTTATACGTGGGACATCTACCACAGCATAGCTTTTGCCAAGTGGTGCCATGGCCGCACACGGGATCTGAATTGGTGAACCCGGGGCCACTGAGAAGCGGAATGTGCGAATTTAACTGATGTGCCACCAGGCCAGCCCCTGTTCTGATGTATTGATATAAACATTTTTTGGTCTAAAGTAGATGGAATTCCCCTAAAATTCAGAATCTACTGTTTCATAGTGAGCTGATTAAGCATAGAGATGTGTGTTCCCTCCTCTGGGCAGACATATGATTCTGTGCGTTCTCTCTGCTTTGAGTGCCTGGTCCTTCATGCATGCTCTGGCTAGGTGCTGTTATCTGCTTATGACTTCTCCTTGGTTGCTTATATCAACATCTTTCGCCTTAGAATGTAGACTTTAATTTTACTGATCCCCAGTCTTTGTTTCTTGATATCCCAGAGAACCTTCAATAATCTCAAAAGAAATGCTCTAAACGTAATTTTCTTCACTTAGTTATTTGTATCGAATAGATATATTAAGCCCACTTTGGTAATAATGATAGGCTTCTTGGAGATGAACTAAATATGATAAAGCAATAAGGATTAAAACAGAAAATTATGAAATATTGTTTAAATTCTGCATCATAGAACAATGGAGCTTGAAGAAAACTTGGAGATGATTGCATCAAAGCTTTTCACTTCAAAGATGGAAAAATAACCTCTAAGAATGGAACTCCTTGCCCAAGAACTCACAGGAAGTGGCAGAACTGTAGCTGCAGCCCAGGTATCCTTACCCCAAGTCCAGGGATCTTTAGCATTTCCTCTGAGTCTTTTAATTTAATCATTCATCAAAGAACATGATAGAATTATATGATTTCTGAGTCACTGTTTAGATCCAATATTCTGCCAGCTGTGCATTTTCCTACTCCCTGCTCTCCCAGTGTCTCCATGCTTTATTTGTCCATGTCTGAATCTCCAGCTAGGAAACCTCTGATATGCATCTCTGTCTTCCAGGGACATGAACAAAGAAGTAAAATCCTTAGAAATTTAGAAAAAACCATTTTAAAAAATTAATTTAGGTCTTATGATGATAAACAGCAGGGTTTTACCCAAAGAAGACTAACTCTAAATGCCAGGTAGTACTTGGGCAGGGTGTGGGTAGAGAGAATTATTTGAAATCAAAGCAAGCACTGGGAATGTAAGCATCCAGATTTTGGGAATTATTGTTGTGGAATGTAGGATCCATGTCTATTTCCACCTTTATTTAAGGAATATTACTGGAAAGGATGGAACGGGCTTCACCATAGAGGGAGGAGAAGAGCTAAAAGAGAAATATGAGCAAGACACATAAAAAGGAAGACTGAGAAGTCACAAAATATCTGTTATGTATAAATAATTTGGACTCCAGTATTTTTATATGATACATTTCAACAATAGATGAAAAATTGTGGTGCTCACAGGCTGTGCTATTTTCCTTAGCAAACTTGATAATAACAATAAAAGCTTGACTGAACTGTTATAGTAGCACTTCTCAACCAATTTTCATGACGTGGATACCAAAATGGTACACTGGGGTAAACTGAGATGGCTGTTGACAGCAAAATCAACTGCGTGCTGGTGTAGTCAGCTCAGGCACTACAGACCAATCGAGGGCTGAGAAGCTCAGCATCTAGTTGTAACTCATTCATGGCTCTGTAGTGAGCCACATCACACTGCAGGGAAAATCCTATTCAAGTCAATTTGATATCCACTTGAGCAAATCTTATATTTATTAAATACATAACATATTCTTCAAGAATTATTTATTGAATAGCATCCTAAATGGCTGAAAATGTGTCTGTTCATCTGTAATGTAGAGAGTATGAAGTCTAAGGTCCATGTTTAGTGAATCTGTGATGATTAGAAATCATGTAAGTAATGTGCCCATCACCACACCTAGTGCATGAGAAGCATTCATGGTATTTATTACTATTATCATCATTGTTACTATTATTATTTAAGTTGTTCACCTCCCCAAATGTGACCATTTCCTTTTCTTTTTACCTCTCTAGAGGAATAAAAGGAACAAGTTATAGAAAGTTCAATTTATCTCATGGTTAAATATCTTAATATATTATGCAAATAATCTTTAGAGAATACATGACTTCTGCTTTATTTCATGACTCATTTCTTTCTTCCTTTCATCCCCTTTCCCCCTCCATCCTTGCTTTCTTATTTTCTTTCCTCTCCTTTTCTGCTTTCTCTTCTCTCTTTATCATGTCTCCTCTATTTCATCCTGAATCTTAATTCCTTCTATACTACTCAGTAGATGAATACTTCTGAAAAAAATTTAACTTCCATGTCAAATGCATATTTTAACATAATTTTCCCAAGTAATATAGACCAATGACATGGAAGGGAGGAATTTTTAGTTTGACAAGTCTCCTTTTAGAAATTTTAACTTTTAACTTTAAATTTAGTTTCAATCTTACAATCACTCCTAGATCACATTTTTTTTTTATTGTTCTGGAGAGATGCCTGGATTAGATAAGTAGTTGTATGATGAAATATCAAGAAATGATTACAATTTTTCACTCAGGAAATAATGTACCCTCTGGAAAGAAGAATGGGCTTTGATTGACCTTCTTCTAATACACAAAGTAAACTCAGTAAGTTTATATTAATTACTAGCCTGAGTATTCCTCCATTGGGATGCTGAAATCCATTATTAATGAAAAGCTTTATTTTGACTGACTCCCACCTCCATACCCCAGCATTTAAGAAGTCTGCCATTACACTGTTGCCTTTCTAAGGCTTGGACTCAGCTGCTCTGAGGTAGGATCTTAGCTTTTCAGGAAAATCAGGTAAAACACTCCCCATATAACTAGGATGTTTTCCTTAAGCACCACTCTATGACTATTAGAAAATCTCTTCAAGATTAAGAAGGATGAACTGTGCATTTACTTTTGGGCTGGCAGACTATTGAAAAAGGGATATTTTAGCTTAAAGAATGGGAAGCTAAGGAGAATCAGAGAGCAGTTCAAAAAGACATGAACAAATTTAAAGAGGATAAAGGGGCTTGTAAGTGCTGATTGGCTGGAAGAGAGAGCTTAGTATTCACGAATAAGAGTTTTCAGATATTAAGGGGTAGGTTGCAAGGGTGAATATTACTAAAGGAGAAACACTGATTTCCTTCTGAATATTTTTAAGACAAGGATTATCCTATTTATATGTAATTAAGTGTGAGTGAAGGACTTTAGCATGCTTGGGAGGAGATTTAAATATGTTCAATTTCAGTCAGGAATGGCCACAAAAGGAGACAGAAGAGAGGCTCAGGAAAAAACGGTTTCTTATA
The DNA here is from genome assembly GCF_041296265.1 of Equus caballus. Classification (NCBI taxonomy): domain Eukaryota; kingdom Metazoa; phylum Chordata; class Mammalia; order Perissodactyla; family Equidae; genus Equus; species Equus caballus. The sequence goes on from NC_091704.1 coordinate 9,916,235, forward strand.
CTCACAGTCCTAGAGACTGGCAGTATGGCACACCACACAGGGACAAATGGGAAAGTCACCAGAGTGGTGAGAAGGCTGAAGGCAAGAGCAAAAGGAAAGCATTAGGAACAGCCTTTATTGAGGTTTCCACTGGAAAGATAAGGCAGGGCAGGAGAAACAGTTTAGGACTGGCTAGTTTGAGTAATTTTATGGGGCTTTAATGTGGTCTCTAGCTGCCTGGTGGTACCTAGTCCTGGGGTGACTAAGGCTGAGGAAGATTGTCCCCAGGGGTGCACAAGGCAGATAGGGGAGATCTGGGCTGGACTGGTTAGTTTGCATCTCAAAGACTTGATTCCAGCTGGGCCCTTTGCTATCTCTAAGAATCAACAAGCCAGGAGGGCCAGGCTCTCCATAGCTAGAAAGGTTTTTAAGATGTCAAAACATCATAATAAAAATAAAATTTTAAATATACACATATGGGATATCAGGAAAGATTGGTCCAAGACCTCTCCATCTTGGACAGCCCTTCTTCCTGGTAGAATGTTCCCTAATCTCACCTTGAAATCTCTTCTTATAAGATGCTGTGAGGGTCACAGACTGTGCTGGATTTCCACGTCTTCTCCCAGAACAAATTCAGGCCTGAAACATGCAGCCTCTGCCAGCTGGCACCTGCAGAGACACCCTCCTGGGTCTTACCACTTCACTCCACATAACAGACCACAGGCAGGATCAGCCCCTCTCACAAAACTCACTCGTCTCTTTCCAGTGCACAGATCCAAAGCTTCCATTCACAGTGACTTCCACACTTTGGCTGGATCTTCCCCAACTCCCACATCCTAACAAGCCTGGGGGATGTTACAACCAGTCTGGGAGTCAGGGTATTCTCTGCCTTGAACATCAGGAAGGCCTGAGTCTGATGTCATGATGATGAAAGGTTTTGGGGTTATTTTTAGAAAAAATTATCTTTGGGGAGGGAAACGGAATTAAATCTGAGAACCTTGAGCCATGGAGAATGATGATAGTGGAGGAAAGGTTACCAGATGGGGAATTGAATCTGAGGTTTTGCATATGTGTATAAACCAAATCACACATTAAGAAATAGCATCAACGTTACGTTAATGTTAAAATTAGATTCTGGGAACGGCTATAAACAAAAACAGATCATACAACATCATTGTGTTCATAGTGTAGATGTTCATTGTCAGTGCTCACTGGCCATGCCAAATATCCCACAGTATAGTATTAATTATGCATTTTGACCATGTGTCACCTTAGTTTTTATATACTTGATTCATGGACAAAAGTAAAATATTCTCCTTTGTGCTAAGTCTCTTAGCATGCTACTCTCTGAGCAGGGTCTGTTGCTTTCACTCACATTCACTCTCTTTCTCTTTCTCTCACATATACACACACACAAGCAAACTGGATCCAATTTTTGGTTCTTTTATGCCCTGAGTCTTGATTCTTTCAGAAATAAGGAAGTTGGCTCAAACCGTATCTTTACTCTCTTTTAGCTTTTTATTCTATTATTGTAAGATCTACTCTAAGACAAGATCTTGGAGTTAGAAAATTTTAGTTACTTAAACAAAGAGATTTGAGACAATGAAAGTGATTTACTCTTTTTAATACTCTGTGGAGACCAATCTAAATTTTTATGCAAAATGAAATTCTCTGGGTCATATTTGGATTTAAAAGTAATTTTTTATTTCTTAGGCAACTTTCAGATCATTGGATCACATTGTTTGCTATTTGAGTCCCTCACTGTATTTTTTAAAAATTTTTCTTTTTTGAAGAAGATCAGCTAACATCCACTGCCAATCCTCTTATTTTTGCTGAGGAAAGTTGGCCCTGAGCTAACATATGTGCCCATCTTCCTCTATTCTATATGTGGGACCCTTGACACAGGATGGCTTGATAAGCATTGTGTACACCTGCGCCTGGAATCCATAACAGGGAACCCCAGGCCACCAGAGCAGAGCATGCAAACTTAACTGCTGCACCACCAGCCTGGCCCCTCCACACTGTATTTTTAAAGGGATGATTGGCAGCTGATTTGATACTATCAATAAGTGATATACAAATTCTACAATGTGTCTAAGCAGAAAAAGAAAGATTGCTGGCCAAGATAAAATTGTTGCCTGTATGCATGGATATTTTAATATCTAACCAGTTATTGCCAGGCTCTATAAACACAATTTTAGTTGTAAAATCTTAAATTCAGCCTCTTGGTATGTGTCAGAGCTGTGGTTGTCACAAGAAAATCTTTCACATGTTAAAGAAGGCATAAGTAGTTAACTTTTATCAAATTTGTTGAGAATTAATATTTCATATCCAGGTAGGGTTTATTAAGTATCCAGGCATTTATTTTTCTCTTCCTAAATTGAGGAAGTGTGATAAATTTAAGTTACCATAAAGTTGATTTTTATTTCTGACTCTGAAATTTTGCTTATTTAACTAGAAAATTATTTATAATATACATTCATCTTTGATGAACACCTAGAAAAATCTCTCTATCGCTCTAATTATTTTCTCTTCCAGCTAAAGGGAGATTTATTCCTTCTTGATGCCTCAGAGAATTTATATTTGACTGTTGTGGAACCAAAAATTCTGGGTATAGTTATGATTTTGGTGGATGATACATTTTACAGAAACATACTTCTTCAGTAATTCTGTCACTGAAATCGGAAGGGATATGTTACAATATAATAATAATGGTAACAATAAACTCATGCCTCAACACCCCTGAAAATATCCTAATGATGCATGTTTACATTCATCAAGAATAAAATGTGGGCTGGCCCGGTGGCACAGCAGTTAAGTGTGCACATTCCACTTTGGTGGCCCCAGGTTTGCTGGTTCAGATCCCAGGTGCAGACATGGCACCACTTGGCAAGCCATGCTGTGGCAGGTGTCCAACATATAAAGTGGAGCAAGATGGGCACAGATGTTAGCTCAGGGCCAGCCTTCCTCAGCAAAAAAAAAGAGGAAGATTAGCGGCAGATGTTAGCTCAGGGCTAATCTTCCTCAAAAAAAATAAAAAGAATAAAATGTATGAGAACTGTTTGCATTTAGTTTAAGGGAGTTTTGATACTTCTTCTCTGTAAATTCAGGAATTTTTTCCCATTTGGAGTTGTCTTTACTCATAAATATGAAGGATCAATAATGTGGTGGAAAAAATGCTAAGAAATGAAAAAAAAAAACTGCATAGCAATGAATTCCTAGGATGTTGTAACATTTTCATAAGTTCAGAATGCCACCCTATCACAGAAACTCTGTTAACCTTTTGGCTGAACAATTTAAGAGAAATTTAGGCCACACTGGGATAATAACAGCTAGTATTGACATAAAATTTTAGCCCACTCCATGATGTCAACTAGAAAGACTACCATGATGATAAACCCAAAGGCCTGCTTATAGAATAAAATTTATGGTGGTCCTCATTCAATATTTATCACCCTGAATTATCCTGTAGGAACAAAGAAACCAAACTGGGTAAAGTAACCCATGCCTGAAACATGAACTTCTTTGGCAGCTCTTCTGACTATAGCTCAGTGGACCCTGACCCTCAAGTTAAGTTAGTAGTACTAGCTAGTAATCCTTGATATTCCAAACATTCAGAAAGCTATTTAATAACAGCAGCCAAAAAGATTAAATTTGTCTAGCTTTATTTGCTCCATGTTTATTTCCTATCAATTTATGAAATCACAAATGTATGTGTATGTATGACCTTAACATTGTAATTATCTTAATGACTGAGAACAATTTAAATCCAATCAAGCTATGAATATTGATTACAAGGCAATATAGAGAGGAAGGCACAGTTACCAACCTCAGCAAATACTCAGTCTAAAGTGGTAATATTATAGAAGGTATATAGAAGATGCTTCAAAATAAAAATGGAACAAACTCTAAATGTGGTACTGCATGAGCTGTTACATTTACCTCTCACATTAATCCTAGAGGTATATAGACCTATGTTAACCTTTCATAGATGATGAAACTGAGTTTGTCTATAAATTAATCTGTCCAATGTCACATGGACCATTAATATTGAAACCAGGATTCAACATGATTCTGAAGTCTGTGTTCTTTTTGATCCCACGCTGCTTCTGACATACTATTTATGGTGGGTTCTCCCTAAGTATCAGATTATTAATTAACCCATCAACATTTTGCCTCTGGGGCCCTAGGAGCTACCATGTGACATGGGCATGGAGGCCATTCTCCAGAACTCCACTGACTTCATCCTCTTGGGTCTCATCACCCATCCCACATTCCCTGAGCTTATCTTTGCAGTGGTCTTCTCCATCTTTTTGGTGGCTGTAATGGCCAATGTGGTCATGATGCTGCTCATCCACATGGACTCTCACCTTCACACGCCCATGTACTTCTTGCTCAGCCAGCTGTCCATCATGGACACAGTCTACATCTATATCACTGTCCCCAAGATGCTGCAAGACCTTCTGTCCAAAGAAAAGACTATCTCTTTTCTGGGTTGTGCTCTTCAGATATCCCTCTGCCTGACCCTGATGGGAGGGGAATTTTTCCTGCTAGGCCTCATGGCCTATGACCGGTATGAGGCTGTGTGTAACCCAGTCCACTATCCTCTCCTTATGAACTGCAGAATTTGCTTGTTCATGGTGGTGAGCTCCTGGATTGGTAGCTCCTTGGATGGATTCATGCTGACCCCCTTCACCATGAGTTTCCCCTACTGTGGGTCCAGAAAGATCAACCACTTTTTCTTTGAGATGCCAGCAGTGCTGAAGCTGTCATGTGTCGACACGTCACTCTATGAGACCCTGATGTATGCCTGCTGTGTAGCGATGCTACGCATCCCTATATCCATCATCTTTGTCTCATATACCCGCATCCTGCTCACCGTCCATTGGATGAACTCTACGGAGGGCCAGCATAAAGCCTTTGCCACCTGTTCCTCCCATATTATGGTAGTGAGCACTTTCTATGGAGCAGCCTTCTACACCAATGTGCTGCCCCATTCCTACCACACACAGGAGAAAGACAAGGTTGTGTCCGCCTTCTACACCATCCTCACCTCCATGCTCAACCCACTCATCTATAGCTTGAGGAATAAAGATGTAGCCACAGCTGTAAGGAAAGTGCTGAGGAGATGCACTTCCTCCAAGAGATTCAGAGTGGGAGATGTGCCCGGGAAATACTAAAGGAGGCAGGGCCCAAACATCCCGGGTACTGCGGCCAATGTCACACCATCATTCCAGAATATGCATTCTTGATTCTGAAAAATATCCAGTGTCACTTTAACAATCCTGAATTATCAACAGCCAAAATCATCCCATTGCAAGCATCATTTATGAACTATAGCAAAAGGTAGCGAGCATCTCAGCATTAGCCAACTTGCTTGTCTGGATTCACCAAAAAACATTTCCCAGGGAGCATTCTCTTCAAGTAACACTATAAATCAGGCAGGCCAAATATCTCTTTGAAGAGTTCTGAATCAATGTTTTTATATGTTACATGTGTTCATGTGTCTTTTGTGTTTGTACTGCTGACCAACTTTTGAAGGGGAAGGAGGTGAAAGGTGTCAATAGGCACATGTGTGTGGGGATGGATTGTAATTAGTCTTTGGATGGTGAACATGATGTAATCTACACAGGAATCAAAATATAATGATGTACACCTGAAATTTATGTAACCTTATAAACCAATGTTAGAGCAATAAAAATAAAGAAATTGCAAGTAGCAGTCACTACGTCCTTGATAATTTAATGTCAAACAATCAGTACAAATTATTTTCTAATGATAATAATGTAGCAGCTTTACTTAGGAAACTTTTATACAGACAATTCAGTTGTATTTTGGTTTCTATATTCTTAGTCACCTTTTATGAATGTTTGTGTTCTCTAACCACTATGGGTAATTATTATGGCTTTTACCCCATAGTGCCTAATATGTGCCTGGAAATCAATAAACATTTATGGATCGATTAAAATTGATTTCTATCACTAAGGTAGTAACATTGCTATAATCTTTCAAACATTTTATCCATGCCTTAATAATATGGCATGGATAAACATGAAATAAACAAATCAAGATGTTACATTAGCTAATGCAGCTGTCTTGGTCAATGTTCCCATTCTCAATCTCTCCAGCTGGTATACTGGTAGACAAATATTGCTTCTTTTAATTAGCTTTTGGTTAAGTGTGGTGTTTTGATAGATGCAGGTCTTCAATAGAACATTAACTAAACAAAAAGCACACTCACTGAGTTTCTTCTATCCATTTACCCAATTTTAACTTTCAAATGAATGTAAGATCATAAAATATGACAAATTAAAAAAATGTTTTGATTCAGCTGGTGTTTATTTTCTCTATCAATAGAAGGCTTACGAAATGTTGGACACATTTTTCGGTGGCTTCATAGTTGGCAAAGCGTAAGAAAAGATTACTCAGCCTTATGTTATGTTAGTTTCCATATAGAGGGAAAAATGTTTCCTCCATAGTTGTTGATGTAAGTTAAACATATTCTCATAAATAGCTGTTCACAAGATTAGTTTTGACTTGGAAGTTTCCTAATAAATTGATCTTATCCTGAAATCAACCAAACAGAAAAGAGATGGAAGAATGACTTGGATAGATAAATCTCTTCAAGTGGAGAAACCGACCGGGATTCATTTACAACATATCCTCAATGTTATTTTAACTCAGTTCTATTTCCTTTTAATTCTCTTGAGACTCTGCTTTCTGTTTCCTGCCTTTGTTAGCATCTCTACTGGTCTTTCCCTCCAAAAAATCTTTCACATCATAATTCTCATTTCCCCTCTATTTGTGCCTTCTTTCCCATTTCCTCAGAGTCCTACCTGGACCTAGGTTGCTATACATTAATATCTAACAGGGCTTTTGTTCTTACATTTCCAAGATGAATCCTTTGCATAATTAACAAGAACATTTAACTTAATAAATAGTTCAAAATTATCTGAAAACAGCAGGTAAGGAGGTGCATTTAGATGACTTCCTAGAAATTTCATAGGAATCAGTCACTAGATCGGGGCAGGGGAAGAGGGAACTTCTGTGATGTTAAGAGTCTGTACTCCATCTCAATGGTGGTTGCATGGATGTGTTCACTTTGTGATAACTTATTGGTCTTGTCAGTTCTGATGTTTGCATTTTTCTGTTGTATGCTATGCTTTAATATAATTAAACTTTTTTTTAAGTTACATCATATATATTGTGGATGTCCTCTCTCCTCACTCACAAGACCAATCCTATCTTATGAGGGATAAGCGAGGATTTTTCTCCAGTTATTGTACCAAATTATTATATAAGATAATTTATGGTCCCAAGATTTTCCTCTTTATTAAAAATATATTAACTTGAGAATGAAAATTGTGAAAATTTAAAATTTTTCAAAAATGCCAATTGTATACACACAAGATGTCAGGTACTGCTCCAGATTATGGAGAAAAGATGAAGCGAAAACAGTCCCCATTGTTCAAAACATATTCAACTACATTATGCGATTTTCGTTCTGATCATCACAAAGTCCTACCAAGTTTTTAGAGAAGGAATCAACCTCATGGGAGATGAAGAAGCTGATGTTCAGAGCAAGTTATAACCTCTCCCAAGCAATAAGGGGATGGGGGCCTCAGAACCATGTCTTTTGACTTCTGGTGTTGTGTTTTTTGTGCCAAACCTTCCTATTAATTGATAGAAAAGAGAGAAGAACATGGCACAATGTGCTGCGTCTTAGTCGTGATAGTGACCTGGGGGAAAAATTCCTCATGAGAGTAACACATTGATAAATCCCTGTTCATTTTCTGCTATATGCCAGCTAGTCTGGTCTACCAAGAACCCTATTATCCTTGTTGAAGGGCACTCAGACTCCTGTGGGGTTTTGCTATAGGTGAGGAATATGGACATAAAATTAACTGAACCCTTGCTTATACATATTTATTTTATTTATACAATAAATTTTAACAAGTATATTTACATAATATAAAAATGTAGTAGTTGATAATATAAGGTCTACTTAGTTTATTAAATGCTTCATTGAATTCCCAGTAAGGTTTCAGACATGAAGGAGTGATGGAGAAAATGAAAATATTGAGAGGATTATTTAGCATGGAGTAGAGAATTCAGACTCTGTCACTTAGAAGGTATATCCCTGACAAGTTAGACTCACTTTGCACAAAGTGAAGTCCTGGTAAGTGAAGTCTGATAACAATGTGAATGTGAAATGCTTGAAATATCAGATCCTGATTCTGTACACAAGTGATTTACATGAGGCAGAACAACTGTAATGATGCTTAATTTCATGGCATTGAGAGATTATTTAACTAAAATGACAGGGGTATTAATAAAGATATAATTAGCTAAAACCAGAAGCATTTTTGAATTTTTTTTCAGATGACACTGCGTTGGGAATAGATCTTATTAAACCTGCACACCTACCATGGTCTGTCACACATTAACAACATCCCAGTGAGTACTTTTCCTTCAAAACCCCAGAGATTCAAGGTTCAAGAGAAAAGTTAAGGTTTCAGGTTCTGCTACGTTACTTTGGTTTACACAACTAACTGCAAATATGAAAGTGATACATATCTGCAGCATCAACTCTGACCAACCCATATTGCTTTACTTCATTTTCTTTAATTAGATTTTTAAGCTTAGTCAATTATGTTAGATTTTGCTTATCACATAAGCAAGGCCAGGGAGCTGGACTTTGTTCCCCGATGCATCCTAAGCACCAAGAAATTTTCCTGATATAGAAATATGTTTTTAAAAATTATTCGTTAAATGAGTGAATGAATGCCATTTCATTTTGGAAAACTTAGCACTCGAATATACAAATGTTATTGGTTATATAATTCTGTTTTTTCTCTCTTTTTCTGAGAAACTCCGGTTTTAAGAGTTGCAGTGGAAACTGAAAGTCAAAGAAATTAGATGACTTTTACAAACTCACACAGAATTACATGTCAAGGGTGAAGCTAGAATCAAAAGAACCATACTTAAGTTCTTTCCAGCTTCATCAATTCTGATGTTATTTCTACTTAAGTATTTTAAAATTCTGGCACCTGCAAAGAAGCATCATTGGCTTTTTCTAGATTTGCCATAGACACCTGTTTGGTTTTGAGCAAACGGAAGGTAGGAGGCATAGGTAGGCATTTGTTCACCTGTGGGGACAAAGACATGCTTTCTTCCATACTGACTAAAAACTTAGGTGTTAGAGTGAGTCTTAGAACTTCTTATATCAGTTGACATTAGCAAAATTATTTTTTCCTGAATTTCCATAGTGTTTAAATGCAATAAGCAGTCACTTTACTGAGTGGCCAACAGCCTTAGGGAGATGAAATCAGGAGACATGTCTGAACACAGTTAAATCTGCGTTTCTCAACCTCAGCTTCTGCAGAGCTGCTGAAGCTGCACTAGAGACATCTGCTTCCTCACCTCCCTGGATAAACTGTGGGAACTTCTATGAGAGAGAGTAGTACAGCTTTGACCCAAGTCAGTCTGCCTGCAAATAAGAGTCATTTCAAATTTGAAAGATCATGAAACTTCTTTATCTTTGAGTGTTTTTCTGTACAAAATCACATCTTTTGTGTCTGTATTCAGAAGTCTCAGTCTCAAGAAAGAGAACTGAGCCAATGCCAATTTTTAAAATGACAAGGAAAGCTTTTAGAATCTTAGAATATAACCTAAAAATTATAAATTATAATAATTTTTCCTATAATGTCTTCTTTCTATTTTGGGAAAGTAGTCTTGAAAGGATTAAAGGAACTAAAACAAAGTTACATATACTGGCCATTTTTTCAAATTCAGAAATTAATGACTTTTTCTCATTTTGGAGCCTGTGCTCTTTCCACTATTACTGAAAGTGGAGAGATGTTTATTGTGAATAAGGGGAGATCCTAAATATTATACTCAAAATTTTAGTAAAAGTATTTTAGGTATCAGATATTATTATGAGGGCCTTGCACAGAATCCTCAATTAACACTCTGAAGTCAGGGGCTACTCTGATGTCCATTTGCTCATAAGGGACTTGATGAGTGACTTGATCAATGTCCTATAGGCAATAAGTGACAATCCCTGGAATTTCACCCAGGCTGTTGAGGCCCAGATTCTATGCAAGGATCACATTAAACTGCCAGAGGAGCAAGGGTAAAGTGACACCTAGAACTTGGGGTGACTTTAGAGGTCTTGGAAACTTAGACTAGCAAATTAGAGTTGTTTACACCGACGTGTGTGTTCCAACCATTTCTGGGCATTTTTTGTATGTATTCCTCCTCTCTTTTCTAAAAAAATTATTTTACTTTTCTGGTATATTAGGTTTTAAACATTCATATTTTCCATCATTTATTCTTGAGCAAACTCTGCCAGTTCCCCTGACACACATTACAGAGGATTTCCTTCAAACCAGGATCCCCGAAAGGGAATGGGTCTGCTTATATACAGGTGGTGGTGCTGGTGAAGGACTGGGAGCAGGCCTGTTGGAGGAGGCATTATTACGTCTGCTTGGAGATAAGAAGTCGCCGTTGGCACTGGATGATCAGCAGTGAGGTTTGTGTTTGGAGGATCCTTCTTGGAGTACATTTGGTGATGATTTTTTAATTTTTTGCAGACCTCAATATGAAGCCAGGCATCTGCAGTCAACACATGTTCACTGGAAGTTGCCAAGGAGTTAGAGACCATTGGGGGTTTCTGGAAATAATTAACTTTATGTTTTTACTTTATAAATCTGTTGACATATTTTGACCAGAAATTCCAATGTTTCTTGAATGTGATTGTGGCCTCACAGCCTGTATTCATTTCACTCATATTAGCTCACTGTAAGCTTATCTGATGCTTAAAAGGATATTGTGCATTTAGGGATCAATTGAATGTAGTAGTAGAGAGTATGGGAAGCAAAGTCTGAGTCTTTGAGCCCGAACCCAGCTCTACCACTTGCCCTCTCTATTCCTCAGTTTCTCCAAATTTGAGATAGTGATAATTTCAGTAATTGACCCAATAGAAGTGCAGTGAAAAGAGCCAACATCAAAACCCTGCAGCATGCGGAATAATGCATGGCACACAGCAAGAACTGCATGGGTGCTGACTAATTTCTTATTAGCAGCTTGGCTCAATTATGTTTGCATTTAAAAGCTGATAAAAATATTTATTTGCCTATTGGTTTTCTGTGGCTACTGTATCAATCTACCACAAACTCACTGGCTTAAAATGACACAAATGTTTTATCTTACAGTTCTGGAAGTCACAAATCCAGATAAGTCATGTTAGGCTGAAATAACGGTATCAGGAGGGCTACACTCCTTTCTGAAGACCTGAGGGGAGAATCTGTTTTCTAGCCTATTTCTATTTCTAGAGCCCACTCACGTTACTTGCTTCATGATCCCCTTCATCTTCAAAGCCAGCATCTGAATAATTGACCTTTGTTTTTAATGTCACATCTCCTCCTCTGATTCCTGCCTCCCTCTTACAAGGGTCTTTATGATTACATTGGCACCAAAGGACGTTTTAGGATGCTCTCCTTATTTCACCATCCTAACTTAATCACATCTACGGAGTCCCTTCATCAAGTAAGGGACCATATTTACAAGTTCTGAGGATTAGGACATGGGGATCTTTGCAGGTGGTGGAGGGGCATTATTCTGCCTACTGCAGTTGGCTTAATTAACACTAAAGTAAATCTATTACCACTTTACTGAATTTAGTACAATATCAAATTAATAGTAGCATGTTTGAAGACATAATTTTTCTCGTAATAGAAACCAAATGGAAACTTGTGGCTGAGAAAAACCATGTGTAAAGATTTTCTGTCCGTTCATCTATTTAACATAGGGTAAGTTCACACTGTATTGTTGGCATCCACAATACAATCTCCAGATAGATCATAACATCTGAAGCTATAGTGATCTTCTACACAGCAATCGGGGCCTAACGAATGAGCAGCTGTTGCAGTAAGCACAGATTCAGAAGAGAGCAAAAGTGGTGAGGCCCTTGTTTACTGTAAATTGTGCTGACATCTGACTCTGAAATAGTGTGTTGATTTTAAGTCACAGAGTGATTGTCTCAGATTTGTGTATGTGAAACCTCAATGAGTTAATGTGGAATTTGTATTGCTGTTTGATCTTAGAGACTCGTGATTTATTTCTGTTTCCTAGAACTGTTTCTTATTAGAAAATAAGAATAGATCTTATTTTATGAAAACTTTACTTTGGATTGAAGAATAACACAAGGACCTGGCCTTTAAAAAAGTATTTCCCTTTAGCACATTTAGAGAACACACCCAGAGTATTTTAAAGGAATTTTTCTATCAGTATACCATCTTTAAATGCAGAAAAAATAAACAGTTAATTTTTCTTTACCTATATGTATTTAATTATTCACTTAAGTATTTGACAATATTTACCATGTATCACACATTCTTTCATATTCTGGAAGCACACAGTATTAAAATAGGCAAACATCCTTGCTTGTATGGAGCTTTCTTTGTAGGTGCAGGAGACAAGAAAAAATGAAATGAATGTATCGCATGTCAGATGGTATTAAGAAATATGAAAAAAACAGTCATCAAGTCTTACCAGAATAGGCCCCTCTGAAAGGAGGGTTTTGAACAAAGCCCTGAAAGACATGAAGGACAACCACACAGATGTGGGGAGGAGACCCAGGCCTGGGTACAGCAGAGGCAAATGCCATGGGCTGGGGACTCCCTCGGATTTGGGACAAGGATCGGCAAGGAGGCCAGGGGAGCTGCAGCACCAGGGTAAACACACTGGAGGAGGCAGGAGACAATTTCAGAGTGTAAAAGGGTCACAACATTATGTGCCTGGAGTGGGAGATGAGGTGCCATAGTAGAGAGAGATCTGTTCTGATGTGGGTTTCTCAAGATCACTTTGCTCTGCTGAGATCAGACTAAAAGCATACAAGGGAGAGAACAGGGAGACAGTGGGAAAGCTACTGGAATAACCCAGGTGAAATATGACAGCTAGAGCACTTCATTCGTGAGGCCCCAACAAATGTCCTAATCCTTTTGATATTGTGATGTATAATTAGAAATACATATTTGGTCTTTGTCCCCCTTTCTGGCACAGACCTCCTAAAACCCTTGGAATTGTCTAAATTAAAAGAGCCATAAAGATGTCTGTTGTTATTGATAAAAAGCTCCTTCTAACCACACTTGAGTTTATGTTAATTAGGTGACTTTTGGAAAGCACTTAAGGATAGGGGCTGGTTGCTCATGAGGACCACCCATCTGATTAGATGTTTGGAACTTTTACTCCCACCTCTACCCCCAATCCCTAGCATCCCTCACCCTTGACCTCAAGGAGGGGAGAGAAATTAGAAGTTCAATTAGTGACCAATGACAAATGACTTAATTAATCATGGTATTTAATGAAGGCTAAACTAAGGTTTGGAGAACTTCTGAACTGGTGAACAATTGGAGGTGCACAGTGTGACGTTTCCAGAGAGGGCAAGGAAGTCCCATGCTCCTTCCCACATACCTTGCCCTGTGCATCTTCCAACTGGCTGTTCGTGGGTTTTATTCTTTTATAATAAACTATTAATCTAGTAAGTGGGATGTTTTATTGAGTTTTGTGAGTAGCTCTACAAAATCGAAACCAAAACTGGGGGCATGGAAACCTCTGATTTATAACCAATAGGTCAGAAGCACAGGTAAAAACTTGGAATTACCATTAGCGTCTCAAGGGTGGGGGTAGTCTTCTGGAACTGAGCCCTCAATCTGTGAGTTTTGACACTATTTGCACGTACACAGTGAGACATAAATAAATTGTTGGATGCTGAGCAGTAGTCTGGAGAGTTGGAGAATTGTTTAGTATAGGAGAGAAATCCTCACACATTTGATAACAAGAAATGTCAGAAGTGAAGTATTAAGAAAAGATGAGATGCACAAGGGGTGTGTTTTTTTTTCTTTCCATTAGTCATTTGCTACGTTATCTTTTTACTCACTTTTAGCCATTCAAATATCAATAAATTATTTGTCCTTTTCTCCAATTAGTATTTACTTGGCCCTACTATGAACTACACAGTGTTCTGGAAGCCAGAAATACAGAATGAATAGGACAGATATGTATTCCAGGTATCACAAACACCAAGTTTCTTATGCAATTAGCATAACCCATATATTGCAGTGCAAACAGAAAAAAAATATAGAAAGTGCTCTTTGTCAATGAGGAGAAATAGGGACACAGTTAGTGACTCATGATGTGTTCATTGGTCTCCCTGTTTTCCTCCAGCATTCTGCCTTGGAAAATTTCATCCTTACCAGTACCCTCTGGTTGTGAGTTTCCCTCATAAAGAAAGTGTTTTCTCTCCATTTCCTTCCTAGTCTATGTGGCTTCCTGCTCCCCTGGAGCTGCCATAGGCAATGTCAATGAAGAATGGAACTACATTCTCTGACTTTATCCTCCTGGGGCTTCTGGTGAACAGCAAAGCTACAGGGATTATCTTTGCTGTTATTTTTGCTATTTTCATGGTGGCTGTAACTGCAAATTTGGTCATGATAGTCTTGATTCAGGTGGACACCCGCCTCCACACTCCCATGTACTTTCTGCTCAGCCAGCTGTCCATCATGGACACCCTTTTCATTTGTACCACTGTCCCAAAGCTGCTGGTTGACATGGTTTCTAAAGAGAAGACCATTTCCTTTGTGGCCTGTGGCATCCAGATCTTCCTCTACTTGACCATGATTGGCTCAGAGTTCTTCCTCTTGGGCCTCATGGCCTATGACCGCTATGTGGCTGTCTGTAACCCTCTTAGGTACCCAGTCCTGATGAACCACGGGGTGTGTCTTCTCCTGGCTTCTGGTGCCTGGTTTGGTGGGTCACTGGATGGCTTCCTGCTCACCCCTATTACAATGAATGTCCCCTACTGTGGCTCCCACAGTATCAACCATTTCTTCTGTGAGATCCCTGCAGTTCTCAGACTGGCCTGTGCCGACACATCCTTGTATGAAACCCTGATGTACATGTGCTGTGTACTCATGTTGCTCATCCCCATCTCTATTATCTCAACTTCCTACTCTCTCATCTTGTTAATGGTCCACCAAGGCACTCTCCCGCAGGTTGAAAAAAAGTCTTTACCGCTTGTTGGTCCCACTTGACTGTAGTCAGCATTTTCTGTGGGGCTGCCTTTTACATCTATGTGCTGCCCCAGTCACTCCACACCCCTGAACAGGACAAGGTGGTGTCAGCCTTCTATGCCGTCTTCACACCCATGCTCAATCCTCTCATCTACAGCCTCAGAAACAAGGATGTCATGGGGGGCATTTAAAAAATTATTTTCATGATGCTCATCTGCTCAGAAAGTATCCACAAGTGATTCCTAGGGATTCAACACTGTGAAAATAGTCTTCCTGAGAACAGCTCTGGGTGTCATGTTCACAAGAGACTATTCAGTCAGCTATCAAAGATAC
This sequence comes from Equus caballus, assembly GCF_041296265.1. Taxonomy (NCBI): domain Eukaryota; kingdom Metazoa; phylum Chordata; class Mammalia; order Perissodactyla; family Equidae; genus Equus; species Equus caballus. Next base: position 9,931,621 of record NC_091704.1, read on the forward strand.
TTGCAATTGCCAATAAAGAGGATTTATCCTGTCTGGAAACTTGTTCCTTAGGGGAGAGAACAAAAGAAATTTCATTGTTTATGCAATTTTGGCCAGTCATCAAAAATAATTTCTTATCAAATTAGTTAATAATTCATCTTGTCTTGGCTCTTGTCTCTAGGAAAAAAAGGGAACAGATAATAGAGCTCACAGCAACCCTTTATTTTGAACCAGGTTGACTTCAAATCTCGATCATGGATAAACAAACCAAAAAATCCTCCAAAGCTAACAACTCTTGGTGCCAAAAATTCTGTGAACATTTTTGTATCAAAAAGAAAAACAATGGCAATTCACAAGTGGCAAAGAAGGCAATCACACAATTTTGATCACGTATTTTATTGTATTTGCCTTAGTGGACTCAGCTCTATCATCATCTTCACAGCCCTTGAGCTTAAAATGGGGACATCAAATACCAGACCACAGTAAATACTCAATGAATTTAATTAAACTGACTATGAATTATGACTGCCCAAACATTACACACCTAATCGAAGGGAATAGGCTCTAGTATTTCACATCAAAGGGCACTATTTTCCCTTTTTCTCTGCGAGTGTAAAACCAGCATACAAGGCTACATGAAGTTTGTGGTCAGGAAGTTTCCATTTCTTAGCCCTGTGTGATTCAACAACGGTACTTTGATAAATTATTGGTTTTGTTCTGAATAAGATGGACAGCTCTTCAAGAATTTTTTGTAGAGATGTGACTTGATGAGATATACATTATTTTTTTAGGGTACTAATTCTTTCCTTTTTTTGTGTGAGGGAGATTGGCCCTGAGCTAACATTGTCTCCAATCTTCCTCTTTTTTTTCTCCCCAAACCACCAGTCCATAGTTGTACATCTTAGTTGTAAGTCTTTTTAGTTGTTCTATGTGGGATGCCACCACAGCATGGCTTGATGAGTGGTGAATAGGTCCTTACCAGGATCAGACTGATGAACCCCGACTACTGCAGTAGAGTGTGCCAACTTCACCACTCAGCCACGGGGCCGGCCCCGAGACGTACATTTTTAAAGTGATTGATATGTCTATAACATGGAGAATGGAGCAGGGATCTTGGTTGGAAGCAGAAAGATAACTTAGTAGGTTTCAAAGATGAGGGGAAAAGATGCATTTAGTAGGATGGTGACAAAAAAGAATTTAGCTCAGGAAAGGATGTCTGTAGGGAGAGAATGTGGAATGAAGGATAACTCAGTGATTTGGGCTCCAGTGAATGAAACATTGAATTTCCATTTACTGAGATTTTGAAAACCTCTAGAGTGGCAGGTTTTAATAGGAAAAATAAAGAATCCAGTTGTTGTAGAAACAATTTTGAAATGCCTCTTAGATATGTCAAGTCAGTTGAAATTCAGAATAGAATTCTGGCCTGAAGGCTTAAATTTGGTAGTCTCCAGAAAGGAATGGGTATTTAAAAACATGGGATTAGTTGAGATCACTTAAATAAGAGAAAAGGTTTGAGACTGAGACCTGAGGCAGCTGTGTTCAGTTGGGAAGCAAGTGAGAAAAGAGAGAGGGTCTGATGGAATAAGCAGAAGTAATATCTCAGACACAAGTCAAGAAAGATGAAGAGTATCATCAACTGCATCAGGCGCAGTTTCCAGTTGAATTACACACCCAAGAGTGTGCCCATTTTATTTGGCAATGTGGAGATCATCTGTGACCTATTAAGTCCAATTAATAATAATAATAATTAATAATAAGAGCAATTTCAGTGGAGTCATGCTCAGAGAGGAAAAAGGGTAGTATATCAAAGGATAGAAAATGGACAAGATGAGGAAAGTAAAAACATAGTTTTATCTTTTTTTGGGGGGGGGGGTAAATGATACCAGAGAAATGGAGCAATAGCTAGAAAGACATCCTGATGTCAATTGATATCAATACGTTTTTTGTTGTTGTGAGATATTACAAATGTTTATGTGTTCAAGGAAATGATTCAATATTAAGATTGCTTTGATGATGAAGAAACAGAGAACATAGAAATCAGTGTAGAAGAGGAGAGCTGGAGCATTTCTGTGAGCATCAGCCAGTTCATTGACTGCTGCGGGAGATGGAATAGAGCATATGTGACACAAGTAAGTTCTCTTCTTATGGAGTCTGTTTTCTCAGTGCAATTAGAATCAAGCAGAGTTTCTATTTGTGAAGAGCAAGGAGGATTTGTTAAAAATTTGAGAGGAGAAGAGAGTTGTCTTGGAGAGCAGGCCAGTAAATGAACAAGGTAGTGATACTAGGATTGCATGGTATCCTTAGGACTGCTACTTGGGACTAATTTATTAATTTAGCATGAGTATCTTTGTTTGATAGTCTGATAAGTGTACTCAGCATGGGACCCAGCAAATAATAAGCTCTCAATGTGTTAGTTACAATTAATTATGACAGCAATAACTGCTATCACTGCTTCTACTGACTTAGTCTTCCTTATGTGAGGAAAATATGTCATAATCATTTATAGTTTCGAATATATGTAATTTGCAGCAAATAATAGGTGGTCACCCTTGTTTGTTTCAATTAATTGGTTTCTTTGTGCAATTTAAGGTTGTATAATTTGTGTTCTTGTCAGTGTAGAACTTCTTGTATAGCATCATGTGTTTGGCCTCACAGGGTAACATCCTGCCCCTTCAACATACTCATTATTTCAGTTAAGAGCTAAGACACCCCTATTTCTAACACATTTAGTCTTTGAAATGGGGTTGTGGTGGCTTCTCCAGTGCCAGGTTGGATTCCCACCTACCGTATAAAAATATGTCTTCCTTAAGTCCTAAGGTGTACTCAGTGAACATCCTTTGTATTCCAATAGATTCATCTACCAATTTCAGAGGGAAAGCAGAGTGCCGATAGGGCCTGCCATATTCTTATAGTTAAATTCACTGACGTTTCAATGTTGGCTTTGCTCTATGTGGGCTGAATGGCTTTAGGCATGTTTTCTAACTCCTCAGTCAGTGCCAGTTTCAAAGAATGGAAGAAGTTAATCAAAAGACAATTAGGGAGATGGGATTTTTAGAACAGATATTTTCTGAGAAGGTGACTTTTTCTCCTTGAGGTAAAGGAAGCCGGCCTTTGTCATCTGGTCACGTAGCATTCTTCTGTTGTTCCCAAGGCACAAGTCTCACTAGGAGTCTCTGTTGATTCATTAAGCAATTTATACCTCAGGTACTGAACTCATAGCCATTTGTGATTGTATCTGAGACTTATATTTCTCCCCTTTATGCCTTGGATTGATGATCTGTTTCCATAGGTAGGAGAAATCTATAAATAAATGAAAACCCCCAAGGGATTATTTTCAAATCTGTCTAGATCTGCAATAGCTGTTAGTATGGGACCAATTTGGCATCACCCACCTGCCACCTTGTGGATAATTAATGACATGACATTATCCTCAAACAACACTGTATGTCCTTGTTGTATTTCTTAAAATAGTGTGTATCCTCAGGGGGAAAAAAACAAAAAACATGAACAACAGCAAAACGATATTATGGGTGCTTTTGCAAGATTGGTGTTGATTTCACTTTCTTGACAACAAGTGTTTCTGCATTGAGCAAGGATTTGGTTATCATTACTCATTATCAGAGGCAGTATTCTGTGTTCAAGAGTATAGATGAGCTGAGTCTTAACCCCTACGGAACAGCTTACAGCCTGGGGCAAGTCACTTGATCTCTTTGTGCCTCATTTTCTTTATTTGTGCCCATTAATATGACTGCAGCTTTCTTCTGGCTTATAGTTCTTGTGTTAGTTATTACGATCAACACCTTCACCGCTATTATCATCCCCAGCACACAGGGTGCATTCTGGATCAGGCTCTCAGACTTCAAAGTCAGACACCTGAATGTGAGTCACGTGGAACATGGGCAGTTTCCCACCCTCAGGTGCCTGTGCTCCTAGTAGGAAGAGCTAGCCCATCACTGTGCCCACCTCATTGAATGGGGGAGGGGTAAGTGGGAACACTGATATTCTTAGTTAGCTCTCAGCAACTGTCCTGAGGTGTGAACTTTCATTAGCCCATTGCAGTTATGTTTGCAGCTGCCCTCCCCACCAGGCCCTGGGCTTTCCTGCCCTGTCTCATTTGTACACCTTATTGCTCTGGAACAAATTAGGAAGATACAATAAAATGCTTCCTTCTTATTTTTCTTCAGATGTATTTCTGTAATTGTCAATTTAATAGAAATTTATTGCTTTAAATAACTTCCTAAGGCAATTTTCCTCCTTGTATTTTGCAAAAATAAAAAGAAGACAGTTACCCAAATTGGTACAACATAGGAGAAGGAATTCTTTGTGGGTACATTTTTTTTTGTTAGTGCTGTCAGGTCAGTTCCAACTCCCAGCAACTCTGTGTCCAGCAGAGCAGATCCCTGCCCACTCTTTCTGCACCATCCTCTCACCTTCCAGCCCTCTATCAGACAATGCTCCACTGCTATTCATAGGGCTTTCCTGGCCAATGTTTTTGGACATGGCGGGGGCCATTTCTTCTTCCTGGTGTCGTAGTCTGGAAGCTCTGCTGAAACCTGTCCATCATGGGTGACCCTGCTGGCATTTGAAATAGCAGTGGCATAGCTTTCAGCAACACAGCAAAACACAGTCATCACAGTATGACAAGTGTGGTCCCCTGACTGGAAAACAAATCTGGGCCATGGCAGTATGGGTACATTTATTTGTACCGGTTTTCTATAGAACTTTCTTTGAATGCTTAGTATGTTTTTCCCTGTTTACCATTTTAGCACATATATTTAAGATAGCATTAAATATTACTTATAGTTTTTTAAATGAATGTGCATTAATCCAGTGCATGACAAAAATTATATCACACAGCTCTCACTAAGATATTTCTCTGCTAATATGAACATTTAAAATTAAAAACAATTGGTCACCGGGCCTGCCCAGTGGTATAGTAGTTCAGTTCACACTCTCCACTTCAGTGGCCCGGAATTAACTGGTTCAGATCCCAGGGGCAGACCTATGTACCACTCATCAAACCATGCTATGGCAGTGGCCCACATAGAAAATAGAGGAAGATTGTTACAGATGTTACTCAAGTACAATCTTCCTCAAGCAAAAAGAGGAAGATTGGCAACAGACGTTAGCTCAGGGCCAATCTTCCTCACCAAAAACAGAAAAAAGAATTAATTAAATAAATAAATAATTTGCCATGGATTAATATGTTTTACTTACGCACAATATTTGTCATGCAAACATTGCTACCCTCCAGTTTTATTCTCTTTGTGACAGCAAAGCCAGTGGCCTAGGATGGGGACCATGACTTAGCTGAGAACCAGTCTTGGAGAACGAGAACCTCTAGGGGCTCAGAAGGAGTCACCTCAAGATGTGACACTCTGTTGTGCTGCCTATCGTGAGCTGAAATTCATTGAGGCCCAAAAGTCTCAGGAAGGGACTTTGACCTAACTGCCTGAAAGAATTTAGATGGAAGATGAGCTCCAAGAAGAGAGTCCTCACCATAGACAGCTATAGTTAACATGGTCTAGGTTCATGTGGTAGACAGGGATGAATCTAGCCAGGCCTCTCTGTATCTCATTGTTTCTGGATTTGCCAGCAAACATTTGTTTCCAAATATTTACTCTTTTCACTCTTCCTGTAAATTGCCTTCCTTCCCTTTGAAATCCCAGACTCTTTCCCCTACTCGTTAGCTCAGGATGCCATAAAAACCTCAATTGCCTGATTTTCAAGGAACTCTTTATCTTTAGGGTTTCCATACGTACGAAATTAAATTTTATTTTCTCCTATTGATCTGTCTCAGTCAATTTGTTTCTTAGACCAGCCAGAAAAACTTAGAAAAAGTGGAGGAAAATTTCTTCCTTCTCGACAAACCATACTGCCAGTTATCGCCGCTGACATCCTGCAGAGGAACTGCAGGAGTGGGGATGGGGCAAGAGGTCTGTGAGACTCACATGCATGGATATCAGGTGCTGTGCTGGGGCTGGATTATGGTATACTAGAGAAAAAAAATAGAGCCTTTCCTTTACACAGCTTATAATTTAACACGGTTGCAGTCTGTTGTTGTTGCTCCTTGAGGTCAAGAAAGTTCTGCCTTTGTCATCTGGTTACTTATCAGTATTCTTCTAAGAGCCAATTAGCATTCTTATGAGTCCATAAGGAAATAACTGGCACAAGTCTGACTACTGGTGATGTGGATTTAGGTCCTTTCCATTTTCCTGGCCTCTAAACACAAACACATACTACTTCTCACGTCATCCTAAAAACATTGTACCTCCACTGATTTTGTCAAACTAGCATTCAATGTTTGAATTATTAGGAGAGTATAAATTTTGACAGCTGAGTCATAGCAGCCAGGTAGTTTCATTTCCTTAAAGACACAACTTTTTTATTTTTCCTGGAATTAATTGTCTTATTTCAGTTGGTTGATCTTAATTTGCTTCTCTGCTATACATATACATATTTCTTCCTGATAAATATCTTCTAGAAATTGTGAGTACTTCAGAATTCTACTAATTCTCCTTCTTAGGCCATCTGTCCTGCAGCCTCTGTCCTGCTCCACCCAGAACACCTGCCTGCAACTTCCGTGCACAGACCTGCTACTGGGACAGCTACTCACCTTCAGTCCTCCTCTCCGGATCCCTTGTTGTCTGGATCCCAAGCCTTCCTGTTTCTTGATTCACTCCCTCATTTTAGTGAAGCATATTCTTCTAGAGGTTCCTAAACAAGGTGCATGGAAGGAATCTTATTTGCAAACTTGCATATGCAGTCTGAAAAGGATGTTATTTTTATCTTCCCACTTGATGGAAATTTGGCGAAGTATGGACTTCTAAATTGAAAATCATTTTCCCTCACGATTATGAGGGCATGCTTCGTTTGTCTTCTAACATTTAGTATTGCTACTGAGAATTCCAATGCTACCTCAATTGCAAATATTTTGGATCTGCATTATTTTTACCTCTCTGGAGACTTTTGAGCTCTTCACTGCACTTGTATTAAAATTTTCTAATATGTCTTGGTATGAGTTCTTTTCATCAGTTAGGATGGGCATTTGAGGGGCCTTTCAATCTTTAAATGCAAGTTTTTCAATTCCTGTATATTTCCTGGAAACATGCCTAATATTTCATCCCCTTCCATCTCCATTTTTAAATTCTTTACCTTTGGAATTCTTATTATTTGCATTTTTGCTCTCCCAAAGTGAACCTCTAGTTTTATTCCCTTTTCCATCCTGTTTTCATAGTTGCCTTTTTGTTCTACATCATGGTTCCTATGATTATAATTTAAATATTCAAGAATTTTTTATTCCTCTAGTGCTCTTTTTATAACGTCCTGTTTTAGTTAATATCTGTTCTTATCTCTCTAGTAGATTAATTGAATTTATTTTATGATTTTATTTGAGTTCTTTTGTTCACTGCATACTCTATGTCATCTTATTTTTTCTACGTATTAGTTTGATTTCTGCCTTTTATTTAGAAGCTCTACTCGAAAGACTAGTGATCCCTGGCTCTCGGTTTCTGGGAAGGTCTCTTGGCCAGTGTAAGTGTTTATAACTGGTAAGCTGTGGTGAACTCTGATCTCAATTAAGAAACCCCAAATGTCAGTATTTCCAGGTATTTTCTTTGCGGTGATCTGTTTCCTCTGAAAGGAGTCTCTCTGGGGGCTCCCAGCATTTGCAGAACTAAAGTAGGACAAAGGGACAGGGGCTTATCACAATTCAATGTATAGATTTTCCACGTATACATCCCCACCATGCCTATTTTTACAAAACTAGAGCCCCTTGGGTCCCATGTCTCCATTACGTTCTAGTGCTGCACTAGGTAGTGGTGGAGCAGTTTTCCAACTTTATAATGTGAGTGAGAGGATGTGGGGCTAACAGCTTTTTATACAGATTTTTAGCCAAGAGTCTGTTTCAGTTTCACCCATAGTGTCTAGAGGTACTTGGTTATGTGACTCCAAGCTATTGGAAGAGTTCTTCCAGCATGATTTGACTTGGTTCTAACCTTCCTCAATTGCCAGCTTAGCTTTCTGCACTTTAGATATAACAGGTCAAATACTGGTCATCCTTTTGCTTTCTAGCTTCTAAATCTTTATTGTTGTAGTCTTCTCTCCCAGACATTTACTCCTGGTGTGCATGTGATTTAATCATAATAGTTCTTTCAGTGAGTGGTAAACAATCATGCCTAAAAAAAGTTTTGAGAATATCTTTTGGCAAATTTAATTTTGTTCTTATTTTAGTTTTTTAATAAAAACTTTAGTGTGTATAACATGATGATTTGATATACATGAAAATGATAAAATGATTATTACAGCCAAACATTAAAATATCATATCCTCATAAAGTTAAATTTTTATTTGTAACAAGAGCACTTGAAATCTCTTAGCAGATTTCCAGCATTCGATACAATGTTATTAATTACAGTCATAATTCTGTAAATTAGATATCTAGGCTGATTCATCCTGCACAACTAAAACATTGTACTTTTTGACCAACATCTCCCAACTCTGTGCCCTTGGTAATCACTGTTCTAGTCTCTGCTTATATGTGTTTGACTTTTTTAGATTCCACATCTAAGTGACATTAGGCAGGTTTTTCCTTCTGTGTCTACTTTATTTCATAATGTGAATTTAGCACAAATTTAACTTAGCATAATGTGAAAAGCATGGTATCTTCCAAGTTCTTTCCTCTTGTTGCGAATGGCATGATCGCTTTCTTTTTTAAGATTGAATAATATCTCAATATACATATCACAGATTTTTTATTCATGTGTTGATGGATATTATGTGGTTTCCTTATATTTGCAATTTGAATGATGCAATGAACATGGAAGCGTAGGAATCTCTTTGAGGTAATAATTTTGTTTCCTTTGGGTAGATACCCAGAAGAGAGATTGATGTATCATATGGTAGTTGTATTTCCACTTTTTGGAGGAACCTCCGTGCTGTCTTCCATGGGACTCTACCAGTTTATACTCCCACCAACAACATAAGGGGTTCCCTTTATTCCACACCCTCACCAACAATTGTTATCTTAACTTTTTTTATATAGCCACCCTAAAATCTATGAGACAATATCTCATTGTGGTTTTGATTTTCATTTCCCTGATTATTAGTTATGTTGAGCACTTTAATATACATGTTAAATATTTGTAGATCTTCTTTGGAAAAATGTCTATTTAGATCTTTGCACATTTTTAATTCGCTTATTTATAGTTTTGTTATTGAGTTATATGTTTATTTTATATTTTGGATATTAGCCCAGTATCAAATGTATGGTTTGCAAATATTTTCTCCCAATCTGTTGGTTACTTTTTCATTTTGTTAATTATTTCCTTTAATACAGTTTCCTTGTTTATTTTTACTTTTCTTGCCTGAACTTTTAGGGTCATAGCCAAAACTGAAGGCCAAGGCCAACGTCAAGAAGTGCTTTTCCTTCTAGGAATTGTAAAGATTCAGCTTTTGTGTTTAGGCCATTAATTCATTTTGTCTTGGTTTTTGTGTACAGTATATGGTAAGGGTCAAATTTCATTATAATACACATGAATATGCTGTTTTCCCAACATCAATTGAAAAGATTTTCGTTCCCCCATTTTGACTTCATTGCGTACTTGTCAAAAGTAATTTGACCATATATGCTTGAGTTTATTTCTGGACTCTCTATTGTTTCCATTGGTCTATGTGTCTTTTTATGCCAGTGCCCTATTCTTTTGATTACTATAGCTTTGCAATATAATTTGAAATCAGTAAGTGTGACGCCTCCAAATCTGTTCTTTTTTCTCATGATCGCATTGGCTATTCAAGGTCTTTTGAGATTACCTAAGAATTTAGACTTCTTTTCTATTTTTGTGAAAACTGCCATTGGGATTTTTACAGGGATTGGGTTGAATCTATGGATGGCTTTGGGTATATAGACATTTTTAGCAATATTAATTATTCCAAACCATGAACATGAGATATCTTCCCATGTATTTATCTCTTTCTTAATTTCTTTCATTAACGTGCTATAGTTTTTAGTGTACAGATCTTTCATTTCCTTGGTTAAACTTATTCGTAAGTGTTTTATTCTTTTCAATGCTTTCAAATATGGGGTTGTTTTCTTGATTTCCTTTTTGGATAGTTTGTTCTTGGTGTACATAAATGTAAATTATTTTTGTGTTGCTTATGTATCCTGCAAGTTTACTGAATTACTTTATTAGTTCTAACTCTTTTTTTTTGTGGAGTCTTTAGAATTATCAACACAGCATGTCATGTCATCTGCAAATAGATAATTTTACTTCTTCCCTTCTGATTTGAGTTCTCATATCCTTTTCTTATCTGATTGTTCGTTCTACTACTTCTAATGCTATGTTATATAGAATTAGTGAGAGTGAGTATTATTGCCTTCTACTAAATATTATAGGAAAAGCTTTCATTTTTTCCTCATTGATTATGATGTTAGATATGCGCTTTTCATAAATGACATTATTGTACTGAGGAAATGTCCTTTTATATCTACTTTGTTGAGAGTTTTTATCATGAATCAATGTTGAGAATTGTCAGATAATTTTTCTGCTTCTATTCAGATGATCATGTTCTTGTTATCTTTCATTCCACTAATGTGGATTATCACACTGATTTGCATATGTTAAAGCAAACTTGCATAGCAGGGATAAATTCCACTTGTTCTTTCATATATAATCTTCTTCATGTGTTATTGAAGTGGGTTTACTAGTATTTTTTTGAGAAGTTTTGCATCTATGTTTATCAAACATATTGGCCTCTAGTTTTGTTTTCTTATGGCATCTTTGTATCTGGATGATTCTGGCCTCATAAAATGATTTTGGAAGTATTCCTTCTGCTTCTAATTTTTTAGAATAATTTAAGACAGTTTGTTATTAATTCTTCTTTGAATGTTAGGCTTTGGCTGTGGTCTTGGTTTTACTTTGTTGGAAAGTTCTTGATTACCAACTCAATCTCCTTATTTGATATTGGTCTGTTGAGGCTTTCTATTTCTTATTGATTAGTTTAGTAGGTGGTATGTTTCAAGGAATTTATCCATTTCTTCTCGATCACGCAATTTGTTCACATATAATTGTGCATAATACTCTATGTTATACTTTTTAATTTCTGAGGCACCAACTCTAACATCTCCTCTTTCAATTCTAAGTTTATGTACTTGAGTCTCCTCTCTTGTTTTTCTTATTCTTGCTAAAGGTTTGGTGATTTTACTTTTTCAAAACAAGCAACTCTTAGTTTTGTTGACTTTTTCTTTTGTTTTTCTATTTTCTTTCTGTTCTGATATTTAATATTTCTTTTCTTCTAATAAGTTTAGGTTTATTTTGTTCTATTTTTTTAGTTCTTGGAGATGCAAACTGTTTATTTTAAATTTTTCTTCCTTTAAATGTAGACATTTATCACTAGTAAATTTCCTCTTAGTATTGCTTTTGCTTCATGTCATAAGTTTTGTTGTCATCTTTCTTTGTCCCAAGATATTTTTAAAATTCCATTTTGATTTCCTTTTTGACCCAGTTATTGTTAGAGTGTGTTATTTAGTTTCCACATGATTTTTATTTTTTTATATTTTCTTGCTGTTATTGATTTGTAGTTTCATTCTGTTGTGGTCAGAAAAGATACTTGGTGTGATCCCAGTCTTCTTGAATTTTTAAGACTTGTTTTGTGACCTAATGTGATGCGTCATGGAGAATGTTCTGAGTGCTTGTGCAGAGTGTGTATCTATGGATGAATAGTTCTGCATGTGTCTGTTAGGTCACTTTAGTTTATAGCACTATTCAAGTGTATTGTTTCCTTATTGATTTTCTGTGTGGATATTTTATCCATTATTGAAATTTGGGAATTAAAGTCTACTACTTGTATTATTGTTCTCAGTTTTTCTTTCCAGATCTGTCAATACATGTTTTATTTACTCAGGTGCCCTGGTGTTGGGTACATACATTTTTATAATTGTTATATCCTGTTGAATAGAGACTTTTATTATTATGTAATGACCTATTTCTCTAGAGGCAGTTTTTTATGTAAATCTGTTTGCCTGATATAAATGTAGCCACTCCTGCTTTCTTTTGGTTACTATTTTATGAAGTATTTTCTCCATCTAGTCATTTTCAGCCTAAGTGTCTTTGAACTTAAAATAAGTTTCTTATACATGGGAGAGAGTTGGAACTTCTTTCTTTTTATACATTAAGCTATTCTGTGTCTTATAATTGGAAGCTTAGTCTATTTACATTTACAATAATTATAATGGTAAAGGATTTAGTATTGCTATGTTATTAAATATTTTGCTTGTCTTATAATTCTTTTGATCTCTTTTTCTCTCTTGTGGCCTTATTTTGTATTTCCAGTGCTTTTTTTCAGTTGAGAGATTTTGATTCATTTTTATTTTCTTTAACTTATATAGGTATTTTCTACTGGCTTCTAAGGGACTTACATAAAATATCTTGTAGTTATGGCAGTCTGTTTTAAGCTGATAACAACTTAACTTCACTTGCATAAAAGAACTCTCATTTTACCTCTCCTCCCCTCCATTGTATGGTTGTGACTCCACAATTTACACCTATTTATATTACATATCCATCAGGATAACTTTTAATGCTTTGTCAAACTTTTATAGTAAACTTAAAGTTCAGTTATCCACTACTGTTACAGTAATACAATATTCTGCTTTTGTCCATATATTTAACATCAGCAATGAGTTTTTTGCTTTCTTATGCCCTTGTGTTGTTTAAGGTCCTTTTAATTCAACCTAGAGAACTTCCTTTAGCATTTTTTGTTAGGCAGTACTAGTAGTGACAAACTCCCTCCTTTTTGGCTGTCTGAGAAAGTATGTATCTCCCCATCAAGTTGAAGAATAGGTGTGCTGGCTATAATGCCCTTGATTGACATTTTTCTCTTTCAACACTTTTTCTTTTTTTTCAAGATTTTATTTTTTCCTTTTTCTCCCAAAAGGCCCCCAGTACTTAGTTGCATATTTTCAGTTGTGAGTCCTTCTAGTTGTGGCATGTTGGATGCTGCCTCAGCATGGCTTGATGAGCGTTGCCATGTCTGCTCCCAGGATCCAAACTGGTGAAACCCTGGGCCGTCGAAGCTGAGAACACAAACTTGTCCACTCATCCACGGGGCCTGCCCCAATACTTTTTTTTTTGAAGAATTATTTTATTGAGTTCATATTAGTTGGTAACATTGTGCAATTTCAGGTGCATATTATTATTTATCAGTTTCTGTGTATACTGCATTGTGCTTGCCAACAGAAGTCTAATTTTTATCTGTCACCATACATGTGCACCTCTTTATTCCTTTTGCTTAACCCCCAGTCCCCTTTCCCTCTGGTAAACACTAATCTGTTCTCTTCATCCATATTTTTCTTTATCTTCCACATATGAGTGAAATAATGTGTCATTTGTCTTTCTCTGTCTAGCTTATTTCACTTAATGTCACACTCTCAAAGTCCATACATATTGTCGTAAATGGAATTATTTTATCTTGTATTATGGCTGAGTAGTATTCAACTGTATATGTATAACACATATTCTTTATCCCTTCATCTGTAGAAGGGCACTTGGGTTGATTCCATGGCTTGGTTATCGTGAATAATGCTGCACTAAAATAGGGGTGCATAAATCTTCTTGAATTTCAGATTTCAAGTTTGTTGGACAAATACCCAGTAGTGGAATAGCTGGATTGTATGGCATTTCTATTTTTAATTTTTTGGAGAAATGTCTATACTGTTTTCCATAAACTATCTTTACTCTTTTTCCTTCTTCTTTCTTTTGAATCCTTCAATAGGAAAATTCCCATTGGTCAATTTTTGTGTTTTCCAAAACTTTCTTTTGCTTGACCTAGTGTGCTGTTGATCCTCTCTACTAAGTTTTTCAGTTCAGTTACATTATTCTTCAGCCCTATTATTTCTTTTGGTACCTTTTATATTTTCTATGTCTTTGTTGAAATTCTCACTTGGGTCATGTTTGCTCTCAAGACCTCAATGAGCATCTTTATCACAATTATTTCTAGTTTTATTTTGGGTAAGTCACTTATTTCTACTTGATTAGGGTTGGCTTTGAAACACTTATTTGCTGATTTTTTGAAACATATTTCCCATTCCTTGCTTTTGTTGACTCCTTATGTTGGTTTCTACACATTAGATAAAACAACCACCTCTCTAAAGACTAGCATTGCTTAGGACATGAATCTCTCCAACTAGCCCAGCCAGAGATTCTGGTTGACTCTGTAACCTTCCTTGTTGTCAAAACTGCTGTCATTGTTCTCAGTGACTCTCAAAAAATTAGGGTTTTACCAAGTCTAGTCAGTGCCCTTCAGGTGGGGGAAACACACTCACACCATTCCAAGATTCCTGAAAGCTAATAATTGCCTGATCCCTCAGCTCCTAAATGAAGGCTAATTGGAAACCCAACGTTGGGCAGCAAAGTCTGGGTGTTAAATATGCAGTCTAACATCTTTAGCAGAGAAACTTAGAGCTGAGTTTTTTTCCTCTGCTCTGTGCTGAGGCAGGGGAAATAGTTGCTGCAAATGCTCATGTGCCCATTAAAAACCACCAATTTGTTCTCTGTGGTCCTAGGTTTTTGGGAATGCCAATTTCTATCAGCTTTCAGAGCTAGCTGATTGAGGTGCCAATCCCTCAGATGGCAGTAATATGAGTTGGCGCCTGATAGATGTGTGTACAAACTTCTTCTAGGGGGAAGACGTAAATTTGATTTTATCCATGGAGTGAGCTGTGGGGAGAAGGGATGAGAAAGAAACAAATTAATTTTTTAAATATTTTAAAAGATTTAACTGAATACTTGAGGGAAAAAAAGTAAAACAGTAAAGGTATGAGAAGAAAAAGAGAAAAAATAAACACATATCTGCCACTCAATTGGTCAGCTAATACTGCAACAAGCATCATTTCTTGCAACACTTTCAGTTTTTCACTTCCATTCTGGTTATGGGACACCACAAGACTTTGTCCTACACTCTCTTACCAGCTTCGAAGTTGATTTCTTCCCATTTGCCCAATTTGCAGTCATCACTTAGCCAGCCTTTAGGTTTTTGCCAGAGGAAACTTTTCATAAGTAGCTGTAGACAGTGTGTCCATGAGAAGAGGTGAGTGCAGGATCTTCCTATATCACCATTTTAAACCACAGCTTATGGCTTTATAATATAGCTTGAAGTCAGGAAGTGTGATGCTTTCCATTTTGTCCTTCTTTCTCAGGAGTGCTTTGGCTATTTGGGATCTTTTGTGGTTACACATAAATTTAATTATTTTCTACTTCTATAAAAAATTCGATTAGAATCTTGTTAGTGATTGCATTGAATCCATTTATGGCTTTGAGTTGTATGGACATTTTAACAATAATAATTCTTTCAATACATGAACGTGGGATACCTTTCTGTTTATTTTTGTTTTCTTCAATTTCTTTCATCAATGCCTTGTAGCTTTTCTTTCAACTCCTTGGTTAAATTTATTCCTAAGTATTTTGTAGTTTTTTATGCTGTTGTAAATGAGATGATTTTCTTTATTTCTTTCTCAGATAATTTGTTGTTAGTGTATAGAAACGCTATTGATCTTCGTATTAATTTTGTATCCTGTGAGTTTTCTAAATATGTTGATTGGAGCTAACAGTTATTTTGTCAAGACTTATGGGTTTTCTATATATGAAGTAATCTCATCTGCAGATGCAGCCCTTTTTCCTACTTCCTTTATAATTCTGATATATATATTTCATTTCTTTAATTCACTGATTGCTGTGGGTAGGACTCCAATACTAAGACAAATAGGACTGGCGAGAGTGGGCACCCTTTTATTGTGCCTGATTAGAGAAAAATCTTTCAAGATTTCACCATTGAGTATGATGTTAACTGTGAGGTTGTCATATGTGGCCTTTATCATGTTGAGGTAAATTCCTTCTAAACCTAATTTGTTAAGAGTTTTTGTCATGAAAGGATGTTGAATTTTGTCAAATGCTTTTTCTGGGTCTATTTAGATGATTATATGAATTTATCTTTTATTCTATTAATGTGCTGTATCATTTATTGATTTGTGTATATTGAACCATCCTTGTCTACTAGTGATAAATCCCACTTGATTGTTGTGAATGACCCTTTTAATGAACTTACGACTTCTGTTTGCCATATTTAATTGAACATATTTACATCTATATTCATCTGAGATATTAACCTGTGCTTTTCTTTTCTTGCATTGCCTTTTCTGACTCTGATATCAGGGTAATACTGGCCTCATAAAATGAGTTTCAGAGTATTCATTACTCTGATTTTTTGGAAGAGCTTAAGAAAAATTGGCATTAATTATTCTTTAAATGTTTGGTAAAATTCATCTGTGAAGACATCTGATCCTGACCTTTTATTCATTGGGAGATTTTTGATTACTGATTCAATCTTCTTACTGGTAATTGATCTGTTCAGATTTTCCTTTTCTTTCTGATAAAGTCTTGGTAGGTTTTAAGTTTCTAAAATTGTCTTTCATTTCTTCTAGGTTGTCGCATTTGTTTGCATTAAGCTGTTCATAGTCACTTCTTATGCTCCTTTGTATTTTTGTGGAATCAAATGTAATGCCCCCTCTTACGTTAATAATTTTGTTAATTTGGGTTCTGTTTTTTCCCTTGGTTAGTATAGGTAAGGATTTGTCAATTTTGTTTATCATTTCAAAGAACAAACTCTTAGGTGCATTAGTATTTTCTATTGTTTTTATATTTTCTGTTTCATTTATTTCTTTCTTTTTGTTGCGCTATTTGGGTTCATTCTATTTGGTGTTTTGGGTTTCATGTATCTCAATGTTCAATTCTCTCCCAAGATTTGGAAAGTTTTCAGACATTATTGCTTTAAATACACTTTCTGTCCCTTTCTTTTACTCTCCTCCTCCAAAAATTCCCATAATGTGTATATTTTTTCTTTTGACTGTCTCATAGGCTTTCTTCTATTTTTTTCTTTCTATTTTCTTTTTGCTTCTCTGACTGGATAATTTAAGGTATTCTGTCATCTAGGTCACTGATTGTTTCTTCTACATGGTTGAATTTCCTTTTGAAGCTCTCTATTCAGTTCAGTTTAGTCATTATTTTTTTCACCTCTAGGATTTTTGTTTTCATTTTTGTTTATTTTTGATGCTTTTTATTTCTTTGGTGTACTTCTCTTTTTTCATGCATTGTTTTCCTAATTTTGCTCAGTTGTTGATGTTTTAAGAATTTACAGAACTTCTTTAAGAAAAAAATATTTTTTCCTACCTGACCGTTCACAGGTCTTTATTTCTTTGTGGTCAATTATTTGTGATTTATTAATTTCCTTTGGTAGTGTCATGTTCACCTGATTTTTCATGATACTTGATTCTTTACTTGGTATCTGCACATTTTAGTAAATGGTATCTTTTTCCAGACTCTTCAAGTTCACTTGGGCAGAAACAGTTTTTCACCAGTTAGATCAGTTTGGGTTTTTGGACATGTCTGTTGGTAGCATTTTGGAATAGGTCAGGTTTGCTATCAAGGCCTATTTTGGGGTGGCACTACTACCTGAGCACTGAGGTTGGTGGTTGGTTGTTGCTTCTCAGAGGATTTAGATGGATCACTGAGCTGGATCCTTGCCTAGTGATGCTGTAGGATGGACTCAGTGGGTGCCTGTATTATCTGGTCATGGTTATCAGATTTTTCAATACTCAGCAGTAGTCAGGGCTATGAATTAGACTTTCTGCCCTGTCAGAGCAGCTGAATGAGCTCTAGGGCTTACATAGCTTGTTGTTTGGGGACACAAATCAGGCAAGATTGTACACTGAATTCACTACGTGGTCAGGACCTCTCTTTTGCTCTGAATATGAGTAAAACCACAGGCTGTGCCCTCAGTGCAAGTGTCACGGTAATCTGGGCTGTGGGATGTGCTAAGCAGCTTCCCATGTGCTTTGCTTAGTTCCCTGGTCAGGGGGCTGAAGGCTATATTCAGCAAAGAGTCAAGCTAACAATTAGTTCCCTTACTCATGCAAAGCAGGAGAACCAACTACAAGGCTATCAAGGCCTTTGACTTATTTATGTTATGTTTATCACTCAAGGCGATTTGTGCCCCAAAGTCCCTAAGTGGATGAGGCCACTGGATTTGTTCTGCAGATGATCAGCTCTGCCTGCTGGACTCTCTGCTTGAGTACTGCTAGATTATGAAGCTTTTCAGGTGTTGCAGCCTGGCTTTCTGTTTGGATGGCATCTGGAGCTACACTTAGCAATGGAAATGGCTATGAATTAGCTCCCCTGCAAGAGCAGAATAGAAAGACCAGCTCTAAGCTGCTTCGCAGGTGCCCTTTTCCACCAGAAAAGACAAAGAGCTACATTCAGCAATGGATGAGGCTATGAATTAGCTTCCTTGCCTGAGCAGAGGAGGGAAACTGACTCTGAGCCCAGAAAGCCTCTTGTTTGTGGTCTTGACTTAAGCCGAACTGCTACTTAAGTTTCTTGGCCAAGTGGTGCCACTGTCTTTGCTCTGTGGACACTCAGCTCTGCCTACCATACACACAGCTTGAGCATTGCTGGACTATACAGTTTTAGGTGTTCTGTGCAAGTGTTCTGGTCAGTTGGGTCTGGGATCTAGTGGGCCATGCAATGACTCAACTCCCTTGCCTTGATAGGGGCCAACAAGTCTCCAAGTCCAGCAAGACTTTTTTGTTTGAGGACCTCAAACAAACAGATGCACCCTGTTGAGTTCTAGTCAGACTGTACCACCATCTTTCCTCTGCAGATGAGCGTAACTGGTGGTTGTGACATCTACTTGGGTGCCACAGGTAGGAACTCAGTGTGCCTAAATCTGAGTGTTGATTTTCATGAGCTCCTCCTTGCTTCTTTTTCACAATAAGATTCCCACTGGTTAAGCCCCACAGATTCCCTTGCCAACACTATGGTCTAAGGTCAGAGTGGAGGATCCCAAGAAGTGATCTACAAGGCTGGGGAAGCTGGCTGTCCATCCTGGTCTCTCTTTTCCCCCTGTGAGAACTGTAGGCTCAGGAGAGACCTTTTAGTGTGGTGCTGAACAAGCATGGGAGAAAGGCTTATCCTCTTAACCGTATAATGCAGTCTGTCTTTGTCTCTGTGGTGAAGAGAAGGTGCTTCAGCTTCAGCCCAATGTTATAGGATTTTCTCAGTGATAACATTGTCAGTTGTTCTTGTGCAGGGGACTGATCAGGAATGACCTATGTCGCCATCTTGGTGACATCACTCTCTCTCTAATTTCTTAATTACAAGTTTAATTCTATAAACTTCCCTCTGAATTGCTTTTGCAGCATCCCGTAAATTTTGGTCTTCATTTTGTGTTTTGATTTCCATGTTGTGTTTCCATTTTCACTTGTATTGAGATATTCCTTAATTTCCCTTTTGATTTCTCCTTTCACCCGTTGGCTGTTCATGAGTGGGTTGTTTAGTTTCCATACATTCATAGATTTTTCCACCTTTCCACATATTGTTGATTTCCATTTTCATACCATTATGGACAGAAATGATTCTTGCTATAACTTCAATCTTCTTAAATTTGGTAAGGTTTATTTGTGACTTAATATATGATCTATCCTGGAGAATGTTTTGTGTGTATTTTGGAAGAATGAATATTCTGCCACTTTGGATGGATTGTCTTGCCTTTGTCCACTAGGTTCATTTGTTCTAATGGATAGTCTAAATCCAATGCTTCCTTATTGATTTTCTGTCTTGACAGTGTTTCCATTGTTGAAAGTGACTTATTGAAGCCTACTACTATTATTGTGTTGTTGTCTATTTCTTTCTTCATATCTGTTAGAATCTGCTTAATGTATTTAGCTACTCCTATGTTTGGTACTTTTATATTTACAATGGCTGTATATTCTTTTTTAAAAATTTTTATTGAGTTAATGATATGTTACAATCTTGTGAAATTTCAGTTGTACATTGTTGTTTGTCAGTCATGTTGTAAGTGCACGCCTTCAGCCTTTGTGCCCACCCCCCACCCCATCTTTCCCCTGGTAGCCACTAATCTGTTCTCTTTGTCTACATTTTTAAATTCCTCTTATTAGTGGAGTCATACAGAGATTGTCCTTCTCTAACTGGGTTATTTCACTTAACCTAATTCCCTCAAGGTCCATCCATGTTGTTGTGAATGGGACGATTTTGTTGTGTTTTATGGCTGAGTAGTAGTCCATTGTGTGTATATATATATATATATATATACACCATATCTTCTTTATCCAGTCATCAGTTCATGGGCACTTAGGTTGCTTCCATTTCTTGGCTATTGTAAATAATGCTGCAAAGAACATTGGAGTGCATAGGACTTTTGGAATTGCCGACTTCAAGCTCTGTGGATAGATGCCCAGCATTGGGATAGCTGGGTCACATGGTAGATCTAGTTTTAATTTTTTGAGGAATCTCCATACTGTTTTCCAGAGTGGCTGAACCAGTTTGCATTCCCACCAGCAGTTTATGAGGGTTCTTTTTTCTCCACAACCTGTCCAACATTTGTTACTATTAGTTTTAGATATTTTGTCATTCTAATGGGTGTAAGGTGATATCTTAGTGTAGTTTTGATTTGCATTTCCCTGATGATCAGCAATGATGAACATCTTTTCATGTGCCTATTGGCCATCCATGAGTCTTCTTTGGAGAAATGTCTGTTCATGTCTCCAGCACATTTTTTGCTTGGGCTGTTTGATTTTTTGATGGTGAGTTGTGTGAGTTTTTTATATATTATGGATATTAAGCCTTTGTCAGATATATGACTTGCAAATATTTTTCCAGTTAGTGAGTTGATTTTTTGTGTCAATGCTCTTTTATTTGCCTTGAAGAAGCTCTTTAGTCTGGTGAAGTCCCATTTGTTTATTCTTTCTATTGTTTCCCTTCTTTGAGAAGACAGGGTGTCCAAAAAGATCCTTTCAATACTGATGTCAAAGAGTGTACTGCCTACATTTTTTTCCAGAAGGCTTGTGGTTTCAGGTCTCACCTTTAGGTCTTTGATCTATTTTGAGTTTATTTTGGTGAATGGTGAGAAAGAATGGTCAATTTTCACTCTTTTACATATGGCTTTCCAGTTTTCCCAGCACCATTTGTTGAAAAGACTTTCTTTCTTTTCTCCATTGTATGCCCTCAGCTCCATTCTCGAAGATTAGCTATCCATAGATGTGTGGTTTTATTTCTGGGCTTTCAATTCTGTTCCATTGACCTGTGCACCTGTTTTTGTACCAGTACCATGCTATTTTGATTACTGTAGCTTTGTAGTATGTTTGAAGACAAGGATTGTGATGCCTCCCATTTTGTTTTTTCGTTTTTTTCCCTCGGGATTGCTTTAGCAATTCGGGGTCTCTTGTTGCCCCATATGAATTTTAGGATTATTTGTTCTAATTCTGTAAAGAATGTTATTGGGATTCTGATTGGGATAGCATCGAATCTCTAGATTGACTTAGGTAGAATGGACATTTTAACTATGTTTATTCTTCCAATCCATGTAAGTGGAATGTCTTTCCATCTCCTTATGTTGTCATCCAATTCTCTCAGAAAGGCCTTGAAATTTTCATTGTATAGGTCTTTCACTTCCTTAGTTAAATTCACCCTGAGGTATATTATTCTTATTGTAGCGATTGTGAATGGTATTGTGTTCTTGAGTTCTTTTTCTGCTAGTTTGTTATTAGAATACAGAAATGCTACTGATTTATGCAAATTGATTTTATACCCTGCAACTTTGCTGTAGTTGTTGATTACTTCTAAGAGTTTTCCAAGGGATTCTTTGGGCTTTTCTATCTATAAGATCATGTCCTCTGCAAACATTGAGAGTTTCACTTCTTCCATCCCTATTTGGGTTCCTTTTATTTCTTTTTCTTGCCTTATTGCTCTGGCCAGGACCTCCAGTACTATGTTAAATGAGATTAGTGATAGAGGGCATGCTTGTCATGATCCTGTTTACAGCGGGATGGAACTCACTTTTTGCCCATTGAGTATGACGTTGGCTGTGGGTTTGTCATATATGGCCTTTATTATGTTGAGGGAGGTCCCTTCTATGCCCATTTCGTTCAGAGTTTCTATCATAAATGGCTGTTGGATCTTATCAAATGGTTTCTCTGCATCTATTGAGATGATCATGTGGTTTTTATTCCTCGGTTTGTTGATGTGGCGTATCACATTGATTGATTTGCAGATGTTGAACCATCCCTGAGTCCCTGGTATGAATCCCACTTGATCATGATGTTAGAACTTCCCAGGAAAGCCATGTGGTCCCGGGGTTTTATTCTTTGGGATGTTTTTGATTGCTGTTTCAATCTCTTTCTTTGTGATTGGTTTGATCAAATTGTCTGCTTCTTCTTCAGTGAGCTTTGGGAGATTGTAGGAGTCCAAGTATTTATCCATTCCCTCGATGTTATCCATTTTGTTGGCATATAATTTTTTGTAGTATTCTCTTATAATCCATGGTACTTCTACGGACTCTGTTGTTATTTCTCCTCTTTCATTTCTGATTTTGTTTATTTGAGCATTCTCACCTTTTTTCTTTGTAAGTTTGGCTAGGGGTTTGTCAATTTTATTCATCTTCTCAAAGAACCAGCTCTTTGTTTCATTGATCCTTTCTACCCCCTTTTTCATTTCAATAGCATTTATTTCTGGTCTGATTTTTATTACTTCTCTCCTTCTGCTGATTTTGAGCTTTGTTTCTTTTTCTTTCTCTAATTCGGTTAGGTGTAGTTTAAGATTGCTTATTTGGGATTTTTCTTGTTTGTCAAGATGTGTCTGTATTGCAATGATTTTTCCTCTTAATACAGCTTTTGCTGTATCCCACATGAGTTGGTATGGCATGTTATCATTTTCATTTGTCTCCAGGTATTTTTTGATTTCTTCTTTAATTTCTTCCATGATCCATTGCATGTTCAGTAGTGTATTGTTTAGTCTCCATATCCTTGTGCCTTTCTCACCCTTTTTCTTATAATTAATTTTTAGCCTTATAGCATTATGATTGGAGAGGCTGCTTGTTACTATTTCAAGTGTTTTTTAAATTTGTAGAGGTATTCCTTGTTTCCCAACATATGGCCTATCCTTGAGAATGTTCCATGTGCACTTGAGAAGAATGTGTATTCTGCTGTTTTTGGATGCAATGTTCTTTATATGTCTATAAAGTCGAATTGTTTTAGTTTTTCATTTAGCTCCACTATTTCCTTGTTGATTTTCTGTCTGGATGATCTGTCCATTGATGTGAATGGGGTGTTGAGGTCCCCTACTATTATTGTGTTGTTTTTAACATCTTCCTTTAGGTCTGTTAATAGTTGTTTTATGAACTTTGGTGCTCCTGTGTTGGGTGCATAGATATTTATAACCATTATTTCTTCTTGATGAAGTGTGCCTTTGATCATTATATATTGTCCTTCTGTGCCTCTCTTTACCTGCCTTATTTTGAAATCCGTTTTGTCTGATATAAGCATTGCAACACCTGCTTTCTTTTGCTCAGTATTACCTTGAAGTATTGTCTTCCACCCCTTTCCTCTGAGCCTGTTTTTGTCCTTGGGGCTGATGCATGTTTCCTGGATGCAACAAAATTTTTGATCTTGTTCCTTAATCCATTTTGCCACTCTGTGTCTTTTTATTGGAGAGTTCAATCCGTTTACATTGAGGGTGATTATTGATGCATGTGGGCTTACTGCTGTCATTCTGTCACTTGTTATCTGGTTTTCCTGCATTACCCTTTTTTCTTGTCCTGTGTGTTTTAGCTTACTCATTGACTTCTGCAAATTCTTATGCTGGGTTTCTCAGATTTTCCTTCTTTATGTTTTGTGGCTCTGTTCTGTTTTTTCGTTTAGTGGATACCCTGAAGTTTGTATTTAGAATCTCGTGTATAATATATTCTGTTCTCTGGTTGTCTCTTACTTCCTTGTCCTAGACTGATTTAGTCCGTTTGCTCTTCCCATCCTAGATTATTTTCATCTCTTATTCCAACTTGTGTTATGAGTTTATAGTTAGACTGATAAGATCATCTTTGCTTTGGTGCTTTCCTTATATTTATCCTAATGCTATAGTTGAATATTTGCTGTACTATTCTGGTTCTATCTATTTGTCTCCCTACTCTTTGGTTTGTGACCCCTTGCTCCTTGTTTTTCTTTTTTCAGGTATGACAGCCTTCTTGAGGATTTCTTGTAGTGGAGGACTTTTGGTTACAAATTCTCTTAAGTTTTGTTTGTCTGGAAAAGATTTAATTTCTCCCTCATATCTGAAGGATATTTTTGTTGGATAGAGTATTCTCTGCTGAAGATTTTTCTCTTTTAAAGTTTTGAATATGTCCCTCCATTCTATTGGAGCTTTTAAGGTTTCTGTAGAGAAATCCACTGAAAGTCTGATAGGAGTTCCTTTGTAGGTTATTTTCTTCTGTCTTGCTGCCCTTAGTATTCTTTCTTTGTCATTCTTTTTTGTCATTTTTACTACTATGTGCCTTGCAGTAGGTCTTTTTACATTGACAAATCTGGGAGATCTGAAAGCTTCCTCCATACACATATCTCGCTCAATCCCTAGATTTGGGAAGTTCCCTTCTATAATTTCATTAAGCACACTTTCTGCTCCAATTTCCTTTTCCTTGCCCTCAGGAATTCCGATGATTCTTAAATTGGTTCTCCTCATTGAATTCGCTATTACTCTGATATTTTCCTCATTCTTTTCAATCCTTAATTCTCTTTCTTCCTCTGTCTGGTGCCATTCATCCTGTCTATGTTTGTATGCTAATTTGCTCCTCTATGGTGTCTACACAGGCATTCAGGGAATCCGTGTTCTGTTTTATATGGCCTGTTGTATTTTTCATCTCTAGTATTTCTGATTGATCCTTCTTTATAGTTTCAATCTCTTTTGTGAAGTAACTCCAGAATTCATTGACGTTTTTCTCAATCTTTCCCTCAACCTCCTTGAGTTTTTCGATGATAGCTACTCTGAACTCATTTTCACTTAGTTAACCTATTTCCAAGTCCTCAGGATTTAATTCTGTGTTCTTATTGTTTTCCTTCTAGTCTGGAGCTTTTATAAATTGCTGAATGGTAGAGGAGCGGTTTTTGCTCATCATGGTAGCATTTGGTTGCAGTTACACTCTCTCGCCAGTAGATGGGGGTCGAGAGCCACACATTCTGAGCCCTCAGCCTTCAGCTGTGATGGTGGATACACAGTGCAGGTTGGTGGAGGAGGGGCACTTTCTCTCGTGTGCTGATCAGGATTCCTATCAGCTCTGGCTCTCTGGTCTCCTGGGGCCCTGGCTTGATGGGGTTCCCACACATGGAAGATTTCCCCTGTCAGTGGGTTTCTGCTGCACTAGCGGCGGGACTCCTGGATGATGCCCTGTTCACGTGGCCCCTCCCCCACTCCCTCCCTCACCCATGGCAGTGACCCCAGTCTCTTGGGGAGGGAGTGAAGTTCTCTCTTACCCTGTTGCAGCTTCTCCAATGCCAGCTGCAGCCTCTCTGTCCCTCCTCCATGTTCTTGTTGCTGTAGGTCTCTGACGGTCTTGGTATTAGAGTTATTGGTTGAAATTTGGTTCTTTGTTTGTAGTTTGGAGGGGAGAGAGTCCTTGGTCAAGCTCAGCCCACCATTTTGCTCCTACCGAAAAAAAAATTCAATTGCTGTATACTCTTGATGGATTATCCCCTTTATCATTTTGTATTGACCTCCTGTGTATCTTCACATAGTTTTTCATCTAGAGTCTATTTTGTCTAATATAATTCTAGCCACCCCTGTTCTCTTTTGGTTTCTATTTGCATGAAATGTTTTTTTCCATCCATCTCTTCACTTTGAACCTATGTGTCTTCTTAAAGCTGAAGTAAGTCTTTTGTAGGCAGCATACAGTTCAATCGTTTTATTTATCCATTTAGCTACTTTATTGGAGAATTTAATACATTTATACTTAAAATAATTATTGCTACTTAAGTACTTACTAATTCCATCTTATTAATTGTTTTCTCTTGCTTTGTCTTCCCTTGGTTTGTGTTGCTTTCTTCTTTTCCTTTATTTGTGAATGATGATTTTCGATAGTCATATGCTTTAATTCTCTTCTATTTGATTTTTGTGTATCAACTGTAAGTTTTGGCTTGTTTTTGCCTTAAAGCTTACTTTAAACATCCTATATTTATAGCAGTGTATGTTAAGCTGATAACAACTTATCTTGGATTGTATACAAATAGTCTACACTTTTACTCCCCTCCCTTATATTTTATGTTTTTGATGTCACAGTTTACCTGTTTTTATACTATATATTCATTATTAAATCATTGTAGCTTTATTTCTAGTACTTTATCTTTAAGCTTTACAAGAGTTCAGTATATTATTACATCGTATTACAATATTAGAGTATTTTGACTTTGAATATATAATTATCTATTTTTCTATATAATTATCTATGAAGTTTTCTATTTTCATATGTTTTTATGTTACTTCTCAGTATTCTTTCATTTTTAACATGCATAAATTCTTTCAGGTTCTCTTTCAATGCTGGCCTGGTGTTGATGAATTCCCTCAGCATTTTTTGTCTTGGGAAGTCTTTATCACTCCATTTTTGGAGGCTACCTTTGCTTAGTGAAATATTCTTGGCTGGCAGGTTTTTGCCCAGCACTTTGACCATATTAAGCCACTGTTTCTGACCTGTGAATTTTCTGCTGAAATATTCACTGATAGCCTTATGAGGGTTCCTCTTATGTGCAGATTCTTTTTTGTCTTTCAGCTTTTAAAATTTATTCTTTGACTTTCATTTTAACAGTTTTATTATAAGTTAAAAAATAGCTTAATATTTAAATCATTAAACAATAGCTTGGAATATTATTGTCTTAATAAACTTGGATTAAGCTTCCTGCCCCTCTCTCTTCCTCTAAACTGCGTGGAGTGTTTACTTTCAATGGTTTCTCATAACTCTCATAAGATTTCCTCATTCTTTATCATTCTTTTATTCTTTGTTCTACTCTGACTAGATGATTTTAAATGATCTTTCATTGGTGCATGAATTTTTCCTTCTGTTTGATAAAGTCTGCTGTTGATGTTCTCTGTTGCATATTTTAATTTAATTTATTGTATTATTCAGGTCCAGAATTTCTGTTTGGTCCCTTTTATGATTTCTATCTCTTTGAAGAACTTCTCGTTTTACTCATGTATTGCTTTTACTGATCTTATTGAATTGTCTTTCTTTGTCTCCCTTGCCTCACAAAGCTGCTTTACAACAACTGTTTTGAATTATTTATTGGGTAAATCACAGACCTCCATTTCTTTGAGATTGATTACTAAAAAACTATTATGTTGCTTTATACTGCAGTCTTTCCATGATTTTTCATGTTCTTCAATATCTGATTTGGTGTCTTGACATTTGAAGAACTAGTCAACTCCTCTAGTCTTTACTACCTTGCCACTTTATTGAGTCCAATCTCAGAATTTTGTTTTTTCTCTAAGGACGTACTGGAACTTTTCTGAGGCTATTTCCCCACCTCAGTTGTGGCTACATGGGTGTATTCACTTTATGATGATTCATCAACTTGCCACTTATAATTGTTGCACTTTTCTGTTGTATGCTCTGCTTTAATATGATTTAATTTAAAAAAAAATCACTTCATACAAATGGTGAGTACCCTCTCCCTTCACTCATAAGACTAGTCCTAACTTAAAGGGATAACCATGGATTTTCCCGCAGTAATCTTAACAAATTTATATACAAGGTAATCTGTGGTCACTAGATATTACTCTTTATAAAAAATGTGATGTACTACCATGGATAGAAAATTATAAAGTATAATAATTTTAAGTTAATTAAAAATTACCAAGTGTATACTTATGCATGATAGGCAGTGTTGTAGATTATGTATAAAAGATGAAAGGGAAACATCTCTAAGCTCTAAGACATAAAGAAATATATTATCTGGTTTTGATTCTAATCTCCACAAAGTCCTACTGAGTATTTAGAGAAGAGATTAGCACCATATGAGATAGGGAACTGATATTTAGAGCAAATTACTGCCTTTTCCAATCAACAGTATTATGAGAGCCTCGGGACATGTCTTCTGACTTCTGGTCTTCTGTTTTTGTGCCAAACATTGCCATTAATTGACAGATAATTTCCAAAGGAGAGAAGCATGTGGCACAATGTGCAGGTGCCAGCTTAGTTAATCCTAATAATGACCCATGAAAAAATATTCCTCTGAGAGTAATATGCTAATAAAATCCATGGTTGTTTTCTGTCAGATGCCAGCTAAGCTGGTTTACCAAGGACCTGATATATGTTGAGTGACAGACCCCACTGGGGTCTTTCTACAGGTGAGGCATATGGGCATAAAATTAACTGAACCCTTGGCTTTACATATTAATTTCATTTATGTTTATATAATATAAAAATTATAATGGGTAGTATAAAGCCTACTTATTAAAAAATTTATTGCATGCTTTATTGTATACCAGGAAGATTTCAGACATAAAAGAATACTGGAGAAACTGAAAATATCTAGATGATTATTTAGCGTAGAAAAGAGAATACAGACCTCTTTTGCCTAGAAAGTGTCAATACATCTCTGCCAAGTTAGGCTACTTAGTTTGGGCAAAGTGAAGTTGTGCTAATAGGTCTGATAACAATGTGAAAACAAAATGTTTGAAAAATCAGATACTGACTCATTAAATAAGTGATTTTCATGGGGCAGAATAGTTGTAATGATAGATAATTTTATGACATTGAAAGATTATTTCAAACAAAAGGTTAACATAAAATATAATGAACTGAAATGAAAAGCATTTTTGTTATTGTTTTCACTTGGGATTGTGTTGAGTCTACATCTTTTTAAACCAGCATACCTACCAAGACCTGGCCAAACATTTACCAAACGTCCCAGTGAGTGCTTCTTTCAAAATCCTAGGGACTTAAATTTCAACAAAATGTTTGAGGATTCTGTTTTGCTATATCACCTTGTTTTTCACAATTAGATAAGAATATAAAGGTGATAAATACATACCTGTAGCATCAACTCTTGGTTATCTGATCTTGCTTTATTTTATTATCTTTGCTTATATTTTTAAGCTCATTCTATTGTATTAAATTTTAGTCATGAGATAAGCAAGGATGTGGGTCTACATTTTGTTCCCTGATGTATCTCAAGCACCAAAAACTTTCCTAATAGAGAATATGTGGTCAAAAAAATTAGTTAAGTGAATGAATGCATGTCCTTCCATTTTAGAAGAATTAGTACTCAAAAATACACATTTTAATATATTTGTAATTCTTTTTTTCCCATTTCCTTGGAATCCCACGTTTGAAGAGTTGTAACAGAAACTGAAGTTAAAAGAATTAGGTGTATTGAGGCCCGTTGGGTGTTGCATTTGGTAAGTTTGCACGTTCCACTTTGGTGGCTCGGAGTTCTCTTGTTTGGATCCCAGGTGTGGACCTATGTACTGGTTGTCATGCCACACTGTGGCAAGTGTCCCACTTACAAAGTACAGGAAGATGGGCACAGATGTTAGCTTAGGGCCAGTCTTCCTCAGCAAAAATTGGAGAACTGGCTGCAGATGTTAGCTCATGGCTAATCTTCCTCAAAAAAGAAAATTAGGTGTATTTTACCAGCTCACACAGTGTTACATGCCAAGGGTGCAGTTGTAACCAAAAATATCATACTTTCTTTCTTTCCAAATTCGCCAATTCTGATGTCATTTCTATTTAAGTGTTTTAAAATTGTGGCTGCTGCAAAGAAAGATTATGGATTTTTACTAGATATAGCGTAGATATCCATTATCCTTTTGAGAAAACAGGAGGAAAATGCAACAAGTAGGCGTTTGCTAAATTATGAAAACAGAAAGATGCTTCTTTCCATTATGACTGAAAACTTAGATGTTAGAACAAGGTTTAGGATTACATATTTCAGTTGGCATTATCAAAGCTGCTCTCTTTCCTGAGTTTCCATTGTTCAACTGCATGAGCAGTAATTTTAATGAATAATCAATAAACTTAAAATTATGAAATTAAGAAGCATATTTTAATGTAGTTAAATCCATGTTTCTGGACCTCAGTTTCTGCAGAAATGATGAAGCTGCAATTAAGACAGCTTCTTCCCTGCCTTCTTGGATAAACTGTGGGAAAATTTTTTCCATAAGAGAAAGATTGTATAAATTGGACCAAAGTTGGGACTTCCTGAAAATAATGGTTATTTTTAATTGGAAAGATTGTAAAAATCTTTGAGTATTTTTAAGAACAAGATTACAACTCGTGTTGTGCAAGTATTGAATGGTTTCAGTCTCAAAACAGATAACTGGTCCAATTCTACTTTTTTATTGAGAATAAATGCTTTTATAACCTTGGATTTATAGTCTAAAATATTATAAATTTTATAATCATTTTTACTATAATGTTTGCTTTATATATATGAAACATTAGGCTAAGGGAATTAAAGTGATGAAAATAAGCTTATATGTAATGACCGTCTTCAAATTCAGAAACTAATATAATTTTCTCACTCTGGACCTTGTTCTCTTCCCACAATTACCAAAGTGGAGAGTTATGTAGTGATCAGAGATCCTAAAACTTATAGCCCAAACTGTGATACTATTAAATGCCAGGTACTATTATGAGGACAGTACACAGAATCCTCACAATAACCCTGAGGACAGGGGCTGCTATGATGCCCTTTGAGCCAAAGGTAAGCTTGACCAGTGACTTTCTCGGCATCACATGGCGAGTAAGTGGCAGACCCTGGATTTCCACCCAGCCCATTGAGGTACAGATTCTCAGTACAAATGACGTTAAACTGTGAGAGGAGCAAAGGAAAGAGGCAACTTAGAGTTTAAAGTGATTGTAGAAAACTGGGAAATTTACTCTAGGAAATTGGAGTTGTTTACACCAATGGGTAAGTCTCAACTATGTCTGGGCACTCTTTTTTTTTTTTTTTTGAGGAAGATTAGCACTGAGCTAACATCTTCTGCCAAACCTCCTCTTTTTGCTGAGGAAGACAGGCCCTGAGCTAACATCCGTGCCCATCTTCCTCTGCTTTATATGTGGGATTCCTACCACAGCATGGCTTGCGAAGCTGTACCATGTCCACACTTGGGATCCAAACCAGTGAACCCCGGGCCGCCGAAGCAGAACATGTGCACTGAACCACTGTGCCACTGGGCTGGCCCCTGGGCATTATTTTATATGTATTTCTCTCCTATTCTCTAAATAATTATTTTACTTTTCTGATATGTTATGTGTTTAAAAATTCATATTTTCTGACTCTTTTGGATGTTTACCTGTTAGTGAATCCCTCAAAATTTAGCTTACAGCGACTAAAGTGAATATTTTAAGAAGAGAAGCACATATTTCAGTTGACATCTTGTGGTATGGAGGTTTAATATTTGTCAGAAATCAGGTGAATTATGTCTTAGGATAAAGGCGAAGATGTGGGCAGGATTCTGATGTAAATTTATACCAGCTCAGTCATCTTCCAAATATTTAAAGACTAAAATGTGAAAAATTAAATGTATTTATTGCCCAAGTTTTGAATAGGAGACTTATTCTTTGATTTAAAAGTAAATTATTCTTTCACATATAATCTATAATTGCAGGCAGACAGAATATATAGCCAAGAAAAAATTGGTGCCACTTGAAAGTCCACCAGGAGCGAAAACTTTGATTTACTTCATAATTACAAATATATGCACATATATACACATATATGTCCATACACTTATGCATATACATTAAACTTTACATACATACACATATACACTTGTATATATATCTTTATCATATACATGCTATTTATACATATATATCTCCTTATCAAATAATATATACTATTTATTGATATAATATATAATGCATCTATGTACAACGCATATTGTAAATATGCTACATTTTTTATTTAAGAATGCAATGAAACTGTCATTCCATAATACTTACTATAGATCCACCTCATATCCCAATGGCTACTGAAATTCTATTATTAATTCTAATATTAAAACCTAAATTGCATAGTACTTCTAACAGCAGATGTTCAAGTGGCCTCTGCTTTCTTACTACCATAAACAATACAAAGATGAATATTTTACAAAGTTGCCCACTTATCTGTAGATTTACATATAAAATTCCCTAACAGTGGAAGTTTTATACACATTATTTTTCAGGTCTTGATATTGGCTTGGCATGCTCTCAAACAAAAATAATATCTGCTGCCATTTCCACCCGTGGTTTATGAGAGCCCTCTTTCAATACTCAGTGTTGACACAACCCAACTCTCAACTAGAGGGTCAAGCTAGCAAGATTGGCAGCTCAAACCCCACTTCTACATTCTGTGGCTTGTACAGCAAAAGAGAAATTAACCGGTGCTCCCCAGAATGTAGCCTGTTGAAGAAGCTGTCTTGTGCTTGTACTGTAAGGAACAGTCAGAGCAAATTAAACTTAAGTTCTGAACTTCTATCTTCGGGCATCAGACGCGTAGCTGGGTACAGTCAGACCAACAACTTCAGGTTTCATTACATTCCATAGCCTCACAAAGCAAGTGAGTTAGAGAAATATGGCACCAAGTGTGCAGTGGTTCACACATATTCAGGGCACGATGGGTGGGAGAAGTTTTTGATGGGTTCACTCAGCAAGATCCAGAGGGGACCATCTGGTTGGAAAAAGAGGCTGAAAACACCTTTAATTTTCCAGTGATATTGAGTTTCATAACTGACTCTGGTCTGCCTCAAGTAGGGAACAATCACGTTGAAAATGTCAGCTCCCAGGTAACCAGGGACCTGGATACACAGTGGGGCGACTCTCACAGTACTTTCCATTGTAGGGAGGATTTCCTTCAAACCTGGACCCTCAAAAGGAGATATGGCTGCGTATACAATGTTGGTTATACTGGTGAAATACTGGGAGCAGGACTATTGGATGGGGCGTTCTCGTGTCTCCTTGCAGATAAGAAGTTGTCTCAGCAGTGGATATTCAGCAGTATAATTTGTGAGTGTGATGTTCAAAGATTGTTTCCTGGGGTATATTTGGTGAAGGCTTGTGTGTGTGTGTGCGTGTGTGTGTGTGTGTGTGTGTTTGCAGACCTCAGTAGGAAGCCAGGCATGCAGATATGTGATGACTAGAGATTGCCCAGATGTTAGATAGCATTTTGGATTTTTTGAAATAACTTCATTTTGTTACTTTGGAACTTTGTTGACAATTTTTGACCAGAAATTTAAATTTTTCTGAAATGTGATTATCGCCTTGCAGCCTGTATTCGTTTGATTTGCCTTAGCTGGTTGTAAACTTAACTGACGCTTAAAAAGATGTGCATTTAGGGGTCAATTGAGTATAGTTGTAGCAAGTGTAGAAAACAAAATCCTAGTCCTTGAACCAGGACCTAACTCTGCCACTTGCATCTCCATGCCTCAGTTTCTGCAAATTTAAGGTGGTGATAATTAAAGCGATTGACTCCATAGAGGTGCTGAGAAGAGTGACTACATCAAAACACAGGAGCATGTGAAAAGATGCCTGGCACACAGTAAGGACTGTATGGGTGATGCTAATTTATTATTAGCAACATGCCTCAAATTTGCTTATGTTTAAAAACTGATAAAATTATTTATTGGTGTATTAGTTTCCTGTGGCTGCTGTATCTAATTACCACAAACTCAGTGGCTTATAATGATAGACACTTTTTATCCTATAATTCTGGACATCACAAGTCTGAAATTGCTCACACTGGCCTAAAATCAATGTGTCAGGAGCACTACATTCCTTTCTGAAGACTTTAGAATGGGATTCATTTCCTAGCCTTTTTCAGATTCTAGAGACCACTTAATTTCTTGCCTCTTCTTCATCTTCAAAGCCAGCATTTGAATCACTTGGACCTCTGTTCCTAATTTCACATGTCCTCCTCTGGCTACTGTCCCCCTTGTACTTACATCATGCATAACACTTGATTCCAGAATAATCTCTTCATCTCACTTTTCCCAGCTTAGTCACATCTGCAAAGTCTCTTTTGCCAAACAAGGGAGTATATTCATAGTCTGTGGGTTAAAACATAAGGATCTTTAAGTAGTGACGAGGACATTATTCTGCCTAGCAAAATTGATTTTAATACTAAGTTAAATCTATTATAGGTTTATCAAATTTAATAGAATACAAAATTGATAGTAGCATTTTTTAAGACTCAATTTTTTTGACAATAACAGACAGATGGAAACTCGATGCTAAGAAAACTAATGCACAATGATTTTCTTATTACCGGCACATCATAGGAAGTATTTGAACTCTATTATTAACATCCACAATGCAATCTCTGCATTGATAATAACATCTGAAGCTACAGTCACCTTTTAAACAGTAATTGGAACATAGTGAATAAAGAGCTGTCACAACAAGTACAGATACAGAAGAGAGGAAAAATGGTGAGTCCCTTGTTTGCTGTAAATTATGCTGACATGTGACTCTAAGACAGTATGTTGATTTTAAGTCACAGAGTAATGTCTAAAATTTATATGCAAAATTTAGATGATTAAGATGTAAAATTTTTATTGCTGCATAATCTTAGAGATATGTGATGTATTTCTATTTCTGAGAACTAAGTTTCTTACCAGAAAATGTAGGTAGATGATATTTTATGGCACATTCATTTTACAGTGAAGATAAACACAAGGACCTGGCACTTAAAATATTTTATTTCCCTTTTGCATGTTTTATGGAAAATACCCTGGTGTATTTTAAAGGAATTCTACTAGAAATGCATTATTTAAACAAGCACAAGAAAAAATAATTCCATTTTTCTAGACTGTATACGTTTAATAATCATTCATTTAAATATTCAAGAAATATTTACCATGTGCCAGACATTCTTTTATATTCTGGAAGCACACATGAAACAAAATAAGCAAACATCCCTGCTTATATTGAGCTTACTGTTTATGGCAGGAAGCAAAAACAAAATAGAATGAGTATACATGTCAGATGGTATTAAGGAACATGAAAAGATAAAGTCATCAAGACTTACCAGAACAGGCCCCTCTGAAAGATGGGTTTTGAACAAAGCCCTGAAAGACATGAAGGACAAACACACAGATGTGAGGAGGAGACTCAGTCCTGGGTACAATAGAGGCAAAGGGCCCAGGTTAGGGACTCCCCCAGAATGGGGACAAGGATCAGCAAGGAGGCTAGGGGAGATGCAGCACCAGGGTAAACACACTGGAGGAGGCGGGAGATAATTTCAGAGGGTGAAAAGGTAACAACATGATGGGCTTTGAAGTAGGATATGAAGTGCCATAGCAGAATTTTCAGCAGAGAGAGATCTGGTCTGATGTAGGTTTCTCAATGTGACTTTTCTCTGCTGAGATCATACTAAAAGCATTCAAGAGAGAGAACAGGGAGACAGTGGGAAAGCTACGGGAATAACCCAGGTGAAATATGACAACTAAAACATTTCATTCGTGAGGCCCCAAGAAATGTCTTAACCCTGTGTGATACTGTGATTCATGACAAGAAATATATATTTGGTCTTTGTCCCCATTCCTGGCACAGAGCCCCTAAAACCATTCATAAATAATAAGAGCTATGCAGGTGTCTTTTATTATTCATAATAAGCTGCTTCCAACTACACCTGAGTTTATGTTAATGCGATAACTTATGGAAAGCCTCTAGCGATGGGAGATGTTTGCCAGGGAACTAACCATATGATTAGAGGCTAGGAACTTTTACATTCCACATCCCAGATCTCCTAGGAGAGGAGAGAAGTTGAGGTCTAATTAATCATGAATGGCCAATGATTTAATCAGTCATGCCTAAATAACAAATCCCCATAAAAGTCCAAAGAAAAGAATGCAGAGGGATAGTTTGGTGTACACGTGGAGGAGCTAGGAGGGTGGCCCACCCAGAGAGCACAAAAATCCCACACCCCTCCCCACATATTTACACCATGCATATCTTCTACCTGGTAGTTCCTGAGTTACATACTACTCAGTCTAGAAGGAAAAACTTTCCTTGAGTTCTATGAAACACTAAAATATTGATTGAACCCAGGAAGTGGGTCATGGGAACATCTGATTTATAGCCAGTGGTTCAGCAGCGCAGGTGAAAACCTGTACTTGTAATTGGCTTCTGAAGTGGATTCCAGTCTTGTGGGACTGAACTCTTAACGTGTGGGATATTAGGGTATGCCTGGGTAGATATTGTAAGAATTCATTTAAGTTGTAAGTCACTCAGCTGTAGCCTGAAGACCTAGAGTTTGCTTGGTATGGGGAAGAAACCCCCACACATTCGGTGACCAGAGTGTCAGAAGTGAAGTATTGAGAGAAGACTCACAGAAGGTGTTTTGTTCTTTACAACCTTCACTTCTTAAAGATTCATTTTGCTCCTATTCAGATGTTCAGTGTGTCAATCACCCTGTTCTCCAACCAATAATTATTTATTCCAGCTATGGGTTGGACAGCATTCTGGATGCAAGAAATGCAGAATGAATAGAACAATATAGTTAAACCTTTACTAAGGAGTAGAAAAACCAACTTTATTATGCATCTAGTGTAGCCTAAACATTACAGCATGAACATACACACAATATAAAAAGGATTGTTCTCCAACAAAGAGAAATAGATCTATAGTTACTGAATTATGATGTGTCTCTTGGTCTATTTGTTTTTCTCCAGCATTCTGCCTTGGAAAATTTCGTCCTAACCAGTGCCCTCTGGTTGTGAGTTTCTCTCATATAGAAAGTGTTTTCTCTCCATTTCCTTCCTAGTCTTTGTGGCTTCCTGCTCCCCTGGAGCTGCCATAGGCAATGTCAATGAAGAATGGTACTGTATCCTCTGACTTTATCCTCCTGGGGCTTCTGGTGAACAGCAAAGCTACAGGGATTATCTTTGCTGTTATTTTTGCTATTTTCATGGTGGCTGTAACTGCAAATTTGGTCATGATAGTCTTGATTCAGGTGGACACCCGCCTCCACACTCCCATGTACTTTCTGCTCAGCCAGCTGTCCATCATGGACACCCTTTTCATTTGTACCACTGTCCCAAAGCTGCTGGTTGACATGGTTTCTAAAGAGAAGACCATTTCCTTTGTGGCCTGTGGCATCCAGATCTTCCTCTACTTGACCATGATTGGCTCAGAGTTCTTCCTCTTGGGCCTCATGGCCTATGACCGCTACGTGGCTGTCTGTAACCCTCTTAGGTACCCAGTCCTGATGAACCGCGGGGTGTGTCTTCTCCTGGCTTCTGGTGCCTGGTTTGGTGGGTCACTGGATGGCTTCCTGCTCACCCCTATTACAATGAATGTCCCCTACTGTGGCTCCCGCAGTATCAACCATTTCTTCTGTGAGATCCCTGCAGTTCTCAGACTGGCCTGTGCCGACACATCCTTGTATGAAACCCTGATGTATATCTGCTGTGTACTCATGTTGCTCATCCCCATCTCTATTATCTCAACTTCCTACTCTCTCATCTTGTTAACGGTCCACCACATGCGCTCTGCTGAAGGCCGAAAAAAGGCCTTTACCACTTGTTCTTCCCACTTGACTGTAGTCAGCATTTTCTATGGGGCTGCCTTCTACACTTACGTGCTGCCCCAGTCATTCCACACCCCTGAACAGGACAAGGTGGTGTCAGCCTTCTATACCATCGTCACACCCATGCTCAATCCTCTCATCTACAGCCTCAGAAACAAGGATGTCATGGGGGCATTTAAAAAATTATTGTCACGATGCTCATCTTCTCAGAAAGTATCCACAAGTGATGCTTAGGGATTCAATACTGTGAAAATAGTCTTCCTGAGAACACCTCTGTGTGTCCTGTTTCACACGAGACTATTTGGTCAGCTATCAAAGATTATTTACAATTGATGATTAAGAGGATTTACCTTGTCTTGTTTCTTGCTCTCAGGCAGAAGGAAGCAAAGATGTTTCATTGAGCATGGAAAGACTTTTTTTGCAAAAAGAAGAGGAAGAGGAGATATTAGAGTTCACAGCAACTCCTTCTAAGTCCTCTTCGCATATAAGTCATGGTTAAAGAAAGCTACAAAATTTTTTTGTCAAAAATTCTGCAGAAAATAGTGACTGTCAAATACTAGTCCACAGTAAATAATGATTGAGCTTAACTAAACTATGAATATTGAATGTGAAGCATTGCATACTTATTCAAAAAGATCTGACTCTGATAGTCAACATCAAAGAGCACTACTGTGTCTCCTTCCATGTTATTTTAACAGCAACATTCTAGGAAGGGTGGAGTGTATGGGAAGAAAGTGTACATTGCTCAACTCTGAGTGAATCAACAGCAGGATTTGGATGCATTTTTAGTTTGGTTCAGAGTGAGACGGGAAGCACTTGAAGAGTATTCTGTAGAGGTGTAACTTGATAAGATGTACATTGTTAAAAGGATCAGTGTGTCTACAGTGTGGAAAATAGAGCAGGGAGCTAGGCTGAATGCAGGAAGGCAACTTAGGACACTTTAAATGAGAGACAAAGATGGATTGATTAGAGTAGTGACACAACAATATTTAGCTTGTGGAAAGGTAAATATTCATGGATAAATATTCCATGGAAAATATTCCAATGGGAAAACATTAAGATCATGTCTGTTAGGAAAGAATGGAGAATGAGAGATAATTCGATGTTTTGGGCTCAAGCACAAGGAAAATGAAATTTCTATTTACTGAGATTTTGAAAATTTCTAGAACAGCAGGATTACACAAGAGAAACCAGGAATTTAGTTCTTGAGACACATTTGAAATGCCTATGAGATATGTGAAGCCACCTGGGATTCAGTTTAGAGTGCTGGACTATAGGTGTAGTTCTGGTAGTCTTTATAGTAAAAGGGATGTTGAAGGACATAAGATCAGTTGAGATCACTTAGGTAAGAGGAAAGTTTTGAGACTGAGACCTGAGGCAACTGTGTTTAGTTGAGAAGTAAGTGATACAAGAGATTCAGATTGTTGGGTAAGAAGCAATATCTCAGATACACGGGAAGAAACTGTTCAAAGATGAAGAGTGCAATCAACTGCAACAGGTGCAGATTCTGTTGAATTATAATGAGAACTCAGAGTTGACCATTGCATTTGGCAACATCGAAATCACTTGTGACCTTAGTAAGAGCAATTTCAATGGAGTTGTACTCAGAGAGGATTCATGGTAAAATTGGGGGCGGGGGGAGAAAGTGGGAAAGATACAGTATAAATACAGTTTGTATTAATCTTTTTTTTTTGTACTTGAGAACAAAGAAATGGAGCAGTAGCTAGAAGAGCATATCATATCAATGTGTTTTGTTTTCTCATGAGATTTAGATATGGTTAAGGAAGTGATTCTACACAAAGAGTAAATGATGATAGATTAAAAATGGAGAAAGCTTCTTCCAGAGGGGTGACGCTTGAGTGTGGCAGATAGAAACCAATTTAGAAGGGCAAGGTTGATTTTTCATGTGAACATAGCCAATACCTTGACTGTAGCAGGAGGTAAAGTACACCATATGTGACACAAATAAGTTCTCTTCTGATAGCTTCTATTTTCTCAGTGCAATTAGAATCCTGGATGGCTTTTGTTTGTGGACAGTAGGACAGGGAGGATTGTTAAAACTTGGAAAAAGATGAGAGTCGTTTCAGAGAGCAGCCGAGTAAACAAAAAAGAGATTAGGATTGTAGGGTAGTCTTAGGACCCTTACTTAGGATCGATGAATGCCTTTAGCATAAGCATGTTTGTCAGATAGTACAGTAAGTGTACTCATTCTGTTGTCTAACAAAGAGTTTGCATGCAACATTCCACCTACAATTAAGTATGGTAACAACAGTGACAAGCATAACAGAAAAAACTGCCACTAGTTCTACAGACTTAGAATTCCTTATGTGTGTGAAAGATGTTATCTTCATTTATGATTTTGCAGCGCCTAAATTTGCCAGCATGTAATAGGTGTTCACTATTGTTCGTTTCAATGAATTGTTGTCTTTTTGAAATTAAAGGTTGTATAACCAACATTCATGCTGCTTTGGAGCTTTTTTTTATAATATGGTGTGATTTTCAGTCCTGAGATAACAACCTGTAACTTCAACATATTAATTATTTAAATTTAGGAGTTAAAGACACCCCCAACAATACATCCAGTCTTTAATCTGGTCTTTGTGATGGCTTCTCTGGTGACAAGTTGGATTCCCACTTAGTGTGAAACAATCTCCATACTGTAAGTCCTGAGTTATACTCAGTGAACATCCTTTGTGTTACAATAGATTTTATTAAAATTTTCTGATTTATACCTTTGTGTATGTCCAATAAGTGATTGGTCAGCATTTGATCTTATTTTTTATAGGGTTTTCCTATTCACGTTTAGTTTTTTTTAATTACTTCTAACCTGTAACACCAATTTCAGGTGAAAATTAAAGAGGCCTTAAGATCAGAGACTTGAAGTTACTCATTGGTGTTTGAATCTTTTTTTTTTTTTTTTTTTAATTTCTGGGCTGTGTATCCTTGGACATATCACCTAACCTCTCTGTACCACAGCTTCCTGTTTTGTTAAGAGTTAATCAAAAATCAAGAAAGGGGAGAGGCTTCTTAGAACAGAAATTTTCTGAGTCTGTGACTGTTGCTTCTTGAGGTAAAAGAAGTTCTGCCTTTGTCATCTGGTCTCTTGGCATTCTTCTGTGTGTTCTCAAGGCACAGCTCTCACTAGGAGCCTTTTGTGACTGATTAAGTGGCGTCTACCTCAGATGCTGAACTTGTAGCCATTAGTGAATGTATCTGAGATTTTATATTTATCTCCATTTATCCCTTGGCTTGATGATCTGTTTCCACAGGGGGGAGAAATCTGTACACTAAAAAAACGTCCCCAAGGGGTTATTTTCAGATTCTATGTTGACCTCCAGTAGGTGTTACTAGGGGACCAATTTGGTATCATCCAACTGCCACCTTGTATATAGTTAACATGGCATTAATCTAAAACTACACAATATGTCCTTAGTGTTCCTTAAAACAGCATGTATGATTAAGGAAATAAAACAAACGAAAGAAACTACAACAAAAGGATATTAAAGACACCTTTGAAGGACTGATGTTGATTTTGTTTTTCTTTTTGTCATTAAATATTTTCTGCATTGAGCAAAGTTTTGGTTGACATCATCGTCATTATCAGAGACAATATTCTGAGTTTAAGACCATGAATGAGCTGTTTCAACCCCAATTCCATCACTTATGGTCTTAGGCAAGTCACTTAACCTCTTTGTGACTCAGTTTCTTTATTTTCACGAGCATTAAATGTCAACTATAAATGCAGCTTTTTCCTGACTCATAGTTCTTGTTTTAGTTGTTATCACCAGCACTATAGTCAGTATTCTTTTTTGAGGAAGATTAGCCCTGAGCTAACATCTGCTGCCAATCCTCCTCTTTTTTGCTGAGGAAGACAAGCCCTGACCTAACATCCATGCCCATCTTCCGTCATTTTATATGTGGGGCACCTACCGCAGCATGGCTTGCCAACCCATGCCATGTCCACACCTGGGATCTGAACCAGTGAACCCCAGGCCACCGAAGCAGAACCTGTGAAGCTAACTGCTGCACCACCAGGCTGGTCTCTATAGTAGATATTTTTGCCCCTGGTTCCCAGAGTACATTCTGGATCAAGGGGTCAAGCTCTAGGGTGTGAATCCTATGGGATATGGAGAGTTTTCTATCCTCAGGTGCCTGGACTCCCCATAGAAACAATTGGCTCATCACGACATCCACCACACTGATAGGGGAAGGATCAGTTGCAACATTGACATTCTTAGCGGTTCTCTATAAGAGTCCTGAAGTGTGAGCTGTCATTAACACATTATACTTACGTGTGCATCTCCATCAGACCCTAGTCCTTACATATTCTGTCTTGTTTTCACTCCATACCACTCTAGAAGCAATCAGGAAGGTACAATAAAATGTTTTGGTTTATTTAATACTCAACTGTTGTTTTTCTAAAAGTTTTCAGATTATGCAACCAAGGATTTCCTGTACAAGTGTTATTGGTGTTTTTTTATTGAAGTATAGCTGATGTATAATATGATATTACTTTCAAGTGTACAACATAGTGACAACGTTTAAATACATTATAAAGTGATCATCACGACAAATCTAGGAACAATCTGTCACTGTACAAAGTTAATACACTTTTGACTAAATTTCCTCTGCTGTACTTTACATCCCCATCATGTACTTATTTTATAACTGAAATCTTAAATATTTTAATCACCATTAACGTATTTCATCAATCTGCAACTTACCTCCCCTCTGGCAACCACCAGTTTGTTCTTTGCATCTATGAATTTTTCTATTTTGTTTTGTTTGTTTAGTTGTTTTGCTTTTGGATTCTACATATAAGTGAAATCATGCGGCATTTATCTTTCTCTGACTCATTTCACTTAGCGTAATATCCTCTAAGTCCACCTATATTATCACAAATGGCAAGCTTTCCTTCTTTTTTCATAGCTGAGTAATATATATCTCACATCTTCTTTATCCATTAATCCATCAGTGGACACTTATGTTGCTTCCATTTCTTGGCTACTGTAAATAATGTTGCAATGAACATAGGGGTACAAGTAAGTTTTTGAATAGTATTTCCCTTTTCTTCAAATAAATACTAAGTGGAATTGCTGAATCACATGGTAGTCCTATTTTTAATTTTTTGAGGAACCTCTGTAATGTTTTCCATTACAGAGGAATTTTTGAGGAACCTCTGTAATGTTTTCCATAGTGGCTGCACCAACTTACTTTCCCACTAACAGTGTATAAAGATTTCTTTTTCTCCACATCCTTGCCAACAGTTGTTATTTGTTGTCTTTTTGATAATAGCCATTCTGGAGGTGTGAGGTGCTACCTGACTATGGTTTTGATTTGCATTTCCCTGATGATTAGTGATGTTTGCATCTTTTCACGTGTCTGTTGGTCATCTATATATCTTCTTTGGAAAAAATTCTATTCAAGACCTTTGCCGTTTTTAAATCAATCTATTGTATTTTTTTAATTGAGTGGTATGAGTTCTTTATATATTTTGTATGTTAACCCCTTATTAGATATATCATTTGCAAATATCCTCTTTCATTCAGTAGATTGCAGTTTCATTTTGCTGATGGTTTCCTTCACTGTGCACTAGCCTTTTTAGACAAAATCCAATTTGTTTATTTTTGCTTTTGCTTCCCTTGCTTTTGGAGTCAGATCAAAAAAACATTGCTAAGACTGATGTCAAAGTACTTACTGCCTGTGTTTTCCTCCAGGAGTTTTATGGTTTGAATTATGCCTACTCCCATCAATTGGAAATCTGTGTAAAAGAAACACATTTCAATACATTTAATCTCAAACAGATAT
Source organism: Equus caballus (assembly GCF_041296265.1). Lineage (NCBI taxonomy): Eukaryota > Metazoa > Chordata > Mammalia > Perissodactyla > Equidae > Equus > Equus caballus. The sequence goes on from NC_091704.1 coordinate 9,974,801, forward strand.
CCACACTGTAGTGATGAAGAAATGACTTGATTATGATCAATAAACACATAATACACATAGTGTATGGGTCCATATATACTGAATTTACAAATGTATACTAATGTGTCTCTCTAAAAAAAGCAAGAAAAATAACTTTAAATTATCAAGTAAGCACATAATAACTGTATTTCTTATTTTGTTGAAAAACATGAATCATTAAATATACAATTAAAAAATAAAATACAGAAAGTGCATAGTTGTATATAATATAAGCCATAGTAATAAAACACTCTATGTTATCCTACAAAACCATTTTGTTTAATTTTATTAAACATCAAGTACTATACTAGGGGCAAGATTATAGTATAGTGGAGAATAAAAAGCCTTTTCCTTCACGTGGCTTAAATGTAGTATGGTTTTACATAAAGAGTAACCTAATAGTTTTTTTTTTCAAAAACAGGGAAATTAACACAAGGAATTAGTTATATAGGTGTTGAATTGTTGGAAGACTAAGAAGGAACCAGGAATAAGCAGAGAATTTTGTTTCCTCTTCTTTTCTGTTTTCAATCTCTTTCTGGTTATTCCCTTAGGAGGAAAATGAAACAAACTTGTAATGAATTCAGAGTGACTAGTTTGCGGAGATCCAGCCCCAGGATCAAGGGGCAGAACAAGCATGTTGGGTTTGGAGTTGAGAACCCAAAGATAAATAACTGATACAGGTTTGACTGCCAGTAATGTGGATTTAGGTCCTTCCCACTCTCCTGGCCCTACAAACATGCACATACTTTTATCTCATCATTCCAATAAAATTGTAGCTCCACTGGTTTTGTCAAACCAGTGTTCAATTTTTATATTAAGATGGTATAAAATAGCATTAAAGACATTAGTAGCATTCTGGGTACATTTCTTTTAACATGCCATTTTAATGTTCTTTTTTTTACCCTGGAATTAATCAGGTCTCAGGCTGATTTGTTTGCTTAGTTTTCTCCTCTGCCATATTGTATAAGTTCCCTACTGATAAATATCCTCTGGATCTTGTGACTACTTCAGAATTCTCCAAATCTTCTTCGTAGGCCATCCCTCATGTAGCCTCTGTCCTCCTGCTCCTACACACACTGTTTTCCTGGAGCTTAGCTGCACAGAGCTCCTCCCGGGATGTTTCACCACCACAAATACTCCTCCCTGGATCCCTTGATGTCTGCACCCCCAGCCTTTCTCTTTCTTGTTTACTCTCATTTTAGCGGAGCATATCCTACAACAGATTCCTAAACAAGGTACACAGAAGGAAAATTGTTTGAGAACTTACATGTGTGAAAATGACATTAATTTATGACCCCACTTGAGAGTTGTTCGGTTAAGTTGAGACTTTTAGGTTGAAAATCATTTTTCCTCATGATTTTAAGGATATCACTGCTTTGTCTTCTGATGTTGACTATCGCAACTGAGAAATCCAGTGCTATCGCAATTGTAAATATTTTCTGTGCAATAAACAGAACTTATTTTCATATCTGGGATATTGTGAATAATATTGTAATAAACATGGAAGTATATATATACACACATTTTGAATTTTGTGTAGATTACATCATGTTGACAAAGCAAAAATTAATTGTAGTTCATCACCTCACATGTGAGCCTAATCACCCCTTTTGCCCTACCCTCCTCCCCCTTCCCCTGTGATAACCACCAATCCAATACCTGTTGTTATGTGTTTGTTTGTTGTTGTTTTATCTTCTAATTATGAGTGAGATCATACAGTGTTTGACTTTCATGCTCTAACTTATTTCACTTAGCATAATATCCTCAAGGTCCATCCATGTTGTCACAAATAGCCGGATATCGTCATTTCTTATGGCTGAGTAGTATTCCATTATGCCTATATACCACGTTTTCTTTCTTTTTTTTCAAATGTATATCATATTTTGAATTTGGTGCACATTACATCATGTTCACTACCCGAACACTAATTATAGTCCATCCCCTCACATGTGAGCCTAATCATCCCTTTTGCCCTCCTCCCTCCCTGCTTCCCCAAAGGTAACCACCAATCCAATGTACAATTCTACGTGTTTATTTTTGGTCTTTGTTTATATCTTCTACATATGTTTGACATCATATGGTATTTGACTTTCTCCCTCTGACTTATTTCCCTCAGCATAATACCCTCAAGGTCCATCCATGTTTTCATAGATGGCCAGATTTTGTCATTTCTTATGGCTGAGTAGTAGTCCATCGTGTATAATACCACATCTTTATCCATTCGTCCCTTGATGGGCACCTAGGTTGCTTCCAAGTCTTGGCTATTGTGTATAATGCTGCAGTGAACATAGGGGCGCAAGTATCTTTACACCTTTGTGTTTTCAAGTTCTTTGGATAATGCCCAGCAGTGGAAGAGCTGGGTCGTATGGTAGATCTATCCTTAATTTTCTGAGGATACTTCAAACTGCTTTCCATAGTGGCTGTACCAGTTTGCACTGCCACCAGCAGTGAACAAGGGTTCCCTTCTCTCCACACCCTCTCCAACATTTGTTGTTTCCTTTCTTGTTAATAATAGCCACTCTGATCAGAGTCAGGTGATACCTCATTGTAGTTTTGATTTGCATTTCCCTGATAGCTAATGATGTTGAGTATCTTTTCATATGCCTGTTGGCCATCCATATATCTTCTTTGGAGAAATCTCTGTTCAGATCTTTTACCCACGTTCTAATTGGATTGTTGGGTTTTTTTGTTGTTGAGCTGTATGTGTTCTTTGTATATTTTGGATATCAACCCCTTATCTGATATATGGTTTGCAAATATCTTCTCCCAATTGTTAGGTTGTCTTTTTGTTTTGTTGATGGTTCCCTTTGCTGTGCAGAAGCTTTTTAGTTTGATGTAGACCCCTTTGTTCATTTTTTCTTTTGTTTCCCTTGCCCGGTCAGACATGGGACTTGAAAATATGCTGCTCAGACAATTGTCATAGAGCATACTGCCTATGTTTTCTTCTAAAAGTCTCATGGTTTTGGGTGTTACATTCAAGTCTTCAATCCATTTTGAGTTGATTTTTGTGCATGATGTAAGGGAATGGTCTACTTTCATTCTTTTGCATGTGGCTGTCCAGTTTTCCCAATACCATTTATTGAAGAGACTCTCCTTTCTCCATCGTATGCTATTGGTTCCCTTGTCAAATATTAGCTGTCCATAAACGTCTGGGTTTACTTCTTGGCTCTCACTTTTCTTCCATTGATCTGTCTGTCTGTTTTTGTGCCAGTTTGGTTACTAGGGCTTTGTAGTATAATTTGAAATCAGGGAGTGTGATACCTCCAGCTTTGTTCTTTTTTCTCAGGAATCCGTTGGCTATTTGGGGTCTTTTGTTGTTCCACATAAATTTATGCTTCTTTGTTATATTTCTGTAAAAAATGTTGTTGGATCTTTGATAGAGATTGCATTGAATCTATAGATTGCTTTAGGAAGTATGGAGATTTTAACGGTGTTAATTCTTCCAATCCAAGAGCATGGAGTATCTTTCCATTTCTTTGTGTCTTCTTCGATTTCTCTCAACAATGTTTTATAGTTTTAAGTGCACAGATCTTTCACCACTTGGTTAAGTTTATTCCTAGGTATTTTATTCTTTTTGTTGCAGTTGTAAATGGGATTGTATTCTTAATTTCTCTTTGTGCTACTTCGTGGTTAGTGTATAGAAATGAAACCGATTTTTGTACATTGATTTTGTATCCCACAACTTGACTGTATTCCTTTACTATTGCTAAAAGTTTTTTAGTGGACTCTTTAGGGTTTTATAGATATAAAATCATGTCGTCTGCAAGAGCGACAGGTTCACTTCTTCTTTTCCAATGGGGATACATTTTATTTCTTTTTCTTGCCTGATTGCTCTGGCTAGGACTTCCAATACTATGTTAAATAAGAGTGGTGACAGTGGGCATCCTTGTCTGGTTCCTGTTCTTGGAGGGATAACTTTCAGTTTTTCTGCATTGAGAATGATATTTGCTGTGGGTTTGTCATATATTGCCTTTATTATGTTGAGGTAATTTCCTTCTATACCCATTTTATTTAGATTTTTTATCATAAATGGATGCTGTATCTTTTCAAATGCTTTCTCTGCATCTATTGAGATGATCATGTGATTTTTATTCTTCATTGTGTTAATGTGGTGTATCACTTTGATAGATTTGCAGAGGTTGAACCATCCCTGCATCCCTGGAATGAAACCCACTTGATTATGATGTATGATCTTTTTAATGTATTGTTGTATTCCATTTACTAGTATTTTGGTGAGGATTTTTGCATCGATGTTCTTCAGTGATAATGGTCTGTAATTTTCTTTTGTTGTGTTGTCCTTGTCTGGCTTTGGTTTCAGGATAATTTTGGCTTCTTAGAAGGAGTTAGGAAGCCTCCCCTCCTCTTCAATTTTTTGGAGGAATTTGAGAACGATAAGTATTAAGTCTTCTTTGATTGTTTGGTAGAACTCACCAGGGAAGCCATCTGGTCCTGGACTTTTACCTTTTGGGAGGTTTTTGATTACTGTTTTGATCTCCTTACTAGTGATCAGTCTATTCAAATTTTCTACATCTTCTTGGTCCAGTTTTGGAAGGTTGTATGTTTTTAAGAATTAATCCATTTCTTCTACATTATCCAATTTGTTGGCATGTAGCTTTTCACAGTATTCTCTTATTATCTTTTGTATTTCTGAGGTCTCTATTATAATCTCTCCTCTTTCTTTTCTGATTTTATTTATCTGAGCCTTCTCTGTTTTTTTCTTGGTGAGTCTAGCTAAGGGTTTTTCAATTATTTTTTATCTTTTTGAAGAACCATCTGATGCTTTCATTAATTTTTTCTATTGCTTTTTAGTCTCTAATTCATTTATTTCTGCTCTGATTTTTATTATTTCTTTTATGCTGATTTTGGGCTTTGTTTGCTGTTCTTTTTCCAGTTCCTTTAGGTGCACTTTGAGATTGTCTATTTGGGATTTTTCTTCTTTGTTGAGGTAGGCCTGAATTGCTATAAACTTCCCGCATAGAACTGATTTTGCTGTATCCCACAGATTTTGGCTTGTCAGGTTTCATTTTCATTTGTCTCCAGGAATTTTTTGATTTCTTCTTTGATTTCTTCATTGACCCAATCATTGTTCAGTAGCATTTTGTTCAATGGCCACATTTTTGTGGCTTTTCTGGTTTTCTTTCTCGAGTTGATTTTTCACTTTCATACCTTTGTGGTCAGAAAAGATACATGGTATTATTTCAATCTTCTTAAATTTATTGAGACTTGTTTTGTGGCCTAATATGTGATCAATCCTGGAGAATGTTCCATGGGCATTTGAAAAGAATGTGTATTGTGTGGTTTTTGATTGGAATGTTCTGTATATATCTACTAAGTCCATCTGGTCTAATGTATCCTTTAAGGCAAGTGTTTCCTTATTGATCTTCTGTTTGGATGATCTATCCATTGGTGTAAGTGGAGTGTTAAAATCCTCTACTATTATTGTGTTACTGTCTATTTCTCGTCTTATGTCTGTTAATAATTGCTTTATATATTTAGGTGCTCCTGTGTTGGGTGCATAGATATTTATAAGTTTTATATATATATATATATATATTTTATTTTAATTTTTATTGAGTTCATGAACATGTACATGTACATTATTGTTTGTCAGTCGTGTTGTAGGTGCACCCCTTCACACTTTGTGCCCACCCCCCACCCCACCTTTGCCCTGGGTATCCACTAATCTGTTCTCTTTGTCTACATTTTTAAATTCCTCATATGAGTGGAGTCATACAGAGATTGTCCTTCTCTATCTGGCTTATTTCACTTAACATAATCCCCTCAAGGTCCATCCATGTTGTTGCAAATGGGATGATTTTGTTCTGTTTTACAGCTGAGTAGTATCCCCTCATGTATATATATACCACATCTTCTTTATCCAATCATCTGTTGATGGGCACTTAGGATGTTTCCATGTCTCAGCTATTGTAAATAATGCTGCAATGAACATTAGGGTGCATAGGACTTTTGGAATTGCTGACTTCAAGCTCTTTGGATAGATACCCACGAGTGGGATAGCTGGGTCACATGGTAGTTCTATTTTAAATTTTTTGAGGAATCTCCATGCTGTTTTCCATAGTGGCTGCACCAGTTTGCATTCCCACCAGTAGTGTATGAGGGTTCCTTTTTCTCCACAACCTCTCCAACATTTGTTACTATTAGTTTTAGATATTTTTATGATTCTAATGGGTGAAAGGTGATATCTTAGTGTAGTTTTGATTTGCATTTCCCTGATGGTCAGTGATGATGAACATCTTTTCATGTGCCTATTGGCCATCCATATATCTTCTCTGGAGAAATATCTCTTCATGTCTCCTGCCCATTTTTTGATCTGGTTGTTTGATTTTTTATTGTTGAGTTGTGTGAGTTCTTTATATATTATGGATATTAGCCTTTGTCAGATGTATGGCTTGCAAATATTTTTTCCCAGTTAGTGGGGTTTTTTTTTTGTTTCAATTGTCTTTTCCTTTGCCTTGAAGAAGCTCTTTAGTCTGATGAAGTCCCGTTTGTTTATTCTTCCTATTGTTTCCCTTCTCTGAGATCAGTCTCCGAAAAGATCCTTTAAATACTGATGTCAAAGAATGTACTGCCTACATTTTCTTCTAGAAGCCTTATGGTTTCAGGTCTCCCCTTTAGGTCTTTCATCCATTTTGAGTTTATTTTGGTGAATGGTGAGAAATAATGGTCATTTTCATTCTTTTACATGTGGCTTTCCAGTTTTCCCAGCACCATTTGTTGAAAAGACCGTTTTGTTCTTTTTTCTCAGGACTGCTTTAGAAATCCAGAGTCTGTTGTTGCCCTATATGAATTTTAGGATTCTTTCTTCTGATTCTGTAAAGAATGTCATTGGGATTCTGATTGGGATAGCATTGAAGCTATAGATTGATTTAGGTAGAATGGACATTTTAACTATGTTTATTCTTCCAACCCATGTACATGGAATGCCTTTCCATCTCTTTATCTCACAATCCATTTCTTCAGAAAGGCCTCATAATTTTCATTGTATTGGTCTTTCACTTCCTTAGATAAATTCACTCCAAGGTATTTTATAACTTTTGTAGGGATTGTGAATGGTATGGGTTCTTGAGTTCTTTCTCTGTTAGTTCATTATTAGAATATAGAAATGCTACTGATTTATGTAAATTGATGTTATACCCTGCAACTTTGCTGTAGTTTTTGATTACTTCTAAAAGTTTTCCAATGGATTCTTGGGGTTTTCTATGCATAAGGTCACGTCATCTGCAAAGAGTGAGAGTTTCACTTCTTCCCTCCCTATTTGGATTCCTTTTATTCCTTTTTCTTGCCTTATTGCTCTGGCCAGGACCTCCAGTACTATGTTAAATAAGAGTGGTGATAGAGGGCATCCTTGTCTCATTCCTGTTTTCAGGGTGATGGTGCTCAGTTTTGCCCACTAAGTATGATGTTTGCAGTGCGTTTGTCATATACGGCTTTTATTATGTTGAGGTAGGTCCTTTCTATGCCAATTTTGTTCAGAGTTTTTATCATAAATGGCTGTTGGATCTCGTCAAATGCTTTCTTGGCATCTATTGAGATGATCATGTGGTTTTTATTCCTCAGTTTTTTGAGGTGGTGTATCACGTTGATTTATTTGCTGACGTTGAACCATTCCTGTGTTCCTGGTATGAATCCCACTTGATCATGATGTATGATCCTTTTGATGAATTGCTGAATTCTGATTGCCAAAATTTTGTTGAGAATTTTTGCATCTATGTTCATCAGCAATATTGGCCTGTAGTTTTCTTTTTCGTGCTGTCCTTGTCAGGCTTTGGTATCAGCATGATGTTGCCCTCGGAGAATGTGTTAGGAAGTGTTCCATCCTCCCCAGTTTTTTGGAATAGCTTGAAAAGGATAGGTATTAACTCCTGTCTGAAAGTTTGGTAGAATTCCCCAGGAAAGCCATGTGGTCCTGGGGTTTAATTCTTTGGGATGCTTTTGATTGCTGTTTCAATCTCTTTCCTTGGGATTGGCCTGTTCAAATTGTCCGCTTCTTCTTGAGTGAGCTTTGGGAGATTGTAGGAGTCCAAGAATTTATCCATTTCCTCTAGGTTATCCATTTTGTTGGCATATAATTTTTCGCAGTATTCTCTTATAATCCGTTGTATTTCTGCAGAGTCTGTGGTTATTTCTCCTCTTTCATTTCTGCTTTTGTTTATTTGAGCTTTCTCCTTTTGTTTCTTTGTAAGTCTGGCTAGGAGTTTGTCAATTTTATTTATATTCTCCAAGAACCACCTCTTTGTTTCATTGATCCTTTCTAGCACCTTTTTCATTTCACTGGCATTTATTTCTCCTCTGATTTTTATTTTTTCTCTCCTTCTGCTGACTTTGGGCTTTATTTGTTCTTCTTTCTCTAGTTCAGTTAGGTGTAGTTTAAGATTGCTTCTTTGGGATTTTTCTTGTTTGTTAAGATGTGCCTGTATTGCGATGAATTTTCCTCTTAATACAGCTTCTGCTGTATCCCATATGAATTGGTATGGCATGTTATCATTTTCATTTGTCTCCAGGTATTTTTTTATTTCTTCCTCAATTTCTTCAATGATCCATTGCTTGTTCAATAGCATATTGTTTAGTCTCCACATCCTTGTGCTTTTCTCAGGTTTTTTTTTCTTGTAATTAATTTCTAGCCTTATAGCCTATGATCGGAGAAGATGCTTGTTATTATTTCAATTTTTTTAAATTTGTAGAGGCTTGCCTTGTCTCCCAACATATGGTCGATCTTTGCGAATGTTCCCTGCACACTTGAGAAGAATGTGTATTCTGTTGTTTTTGGATGAAGTGATCTATATATGTCTATTAAGTCCAATTGTTTTAGTTTTTCATTCAGCTCCACTATTTCCTTGTTGATTTTCTGTCTGGATGATCTGTCCATTGATGTGAGTGGGGTGTTGAGGTCCCCTACTATTATTTGTTGTTTTGAACATCTTCCTTTAGGTCTGTTAATAGATGCTTTATGAAATTTGGTGCTCCTGTCTTGGGTGCGTAGATATTTATAAGTGTTATTTCTTCTTGATGAAGTGTCCCTTTGCTCATTATATATTGTCCCTCTGTATCTCTCTTTACCTGCCTTATTTTGAAATCAGTTTTGTCTGATATAAGCATTGCAAAACCTGCTTTCTTTTGCTTGCTATTAACTTGAAGTATTGGTTTCCACCCCTTCACTCTGAGCCTGTGTTTGTCCTTGGGGCTGAGGTGTGTTTCCTGGAGGCAGAAAATTGTTGGCTCTTGTTCTTTAATCCATTTTGCCAATCTGTGTCTTTTTATTGGAGAGTTCAATCCGTTTACATTGAGGTTGATTATTGATGCATGTGGGCTTAATGCTGTCATTCTGTCATTCGTTATCTGGTTTTCCTGTGTTACCTTTGTTTCTCTTCCTGTGTGTTTTAGCCTACCCATTGATTTCTGCAATTTCTTATGCTGGGTTTCTTAGATTTTTCCTTATTTATATTTTGTGGCTCTGTTCTGTTTTTCAGTTTAGTGGCTACCCTGAAGTTTGTGTTTAGAATCTCATGTATAATATAGACCATTCTCTGGTGGTCTCTTACTTACTTGGCCTAGAATGACTTAGTCCCTTTCCTCTTCACCTCCTAAATTATTATTTTCATCTCTTATTTCAAGTCATATTATGAGTTTGTGGTTAGAGAGATAAGATCGTCTTAGCTTTGGTGGGTTCCTTCCCTTTATCCTAATGCTGCAGTTGAATATTTGCTATCCTATTCTGGTTCTATATTTTTGTCTCTCTACTCTGTGTTTTGTGACCCCTTTCTCCCTTTTTACCTTTTTTCACGTATGCTAGCCTTCTTGAGGATTTGTTGTAGTGGAGGAGTTTTGGTTACAAATTCCCTTAACTTTTGTTTGTCTGGAAAAGATTTAATTTCTCCCTCATATCTGAAGGATATTTTTGCTGGATAGAGTATTCTTGGCTGAAGATTTTTATCCTTTAAAGTTTTGAATATGTCATTCCATTCTCTCCTAGCTTGTAAGGTTTCTGTGGAGAAATCCACTGAAAGTCTGATAGGAGTTCCTTTGTAGGTTATTTTCTTCTGTCTTGCTGCCCTGAATATTCTTTCTTTGTCATTCATTTTTGCCATTTTTACTACTATATGCCTTGCAGTAGGTCTTTTTTCATTGAAAAATCTAGGATGTCTGAAAGCTTCCTCCACACACATTTCTCCCTCAATCCCTAGATTTTGGAAGTTCTCTTCTATAATTTCATTAAGCACACTTTCTGCTCCATTTTCCTTTTCTACGCACTCAGGAATTCCGATGATTCTTAAGGTGGTTCTCCACATTGAATCCGTTATTTCTCTGAGATTTTCCTCATTCTTTTTAATTCTTACTTCTCTTTCTTCCTCTGTCTGGAGCCATTAAGCCTGTCTATGTTCGATTATCCTGAATTGCTCCTCTATGGTGTCTACATGGGCATTCAGGGAATCCGTATTCTGTTTTATCTGGTCCATTGTATTTGTCACCTCTAGTATTTCTGATTGATTCTTCTTTATAGTTTCAATCTCTTTTGTGAAGTAACTCCAGAACTCGTTGACTTGTTTCTCTATCTTTCCCTTTACATCATTGAGTTTTTTGATGATAGCTACTCTGAACTCATTTTCACTTAGTTTAGCTATTTCCAAGTCCTCAGGACTTAATTCTGTGTTTTTATTCTTTTCCTTCTAGTCTGGAGCTTTTATAAATTGCTGGATGGTAGAGGAGCCGTTTTTGCGCATGATGGTAGTATTCACTTGCAGTTACAGCCTGTGGCCACTAGATGGGGGTCGAGTGCTGCACGTTCTGAGCCCTCTGCCTTCAGTCGCAATGGCTGGCATGCAGCAGGGGTTGGGGGAAGAGGGGCACGTTCTCTCCTGTGCAGACCTGGATTCCAATCCAATCTCGCTCTCTGGTTTCCCTGGGCCCTGGTTTGATGGGGTCCACGGGACGTGGAAGCTTTCCCCTGTTAGCGGGTTTCCACTGCACTGGTGGTGGGATTGCTGGACATTCCCTGGTCATGCAGCCCCTCCCCCACTCCTTCCCTCACCCTCAGCAGAGATCTCAGTCTCTAGGGAAGGGAGCGAATTTCCCTCTTACCCTATTCCAGCTCCTCTGAGGCCAGCTGCAGCCTCTCCGTCCTCCATCGTCTTGGTGCTGTGGGTTTCTGACAATCTCTGTATTAGAGTTTTTGGTTGAAATGCAGTTGTTCTGGTTTTTTGCTTGTAGTTTGGAGGGGAGAGAGTCCAGGGTCAGCTCATCACGCCATTTTGATGATTTCACCCTCTACAAGTGTATATAAGAAAATATTTTCTTGTTGGATTGTTCCCTTTATCATTATGTAGTGACCACCTTTGTCTCTTATTATATTTTTTGTTTTAATGTCTATTTTGTCTAATGTAAGTATTGCTACCCCCGCTTTCTTTTCTTTGCCATTTGCATGGAATATATTTTTCCATCCTTTCACTTTCAGATTGTGAGTGTCTATAGATCTGAATTGCATCTCTTGTATGCAGCATATACATGGGTCTTGTTTTTTAATCCAATTGGCCACCCTATGGCATTTGATTGGAGTATTTAGTCCATTGACATTTAAAGTAGCTATTGGTAAATATGTATTTATAGCCATTTTGTCACTTTTTCTTTTTTCTGGGTGTTTTAGTAGTTCTTCTCTGTTTCTTTCTTTTCCTCTTCCTCTCTTACCTTGTGGTTTGATGGCTATCTTTAGTAATATGTTTGATTTCCTTTCTCTTACATTTTTTCTGGTTTGTTATAGGTTTCTGATTTGTGGTTACTATGAGGATCCTATTTAATATACTATGCATATAACAGTCCATATTGAGTAGATAGACTCTTTAGCTTGACCTCTTTCTAAAAGCTCTGCTTTTTCATTCCCCTCCTTCAACATTATATGTTTTTCACATCATATATACTCTTTTGTTTCGTGTGTGTCTATCCATTACCTTTTCATAATTGAAATAGGTGATTTTAGTACATTTGTCTTTTAACCTTTATATTACCTTCACAGGTAGTTGATCTGCTGCCTTTAGTATATTTTTACCTTATAAGTGATTTTATTGCCTGTTTTTTTGGTGTTGTTCTGGTTTTTTTTGATAATTTTTTACCTCTATTTGTGGTCATTGCTTTCCCATTTAAATTAGCCCCTTCAACATTTCTTTCAGAACTGGTTTCTTGATGATAAATTCTTTTAATTTTTGCTTGTCTGGGAAGCACTTTATCTCTTCTTCCATTCTGAATGACAACCTTGATGGATAGAGTATTCTTGGCTGTAGGTTTTTCCTTTTAGCACTTTAAATATGTCATGCCATTCTCTTCTCGCCTGTAGAGTCTGGACTGAGAAGTTTGCTGATAGCCTAATGGGCTTCCCTTTATATGTCACTTGTGGCCTTTCTCTTGCTGCTTTTAGGATTCTCTCTTTGTCTTTAATTTTGGACATTTTGATTGTAATATGTCTTGGTGTGGGCCTCTCTGGGCTTATCTTGTTTGGAGCTCCCTGTGCTTCCTGAACTTGGATGTCTGTTTCCCTCCTCAGGTTAGGAAAGTTTTCGTCTATTATTTCTACAAATAAATTTTCTGCCCCTTTGTCTCTCTCTTCTCCTTCTGGGACACCTATAATCCAAATGCTAGCATGCTTGATATTATCCCAGGCTTCCCTTACACTGTTCTCATTCTGTCTAATTCTTTTTTTCTCTTTTCTGTTCTGCTTGGGTGATTTCCTCTAGTCTTTCATCTAGCTTGCTGATTCGTTCTTCTGCTTCCTCTACTCTGCTATTGAGCCCCTCTAGTGAATTTCTCATTTCGAGTATTGTATTCTTCATTTTTTATTTTTTTATATCCACCAGTTCTTTGCTGATGTGCTCACTGTGTTCATCCATTCTTCTCTGCACATCTGTGAGCATCTTCATGATATTTTGTTTGAACTCTTTGTCAAGTAGCTTGCTAGTTTCTGTTCATTTAGTCCTTTTTCTGGAGTTGCTTGCTGTTCCCTTGATTGGAAAGTATTCCTTTGTCTCCTCATTGTGCCTCTTTCTCTGTGCTTATTTCTATGTATCAGGTGAGTCAGCTATGACTCCTGAACTTGGACAGGTGGCCTTATGTAGGAGATGCCTTATGAGGCCCAGCAGTGTGCTTCCCTCTCATCACCAGTCCATAACAACCAGGAATGACTTCTTTGTGGGCTACTTGTGTCCTTCTGCTGTGGCAAGGTTACTCCCACTGCAGGTATCCAGGGAGTCTGATCTTTCCTTCCCTGGCCAGCTGTTTGTAAATCCGTTTTTGGGAGCCTCAGCACTGTTGGCTACAAAGTCTATCAGCACATTCTTATTGCAGTTGTGCTCTTAATTGGGTTGGTACCCAGTGTGGCTGGTTGCTAGGCTCAGGGGCATACAGTTGTGATAGTCCTGAGGCCAACAAGGCTGTTGTCAATTCTCTTAGGAGTACAGCTGAGTTGGGCTAGCTCTTGGCATGGGGACACTCAATTATTTCTGGCTTTGGAAGGTGGGACTGATCCTTTTTATGGCTATTTGTGAAGCACAAGTCTTCTGCTGCTGATAAGCCTCACCCACCACAGGGCCACGTACACTGTCAATGCAGTCCTGGTCCATGAACACTTCTCAACCCCCTGGAGCGTACCCCAACAGCACTAGCAGAGGCCTGCACCTCTCCCCTAATGACCCCCACAATTCATCTGATCCTCACACAGGCACTGCCCTACAGAGGCAGACACCCTTGCCTGCCTATAGAGGATCAAGGCACCCAGTCAATGCAGGCTGAAAAGTAGCCTGAGGGCTTGCTGTTTGGTGGGGCCATTCTCTAGGGCTGGTCGTCTGCCCTGGCTGAACTGGATTAAATCTGTGCTCTAGTGGGTGTGGTAGACCCCTGAGCTAACAGCCCAAGGGATGCACCTCAATGGCCGCCACCAGTGTCCTTATCATCACACATGGACCAGTTCAGAATAACAGCCCCCACCAATGTCTCAGTCTCTGGAGAGGTCTCTCCTCTCACCAAGATGCCCCTAGAGCCCACCAGGTGAGTCTCATTTCACCAAAGGACTGTCAGCCTTCTCTCTGGTGATTTTAGGTCGCTGCAATGAGTGATTTTGTGTGTGGGTCCTTTAACACCTGCGTCTTTTTGGCTTTCAGCCGATCGCTTTTCTGGGGGTGTCCTCGCTGCAGTTAATAGCCAGCAAAGCCAGACAGTAAGACCCCCGTTTCAGTTGGGCTGAGTCCGAAGGATGCTTATTGCATTATCGCCCCCACTTTAGACCTCACTGCTCCAGGGAGGGCTGCATACCTTAGGCTGGCTCCCACCTGGCTAGCTGAGAAGCTCCACTGCTCCCACAGGTGGATTATTTCCTCTCCAGCAGGAATTACTGCTTCTTCTGCCTTTGTCAGGACTGTCCCTTGTCGTGGGGTTTCATTTTATCCAGTATTCAGTTTTCAATCCAGGATAATTCTTCCAAAATTTGTTGTAACCGGGCTGTGTTCATGGGAGGAGGCGAGTTCAACATCTGCTCACACCTCCATCTTGACGAGATCTATACCACCACCACCACATTTTCTTTATCCATCTGTCCCTTTGTGGGTGAAGTCTTCCAAGTGTTCGCTGTTGTGAATAATGCTGCAATGAACATAAGGGTGCACGTATCTTTATGCATTTGTGTTTTCAAGTTATTTGGATAGATACCCATCAGTGGAATAACTGGATCACATGGTAGATCTATTCTTAATTTGTTGAGGATACTCCATATCGCTTTCCATAGTAGCTGTACCAGTTTGCATTCCCACCAGCAGTGTACGAAGGTTGCATTCTCTCCACATCCTGTCCAGTACTTGTTGTTTCCTGTCTTGTTAATTATAGCCATTCTGACCACGGCGAAGTGATATCTCATTGTAGTTTTGATTTGCATTTCCCTGATAGCTAATGATGTTGAGTATCTTTTCATATGACTGTTGGCCACCCATATACCTTCTTTGCAGAAATCTCTGTTCACATCTTTTGCCCAATATTCAATTCGGTTGTTTGATTTTGTTGTTGAGCTGTATGAGTTCTTTGTATATTTTGGATTAACCCCTTATCTACTATATGGTTTATAAATATCTTCTCCCAGTTGTTAGGTTGTCTTTTTGTTTTGTTGATGGTTTCCTTTGCTGTGCAGAAGCTTTTTAGTTTGGTGTAGCTCGGTTTGTTCATTTTTTCTTTTGTTTCCCTTGCCCAGTCAGACATGATACTTGAAAATAGCCTGCTAAGACTGACGTCAAAGAGTGTATTGCCTATATGTTCTTCTAGAGGTTTCATGGTTTCAGGTCTTACATTCAAATCTTTAACCCATTTTGACTTGATTTTTGTGCATGGAGTAAAGGAATGGTCTACTTTCATTCTTTTGCATGTGACTGTCCAGTTTTCCCAACACCATTTATTGAAGACACTCTCCTTTCTCCATCGTATGCTCTTGGCTCCCTTGTGGAACATTAGCTGACCATAAATGTGTGGGTTTATTTCTGGCCTCTCGATTCTGTTCCATTGATCTCTGTGTCTGTTTTTGTGCCAGTACTATGCTGTTTTGGTTACTATGGCTTTGTAGTATAATTTGAAATCAGGGAGTGTGATACCTCCAGCTTTGTTTTTTTTTTCTTAGGAACGCTTTGTCTATTCGGGGTCTTTTGTTATTCCATATAAATTTTAGGATTCTTTGTGCTACTTCTGTGAAAAATGTTGTTGAAATTTTGCTAGGGATTGCATTGAATCTGTAGATTGCTTTAGGAAGTATGGACATTTTAACTATCTTTATTCTTCCAACCCAAGAGCACAGAATATCTTTCCATTTCTTTGTGTCTTCTTCAATGTCTTTCAACAATGTTTTATAGTTTTTGATGTACAGTTCTTTCACCTCATTGGTTAAGTTTATTCCTAAGTATTTTATTCTTTTCGTATCAATTATAGATAGGATTGTATTCATAATTTCTCTTCTTGCTACTTCGTTGTTAGTTTAGAGAAATGCAACCGATTTTTGTATATTGAATTTGTATCCTGTGACTTGACTGTATTCACTTATTATTTCAAAAAGATTTTTAGTGGATTCTTTAGGATTTTCTATATATAAAATCATGTTGTCTTCTAAAAGTGACAGTTTCACTTCTTTTCCAGTATGGATCCCTTTTATTTCTTTTTCTTGTCTGCTCACTCTGGCTAGGACTTCCAACACTATGTTAAATGAGAGTGGGGAAAATGGACGTCCTTGTCTGGTTCTTGTTCTTAGAGGGATAGCTTTCAGTTTTTCTGTGTTGAGAATGATATTTGCTGTGGGTTTGTTATATATCACCTTTATTATGTTATTTTCCTTCTATACCCATTTTATTTAGACTTTTTATCATAAATGGATGCTGTAACTTCTCAAATGCTTTCTCTGCATCTATTGAGATGATCATGTCACTTTTATTCTTCGTTAATGTGGTGTATCACATTGATAAATTTGCGGATGTTGAACCATTCCTGCATCCCTGGAATGAAACCCACACTTCTATTTTTAATTTTTTGAGGAACATCCATACTGTTTTTCAAACACTAAACCAATTTAAATTTCCACTGACAGTGTACAAGGGTTCCCATATCTCCACATCTTTGCCAAAATTTATTTTTGCTTATCTTCTTGATGATAGCCATCTTAACAGATGTGAAGTGACACATCACTTGCATTTCCCTGATAACTAGTGATGTTGAGCATCTTTTCATGTACCTGTGGTCATTTGTATGTATTCTTTGGAAAAAAGGTCTATTTAATCCTTATGACTTATTTTTCTTGGAGTTGTATAAGAAATTCATATATTTTGGATATTACACCCTTATCCAGTATACCCATTACAAGTGTTTCCTCTGTTTTCATAGATTGTCATTTTGTACTTTATTGCTTATTTTTCTGTAGGAAGCTTTTTGGCTTGGTGTAATCCCACTTGTTGATTCTTAATTTTGTTGTTTTCCTCTGATGCCATAGCCAAACAATTTATTTCCCAGTCCTATATCAAGGAGCTTCTTCCCTATGTTTTTTTCCAGGAATTTTATGGTTTCAGTTCTTACATTTCAATCTGTAATCCATTCTGAGGTAAATTCTGTGAGTGGTGTAATCTAGAATCCAACTTCATTTTTAGTCGTGTAATTTTTCAATTTTCCTTGCACCATTTGTTGAAGAGACTTTTTCCCTTTGAATTTTCTTGGCTCCCTTGAGAATATTAATTGGCCATATAAGCTAGAGTTTATTCTGAGTTCTCTATTCTGTTCTATTGGTCTAAGTGTCTATTTTTATGCCAGTACCATATTATTTAATCACTATAAATAGAGTAATTATTTTGCAATAATACAAAGCAAAAACTTTGCAATATAAGTTGAAATAAGTGTGATGTCCCTAGATTTTTCATTTTTTTTCTCATGATTACTTTGGCTATTTGGGGTCTTTTGTGGTTCAACACAAATTATAGGATTTTTAAAAATTTTTGTGAAAAATGCCACTAGAATTTTGACAGGGAATGCACTGAATGTACAGATGACTTTTTGTACTATGGCCAATATTAATTCATACGATTCATCAACATGAAACATCTATCCATTGGTTTGTGTCTATTTTAATTTCTTTCATAAAGTTCTTGCAGTTTTTATTGGGTGGATCTTTCACTTACTTGCTTAAATTAAATACTGGGTATTTTATTGTCTTTGAAGTTATTGTCAACAGCATGGTTTTCATTATTTTTTTTCAGATACCCTGTTGTTAGTGTATAGAAAAACATCAGTTTACTGCGTATTGATTTTACATCCTGCAAGTTTACTGAATTTGTTGATTAGATCCAACAGTATTTTGGTTGAGTCTTTAGGATTTTTCTGTATATAAATCCATACCATCTGCAAATAAGAACAATTTTTACTCCTTCTTTTCTGATTTGGATGCATTTTATTTTTTCGTCTTGCCTAATTTCTTTAGCTAGGACCTCCAGTACCATGCTGGATAATAGTGGTGAGAGTGGGGACCCTTGTCTGGTTCCTGATCTTAGAGGAAAATCTTCCAATTTTTCACCATGAAGTATAGTGTTAACTATAGTTTCTTCATATGACCTTTATTAGGTTGAGGTTTGTTCCTTCTATACCAAATTTATTGAGGGTTTTAACTATCAAAGGAGTAATTTGTCAAATACTTTATCTGCATAATTAAGATAAACATATGATTTTAAATTTTCATTATATTAATATGATGTATTACATATATTGATTTACATATGCAGAACCATCCTTGAATCTCAGGGATAAATCCTACTCACTGTGTATAATTTTTTAATGTGTTTTTGAATTTGATTTGCTAAATTTAGTTTGTATATTTTGCAGGGGATATGGGTCTATAGAATTTTTTCTTGTAGATTCCTTATCTGCCTTTGATATCAGGATAGTGCTGGGCTCATAAAATGAATTTGGATGTCTTCTCTCCTCTTAAAATTTGTTGAGTTTGAGAAGGTTTGGCATTAATTCTTCCTTAAATGTTTGGTAGTACTTACCAATGAAGCAATCTGGTTCTGGCTTTTTCTGTGTTGGCAAGTTATTATTGATTTAATATCCTTACTTGTTATTGTTGTATTTAGGTTTTGTATTCCTCTTTGATTCAGTCTTGGTAGGTTGTATTTTCTGGGAATTTCTATATTTCACCTATGTTACACAATTTCTTGGCATATAATTGTTCATAGTAGTCTCTTATGATCCTGTGTGTTCCGTATTATGAGTTGTAATGTTTCATTTGTCATTTCTGATTTTATTTGTCTTCTTCCTTTGTATTAGTTACTTTTGTTAAACTTTTGAGAATTTTGTGTATCTTTTTGAAAAAACAGAGTCGTTTCTTTCATTTTCTAACGTTTTTTGGGTCTCTATTTCATTCATTTCCACTCTATTTGTTATTTCCTTCTTTCTGCTAACTTTCGGCTTACTTGGGTTTTCTTTTTCTACTTCCTTGAGGTGTAAAGTTAGGATGTTTATTTGAGATCTTTCTACTTTTTAAAATGTATTTACTACTCTAAACATTCCTCTCAAAACTGCTTTCACAGTATCCCATAGTTTTGGTAAGTTGTGTTTCCATTTTCATTTGTGATTTTTATCATTTTTTTTTTTTTTAACTAAGGAAGATTAACCCTGAGCTAACATCCGTGCCAATCTTCCTCTAATTTATGTTTAGGTTACTGCCACAGTGTGGCTGTTGAGTGGTGTAGGGCCATGCCTGGGATCTGAACCTGTGAACCCAGGCTGCTGAAGCAGAATATGCCAAACTTAACCAGTACACCATGGGGCTGGCCCCTATGTTGAGATATCTTTTGATTTCACTTTTGGTTTCTTCTTTGAACCATTGTTTATTTGGGTATGTGTTTAATTTTCACATATTTTCAGATTTTCTAGCTTTTCCATTATTGATTTCTGTTTTACACCAACGTGGTTTAAAACATATTTGATGTGATTTCAATCTTAAATTTACTGACTTGTTTTGTATCCTATTATTGACACAAATCATCAACAACAAATTTATAGATAAGAACGAGTGATATTTATTGGGCGTAATGTGAGGACTAGCCTTCAAGGACTCCCTACTGCAGGGAAGTAGCACTCTCGGAAAGAATGGCTTATGTCATGGTTATATACCATTTCAGAACAAAGAATGTATAGTAAGCATGCCAGGAACAGAATTCTCTGTCCAAAGTCACAAGAAGATACTCTGCTGCAGTTTAGCACATATGTTGGTCAACTTGACCATGCTTCTCTGGGAAGAAAAGCTTATCTTCAAAGAAGTAATGGTATTGGTGTCAAAGAGAGGGAGACATTCATCCCTATCTTTAAAGAGTGCACTCTTTTCTTTGGGCAAATGTTTGAAGCAGATGTACAGTGCATGTTTGATGGGCCGTAAGTAAGGCTGCTCTGGGAAAAAACAAGTTTTAGGCAAAATCAGATTTAAACCAGAATGGTTTCTCCATATGCATCAATATGGGCAAAATTTTTCTTAATTATGGTAACATTGATTTATAACATTACATAAATTTCACATTTACATCATAATATATTTCAAATTCTGTGTAGATTACATCATGTTCACCAACCAAGGACTGATTAGAATCCATCACCATACACTCGTGCCTAGTAATCCCTTTTGTACTCCTTCCTGCACCCTTCTCTCTGGCAAGCACCAATCCAATCTCTGTTACTATGCGTTTGTTTGTTGTTTTTATCTTCTACATATGAGTGAGACCATCTGGTATTTGACTTTCTGTCTCCGACATTTCACTTAACATGATACCCTCAAGGTCCGTCCATGTTGTCACAAATGACCAGATTTCATCATTTCTTATGACTGAGTAATATTCCATTATGTAGATACATCACATCTTCTTTACCCATACATCCCTTGATGGACACCTAGGTTACTTCCAAGTCTTGGCTATTGTTAATAATGCTTCGATGAACATAGGGGTGCATATACCTTGATGCAGTTGTGCTTTCAAGTTCTTTGGATGAATACTCAGTAGTGGAATAGCTGGATCATATGGTAGATCTATTCTTAATTTTCCAAGGAATCTCTGTACTGCATTCCATAGTAGCTGCACCAATTTTCACTCCCACCAGCAGTTTATGAGTGTCCCTTCTCTCTACATCCTCTCCAACACATTGTTTCCCGTTTTGCTAATTATAGCCATTCTGACTGGAGTGAAGTGATATCTCATTGTAGTTTTGATTTGCATTTCCCTGAGAGTTAATGATGTTGAACATCCTTTCATGTGCCTGTTGACCATCTGTATATCTTCTTTGGAGAAATTTCTGTTCAGATCTTTTGCCCATTTTTTAATTGAGCTTTTAGATATTTTGTTGTTGAGATATATAAGTTCTTATATTTTGGGTATTTAATGCTTATATTTTGTTGTTCCAGATAAATGTTAGGGTTCTTTGTGCTATTTCTGTGAAAAATGTTGTTGGAAGTTTGGCATGGATCGCATTGAATTTATAGTCAATTTTAGGAAGTCTGGACATTTTACTTATCTTAATTCTTCCAACATACAGCGCAGAATATCTTTACATTTCATTGTGATTTCTTCAAGTTCTTTCAATAATGTGTCATAGATTTTAGTGTACAGTTCTTTCACCTCTTTGCTTAAACTTATTCCTAGGTATTTTATTCTTTTTGTTCCAATTGTAAATGGGATTATATTCTTAATTTCTCTTTCTGCTACTTAATTGTTACTGTATAGAAATGCAACTGATTTTGGTATGTTGATTTTTTATCCCACAACTTGACTCTATTTATTATTTTGAAACACTTTTAGTTGATTCTTTAGGGTTTTCTATATACAAAGTCATGTCATCTGCAAATAGTAATAGTTTCATTTTTCCTTTTCCAGTTTGTTTCCCTTATATTTCTTTTTCTTGCCTGATTGTTCTGGCTAACACTTCCAATACTATGCTAAATAAGAGTGTTGGAAGTGGGCGTTTTTGTCTGGTTCCTGCGTTTTAGAGGGGTAGCTTTCAACTTTTCTCCATTAAGAATGACATTAGCTGTGAGTGTGCCATATGTGGCCTTTATTATGTTCAGGAATTTTCCTTCTATACTCATTTTATTCATAGCTTTTATCATAAAAGGATGCCGTACTCTTGTCAAACACTTTCTATGCTTCTATTGAGATGATCATGTGATTTGTATTCTTCATTTTGTTAATTTGGTGTATCATGTTGATGGATTTGTAGGTAGTCACCCATCCCTCGAATAAATCTCACTTGGTCATGTTGTATGATGTTTTCCATGTAGTGCTGCATTTGATTTGCTACTGTTTTGTTGAGGATTTTTGCATTGCTGTTCACCAGTGATATTGACCTATGATTTTCTTTTCTTGTGTTGTTCTTCTCTGGTTTTGGGATCAAGGTAATATTGGCCTGTAGAATGAGTTAAAAATTTCTCCTCCTCTTCATGTTTTGGGAGAATTTCAGAAGGGTAGGTATTGTCTTTGAATGTTCAGTAAAATTCACCAGGGAATCTTTCTGGTCCTGGACTTTTATTTTGGGGAAGATTTTTGATTACTGTTTTGATCTCCTTACTGATAATTGCTTTATTCAAATTCTCTACTTTTTCTGGATTCAGTTTTTGGAAGGTTTTATGACTCAAAGAATTTATCCATTTCTTCTAAATTATCCATTTTCTTGGCTTAGAGATTTTCGTACTATTCTTTTTTTTTTTTTTTTTCGTATTTCTGAGGTGCCTGTTGTAATTTCTCCTCTTTCATTTCTGATTTTATATTTGAGCCTTCTCTCTTTTTTTTTCTTGGTGACTCCAGCCAAAGGTTTGTTATTTTATTTATCCTTTCAAAGGACTAGCTCTTGGTTTCATTGATTTTTTTCTCTTTAATTTTTTTTTTTTTAGTCTCTATTTCATTTATTTCTGCTCTGATTTTTATTATTTCCTTCTGCTGATTTTTTGGCTTTGTTTGTTGTTTCTCCAGCTCCTTTAAGTGGACTGTCAGATTGTTTACTTGCGAATTTTCTTGTTAGTTGAGGTAGGCCTGAATTTCTATAAATGTCCTCTTCAAATGGCTTTTGATGTATCACATAGATTTTGGTCTGTTGTATTTTCATTTGTCTCCAGGTATTTTTTGATTTCTCCTTAATTTCTTCATTGACCCAATCATTGTTCTGTAGCATTTTCACTTAATCTCCACATACTTATGGCTTTTCTTATTTTCTTCCTGTTGTTGATTTTTAGTTTCATACCTCTGTGGTCAGAAAAGATACTTGCTATTATTTCAGTCTTCTTAAATTTATTTAGACTTGTTTTGTGGCTTAATATGTGATCAATCCTGGAGAAAGTTCCACAAACATTTGAAAAGAATGTGTATTCTGTGGTTTTTGGATGGAATGTTCTATATGTATCTACTAAGTCCATCTGGTCTAACGTGTTATTTAAGGCCAATGTTTCCTTATTGATCTTCTGTTTCGATGATCTATCCATTGGTGTAAGTGAAGTGCTAAAGTCCCCTACTATTATTGTGTGACTGTCTGCTTTTCCTTTTATGTCTGTTAATAATTGCTTTATACGTTTAGGTGTTCCTATGTTGGGTGCATAGATATTTACAAGTGTAATGTCCTCTTGTTAGGTTGTTCCCTTTATCATTATGTAGTGCCCTCCTTTGTCTCTTGTTACAGTTTTTGTTTTAAAGTCTATTTTTTCTGATATATGTATTGCTACCCCAGCTTTATTTTAATTGCCATTTGCATGGACCATCTTTTCCATCCCTTCACTTCTAGTTTTTGAATACCTTTAATTCTGAAGTTTGTCTCTTGTATGCAGCATATATATGGTCTTTTTTTGGTACCCATTCGACCACCCTATGCATTTTGACTGGAGCATTTAGTCCATTGACATTTAATGTAGCTATTAATTAAAAAAAAGTACTTATTGCCATTTTCTTACTTTTTTCCAGGTGTCTTTGTAGTTCTTCTGTGTTCCTTTCTTCTTTTGCTCTCTACACTCATGTTTTCATTTTTCTTATTTATTTATTCAGCTGTTTATTTATTTATTTATTTTTAAATTACAATATTTTATTTTATTTTTTATTGCAGTAACATTGGTTTATAACTTTATAGACATTTCAAGTGTACATCATTATATATTTCAAATTCTGTGTACATTACATCATGCTCACCACCAAAAGAATTATTATAATCCATCACCACATACTTGTGCTTACTCATCCCTTTACTGCCTCCTCTCCCCAATTTTCCACTTTGGTAACTGTCAATATAATCTCTGTTTCTATGTGTTTGCTTATCATTGTTTTTATCTTCTACTTATGAGTGAGATCATACAGTATTTGACTTTCTCCCTCTGACTTATTTCAGTTAGGATAATACTTTCAAGGTCCATCCATGCTGTCACAAATGGCCAGATTTCATCATTTCTTCTGTCTCAGTAGTATTCCATTGTGTATCTTTACCACATCTTCTTTGTCTCTTTGTCTGTTGATGGGCACTTGGGTTGCTTGCAATTCTTGGCTACTGTGTATAATGCTGAGATGAACATAGGCGTGCATATATCTTTATGCACTCATGTTTTCATGTTCTTTTCTTCCCCTGTGTTTTGATGTCTTTCTTTATTATTTTGTTCCAGTTCCTTTGTCTTAAGTTTTTGTGTATTTATTATAGGTTTCTGGTTTGTTATTACCATGAGGTTCGTATATACTAACCTACGTATATAGCAATCTATGTCAAGTTGATGATCTCTTTAGTTTGACCTCTTGTCAAAAGCTCTACTCTTTTATACCTACAGTTTCTGGTTTGATATATCTAACCTCTTTTTTTGTATGCCTGTGCATCTGTTACTCTCTTATCATGGAAATAGATCATTTTACTAGTTCTTTCTTTTCACCTTCCTTTTATGTTCATAGGTGGTTGATCTGCTACCTTTACTATTTATTTGCCTTTTCCAGTGGTTTTATTGCTTTTTTTATTTTTTGAGGATGTTTATCCCTGAGCTAACATCTGCCATCAATCCTCTTCTTTCTGCTAGGGCAGACTGGCCCTTAGCTAACATCCATGCCCATCTTCCTCTAGTTTATTTGTGGGATGCCTGCCACAGCATGGCTTGACAAGCAGTGTATAGATCCACAATTGGTATCTGAACCAGTGAACCCCAGGCCACTGAAGTGGAATGTGTGAAATTAACTGCTGCACCTCCAGGCTGGCCCCTTATGGCTATATTTTGGATAATTTTCTTATTCTTCTTGTGATCTTCTCTTTTCCACTTAAGTAAGTCCCTTTAGCATTTCTTGTAAGGTTGGTTTCTTTGTGATAAACTCCTTTAGTTTTCGCTTAGCTCTCCTTCCATTCTGAATGATAACATTGCTGAGTAGAGTATTCTTGGTTGTAGGTTTTTTCCTTTCAACAATTTAAAAATATTGTGCCAATCCACTCTAGCCTGTAAAGATTCTGCCGAGAAGTCAGCTGATAGCCTGAGGACGTTTCCTTTGTATGTAAATTTTGCCTTTCCCTTGTGCCTTTTAGGATTCTCTCTCTTTTTTTTTTCTTTTGAGGAACATTATCCCTGAACTAACACCAGCTGCAATCCTCTTTTTGCTGAGAAAGATTGGTCCTGAGCTAATATCCATGCCCATCCTCCTTCATTTTATATGTGTGATGCCTTCACAGCATGACTTGATAAGTGGTGTCTAGGTCCGTGGCTGGGATCTGAACTCATGAACCCTGGGCTGATGAAGCAGAATGTGTGAACTTAACTGCTGTGCCACTGGGTCAGCCCTCAGGATTCTATCTTTAATTCTTGACATTTTAATGATAATGTGTCTTGGTGTGGGCCTCTTTGAGTTTATCCTGTTTGGTGCTCTCTGTGCTTCCTGTGCCTGAAGGTCTGTTTCCTTCCTTAAGTTAGGAAAATTTTCAGCTATTATTTATTCTAATAGTTTCTTATCTTCTTGTCTCTCTTTTGTCCTTCTGGGGAACCTATCATACAAATGTTAGCATACTTGATGTTGTCCCAGAGTTCTCTTAGAGTGTCCTCATTCTTTTTATCTTTCTTTCATGTGTGAAGCTTGGACAATTTCCTATAGCCTTTCTTCCAGCTCTCTGGTCCATTGTTCTGTATCATCTCATCTGTTATTGAGTCCCTCTAGTGAGTTTTTTATTTCTGGAATTGTATTCTTCAATTCTGATTGGTTTTTCTAAGTATTTTTGAGTTCGTTGTTGAAGTTTTCACTGTGTTCATCCACTCTTTTTTCTGAGCTCAGTGAGCATCCTTATGACTACTAGTTTGCACTCTTTGTCAGGTAGATTGTTTATCTTTGTTTTGTTTAGGTTTTTTCCTGTGGTTTTGTCTTGTTCCCTTACTTAGAATGAATCCCTTTGTCTTCTCATTTTGCCTCTTTCTCTGTGTTCATATCTATATATTAGGTAGGTAAGATACATCCCCTGATCTTGGAGAGATGGCCTTATATAAGAGATGCCTTATGAAGCCCAGCCATGTGCTTTCCATTCATCACCAATTCCAAATGTTCCAGGAGTGTCCCCTGTGTGGGCTACTTTTGCTCTTCTGTTGTAGCAGGGTTACTTTGCTGCAGCTGCCTTGGGAGGCTAGGCTGTCCCCCTGGCTGCCTGGTTGTAGTTCATAGCTAAGTGTGTCAGCTATGGTCACTTCAGTCACTTTATCAGGCATTGGGAGCCCCAGCACAGTTAGCTGCAAGATCTAACAGCACATTCTCATTGCAGTTTTTCTTGTTAAGTCAGTATGTGGCTGGTTGCTAGTCTCAGGGGCTTACAATTGCTGTAGGCCTCTGGCCTGCAATGCTGTTGTCACCCTTTTTCAGATTGAAACTGCATGGGGCAGGCCTCAGACACAGGAGCAGCCAATTGTTTCAGGCTTTGGTTGGTGGAACCAATCCCTTATGTGGATGTTGCAAAACACAAGTCTGTTGCAGTTGTCAAGGCCCACCACCCACAGGTCCACATGCCCCATCAACACAGTTCTGCCCCAATGTGCATGCCCCAACCCACTAAAGTAGACCCAGTCACACCTCTGCACGGGCCCCACCAATGCAGGCCCACCCCGCATTCATGCCCAGCCCCACAGAGAGGGACTGACTCACCAGGCTGCAAAGGTTCCAGATCCTTCACCTTTGCAGGCCTACAAGTTTCCTGAGGGCTTGCTGCTGGGTGAGGCAGTCCCTTGGGCAGGCTGGCTGTGCTGGCTGAGCTGGATTAAACTTGTGCTCTGATGTGTGGTGTGGACCCAGTGCTAACAGGCCAGAAGAAGAGTGCTCGTTGTATCTGCCAACATCTGTGTCAGCACTCCTGAACTAGGTCATAATAATGGCTGCTACCAATGTTTCTGTCCTTGAGGAGGTCTTACCTCTCACCTAGATACACCCAGAGCCTATCAGGTGACTCTTTTCAACAAAGGACTGCATACCTTTCTTTCTGGTGATTTTAGATTGCTTTACAAAATGGGTGAATTTGTATGTGAGCCCTTTAAGAGCTGGGTTTTTTCCCCTTATGTGTGATAGCTCTTCTAGGTGTATTCCCTGTTGCTATGAATAGCAATCAAAGCCAGATTATGACACTTGTCTCCATTGTGCTGCGTCTGAAGGATGCTTATGCAGTAATGCACCCCTGCTCAGGCCCCCTACTGATTCAGGGAAGGCCTCAAACCTTATGATTGCTTCTGTCTTGCTGTGAAGTGCCACGGCTCAAAGGTGGCTTTTTTCTCTCCAGAAAGGAATTTCTGCTTCTTCCACTTCAGTCTGCACTGTCCCTTGTTGTGAGGGTTCTTTTTGTTCCAGTTTTCGGTTCTCTTTCATTGGTGTTCTTCCAAGAGTAGTTGTAAATTCATTGTGTTTGTGGGAGGAGGTGAGTTCAGAGTCTGTCAATACTACCATCCTGACACTGTCTCCTCATTGAGTTTCTTTACAACAGTTATTTTGAATTCCTTGTCAGTTAGATTGTAATCTTCTGTGATTTCGGGTTTTGTTTCTGAAGAGCTGTCATTCTTCTGTTCTGCTGTGTTACTGTAGTTCACGGTGTTTGGTGCATCTATCCTCTGCCTGTGCATTTGTGGTAGAATCACCTTTCTTATTTGGGTTAAGCTTTGGCTACTTTGGTTCTGAGCTTTCCTGGTTATATTTGAGAGCCTTCACTTTCCGTCCTCAACTGCCTCTGCTAGGGGCATCATCAGTGCCCTCCTTGTGCCACTCATGCCTCTGAGGACGGTGGTGTCTCATTGCTTTTGATGTCTCTTCACCCTCAGGTGTTTCCACCAGAGTCACCAGGCTGTGACCACTCTGCAGCTTCTGGTGTAGCCTGAGTCTCATGCCCCCCCCTTCTTCTCTGTAGGTTCTCCACAGGCTTGAATGCTGCTGCCCCAGGCACCACCTGTGCTGCTCCTCCTGGGTTATCTTGTGGTGTTGATAGCACTGGTGCCAGGGGTGCTGGGTTCACAGGTTTTGCTGTTCATGTCAAGGGCCAGAGTTCTTGTGTGCAGCCCCAGCTGGTGGTGGAACTAGTGTAAGGGGTGCTGCCACTGGGCACTGGGTCTCAGGTTCTACTGTGGTTCCTGAAGCCTCAGGCCACAGGTGTCACCTGTCACTGCTGCGTGAGAAGAGGCCAAGCCACAAGTGTTGTTGCTGGCCCTGCAGACTCTGGTCACTGGCATCCACTGTTGTGCTTTTATTTGAGATCTGAAGTCAGGACACTGTTCCTGCAAGTGAAATCCACATTTTGTTTGCTGTCTCCACTGCTGTAGAGACCAGTGCCACTGCCTGGGGATGAGGAGGGTGCTGGGTCTCTGGCACCACTCTGTGTCCTGAAGCCTCAGGATGTGTGTGCCACCTGCCCCTCAGATGAGACAGGGGCCACAGGCTCTGGTTGTTGGTGCTGGTGCACATGCTGGTGGTCTCTGAAACCTGAAATCAAGGCACCCTGCCCCTGCTGAGGAAGTTATCACCTCAGATGCAGTCTCCACAACTGAAAATATTGATGACACTCTTGGGAGAGGGGACCAGGTCACTGTCTCTTTTCTGTGTCCCAAATCATCAGGCTGTGTACACCACCTGTCACCACCGTGAGTGGTAGGGGCCACCGCTTCTCATTGCCGGTGCTGGCACACATGCACTGATGGTCTGCTCTGAAAACTCAGACAGGACACCCGGCCCCTGTTTAGGAAATTCATACCTTGGGTATAGTCCCCTCTGTTGGAAAGACCAGTGCCACTGCTGGTGGAGGACAAGGAGGCCAGGTTGCCAGCCCCACTTTGTGTCTTGTAGTCTCAGGGCGTGTACACCACCCAGCACTGCTGTGGGGTCAGGGGCGAAATCAAGAGTGCTGTGTTTATCCTTGCAGCCTGCAGACACTGGCATGTGTGCCAGTGTGAGGATCTGCATTTTGCATCACTGCTGCTGGAGGAGAGAGAATGGGCTGCTCCCTAGTTCCACTTTCTTCTGAGGTCCAGTCCAACCACCTGCAGATGTATAGATGCTTGGTTCAATCCAGTGTTCTGGTGTGCTGTGCAGAGAGTCTTTTATTGGTCACTGGATGTCTCACTGATTGTGACTTTGAAGGGGGAGATGAAGGGAATGACTCAATCTGTTGCAATGCTGATGTCACTCACAATTAACATTTCAAAATTGATGTACATTATTCCATTGCATGACAAAATTAACTTATCAAGCTATCACTAATGATTTTTTCTCATTAATGAAAAATATGAACATTTAAAATTACAGAATAATCTTTAATGGAATGATATCATATACTCAAGCACAATGTTGGATAAAGTACTGCTACTCAGAGTTTGATGTCCCAATGCTTAGGAAGCCAATGAAAGAGGGGGGACAAGATGTCCTAGCCTTCCTGGGCTCTCAGACCTGGATTTGTGGGGGTAGGATCAGGATAAGTATCAGATGAGGCTCCACTGACCCTGGTCTAGTAACACATGGTGCAAAGTGCCCATCAAAGGGACTGTCTAGCTTCCTTGAGGCCGTGGCCAATATTATGAAGATTTTAAAAAGCTAATTTCCTCTTATAACTTAATGGCAGAGGCAACAGCAGGGTTTCTTAGAGAAATAATCACACTATAAATGAATTTTATCTTTTTTACATTATAAAATATGACAAAACAAAATGTACTATTTAATCACTGAAGATACAGCTCCAAAACAATTCACATAATGGTCCCCCACGTTCAAGAAGCACAGCTACATGTTCCTCTCCTC
Organism: Equus caballus; assembly: GCF_041296265.1. NCBI lineage: Eukaryota > Metazoa > Chordata > Mammalia > Perissodactyla > Equidae > Equus > Equus caballus. The sequence continues at coordinate 10,004,602 of NC_091704.1, forward strand.
AACACAAAGATAAACATATACTAAATTATTATTATTGTAAATATTGTTTTATATTTTTAAAAGCAATATTATACATTTGAAATTAAGAAAAGTTTCAAAATTAATACAGAAAATTTCCATGTTCCTCTCACCCCACTTCTCCTAATTTTATCATTTACTTGCCCATAAACAATGATCAGAACCAGGAAATTAACATTTCATCAGTTTTTTTACTTATGTCTATTGTTGTTCCAGGATCTCATTTAAGATCTTCTATGAACTTAGTTATTATTTTTTAAGTCTCCTGCATCAGATGTTTCCTCTATCAGATATGAAAATCTTCGAACAATATTGATTGCATGATTTGCCAAGTAAATTTGATAGTAATCGTTACCAGAACTTTTTTATTGTAGTACTAGATAAACATATACTCCTAAAAACAACACTTTAGCTTTTAATGTTAGATGGAAATTATATAAATAAAATTTCATTGTTCATATATTTTAGTGTTTAGCTGAATTTTAGGAGAAAAACTATGATTTTTGTGGTGAAAGGAACTCATATTATAGCATGTGCACATAAATACAAATAATACAAATGAAAACATAAGCAAATTAAATACAGTCAACATGATCAAAGTTGAGGTAGAAAGTAACTTCTGAAACCCAAGTTCAAGATCACTGAACATTGTAAGTTAAAGTAGTCTCACGAAATGGTGAAAAACGATGGGTATCCCAAACACCAGATGTCAGATTACTCAAGACAAAATTTTAAAAATTTAAAAAAGATCCAATCAAAAATAATATAGAATTATTAAGGAAATGCAAATCAAAACCACAATGAGATATTGTCTTACACTCATCAGAATGGCTATTTACTTATTTATTTTTTTGAGGAAGATTAGCCCTGAGCTAACATCTGCTGCAAAACCTCCTCTTTTTGCTGAGGAAGAATGGCCCTAAACTAACATCCCTGCCCATCTTCCTCTCCTTTATATGTAGGACGCCTACTACAGCATGGCTTGCCATGCAGTAAAGTACCATGTCGGCAGCTGTGATCTGAACCAGTGAACTCTGGGCCACCAAAGTGGAACATGCCAACTTAATCACTGTGCCAGTGGGCTGGCCTCAGTATGTCTATTATTAAAAAGACAAGAAATAACAAATGTTGGAGAGGCTGCAGAAAAAAGGGAACACTCATTCACTGTTGGTAGGAATGTAAACAGCTGCAGCTACTGTTGAAAAATAGTGTGGAGATTCCTCAAAAAGATAAAAATAGAACTACTATATGATCCAGCTATCCCACTTCTGGATATTTACCTAAAGAACATGAATGCACTAATTTGAAAAGATACATGCACCCCTATGTTCATTGCACCATTATTCACAATAGCCAAGACTTTGAAACAACTTAAGGTCCCATAAATGAATGAATGAAGAAGAAATGGTACATATGTACAATGGGATACTACTCAGCCATAAAAAGATGAAATCTTACCATTTGTGACAACATGGGTGGACCTTGAGAATATTACACGAAGTGAAATAAGCCAGAAAAAGACAAATACCATATGATTTCACTCGTATGTGCAAGATAAAAACAACAATAACAACAAACAAACACATAGATATAGAGAATAGATTGGTGGCTCCCAGAGGGGAAGGGAGGAGGGTAAAAGGGGTAAAGGAGGACACTTGTACAGCGGTGGAGGCAACTAACCTTTTGTTGGGGAACACAATGTAGTCTGCACAGAAGTCAAAATATGATGTACACTTGAAACTTAGACAATGTTATAAACCAATGTTACTTCAATAATAAAAAATAACAACAGATTCCTTGTTATCTGCCTCTCCATCATGAAAAGATGTTCTCCAGAATTACAACCATTAAAGGAATGCATAGAATGACCATTAATTCAGGTAAGCTTGACTGATCCAAGAAGCAGACATGGAGAACAAGATCCATAGAGCCTGTTACCATCACTGAAGCTCTCTAGAGGAACAGTGGGGGCAGTGAGGGGCAAAGACAACTGTGACACATACAAGCAGGCTGCATGGCTTTGTCCTGTGGGCATTCAAGTTGGAAGTTAGGTGTACAGAGCATATGCTGAAGTCTACCACTTAGGCAGGCTAGAAGTCAGAGTTGTGGCTATTTCTGATGACCCAATGGGGACATGAGGGGAATTTCTGAGTGTTGATAGTATTCTCTTTCTTGATCTAGGTGGTGAGTAAATGAGTATTCATACTTTGTGTTAATTTATGTGTGTGGCTATATTTGTGAATTCATCAGTATGCATTTTATATTTTCAGTTAAATTTTCATATAAAAGGAATAAGTATTTCAATGAAATCTTGGTAAACATTCTTAATCCTCTAAATAAATAGTCTTAGTTGAAGTGTGTAAGTGCGTGTGATTGTGACTGTGCATCAAGGAAAAGTGTGTTTTGGGTAGAAACAAGTACAACTCATGTAGGTGAAGGGTAAGATGTGCCATGGCAGAATGTGGAAGATGACACCAGATTTCCTTAGTTCTCACCTTATCCCTACTCCTTAATAATAAATTAGCTAATATTTACTGATAACATGAGTGCTCAAATAAAAAGACCATAATGTCCATAGAAAAAATGTGACCACGTGCATGTTTATTTGCCAGTTCTAATTCCAGGTTTCTAAAATGTAGGTATGATGGTAGGAGCCCCAGCAGTTGTCTTTGACTAAGAAGGGAGCCCTTGTCCTAAAAATGTTGGACAAGGAAGGTAGAAGGAACCAAATATTAATGCAATCATCCTGGTACCATTTAGGGAAAGCACGAAGTACAAGAAACCACATGAATCTAAATGCCCTGGAGAGTCACAGAAATCAGAGGGAGAGGATTTACCTTTCCAAATCTTGGGGAGTCAGTGACTTTAAGCCAATCTTCCCTAGATATTAAGAGCTAGTGTGATATTTGTGTTCTAACAAAAATGGAAAATATTCTAGAATCCAAGGATCCCCTCTGACAAATAAGTCAATCTGTAGTAAATGGGATTTATGAAAATCCATGGGGAGCATTTCACGAAAACATTCAAAGCAGTTTACATATTATTTAGGGTTCTCTAGAGAAATAGTACCAATAGTGTGTGTTGCACAGATAGATAGATACATGCAAATAGATAGAGATATAGAGAGTGATGGAGAGAGAGAGATTTATTGTAAGAAATTGGCTCCTGTGGTTGTGGGGGCTGGGAAATTCTTGATCTGTCATCTGCATGCTGGAGGCCTGAGAAAGCAGTGGTGTAGTCTCCACTGCAAGTTCAGGAGAAGAACAATGTCTTAGCTCAAGCCAAGCAGAGAGCAAATTCTCCCTTCCTCTGCCTGTTGGCTCTATTCAGTCCGTGAACAAAAGTGATGACGTCCACCCACATGAGGGAATGCAATATGGTTTACTCAATCTATTGATCCAAAAGGAATTCTTCTCCATAAATAACTTCATGGATACAGTTAGAAATAATGTTTAATTAGGGCATCTCAGGGCCAAGTAGAGTTGACACTGGAAATTAACCGTTACTGTTGATGTCTGTGTTTAATTAATAGAGCATTCTTCTTATGTCATGGTATTTACAAGAAATCCAAAAGGAGGGTGATTACACATGAAAGTCTATATGTATCCTCATTTATGTGTCCCTAATATTTGTTTGTGCAATTAGAGACATGAGTAAAGGAGATACATTTCAAACATTTAGTCTCAGTCAGATTTTGACACTCTAATGATACTTAAGAGATGACTTGATTGTGATTATTACCACGATACTACACATTTCAGAGTATATGTGTCCATATAAAGATATTACACACACGGTACACATTTCAGTGATGAGTCCACAATAAAAGAGTTTGCAAACATATATAAATTTCTCTCCAAAGACAAAACAGTACAAAACACAACAAAATAAGTAAATGGTAACTTGGGATTTCTTATTTTGTTGTAAAGCAAAAATTATTAAATTTTCTACTAAAAATAAATTCAGAAAGTACCTAATTGCATATAATATAATCAATAGTTATGAAGCACTTCTTCTATATTATTCTACAAAACCATTTTAAATATTTTTTTAAATAAAAATGGAGCTGTTGCTGCATTGAGACCTGTCGCCAGGGGCCCCAGGCAATGTTGTCACTGCTCTCTGGAACTGGGACCGCTCAGTGCCTCACCATAGATGTGACTGTAAATGCTGCTACTCTCTGCCCTGCTCTGGTCACAGGAGCTGCCTCTGATCATCATCCTGCCCATGGTCCCAGGTTGCCACCCTGACAAGTCATTGCTGGAGATGCATTGCTGCTGCTTTGAGACCAGGGGCCTGGGTCCCAGGTCACTGCTTCAACAGGCCACCACTATGGACATGCTGCTGTTGTTCTGTAGCTTTCTTCAAGTAGGATAGTATTTTGAAATCTTAAGTGGAACAATTATAAAATAGGTGTACAGTTTAAGCATAACAAAGCTTTAAATGAGGGAATACAAGGTTGGGAATATAGGCCTGGTCTGGAGTCTTGGGATAGTTGTCCATAACAGATGCCATCTTCTCATCCTGGTGTGATCCGTTTCAATAGGGCTCCAAAGAGTCTTTTATTTGATGCCTCTTCTGATAAATTCTCCAGGTTATAGTCCACTATCCTTAAGGTCTGAGTGGTCTCTGTAAGAAGAATCAACTACCAGCCTTTCATTTCTTTTAAGCACATCAATAAGATCTTGACAACAATGTAATATATCCCTTATGTAAAGTTGTTTCACAAATTTCTTTCTTCTAATTGCATAGGCTGTCCTATTATTTCAAAAGGAGACAGCTGATGTTTACAAAAAGGTGTAGATCTAAGATTAAGGAGCACTAGCGGAAGAGCTTTTGGCCATGCAGAGTATATACTTCTGAGAGCTTTGTCAATTGAGTTTTGATTATGCCGTTAGTTCTTTCCACCAATCCTGAGGATTGGTGATTGTAAGTACAGTGGAAATGCTGCATTATTAGCCAAATGTTACAAATAGATTTAATTATCTATCTAGTGAAATGAGTTCCCCCATCACTATGTAACTTGGAAGGAATTCCTCACACAGGAAATATCCTTTTTAATAATAATTTACCTAAAACTGTCACTCTTCTGCAAGGAAAAGCCTCAATACAATGTGAGAACATACAGATCATTACAAGATATATTTATCCTTGAGAGAGTGCCATTTGGACAAAGCCCAATTACCATACCTCAAAGGATCCCTTAGGAAGGGGAAAGTGGCCTTGTGACTCATGAAGTGGGTTCTCTGGATTATACATTGGGCATATAATATGTCCAATAGGCTTTATGAGTCACTGTGGAAGAGTTTCCAAAAGTATTGTTTTTCCCCTTTTGTTATTACCTTTATATACATATATATTTTTTTCTTCCATGGCAACTTCTTGAGCCTATAGAAGGAAATCTTTTACTGGGTTAGCAGAGTTAATACAAAGTAACAGGCATTCTTGAGGCCAGACAGCATATCCTGCTCAATAACATCCTTGCTTATCATTTAAATAAGACCCATTTATAAATAAAATCAAATAATAGAATGCAGTTGTGGTCTTTTCCCCTAGGGATGTTGAAAGCAAGGTAGTAAGGTTAAAATAGTGAATAAAATTTGCTTACACAATATAACCTATGTAGGTTTATCATCATTTACTTGACAATGCTTCCCATGCAATTTAGCATACCAAACAAGCCTAATTAGCATCTGCCTCTTATAGGAAGAGAGAACACATTTCTTTGAGAAGTCCCAGGGGCGCTCCAGAAATTCTCAAAGAATGCCAAAGTAAAGATTTCATTTAGGTTATGAATTATTGTGAGCTTGTTAAAAATATCAAAAAAGAAATACTTAAACAAGATCAAGGGGTTGTTGATCTTGTCACTGTGAAACAAGGGTCACTGAAAAAATGCTTCATAAAAATGTTTAACCAAAGTGACAACAGAAACAGTCAAAAATCTTAGTAGAGAGATCTCAGTCTTTTTGAACATAGGAAATTGTCTTAACAAAATATAGATCTTCTGTCTTTTAGGTAAACCTAATCAAAAGTAAAGAAAAACCTTTTATAATCTCTTTATCAAGAGCGGTTTAGGGGCCAGCCGGGTGGCACAGTGGTTAAGTGCACATGTTCCACTTTGGCGGCCTGGGTTTCACTGGTTCAGATCCCGGGTGTGGACATGGCACTGCTTGGAAAGCCATGCTGTGGTAGACGTCCCATGTATAAAGTAGAGGAAGATGGGCACGGATGTGAGCTCAGGTCCAGTCTTCCTCATCAAAAAGAGGAGGATTGTTAGTTGTTAGCTCAGGGCTAATCTTCCTCAAAAAAAAAAAAACAAACAGAGCAGTCTAAGAGTTTAAGAAAATTATTCTTTTAATAGAGAACGTGAAATTCTAATTTTCCACCAGTTTATTTTTTATATTAGAACCCACTTGCTTAATTAGATTCATTTCAATCTTAGCCAACTTGGCCTGTACAAAACTTCTCAGGGTTTCCCTTTCAGGAACCTTCTATAATTTTTTTTTTACACACTCAGAATTTTCCCCATGCCTTTCTTTATTTTTTCCTTCTAGTACTTTGGGACAAATTTACCTTTCTTAACAAAATAAACAAAATTTTTCCATTCTTTATACCTTCTTAACTGAAAATTTACATCTTACTTTTCCCTGAATATGTTTCCCTTATTAATTTTTAGTAGCTTCAATGGTATATTAGAATACTTAACCTTTAGAAAACTTGATTTTTAGTGAAAATTAAGAAGTAAGCAATTATCAAATTTCTTTAGCATTTAGTGGCTTGGAAAATTTATAAACACTTTTATAATTTCTAGGAACATGTTACTTCATAGTACAATCTTTAATAAAACACAAGACATGTTTACCAATAGGCCTAAACACCTTTTAGTTTCTTGTTATAAAAAGCCCAAAGTTGGAAAACCTGCATTAATCATTAATGTCCAACATTCTATCCTATTTAGAGATGATCTAGATATTTAATGAATCTTTCTCATTTAAATTAACCCAGGAAAACTTCAAAGTTTCAAGTTACCAAAGAGATTTTGTAAGCTATTTTAAGTATGTACACCATAACACATAATCATTGTTAACAGTTCACCCAACACTCATCTTTTTTTAAATCAACGTAGTTAGTTACTTCTCCCCACTAATCACTTAGATTGCCTACAAGGCTTCATGAGATGTTAGACAAAATTAACAATCATTTCATTATTATTTTTATTGACCAGTTTTGTAATAGAGATAACATCAGCTTGATGCGGGGTCGGTGAGCCGAGGAGTCGAAAGAAAGATTTCTTAGACTCTCAAGATCTGGCAGTAGTGATCTTTTATTTAGAGAATACTGTGGAATAGCATGGGGACAGGACCCATGGGCAGTCAGAGCTTCTGCTGCCACCGCTTCTGCTGCCCCCACTGGCATTGGGACAGGGCCCATGGGCGGTCAGAGCTCCCGCTGTTGCCCCGAGTTGAGGGTTAGGGCTAATTTTATAAGGCATGGGTACGTGACTTATTTTTACTGGAGAAAAGAAAAGATGATGTAAAAAGTCATTAAATGATTTCAGTGCAGATGGGGTCTGGTGATTGTGCGGTCATATAACTTTAGATATGAATCTGGCCATATAGATCGGCATGTAGGTGAGGACGCCCTGGGCTTCTCTCCCTGGGGCGGTCCTAATTCATACCATAAAACAAGTCCACTGGGTCATATAGTTTGGCATGTAGGCCAGGTCACCTTGGGCTTCTCTAGCTGGAGCAGCCTTAATCCACATCAAGCTTATCTGATCAATAAACATAGTATAAAGGCTTCAAGTGTGCATCATATCCAATGCTTATAGCTCGAGGACATGCTTGTTTTAATCAAACCAACAAACTTAAACAAGCTTTCATTCATCAATGATTATTTCATATCATCTTAACTTGAAAGACATTTGAGTTACTTGCATTTAGAAAGATTTTTGCAAGCAGTGACTTTAAGTCAATTGGGCAGACCTCTTTAGAAATTGTACCATCTGCAAGTAAAATGCCATATTTTTGTAACATACATATAGACACACACAAAGAGACAGATACAACAAAGGTTTACCTTAGTTTTCTGGGCTAGGGTGTTCCTGTAACAGACTATGGCTGCAAAAACCACTTTTCCCAGTTTTTTTGCTTTCTTTCTTTCAGTAATCTGAGATGAGAATATTCATCCTTTTGTTAAGCAATTGAAAGTCACAACATGAAGACAACCCGTGTTCAGAGGAGAGGCTGCCCATTGGGGAACTGGTCAGGATTTCTGGAACCTTGATTTCCCATTTTCCTTTAAATTTTGGTTTGCTGCATAGTCCAAACAATGTCTAAGGATGGTGTAATGGGTCAGAGATGTACTGCTCATTGAGCATTGCTTCCTAGAGAAAGGTTATAAACACCCCCTTATGTGCCTCAATTTCTCCCTCAGGCAATCTAAAAGCAGTGTTGGGGGCTCAGAGCATGGGTGACCAGCCCATTGTTCTTCCCTGGATGAACCCATACTTAACTAATGTGAACAATGGTGAGTTCCCCAAGGGACTGCCACACATCACGAGGCTTCTGATCCTCCAACACTCCCAGTGAGGTCCTCAACCGCCTGAGCATGCCTTTTCAGCCGGGATGAGAATGTCCCTTTTCTTTGGAGCTGGATGTGTCCAGTCTCTCATTTCTCTATCAAGCAATTTTTTCAGACTTTATAGACACAATTCTTTCCAATTTAAAGCCAAATTTAAAAGGTCATCCTTCCCCATTCACTCCAAATTTCCTTCTAGGCTCCCCTGGCCTGGGAATTCCCCTAGGTTCCTCTTACCTATGGTCTGTACCAGTACCTCCATAAGAGACCTAGTCTTAAGACCTTAAAACAGCTCATATCAACTCTGGAGTGTCAACTTAAAATAAGGAGGTCTGAGTTTCAGGAGGACTCAACAGGGTCACCTGAAGAAGTCAGTGATCCAGGAGGTGCTCAGTGGGCCCCTATGGTATCAAATGCTGGTTCAGTGTAGATTCCAGGTGGTCTCCAGTGAGTTTCCCTCAAATCCTGCTGTGACTACACCAAGAGTGTAATTCCAAATTTTTTGAATTTGTTAAGGTTTATTTCATGGCTCAAGACATGGTCTATCTTGATGAATATTTATCTGTACTCTGCTGTTTGGAGATTGAATGTTCTCTCTGTATGTTTCCAGCCTGAATAATATCAGTGATGATTTTCTAATTTTTTTCTGATAAAAGGTGATTTTCACTGTTTTAAATATTTTAGTGAGGAAAGGCCAGAGTCAGTTTGAATGTGCCCAAGGTTGCTTGGGGCACATTGCACAATGGGCCTGTGTCTAAATAATTAACAATAATAATAAAAATTCTGTGTGTTCTGTAATTCTTACCTCTACTCTGATGTTTTTGCTTAGGAACATTGACTCAGTTTGTGCTCTGTGAGGGGACTGCAAATGAAAAGTATCAATTAAAACAGCTAATAGGACTAACAGGATGACCAGTTATTAGAGAAAGATTTTAACCATGGAAAGAAGTGGAATAAATAATATTACTTTAAAAAGAATTAATTGGGAGGACAAAAAGAGTGTAAATAGTAACTGAATGAGAAGAGAAACAGCAAAACAAAACATGTAGTTGCCACTTTATTGAGTGAGCTGACAGTGCAACATGCATTGTCCTTCTGAAAAATTTTCTTAGGTTTTTACAAAAACACCCATTCCATAAAACTGCTTTGAAAAAGGAACTCCTACTTGTCCCTCAGCTCATGAATAAAACATCACTTACCCTTCTCATCTCCAGGAAACTGAGTCTCTCAGCCGGGTCTTTTTATGCATGAAACACACATTTCATGGTTCACCATCACCCAGTTGTGTTCCACTTTTGGAGATAAGGGAAAATCTAAAAACTCTGCCTACTTGAAGTTATACATGACCACCTGACTTCCCATGACCCACGAAACGTGACAGGAAGTAACATGGATAACAGGAAAGAGCATTTAGTTGTCAGAACTTGGCCCTGTGGCCCTTTCCTCTCCTTCATGGGATCACATGTGGAAATGGAGACATCCTACTGATGAAATATTGATTATTTTGATAAATTGAATATTTATTATTTTGGTAAATTAAATATTTATTATTGACCAAATATTGATATTACATTTGTACTTTCTACTTTTTGTAACAAAATGACAAGTGAGATATAGGGATAGAGAATGTCATAAATTACCCTCTTTTACTAAACCCAACATTTTAGTGGCACATCAAAGCTTCTTTTTTATGTAGAGCGGCAGAATGTCATAATTTTCAATTTACTTTCTAGTACAAAACACTGATCATGTACTTTTTTGTAAGCTAATCCCCTTCTTCATCAGTCTTTGCAGGGCATCC